>NC_134357.1:280793385-283574635 GCF_048569485.1 Anomaloglossus baeobatrachus | reverse complement strand
GATCTGAAGGCAAGATGAAGCCAACATCATGTCTCCGCCTGCACTTTTCTCACAAACCTGCATTTTTCCAGGGACACCCTACTCAACACCGTCTACAGACAGCAGCCAGATCTCTGTCCCTCAGATGTGGTCAAATAAAAGGCCACTTACTGCGACCCATGACAAAGCTAAGTGGTTGACTCTATCCCTCTGTAAGCTGTTGGCTACCGAAATGCTGCCTTTACGCGTAGTGGACACACAGGATTTTACAGACCTTATGTCTGTCGCTGTGCCCCAGTACCAGATGCCCAATCACCACTGCTTCTCCAAGAAAAGCATGCCCGCGCTACACCGGCATGTCGCACACAACATCACCACTTCCTTGAGAAAATCTGTGTGCGACAGGGTGCATTTCAACACAGATACTTGGACCAGTAAGCATAGACAGGGTCAGTACATGTCACTGACTGGGCACTGGCAAACTATGGTGAGAGATGGAGAAGGGTCTGCTGTACAAGTCTTGCCGTCCCCACGAGTTGTTTCAATCCTTGTTCTGTATGTAGAAGTTAATACACTGCTTCTGCCTCTTCAACCTCGTGTGGGTCCTCTACCTTTGCGCAAACCCTGTGTGGTCAGGCCACCCTTCCTTGCAACTGCGCACAAGGACTACCACACACCTCCTTACTATGCTGGCAGCAGAGCTCAATGCCATCAGGCGGTCAAAGTTTTACTTTGAAATGTATGGGAAATGTGAGTCACACCGCTATTACAGAGAATAGTAGTCAGGCAGGGTCAAAACATTAATTGAGGAACAGGAACAGAATGGGACGGCCAGGACTTAATCAGAAAACAAGCAGAGGTGAAATGCGTATCGGCCAACAAGGTACATAAACAGCAAGCAGGAAAAGTAGTCAGGTAACAAGCACACAAAATCATAAAACTGAACTGGGGGTAAAATTAACCAGAGGTTCATAGCTATGTCTGGCAGTGGTCTGCAGACAGGATGGGCATAAAAAAGGGTGTGGTGTCTTCCCATTGGTTGTAGCTGAATGATGGTATTTCATCTGTGAGATACCCACCAGCTACATTCAGCCAGAGATTCTGCATCTGTCAAGGTAATGCAGCCCAGTGGGTGAGCATAACCTGCGTCCACCTGCGCCGCTGGCATCGACTACTCTCCCATCATCAGCACTATTCATGAAAGGAACACGTTGTCACCTGGCGACCGGAGTACAAATTGACGGAGCGGACTCCGTTGGTGACTTAACAGCCGTGTGCGGCAATGATGCAAACCTGGCTGCGGGCCATCCTCAGGGCAATGTGACACACGTGCCTTTTATGGCTCACGTGTTGATCCGAATTCTCCAGCAATTTTTAAAACACCATCACGGCCTACATGTCCTTGTGCAGCGGGCACGCTCGCTATGTGCTCACTTCCATCGTGCGCACACAGCAGCTCAACAACTTTCATCACTCCGGAAGTCTTAGGGTCTGGCAGTTAAACGCCGTAAATGCGATGTTCCGACACGCAGGAATTGGAATCTGCACATGTTGCAGCGTGTGTGGCAGCACCGCAGAGCCCTGCTGAAATACGGTAAGACATATAGCCTGGGATAAGTTGATCCAGAGGTGGTGCCGATCACGCTGCTGGAGTGGTGTCAGATCAAGGACCTATGCACCCTGCTACACAGTTTTGAAATGTCGACGAAGATGTTTAGCACTGGCAATGTCATTCTCAGCGTGACAATTCTGGTCATCTACATGATGGAGCACACTGTAATTATTATTCGGAGTCAGGTGTTGGGACAAGAGGAAGGGGAGGAAGTACAGGAGGAGTCATATGCGGAAGGGATAACAAGATCTACGAGGTCCAGATGGTCAGCGGCACCTATGCGGCAGTCATGGTGAGGGAGAGGGATTAACAAGGGCGCATAGTATCAGCAAAAAGTGTTGATGAAAGTGCAGGAGCCCATGAAGAAATGGAGGACGAACTGGCGATGGGCATGGAAGACTCAGCAGATGAGTGAGAGCTTGCTCACATTTCGGTTGTGCGAGGTTGTGGGTAGAGGGCAGAGGAAGGATGCACGATTCTCACCTCTCTGCCACCAACACACCAAGGACTTGGTCCTCCTGGATGCACAAGACACATGAGCGCCTTCTTGCTGCACTACCTACATGACCCTCGGATTGTATGAATTTGAAGTAATCCTGAATACTGGGTTGCCACACTGTTAGATCCCCGGTACAAGACAAAATTTGGCGAACTAATTCCTGCCATAGAAATAGACGCACGTATACAGGAGTATCTGCAGAATGTGGTACGCAATCTTAGATCTACTTTTCCACTAAACACCAGTGCTGCACAGAGTGAATCTCAACACTTTGTCATGGATAGGAGGAAATGGTCTTTTACTTGTCCACATCGGAGGGACCGAGGGATGGCTGCTGTGCTGAGATGGCGTTGAGTACGGTGTCCCTGCACAGTTGCACTTTTGGTCATATCCCAAAATGAGTTGAAAAAGGACAGATGCTGTTGGAAAGGGGAACAGGTGTGTTGGAAAGGGGAAAAAAATTTGGGTCCGTGGATTTGGTGGTTAAACAACTGTAACATTTGCTGAAGAAACAACATCTGTTACAGTGGGACTGGCAGATTTGGATAAAGTGGTATATAATCTGTGACCGCTATATAACAAAAATTAATAAGAAAAGAAAGAGAAAGGTATATATCACCTTCAGCAGTCAGTGTCCACCGTGCTCCCAGTTGGAAAAGGAGAGGTTGGCAACTTGAAGGTTTGGTGGAGGATACAGAGCTGTGTGGCTATGAAACTAATAGTAGCCTGAACCGAGTTAGACGCCATTCGGATCTGGAGACTGTGAGCCCTGTTAGCGTCACAGGGTCCACATGCCCACCCAGCCCAGGAACTCCCTGTTAACAACACAGGGGCCATTGAGTACGCTGACCGTGTGCGTAGGGGCCACACCTGTGGACAGCAGGCGCATCAGCAGCAGCAGGCCTGTTAATGCCACTGGGCTGCACAAGCAGGACTGTTAGGACAGGAGCTGGTCTTAACCGTTCTGCGTTACCAACTGTGGTGGTGGCCTGCATCCACCACCCTATCCCTGCCTACCTCTGGCCTAAAGCCGCAATGGGTTCAACACATGGAGGTGTGCTCTTTCGGAGCATAATAGAAGACTGCGCACCTCCTTGTTGGCTCCAGCCCCTTTTATAACCTGGGTCCGCCCCAAACCAGGGTGAACCACAATGCACCTCCTGGAGACAAAAGCAGAGTGACACGTCATGAGTGGCATAACTAGCGTCCTATTTGGAAACGCAACTTCAATGATGACCTCATGGCTGCCATGACCCAAACACCTCACCAGTCATCGTCTGACCATCAATAATGCGGTGACAAGTCATAGGTGTGGGCCTCTGCAAGCCATTTGGGAGGACACCTGATGCCCTGTGGTCTATATGGGACCCCCACATCAGGGCCAGGGCCAAAGAGTTCATTACCGGACCTAGTCTCTGATGCAGGAAGTGCCTGAGCATGCTCAGTAGCATGAAATACAGTCTCTGAAAAAAGACTATCAGCTTTAGCATGGTGTCTAGGCACAAAACAGGACTTAGACCCGGCACAGAATGCAAGCACCTGTGCAAAGAGGCTTTTCACACTTAGTGTGGGAGCATGCGCTGTATCCCGAAATGAAGACTTAGCGTCAGGAATGGCACAGTCAGGCTGAGCATACTCACTAGGCGAAACACTGTAATTATGCTGCAGCTGGGGTACATCGGCACACGCATGCGCACTAGCTGCCTCTCCACACTTAGACGTGGAGGGGAAATTTGTCTTGGAGATGCTGTCTATGAACAGAAGGAAAAGCTAAAGGAAGCCTGACTTTCTATCCCTCCGAATTATGAAATGCAGCAATGAATTCCATGAGTTTGCTATAACATTAGCGTAGCTAAATGTGCATGAGGGTGTGATGTAGAGGTGCTAGAAATAGCTTGTCACCAGTGGGGCACTAATGGAATACAACAGCCAGTTCTATGATGCCACAAAATGGCAGTATTTTGTGCTATCATTATAGCTTATTAAAAACAGAGCACGAGGTTGTCATGCAGAGGTGCTGCACATAGATTTGCAGTAGTGTGAATAGACAAAAGTACAATAGCCACGTTTAGGATACAACTAGGTACACTGAGTGTTTGCTACTATAAATGGCTGAGTTTAAAAAAGTTTGAGTGTGCAATGCAGGCAGACGTGCTGCAAATAACGTTCCAATACTGTGAATTGACAAAAGTACAATAGCCACGTTTAGGATACAACTAGGTACACTGAGTGTTTGCTACTATAAATGGCTGAGTTTAAAAAAGTTTGAGTGTGCAATGCAGGCAGACGTGCTGCAAATAACGTTCCAATACTGTGAATTGACAAAAGTACAATAGCCACGTTTAGGATACAACTAGGTACACTGAGTGTTTGCTACTATAAATGGCTGAGTTTAAAAAAGTTTGAGTGTGCAATGCAGGCAGACGTGCTGCAAATAACGTTCCAATACTGTGAATTGACAAAAGTACAATAGCCACGTTTAGGATACAACTAGGTACACTGAGTGTTTGCTACTATAAATGGCTGAGTTTAAAAAAGTTAGAGTGTGCAATGCAGGCAGACGTGCTGCAAATAACGTTCCAATACTGTGAATAGACAAAAGTACAATAGCCACGTTTAGGATACAACTAGGTACACTGAGTGTTTGCTACTATAAATGGCTGAGTTTAAAAAAGTTAGAGTGTGCAATGCAGGCAGACGTGCTGCAAATATCGTTCCAATACTGTGAATAGACAAAAGTACAATAGCCACGTTTAGGATACAACTAGGTACACTGAGTGTTTGCTACTATAAATGGCTGAGTTTAAAAAAGTTTGAGTGTGCAATGCAGGCAGACGTGCTGCAAATAACGTTCCAATACTGTGAATTGACAAAAGTACAATAGCCACGTTTAGGATACAACTAGGTACACTGAGTGTTTGCTAGTATAATGGCTGAGTTTAAAAAAGTTAGAGTGTGCAATGCAGGCAGACGTGCTGCAAATAACGTTCCAATACTGTGAATAGACAAAAGTACAATAGCCACGTTTAGGATACAACTAGGTACACTGAGTGTTTGCTACTATAAATGGCTGAGTTTAAAAAAGTTTGAGTGTGCAATGCAGGCAGACGTGCTGCAAATAACGTTCCAATACTGTGAATTGACAAAAGTACAATAGCCACGTTTAGGATACAACTAGGTACACTGAGTGTTTGCTACTATAAATGGCTGAGTTTAAAAAAGTTAGAGTGTGCAATGCAGGCAGACGTGCTGCAAATATCGTTCCAATACTGTGAATAGACAAAAGTACAATAGCCACGTTTAGGATACAACTAGGTACACTGAGTGTTTGCTACTATAAATGGCTGAGTTTAAAAAAGTTTGAGTGTGCAATGCAGGCAGACGTGCTGCAAATAACGTTCCAATACTGTGAATTGACAAAAGTACAATAGCCACGTTTAGGATACAACTAGGTACACTGAGTGTTTGCTAGTATAATGGCTGAGTTTAAAAAAGTTAGAGTGTGCAATGCAGGCAGACGTGCTGCAAATATCGTTCCAATACTGTGAATAGACAAAAGTACAATAGCCACGTTTAGGATACAACTAGGTACACTGAGTGTTTGCTACTATAAATGGCTGAGTTTAAAAAAGTTTGAGTGTGCAATGCAGGCAGACGTGCTGCAAATAACGTTCCAATACTGTGAATTGACAAAAGTACAATAGCCACGTTTAGGATACAACTAGGTACAGTGAGTGTTTGCTAGTATAATGGCTGAGTTTAAAAAAGTTTGAGTGTGCAATGCAGGCAGACGTGCTGCAAATAACGTTCCAATACTGTGAATTGACAAAAGTACAATAGCCACGTTTAGGATACAACTAGGTACAGTGAGTGTTTGCTAGTATAATGGCTGAGTTTAAAAAAGTTAGAGTGTGCAATGCAGGCAGACGTGCTGCAAATAACGTTCCAATACTGTGAATAGACAAAAGTACAATAGCCACGTTTAGGATACAACTAGGTACACTGAGTGTTTGCTACTATAAATGGCTGAGTTTAAAAAAGTTTGAGTGTGCAATGCAGGCAGACGTGCTGCAAATAACGTTCCAATACTGTGAATTGACAAAAGTACAATAGCCACGTTTAGGATACAACTAGGTACACTGAGTGTTTGCTACTATAAATGGCTGAGTTTAAAAAAGTTTGAGTGTGCAATGCAGGCAGACGTGCTGCAAATAACGTTCCAATACTGTGAATTGACAAAAGTACAATAGCCACGTTTAGGATACAACTAGGTACACTGAGTGTTTGCTACTATAAATGGCTGAGTTTAAAAAAGTTTGAGTGTGCAATGCAGGCAGACGTGCTGCAAATAACGTTCCAATACTGTGAATTGACAAAAGTACAATAGCCACGTTTAGGATACAACTAGGTACACTGAGTGTTTGCTACTATAAATGGCTGAGTTTAAAAAAGTTTGAGTGTGCAATGCAGGCAGACGTGCTGCAAATAACGTTCCAATACTGTGAATTGACAAAAGTACAATAGCCACGTTTAGGATACAACTAGGTACACTGAGTGTTTGCTACTATAAATGGCTGAGTTTAAAAAAGTTTGAGTGTGCAATGCAGGCAGACGTGCTGCAAATAACGTTCCAATACTGTGAATTGACAAAAGTACAATAGCCACGTTTAGGATACAACTAGGTACACTGAGTGTTTGCTACTATAAATGGCTGAGTTTAAAAAAGTTAGAGTGTGCAATGCAGGCAGACGTGCTGCAAATATCGTTCCAATACTGTGAATAGACAAAAGTACAATAGCCACGTTTAGGATACAACTAGGTACACTGAGTGTTTGCTACTATAAATGGCTGAGTTTAAAAAAGTTTGAGTGTGCAATGCAGGCAGACGTGCTGCAAATAACGTTCCAATACTGTGAATTGACAAAAGTACAATAGCCACGTTTAGGATACAACTAGGTACACTGAGTGTTTGCTAGTATAATGGCTGAGTTTAAAAAAGTTAGAGTGTGCAATGCAGGCAGACGTGCTGCAAATAACGTTCCAATACTGTGAATTGACAAAAGTACAATAGCCACGTTTAGGATACAACTAGGTACACTGAGTGTTTGCTACTATAAATGGCTGAGTTTAAAAAAGTTTGAGTGTGCAATGCAGGCAGACGTGCTGCAAATAACGTTCCAATACTGTGAATTGACAAAAGTACAATAGCCACGTTTAGGATACAACTAGGTACACTGAGTGTTTGCTACTATAAATGGCTGAGTTTAAAAAAGTTAGAGTGTGCAATGCAGGCAGACGTGCTGCAAATATCGTTCCAATACTGTGAATAGACAAAAGTACAATAGCCACGTTTAGGATACAACTAGGTACACTGAGTGTTTGCTACTATAAATGGCTGAGTTTAAAAAAGTTTGAGTGTGCAATGCAGGCAGACGTGCTGCAAATAACGTTCCAATACTGTGAATTGACAAAAGTACAATAGCCACGTTTAGGATACAACTAGGTACACTGAGTGTTTGCTAGTATAATGGCTGAGTTTAAAAAAGTTAGAGTGTGCAATGCAGGCAGACGTGCTGCAAATAACGTTCCAATACTGTGAATTGACAAAAGTACAATAGCCACGTTTAGGATACAACTAGGTACACTGAGTGTTTGCTACTATAAATGGCTGAGTTTAAAAAAGTTTGAGTGTGCAATGCAGGCAGACGTGCTGCAAATAACGTTCCAATACTGTGAATTGACAAAAGTACAATAGCCACGTTTAGGATACAACTAGGTACACTGAGTGTTTGCTACTATAAATGGCTGAGTTTAAAAAAGTTAGAGTGTGCAATGCAGGCAGACGTGCTGCAAATATCGTTCCAATACTGTGAATAGACAAAAGTACAATAGCCACGTTTAGGATACAACTAGGTACACTGAGTGTTTGCTACTATAAATGGCTGAGTTTAAAAAAGTTTGAGTGTGCAATGCAGGCAGACGTGCTGCAAATAACGTTCCAATACTGTGAATTGACAAAAGTACAATAGCCACGTTTAGGATACAACTAGGTACAGTGAGTGTTTGCTAGTATAATGGCTGAGTTTAAAAAAGTTAGAGTGTGCAATGCAGGCAGACGTGCTGCAAATAACGTTCCAATACTGTGAATAGACAAAAGTACAATAGCCACGTTTAGGATACAACTAGGTACACTGAGTGTTTGCTACTATAAATGGCTGAGTTTAAAAAAGTTTGAGTGTGCAATGCAGGCAGACGTGCTGCAAATAACGTTCCAATACTGTGAATTGACAAAAGTACAATAGCCACGTTTAGGATACAACTAGGTACACTGAGTGTTTGCTACTATAAATGGCTGAGTTTAAAAAAGTTTGAGTGTGCAATGCAGGCAGACGTGCTGCAAATAACGTTCCAATACTGTGAATTGACAAAAGTACAATAGCCACGTTTAGGATACAACTAGGTACACTGAGTGTTTGCTACTATAAATGGCTGAGTTTAAAAAAGTTTGAGTGTGCAATGCAGGCAGACGTGCTGCAAATAACGTTCCAATACTGTGAATTGACAAAAGTACAATAGCCACGTTTAGGATACAACTAGGTACACTGAGTGTTTGCTACTATAAATGGCTGAGTTTAAAAAAGTTTGAGTGTGCAATGCAGGCAGACGTGCTGCAAATAACGTTCCAATACTGTGAATTGACAAAAGTACAATAGCCACGTTTAGGATACAACTAGGTACACTGAGTGTTTGCTACTATAAATGGCTGAGTTTAAAAAAGTTTGAGTGTGCAATGCAGGCAGACGTGCTGCAAATAACGTTCCAATACTGTGAATTGACAAAAGTACAATAGCCACGTTTAGGATACAACTAGGTACACTGAGTGTTTGCTACTATAAATGGCTGAGTTTAAAAAAGTTAGAGTGTGCAATGCAGGCAGACGTGCTGCAAATATCGTTCCAATACTGTGAATAGACAAAAGTACAATAGCCACGTTTAGGATACAACTAGGTACACTGAGTGTTTGCTACTATAAATGGCTGAGTTTAAAAAAGTTTGAGTGTGCAATGCAGGCAGACGTGCTGCAAATAACGTTCCAATACTGTGAATTGACAAAAGTACAATAGCCACGTTTAGGATACAACTAGGTACACTGAGTGTTTGCTAGTATAATGGCTGAGTTTAAAAAAGTTAGAGTGTGCAATGCAGGCAGACGTGCTGCAAATAACGTTCCAATACTGTGAATTGACAAAAGTACAATAGCCACGTTTAGGATACAACTAGGTACACTGAGTGTTTGCTACTATAAATGGCTGAGTTTAAAAAAGTTTGAGTGTGCAATGCAGGCAGACGTGCTGCAAATAACGTTCCAATACTGTGAATTGACAAAAGTACAATAGCCACGTTTAGGATACAACTAGGTACACTGAGTGTTTGCTACTATAAATGGCTGAGTTTAAAAAAGTTAGAGTGTGCAATGCAGGCAGACGTGCTGCAAATATCGTTCCAATACTGTGAATAGACAAAAGTACAATAGCCACGTTTAGGATACAACTAGGTACACTGAGTGTTTGCTACTATAAATGGCTGAGTTTAAAAAAGTTTGAGTGTGCAATGCAGGCAGACGTGCTGCAAATAACGTTCCAATACTGTGAATTGACAAAAGTACAATAGCCACGTTTAGGATACAACTAGGTACACTGAGTGTTTGCTAGTATAATGGCTGAGTTTAAAAAAGTTAGAGTGTGCAATGCAGGCAGACGTGCTGCAAATAACGTTCCAATACTGTGAATTGACAAAAGTACAATAGCCACGTTTAGGATACAACTAGGTACACTGAGTGTTTGCTACTATAAATGGCTGAGTTTAAAAAGTTTGAGTGTGCAATGCAGGCAGACGTGCTGCAAATAACGTTCCAATACTGTGAATTGACAAAAGTACAATAGCCACGTTTAGGATACAACTAGGTACACTGAGTGTTTGCTACTATAAATGGCTGAGTTTAAAAAAGTTAGAGTGTGCAATGCAGGCAGACGTGCTGCAAATATCGTTCCAATACTGTGAATAGACAAAAGTACAATAGCCACGTTTAGGATACAACTAGGTACACTGAGTGTTTGCTACTATAAATGCTGAGTTTAAAAAAGTTAGAGTGTGCAATGCAGGCAGACGTGCTGCAAATAACGTTCCAATACTGTGAATTGACAAAAGTACAATAGCCACGTTTAGGATACAACTAGGTACACTGAGTGTTTGCTAGTATAATGGCTGAGTTTAAAAAAGTTAGAGTGTGCAATGCAGGCAGACGTGCTGCAAATATCGTTCCAATACTGTGAATAGACAAAAGTACAATAGCCACGTTTAGGATACAACTAGGTACACTGAGTGTTTGCTACTATAAATGGCTGAGTTTAAAAAAGTTTGAGTGTGCAATGCAGGCAGACGTGCTGCAAATAACGTTCCAATACTGTGAATTGACAAAAGTACAATAGCCACGTTTAGGATACAACTAGGTACAGTGAGTGTTTGCTAGTATAATGGCTTAGTTAAATGAGTTTGAGTGTGCAATGCAGGCAGACGCGCTATGCAAATGTCTTTGCACTAGTGGGACTATAGCAAAGTCCAATAGCCACGTATAGGATGCCACTAGGTACACTGAGTGTTTGCTAGTATAATGGCTTGGTTTTAATGAGTTGGAGTGTGCAATGCAGGCAGACGCGCTCTGCAAATGTCTTTGCACTAGTGGGACTATAGCAAAGTCCAATAGCCACGTATAGGATGCCACTAGGTACACTGAGTGTTTTGCTAGTATAATGGCTTGGTTAGAATGAGTTGTAGTGTGCAATGCAGGCAGATGTGCTCTGCTAATGTCTTTGCACTAGTGGGACTATAGCAAAGTCCAATAGCCACGTATAGGATGCCACTAGGTACACTGAGTGTTTGCTAGTATAATGGCTTAGTTAAAATGAGTTTGAGTGTGCAATGCAGGCAGACGCGCTATGCAAATGTCTTTGCACTAGTGGGACTATAGCAAAGTCCAATAGCCACGTATAGGATGCCACTAGGTACACTGAGTGTTTGCTAGTCTAATGGCTTGGTTAGAATGAGTTGTAGTGTGCAATGCAGGCAGATGTGCTCTGCTAATGTCTTTGCACTAGTGGGACTATAGCAAAGTCCAATAGCCACGTATAGGATGCCACTAGGTACACTGAGTGTTTGCTAGTATAATGGCTTAGTTAAAATGAGTTTGAGTGTGCAATGCCGGCAGACGCGCTATGCAAATGTCTTTGCACTAGTGGGACTATAGCAAAGTCCAATAGCCACGTATAGGATGCCACTAGGTACACTGAGTGTTTGCTAGTATAATGGCTTGGTTTTAATGAGTTGGAGGTGTGCAATGCAGGCAGACGCGCTCTGCAAATGTCTTTGCACTAGTGGGACTATAGCAAAGTCCAATAGCCACGTATAGGATGCCACTAGGTACACTGAGTGTTTGCTAGTATAATGGCTTGGTTAGAATGAGTTGTAGTGTGCAATGCAGGCAGACGCGCTCTGCAAATGTCTTTGCACTAGTGGGACTATAGCAAAGTCCAATAGCCACGTATAGGATGCCACTAGGTACACTGAGTGTTTGCTAGTATAATGGCTTGTTTAGAATGAGTTGTAGTGTGCAATGCAGGCAGACGCGCTCTGCAAATGGTCTTTGCACTAGTGGGACTATAGCAAAGTCCAATAGCCACGTATAGGATGCCACTAGGTACACTGAGTGTTTGCTAGTATAATGGCTTAGTTATCAGTTGGAGTGTGCAGAGGACAAGAGGGTACAGTGGCAGGATTGTGGTGCTCTGGGTAGAGGAATGGAAGCCTGCCTTTCTATTCCCTCCTAATGGTGAAATGCAGGTAGGAAATCCCTGACCTGGGCTACACAGACGCTGTTGCTGTTTGCAGGACCTGTCACCTATGGCTCTCTGACCCTGCCGGTTGGAGCCCTTAAAAGGACTGCTATAAAGTGCTCTCCCTAAGCTGTCTAACGCTGTGTATGCAGCGCATACAGCTGTATCGGCTATAGGACTCAGGAAGACGGAGCTGCGACAGTGATGTCTGACACCAAAGACGCAGAAGGCAGATAATGGCGTCCGTGAAGAAAATGTCCGGTTTTATAATGCAGGGACATGTGACATGCAGATCCTATCACACATGCCGTTGCTTCTCTGGCTCAAAGTCCACTTAGCTGTGTGTGTGTCTGGGATTGGCTGACATGCTGGCCCGCCCCACAAGACGCGCGCACTTAGGGAAGGAAGACAAGAAAAAAAAAAAAAAAAAATGGCGATCGCCATTATAGAAACAGCAGTGATCTGAAGGCGCTGTTCACGCACACTATACACTGAAATGTGATAATAGTTTGATTCACAGAGTGACTTACACTATTACAGCAGAAACCAAGCTATGATTTAGCTGTTTTTTGGCTGCTAGAACCGTTCTCGAACGTTTCTAGAACTACCGAGCTTTTGCAAAAAGCTCGAGTTCTAGTTCGATCTAGAACATGCCCCAAAATCACTCGAGCCGCGAACTGGAGAACCACGAACCACGAACCGCGCTCAACTCTAGTCAACAGAGCTTACACACAGCACATTGATGGTATATCATACTAGTCAACTAATCATTTTTCTTTTTTAATTTTTTCTTTGTAGTAGAGTATTAACATATGGATAAGATCTGCATTAGGAGGCTAACTCGTGGATGTTTAGAATAACTTAGGCTATGAAATACGACAAAAGAAACAATGTGGTGAGCAATCAAAACAAGAAGCCTTAAAGATGTCCTCTTCCAACTTCTCATCATACTCATTTTGTCAGCCAGGTTGCACCCTTGTGTATTAACTAGTCAGGGTTATCATCTTTGTCATCCATCACTTTTGCTTGCTGTACACCAAGTACTCCTCATCCTCCTCCTCATTCTCCTCAATTCCTCAATTGCATCTGCAAATATCCATCCCTGTTTCTGTGTTGAGAAAAAAAGGATACACTCTCAGTCATCCGCTGGTTTGCCAACTAAACGCTCAACTTATCAATTTGCTTGTGGAACATTTTCTACCATACCACCTTGAGGAATCGGCTGCTTTTCAAGAAATTATAGTGTGTGCTCAGATTTGCTGGAACATACCTGGCAGGAATGCTTTCTTGCCAAAGGGGTTCCCACTTATTGCTCTCTTGTGCAAGAGATTGTACGCCTGGTAAGATTCACTGTTGCCTGTAGCTAAGTACTGTAGTGCTCTACAGTCCCTCATTGAACAAACTATCTTCGATTACAACCAAATATTTTCGACTTATCAGACTAGAGCACCTGCTGATGTTTTTCTGACCCAGGTCCCTATGATTGTGTGCATTTGAGCCATACAGTTAGGTCCAGAAATATTTGGACAGTGACACAAGTTTTGTTATTTTAGCTGTTTACAAAAACATGTTCAGAAATACAATTATATATATATAATATGGGCTGAAAGTGCACACTCCCAGCTGCAATATGAGAGTTTTCACATCCAAATCGGAGAAAGGGTTTAGGAATCATAGCTCTGTAATACATAGCCTCTTCTTTTTCAAGGGACCAAAAGTAATTGGACAAGGGACTCCAAGGGCTGCAATTAACTCTGAAGGTGTCTCCCTCGTTAACCTGTAATCAATGAAGTAGTTAAAAGGTCTCGGGTTGATTACAGGTGTGTGGTTTTGCATTTGGAAGCTGTTGTTGTGACCAGACAACATGCGGTCTAAGGAACTCTCAATTGAGGTGAAGCAGAACATCCTGAGGCTGAAAAAAAAGAAAAAATCCATCAGAGAGATAGCAGACATGCTTGGAGTAGCAAAATCAACAGTCAGGTACATTCTGAGAAAAAAGGAATTGACTGGTGAGCTTGGGAACTCAAAAAGGCCTGGGCGTCCACGGATGACAACAGTGGTGGATGATCGCCACATACTTTCTTTGGTGAAGAAGAACCCGTTCACAGCATCAACTGAAGTCCAGAACACTCTCAGTGAAGTAGGTGTATCTGTCTCTAAGTCAACTGTAAAGAGAAGACTCCATGAAAGTAAATACAAAGGGTTCACATCTAGATGCAAACCATGCATCAATTCCAAAAATAGACAAGCCAGAGTTAAGTTTGCTGAAAAACATCTCATGAAGCCAGTTCAGTTCTAGAAAAGTATTCTATGGACAGATGAGACAAAGATCAACCTGTACCAGAATGATTCGAAGAAAAAAGTTTGGAGAAGAAAGGGAACGGCACATGATCCAAGGCACACCACATCCTCTGTAAAACATGGGGGAGGCAACGTGATGGCATGGGCATGCATGGCTTTTAATGGCACTGGGTCACTTGTGTTTATTAATGACATAACAGCAGACAAGAGTAGCCGGATGAATTCTGAAGTGTACCGGGATATACTTTCAGCCCAGATTCAGCCAAATGCCACAAAGTTGATCGGACGGCGCTTCATAGTACAGATGGACAATGACCCCAAGCATAGAGCCAAAGCTACCCAGGAGTTCATGAGTGCAAAAAAGTGGAACATTCTGCAATGGCCAAGTCAATCACCAGATCTTAACCCAATTGAGCATGCATTTCACTTGCTCAAATCCAGACTTAAGACGGAAAGACCCACAAACAAGGAAGACCTGAAGGCTGCGGCTGTAAAGGCCTGGCAAAGCATTAAGAAGGAGGAAACCCAGCATTTGGCGATGTCCATGGGTTCCAGACTTAAGGCAGTGATTGCCTCCAAAGGATTCGCAACAAAATATTGAAAATAAAAATATTTTGTTTGGGTTTGGTTTATTTGTCCAATTACTTTTGACCTCCTAAAATGTGGAGTGTTTGTAAAGAAATGTGTACAATTCCTACAATTTCTATCAGATATTTTTGTTCAAACCTTCAAATTAAACGTTACAATCTGCACTTGAATTCTGTTGTAAAGGTTTCATTTCAAATCCAATGTGGTGGCATGCAGAGCCCAACTCGCGAAAATTGTGTCACTGTCCAAATATTTCTGGACCTAACTGTATATATATACACAAATATAACATATTTATATAATATATATTTGTCTTTTCCATGACTAAACATACTTTTATTTACCAAATGAATTGTATAATGAATAGAAAATATAGTCCAGACATTGACGAGGTTAGCAATAATGCAATAATGATTTTTACTTGAAATAATAATTTTCGCCTTCAAACTTTGCTTTCGTCACAGAATGCTCCCTTTGCAGCAATTCCAGCTTTGCAGACCTTTGCCATTCTAGCTGTTAATTTGCTGAGGTAATCTGAAGATATTTCACCCCGTGCTTCCAGAAGACCCTCCCACAAGTTGGATTGGCTTGATGGGCACTTTTTGAACACTATATGGTCAAGGTGCTCCAACAACAGCTCAATAGGCTTGACATCAGGTGACTGGGCTGGCCACTCCATTACAGATAGAACACCGGATGCCTGCTTCTTCCCTAAATAGTTCATGCATAATTTGGAGGTGTGCTTTGGGTCATTGTCCTTTTGTAGGATGAAATTGGCTCCAATCAAGTGCTGTTCAGAGGGTATGGCATGGCTTTGCAAAATGGAGTGAAATCCTTCCTTATTCAAATTTCCATACTAACTTGTACAAATCTCCCACTTTACCAGCACCAAAGCAACCCCAGACCATCACATTACCTCCACCATGATTGACAGATGTCGTCAGGCACTCTTACAGCAACTTTGCAGTTGTTCTGCATCTCACAAATGTTCTTCTGTGTGATGCAAACACATCAAACTTCAATTCGTCTGTCCATAACACTTTTTTCCCAATCTTAATCTGTCCAATGTCTGTGTTCTTTTGCCCATATTAATCTTTTCCTTTTATTAGCCAGTCTCAGATATACAGTGCCCTGCGAAAGTATTCGGCCCCTTTGAATTTTCCAACCTTTTCCCACATTTCAGGCTTCAAACATACAGATAAAAAAAAAATTAATTTTATGGCGAAGAATTAACAAGTGGGACACAATTGTGAAGTTGAATGAAATTTATTGCTTATTTTAAACTTTTATAAAAAATAATAAACTGAAAAGTGGGGTGTGCAATATTATTCATTCCCTTTAAGTTAATACTTTGTAGCTCTACCTTTTGCTGCTATTACAGCTGCAAGTCGCTTGGGGTATGTCTCTATCAGTTTTGCACATCGAGAGGCTAAAATTCTTGCCCATTATTCCTTTGCAAATAGCTTGAGCTGAGTGTGGTTGAATGGAGAGCGTTTGAGAACAGCAGTTTTCAGCTTTCCACAGATTCTCAATTGGATTCAGGTCTGCACTTTGACTTGGCCATTCTAACACCTTGATACAATTATTTGTGAACCATTTCATTGTAGATTTTGCTTTATGTTTGGGATCATTGTCTTGTTGAAACACAAATCTCCGTCCCAGTCTCAGGTTTTTTTCAGACTCCAACAGGTTTTCTTCAAGAACGGTCCTGTATTTGGCTCCATCCATCTTTCCATCAATTTTAACCATCTTCCCTGTCCTTGCTGAAGAAAAGCAGGCCCAAACCATGATGCTGCCACCACCATGTTTGACAGTGGGGATGGTGTTTTCAGGGTGATGAGCTGTGTTGCTATTATACCAAACATATCGTTTGGCATTGTGCCCAAAAAGTTCGATTTTGGTTTCATGTGCTCTCCTCTGAAGGGAGTAGTACACACCACTGTAGGAAATCTTCAGTTTCTTGGCAATTTCTCACATAAATGTTCTATTTTTCTGGCCATTTTGAGAGTTTAATTGAACCAACAAATGTAATGCTCCAGATTCTCAACTAGCTGAAAGGAAGGTCAGTTTTATAGCTTCTCTAATCAGGAAAACTGTTTTCAGCTGTGCTAACATACTTGCACAACGGTTTTCAAGGTATTTCTAAACATCAATTAGCCTTCTAACACAGTTAGCAAACACAATATACCATTAGAACACTGGAGTGGTGGTTGTTGGAAATGGGCCTCTATACACCTATGTAGATATTGCATTAAAACCAGATGTTTGAAGCTAGAATAGTCATTTACCACATTGACAATGTATAGAGTATATTTCTGTTTAATTTAATGTTAGCTTCATTGAAAAGAGATGTGCTTTTCCTTAAAAAAATAAGGAAATATCTAAGTGACCCCAAACTTTTGAATTGTAGTGTGTAAATATATATATATATATATATCTAAAAATAAATATATATATATATATATGTATATATATATATATATATATATATATTAACTGTAGTACCCGGGCGTTGCCCGGGATAGTAACTGTCTCTCTGTCTCTCTCCCAGTCTCTGAAACGGACATTTTCCTCCAGCACGCCATTATCTGCCTTCTGCGTCTTGGTGTCAGACATCACTGGCGCAGCTCCGTCCTAAATCCTATCGCCGATACAGCTATATGCGCTCCATACACAGCGCTGGACAGCATAGGGATAGCACTTTCTATCAGTCCTTTTAAGGGCTCGTACCGGCAGGGTCAGAGCCATAGGTGACAGGTCCTGAAAACAGAGATAGCGTCTGTGTAGCTAAGGTCAGGGATTTCGTCGCTGCATTTCCCCATTAGGAGGGAATAGAAAGGCAGGCTTCCATTCCTCTACCCAGAGCCCCACAATCCTCGCACTGTACCCTCCTGTCCTCTGCACACTCCAACTCATTATAACTAAGCCATTATACTAGCAAACACTCAGTGTACCTAGTGGCATCCTAAACGTGGCTATTGGACTTTGCTATAGTCCCACTAGTGCAAAGATATTTGCAGCACCTCTGCCTGCATTGCACACTCAAACTCATTATAACTAAGCCATTATACTAGCAAACACTCAGTGTACCTAGTGGCATTCTAAACGTGGCTATTAGACTTTTGTCTAGTCCCACTAGTGCAAAGATATTTGCAGCACGTCTGCCTGCATTGCACACTCAAACTCATTGTTACTAAGCCATTATACTAGCAAACACTCAGTGTACCTAGTGGCATCCTAAACGTGGCTATTGGACTTTGCTATAGTCTCACTATTGCAAAGATATTTGCAGCACGTCTGCCTGCATTGCACACTCCAACTCATTATAACTAAGCCATTATACTAGCAAACACTCAGTGTACCTAGTGGCATTCTAAACGTGGCTATTGGACTTTTGTCTAGTCCCACTAGTGCAAAGATATTTGCAGCACGTCTGCCTGCATTGCACACTCAAACTCATTGTTACTAAGCCATTATACTAGCAAACACTCAGTGTACCTAGTGGCATCCTAAACGTGGCTATTAAACTTTTGTCTAGTCGCACTAGTGCAAAGATATTTGCAGCACGTCTGCCTGCATTGCACACTCAAACTCATTATAACTAAGCCATTATACTAGCAAACACTCAGTGTACCTAGTGGCATCCTAAACGTGGCTATTGGACTTTGCTATAGTCCCACTAGTGCAAAGATATTTGCAGCACCTCTGCCTACATTGCACACTCCAACTCATTATAACTAAGCCATTATACTAGCAAACACTCAGTGTACCTAGTGGCATCCTAAACGTGGCTATTGGACTTTGCTATATTCTTACTAGTGCAAAGATATTTGCAGCACGTCTGCCTGCATTGCACACTCAAACTCATTGTTACTAAGCCATTATACTAGCAAACACTCAGTGTACCTAGTGGCATTCTAAACGTGGCTATTGGACTTTTGTCTAGTCCCACTAGTGCAAAGATATTTGCAGCACGTCTGCCTGCATTGCACACTCAAACTCATTATAACTAAGCCATTATACTAGCAAACACTCAGTGTACCTAGTGGCATACAAGAAGTGGCTGTTGTACTCCATTAGTGCCCCACTGGTGCAAATCTATGTGCAGCACCTCTGCATGACACCCTCCTGTTCTGTTTTTAATAAGCTATAATGATAGCAAAAAATACTGCCATTTAGTGGCATCATAGAACTGGCTGTTGTATTCCATTAGTGCCCCACTGGTGCCAAGCTTTTTCTAGCACCTCTGCATGACATCCTCCTGCTCTGTATTTAATAAGCTATAATGATAGCAAAAAATACTGCCATTTAGTGGCATCATAGAACTAGCTGTTGTACTCCATTAGGGCCCCACTGGTGCAAATCTATGTGCAGCACCTCTGCATGACTCCCTCCTGCTCTGTTTTTAATAAGCTATAATGATAGCAAAAAATACTGCCATTTAGTGGCATCATAGAACTGGCTGTTGTATTCCATTAGTGCCCCACTGGTGCCAAGCTATTTCTAGCACCTCTGCATGACACCCTCCTGCTCTGTTTTTAATAAGCTATAATGATAGCAAAAAATACTGCCATTTAGTGGCATCATAGAACTGGCTGTTGTTTTTTATTAGTGCCCCACTGGTGCCAAGCTTTTTCTAGCACCTCTGCATGACACCCTCCTGCTCTGTTTTTAATAAGCTATAATGTCATAATAAAGTCAATCACCAGATCTTAACCCAATTGAGCATGCATTTCACTTGCTCAAATCCAGACTTAAGACGGAAAGACCCACAAACAAGCAAGACCTGAAGGCTGCGGCTGTAAAGGCCTGGCAAAGCATTAAGAAGGAGGAAACCCAGCATTTGGCGATGTCCATGGGTTCCAGACTTAAGGCAGTGATTGCCTCCAAAGGATTCGCAACAAAATATTGAAAATAAAAATATTTTGTTTGGGTTTGGTTTATTTGTCCAATTACTTTTGACCTCCTAAAATGTGGAGTGTTTGTAAAGAAATGTGTACAATTCCTACAATTTCTATCAGATATTTTTGTTCAAACCTTCAAATTAAACGTTACAATCTGCACTTGAATTCTGTTGTAAAGGTTTCATTTCAAATCCAATGTGGTGGCATGCAGAGCCCAACTCGCGAAAATTGTGTCACTGTCCAAATATTTCTGGACCTAACTGTATATATATACACAAATATAACATATTTATATAATATATATTTGTCTTTTCCATGACTAAACATACTTTTATTTACCAAATGAATTGTATAATGAATAGAAAATATAGTCCAGACATTGACGAGGTTAGCAATAATGCAATAATGATTTTTACTTGAAATAATAATTTTCGCCTTCAAACTTTGCTTTCGTCACAGAATGCTCCCTTTGCAGCAATTCCAGCTTTGCAGACCTTTGCCATTCTAGCTGTTAATTTGCTGAGGTAATCTGGAGATATTTCACCCCGTGCTTCCAGAAGACCCTCCCACAAGTTGGATTGGCTTGATGGGCACTTTTTGAACACTATATGGTCAAGGTGCTCCAACAACAGCTCAATAGGCTTGAGATCAGGTGACTGGGCTGGCCACTCCATTACAGATAGAACACCGGATGCCTGCTTCTTCCCTAAATAGTTCATGCATAATTTGGAGGTGTGCTTTGGGTCATTGTCCTTTTGTAGGATGAAATTGTCTCCAATCAAGTGCTGTTCAGAGGGTATAGCATGGCGTTGCAAAATGGAGTGAAATCCTTCCTTATTCAAATTTCCATACTAACTTGTACAAATCTCCCACTTTACCAGCACCAAAGCAACCCCAGACCATCACATTACCTCCACCATGATTGACAGATGTCGTCAGGCACTCTTACAGCAACTTTGCAGTTGTTCTGCATCTCACAAATGTTCTTCTGTGTGATGCAAACACATCAAACTTCAATTCGTCTGTCCATAACACTTTTTTCCCAATCTTAATCTGTCCAATGTCTGTGTTCTTTTGCCCATATTAATCTTTTCCTTTTATTAGCCAGTCTCAGATATACAGTGCCCTGCGAAAGTATTCGGCCCCTTTGAATTTTCCAACCTTTTCCCACATTTCAGGCTTCAAACATACAGATAAAAAAAAAATTAATTTTATGGCGAAGAATTAACAAGTGGGACACAATTGTGAAGTTGAATGAAATTTATTGCTTATTTTAAACTTTTATAAAAAATAATAAACTGAAAAGTGGGGTGTGCAATATTATTCATTCCCTTTAAGTTAATACTTTGTAGCTCTACCTTTTGCTGCTATTACAGCTGCAAGTCGCTTGGGGTATGTCTCTATCAGTTTTGCACATCGAGAGGCTAAAATTCTTGCCCATTATTCCTTTGCAAATAGCTTGAGCTGAGTGTGGTTGAATGGAGAGCGTTTGAGAACAGCAGTTTTCAGCTTTCCACAGATTCTCAATTGGATTCAGGTCTGCACTTTGACTTGGCCATTCTAACACCTTGATACAATTATTTGTGAACCATTTCATTGTAGATTTTGCTTTATGTTTGGGATCATTGTCTTGTTGAAACACAAATCTCCGTCCCAGTCTCAGGTTTTTTTCAGACTCCAACAGGTTTTCTTCAAGAACGGTCCTGTATTTGGCTCCATCCATCTTTCCATCAATTTTAACCATCTTCCCTGTCCTTGCTGAAGAAAAGCAGGCCCAAACCATGATGCTGCCACCACCATGTTTGACAGTGGGGATGGTGTTTTCAGGGTGATGAGCTGTGTTGCTATTATACCAAACATATCGTTTGGCATTGTGCCCAAAAAGTTCGATTTTGGTTTCATGTGCTCTCCTCTGAAGGGAGTAGTACACACCACTGTAGGAAATCTTCAGTTTCTTGGCAATTTCTCACATAAATGTTCTATTTTTCTGGCCATTTTGAGAGTTTAATTGAACCAACAAATGTAATGCTCCAGATTCTCAACTAGCTGAAAGGAAGGTCAGTTTTATAGCTTCTCTAATCAGGAAAACTGTTTTCAGCTGTGCTAACATACTTGCACAACGGTTTTCAAGGTATTTCTAAACATCAATTAGCCTTCTAACACAGTTAGCAAACACAATATACCATTAGAACACTGGAGTGGTGGTTGTTGGAAATGGGCCTCTATACACCTATGTAGATATTGCATTAAAACCAGATGTTTGAAGCTAGAATAGTCATTTACCACATTGACAATGTATAGAGTATATTTCTGTTTAATTTAATGTTAGCTTCATTGAAAAGAGATGTGCTTTTCCTTAAAAAAATAAGGAAATATCTAAGTGACCCCAAACTTTTGAATTGTAGTGTGTAAATATATATATATATATATATCTAAAAATAAATATATATATATATATATGTATATATATATATATATATTAACTGTAGTACATGGGCGTTGCCCGGGATAGTAACTGTCTCTCTGTCTCTCTCCCAGTCTCTGTCTGTGTGTCGCTTGTCTGTTTTCCTCTCTCTGTCTGTGTCTTTTTTTGTCTGTCTGTGTCTTTGTCTCTTTCTGTCTGTTTTTATCTCTCTGTCTGTATTTGTATCCGTCTGTCTGTCTCCATCTCTGTGTCTGTCTGTCCCTCTCTATCTCTGTGTCTGTCTCTATGTGTGTCTGTCTGTCTCTCTATTTCCCCATCTGTCTCGTTCCCCATCTGTCTTTGTCTGTCTCTTTCTAGGTCTGTCTCTTTCTAGGTCTGTCTCTTTTCAGGTCTGTCTATTTCCAGGGCTGTCTCTTTCCAGGGCTGTCTCTTTCCAGGTCTTTCTTCTTGCCTGTCTGTCTCTTTGCCCGGCTGTCTCTTTGCCAGTCTGTCTCTTTGCAGGGCTGTCTCTTTCCACGGCTGTCTCTTTGCCAGTCTGTCTCTTTGCTCGTCTGTCTTTTTGCCCGTCTGTCTCTTTCCTGGTCTGTCTCTTTGCCAGTCTATCTCTTTGCCTGTCTGTCTCTTTGTCCATCTGTCTCTTTCCAGGTCTGTCTCTTTCCCCTTCTGTCTCTTTCCAGGTCTGTCTCTTTCCCCATCTGTCTCTTTACAGGTCTGTCTCTTTCCCCGTCTGTCTCTGTCTGTGTCTCTCTCTGTATGTCTGTCTTTTTCTGTCAATCCATCTCCCCACCGACATCATATTACCTCACACATAAGCTTCTTATACTAACAGTTTATTTTATTCCTATAGCAACCAACTGAAAGTTGCTATTAATAGCCTGTAGCTCCCACCTCCATTCAGTTTAATGGAGACGGGATTTTGGATAGAGTAACTGTAAAGCGCGGGGTTAAATTTTCGCCTCAAAACATAGTCTATGACATTCCCTGAATCACATAAGGCGTCTGTGCAAAATTTCGTGATTGTAAATGCGACGGTGCAAATTCCTTTAGCGGACATACACAGACACATATATACACACAAACACACATACATACACAGAGCACTATATATATATATACATATATATATATATATATATATATATATACAGTACAGACCAAAGGTTTGGACACACCTTCTCATCCAAAGAGTTTTCTTTATTTTCATGACTCTGAAAATTGTAGATTCACATTGAAGGCATCAAAACTATGAATTAACACATGTGGAATAAAATACTTAACAAAAAAGTTTGAAACAACTGAAAATATGTCTTATATTCTAGGTTCTTCAAAGTAGCCACCTTTTGCTTTGATTACTGATTTGCACACTTTTGGCATTCTCTTGATGAGCTTCAAGAGGTTGTCACCAGTAATGGTCTTCCAACAGTCTTGAAGGAGTTCCCAAAGATGCTTAGCACTTGTTGGCCCTTTTGCCTTTACTCTGCGGTCCAGCTCACCCCAAACCAACTTGATTGAGTTCAGGTCTGGTGACTGTGGAGGCCAGGTCATGCGTAGTAGGCCATCACTCTCATTCTTAGTCAAATAGCCCTTACACAGCCTGGAGGTGTGTTTGGGGTCATTGTCCTGTTGAAAAATAAATGATGGTCCAACGCAAACCGGATGGAATAGCATGCCGCTGCAAGATGCTGTGGTAGCCATGCTGGTTTAGTATGCCTTCAATTTTGAAAAAATCCTCAACAGTGTCACTAGCAAAGCACCCCCACACCATCACACCTCTTCCCCCATGCTTCACGGTGGGAAACAGGCATGTACAGTCCACCCGATCACCTTTTTGTGCGTCGCACAAAGACACGGTGGTTGGATCCAAAGATCTCAAATTTGGACTCATCAGTGGTTTCCTAGCAGCTATTTTACCATGAAGGCCTGCTGCACAAAGTCTCCTCTAAACAGTTGTTCTAGAGATGTCTGCTGCTAGAACTCTGTGTGGCATTGATCTGGTGTCTAATCTTAGGTGCTGTTAACCTGCGATTTCTGAGGCTGGTGACTCGGATAAACTTATCCTCCACAGCAGAGGTGACTCTTGGTCTTCCTTTCCTGGGGCAGTCCTCATGCGAGCCAGTTTCTTTGTAATGTTTGATGGTTTTGCAACTGCACTTGGGGACACTTTCAAAGTTTTCCCAATTTTTCAGACTGACTGGCCTTCATTTCTTAAAGTAATGATGGCCACTCGTTTTTCTTTACTTAGCTGCTTTTTTCTTGCCATAATACAAATTCTAACAGTCTGTTCAGTAGGACTATCAGCTGTGTATCCACCAGATTTCTTCACAATACAACTGATGGTCCCAACCCCATTTATAAGGCAAGAAATCGCAGTTATTAAACCTGACAGGGCACACCTGTGAAGTGAAAACCATTTCCGGTGACTACCTCTTGAAGCTCATCAAGAGAATGCCAAGAGTGTGCAAAGCAGTATTCAAAGCAAAAGGTGACTACTTTGAAGAATCTAGAATGTAAGACATATTTTCAGTTGTTTCACACTTTTTTGTTAAGTATTTCATTCCACATGTGTTAATTCATAGATTTCATGCCTTCAATGTGAATCTACAATTTTTAGAGTCATGAAAATAATGAAAACTCTTTGAATGAGAAGGTGTGTCCAAACTTTTGGTCTGTAATGTGTATATTATAGATATATATACCTATATGGATATATGGCTTTATATAAAATTACATTTTACTCTGACATAACTGACATAATGTGTGTATATATATATATACACATTGAGGATACAGTAGCGAACACCATTGGTATTTTGTCAGCAAATATATATGGAGATGGATATTTTTACATAAGAGCACATTTTGCATTCTCAACATACCTTTGACTATATTTTACTCTGAAACTGTTCTTGTTTGTGCAAGTTTTTATAACACTTCATCATATTGTATGATAGTAGAAAGTCTAGGCTTTGCTGACTGATTCACATGAGTATGGCAAACTCAAAAGAATTTTCACTCTTGTTAACTTCAAGAACATTTTTCTTAGTAAGTTATGTTTTCCTATCTCATTAAAATTACATCTAAACACTGAATAGGGGTGATTAAATTATTTAGTCATCTTTTGTTGTAGACACACTTGTATTTTTTCCTATTGATAGAAGCTGAAGAGAGCATCATGCATTAATCATCTCCAAAACTTCTTCAAATATAAACAATATTTTCTAAGATTTTTTTTCTTTCGCAAAAGGATGTAATGGCGAAAAAAGAAAAATAAACTATAAATTGTGTATTTTCATGCTTTTGGAAATGTAAACAAGGTCATCATTTCAACACATTATCTGATGCTTAGAAGGTCTTAAGCAAATGCTAACTAAAATGAGCAGAAAAACAACATATTACCGTTTCTCATTATTTAGTAAAACGAAAACAAGGCCAAAGTAAAGGAGCAGTGGGTGAAAAATAAAGTACACCCTTATTGCTTCATAAGATTTAAGAATGTAAAGCCTGCTTTACACCATACGATCCAGCATACGATATCGTATGCGATCATACCCGCCCCCATCATATGTGTGGCACGTTCAATTTGTTGAGCGTGTCGCACAAACGATTAACCCCCGTCACACGTACTTACCTGTCCATACTACCTCGATGTGGGCGGCGAACATCCACTTCCTGGAGTGGGAAAGACGTTCGGCGTCCCATCGACATCACGCGGCAGCCGGCCAATAGAAGCGGAGGGCTGGAGATGAGCGGGATGTAAACATCCCACCCACCTACTTCCTTCCGCATTGCCGGCGGGAGCCACAGGACGTAGGTAAGATCTGTTTATCGTTCCCGGGGTGTCACACACTGTGATGTATGTTACCCCGGGTACGATGAACAACCTGACGTTCAATTTTTAGGAAATGAACGACGTGCATGCGATGAACGTTTTACCGTTCAATCGCAATCGCACGTAGCTGTTACATGCTACAATGTGACTTACGATGCCGGATGTGCGTCACTTACGACGTGACCCCACCGACACATCGTAAGATATATTGTAGCGTTTAAAGCGCCCTTAAGACACATCCAAGTGCTCTTATTCTAATGCCTTTGATTATCTATTCATCAGAAAGTGTGAGCATCTCTGTAAAAGAAGAGGTTAGCAGTTTGTTGACTTGGAGCATGCAGACCTGTATTAACACAAAGCCAAGAAAGACATCAACAATGCCCGTAAGGTCGCTTTGTACACTGCGATATTGGTACCGATATCGCCAGCATGCATACCCGCTTCCATCGGTTGTGCGACATGGACCAATCGCTGCCCGTGTCGCACAACATCGCCCGGACCCGTCACATGGACTTACCTTCCTTGCGACGTCGCTGTGACCGGCAAACTGCCTCCTTTCTAAGGGGACAGTTCGTTCAGCGTCACAGCGACGTCACAGCAGCGTCACTCAACCGCCACCCAATAAAAGCGGAGGGGCGGAGAGGACCGTGACGTAACTCCCCGCCCACCTCCTTCCTTCCGCATTGTGGCCAGGACGCAGGAAAGGTGAGGTTCCTCGTTCCTGCGGTGTCACACGGAGCGATGTGTGCTGCCGCAGGAACGAGGAAAAACTTCGTTACTGCTGCAGTAACGATATTTGAGAATGGACCCCCATGTCACCGATGAGCGATTTTGCACGTTTTTGCGATGATGCAAAATCGCTCATAGGTGTCACACGCAACGGCATCGCTAAAGCGACCGGATGTGCGTCACAAAATCAGTGACCCCAACGAGATCCTTGGAGCGATGTCGTAGCGTGTAAAGCTCACTTTAGAGAAGCAATTGACCATCAGTTTTGGAAAAGCCACCTATAATCTATAATTACTAGTGATGGGTGAATACACAGCTATCTGGACTCAGTGTGTCCAACCTGATTTAAAAAAAACCCCTGGAATTAATTCTGGATATCTGGCTGGATGCCGATCCACAAATAAGTCTATCGGGACCCAAATAATGTACTTTAAAATGGTGGTAGAGAGGGCTAGGGGTCTGCTTGCTTCAACAGGTTCTATAGATTCCTCTCGTCTCCTTATGCATTGGCGTTGATTTTGGGGGAGTAATACACCTTGCTTCATACATCATTGATTTATTTGACTCCTCTTGTATATGGGCTTCCCTCCTCATCTTCCATTAGGGACTCTGTCCAGTCTGATAGCCTACATCCTACTGTGGACCCTTCCGGCTGGTCTAAGGGCACATGGGTTCAGAGGATATTGTCTCAGATTATCCACAATTGTGATGTCTTATTTTAATTTGATATTTCCTCTATATATTTATCAAATATAGAATTTGCCTCCATTATACTATGCACAATTATGCGACTTTTTGAGGACAGAATGTTTGTGATTCTTGTTTACTAGGTATAAGACTCATTCGTTAATTGCATTGATTGTGAAAACTTTTCAACTACATTGGCTTATTTTAGCCTTCTATGTGTTCTTTTAGCTGTATTTTTGAGTGTGCAGACTAATCCAGGGATATTTTTACTGCCATTTTATTAGGCATTTTAATAGGCTTTTTTCATATGGTGTTGGATTAATAAAGGAAAAAATCCAGCATCGTATACAGAGATGTAGATATAAAACTAGAAATTTATTTGAATCCGTTAAAAACGTAAGAACAGTAAGCAACACAGGGGCACAGGGTGAACAGGTGCACCTGTTCACCCTGTGTCCCTGTGTTCCTTACTAGAGTTGAGCGCGGTTCGCGGTTCGAGGTTCTCCAGTTCGCGGCTCGAGTGATTTTGGGGGCTGTTCTAGATCGAACTAGAACTCAAACTTTTTGCTAAAGCTCGATAGTTCTAGATACATTCGAGAACGGTTCTAGCAGCAAAAAGACAAGCTAATTACTAGCTGGCTTTCCGCTGTAATAGTGTAAGTCACTCTGTGACTCACACTATTATGAAATTTCAGTGTATAGTGTGCGGGAACAGCGCATTCAGATCACTGCTGTTTGGATAATGGCGATTGCCGTTTTTTTTTTTTTCCTTGTCTTCCTTCCCTAAGCGCGCGCGTGTAGTGGGGCGGGCCAGCATGTCAGCCAATCCCAGACACACACACAGCTAAGTGGACTTTTAGCCAGAGAAGCAACGGCATGTGTGATAGGATGTCCATGTCACATGTCCCTGCATTATAAAAACGGACATTTTCCTCCAGCACGCCATTATCTGCCTTCTGCGTCTTGGTGTCAGTCACCGCTGGCGTAGCTCCTGTCTCCGATACCGCTGTGTACGCTCTATACACAGCGCTATACAGAATAGGGATAGAGGTTTCTTTCAGCCCTTGTAAGGGCTAATACCAGCAGGGTCAGAGCCATAGGTGACAGTCAGGTCCGTGAAAACAGATTTTAACAGCTACACAAGATGACAGCGTCTTTGTAGCTAAGGTCAGGGATTTCCTCGCTGCATTTCCCCATTAGGAGGGATAGAAAGGGAGGCTTCCTTTCCTCTACCCAGACCCACAATCCTGCCACTGTACCCTCCTGCCCTTTGCATACTTAAACTCATTGTTACTAAGCCATTATACTAGCAAACACTGAGGAAACTTAGTGGCATCCTAAACGTGGCTGTTGGACTTCATTATTGTCCCACTAGTGCAAAGATATTTGCCGCACGTCTGCCTGCATTGCACACTCAAACTCATTACAACTAAGCCATTATACTAGCAAACACTGAGGAAACTTAGTGGCATCCTAAACGTGGCTGTTGGACTTCATTATTGTCCCACTAGTGCAAAGATATTTGCAGCACGTCTGCCTGCATTGCACACTCAAACTCATTGTTACTAAGCCATTATACTAGCAAACACTGAGGAAACTTAGTGGCATCCTAAAAGTGGCTGTTGGACTTCATTATTGTCCCACTGGTGCCAAGCTATTTCTAGCACCTCTGCATGACACCCTCCTGCTCTGTTTTTAATAAGCTATAATGATAGCAAAAAATGCTGCCATTTAGTGGCATACAAGAAGTGGCTGTTGTACTCCATTAGTGTTCCACTTGTGCCAAGCTATTTCTAGCACCTCTGCATGACACCCTCCTGCCCTGTTTTTAATAAGCTATAATAAAAGCAAAAAATGCTGCCATTTAGTGGCATACAAGAAGTGGCTGTTGGACTTCCATTAGTGTCCCACTATTGCAAATCTATTTCCAGCACCTCTGCATTGCACACTCAGACTCATTGTTACTAAGCCATTATACTAGCAAACACTGAGTAAACTTAGTGGCATCCTAAAAGTGGCTGTTGGACTTCCATTAGTGTCCCACTGGTGCAAATCTATTTGCAGCGTCTCTGCATGACACCCTCATGCACATTTTGCTACGCTAATTTTATAGCAAACTCAGGGAATTCCTTGCTGCATTTGATCATTCGGAGGGATAGAAAGTGAGGCTTCCTTTACTGTCCTGGTACCCACAGAACACGGTCACTGAACCCACCGGTCCACTTTTGCCACGCTATTTAATTTGCCTAAAGAGCTGACTCTTTTTCTGCCATCCTAAAATTGTCTGTAATACTAAGTTAGTGTTCCTTTGCTGCCAAGCAAGGTACAACACATGTGCATTCTACATTCCTTTCCATTTCTGGAATGCAATTATTAAATGCAGTTAGTCCAGCCAATCTGTGCCGAAGGTGCAGGTGTGGATATAATGTAGCCTGCATCCAATGATGGTTCTCTCGATGTCTGACAGCTCAACAATACCTTCTGTTTCCACTTCCAAAACAAGTGATGACTAGAGTTGAGCGCGGTTCGAGGTTCGAGGTTCTCCAGTTCTAGGCTCGAGTGATTTTGGGGCCTGTTCTAGATCGAACTAGAACTCGAGCTTTTTGCAAAAGCTCGATAGTTCTAGAAACGTTCGATAATGGTTCTAGCAGCAAAAAAACAGCTAATTCCTAGCTGGCTTTCCGCTGTAATAGTGTAAGTCACCCTGTGACTCACACTATTATGACATTTCAGTGTATAGTGTGCGGGAACAGCGCCTTCAGATCACTGCTGTTTGTATAATGGCGATCGCCATTTTTTTTTTTTTTCCTTGTCTTCCTTCCCTAAGCGCGCGCGTGCAGTGGGGAGGGCCAGCATGTCAGCCAATCCCAGACACACACACAGCTAAGTGGACTTTTAGCCAGAGAAGCAACGGCATGTGTGATAGGATGTCCATGTCACATGTCCCTGCATTATAAAACCGGACATTTTCCTCCAGCACGCCATTATCTGCCTTCTGCGTCCTTGGTGTCAGACATCACTGGCGCAGCTCCGTCCTAAATCCTATCGCCGATAAAGCTATATGCGCTCCATACACAGCGCTGGACAGCATAGGGATAGCACTTTCTATCAGTCCTTTTAAGGGCTCGTACCGGCAGGGTCAGAGCCATAGGTGACAGGTCCTGAAAACAGAGATAGCGTCTGTGTAGCTAAGGTCAGGGATTTCGTCGCTGCATTTCCCCATTAGGAGGGAATAGAAAGGCAGGCTTCCATTCCTCTACCCAGAGCCCCACAATCCTCGCACTGTACCCTCCTGTCCTCTGCACACTCCAACTCATTATAACTAAGTCATTATACTAGCAAACACTCAGTGTACCTAGTGGCATCCTAAACGTGGCTATTGGACTTTGCTATAGTCTCACTATTGCAAAGATATTTGCAGCACCTCTGCCTGCATTGCACACTCCAACTCATTATAACTAAGCCATTATACTAGCAAACACTCAGTGTACCTAGTGGCATCCTAAACGTGGCTATTGGACTTTGCTATAGTCCCACTAGTGCAAAGATATTTGCAGCACCTCTGCCTGCATTGCACACTCAAACTCATTATAACTAAGCCATTATACTAGCAAACACTCAGTGTACCTAGTGGCATTCTAAACGTGGCTATTAGACTTTTGTCTAGTCCCACTAGTGCAAAGATATTTGCAGCACGTCTGCCTGCATTGCACACTCAAACTCATTGTTACTAAGCCATTATACTAGCAAACACTCAGTGTACCTAGTGGCATCCTAAACGTGGCTATTGGACTTTGCTATAGTCTCACTATTGCAAAGATATTTGCAGCACCTCTGCCTGCATTGCACACTCCAACTCATTATAACTAAGCCATTATACTAGCAAACACTCAGTGTACCTAGTGGCATTCTAAACGTGGCTATTGGACTTTTGTCTAGTCCCACTAGTGCAAAGATATTTGCAGCACCTCTGCCTGCATTGCACACTCAAACTCATTGTTACTAAGCCATTATACTAGCAAACACTCAGTGTACCTAGTGGCATCCTAAACGTGGCTATTAAACTTTTGTCTAGTCGCACTAGTGCAAAGATATTTGCAGCTCGTCTGCCTGCATTGCACACTCAAACTCATTATAACTAAGCCATTATACTAGCAAACACTCAGTGTACCTAGTGGCATCCTAAACGTGGCTATTGGACTTTGCTATAGTCCCACTAGTGCAAAGATATTTGCAGCACCTCTGCCTACATTGCACACTCCAACTCATTATAACTAAGCCATTATACTAGCAAACACTCAGTGTACCTAGTGGCATCCAAAACGTGGCTATTGGACTTTGCTATATTCTTACTAGTGCAAAGATATTTGCAGCACGTCTGCCTGCATTGCACACTCAAACTCATTGTTACTAAGCCATTATACTAGCAAACACTCAGTGTACCTAGTGGCATTCTAAACGTGGCTATTGGACTTTTGTCTAGTCCCACTAGTGCAAAGATATTTGCAGCACGTCTGCCTGCATTGCACACTCAAACTCATTATAACTAAGCCATTATACTAGCAAACACTCAGTGTACCTAGTGGCATACAAGAAGTGGCTGTTGTACTCCATTAGTGCCCCACTGGTGCAAATCTATGTGCAGCACCTCTGCATGACACCCTCCTGTTCTGTTTTTAATAAGCTATAATGATAGCAAAAAATACTGCCATTTAGTGGCATCATAGAACTGGCTGTTGTATTCCATTAGTGCCCCACTGGTGCCAAGCTTTTTCTAGCACCTCTGCATGACATCCTCCTGCTCTGTTTTTAATAAGCTATAATGATAGCAAAAAATACTGCCATTTAGTGGCATCATAGAACTGGCTGTTGTACTCCATTAGGGCCCCACTGGTGCAAATCTATGTGCAGCACCTCTGCATGACTCCCTCCTGCTCTGTTTTTAATAAGCTATAATGATAGCAAAAAATACTGCCATTTAGTGGCATCATAGAACTGGCTGTTGTATTCCATTAGTGCCCCACTGGTGCCAAGCTATTTCTAGCACCTCTGCATGACACCCTCCTGCTCTGTTTTTATTAAGCTATAATGATAGCAAAAAATACTGCCATTTAGTGGCATCATAGAACTGGCTGTTGTATTCCATTAGTGCCCCACTGGTGCCAAGCTATTTCTAGCACCTCTGCATGACACCCTCCTGCTCTGTTTTTAATAGGCTATAATGATAGCAAAAAATACTGCCATTTAGTGGCATCATAGAACTGGCTGTTGTATTCCATTAGTGCCCCACTGGTGCCAAGCTATTTCTAGCACCTCTGCATGACACCCTCCTGCTCTGTTTTTAATAAGCTATAATGATAGCAAAAAATACTGCCATTTAGTGGCATCATAGAACTGGCTGTTGTTTTTTATTAGTGCCCCACTGGTGCCAAGCTTTTTCTAGCACCTCTGCATGACACCCTCCTGCTCTGTTTTTAATAAGCTATAATGATAGCAAAAAATACTGCCATTTAGTGGCATTATAGAACTGGCTGTTGTATTCCATTAGTGTCCCACTGGTGCCAAGCTATTTCTAGCACCTCTGCATGACACCCTCCTGCTCTGTTTTTAATAAGCTATAATGATAGCAAAAAATACTGCCATTTAGTGGCATCATAGAACTGGCTGTTGTATTCCATTAGTGCCCCACTGGTGCCAAGCTATTTCTAGCACCTCTGCATGACACCCTCTTGCTCTGTTTTTAATAAGCTATAATGATAGCAAAAAATACTGCCATTTAGTGGCATCATAGAACTGGCTGTTGTATTCCATTAGTGCCCCACTGGTGCCAAGCTATTTCTAGCACCTCTGCATGACACCCTCCTGCTCTGTTTTTAATAAGCTATAATGATAGCAAAAAATACTGCCATTTAGTGGCATCATAGAACTGGCTGTTGTATTCCATTAGTGCCCCACTGGTGCCAAGCTATTTCTAGCACCTCTGCATGACACCCTCCTGCTCTGTTTTTAATAAGCTATAATGATAGCAAAAAATACTGCCATTTAGTGGCATCATAGAACTGGCTGTTGTATTCCATTAGTGCCCCACTGGTGCCAAGCTATTTCTAGCACCTCTGCATGACACCCTCCTGCTCTGTTTTTAATATGCTATAATGATAGCAAAAAATACTGCCATTTAGTGGCATCATAGAACTGGCTGTTGTATTCCATTAGTGCCCCACTGGTGCCAAGCTATTTCTAGCACCTCTGCATGACACCCTCCATCTCTGTTTTTAATAAGCTATAATGATAGCAAAAAATACTGCCATTTAGTGGCATCATAGAACTGGCTGTTGTATTCCATTAGTGCCCCACTGGTGCCAAGCTATTTCTAGCACCTCTGCATGACACCCTCTTGCTCTGTTTTTAATAAGCTATAATGATAGCAAAAAATACTGCCATTTAGTGGCATCATAGAACTGGCTGTTGTATTTCATTAGTTCCCCACTGGTGCCAAGCTATTTCTAGCACCTCTGCATGACACCCTCCTGCTCTGTTTTTAATAAGCTATAATGATAGCAAAAAATACTGCCATTTAGTGGCATCATAGAACTGGCTGTTGTATTCCATTAGTGCCCCACTGGTGCCAAGCTATTTCTAGCACCTCTGCATGACACCCTCCTGCTCTGTTTTTAATATGCTATAATGATAGCAAAAAATACTGCCATTTAGTGGCATCATAGAACTGGCTGTTGTATTCCATTAGTGCCCCACTGGTGCCAAGCTATTTCTAGCACCTCTGCATGACACCCTCCTGCTCTGTTTTTAATAAGCTATAATGATAGCAAAAAATACTGCCATTTAGTGGCATCATAGAACTGGCTGTTGTATTCCATTAGTGCCCCACTGGTGCCAAGCTATTTCTAGCACCTCTGCATGACACCCTCCTGCTCTGTTTTTAATAAGCTATAATGATAGCAAAAAATACTGCCATTTAGTGGCATCATAGAACTGGCTGTTGTACTCCATTAGTGCCCCACTGGTGCAAATCTATGTGCAGCACCTCTGCATGACACCCTCCTGCTCTGTTTTTAATAAGCTATAATGATAGCAAAAAATACTGCCATTTAGTGGCATCATAGAACTGGCTGTTGTATTCCATTAGTGCCCCACTGGTGCCAAGCTATTTCTAGCACCTCTGCATGACACCCTCCTGCTCTGTTTTTAATAAGCTATAATGATAGCAAAAAATACTGCCATTTAGTGGCATCATAGAACTGGCTGTTGTATTCCATTAGTGCCCCACTGGTGTCAAGCTATTTCTAGCACCTCTGCATGACACCCTCCTGCTCTGTTTTTAATAAGCTATAATGATAGCAAAAAATACTGCCATTTAGTGGCATCATAGAACTGGCTGTTGTATTCCATTAATGCCCCACTGGTGCCAAGCTATTTCTAGCACCTCTGCATGACACCCTCCTGCTCTGTTTTTAATAAGCTATAATGATAGCAAAAAATACTGCCATTTAGTGGCATCATAGAACTGGCTGTTGGACTCCTTTATTGTGCCACTTGTGCCAAGCAATCTCAAGCACCTCTGCATTCTACCCTCATGCACATTTAGCTATGCTAATTTTATAGCAAACTCAGGGAATTCCTTGCTGCATTTGATCATTAGGAGGGATAGAAAGTGAGGCTTCTTTTACTGTCCTGGTACCCACAGAACACGGCCACTGTACCCATCTGTCCACTTTTGCCACGCTATTTAATTTGCACAAAGAGCTGACTCTTTTTCTGCCTTCCGAAAATTGTCTGGAATAGTAAGTTAGTGTTCCTTTGCTGCCAAGCAAGGTACAACACATGTGCATTCTACACTCCTTTCCATTTCTGGAATGCAATTATTAACTGCAGGTAGTCCAGGCAATCTGTGACGAAGGTGCAGGCGTGGATATAATGTAGCCTGCATCCAATGATGGTTCTCTCGATGTCTGACAGCTCAACAATACGTTCTGTTTCCACTTCCAACACAAGTGATGACCTGCCAATCACACTCCCTGTTGCGGGTTAAGGAGTGGAAGTTCAGTGTGAAAAACCATGTGTGACTGCTGTCCCCACAGTCACAGAGGATGAAGAGCACGCAGATGCACTTGATGGGGCAGGCGGTGGTTGCACAGGCACGGTAGGCTGCATTGTAGCACAGTGAAATTCACATTGCGACTTATGCTTCATTTTAAGTCGTGTACAGGGTGGGCTCCCCAGTATGCAGCAAAACCAGGCAACAGGAAAAGGACTCTAGGCAGTTGGGTTGATAAATGATTGTTTAACTTTACCAAAACAAACAATAAGAACCATGCATACAATTTAAATAATTGAACAATCTATTCTGTTGCCTACTACCTGCTAATCCCTCTGTGTAGCAGTAATTGTGTGTTTGTGCGTGTGTGTGTGTGTGTGTGTGCGAACACGACTTACCAGTGGCGCATCACAAGAGCTTACAAGTTATGTACCTAAACATAGACAAAACACATGACCCCCCCTGAATACCCTTGTTAGCTGAAGCCTCACAGATAATGCAGATGATAACAGTGTGAATGCAAACCACACAGCTCTGCAACACAGTCATGGAAATCTTGAAAATCAACAGTCAATGCAAACATGTGTTGCTGTCCCTCTATGATTTAAACTGTATGTGACAATTTGACAGTGCAGAGGCAGCAAGTCTTATTGTCTATAAATAGTCGGCCTACCCAGAACAGATATGTGTTTTGCTAATAAAACAAAGTGTTGCGTGCCCGCATTATTGTCTGGGCACAGCCTACCGTACCAGGGTACTGTGATGTCCAGTTGCCAGAAATACAGACTTTACGCTCCTCTCACGGTAAACAGTAAAGACAGCACCGTAAGAATGTTGGTCTGTGGCACAGGATGCTGCTCACTGACGTTACAGTGCTCATCATCAAAGTACAACACAACTCCCCTCACAATTGAACGAACTGTTTCCGCGGTGGCTCCTTGCTGTAACACACACCTTTAGCTTTTCCTTCTGTTCATAGACAGCATCTCCAAGTCCACACCTGAAGAGCAATTTTATATTGCTATAGTGACCAAAGGCAGATCCAAAAAAACAGCAGCCCCTTGTGTATAGTCTGCAACAATGCATGCAATGAACGGCAAATAAGCATATTGCGTTTACAGTTGCTAAAGCTGAGCAATACACCTTCACGCTGTCAATTCATATCCATGTGATACTTCATGGAGGAAGTACTCAAAAGTGTGAGTTTTTGCCTTCTACTTACAGATTGTTGACAAATCTTACAGATTACATGACTTTGGTGATCCTTTGCGATGTCCAAAAATTCACAGGCTAGGAAAGGCTTACAGCCCATGCGACCTGCATAGCCAACACGACATCTGCTCAGAGTCAAAGTTGTGGTCCAGGATTCAGTTGTTGACGTGCTTCCAGTACTTTGTCTCTGGCCAGGAAGACGCAACGTAACCTCGTCGTCAGTAGCATCCTCCTCCACCTCCTCTGCTGACCTCATCGACTGGCTGACTTTGGTTTGACAGTAAGTGTTGTCTCCAACCTCATCAATAACCCTGTGTGTTTTCATTCCCCTCGTCCTGAGTCCTCCGAGACAACCTCTTCCTGCCCTGACCGAATAGTAAAGTTGTCCTTCCAATCAGGTATCTGTGCTCCTCATCATGTTCCCCATTGTCTCCACCAGGAGGATTTAATTTTTGGAAATGAGGGTGTAGATTAGGCACAGCACCTTCTTCATCGGGGCCTGGATCCCAGTCACAAAGCTTCTGGCTATCTGCGCAGATCATTTCCCCTGTCTCATGGAACTCGCTACCTCAACACGTTAGATTATATGCTACACACGCAAGCTTCAAACTGAATCTGAAAACTCATCTGTTCAGAAATGACTATAACCTTCAATGACACCACCACCATACGTACTTGACGCTCAACCTAAACAACTCCTACTGTCTCCTCCCAAAAATCCTTTAGAATGTAATCCCGCAAGGGCAGGGCCCTCTTCCTTCTGTACCAGTCTGTCTATAGTTACTTGTATATGTATTCTGTATGTAACCCTCTTCTCATGTACAGCACCATGGAATCAATGGTGCTCTATAAATCAATAATAATAAAAATAATAATAACTTCCTTGTCTGTACTCATTGCAGCTTTGGAGCAGATCTCTGATTCCCAGGCTATAGTGCGAATGAACAGCTATGCAAACTCAACCATCTCTGTCACCCCATACTCAGCAGGGCTGGTGGAAACTTGAGAGCTGTTAGGAAGCAAGTGCGATTGGATTGACACCACAGAGGAATGGAGTATTTGGGATCTTGAAATTGGGGTGGAGGAGAGGCCACTTTATGGAGCAATTCAGATCCATTGAAGCAGCTGCTGATTTGGCCTCATCTACATTTGTTAGCGATGGTCGTGTCCAGGAAAAAAGGGATCATATCAGATTATCCATGGGAAGAAGTACACCTGTTCTTTTTGATGTTATTTGTTGTTACAAAATGGTGACGCCTTAAACGCAAGCAGCCTGCTGCGGTTTCAGTTGCGCCCAGGCATCAGCTGCCATTTAGGCGTGTGCCTCGGGTTGTCCAGCTGGCTGCTTTCTCCTCCACGTCTAAGTGTGGAGAGGCAGCTAGTGCGCATGCGTGTGCCGATTTACCCCAGCCGCAGCCTAACTCCAGTGTTTCGCCTAGTGAGTATGCTCAGCCTGACTGTGCCATTCCTGAGGCTAAGTCTTCATTTTGGGCTACAGCGCATGCTCCCACACTTAGTGCGAAAAGCCTCTTTGCACAGGTACTTGCACTCCGTGCCGGGTCTAAGTCCTGTGTTGTGCCTAGACACCATGCTAAAGCTGATAGTCTTTTTTCAGAGACTGTATTTCATGCAACTGACCATGGTCAGACACTTACTGCATCAGAAACTAGGTCCGGTAATGAACTCTTTGGCCCTGCCCCTGATGTGGGGGGCCCATTTAGACCACAGGGCATCAGGTGTCCTGACGATGTGGCCAGGCCACTCCCAAATGGCTTGCAGAGGCCTGCCCCTATGACTTGTCACCTCATTATTGATGGTCAGACGATGACTGGTGAGGTGTTTGGGTCATGACAGCCATGAGGTCATCATTGAAGTTGCGGTTCCAAATAGGACGCTAGTTATGCCACTCATGACGTATCACTCTGCTTTTGTCTCCAGGAGGTGCATTGTGGTCCACCCTGGTTTGTGGCGGACCCAGGTTATAAAAGGGGCTGGAGACAACAAGGAGGTGCGCAGTCTTCTATTATGCTCCGAAAGAGCACACCTCCATGTGTTGAACCCATTGCGGCTTTAGGCCAGAGGTAGGCAGGGATAGGGCGTCGATGCAGGCCACCACCACAGTTGGTAACGCAGAACGGTTAAGACCAGCTCCTGTCCTACAAGTCCTGCTTGTGCAGCCCAGTGGCATTAACAGGCCTGCTGCTGCTGATGCGCCTGCTGTTCACAGGTGTGGCCCCAATGCACACGGTCAGCGCCCTGAATGGCCCCTGTGATGTTAACAGGGAGTTCCTGGGCTGGGTGGGCGTGTGGACCCTGTTACGCTAACAGGGCTCCCAATCTCAAGAGCCGAGTGGCGTCTAACTTGGTTCAGGCTACTATTAGTTTTATAGCCACACAGCTCTGTATCCTCCACCGAACCTTCCAGTTGCCAACCTCTCCTTTTCCATCTGGGAGCACGGTGGACACTGACTGCTGATGGGGATATATACCTTTCTCTTTCTTATTAATTTTCGTTATATAGCGGTAACATAGTATATACCACCTTATCCAAATCTGCCAGTCCCACCGTAACAGATGGTGTTTCTTCATCAAATGTTACTTTTGCTTAACCACCAAACCCATGGACAAAAACTTTTTTCCCCTTTCCAACACACCTGTTCCCCTTTTCACCCGCATCTGTCCTTTTTCAACTCATTTTGTATATGACCAAAAGTGCAACTCTGCAGGGACACCGTACTCAATGCCATCTCAGCACAGCAGCCAGCCCTCGGTCCCTCAGATGTGGACAAGTAAAAGACCATTTCCTCCTATCCATGACAAAGCGTTGAGATTCACTCTGTGCAGCACTGGTGTTTAGTGGAAAAGCAGATCTAAGATTGCGTAAAACCTTCTGAAGATACTCCTGTACACGTGCGTCCCTTTATATGGCAGGAATTATTTCGCCAAATTTTGTCTTGTACCGGGGATCTAACAGTGTGGCAACCCAGTAGTTAGCATTACTTCGAATTCCTACAATCCAAGGGTCATGTTGTAGGTAGTGCAGCAAGAAGACGCTCATGTGTCTTGTGCATCCAGGAGGACCAAGTCCTTGGTGTGTTGGTGGCAGAGAGGTGAGAATCGTGCCTCCTTCCTCTGCCCTCTCCCCCCAACCTCGCACAACCGAAATGTGAGCAAGCTCTCACTCATCTGCTGAGTCTTCCATGCCCATCGCAAGTTCGTCCTCCATTTCTTCATGGCTCCTGCACCTTCCTCAACAATTTTTGCTGATACTATGCGCCCTTGTTAATCCCTATCCCCCACCATAACTGCTGCCTAGGTGCCGCTTACCGTATGGACCTTGAAGATCTTATTATCCCTTCTGCATATGACTCCTCCTGTACTTCCTCACCTTCCTCTTGGACCAATACCTGACTCCGAATAATGCTTACAGTGTGCTCCATCATGTAGATGACCAGAATTGTCACGCTGAGAATGGCATTGCCAGTGCTAAACATCTTCGTCGACATTTGTAAACTGTGTAGAAGGGTGCATAGGTCCTTGATCTGACACCACTCCAGCAGCGTGATCTGCACCACCTCTGGATCAAGTTAGCCCAGGGTATACGTCATACCGTATTTCAGCAGGGCTCTGCGGTGCTGCCACACACGCTGCAACATGTGCAGATTCCAATTCCTGCATGTCGGAACATCGCATTTCCGGCGTTTAACCGCCAGACCCTAAGACTTCCGGAGCGATGACAGTTGTTGAGCTGCTGGGTGCGAAGGATGAAAGTGAGCACACAGCAGCGTGCCCGCTGCACAAGGCCATGTAGGCCGGGATGGTATTTTAAAAATTGCTGGACAACCAGGTTCAACACGTGAGCCATACAAGGCACGTGTGTCACATTGCCCTGAAGAAGGGTCGCAGACTGGTTTGCATCATTGTCGCACCCGACCTTCCCTCACTGCTGGTTGACTGTAGACAACCATTGATGAAACTCGGTCTCACTCTCCAGAGCTAACCGTCCACAATTCCTCAGCGGTGTCTCACATTTCCCCTACATTTCAAAGTAAACATTTGACCGCCTGATGGCCTTGAGCTCTGCTGCCAGCATAGTAAGGAGGTATGTGGGATTCCTTGGGCGCAGTTACAAGGAAGGGTGGCCTGACCACACAGGGTTTGGGCCGAGGTGGAGGACCCACACGAGGTTGAGGAGGCAGAAGCAGTGGAGGAACTTGTACATACAGAGGAAGGATTGACACACAAGTCGTGGGGACGGCAAGACTTGTACAGCAAACCCTTCTCCATCTCTCACCATAGTTACCCAGTGCCCAGTCAGCAACATGTAACTCCCCTGTCCATGCTTACTGGTCCAAGTATCTGTGTTGAAATGCACCCTGTCACACACAGAGTTTCTCAAGGAATTGGTGAGGTTGTGTGCGACCTACTGTGGTACCGCGGGCACGCCTTTCTTGGAGAAGGAGTGACGACTGGCCATCGGCTCTTGGGGCACTGAAATGGGCATAAGGTCTCGAAAATCCTCGGTCTCAAAAGGGTGTAAAGGCAGCCTTTCTGTTGCCAACAAGTTGCAGATGATGAAACTCAACCTCGTAGGCATGTCATGCCCTTCGAAAATCATGTAAAACATAGCGAGGGGACTCCAACCACAGTCTCCCTCGTTGCCACTAATTGGGCCACACACACCCCACTTGACTGGCATCAGTTGACCCCCCTTTTGAAACAGAAAAAGATGCTTTGCATGAAGCACTCTCAAAAATACGCGTGCCTTTCCCGTCCCCTGGCTGACCCAGGGGAAGAAAAGTCCTCTGAGAGCCATGACTTGTTCATCTTGGTTCTTTTAGAAACACAGCGAGGGGACTCCAACCACAGTCTCCCTCGTTGCCACTAATTGGGCCACACACACCCCCCTTGACTGGCATCAGTTGACCTAATTTTCAAGATGAAAAAGATGCTTTGCATGAAGCACTCTCAAAAATACGCGTGCCTTTCGCCTCCCCTGGCTGAGCCAGGGGAAGAAAAGTCCTCTGAGAGCCATGACTTGTTCATCTTGGTTCTTTTCTGAAACACAGCGAGGGGACTCCAACCACAGTCTCTCTCGTTGCCACTATTTGGGCCACACACACCCCACTTGACTGGCATCAGTTGACCCCCCTTTTGAAAAAGAAAAAGATACTTTGCATGAAGCACTCTCAAAAATAGGCGTGCCTTTCCCGTCCCCTGGCTGACCCAGGGGAAGAAAAGTCCTCTGAGAGCCATGACTTGTTCATCTTGGTTCTTTTCGGAAACACAGCGAGGGGACTCCAACCACAGTCTCCCTCATTGCCACTAATTGGGCCACACACACCCCACTTGACTGGCATCAGTTGACCCCCCTTTTGAAAAAGAAAAAGATGCTTTGCATGAAGCACTCTCAAAAATACGCGTGCCTTTCCCGTCCCCTGGCTGACCCAGGGGAAAAAAAGTCCTCTGAGAGCCATGACTTGTTCATTTTGGTTCTTTTAGAAACACAGCGAGGGGACTCCAACCACAGTCTCCCTCGTTTCCACTAATTGGGCCACACACACCCCACTTGACTGGCATCAGTTGACCCAATTTTCAAAATGAAAAAGATGCTTTGCATGAAGCACTCTCAAAAATACGCGTGCCTTTCCCGTCCCCTGGCTGACCCAGGGGAAGAAAAGTCCTCTGAGAGCCATGTCCACATTGTCAGTGGACAGACATGTGTGCTTATCTGCCAGCAGACCCCCAGCAGCACTAAAGACAGGTTCCGATAGAACGCTGGCTGCAGGACACGACAAGATCCCCAAGGCGTACGTGGCGAGCTCAGGCAATTTATCAAGATTGGAAGCCTAAAATGAGCAGGGCTCAAGTTGCACAATAATGGAATCGATGTTTCCTTGCATATACTCATATATCTGTGTGTCCTCCTCTTTTTCCTTGTCCAGCTGTTTTGTTTTCGCATGAGTATATGTCCTTTCTAGGTGTTTTTATGTGTTTGTGAATGCCTGCTATTGTTTCCTATGCGGTTCGAGTTCGGTTCGTCGAACGTTCGACGAACCGAACTCGAACAGGACCTCCGTTCGGCGAACCGACCTCGAGCCGAACCGGGACCGGTTCGCTCATCTCTAGTGATGACCTGCCAATCACACTCCCTGGTGAGAGGTGAGAATCGTGCCTCCTTCCTCTGCCCTCTCCCCCCAACCTCGCACAACCAAAATGTGAGCAAGCTCTCACTCATCTGCTGAGTCTTCCATGCCCATCGCCAGTTCGTCCTCCATTTCTTCATGGGCTCCTGCACCTTCCTCAACACTTTTTGCTGATACTATGCGCCCTTGTTAATCCCTCTCCCCCACCATGACTGCCACCTAGGTGCCGCTGACCATCTGGACCTCGTAGATCTTGTTATCCCTTCCGCATATGACTCCTCCTGTACTTCCTCCCCTTCCTCTTGTCCCAACACCTGACTCCGAATAATGCTTGCAGTGTGCTCCATCATGTAGATGACCAGAATTGTCACGCTGAGAATGGCATTGCCAGTGCTAAACATCTTCGTCGACATTTGTAAACTGTGTAGAAGGGTGCATAGGTCCTTGATCTGACACCACTCCAGCAGCGTGATCTGCACCACCTCTGGATCAAGTTAGGCCAGGCTATATGTCATAACGTATTGCAGCAGGGTTCGGCGGTGCTGCCACAAACGCTGCAACATGTGCAGACTCCAATTCCTGCGTGTCGGCACATCGCATTTCAGGCATTTAACCACCAGACCTAAAGACTTCTGTAGCGACGAAAGTTGTTGAGCTGCTGGGTGCGAAGGATGGAAGTGAGCACATAGCAAGCGTACCCGCTGCACAAGGCCATGTAGGCCGGGATGATGTTTTAAAAATTGCTGGAGAATTAGATTCCTCACGTGAGCCACACAAGGCACGTGTGTCACATTGTCACAGCAAAGGGCCGCACCCATGTTTGCATCATTGTCACACTCGGCCTTCCCTGGCTGCTGGTTGAGTGGAGACAACCATTGATGAAACTTGGTCTCCAGAGCTAACCGTCCACAACTTCTCAACGGTGTGACTCAAATTTCCCATACATTTCAAAGTAAACATTTGACCGCATGATGGCATTGAGCTCTGCTGCCAGCATAGTAAGGAGGAGGTGTGTGGTTTTCCTTGTGCGCAGTTACAAGGAAGGGTGCCCTGACCACACAGGGTTTGGGCCGAGGTGAAGGACCCACACGAGGTTGAGGAGGCAGAAGCAGTGTATTAACTTCTACATACAGAGGAAGGATTGATACAACTCGTGGGGACAGCAAGACTTGTACAGCAGACCCTTCTCCATCTTTCCCCATAGTAACCCATTGTCCAGTCAGCAACATGTAACACCCCTGTCCATGCTTACTGGGCCAAGTATCTGTGGTGAAATGCACCCTGTCACACAGTTTCTCAAAGAAGCGGTGATGTTTGGTGCGACATGCTGATGTAGCGCGTGCACGCCTTTGTTGGAGAAGGAGTGGTGCCTCGGCATCGGCTCTTGGGGCACTGCAATGGGCATAAGGTCTCAAAAATCCTCGGTTAAAAAGGTTGGAAAGGAAGCATTTTGGTAGCCAACAGTTTGCAGATGCTGAAAGTCAAGCTCCAAGCCATGTCATGCCCTTCTATAAGCATGTAAAACACAGCAAGGGGACTCCAACCACAGTCTCCCTCGTTTCCAATAATTGGGCCACACACACCCGTCTTGACTGGCATCAGTTGACCCCCCTTTTGAAAAAGAAAAAGATGCTTTGCATGAAGCACTCTCAAAAATACGCGTGCCTTTCACCTCCCCTGGATGACCCAGGGGAAGAAAAGTCCTCTGAGAGCCATGACTTGTTCATCTTGGTTCTTTTTTCAAAAGCGAGGGGACTCAAACCACAGTCTCCCTCGTTTCCACTAATTGGGCCACACACACCCCACTTGACTGGCATCAGTTGATCCCCCTTTTCAAAATGAAAAAGATGCTTTGCATGAAGCACTCTCAAAAATACGTGTGCCTTTCGCGTCCCCTGGCTGACCCAGGGGAAGAAAAGTCTTCTGAGAGCCATGACTTGTTCATCTTGGTTTTTTTAGAAACACAGCGAGGGGACTCCAACCACAGTCTCCCTCGTTTCCACTAATTGGGCCACACACACCCCACTTGACTGGCATCAGTTGACCCCATTTTCAAGATGAAAAAGATCCTTTGCATGAAGCACTCTCAAAAATACGCGTGCCTTTCGCCTCCCCTGGCTGAGCCAGGGGAAGAAAAGTCCTCTGAGAGCCATGACTTGTTCATCTTGGTGAACGTTAGTCTGTCCACATTGTCAGTGGACAGATGCGTGTGCTTAGCTGTCAGCACACCCACAGCAGCACTGAGGATACGTTCAGAGAAAACACTGGCTGCGGGACACAACAAGATCCCCAAGGCGTACGTGGTGAGCTCAGGCAATTTATCCAGATTGGAAGCCTAAAATGAGCAGGGCTCAAGTTGCACAGTAATGGCATGGATGTTCCCTTGCATATACCCATATCTGTGTCTCCTCCTCTTTTTCCTTGTCCAGCTCCTTTGTTTTCGCATGAGTATATGTCCTTGTCACTTTCCCATATGTTTGTGTTGTGTTGTGAGTTGTTTGTCACCTTTTGGACACCTTTGAGGGTGTTTGCTAGGTGTTTTTATGTGTTTGTGATTGCCTGCCATTGTTTCCTATGCGGTTCGAGTTTGGTTCGTCGAACGTTCGCCGAACCGAACTCGAACGAGACCCCCCGTTCAACGAACCGAACTCGAGCCGAACCACGGCCGGTTCGCTCATCTCTATTCCTTACTGTACTTACGTTTTTAACGGATTTAAATAAATTTCTAGTTTTATATCTACATCTCCGTATATGATGCTGGATTTTTTCCTCTGTTGAATATGCTTCCCGCCCGGGCTAGGTTGCTTCTGTGGCGCCCTGGACAAGCCAGGACGTCACAGGAACTGCAACAACACACCCTACACCCCGGTTAGGCACATCAGTCACACACGCAAATCCTTGTTGCCTCCCTCCAGGGGCTGATGTCCACACCAGGTGGGGTGGAGCCAGGCGGTTGGCCCCACCCACCGAGGAGTTCACAGTCCTGGAGGCGGGAAAGGACAGGAGTTCAGTTAGGGAAAGTGAAAGGAGAGGAGTGAAGTGGTAGTGGAGCAGACTGACCGTGTCCGGGTACGTGGCCCGGGCAACCAAGAGCAAGGTTGGCAGATGGTGGTGACCGTCTGCAGGAGAGGCTGATTGACGCATAACCGCAAGGACCGGGAACGGGCGGTGGCCCGCCGGTACCGAACCGGGGAGCGAAGAGAAGCCAGCACCATTCGGCAGGGCCTACGGACCCCGACCAGGCTTGGAGTCGCCGTTAAACCAGTCAAATCCGTCAACAACGGGAACCTCCGGGGTTTCCCAGCAGCAAAGACCCGACTGAAGGCAACCGCTCAACCGTGAAGGCAAATACAGCTACCGCCACAGCTAGAGTTCCCAAGGCCAGAGCCTGCAGGCAAAAAGGGGCTCCTCTGGCAAACACACCGCTGGGGAGCGGGCTACCGGCGGGAAGCCATCGGGGCCGAAAACACATCACAGGTGCAGGGAGAGACAGTCACCGCCAATCTACCGGGAGTGACCACCGCAGCCACCTGCGGGATCCGTCCATCCAGCCGTGTGTTTTACCAGAGACTCCGTGTACGTTATTTGCTGAGTGAGTACCACCGTGCCGTCTGGCACTGCGCTGCCCCCGTGACCCTGCACCTCATCAAACTCTGCCATCCACCTTTCAGTCACCATCACCGGGCCCCGGGACCACCAAAACCCCCCCTACCCACGGAGGGGAGAGAAACATCTCGGCTGCTCCCTGTCATCGCTTCCGGGATCCCCGTCCAGAGCAGCGGTGGTATCCCAACCTCACCACAACCGTGGGTGGCGTCACGGACTGATTTTTCAAACCCCAAAAACTATTCCGCTTTCACTCACGGGCGAGGAGCGCCGCTCAAGTCCCCGGATCCGGCCCACCGCTCGAGCCACCGAGCAGCAACAGCAGCAGCAGCCTGACCCGAACCGCGAGCGCGGTCGATCAGCGCACCCCCTGCCCCAACAACTTGGCTTCACAAACAGGATTCTTTCCATTCTACCGCCTGGTAGAAGTGCGCCTTTTATCCCGCCGAAGGTATCCGGCCAAAAATTTTCAGAAGCCGCCATCTTGGACGTGAAAAGTTCCCCGCTCGAGCGTCTTCCCGAGCAGTAGAGGCGCGAAAACCGAAGCTCCTCCCCTGAAGAGGAGGTGCCAGAAAGAAACCAAGGGGGGACGCAGATGGAGAGATGGCGGCGTCCTCGAATTGGAGCACCGGAGCGTCCACCACCGGGGCGTCTAAGGTCTGAGGGAACCGAGGTGGAGTAGCCTTCGAAGATTGCGGCCCGGGTGAGCTCCCTGCCGGGACCGTTGCTTGGCCGGAGCTGGAGCTAGGCCGGTTCTGCTTGAAGGTGAGGGCGCAGAGCTTGCAGCAGCTGCTGGATTGGAAGGCGGAGATGCGTAGAATGGTTGCCGTGGTGTAGACCCGCGAGCAAGGGGCCGCTGCAGCCGTAACGTGTCGCAATCAGGCCACCCAAGCTCCTGAACCAGCCCTGATTGCATGGGAGCCGGGAATTGGCACCGCAGCAGGAGGCCCAGAGAGAGTGCAGCTGATGGAAGAAGAGATTCCGAGCACGCTGCCCCCGCCACCGTTCCCAGCGGCGATCAGCGGTTCTGGGCTGCACTGCTTATGGAGGGAGAACCCGATGTACTGTCCGGTCCCTGAGTGGGCCGATCCCCTGCGGTGGTAGCCGCTCCAAAGTCAGCAGTCCCTCCGCTGCTAGTTGTCCCCGTTGGGACCATCAGTACATCTGTTGAATGTATGAATAAGTAACCGAATGATAAGAAAAGTAATCAACCGAAGTTTATCTGATTTGCAACCTTGATTGAACCGGCCGTTGCTGGCAACTAGTCCCCGTAGGGACTTTCTGCACCGCTTGCGTAAGAAACTGCTTACGGACACGCCCGAGAACTTGCAGGGCAACCACAAACTTGTGGCATGTAAATATATTTGTTTTATTCCGTGGCCGTCTCCGGAGAGGCAGATTGGAAGAAGGGCCCGCAGTGGAGTAGGCTGGGGCCCGGTCACCACCTGGACCCGTGGCCATCCTCCGGGGGTCAGGGGTCCCCCATGGACGTGGGTCCCCTGAAAGGGACCATACCCACTCGGGCAGCCTGGTGATGGACTGGGGCAAGGGGTGCTGCCCACTTCTTAGGGGCAACATCAGGGCCAGGTTGTTTGGGCGGGGGGAGAGCGGAAGCCTTTACCGTTATTAAAATTGACTACCGTTAGCAACATTTAAGAAAGTGCCTCCCGTAAGGGAAGATTTACAGCATAAAGTAATGCTTATGTTTAAATGTTTTATATGTTTCCCCCCCTTTTTCTACAGTTACAAAATAAAACCAGTGATGGACGGGCAGCCCGCAGACGGTCTGTGTTTAACCAAGGGGGAATGTGGCGCCCTGGACAAGCCAGGACGTCACAGGAACTGCAACAACACACCCCACACCCCGGTTAGGCACATCAGTCACACACACAAATCCTTGTTGCCTCCCTCCAGGGGCTGATGTCCACACCAGGTGGGGTGGAGCCAGGCGTTTGGCCCCACCCACTGAGGAGTTCACAGTCCTGGAGGTGGGAAAGGACAGGAGTTCAGTTAGGGAGAGTGAAAGGAGAGGAGTGAAGTGGTAGTGGAGCAGACTGACCGTGTCCGGGTACGTGGCCCGGGCACCCAAGAGCAAGGTTGGCAGACAGTGGTGACCGTCTGCAGGAGAGGCTGATTGACGCATAACCGCAAGGACCGGGGATGGGTGGTGGCCCGCCGGTACCGAACCGGGGAGCGAAGAGAAGCCAGCACCATTCGGCAGGGCCTACGGACCCCGACCAGGCTTGGAGTCGCCGTTAAACCGGTCAAATCCGTCAGCGACGGGAACCTCCGGGGTTTCCCAGCAGCAAAGACCCGACTGAAGGCAACCGCTCACAACCGTGAAGGGAAATACAGCTACCGCCACAGCTAGAGTTCCCAAGGCCAGAGCCTGCGTGCAAAAAGGAGCTCCTCTGGCAAACACACTGCTGGGGAGCGGGCTACCGGTGGGAAGCCATCGGGGCCGAAAACACATCACAGGTGCAGGGAGAGACAGTCACCGCCAACCTACCGGGAGTGACCACCGCAGCTGCTTGCGGGACCTGTCCATCCAGCCATTTGTTTTAACAGAGACTCCGTGTATGTTATTGGCTGAGTGAGTACCACCGTGCCGTCTGGCACCGCGCTGCCCCCGCGACCCTGCACCTCACCAAACCCCGCCATCCACCTTTCAGTCACCATCACCGGGCCCCGGGACCACCAAAAACCCCCTACCCACGGAGGGGAGAGAAACATCTCGGCTGCTCCCTGTTATCGCTCCCAGGATCCCCGTCCAGAGCAGCAGTGGTGTCCCAACCTCACCACAACCGTGGGTGGCGTCACGGACTGACTTCCCAAACCCCAAAAACTATTCCCCTTTCACTCACGGGCGAGGAGCGCCGCTCGAGTCCCCGGATCCGGCCCACCGCTCGAGCCACTGAGCAGCAGCAGCAGCCAGACCCGAGCCGCGAGCGCGGTCGAGCAGTGCACCTCCCGCCTGCGACACTTCCGTGTATCGGTGGTGGTTTCCTGGAGGGAAGAGGGGTGAGCTGAATATTTTCCTTTCTCATTTAGATTAATAAAGGTTTTTCATTGTCTATTGTTGTGGTGTGCTCTCCTTTAAATGCAGAGTCTTTTTTCTACTCAAGTTGTTATATTTTTCTCTGCATCGGGAGCACCCCCTTTAATAGTATATTTATTCCAATATTGTGAAGCTGCACCCTACCTCTTGTTTCAGGGGGATTGAAGCAGGTGCATATGTTGCGGGCAGGGACCACTGCCGCTTCTCTCTCTGGGGCCTGCTCGGATCCGGGTTCGCTGCTGCGGCTCGAGTGGTGACCGGACCCGGGCTCTCACAGGCACCCATCCTCACAACCATCGGAAAGGGGATATGTAAAGGGGAGGTGTTGTGTCTCTGACTCCACCCGTGGGTTGCAGTGAGGGATGGTGGCACCGCCGTTGCCTGGTGATGGGGGCGCCCGGGGCTGATGGAGCGGGGCAGCAAGATGGGATCCCCTCCACGGGTAGGGGAGGTGTAGTCCCAGGGCCCGCGGTCTGAACACATGAGTGATGGCTGCTGGAGGTGGCGCGCCGAGCTAGACCGGGGGACAATGGTGTACTCACAGTTCAGTAATTTCACACAAGTCCAATAGTAAACCAAGTTGACAGTGGCCGGCTGCCTTTGGAGGGTGTATTCAGGTCCTGCACCCAGGTTAATGAACAGGTGTCCCTTCCTCCTGCACTCTGTGTTTGTCTTTCCATTTGGAATGACTTTGCATGGAACGGAGAAATGCACTCCCGGTTCTGTGTGTAGTTGGGAGCTGTGGCCCGTGAAAGCTGACCCTTGGGATCTCAGTGGGTTCTGACGGACACCCTATTTGGGGACAACCCTAAGCGTTGGGCTTCCGTTTCGCTCTATCTGGGCAGTTAACGGGAAAAATTCTGGAACCTTGTCCCCGGCTGGTTAATTGAAGAGGGGCTTGCAACCTTCCTCGCCCTAGGGTCCAGGCACCCCGATTGTGCTCGGCCTCTGGACTGGATTCTTGCTGTCGGCACCAGCGGGCTAGAACCCTGCCCCGGTCCACTTAAAGTTTCCACTGACTGAATCTGCATCGCCTGTGGCCCTAGTCACTGTCTACCACCTAGCCGGATAGTTCAAGGGCTACTACCCCTGACTACACTGCACACTTTTTTCCTCTCACTTCAACTCTCCAAACTGATCTACTGTTTTCCCGCCCCTGACACCTCAGGACCCCTAGGTGGGCTTTCTCATCCGCCTGATCCCGCCCACTGGTGTGTCCTTATTATCATGAGGGGGTGGCTATGGTTTAATGGCTGTGTGTTGTACCTGAATGTGGGTTTCTGGTGGTAACAAGGAGGATGGACACTTTTATGACTACCTGATTTTGCCAGGGCGTCACACATAATACTTACTGAGTCTCCTGCGTGGCTGTAATAATACTTCTGGGTTGCAGGGCTGTAACACTACGTTTTTGCACAACTACCCTCCATCCACCCAGATCTTAGCTTAAAAGATCCTCTATTTATCTGACCATTTTTTTTTCCCTAGACACAGCTGCACCATCCCCATTAAGGTGCAGGCATTCCTACTGTAGTCGTTCTATTTCTCCATGAACCCAAACCTTTCCTTCCTGCACAAATTTCTGAGCCACTTATCTATCTCCCTAAACTCAAGCTGTCTTCTTAGTGATTCTTGTGGCACCGGTAGTATTTCTGAAAACACCAAATTTGTCAATGGTACCCATGTGTACCATGACTGCTGGGTTTTCCCCTGCTCCACCCAGCAATCTGTCAATCTGATCCACAATATGCCGAACCCGAGAACCCGGCAGACAACACAATGTTCGGCATTCGCGGTCTCAGCAGCAGATGACCCTGTCTGTTCACCTAATTATAGTGTCCCATATCTCCTACATCTGTCTGGCCTTTGCTGCACTCCTATTTCCTTCCTTCTTATAACAGTCATTTTACTAGTTGCAAGGAACAATGTCCTGCTGTAGTGATCCTAGTCCTGGGTCTGCATCCCTAGTATCAGCCAAACAGGCAAATTTACTAGGTTGTGCCTGACCAGAACAAGGCTTCCTGACACTTTTTACCCTTCCCCTTTTTCTAAGAGTTACCCAGCTACCTACTTCTAAGTCCTAAACTTCTCCACCTCCAAGCACCCATATGTCACTGGCCCTAGTCAGAATATGCTCAGTTAGCTCTAAACTCCTCTCCACTTTCGTAAGGAACTGAATCTTCATCTTGAACTCTATCCTCCATGCATTGAGCTGCTCATTTCTACTTAGCATACAGAACAACTCAGGTCTACCTATAATTTTTATTTTTTGAAATATAATATTTTTGTTTAAGACAAAGCCTAACTCTAAGGTTCTATAATTTGTCAGTGATAGATAGACACAAAGTATAAAGTTGACCTAAATATGTCATTCTAATTTCTTACAGACTTTATCATTCTATTCTTTGTGTGCTATAGAGGATTAAAGGTACAATTGTGCTTCATTATCACAAAAGACAAAAAAGTAAGCAGGTACTTAACAAAGCCTTGGAGATTTCACTACTTCAGTTATAGCATAAATGTTTTGCTTGAAAAATAATAGAAGTTTGACATATGATATTCAGAGAAAAGCCAAATTCACATTCCATAACTGCTATTTTGAACAAACTCTCTCCATTGAGAGTTTTTAGAATTTTTTTGAAAAATATTTCTTGTGCCTCAATTGACCTTTTAAAAAATACATCTTTAAGATGGAAGGAAAATCTATGTAAACAAATTTGCTCACAAAGTCTTGCATTTTTTCCTAAAACCAGCATCACTGTTGTCTATCGATAAATTTAGTATTGCAGCTTACTTAGAATCAATTGGATGAAAGAGTACATAGCTACTACAGATGAGCGAACCAGAACTGTATATTTCGGGGTTCATGCCAAACAGTGGGTGTCAGGATCAGGCACTCACACATTGACTTTAAAAAAAAGTCCTTATCTGTGCTTGGATAATGTTTGTATGTAAATTAAGTTTCTTGAAAGACTGCTGTGTAGCCAATCAACAAGCTTTTCGGTTGTGGGCACATGTGCAGCCATCGCAGCTATGCTGAGTACTAATATGACTGTAATTGGCAGGCACACCACATGACCTGGCCTGTAAAAAGGTCGGATTATGGTTTCCATAGCCATTTTAACTTCCGCAACTGGTGCAGACCACTTTATTCCAGCATGGTGCATACAAGTCTAATCCAACTCTGTGAATCCAACCTTGTGTAGATTTCCTTATTCCAGCCACATGCATTCGGCCATAAATCAGCCTGGTCCAAACTGCTCTAATCCATTCTTGTGCATCCAGTCCAAAAACAGCCTGGTCCACACTACTCTAATCCAGCCTTGTGCATCCAGCCATAAAACAACTTCTTCAATACTGCTATAATCCAGCCTATTGCTTTCAGCCCTAAAGTGCATCCAGCCCTCAAACAGCCTGGTACATACTGCTGTAATCTATCCTTGAGCAACCAAGTCTAAAACTGCATGGTCTACACAGTCCTAATACTGCCTCATGCATCAAGTCCTAATAAAGCTTGGTGCATACTGCTCTAATGCAGCCTCGGGCATAAACCCCTAAAACTACCTGGTCCATACTACTCTAATCCAGGCTCATGCATTCAGCCATAAAACAGCCTTGACAAAACTGCTCTAATGCAGCCTCAGGCTCCCAGTCCTCAAACAGCCTGGTACATACTGCTGTAATCCAGCCTCATGCATCCACCTCTAAAACAACCTGGTTCATACTATTCTAATCCAGCCTCTTGCATTCACCCTAAAACAGCCTGGCCCATGCTCTATTCCAGCCTTGTGCATCCAGTTCTAAAACAGCATAGTCTATACAGTCGTAATGCTGCCTCGTGCATCTAGTCCTAATACAACTTGGTCCATACTGCTCTAATCGAATCCAGCTCTAAAACAGCCTTGCCCATACTGCTCTAATCTAGCCTTGTGCAATCACCCCTAAAACAGACTAGTGCAACCAGCCCTAAAACAGCCAGGTCCATACTAATCTAATCCAAACCCATGTATCCACTCCTAAAACAGCCTGATCAATACTGCTCCAACTCAGCTTTGTGCATCCATACCTAAAAGAACCTGACCCATACCGCTCTTATCTAGCCTTGTGCATCCATAACTAAAGCAGCCTTGTCCATACTGTTTTAATCTAGCCTCATGCATCCACCCCTAAAACAGCCTGGCCTATGCTGTTCTATTCCAGCCTTGTGCATCCAGCTCTAAAATAGGCTGGTCTATGCAGACCTAATACAGCCTTGTACATCCAGACCTAATACAGCTTGGTCCATACTGCTCTAATTACAGGCAGTGTAATAATCTGATGGGCCCTCTTTCTCTGTATACAGGACATGTAATACTCTTTACTTTTCTGGGATGCAAGGAATGTACAACCCCTGGCAATAATTATGGAATCACCTGCCTCTGAGGATGTTCATTCAGTTGTTTACTTTTGTTTAAAAAAAGCAGATCACAGACATGGCACCAAACTAAAGACATTTCAAATGGCAACTTTCTGGCTTTAAGAAACCCTACAAAACTCATGAAAACATAATGTGCTAGCAAACCAGGGGAACAATTATGAAATCACTCAATTATGAGGGAAAAATTATAGAATCATCATGTAAATTTTCATTCCCAAAACTAACATCTGAATCAAATAAGATCTGTTTGTTAGTCTGCATCTAAAAAGGAGTGATCACACCTTGGAGAGCTGTTGCACTAAGTGGACTGACATGAATCATGGCTCCAACACGAGAAATGTCAATTGAAACAGAGAGGATTATCAAACTCTTAAAAGAGGGTAAATCATCATGCAATGTTGCAAAAGATGTTGGTTGTGCACAGTCAGCTGTGTCTAAAATCTGGACCCAATACAAACAACATGGAAAGGTTGTTAAAGGCAAACATACTGATAGACCAAGAAAGACATCAAAGCGTCAAGACAGGAAACTTAAAGCAATATGTCTCCAAAACAGGAAATTGAAAAAAGAGAAGAGGGTGTGCTATGAAGGAGATCACCAGAACAAATAGTAGCAAAAAATACACACATTTTTAATGTTGAAAAAATACACCAATACAAATTTTAAAAACATCTAAAAGACATAAATTGCAAAAAAATCCAAGGGGTTTGCTATAATGCAGCACAAAACCCAGCAGGTACCCCCTTCAAAAATGTAGACCATTCACTGTGACCACGAATAACCTACAATAATACACAATAGTACAATCAAGGAAGGATCAGCCAATTACAAATGTATGCAAAAATGAGCATGTGGAAAAAACCCCCCGTCAAAATTGAATATCAAACCTGCCAGGATGGCAAAGCAGGGTTAAAGTATATAAGAAATACCTATAGATAGAATGAAGCAGGCTAGAAACCACATTAAGGCATACAAAACGCTATGACCCTTACCAGGGTCACAAATAAGGAAGAAACGTGCAAAATGATTCCTAAGGCATGCAATAGAATATCGGAATGACAGTCATGGTGGAGGAGGAGACCCAGAAAAGTACTATCTATATGGATTTCTTGTGCGAACTATGCTGTTAAAAATGCAGCGTTTTAGTTGCAGAAATTTAGGCAAAAACTCAGTGATTTAAGAAGCAGCATGTCAATTGTTTTTGCCATTTTGGCAGCATTTTGCTACCATTAGAGTCAATGAGAAGTTTCAAAACGCAATCTACTTCAAAATCCCAGCGTACATTCGTTTTTGACAAAATATTAATGGCATGATATGTCCCATTACACACACACAGAGTCAGACAATTAAATGTATGAAAATCAATAAATAAATGTAATTTTATGCATAAATATTAGCACAAAGTTAGCATTATAATAAAATAAGCCATTTTTTATATGATTTTAATATTGATATTTGTTATTCTTGTTTTCCTTTTGTTTACAGTGTTTGTATGTTTAAACTTTAGTTAGCAGTGTATTTGTTGTCAAAAAACATCTGTTTTTAAGCAGCAAAAAAACATGTAAAACACGGTAAAAACGCGGTAAAAACGCAGTAAAAACTCAAGCGTATTTTTGTTGGCAAAACCAAATTTGACAGAAACCATTTCTACCAGAGAATGCGTTTAGAACTGCAACTACCTCGACGCAAAGTGCGCACAAAGCCTAAGACAAAGATCACACAAGCATATGTATATTCTGTTTGCAAGAGAATCAGATCGGTTATATTAATAATGCCAATCAAACTCTAATCCAAGTTGAATCTGAGTGTCAGCTTAGCGTGATCCGATTCTCTTGCATGAGAGAATGTTAGCACAGGTGAGGAGACGATGGAAAACAAAACTTCTCCATCTTCTCCATTATGTGAATCCAATGATTTCTATGCACCCATAGACTTAAATGGGAGTGCACCATCCGATTTGTGCTCTCACTTGCACAATGCTCTTAATCCCATCCATAAACCCATTAATTAAAAGTTTAAAAATAATTTTTTACTTTCGTCAGACCAAAGGACATGTCTCCAAAAATGAAGGTCTTTGTTCCTGTGTGCATTTGTAAACATGAATCTGGCTTTTTTATATTTCTTTTGGAGTAATGGCTTCTTCCTGGCAGAGTGGCATTTCATCCCATGTTGATACAGTACTCGTTTCACTGCGGATGACACAATCTTACCAGCTTCCGCCAGCATCTTCACAAGGTCTTTTGCTTTTGTTCTTGGGTTGATATGCACATGTCTGACCAAAGCATTTTCATCTCTGGTACACAGAACCCATCTCCTTCCTGAGTGCTATGATGGCTGGACATTCTCATCTTGTTTTTTTTGTGTGTATAATTGTTTCTCCAGATTAATGAGGCACCTTCAGGTATCTGGAAATTGCAGCCAAGGATGAACCAGACTTGTGCAAGTCCACAATTCTCTTACTGAATCTTGGCTGATTTCTTTTGGCTTTCCCATGATGCTACACAAAGAAGCAGTGTGTTTCAGGTGTGCACTAAAATACTTCCACAGGTGTGTCTCTAATTAACTCAGATGTTGCCAATACACTAATCAGAAGCTTCCAAAGACATGACATCATCATATGGGCTGTGCCATATTGTTTAAAGGCATAGTACTCTTAATGTATGTAAACTTTCGACTTTGTAGAAAATAATGAAAATGTCTTAAAACATTCTCTTTATCTCGCTCTCATTATTCTGGCATTTGGCAAATATAAATAATTTTGATTTCTAATTGACCTAAAATGGGAAAGGTTTATTATGATTTCATGTCAGATAATGAGAAAAAACATGCATATGTGTCTTTTTAGATAGTGTATGTAAACTTCTGGTTTCAACTGTAGTTATTGCCATAAATTTTCTATTGGATTCAAGTCAGGTGATAGCAGCTTTATTTTCTTTTTGTGAAGATTCTTTGCTTGTGGTTTTGGGATCATTGTCTTGCTGAAATGTCTACCCTCATGCCAGCTTCATCATCCTGAGAAAAAATGTCTTTTAAAAGCAGGATCATTCTGTTGGGTGTCAGTGGCCCATCTACAAAACTCCGAGCAGTACTCCTTAGCTGTCGGTGCTCCCTGCTGGAGCCTACAGGGTTTAGACTCAGCAAGGGACACACAATCAGGGTTGTCAAACACAAAGGTGTAAGCCACAAAAATACTTGTCCACCAACCGCTATGAATGCTAGTCAATTGGTAGAGAAAAGGCCCAGGACTGGGGCTACCCTGAAGAAGGGATACTTCAATCCACACTCACTGTTTGTGTCTCCTAAAGAAACTAGGGCAGAGCTGCCCTAATGTCAATATATGAGTCCTTAACTAAGTCACCATCACCTGTCTATCCTCTATATGTTCCTCCACTCACCCTGTATAGTGCCAAGACAAGTGAGTACCCTAGATATCACCACTACTGTAATAATACACAGGGAAGGAGGACAGACAGGGGAACCTAGATAATAGGATATCCAACAAAACTTTACTACTGCAGCCAAACATTAGGTCTGCAGACCACACAGCTCCAATAGCCAAACTTCAGAAGTAAAACTCCAGCAGTACAACTAGAGCAACTACATGAGACTCCCTCCTTCCAAGGTGGTCAGTACAGAATGAATCTATTACCAGCCTCAGGTGATGGATCATGAGACTATATAAAGAGAAGGGGAGTGGTCACATACCGGCTGCAGTTCGGATGAACTAAACAGGAGCCACCTGCAAGGAAAGTGTAATTTACCCTTGCTGCACCATCAGAGAACAAATTCATTCAAAATACAGAGTCTTACAAGTTCACGTGAAGCTCAGATCCCAGAGGAGCTCTCACACATCTCCTAAGGACGGGAGACACTCATGACAATCGATCAAAAAGAAAACAAAACAGGTAAGAAGCTGTTACACTTTGCATGCGAAACGCGCAAAGGAAGGGGTCTGTTGGAGCCTGTGAGGGGATGAGCTTGGCTTGTGTCTTGATGGGTAAGCAGTTATAATCATTTGTCCATTTGATCCCATTACTGCCACTTTTTGTATAGGCGATACTGTTGATCCCTCTACAGATGTGAAAGTGTATTTCAAGACGGATTGTATTTCTGACTGTTGCAGTAACTTAATGTACATTTGAGATACATGGGATTGCTGGCCACTAGTATTTAGCCATTGCAATCACCTCCTCACTAGCTGTGGGAATTTTTCTGTCCCCTTTGATTTACATACCTATGAGTAAGCACACTTTTTGCACTGATTTACTTTTTTGTGTATAATTTGTATATATACATGTTTTTCATCACTGTTTTTAAAGGGAACCTGTCAGGTCCCTTATGCGTTATAACGAACAAGCAGGGTGATGTGTGGCCTAGAAACCCCGTCCTACCCATCCCTGTGTTGTAATATTGTGTAATATGAATTTATAAAAAAAAGTTTTATAACTTACATGTTCCCTATGTAAATGATCAGAGGGTCTGGTCGCCTGTGCGTCGCTTCGCCCCGGGGGCGTTTGCATGCTCTCCGTGGTATCATGCCCCTGTGAGCGTAATACCATGGATTTACATGAGCAATGTCACCGTCAGCTCCTGGAGATCCCGCGCGTGCGCGCTTGCCATATGCACAGCCTTCTTATCCTGGTGTTTTCTTGTCGGTTTCAAAAGCGCACTGCGCATGATCAGAAGACTCCTGAGGTTCCACTCATGCGCAGAGTGCATCCGAAGCCAGCAAGTAAACATCCGGCTAAGAAGGCTGTGCGAATGAGAAGTGTGCAAGCGCAGGATTTCCAGGAGCTGACGGTGACATTGCTGATATAAATCCATGGTATCACGCCCACTGGGGCATGATACCACATTAAGCATGCAAATGCCCATGAGGCGAAGTGACGCCCAGGGGACTAGACTCTCTGATCATTTACATAGGGAACATGTAAGTTATAAAAAAAAATATAAATTCATATTACACAATATTATAACACAGGGATGGGTAGGAAGAGGTTTCTAGGCCACAGATCACCCTGCTTGTAGGTTAGAGGGCATAAGTGACCTTATAGATTTCCTTTAAACATTGTTATAATGAAAATCAATATAATTTTTAGCCATTAAAGCTCTTTGTACCTTTTTTGATACTTTAAGGTATGAATTGTCTAGCAATTTCTCTCATACCATAATGATATGCAATTTTTTATCAACCTTCTTGTAACTCACTGTGTTCCTGTTTCAGGTTAAAGAGCAGCTGTCAGGCAATTCATGCTGCCTAAGCCACATGCAGCATGAATTTTAGCCTATGTACATGTGAGGAAGAGACCTGTTAATCTCCTGTAGTAGTTCTAGGAAGAGCTGGACGAGTCTGGTCTTTGGTTATGGCCAATGGCCGGATCGTTAAAGTATATTTTCTCTGAAATATCAGAGCATTTCAGTGAATGATATACTTTGTTGCAATTGTGTAGCTAGGGTCTAATTCCTGCTGCCCACGGTTTGGGCAGCATGAATCGTTTACAGGTTTGCTTTGAATTAAAAAGTTCTAGTAACTGGGATATAGGACATGATGGTAATCACATCAAAGAATAACCTAACGAAAACTGAAAACCTAAAAACAACACCCAATTTGTAGGATTTGAAATAGGCATATTTTCGCAGCTACCAGGTTCACTCACTTTAATTGCCAATGCAATTTAATTAAAGTTGCAGACATATTGTTTGATACCATTATGCAGACTTTTTATGCAGGGATGAAGCAAGAATACAGTCTTCTAAATTTTGAATTTTTAAATATTTATAGATAGGATATATCATCAAGAGACAAAACTTAATTTCCCAATGATTAAGCAGTTTCCTGTTCTCTCTTAAACTGAGATGTGCAAAAGACACTCATGTTTTCATTTTCCATCAGTTACTTAGGCTTAAACTGAATATGTCAATAGAATGATCCCTCCTATCCATTCTAAAGGGACATCTCGTAATATTTTCGCTTATATATCACTGGCCGCCAGTGGGGGTAGAGCGAGTAAGCAGAGCTGACGTCACTGAAAATTTGACTGCAATGAGTCAATGTTCAATTCTGCTGTGCTGTTTTCGTTATAAACAGTTGAGATGAGCAAACCTGAAGTTAAGAAAAAAAAGGTTTAGGTTCAGGGTTCGGATGCTTTACGTATGAATGTCACTCATGCTCAGGTACACTTGGTGCTCAGCCCTGTGCGACCTGATTGAAGTGCTTGAATGGCGCACACTGGGGGTAACATCAGCATGATTGGATATAGTGTGCAACCCAAAAATTTATTTCAAAAAGCCCACCCACCCTCCTCTGGAAATGATCTGCTTATGGCTGGCTGTTTGTGGGCAGAGACTGAAATTGCCAACCAGTTACTTGCTCCGGGGTTCAGGTCAAGCTCGAGCCAGTGGATGCTCAGCTCCTTGGCTGCTGGTGAACCGAGCCTCCATGGAACCACCCATCTGTAATAATCAAGCCTCACTCTGCAGCAGAGCTGACAGAACTATGAGAGGACAAGTGTTACTGCAAATATTTGTAATGAGGTCATGTTCATTTATTCTGCATTGTGTTAGCTCTGTTGTACTTTGTAAGTCTTTTGTACTGTGTTAGTTATAATCAGAGCTGAGTTTGATTATGAGAGTAATGTGTCAGTCATTACATGTCTCACACTGGGAACTACTCCTTTCATTTACAGTAATGTCTGGAGACTACTTCTCAAGGATGTCTATGTCCATTTCATAGATCTTAACAGCTCATTTACGTATATATGAAAAACTTGTATTTCTCTGGAATTAAGCCTGCTTTACACACTTCAATAGATCTTTCAATCCGTCGTCGGGGTCAAGTTGTAAGTGACGCACATCCGGCATCGTTCGTGACGTATTTGCGTGTGAAACCTACATGCGATCAATATTGAACGAAAATACGGTGATCGCATACACGTCGTTTATTCCTCATACATTGGACGTTTTGTTGTATGAACCTAGTCAATTGTAACGTGTGACATCCCTCATACGATTTCGGTGTCTGATGCTATGTGCGCAGGTGTGCGCTCTGCACCGCAGCTTAAAAAAGGTCTGCTTCAGAGCGCAGCTGAAAAGCTGCGCTCTGAAGCGCCTCACAATGTCTGTCATGCACTAATCTCTGTCAGTCCGTCACTATCTCTGTCCCTCTCTCTCTGTCCATGTCAGTCTTACCCTCTTACCCCCTCTCTCATACTCACCGATCCCCGATCCCCGGCCCGGCTCTGCACGGCATTCACACTGCTCCGGCGGCTTTTACTGTTTTGAAAAAGCCGGCCGCCCATTAACCCCTTCACGACCTTTGACGGATCTAGCCGTCATGGTGCCCTGGTACTTAAAGACCCATGACGGCTAGATCCGTAATGGCGAAATCGCGGCCCCGGAACACCGGGCACCGCGATCGGTTTTAAAAAACTGTAGATTCGGGAAAGAGAGGACTTGTACCTGACCTCAGGAGGGGTGGTGTCTCCTTCCCGGACCTACGGAGGCTGTGATTGGCTGAACGGCGTTCGTCAGCCAATCACAGCCAGTGTTATGTTTCAGCCATTGAAAATGGCTGAAGCATTGAAATCCAGCTATGTCAGTGCTGCTGCAGCACTGGCCATTGGCTGGAGCTCAGTGAGCTTTACTGCACCCGCCCCCAGCTCTGATTGGAGAGATCGGCCTTGTGACCATTTCTCCAAGCAGCACCGTGCCTCTGGGACCGGGTGAGCTCGCTGTAGGAGATCGCTCTCCTCAGCGTCTCCCTCCGTGGAATCTGAGGAGAGCGATCCCTGCGGGTGCCCATCTGTGCGTCACAGCCCTCGATCCACCGCTGCCCTGCTCCATGTGCTTCGCCCCTGCTCTCCCGCTGCGCTCCTGCATCTGACGCCGCTACTCTCCCGCTGCGCCCCTGCATGTTATGCCGCAACTCAGCAGTAAGAGCAAGCGGCGTCAGATGCAGGGGGTGGCGCAGCGGGAGGAGAGCGTCACGGCGGCCGCTGCACTCTCCCCATCAGCCGCTCCACCGCCCCAGCATCTGCCGCTCCACCGCCCCAGCATCTGCCGCTCCCCTCTCCCCATCAGGTACTGCTCTCTCCCCATCTGCCGCTCCACCGCCCCTGCATCTGCCGCTCCCCTCTCCCCATCAGGTACTGCTCTCTCCCCATCTGCCGCTCCACCGCCCCTGCATCTGCCGATCCCCTCTCCCCATCAGGTACTGCTCTCTCCCCATCTGCCGCTCCACCGCCCCTGCATCTGCCGCTCCCCTCTCCCCATCAGGTACTGCTCTCTCCCCATCTGTCGCTCCACCGCCCCTGCATCTGCCGCTCCACTCTCCCTATCAGCCACTGCTCTCTCCCCATCTGCTGCTCCACCGCCCCTGCATCTGCCGTTCCACCGCCCCTGCATCTGCCGCTCCACTCTCCCCTGCATCTGCTGCTCCACTCTCCCCATCAGCCGCTCCACCGCCCCAGCATCTGCCGCTCCACCGCCCCAGCATCTGCCGCTCCCCTCTGCCCATCAGCCACTGCTCTCTCCCCATCTGCTGCTCCACCGCCCCTGCATCTGCCGTTCCACCGCCCCTGCATCTGCCGCTCCACTCTCCCCTGCATCTGCCGCTCCACTCTCCCTATCAGCCGCTCCACCACCCCTGCATCTGCCGCTCCACCGCCCCTGCATCTGCCGCTCCACCGCCCCTGCATCTGCCGCTCCACCGCCCCTGCATCTGCCACTCCACCGCCCCTGCATCTGCCGCTCCACTCTCCCCTGCATCTGCCGCTCCACTCTACCCTGCATCTGCCGCTCCACTCTCCCCTGCATCTGCCGCTCCACTCTCCCCTGCATCTGCCGCTCCACTCTCCCCTGCATCTGCCGCTCCACTCTCCCCTGCATCTGCCGCTGCACTCCCCTGCATCTGCTGCTGCACTCCCCTGCATCTGCCGCTGCACTCCCCAGCATCTGCCGCTGCACTCCCCAGCATCTGCCGCTACACTCCCCAGCATCTTCCACTGCGCACTCCTCAGCATCTGCCGCTCCACTCTCCCCATCAGCCGCTCCACCGCCCCTGCATCAGCCGCCACACTCTCCCCATCAGCCGCTCCACCGCCCCTGCATAAGCCGCCACACTCTCCTCATTAGCCGCCGCACTCTCCCCATCAGCCGCTCCACCGCTCCTGCATCAGCCGCCGCACTCTCCCCATCAGCTGCTCCACCGCCCCTGCATCTGCCGCCGCACTCTCCCCATCTGCCACCACACTCTCCCCATCTGCCGCCGCACTCTCCCAATCAGCCACAGTTCTCTCCCCATCTGCCGCTGCACCCCTGCATCAGCCACCTCACTCCCCCATCAGCCTCTGCGCCCCTGCATCTGCCACCTCACTCCCCCATCAGCCTCTGCGCCCCTGCATCTGCCACCTCACTCCCCAATCAGCCTCTGCGCCCCTGCATCTGCCACCTCACTCCCCAATCAGCCTCTGCGCCCTTGCATCTGCCACCTCACTCCCCCATCAGCCTCTGCCCCCTCCCTGATCTGCTGCCTGCTCTCTCCCATCCCCTTAATCCTCTGCCCCCTCTACCCCCTCCCGGATCTGCTGCAATCCTGCTGCCTAGATCCATTCTGTAAGGTAGCTATCCCCAATCTCATCTCCCACTCCCCTTCCACCCTTCCCCTCGCCCCCCCTTCCTCCGCCGCTCCTGCATCCGTTGTGCCCTCACCCATCCTCCACCGCTCCTCCATCCGCCATGCCCTCCCATCCTCCGCCGTGCCCCCTCACCCATCCTCCGCCGCTCCTGCATCCGTTGCGCCCTTCTATCCTCCATCCATCTTTTTTCCATCCCACCTAGTCCCCCCCTTTTTGCAGCACATCCGTGCGTTCGTCCTAATTTTTTTTTCTGTAAACTAAGAAAGAAATACAAATAAACTTAGTTTAGGGCCAGTAAAATTATACTGTAGTAATCATCAACTACAGTATTTTTTACTGAATATTGTAAGGGTCAGCACAGTGCCACACATGAGAGCGATGCTCGAGTCTCACACCGCATCATCCGGCACGGTCGCTCTCTTCCAGACAGGAGTGTGCGGCTGTGTCGGGTGATGCGATGCGAGATTTGTGCATTGCTCTCACGTGTGGCACTTGCCTTAGTGTCAGTTGCAGGTGCATATATTTTTTTTTTTTTACTGACGTCTGTATTTTTTATTATGCCAAACTAATATTTCTTTGTATTGGGGGGGTCTAGTTTCCAACATGGGGTCACATGTGGGGGAGCTCCACTGTTTGGGCATATCAGGGGGATCTCCAAACACGACATGGTGCGGCTAACGATTCCAGCTAATTTTCCATTTAAAAAGTCAAATGACGCTCCTTTCCTCTGGAGCTCTGCCGTGCGCCCAAACAGTGTTTTTCTGCCACATATGAGGTATCGGCGTACTCAGAACAAATTGCCCAACAAATTTTGCGGTCCACTTTATCCTGTTACCCCTGTACAAATTAAAAAATGGAGCCTAAAATAACATTTTGTGGAAAAAAAAAGTACTTTTTTGTTTTTATGCCTGAATGTATGAAGCACGTGAGGGTTCAAAGTGCTCATTACCCATGTAGATTTATGCCATGGGGGTTTAGTTTCCAAAATGAGGTCACTTGTGGAAGAGCTCCATTGTTTAGGCACCTCAGGGGGTCTCCAAACGCAACATGGCGTACGCTAATAATTCCAACCAATTTTGCTGTGAAATGGTGCTCCTTCTCTTCTGAGCCCCGCCGTGTGCCCAGACAATTACTTTCCACCACATATGAGGTATCTGTGTACTCAGGAGAAATTGCACAATACATTTTATGGTGCATTTTTTTCTGATACCCTTGTGGAAAAATAAGCTACCTGGTTGAAATAACAATTTCATGGTAAAAAAAAAATATATATATTTTCACGGCTGAACATTCTAAACTTTTGTGAAGCCTCCAGGGGTTCAAAGTGTTCAGTAAACATCTAGATAAATTCAATGAGGGGTCTAGTTTCCAAAATGGGGTCACTTGTGGGGGAGCTTTAATGTTTAGGCACCTCAGGGGGTCTCCAAACACAACATGGCATCCACTAACGATTCCAGACAAATTTGCGTTTGAAAAGTCAAATGTCGCTCCTTGCCTTCCGAGCCCTGCTCTGCGCCCAAACATTTGATTTCCACCACATATGAGGTATCTGTGTACTCAGGAGAAATTGCACAATACATTTTATGGTGCATTGTTTTCTGATACCCTTGTGGAAAAAAAAGCTACCTGGTTGAAATAACAATTTCATGGTAAAAAAAAAATATATATATTTTCACGGCTGAACATTCTAAACTTTTGTGAAGCCTCCAGGGGTTCAAAGTGTTCAGTAAACATCTAGATAAATTCAATGAGGTGTCTAGTTTCCAAAATGGGGTCACTTGTGGGGGAGCTTTAATGTTTAGGCACCTCAGGGGGTCTCCAAACACAACATGGCATCCACTAACGATTCCAGACAATTTTGCGTTTGAAAAGTCAAATGTCGCTCCTTGCCTTCCGAGCCCTGCTGTGCGCCCAAACATTTGATTTTCACCACATATGAGGTATCTGTGTACTCAGGAGAAAATGCACAATACATTTTATGTTGCAATTTTTCCTGATACGCTTGTGGAAAAAAAAGCTACCTGGTTGAAGTAACAATTTCGTGGTATTTTTTTTTTTTTTTTATTTTCACGGCTCAAAGTTATTAACTTTTGTGAAGCCCCCAGAGGTTCAAAGTGCTCAATAAACATCTAGATAAATTCCATGAGGGGTCTAGTTTCCAAAATGGGGTCACTTGTGGGGGAGCTCCACTGTTTAGGCACCTCAGGGGGTCTCCAAACGCAACATCGCATCTGCTAATTATTCCAGACAATTTTGCTTTCAAAAATTCAAATGATGCTCCTTCTCTTCCGAGCCTTGCCGTGCGCCCAAACAATTGATTTCCCCCACATATGAGATATCGGTGTACTCAGGAGAAAATGCACAATTAATTTTTTGGTGCTGTCACTGGATCCAGCGGTGGATCTAGCGGTGGCCGCGGGTAACCTCTGTGACAGCTCAGCTGATCGCACTACTCACCTCAGTTGCTGAGTGGAGGTGAGAGGAGCAGCGGTGAGTAGCGCAATCAGCTGAGCTGTCACTGAGGTTACCCGCGGCCACCGCTGCATCCACCGCTGGATCCAGTGACAGCGGGTAACCTCAGTGACAGATCAGCTGATCGCGCGGTTGTCTTCATTAGCTGTGTGAAGGTGACCGGAGCGGCTGTGTCTGCTGCAGCTCCGGTCACCTCCATGCAGCAGCGCTGGAAGCGACGCTGGACCATCCTGGAGTACGCCGGACATGGAGGGCTTTTTGGGGCTGATTAAAGTGGTTAACCAGGGTATATGTGTGTGTTTTTTATTTCTAATAAAGGACTTTTTCAGGTGTGTGTGTGTTTATTTACTGTAATTTACAGATTAATCATGGAAGGTGTCTCATAGACGCCTGACATGATTAATCTAGGACCTATTGGCAGCTATGGGCTGCCAATAACTCCTTATTACCCCGATTTGCCAATGCACCAGGGCAAATCGGGAAGAGCCGGGTACAGTCCCAGAACTGTCGCATCTAATGTATGCGGCAATTCTGGGCGGCTATTGGCTGATATTGTTAGGGTGGGGGGCTCCCCATAACGTGGAGCTCCCCATCCTGAGAATACCAGCCTTCAGCCGTATGGCTTTATCTGGCTGGTTTTAAAATTGGGGGGGACCGCACGCCGTTTTTTTTAATTATTTAATTATTTATTTCACTACACAGTATAGACACGCCCACCGGCTGCTGTGATTGGGTGCAGTGTGACACCTGTCACTCAGCGTGGGGGCGTGTCTCACTGTAACCAATCATAGGTGCCGGTGGGCGGGGAAAGCAGGGAATATGAGATTGTTTAATGGGCAGCCGGCTTTTTCAAAATAGTAAAAGCCGCCGGAGCAGTGTGAATGCCGTGCAGCGCCGGGGATCGGTGAGTATATGAGAGAGGGCTGCTCAATTCAGTCACTCAGGAGTTTAGCGGTCACCGGTGAGTCCTTCACTGGTGACCGCGAATCGGGACGCGACACAGACAGAGCCGCAGCATGACCATGAAGTCGGGTGAGGTTCACCCGAGTTCATTCTGACAGTGCGGCTCTTTCTGTGTCTGCTGTCATCTGCCATTCACCGCTGCTACATGGAGGTCTGTGTCTGCTGTCAGCGGCCATGTAGCAGAGCTGAATGGCAGATGACATAGTAAAAACGCATCTCTACACATTACTTACGCTTGTCAAGTCAATAAATAAAAAAAAAAAGGTGCCCAATGCATACGTCACAGAACACATGATCTAAAGGATCGCATACAAAATTGATCAATTTAACAGACTACTAACGCACGTGTGACAGCAAATGAATGACCTACGTGCAATCTCATTCAATCGCATATGCGACCTGGGCGTGTCACATCGCATACGAGATCGCACACCTAATTGTAAGGTGTAAAGCTGGCTTAAGACATCGGATCCCAAATATCAAGATATAATCTTATTCATCTCTACATTTCCTTCATTCTCATGAAGACAGTTTAGGAAGTTGATCCCTTTGATGTTTATTTAATAAAACATGAAAATACAGACAAATGAAAAAAAGACGTACAAATACAACTTATCTATAAGATCCTTAAGCTAAATATCTTAGTAGGCTTCTAAAGATTTCAACTGTATAAACCACTTGGAAGACTACAAAATGGCTGTACTCATTTGTGTCTTCAAACTAATGAAACAGCAGGTAATTTAATAAAACCAGTTGAACAGCTGGTGACTTAAATGTTTAAAGCACCACTCCAGCATTTTTTTTTTAATTTGTCTGCTCGAGTGGTGCTCTAATTGTAAGGCTATGTTCACACACAGCGTTTTTTACCTGCGTTTTTGGTCCGTTTTTGCTGCAGAAATTTCTTGAGAAATTCTTGTAACCTTTCTGCAGACATTCCCCAGCAAAACCTATGGCAAAAAAAATTAGCTGTGCGCACACAGCGTTTTTTTCTTAAGAAAATTCTTTCAGTAGATTTTCTTAAGAAAAAGAATGAGCATGTCACTTCTTTTCTGCAGCTAACTGCGTTATTTGCCATAGATAATTGGCACAATAACGCAGGGAGCACCCAGCGGTAAAAACACACCAAAAACGCACCGAAAACGCACCGAAAACGCGGCAAAAACGCAGGTGCGTTTTTGGTGCGTTTTATAATGCAGGTGCACTAATCCTTCACTCTTAAGAAATTTCTTAAGAAATTTCGTAAGAAAAATCCTTTTTCTAGTGTGCACATAGCCTAAGTCCGATGCCCCCGTCTTATACTAACCGGAACTGTCTTCATCTTTTTCCAGCAGTGCTCTGGATGATCTTCAGTCATTTGGGAGCTGCCAGCTGCACTAGTTTTTCATGCTGTCCATCAGAGACTTGTTCTGCCCTCATTTTGACTCTCATACAGTTGCATTGAGTGATTGTGACGTAACTTTTGACTTCCAGCCAGTCAGAAGTTACAGCACAAGATGGCACTTTGGGATCAGAGTGATGCCAAAAAAAGTATGAAAAAGCCAAAAGGTAAGTATAAGACGTCTGCTTGGGACTTGCTTGGAAAAAAAAAAACAAGCAACGCTGGGATAGTGCATTAGTATCACATATTATTTTTGTTCTATCAATAAATAGAAATATTATTTCATTATTACAAAATCTTAAATAACAAAGAAGTAACTAAATCCCTCTACTGGCACTACTTTAGCAACTGATTCTTCCATCCCTCTCATACTTATGCTAGACAAAACTATCTTAAAGTACATTTACACTAGACAATTAACATGAATTAGTAGAGATTAATGAATTTCTTCACGCAACCCCAGCCCATGGTCTAAGTTACTGCTACAGGAACTGTGTAAATTTCTTGACCTGGGATCCTGGGCTTATATAATAATTTGCTGTACCAGTGCGTCACCATCTGTGTACCGCATTTAGCACAGATGACGTCACACTAGACTGGTAAATCCAATACTATACCAAGGAACCTGGAATGCCAGAAGATTTGCACCACTCCTGTCCATGGTCAGAGAGCACTGACCTTAAAGCCGGCGTTACATGCTACGATTAATATGATGATATGTCGTCGGGGTCACGGTTTCCGTGACGCACATCCGGCATCGTTAGCGACGTCGTTGTGTGTGACACCTACGAGCGACTCCGAACGATCGCAAATAGGTTGAAAATCGTTGATCGTTGACACGTCGTTCAGTTTCAAAATATTGTTCGTCGTTTGGATCGCAGCAGACATATTGGTATGTTTGACACCCTGCCAATGACGAACAACATCCAAACGACCACCTTGGTCAAATAATATATCGCTGAACGATGTTGTGTCATTTTTGAGATCGTTAATAAATGACCTATGTGTGATCTCGGCAAATCTTATCAATGATCTGGGCGTGTCACATCGTTTAAGAGATCATCAGATAAATCGTAGCGTGTAAAGAGGACTTTAGCCTTCATAGGAATTCACAATTTACAACAATCACGCAATGTAAAAAGGCTTTAAATGGACCCTAAAAGGTGCTTTACACGCTGTGACATCGCTAACGATATATCGTGGGGGTCATGTCGTTAGTGACACACATCCGGCGCCGGTAGCGACATCGCAGCGTGTGACACCAAGGAGCGACGATCAACGAGCTCAAAAACGTGAAAAATCGTTGCTTGTTCACACGTCGCTCCTTTTCAAAATATTGTTGCTGCTGCAGGTACGATGTTGTTCGTCGTTCCTGCGGCAGCACACATCGCTATGTGTGACACCGCAGGAACGACGAACATCTCCTTACCTGCGTCCACCGACAATGAGGAAGGAAGGAGGTGGGCGGCATGTTCCGGACGCTCATCTGCGCCCCTCTTCTGCTATTGGACGGCTGCCGTGTGATGTCGCTGTGACGCCTTACGAACCGCCCCCTTAGAAAGGAGACGGATGGCCAGCCAGAGCGACGTCGCAGGGAAGGTAAGTATGTGTGACGGGTGTTAGCGATGTTGTGCGCCACGGGCAGCGATTTGCCCATGACGCACAACCGACGGGGGTGGGTACGCTTGCTAGCGATATTGCTAGCGAGATCGCAGCGTGTAAAGAGCCCTTTAGTGTTGGAAGCCCCCCGCTTGTAATAATATCAGAGAGGTGATCATAAAAGCCAATACATCTTACATAGATTTCTTGAACCTTTTACCTCTGAAAACAAATGTTTCAGATAGAATTGAGAAAGTTCCCCTCCTTTCCCCTATTGTTTTACCTTTTATATGTTGAAGGCCAGACTAAATTGAATACATATATTGTGCATAGATGTTATCAGAATAAATAATGTAATTGTGATTTTTTCTTTTGTGTAAGACTAAGAAAATGTGTCAAGAAGAAAAAAATCCTATTTACTTTTTCATTTAAAAAAAGGGCAAAAAACTGTAATTTGGCATTCAAATTAATTTAGGAAGATTTAACAGTACAAATAATATATGCCAATTTGGTATAAGAAATAATCAAGTTGAAATTAAAATACTGAAGCCTTGGTTTCTAAATGGAATTTTGCATAAGCTTTTTGTACTGTGACATTTGTAACACATTTATGCAAGTGCATGGTCATCATCTGCGGGTCATATTTTAAATCTTAAATTAATTCATAGAGCAGCACGGAGGCTCGGTAGCTCATTTTTCACTGTCATACCTATGGCTTTAGTGTCAACATTTCTGTGCTAGAAAGGCATATTTTCCTATTCTCTTTCTGAATGATGTGATATTAAAGCTAATACATTTGATAAATGTTCTTTGTCATTTGCCAACTTCCGTTTTATTTGAATAGAAAATATAAAATTGTGTTTTCAATGTTTTTATGTTTAACAAATCAATATTATACAGTGTATGTTTGCAATTTATAAGTGCATTTCTCTTGTGCAATTGTCTGCAATCTCATGACTGTCATGTACATATTTCTAAATTTGTACATATAAAGAAAAATAAATGCATGCATAGAAAGAAAAGAGTCCACTGCCAACCAGGCAAAATTCTAAGTCAGGTTCAACATTTTATAATTATCTTGGCTAGACTTTTAACATGTTGCCTAGCGGCAAATAACTGCCAAAGGCCATCTTGGAAAAAACTTCTCCCATGGACAAGCTATTTATGAAAAATAAAAGAACTTGATTTGGCAGATGGAGAATGCCATGGATTATATTTAGAGATGAGCATATACCATAATTTTCATATTAGCTATATTTGTCACGATTACGCAGTGGTATTCATTACGAATAGCGAGTACAATACAAGTCAATGGGAAGTAATTAATAAGTAATTTTCTGCTGGACCCAACAAAGACGTCTGGGGGCCTGAGAAAAAGGCTGAAATGGATGGGAAAGTGATGAAACTGAATTGGGAGAGCATGGAGAATATGCCTGCATGCATTTCTGAATCACATATGGTTTCTGGGATCCCCCTGAACCCACATGGGAGAACTGCAATGTGGCTGCAGTCTATCGGTGCCCCTGCAGTGTATGTTGCACTGCCTTGGTCAGCCCCACAATGACTCATACAGCAATGTGCAAGCAGCTGTGGGATGACGAGTATCGACATCAGGAGGTTAGCTCAAATCATTACCTGCTGTGATTATCTCTGCTGAACTAGTGATGTCAGAACTCGTTATTGACTTCCATGATGCCGCGTTCTTACATGAAGTCTCGTGGGTGGCCTGAGACTGTGACTAGTGGTGACATCACGGGCTTACAGGATAGTTCACATGAGAACGTGGCAGCCATGAAACTCAGTGACAAGTGCTGATGTCATGAGTTCAGTGAAGTTCATCAGTGCAGGTAATGAACTCAGCTAACCATATGACGTTATTGCTTGCAATGACCTGGCCTGACCTAATTATGCTCGCTCAGGTCATTGCAATGCTCTCCTAGCCAGTGGGGAACATTCTGTTCTTCACCGACTGGGACAGTGAGTATGGTATGGACTGTCATGGGACCCCCTTGTTGGATTATGATGGACCTGGATTTGTTTTTTCTTTTCAATAAATTGGTGAAAGAGGGAATGTTTTGGAGAGTGCTTTTTCAAATAAAAACTTTTGTTTTCTAGTTTTTTTTTATTACTGACTGAGTTAGTGATGTCGGATATCTGATAGATGCCATGAAAACACTAATGCCAGGGCTTGATACCACGTGACATTACACAACTGGTATCAACCCCATATATTACTCCGTTTGCCACCACACCAGGTCAACAGGATGAGCTTAGGTGAAGCATCTAATGAATGTGCCTAATGGAGGTGCCACTTCTGAGGTGGCTGCAGCCTGCTATTTTTAGGCTGGGGAGGGTCCAATAACCATAGACCTCACTAGTCTGAGAATACCAGTCCACAGCTGCCTGCTTTACCTTGGCTGGTGATTCAATTTGGGGGAGCCCACATTTTTTGTTTTAAATTATTTAATTTAATTTAATTTAATTTAATTTAAAATAACAGTGTGGAGTGCTGTCTGCTTCACCTCAGCTGTGTACAAAAAATAGAGGGGACCCCATGTCGTGTTTTGGTAGAAAATAATTATGTGTGACTAAAAACTAGACTAAACACCCTTTAGGGCCACATGAAAGGCACTAACGGGTGCAAGGTTACAAAAAGCAGGGGAGTGGGACATTATAGATGTCTGTGTATCTATCTATTTATCTTTCATTCTAACCATCCAGCTATGTATCTTTATAGCTTTTGATTGAATGTAATCCTCCTTCCGTTTTTTTTTGCTGTCTACAATGGAACAAATGGAAGGCACACAAATGTAAAATGGACCTTATACAGAACGGAATAGTTCTGAAGGACTCTTGGAAAAAAAGTCCCACACAATCGCAACACGGACCCTTGAACTCTAGGATGGCTGAGGTGGTGCACGGACCCTTGGACTCTGAGATGGCTGAGGTGATGCACGGACCCTTGGACTCTGAGATGCCACAGGTGGTGGTGTCATGTGCACAGTTGATTGACTTCTGGCAGTGGTCGAAACCCTATGTCTTACAGCTTTATTGTGGACTATGGGCACATGGTCCTCTCCACTGCTGCTCTCGCAATCCATGCCACTCCTCTATGTTGGATCAGTCACCTCATCATCGACCAGTCTTCAAATTCCTGAAAGTCAACATCTTCGGTAATGGAGGTTTGAGGCTGACCTGAGGGCAACTGTGTCTCATCATCCTCCAGCACTTCCACCTGATTGCCCAGCATGTCACGGCCAACAACGTGGCTTTCCTCTGGCCTTGGGTGCTCAAATATCTGTGCATCACTGCCACCACGGCCTCACCTGCGTTGGTGGTGTTGTGCGGTGAGGGGCATGAAAGTCAAAGGGTCCCGTAAACAGTTCCTCAGAGTAACCTGCTTTGATGTCATATGTTTCCTTAGAATACTGATGTTGTGAGGAAGGATGACCAGGCTGAGAATTCGATGGGCCAGCCTCTGGGCTACTCAAGTCTGTCTGTGTGAACCCTTGAGATTTGCTACTTGGCAATTAACTTGAGGCATTTTCTGCTATCCAACTCATTACCTGTTCGCACTGTTCAGGGCGCAAGAGTGCTTTCCCACATAGAGAAGAAAATTGGGATAGTAAGGCAGAGGTCGATAAAGCAGGAACTTTTTTCTTTGGCTCGATCACACTGCTTGGGCGACCATCACTGTCACTACCACCTCATCCATGGCCCTTACCCCCTCTTTTTCCCATTTTTTTTGCTTGGTTATTCAAGATGAATACTGTAACGTGACCTTTTCTACAGGCAGCGGAACAACACTGGATTGTTAAACTTGCGTTAATAGTTTCTCACGATAGCTTTTTCTGTAAGTATAAAAACCAAAAGGTACCTTTATTGGACAAACTACCACTTGGAGGAGTCAACAAAGATGTTGTGAATGTCTTTCAGCCCCAAAAGAAAACAGGGTTTTGACAACACTTTTCTTGTAGTATTGGTTTTTGGCACTGAGACTGTGTTTTAGTATGAGCAAGGCCCTATGTAGGTGCTGTAAGATATGAAGCCCCCAAAACTATACAAGGTTTTTGCTAGGAAGGTATTGGCCTTGAGGCACAATTCCTGACCCTGACAGCAAGTATTAATAAAAATTGGGTAACACTGAGACTGTGTGTTAGTTGCAGCAAGCCACTATCTAGGTTCTGTAAGATATGAAGCCCCCAAAAACTATGCAAGGTTGTTGCTAGTAAGATACTGACCTTGAAGCAGACGTTGTGACCCTGACCACAAGTATTAATAAAAATTGGGTAACACTAAGACTGTGTGCTTGAGGCAGCAAGCCACTATCTAGGGTCTGTTAGATATGAAGCCCCCAAAACTATACAAGGATAGCCGTCGGATAGTGAATACCTCAGATACCCTATTATCCGTCGGATACCAAATAGAGGCAAATACATTCGCTTATCCCTGATAATATACAGTATGTTTAAACAGAATAATGTATGCTGTAAAAAGTTATATTTAGCAGTGTTATAGGAATGTATAATGTATGGTATAGTAATGTATAAGATGGAGCAGTGTTGATAACGTGGAATGTAATGTAGTAAATGTGAACTGTGCAGTATTTATAATAAAATGTTTACGTATGTGAAAGCTTAACTCCGCCCACCAACAGAACACAGGGACAAAAATAGTTAAGTTTTGGGACTAGCCCACCGAAGGAGGGGTCAGCTTATAGGGAAACGATGGTTCCATGTAGCAGTAGTCAATCAAGACCTGGTGTATGAACGTGACAGGCATATTGTTGGTTCCTCGTGGAGGTCACATATTGTGGGTGATTTGTGACAATGTTGCAAAGTTGACAGAAGGGAAGATAGTGTGATCCTCGTGAGAGGCCAGAGACACAGGGTCTGAACAGCCATAAAACCACAGGCAAATCCTCAGACAGAGTAGCTGCAAGCCATAAGAGCCAGAATACAGAATTCTTATATCCAGGCCCCTTAACCATGAAGAAATTGGGTAACTTTTACTGGTGTGAGACTCTAGGTGCCAGGCTTCATAACCGTTAAGGTATCGGGATAATTTCAACTGACGTGGGCCTAGCCAAAGAACCTAGTAGTGTTCCAAGAGATTTTCGGGTATGAAAAGCTTTATTCCAGTCATTATGGACTCCCTGAGGAGATCAGACGTGAAACTATTAGAAAGGAAGGGGACTGTCATTGTGTGCACTGTAACGCTGCATTAGTTTGCAATAGAACTCACCGGGCCAATAAAAATGGATGGAACCCAGGGGAAAGTTGAACTGTGTCTGTTAATGAAAAGTAAAAATGTAATCTTCCAGAGAATATGTGCCTGCTTCTGGACTGTAAATTTGTGAATAACAATGAACCGTCAAGTTGTGGTTTAAAAAAAGCAGTTGGTCTCCTTGTGCCTGTGGGTCGGCATACGGTCCTGGCCAGCAGACACTAGCAGCAGTATGTGTCCTACATGGGTTCTGAGCCCACATGGCCGAAGTCCACACACCCATTCAGGTATTGCATGTATCCTGCCAAGGCATTCAAAGTCAATCCCTCACCTCCAACTACAGCCCCACACCACTATACATTTTTAGAATCCAATGTTAGGTTTATTCTCTTTCAGGCTCAAATGGAATCAAGTATAAACTTCCCTATACCTTAAAAGCATATGGTTGTATGGTACAGCCCCATAAAATTTTGTGGCTAAAGTATATATACATAAAAAAACCTTAGCTGCAGTAGCAGACACTTTTAGACAAGTGGTGTATTACACTTTCGCTTCATTCAAGTGAATGGTGAAATACTGAGACAGGGATGACTCTGATTTTGGAAGAAGCGAGCCACATTTTCTAATCCTGGGCAATCTATTTAAGTCAGAATTTTAAGATGAAAAGTTGTTTCACAATATTGACATAGTTAATTCAGAATTCATATTCTTCATTTTATGATTAAAGGGGTTGTCTTCAATTGATAAATGAGTAACATTGTAAAGTGCTTGAAAAACAAGCAATGTTACATTTTAACACTTATTAAAAATCCTCTCCTTTCTCAAAATATAAGGGAGGGTTTTATAATTTCATAGTGTACAGATTATTTTCTGATTGTTTGCCACCCTGCTCACTTTCCCCAGTCCCACGTGCTCGCTGCCTGGGAGTAACTCTAAACTCTCTTTCAAGCCACACATCCAAGCCGTCTTCACCTCCTAACGTCTCCAACTAAAAAATATTTCCCAGATCCGTACATTCCTTTCCCAAGAAGCTGCAAACCCCTAGTACATGCCCTTATTATCTCCCGCCTGGATTATTGCAACCTCCTGCTCTGACTAATCCCCCTGTCCCCCCGCTACTCCCCAACCTCTTCTCTCTGCCAGTCCCTTTACTGGCTTTCCATTGCCCAATGACTCCAGTTCAAAGCCCTAACCATGACCTACAAAGCCATCCACAACCTGTCTCCTCCCTACATCTGTGAACTAGTCTCCCGGTACTTACCTGCACGTAACCTTCAATCCTCACAAGATGTCCTTCTCTACTCCCATCTCATCTCCTTTTTCCCACCATCACATTCAAGACTTCTCGCGTGCCTCCCCCATACTCTGGAATGTTCTGCCACAAAATATCAGACTGTCGCCTACCTTCACAAGCTTCAAAAGGAACCTGAAGACCCACCTCTTCCAACAAGCCTACAACCTGCCATAACCCTCAGTCTGATATAGCTCTGCATGACCCCTTGCAGACTGTGAGCCCTCGCGGGCAGGGACCTCTTTTCTCCTGTACCAGTCTGTGCATTGTATTGTTTATGATTATTGTACTTGTCCCTATTATGTAAACCCCTTCCACATGTAAAGTACCATTTAATAAATGGTGATATAATAATAAATAACAATATTAATAATAATGTTTTTGAATAGTTTTAAGTAAACATATGTACGAGAAAAGGCTAAACAAGTTAGTTAAACTAGCATAAACTATTCTATTCATTATTTCACTAAATTTACAGTAACCTTTTCTAATTTTATACTTCCTACATCAGTTTTTTGCTTACCTAGGTGAGAGTTTCCAGAAATTTACTGCTACATGTATTTGAACAAACATGATTTTATTTTGAAACTTCTGATGCATTCCTTTCCTGACATATTTCCTTTTCTTGCCTAATGAACAGCTGAAAAGTTGGTCTAAGCCTTTCAGACGATCTGCAGGCATAGACTGCTTTTCTGATGTGTCAAAAAATGCTGCCCATTATAACTAATCTCAGCAACTGATATCTCGAATTCTTGGTTTATTTTTTGAGATGTATTGAAAATTCCAATTTTTGTAACAAAACAGAAATTGTTATTTTTTTGGCATAATATTATGCGCTCCTGTAGCACGAAAAAAGATATGTGTAAATAAATACCACTGCTATACTATGCAAATTCTGTTCAAATTAGCAAATAGTATATAGTGAGCATAATATATCAGTAACAAATAAATGTGTAATAAATATGTATGAGCATGCAATGTATAATTTTAGTTAATCATGTGCTTGTTATTTTTAACAATCAATCTTACTAGCATTATCTGTATAGACAGAGCAGCAAGGTTTGCTTTATGACCCCTGCAGTGACGTTCATAGTTGACAACTGTCTCAAATGTTCTGAATGTGCGGGGCATGAATGGGGTGCGTTCTTGTGGTGTTACCAAAAGAGATAGACTTTAGGTAAGGTAGAGCTGGGGTTAGGTGTGAAGATTAAACATTCCAAGAATAAGGATGAGTGAACCCAAACTGTAAAGGTGGTGGTTCATATTGAACACTGGATGTGTGGGCTCAAACCCAAACATGGTCTTTAAAGAAAAAGTCGTGTCCAAGTTTGGGTGCTGTTTGTATGTTAACCAATCGATATAGCATGATTGTGCTTGGGTACTGAGCTATTTGGAGTCACTGAATGGCTCTCACTGGTGGTAAAATCAACATTTTCGGATGCTGTGTCCTCCCAAAAATAAACCCAACCCAGAAATGCTAAGTTTATGGCTGGCTGTACGTGTGCGGAGAGCCGAACTGCACAAGAATTGACTTCCTTTACACTCGTTACTCAAGTTGAGCCCGTTAGTTCAGGTCCCCATTGAATTATATGGGGTTCTAGGTCTGGGAACAATTTCAGATCAGGTCTGGATCCAGAAACAAACTTTTAACTAAAGTCTGGCCGACCCCTACGAAACCTGAACATCTACGGGTCCACTCATCTCTATTCAAGAAATCTTAGCAATTATGGATATTGATGATATATCAATGTACAAAGAATAATGTTATCACTTTAGAACAATACAGACAAAAGACCAGAGAGTATGAGAGTACATGTATGCAGAACCTTGTCTACTTAACTGCCAGTCCAACACAGCAATCACCCACACAATGCTCCTATGTCTAGCATGAAAACTAATTTTTTTTTATTATTACTATTTACATTTTCCTTGTTTTAAAAGAAAAAATATTACATTTTCTTAAATTAAAAGCTTCATTTAAATAAAACATAATTTTCAAGTTCTTAAATAATTTGTTTAGATTCTGTAAATTGGGAATGAAAATCAAAACTAATGTAGGTTGGAATGTTTTTTTCCCATCTGTAGATAAGAAAACATATTTATGTGATGGCATGCTAACGATAGTATCATTGTGATATGGAAAAGTGTTAAGAGGAGCTGTCAGCTTTCCTGACATGTCTGATTTAGTTAATAATTGCATTCTTCATAATATAACGTCTGGAGCTTGATCACTCTGCATTGTTCTGTTCATATTCATTTATGAACGAAGTGACAAGTAGCTATTACTAGATGAGGGTGTCCCCGTACATACTCCGGCTCCGTCCAATCGCTGCTGGTAGATCCAGACTATTAAGAGTTTCTCTTTCTATTTAAAGCATGGACATCTTTGCCTCTTCTAATTAAAATTATGATTACATATTTTCCTTATAAAAGAAAAAACATGAAATCAATATATTGATATTTTGACATAAAAAAATAAAATTCATAATTCTGACACAGATAACTCTTACTCCTTATTTAATATTTTTTTACATGGTCCAAGGCATAGCATGGACTATTTGTGGGTATTGAAGGATTTTTTCTGTAGTTTGAATAAAAAATATATTTGATTGTATAAGTAATGCTCAACAACTTTAGAAAACTCAATTGCCTATTTACATACTACAAATTTAAAAATTGATAGTGGGTGTTACTATTTGGGGATTTGTACCTACAGAATCTGACACTGTCTATTCAATGCTGCTTGTGTGATTTTGTACAGTGACAAAAGAAACTTTTTACAAGGGAAATAGTAACAGCCACTTGTCAACTTACTCATATGCAGTGGTGTACCACCAAGGGCTGCTGACTACCACAGTTGAAAGCAATGGTGGAAAAGTGAGCCATCAGCTCCCTCCTCCGGGATTCTCCTTATGCATCTAAGCCCTGATGTTTCAGTGCTACGAGCACAATGACATCACCAAATTCTTCCCACTCTAAATATCTGTGCAGATATTAGACCACAAATTGTGGAGACTGAAGCAGCTGGAGAAATTGAAGAGGTATCTGTTTTATAATCAATGAGTACATTGTGGGGCCTAGTACACTATTGGTTATTTAAGTCTCATGGTAGTGTTTGGAGGGCTATGTGAGGCCCAAATTACTGTTTGGATGGATATTTTGACCTCCATTACTGTTTGTAGTGCTTCAGGGGGGAGTCATGTGTGGCGCCCCAGGACCTGGTTGCCACAACAGCATTGCCCCTCCAAAGGGTTAATGCTGAGCCTGGAGGTAATTGGGGGAATCATTTGTCAGTAAGTTTAACATCCAACGTACTTTCTCCCTCAGGCCATTGGTACAAATGTGATGGAAAATTGTCTTGCTGAAGTGATAATTTTGTTGCAGCAGGCGTCTGAAGGTGCCAGCTCCGGGCAGCAGCGTGCCCTACAGAGGGAGAACAGAGCCCTGATGAGGAGGCAGCAGGTAGAGCTGTCCGGAGGAGAAATTGGCAGTGTAAGGGTAAGTGACCCTCTCCTCATTGTAATCCCCCCAAAAAGTGAAATGTTGATATGGTGACGGGCAGCAATAGGCCTCAAGGGTCAAGATTACCAGGCCCTGGTGGAACCTGTGTATTCAGAAAGTAGGCCTGGAGTCCTGATAGCCAGAGGGGTAGCAGACGTCCGCAAGGGAAGAGTGCCCGTCCGCGTCCTGAATTGTGGGGAGGAGGAAGCCAAATTGCCCCGGTATGCCACTGTAGCAAAACTGTACACTGTCAGTAACAATACCATCAAAGCAGTGGAACCCTTGATCCCGTCCGACCAGGCAGAAGACAATGGCTTCAAGGGACAGCTGGAAGACTGGTGCCAAAAATTACATGTGGGCACCGACTTCACCCCCTCACACCAAAAGCATGGGGTTTACCGGGTGGTACAGGAGTACGAGCGGGTCTTCAGCAAACACCCCCTAGATTTTGGGCAGGTAAAAGGGGTTAAACATCAAATCCCCACGGGTGATCATCATCCCATTAAAGAGAGATACCGCCCTGTACCCCCAGCACAGTATCAGCGTGTCAAAGAAATGTTACGGGAAATGAAGGAGGCTGGGGTTATCAGAGATAGTTGTAGCCCCTGGGCAGCTCCACTAGTGCTCGTAAAGAAAAAAGATGGTACAATGAGAATGTGCGTAGATTACAGACAAATTAACCGCATTACACATAAAGATGCTTAACCACTACCCAGAATAGAAGAGTCACTAACAGCCTTAAAATCAGCTAATTATTTCTCCACCCTGGATCTCACCAGTGGGTATTGGCAGGTTCCCGTGGCAGAGGCGGACAAGGAGAAGACTGCATTCACGACACCAATGGGTCTCTGCGAGTTCAATTGTATGCCGTTCGGGCTCTGCAACACCCCAGGGACATTTCAGAGATTGATGGAGTGCTGCTTGGGCCATCACATCTTTGAAACCGTGCTATTGTACCTGGATGACGTCATAGTCTACTCCAAGACTTACGAAGACCACCTGAGGCACTTAGCAGAAGTGTTTGAGTCCTTGTCGGAGTATGGCCTGAAGATAAAGCCGTCCAAATGTCACCTCTTGAAGCCAAAGGTACAGTACCTTGGTCATGTGGTCAGCGCAGAAGGTGTGGCACCTGATCCGGAGAAAGTCATCGTAATCAAGGACTGGCCAAGACCCACCACGGTAATGGAGGTGCGGCAGTTCTTTGAGCTGGTGGGCTACTACAGAAGGTTCATTGATGGTTTCACCAAGATAGCAGCGCCTCTTCAAGATCTTCTGGTGGGCCAGCCAAAGAAGGCTAAGAATCAAAGCCCTCCATTTGAATGGAACAGCCAAATAGAAACATCTTTTGTCCGGCTGAAAGAGCTCTCACGGGAGAAGAAATTTTGGCCTACCCTGACTACAGCCAGCCGTTTGTACTGTACACAGATGCCAGCAACGTGGGACTGGGAGCAGTTCTGTCCCAGGTGCAGGGAGGCAGAGAGAAGGTGATAGCTTACGCCAGCAGGAAGCTTCGTCCCACAGAAAGGAATCCAGAAAACTACAGTTCCTTCAAGCTGGAGTTCCTCGCTATTGTTTGGGCAGTGACTGAATGCTTCAAGCACTATCTGGCGTCAGCCAAGTTCACCATCTTCACGGACAACAACCCGTTGACACATCTGGCAACAGCCAAGCTATGTGCGTTGGAGCAGCGATGGATGGCCCGGCTGTCTAACTTTGACTTTACCATCAAGTACCGGGCTGGCAAGAAGAATAACAATGCTGATGCGCTGTCCAGAATGCCTCACTTACCTGAGTCTGGAGAAGACGTGGATGAACTCGAAGAGATAGAGTTACCGGCTTTCCATCACCAAGGTGTTTCCCAGTGTGAGCATGCTGTAGGAGAGAAGCGCTCGAGCCAGCACGAGGTCTCGGTCAACCCATTACTCCACCATAATTGGGAAGAGACACAGAACGGTGACTCGGCCGTGCGATTGGTCAAAGAAAAGCTAGCACAAGCTGAGACCCATCTCGGTCCAGACACTCCACAAGAAGCCCAGCAGCTGTGGAAGGAGAGGGGACGACTGTTCACCTACCAAGGCAAGCTCTGCAAGAGATATGTCAACTGGCGAACGAATGAACTCGTCTGGCAGATAGTGGTCCCACAAAGGGATGCTCCAATGGTCCTAGCAGCTTACCATGATAAAGCAGGACACTTCGGGTGGAAGAAGTTGGAGACCCTACTCCGCGATCGGTTCTACTGGGTGCACATGAGAAAGACAGTCGAGAAGTGGTGCCGAGACTGTGGTCCGTGTAACCTGAGGCGGAAGGATGATGCCAGCCAGAGGTCTCCCCTACAGCCAATTGTCACAAAGCAGCCCCTGGAGTTGGTGGCCTTGGACCACGTGAAGTTAACACCAAGCCGGTCAGGCTATGTGTACGCCCTCACCATTGTGGACCATTACTCTCGTTTCCTGGTAGTAGTGCCTGTGAAAGACCAGACAGCCAGAACAGCAGCTAGAGCCTTTCAGGCATACTTTTGTCGACCTCACGGTTATCCGGAAAGGGTACTGACTGATCAAGGTCCTGCATTCGAGGCAGAAGTGTTCCAAGAGTTCTGTAACATGTACGGCTGTAAGAAAATCAGAACAACTCCGTACCACCCCCAAACCAATGGATTGTGCGAGAAGATGAACCATGTGGTTATTGATATGCTCAAGACTCTACCTCAGGAAGAAAGAAACCAATTGCCAGAGAAGTTACCAGATTTGGTAGACCTGTATAACCATATCCCTGTAAACTCGACCAACTGCAGCCCTGTTTACTTGATGCGAGCAAGACCTGGCAAGTTACCTGTAGACTTTGAGATGGGAACTGTGTCACCTGAAGCGGTTCAAGAGATAGAAGATTGGGATACAGAGCGACAACAGCAGTACCGCAAAGTCCAGGAATGCGTAGAAAAGAGCCTGTCCCAAGCAAGAACGAGACAAGAGCAGAACTACAATCAAACAGCCCCAGCAACTCCCTTAGCACCTGGAGAACAGGTCCTCAAGAAAAAGCGGAGTGCGCATAAATTAGATGATCAGTGGGAGAATGAACCCTACACCATTATTTCCTTGAACTTTGATAATAGTAAGGTATGCCTCATAAGCAAAGATGAACGCAAGACCTATCAAACAGTTTCTAGAGACCGCCGGAAAGCGTGCCCTGAGTGGTGCAAAATCCAAAAAGAAGTGGAAGAAGTACAAGAATGTCCCCAAATTCAAGAAAAAGAGGAAGAGATGATACAAACAATCCTTGGAAAATTCCCCAAAACTTGGACCCGAATAAATAATGCCATAGTGGTACCAGTCTTGACGTTCCCGCAGTTGGTCGAGCCAGAGACAGAAGAGGTTCCAGATCCACCTAAGGAACTGTTCGCCCCAACACAAGATGACACGCCAGCAGTGGAACAGGAGAATCAACCCCCTGTCAGTGGTGAACCTGTCGTACCCTTGGCGACTCTCAGACCACGTAGGCAATCATCACACATACCTATCAGGGTTAGGCCTACCCGTAGTGCTGAGGTAGCAGACGCTCCAAATAGTCAGGGACAATCCCCAGAGCTACGCAGGTCCCAACGTAGCACTCGGGGACAGCCCCCTCCAAGGTATAGAGAGTAAAAAGAAAGAGTACCTATTAGAATGTAAATAGTTATTGAAAATGTCTGTAATGTTGTGTATAAAATGTTTTTTTTATTTAAATGATTGAGTAAATGGACAAATGGGCCACTGGACTATGGGTGGCCAACACTCTAACTGTACATAGTTAGCACCAGTGTGCTCAGCACCCCTGAAGAAAAACCCGTCCGGCGTGCATAGAGTGGGGTCATCGATGCTCTGACGCACGCCCAGAGCCTACGTTGGGGGTTTTATCGCGGCGGGTCCCCCATGGAGCAATGTAATGGACACCCGGCAGGGAGCCACACTGGACTCTTATAGTATTGTTTAAGTTGTAACGTTTAAGTAATGTGCCTCCCATAATGGGATGAAATGTTCGGACATGTTATGTTTTTTGTTTTCTTCAGTCCCGGAGTACTGAGTTTAACTAAGGGGGAGTGTGGCGCCCCAGGACCTGGTCGCCACAACAGCATTGCCCCTCCAAAGGTTAATGCTGAGCCTGGAGGTAATTGGGGGAATCATTGGCCAGTAAGTTTAACATCCAACGTAGTTTCTCCCTCAGGCCAGAAGGGGGAGCTCTGAACCTGGAGTTCCAGGGAGCATTCCTTAAGTCTGACCTGAGGGAGGAGTTAGAGTCAGTCTGTAGAGAGAAAGCAAAGAGAGCAGATGCAGAGCAGTGCTGCCTTGTGGAACTGGGGCCTGGAGCTGGAGTAGCTTGGCCCAGTGAAGCAAGAATTGCAGAGAGGCATAGAAGAGACTCAGACATCAGAGTCTGTGGTTGCCAGGGTATAAAATTCTTCCCTGGTGGCCGAATCCGGAGGGCAGGAGAGCTGCAAGCCCCCTGGCCCAGAAGCAATCTGAAGGTACAGCTGCATCCCAAGGGCCCGGTGTGGACTCCTGCAGAGAAGCACCAGAGAGGGCCTGCGCAGCCTACCACACAGAAAAAGGGACGAACCACCGGTCCCAGCAGCAAGAGGGCCATTGCTAAATTCAGAGTGCAGGGTCCTATAGAAGAAAAGAAAGATCAGGGAGTAGGCCTCATACTCAACTGGCCAAAGAGATCACCCACAGGCACTTCCAGGCCGGCCGGATCATCTTTTCCACCTGTGACAGTCTCCCTGGACTAAACTGTTGCCAAGTAAAAGAGGAGAAGGTAAAGAGACTACTGTTTGTGCCTGTTTCTTTCACTGCCTGTCGGCCCTGCACCGTATTATTCACACCATAGACTCTCACGAACACCAACTGTTGCCCCGGGGTACCGCTCCACCTGTGGGGAGCAGGACCATCCAAGCTGCCATTCCATCAGCCCCGGAGGCCCCATACAGCAGTGGAGGCTTAATAGCCGCAAACCACAGGTGGCGTCACGACAACCATAACCTTTATTCACCAGCCATATTTAACTGACACCCACCAGGGTCACGGATTCGGTCCCTGCCACCACTGACGACCCCCGGACTAGTCCGGCCCGGCACCGGGTGTCCCATAGCCCTGGGGTGGGCGAGTCACATGCCTTCTGACCATGAAGCAGACGCACCCCAGGGCTTTGGGGTACTCGGTCCCAGGCAGTATATTTACTGGGACAGTTCACTTGGTGGCCGTTGCCCGATTCCAAGACCCTGGGGGTTGCCTAAAAGGGGTTATGTACAGGGGAATAATAATAAAGTTTTTGTCATGACGTCATCTTTGGTGTCCGGCCAGGTAGGGGGGGGGGGCAGCGTGGCATGGTTCTTCTCACCAGGGGTCGATGTTGATTGCAGCCAAGATGGAGTCACTCCCCACAGGTGAAGTGGTTTCCCCGGGAGGGTAGCCAGCTGGCTGGTAGTCAGCCGTGGGCAAGAGCTCTGGTTCAGGTGTTTTACTCACTGGTTAGGGGATTGCCCGAGAGCGTACTGGTTCACTGCTGGTAAGTCTCTGGTTATCCGGTGAAAGTTCCAGGTGGTTACCGGTGTCTGTGTAAATGTCCTGTTTGTCCTCGCTATCCAGCGACTGGCAGAAGGAACCTGGGCTGAGCTCCAGCTCACAATCCATGGGCTCCACAACAGAAAGAAAAGCTGTGTGTCGTCCCACCAGCACTGGTGCTCTCCTGCACCCAGTCTGGTCTCATGGGATGTCGTTCCATAAAGCTCACTATGTGTCATTGCTACCTCCTCTTATACCCCATGTGGCACCCACCCTCCAGTGGTTATCCTGGTGACCAGTAAGTCTCATACTACTGGATGGCTTACACTCCCTGCCCTCCTCAGTCCACTCTCCCTTGTACGGAAGGCACCTTACTGCATGTGTAATGTGTCTGGTGTGAGCACCGGCAAACCACCTGTCACTTACCCCAGATAGATACTGCTCCTTAACTCAGTTACAGTACCCTGTGGCGACCAGAGCGACAGGGCTGCCACAAACCTCTCTTCCACTAGCCATTGGTGATGTAACTCACTATAGCAGGTTCCTACTTCCCCATACAAAGGAGATTTTAAAAACCCAAAGTGAGGCTTCAGTTCAGAGTAGGTACCCAGTATATGAGATATGCCATAACGTGGCTACTGGGCATTCATGAAAATGGCCATTTTTGATTGATAAAAAAATTACATTTTTTCTTAGATTTCATTTAGCAGTAAGGCATATGTGAGGGTCATTATACACTGACAATGAAAAAGATAACAATGTTTTGAACTTTTCACTTTTAGGCTCCATATCTCACTGTCCACTACAGTTTTGAATGGTAGACTTACATAATTTTACAGACAGTCATCTAGCAAATTTCTCTGGTTGGATAATCTGTTCACAGCACAACTATTAGTTCTAAATTGTAATAAAATGTGGACTTTATGGAAGAGTGGCAATAAGAAAGCCATGTTTGAAAGCAAGCCATAAGAAATCTCATTTGTAGTCTGCAAGCAGCAAGCATGTGGAAGACCGTGATCTGGGAAATCCAAAGTAGAGCTATTTGGCCTAATGCAAAACGCTATGTCTGACATAAAACTAAAGGCCGCTTTACACACTGCGATATTGATACCGATATCGCCAGCGTGCGTACCCGCCCCCATCGGTTGTGCGACACGGGCCAATTGCTGCCCGTGTCGCACAACATTGCCGGGACTCGTCACACGGACTTACCTTCCCTGCGACATAAGGGGTGGTTCGTTCAGCCTCACAGCGACGTCAAAGCAGCGTCACTGAACCGCCGCCCAATAGAAGCGGAGGGGCAGAGATGAGCGGGACATAACATGCCGCCCACCTCTTTCCTTCCGCATTGTGGCCGGGACGCAGGTAAGGTGAGGTTCCTTGTTCCTGCGGTGTCACACGGAGCGATGTGTGCTGCCGCAGGAATGGGGAACAACTTCGTTACTGCAGCAGCAACGACATTTGAGAATGGACCCCCATGTCTCTGATGAGCGATTTTGCACGTTTTTGCGACGATGCAAAATTGCTTATAGGTGTCACACACAACGGCATCGCTAAAGTGACCGGATGTGCGTCACAAAATCCGTGACCCCAACGAGATCACTTGTGCGATGTCGTAGCGTGTAAAGCCCGCTTAACACTGCACATAAACTTGACAAAACCATCCCCACCGTAAAACATGGTGATGGCAGCATCATGCTGTGAGGATGCTTATCTTTAGCAGGGACAGGGAAGCTGGTCAGAGTTGATGGGAATATGAATGAAGCTAAATACAGGGCAATCAAGGAGGAAAACCTGTTAGAAGTTGAAAAAGACTTAAGACTGCGCTGCAGGTACATCTTCCAGCAATATAGTCAAACTAAACATACTGCCAGTGCAACAATGGAATGGCTTAGATCAGGGGTGGGGAACCTTTTTTCTGCCAGGGGCCATTTGGAATTTTCTACGAACCTTCGGGGGCCGTACCAAATTATCAACTTGAAAACTACCCTGATATATTTGGTCAAACAATTAATTAGCTCACCCCTACTATGGTGGCTGGAGCTGCTTCTCTTTGGTGCGGCTGTGATGTTTGGTGATATTGATCATATTGTTTCTCACAACTGCTTGTCCAGGTTTGTTTCGGTCTGGAGAGTCTTGGGGCATAGACATTACAGGAGACGCTGGGGCACATAAATTACAGGAGATGCTGGGGGTACACACATCACAGGAGAGGCTGGGGATACACACATCACAGGAAAGGCTGGGGGCATATACAGTACATCACAGGAGGGGCATATACATTACAGGAGAGGTTAGGGCATAAACATCCCTAAGGGAGCACAGACTGCAATGGGGGGGCATGGATAACAGTGGCAAGTACACAGCTTCTGGGGGATGACACACAGCACTGGGGGGTGGCACACAGAAGTGGGGAGTACAGAGTACTGAGGAGCACGGACAGCAATAGGGGGGCACAGACAAGACTGTGGACACAGACAGCACTGACCTTGGCATGGACAGCACTGGTGGCAGCACAGACAGCATAAGGTGGTGCAGACAGGACTAGGGGGGCACGGACAGGACTGGGAGATCATAGACATTAGGGGGGCATAGACAGCACTAGGTGGGCACGAACAGCACTAGGGGGCCTGGACAACAGTGGGGGTTACACAGCATTGAGGGGGAACACAGCGCTGGGGGCTGCTACACAGCACTGAGGGGGGCACACACTACTAGTGGGTACATAGCACTGGGAGCTGGCACACAGCACTGGGAGCTGGCACACAGCACTGTGATCTGACACAGCACTGAGAGCTGGCACACAGTACTGAGAGATAGCACACAACACTACTCGGGGGTACACAACACTAGGGGTGGACACGCAGCATTGAGAGATGGCACACAGCACTGGGAGCTGGCACACAGCACTGGGGGCTGGCACACTGCACTGTGACCTGGCACACAGCACTGGGAGCTGGCACACAGCACTGGGACCTGGTACACAACACTGGAAGCTTGCACACAGCACTGGGATCTGGCACACATCACTGGGAGCTGGCACACACACTACTAGGGGGTACACAGCACTTGGTGGCGGCCTCACAGCATGGGGGGAGGACTCACTCACAGGTTCGGGAGGTATGTGCAGCAGGGTAAGCTGCTTCTCCTCTTGTTCTTCTTTGGATGGAAGGATAACCCGCACTGCTTACCCTGCCCACAAGGTAAGCCCTGAGCAGTGCAAGGACCTCATGGTATGCACACACTACATGCGCGTCCTCGCATCACCATTAGGATTTAAAGGGCTAGCAGCCTGAATGACCGCTGCTGCCGCCCAAGCACTGTGGTTCCCGGGAATGTGCCCAGGCACCACAGGAAAAGTCATTGTGGGCCGCAAATGGCCCGCAGGTCGGAGGTTCCCTACCCCTGGTTTGGATCAAAGCATATTCATGTGTTTGAATGGCCCAGTCAAAGTCCAGACCTAAATTCCACTCTGCAGCAGGACTTAAATTGCTTTTCACAGACATGCTCTGCCTACTTTCACTGGGATAAAGTTATTTTACAAACAATGGGCAAAAACTTCAACCTTTAGATGTGCATAGCTGGTAGAGACATACCCCAAAAGACATGCAGCAGTAATTGCAGTGAAAGGCGGTCCTACTAAATTTTGGCCCAAGGGTGTTGAATAGACATGCACGTCACACTTTTCAGATTTATATACTTTTTTAAATACAGTATTAGAAAACTATGTATTATTTCTAGTGATGGGCAAATGTGCACATATCTAGGATCAGCAGGGCTAACCAGACTTAAAAAAAACCCTGTTCTGGAGTAGAATTGATCCTGGATATCTGGATACATGTCAATCCCCATATAAGTCTATTGGGACCAAAATCTGGCACTTAAAAATAGTGGTAGAAGGGATAGGAGGATTAGAGCAAGCACTCTTTACTTACAGTCTCCCTAGCAGCTGTAACTGCTTTCGGGCCACTCAGTCTTTTTCTGTGACCACTCATTTACCTTCATGCATATTTACTGCTTTCCCTACCAACCGACAGTCTTGGTGTCTGTGATTGGTTGCAGTCAGATGCACCTCCAGCCTCTGTGACCGCTTCTGACTGCGTACCATCACAGACCCTGTCTGCGTGTCAGTATTGTGATATAAAAATAAATAAATAAATAAATTGGCATAGCGTCCCCCTGTATTATGATACCAAGCACAGATAAAGCATATGTCTACTGGCTGCAGCTCCCCAACCTTGCGCTTATCTTCGCTGTGTATCCAAATAGGAGGAACCGCATGTGACTTTATTTTTATTATTTAAATAAATAATTTTAAAAAATGGCTTGCAGTTCCCCCCAAAGTTGATGCACAGCCATGATGGAGCCCAAAAGCTGGGGGTTGGTAGTCTCAGGCTGGGGAGACCCATGCTTATTGCCTCCCCAGCCTGAAACAGCAGCCTGCAGCTGTCCAGGATAGTCATATGCATTAGATGTGACAATCCCGGCACGTTACCGAGCTCATCCCAATTGCCCTCATGCGGTGGCAATTGGGATAATAAGGGGTTAATAACAGCCCACAGCGGTCACTAAGACAAAGATTAGTAATGGGAGGCTCCTATGAGACCCCCCATTACTAATCTGTAAGTGAAAAGAAATAAACAAAAACACCTAAAAAATCCTGTTATTTGACATAAACTAAAAAAACCTACCCTCTTTCACCAATTTATTAACCCTAAAAGCACCAAAGTTTGATGTAATCCACACGAGGTCCCACAACGATTCCAGCTCTGCTACATCTGAAGTTACAGGTAGAGGCCATAGAAAATGACCACCTGCTGTGAGCTTCAGAGATGGAGCCGTGTGATGAGAGGTGACGTCACTCAGGTTATTATCTGTCACAGCTGAAGGTTCAATGGTCTATCAACTGTGATTGAAAGTAAGCTGACCTCAGTAAAGTCAGTGACCTGATATTGACACGTAGACAGGGTCTGTAATTGAAAGCAGTCAGATGCTTTCACGTAGACTGCAGGCTTGTGTGACTGCAACCTATCCCAGACACAAGGGTAAGGGAAGCAGTGAATATCTAGGAGGCTAACAAGCGGCCCTGGAAGAAGAATGAGCAGAGTGTTGTTTGTATTTTATTTCAAATAAAGGATTTTTTGGGTGCTTCAGATTAGTGATGGGGGGGTCTCATAGATGCCTCCCAGTACTAATCTAGGGCTTACTGGCTTCTGGGAGCTGATATTAACCCATAATTACCCTGATGCAATCGGAAATAGCTGAGTAAAGTGCTGGGGTTGTCACATCTAATAGATGTAACAATCCTGGGCGGCTGCAGGTGGATATTTTTAGGCTGGGAGGGCTCAATAGGCATAGTCTCCCCTGAAAATACTAGCCCCCAGTTGTCAGGCTTTGTCTTAGCTGAGTATCATAATAGGGGGAGAACTGCACGCCATTATTTTAAATTATTTTTTAAAATAAAAAAGCCACATGCGGCTCCTCCTATTTTGATACACAGCCAAGATAAACGCATGGCTGGGGGCTGCAGCCTGTAGCTGTATGCTTTATCTGTGCTGATATCATAATATAGGGGGACCCAATGTCAATGTAGTTTTTTATTCCCTTTATTTTACTGTATGATATAGACCCGACCACTGGCAACTGTGATTGGAAGCGTCAGACATGCTGTCACTCAGTGTGGGGGCATGTCTGGCTTCTACCTATGACAGACAGCGGTGTGTGGGGGAAGCAGTGAATATGCATGAGCCTAATGTGCGATCCCTGAAGAAGAATGAGAGGTCGCAGGAGTGTACAGCGGTGAATAGGTAAGTATAAAGCACTTACCCATACCCTTATGTGCCGGATTCTGGTCCCCATAAAATATATGGGCACCAGCATCTGGCCAGATACTAGGGATCAATCCCCTGTCAGCCTGAGTCAGCTGGGAATTAGTCTACCAGTCCTCCCATCACCAATGAGAAACGCAGGGCTAAAATGCAAAAAGAACAAACATGCTGCAGTTTATTTGTCAGAACTGTGTGACAAATAAGCTGCAGAAAAAAAAACTGTAATGTGTGCACAGCAAATCTGAATTCCCATAGACTTTGCTGGGAAGTCAAAAGTTAGAACTTTCTGACAACAAACTGCAACAAAAAACGCAGCAAAAAATATAGTGTGCACTGTATCTTAAGACTTTTCTATGAATCTTTTTTCACAAATTTGTCTAAATCTGAGTTGATAGAATAGAATCATAGACTGTTAAAGGTGCTTTACATGCTGCGACATCGCTACTGATAAATCGTCGGGCTCACGTCGTTAGTGACGCACATCCGGCGCCGGCAGCAACATCGCAGCGTGTGACACCAAGGAGCGACGATCAATGATCGCAAAATCGTTAAAGAACGGTGATTGTTGACACGTTGCTCCTTTCCTTAATATCGCTTCTGCCACAGGTACGATATTGTTCGTCGTTCCTGCGGCAGCACACATCGCTATGTGTGACACCGCAGGAACAATGAACATCTCCTTACCTGCGTACACCGGCAATGCGGAAGGAAGGAGGTGGGCGGGATGTTACGTCCCGCTCATCTCCGCCCCTCCGCTTCTATTAGCCGGCCGCTTAGTGACGCCTCAGTGATGTCGCTATGACGCTGAACGCACCTCCCCCTTGAGGGAGGGATTGTTCGGCGGTCAAGGTATGTGCATGTGACGCTGCTGTAGCGAAAATGTTCGCTACAGCAGCGAGCACCAAATGTTGCACGAACGATGGGGACGGGTGCTATCGCTCTCGACATCGCTAGCAATCGCTAGCGATTTCACAGCGTGTAAAGCACCCTTTAGAGTTGGAAGGGACCTCCAATGTCACCTGGTCCAACTCTCTGCTCACAGCAGGATTTACTATATCATTCGACACATGTCTGTTCAGTCTCTTTTTGAAGACATTCAAGGGCAACTACAGATTTTACCGCAGAATTAAGAATTTTTATAATGGCTGATCGATTCTGGCAGAGAAAGCAGCAAATTTGTCTCATACAATATATTGCAAAGTTGCTTTTTTCATGAGTACCACTGATTTATTAAATAAAAATGTAAATGATGGTTATGCTTTAAGTGACATAGTAATTCATTTTTTTTTGTTTTTTTAAATAAACTCATTGATGGTACTGTTTTTCTGGCCTCATTTAATTGCTGAAATTAATGTCAAGCACCTGTAATGATAATTCAAAAGAATGTTCCTAATTATTAAGCAAGCCACTGATTTCAAGCAATATGGGAAAGAAAAAGGACCTCACTGCTGCCGAAAAAGTAAAATAGTGCAATGTCCTTGACGAGGTATAAAATCAATTATATATTTCACAAAAACTTAAGCGTGATCATCATACTGTGGCGATATTTGTTGTCAATACTGATCACAGATGGGTTTGTGCGGATAAAGGCATCATTAGGAAGGTTAATGTTAGACAAATTCATCAGAGTAAGAAATAAGCTGTTAAACTACCTGAAGACTAATTATAAAACAGAAGTAGTGGTTAGTTGGTGGATGGCCACCATGACCCAACAGGCTGCAACATCATCAAGAAAGTGGCTGAGTCATTTTTTGGACTGGAATCATAGGGAGAGAGGTGGTAGACCCTTTTAGAGTCCATGAAGATGTGAAAATGACCTAGGCAAAATATGTAGATGTTTTGATTGACCACTTTCTTCCATGGTGCAAATAGAACTGTGCCATCCATGGAAAATCGTCTTTATGCATGACAATGCACAATCTGATGCTTCAAAGAATGCCTCTGGGTCATTGAGTGTTGTGAGCAGTAGAGTAAAGAAACTTGTGTGTAGATATCAGCTTTCTCTGACTTGAATCCTACGGAGGATCTTTCGAATATCCTGACGCAAAAGATCTATAAGGGTAGGAGGCAGTTCACAAGAAAACAGCAGCTTTGAGAGGCTATTTTGACTTTCTACAAATAAATGCAAGCAGAAACTATCGAAAAACTCAGAAGTTCAATGGATGCAAGAATTGGGAAGGGGAAATCAAAGGGTTGTATATTAATATGAAACTTGGCCTGGTGAGATTTTTGATTGGAAAATATTTTGATATCAGTAAATGTGGCCTGCTAATGCTACAAATTCAACAAACAACCATTTTTAGTTCTTTACAACCTATAACATTTTTGGAAACTCTGTTGTGCATAACGGAACAGTGCATTTTAAGTTTTTGTATTTTTAAAAATACAATATTGCCATTGTTGGGAGATTTATCCAATAAAATCTGACTTATACTCTAACGGGTAAAGATTTGTACAATATACTGACTTGCATTGAACATTAAGAAAAAAATAGCATTTGTATAATAATTGGGAATTAATTGTGAATGAAGTGCAGATTTATTACACCAACTTATGTTATATGTTTGCACACACTGTTGTGAATTTCACTTTGAATCTATTTTTTTTTATACAAAAATTATTGATTTTTGGCAAATTCTTTTTATGATAAATTTGCTTCCTCTTGGTGACTGAAAAATGTACAGCTCCACAAGGTTAATTTCACATTGAAACAATTGCATGATATCTGTAAACTAGCAAGTTATGCTGGTACTAAATATGGAAAATAGAAAAGTATTCTTCTGATAATTTAGAAATGCCCTGTTATATGACAAAAATAGTTTTTGCCCATATATTATTAATATAATTAAGATAGGCATTCCTTAAAATAATTGAAAGTCTTTCTCTATCAAATATCATCTCAACCTTCACTGATTGTTGATGTTCTATGTAAACAAATCTTTAATATTCACCTAAAATGCTTGACTATTGCATTTTAATGAAATTGATTAATGATAGTTTCTGTTCTAACTTACACTTTAAGATGAACCCTCGGGGAGCCAACACATTTCCATCATGGATGATTAGAAAGCCAAGTGGTTTAGCATGCATGTGTGATTGGGGTCAAATTTCATGTTGACTCGGCATAAGCATTTTTGTTATCAACTCTCCTTCATCTACATTATTGATCTCCTGTCTTATGACATTCTCTTGATTTATTTTGTATGTTGGAATTCTACTGAGAGAAGGAGTTTTATGTAAAATATCCTCCCAGGCTTAACTACTGTATGGTGGCTATTTACTGGTTGCTAATTTTGCTTTGAAAAAACAAATAAAAAAAAAAGAAGCCTTATCAGTTTAACACCACACTGAACAGACTCACAGCAGATTATTACTTTACGTATTAAAAGGTTATTTGAGTCAATTTGACAGTTGTATAAAGAGTAATCTGTGTGACCTCTGATTACGTTGTAATGCCTTTAAGAGGCTTTCACATTGTAATTAATGTTCATGACAAGTGTAGTACAGCAAGTCTTGAGGCAGGGCAATAAATGAATGATAGAAGATTAAATGTAAAGCTAAATAAAGGCATTTATTTCCCTTTTGTGCTGTTTAAATAAATAATGTTAATCAAAGGAATTGTTTGAAAATATTTTCTTCTGTCATTATTTAAACAAATTATATATATATATATATATATATATATATATATATATATATATATATATATACATATATAAAACAAGAACCAAAAACATGACTAGTTTTGAAGGGTGTACTGTAAATGCCTCAACTTGGTAATGAAGAGCTGGGGTAGCATTTTTCACCATCTCTATTAACAGCATTCTGAAAGCAGAAGGGAGGACTTAACCATATGTATATTAATGTTTGATTGTGTGACCAACAGTGGCTCACTTATTCAAGATTTAGAATTTGTTATAGGTGTAGCCTGTGTAGCGCTTAGTCCTGATCCCAGCACAGCTCCTCCATATGCCTCCGCTCCCAGGCCTCGGTGAGGTAGTCGCTCTCCTCTCCTGTCCCAGTGCCTGCTGTGGCCTCCTCCTGCTTCCAGGCCACGCGCAGCCCTTCTGTGAAAGCCTGCAGGGTGTGCTCGCAGCCACGCTTTATTTCTTAACCCCTTAACGACCGTGGGTCATACTGGTACATCCTTAGCCACCATAGTGTAATTACATGTGGCTGCTGCGGGCAGCCAACAATAATCATCACACATGTCTGTTGATTTGTACAGCAGATGGCTGCTATAGGTGCCTGGTTTGAGGCACAACCAAACTCCTTCTGCTAGGCTTACAGAACTTGGGATACCGATGTAAGACGTGTGTTGACATCAGTGGAAAATATGTGGAATAAATGTAAAGTTTCATCATCCTATCTCATTTCTTTCTGGGTAAAATCAAAGACGTATCAGCAGCCCCTCAAATTTAGCTACAAGTTCTAGTACTAGTATTGCTGCTAATCTCTGTCTCGTCTTAGAGCCTGTACTACAGCGCCGTCAAATCTGAGCCATCACCAGAGCACTGCTACGCCATTGCCTGTGCTACAGGGCCATCATATCTGAGCCATCACCAGGATGCCGCCATGTTAGAGCCTATACTGCAAGTGCTGTCACATCTGAGTCTTCCACCTTTGAGCCTCCACATCTGTGCACCCCTGCACTGGACATTGGGACTGTAACCGTCCTTAAGGCCTGCAACACACATCCGTGCCTCCGGTACGTGTTTGTCATTTTTTACACGTACCGGAGACACGTGCTTATGTTGACACAGTCCTTTTAATATAAATAGCCTCACGTCAGTGTTTTGGCACGGAGCGTGTGTCCGTTCCGTGCCTACGTTTGACCGTGCCGAAAAAGCGCTGACATGTCCGTTTTCCCCCGGCATAACGTCCTCACGGATCCATTAAATCCTATGGGTCCGTGTTTGCACGTACGTGATACGGATGGCCTCCGTATGCTATCCGTGTGGTCCGTGTCTGTGTTTTAAAAATCAAGGTTGTTACAATTTTAAATACTTTCAGGTGGCGTAGCTAACATATTTTTTTTCCTCAAAACTTACTTTGCATTTGCAGAAGGAGTGAGCAAGCAAGCAGTTGTAGTTCTGTGTAGTGAAAGAACTTTTTTGACCACAATTTCTGCTTCCAAATATAATAATGGCTCCACGGGTGGACACGGAGAAACTGATATCAGCTGTTGAGACTCACCCACCATTATGGGATACACGTGTTGATGGTTACCATGACAGACTGACAGTTGACCGCCATTGGCTTCAAGTTGCTGAGGAAGTGTACCCCAATAATGCATGGGATAGATGTTCGCCTTCAAAGCGTGCTAAATATGGTAAGTGTTTAATTGTTTTTGCGAGGTTTTTTTTTTATATATATTTTTTTTTTTTTATAATTTCAAACTGTGAATGTTTTGTTATTGTAATGTTCTTTTTTATTAAAATTAACTTTGTGAAGAATTGTTATATGTAATAATCTATTTATTTAGTTAATGTTAAATTTTTATAAATGTTACCTAACTTTTCAAAAATACAAAAATTCAAAGTAAACTTTAATTTATAATATTATTTTGAATTCTTCATGAAGTTAATTAATTAACAGATAAAACTGTCATGTGAATTTCAATTCCATGTTTTATTAGTCTAATTTTTTTATCCCAATTTCTAATCATGTTTGGTTAATTCTGGATGTTGATTTTTTTTTATTTTTTTTTCATAACATTTCAATATCATGACCTAAATTTTTAAAATAATATTTCTAAATATTTTTTACAAATTTATGTTTTTTCTAAAAAAACCTACCTTTTTAAAATCTATATCACAATTACTTCCAAGATAATTCCAGAGAAATATTATTTTGTTATGTGTGAATGTATAAAAATGCTTTTTAGTGAAGAATATCTTCAATAATGTATTTTCCTCTAATGTATTAGTCCCCCTTTATTTTTTAAAATTGTATATTACATTTAGAAAACATTATTATCATTAATGTGTGCAAAATTATGCTGAATGTTGCAAGTGACATAATTTTTAAAAATCAACAGTTGACTTGGTAAAAAGGCGTTGGCGTTCAGCACGTGATCAGTACCGAAGGGAGTACAAACCTATACCATCCTCATCCAGCCAAGGCCGCAAACGCAGATATGTTTACTATGAACAAATAAGCTTCCTAGCACCCATCTTAGAAGTAACACAGTAAGTTTTTTGCTATATTTGTTTGTTTTTTTTTTAAAAAAAATTTCATTTAAATTTCTTTATTTTCTGAAGGTAATTTTTAAAATATTAATTTAATGATTGTAATATTTTATCTAATTTGAAAATAAAAAATATAGAACGGAGGATAATCTAGACGATTCTGATGAACAACCAACAGCTGGTCCCTCTGCTACAGCCACCTCAGCATCAGAACAAGAACCTAGCAGAGAAGACAGTGAAAATCAAGAGATTCAACATGATGCAGCAGCAGCAACTGAATCACATGAGGGTGGGACAGAGAGTGCACAAACCAACACCCAAGGCTCATCAACACAACAAACAACCACACCAGCAACACAATCAACACAAACAAATGTACTTCCACGTTTTGCACCACAACCTCTCCGTGCAAGAAGAATCCGCAGACCTGAGGAAATGAGATCCTTACCGGAAATAATTGACACACGCATTATTCACATAATGAACACTTTAATTCCAGAAACAGATGCCGAGCGTTTTTGTCGGTCTTTATCTACTAGCTTAACCAAAATTGCATCCGATAGGCAGGAACGTGTACGTGCTGCTATGCTGACCCTACTTTCAGCTAGTCAGGCAGAACAGGAACCAGTGAGAGTTTATGAGGCCATAGAAAATTGGCGTACCATTATGTAACAACTAGAGTTGAGCGCGGTTCGCGGTTCGTGGTTCTCCAGTTCTAGGCTCGAGTGATTTTTGGGGTTGTTCGAGATCGAACTAGAACTCGAGCTTTTTGCAAAAGCTCGATAGTTCTAGATAAGTTCGAGAACAGTTCTAGCAGCAAAAAGCAGGGCTTTTTACAGCTACAGTGTGCAGGAGCCATCGCTGGCAGCCTGCCAGAAGCTGGTAACCAAGATAAACATCGGGTATCCAACCAAAGCGCTTTGGTTAGTAACCCGATGTTTACCCTAGTTACGTGCAGGAAGCCCACACTTCCCCGCTCAGCTCACTTCGCCCCCTCCTGCCCTCGGCATGTACACACGTACACACACACACACACACACACACACACACACAGACGGTCCCGCTCGGCTTACCTGCGGTCGGCCCGGGGGCAGCAGTCCTTGGCACTGGAAACTGTGCCTGCCGGCCCTTTAAGGCCACTGTGTTCTCCTGCATTGAGCATCATCTGTAGGCGGAGCTACCGCCCGGCGTCCTGCTCGGTCGCACAGATGAAGGAGTCACAGTGCCAGCCAGCGACCCCCAGCACATCGCTTCCCTCCGGCGCTGTGTGGGCCCCATCTGCACCGTGACCTGATCAGTATGTGGGACATCACTCCCTCCCCGCCCCTCCCTGTCCCCCCGTGCGTGTGTGGGCCCCGAAAAGCCGTGTGTGTGACCCCCGGAGCCGCGTGTGTGGGCCCCGCAGAGCCGTGTGTGTGACCCCCGGAGCCGCGTGTGTGGGCCCCGCAGAGCCGTGTGTGTGACCCCCGGAGCCGCGTGTGTGGGCCCCGCAGAGCAAGGTGTGTGTTTGTATGTATGCATGCAGCAGAGCAGTATGCGTGTCTATATGTATGTATATATGCAGCAGAGCAGTATGCGTGTCTGTATGTATATATGCAGCAGAGCAGTATGCGTGTCTGTATGTATGTATATATGCAGCAGAGCAGTATGCGTGTCTGTATGTATGAAGAAAAAACAAAAAAGCAGCACCAAATGTGCACTACAGCACTTAACATTCCAAACTGTACTTATTTTAAAATTTTTGAGATTTTTGGCAAAAAATTGCAATTTCTTGAGCTGCTTCGCCACGTCACGGCAAATCTCATTTGAAGCAGTCCTACACTAAAATATTTTTATAAAATGTGCCATACGGCCTCACATATGAATAGTAGAACTGCTCTTAGCAGCACTCACCTGGTCTATTTCAATCCCGTACCCATGACTGAGTCATGGCTGTGGGCGGGACAGGTCCAAGCAAATGCTGCATGAAGTAAATAGCCTGTGGACAAAGCCTGATGACTTAATGTGAACAGTCACCAACCGCCAAAATCTAGACAGATGGAACACATCCCAAACTGGGGTGCAAAGCAAGGTGGAGGTCAACCACCGACCAATTCAATGAAGAAAAAACAAAAAAGCAGCACCAAATGTGCACTACAGCACTAAACATTCCAAACTGTACTTATTTTAAAATTTTTGAGATTTTTGGCAAAAAATTGCAATTTCTTGAGCTGCTTCGCCACGTCACGGCAAATCTCATTTGAAGCAGTCCTACACTAAAATATTTTTATAAAATGTGCCATACGGCCTCACATATGAATAGTAGAACTGCTCTTAGTGTCTGTATGTATGTATATATGCAGCAGAGCAGTATGCGTGTCTGTATGTATGTATATATGCAGCAGAGCAGTATGCGTGTCTGTATGTATGTATGTATATATGCAGCAGAGCAGTATGTGTGTCTGTATGTATGTATGTATATATGTAGCAAAGTAGTATGCATGTCTGTATGTATGTATATATATATATATGCAGCAGAGCAATATGCGTGTCTGTATGTATGTATGCATGTATGTATGCAGCAGAGCAGTATACGTGTCTGTATGTATGTATATATGTAGCAGAGTAGTATGCGTGTCTGTCTGTATATATATATGCAGCAGAGCAATATGCGTGTCTGTCTGTATGTATGCATGTATGTATGCAGCAGAGCAGTATGCGTGTCTGTATGTATGTATGTATATATGCAGCAGAGCAGTATACGTGTCTGTATGTATGTATGTATATATGCAGCAGAGCAGTATGCGTGTCTGTATGTATGTATGTATATATGCAGCAGAGCAGTATGCGTGTCTATATGTATGTATGTATGCAGCAGAGCAGTATGCGTGTCTGTATGTATGTATGTATATATGCAGCAGAGCAGTATGCGTGTCTGTATGTATGTATGTATATATGCAGCAGAGCAGTATGCGTGTCTGTATGTATGTATATATGCAGCAGAGCAGTATGCGTGTCTGTATGTATGTATATATGCAGCAGAGCAGTATGCGTGTCTATATGTATGTATGCATGCAGCAGAGCAGTATGCGTGTCTGTATGTATGTATGTATATATGCAGCAGAGCAGTATGCGTGTCTGTATGTATGTATGTATATATGCAGCAGAGCAGTATGCGTGTCTGTATGTATGTATATATGCAGCAGAGCAGTATGCGTGTCTGTATGTATGTATGTATATATGTAGCAAAGTAGTATGCATGTCTGTATGTATGTATATATATATGCAGCAGAGCAATATGCGTGTCTGTATGTATGTATGTATGCAGCAGAGCAGTATACGTGTCTGTATGTATGTATATATGTAGCAGAGTAGTATGCGTGTCTGTCTGTATATATATATGCAGCAGAGCAATATGCGTGTCTGTCTGTATGTATGCATGTATGTATGCAGCAGAGCAGTATACGTGTCTGTATGTATGTATGTATATATGCAGCAGAGCAGTATGCGTGTCTGTATGTATGTATGTATATATGCAGCAGAGCAGTATGCGTGTCTGTATGTATGTATGTATATATGCAGCAGAGCAGTATGCGTGTATGTATGTATATATGCAGCAGAGCAGTGTGCGTGTCTGTATGTATATATGTATGTATGCAGCAGAGCAATATGCGTGTCTGTCTGTATGTATGCATGTATGTATGCAGCAGAGCAGTATGCGTGTCTGTATGTATGCATGTATATATGCAGCAGAGCAGTATGCGTGTCTGTATGTATGCATGTATGTATGCAGCAGAGCAGTATATGTGTCTGTATGTATGCATGTATGTATGCAGCAGAGCAGTATGCGTGTCTGTCTGTATGTATGTATGCAGCAGAGCAGTGTGTGTGTGTGTCTGTATGTATGTATGCAGCAGAGCAGTATGTGTGTGTCTGTCTATATGTATGTATGTAGCAGAGCAGTGTGTGTGTGTCTGTCTATATGTATGTATGCATGCAGAGCAGTATGTGTGTGTCTGTATGTATGTATGCAGCATAGCAGTGTGTGTCTCTGTATGTATGCATGTATGATGTGTATCTATGTATGTCAGTGTATATGACTGTATAGATTTGTCTGTTTATATGTATTTTTGTGAGTTTGTCTTAAAATATGTATATGTACGTGTATGTATCTGTGTATGTGTGTGTGTCTGCGTGTGTATGGGACCCACTGAGACTCTTCCGCCCGGGGCCCACAAAAACCTGGAGCCGGCCCTGCCTGCGGTGATGAAGTCCCGCCATCCCGACCTCAGCGCTGTCACTGTCCTCCATGGTCGCCGCTTGTCACATCACCTTCTCTCGCTTCCGACCCGAGACTGACTAGCGGTGACGTCACGGGCCTCTCGCGATTCTTGGCTGTGAAGGCGGCGGTCATTGAACTCAGTGACAGGGGCTGTCAGTGTGCTGGAGATCAGCGCAGGTAATGTACCTCACTGACAGCAGCACTTGTCATGCCCTGCAGTGACCTGGGCTGACCCATTGATGTTAGCTCAGGTCACTGCACTGCTCTCCCAGCCAATGGGGAACATCCTGCTCTTCATTGACTGGGACAGTGTGGATCGTCATGGCAACCCCTTGGATTACACCAGACCTGGATTTGTTTTTCATTCTAATAAATTGGTTAAAGAGGGAATGTTTTGGGGAGTGTTTTTTCAAATAAAAATGTGTTTGTCGTCTATTTTTTTTATTACTGACTGGGTTGGTGATGTCGGGTATCTGATAGACGCCTGACCTCACCAACCCCAGGGCTTGATGCCAGGTGACATTACACACCTGGTATTAACCCCGTATATTACCCCGTTTGCCACCGCACCAGGGCGCGGGATGAGCTGGGGCGAAGCACTAGGATTGGCGCATCTAATGGATGCGCCACTTCTGGGGCGGCTGCGGCCTGCTATTTTTAGGCTGGGGAGAGTCCAATAACCATGGACCTCCCTAGTCTGAGAATATCAGGCCCCAGCTGTCTGCTTTACCTTGGCTGGTGATCCAATTTTGGGGGACCCCTACGTGGTTTTTTTTTTAATTATTTATTTAATTTAAAATAACAGCGTGGGGTGCCCTCAGTTTTGGATTACCAGCCAAGGTGAGGTTGCCAGCTGTGGTCTGCAGGCTGCAGCCGTCTGCTTTACCCTAGCTGGCTACAAAACTAGGGGGAACCCTACGTCTTTTTTTTTGTCATTTTTTTGGCTAAATACAAAGCTAAGCACCCCTTAGTGCCACATGAAAGGCACCAAAGGGTGCTCCACTTTTTCTCCATTTTTTTCTCCACTTTTTCTCCACTTTTTCTACATTTTTTTTCTCCATTTTTTCTCCATTTTTTCTCCACTTTTTCTTCACTTTTTCTCCACTTTTTATCCATTTTTTCTCCACTTTTTCTCCACTTTTTCTCCACTTTTTCTCCACTTTTTCTCCACTTTTTCTCCACTTTTTATCCTTTTTTTTCTCCATTTTTTCTCCACTTTTTCTCCATTTTTACTCCACTTTTTCTCCACTTTTTCTCCATTTTTTTCTCTACTTTTTCTCCACTTTTTCTCCATTTTTTCTCCACTTTTTCTCCACTTTTTCTCCATTTTTTTCTCCACATTTTCTCCACTTTTTCTCCACTTTTTCTCCACTTTTTCTCCACTTTTTCTCCATTTTTTTCTCCACTTTTTCTCCACTTTTTCTCCACTTTTTCTCCATTTTTTCTCCATTTTTTTCTCCACTTTTTCTCCACTTTTTCTCCACTTTTTCTCCATTTTTTTCTCCACTTTTTCTCCACTTATTCCCCACTTTTTCTCCACGTTTTCTCCACGTTTTCTCCACTTTTTCTCCATTTTTTTCTCCACTTTTTCTCCACTTATTCCCCACTTTTTCTCCACGTTTTCTCCACGTTTTCTCCACTTTTTCTCCACTTTTTCTCCACTTTTTCTCCTTTTTTTTCTCCACTTTTTCTCCACTTTTTCTCCACTTTTTCTCCACTTTTTCTCCACTTTTTCTCCACTTTTTCTCCATTTTTACTCCACTTTTTCTCCACTTTTTCTCCATTTTTTTCTCTACTTTTTCTCCACTTTTTCTCCATTTTTTCTCCACTTTTTCTCCACTTTTTCTCCATTTTTTTCTCCACTTTTTCTACATTTTTTTCTCCATTTTTTCTCCATTTTTTCTCCACTTTTTCCCCATTTTTACTCCACTTTTTCTCCATTTTTTTCTCCACTTTTTCTCCATTTTTTTCTCCACTTTTTCTCCACTTTTTCTCCACTTTTTCTCCACTTTTTCTCCTTTTTTTCTCCACTTTTTCTCCATTTTTTTCTCCACTTTTTCTCCACTTTTTCTCAACTTTTTCTCCACTTTTTCTCCATTTTTTTCTCCACTTTTTCTCCACTTATTCCCCACTTTTTCTCCACTTTTTATCCATTTTTTCTCCACTTTTTCTCCATTTTTTCTCCATTTTTACTCCACTTTTTCTCCATTTTTTTCTCTACTTTTTCTCCACTTTTTCTCCACTTTTTCTCCTTTTTTTTCTCCACTTTTTCTCCACTTTTTCTCCACTTTTTCTCCACTTTTTCTACATTTTTTTTCTCCATTTTTTCTCCATTTTTTCTCCACTTTTTCTTCACTTTTTCTCCACTTTTTCTCCATTTTTTCTCCACTTTTTCTCCACTTTTTCTCCACTTTTTCTCCACTTTTTATCCATTTTTTCTCCACTTTTTCTCCACTTTTTCTCCACTTTTTCTCCATTTTTTTCTCTACTTTTTCTCCACTTTTTCTACATTTTTTCTCCACTTTTTCTCCATTTTTTTCTCCACTTTTTCTCCACTTTTTCTACATTTTTTTTCTCCATTTTTTCTCCATTTTTTCTCCACTTTTTCTTCACTTTTTCTCCACTTTTTATCCATTTTTTCTCCACTTTTTCTCCACTTTTTCTCCACTTTTTCTCCACTTTTTATCCATTTTTTTCTCCATTTTTTCTCCACTTTTTCTCCATTTTTACTCCACTTTTTCTCCACTTTTTCTCCATTTTTTTCTCTACTTTTTCTCCACTTTTTCTCCATTTTTTCTCCACTTTTTCTCCATTTTTTTCTCCACATTTTCTCCACTTTTTCTCCACTTTTTCTCCACTTTTTCTCCACTTTTTCTCCATTTTTTCTCCACTTTTTCTCCATTTTTACTCCACTTTTTCTCCACTTTTTCTCCATTTTTTTCTCTACTTTTTCTCCACTTTTTCTCCATTTTTTCTCCACTTTTTCTCCATTTTTTTCTCCACATTTTCTCCACTTTTTCTCCACTTTTTCTCCACTTTTTCTCCACTTTTTCTCCACTTTTTCTCCATTTTTTTCTCCACTTTTTCTCCACTTTTTCTCCACTTTTTCTCCACTTTTTCTCCACTTTTTCTCCATTTTTTTCTCCACTTTTTCTCCACTTATTCCCCACTTTTTCTCCACTTTTTATCCATTTTTTCTCCACTTTTTCTCCATTTTTTCTCCATTTTTACTCCACTTTTTCTCCACTTTTTCTCCACTTTTTCTCCATTTTTTTCTCCACTTTTTCTCCACTTATTCCCCACTTTTTCTCCACGTTTTCTCCACGTTTTCTCCACTTTTTCTCCATTTTTTTCTCCACTTTTTCTCCACTTATTCCCCACTTTTTCTCCACGTTTTCTCCACGTTTTCTCCACTTTTTCTCCACTTTTTCTCCACTTTTTCTCCTTTTTTTTCTCCACTTTTTCTCCACTTTTTCTCCACTTTTTCTCCACTTTTTCTCCACTTTTTCTCCACTTTTTCTCCATTTTTACTCCACTTTTTCTCCACTTTTTCTCCATTTTTTTCTCTACTTTTTCTCCACTTTTTCTCCATTTTTTCTCCACTTTTTCTCCACTTTTTCTCCATTTTTTTCTCCACTTTTTCTACATTTTTTTCTCCATTTTTTCTCCATTTTTTCTCCACTTTTTCCCCATTTTTACTCCACTTTTTCTCCATTTTTTTCTCCACTTTTTCTCCATTTTTTTCTCCACTTTTTCTCCACTTTTTCTCCACTTTTTCTCCACTTTTTCTCCTTTTTTTCTCCACTTTTTCTCCATTTTTTTCTCCACTTTTTCTCCACTTTTTCTCAACTTTTTCTCCACTTTTTCTCCATTTTTTTCTCCACTTTTTCTCCACTTATTCCCCACTTTTTCTCCACTTTTTATCCATTTTTTCTCCACTTTTTCTCCATTTTTTCTCCATTTTTACTCCACTTTTTCTCCATTTTTTTCTCTACTTTTTCTCCACTTTTTCTCCACTTTTTCTCCTTTTTTTTCTCCACTTTTTCTCCACTTTTTCTCCACTTTTTCTCTACTTTTTCTACATTTTTTTTCTCCATTTTTTCTCCATTTTTTCTCCACTTTTTCTTCACTTTTTCTCCACTTTTTCTCCATTTTTTCTCCACTTTTTCTCCACTTTTTCTCCACTTTTTCTCCACTTTTTATCCATTTTTTCTCCACTTTTTCTCCACTTTTTCTCCACTTTTTCTCCATTTTTTTCTCTACTTTTTCTCCACTTTTTCTACATTTTTTCTCCACTTTTTCTCCATTTTTTTCTCCACTTTTTCTCCACTTTTTCTACATTTTTTTTCTCCATTTTTTCTCCATTTTTTCTCCACTTTTTCTTCACTTTTTCTCCACCTTTTATCCATTTTTTCTCCACTTTTTCTCCACTTTTTCTCCACTTTTTCTCCACTTTTTATCCATTTTTTTCTCCATTTTTTCTCCACTTTTTCTCCATTTTTACTCCACTTTTTCTCCACTTTTTCTCCATTTTTTTCTCTACTTTTTCTCCACTTTTTCTCCATTTTTTCTCCACTTTTTCTCCATTTTTTTCTCCACATTTTCTCCACTTTTTCTCCACTTTTTCTCCACTTTTTCTCCACTTTTTCTCCATTTTTTCTCCACTTTTTCTCCATTTTTACTCCACTTTTTCTCCACTTTTTCTCCATTTTTTTCTCTACTTTTTCTCCACTTTTTCTCCATTTTTTCTCCACTTTTTCTCCATTTTTTTCTCCACATTTTCTCCACTTTTTCTCCACTTTTTCTCCACTTTTTCTCCACTTTTTCTCCACTTTTTCTCCATTTTTTTCTCCACTTTTTCTCCACTTTTTCTCCACTTTTTCTCCACTTTTTCTCCACTTTTTCTCCATTTTTTTCTCCACTTTTTCTCCACTTATTCCCCACTTTTTCTCCACTTTTTATCCATTTTTTCTCCACTTTTTCTCCATTTTTTCTCCATTTTTACTCCACTTTTTCTCCACTTTTTCTCCATTTTTTTCTCTACTTTTTCTCCACTTTTTCTCCATTTTTTCTCCACTTTTTCTCCACTTTTTCTCCATTTTTTTCTCCACTTTTTCTACATTTTTTTCTCCATTTTTTCTCCACTTTTTCTCCATTTTTACTCCACTTTTTCTCCATTTTTTTCTCCACTTTTTCTCCATTTTTTTCTCTACTTTTTCTCCACTTTTTCTCCATTTTTTCTCCACTTTTTCTCCACTTTTTCTCCATTTTTTTCTCCACTTTTTCTACATTTTTTTCTCCATTTTTTCTCCACTTTTTCTCCATTTTTACTCCACTTTTTCTCCATTTTTTTCTCCACTTTTTCTCCATTTTTTTCTCTACTTTTTCTCCACTTTTTCTCCACTTTTTCTCCACTTTTTCTCCACTTTTTCTCCACTTTTTCTCCTTTTTTTTCTCCACTTTTTCTCCATTTTTTTCTCCACTTATTCTCCACTTTTTCTCTTCTTTTTCTCCTTTTTTTTCTCCACTTTTTCTCCATTTTTTTCTCCACTTATTCTCCACTTATTCTCCACTTTTTCTCCACTTTTTATCCATTTTTTTCTCCATTTTTTCTCCACTTTTTCTCCACTTTTTCTCCACTTTTTCTCCTTTTTTTCTCCACTTTTTCTCCACTTTTTCTCCACTTTTTCTCCACTTATTCTCCACTTATTCTCCAGTTTTTCTCCATTTTTTTCTCCACTTATTCTCCACTTTTTCTCTACTTTTTCTCCACTTTTTCTCCACTTTTTCTACATTTTTTTTCTCCATTTTTTCTCCATTTTTTCTCCACTTTTTCTTCACTTTTTCTCCACTTTTTCTCCATTTTTTCTCCACTTTTTCTCCACTTTTTCTCCACTTTTTATCCATTTTTTTCTCTACTTTTTCTCCATTTTTTCTCCACTTTTTCTCCATTTTTGTTCTCCACATTTTCTCCACTTTTTCTCTACTTTTTCTCCACTTTTTCTCCATTTTTTTCTCCACTTTTTCTCCACTTTTTCTCCACTTTTTCTCCATTTTTTTCTCCACTTATTCCCCACTTTTTCTCCACTTTTTATCCATTTTTTCTTCACTTTTTCTCCACTTTTTCTCCACTTTTTCTCCACTTTTTATCCATTTTTTTCTCCATTTTTTCTCCACTTTTTCTCCATTTTTTCTCCACTTTTTCTCCACTTTTTCTCCATTTTTTTCTCCACTTTTTCTACATTTTTTTCTCCATTTTTTCTCCACTTTTTCTCCATTTTTACTCCACTTTTTCTCCACTTTTTCTCCATTTTTTTCTCCACTTTTTCTCCATTTTTTTCTCTACTTTTTCTCCACTTTTTCTCCACTTTTTCTCCACTTTTTCTCCATTTTTTCTCCACTTTTTCTCCACTTTTTCTCCACTTTTTCTCCATTTTTTCTCCATTTTTTCTCCACTTTTTCTCCACTTTTTCCCCATTTTTTTCTCCACTTTTTCTCCACTTTTTCTACATTTTTTTCTCCACTTTTTCTCCATTTTTACTCCACTTTTTCTCCATTTTTTTCTCCACTTTTTCTCCACTTTTTCTCCACTTTTTCTCCACTTTTTCTCCACTTTTTCTCCATTTTTTTCTCCACTTTTTCTCCACTTTTTCTCCACTTTTTCTTCACTTTTTCTCCATTTTTTTCTCCACTTTTTCTCCACTTTTTCTCCACTTTTTCTCCATTTTTTTCTCCACTTATTCTCCACTTTTTCTCCACTTATTCTCCACTTTTTCTCCACTTTTTCCCCATTTTTTTCTCCACTTTTTCTCTACTTTTTCTAAATTTTTTTCCCCACTTTTTCTCCACTTTTTCTACATTTTTACTCTACTTTTTCTCCACTTTTTCTCCATTTTTTTCTCTACTTTTTCTCCACTTTTTCTCCACTTTTTCTCCATTTTTTCTCCACTTTTTCTCCACTTTTTCTCCATTTTTTTCTCCACTTTTTCTACATTTTTTTCTCCATTTTTTCTCCACTTTTTCTCCATTTTTACTCCACTTTTTCTCCACTTTTTCTCCATTTTTTTCTCCACTTTTTCTCCATTTTTTTCTCCACTTATTCTCCACTTATTCTCCACTTATTCTCCACTTTTTCTCCACTTTCTCTCCACTTATTCTCCACTTTTTCTCCATTTTTTTCTCCACTTATTTTCCACTTTTTCTCCACTTATTCTCCAGTTTTTATCCACTTTTTCTCCACTTATTCTCCACTTATTCTCCACTTTTTCTCCACTTTTTCTCCACTTTTTCTCCATTTTTTTCTCCACTTTTTCTCCACTTTTTCTCCGTTCTTTTTCTATGGTCGGTCTACCCATTAGCTCTGCCATGCATACTGTAGCTCTACACCTACTGCACATGTTACTTTATGATTGACATCTCTTTCGTACCAGAGCTGTCTAAGTCTACTCTGACCCCATATTTGTCATTACTATATTGTCCTTGTACTGTATTATGACATTTGTATCATGTGTTTCATTTCTTGCTGTGTTGCAATTTTTTTGCTGCATCCCAATTGTACCTCTACATTGTTCGAGTTTATGTTATTGTTCTCTCACTCTTATGTGATACTGATTATTGTCATTTTTCATGATTACATGCAGATAAGTCCAATCTGACGAAGGCTCAGGCTGAAACGTCATTTGTAACTTGTTTTGGACAAAAACATATATGCTTATGAAAAAAAAAAATTTCTTAATACGGACCAATAAAGAGTGATTTTGCATTACTATCCGTTGTGACTTACTGACTTAGTCTGGGAGATTTAGAGTGTCGAGGTTACTCACTAATTTTATCTATTATTACCTCTGAGCACCTATATACCAGTGAGCAGAGCTTCCTCTACAGTAGTTCTCCTGATTAGGCATGCCCTTACCTCATGAGCAGGGCATTGCAGCTTTGGTAGCAACCATTACGACATGGACTCTGCTGCTGTGGACCCGGGGAGAGTGAGTGCAGATTCATTGCACCCACACTCCTCACATGAAGGGTCCGCACTCCTAGAAAATGGGGGATACGTTCCCTGAGTGTCTCCCCCCCATATTCTAGACGGTCCAGAGTCGTCGTGGGACCCCTTTATTTTTTTTCTTACAATAAATTGGTGAAAGAGAAAATGTTTTGGGGACTGTTTTTTCAAATAAATTTCTTTTGTCGATTTTTTTTTTTTGTTAGTACTGACAGTTTATGATGTTGGGTATCTAATAGATGCCATGACATCACAAACTGCTGGGCTTGATCTCAGGTGACTTTACAGCTAGTATCAACCCGATTTATTACCCCGTTTGCCACTGCACCAGGGCACGGGATGAGCTGGGGTGAAGCGCCAGGATTGGCGCATCTAGTGGATGCGCCACGTCTGGGGTGCCTGCGGCCTGCTATTTTTAGGCTGTGAAGGCCCAATAACTATGGACCTTCCCACCCTGAGAATACCAGACCACAGCTGTCCGCTTTACCTTGGCTGGTGATCCAATTTGGGGGGGACCCTACTTTTATTGTGTAATTATTAATATTTATAAAATAATTATAAAAAAGAGCCTGAGGGGACCTCCACATTGGATCCCCAACCACGGTAAAGCTGCCAGCTGTGGTTTTCAGGCTACAGCCGTCTGCTTTACCCTAGCTGGCTATCAAAAATGGGGGGACCCAACGTCATTTTTTTTTTTAACCATTTTTTAAATAGAAAAAATGAATGGGCTTCCCTGTATTTTGATTGCCAACCAAGGTAACGGCAGGCAGATGGGGGTGGCAACCCATAGCTGTCTGCTTTATCTGCGCTGAGAATCAAAAATACCGCGGAGTGCTACGTCATTTTTTTAAAGATTTATTTTTACAGCACTGTGATGTCTAGCAATCAAAATACAGGGAAGCCCATTTTATTTTTAGTTATTTAAATAAATAATTAAAAAAAATATATATGGGCTCCCGCTGCATTTTTTGTATTGCTAGCTAAGGGTAATCCAAGCAGCTACTGGCTGCTAACCCCCACTGCTTGGTGTTACCTTCACTGGCAATGGAAAATCCAGGGAAGCATTTTTTATTTTTTTTGCCAAAAAACTACAAAAAAAAGGACGTGAGCTTCGCCATATTTTTGTATGCTAGCCAGGTACAGCAGGCAGCCACGGGCTGCCTCCAACCCCCAGTTGCCTATTTGTACCCGGCTGGGAACCAAAAATATAGGGAAGCCCGTTTTTTTTTAATTAATTCACTTATTTCATGAAATAATTAAAAAACAAATGACGTGGGCTTCGCCCCATTTTTGTGTCCAGCCGGGTACAACTAGGCAGCTGGGGATTGGAATCCGCAGCACAGGTTAGCCCGAGGTTTCTGGGCGCCTCTACTGCGGATTTCAGTCCGCAGCCGCCCCAGAAAATGGCGCTCTCATAGAAGCGCCATCATCTGGCGCTGTATCCAACTCTTCCAACAGCCCTGGAGCCGGGTGGCTTGTTGGGTAATCATGAGTTAATACTGGCTTTGTTTTACTAGCCAGTATAAAGCCAGAGATTCTTAATGTCAGGCACGTTTGACCCGGCCATTAAGAATCTCCAATAAAGGGTTAAAAAAAACACCACACAGAGAAAAAATACTTTAATAGAAATAAATACACAGACACATTAGAGACTCCATCTTTATTACCCCCTGTCAGCCCTCCACGATCCTGCTCTTCTGTCTTCTTTCTTTCTAGTGTAGTAGTAGTGACGATTGTAGTGAGGATGAGATTCACCAGCTCATCACTTGGGGCTGGGGAACCTCCATCCTCACTACAATGCTCACTACAATCCTCACTAGTGTAGTAGTAGTGACGATTGTAGTGAGGATGAGATTCACCAGCTCATCACTTGGGGCTGGGGAACCTCCATCCTCACTACAATGCTCACTACAATCGTGCAGCCTTTACTCCGTGAGTGATCAGTGCTGGCTGTCAGCGGTAACAGCGGTAACGCTGACAGACGCGTTACCATAGCAACGGTGCTCTCGGAGCCGCGGTTAGCGGTGACATCACCGCTAACTGCGTTGCTATGGCAACGGTGATCTCCGTTAATGACCGGCTGTGACAGCCGGTCCCTAACGGAACGGGGAGTCGACCGTGTGCTAGAGCATGTCGCCGGTACACGGCGATACACATATGTGCACCGTGTACCGGAGAGATGCACTCGCAGGTCCTACATGACGTGTCATAGTCATGTGACCAGTCTGTAGCCAATGAGATAATAGCCACGTGACTGGTCACATGGCTATTCTGACGTCATGACAGGTCCTGCATCTCTGCTGGCAGTGCCGGTCACGGGAGGATTCAGCGATCATCGGATGGAATAGCGGCAGGAGACAGAGTGCAGAAGGGATCGCGAGGACCGGTAAGTGTTATGGCAATGTTTATTAACTGTTTGTGTACATTTATCATGCATTTTTCTGTGTTTGTGATTGCCTCCCATTATAGCCTATTGGCTCGAGTTCGGTTCGTCGAACGTTCGACGAACCGAAATCGAACGGGACACCCGTTCGGCGAGCCGACCTCGAGCCGAACCGCGACCGGTTCGCTCATCTCTAGTAACAACATACAGTCCCAAACACAACAGACAATCAAAATACCATTTCAACACAAACAACAATGGCAACAGTAATTGTCACTAATCCAGTATTACAACAATCTGGTCAACCTTCCATTGCTTCAAGTACGGTATTCCCAACACCAATTAGACAAGGGTATGTTTCAACTAATACTGGCGCCTTAAGCACTGTACAAAGTGCAACCTCACAGCAACCCATAAACTATATGAATTTACAACCAACTCCAAGTACTAGTTACTTTACTCAACCCACAAATATTGGTGCTTTACCTAACTTGTTTCCTGGTTCAACATACCCACAATCATTCATGATTCCTCATTATCCAATCTCAACTATGTTACCTACACCACACTTACAAACATAAGTCAACTATCCTCAAGGTCAACAACATACACACACACCATACCCACTTACCCATGTAGACCCACAGGTGTACTCAACAACAGGCAATGTGTTGGGCCAAACAAGCATGCAACAGACAGTTCCACACACTACTGTAGTTAGTAATAGGAATGTTGTTCAGCAAACAACTGCTTCCATTCCTGAAAATACTATTTCTGAGGCCACCCAAAACAACATACTCAGCAACACTCAGGTTACTTCCCTAGAAGATCTTGTAGACTTATGATACACATTTTTGTTAATCTTTACATTCAACCAACAAATATGATGAATGGGCAAAAAAAAAAACATTGGCTTTGTCAAAAATGTTTAAACTCAGAGTCTTGAAACTACAAAAAAAGGCATGTGTGATTATATTTTGTGCCGGATGACATATATGTTTTTTGCCATGGATATGTTTAATTTTTTATGAACACATTTGTACCAAACAAATTTGATGGGTAGATGAGTTCTTATATTCTAAAAACAAAGTTTACAATTATTATGTCTATGTAAATGTCCAACATGAGACCAACATAATTATGTCTGGTCGAAAATTTTACAACATTGTAAGCAATGCAAAAATTTTTGCAAGTGTACTATTTTATGTAAAGTATATGAACAATTTTTTTAGAAAAAAAAAATATGTTAATTTTGTTAAAGTTTCCTGAAGATGAGCAAGATTTTTTTTTTATTTGGAAAATAAAAAAGAACATCATTACTTTTTGGAATAATAGGCATATTATTAATAAAAAAATATGTTTTTAAAAAAAATATTCTGTTTCTTTTTTTAATGTATATATAATATTGCATTCTTTGCATAGACGATTAACATTATTAATTTTGTAATTTTAAAAAAAAAAAAAAAAAAAGAAATCATGATACTAACACTGAAATTTACAAACACATACATACAACATTCAGAAATCCATGTTGTTAACAGAAATGTAAGTTGTTGATTAACGGATTTTCACTTTAATACAAGTAATCTTTAAGCTCTTGGATTTTTTAAACTAAGTAAACATTTTCGTCTAAGTGAAAATAACTACATTGTCAATCCAAAATTGCCATTAAAAATTTAACAAACATCATTATTATTATTAGCATCAAAACAATTAAAGTAATCAGTAAATAATTTTCTAATTTGTAAGCCAGATGTCACGGAATTATGAGACATAGGTTCACCTGTTGGATTAACAACATGGTTTATCTGAGATTCATCATCAACATAAGTTCCTCCATCATGTATCCGACAGAAATTGTGAAGCACTATGGTAGCCTTGATGACAGATTTGACAGAGTTTGGCTGCAACTGAATAGTTGTCTGATAAATGCGCCATTTGTTAGATAATATACCAAATGCACACTCCACATAACGTCTTGCTTTAGTTAGCCGATAATTAAAGTACTGTTTCCTGTCATCAATTGATCTCCTTGGATATGGTCGCATAACATGTTTGGATAATGCAAATCCTGCATCTGCTACCATGACATATGGTGCCAACGGTCCAGATGTACCAGGTAGGGCAACTGGGGGTGGGATCAATAATGAATTTTCTTGCAGGCGTTGGGCTAATCTTGATGAACGGAAAATACGGGCATCTGAGGCACTACCATAGGCCCCAATGTCAGCATAAATAAAACGGTATTCTGTGTCAACCAATGCAAAAATAACAACCGAAAAAAACTTATGAAAATTGAAATAACGGGAACCAGAGTTTGGTGGTTTTTTAACTCTGAAATGCTTGCCATCCAAAGCTCCTATGCAGTTAGGAAAGTCCACAGAGTCCTTGAAGCCCTTAGAGATTTTCAACCAATCTTCTCTGTTTGGATGAGGCATCATTTGGTCTTTTAAATGTTGCCATATCATGTCGCATGTGTGACGTACTATAACGGTAATGGTTGATCTCCCCAACAAAAAATCAAAATGTAACGCACTAAAAGATTGACCAGTCGCCAAGAATCTATGAAAACAAGACAAACAATGATTTTCAATTATCAATATGTTTTTTTAAAGAAAAGCAAACCAAAAAAACCACAAACATTTATTAAAAACAGAGATTAGATCAAGAAATATCAATTACACATTTCAATGTGAAACCTAACACATTTAAAAAAGAATACAAAAAAAATATTATACCTCAGAGTCACCATAAATCTCTCCTCTGGGGAAATGGAAAGCCGCATCCAAGTGTCCTGGTGTTGCAAATGAGGTCGTAAAATATTTAGTAAGTAATCAAAACTCTCAACTGTCAAACGGCAGTATGAAAAAAACTTATCTGGGAAATTCCGTAACTCGAAAAATAACGTATGGAAATGACCATGCATAGGCCGCATCATGATTAGTGGATGCACCCACAATCTGTTTCTTCTTACATTATCATATTGCAACATGTGCCGTCTAACGCCAAAACGACGAGATATAATCCAACATAAAAACACTAAGGCCTCCGTGGATAACGGCATTGCCAAAAATTTGTCACAACACATAGGTGCTCCAAGGCAGAATACAAGCAGGAAACAGTTTATAGGTAACTTATATTTATGTCCTAATCACATACACCTATGTGTCATTTAATTCCAAGTGATCACCATTATCTCAATGTGTGAAACATGTTAAACACGCACAAAAAACGGACTGCTCACGGAACACACACTGACGTATTTCACGCACAGGAAAACGCACACACGTACACACGTATGACACACGATATGCATACGGACACTACACGGAGGGGAAAAACGGACAAACAATACGGAACACGGACACAAAAAACGGACTACATCACACGTACGTTTTTTAAACGTGAGTGTGGCAGAGGCCTAAGAGACTATCTCCTCTGGTCTCTGGCTGCCATGCATTTAGGCCTTCCGTTCAGAGCACCTTACAATCCCTGTATAGGGATTTGCTGCAGGTTGTTCCTTTTGGGGAGTCCGGTGCACGGTACAGTGGGTGCACTCCTGAACGGTTGCCGCCCTTTGTTGACTGCAACTGCAATAACAGGCGATCAAAACGTATCATCTGTGCAAAAATAGTACCATTAAAAACGTCAGCTTGAGACACAAAAAATAAGCTGTTATTGAGTCATAGATTCTGAAAAAGGAAAACACTACGGGTCACGGAAAATGGCGCAAAAAGTGCCCCACTTTTTTGGACAAACTTCTGCTTTTTTTCTAACCCTTTAGATATAGGTAAACCTATACATACTTGGCCCATTTTACACCACTGACCGGATTACCGTCTGCTCCGGTTCTCGCCGAGTAGTTCATCCAGAATATCTTCCGGCTACACAGTCTACCCCTCTGTAAAGTGTCTAATACAGGGGTCCAGTTAACAGCACAGTTCTGAAGAGCTGTGTGCAAGATGCTGGATGTCCCTTTAGACTTTTTGTCTGCCTACCATCCAGTCCAATGGCCTAGTGGAAAGTGTTAAACAGGTCCTGATGAACTACCTCCACCATTTCATCAATGAGCACCAGGGTAACAGGGTCAAGCTTCTTCTGTGGGCAGAGTTCTCCTACAACAACTATGTGAGTGAGTCCTCCACCAAGTTTCCATTCCGGGTGGTTTATGGGCAGCAACCCAAAGTTTCGTGTCCTGTGGTGTGTTCCTCTGCCAATCCAGTAGCCAATAACCTTGGGAAGTCCTTCTCCAACATCTAGACAGAGACTAAAGGCCGCTTTACACGCTGCGATATCGGTACCGATATCGCTAGCGTGCGTTCCCGCCCCCATCGGTTGTGCGAAATGGGCAAATCGTTGCCCGTGTCGCACAACATCGCCCAGACCTGTTACACATACCTGCCTAGCGACATCGCTGTGACCGGCAAACCGCCTCCTTTCTAAGGGGGCGGTTCGTTCAGCGTCACAGCAATGTCACAGCAGCATCACTGAACCACCGCCCAATAGAAGTGGAGGGGCAGAGATGAGCGGGACGTAACATCCCACCCACCTCCTTCCTTCCGCATTGCTGGCGTGTGGCAGGTAAGGAGAGCTTCCACGTTCCTGCGGTGTCACACGGAGCGATGTGTGCTGCCGCAGGAACGAGGAACAACTTCGTTACTGCTGCAGTAACGATATTTGAGAATGGACCCCCATGTCACCGATGAGCGATTTTGCCCGTTTTTGCGACAATGCAAAATTGCTCATAGGTGTCACACGCAATGGCATCGCTAATGCGGCCGGATGTGCGTCACAAATTCCGTGACCCCAACGACTTCGCATTAGCGATGTCGCAGCGTGTAAAGCCCCCTTAAGTCCGCTCTGGAGCAGTTGTCCCTAATTATGAAGAGACATGCGGACAAAAGACACCTAGATTCTCCATACTTCAAGCCCAGAGACAGGTATGACTTTTCTAGATAGGTGTGCCTGAAGATGCCTTCATACAAGTTGGGTCCCTGATTTATTGGTCCCTTTGAGGTGCTCCAGCGAATCAAAGAGGTATCATACAAGTTCAAGTTGCTACCCACTCCACGCATCCTCAACTCCTTCCACGTATCCCTCCTCAGGTCTGTCGTCCTGAGTCGGTTTCACTGGGATCCTAGTACCGCACCTCCTCTGGTCAGTGACAAAGATATCTATGAGGTAAAAGCCATCCTTGCGGTTAAAGGGGTCAGAGTTAAAACCTACTTTCTGGTAGATTGGAATGAGTTCAGTCCTGAATAGAGGTCTTGGGAACTAGAGGAGAATATTGATGCCCCTCATCTCCTTAAGAGATTTCTGAAAAGGAAGGGACAAAAGGAGGATACTGTGGAAGCCAGTCCTGGTCCCATCGTGTCACCTCCACATTCCCCAGCTCCCTGGCCTCTGCAGGGTCGCCGCTCTCCTCACCTGCCCGACGGGTCCACACTCTCCTCTCCTATCCAGCTGTCTGCTGTGGCTTCCTTCTGCTTATAGTCCACGTGCAGCCCTTCTGTGAGTGCCCTTAGGGTGCGCACACAGCCACTCCCCCTTTCTTATAGGTCCGGAGTCCCATTACACAGAGGTGATCCCAGAAGGTTACCTATTACCTTAAGGTATTTTAGACTGCCTCCCCTTACAGGAGGTGCCTGAGCAATGTTGCCTACTAGTTATTGCATTGCTAGTTCTCAGGTTGCTTTACGTTACTGTGTCTAGTACTGCTTGCCATATCCTAGTTCCAGCTCGATGTTGCTAACCTGTGTCTTGTCCTTCCCACCATCTCCATGCTTCCTTGTCTAAGCCACCATCTCTGTGCCACTACATCTGAGCTACCATCTCCTTGCCGCCACGTCTAAATCTCCACCTCTGTGCTGCCGTACCTGAGCCACTATCTCCGTGCCAACACGTCTGAGTCTCCACATCCATGCTGCCACATCTGAGCCAACATTTCCATGCTGCCAAGTCCAAGCTGTTCAAACAATGTAAACAGTTTCCACTGTGCTAAGCACTGAGTATACCTGGGCACAGCGATGCTCACGTAAGTGTTTTGCATATGTAAAACACCCAAACTCTGTTTTTTGTAAAGCCTGTGTTTGGTATGAACACGCTCATCTCTAGTTATATATGTTCAAGTATGAATGAGAGTGAAAACTTTATTCAAGTAATACAGATAAAGATAGGGACAAACCTATGACTCGATTGCAACCTGTAAACTACTAATACTAACCTGAAAAATTATGTTACTAGTAATTTTTACTGCATAAAAAACCTTGAAAAACACAACCTGAAAATCAGTGGTTGAATTGCCCTTCTTTCATAATTTTACCCAAATTGGATACTATTTTAACCCCTAAGCGACTGCCGATATACCTTTTAATGGCGGCAGTTAAGGGGCCTTATTCTTCAGTGCTGCTTTTTAATGGTGCTAAGGAATAAAGGAATAGCATCCCCCAGCATTGGAAAATCTTTGTGGTTTCAGTTACGTGGGGTAGCTGATACCTGGATGATGATCCGGGTCGATTTTTCTGGTCACCAGTCACATGATTGCCATTATACACTGTATAACCGCGCTCATGTAAAAGTAAAACACTTTGTTGATAAAAAATTATTTCTCTCCCATCTGACTTGAACAAACTGGGGGGTCCACTTTTTGGTGTTACCTATTGTAAAAGTGAGACATTTGGTGTTAAATCAAGATTTTTTGTGAAAAAAAAGAACATTTTCAATATGACAACCTAAGGATATCAAATTCTGTGAAGCACCTGTGGGTTCAAAATGGTCACTATACCCCTGAATGAAATCCTTGATGGGTCTAGTTTCCAAAATGTGGTCAATTGCGGTTCTTTTTTCTGTTTATGCATTTTAAAGGCCTTGTAAATGCAACATGGTTCCCATAATCTATTTCAGCCTAATTTGCTTTCCAAAATTCAAAAATTGCTCCTTCTGTTCCGAGCCCTCCCATTTGTCCAAACAGAACTTTCTGACTACATGTGGGGTATTACCATGCTCATAAGACAGTAGGTATAAATCTGTGGGGACCAACGTTTGTGTTACCTCTTGAAAAAGTGGGAAAATTTATGCTTTAGCAACATTTATGTGAAAAAAATTAACATTTTCAATATAATGACCTAATGTTATCAAAATCCTCATGGAGTCTAGTTTCCAAAAGGTGCCACTTCTGGGGATTTTCTGCTGTTTAGGCACTTTAAGGGCCCTGCCCGCAATCTATTTCAGTCAAATTTGTGCTCTAAAATTTAAATATTGCTCTGTCCATTCTGAGCCCTTTCATTTGTCCAAGCAAAGGTTTCTGATCACATGTGAGGTATTAACACGCTCAGAAGAAGAATGGTAATGGTTTATAAACTTCTTGGATGGGGTTTTGAGTACTTTTAGGGGTGCAGTTTTTAGAATGGTGTCACTTTTGGGTATTTTCTGTCACCTAGGCCTCTCAAAGTCACTTCAAATATGATGTGGTCCCTAAAAAAATGGTTTTGTAAATTTTGTTGAAAAATGAGAAATTGCCGATGATCTAACTTACTAACCCCAAAAAATTTGGTTTAAAAAATTGTGCCAATGTAAAGTAGACATGTGGAAATGTTATTTATTAACTATTTTGTGTGGCATAACTCTCTGGTTTAAGGACATAAAAATCAAAAATTTGAAAACTACGAAATTTTCATCAAATTTCCCATTTTTTAGAAATATTATATATTTATTCATTTATATAGTGCTATTAATTCCACAGCACTTTACATACATATGCAACACTGTCCCCACTGGGGCTCACAATCTGGAGTCCCTATCTATATGTCTTTGGAGTATGGGAGGAAATCCACGCAAACACGGGGAGAACATGGAAACTCCTTGCAGATGTTGTCCTTGGTGGGATTTGAACCCAAGACCCCAGCGCTGCAAGGCTGCAGTGCTAACCACTGAGCCACCATGCCGCCCAGAAATTAAAGCACACACAGAAAAATCCTTTATTAAAAAAAACACCCGCTATCTTCAATTTTTTTTTACCACAGAAATCACCCTATAGGTCCGACATAATCCACTCAAATGGCGCGGACACATTATAAAACATGACCGAGCATTGCAGCATTACGGACACACTGATGGAGCGGCAGCTGTGGAAGAGGTGATGTTACTGAGTTCACCTGAGGTCACAGCAAGGGATTTCAACAGTACCCCAGCTGTAACTGCAGGTTAACTGCCCTGAGGTGAACTCAATGATCTCACTTCAGATGAAGTCATTAAACTTCATGCCTAATTACCAGATTAGGCAATGTGAGGTCACTGAGTTCAATGAATTCATCGCAGATCATTTCACTTCAGGGCACGCCTGAGGTACTGTGGGAACCCCAGATATGACCTCAGGTAATCTCAGTGACATCACCGATCACAGCTGCGGCTCTATCAGGAAGTCTTGGTGGCCACAATGAACAGTCACATTTTCTAATGTGACCACGCACAGTGGCTTTAGTAGAGATGAGCGAACCGGTCGCGGATCGGCTCGAGCTTGGTTCGCCGAACCGAGGTCTGGTTCTAGTTCGGTTCGGCGAACCGCTCAAACCCATAGGAAACAATGGGAGGCAATCACAAACACATACAAAACACCTAGAAAACACCCTCAAAGGTGTCCAAAAGGTGGCAAACAACTCACAACACAACACAAACACATGAAAAAGTGAAAAGGACATATACTCATGCGAAAACAAAAGAGCTGTACAAGGAAAAAGAGGAGGACACACAGATATAGGCATAACATGCCCTTCTAAAATGATGTAAATCACCACAAGGTGACTCAAAGCGGAGTCTCCCTTTTTTCCAAAAATTGGGCCACACAGACACCCCATCAGTGGCAGCACTTGTGCCCTAGTTGTACACTTCACAGGTAGATTTGCATCAAGCACATTCAAAAATACGCCATCCTTAACCGTCCCCAGGATGACACCTGGGTAGGTAGCATAGTCTTTGCTGAACCATGACTTGTTCATCTTGGCTCCTTTTAAAAAACACAGCAAGGGTTACTCCAAGCGGAGTCTCCCTTTTTTCCAAAAATTGGGCCACACAGACACCCACCCCTTCAGTGGCAGCACTTGTGCCCCAGTTGTACACTTCACAGGTAGATTTGCATCAAGCACATTCCAAATCCACAAGCATTTACTCTCCCCAGCATGACACAAGGGTAGTAAATTCCTTGTGGATCCATGACTTGTTCATTTTGATGAATGTTAGTCTGTCCACATTGTCACTGGACAGACGCATGCGCTTATCTGTCAGCACACACCCAGCAGCACTGAAGACATGTTCAGAGACAACGCTGGCAGCTGGACACGACAAGATCTCCAAGGCGTAAGTGGAGAGCTCTGGCCATTTTTCAAGATTTGAAACCCAAAATGAGCAAGGCTCCATTTGCAAAGTCATGGCATCGATGTTCATTTGGAGATACTCCTGTATCATCCTCTCCAGCCATTGACTATGTGTCAGACTTGTTGTCTCTGGTGGCCTTGCAAATGATGGTCTAACAAAATTATGAAAAGATTCAATAAAATTGCTGTTACCAGCAACAGATACGGTGCTGCTGGAACGGGTAGACTGTTGAAGATGACGGGACCGTCCCATGTTTGTCAAGTTACAACTGGGAGATTCATTCTGTGCACCACGGTTGTTTGATAGAAAAGCTTTTGCTGATACTCTTGAATATGTGTGTCCCTTTCTATGGCTGTAATTATGTCATAAAATTTGAACTTGTACCAGGGATCTAATAGTGTGGCAAGCCAGTGGTCATCATCACTTCTAGATTTGACAATACGAGGGTCATGTTGGAGGTAGTGCAGCAAGAAGGCGCTCATGTGTCTTACGCAGCCATGCGGACCAAGTCCACGCTGTGTTTGTGGCATAGAGGTGATAACCATTCTTTCTTCCTTTGACATCTCCCCCCAACCTCTTTCAACTGAAATTTGACCAAGGTCTCCCTCATCCGCTGAGTCTTCCATGTCGATGGACAGTTCATCCTCCATTTCTTCATGTTCTCCTGCACCTTCCTCAACATTTCGCCTTCTACCATGCGCCCTTGTTGATCCCTGTCCCCCATGGTCCCATGCCTGCCGCCTTGGTGATGATGAACGTCTGGACCTTGGTGATGTTGTTGTCCCTTGCGCATATGAATCCTCCTGTAGTTCCTCCTCTTCCTGTTGTCTCACCACCTGACTACGAATAGTGTTTAGCATGTGCTCCAGCATGTAAATGACTGGAATTGTCATGCTGATAATGGCATTGTCAGCGCTAATCGTATTCGTCGCCATGTCCAAACTGTGCAGAAGGGTGCATAGGTCCTTGATCTGAGACCACTCCATCAGGGTAATTTGCCCCACCTCTTCTGCATCTCGTTGGCCCAGGCTATACGTCATGACATATTGCACCAGTGGAGAGTCGAATTCCAGCGTGTCGGCACATCGCATTTCAGGCAATGAACCAGCAGGCCGAAAGGCTTCTGGAGCGATGCAAGTTCCTCAGCAGCGGCACTTGAACGGCGGAAGTGAGCAGACAGTTTTCGTGCCCTGTTCAGAAGGCCATCTAGGCCGGGATAGTATGTTAAAAATTGCTGGACAACAAGGTTCAACACGTGAGCCATACAAGGCACATGTGTCACCTTGCCCTGGCAAAGGGCCGCACCCAGGTTTGCAGCATTGTCACACACGGCCTTACCAGGCTGCAGGTTGAGTGGAGACAACCATTTACCAAACTCAGTCTCCAGAGCTGCCCACAACTCAGCCGCTGTGTGACTCTTATTTCCAAGACATTTCAAGATAAAGACCGTCTGATGCCGTTGTGCTCTGCTGCCAGCATAGTAATGAGGGATGCGTGATTCCTTCTGCGCAGTTACAACGCTGGTGGCCTGACCAGGCAGGCTTGGGGCGGAGGTGAAGGACCCAGACGAGGTTGAGGAGGCAGAAGCAGTGGAGGAACTTGGACAGACGACGCCTCTGTTGACCTCCTCGAGTGCCTGACTGTGGGTTGACAGTAGGTGGGATCTAGAACTTCTTCATCAAGCGTTGTGTTTGCACTCCCTTCACCCTCAGACCGAGCCTCTTCCTGCCCGGAACGAATATTTAAGTTGTCATCCCAATCTGGTATCTGCGTCTCATCGTCATCAGTATGTTCCTCATTGTCTACTACAACAGGTGTTACAGTTTGTGAATAAGGGTCAACATTATGCTCAGAAACTTGGTCATCACGGCCTGAATCTGAGTCACAAAGCTTCTGGGCATCACTGCAGACCATTTCCTGGCCTGTACTCACTGTAGTTTGGGAGCAGACCTCTATAGACCTCTACAGACCTCTAGACCGCTATAGTGTAACTGAACAGCTCTGCAGACTCAGCCATCTCAGTTCCACCATACTGTGCAGGGTGGATGGAGACTTCAGAGCTGGGAGAAAGCAAATGTGATTGGGATGACAACTCAGAGGACTGGTCTTTTTTGGATGCGGTAGTTGAGGTGGCGAAGAGGGCACTTGTCGGACCACTTGAGATCCATTCAAGCATTTTCTTTTTTTGGCCATCATCTACCTTTGTTCCAGTTGTTCGTGTCTGTAAAAAAGGGAGCACATCGGATTGTCCACAGAAAGTAGTAGACATCTTACTTTTGCTGGAAGATGGTCTATCTTCAGCAGATGTTAATGGAGCTTTGCCACCTTCCCCACGGACAAACACTTTTTTTCCTTTTCCAACACGCCTGTTCCCCTTTCCACCAGCATCTGTCATTTTGCCACTCATTTTTCTTGCGACAAGTTTGTGCACTTAAAATGTGGGAGTAAAAATTGAGAGGTGGTGTAGATTGAAGCGGTGGTCTACCTTTATTAACAGCAGAATAAACAACAATAACTCTCTCTGACAATGCAACTATGGCCCTTAATCTGGCAGAACAATTTGCTATTCTAATAGCTAAGTAAAAATGAGTTTGATGGTGCAATGCAGAGGTGCTGCAAATAGCTTGGCACCAGTGGGACACTAATGAAGTCCAACAGCCACTTTTAGGATGCCACTAAGTTTCCTCAGTGTTTGCTATTATAATGGCTTAGTAACAATGAGCTTGATGGTGCAATGCAAAGGTGCTGCAAATAGCTTGGCACCAGTGGGACACTAATGAAGTCCAACAGCCACTTTTAGGATGCCACTAAGTTTCCTCAGTGTTTGCTTTTATAATGGCTTAGTAACAATGAGCTTGAGGGTGCAATGCAGAGGTGCTGCAAATAGCTTTGCACCAGTGGGACACTAATGAAGTCCAACAGCCACTTTTTGGATGCCACTAAGTTTCCTCAGTGTTTGCTATTATAATGGCTTAGTAACAACGAGCTTGAGGGTGCAATGCAGAGGTGCTGCAAATAGCTTGGCACCAGTGGGACACTATTGAAGTCCAACAGCCACTTTTAGGATGCCACTAACTGGCAGCACTCTGCAATTAAAATGGCTTTGCTAAAAAGGGCAGGAGGGTACAGTGGCCGGGTTGTGAGTCAGTGTAGAAGAAAGGAAGCCTCACTTTCTATCCCTCATAATGGTGAAATGCAGCAAGGAAGTCCCTGAGCTTAGCTACACAGACGCTGTTATCTGTAGCTGTTAAAAACTGTTTCCATGGACCTGACTGTCACCTATGGCTCTGAGCCTGCTGTAATTAGCCCTAACAAGGGCTGAAAGAAACTTCTATCCCTATTTTGTATAGTGCTGTGTGTAGAGCGTACACAGCAGTATCAGTGAAAGGAGCTGCGCCAGCGGTGACTGACGCCCAGACGCAGAAGGCAGATAATGGTGTCCTGACGGGCAGATGCCTGTTTTTATAATGCAGGGACATGTGACATGGACAGCCTATGACACATGCCCTTGCTTGTCTGGCAAAAAGTCCACTTAGCTGTGTGTGTGTCTGTGATTGGCTGACATGCTGGCCAACCCCACTACACGCGCGCTTAGGGAAGGAAGAAAAGAAAAAAAAATGGCGATCGCCATTATCCCAGCAGCAGTGATCTGAACATGCAGTCCCCGCACACTATACGCTGAAATTTCATAATAGTGTGAGTCACTATTATGAGCGAAAAGCCAGCTACTAATTAGTTTGGCTTTTGGCTGATAGAACCGTTCTCGAACGTAACTCGAGCTAACAAACTTTTAGCAAAAAGCTCGAGTTCTAGTTCTATCTAGAACACCCCCCAAAATCACTCGAACCGCGAACTAGAGAACCACGAACCATGAACCGCGCTCAACTCTAGACCTTATATGTAGCAGATCCGGGATCGTCGTGGGACGACATGTGTGGATTATGTCAGACCTGCAAGTTGTTTTGGCGATTAATAATAAAGTATTATTGTGTGTTTGGGTTTAATTCTTTTCACTGATAGGGTTAGTCATGGGGAGGTCTTAAAGACCTCTCTCCATTGCTAACCTCTGGATTGATGACCGCTCTTATTTTCTGACAAATCACAGCTGTCATTAACCCCTTATATTACTCCAAATTGCACTGCACCAGGGCAATCAAGATGAGCCAAGTAAAGAACCAGCATTGGCACATCTAATGAGCGCAACACTTCCGAAGCAGCTGCTGGCTGCTATTTTTAGGCTGGGGAGCCCAATAACCATGGGCTTCCCTAGTCTGAAACTACCAGCCCCTAGCTTTCCCCTCTATCTTGTCAGGGAAACAAAAATTAGGACAGCACGCTATCTTTCTAAACTATATGGCGGCCGCGGCCTCAAATGTTGTCTGTTTGATCTGTAATGGGTATCAATATACAGGGGACCTTAAATCATTTTTTTCAATTATTTATTTACTTTTGAACTTCACAACCAAACACAGATGCTGATACGTCAGCAGTCCGTGTTCGGGGTCCATGCATGGACGCTAGTTTTCCGGTACGACCCCAGAACTTTACAGTTCGCGTCCGCCCATCATTAAATACATGCCATAGCCACTAGAGATGAGCGAACCTGAGCTTTGGTGTTCAGTGTTCGTACCAAACATAGACGTTATAAAAAAACAGAGTTCGAGTTTGGAGTTCAGGTGTTTTACATATGCACACTGGGGGTTACAACAGTCTTATAGGATGTAGTGTGAACAAAAAATTAAATGAAAAACGCTACCCACCCCCGGAAATGGTTGGTTTATGGCTTGCTGTATGTGGATAGAAACCCAATTGCTCAATTAGTGACTTCCATTGGGGTTCACGTCAAGTCCAGGCCCCATTCCAAACTTTTTTGAAAGTCAGGCTGCATCCTCCTAATCGAACTTCCACGGGTACACTCATCTATAATAGCCGCTAACAAAAATACTAAGTCTACCTGTTAAAAAGAATCTGTTGGCAGAATTTTACTTCCACACTATATGTGCATGTAGCTCTTTCAAAGACAAGTCCTGTATTCCTTTATATATCCAATCCATTGTTTAATCGCTGAAAAATCATTCAATTTATATTGAAATGAGGCTGTAGATCTGAAACCTGTGTGAATTCAGCTCTATTTTTTATCGCTCTTCCTGCTTGACTGTGGCTCCTCTGCCTGAAGTCACACAACATTGATGATACAGTGCAAGCAACTGTCATGCACACTATAGTGCACAAATGGTAAATATGCTAAAATAAGAGCATTATCACATCAGGTATGTAGGAGTATTAAGTGAACGGCAATGGTGAAGGAAAACACTGCATCTAGGGAAAGGGGAGATGGTAACCCTTAATCAAACCTACTCTTGGCCCCTGGGATCCCTCATCACCCTAGATATGTTTTGCACCTATGTGCTGAGCTGTAAATCTAGATAAGGAATGGGTGGGATGACCTTTTGGTTAACCACACTAAACAAGACACAGGGAGCACATACATAGGGAAAGTGCATGAGCAACTTATCTCCAGATGCCTTGTGGAAGTGGAAGTTCAGCAAAGAGCCACAACACTCCCACAGATGAGTGCAAGCTGCGTACCATTATGAAGGAACTGAATATCACCAGCACAAGTAAAGGGGAAATGAAAGTATTTAAACTCAGGGGGAAATTCAGATGATTAGCATCTGTATGGAAAAAGAGCTCTGCAGGATCCTAGAGGGAAAGAAATGAAAACCCAACAGAGAAGATACCTAGTACAATGAATACTAACAGCCAGAATAATAGAAAGTCAGGGAGTGTTTTGGGCAGCCAAACGCTGTGACTTTCTATTGCTGGAAACTGCAAGACAGTCTGTCACCCATGACACACCTGTGACAGTCCTACTTAAAACTACTATACCTGACGCACCATGTTGTTGCACAGACTAGAGGTCCCAGCTGTGCAGTCCCTAAAGGTTCCTGCACAGACTGAAACAACCCTTACTGGATGACTTAGATGACCACTCAGACCTTTTCTTCCTAAGTGGCCATTGAGGGTTCCAGATACCTTTCTAAAAATCTAGGGTAAGGTACAAAGTAAAATAAGGCAAACCACAAGTTATAATCTGCCAGGAGAAATACAAGATGAACAGGCTATAGTTCCAAGCAGGGTCAACTTTAGAAATATCACCAGCGGGAAATAGAAGCCTTGGTTGATTTAAATAGTTACACCCACTAGTTGATAGGGCTGACAAAGTTACAGCATAGGAAACACTTGTTGGCATAAAGGCAATGAACAAACAAAGTGAATTCATAGAGACAAAGGGGTACTTTGCATGCTGCAACATTGCTACTGCGATATCGTCGGGGTCAAATCGAAAGTGACGTACATCCGGCGCCGGTAACGACGTTGCAACGTGTAAAGCCTAGATGCGCCGATAAACGATCGCAAAAGCGTCGAAAATCGGTGATCTGTGTAGCGTCGGTCATTTTCATAATGTCACACCAATAGGAGATATGATGTTGTCAAATCTGAGGTATGATAGCAAAAGAAAGGGTTTGGGTGATAAACACTTCTGATTTGCAGCTTCATATGCATATCAAGTGAATCAATGATCTCATTCAAAGAGCTATGTATAAAAAAATTGTATTGTGAAATATCCTGCTGATAAATTTTCTTATAGCAATGAAGAATATATGGTTGAAATCCTTTCAAATGTATAATAGCCATTACATTGCTGGCACGTTGATAGCATTTCCCAAGGATAATTATCAACTTTAAAAAACCCTAAGTTTCTTTAAAGACAACCTGTCGTGTAAAAAAGACACTATTAACCTGCAGATATGGGCTAAATATGCAGGTTAATAGCATGCTGGACTTGCCGAATATAAAGAGAGAAGAGGGGCACTCACCCGTTGAGGGGAAAAAATGGTCCTTTATTTCACATAAATCACACGAGGCATAGGGAGATTGCGGGAAATGAGGACAACGGTTGTTGCTTCGCGCTTCCTGCATCATCCCTCTGCCTCGTGTGATTGATGTGAAATAACGGACCATTTTTTACCTTCACTGGGTGAGTGCCCCTCTTCTCTCTTCATATTCGACTTCATATCTATTACTCAGTTTTTGGTTAGCACCCCCGACTTGTTGGACCTCAGCTCTCCTTCCCAGTCAATGGCTGTTGCTGATTAAATAACTGTCGTTGGAGTCAGCGGTGCTGGACCGTCTGCCTTCTGTGCTATTGCATTCTGAACTTGCCCATTACCAATACTTGGAGCATGGCTGCCGAAAGTAAGTGAACCTTATGGATATTTAAGTGTATGACAGACTCAGTACTACTTCCAATACTGAAGGAAAATTCTTCTAATTTCTTGAAAGTACATGTAATAAATTATATGGTGGTGCTAATCTTCAAAGACCCTGCTAAAAAGTAGCAACTAGTGAAGGCCGGAATCACAGATAACCAGGATCAGCGGGTCTTACCGAGTTAAAAAAAAAAACAGTTCCAGAATTGGTGTTGGATGCTGGTTCCCATATATGTCTATATGGACCAAAATCTGGCAATTAAACATGGTGGTGGAAAGTATAGGGGGATATGAGCAAGTGGGATATACATACTGAGGCTCTGGCACAGCTGTAACTTCTCCTGCAGTCGCTCAGTTACTTCCAGACCCGCTTATTACATTCATTGCAAATGCACTGCTTTCCCCGCCCACTGGTGTCTGTGATTGGTTGCAGTCAGACGCGCCCCCACCTTGAGTTTCAGCGTGTCAGCTGACTGCTTCCAATCACAGATGCTTTGTGCGCCTCTTGTGGTATAAAAATAAATAAATAAAACAATTATCATACAGTCCCTCCATATTGTGATACTCAGCACAGATAAAGCATACAGCTACAGACTGCTGCCCCCAGCTATGCACTTTTCATGACTGTGTATCACAGAAAGCACAAGAGAGAGGTGTTCAATGCCGCGCCAATAGATCACTTCAGAAGATGTTCAGATCAGTGTCACTTTATTGTCATTCAGGTCGACGCGTTTCTGGAGCATCTGCCCCCTTCATCAGGACCACCAGGAATAGAAATAACATCCAATCTGATAAGCTTTCCACGATGACGAAAGCTTATCTCCAATGGCTAGAGAAAGCAGGCTCAGTTTCATTCTAAAAACAGGGAGCAGCGCCTGTATACTGTGACTGACAGCCGGCTCCTCTCTATAAGCTAGGTAGAGGAACCATTCCAAAATGGGTCTTACATTTGAAAGGCACTGTATAGTATTACAGTTTGCAAATAGGGAAATGAGTTACCGCAACAAGCTTCCCACGATGACGAAAGCTTATCTCCAATGGCTAGAGAACGCAGGCTCAGTTTCATTCTAAAAACAGGGAGCGGCGCCTGTATACTGTGACTGACAGCCGGCTCCTCTCTATAAGCTAGGTAGAGGAACCATTCCAAAATGGGACTTACATTTGAAAGGCACTGTATAGTATTACAGTTTGCAAATAGGGAAATGAGTTACCGCAACAAGCTTCCCACGATGACGAAAGCTTATCTCCAATGGCTAGAGAACGCAGGCTCAGTTTCATTCTAAAAACAGGGAGCGGCGCCTGTATACTGTGACTGACAGCCGGCTCCTCTCTATAAGCTAGGTAGAGGAACCATTCCAAAATGGGACTTACATTTGAAAGGCACTGTATAGTATTACACTTTGCAAATAGGGAAATGAGTTACCGCAACAAGCTTCCCACGATGACGAAAGCTTATCTCCAATGGCTAGAGAACGCAGGCTCAGTTTCATTCTAAAAACAGGGAGCGGCGCCTGTATACTGTGACTGACAGCCAGCTCCTCTCTATAAGCTAGGTAGAGGAACTATTCCAAAATGGGTCTTACATTTGAAAGGCACTGTATAGTATTACAGTTTGCAAATAGGGAAATGAGTTACCGCAACAAGCTTCCCACGATGACGAAAGCTTATCTCCAATGGCTAGAGAAAGCAGGCTCAGTTTCATTCTAAAAACAGGGTGTCCTGACCAATTCTTTAAACAATATAAAGCACATGAAGTTTGCACTATTATGAATGTATACTATTTTTTTCTCTCCACATTGCACAATTTTAATTCAATAGGCCTTACTCAGAACAAACATATGAGACAGATAACAGATTCTTTGCAAGTCTTTCATTTGCAATAGATATAATCTTTTTTGGGTTATTTTCCCATTCCATATGTTCATTACACTGTAATATATTAGACTGCCTATGAGAATTTTAAGAAATCAAAAATAACAAATTCCATGCAAAATAAAAAAAAGCCTCAAAAGCAATTTCGCAACATAAAAATAAACATGTCAATGTATTCTAAGAGTGTTTACAATTCCTATTAATCTCCTGATAGTATTCAGCTTCACAGATTCTTTTCAGTGCTGTATCAAACATTCCTGATAAAGTGCAAAAATGTGAGGTTTTCATTTGAATAATGACACAGAAATTTACATCAGTGTAGAACATAATAAACATTTGCTAATCAAAGCCTCTATCAGCAGCGTCAACACATCATTCTGCATTCTAGAGGCTTTGTGTTGCTCATTTTGATTTTGCATACCAATTAGGTTATTAAAGAGGGAAATGGCTGTGTGTTTTTGTACAGTCATTTGAAATTTAGATACTTGATTATAATTTAGAACCAAGCATGTCTGAGGCGATTCACGACACTTCACAGTTAATCTATGAGACATTGTTCTTTTTTTGTGCGCAATACTAAATGTGAAAAAACAGATGGCTGACAAAATGAAAAAGATTAGAAGTGACTGTAATCTCCCATCCAGTATGAGAACGTAAATTTGAGACTCCCTAAATATGCATAATAAATGTTCGTCTATCCCTTGCTTAATGTTAATTCCCCTAAAAATCTAATTGTAAGTACAATGAACCAATGTGGGACATTCTACTTGACTGTAATCAAAATTATGTGCACTGTGCACGGTGCAATTCTCATAACAGTTTTCTGTTTTCTATTTTTTACTAAAATATAAAATTGTGGCATTTCTGAAAGGTACAAATATATCATGATACAGCTAGATTTCTTAATGGAAAAAAAATGTATCTCGACTAGGGATGAGAAAGTTCGAACTGTAAAGTTTGGCGTTAGTACCGAACAACATGTTGGAACCAAAAACAGACTATTACCTGTACATCCAGTCCTTTTTCAGGTTTGTCATCTGAATGAAGCTTGTTGAAAGGCTGCAAAGCAGCTAATCAACAAGCATTTTGGTGTAGGCACTTCCGACCCCATCTCAGCCATGTCAAGTATTGTGTTACGGGGGCTGTCGGATAATAAGGGAATGGAAGGCTGACTGTCAGGGTGCACCATGCAGAGCTCTGCTGCAGAGTAGGGCAGAGGATAGGGGAAACCTGTACCACCAAAGCGGTACTAACACTGTTACGTCACAGTGTCACCAACGCCAATAGCGGCGTATACTGTTTAAGTCACAGCGACTACCTCTCAGCATAACATAGGAATGGAAATGCAAAAGAATGAGGAATACAACATAAAAGTGCAAAGAAGTCTCACAATCTGTGAGCGTGAAAGCACCTGTCTCAGTTAACAGTCACAGAGACTAAGTGTAGTGTGTGCAATATGGCACCTAAATATGTCCTCTCCACTTGTGGTGCAAGGATACGGACAGCAGCAATGTTGTTAGCTTGAAACTCCTGCCTATGACCGCTCCCCTAGTGTGCGAGGATACGGACTGCTGCAAGAGGCAGCGTAGTGGAGCGTTACCCTAGAAGGCAACGACCACCTAACCTACCTATGTCCGCTCCACTAAGGTGCGAGGACATGGACAACAGTACGGCTGAAAGGTACAGGTGCGCTACCCTACCGATAGCGTTCACCTCAGGGTAGAACCACAAGGCCCAGTCAGACCATGTGCAGCAAGTGATAGCGCTCACCTCAGGGTAGAACCACAAGGCCCAGTCAGACCATGTGCAGCAAGCGATAGCGCTCACCTCAGGGTAGAACCACAAGGCCCAGTCAGACCATGTGCAGCAAGCACATGCCTATGTCCACTCCATTAAGGAGCGAGGATACGGACCACAGCATAAGCTGCAAGGTACAAGAGCGTTACCTGTTACGAGGGGGACCCGGGGAAGCGTGCCAAGATGGGAAATGGACAGCTTCCAAGGTCAAGGTCAAGGTCCACTGTGCGGTGTAAGGGACCACTGCTATGGTCAGAAAAGAGTGAGCGGGTTGCTGCTAGTGATCGTCTGGAACGTCACAGACGATCTATGTACACCGGTCCGCCCTAACCCGTGAGGGTTGTATGGCTCGGGGCTTCTCGTACGGTGTACCTGTTGCACGGGGACGCACAGAGGTGCCTACACATGTGTGCCAGCGGGAGTCACAGGAATATGGCACGGGGGTAGCACAGAGGTGCCCACGCACGTGTGCTTCAGAAACCAAGTGAGTCCGACAGAGACTCGAGGAGCTCACCTGGGACAGGAACACAGCCTGCTAAACGGGATACTGCCGGAGCAGCAAGGCAGGGGCAAGACCTGCAAACTAGGTGCTGCCTGAGCAGCAAGGGCAAAGCCCACAAAAGACAATAATGCCTAAGCAGTGGCGTGGCAGCACGCTGCCAGACATCCAAACATAGAAGGACAGTCACGCACTGCCATGATGGCAGGGGGAGCTTTTAAGGAGGTGTAGCTCCACCCAAGGGCGGGCGCGAGACGGGCGTGACCCAATCAGGATTCGTGACGTCCTGGCCCAGCCAGTCAGGATTCAGCACATCACTAGCCTCGTCATCGGGCCGTGTGATATCAGTGAGCGAATCAGAAGACGTCACGTGGAGCACATGCTCCTCTTCCTGCCTCTGGGTCATAAAGGCGGGATCCCCGGTTTCACAATGTGCAGAGACATGGGAAGTCTTGCTGCTTCCCTGAGCATCTATTCTTTGCACACTGCGCAACCTCCCAGAGCCTCTGTGATGCTGAGCAGGAGAGCTCGTGGCAGGCAAGGGATGGGAGACCGCTCCATTCCTTACAAGGGGAGAACCACTAGGTGTCACCCTTCTGCTGTGTCTCTGATAAGGCAACTCCTGCAGACTGCGCAGTCTCCCAGACCTTTGGCGCTGCTGAGCAGGAGGGCTCGTGGCAGACAAGGAATGGGGGACCACCTCATTCCTTGCAACAAGAGAGCCACGACATGTAACAGTTATCCTACTGATAACACTCACCTAGATAGACAATAGGTGCCGCAAGGGACATGCACAGAGCATCTACTCCTATGCAGGAACCAAAAGGACTGAGCGCCGAGCAGCGTGCGTCAGGGTCTTATATAGACTCTGTGCCTCATCCAAGATGGAGGACACCAGCCAATCCGCTGCGAGAATTGTCAGCAATGACATCACGCTGGCCTATCCCAGAGCAAAGCGTAATAAGCACATGACCAGCGGCCAATCGGCTTAGAATGTGTTAGAGACATGTGACCTCGTGTCAGCGATTATGTCACCCGCACATGTGCAGTGGCTCCAAGATAGGACTTAGTCTCCAGCGCTTGCACATGCTCAGTAGCATGGAATCAGAACATAGTCTCCAGTGCCACACAGACCTGGGACCAAGATATAGCATAGCCAGACCACAGCAAAGGATAAGGAGACGTGCAGATCCCCAGAAACGGGAACCATAACAGTACCTCCCCCTCAAGGGCCCCCCCTCCGGTGGCGCAGGTACTCGGCAACTAAGTCAGGAGCATTGACAGCCTCCTCAGGATCCCAGGAGCGATGCACAGGACCGTAGCCCTCCCAATCGATCAAAAAGAACCTGCGACCACAAACCATCTTAGAACCAACGATGGCCCGTACCTCATAGCTGGACTGAGAGGAATCGGAGAAAGGAGATGGCTCTGCACGGGCATGGGATAGAATAGCCGCTTCAAGAGCGAAAAGTGGAATTTGTCATGGCTCCTAAGATGGGCAGGTACCTTCAGTTGATATACCACTGGATTAACCTGGCGAAGTACCTCATAAGGACCCAGGAATCGAGGAGCAAACTTGGCAGAGTCCACTCTAAGTTTCACGTTTTTAGCAGAGAGCCATACGAAATCCCCTGGGGAAAAGACAGGAGAGGGACGGCAAAAACGATCGGCTACCGTCTTCATACGTTCCTTTGCTACTTGGATCGCACTCTGAGTCCGATCCCAGACCTCCCTAGCACTGGTTGCCCAATCAGCCACAAGAGGCGGTGGTACGGAGGCGGGAAACGGAACAGGCACCCTGGGATGTTGCCCATTATTGAGAATGAAAGGCATCTGCCCAGTGGCTTCTGCCACGGAATTGTTAAGGGCAAACTCTGCCCAGGGTAGGAGAGTAGACCAATTGTCATGATTCTCTGAGACAAAGTGTCGTAGGTATATGATCATAGATTGCTTGGTTCGTTCAACCAACCTATTGGTCTCCGGATGGTAGGCCGAAGAGAGGTTCAACTCTATCTGTAAGAGACTACACAGATCTCGCCAAAACTGGGAAGTAAATTTTGGACCTCTGTAACTGACGATACGGTCTGGCATTCCATGCAGCCTAAAAACATGTTCGAGGAACAATTTGGCCAATACCCTGGAGGATGGTATTCTCGGTAAGGGTACCAGATGAATCATCCGAGAGAAATGATCAGTTATTACTCACACAATCCAATTCCCTTGAGAGCAGGGAAGTTCACCCACAAAACCCATGCCTACCACCTCCCATGGTCTATCTGGCACGGGTAATGGGTGTAAAACACCAGCAGGTCTCTGCCGCAAAGGACAGTTGCGAGCACAAGAAAAACACGATTGGATGTATCTCTTGACATGGTTGGCCAACTGGGGCCACCAAGACCACCTCTCGAGTAATTCTCGTGTCCTTGTAATGCCAAAATGCCCACCCACCTAAGAGGTGTGGGCCCATGACAGAATGTCATTCTGTCGACTAGGAGGAACGAACGTCTTGCCTGGTGGAATCTGATCTAACGTTACAGGAGAGAGTGTGTGAAAAACCCTGGATGGAAGAATGAGACAAGGGTCCGACTCCTCATTCTCTTCCTGAGATGATTCCATAGAGCGATAGAGTGCGTCGGCCTTGTTATTCTTACTCCCGGTAAGATAATTAATGGAGAAGTTAAACCGAGAGAAAAACAAGGACCAGCGAGCTTGCCGAGGATTCAAACGTTGTGCAGTTTGCAAATACGTCAGGTTCTTATGGTCCGTAAAGACCTGAAAGGGCTGCCTGGATCCCTCGAGCAAGTGACGCCACTCCTCCAATGCTAATTTTAGGGCAAGTAGCTCCCTGTCACCAACAGTGCAGTTTCTCTCAGCAGGGGAGAACGTCTTTGCAAAGAAAACACACAGTCTTTTTCTACCTGAGCTGTTCTTTTGATATAGAACTGCTCCAGCTCCTACAGAGGACACGCCCACCTCCATGAGAAAGGGCCTATTCTCGTCAGGTCTTTGGAGGACCGGAGCAGATGAAAAGTGTTCCTTAACTGCCTTGAAAGCCTGGGATGTCTCAGTAGACCAGACCTTAGGATTGGCGCCCTTTTTAGTCAAAGCTACTAACGGAGCTACCAAGGTAGAAAAGTGTTGTATAAATTGCTGGTAATAATTTATGAATCCCAGGAAGCGTTGTACTGCTTTCAAGGAATGAGGTTCAGCCCATTCCATAACTGCAGAAAGCTTCGCAGGATCCATTGCCAATCCCTCATGAGAAATGATATAACTTAAGAAGGGTAGAGAGGCTTGCACAAATATACATTTCTCGAGCTTGGCAAACAGGGAGTGCTCCCTTAGACGAGACAGAACCCTGATCACATCCAACCGATGTGTCTCCAGGTCGGGAGAAAAAATTAGTATATCATCCAGATATACCACCACGGATGATAACAGTAAATCCCTAAACACGTCATTTACGAAGTCCTGGAACACTGCGGGTGCATTACATAAACTGAAAGGCATGACGAGGTATTCATAGTGACCGTCTTTGGTGTTAAAAGCGGTCTTCCATTCGTCACCCTCTCGAATTCGCACTAAGTTATAAGCACCTCGCAAATCCAACTTCGTAAATACCTTAGCTCCCCATAATCTGTCAAAGAGTTCAGAAATTAGGGCCAAGGGGTATCTGTTTTTTACAGTGATGGCGTTAAGACCCCTGTAGTCTATGCAGGGACGCAGATCACCCTCTTTTCTCCGCAAAAAGAAAAACCCAGCACCTGCAGGTGAGACAGACTTGCGGATGAAGCCCCTCTCCAGACTATCCTTTATATAGGCCAACATAGCCTCGGATTCTGGGATAGACAAGGGATATACCCTGCCCTTTGGTGGAACAGAACCCGGCAAGAGGTCTATAGCACAGTCATAAGGCCTATGAGGTGGAAGAATCATAGCACTCTGTTTGGAAAACACATCAGCAAAATCCAAATAGGGTGTAGGTAAGGTAGAGAGATCAGTTGATGCAACCGCAACGACCTTAGGTGGTAAGGGAAGACATCGGGACTGACACTTCGAACCCCAACTAATAATGCTGTCGGACTCCCAGTCAATTAGAGGAGCATGAGTCCGAAGCCATGGAAGACCCAGAAGTACGTCGTCTATACCCTCAGGCAAAACAAGAAAAGAAATCTCCTCTATGTGACCCTGAGACAGAGAAAGGCGCAAGGGAACTGTCCTCAATGTAATGGAGTCAGACAACATAGTCCCATTAACAGCACGGACAGGAATAGGCGCCTCTAACATGATAGAGGGAATATTGTGTCTCTTTACAAATCCTGAGGACACAAAAGTCCCGTCAGCTCCGGAATCCACAAAAGCCATAATAGGCCATGTATTCTCAGAGAATGAGAGATGACCTGGGACACTACACTTGGAGGGTGCAGAAGACGTCTCTAGTAACCCCCTCTAATGGTTACTAGGCCTGGGAGTTTCCCTGACGGCTAGGACACTTGTTGGCATAGTGCCCAGCCTGATGACATATGTAACAGATAGGAGGACCCGCCTTACGAGGTCGGGAAGTAGTAAAGCCCAACTCCATAGGAGTAGGAGATGTCTCGGATACTGAGAAAGATGGAGAAGGAACCACAGCAGCTGAGCCAACTCGACGCTTGGGACGTGACAAGGTAACCTCGAGTCTACGTTCCTTATGGAGTACATCGATCCTAGTTGCTACCGTAATAAAGTCCTCCAGAGAAGGAGGAACTTCCCGAATAGCAAGAGCATCTTTGACATAGCCTGCAAGACCTCTCCAGAAGATAGATATTAACACCTTCTCAGGCCAGTCTAACTCTGCTACCAAGGTACGAAAAGCAATGGCATAAGAGCTGGTAGATAACGAACCTTGAGACAGATCTAGCAGTCTCAAAGCCGCATCATGGTTAACCTGCGGTCCCATGAACACCGTTTTAAGAGCATCAAGGAAGTCTTGATGTCTCTGAGTAACCAAATCAGAGCGCTCCTATAAGGGAGTAGCGCACTCTAAGGCTTTATCCTGAAGCAGGGATATAATGAAGCTTACTTTGGACCCCTCCGTGGAGAAGCGAGAGGCATTAACCTGAAGGTGAATCTGACACTGGCTTATGAACCCACGACAAGACCTGGCATCGCCAGAGTATCTGTTGGGTAGAGCAAGTCGTGGGTCATGTGGCGAAGACACCAAAGTTTGAGGTTTATCCTCTACAGTCTTGAGCCTTGCTTCAAGAAGCTGTATATACCGATGTAATTGTTGATACTCTGCCATCTATGCCAGACCCTTGGCTCAGTCCTAATGTTACGGGGGCTGTCGGATAATAAGGGAATGGAAGGCTATCCGACAGTCAGTGTCCACCGTGCAGAGCTCTGCTGCAGAGTAGGGCAGAGGATAGGGTAAACCTGTACCACCAAAGCGGTACTGACACTGTTACGTCACAGTGTCACCAAGGCCAATAGCGGCGTATACTGTTTAAGTCACAGCGACTACCTCTTAGCATAACATAGGAGTGGAAATGCAAAAGAGTGAGGAATACAACATAAAAGTGCAAAGAAGTCTCACAATCTGTGAACGTGAAAGCACCTGTCTCAGTTAACAGTCACAGAGACTAAGTGAAGTGTGTGCAATATGGCACCTACCTATGTCCGCTCCACTTGTGGTGCAAGGATACGGACAGCAGCAATGCTGCTAGCTTGAAACTCCTGCTTATGACCACTCCCCTAGTGTGCAAGGATACAGACTGCTGCAGGAGGCAGCATAGTGGAGCGTTACCCTAGAAGACAACGACCTCCTGACCTACCTATGTCCGCTCCACTAAGGTGCGAGGACATGGACAACAGTACGGCTGAAAGGTACAGGAGCGCTACCCTACTGATAGCGCTCACCTCAGGGTAGAACCACAAGGCCCAGTCAGACCATGTGCAGCAAGCACCTGCCTATGTTCGCTCCACTAAGGTGCGAGGATACGGACCACAGCATAAGCTGCAAGGTACAAGAGCATTACCCTACCGATAACGCTCACCTAGATAGACAATAGGTGCCGCAAGGGACATGCACAGAGCGTCTACTCCTATGCAGGAACCAAGAGGACTGTGCGCCGAGCAGCGTGCGTCAGGGTCTTATATAGACTCTGTGCCTCATCCAAGATGGAGGACACCAGCCAATCCGCTGCGAGAATCGTCAGCAATGACGTCACGTTGGCCTATCACAGAGCAAAGCATCATAAGCACATGACCAGCGGCCAATCGGCTTAGAATGTGTCAGAGACATGTGACCTCGTGTCAGCGATGATGTCACCCGCACATGTGCAGTGGCTCCAAGATAGGACTTAGTCTCCAGCGCTCGCACATGCTCAGTAGCATGGAATCAGAACATAGTTTCCAGCGCCACACAGTCCTGGGACCAAAATATAGCATAGCCAGACCACAGCAAAGGATAAGGAGACACGTAGATCCCCAGAAACGGGAACCGTAACATATTGATTGTAATTGGTCGGCATTCCACTGACAAGAAATAAATAAATAAATAGCTTGGGCTCCCTCCCTATTTTTGATAACCTACAAAGTTAAAACAGGTGGATATGGGCTGAAATACCCAGCGGTCTGCTTTACTGTGACTAGTTATCTAACATAGAGGGGATCAGATGCCGGTTTTTAAAATAATTCAAATGAATGATTTCAATAATCGTTGTTGGTCCACTTATGTTTTATAACCAGCCAAGATAAAGCTGACAGCTGGTAGTTAGTATTATCAGGGTGGAAAGAGCCATGGATACTGCCCCTTTCTAGTCTGAAAATAGCAGCCTAGAGCCACCCCAAAATTGGAGCATTCATTTGATGTTCCAATTCTGGCTGTTTACCTGGCTCTTCCTAACTGGGCTGGTACAGTAGCAATTGAGATAATATATAGGGTTTCAAAAATCACAGCTGCCATCAAGTCCTAGGTTAAAAATAGGGAAGTGTCTATGAGACACCCTAATTACTAAACATGTAAGTCAAAAGAAAACAACAAACACATATGGAAAAATCCTTTATTTGCAGTGTGAGAAACCTTCCTGCTGGGTCCTCAGGAGGTTGAATAAACAACTCGATGGCCTTTCAGTTAGACAGGCCTGAATTGTGGGTCTCTAGTTGTGTGACTAGGAATATTCCAGTTTGTGCAATAACCATTAGGGAGTTGTGCAGCTAGGGATACTAGTCTATACAGTAACCAGTAGGGTGCAGGTACGGCTGGATAGTCAATGTTACCTATTTTCCTGTGTTGGAACACATGTGCACATTTTTATTTTTGAAATAATTCACTAATATGTCATGGCATTATGTTAGGATCTGAGTCTTTCTCAAATTTTGAACTGCGGTTTGCAGTATGTTTAATGAAAAAAATATACACTTTTGAATATTTTTTCAACTAGTCTTTTTTGTAGTCTTGAATTGTTTTCAGAAAATATATCCTTTTAAAGGTAGACATGTAGATATGTACATGTTAATCAGTGACACAAATTGCTACTTCATTTGTATAATTCTCTAAAAGCACATTTTTTTTAAACTGAAATGCTACTTTTGTAGTTTATCTTGGGTTATGTTTTAGTTCCAAAATACAATATGTAGCTAGTAGAGATGGGCGAATAGTGAAGTATTAGAGTTCAAATTATTTCAGCAAAATAACTTCTATTATTCATGTATTTGCACCAACTAACGAACCTAATGCAAGTCAATAGGAAGCTCAAATATTTTCAGCTGTAAAAAGGCTGAAATAGATGGAAAAGTGTTCAAACTGAATGGGAACAACATAGGAAAGATACCTGGATGCTTTTCTAACTCACAGTTTGTTTCTGGAATTAATATTGTCAGAGTATTATGGGGATTAAAAACAGGAAAATAACTATTACTGAGATTCCTCACAGCTATTACAGTACTTCCAGGTCCACTCATTAGATTTTATACATATGCACTGCTTTCCCCCGCTCATACTCTCTTCTGCAGGTGTCTGTGATTGTCTGCCCTCACAGTAACTGTATAGGTCTCCAAATGGAGTATGAAAATAAATACTGTAAATAAAAAAAAGTTGCAGGGTCCCCATATATAGATACCCAGTATAGATAAAGCAGATGACTACAGGCTGCAGTCTCCAGCCGTTTGTGTAATCTTTTATATACTTTTATATACTTTTTTAAAAAAGCATGCAGTCTTCTGAATTTTGATACCCAACCAAGCTAAAGCCGACAGCTGGGGGCTGGTACACTCATCTTGGGTGAGGCCATGGTTATTTAATCCTAATGCCTAAAAACAGCAGCCCACCGCCACCCAGAATTGTTGCATCCATTAGATGACACAATTTCAGCGATTTATCTGGGTTACCCCAATTGGCATGGTGCAGTAGCAATCAGGGTAATATAAGGGGTTAATGACAGCTGTCATTTGTCAAAAATCACAGCTGCCACTAGGAGACCCCCCCATTTCCAGCCCTGTAAGTAAATACAAATAAACATAAAAGACATAGAAATATCCTTTATTAAAAAATACCCTCTTTTCCTAATTTAGTACCCCCAAAACACCTAGGTCCTATGTAATTCACACCATGACATCCCACAATAATCCCAGCTCTGCTACATACTTAAATCTTACTAAATAGTAGAGTTGAGCGCGGTTCGTGGTTCTCCAGTTCTAGGCTCGAGTGATTTTGGGGCATGTTCTAGATCGAACTAGAACTCGAGCTTTTTTGCAAAAGCTCGATAGTTCTAGAAACGTTCGAGAACGGTTCTAGCAGCAAAAAACCAGCTAAATCCTAGCTTGGTTTCTGCTGTAATAGTGTAAGTCACTCTGTGAATCACACTATTATCACATTTCAGTGTATAGTGTGCGTGAACAGCGCCTTCAGATCACTGCTGTTTCTATAATGGCGATCGCCATTTTTTTTTTTTTTTTTCTTGTCTTCCTTCCCTAAGCGCGCGCGTCTTGTGGGGCGGGCCAGCATGTCAGCCAATCCCAGACACACACACAGCTAAGTGGACTTTTAGCCAGAGAAGCAACGGCATGTGTGATAGGATGTCCATGTCACATGTCCCTGCATTATAAAAACGGACATTTTCCTCCAGGACGCCATTATCTCTTCTGCGTCTTTGGTGTCAGACATCACTGTCGCAGCTCCGTCTTGAGTCCTATCGCTGATACAGCTGTATGCGCTGCATACACAGCGCTGGACAGCTTAGGGAGAGCACTTTCTAGCAGTCCTTTTAAGGGCTCAAACCGGCAGGGTCAGAGTTAAGGTGACAGGTCCTGAAAACAGCGCCAGCGTCTGTGTAGCCAAGGTCAGGGATTTCCTCCCTGCATTTCCCTATTAGGAGGGATAGAAAGGCAGGCTTCCATTCCTCTACCCAGAGCCCCAAAATCCTGGCACTGTACCCTCGTGTCCTCTGCATACTCCAACTCATTATAACTAAGCCATTATACTAGCAAACACTAAGTGTACCTAGTGGCATCCTATACGTGGCTATTGGACTTTGCTATAGTCACACTAGTGCAAAGACATTTGCAGAGCGCGTCTGCCTGCATTGCACACTTCAACTCATAACTAAGCCATTATACTAGCAAACACTCAGTGTACCTAGTGGCATCCTATCTGTGGCTATTGGACTTTGCTATAGTCCCACTAGTGCCAAGACATTTGCAGAGCACGTCTGCCTGCATTGCACACTCCAACTCATTATAACTAAGCCATTATACTAGCAAACACTCAGTGTACCTAGTGGCATCCTATCTGTGGCTATTGGACTTTGCTATAGTCCCACCAGTGCAAAGACATTTGCAGAGCGCGTCTGCCTGCGTTGCACACTCCAACTCATTATAACTAAGCCATTATACTAGCAAACACTCAGTGTACCTAGTGGCATCCTATCTGTGGCTATTGGACTTTGCTATAGTCCCACTAGTGCAAAGACATTTGCAGAGCACGTCTGCCTGCATTGCACACTCCAACTCATTATAACTAAGCCATTATACTAGCAAACACTCAGTGTACCTAGTGGCATCCTATACGTGGCTATTGGACTTTGCTATAGTCCCACTAGTGCAAAGACATTTGCAGAGCGCGTCTGCCTGCATTGCACACTCCAACTCATTATAACTAAGCCATTATACTAGCAAACACTCAGTGTACCTAGTGGCATCCTATCTGTGGCTATTGGACTTTGCTATAGTCCCACTAGTGCAAAGACATTTGCAGAGCGCGTCTGCCTGCATTGCACACTCCAACTCATAACTAAGCCATTATACTAGCAAACACTCAGTGTACCTAGTGGCATCCTATCTGTGGCTATTGGACTTTGCTATAGTCCCACTAGTGCAAAGATATTTGCAGCACCTCTGCCTGCATTGCACACTCCAACTCATTATAACTAAGCCATTATACTAGCAAACACTCAGTGTACCTAGTGGCATCCTATACGTGGCTATTGGACTTTGCTATAGTCACACTAGTGCAAAGACATTTGCAGAGCGCATCTGCCTGCATTGCACACTCCAACTCATAACTAAGCCATTATACTAGCAAACACTCAGTGTACCTAGTGGCATCCTAAACGTGGCTATTGGACTTTGCTATTGTCCCACTAGTGCAAAGACATTTGCAGAGCACGTCTGCCTGCATTGCAGACTCCAACTCTTTTTAACTAAGCCATTATACTAGCAAACAGTCAGTGTACCTAGTGGCATCCTAAACGTGGCTATTGGACTTTGCTATAGTCCCACTAGTGCAAAGACATTTGCAGAGCACGTCTGCCTGCTTTGCACACTCCAACTTTTTTAAACTAAGCCATTTTACTAGCAAACACTCAGTGTACCTAGTGGCATCCTAAACGTGGCTATTGGACTTTGCTATAGTCCCACTAGTGCAAAGACATTTGCAGAGCACGTCTGCCTGCATTGCACACTCCAACTCATGATAACTAAGCCATTATACTAGAAAACACTCAGTGTACCTAGTGGCATCCTATACGTGGCTATTGTACTTTTGTCTATTCACACTATTGTAAACATATTTGCAGCACGTCTGCCTGCATTGCACACTCAAACTTTTTTAAACTAAGCCATTATACTAGCAAACACTCAGTGTACCTAGTGGCATCCTAAACGTGGCTATTGTACTTTTGTCTATTCACACTATTGTAAACATATTTGCAGCACGTCTGCCTGCATTGCACACTCCACCTTTTTTTAACTCAGCCATTATACTAGCAAACACTCAGTGTACCTAGTGGCATCCTAAACGTGGCTATTGTACTTTTGTCTATTCACACTACTGCAAATCTATGTGCAGCACCTCTGCATGACACCCTCCTGCTCTGTTTTTAATAAGCTATAATGATAGCAAAAAATACTGCCATTTAGTGGCATCATAGAACTGGCTGTTGTATTCCATTAGTGCCCCACTGGTGACAAGCTATTTCTAGCACCTCTACATGACACCCTCATGCACATATTGCTACGCTAATGTTATAGCAAACTCATGGAATTCATTGCTGCATTTCATAATTCGGAGGGATAGAAAGTCAGGCTTCCTTTAGCTTTTCCTTCTGTTCATAGACAGCATCTCCAAGAGCAATTTCCCCTCCACGTCTAAGTGTGGAGAGGCAGCTAGTGCGCATGCGTGTGCCGATGTACCCCAGCTGCAGCATAATTACAGTGTTTCGCCTAGTGAGTATGCTCAGCCTGAATGTGTTATTCCTGACGCTAAGTCTTCTTTTCGGGATACAGCGCATGCTCCCACACTAAGTGTGAAAAGCCTCTTTGCACAGGTGCTTGCATTCCGTGCCGGGTCTAAGTCCTGTTTTGTGCCTAGACACCATGCTAAAGCTGATAGTCTTTTTTCAGAGACTGTATTTCATGCTACTGAGCATGCTCAGGCACTTCCTGCATCAGAGACTAGGTCCGGTAATGAACTCTTTGGCCCTGGCCCTGATGTGGGGGTCCCATATAGACCACAGGGCATCAGGTGTCCTCCCAAATGGCTTGCAGAGGCCCAAACCTATGACTTGTCACCGCATTATTGATGGTCAGACGATGACTGGTGAGGTGTTTGGGTCATGGCAGCCATGAGGTCATCATTGAAGTTGCGGTTCCAAATAGGACGCTAGTTATGCCACTCATGACGTGTCACTCTACTTTTGTCTCTAGGAGGTGCATTGTGGTTCACCCTGGTTTGGGGCGGACCCAGGTTATAAAAGGGGCTGGAGCAGACAAGGAGGTGCGCAGTCTTCTATTATGCTCCGAAAGAACACACCTCCATGTGTTGAACCCATTGCGGCTTTAGGCCAAAGGTAGGCAGGGATAGGGTGTCGATGCAGGCCACCACCACAGTTGGTAACGCAGAACGGTTAAGACCAGCTCCTGTCCTACCAGTCCTGCTTGTGCAGCCCAGTGGCATTAACAGGCCTGCTGCTGCTGATGCGCCTGCTGTCCACAGGTGTGCCCCTACGCACACGGTCAGCGTACTCAATAACCCCTGTGTTGTTAACAGGGAGTTCCTGGGCTGGGTGGGCATGTGGACCCTGTGACGCTAACAGGGCTCACAGTCTCCAGATCCGAATGGCGTCTAACTCGGTTCAGGCTACTATTAGTTTCATAGCCACACAGCTCTGTATCCTCCACCTAACCTTCCAGTTGCCAACCTCTCCTTTTCCAACTGGGAGCACGGTGGACACTGACTGCTGATGGGGATATATACCTTTCTCTTTCTTTTCTTATTAATTTTCGTTATATAGCGGTAACATAGTATATACCACTTTATCCAAATCTGCCAGTCCCACTGTAACAGATGGTGTTTCTTCAGCAAATGTTACTGTTGCTTAACCACCAAATCCACGGACCAAAACTTTTTTCCCCTTTCCAACACACCTGTTCCCCTTTCCACCAGCATCTGTCCTTTTTCAACTCATTTTGGTATATGACCAAAAGTGCAACTCTGCAGGGACACCGTACTCAACGCCATCTCAGCACAGCAGCCATCCCTCGGTCCCTCCGATGTGGACAAGTAAAAGACCATTTCCTCATATCCATGACAAAGCGTTGAGATTCACTCTGTGCAGAACTGGTGTTTAGTGGAAAAGTAGAATACGTGCGTCCATTTCTATGGCAGGAATTATTTTGCCAAATTTTGTCTTGTACCGGGGATGTAACAGTGTGGCAACCCAGTATTCTGGATTACTTTGAATTCGTACAATCCGAGGGTCATGTTGTAGGTAGTGCAGCAAGAAGCCGCTCATGTGTCTTGTGCATCCAGGAGGACCAAGTCCTTGGTGTGTTGGTGGCAGAGAGGTGAGAATCGTGCCTCCTTCCTCTGCCCTCTCCCCACAACCTCGCACAACCGAAATGTGAGCAAGCTCTCACTCATCTGCTGAGTCTTCCATGCCCATCGCCAGTTCGTCCTCCATTTCTTCATGGGCTCCTGCACCTTCCTCAACACTTTTTGCTGATACTATGCGCCCTTGTTAATCCCTCTCCCTCACCATGACTGCCGCATAGGTGCCGCTGACCAGCTGGACCTCGTAGATCTTGTTATCCCTTCCGCATATGACTCCTCCTGTACTTCCTCCCCTTCCTCTTGTCCCAACACCTGACTCCGAATAATAATTACAGTGCGCTCCATCATGTAGATGACCAGAATTGTCACGCTGAGAATGACATTGCCAGTGCTAAACATCTTCGTCGACATTTGTAAACTGTGTAGCAGGGTGCATAGGTCCTTGATCTGACACCACTCCAGCAGCGTGATCTGCACCACCTTTGGATCAAGTTATCCCAGGCTATATGTCATAACGTATTGCAGCAGGGTTCGGCGGTGCTGCCACAAACGCTGCAACATGTGCAGATTCAAATTCCTGCATGTGGGCACATCGCATTTCAGGCGTTTAACCACCAGACCTAAAGACTTCTGTAGCGACGAAAGTTGTTGAGCTGCTGTGTACGCACGATGGAAGTGAGCACATAGCGAGCGTGCACGCTGCACAAGGCCATGTAGGCCGTGATGGTGTTTTAAAAATTGCTGGAGAATTAGGTTCAACACGTGAGCCATACAAGGCACGTGTGTCACATTGCCCTGACGATGGCCCGCAGCCAGGTTTGCATCATTGCCGCACACGGCTGTTAAGTCACCAACGGAGTCCGCTCCGTCAATTTGTACTCCGGTCGCCAGGTGACAACGTGTTCCTTTCATGAATAGTGCTGATGATGGGAGAGGAGTCGATGCCAGCGGCGCAGGTGGACGCAGGTTATGCTCACCCACTGGGCTGCATTACCTTGACAGATGCAGAATCTCTGGCTGAATGTAGCTGGTGGGTATCTCACAGATGAAATACCATCATTCAGCTACAACCAATGGGAAGACACCACACCCTTTTTTAGGCCCATCCTGTCTGCAGACCACTGCCAGACATAGCTATGACCTCTGGTTACTTTTACCCCCAGTTCAGTTTTATGATTTTGTGTGCTTGTTACCTGACTACTTTTCCTGCTTGCTGTTTATGTACCTTGTTGGCCGATCCGCATTTCACCTCTGCTTGTTTTCTGATTAAGTCCTGGCCGTCCCATTCTGTTCCTGTTCCTCAATTAATGTTTTGACCCTGCCTGACTACTATTCTCTGGAACTGCAGCCTTCCACAGGTATTAATCACCTTGGGCCCTGTGCAATTCCTAATCCCTGTATAAGGGTTAAAGGGTTTCAGGGTTCTAGGGGTCCTGCTTGGTGAGTGGCTTCCCTCTAGCCTATCATTAACAGCCCATCTGAGTGTGTGGATCAAGGAAGGCATTACACCGTGCTCTCTGCAGAAGGCTATGTGGGCCAGGATAGTGCTTTAAAAATTGCTGGACAACCAGGTTCAACACATGAACCACACAAGCCATGTGTGTCACATTGTCACAGCGAAGGGCCGCACCCATGTTTGCATCATTGTCGCACCCGGCCTTCCCTGGCTGCTGGTTGAGTGGAGACAACCATTGATGAAACTCGGTATCCAGAGCTAACCGTCCACAACTTCTCAGCGGTGTGACTCACATTTCCCATACATTTCAAAGTAAAACTTTGACCGCCTGATGGCATTGAGCTCTGCTGCCAGCATAGTAAGGAGGTGTGTGGTAGTCCTTGTGCGCAGTTACAAGGAAGGGTGGCCTGACCACACAGGGTTTGCGCCAAGGTGGAGGACCCACACGAGGTTGAAGAGGCAGAAGCAGTGTATTAACTTCTACATACAGAAGAAGGATTGAAACAACTCGTGGGGACGGCAAGACTTGTACAGCAGACCCTTCTCCATCTCTCACCATAGTTTGCCAGTGCCCAGTCAGTGACATGTAATGACCCTGTCTATGCTTACTGGTCCAAGTATCTGTGTTGACATGCACCCTGTCGCACACAGAGTTTCTCAAGGAAGTGGTGATGTTGTGTGCGACATGCTGGTGTAGCGCGGGCATGCTTTTCTTGGAGAAGCAGTGGTGATTGGGCATCTTGTACTGGATCACAGCGACAGACATAAGGTCTCTAAAATCCTGTGTGTCCACTAGGCGGAAAGGCAGCATTTCGGTAGCCAACAGCTTACAGAGGGATAGAGTCAACCTCTTAGCTTTGTCATGGGTCGCAGGAAGTGGCCTTTTATTTGACCACATCTGAGGGACAGAGATCTGGCTGCTGTGTGTAGACGGTGTTGAGTAGGGTGTCCCTGGAAAAATGCAGGTTTGTGAGGAAAGTGCAGGCGGAGACATGATGTTGCCTTCATCCAACGTTGGTGCTATCGATGTCTGAGAGAGCTGTACACACTCACTTGTTTCCCCTTCCAAACCAACTGACGACCTACCAAGCAAACTGCCTGTTGCGGTTACAGTGGTGGAAGTTGTGGGTGGAAAAACAGGTGTGACAGCTGTCCCCACAGTCCTAGAAGATGACGAGCGTGTGGATGCACTGGAAGGGGCAGGCGGTGGATGGTTTGCTCCGCTAGGCCGCATTGCAGCACGGTGAGCTTCCCACCGGGCCATATGATATTTATTCATGTGACGATTCATGGAAGAAGTTGTCAAACTGCTGAGGTTTTGACCTCTACTAAGAGAACCATGACAAATTTTACAGATCACATAATTTGGGCGATCTTTTTCTATGTCAAAAAAGGACCAGGCTAGGCAAGGCTTAGAGGCCATGCGACCTGTTGATCCACCCCGAATAATGCTCAGAGGCAGAGTGGTGGCTGAGGATGCAGTTGTAGACGTGCTACCAGTGCTCCGACTCTGTCCAGGAAGGCGCAAGGTAACTTCGTCGTCGGTTGCATCCTCCTCCACCGCCTCTGTTGACCTCCTCGAGTGTCTGACTGTGGGTTGACAGTAGGTGGGATCTAGAACTTCATCATCAATTGTTGTGTTTGCACTCCCCTCCCCCTCAGACCGAGCCTCTTCTTGCCCTGACCGAATATTTAAGTTGTCATCCCAATCGGGTATCTGCGTCTCATCTTCATCAGTATGTTCCTCATTGTCTATAACCACAGGTGTTGGAAAGGCAGCATTTTGGTAGCCAACAGTTTGCAGATGCTGAAAGTCAACCTCCAAGCCATGTCATGCCCTTCTAAAAGCATGTAAAACACAGCGAGGGGACTCCAACCACAGTCTCCCTCGTTTCCACTAACTGGGCCACACACACCCCACTTGACTGGCATCGGTTGACCCCCCTTTTGAAAAAGAAAAAGATGCTTTGCATGAAGCACTCTCAAAAATACGCGTGCCTTTCCCGTCCCCTGGCTGACCCAGGGGAAGAAAAGTCCTCTGAGAGTCATGACTTGTTCATCTTGGTTCTTTTAGAAACACAGCGAGGGGACTCCAACCACAGTCTCCCTCGTTTCCACTAATTGGGCCACACACACCCCACTTGACTGGCATCAGTTGACCCCCATTTTCAAGATGAAAAAGATGCTTTGCATGAAGCACTCTCAAAAATACGCGTGCCTTTCCCGTCTCCTTGCTGACCCAGGGGAAGAAAAGTCCTCTGAGAGCCATGACTTGTTCATCTTGGTTCTTTTAGAAACACAGCGAGGGGACTCCAACCACAGTCTCCCTCGTTTCCACTAACTGGGCCACACACACCCCACTTGACTGGCATCAGTTGAGCCAATTTTCAAGATGAAAAAGATGCTTTGCATGAAGCACTCTCAAAAATACGCGTGCCTTTCCCGTCCCCTGGCTGACCCAGGGGAAGAAAAGTCCTCTGAGAGCCATGACTTGTTCATCTTGGTTCTTTTAGAAACACAGCGAGGGGACTCCAACCACAGTCTCCCTCGTTTCCACTAACTGGGCCACACACACCCCACTTGCCTGGCATCAGTTGAGCCAATTTTCAAGATGAAAAAGATGCTTTGCATGAAGCACTCTCAAAAATACGCGTGCCTTTCCCGTCCCCTGGCTGACCCAGGGGAAGAAAAGTCCTCTGAGAGCCATGACTTGTTCATCTTGGTTCTTTTAGAAACACAGCGAGGGGACTCCAACCACAGTCTCCCTCGTTTCCACTAACTGGGCCACACACACCCCACTTGACTGGCATCAGTTGAGCCAATTTTCAAGATGAAAAAGATGCTTTGCATGAAGCACTCTCAAAAATACGCGTGCCTTTCCCGTCCCCTGGCTGACCCAGGGGAAGAAAAGTCCTCTGAGAGCCATGACTTGTTCATCTTGGTTCTTTTAGAAACACAGCGAGAGGACTCCAACCACAGTCTCCCTCGTTTCCACTAACTGGGCCACACACACCCCACTTGACTGGCATCGGTTGACCCCCCTTTTGAAAAAGAAAAAGATGCTTTGCATGAAGCACTCTCACAAATACGCGTGCCTTTCCCGTCCCCTGGCTGACCCAGGGGAAGAAAAGTCCTCTGAGAGTCATGACTTGTTCATCTTGGTTCTTTTAGAAACACAGCGAGGGGACTCCAACCACAGTCTCCCTCGTTTCCACTAATTGGGCCACACACACCCCACTTGACTGGCATCAGTTGACCACCATTTTCAAGATGAAAAAGATGCTTTGCATGAAGCACTCTCAAAAATACGCGTGCCTTTCCCGTCTCCTTGCTGACCCAGGGGAGGAAAAGTCCTCTGAGAGCCATGGCTTGTTCATCTTGGTTCTTTTAGAAACACAGCAAGGGGACTCCAACCACAGTCTCCCTCGTTTCCACTAATTGGGCCACACACACCCCACTTGACTGGCATCAGTTGAGCCAATTTTCAAGATGAAAAAGATGCTTTGCATGAAGCACTCTCAAAAATACGCGTGCCTTTCCCGTCCCCTGGCTGACCCAGGGGAAGAAAAGTCCTCTGAGAGCCATGACTTGTTCATCTTGGTTCTTTTAGAAACACAGCGAGGGGACTCCAACCACAGTCTCCCTCGTTTCCACTAATTGGGCCACACACACCCCACTTGACTGGCATCAGTTGACCCCCATTTTCAAGATGAAAAAGATGCTTTGCATGAAGCACTCTCAAAAATACGCGTGCCTTTCCCGTCTCCTTGCTGACCCAGGGGAAGAAAAGTCCTCTGAGAGCCATGACTTGTTCATCTTGGTTCTTTTAGAAACACAGCGAGGGGACTCCAACCACAGTCTCCCTCGTTTCCACTAACTGGGCCACACACACCCCACTTGACTGGCATCAGTTGAGCCAATTTTCAAGAAGAAAAAGATGCTTTGCATGAAGCACTCTCAAAAATACGCGTGCCTTTCCCGTCCCCTGGCTGACCCAGGGGAAGAAAAGTCCTCTGAGAGCCATGACTTGTTCATCTTGGTTCTTTTAGAAACACAGCGAGGGGACTCCAACCACAGTCTCCCTCGTTTCCACTAACTGGGCCACACACACCCCACTTGACTGGCATCGTTTGACCCCCCTTTTGAAAAAGAAAAAGATGCTTTGCATGAAGCACTCTCACAAATACGCGTGCCTTTCCCGTCCCCTGGCTGACCCAGGGGAAGAAAAGTCCTCTGAGAGTCATGACTTGTTCATCTTGGTTCTTTTAGAAACACAGCGAGGGGACTCCAACCACAGTCTCCCTCGTTTCCACTAATTGGGCCACACACACCCCACTTGACTGGCATCAGTTGACCACCATTTTCAAGATGAAAAAGATGCTTTGCATGAAGCACTCTCAAAAATACGCGTGCCTTTCCCGTCTCCTTGCTGACCCAGGGGAAGAAAAGTCCTCTGAGAGCCATGACTTGTTCATCTTGGTTCTTTTAGAAACACAGCGAGGGGACTCCAACCACAGTCTCCCTCGTTTCCACTAACTGGGCCACACACACCCCACTTGACTGGCATCGGTTGACCCCCCTTTTGAAAAAGAAAAAGATGCTTTGCATGAAGCACTCTCAAAAATACGCGTGCCTTTCCCGTCCCCTGGCTGACCCAGGGGAAGAAAAGTCCTCTGAGAGTCATGACTTGTTCATCTTGGTTCTTTTAGAAACACAGCGAGGGGACTCCAACCACAGTCTCCCTCGTTTCCACTAATTGGGCCACACACACCCCACTTGACTGGCATCAGTTGACCCCCATTTTCAAGATGAAAAAGATGCTTTGCATGAAGCACTCTCAAAAATACGCGTGCCTTTCCCGTCTCCTTGCTGACCCAGGGGAAGAAAAGTCCTCTGAGAGCCATGACTTGTTCATCTTGGTTCTTTTAGAAACACAGCGAGGGGACTCCAACCACAGTCTCCCTCGTTTCCACTAACTGGGCCACACACACCCCACTTGACTGGCATCAGTTGAGCCAATTTTCAAGAAGAAAAAGATGCTTTGCATGAAGCACCCTCAAAAATACGCGTGCCTTTCCCGTCCCCTGGCTGACCCAGGGGAAGAAAAGTCCTCTGAGAGCCATGACTTGTTCATCTTGGTTCTTTTAGAAACACAGCAAGGGGACTCCAACTACAGTCTCCCTCATTTCCACTAATTGGGCCACACACACCCCACTTGCCTGGCATCAGTTGATCCCCTTTTTAAAATGAAAAAGATGCTTTGCATGAAGCACTCTCAAAAATACGCGTGCCTTTCGCCTCCCCTGGATGACTCAGGGGAAGAAAGTCCTCTGAGAGCCATGTCCACATTGTCAGTGGACAGACTCGTGTGCTTATCTGCCAGCAGACCCCCAGCAGCACTGAAGACAGGTTCCGAGAGAACGCTGGCTGCAGGACATGACAAGATCCCCAAGGCGTACGTGGCGAGCTCAGGCAATTTATCCAGATTGGAAGCCTAAAATGAGCAGGGCTCAAGTTGCACAATAATGGAATCGATGTTTCCTTGCATATACTCATATATCTGTGTGTCCTCCTCTTTTTCCTTGTCCAGCTGTTTTGTTTTCGCATGAGTATATGTCCTTGTCACTTTCCCATGTGTTTGTGTTGTGTTGTGAGTTGTTTGTCACCTTTTGGACACCTTTGAGGGTGTTTTCTAGGTGTTTTTCTGTGTTTGTGATTGCCTGCCATTGTTTCCTATGCAGTTCGAGTTCGGTTCGTCGAACGTTCGACGAGCCGAACTCGAACGGGACCTCCGTTCGGCGAACCGGCCTCGAGCCAAACCGGGACCGGTTCGCTCATCTCTACTAAATAGCTTTAAAATCATCAAAATCGTATGAAAAGTGCAGTGCATAAATATAAAGTGCAAGTGAACAAACTGTCCATGATCCCACTCAATCCTTCTCCACGAGTGGATAAACCATATACACCGATGAGATGAGCAAACTCCAAGGCAGAATAAATGCTGGTAGGTGGAAAAATAAATAATTAACCACTGTCGTGCCCCATGCAATATTTTCACCCTGACAAGGGCAGCACCCAAGTGTGCAGTGGCAGGGATTAATGCATGAATGCACAACACCAATTGTGTGCACAATAAACACTGGTACTGTTTTTTTTTATGCACTGCAGTTTTTGTATTTTTTTGATGATTTTAATGATATTTAGTAACAGTTATATTTTAGTCCTGGCTTTGCATTCTGTATAGACTAGACTTTAGGGCACAACTTGTCTCTGTGATTGCAGAGAATTGGCTTTGCTATTACATACTGAAGTTGCAGCACACATGCATATTAGAGAATATGACTACCGACTGTGACTTCAGGCAGACACTAACTGAGCCACAGCTGTGAGTGGAGATGTAGCTGAATTTACCTGCAGTCACAACTGGAGGTTCCCAACATACACCACCTGTAACCGCAGGTTAATTTACTCGAGGGGAACTCATTGAACTTAACGAGGCCTGCATCTCCTGGAAGAAAACCTCATTTGTTTTGCGAAGAGATGCAGATTTGTTGCTGGGATATATGCACCAAATTCTTGCACCACTACTGAATCTCCTGGCAAAAAAATACAATATGCAATGCAATTTTGATGTTTTTCTTTGCCAGCAGATGCATATTTGGCGCAGGAATTTGGTGTATAAACTCCAGCACCAAATCTGCATCTTTTGGCAAAAAGAATGTGGTTTTCTGCCAGGAGATGCAGGTTTCAATAAACGCAATGAGTTCACCTGAAGTGAGGTGAGGTCACTCAGTTCACGCGAGAAGTCACATTGAATTGACCTAAGGTCAGTTCCCCTCAGATCACACCTAGGGTACTGTGGGAACCCCAGCTGTGACCTCAGGTGAAGTTATTAAACTCAATGTCGGATTATGCAGTCTGTGCACTTTGAGTATTTGGAGACATTTCTGCATCAACTCTACAGCTTCTGGCAAAAGAGCACCAAAACCACATAAAAATACATGCTCATTTGATGCATTTTTTTTTCTAAGAGATGCAGAATTGGTGGAGACATGTCTGAAACCAAATACTCAATGCACTCACATCATCTAATGTCATCGGGTTCAACTGAGTTCCTTAGGAGCAGCAGGGGAGCGAATTGTGAGCTCCCGTGACCTGTCTGTGAGATTGCTGGATTGTTGGATTGTGGGACACAGTGGCAAAGCAGTCCAACAGTCCAGTAGCTGTGAGGCCCCAAAACATTAAATGAGCCTTTAAGAGAGCCTTTACGTTTCTTGGAGTTCCCAGTTGTTGGGATCCCTGGAGTCTGTTAACTCTGGGTTCAAAAAAGCAATGTGCGCACATGTCATGCACAATCTACATAGATTGTGCAGGGGATGCAGGATGTATGCATTTACGCTGCAGTGCAATACGCAGTGTAAATGCATGCAATTATGCAACATGCGCATGAGCCCTTAAAGTTACTGAATTGACAGCTGACGCGAGACCCAGTGGCTGTGAGCTCTGGAAAGCAAAAGTTATCAGAACACACAGCAACTGGGTCTCCTGGCAGCTGTAAGGCCTGGAAACCTTAAGGGAACCTTTAAGAGGGCATTTTAGAGAGGTAAGGAAAAAAAATTACTGAGCTTACACCTTCTGTCTTAACTGAATGTACTCGCAAAGCAACCAATGAAATATAAAAGCGGGTCTCAAGGAGCCAAAAATATATGCAGCAATAAATGGCTTGATGAATAATAAATCTCCCATTTGTTGCTGAAATTATTCAAAAAACTGCAAAAATTACTCACCAATATAAAGATATTTCTATGCTTACCACATTGGCTGGGGCAGCATAGGCCAGTGGGCCTGGGGAAGGAATTTACATTCTTCCAAAATGCAAAGGATTGATGTCCCTACTGACCTCCATACTCTTGTCTGCTGTCACATGCCACATCCTTCTCACTCCCATGTCTTGCCGAGCTGCTGGGGCATTTTTGGCCGAGGCGGTCTATCTGTGGCATCGCACAACCCATAGCAGGGAACTTGTTGTGCCTTGGCTGGGTATTAAAATTCAGGGGACCGCACACTGTTTTTTCAAATTATTTACTTAAATAATTAAAAAAGAAATTCACACGTGGGTCCTTCTATTTTGATACACAACCAAGATAAGCGCACGGCTGGGGGTTGCAGCCTGTAGCCGTGGCTTTATCTGTGCTTTATTGATCTATTTATTTATTAATTTATTTATTTAACACTAGTATGGGACACAGACAGCATGTGTGATTCCACCCAATCCCAGACGCTGTCTCAGAGGGTGGGAGTGTGGTCCAATAGCAGCCAATAGAGATGTCAGTGGAAGGGGAAAGCCGTGAATAAGCATTAGTGATAATTGTTGAAAGCGGAAGAAGCACTGCAGCTGCAGGGATGTGCTAAGTATGTACTGCTTTAACCCTTTCTTATTTTTTTTCTTTTACAGCCCCCTCCCTACAACACTTTACAACACATCACTTTTTCCTAGGAGTGTTTTAAGGTAAAGAAGTAGAATAATCTGTAATCGCCAAGTCAACCAACAGATGTTAACTCTATTGAGCATGCATTTTACATGCTTCAGAAAAAACTTAAAGGGAACCTGTCACCAGTTTTTTTGCTTATAAACCATGGTGACAGGCTGTATTTAAGGAAGACTGACCCACAATGAAGCAATAACTGAATTTAGCTGCAGTAAAGGCCAGACAAATCATCACAAAAGAGGAAACCCAGTGTTTGGTGATGTCCACGGCTTCCAGACTTCAGGCATTCATAGCCTGCAAAGGATTCTCTATAAAGTAATAAAAATGAACGCTACATTTGTGTTAAAGTTAATTTGTGCAATTACTTTTGAGCAGCCCTCAAAATCTACACTTCAATTGCATCTCAGTTGTGTCATCCATAATCAAAAAAATATATTGTCATATGTAAACCATTTAAACATTTGGATACAATATACTCTCCTGGTATTTGACCATGAACTGTTACCTGGCTACACCTCAGTTTTCATCCATGAATCAATGATGGACTCTCCTGGTACTTGACCCTGGATTATCTGACTACCTTGCCTTTAGATCTGCTAGTGAGTAGTGACTAGCATCACAGTATACAGATTTTTCTTAAACTCAACTCAGCACTTCTACTTCATTGTCATTGAACCATTTCTTCTCCAATCTCGATGCATGCTTAAGGTTGTTGTCCTTTTCATACCTTTAGTACTTGAGTGTAGGAAGTAACTTGTCTTGTAGGATACTCACATATAGCTCAGCATTGAGATCACCATTGATCCTGGCCAAGTATCCAATGCATTTAGCCTTGAAACAACCCCATATCATCAGACATCTCCACTGAACTTGACAGTTACTTTAATTTCTTGATCTGCTAGCCACTTTTACCTTGCTTCTTTCAGACCCATTTGCACACATCAGAGCCTAGTCTATCGACTTTCATCTCTCTGCTCAAAATCACCTTTTTCCAATCTTCTACTGTCCACTTTTCATACTTCTTTGCAATCTCGAGCTGACACTTCTTATGATGATGTTGCAGTCATAGCTTCCTTGCCTATTTGGACCACCATTCCAGACTTGTGTAGCATCTGTCAAACGGACATCTGTGATCTCAATATTGTATTACAAAGCAAACGAGCCACCTCCACTCACATGTTATTTTACTCCAAAACTGATAGACCTTCGAATGAGTCAACTTACGTCCAAAATCGTTCCTGGATGTCAACCTCTCAGTTTTTTAAATAGATAAATGGACTTAATTTCATATTCTTCCAACTGACATTGCATGCACATGTTCCAGTTTGGTAATTTCCTCAGCTGAGAGACCTCTATCAATAAGCTGGATGATGCTGTTTCTCTTTTCTTAGTAAATCTTCTTCATGGCTGCTCCTCATTTCAAACCAGTGACCTTTCATTTGGGAATCAAACTAAGAACAAACTGAGGAATGTAAGTGTCATGGGTTACCAGACGAGATGAAAGTGGGTCCACTGGACCAAGTTACCATTCACTGACCCGGAGGAACAGACCTGGGTGACCACAGAGTCCTCACTACTACCACAAGGTGGCAGCAGGTTCACATGCTGGTAAGTGTCCACCTGGAGGCAGCCCCGGGGATCCCGATACCTCAGCAGCTGGTGCCACCGGATGTAGACCAGGAACAGGGACAGATGCTGGAGCGGTCCGACACTGGCTAGCACTAGTGATAACTGGCAGGTGGAAGATACTTGCAGGGACTGGAGGTAACTAGATGGATAAGCTGGAAAGCGGGCACTACTGGACGTAAACAGAGACAGGATTAGACACTAATATGGAGTGCAGAATACTACAGGGGACCTGACAACTACTGCGGGCAGACAAATACAGGAACAGGTTGAATAGGTAACTTCCAATGGGGGAGGATGCCTCATAAGTACAGAGTCTAATGGTGGGGGCCGGGAAGCACTTACGGGTAAGGTTGCATTGTTACTTTAAGAAAAGGGAGAAAAGCGCGGATGCGCCCTAAAAGAGCTCTCCCGAGAGCCCTACTGTGCATGTGCAGGCCTAGGGAGCCAGAGGATGGAGCAGGAAGCGAGAAGCAGGTAGAGACATAGCGACACCACTGACACACAGGAGCAGAGGCGCTAACAAGACAGGAAAGCCCCGAGGGCCGCAGGGTTGGACAGAGGCAGCAGGCACAGCAGCAGTTTGACAGGAAAAGCCAGTCCAGGAGTGCCGATGGCGTGACAGTGAGAACATGTTGTAATTTGTAGTATACAAGAAGAAAAACATTTTTCAAACATTAGGAGCTAAACAGTAACAATGCGTTAACGTGATCAAAATATGAATAACTAATCATATTGCTAAATAGTTGGAAGTCAAATTGTTATATCAGATAGCCAAGATGATTGTCTGTTAAATGATGGTAGCCTCATGCTCACACCTGTAGTGGATGGCGAGATATCTAGGAGACTGAAAGTCAAAAGTTCAAAACATTGTTAACCTTTTGTTCATCAGTTTGTATATATATACAGTACAGGCCAAAAGTTTGGACACACCTTCTCATTCAAAGAGTTTTCTTTATTTTTATGACTCTAAATATTGTAGATTCACATTGAAGGCATCAAAACTATGAATGAAAACATGTGGGATGAAATACTTAAAGTGTGAAACAACTGAAAATATGTCTTATATTCTAGGTTCTTCAAAGTAGCCACCTTTTGCTTTGATTACTGCTTTGCACACTCTTGGCATTCTCTTGATGAGCTTCAAGAGGTAGTCACCAGAAATGGTCTTCCAACAGTCTTGAAGGAATTACCAGAGATGCTTAGCACTTGTTGGCCCTTTTGCCTTCACTCTGCGGTCCAGCTCACCCCAAACCATCTCGATTGGGTTCAGGTCTGGTGACTGTGGAGGCCAAGTCATCTGGCGTAGCATTCCATCACGCTCATACTTAGTCTAATAGCCCTTACACAGCCTGGAGGTGTGTTTGGGGTCATTGTCCTGTTGAAAAATAAATGATGGCCCAACTAAATGCAAACCGGATGGAATAGCATGCAACTGCAAGATGCTGTGGTAGCCATGCTGGTTCAGTATGCCTTCAATTTTGAATAAATACCCAACAATGTCACCAGCAAAGCACCCCCACACCATCACACCTCCTCCTCCATGCTTCACGGTGGAAACCAGGCATGTAGAGTCCATCCGTTCACCTTTTCTACAAAGACACGGTGGTTGGATCCAAAGATCTCAAATTTGGACTCGTCAGACAAAAGCACAGATTTCCACTGGTCTAATGTCCATTCCTTGTGTTCTTTAGCCCAAAAAAGTCTCTTCTGCTTGTTGCCTGTCCTTAGCAGTGGTTTCCTAGCAGCTATTTTACCATGAAGGCCTGCTGCACAAAGTCTCTTCTAAATAGTTGATCTAGAGATGCGAAGGTGTGTCCAAACTTTTGGTCTGTACTGTATGTACATAGATAGATATTACAATGAAAAAACTTACAGTGACAGACTGGCACACAAGGAGAGAGGACCCTGCCCTCATGGACAGTAAGGGGTACTTTGCACGCTGCGACATCGCAAGCCGATGCTGCGATGTCGAGCGCGATAGTCTCTGCCCCCGTCGCAGCAGCAATATCTAGTGATAGCTGGCGTAGCAAACATTATCGCTACGCCAGCTCTACATGCACTCACCTGTCCTGCGACGTCGCTCTGGCCGGCGACCCGCCTCTTTCCTAAGGAGGCGGGTCGTGCGGCGTCAAAGCGACGTCACACGGCAGGCGGCCAATAGCAGTGAAGGTGCGGAGATAAGCGGGATGTAAACATCCCGCCCACCTCTGTCCTTCCGCATTGCAGCCGGTCGCAGGTAGGAGATGTTCCTCGCTCCTGCGGCTTCATACACAGCGATGTGTGCTGCCGCAGGAACGAGGAACTACATCGTACCTGTCGCTGCACTGGCATTATGGAAATGTCGGACCCTACACCGATGATACGATAACGACGCTTCTGCGCTCGTTAATCATATCAAAAAAGATTTGCACACTACGATATCGACTGCAACGCCGGATGTGCGTCACTTTCGATTTGACCCCACCGACATCGCACCTGCGATGTCATAGTGTGCAAAGCCCGCCTAAGTTTGTGAGTTGCAGAAGTTCTGTTGGTGGCTATTTATAATTTAAAAGCCATGTCTACATAGAAATAAGATATTTATTTTCATTATTTTTATTCTATTATGTCCGAATGCTTGAGTTCAGAAAACATGTTTCTATAAATTTAGTAATGTCTTGTAGATATCAAAATCGGGATAAGTAATCAAAACTAACAGATTTAGGATGAATAAATGACCTTTTAACTTTTATATATTTGGTGCTACAATATATATTTAACTAAGATTATATCTGTTAAAGTGTTTTCTAAATTTATGCTTTATGTAGCCAAGTTCAAAAATCCAATAGGACGTAACTCACAAAAGAATGAACCAGAGCTAAAAAAAATAATCATCTGATATATCAACCAGAAGATATCCAAGTGACAGAAATGGAACTCTTACCTATAATAAATTGGATGATCTTTTTCTCCACTGAGTTTGTCCTACTTTATCTAAAAGTCTTTGCTAAAAAAAAAAATCTGTGAAGTTTGAAAACACACATTGCAGTATGAAATATATTGTCACTTACTGCCCTTTTGTTGTTATTGCACATTTGCTGGTGATGAAGTAATAATTTTTGGTCCTTTGTGAGCAAAGGTTCTGATTTCTAGGTTGAGAAAAACAAAGGTTTATTATTGAGCCTTTGAACTTTTTAATTAATATATTTTAGCTTCAGAATATATGACATAATGCACATAAAAGCCATGCACATGCAGTAAACTATAAAATGTCAAGCGGAGACTTCTGGTGTTCTAACTCTAACATACTGTGCAGAGCCAGAGTAATTTTATGTGCTGCTATATAATGCTGTAACAAGTGCCGTACATTTAAAAGAGAATACTGCAGAAAAACAAAACTATCTCTAAGGCCCCCTTCACAAGTCAGTGATTCTGGTACGTATGTTGCTGTTATTACATGTGTGGCACCCCTGACCTGCTCAGGCACCACTGAGTACTGCACCCCTGCTGGGACAGTATTTCCAGGTAATCCTAAAGGCCAGAATGAGGTGTGTATGCACAGACACATAGAAACCAGTTCTCCCAAACCTTTAGAGGGGACCCTTGGGTAGTCTCCAGAGGGGGGCTAGCTTTCAAATCTTTTCAAGAGGTGGAGCAGAGGGTCTGGAAGCTAGAGTGCAGATGTTGTCAGGAAGTGAGGAGAGAACCAGTCTGGTAATGGAGCGCAGCGGTCGCGAGGCAGTTACGTGCGCTGCCACTAGTCAGACCCTGTGCGGTGTAGTGACAGTTGGCGGGGGAGAACGGTCCCAGGTAGTCAGAGAAAGAGGTACCCCTGGTGACTAGGCACGCACGGGGTACAGGTCCCTAGAGCAGACTCCAGTTTAACTATCTGATAAACCTGCCAGTGAGAAGAACTATAAGTACCTCACCAACCACACAGAGTCCGAGCCTCAGCAGCAACAAAGGGACCCATAAGGAGACAGAGCCAGAAGCCATCTCACCTGGTCCACACTGCCGGCAAACGGTCCAAACACAGGGGAGAAAAGGCAGTTGCAACTCCCTGGATAGACCCCCATGGTACTTCAGGTCAGGGGGTTATCAAAAAACAGAAGTGCTAGGAAGGCGAGCTACCTGTTACCCTCAGACTGGCCTGAAGGATACCTGGTTCTACCTGGTTTATTGCAGCATCGCCCGGGTCAGCTCACAGAAAGATCTATGTGAGTAAAAACCAGTTAAAGACTTTTGGACTTTGCCTGAATTATTCTGAGACCCGCTACCTTACACACCCGACCCCCTGGGGCCAGCCTCACTCACGGAAGGCCACACCATCCGAATACAGACCCCCATCAGCCCCAGACGCTTATTAAACTTGCAGTGGTGGTCACTCATATCCCTGACCGCAAACCGTGAGTGGCGTCACGATAATAAAAACTAACTTACCTGTTGCCAAATATACAAAAGAAGGTCCTGTGGCATCCCTGAAGCTGGAGCGGCATCCCTTGGGGCCACACCTTCTCTTTTGGCATCACGAACAGGATCCTGGACTAGACCCGTTCAGATGGGTGACAGTGTGCCTCGGCGATCCAGTTGAAAAATTTGAATCGCCGCCATTTTCCTTGCCACCACTGAAAGTGCATCATCAAAAAGCTGCAGCTACCGCGGGAGATGTAACCACCCATGGAGAGTAGTGACGGTCCCAGACATTTCCAGAGCACTCTAACCCGCTCACAGAGGAGGAGAGGAGGGGGCTGGTCTGTCCCCGAACTCTTGGGATGTCCTTAGCCCTGTGGGAGGAGAAACGGAACTAGGGTCACAACATGATGAGTGAGGGAAGGAGCAGGATGGCATCTGCAGGAGATGATCCGATGGAGCAGGGCTGGTCAAGGCCCATGTCAGCGGAGGAGCTGGAAGCAGAAGTTAATAGAATTGCTGACTGCATGGAGGAGCAGCGGAAAAGGAAGGTAGCCGCCTGGAGAAACAGGATGCAGGTGGCGATCCGAAATCTGCGACTATCCGTTCAGCGGGGCCCGCCCAGAGGCGCCACCCATGCTCAGCTTAAACCACCATCAGCAACAGTGACCCTGCCACTGGATGTCTCCAGCATGACCCCGGGTGAGTCCAAAGCTACCCCGACCTTACCTGGTGTGCTGATCCCACTGGTGCTGCCATCGGAAGCCGGTATGATGCCCACGCCGTCCCGACCTGAAGCGGTCGCTGCACCCTCTCCGCTGGAGAGGGATCCGGATGCCCTGCCCTCAGCTCACCTGGTTGATAAAGACCTAGTCATCGAGCTGCCATCCCGACCTGAACCGGTCACAGCACCCTCTCCGCTGGAGAGGGATCCTGAAGTCCTGTCACCATCCTGCCCGGCTGCTGAAGGCTCGACCCCAAAGCTGCCACTTGCCCAATTGGAGGAGGTCGCAGTACCCTCTGAAAGAGAAGGAGGTCATATTGGTGTATCTAAAGCCAAGGCCACGCTGCTGTTCCCCCACTGACCGGAAGAGGTTGCAGCACCCTCCGCCAAGGAGGGAGAACAGGTCCTGCAGCCCATGGCAGCCGCCACACCATCACAGGCCTCACCAGAAGAGGTTGCAGCACCTTACGCCAGGGAGGGAGAACAGGTCCTGCAGCCCATGGCAGCTGCCATACCATCACCTGTCCAACCAGAAGAGGTTGCAGCACCCTCCTTCAGGGAGGGAGAACAGGTCTTGCAGCCAGTGACGATCACCATCCCATCATTTACCCAACCTAATCAGGTCGCACCAAATCCTAGTAAGGAGGAAGAGGTACAGAGTGCTTCACTTACCTGGTGTCCTGTTGATGACCGGGTGATGTCCCTGCAGAGGGAGGCCCACCCCAGGGCCTTGTCAGCAACAGAAGCCCGCAGAGAGCGTTGATGGGTGAGAGCCAGTCACCCACGCCGCCTTGTAAAGCCCATCCCAGAGAGTGAGCAATTGGAGGCCCGGGACCTGCAAGAGAAGCAGTCCCTGCGGCTGACCGGATACCAGGCTAGAGGTCCCCTCCACCTTGGAGTAGTGGAGGAGTTCAATCGCCGCTCGGGGTGGGGTTTCATAGTGGAGGCAGGCGTGAAAGAAGGGATTTTTGTATCCCATTTGCAGCGGGGTCACCCTGGCCGTGACCTATACATGGGGGACAGGGTAGAATTTACAAGACATAAAGGGGAAAGAGGCTAGTTCGCCTTGGATGTGGTGCAATGTCCAAGGGGAACCTCAGTAAGCCCAGGTTCCACCCCCACTTATTCAACCAGGTCTTCATTGTCACCACTGCCGGAGGACACCCATGATACGACCTCCAAAGATCAGTGCACTCCAGTACCCAGTACTGACCTTAGAAAGCGAAAGTCAGTCTAATTTAGAAAGTCAGTACAGAAAAAGTTTAGTTTAAAATGTTTTTATGCAAGTTAAAAAAGTTAGCAACGTTTAAGAAAATTGTTCCCGCAAGGACTTTTGCGTTAACTCTTTTAAATATTTTTAGCACCAGGTATTGTGCACTTTACATGGACCAAAGGTTATGAACTGGCTATAACCACAAACTCTCGCAGTGTAAATAGTTACCTCAATGGTACCAACCCCAGAGTCTGCCTGTTGAGGGGAATGGCTCTGCACCACCAAGGGGGCACGCCTGTTTATGGGGCCTGCTCTCCAACACAAAAAAAAAGAAGCAGGTAGACCTGTTTATGGGGCCTACCCTACGCCACCGGATAAAGAGGACTATCGCCAGAATGGTCTGCGGCGGACCAGGCCGAGACCAGGTCACCAAAAGGACTGGTGATCACTTTGTACCTGGGTCTTGGGTTAAGGACTCGTGGGTGGTGGTGGTATGGTACCTGGTATGTTTATATGTAAATATTTCCCCTGTGTGGGAAAATATGTATTTTATTTTTTTGTCTTTGCAGGTCCAAGGACGTGCTGTTGATGACCAAGAGGGAATGTGGCGCCCCTGACCTTGTCAGGCACCACTGAGTACTGCATCCATGCTGGGACAGTACTTCCAGGTAATCCTAAAGGCCAGAATGAGGTGCACGCACAGACACATAGCAACCAGGTCTCCCAAACCTTTATGCCCACTTTACACGTTGCAATTAGTTGTACAATCGCATTTGCGATGTGACACGCCCAGGTTGCATACGGGATCTTATGAGATTGCACGTAGGTCGTTCATTTGCTGTCACACGAGCGTTAGTAGTCTATGTTAAATTGGTCAATTTTATGTGCGATCCTTTAGATCATGTGTTCTGTGACGTATGCATTGGGCACCTTTTTTTTTTTTTTTATTTATTGACTTGCCAAGCGTGTGTAATGTGTAGGGATGCGTTTTTACTATGTCATCTGCCATTCAGCTCTGCTACATGGCCGCTAACAGCAGACACAGACAGCCATGTAGCAGAGCTGAATGGCAGATGACAGCAGACACAGACAGAGCCGCACTGTCAGAATGAACTCGGGTGAACTTCACCCGACTTCACGGTCATGCTGCGGCTCTGTCTGTGTCGCGCCCTGATTAGCGGTCACCAGTGAAGGACTCACCGGTGACCGCTAATCTCCTAAGTTACTGAAGTTAGCAGCCCTCTCTCATACTCACCAATCCCCGATCCCCGGCACTGCACGGCGTTCACACTGCTCCGGCGGCTTTTACTGTTTTGAAAAAGCCGGCCGCCCATTAAACAACTTCGTATTCCCTGCTTTCCCCGCCCACCGGCGCCTATGATTGGTTACAGTGAGACACGCCCCCACTCTGAGTGACAGGTGTCACACTGCACCCAATCACAGCAGCCGGTGGGCGTGTCTATACTGTGTAGTGAAATAAATAATTAAATAATTAAAAAAAACGGCGTGCGGTTCCCCCCAATTTTAAAACCAGCCAGATAAAGCCATACGGCTGAAGGCTGGTATTCTCAGGATGGGGAGCTCCACGTTATGGGGAGCCGCCCAGCCTAACAATATCAGCCAACAGCCGCCCAGAATTGCCGCATACATTATATGCGACAGTTCTGGGACTGTACCCGGCTCTTCCCGATTTGCCCTGGTGCGTTGGCAAATCGGGGTAATAAGGAGTTATTGGCAGCCCATAGCTGCCAATAAGTCCTAGATTAATCATGTCAGGCGTCTATGAGACACCTTCCATGATTAATCTGTAAATTACAGTAAATAAACACACACGCCCGAAAAAATCCTTTATTAGAAATAAAAAACACACACATATACCCTGGTTAACCACTTTAATCAGCCCCAAAAAGCCTTCCATGTCCGGCGTAATCCAGGATGCTCCAGCGTCGCTTCCAGCGCTGCTGCATGGAGGTGACCGGAGCAGCAGAATACACAGCCGCTCCTGTCACCTCCACGCAGGTAATGAAGACAGCCGCGCGATCAGCTGAGCTGTCACTGAGGTTACCCGCTGTCACTGGATCCAGCGGTGGCCGCGGGTAACCTCAGTGACAGCTCAGCTGATCGCGCTACTCACCTCAGTTGCTGCGTGGAGGTGATAGGAGCGGCGGTGAGTAGCGCGATCAGCTGAGCTGTCACTGAGGTTACCCGCGGCCACCGCTGCATCCACCGCTGGATCCAGTGACAGCGGGTAACCTCAGTGACAGCAGCTGATCGCGCGGCTGTCTTCATTACCTGCGTGGAGGTGACCGGAGCGGCGGTGTCTTCTGCAGCTCCGGTCACCTCCATGCAGCAGCGCTGGAAGCGACGCTGGAGCATCCTGGATTACGCCGGACATGGAGGGCTTTTTAGGGCTGATTAAAGTGGTGAACCAGGGTATATGTTTGTGTTTTTTATTTCTAATAAAGGATTTTTTCGGGTGTGTGTGTTTATTTACTGTAATTTACAGATTAATCATGGAGGGTGTCTCATAGACGCCTGACATGATTAATCTAGGACTTATTGGCAGCTATGGGCTGCCAATAACTCCTTATTACCCCGATTTGCCAACGCACCAGGGCAAATCGGGAAGAGCCGGGTACAGTCCCAGAACTGTCGCATATAATGTATGCGGCAATTCTGGGCGGCTGTTGGCTGATATTGTTAGGCTGGGGGGCTCCCCATAACGTGGAGCTCCCCATCCTGAGAATACCAGCCTTCAGCCGTATGGCTTTATCTGGCTGGTTTTAAAATTGGGGGGAACCGCACGCCGTTTTTTTTAATTATTTAATTATTTATTTCACTACACAGTATAGACACGCCCACCGGCTGCTGTGATTGGGTGCAGTGTGACACCTGTCACTCAGAGTGGGGGCGTGTCTCACTGTAACCAATCATAGGCGCCGGTGGGTGGGGAAAGCAGGGAATACGAGATTGTTTAATGGGCGGCCGGCTTTTTCAAAACAGTAAAAGCCGCCGGAGCAGTGTGAACGCCGTGCAGCGCCGGGGATCGGGGATCGGTGAGTATATGAGAGAGGGGGATAGACTGACATGGACAGAGAGTGAGGGACAGAGATAGTGACCGACTGACAGAGATTAGTGAATGACAGACATTGTGAGGCGCTTCAGAACGCAGCTTTTCAGCTGCGCTCTGAAGCAGACCTTTTTTAAGCTGCGGTGCAGAGCGCACACCTGCGCACATAGCATCAGACACCAAAATCGTATGAGGGATGTCACACGTTACAATTGACTAGGTTCGTGCAACAAAACGCTCAATTCTAGAGAATGATACGATGTGTTTGCGATCAACGGTTTTGCATTCAATCCTGATCGCACGTAGATGTCACACGCAGATACCTCACAAACGATGCCGGATGTGCGTCACTTACAACTTGACCCCAACGACGGATTGTGAGATATATTGAAGCGTGTGTAGCGGGCTTTAGAGGGGACCATTGGGTAGTCTCCAGAGGGGGGCTAGCTTTCAAATCTTTTCAAGAGGTGGAGCAGAGGGTCTGGGAGCTAGAATGTAGATGTCAGGAAGTGAGGAGAGAGCCAGTCTGGTAGTGGAGCGCAGCGGTCGCGACGCAGTTACGTGCGCTGCCAGTAGTCATACCCTGTGCAGTGTAGTGACAGGTGGCGGGGGAGAACAGTCCCTGGTAGTTAGAGAAAGAGGTTCTCCTGGTGACTAGGCATGCAAGGGGTACAGGTCCCTAGAGCAGACTCCAGTTTAACTATCTGCTAAAGCTGCTGGTGAGGGGAACTACAAGCACCTCACCAACCACACAGAGTCCGAACCTCAGCAGCAACGCAGGGACCCATAAGGAAACAGAGCCAGAAGCCATCTCACCTGGTCCACACTGCCGGCAAACAGTCTAAACACAGGGGAGAAAAGACAGTTGAGACTCCCTGGATAGACCTCCATGGTACTTCAGCTCAGGGGTAGAGATGAGTGAACCGGTCGCGGTTCGGCTCGAGGTCGGTTCGCCGAACAGATGTCCCGTTCGAGTTCGGCTCGTCGAACGTTCGACGAACCAAACTCGAACTGCATAGGAAACAATGGCAGGCAATCACAAACACATAAAAACACCTAGAAAACACCCTCAAAGGTGTCCAAAAGGTGACAAACAACTCACAACACAACACAAACACATGGGAAAGTGACAAGGACATATACTCATGCGAAAACAAAAGAGCTAGACAAGGAAAAAGAGGAGGACACAAAGATATAGGCATGGCACGCCCTTCTAAAATCATGTAAAACACCGCAAGGTCTCCCTTTTTTTCCAAAAATTGGGCCCCACACACACCCACCCATTCAGTGGCAGCACTTGTGCCCTAGTTGTACACTTCACAGCTAGATTTGCATCAAGCACATTCAAAAATACGCTATTCTTAACCGTCCCCAGGATGACACCGGGGTTGGTAGCAAAGTCTTTCCTGATCCCAGCTCTGTTCATCTTGGATCATTTTTAAAAAACACAGCAAGCAAGGGTTACTCCAAGCGGAGTCTCCCTTTTTTTCCAAAAATTGGGCCCCACACAGACACCTTATCAGTGGCAGCACTTTTGCCCTAGTTGCAAACAGGATGTTTTGATTTGCATCAAGCACATTCAAAAATACGCTATTCTTAACCGTCCCCAGGATGACACCGGGGTAGGTAGCAAAGTCTTTCCTGATCCCAGCTCTGTTCATCTTGGATCATTTTTAAAAAACACAGCAAGCAAGGGTTACTCCAAGCGGAGTCTCCCTTTTTTTCTAAAAATTGGGCCCCACACAGACACCTTATCAGTGGCAGCACTTGTGCCCTAGTTGCAAACAGGATGTTTTGATTTGCATCAAGCACATTCAAAAATACGCTATTCTTAACCGTCCCCAGGGTGACACCGGGGTAGGTATCAAAGTCTTTCCTGATCCCAGCTCTGTTCATCTTGGATCATTTTTAAAAAACACAGCAAGCAAGGGTTACTGCAAGCGGAGTCTCCCTTTTTTTCCAAAAATTGGGCCCCACACAGACACCTTATCAGTGGCAGCACTTGTGCCCTAGTTGCAAACAGGATGTTTTGATTTACATCAAGCACATTCAAAAATACGCTATTCTTAACCGTCCCCAGGATGACACCGGGGTAGGTAGCAAAGTCTTTCCTGATCCCAGCTCTGTTCATCATGGATCATTTTTAAAAAACACAGCAAGCAAGGGTTACTCCAAGCAGAGTCTTCCTTTTTTCCAAAAATTGGGCCCCACACACACCCACCCATTCAGTGGCAGCACTTGTGCCCTAGTTGTACACTTCACAGCTAGATTTGCATCAAGCACATTTAAAAATACGCTATTCTTAACCGTCCCCAGGATGACACCGGGGTTGGTAGCAAAGTCTTTCCTGATCCCAGCTCTGTTCATCTTGGATCATTTTTAAAAAACACAGCAAGCAAGGGTTACTCCAAGCGGAGTCTCCCTTTTTTTCCAAAAATTGGGCCCCACACAGACACCTTATCAGTGGCAGCACTTTTGCCCTAGTTGCAAACAGGATGTTTTGATTTGCATCAAGCACATTCAAAAATACGCTATTCTTAACCGTCCCCAGGATGACACCGGGGTAGGTAGCAAAGTCTTTCCTGATCCCAGCTCTGTTCATCTTGGATCATTTTTAAAAAACACAGCAAGCAAGGGTTACTCCAAGCGGAGTCTCCCTTTTTTTCTAAAAATTGGGCCCCACACAGACACCTTATCAGTGGCAGCACTTGTGCCCTAGTTGCAAACAGGATGTTTTGATTTGCATCAAGCACATTCAAAAATACGCTATTCTTAACCGTCCCCAGGGTGACACCGGGGTAGGTATCAAAGTCTTTCCTGATCCCAGCTCTGTTCATCTTGGATCATTTTTAAAAAACACAGCAAGCAAGGGTTACTGCAAGCGGAGTCTCCCTTTTTTTCCAAAAATTGGGCCCCACACAGACACCTTATCAGTGGCAGCACTTGTGCCCTAGTTGCAAACAAGATGTTTTGATTTACATCAAGCACATTCAAAAATACGCTATTCTTAACCGTCCCCAGGATGACACCGGGGTAGGTAGCAAAGTCTTTCCTGATCCCAGCTCTGTTCATCATGGATCATTTTTAAAAAACACAGCAAGCAAGGGTTACTCCAAGCAGAGTCTTCCTTTTTTCCAAAAATTGGGCCCCACACACACCCACCCCTTCAGTGGCAGCAGTTGTGCCCCAGTTGTACAATTCACAGCTAGATTTGCATCAAGCACATTCAAAAATACGCTATTCTTAACCGTCCCCAGGATGACACCGGGGTAGGTAGCAAAGTCTTTCCTGATCCCAGCTCTGTTCATCTTGGATCATTTTTAAAAAACACAGCAAGCAAGGGTTACTCCAAGCGGAGTCTCCCTTTTTTTCTAAAAATTGGGCCCCACACAGACACCTTATCAGTGGCAGCACTTGTGCCCTAGTTGCAAACAGGATGTTTTGATTTGCATCAAGCACATTCAAAAATACGCTATTCTTAACCGTCCCCAGGGTGACACCGGGGTAGGTATCAAAGTCTTTCCTGATCCCAGCTCTGTTCATCTTGGATCATTTTTAAAAAACACAGCAAGCAAGGGTTACTGCAAGCGGAGTCTCCCTTTTTTTCCAAAAATTGGGCCCCACACAGACACCTTATCAGTGGCAGCACTTGTGCCCTAGTTGCAAACAAGATGTTTTGATTTACATCAAGCACATTCAAAAATACGCTATTCTTAACCGTCCCCAGGATGACACCGGGGTAGGTAGCAAAGTCTTTCCTGATCCCAGCTCTGTTCATCATGGATCATTTTTAAAAAACACAGCAAGCAAGGGTTACTCCAAGCAGAGTCTTCCTTTTTTCCAAAAATTGGGCCCCACACACACCCACCCCTTCAGTGGCAGCAGTTGTGCCCCAGTTGTACAATTCACAGCTAGATTTGCATCAAGCACTTTCAAAAATACGCTATTCTTAACCGTCCCCAGGATGACACCGGGGTAGGTAGCAAAGTCTTTCCTGATCCCAGCTCTGTTCATCTTGACTTCTTTTAAAAACAATGTAAGCAAGGGTTACTCCAAGCGGAGTCTTCCTTTTTTCAAAAAATTGGGCCCCACACACCCACCCCTTCAGTGGCAGCAGTTGTGCCCCAGTTGTACAATTCACAGCTAGATTTGCATCAAGCACATTCAAAAATATGCTATTCTTAACCGTCCCCAGGATGACACCGGGGTAGGTAGCAAAGTCTTTCCTGATCCCAGCTCTGTTCATCTTGGATCATTTTTAAAAAACACAGCAAGCAAGGGTCACTCCAAGCGGAGTCTCCCTTTTTTTCCCTAAAATTGGGCCCCACACAGACACCTTATCAGTGGCAGCACTTGTGCCCTAGTTGCAAACAGGTTGTTTTGATTTGCATCAAGCACATTCAAAAATACGCTATTCTTAACCGTCCCCAGGATGACACCGGGGTAGGTAGCAAAGTCTTTCCTGATCCCAGCTCTGTTCATCTTGGATCATTTTTAAAAAACACAGCAAGCAAAGGTTACTCCAAGGGGAGTCTCCCTTTTTTCCAAAAATTTGGCCCCACACACACCCACCCCTTCAGTGGCAGCAGTTGTGCCCCAGTTGTACAATTCACAGCTAGATTTGCATCAAGCACATTCAAAAATACGCCATACTTAACCGTCCCCAGGATGACACCGGGGTAGGTAGCAAAGTCTTTCCTGATCCCAGCTCTGTTCATCTTGGCTTCTTTTAAAAACAATGTAAGCAAGGGTTACTCCAAGCGGAGTCTTCCTTTTTTCCAAAAATTGGGCCCCACACACACCCACCCCTTCAGTTGCAGCAGTTGTGCCCCAGTTGTACAATTCACAGCTAGATTTGCATCAAGCACATTCAAAAATACGCTATTCTTAACCATCCCCAGGATGACACCGGGGTAGGTAGCAAAGTCTTTCCTGATCCCAGCTCTGTTCATCTTGGCTTCTTTTAAAAACAATGTAAGCAAGGGTTACTCCAAGCGGAGTCTTCCTTTTTTCAAAAAATTGGGCCCCACACACCCACCCCTTCAGTGGCAGCAGTTGTACCCCAGTTGTACAATTCACAGATAGATTTGCATCAAGCACATTCAAATATACACTATTTTTAACCGTGCCCAGGATGACACCGGGGTAGGTAGCAAAGTCTTTCCTGATCCCAGCTCTGATCATCTTGGATCATTTTTAAAAAACACAGCAAGCAAGGGTTACTCCAAGCGGAGTCTCCCTTTTTTTCCAAAAATTGGGCCCCACACAGACACCTTATCAGTGGCAGCACTTTTGCCCTAGTTGCAAACAGGATGTTTTGATTTGCATCAAGCACATTCAAAAATACGCTATTCTTAACCGTCCCCAGGATGACACCAGGGTAGGTAGCAAAGTCTTTCCTGATCCCAGCTCTGTTCATCTTGGCTTCTTTTAAAAACAATGTAAGCAAGGGTTACTCCAAGCGGAGTCTTCCTTTTTTCCAAAAATTGGGCCCCACACACACCCACCCCTTCAGTGGCAGCAGTTGTGCCCCAGTTGTACAATTCACAGCTAGATTTGCATCAAGCACATTCAAAAATATGCTATTCTTAAGCGTCCCCAGGATGACACCGGGGTAGGTAGCAAAGTCTTTCCTGATCCCAACTCTGTTCATCTTGGCTTCTTTTAAAAACAATATAAGCAAGGGTTACTCCAAGCGGAGTCTTCCTTTTTTCCAAAAATTGGGCCCCACACACACCCACCCCTTCAGTGGCAGCAGTTGTGCCCCAGTTGTACAATTCACAGCTAGATTTGCATCAAGCACATTCAAAAATACGCTATTCTTAACCGTCCCCAGGATGACACCGGGGTAGGTAGCAAAGTCTTTCCTGATCCCAGCTCTGTTCATCTTGGATCATTTTTAAAAAACACAGCAAGCAAGGGTTACTCCAAGCGGAGTCTCCCTTTTTTTCCAAAAATTGGGCCCCACACAGACACCTTATCAGTGGCAGCACTTGTGCCCTAGATGCAAACAGGATGTTTTGGTTTGCATCAAGCACATTCCAAATCCACAAGCATTTACTCTCCCCAGGATGACACAGGGGTAGTAAATTCCTTCTGGATCCATGACTTGTTCATTTTGATGAACGTCAGTCTGTCCACATTGTCACTGGACAGACGCGTGCGCTTATCTGTCAGCACACACCCAGCAGCACTGAAGACACGTTCAGAGACAACGCTGGCAGCTGGACACGACAAAATCTCCAAGGCGTAACTGGAGATCTCTGGCCATTTTTCTAGATTTGAAGCCCAAAAGGAGCAAGGCTCCATTTGCAAAGTCATGGCATCGATGTTCATTTGGAGATACTCCTGTATCATCCTCTCCAGCCGTTGACTATGTGTCAGACTTGTTGTCTCTGGTGGCCTTGCAAAGGAGGGTCTAAAAAAATTATGAAAAGATTCCATAAAATTGCTGTTACCAGCACCAGATACGGTCCTACTGGTACGGGTAGAGTGTTGAAGATGACGAGACCGTCCCATGTTTGGCAAGTTACAACTGGGAGAATCACTCCCTGCACCTGCACGGTTGTTTGGTGGAAAAGCCGAGCTAAGATCGAGTGACAGCTTCTGCTGATACTCCTGCATACGTGCATCCCTTTCTATGGCTGGAATTATGTCACAAAATTTGGACTTGTACCGGGGATCTAATAGTGTGGCAATCCAGTAGTCATCATCACTTCTAATTTTGACAATACGAGGGTCATGTTGGAGGTAGTGCAACAAGAAGGCACTCATGCGTCTTGCACAGCCATGCGGACCAAGTCCACGCTGTGTTTGTGGCATAGAGGTGCTAACCGTTCTTTCTTCCTCTGACATCTCCCCCCAACCTCTTTAAACTGAAATTTGACCAAGGTCTCCCTCATCTGCTGAGTCTTCCATGTCCATGGACAGTTCGTCCTCCATTTATTCATGTTCTCCTGCACCTTCCTCAACATTTAGCCTGCTACTATGCGCCCTTGTTGATCCCTGTCCCCCATGGTCCCATGCCTGCTGCGTTGGTGATGATGAACGTCTGGACCTTGGTGATGTTGTTGTCCCTTGGGCATATGAATCCTCCTGTAGTTTCTCCCCTTCCTGTTGTCCCACCCCCTGACTCCGAATAGTGTTTAGCGTGTGCTCCAGCATGTAAATGACTGGAATTGTCATGCTAATAACGGCATTGTCAGCGCTAAACATATTCGTCGCCATGTCGAAACTGTGCAGAAGGGTGCATAGGTCCTTGATCTGAGACCACTCCATCAGGGTGATCTGCCCCACCTCTGCATCTCGTTGGCCCAGGCTATACATCATGACGTATTGCACCAGGGCTCGGCGGTGCTGCCACAGTTGCTGTAACATGTGGAGAGTTGAATTCCAGCGTGTCGCCACATCGCATTTCAGGCGATGAACCGGCAGGCCAAAAGACTTCTGGAGCGATGCAAGTCGCTCAGCTGCGGCGCTTGAACGGCGGAAGTGAGCAGACAGTTTTCGTGCCCTGTTCAGAAGGCCATCTAGGCCGGGATAGTGTGTTAAAAATTGCTGGACGACAAGTTTCAACACGTGAGCCATACAAGGTACGTGTGTCACCTTGCCCAGGCGAAGGGCCGCACCCACATTTGCAGCATTGTCGCACACGGCCTTACCAGGCTGCAGGTTGAGTGGAGACAACCATTTATTAAACTCGGACCGCAGAGCTGACCACAACTCCTCAGCTGTGTGACTCTTATTCCCAAGACATGTCAAGCTAAAGACCGCCTGATGCCGTTGCGCTCTGCTGCCAGCATAGTAATGAGGGGTGCGTGATTCCTTCTGCGCAGTGAGAACGCTGGTGGCCTGACCAGGCAGGCTTGGGGCAGAGGTGGAGGACCCAGATGAGGTGGAGGATGCAGAAGTAGTGGCGGAACTTGGACAGACAGAGGATTGACACACAAGTCGTGGGGACGGCAAGACTTGTGCAGCAGACCCTTCACCATCTATCACCATAGTTACCCAGTGCCCAGTCAGCGACATGTAACGTCCCTGTCCATGCTTACTGGTCCAAGTATCGGTGGTAAAATGCACCCGTTGACACACAGAGTTTCTCAAGGAAGCGGTGATGTTGTGTGCGACATGCTGGTGTAGCGCGGGCACACCTTTCTTAGAGAAGTAGTGGCGACTAGGCATCTGGTACTGGGGCACAGCGACAGACATAAGGTCTCTAAAATCCTGTGTGTCCACTAGGCAGAAAGGCAGCATTTCGGTAGCCAAGAGCTTACAGAGGGATAGAGTCAACCTCTTAGCTTTGTCATGGGTCGCAGGAAGTGGCCTTTTATTTGACCACATCTGAGGGACATAGATCTGGCTGCTGTGTGTAGACGGTGTTGAGTAGGGTGTCCCTGGAAAAATGCAGGTTTGTGAGGAAAGTGCAGGCGGAGACATGATGTTGCCTTCATCCAACGTTGGTGCTATCGATGTATGAGAGAGCTGTACACACTCACTTGTTTCCCCTTCCAAACCAACTGACGACCTACCAAGCAAACTGCCTGTTGTGGTTACAGTGGTGGAAGTTGTGCGTGGAAAAACAGGTGTGACAGCTGTCCCCACAGTCCTAGAAGATGAAGAGCGCGCGGATGCACTGGAAGGGGCAGGCGGTGGATGGTTCGCTCCGCTAGGCCGCATTGCAGCACGGTGAGCTTCCCACCGGGACATATGATATTTATTCATGTGACGATTCATGGAAGAAGTTGTCAAACTGCTGATGTTTTGACCACTACTAAGAGAACCATGACAAATTTTACAGATCAATAATTTGGGCGATCTTTTGCTATGTCAAAAAAGGACCAGGCTAGGCAAGGCTTAGAGGGCATGCGACCTGTTGATCCACCCCGACTAGTGCTCAGAGGCAGAGTGGTGGCTGAGGATGCAGTTGTAGACGTGCTACCAGTACTCCGACTCTGTCCAGGAAGGCGCAAGGTAACTTCGTCATCAGTTGCATCCTCCTCCACCACCTCTGTTGACCTCCTCGAGTGCCTGACTGTGGGTTGACAGTAGGTGGGATCTAGAACTTCATCATCAATTGTTGTGTTTGCACTCCCCTCCCCCTCAGACCGAGCCTCTTGTTGCCCTGACCGAATATTTAAGTTGTCATCCCAATCGGGTATCTGTGTCTCATCTTCATCAGTATGTTCCTCATTGTCTATAACCACAGGTGTTACAGTTTGTGACAAAGGGTCAACATTATGCTCAGAAACTTGGTCCTCACGGCCTGAATCAGAGTCACAAAGGTTCTGGGCATCACTGCAGACCATTTCCTGTTCTGTACTCACTGTAGCTTGGGAGCAGACCTCTGATTCCCAGGCTATAGTGTGACTGAACAGCTCTGCAGACTCAGCCATCTCAGTTCCACCATACTGTGCAGGGCTGATGGAGACTTCAGAGCTTGGAGAAAGCAAGTTTGATTGGGATGACAACTCAGAGGACTGGTGTTTCTTGGATGCGGTACTTGAAGTGGCTGAGAGGGCACTTGTTGGACCACTTGAGATCCATTCAAGCATTTTCCTTTTTTGGCCATCATCTACCTTTGTTCCTGTTGTTCGTGTCCATAAAAAAGGGAGAACATCGGATTGTCCACGGTAAGTAGTAGACATCTTACTTTTGCTGGTAGATGGTCTATCTTCAGCAGATGATAATGGAGCTTTGCCACCTTCCCCACGGACAAACCCTTTTTTTCCTTTTCCACCACGCCTCTTCCCCTTTCCACCAGCATCTGTCATTTTGCCACTCATGTTGATTGCGACAAGATTGTGCACTGAAAATGTGGTAGTAAAAATTGAGAGGTGGTGTAGATTGCAGCGGTGGTCTAGCTTTGGCTGCTTTCACACCTCCGGTTTCTGCAATGCGGCACACTCCGGCACTTTGCAGGAAAATCGCAAACGTTTTTTTTTGCTGCCGGTTGCGTTTTTTCTGCATAGATTTTAATTAGTGCCGCATTGTGCCGCAAGGCCTTGCGTTCCATCCGGTTTTTGCCGCATGCGGCAGATTTAGCCGATGCGGCGGCCGGATGGAACGTTGCCTAGCACGTTTTTTCGTGCGGCAAAAAAAAACGGATCGCGCCGCATTCGGCCGATGTGGCGCATTTTTCAATGCATGCCTATGGCGGCCGGATGCGGCAGGATGCGGCAAAAAACGGATCCGGCCACCGCATGCGGTTTTTGCCACTGCGCATGCTCATTAGCATGCCGCAAGCGGCAAAAACCGGACGGGCCGCATGGGAAAAACGTATGCAAAGTTTGCGGTGTTTTCACCGCATCCGTTGCATAGCTTGCACAGCCGGATTCAGCCGCAGAGCTCAAGCCGGATGTGTGAAAGCAGCCTTTATTAACAGCAGAAAATTAAAGAATAAATATCCCTGACAATGCAACTACGGCCCTTAAACTGGCAGCATAAATTGCTAGTATAATGGCTTAGTAACTATCAGTTTGAGTGTGCAATGCAGGCAGACGTGCTGCAAATATCTGTGCACTACTGGGACTATACAGAAGTCCCAATAGCCACGTTTAGGATGCCACTAGGTACACTCAGTGTTTGCTAGTATAATGGCTTAGTTATAATGAGTTGGAGTGTGCAATGCAGGCAGAGGTGCTGCAAATATCTGTGCACTACTGGAGCTATACAGAAGTCCAACAGCCACGTTTAGGATGACACTAAGTTCACTCAGTGTTTGCTAGTATAATGGCTTAGTAACTATCAGTTTGAGTGTGCAATGCAGGCAGACGTGCTGCAAATATCTGTGCACTACTGGGACTATACAGAAGTCCAACAGCCACGTTTAGGATGACACTAAGTTCACTCAGTGTTTGCTAGTATAATGGCTTAGTAACTATCAGTTTGAGTGTGCAATGCAGGCAGACGTGCTGCAAATATCTGTGCACTACTGGGACTATACAGAAGTCCAACAGCCACGTTTAGGATGACACTAAGTTCACTCAGTGTTTGCTAGTATAATGGCTTAGTAACTATCAGTTTGAGTGTGCAATGCAGGCAGACATGCTGCAAATATCTGTGCACTACTGGGACTATACAGAAGTCCAACAGCCACGTTTAGGATGACACTAGGTACACTCAGTGTTTGCTAGTATAATGGCTTAGTTATAATGAGTTTGAGTGTGCAATGCAGGCAGACGTGCTGCAAATATCTGTGCACTACTGTGACTATACAGAAGTCCAATAGCCACGTTTAGGATGCCACTAGGTACACTCAGTGTTTGCTAGTATAATGGCCTAGTTATAATGAGTTGGAGTGTGCAGAGGACAGGAGGGTACAGTGCCAGGATTGTGGGGCTCTGGGTAGAGGAATGGAAGCCTGCCTTTCTATTCCCTCCTAATGGGGAAATGCAGCGAGGAAATCCCTGACCATAGCTACACAGACGCTGTCTCTGTTTTCAGGACCTGTCACCTATGGCTCTGACCCTGCCGGTACGAGCCCTTAAAAGGACTGATGGAAAGTGCTATCCCTAAGCTGTCCAGCGCTGTGTATGGAGCGCATACAGCAGTATCGGTGATAGGACAAAGGACGGAGCTGCGCCAGTGATGTCTGACACCAAGGACGCAGAAGAGATAATGGCGTCCGGACGGGCAGATACTCGTTTTTATAATGCAGGGACATGTGACATGGACATCCTATCACACATGCCGTTGCTTCTCTGGCTAAAAGTCCACTTAGCTGTGTGTGTGTCTGGGATTGGCTGACATAATGGCCCTCCCCACTACACGCGCGCGCTTAGGGAAGGATGACAAGAAAAAAAAAAAAAAAAATGGCGATCGCCATTATAGAAACAGCAGTGATCTGAAGGCGCTGTTCCAGCACACTATACACTGAAATTTCATAATAGTGTGAGTCACAGAATGACTTACAGTATTACAGCGGAAAGCCAGCTAGGAATTAGCTGTTTTTTTGCTGCTAGAACCATTCTCGAACGTTTCTAGAACTATCGAGCTTTTGCAAAAAGCTTGAGTTCTAGTTCTATCTAGAACAGGCCCCAAAATCACTCGAGCCTAGAACTGGAGAACCTCGAACCGCGCTCAAATCTAGTCAGGGGGTTTTCCGAAAACAGAAGTGCTAGGAAGGCGAGCTACCAGTTACCCTCAGACTGGCCCGAAGGATACCTGGTTCTACCTGGTTTATTGCTTCATCGCTCGGGTCTGCTCACAGAAAGATCTATGTGAGTAAAAACCAGTTAAAGACTTTTGGACTTTGCCTGATTTATTATGAGACCCGCTACCTTACACACCCGAGCCCCTGGGGCCAGCCTCACTCACGGGAGGCCACACCATCCGACTGCAGACTCCATCAGCCCCAGACGCTGGTTAAACCTGCAGTGGCGGTCACCCATATCCCTGACTACAAACCGTGAGTGGCGTCACGATAATTAAAACTAACTTACCTGTTGCCAAATATACACAAAAATGTCCTGTGGCGTCCCTAAAGCTGGAGCGGCATTCCTTGGGGCGACACACCTGTACCGGAACCACGGACATACGCAGACCCATTAAAATCAATGGGTGTGTGCAAACATAAGTGATTTCACACTGACTGTATTTTCCTGCGGCGCACCTCCGTGTTTGTGTGTTCCGCACAGAGACAAGTCAATTTTTCTCTGGCATCACTGATGACAAATGGACCCCACAGTAGTGTGATCCGTGTGACACATACCAGAAAAAAACTCTTATCTTTGAAATAAAATTATTTTTATACTCATTTGTCTCCAGCAATGCTGTCTCCAGCCGGTGCTCTCTCCTGCTTCCAGGCTGGCTAATTATGCTCATGAATATTCACTGCACTGCAACCCGGAAGAAACAGCAGAGGAAATAGAACAGTGGCCGGACATAGCAGAACCGGAGATATCAGCACCGCGGACAGCAGTGCTGGGGACAGGTGAGTATAGGCATGCATGATCTCCATGTGCTATCACGGATAGCACACAGAGAACACACATGTGCCAAAATCACAGTACATAGGGGGCCAAATGCATCTTTAACACATTAGTGAAAAATGTTTGTTTTTGACTGATGTATGTAGGAGGCCTAATAGAATTAATAAACATGTAGGGGCACATACACAAGGGCTCCATTACAAACTCTAGCACAAAATTATATAGAACGCTGTAAACAACAAATTTAAGAACTTTTAATTACATTAACCACTTCTAGACCTGACAATTTTTAGTTTTTGCACTTTTGTTTGTTTCTTCCCTTGTTCCATGAGCGATTTAGCTTTTCATTTGATGTAGTGGAAAGCTGGAAAAAAAAATTCAAATACATAAAAAAATAGAAAAATGTACATGTGACGCCCCTGGACTATTCAGGTCATTACAGGGTACTGCATGCTCTTTCTTTTCAGTGCAGTATTCAACCCCTCATGGTTCTAGGTCTCTATCCTGCAGTATTGCCTCCATCAGCATTCACAAATCCTAGATACACTTTGCACCACACCTATCAGGCGCACCAGTGGGCTGCTTAAGCAGGAATAGGGCTGCCCACCTAGGGGTCAGACAGACAGGGAGGTGGGATGTGTTAAGATCAGTTAGTAGTGGAGAGTTGTTGAGTAGCCCTCGAGCTGTGAGGAGCTCTGAGTAAGCTGGGAGTTGGAGCTCCCAAGGGAGAGGAAAACTAGGTCGGAGACGGTGGTCTGGACCCAGAGGAGTCAGATCCCCAGTCGCAGGGGATTGAAGCTAGGTGCCTGGGACCTGTCAAGATGGACGGTCAGCAGCGTGGTCCTATCACCGATCCGAGACCAAAGGCATGACGGGGTACACGGACCCTAGGTCGGGGAGAAGCTTCAGGCAACCCGGCAATTAACCTGAGGACAACAGGGCCTTTATTGACTGTTCCCACTAGCTCCAGAATCAGGGCACTAGCACAAACAGGGGGATAGGGCTTTCCTCGGAATCAGCCCACTGAAAGCTCAAGTGTGAGCCCTGAGAGCAGGCTCCTCCACTTAGCCACAGTGGGGAGCGGTGCCCGGATAGCTCCAAGCTACCAGACCACAACGGACACTCTAAAATTTAGTGCCAGGAGGCAGGTTACAGACCACCAGCAGCACTGCAGGGGTCGGGACCCAGACGAGTTCCCCTTGAGAGGCAGCGGCATTCAGAGACTTTGTTTACCCTGTTGTCAGCGTCTGCTTCATTGCTGAGTGAATACCTGACTGACCCCTGCACTGTATCCCCACATGACCATCTAGAGTCCCGGGGCCTACACCGACCCATGGTGGGCAACTTCACCTAGCTGTCCCCTCCATCACCACGGGTACTACCAACGGCAGCAGCGGTACTCTCAATTACCGCACACCACGGGTGGTGTCACGAACTATACCAAATCCCCTGTACATACTCCCTTTTACATTTGAGTGTGGCCCCTAAGCCCCCAGGTCCAGAGACCCTGGAGCCACGAACGGACACTACCCCTGGATCCGAGTGGTTCAATACGCTGCTGGGGTGGCACACACAGTTCCACAATTTTTTAGGAAGCTTTTTTTATTTTCAGCATTCATTTTACAGTAAAACTGACTAGGAAATATGATTTTTCAGGTTAGTACGATTATGCAGATACCAAACATGCATAGTTATTGTTTTAAGAAAATTGTGAAAAAGAAGTCAGAAATTTGTAAAAGAAAATGTTAGTTTGTGTTTAGAGTTGGGTGAGTACCTAACTATTCGTACTCACTATACTCCTAACTAATACAGTCTAATTAATTCTGAATAGTGTGTGCAATGCACAAGTAACCCGAATGCCATACTATGCGTGTGAGTAGCGAATAGTGCGTAATTCGGATTATTCGTTACATCGTGAGCATTCCTCACTGACTTAGGCCTGCAACACACATCCGTGCCTCCGGTACGTGTTTGGCATTTTTTACACGTACCGGAGACTAGAGATGAGCGAACCGGTCCCGGTTCGGCTCGAGGCGGTTCGCCGAACGGGGGGTCTGGCTCGAGTTCGGCTCGTCGAACGTTCGACGAACCGAACTCGAGCCCATAGGAAACAATGGCAGGCAATCACAAACACAGTAAAACACCTAGAAAACACCCTCAAAGGTGTCCAAAAGGTGACAAACAACTCACAACACAACACAAACACATGGGAAAGTGACAAGGACATGTACTCATGCGAAAACAAAACAGCTGGACAAGGAAAAAGAGGAGGACACACAGATATAGGCATGGCACGCCCTTCTAAAGTCATGTAAAACACCGCAAGGTGACTCCAAGCGGAGTCTCCCTTTTTTCCAAAAATTGGGCCCCACACACCCACCCCTTCAGTGGCAGCAGTTGTGCCCCAGTTGTACACTTCACAGCTAGATTTGCATCAAGCACATTCAAAAATACGCCATTCTTATCCGTCCCCAGGATGACACCGGGGTAGGTAGCAAAGTCTTTCCTGATCCCAGCTCTGTTCATCTTGGCTTCTTTTAAAAACACAGCAAGCAAGGGTTACTCCAAGCGGAGTCTCCCTTTTTTCCAAAAATTGGGCCACACAGACACCCACCCCATCAGTGGCAGCACTTCGGCCCTAGTTGCAAACAGGATGTTTTGATTTGCATCAAGCACATTCAAAAATACGCTATTCTTAGCCGTCCCCAGGATGACACTGGGGTAGGTAGCAAAGTCTTTGCTGACCCATGACTTGTTCATCTTGGCTTCTTTTAAAAACAATGTAAGCAAGGGTTACTCCAAGCGGAGTCTCCCCTTTTTTCCAAAAATTGGGCCCCACACACACCCACCCATTCAGTGGCAGCAGTTGTGCCCCAGTTGTACACTTCACAGCTAGATTTGCATCAAGCACATTCAAAAATACGCCATTCTTATCCGTCCCCAGGATGACACCGGGGTAGGTAGCAAAGTCTTTCCTGATCCCAGCTCTGTTCATCTTGGCTTCTTTTAAAAACACAGCAAGCAAGGGTTACTCCAAGCGGAGTCTCCCTTTTTTCCAAAAATTGGGCCACACAGACACCCACCCCATCAGTGGCAGCACTTCGGCCCTAGTTGCAAACAGGATGTTTTGATTTGCATCAAGCACATTCAAAAATACGCTATTCTTAGCCGTCCCCAGGATGACACCGGGGTAGGTAGCAAAGTCTTTCCTGATCCCAGCTCTGTTCATCTTGGCTTCTTTTAAAAACACAGCAAGCAAGGGTTACTCCAAGCGGAGTCTCCCTTTTTTCCAAAAATTGGGCCACACAGACACCCACCCCATCAGTGGCAGCACTTGGGCCCTAGTTGCAAACAGGATGTTTTGATTTGCATCAAGCACATTCAAAAATACGCTATTCTTAGCCGTCCCCAGGATGACACTGGGGTAGGTAGCAAAGTCTTTGCTGACCCATGACTTGTTCATCTTGGCTTCTTTTAAAAACAATGTAAGCAAGGGTTACTCCAAGCGGAGTCTCCCCCTTTTTTCCAAAAATTGGGCCCCACACACACCCACCCATTCAGTGGCAGCACTTGGGCCCTAGTTGCAAACAGGATGTTTTGATTTGCATCAAGCACATTCAAAAATACGCTATTCTTATCCGTCCCCAGGATGACACCGGGGTAGGTAGCAAAGTCTTTCCTGATCCCAGCTCTGTTCATCTTGGCTTCTTTTAAAAACACAGCAAGCAAGGGTTACTCCAAGCGGAGTCTCCCTTTTTTCCAAAAATTGGGCCACACAGACACCCACCCCATCAGTGGCAGCACTTGGGCCCTAGTTGCAAACAGGATGTTTTGATTTGCATCAAGCACATTCAAAAATACGCTATTCTTAGCCGTCCCCAGGATGACACTGGGGTAGGTAGCAAAGTCTTTGCTGACCCATGACTTGTTCATCTTGGCTTCTTTTAAAAACAATGTAAGCAAGGGTTACTCCAAGCGGAGTCTCCCCTTTTTTCCAAAAATTGGGCCCCACACACACCCACCCATTCAGTGGCAGCAGTTGTGCCCCAGTTGTACACTTCACAGCTAGATTTGCATCAAGCACATTCAAAAATACGCCATTCTTATCCGTCCCCAGGATGACACCGGGGTAGGTAGCAAAGTCTTTCCTGATCCCAGCTCTGTTCATCTTGGCTTCTTTTAAAAACACAGCAAGCAAGGGTTACTCCAAGCGGAGTCTCCCTTTTTTCCAAAAATTGGGCCACACAGACACCCACCCCATCAGTGGCAGCACTTGGGCCCTAGTTGCAAACAGGATGTTTTGATTTGCATCAAGCACATTCAAAAATACGCTATTCTTAGCCGTCCCCAGGATGACACTGGGGTAGGTAGCAAAGTCTTTGCTGACCCATGACTTGTTCATCTTGGCTTCTTTTAAAAACAATGTAAGCAAGGGTTACTCCAAGCGGAGTCTCCCCTTTTTTCCAAAAATTGGGCCCCACACACACCCACCCATTCAGTGGCAGCAGTTGTGCCCCAGTTGTACACTTCACAGCTAGATTTGCATCAAGCACATTCAAAAATACGCCATTCTTATCCGTCCCCAGGATGACACCGGGGTAGGTAGCAAAGTCTTTCCTGATCCCAGCTCTGTTCATCTTGGCTTCTTTTAAAAACACAGCAAGCAAGGGTTACTCCAAGCGGAGTCTCCCTTTTTTCCAAAAATTGGGCCACACAGACACCCACCCCATCAGTGGCAGCACTTCGGCCCTAGTTGCAAACAGGATGTTTTGATTTGCATCAAGCACATTCAAAAATACGCTATTCTTAGCCGTCCCCAGGATGACACCGGGGTAGGTAGCAAAGTCTTTCCTGATCCCAGCTCTGTTCATCTTGGCTTCTTTTAAAAACACAGCAAGCAAGGGTTACTCCAAGCGGAGTCTCCCTTTTTTCCAAAAATTGGGCCACACAGACACCCACCCCATCAGTGGCAGCACTTGGGCCCTAGTTGCAAACAGGATGTTTTGATTTGCATCAAGCACATTCAAAAATACGCTATTCTTAGCCGTCCCCAGGATGACACCGGGGTAGGTAGCAAAGTCTTTCCTGATCCCAGCTCTGTTCATCTTGGCTTCTTTTAAAAACACAGCAAGCAAGGGTTACTCCAAGCGGAGTCTCCCTTTTTTCCAAAAATTGGGCCACACAGACACCCACCCCATCAGTGGCAGCACTTGGGCCCTAGTTGCAAACAGGATGTTTTGATTTGCATCAAGCACATTCAAAAATACGCTATTCTTAGCCGTCCCCAGGATGACACTGGGGTAGGTAGCAAAGTCTTTGCTGACCCATGACTTGTTCATCTTGGCTTCTTTTAAAAACAATGTAAGCAAGGGTTACTCCAAGCGGAGTCTCCCCTTTTTTCCAAAAATTGGGCCCCACACACACCCACCCATTCAGTGGCAGCAGTTGTGCCCCAGTTGTACACTTCACAGCTAGATTTGCATCAAGCACATTCAAAAATACGCCATTCTTATCCGTCCCCAGGATGACACCGGGGTAGGTAGCAAAGTCTTTCCTGATCCCAGCTCTGTTCATCTTGGCTTCTTTTAAAAACACAGCAAGCAAGGGTTACTCCAAGCGGAGTCTCCCTTTTTTCCAAAAATTGGGCCACACAGACACCCACCCCATCAGTGGCAGCACTTGGGCCCTAGTTGCAAACAGGATGTTTTGATTTGCATCAAGCACATTCAAAAATACGCTATTCTTAGCCGTCCCCAGGATGACACTGGGGTAGGTAGCAAAGTCTTTGCTGACCCATGACTTGTTCATCTTGGCTTCTTTTAAAAACAATGTAAGCAAGGGTTACTCCAAGCGGAGTCTCCCCTTTTTTCCAAAAATTGGGCCCCACACACACCCACCCATTCAGTGGCAGCAGTTGTGCCCCAGTTGTACACTTCACAGCTAGATTTGCATCAAGCACATTCAAAAATACGCCATTCTTATCCGTCCCCAGGATGACACCGGGGTAGGTAGCAAAGTCTTTCCTGATCCCAGCTCTGTTCATCTTGGCTTCTTTTAAAAACACAGCAAGCAAGGGTTACTCCAAGCGGAGTCTCCCTTTTTTCCAAAAATTGGGCCACACAGACACCCACCCCATCAGTGGCAGCACTTGGGCCCTAGTTGCAAACAGGATGTTTTGATTTGCATCAAGCACATTCAAAAATACGCTATTCTTAGCCGTCCCCAGGATGACACCGGGGTAGGTAGCAAAGTCTTTCCTGATCCCAGCTCTGTTCATCTTGGCTTCTTTTAAAAACACAGCAAGCAAGGGTTACTCCAAGCGGAGTCTCCCTTTTTTCCAAAAATTGGGCCACACAGACACCCACCACATCAGTGGCAGCACTTGGGCCCTAGTTGCAAACAGGATGTTTTGATTTGCATCAAGCACATTCAAAAATACGCTATTCTTATCCGTCCCCAGGATGACACCGGGGTAGGTAGCAAAGTCTTTCCTGATCCCAGCTCTGTTCATCTTGGCTTCTTTTAAAAACACAGCAAGCAAGGGTTACTCCAAGCGGAGTCTCCCTTTTTTCCAAAAATTGGGCCACACAGACACCCACCCCATCAGTGGCAGCACTTCGGCCCTAGTTGCAAACAGGATGTTTTGATTTGCATCAAGCACATTCAAAAATACGCTATTCTTATCCGTCCCCAGGATGACACCGTGGTAGGTAGCAAAGTCTTTCCTGATCCCAGCTCTGTTCATCTTGGCTTCTTTTAAAAACACAGCAAGCAAGGGTTACTCCAAGCGGAGTCTCCCTTTTTTCCAAAAATTGGGCCACACAGACACCCACCACATCAGTGGCAGCACTTGGGCCCTAGTTGCAAACAGGATGTTTTGATTTGCATCAAGCACATTCCAAATCCACAAGCATTTACTCTCCCCAGGATGACACAGGGGTAGTAAATTCCTTCTGGATCCATGACTTGTTCATTTTGATGAACGTCAGTCTGTCCACATTGTCACTGGACAGACGCGTGCGCTTATCTGTCAGCACACACCCAGCAGCACTGAATACACGTTCAGAGACAACGCTGGCAGCTGGACACGACAAAATCTCCAAGGCGTAACTGGAGAGCTCTGGCCATTTTTCTATGTTTGAAGCCCAAAAGGAGCAAGGCTCCAGTTGCACAGTCATGGCATCGATGTTCATTTGGAGATACTCCTGTATCATCCTCTCCAGCCGTTGAGTATGTGTCAGACTTGTTGTCTCTGGTGGCCTTGCAAAAGAGGGTCTAAAAAAATTATGAAAAGATTCCATAAAATTGCTGTTACCGGCACCAGAAAAGGTCCTACTGGTACGGGTAGACTGTTGAAGATGACGAGACCGTCCCATGTTTGTCAAGTTACAACTGGGAGATTCACTCCCTGCACCTGCACGGTTGTTTGGTGGAAAAGCCGAGCTAAGATCTAGTAACAGCTTCTGCTGATACTCCTGCATACGTGCGTCCCTTTCTATGGCTGGAATTATGTCACAAAATTTGGACTTGTACCGGGGATCTAATAGTGTGGCAATCCAGTAGTCATCATCACTTCTAATTTTGACTATACGACTGTCATGTTGGAGGTAGTGCAACAAAAAGGCACTCATGTGTCTTGCGCAGCCATGCGGACCAAGTCCATGCTGTGTTTGTGGCATAGAGGTGCTACCCGTTCTTTCTTCCTCTGACATCTGACCCCAACCTCTTTCAACTGAAATTTGACCAAGGTCTCCCTCATCCGCTGAGTCTTCCATGTCCATGGACAGTTCGTCCTCCATTTCTTCATGTTCTCCTGCACCTTGCTCAACATTTCGCCTGCTACTATGCGCCCTTGTCGATCCCTGTCCCCCATGGTCCCATGCCTGCTGCGTTGGTGATGATGAACGTCTGGACCTTCGTGATGTTGTTGTCCCTTGCGCATATGAATCCTCCTGTAGTTCCTCCCCTTCATGTTGTCCCACCCCCTGACTCCGAATAGTGTTTAGCGTGTGCTCCAGCATGTAAATGACTGGAATCGTCATGCTGATAATGGCATTGTCAGAGCTAAACATATTCGTCGCCATGTCGAAACTGTGCAGAAGGGTGCATAGGTCCTTGATCTGAGACCACTCCATCAGGGTGATCTGCCCCACCTCTGCATCTCGTTGGCCCAGGCTATACGTCATGACGTATTGCACCAGGGCTCTGCGGTGCTGCCACAGTCGCTGTAACATGTGGAGAGTTGAATTCCAGCGTGTCGCCACATCGCATTTCAGGCGATGAACCGGCAGGCCGAAAGACTTCTGGAGCGATGCAAGTCGCTCTGCTGCGGCGCTTGAACGGCGGAAGTGAGCTGACAGTTTTCGTGCCCTGTTCAGAAGGCCATCTAGGCCGGGATAGTGTGTTAAAAATTGCTGCACGACAAGGTTCAACACGTGAGCCATACAAGGTACGTGTGTCACCTTGCCCAGGCGAAGTGCCGCACCCAGGTTTGCAGCATTGTCGCACACGGCCTTACCAGGCTGCAGTTTGAGTGGAGACAACCATTTATTAAACTCGGACCGCAAAGCTGACCACAACTCCTCAGCTGTGTGACTCTTATTACCAAGACATGTCAAGCTAAAGACCGCCTGATGCCGTTGCGCTCTGCTGCCAGCATAGTAATGAGGGGTGCGTGATTCCTTCTGCGCAGTGAGAACGCTGGTGGCCTGACCAGGCAGGCTTGGGGCGGAGGTGGAGGACCCAGATGAGGTGGAGGATGCAGAAGCAGTGGCGGAACTTGGACAGACAGAGGATTGACACACAAGTCGTGGGGACGGCAAGACTTGTGCAGCAGACCCTTCACCATCTATCACCATAGTTACCCAGTGCCCAGTCAGCGACATGTAACGTCCCTGTCCATGCTTACTGGTCCAAGTATCGGTGGTGAAATGCACCCGTTCACACACAGAGTTTCTCAAGGAAGCGGTGATGTTGTGTGCGACATGCTGGTGTAGCGCGGGCACACCTTTCTTAGAGAAGTAGTGGCGACTAGGCATCTGGTACTGGGGCACAGCGACAGACATAAGGTCTCTAAAATCCTGTGTGTCCACTAGGCGGAAAGGCAGCATTTCGGTAGCCAACAGCTTACAGAGGGATAGAGTCAACCTCTTAGCTTTGTCATGGGTCGGAGGAAGTGGCCTTTTATTTGACCACATCTGAGGGACAGAGATCTGGCTGCTGTGTGTAGACGGTGTTGAGTAGGGTGTCCCTGGAAAAATGCAGGTTTGTGAGGAAAGTGCAGGCGGAGACATGATGTTGCCTTCATCCAACGTTGGTGCTATCGATGTCTGAGAGAGCTGTACACACTCACTTGTTTCCCCTTCCAAACCAACTGACGACCTTACAAGCAAACTGCCTGTTGCGGTTACAGTGGTGGAAGTTTTGCGTGGAAAAACAGGTGTGGCAGCTGTCCCCACAGTCCTAGAAGATGAAGAGCGCGCGGATGCAGTGGAAGGGGCGGGCGGTGGATGGTTCGCTCCACTAGGCCGCATTGCAGCACGGTGAGCTTCCCACCGGGACTTATGATATTTAGTCATGTGACGATTCATGGAAGAAGTTGTCAAACTGCTGAGGTTTTGACCTCTACTAACAGAATCATGACAAATGTTACATATCACATGAGTTGGGCGATCTTTTTCGATGTGAAAAAAGGACCAGGCTAGGCAAGGCTTAGAGGCCATGCGACCTGTTGATCCACCACGAATAATGCTCATAGGCAGAGTGGTGGCTGAGGATGCAGTTGTAGACGTGCTACCAGTGCTCCGACTCTGTCCAGGAAGGCGCAAGGTAACTTCGTCGTCGGTTGCATCCTCCTCCACCGCCTCTGTTGACCTCCTCGAGTGCCTGACTGGGGGTTGACAGTAGGTGGGATCTAGAACGTCATCATCAATTGTTGTGTTTGCACTCCCCTCCCCCTCAGACCGAGCCTCTTCTTGCCCTGAACGAATATTTAAGTTGTCATCCCAATCGGGTATCTGCGTCTCATCTTCATCAGTATGTTCCTCATTGTCTATAACCACAGGTGTTACAGTTTGTGACAAAGGGTCAACATTATGCTCAGAAACTTGGTCCTCACGGCCTGAATCTGAGTCACAAAGGTTCTGGGCATCACTGCAGACCATTTCCTGTTCTGTACTCACTGTAGCTTGGGAGCAGACCTCTGATTCCCAGGCTATAGTGTGACTGAACAGCTCTGCAGACTCAGCCATCTCAGTTCCACCATACTGTGCAGGGCTGATGGAGACTTCAGAGCTGGGAGAAAGCAAGTTTGATTGGGATGACAACTCAGAGGACTGGTGTTTTTTGGATGCGGTACTTGAAGTGGCAGAGAGGGCACTTGTTGGACCACTTGAGATCCATTCAAGCATTTTCCTTTTTTGCCCATCATCTACCTTTGTTCCTGTTGTTCGTGTCCGTAACAAAGGGAGCACATCGGATTGTCCACGGTAAGTAGTAGACATCTTACTTTTGCTGGTAGATGGTCTATCTTCAGCAGATGATAATGGAGCTTTGCCACCTTCCCCACGGACAAAACCTTTTTTGCCTTTTACACCACGCCTCTTCCCCTTTCCACCAGCATCTGTCATTTTGCCACTCATGTTGATTGCGACAAGATTGTGGACTGAAAATGTGGTAGTAAAAATTGAGAGGTGGTGAAGATTGCAGTGGTGGTCTAGCTTTATTAACAGCAGAATAATAAAGAATAAATATCCCTGACAATGCAACTTAGTTATAATTAGTTGGAGTGTGCAACGCAGGCAGACGTGCTGCAAATGTCTTTGCACTAGTGGGACTATAGCAAAGTCCAATAGCCACGTATAGGATGCCACTAGGTACACTGAGTGTTTGCTAGTATAATGGCTTGGTTAGAATGAGTTGTAGTGTGCAACGCAGGCAGACGCGCTCTGCAAATGTCTTTGCACTAGTGGGACTATAGCAAAGTCCAATAGCCACGTATAGGATGCCACTAGGTACACTGAGTGTTTGCTAGTATAATGGCTTGGTTAGAATGAGTTGTAGTGTGCAACGCAGGCAGACGCGCTCTGCAAATGTCTTTGCACTAGTGGGACTATAGCAAAGTCCAATAGCCACGTATAGGATGCCACTAGGTACACTGAGTGTTTGCTAGTATAATGGCTTGGTTAGAATGAGTTGTAGTGTGCAACGCAGGCAGACGCGCTCTGCAAATGTCTTTGCACTAGTGGGACTATAGCAAAGTCCAATAGCCACGTATAGGATGCCACTAGGTACACTGAGTGTTTGCTAGTATAATGGCTTGGTTAGAATGAGTTGTAGTGTGCAACGCAGGCAGACGCGCTCTGCAAATGTCTTTGCACTAGTGGGACTATAGCAAAGTCCAATAGCCACGTATAGGATGCCACTAGGTACACTGAGTGTTTGCTAGTATAATGGCTTGGTTAGAATGAGTTGTAGTGTGCAACGCAGGCAGACGCGCTCTGCAAATGTCTTTGCACTAGTGGGACTATAGCAAAGTCCAATAGCCACGTATAGGATGCCACTAGGTACACTGAGTGTTTGCTAGTATAATGGCTTGGTTAGAATGAGTTGTAGTGTGCAACGCAGGCAGACGCGCTCTGCAAATGTCTTTGCACTAGTGGGACTATAGCAAAGTCCAATAGCCACGTATAGGATGCCACTAGGTACACTGAGTGTTTGCTAGTATAATGGCTTGGTTAGAATGAGTTGTAGTGTGCAACGCAGGCAGACGCGCTCTGCAAATGTCTTTGCACTAGTGGGACTATAGCAAAGTCCAATAGCCACGTATAGGATGCCACTAGGTACACTGAGTGTTTGCTAGTATAATGGCTTGGTTAGAATGAGTTGTAGTGTGCAACGCAGGCAGACGCGCTCTGCAAATGTCTTTGCACTAGTGGGACTATAGCAAAGTCCAATAGCCACGTATAGGATGCCACTAGGTACACTGAGTGTTTGCTAGTATAATGGCTTGGTTAGAATGAGTTGTAGTGTGCAACGCAGGCAGACGCGCTCTGCAAATGTCTTTGCACTAGTGGGACTATAGCAAAGTCCAATAGCCACGTATAGGATGCCACTAGGTACACTGAGTGTTTGCTAGTATAATGGCTTGGTTAGAATTAGTTGTAGTGTGCAACGCAGGCAGACGCGCTCTGCAAATGTCTTTGCACTAGTGGGACTATAGCAAAGTCCAATAGCCACGTATAGGATGCCACTAGGTACACTGAGTGTTTGCTAGTATAATGGCTTGGTTAGAATTAGTTGTAGTGTGCAACGCAGGCAGACGCGCTCTGCAAATGTCTTTGCACTAGTGGGACTATAGCAAAGTCCAATAGCCACGTATAGGATGCCACTAGGTACACTGAGTGTTTGCTAGTATAATGGCTTGGTTAGAATGAGTTGTAGTGTGCAACGCAGGCAGACGCGCTCTGCAAATGTCTTTGCACTAGTGGGACTATAGCAAAGTCCAATAGCCACGTATAGGATGCCACTAGGTACACTGAGTGTTTGCTAGTATAATGGCTTGGTTAGAATGAGTTGTAGTGTGCAACGCAGGCAGACGCGCTCTGCAAATGTCTTTGCACTAGTGGGACTATAGCAAAGTCCAATAGCCACGTATAGGATGCCACTAGGTACACTGAGTGTTTGCTAGTATAATGGCTTGGTTAGAATGAGTTGTAGTGTGCAACGCAGGCAGACGCGCTCTGCAAATGTCTTTGCACTAGTGGGACTATAGCAAAGTCCAATAGCCACGTATAGGATGCCACTAGGTACACTGAGTGTTTGCTAGTATAATGGCTTGGTTAGAATGAGTTGTAGTGTGCAATGCAGGCAGATGTGCTCTGCTAATGTCTTTGCACTAGTGGGACTATAGCAAAGTCCAATAGCCACGTATAGGATGCCACTAGGTACACTGAGTGTTTGCTAGTATAATGGCTTGGTTAGAATGAGTTGTAGTGTGCAATGCAGGCAGATGTGCTCTGCTAATGTCTTTGCACTAGTGGGACTATAGCAAAGTCCAATAGCCACGTATAGGATGCCACTAGGTACACTGAGTGTTTGCTAGTATAATGGCTTAGTTAAAATGAGTTTGAGTGTGCAATGCCGGCAGACGCGCTATGCAAATGTCTTTGCACTAGTGGGACTATAGCAAAGTCCAATAGCCACGTATAGGATGCCACTAGGTACACTGAGTGTTTGCTAGTATAATGGCTTGGTTTTAATGAGTTGGAGTGTGCAATGCAGGCAGACGCGCTCTGCAAATGTCTTTGCACTAGTGGGACTATAGCAAAGTCCAATAGCCACGTATAGGATGCCACTAGGTACACTGAGTGTTTGCTAGTATAATGGCTTGGTTAGAATGAGTTGTAGTGTGCAATGCAGGCAGACGCGCTCTGCAAATGTCTTTGCACTAGTGGGACTATAGCAAAGTCCAATAGCCACGTATAGGATGCCACTAGGTACACTGAGTGTTTGCTAGTATAATGGCTTGTTTAGAATGAGTTGTAGTGTGCAATGCAGGCAGACGCGCTCTGCAAATGTCTTTGCACTAGTGGGACTATAGCAAAGTCCAATAGCCACGTATAGGATGCCACTAGGTACACTGAGTGTTTGCTAGTATAATGGCTTAGTTATCAGTTGGAGTGTGCAGAGGACAAGAGGGTACAGTGGCAGGATTGTGGTGCTCTGGGTAGAGGAATGGAAGCCTGCCTTTCTATTCCCTCCTAATGGTGAAATGCAGGGAGGAAATCCCTGACCTGGGCTACACAGACGCTGTTGCTGTTTGCAGGACCTGTCACCTATGGCTCTCTGACCCTGCCGGTACGAGCCCTTAAAAGGACTGCTATAAAGTGCTTTCCCTATGCTGTCTAACGCTGTGTATGCAGCGCATACAGCTGTATCGGCTATAGGACTCAGGATGACGGAGCTGCGACAGTGATGTCTGACACCAAAGACGCAGAAGGCAGATAATGGCGTCCGTGAAGAAAATGTCCGGTTTTATAATGCAGGGACATGTGACATGCAGATCCTATCACACATGCCGTTGCTTCTCTGGCTCAAAGTCCACTTAGCTGTGTGTGTGTCTGGGATTGGCTGACATGCTGGCCCGCCCCACAAGACGCGCGCACTTAGGGAAGGAAGACAAGAAAAAAAAAAAAAAAAAATGGCGATCGCCATTATAGAAACAGCAGTGATCTGAAGGCGCTGTTCACGCACACTATACACTGAAATGTGATAATAGTTTGATTCACAGAGTGACTTACACTATTACAGCAGAAACCAAGCTATGATTTAGCTGTTTTTTGGCTGCTAGAACCGTTCTCGAACGTTTCTAGAACTACCGAGCTTTTGCAAAAAGCTCGAGTTCTAGTTCGATCTAGAACATGCCCCAAAATCACTCGAGCCGCGAACTGGAGAACCACGAACCACGAACCGCGCTCAACTCTACCGGAGACACGTGCTTATGTTGACACAGTCCTTTTAATATAAATAGCCTCACGTCAGTGTTTTGGCACGGAGCGTGTGTCCGTTCCGTGCCTACGTTTGACCGTGCCGAAGAAGCGCTGACATGTCCGTTTTCCCCCGGCATAACGTCCTCACGGATCCATTAAATCCTATGTGTCCGTGTTTGCACGTACGTGATACGAATGGCCTCCGTATGCTATCCGTGTGGTCCGTGTCCGTGTTTTAAAAATCAAGGTTGTTACAATTTCAAATACTTTCAGGTGGCGTAGCTAACATATTTTTTTTGCTCAAAACTTACTTTGCATTTGCAGAAGGAGTGAGCAAGCAAGCAGTTGTAGTTCTGTGTAGTGAAAGAACTTTTTTGACCACAATTTCTGCTTCCAAATATAATAATGGCTCCACGGGTGGACACGGAGAAACTGATATCAGCTGTCGAGACTCACCCACCATTATGGGATACACGTGTTGATGGTTACCATGACAGACTGACAGTTGACCGCCATTGGCTTCAAGTTGCTGAGGAAGTGTACCCCAATAATGCATGGGATAGATGTTCGCCTTCAAAGCGTGCTAAATATGGTAAGTGTTTTTATTTTTTTTGCGAGGTTTTTTTTTAATATATATTTCTTTTTTTTTTTATAATTTCAAACTGTGAATGTTTTGTTATTGTAATGTTCTTTTTTAGTAAAATTAACTTTGTGAAGAATTGTTATATGTAATAATCTATTTATTGAGTTAATGTTAAATTTTTATAAATGTTACCTAACTTTACAAAACTTCAAAAATTCAAAGTAAACTTTAATTTGTAATATTATTTTGAATTCTTCATGAAGTTAATTAATTAACAGATAAAACTGTCATGTGAATTTCAATTCCATGTTTTATTAGTCTAATTTTTGTATCCCAATTTCTAATCATGTTTGGTTAATTCTGGATGTTTTTTTTTTATTTTTTTTTTTTTTTAATAACATTTCAATATCATGACCTAAATTAATAAAATAATATTTCTAAATTTTTTTTACAAATTTTTCTTGTTTATAAAAAAACCTACCTTTTTAAAATCTATATCACAATTACTTCCAAGATAATTCCAGAGAAATATTATTTTGTTATGTGTGAATGTATAAAAATGCTTTTCAGTGAAGAATATCTTAAATAATGTATTTTCCTCTAATGTATTAGTCCACCTTTATTATTTAAAATTGTATATTACATTTAGCAAACATTATTATCATTAATGTGTGCAGAATTATGCTGAATGTTGCAAGTGACATCTTTTTTTAAAATCAACAGTTGACTTGGTAAAAAGGCGTTGGCGTTCAGCACGTGATCAGTACCGAAGGGAGTACAACCCTATACCATCCTCATCCAGTCAAGGCCGCAAACGCAGATATGTTTACTATGAACAAATAAGCTTCCTAGCACCCATCTTAGAAGTAACACAGTAAGTTTTTTGTTATATATTTTTTTTTTTTTGTTTTTTCAAAAATTTTTCTTTTAAATTTCTTTATTTTCTGAAGGTAATTTTAAAAATATAAATTTAATGATTGTAATATGTTATCTAATTTAATATAGAACGGAGGATAATCTAGACGATTCTGATGAACAACCAACAGCTGGTCCCTCTGCTACAGCCACCTCAGCATCAGAACAAGAACCTGGCAGAGAAGACAGTGAAAATCAAGAGATTCAACAAGATGCAGCAGCAGCAACTGAATCACATGAGGGTGGGACAGAGAGTGCACAAACCAACACCCAAGGCTCATCAACACAACAAACAACCACACCAGCAACACAATCAACACAAACAAATGTACTTCCACGTTTTGCACCACAACCTCTCCGTGCAAGAAGAATCCGCAGACCTGAGGAAATGAGATCCTTACCGGAAATAATTGACACACGCATTATTCACATAATGAACACTTTAATTCCAGAAACAGATGCCGAGCGTTTTTGTCGGTCTTTATCTACTAGCTTAACCAAAATTGCATCCGATAGGCAGGAACGTGTACGTGCTGCTATGCTGACCCTACTTTCAGCTAGTCAGGCAGAACAGGAACCAGTGAGAGTTTATGAGGCCATAGAAAATTGGCGTACCATTATGCAACAACATACAGTCCCAAACACAACAGACAATCAAAATACCATTTCAACACAAACAACAATGGCAACAGTAATTGTCACTAATCCAGTATTACAACAATCTGGTCAACCTTCTATTGCTTCAAGTACGGTATTCCCAACACCAATTAGACAAGGGTATGTTTCAACCAATACTGGCGCCTTAAGCACTGTACAAAGTGCAACCTCACAGCAACCCATAAACTATATGAATTTACAACCCACTCCAAGTACTAGTTGCTTTACTCAACCCACAAATATTGGTGCTTTACCTAACTTGTTTCCTGGTTCAACATACCCACAATCATTCATGATGCCTCATTATCCAATCTCAACTATGTTACCTACACCACACTTACAAACATCAGTCAACTATCCTCAAGGTCAACAACATACACACACACAATACCCACTTACCCATGTAGACCCACAGGTGTACTCAACAACAGGCAATGTGTTGGGCCAAACAAGCATGCAACAGACTGTTCCACACACTACTGTAGTTAGTAATAGGAATGTTGTTCAGCAAACAACTGCTTCCATTCCTGAAAATACTATTTCTGAGGCCACCCAAAACAACATACTCAGCAACACTCAGGTTACTTCCCTAAAAGATCTTATGATACACATTTTTGTTAATCTTTACATTCAACCAACAAATATGATGAATGGGCCAAAAAAAAAAAACATTGGGTTTGCCAAAAATGTTTAAACTCAGAGTCTTAAAAATACAAAAAAAGGCATGTGTGATTATATTTTGTGCCGGATGACATATATGTTTTATGCCATGGATATGTTTAATTTTTTATGAACACATTTGTACCAAACCAATTTGATGGGTAGATGAGTTCTTATATTCCAAAAACAAAGTTTACAATTATTATGTCTATGTAAATGTCCAACATGAGACCAACATAATTGGTTGAAAATTTAACAACATTGTAAGCAACGCAAACATTTTTGCAAGTGTACTATTTTAAGTAAAGTATATGAAAAATTTTTTAAGAAAAAAAACAAATGTTAATTTTGTAAAAGTTTCCAGAAGATGAGCAAGATTTTTTTTTTATTTGGAAACTAAAAAAGAACATCATTACTTTTTGGAATAATAGGCATATTATTAATAAAAAAATATGTTTTAAAAATAAATATTCTGTTTCTTTTTTTAATGTATATATAATATTGCATTTTTTCCATAGACGATTAACATTATTAATTTTGTAATTTAAAAAAAAAAAAAAATCATGATACTAACACAGAAATTTACAAACACATACATACAACATTCAGAAATCCATGTTGTTAACAGAAATGTAAGTTGTTGATTAACGCATTTTCACTTTAATACAAGTAAGCTTTAAGCTCTTAGATTTTTTAAACTAAGTAAACATTTTCGTCTAAGTGAAAAAAAAACCATTGTCAACCAAAAATTGCCATTAAAATTTTAACAAACATCATTATTATTATTAGCATCAAAACAATTAAAGTAATCAGTAAATAATTTTCTAATTTGTAATCCAGATGTCAACGGAATTATGAGACATAGGTTCACCTGTTGGATTAACAACATGGTTTATCTGAAATTCATCATCAACATAAGTTCCTCCTTCATGTATCCGACAGAAATTGTGAAGCACTATGGTAGCCTTGATGACAGATTTGACAGAGTTTGGCTGCAACTGAATAGTTGTGTGATAAATGCGCCATTTGTTAGCTAAAATACCAAATGCACACTCCACATAACGTCTTGCTTTAGTTAGCCGATAATTAAAGTACTGTTTCCTGTCATCAATTGATCTCCTTGGATATGGTCGTATAACATGTTTGGATAATGCAAATCCTGCATCTGCTACCATGACATATGGTGCCAACGGTCCAGATGTACCAGGTAGGGCAACTGGGGGTGGGATCAATAATGAATTTTCTTGCAGGCGTTGGGCTAATCTTGATGAACGGAAAATACGGGCATCTGAGGCACTACCATAGGCCCCAATGTCAGTATAAATAAAACAGTATTCTGTGTCAACCAATGCCAAAATAACAACCGAAAAAAACTTATGAAAATTGAAATAACGGGAACCAGAGTTTGGTGGTTTTTTAACTCTGAAATGCTTGCCATCCAAAGCTCCTATGCAGTTAGGAAAGTCCACAGAGTCCTTGAAGCCCTTAGAGATTTTCAACCAATCTTGTCTGTTTGGATGAGGCATCATTTGGTCTTTTAAATGTTGCAATATCATGTCGCATGTGTGACGTACTATAACGGCAATGGTTGATCTCCCCAACAAAAAATCAAAATGTAACGCACTAAAAGATTGACCAGTCGCCAAGAATCTATGAAAACAAGACAAACAATGATTTTCAATTATCAATATGTTTTTTTAAAGAAAAGCAAACCAAAAAAACCACAAACATTGATTAAAAACAGAGATTAGATCAAGAAATATCAATTACACATTTCAATGTGAAACCTAACACATTTAAAAAAGAATACAAAAAAAATATTATACCTCAGAGTCACCATAAATCTCTCCTCAGGGGAAATGGAAAGCCGCATCCAAGTGTCCTGATGTTGCAAATGAGGTCGTAAAATATTTATTAAGTAATCAAAACTCTCAACTGACAAACGGCAGTATGAAAAAAACTTATCTGGGAAATTCCGTAACTCAAAAAATAAAGTATGGAAATGACCATGCATAGGCCGCATCATGATTAGTGGATGCACCCACAATCTGTTTCTTCTTACATTATCATATTGCAACATGTGCCGTCTAATGCCAAAACGACGAGATATAATCCAACATAAAAACACTAAGGCCTCCATGGATAATGGTATTGCGAAAAATGTGTCACAACACATAGGTGCTCCAAGGCAGAATACAAGCAGGAAACAGTTTATAGGTAACTTATATTTATGTCCTAATCACATACACCTATGTGTCATTTAATTCCAACTGATCACCATTATCTCAATGTGTGAAACATGTTAAACACGCACAAAAAACGGACTGCTCACGGAACACACACTGACGTATTTCACGCACAGGAAAACGCACACACGTACACACGTATGACACACGATATGCATACGGACACTACACGGAGGGGAAAAACGGACAGAAAATACGGAATACGGACACAAAAAATGGACTACATCACACGTACGTTTTTTAAACGTGAGTGTGGCAGAAGCCTTACATTGCACAAGCTATTCATAATGAATATGCGAGTATTAGGCAGTATTTGTTATGAGTATAGCGAGTACGAATAGTTATGTACTCACGCAACTCTATTTGTGTTGCCATTTTCCATGATATGGAGTTATATGAGGGCTTGTTTTTTGCACTCCAAGCCAATATTTGTATTGATATCATCTTGGGGTAGATACGAGGTTTGATCACTTGTTATTACATTTTCTTGTGCTGTTGAGAATGGCAAAAAGCGCAATTCTGTTGAGTTGATTTTTTTTGTCATTATGCCATTTACTGATTGGATTAAATTATTTTATATTTTGAAACGTTGGACATTTAAAAATGCAGCTACAAAAAATGTGTATTTTTGAAAAATTCTATCTTAATTTTTAATGGGGGAAAAAGGTGGTGATTTGAGCTTTTACATTTTTTAAAAATGGTTTAATTTTTTGAAAAAAATGTATTTACTTTTCAATGTAATTGATAGTTCCTTTAAAGGATTTGTTTCATGCATGTTGAGCAGAAAAATATGTGGCTCTCCCTATTGGTGGTTTCCTATTGACCTCCATTATACTCGTTATTTGAGAGGAGTACCCGAGCAGTCTTACGCTGGTTTCACATCAGCGTTTTCTTGCCGCACTCGCAGATCCGGCACAAGGAAAGTACAATACAGTTCACTGGCAAGCTCCGGGCACATGCGGACATGTGACCGGAGCATGTGACAGAATGTGACCGGGGCTTGCCGCACTGTCTGTGAACTGTATTGTACTGTATTGCCCTTATGCCGGATCCGTCAGTGCGGCAGAATACCGCTGATGTGTTTGTGCACTTATTTGCTCAATTCAAGTATGGAGCACCCAAGCATTTTAGTGCTCACTCATCACTAAAGGTAATTCCAAATATGTTGCACTAACAGTGCAATCTTGTATTGATCAAGTATTCACTGATATAATAAACTTATAGCTAGTGTTTTAGAAATGGAAATCCATCATCTCAGCTAGAAATCTAGTAGCTGAATATTGTATGAAATTCACCATAGAGGAGACTGAATGCCTCAGACACTATAGAAGCATCTTCAACAAAGATGTGACAAAATATAGATATGGTAAAAAAATCAAACTTAATTCATAGATGCAGTAACAGAACCAAACTTAAAGGGGTCATCCCATTTAGTAACTGTCCAGTTACACACTGCAATAATTTTCAGAATAAACCACGTATATTATTCAAAATTAAATGACAATGGTTGTGATGCAGCTCATGAGGGGTTAACATAGGGTGGTTCCTGGTACTAGTGCACAGGATAGAATTTAAAATGCCAGGTGATAACACACACCACACACATTGAGAAAGGAGTCAGTCCCGAAACATGTCTGTGTTTGGACGCGATTGAGATGGCGACGGTAAATTGTCTCCAGTTTTATGTTTTCCAATTTTGTTTTCCTGTGGAATGTTTTTTTAATAAAAAAAAAATAAAGTCTTGGATGTTTTAGAATCTACATCTCTGGATTTTTTCTGCCTTTGCAAATCTCCGTTGTTTGCATCGTTCACATCATGTCGACAACGGCAGATACTTAGCACTCACTGAAAGTAATTTTTCTTTTTTTTGCTTTGTTTTGTATAACTACTACAATATGTAACTGAAGGTTTATGGAAAGGGGATAACCCCTTTACGTTTTAGATGACTTACTAAAACCAGGCTTACTCAGAATAGAAAAATTAACAGAAACAAGAACCAATTTTACTACACAATTGCAGTAACCGAACCACAGATACGGTAACTCTGGCAGCAGGGCCTTCATACTGCCCTAAGCACTTTAAGTGGTCATCTATGAGTATGTGTGTCGCCAGGGGTTAAGGAGATACCCAGGACCGGGCCAAGGGGTCGCTTCTGGAAAGGCGATCATGGTGTCGTCACCCGGTCTGTGATCCCTGGTTCCACAATAAAAAGGGGGGTTATGTACGTGACGCCACCCGTGAAATATGATCAGAGATGATCACTGCTGCTGCAAAACCTCCGGGGGTGTTTCTGGTAATTGTGAGGATGGGGGACTAACTGTAGGACTGGCAAGCCCACTGGGTCCATGAATCTGTTCTTCTTCTACGGGTTCAACTTCCAGTTCTTCTTGTCTTGGGACTTTTTGTGGTATGGGTTCTGATGCTGGTTCCACCACTTGAGGGAAGGCGATCATTGGGACTACTACTGCCCCGTAGTAATTTGGCCAAGTTATTGGGAAATCTCCTAAGACTGTATGGAACACATGTTCTTCCTCCTTGACAGGTTGTACCTGTACAGGTAAGGTGACTTCTGGTGTATTCAGGGTTTCAGGACACGGTTTGAGTTGATCTCTTGACATGACAGCTTATGTCCTTCCTTCATCCTTACTGACCAGACACACTTTGAGATTATCCATACTTGATGGTAGGGTTGTATATGGGGTGGTTTCCCACTGACGATCCAATTTGTTCGTGCGTCGTTTCCTTTTGAGAACTTGGTCACCAGGTTGCAATGGGGTTGCTAAAGCATGCTGGTTAAAGGTTCTCTCCTGTCTTCCCCTAGCTTGTTGAAGACTTTTCTCTACGCACTCTTGTACTGCTGCTGACGTAGGGTATCCCAATTGGATTCTTGAAATTCTGCATCTGGCTTCAGAATTCCCACATCTAAATCAATTGGCAGTTTACCGGGCCTTGCACACATGAGGTAGGCAGGGGTGCAGTTTGTAGAACTCACCATGACATGATTGTACAAGTCCACCAAGTCTGGCAATTTCTCTGGCCATTGATTTCTTTCTGACTCTGGTAAGGTCTTCAACAGGTCAATCACAATATGGTTAATTTTCTCACATAAGCCATTTGTTTGGGAATGGTATGCTGTTGTGCGAATCTTTTTACAGCCATACATGTTGCAGAATTCTTGGAAGATCTGCGATTAAAAAGCTAGACCTTGATCTGCAAGGACTTGTTCTGGGTAACCATGGGGCCTGCAAAAGTACGTCTGGAATGCTTTAGCTGCTGTTTTAGCTGTAATTTCTTTCACGGGTACCACCACTAAGAAGTGTGAGTAATGGTCCACGATGGTTAAGGCCGAGACAAAGGCCGGCGTTACACAGTATGATCTGTCGTGCGATCTCTGAAATGAGGCGACACGCCCATATCGTTGATACAATTTGCCAAGATCGCACATAGGTCATTTACTAGTCGTCACACGTGCACATCTCACCAACGGCACAACAGCGATCGGCGATGTATTGTTTGATCCTGGCGGTCATGTAAACACCGTCAACACAGCATTCCTTCAAACAATTTCAGCTCCGACATAGGCGTATTTTTGTTCTCAGCATACACCCAGCCGTGTTTTGGCCTCTCCCTCTACACCCCCAAATTTCCTAACTTGTCAATAGTGTGTAGTTTATACGTTTCCTGATTGGTTGTCTGTGACATTAAAGGATGCATTTGCGGCAGCCTCGGTTGTCATGCATCCTCCGTGCTCGCACATGTGATTGTTCCCTGTGTTTAGCCTGTGTACCTCAAGGTAAATATTTATTTTACTGAACTTATAAGTTTTTCTGGAACTTTTAAATCAGTTTAAAAAAACTTTTTTTTTTTTATTTTTGTCTATAAAAATGTTTGGGTTTTAATTTTATTTCTCTATAGCATGCCATGTACCATTTTTGTTACTGTTTTTTTTAGTTTAGTTTTGGGCTTTTAAATATAAATAAATATATATAAATATATATATATATATATATATCATATTTTTTTAATTTATTTTTTACAGATGTCAGGCCATCAGAGTGAGGCATTCTTGAGAGATTTTATTGAAAATTATCAATATATTCCTTGCCTATGGAAGATTAAGTCAGCAGAATATAGTAACAAAAGTATTAAAAAACAGGCATATGCAGAATTCATTGCAGTGTACAAAACACATTAGCCCACAGAACCAGTGGATGAGCTGATTATAAAATACAAGCTCTTCGCACAGTCTATAAAAAAGAGCTAAACACAGTTCAAGAGTCCAAAAGATCTGGGGCAGGCACAGCCAATATATATACACCAAGGCTATGGTAATATGACCCCCTGCAATTTACTCGGGACCAGGAGCTGCCACGGGCATCAACTAGTATGTTGCCAATACAGGAGGAGAAAGTTATTGTGAGTTGCCCTGACCAGATGCCTGAAGAAGTAGGTATTTTATTTTTTTATATTAGTAATTGTTAACTTATATTTTTAACAATATATAATGTTTTTATTTTTAGACTTTTAATTTAGATAGCATAATCTCATTTTTAAATTAAGTTTTAGTTTTTTTATATTCTGCTGTAACAAAATTAATTAATTTTTTTTTAATTTAATTAATTTTTTTTTTAAATAAAATTAAATAAAAAACACAAAACAAACAAAAAGAATCACCTTATAAAAATTTAATTATTTGCATTGTTCAACATAATTAACCATTATTTGAAATGTGGCACCAAAAATATATTTTATATTTTTTTGTAAAGAACATTTTTTGTTTATAAAAATTTTACTAATTAATTGTTTTTGGTTTATATCATTAGGATACGAGTAGTGATGAGCGAGTACTAAAAAGCTCGGGTGCTCGAAGCTCGGGCCGAGCCTCCCAAGATACTCGTGTACTCGGGCCGAGCAACGAGCCCAATGTTATCCTATGGGAGACCCGAGTATTTTTGTGAAATGACCCCCCGGCAGCATGTACAAACCCTAAAAATGTCACAAAAGTCTCAGAAGAGTGCTCAAATGACATGGCAACAGCATGGGGAAGACCCCTTGAAGCATTTATCACTCAAAAGTCACAGCTGTGAACAATTTTGTCCGAGTTTTACGCCATTTTTACGGACTCACCAGAAAACCTTCCAAAATGACACCAAAATGAATTTTCATGGCGGAAATGTTAAGGGCACATACCCAATAGTGAGATAGAGCTGGTGTATGTTACTTTTTGAGATTAATACATGAAAGATTTTACGTGAAAACATTGTGTGGCACTCCGATGTCCCTGAGAAGAGACGTACATGAAGGCCTCTTGAGTCTAATGTGCCCATTTTGAGGAAGTGACTGAGTCTTTGTAGTATTTTCCTTTGCCAGGGCAGTCCAAAATTGTGAGGTTCACCAATGCCCCTGCATACAGACGTGCATGAGGGCCTGTAAACCTGAAGTGCCCATTGTAAGGAAGTGGGTCTATTTTAGTATAGCCCTTTGCCAGGGCAGCCAAAAATGGGGAAGCTCCACGTTGTCCCTGGGTAGAGACGTGCATGAGGGCCTCAAAACATTAAGTGTCCATTGTCAGGAAGTGGGTGTATTATAGTATAGCCCTTAGGCAGGGCAGCCAAAAATTGGGAGGCTCCACGTTGTCCCTGGGTAGAGACGTGCATGAGGGCCTCAAAACATTAAGTGTCCATTGTCAGGAAGTGGGTGTATTATAGTATAGCCCTTAGGCAGGGCAGCCAAAAAGTGGGAGGCTCCACGTTGTCCCTGGGTAGAGACGTGCATGAGGGCCTCAAAACATTAAGTGTCCATTGTCAGGAAGTGGGTGTATTATAGTATAGCCCTTAGGCAGGGCAGCCAAAAATTGGGAGGCTCCACGTTGTCCCTGGGTAGAGACGTGCATGAGGGCCTCAAAACATTAAGTGTCCATTGTCAGGAAGTGGGTGTATTATAGTATAGCCCTTAGGCAGGGCAGCCAAAAATTGGGAGGCTCCACGTTGTCCCTGGGTAGAGACGTGCATGAGGGCCTCAAAACATTAAGTGTCCATTGTCAGGAAGTGGGTGTATTATAGTATAGCCCTTAGGCAGGGCAGCCAAAAATTGGGAGGCTCCACGTTGTCCCTGGGTAGAGACGTGCATGAGGGCCTCAAAACATTAAGTGTCCATTGTCAGGAAGTGGGTGTATTATAGTATAGCCCTTAGGCAGGGCAGCCAAAAATTGAAAGGCTCCACGTTGTCCCTGGGTAGAGACGTGCATGAGGGCCTCAAAACATTAAGTGTCCATTGTCAGGAAGTGGGTGTATTATAGTATAGCCCTTAGGCAGGGCAGCCAAAAATTGGGAGGCTCCACGTTGTCCCTGGGTAGAGACGTGCATGAGGGCCTCAAAACATTAAGTGTCCATTGTCAGGAAGTGGGTGTATTATAGTATAGCCCTTAGGCAGGGCAGCCAAAAATTGGGAGGCTCCACGTTGTCCCTGGGTAGAGACGTGCATGAGGGCCTCAAAACATTGTTCCCATTGCAAAGGAGCGGGTCTCCTGTCGTTGTAATGTCCATTCTGCAAAGAATGGGCGAAAAAATTTACCACTGGGGGTATACCTGAAACAAAGGCCTAAGTATTGCAATTTGTAACGGTCATCATCATGGTGGCGCATGAGGAGAAGGAGGAGCAGTCCAGCGATTATCCAAAGTCCAGAAGTGTGTACCCATGGGTGACTGGAGGTACATGGCAAACTTTAAATTCCGCTCTCATTTGCTGGTGGTGTGGTGAAGTCTGGCCCAATCCAACCCTTGTTCATCTTGATCAGAGTCAGCCTGTCAGCATTTTCAGTTGTCAGGCGGGTGCGTTTATCTGTAATGATTCCACCTGCGGCACTAAAAACACGCTCTGACAAAGCGCTAGCAGCAGGGCAGGCCAGGACGTCCAAGGCGTAGAGAGCCAATTCATGCCACGTGTCCAGCTTGGATACCCAATAATTGTAAGGCACAGAGGAATGTCGGAGTACAGTTGTTCGATCTGCAAGGTACTCCTTCAGCATCTGGGCAAACTTAGGATTTCTTGTGGCACTACCCCGCACCTCAGGGGCTGTGGTACGTGAGGGGCTGAGAAAACTGTCCCACATCTTAAAGACTGTTCCCCTACCTCTGGCGGATTGGACTTTTGCCTCTTTCGGCTGCACGCCTCGGTTGTCCACTGATTCCTGACCTATGCCGCTAGCGTTTTGTGAGGGGAATGCTTTGCCTACTTCCGTGACTATGGCCTTCCGGAACTGCTGCATTTTGGTTGACCTCTCCTCCACGGGAATAAGAGACAAAAAGTTCTCTTTGTAGCGTGGGTCTAACAGTGTTACCAACCAGTAATGATTGTCGGCCAAGATGTTCTTAACGCGAGGGTCACGAGACAGGCAGCTTACCATAAAGTCAGCCATGTGCGCCAGACTCTTAACAGCCAGGACTTCAGTAGCCTGACCAACAAGATGACTGAACATGCTGTCCTCCTCCTCCTCCTCCTCCTCCTCATCTACCCTGTCCTCTGGCCAGCCACGCTGAACCGAGGATATGACTGGTGTGCATGTCATATCCTCAATTTGGCCGGAGAGTTGCTCCATGTCTTCATCCTCCTCCTCGTCATAGTCCTCCACTGCACGTTGTGATGAGACGAGACTGGGCTGTGTGTTATCATCACCCACACCCACTACTGTTTCTTGCTGCAACTCATCGCGCTCCGCCTGCAATGCATCATGTTTGTTTTTCAGCAGAGACCGTTTTAGAAGGCAGAGTAGCGGTATGGTGACGCTAATAATGGCGTCATCACCACTCACCATCTTGGTGGAGTCCTCAAAGTTTTGGAGGATGGTACATAGGTCTGACATCCATCTCCACTCCTCAGGTGTTATGTGTGGAGTTTGACCCATTTCCCGACGGCTTAGGTGATGCAGGTACTCAACAACTGCCCTCTTCTGCTCACATATCCTGACCAACATGTGCAGAGTTGAATTCCAACGCGTGGGGACATCACACACCAGTCTGTGAGCCGGAAGATGCAAACTGCGCTGAAAGCCGGCAAGGCCGGCTGAAGCAGTAGGTGACTTTCGAAAATGTGCAGACAGGCGGCGAACTTTTACCAGCAGATCAGACAGCTCTGGGTATGACTTTAGAAACCGCTGAACCACGAGGTTGAGCACATGGGCCACGCATGGAACATGTGTCAGCTGGCCTCGCCTCAAAGCCGCCACCAGGTTCCGGCCATTGTCACACACGACCTTTCCTGGCTTTAGGTTCAGAGGTGTGAGCCAGTGATCTGCCTGCTGTTTCAGAGCTGTCCACAGCTCTTCTGCATTGTGGGGTTTGTCACCTATGCAGATTAGCTTCAGCACAGCCTGTTGCCGCTTCGCCGAGGCAGTGCTGCAGTGCTTCCAGCTTGTGACTGGTGTGGAGGGTACAGTGGATGAGGATGCGCAGGAGGAGGAGGAGGCTGAAGAGCATGACATTCCGGAGCTGTAGAGTGTGGGTGAAACACTGACTGAGGTAGGGCCTGCAAACCTTGGTGTGGGAAGGACGTGTTCCGTCCCTCGCTCAGACTGGGTCCCAGCTTCCACAATATTAACCCAGTGTGCCGTCAACGAGATGTAGCGGCCTTGCCCACAAGCACTTGTCCACGTGTCTGTGGTTAGGTGGACCTTGGGTGAAACAGCGTTGTTCAGGGCACGTGTGATGTTTTGTGACACGTGGTTATGCAACGCGGGGACGGCACACCGGGAGAAATAGTGGCGGCTGGGGACCGAGTAACGTGGGACAGCTGCCGCCATCAGGTCACGGAATGCTTCTGTCTCCACCAGCCTAAAAGGCAACATTTCCAGTGCAAGCAGTCGCGAAATGTTAGCATTTAGAACTGTGGCATGTGGGGTGTTGGCAGTGTATTTGCGCCTGCGTTCAAAGGTTTGCTGAATGGATAACTGAACGCTGCGCTGGGACAAGGACGTGCTTGATGATGGTGTTCTTTCTGCGTAGGCAACTGCAGGTGCAGGAGTGGAGGAGGCTTGTTCGCAGGCAGCATGGACAGGGGATTGGCTCGCATGCACAACCAGCGAAGACGTAGCAGTGACATCAGCAAGCACTGCTCCTCGACTCTGTTGTACTTCCCACAAAGTCGGGTGCTTGGCTGACATGTGCCTGATCATGCTGGTGGTGGTCAGGCTGCTAGTTTTGGTACCCCTGCTGATGCTGGCACGGCAGGTGTTGCAAATGGCCTTTTTTGAATCATCTGGATCCAACTTAAAAAACTGCCAGACTCGGGAAGACCTAACATTTGTACAGGCACCTTGTGTCGTCGTGTTGTTCCGGGGAACGGTTGCCTGACTTCTGCCTGGGGCCACCACCCTGCTTCTTACTGCCTGTTGTGATGCTACGCCTCCCTCCCCCTGTGCACTGCTGTCCTCGCTCTGCATATCCTCCTGCCAGGTTGGGTCAGTTACTGGATCATCCACCACGTCGTCTTCCTCTTCCGCACCCTGCTCCTCCTCCTGACTTCCTGACAATTGTGTCTCATCATCGTCCACCACTTGTTGAGACACGTTGCCAACTTCGTGAGAACGTGGCTGCTCAAATATTTGGCCATCTGTACAGACGATCTCCTCATGACCCACTTCAATATGAGCTGGCGAGAGGCCAGAATGTGTGAATGGAAACGTGAACAGCTCTTCCGAGTGTCCAAGTGTGGGATCATTAATGTCCGAGGAGGACGTGTACTCAGCCTGGTGGTAGGAAGGAGGATCAGGTTCAGAAATGTGCGGTGCAGTATCACGGCTACTGACACTTGACCGTGTGGAAGACAGAGTGTTTGTGGTGGTGCCAATCTGACTGGAAGCATTATCCGCTATCCAACTAACAACCTGTTGACACTGGTCTTGGTTCAAGAGCGGTGTACTGCTGCGGTCCCCAAGAATTTGGGACAGGAAGTGCGAGCGACTAGATGTGGCCCTTTGTTGTGGCGAAATTAGAGCTTGCCCACGACCTCGGCCTCTGCCTGCACCACCATCACGTCCACTTCCTTGTTCCTTGCCAATGCCCTTGCGCATTTTGCAATGCTGTGCACTGCTGACGTGTATATTCACTACTTGTGCGTTATATCAAAGTTTCTGGAAATTGCACACAAGTGCACCTGTACGCTGCCACCAACAGGCACACACGTGCGGTTTTAAAAACCAAGCACGGACGCAATAAGAACCTAACAGGTTTTTTTGGGGAGCGACAATTACAGACAAGTCAGACACTATCTGGACTGTTTTACACTGTGTACACCAGCCCCAGATATGATGAAGGCTGGTATACGGTCACCACTACCCTGCCTGCCTGCCTGCCTGTATACTGGTACAATAGTCCTGACAAGGACTCTTCTGGTCACTAGCCTGTATTCAGACCTGGCTATACCCTGCCTGTATATAGCAACAATAGTCCTGAGAAGGACTCTGCTACTGTACTCCGACCTGGCTATACCCTGCCTGCCTGTATACAACTAGAATAGTCCTGAGAAGGACTTTTGGTCACACTGTTTGCAGCCCTGCAACTGAAAAAGCTATAAAGGGCCGCAAAGCTTTCCCTGAATCAGCGACACTCTCCCTGCACTCACTGTCTGGATAGCTGTGAGCAGAGCACAGCGCGCCGGCCGATATAAAGGCTTGGTCACGCTGTGCAGGCCGGCCAATCACTGCAATTCCACAACTAACAGGGCTGTGGCATTGCAGTGGTCTGCCAGCCAATCCCTGCATGAGGGCTGGCTCTCAAAAGAGCGCCAACATGCAGAAATGAAGACCACGAGTACAGCACGAGTATCGCGAGATTACTCGGTCCCCGCCGAGCAGCCCGAGTACAGCGATACTCGTGCGAGTACCGAGTAGTTACAAGCATGCTCGCTCATCACTAGATACGAGCACTTCATCATTGTCTTAGCCAGAGCCAAGTGCTACACCATCTCAAACTACAACAAGTGTGGCTGATGTTGAGGCACCTGGCCCATCTCATGCACCACTCAGTCTGCTGTTGAGGAGACCAAGAAAGCCAACAACTTTATCAAGGGCAAATGAACTGGCTGATCTTTGCCGATCAATCCTGGTGAAGCATAATAGGCCGCCTATAAGTGGTTTCTCTCACTACATTGATGATTTTTCCAAAAGAACTGGATGAAGATCAATTAATACACACAGAAAGAATATTTTGTCAGGTCCTTCATGCAGCTCTGAATAAAAAACTGACTGCAGCCTCAAGTTTCACAGTAGAGGAGGAGGCTGGGTCATCAAATCTCAGTCATGGTGAATCTGTGCAAATAGAAGCACCTGCTCATTCACCACCCAGAAAATGCAGGTCCAAACGTAGAAAATAGCTCATTAATTGTTATACATGTTTTTGGTTGTTATTTTTACATAAAAAATGTGTCATTTTTTTTTTTGGGAATCTGTCATAAAAAATATTTCTGTTTAAATTTTGAAGGAAAATCTAAAACACATACATATGTTTGAAATTCCCTTAATTTTTAGTTTATGTGTCGTGCCATGTGAATAAACATGTTTTTTCAGTTGAAATGTTTATATACCTTTTTTTTTTACTAGATAATAGTTTTTGGGTTTTTTTTCTTTTGTTTTTTTAAATTTTACAAAGACAAAAAAACACTATGATGAACAATGTATTCCACGTACATAATGTAATTGTTGGTTATTTTTTTCCAAAGCGTTATTGTTATCAATTTAAGCAGTATTTTAGCTATATATGCTAATTCCATTTCTTGTTAAATTATCTCACATAATTAATGGATAAATTCTCCCCTTGTTTTGCATTGTTTGAGCACATGTTGTAAACCACAGATATGGAGGTTATTTAAGGTATTTTTGGCCAGATACTATATCCCTAATCCTAATTTTTTTTTAAGAAAAATTGTTTTAATATTTAAAAAAAAAAATACAAAAAATGAGAAATATTATTAATAACATATATATATATATATATATATATATATATATATATATATATATATATATATATATGTATATATATATATATATATATATATATATAATAGAAATTTTTTTGGAAGATAAACTAAACTATAATATAATAACAAAAACTAAACAACATCAACATTTTAAATATATATGTTAAATGCAATCAATATTTGCCACAAATTCAATTCCCTCCATATAACGACGGACAAGTTTGGCATGTTCTCTGGCTGCAGCTCTCAGTCTCCTTGATGAAGCACATACTTCTTGTATGGTTGGGCATCCTGTAGATGTAAATACATTTTTTTACTATAGTGGACACAAAAATTTAAAAAAAAAACCTTACATGTTCAGCTTGTTCATCCTCTGAAGCAGATGCCGAACTGATGTTCAAACCAGCATCAGCTGCACCAAAGCCTATTTTGTTTAAAATCCAAATATATTGGCACCATTGTAAACAACCATATTTGCAATGTTGGGAAAGGGTGGTTGCCATTGGCAATGTAACATGATGTGATCTTACCTCTAGGAGACCCCCAGACCAATATCCTGAATAGAGGCCGGAGATGTTCTTTGGTCAGGTGACTAATGGGGTGACATGTTGGCAGGTGGTGAGTTTGTAGATGTGATGCTGGACGGAGTTGTTGATCCCATTATTGAGCCTGGAGGTGTTGCAGCCGGTGGTGGTGTTGCTGGGAAGGATGGGCTTGGGGGATGATTTGATAATTGTGTTGGTGATGCCGGAGGTGAAGGTGTCCCTTTAGGCCCATTTCTGGGTGAATCGTCTTGTTCTATAGGTTATTAGAAAATTATGGTTTTTATTTAAATTTTACATTTTTTAATTTAATCCAATTTTTTTTTCCCCCGCTAAAGTCAAAATTTTTAAAAATATAAAACACAATGTTAACATTATTTACACATTTAGAAGCAGATTTAACGAACAACACAATAAACAGTGTAACCTTCACATCAAAGTTTAGAATCAGGTGACACATATGGGCAGGTAAAAACATACATTTTTTTAAAGCCATCAAGTCTAAATATATTGTAATTTAAATAATTTTAATCAGGTAAAAACAATATAATTATGAAAAATTAAAAAAAAAACAAAAAAACCCCCCAAAAAACGCATGTACGTTACATACCACATGTGCGTCATAAAAGTGATTGCTAAACAGACATTGAATGTATATTACATTTGTGGATGTGTAGTGTAACTGCGACTTAATAATTATATTACGCAAGACGCATTGTTTTATACTGTGTCATGTAAACAGAATATAAACTCACCTTGCTGCGTTATAAAAGTTGCGTGGATGCTCTCAATCCGTGCAGCAGATCTGTAAAGAAGGTCCGCCCACTTTTTCCTAATCTGCTTTGATGTACGTCTCACTCTATAGTGCCTGGCTAGGCCTTGTCAGATCTTTTTGATGACTTTACGTTTATGTTGCATGGGATGTTCTGGATTTTGCATGCATCCATAATCCAAAGAATCCATCTTGCTGACCAGGAAGGTCAGCTCTCTGTTGCCCCAGACTGTAGCACACTGGCGGGCTGCCATATTGTTTGTTGTGTCTGGCTAGTACACTTTGTACTGTACAGTGTCCAAGAAGAACCAGGAAGGGACGTCATGGCTTCAGGAACTATAGCCATACTGTAAACATCATATGTTTCGCCTTATTGACGTAACTGCGTACTTTTACAATACATGGTGACTCATGTTATTCTGCGGATTCTCAGACGCACATCAGTCTCGTAGGGCACGCACATGACGCTGCATCTGTTGTTTCCATTAGCTATGGGTTTTAAATTTAGAAACAAAAAAATTAAATAAGGTTGGTAATATTTATTAAAATATGTTAACAAACTATTATGCCTGAGATATAGTTTTGAAGCTTTTTGAGTGTGTGTGTGTGTGTGTATGTAGCCCCCTTGTGTAGTATTCAAATTATTACTCATTGGTTCATGCCAAATATGCTATATTATATATGTTAAATTTATTTTAGTAAAGAAATCAACAACATAGACACACAAAAAAAAAAGGTTTATTGATTGATGTAAATTATAATGCATGTAAAGCTGGTAACGTAATATTTTCTACCTTTAAGCAATAATGTATTAGGTACATTGTTATGTAAACAAATTATTACATGTTAGTATAAATGAGGGAGTTTGCACATACAATAATAGATACATAAGATTGTTTTTTAAAAATTTAAAATATTAATCAAAATTACGTGAAAATAAGAACCATGTGAAGTGCAAGTAATATTAAATTTTTACGTGAACAAGTAATAACAAATAGTTCTAATACGTGAAACAAAGTTTAAAAATATATATAATTTAAAAAAACAAACATAAAAAATAAAAAAATATAAACAAAAAAGCCCGAAAAATCCCAGCACTTAGATATTATGTTGCCAACTCACAGCCCTCGGCCCATTAAAATATGCACAATACCTGTCACGATTAATTATTGCATCATGACGGGCACGGCCAGAGGGGGGTGGGTGCAAAAAAGCAAGCTAGGGATCCTGCTCACGACATGCTCCAGGGACAACATCAAAAACTCCACTTTCTTCAGTGTCAACATAGCCAGGTGGCATATAGGCCGGTGCATCCCATTTCCTCAATAAATTGTGAAGCACACAGCAGGAAAGCACCACACTGTCTGTAGAAGAAAGCTTCAGATTTATGGGGGTGGAGAAAACTCGGTACCTGCTTGCCATGATGCCAAAAGCATTCTGCACAACCAGACGTGCCCTGGAGAGTCAATAGTTAAAGACTCGACGTGACGGATTCAAAGACGTCTGTGGATATGGACGTAAAGGATGGTTTTGTAGTGGGAATGCCTTATCTCCTAGAAAAACAAAGTTCATGTTGCCTAAATTTTCAGAGTTTGGAGGCAATGGCAACTGAGATCTTGACAGCCGTTGTCCAAACAGGGTTTGCTTCAAAACGCCACCATCAGATATACGGCCATTAATTCCAAAATCCACAGTTATAAATTCATATTTTGAGTTCACAAGTAGAGTTGAGCGCGGTTCGTGGTTCGTGGTTCTCCAGTTCGCGGCTCGAGTGATTTTTGGGCTGTTCGAGATCGAACTAGAACTCGAGCTTTTTGCTAAAAGCTCGATAGTTCTAGATACGTTCGAGAACGGTTCTAGCAGCAAAAAGCAGGGCTTTTTACAGCTACAGTGAGCAGGAGCCATCGCTGGCAGCCTGCCACAAGCTGGTAACCAAGATAAACATCGGGTATCCAAGCAAAGCGCTTTGGTTAGTAACCCGATGTTTATCTTAGTTACGTGCAGGAAGCCCACACTTTCCCGCTCAGCTCGCTCCACCCCCTCCTGCCCGCGGCATGTACACATACATACACATACACAAACACACACACACACACACATCCACCCCCCCCCCCGCCCGCCCGCCCGCCCGCTCGCTCGCTCGCTCGCTCGCTCGGCTTACCTGCGGTGATGAAGTCCCGCCATCCCGACCTCAGCGCTGTCACTGTCCTCCATGGCCGCCGCTTGTCACATCACCTCTCGCTTCCGACCCGAGACTGACACTGGCGGTGACGTCACGGACCTCTCGCGATACTTGATGTGAAGGCGCCGGTCATTGACCTCAGTGACAGGGGCTGTCAGTGTGCTGGAGATCAGCGCAGGTAATGTACCTCACTGACAGCAGCACTTCTCATGCCCTGCAGTGACCTGGGCTGACCCATTGATGTTAGCTCAGGTCACTGCACTGCTCTCCCAGCCAATGGGGAACATCCTGCTCTTCATTGACTGGGACAGTGTGCATCGTCATGGCAACCCCTTGGATTACACCAGACCTGGATTTGTTTTTCAATCTAATAAATTGGTTAAAGAGGGAATGTTTTGGGGAGTGTTTTTTCAAATAAAAATGTGTTTGTCGTGTATTTTTTTTTATTACTGACTGGGTTGGTGATGTCGGGTATCTGATAGACGCCTGACCTCACCAACCCCAGGGCTTGATGCCAGGTGACATTACACATCTGGTATTAACCCCAAATATTACCCCGTTTGCCACCGCACCAGGGCGCGGGATGAGCTGGGGCGAAGCACCAGGATTGGCGCATCTAATGGATGCGCCACTTCTGGGGCGGCTGCGGCCTGCTATTTTTAGGCTGGGGAGATTCCAATAACCATGGACCTCCCTAGTCTGAGAATATCAGGCCCCAGCTGTCTGCTTTACCTTGGCTGGTGATCCAATTTTGGGGGACCCCTACGTGGTTTTTTTTTTTAATTATTTATTTAATTTAAAATAACAGCGTGGGGTGCCCTCAGTTTTGGATTACCAGCCAAGGTGAGGTTGCCAGCTGTGGTCTGCAGGCTGCAGCCGTCTGCTTTACCCTAGCTGGCTACAAAACTAGGGGGAACCCTATGTCATTTTTTTTTTCATTTTTTTGGCTAAATACAAAGCTAAGCACCCCTTAGTGCCACATGAAAGGTACCAAAGGGTGTTCCACTTTTTCTCCATTTTTTTCTCCACTTTCTCTCCACTTTTTCTCCACTTTTTCTCCATTTTTTTCTCCACTTATTCTCCACTTTTTCTCCTCTTATTCTCCACTTTTTCTCCACTTTTTCTCCACTTTTTCTCCTCTTATTCTCCACTTTTTCTCCACTTTTTCTCCACTTTTTCTCCATTTTTTTCTCCACTTTCTCCACTTTTTCTCCACTTTTTTCTCCACTTTTTCTCCTCTTATGCTCCACTTTTTCTCCTCTTAATCTCCACTTTTTCTCCACTTTTTCTCCACTTTTTCTCCACTTTTTTCTCCACTTTTTCTCCTCTTATGCTCCACTTTTTCTCCACTTTTTCTCCACTTTTTCTCCACTTTTTCTCCACTTTTTCTCCACTTTTTCTCCACTTTTTCTCCTCTTAATCTCCACTTTTTCTCCTCTTATGCTCCACTTTTTCTCCACTTTTTCTCCACTTTTTCTCCACGTTTTCTCCACTTTTTTCTCCACTTTTTCTCCTCTTATGCTCCACTTTTTCTCCACTTTTTCTCCACTTTTTCTCCACTTTTTCTCCACGTTTTCTCCACGTTTTCTCCACTTTTTTCTCCACTTTTTCTCCTCTTATGCTCCACTTTTTCTCCACTTTTTCTCCACTTTTTCTCCACTTTTTCTCCACTTTTTCTCCTCTTATGCTCCACTTTTTCTCCACTTTTTCTCCACTTTTTCTCCTCTTATGCTCCACTTTTTCTCCACTTTTTCTCCACTTTTTCTCCATTTTTTTCTCCACTTATTCTCCACTTTTTCTCCTCTTATTCTCCACTTTTTCTCCACTTTTTCTCCACTTTTTCTCCTCTTATTCTCCACTTTTTCTCCACTTTTTCTCCACTTTATCTCCATTTTTTTCTCCACTTTCTCCACTTTTTCTCCACTTTTTTCTCCACTTTTTCTCCTCTTATGCTCCACTTTTTCTCCTCTTAATCTCCACTTTTTCTCCACTTTTTCTCCACTTTTTCTCCACTTTTTTCTCCACTTTTTCTCCTCTTATGCTCCACTTTTTCTCCACTTTTTCTCCACTTTTTCTCCACTTTTTCTCCTCTTAATCTCCACTTTTTCTCCTCTTATGCTCCACTTTTTCTCCACTTTTTCTCCACTTTTTCTCCTCTTATGCTCCACTTTTTCTCCACTTTTTCTCCTCTTAATCTCCACTTTTTCTCCTCTTATGCTCCACTTTTTCTCCACTTTTTCTCCACTTTTTCTCCTCTTATGCTCCACTTTTTCTCCACTTTTTCTCCACTTTTTCTCCTCTTATGCTCCACTTTTTCTCCACTTTTTCTCCACTTTTTTCTCCACTTTTTCTCCTCTTATGCTCCACTTTTTCTCCACTTTTTCTCCACTTATGCTCCACTTTTTCTCCACTTTTTCTCCACTTTTTTCTCCACTTTTTCTCCTCTTAATCTCCACTTTTTCTCCACTTTTTCTCCACTTTTTCTCCACTTTTTCTCCACTTTTTCTCCACTTTTTTCTCCACTTTTTCTCCACTTTTTCTCCTCTTATGTTCCACTTATTCTCCACTTTTTCTCCACTTTTTCTCTACTTTTTCTATGGTCGGTCTACCCATTAGCTCTGCCATGCATAGTGTAGCTCTACACCTACTGCACATGTTACTTTATGATTGACATCTCTTTCGTACCAGAGCTGTCTAAGTCTACTCTGACCCCATATTTGTCATTACTATATTGTCCTTGTACTGTATTATGACATTTGTATCATGTGTTTCATTTCTTGCTGTGTTGCAATTTTTTTGCTGCATCCCAATTGTACCTCTACATTGTTCGAGTTTATGTTATTGTTCTCTCACTCTTATGTGATACTGATTATTGTCATTTTTCATGATTACATGCAGATAAGTCCAATCTGACGAAGGCTCAGGCCGAAACGTCATTTGTAACTTGTTTTGGACAAAAACATATATGCTTATGAAAAAAAAATTTTCTTAATACGGACCAATAAAGAGTGATTTTGCATTACTATCCGTTGTGACTTACTGACTTAGTCTGGGAGATATAGAGTGCCGAGGTTACTCACTAATTTTATCTATTATTACCTCTGAGCACCTATATACCAGTGAGCAGAGCTTCCTCTACAGTAGTTCTCCTGATTAGGCATGCCCTTACCTCATGAGCAGGGCATTGCAGCTTTGGTAGCAACCATTACGACATGGACTCTGCTGCTGTGGACCCGGGGAGAGTGAGTGCAGATTCATTGCACCCACACTCCTCACATGAAGGGTCCGCACTCCTAGAAAATGGGGGATACGTTCCCTGAGTGTCTCCCCCCCCATATTCTAGACGGTCCAGAGTCGTCGTGGGACCCCTTTATTTTTTTTCTTACAATAAATTGGTGAAAGAGGAAATGTTTTGGGGACTGTTTTTTCAAATAAATTTCTTTTGTCGATTTTTTGTTTTTGTTAGTACTGACAGTTTATGATGTTGGGTATCTAATAGACGCCATGACATCACAAACTGCTGGGCTTGATCTCAGGTGACTTTACAGCTAGTATCAACCCGATTTATTACCCCGTTTGCCACTGCACCAGGGCACGGGATGAGCTGGGGTGAAGCGCCAGGATTGGCGCATCTAGTGGATGCGCCACGTCTGGGGTGCCTGCGGCCTGCTATTTTTAGGCTGTGAAGGCCCAATAACTATGGACCTTCCCACCCTGAGAATACCAGACCACAGCTGTCCGCTTTACCTTGGCTGGTGATCCAATTTGGGGGGTCCCCTACTTTTATTGTGTAATTATTAATATTTATAAAATAATTATAAAAAAGAGCCTGAGGGGACCTCCACATTGGATCCCCAACCACGGTAAAGCTGCCAGCTGTGGTTTTCAGGCTACAGCCGTCTGCTTTACCCTAGCTGGCTATCAAAAATGGGGGGACCCAACGTAATTTTTTTTTTTTAACTATTTTTTAAATAGAAAAAATTAATGGGCTTCCCTGTATTTTGATTGCCAACCAAGGTAACGGCAGGCAGATGGGGGTGGCAACCCATAGCTGTCTGCTTTATCTGCGCTGAGAATCAAAAATACCGCGGAGCGCTACGTCATTTTTTTAAAGATTTATTTTTACAGCACTGTGATGTCCAGCAATCAAAATACAGGGAAGCCCATTTTATTTTTAGTTATTTAAATAAATAATTAAAAAAAATATATGTTAGCTCCCACTGCATTTTTTGTATTGCTAGCTAAGGGTAATCCAAGCAGCTACTGGCTGCTAACCCCCACTGCTTGGTGTTACCTTCACTGGCAATGGAAAATCCAGGGAAGCATTTTTTTTTTTTTTTGCCAAAAAGCTACAAAAAAAGGACGTGAGCTTCGCCATATTTTTGTATGCTAGCCAGGTATAGCAGGCAGGTGCTGGAAGAGTTGGATACAGCGCCAGAAGATGGCGCTTCTATGAAAATGCCATTTTCTGAGGCGGCTGCAGACTGCAAATCGCAGCAGTGGGGCCCAGAAAGCTCAGGCCAACCTGTGCTGCGGATTCCAATCCCCAGCTGCCTAGTTGTACCTGGCTGGACACAAAAATGGGGCAAAGCCTACGTCATTTGTTTTCTAATTATTTCATGAAATTCATGAAATAATAAAAAAAGGGCTTCCCTTTATTTTTGGTTCCCAGCCGGGTACAAATAGGCAACTGGGGGTTGGGGGCAGCCGTACCTGCCTGCTGTACCTGGCTAGCATACAAAAATATGGCGAAGCCACATAATTTTTTCAGGGGGCAAAAAACTTCTGCATACAGTCCTGGATGGAGTATGCTGAGCCTTGTAGTTCTGCAGCTGCTGTCTGTCTGTATGGAGAAGAGCAGACAGCAGCTGCAGAACTACAAGGCTCAGCATACTCCATCCAGGACTGCATGCAGAAGTTTTTTGCCCACCAAAAAAATGACGTGGGCTTCGCCATATTTTTGTATGCTAGCCAGGTACAGCTGGCAGCCACGGGCTGCCTCCAACCCCCAGTTGCCTATTTGTACCCGGCTGGGAACCAAAAATATAGGGAAGCCCGTTTTTTTTAATTATTTCACTTATTTCATGAAATAATTAAAAAACAAATGACGTGGGCTTCGCCCTATTTTTGTGTCCAGCCGGGTACAACTAGGCAGCTGGGGATTGGAATCCGCAGCACAGGTTAGCCCGAGGTTTGTGGGCGCCTCTGCTGCGGATTTCAGTCCGCAGCCGTCCCAGAAAATGGCGCTCTCATAGAAGCGCCATCATCTGGCGCTGTATCCAACTCTTCCAACAGCCCTGGAGCCGGGTGGCTTGTTGGGTAATCATGAGTTAATACTGGCTTTGTTTTACCAGCCAGTATTAAGCCAGAGATTCTTAATGTCAGGCACGTTTGACCCGGCCATTAAGAATCTCCAATAAAGGGTTAAAAAAAGACACCACACAGAGAAAAAATACTTTAATAGAAATAAATACACAGACACATTAGAGACTCCATCTTTATTACCCCTGTCAGCCCTCCACGATCCTGCTCTTCTGTCTTCTTTCTTTCTAGTGTAGTAGTAGTGACGATTGTAGTGAGGGGCATCACTTGGGGCTGGGGAACCTCCATCCTAACTACAATGCTCACTACAATCGGGAAGCAGCGTGCAGCCTTCACTCCGTGAGTGATCACTGCTGGCTGCTAGCGGTAACAGCGGTAACGCTGACAGACGCGTTACCATAGCAACGGTGCTCCCGGAGCCGCGGTTAGCGGTGACGTCACCGCTAACTGCGTTGCTATGGCAACGGTGATCTCCGTTAATGACCGGCTGTGTCAGCCGGTCCCTAACGGAACGGGGAGTCGACCGTGTGCTAGAGCATGTCGCCGGTACACGGCGATACACATATGTGCACCGTGTACCGGAGAGATGCACTCGCAGGTCCTACATGACGTGTCATAGTCATGTGACCAGTCTGTAGCCAATGAGATAATAGCCACGTGACTGGTCACATGGCTATTTTGACGTCACGATAGGTCCTGCTTCTCTGCTGGCAGTGCAGGTCACCGGGAGGATTCAGCGATCATCGGATGGAATAGCGGCAGGAGACAGAGTGCAGAAGGGATCGCGAGGACCGGTAAGTGTTATGGCAATGTTTATTAACTGTTTGTGTACATTTATAATGCATTTTTATGTGTTTGTGATTGCCTCCCATTATAGCCTATTGGTTCTAGTTCGGTTCGTCGAACGTTCGACGAACCGAACTCGAACGGGACCCCCGTTCGGCGAACCGGCCTCGAGCCGAACCGGGACCGGTTCGCTCATCTCTATTCACAAGGGCCATTAGGATTAGGCTAAAATAACCCTTATATTTGAAAAAAAAAGATCCACTGTTGGGGGTTGGGAAATCCAGATGTGCTTTCCATCCAACGTACCCCCACAGTTTGGAAACTGCCAATGGGAGGAAAAACCATTAGCAATTTCAGACCATTCCCCAGCTGTTTTGGGATAAGGCATGAAATCTTGTAGGGCATGAATAATTGCCTGACAGGTCTCAGAGATCAATGAACTCAGCAGGGACCGGGACACAGCTGAAGAATATTGAAGATCAGTCAGGGAGCGACCAGTAGCAAGGTACTGCAGGGTAACACCCAACTGTTCTTCAACAGGTAAGGCAGTCCACATCGTAGTATTGGTCCTCAGGATGTAAAGCCGCACACGGTTCAGAATGAAAGAAAAAGAATCCTCGGACATGCATAAGTAATTCCGGAAGTCCTGCGGATTCCTTTCCTGAAGATCAGGACAAGCCTCATGTGTGTAATTTCAGGCCGTCTCAGGAGCCACTCATGTGACCACAGACATCTTTGGCGTTGTTTATGACGGTGTTGGTGTAGCTCCTCCTCCTCCTCCAACAAGGCCACTGTTATAATCACACCCACAGAAATTACATCTTGCTGTTGAAAGCATGTTGAAGAGCACTTCCAACTTTTTCCAACCAAAATGACCTGCACCGTCGTGGCAAGCTTCCAGAACCATCTTGACATCTCTCTTGGGCACGATGATCTGCCAGACCAACTCATGTGTTTTTGGATTTGGTGTGCCTTCTACAGAGCTTCCCTTGGTACAGGAACAATTTACCTCTCTCCTTCCAGAGTTGTTGTGTCTCAGCTGGGGCATTCTAGTTAGGGTACGCACCTTATTGTGTAAGCAGTTATTTCACTAGCTTCACAGCTGTATCGCCGTCTTGTGTGTCAGCCCATCCATGGTGCGCTAACTAGAGATGAGCGAACCGGTCCCGGTTCGGCTCGAGGTCGGTTGCCGAATGGAGGTCCCGTTCGAGTTCAGCTCGTCGAACGTTCGACGAACCGAACTCAAACTGCATAGGAAACAATGGCAGGCAATCACAAACACATAAAAATACCTAGAAAACACCCTCAAAGGTGTCCAAAAGGTGACAAACAACTAACAATACAACACAAACACATGGGAAAGTGACAAGGACATATACTCATGCGAAAACAAAACAGCTGGCCAAGGAGAAAAGAGGAGGACACACAGATATATGAGTATATGCAAGGAAACATCGATTCCATTATAGTGCAACTTGAGCCCTGCTCATTTTAGGCTTCCAATCTGGATAAATTGCCTGAGCTCGCCACGTACGCCTTGGGGATCTTGTCGTGTCCTGCAGCCAGCGTTCTCTCGGAACCTGTCTTCAGTGCTGCTGGGGGTCTGCTGGCAGATAAGCACACGCGTCTGTCCACTGACAATGTGGACATGGCTCTCAGAGGACTTTTCTTCCCCTGGGTCAGCCAGGGGAGGCGAAAGGCACGCGTATTTTTGAGAGTGCTTCATGCAAAGCATCTTTTTCATCTTGAAAATGGGGGTCAACTGATGCCAGTCAAGTGGGGTGTGTGTGGCCCAATTAGTGGAAACGAGGGAGACTGTGGTTGGAGTCCCCTCGCTGTGTTTCTAAAAGAACCAAGATGAACAAGTCATGGCTCTCAGATGACGTTTCTTCCCCTGGGTCAGCCAGGGGACGGCAAAGGCACACGTATTTTTGAGAGTGCTTCATGCAAAGCATCTTTTTCATCTTGAAAATGGGGGTCAACTGATGCCAGTCAAGTGGGGTGTGTGTGGCCCAATTAGTGGAAACGAGGGAGACTGTGGTTGGAGTCCCCTCGCTGTGTTTCTAAAAGAACCAAGATGAACAAGTCATGGCTCTCAGAGGACTTTTCTTCCCCTGGGTCAGCCAGGGGACGGGAAAGGCACGCGTATTTTTGAGAGTGCTTCATCCAAAGCATCCTTTTCATCTTGAAAATGGGGGTCAACTGATGCCAGTCAAGTGGGGTGTGTGTGGCCCAATTAGTGGAAACGAGGGAGACTGTGGTTGGAGTCCCCTCGCTGTGTTTCTAAAAGAACCAAGATGAACAAGTCATGGCTCTCAGATAACTTTTCTTCCCCTGGGTCAGCCAGGGGACGGGAAAGGCACGCGTATTTTTGAGAGTGCTTCATGCAAGCATCTTTTTCATCTTGAAAATGGGGGTCAACTGATGCCAGTCAAGTGGGGTGTGTGTGGCCCAATTAGTGGAAACGAGGGAGACTGTGGTTGGAGTCCCCTCGCTGTGTTTCTAAAAGAACCAAGATGAACAAGTCATGGCTCTCAGAGGACTTTTCTTCCCCTGGGTCAGCCAGGGGACGGGAAAGGCACGCGTATTTTTGAGAGTGCTTCATGCAAAGCATCTTTTTCATCTTGAAAATGGGGGTCAACTGATGCCAGTCAAGTGGGGTGTGTGTGGCCCAATTAGTGGAAACGAGGGAGACTGTGGTTGGAGTCCCCTCGCTGTGTTTCTAAAAGAACCAAGATGAACAAGTCATGGCTCTCAGAGGACTTTTCTTCCCCTGAGTCAGCCAGGGGACGGCAAAGGCACGCGTATTTTTGAGAGTGCTTCATGCAAAGCATCTTTTTCATCTTGAAAATGGGGGTCAACTGATGCCAGTCAAGTGGGGTGTGTGTGGCCCAATTAGTGGAAACGAGGGAGACTGTGGTTGGAGTCCCCTCGCTGTGTTTCTAAAAGAACCAAGATGAACAAGTCATGGCTCTCAGAGGACTTTTGTTCCCCTGGGTCAGCCAGGGGACGGGAAAGGCACGCGTATTTTTGAGAGTGCTTCATGCAAAGCATCTTTTTCATCTTGAAAATGAGGGTCAACTGATGCCAGTAAAGTGGGGTGTGTGTGGCCCAATTAGTGGAAACGAGGGAGACTGTGGTTGGAGTCCCCTCGCTGTGTTTCTAAAAGAACCAAGATGAACAAGTCATGGCTCTCAGAGGACTTTTCTTCCCCTGGGTCAGCCAGGGGACGGGAAAGGCACGCGTATTTTTGAGAGTGCTTCATGCAAAGCATCTTTTTCACCTTGAAAATGGGGGTCAACTGATGCCAGTCAAGTGGGGTGTGTGTGGCCCAATTAGTGGAAACGAGGGAGACTGTGGTTGGAGTCCCCTCGCTGTGTTTCTAAAAGAACAAAGATGAACAAGTCATGGCTCTCAGAGGACTTTTCTTCCCCTGGGTCAGCCAGGGGACGGCAAAGGCACGCGTATTTTTGAGAGTGCTTCATGCAAAGCATCTTTTTCATCTTGAAAATGGGGGTCAACTGATGCCAGTCAAGTGGGGTGTGTGTGGCCCAATTAGTGGAAACGAGGGAGACTGTGGTTGGAGTCCCCTCGCTGTGTTTCTAAAAGAACCAAGATGAACAAGTCATGGCTCTCAGAGGACTTTTCTTCCCCTGGGTCAGCCAGGGGACGGCAAAGGCACGCGTATTTTTGAGAGTGCTTCATGCAAAGCATCTTTTTCATCTTGAAAATGGGGGTCAACTGATGCCAGTCAAGTGAGGTGTGTGTGGCCCAATTAGTGGAAACGAGGGAGACTGTGGTTGGAGTCCCCTCGCTGTGTTTCTAAAAGAACCAAGATGAACAAGTCATGGCTCTCAGAGGACTTTTCTTCCCCTGGGTCAGCCAGGGGACGGCAAAGGCACGCGTATTTTTGAGAGTGCTTCATGCAAAGCATCTTTTTCATCTTGAAAATGTGGGTCAACTGATGCCAGTCAAGTGGGGTGTGTGTGGCCCAATTAGTGGAAACGAGGGAGACTGTGGTTGGAGTCCCCTCGCTGTGTTTCTAAAAGAATCAAGATGAACAAGTCATGGCTCTCAGAGGACTTTTCTTCCCCTGGGTCAGCCAGGGGACGGGAAAGGCACGCGTATTTTTGAGAGTGCTTCATGCAAAGCATCTTTTTCATCTTGAAAATGGGGGTCAACTGATGCCAGTCAAGTGGGGTGTGTGTGTGGCCCAATTAGTGGAAACGAGGGAGACTGTGGTTGGAGTCCCCTCGCTGTGTTTCTAAAAGAACCAAGATGAACAAGTCATGGCTCTCAGAGGACTTTTCTTCCCCTGGGTCAGCCAGGGGATGGCAAAGGCACGCGTATTTTTGAGAGTGCTTCATGCAAAGCATCTTTTTCATCTTGAAAATGGGGGTCAACTGATGCCAGTCAAGTGGGGTGTGTGTGGCCCAATTAGTGGAAACGAGGGAGACTGTGGTTGGAGTCCCCTCGCTGTGTTTCTAAAAGAATCAAGATGAACAAGTCATGGCTCTCAGAGGACTTTTCTTCCCCTGGGTCAGCCAGGGGACGGCAAAGGCACGCGTATTTTTGAGAGTGCTTCATGCAAAGCATCTTTTTCATCTTGAAAATGGGGGTCAACTGATGCCAGTCAAGTGGGGTGTGTGTGGCCCAATTAGTGGAAACGAGGGAGACTGTGGTTGGAGTCCCCTCGCTGTGTTTCTAAAAGAACCAAGATGAACAAGTCATGGCTCTCAGAGGACTTTTCTTCCCCTGGGTCAGCCAGGGGACGGCAAAGGCACGCGTATTTTTGAGAGTGCTTCATGCAAAGCATCTTTTTCATCTTGAAAATGGGGGTCAACTGATGCCAGTCAAGTGGGGTGTGTGTGGCCCAATTAGTGGAAACGAGGGAGACTGTGGTTGGAGTCCACTCGCTATGTTTTACATGATTTTCGAAGGGCATGACATGCCTAAAGCCCGCTACACACGCTTCAATATATCTCACAATCCGTCGTTGGGGTCAAGTTGTAAGTGACGCACATCCGGCATCGTTTGTGAGGTATCTGCGTGTGACAGCTACATGCGATCAGGATTGAATGCAAAACCGTTGATCGCAAACACATCGTATCATTCTCTAGAATTGAGCGTTTTGTTGCACGAACCTAGTCAATTGTAACGTGTGACATCCCTCATACGATTTTGGTGTCTGATGCTATGTGCGCAGGTGTGCGCTCTGCACCGCAGCTTAAAAAAGGTCCGCTTCAGAGCGCAGCTGAAAAGCTGCGTTCTGAAGCGCCTCACAATGTCTGTCATTCACTAATCTCTGTCAGTCGGTCACTATCTCTGTCCCTCACTCTCTGTCCATGTCAGTCTATCCCCCTCTCTCATATACTCACCGATCCCCGATCCCCGGCGCTGCACGGCGTTCACACTGCTCCAGCGGCTTTTACTGTTTTGAAAAAGCCGGCCGCCCATTAAACAATCTCGTATTCCCTGCTTTCCCCGCCCACCGGCGCGTATGATTGGTTACAGTGAGACATGCCGCCACGCTGAGTGAAAGGTGTCACACTGCACCCAATCACAGCAGCCGGTGGGCATGTCTATACTGTGTAGTGAAATAAATAATTAAATAATTAAAAAAAACAGCGTGCGGTTCCCCCCAATTTTAAAACCAGCCAGATAAAACCATACGGCTGAAGGCTGGTATTCTCAGGATGGGGAGCTCCACGTTATGGGGAGTTCTGGGACTGTACCCGGCTCTTCCCGATTTGCTCTGGTGCGTTGGCAAATCGGGGTAATAAGGAGTTAATGGCAGCCCATAGCTGCCAACAAGTCCTAGATTAATCATGTCAGGCGTCTATGAGACACCCTCCATGATTAATCTGTAAATTACAGTAAATAAACACACACACCCGAAAAAATCCTTTATTAGAAATAAAAAACACAAACATATACCCTGGTTCACCACTTTAATCAGCCCCAAAAAGCCCTCCATGTCCGGCGTAATCCAGGATGCTCCAGCGTCGCTTCCAGCGCTGCTGCATGGAGGTGACCGGAGCTGCAGAAGACACCGCCGCTCCGGTCACCTCCACGCAGGTAATGAAGACAGCCGCGCGATCAGCTGCTGTCACTGAGGTTACCCGCTGTCACTGGATCCAGCGGTGGATGCAGCGGTGGCCGCGGGTAACCTCAGTGACAGCTCAGCTGATCGCGCTACTCACCGCCGCTCCTATCACCTCCACGCAGCAACTGAGGTGAGTAGCGCGATCACCTGAGCTGTCACTGAGGTTACCCGCGGCCACCGCTGGATCCAGTGACAGCGGGTAACCTCAGTGACAGCAGCTAATCGCGCGGCTGTCTTCATTACCTGCGTGGAGGTGACCGGAGCGGCGGTGTATTCTGCAGCTCCGGTCACCTCCATGCAGCAGCGCTGGAAGCGACGCTGGAGCATCCTGGATTACGCCGGACATGGAGGGCTTTTTGGGGCTGATTAAAGTGGTGAACCAGGGTATATGTGTGTGTTTTTTATTTCTAATAAAGGATTTTTTCGGGTGTGTGTGTTTATTTACTGTAATTTACAGATTAATCATGGAGGGTGTCTCATAGACGCCTGACATGATTAATCTAGGACTTATTGGCAGCTATGGGCTGCCAATAACTCCTTATTACCCCGATCTGCCAACGCACCAGGGCAAATCGGGAAGAGCCGGGTACAGTCCCAGAACTGTCGCATATAATGTATGCGGCAATTCTGGGCGGCTGTTGGCTGATATTGTTAGGCTGGGGGGCTCCCCATAACGTGGAGCTCCCCATCCTGAGAATACCAGCCTTCAGCCGTATGGCTTTATCTGGCTGGTTTTAAAATTGGGGGGAACCGCACGCCGTTTTTTTAAAATTATTTAATTATTTATTTCACTACACAGTATAGACCCGCCCACCGGCTGCTGTGATTGGGTGCAGTGTGACACCTGTCACTCAGAGTGGGGGCGTGTCTCACTGTAACCAATCATAGGCGCCGGTGGGCGGGGAAAGCAGGGAATACGAAATTGTTTAATGGGCGGCCGGCTTTTTCAAAACAGTAAAAGCCGCCGGAGCAGTGTGAATCCCCATGCCGGGGATCGGGGATTGGTGAGTATGAGAGAGGGCTGCTAACTTCAGTAACTTAGGAGATTAGCGGTCACCGGTGAGTCCTTCACTGGTGACCGCTAATCAGGGCGCGACACAGACAGAGCTGCAGCATGACAATGAAGTCGGGTGAAGTTCACCCGAGTTCATTCTGACAGTTCGGCTCTGTCTGTGTCTGCTGTCAGCGGCCATTCAGCTCTGCTACATGGCTGTCTGTGTCTGCTGTCAGCGGTCATGTAGCAGAGCTGAATGGCAGATGACATAGTAAAAACGCATCCCTACACATTACACACGCTTGGCAAGTCAATAAATAAAAAAAAAAAAAAAGGTGCCCAATGCATACGTCACAGAACACTTGATCTAAAGGATCGCACACAAAATTGACAAATTTAACATAGGCTACTAACGCACGTGTGACAGCAAATGAACGACCAACGTGCAATCTCATAAGATCCCATATGCAACCTGGGCGTGTCACATCGCAAATGCGATTGTACAACTAATTGCAACGTGTAAAGTGGGCTTAAGAGGTTGAGTTTCATCATCTGCAACTTGTTGGCAACAGAAAGACTGCCTTTACACCCTTTTTAGACCGAGGATTTTCGAGACCTTATGCCCATTGCAGTGCCCCAAGAGCCGATGGCCAGTCGTCACTCCTTCTCCAAGAAAGGCGTGCCCGCGCTACCACAGTAGGTCCCACACAACCTCACCGATTCCTTGAGAAACTCTGTGTGTGACAGGGTGCATTTCAACACAGATACTTGGACCAGTAAGCATGGACAGGGGAGTTACATGTTGCTGACTGGGCACTGGGTAACTATGGTGAGAGATGGAGAAGGGTTTGCTGTACAAGTCTTGCCGTCCCCACGACTTGTGTGTCAATCCTTCCTCTGTATGTACAAGTTCCTCCACTGCTTCTGCCTCCTCAACCTCGTGTGGGTCCTCCACCTCGGCCCAAACCCTGTGTGGTCAGGCCACCCTTCCTTGTAACTGCGCCCAAGGAATCCCACACACCTCCTTACTATGCTGGCAGCAGAGCTCAAGGCCATCATGCGGTCAAATGTTTACTTTGAAATGTAGGGGAAATGTGAGACACCGCTGAGGAATTGTGGACGGTTAGCTCTGGAGAGTGAGACCGAGTTTCATCAATGGTTGTCTACAGTCAACCAGCAGTCAGGGAAGGTCGGGTGCGACAATGATGCAAACCAGTCTGCGACCCTTCTTCAGGGCAATGTGACACACGTGCCTTGTATGGCTCACGTGTTGAACCTGGTTGTCCAGCAATTTTTAAAACACTATCCCTGCCTACATGGCCTTCTGCAGAGGGCACGGTGTAACGCCTGCCTTGATCGACACACTCAGATGGGCTGTAAAGGATATTGTTAATATTAGAATACAGGAATACATGATATTTATAAATTATTAGAAATGACTGAAGTCACCATAACATGCATTGATAACGAAATTTGACCTAGTCTTATATTCATTACGACCATAAATAAAGGCAAAATGCACAAGAATATTTTGCAAAAAATACAAAAATATTTTTTATTTTTATTTTTAATTTCATGCGTGATTAGAAAAGACATACACAAACAGAAAGTGAATTAAAATCAACACAACAAACAGGATGGACGGTGTGATTAGTAGGGGGTTTCTCCTGATGTAATTCATATTATAAGAGCCTCCAGTAATATAGTATATGTGTTGATTAGAAAAGACATACACAAACAGAAAGTGAATTAAAATCAACACAACAAACAGGATGGACGGTGTGATTAGTAGGGGGTTTCTCCTGATGTAATTCATATTATAAGAGCCTCCAGTAATAAATTTTCTTATTACTGGAGGCTCTTATAATATGAATTACATCAGGAGAAACCCCCTACTAATCACACCGTCCATCCTGTTTGTTGTGTTGATTTTAATTCACTTTCTGTTTGTGTATGTCTTTTCTCATCCTTGCCAAAATCATGTTTTTAATTTTTGTTTTTTTAAATTTTATTTATAGATCTGACTGCTTGTTTCCCCATCTTTTCTATAATTATGGCTGAAGAAAATACCTTGGGCGATATATTCGTTATAAAGAATAATGGACTCATGAAGATTCCTTCAATTCATTCATATTGTCATGACTTGTAATTCTTGGTCTTACAATCTAGTCTATTATATGCATATTATATCCATTGGATGTACTGTTTTGTACTTGCCCTTCTATTTGCCCACTCTCTGACGTAATTGTAGCTTCCTGCCTGTGCGCGCGCCGGCTCCCTGATGCCTCTCCTCCCGGCACCCGGCGTCCAATCGGATACACGTGATTGTGCATGCGCATCACGTTCTTCCTGGACGCCGACGTGTTGGATGGGACAGGCATCTGCGGGCCGGCGCGCGCCGCCATAGGCTGGCAAGCATTACATGTGGGGGATTTAAGCAACCAGGTACACAGCCTCCACACCTCCGGACGAAGCAGTTGCGAAACGCGCGTCGAGGTGTGGGCGGTGTGTCCTGGTGGGGGCTTTATCTTTGTGAGTATTATCTCCCCTCTACTGAGCATTCTCCATTCCGGCTAGATATAATTAATCCTCTTACCGGGATCTTATCTAATTACCGGCTCTGAATGACCATTTAATCCTGTGTTATCTTAAGCCGTCTGTCATGGATATACCTGGCACAGGATGCAATAATTAACCCTGCATACTATTATACTGTTCATTTGTTATTTACCAACTGCAAGCTAAACTGCTGCTATGTTATATAGGATTATCTAATCTTCACACCTGCACTGCTTTAAATACGGCAGCTCTGATCAGCATCTCTTGCAAATGCTATAGTAGTAAATGTTATAGTAGGATTATCTGTTATCTTATACTGATCATTGTGGACATACCCGGCATGGTATATGTTAATTAATTGTGCATACTTCATATAGCCTATTGCTATTACCAACTGCTAGCTAAATTGCTGCTATGTCTTACAGGATTATTTAATCTCTAAACCTATACTGCTTTTCATGGCAGCTTTGATCAGTACCTTGTATAGGTGATATATTTATATTATCTGTCATATATTATGATTGAATCTATTATAACTATGTATGCAACGATAATAGGTTAGTCCTATTAGAATACTTAACATCCATATTGCACGACTGAGATATTCTATTGTCTTTCTAATCACATGTTGTAACCTGGCTGCTGCTGTATTTTGCAGGACTACTTTGTCTTGAACTGTCTATCTGCTCTGTACGGTAGCCTCCATTGATACTATTGGCAAATGATATTTTGGATTCACTATTGGAATTATTATTGACTAATTCCTATATACATACAATATTATGACTTTATAATTGATTTTTTTGCGGTATCCACATCTAAATATGTAATTAGTTATACTGCAACAGTGATTATGTATATTCATTACTAATGTGGGTCTGTGATCTTCCTTAAATTATTATAGGAGCCTTATAACTAATATTTATTTTGGAGAAAATCACATATACTATATTACTGGAGGCTCTTATAATATGAATTACATCAGGAGAAACCCCCTACTAATCACACCGTCCATCCTGTTTGTTGTGTTGATTTTAATTCACTTTCTGTTTGTGTATGTCTTTTCTAATCACGCATGAAATTAAAAATAAAAATAAAAAATATTTTTGTATTTTTTGCAAAATATTCTTGTGCATTTTGCCTTTATTTATGGTCGTAATGAATATAGGGCTGTAAAGGATAGGCTAGAGGCAAGCCACTCACCAAGCTGGACACCCAGAACCCTGAAACCCTTTAACCCCTATACAGTGATTTGGAATTACACAGGGCCCACGTTGATCAATACCTGTGGAAGGCTGCAGTTCCAGAGAATAGTAGTCATGCAGGTTCAAAAACATTAATTGAGGAAGAGGAACAGAATGGGATGGCCAGGACTTAATCAGAAAACAAGCAGAGGTGAAATGCGGATTGGCCAACGAGGTACATAAACAGCAAGCAGGAAACGTAGTCAGGTAACAAGCACACAAACTCATAAAACTGAACTGGGGGTAACAGTAACAAGAGGTTCATAGCTTTGTCTGGCAGTGGTCTGCAGACAGGAGGGGCCTAAAAAAGGGTGTGGTGTCTTCCCATTGGGACCAGAGTACAAATTGATTGAGTGGACTACGTTGGTGACTTAAAAGCCGTGTGCGGCAATGAGGCAAACCTGTCTGCGGCCCTTCATCAGGGCAATGTGACACACGGGCCTTGTATGGCTCACGTGTTGAATCTGATTCTCCAGCAATTTTTAAAATACCATCCCGGCCTACATGGCCTTGTGCAGTGGGCACGCTGCTATGTGGTCACTTTCATCCTTCGCACCCAGCAGCTCAACAACTTTCATCGCTCCGGAAGTCTTAGGGTCTGGCAGTTAAACGCCGGAAATGCGATGTTCCGACACGCAGGAATTGGAATCTGCACATGTTGCAGCGTGTGTGGCAGCACCGCAGAGCCCTGCTGAAATACGGTATGACGTATACCCTGGGCTAACTTGATCCAGAGGTGGTGCAGATCACGCTGCTGGAGTGGTGTCAGATCAAGGACCTATGCACCCTTCTACACAGTTTCCAAATGTCAACAAAGATGTTTAGCACTGGCAATGCCATTCTCAGCGTGACAATTCTGGTCACCTACATGATGGAGCACACTGTAAGCATTATTCGGAGTCAGGTATTGGTCCAAGAGGAAGGTGAGGAAGTACAGGAGGAGTCATATGCAGAAGGGATAATAAGATCTACAAGGTCCATACGGTAAGCGGCACCTTGGCAGCAGTTATGGTGGGGGATAGGGATTAACAAGGGCGCATAGTATCAGCAGAAATTGTTGAGGAAGGTGCAGGAGCCATGAAGAAATAGAGGACGAACTTGCGATGGGCATGGAAGACTCAGCAGATGAGTGAGAGCTTGCTCACATTTCGGTTGTGCGAGGTTGGGGGGAGAGGGCAGAGGAAGGAGGCACGATTCTCACCTCTCTGCCACCAACACACCAAGGACTTGGTCCTCCTGGATGCACAAGACACATGAGCGTCTTCTTGCTGCACTACCTACAACATGACCCTCGGATTGTACGAATTCGAAGTAATGCTAACTACTGGGTTGCCACACTGTTAGATCCCCGGTACAAGACAAAATTTGGCGAAATAATTCCTGCCATATAAAGGGACGCACGTGTACAGGAGTATCTTCAGAAGGTGTTACGCAATCTTCGATCTGCTTTTCCACTAAACACCAGTGCTGCACAGAGTGAATCTCAACGGTTTGTCATGGATAGGAGGAAATGGTCTTTTACTTGTCCACATCTGAGGGACCGAGGGGTGGCTGTTGTGCTGAGATGCCATTGAGTACGGTGTCCCTGCAGAGTTGCAGTTTTGGTCATATACAAAATGAGTTGAAAAAGGACAGATGCGGGTGAAAAGGGGAACAGGTGTGTTGGAAAGGGGAAAAAAGTTTTGGTCCGTGGGTTTGGTGGTTAAGCAAAAGTAACATTTGATGAAGAAACACCATCTGTTACGGTGGGACTGGCAGATTTGGATAAGGTGGTATATACTATGTTACCGCTATATAACGAAAATTAATAAGAAAAGAAAGATAAAGGTATATATCCCCATCAGCAGTCAGTGTCCACCGTGCTCCCAGATGGAAAAGGAGAGGTTGGCAACTGGAAGGTTCGGTGGAGGATACAGAGCTGTGTGGCTATGAAACTAATAGTAGCCTGAACCAAGTTAGACGCCACTCGGATCTTGAGACTGGGAGCCCTGTTAGCGTCACAGGGTCCACACACCCACTCAGCCCAGGAACTCCCTGTTAACATCACAGGGGCCATTCAGTACGCTGACCGTGTGCATTGGGGCCACACCTGTGAACAGCAGGCGCATCAGCAGCAGCAGGCCTGTTAATGCCACTGGGCTGCACAAGCATGACTTGTAGGACAGGAGCTGGTCTTAACCGTTCTGCGTTACCAACTGTGGTGGCGGCCTGCATCAACGCCCTATCCCTGCCTACCTCTGGCCTAAAGCCACAATGGGTTCAACACATGGAGGTGTGCTCTTTCGGAGCATAATAGAAGACTGCGCACCTCCTTGTTGTCTCCAGCACCTTCTATAACCTGGGTCCGCCCCTAACCAGGGTGGACCACAATGCACCTCCTGGAGACAAAAGCAGAGTGACACGTCATGAGTGGCATAACTAGCGTCCTATTTGGAACCGCAACTTCAATGATGACCTCATGGCTGTCATGACCCAAACACCTCACCAGTCATCGTCTGACCATCAATAATGAGGTGACAAGTCATAGGGGCGGGCCTCTGCAAGCCATTTGGGAGTGGCCTGGCCACATCGTCAGGACACCTGATGCCCTGTGGTCTAAATGGGCCCCCCACATCACGGGCAGGGCCAAAGAGTTCATTACCGGACCTAGTTTCTGATGCAGTAAGTGCCTGACCATAGTCAGTTGTATGAAATACAGTCTCTGAAAAAAGACTATCAGCTTTAGCATGGTGTCTATGCACAACACAGGACTTAGACCCGTCACGGAGTGCAAGTACCTGTGCAAAGAGGCTTTTTGCACTAAGTGTGGGAGCATGCGCTGTAGCCCGAAATGAAGACTTAGCCTCAGGAATGGCACAGTCAGGCTGAGCATACTCACTAGGCGAAACACTGGAGTTAGGCTGCGGCTGGGGTAATTCGTCACACGCATGCGCACTAGCTGCCTCTCTACACTTACACGTGGAGGAGAAAGCAGCCAGCTGGACAACCCGAGGCACAGGCCTAAATGGCAGCTGATGCCTGGGCGCAACTGAAACCGCAGCAGGCTGCTTGCGTTTAAGGCGTCACCGTTTTGTAACAACAAATAACATCCAAAAGAACAGGTGTACTTCTTCCCATGGATAATCTGATATGATCCCTTTTTTCATGGACACGACCATCGCTAACAAATGTAGATGAGGCCAAATCAGCAGCTGCTTCAATGGATCTGAATTGCTCCATAAAGTGGCCTCTCCTCCACCCCAATTTCAAGAACCCAAATACTCCATTCCTCTGTGGTGTCAATCCAATCGCACTTGCTTCCTAACAGCTCTCAAGTTTCCACCAGCCCTGCTGAGCATGGGGTGACAGAGATGGTTGAGTTTGCATAGCTGTTCAGTCGCACTATAGCCTGGGAATCAGAGGTCTGCTCCAAAGCTGCAATGAGTACAGACAAGGAAGTTATTATTATTTTTATCATTATTGATTTATAGAGCACTACTAATTCCATGGTGCTGTACATGAGAAGGGGGTTACATACAGAATACATATACAAGTAACTATAGACAGACTGGTACAGAGGGAAGAGGGCCCTGCCCTTGCGGGATTACATTCTAAAGGATTTTTGGGAGGAGACAGTAGGAGTTGTTTAGGTTGAGCGTCAAGTACGTATGGTGGTGGTGTCAATAAAGGTTATAGTCATTTCTGAACAGATGAGTTTTCAGATTCAGTTTGAAGCTTGCGTGTGTAGCAGATAATCTAACGTGTTGAGGTAGCGAGTTCCATGAGACAGGGGAAATGATCTGCGCAGATAGCCTGAAGCTATGTGACTGGGATCCAGGCCCCGATGAAGAAGGTGCTGAGCCTAATCTACACCCTCATTTCCAAATAGTAAATCCTCCTGGTGGAGACAATGGGGAACATGATGAGGAGCACAGATACCTGATTGGAAGGACAATTTTACTATTCGGTCATGGCAGGAAGAGGTTGTCTCGGAGGACTCAGGACGAGGGGAATGAAAACACACAGGCTTATTGATGAGGTTGGAGACAACACTTACTGTCAAACCAAAGTCAGCCAGTCGATGAGGTCAGCAGAGGAGGTGGAGGAGGATGCTACTGATGACGAGGTTACGTTGCGTCTTCCTGGCCAGAGACAAAGTACTGGAAGCACGTCAACAACTGAATCCTGGACCACAACTTTGACTCTGAGCAGATGTCGTGTTGGCTATGCAGGTCGCATGGGCTGTAAGCCTTTCCTAGCCTGTGAATTTTTGGACATCGCAAAGGATCACCCAAGTCATGGAATCTGTAAGATTTGTCAACAATCTGTAAGTAGAAGGCAAAAACTCACACTTTTGAGTACTTCCTCCATGAAGTATCACATGGATATGAATTGACAGCGTGAAGGTGTATTGCTCAGCTTTAGCAACTGTCAACGCAATATGCTTATTTGCCGTTCATTGCATGCATTGTTGCAGACTACACACAAGGGGCTGCTGTTTTTTTGGATCTGCCTTTGGTCACTATAGCAATAGAAAATTGCTCTTCGGGGGTGGACTTGGAGATGCTGTCTATGAACAGAATGAAAAGCTAAAGGTGTGTGTTACAGCAAGGAGCCACTGCGGAAACACTTTGTTCAATTGTGAGGGGAGTTGTGTTGTACTTTGATGATGAGCACTGTAACGTCAGTGAGCAGCATCCTGTGCCACAGATGAACATTCTTACAGTGCTGTCTATACTGTTTACCGTGAGAGGAGCGTAAAGTCTGTATTTCTGGCAACTGGACATCACAGTACCCGGGTACGGTAGGCTGTGCCCAGACAATAATGCGGGCACAAAACACTTTGTTTTATTATCAAAACACATATCTGTTCTGGGTAGGCCGACTATATAGACAATAAGACTTGCTGCCTCTGCATTGTCAAATTGTCACGTACAGTTTAAATCATAGAGGGACAGCAACACATGTTTGCATTGACTGTTGCTTTTCAAGATTTCCATGACTGTGTTGCAGAGCTGTGTGGTTTGCATTCACACTGTTATCATCTGCAATATCTGTGAGGCTTCAGCTAACAAGGGTATTCAGGGGGGGTCATGTGTTTTGTCTATGTTTAGGTAGATAACTTGGAAGCTCTTGTGATGCGCCACTGGTAAGTCGTGTTCGCACACACACACACACACACGCACACACACACACACTCACAAACACACAATTACTGCTACACAGAGGGATTAGCAGGTAGTAGGCAACAGAATAGATTGTTCAATTATTTTAATTGTATGCATGGTTCTTATTGTTTGTTTTGTTAAAGTTAAACAATCATTTATCAACCCAACTGGCTAGAGTCCTTTTCCTTTTGCCTGGTTTTGCTGCATACTGGGGAGCCCACCCTGTACACGACTTAAAATGAAGCATAAGTCGCAATGTGAATTTCACTGTGCTACAATGCGCACTAGCGTGCCTGTGCAACCACCGCCTGCCCCATCAAGTGCATCTGCGTGCTCTTCATCCTCTGTGACTGTGGGGACAGCAGTCACACATGGTTTTTCACACTGAACTTCCACTCCTTAACCCGCAACAGGGAGTGTGATTGGCAGGTCATCACTTGTTTTGGAAGTGGAAACAGAAGGTATTGTTGAGCTGTCAGACATCGAGAGAACCATCATTGGATGCAGGCTACATTATATCCACGCCTGCACCTTCGTCACAGATTGCCTGGACTACCTGCAGTTAATAATTGCATTCCAGAAATGGAAAGGAGTGTAGAATGCACATGTGTTGTACCTTGCTTGGCAGCAAAGGAACACTAACTTAGAATTCCAGACAATTTTAGGAAGGCAGAAAAAGAGTCAGCTCTTTGTGCAAATTAAATAGCGTGGCAAAAGTGGACAGATGGGTACAGTGGCCGTGTTCTGTGGGTACCAGGACAGTAAAAGAAGCTTCACTTTCTATCCCTCGTAATGATCAAATGCGGCAAGGAATTCCCTGAGTTTGCTATAAAATTAGCATAGCAAAATGGGCATGAGTGTAGAATGCAGAGGTGCTTGAGATTGCTTGGCACCAGTGGCACAATAAAGGAGTCCTACAGGCATTTTTTGTATACCACTAAGTGGCAGTATTTTTTGCTATAATTATAGCTTATTAAAAACAGAGCAGGAGGGTGTCATGCAGAGGTGCTAGAAATAGCTTGGCACCAGTGGGGCACTAATGGAATACAACAGCTAGTTCTCTGTTGCCACTAAATGGCAGTATTTTGTGCTATAATTATAGCTTATTAAAAACAGAGCAGGAGGGTGTCATGCAGAGTTGCTAGAAATAGCTTGGCACCAGTGGGGCACTAATGGAATACAACAGCCAGTTCTATGATGCCACTAAATGGCAGTATTTTTTGCTATCATTATAGCTTATTAAAAACAGAGCAGGAGGGTGTCATGCAGAGGTGCTGCACATAGATTTGCACCAGTGGGGCATTAATGGAGTACAACAGCCACTTCTTGTATGCCACTAAGTTTACTCAATTTTTGGTATTATAATGTATTAGTAACAATGAGTTTGAGTGTGCAACGCAGGCAGACGTGCTGCAAATATCTTTGCACTAGTGTGACTAGACAAAAGTACAATAGCCACGTTTAGGATGCCACTAGGTACACTGACTGTTTGCTAGTATAATGGCTTAGTTAAAAAGAGTTTGAGTGTGCAATGCAGGCAGACGTGCTGCAAATATCTTTGCACTAGTGTGACTACACAAAAGTCCAATAGCCACGTTTAGGATGCCACTAGGTACACTGACTGTTTGCTAGTATAATGGCTTAGTTAAAAAGAGTTTGAGTGTGCAATGCAGGCAGACGTGCTGCAAATATCTTTGCACTAGTGTGACTAGACAAAAGTACAATAGCCACGTTTAGGATGCCACTAGGTACACTGACTGTTTGCTAGTATAATGGCTTAGTTAAAAAGAGTTTGAGTGTGCAATGCAGGCAGACGTGCTGCAAATATCTTTCCACTAGTGTGACTACACAAAAGTCCAATAGCCACGTTTAGGATGCCACTAGGTACACTGACTGTTTGCTAGTATAATGGCTTGGTTAAAAGAGTTTGAGTGTGCAATGCAGGCAGACGTGCTGCAAATATCTTTGCACTAGTGTGACTAGACAAAAGTACAATAGCCACGTTTAGGATGCCACTAGGTACACTGACTGTTTGCTAGTATAATGGCTTAGTTATAATGAGTTGGAGTGTGCAATGCAGGCAGACGTGCTGCAAATATCTTTGCACTACTGTGACTAGACAAAAGTCCAATAGCCACGTTTAGGATGCCACTAGGTACACTGACTGTTTGCTAGTATAATGGCTTAGTTATAATGAGTTGGAGTGTGCAGAGGACAGGAGGGTACAGTGCCAGGATTGTGGGGCTCTGGGTAGAGGAATGGAAGCCTTCCTTTCTATTCCCTCCTAATGGGGAAATGCAGCGACGAAATCCCTGACCTTAGCTACACAGACGCTGTCTCTGTTTTCAGGACCTGTCACCTATGGCTCTGACCCTGCCGGTACGAGCCCTTAAAAGGACTGATAGATAGTGCTATCCCTATGCTGTCCAGCGTATCCAGTATCGGCGATAGGACAAAGGACGGAGCTGCGCCAGTGATGTCTGACACCAAGGACGCAGAAGAGATAATGGCGTCCGGGCGGGCAGATACTCGTTTTTATAATGCAGGGACATGTGACATGGACATCCTATCACACATGCCGTTGCTTCTCTGGCTAAAAGTCCACTTAGCTGTGTGTGTGTCTGGGATTGGCTGACATGCTGGCCCGCCCCACAAGACGCGCGCGCTTAGGGAAGGAAGACAAGGAAAAAAAAAAAAAAATGGCGATCGCCATTATACAAACAGCAGTGATCTGAAGGCGCTGTTCACGCACACTATACACTGAAATGTCATAATAGTGTGAGTCACAGAGTGACTTACACTATTACAGCGGAAAGCCAGCTAAGAATTAGCTGTTTTTTTGCTGCTAGAACCGTTCTCGAACGTTTCTAGAACTATCGAGCTTTTGCAAAAAGCTCGAGTTCTAGTTCGATCTAGAACAGGCCCCAAAATCACTCGAGCCTAGAACTGGAGAACCTCGAACCGCGAACTGCGCTCAACTCTAGTGCTAACGGGTTGAGATTTGCCTGCTGTTGTTTTTGGTAGACACCCGGTTGATACTGTACCACCTTAGGACGGTGAATGGCCGGCAGCTCAATTTCTTCCAGTTCCTCCGGTTCCTCTTCCACGTCCCCCGAGTGTGGCATCCGGGATAAGGCATCTGCATTCCCATTCTTGTGGCCTGCCCTGTATTAGATGATAAAGTTGTAGATTGACAGTCGGGCTATCCATCGCTGTTCCAGCGCACCTAATTTTGCCGAGTCCAGGTGGGTCAACGGATTGTTGTCAGTAAAGATGGTAAATTCTGCAGCTGCCAGGTAGTGTTTGAAACGTTCTGTTACAGCCCAAACTACTGCCAGTAGTTCTAACTTGAAGGAGCTGTAATTCTCAGGGTTTCTTTCAGTAGGCTGCAGCTTCCTGCTTGCAAAGGCAATAACTCTCTTTTTGCCTTCCTGCTTTTGAGATAATACTGCTCCCAGTCCTATGTTGCTGGCATCCGTGTACAAAATGAAGGGTTGATGGTAATCTGGATATGCCAGGATCTCTTCTCCTGTTAGTGCCCACTTAAACTTCTTAAAGGACTCTTCTCTCTCATCACTCCACTGGAAAGGAGGATTCCGGGCTGCAGACTTCTTTGACTGTCCTACTAGGATGTCTTGTAGGGGTTCTGCTAAATTCATGCCAGGGTGGGGGGCCTTGAGAGTTTATTCCTGAGGAGTGGCCCGCCTTCCCAGGGGATCTCCATTTAAAGCCCATTACGGGGCCAAGTGACCTGGCTCCTTGCAATCACAGCAAATGGACTGTCCAGCCAGCTGGTAGCAATCGCTGGTTCATCCTCTTATTGCTTGGTATCTCCTAGGCCTCATCCACGGAACATCCTCCTTGCTGGATGCCAACTCAATCTTGGGTGCAGACGTGGATCCACGCAGCTCCTGGACGATTCTCGCCATGGAAGCAACAGTGTCTGTCAGGGCATCAAGGTTTTGATGGAGAGCCTCATTAGTGATGGGCTCCAGGAGATTAGCAGCAGCCTCTGACGTAGCTGATGTCACTGGCACTCCCGACTGCTGGGGTGCCACTGTTGGGTGTTGAACAGAGTCTATATCCCGGGGCTCCTCTACCTGCTGGAGGCAGATGGCTCTATCCTTTAGCTGAGCAAACATTAGTCCTGTATCCTGGATCACCATCATGCTCAGTTGTCCCCGATGGGAAGGGGATGAGAGTCCATCTAAGAATTGGTCTATCAACAGCTTATCTGCTCCGGGGGCTAAAGCAGGTTCTGCTAACTTAAGTGCTCTGAGCGCCTCCTGCAAGTTTAAGGCAAAGTCTCTTGCGCTCTCTCTAGGTTTTTACTTGCCTCCAAAGAACCTCATTTTAGCCTGGCTGCCGGCAGTGGATTCAAAAGCTGCTTTTAGTCCGGCTATTATGTGCTCTACAGTATCTTTTGCATCATCCAACCAGCACGTAACCTCTCACTGGGCATTGCCGGTTAACTGTCCCATAAGCATACCAACACGCTGGGCTTCTGTCAGGGGATACATGCTGTAGTAGAATTTTAGCTTTCTGATAAAGTCATTAAGTGTGTTGGGCTCACCTGAGTACTGCGGCAGCCACACTGTTCCCGCGGTGTACGGCATCAGGAACGACATGATAGGTGCGGCTGCACCGCTGGGTACAACAGCGTCTCCCTGCTGTGACATCTTTGCGCCCCCTTAGTTGATGTCACCAGTCTTCTTCACAGCAAGCCTGGGGCACTTTCCTGCATCCTGATTTTGGTAGCAGCACGGAGCGCACTTCCTCCGCAAGCGGTGGGGGGAGTCATGGTTTAGGCGTGCTGTTCTCCCGCGCGTAGCAGCTAATGGCGCGATTCAAGATGGCGGCTGGAAAATTTTACCATAAGAAACAAGAAAGGGATGCACAGCCTAGGGTAGACATAGGAGTGCTGCCATATGTGTGAAAGCAATGTGTACAAGGAAGAAAAAGGCACACATAAAATAGGCACACATCAAAAATCAAGGCGAAAAACCATGTCATATATTAAATATTTTATTGGGTCAAAGATAGAAATAGAAAAAACACAATCTAAAAACCATTAAAAGGACAAAACAAGGCCTCAAGGTATCAAGATATGGCTCCAGGATAATATAACCATTAACACAACTATCTAGAAATATATCAAGAAAATTCCAAGGGATATCATAGAATTGTGTCAATAAACCTCCAATTGATATAATCTAAATCTAAAACAAGCATGCAGTATAAACAGTATATGTATCGAAGACCCACACTGGGTGGAATTAGTAACCATTGGGGGCAAATAGCAAGATATAAAACACTGCGACAAATATATGTACACTCATTCAAGGTAATCATTCCTGTTAAGCCGACACATAGTATGATAGAATAACATCAGCAAATGTGTTTAAATAACAAAGGGTATATGACATATGATAGTTAGACCTCAAAGTAATAAAAGGTAGGTACAGTGTCGATTTGACCGGATGAAAAGGACCTAAGGCTTGTAATATAATCCTGCCTAGCAGTGTAGAACAATACAGCCAAACATGGTGTAAGGAAATAACGCAAAAGATGTAAAAAACTTATATAGATGGAATTAAACCATGTACCCAGCTGAAGGCAGGATCATGCTGAAGTGGTCCGTCAATCAAAAAAATGGATCATGTCCCCTACTTTAAAAGCCATGCTGAGGCACAGGGAATAGATCAAAGTTGGAAAGGTAGAGAGACTGAACAGACCCTCAGGGTGGAAAAGGGTCAAAATGACATAGTTACCAACCGGGCTTTATATGGTCAAAAAGTAGCCGCATGCAGGAATGGGAGGATGGTGGAGCAAAGAGAGGTAAGGTGAGGCCGTGGAGAAAAGCCCCACACATTGCGCTGGCAAGCAGCTTCGTCAGCTTCGTTTTTCCCTGACGAAGCTGCTTGCCAGCGCAACGCGTGGGAATTTTCTCTATGTGTGCCTTTTTCTTCCTTGAAAAATTTTACCAACAATGGTTTTGGATTTTCCAGCTATCTTCACAAAGTTTAAAGTCCGTTCTTTGTTGCAACAATTCACAGGGCAAATCTTTTATGCAATGCAATAAGTCTTTACAGGCGCACGTCACCTGGGTTGCAGCTGGGTCCAGTCCACATCCTGTTAGTGACTCCAAAGTTGTGTCGCCAGGGGTTAAGGGGATACCCAGAACCGAGCCAAGGGGTCGCTTCTGGAAAGGGGATCACAGTGTCGTGACCCAGTCTGTGATCCCTGGTTACACAATAAAAAGGGGGGTTACAGTATGTACGTGACGCACCCATGGAATGTGATCAGAGATGACTACCATTGCTGCAGAACCTCCGGGGGGTAATGGATGGCAGCTTGAGATGGGACGGCTTCCCACGGGTAGAGCCTTCTCCCAGGGGCAGTGTGATAGTCTATGGGGGAGTGCAAGACACGAGCACAATAAACAAGTAGACTCACGGTATTGCAGTTTCTTTGGCCTTTACTGAAGATAGCATTCAGCAAAGTACTGTCCACGGAGTCTGTGCAGGGTTCAGGGTTTCTCCCACCCATCCGGGCCATTTTGGCTCCCTTATCTGCACTGTGTGTGTGGCCTTGCTGCTGTATAAACTGGGCAGCCAGCCCTGTTCTCCTCCCGGGTACCAACCTGACAGGCAACTCGAGTCCTTACTTGTATGTTCCTGAACTCTGCTGTGTTGCTGTGTCTGTGGTACAGATGAAGAATCTGGAATCTTCACTTCTCCGGTGTTAACTGTGCGGTGTGTAATCTGCACAGCTTGGATCCGGCATCCGTTCTGTGTGCTCCACTGGGGTGAGTTCAGCAATACTCTTTCTCCCAGGCATGTTCCTCTGTTTTAGCTGTCTCCTCTCCTCAGACCCTTAGCTTTGGCCTGGAATTGGTCAGCGGACCCTGTGGTGAGCTTTTCCCAGCTCCAAACAACAGATCCTTCTTCCTGAGTTCTCCCAGGAACTGAACTAAACTGACCACTTCCTCTCCACACCAGAATATATAGGGAAGCAGCTTGGTCTCCCCCTTCTGGCCTGGAGGTGTTGGTGTTATGTGGGGAGTTAACCCTTTGTGTTGTTACTGTGGCATATGAACCCTGGGATGCCACATATGTGTACATCATTATTATTTAAATCAAATCTACTTAATAATATGGTTGAAAAAAGCACAAATTTAACTGTAAAAGCTCATATATTCAGTCTTTTGAGCTTCTTTTATTAGCTTCAGATTTTTAAAGACATGAAGCAATTATATTTGGTAACCTAAACATTATTTGGGCTGCTACTAGTAGGAAGTTGGTACCGAGAACTTATATACAATTTAAATTAAAAAAACAGTAAAAAAAATGTTAGAAAAGAAGAAAAATAAGTGGCTTTAGGACAAAAAAAGACAGCTGTGTTTCCTAAACTGACTTCTGCCTGAAAAACTCAAAGGATTAGCAGCTGTCTAAAAGGCATTGTGTGAACATTACCTAAGAATGTACATGCCTTTAGATTGTTGTTAAGGCACTCATGCACAGATTAAAGTTGTCCATACCCAGAGATAGAAAGGTTTAGATGACAGTTTAATGATTGCTATAAGTACCCAGCATGTCTGTTTTCAGACTGTGAATAATTTTGTTCTCTACGAAGCTCTATGAGCACACCGCAGGAGTTATCTAGTCGTTGTTTTCTTTTTAGAGAACACAAGAGCACTCAAACAAGGTGAGCGCTACTGTGTATGGGAGAACCAGGGAGATAGCCGCCAGCTGAATGATGCCACAGCTGTGTATGGTGTATGGGGGCTTTAGTCAAATACTTGCTTGCCTGACATATGGCCTTATAGATACAGCTATATTTTTGGTCTGGCACACTGATCATATAATGATCTACTATCAAGTCTAATAAATTAAATATTGCTACATCTACATGGCAATATCACCAGAAAAACTGTTGGCACATGACTACATTACCAGAGCAAACTTAAATATCATCGCCATACATCACCAGTATAACAATCAGTAGATAATTACTAGTGATGAGTGATTCCATGATATTTGGGTTCACCGAACCAGCACAGGGAAAAAAAAACATAGGGATCGGCGAGCAAACATGACGCTAAACTTAACCCCGAACAACGAACCTCATACAATTCAATGGGCATGAGATCTTCAGTGCTGTAGAATGGCTGTAAAATGGTCACAATAAGAGCTAGGGGATATGGTAGAAGTTACATGCTAGTAAGAGTAGGATACTTAAGGTTCATGAATATTCATTTCTTCCTCCACCCACCCTCTGTGCCAGTGTTTGTGTTTTATTGTAGACTGCTATACACACTCGCTACCCCTGTGTGTGCATCTTTGATTGGCTGAATCAGTTTGCTGTAAAAAGAAATCAATAATTTTTTAAAAATGAAATGACATAGGATCCAGCCATATTTTGATATCCAGCAAGAGTAAAACAACACTGGCAAACTGCAGACTCCACCTGTGAGCTTTACTGTAGCTGAATATCAAAATAAAGGGGAAAAAAAAGACATAAGGTCCCCTTCATTTTTATGTATCCCCTTCATTTATATCAAGCCATGGTAAAGCAGGCAGATGAGGGACTGGTATTATCAGGATTTGATGCGCCATGGATATTGCCCCCCAGCCTAAAGGTACCAGGCCACAGCTGCCCAGAAATGTTGCATCCATTAGATGTGACAATTCCGGGCTTTACATGGCTCACCCAGATTGCCCTGGTGCGGTGGCAATCATGGTGATAAAAGGGGTTAATAACAGTTCACAGCTGCCACTAAGCCCTAGATTACAAATGGGAGGCGTCTATGAGACTCCCCCCATTACTAATCTTGTAAGTGAAAAGAAATGAAACACAAACACCGAAAAAATACTTTATTTAAAATATAATACTCACATCCCTTTTCATTCCTTTATTAACCCTCAAAACACAGCTGAAGATCCAGCGTAATAGATACGAAGTCCAACGGCAATTCTCAGCTTTGCTAATGGAGCAAAGGAGAGGAGAAACACTGACAGCAGCAAGGAAGTCCGGGTGTGACCTCTGCTAAACTGAGTAAAATCACCTGGCTGTGAGTAGGTGACATGACTCAGTTCACCAGAGGTCACATTTGGGCTCCCGCCCCTGCTGATGTGTAAATACTTGGCCTGCCTGCAATAGCTCCGGAAGTGCCCACAGCCTAAAAGGTTGCTGCAACCTTTCAACAAGCTTTATTTGTATGACAAACTTGAACAGGAACTGGACATACAGTCAAAAGTCTGTACTCGGTGTTCATAAGGTGTACGGTATGGAGCCCGAACTTTACAATTTTGGTCAGCTCATCCCTAATGATTTCATCACCCAAACCACCATTGCTACATCAACAGAACCCCATGAGTACACAACTACATCACCAGAACCACCATCGGTACAAGACTATATCATTAAAACCACCATCATAGAATATAGTGCATAGAACGTCATGGGTTGTTATGGGGTTAATAAGGTAGCCAGGCATATATACCAGGAAGTTATAAATCCCTATCTTCATGGATCTTATACAGGGGTGCACAAGATTTTTTGGTCCAAATGCTACACTGCCATACTTAACCAATCCCAAGAGCTGTAACTTTTTTTAAAGAGGTACTTACATGACTTCATCACAATAACCACCATGAGTGCTTTAAAACATCACCAGAACCAAGATTTGAGTATTTTAGGAGGATTAGGAGAGTTTCTGATCCACAAAATCAGTGTGAACACACATGGACTTATACTACTGAATTTTTGGAGAAAATACTCTCAAAATCCTCCTCATAATCTCAAGTCTAAAAATTATAAGGATTTTTAAGTTTTAACATAGCCATAAAACATAAAGTTATGGATTTCTACATGTGTACAGGATCATAGCCACTGTCATGTGTGTGGCGCCAGAACCACGAAATTGCCACTCTCCATAATATCCTACACTTACCCTCTTCACAATATATTATCCCCACATTGCCCCTCTACATACCATTCCTCCACCCTATTACTTTCCAAAATATCATTCCAAGCTGCCCCTTCCCATATATCCCCTACACTGCCTCTCTGCATAAAGTCCCCCACCACACTGCTCCTTGCTATACTGTGCAAGCCTTTCACAATTTCCCCTTCTCCTGCATCTAGCCATTTTAATCTTCAGCTTCTACATGAAAAAATTACTATTGCCCACCCTCTCTTCTCCCCCTGTGGTGCAGGCGACACCAGCAGTGTGATGAGGTAAGTAGGGTTTCTGATCTAATTGCAATGCTGCATGTCGAAGCAGGTCTTGACAGCATTTCTTCGGCCCAGGTCCCTTCACTGAAGTGTTCAAATGTATTTGCATCTGAAAGATGCAAATATAATTAAATATCGAACACAAGAAAAATGAAACAAGGGTGCCCAGGTTTCAATGTTTCTGTGGGATGAAAGAAAACCTTTGCTGAGCCTTATGCGGCCCATGCGCTGTATGTTGTGCAGGCGTTGTCTAGTATCTAAAGCCATAGGGAGGGCCCATTCTAAAGGCTGCTTTACACGTGTAGATTTATCGTGCGTTTGCATGAGCGATCACACCCGCCCCCATTGTTTGTGCATTACGGGCAATTTGTTGCCCGTGTCGCACAAAGCCGTTATCCCCCGTCACACGTACGTTACTTACCTACCTAATGACTTCGCTGTGGGCGGCGAACATCCTCCTCCTTAAAGGGGAGGGAGGTTTGGTGTCACAGCGACGTCACACAGCGGCCGCCCAATAGAAGCGGAGAGGCGGAGATGAGCGGGACATAACATCCTGCCCACCTCCTTCCTTCCACATTGCCGGCGGCCGCAGGTAAGCTGCAGTTCATCGTTCCCGGGGTGTCACACGGAGCAGTGTGTGCTGCCTCGGGAACGATGAACAACCGGCGTGCAGAAGGATGATCGATTTTTGAAAATGAGCGACGTGTCAACGAGCAACGATAAGATATTTTTGCTCGTTCACAGTTGCTCGTAGCTGTCAAACGCTACGATATGTCAAATGATGCCGGATATGCGTCACGGAATCCGTGACCCCGACGACATATCGTTAGATATATCGCAGCGTGTAAAGCGGCCTTTAGACTCAAACACTCTTCAGATACTGAAGGTTCCTTAGGCTCCTTTAGTTCTTTCTATATATTTTCTATTTGATTCAGGGCAGGTGAGTCATTCTAGCAGATTTATTTTCTTTCTCTGAAACCATGTGTTTAGGATCATTGTATTGTAGAAATGTTCACCCTTGTTACATCCTAATTATCCTGGTAGATAGTTGCAGATTTTTATCAAGAATGTCTTGGTATATTTGTCCACGAATCCTTCCTTCATTTACATTAATTTGCAAGTGCGGAATGCTGAAACACAGCCTCACACAAGATGTTCCCACATCCATACTTTACTGTTGGTATTGTGTTTTGATGCTGACATAGAGTGCCTTTGGCCTCCAAACATGGTGTGTATTGTGGAATCGAAAGTGTTTATTTTTGGTCTCATCTGTTCATAAAATATTCTTCAAGTATGTCACAGGTTTGTCTAAATGTTGTTGGCCAAGTGATTTGTTCTGCAATAGAATCTTTTGAGTGCATTACTTATTTTATTTCCTCTAAGCAATTGTATCTGCTAATTCCAGGTCTTCTATACACTGGGTGCAGAATTATTAGGCAAGTTGTATTTTAGCGGATTTTTTATTATTGATCAACAACTATGTTCTCAATCAACCCAAAAGACTCATAAATATCAAAGCTTAATATTTTTGGAAGTTGGAGTGGGTTTTTTTTAGATTTGGCTATCTAAGGCCTGTTTCACACGTCAGTGATTCTGGTACGTTTGTGCTTTTTTTTCTACGTACCAGAATCACTGACATACGCAGACCCATTATAGTCAATGGGTCTGCTCACACATCAGTGATTTTTCACTGACCTTGTCTCCGAGCAGCATACCAGCGTGTCCGTGATTGCCGCACGGAGACATGTCCATTTTTTTCTAGCATCACTGATGTCCCACGGACCACGCAGTGGTGTAATTCGTGAAACATGTGCCAGAAAAAAACGTGCATATAAAATAAAAATCATTTTTACTCACCCGGCTTCAGCCGCGCTCTCTGCAGCCTGTTCTGCCTGCTGCTTCTGAGCTGACTCATTACTGTCGTGCATATTCATGAATGCATGACACAGCCGACCCAGAAACAGCTGCTGCGGAGGTCAGCGCCGGCCGGATGCTGCACCGCGGGAGCGTTCAGCACCATGGAGAGCGGGAGCGGGCACAGGTGAGTTAATCTTTATGTGCAATCACGGACCACGGAGAATGGATCTTGGATTGCACTTAGACAACCCACGTGTGCCGTGAATCATGGCACACGGAGGGACATGTGCGTGTTTTACATGTCAGTGAAGAACGTCTGTGTTTTTCACTGACGTGTGAAACGGGCCTTAGGAGGATATCTGTTTGTGCAGGTAACTATTACAGTGCAGACTTATTAGGCAACTTAATAAAAATAAAATATATTCCCATCTCACTTGTTTATTTTCACCAGGTAAACCAATATAACTGCACAAAATTTAGAAATAAATATTTCGGACATGCAAAAACAAAACCCCAAAAAATTAGTGATCAATATAGCCACCTTTCTTTATGATGACACTCAACAGTCTACCATCCATAGATTCTGTCAGTTGCTTGATCTGTTTACGATCAACATTGCGTGCAGCAGCCACCACAGCCTCCCAGACACTGTTCCGAGAGGTGTACTGTTTTCCCTCCCTTTAGATCTTACATTTTATGAGGGACCACAGGTACTCTATTGGGTTCAGATCAGGTGAACAGGGGGGCCATGTCATTATTTTTTCATCTTTTATACTTTTACTGGCCAGCCACGCTGTGGAGTAGTTGGATGTATATGATGGAGCATTGTCCTGCATGAAAATCATATTTTTTTTAAACGATACTGACTTTTTCCTGTACCACTGCTTGAAGAAGTTGTCTTACAGAAACTGGCAGTTGGTCTGGGAGTTGAGCTTCACTCCATCCTCAACCCGATAAGGTCACCACAAGTTCATATTGGATGATACCAGCCCATACCAGTACCCCACCTCCACTTTGCAGGCGTCTGATTCAGAATGGAGCTCTCTGCCCTTTACCGATCAGCCTCTGGCCCATCCAACTGGCCCATCAAGAGTCATTCTCATTTCATCAATCCATAAAACCTTTGAAAAATCATTCTTAAGATATTTCTTGGCCCAGTGTTGACGTTTTATTTTATGTTTCTTGTTCAAAGGTGGTCATTTTTCAGCCTTCGTTACCTTGGCCATGTCCCTGAGTATGGCACACCTTATGCTTTTTGATACTCCAGTAATGTTGCAGCTCTGAAATATGGCCAAACTTTTGGCAAATGGCACCTTGGAAGTGTCGCGGGCGGGGAGGGGACGCTGCGCTCTCCCACTGCTCGGGTCCGGCTGCTGCTGCTGCTGCTGCTCGGTGGTGGCTCGAGCGGTGGGCCGGATCCCGGGGATTCGAGCGGTGTTCCTCGCCCATGAGTGAAAGGGGGGTGGTTTGGTTTAGGGATATTGTCCGTGACGCCACCCACGGTTGTGGTGAGATTGGTGACACCACCGCTTCTCTGGACGGGGATCCCGGGAGCGATGACAGGGAGCAGCTTGGATGTTGGTTCACCCCTCCGTGGGTAGGGGGATTGGTTGTCCCAGGGCCCGGTGAGGGGTAGGATGCTTGGCAGGTGGGCTACGGGGCCTGGTGAGGTGCAGAGTCGCGGGGCAGCGCTGTGCCGCACGGCACGGTGGTACTCACTCAGCCAGTAACGAATACACAGTCTCCGGTAAAACAAACGGCTGGATGGACGGGTCCCACAGATGGCTGCGGTGTTTCTCCTCCCGGCAGGTTGATGGTGACTGCCTTTCCCTGCACCTGTGTAGTGTGTACAGTTCCAATGGGTTCCCACCGGTAACCCGCTCCCCAGCTTGGATGGGTGCTGAAGGAGCCCCTTTTGCCCGCAGGCTCTGGCCCTGGGAACTTTAGCCTTGGCGGTGACTGTGTTTCCCTCTATGGTTTGAGCTGTCGCCTTCAATCGGGTCTTGACTGCTGGGAAACCCCGGAGGTTCCCTTCGCTAACGGATTTGACAAATTCAATGGCGACTCCTAGCCTTCTCGGGGTCCGTAAGCCCTGCCGGATGGTGCTGGCTTCTCTTTGTTCACCGGTCTGGTACCGCCGGGCCACCGCCCATCCACGGTCCTTACGGCTCACTCCAATCGGCCTCTCCTGCAGACGGTCACCACCGTCTGCCAACCTTGCTGTACCGTCCGGGCCACACACCCGGACCACTTTCTGTCTGCTCCTCTACCACTTCACTTCCTTTCACTTCAAACCTCCAAACTCAACTCCTCTCCTCACAAACTTCAAAACTGAACTCCCTCTTTTTCCCGCCTCCAGGACTGTGTACTTCTCGGTGGGCGGGACCAACCGCCTGGCCCACCCCCTGGTGTGGACATCCGCCCCTGGAGGAAGGCAACAAGGATTTGTGTTTGGCCTTGGTATGCCTAACCGGGGTGTGGGGTGTGTTGGTGTAGTTCTGTGATGACCTGGCTTGTCCAGGGCGCCACAGAAGCTTCATGCTTGATTTTCCTCAATTCATGGACAGTTATTTTGTGCCTTTTTTGCCCAACATGCTTCTTGCGACCCTGTTGACTATTTTCCATGAAACGCTTGATTGTTCAGTGATCACGCTTCAAAAGTTTGGAAATTTCAAGACTGCTGCATCCCTCTGCAAGACATCTCACAATTTTGGACTTTTCAGAGCCCGTCAAATCTCTCTTCTGACCCATTTTGCCAAAGGAAAGGAAGTTGCCTAATAAGTATGCACCCCTTATATAGGGTGTTGATGTTATTACACCACGCCCCTCCTCATTACAGAGATGCACATTACTTTATTTACTTAATTGGTAGTTGGCTCTCAAGCCTATACAGCTTGGAGTAGGACAACATGTAAAAAAATCATCATGTGATCAAAATATTCATTTGCCTAATAAGTCTGCACACAGTGTAGTTCTCAACAGGTAGTCCTTGGCTCTTGGACAACTCTTCTAATAACTTCTCCATTTTGCAGGGAGCACTTGGTCATTGACGAAATATGGTTAAATAATGTTCTTTTTACTTCTTGATTATGACTCCAACAATGCTGACTGAAACAGTCAGTAGTTTAGAAATATTTCAGCAACCAATGCCATTAGTATGTTCTGCAACAATAAGGTTGTAAAGGTCTTGAGACAGCTCACTGGTTTTACCCACCATGAGATATTTCTTGTCTGGCACTTTGGTGATGAGAGCACTTAGGTTGCAAAGGGCCCATATTTTATTATTACACATTGGGCCCTCTTCTGTCTGTTTCTGCCAATGACTTACAGTGACCCAATGGTTTGAAAGTTCAAGAAGGTGGCATAAATCTCACTGTGCCCTAGATAGAGGGCTATACAAGACAAAAGAATCTGGTTGGTGCTTGTTGAGAGGGGAGCAGTATCGTGTCACCTCCTCACAGTGCACACTGTAGAAATCTCCAACTTTGGTGTAGGCAGTAGCCTGAGCTCTTACAACAATGTCTTGTCTACTGTTCCACTCCTCTTTGGCAGGTAGAAGACAAGTGCAATGTGACTTCTTTTCAGCAGATATTGCCAACTCAGTGTGCAGTGTGGACACATCTGGACCACAGTATATGTGTGGCACCTGTCCACACATATACTGTGCCGGAACCACACAATCCTACACAGCTACTTGGGGAGCAACATAGGGGCATATGTCACTGTGGCCCCATGTCCATCCTGCACCTTATTCATTTCATGTAGTTTCACTCTCCTAGGCTTAATTCTAACAACTTTATTTTCTTCTGTAAGTTACACTCTGTTTCAATATATGTCTAAGTTATTGTATAAATCATTCCCAGAAACTTCTTATAAACAGTTTTGCATATGGGTATATTTTTCTTGCAGGTAAGTGCTACAAATCAAAATAAACACAACAAACTGTGAGACTTTGATGATTACACATTTACATAGCAAATACGCTGTTGAATAATTATACCATGAAAATGCAAAAAATGTGCACAATCACAATGTTTAGACAGCAAAAAAACTTTGGATTTTTATGGTGGAAATGTCATATGTGCTGGTTGTAGAGCCATGGTGATTGCATTATGAATCATACTGCACTTGATTGAGGTAAGGTTGTCTGGGGTTCTTTTTAAAACTTACTGATCATGTAATGTTATGTTGATTGCTACACCAGGATGGAATATTTAACAGTTTCATTCTGAATTTTGATGTTAGTCATTTCATGGTGTAACAGGTCTGCACTCATGTTACTTTTATCTCCATCTGACTTTATTATAGACGTGCTCAATCCTGACTATCATTCTGCATTGCTACAAACTTCTTTTTAAGTTTTATGGAAAATGATAGTTAGGCTTAGGCTAAGGGGTACTTTGCACACTACGACATCGCAGGTGCGATGTCGGTGGGGTCAAATCGAAAGTGACGCACATCCGGCGTCGCTGTCGACATCGGAGTATGTGAATCCTTTTTACTACGATTAACGAGCGCAAAAGCGTCGAAATCGTATGATCGGTGTAGCGTCGGTCATTTCCATAATTTCGGAAGGACCGATGTTACGATGTTGTTCCTCGTTCCTGCGGCAGCACACATCGCTGTGTGTGAAGCCTCAGGAGCGAGGAACATCACCTTACCTGCGTCCCGGCTGCAATGAGGAAGGAAGGAGGTGGGCAGGATGTTTACGTCCCGCTCTTCTCCGCCCCCTGCTTCTATTGACCGCCTGCCGTGTGACATCGCTGTGACGCCGTACGACCCGCCCCCTTAGGAAGGAGGCGGTTTGACGGCCAGGGCGACATCGCGGGGCAGGTAAGTGCATGTGAAGCTGCCGTAGTGATAATTTTCGCTACGGCAGCTATCACAAGATATTTCAGCTGCGACGGGGGCGGAGACTATCGCGCTCGGCATCACTACCATCGGCTTGCGATGTCGTAGTGGGCAAAGCACCCCTTAGTGTGTCTCAGTTTCTTCTTTGTAAAGTGTAATTTCTTTTGGAAGTTCTGTTTTTTAGTGTTAAACAAAACTGGACCACTACAATAAAAGACAACACTAAAACAACTAAATCTATAAGAATATCAACATCTCAGAAGACAATAACAAAAGTAGTCATTATTATGTTATTATATATCCAATTAGAAAATTATTTTCTATAAGTTAATGGTAAAAGTTAACCCTTAATGACTGAGACAATTTTCAAGTTAACGACAAGGTCAATTTTTTTTAATTGACCAGTGTCAATTTATGTGGTTATAACTCTGCAATGCTTCAATGTATCTTAGTGATTCAGAAATGTTTTTGTTAACGCATTGTACTGTATTTTAGCGCTAAATGTAAGCTAATATGTTGTTACAGCTGCAGGATGCTATTTTTAGGGCTTTAATATGGCTCGGTATCAAAATTGGAGAGGACCGCACATCGTTTTTTAAAATGTTGTATTTACATAATATAAAAAAAAGCCACATGTGGTTCCTCTTATTTTGATACACAGCCAAGATAGGAGCATGGCTGGAGGCTGCAGTCTGTTGTTGCATGCTTTGTCTGTGCTGGGTATCATAATACTCAGACCCAACACCAATTTTTTAATTTATGTATTTTTATACCATGATAGAGACATGCACATAGTGTCTGTGATCGCAAGAAGTCAGACACTGTTAGACAGGCTGAGGGCACATCTGACTGCAACCAATTACAGATGTTAGGACAGCCAAGGGAAGGGGGAAGCAATGAATATGTATCAGCAATGATAAATTGCCCTGGATAAAGAATGTGCGGCCTTGAAGCAGTAACAGCCGTGCCAGGGACTCGGTAAGTATAATGTGCTTGCTCTAATCCCCATTTATTTCTTCTAACACCATTTTTAAGCATTGGATTTTGGTCCTCACAGACTTACATGGAGACTGGCATCCAGCCAAATATCAATTCTTGGCCTGAGCCAATTTTTGTTTTTGTTCCTGTTAGTCCCGCCAATTCTGGATATCTGTGAGTTTGCCCATCACTTCTAGTAGTAGCGAAAGAAGCAATATTGTAACTTTGGAAAGCAAACTTGGATGAAGTATATTGTGGGCAACATGTTGCATTTGCAGGTCCCATAGGTTACCAAAACATCAGAAACCCCCACAAGTGACCCTATTTTGGCAAGGAATTTATGTAGGGGTGTGCTAAGCATTTTAAACCCATAGGTGGTTCACAAAACTTTTTAAAAGGTGGTTATGAAACTAGTGGTTACTTTTTTTAATGCTAAAATTATATATTAGGCTAATATTTTCAATTTTGACAATGAATAATAGGAAAAAACAGACCTCATAATTTGCTCGGCAATTTCTCCCAGACAAACTGATACAACATCAAAAACTATAGCTTGGACATGTGGTAGGGCTCGGAAAGCAAACAGTGCTATTTCATTTTTGAAAAGCAAATTTTGACAGTGTGTTGCATTTACATATCCCCTGAGGTACCGAACAGTGGAAACACCCAAATGTGACTCCAATTGGCAAACTAAACCCTATAATGAATTAATCTATTGGTGTGGTCAGTATCTTAACCAACAAATTACTTAGAATTTTATTTAGCTTGGGCTGTGAAAATGAAAAAGTTTTAGTTTTTTCCCCAAAACTGAACATTAGCTTCAAAATTTTAATTCACACCAAGGGTAAAAGAAGAAAATGGTCAAGACAAATTTTGATGCAATTACCGAACGTGGTAGTATCCTATATATGGTTGTACATTACTATTTGGTATTTAGAATGGATATTCAATTTGAATAGATTGTGGACTCCATTAACCAAGCCCCTGAAGTGCCACATCAGCAGAAACCCAACAAGTGACCTTATATTGAAAACATCACTGTAAAAGTAATTCATCTAGAGCTGTAGTATTTTGAACCTAAAGGTGCCTCACAGAATTTTATACCATTGGGAGGTGGAAATATAACACTTTTTTGGTAATATTTTTATTATCTGTAAATTTATTAGCTATGCAAGAGTTAGAAGATGAAGATGGACAACACAATTTATTTAGCATTTTCTCCTGAATGTGGTGATGCAACATTACTGTTTGTCTACATGGCAGGGCTGAGCAGGAATGAGTGCTATTTGGTTATTGGAGCACAGATTTTGCAAAAATAGTTTGCGTTCAACACTTTCAATGCCTCTAAGTTGCCAGAACAGCAAACATATCCAAAAAGTTACCCCCTTACAGGAAAATGCAACTGTCAAATAATTTACGTATGACTACAGTGGCTATTTTGTAGCATCCATGCTACACTCTTTTTTGGGTAATTACAAATATGCCAGTTTAGTGCCCATACATTTTGCCCTCATACATTGTAGTGCTCCCCATACATTGTGTCTAGCTTCTGTTTCTGGAGACATGTACTCCTTAAATTGTTAAGTATTGTCTCTACACTACAACAACACCACACACGTGGTCACTTACTGCAGTTTAGGCACAAGCAGGCTCAGAAGAAGGGGGGCATTTAGACTTGGGACCACAGATTTCCCTGTATTTCATTTGGGGTTTTGAACCATATCGCTTTTTTAAAGCCTTTGTCCTACCAGTAACATGGGACCCCATGATATTTCCAGTGAGATATGATGGACCTGAGTGGGGGCTTGGTTTGTATGAGATAAGTTAGAGGTTTATTGGTAACATTTTGGGGTACATAACATTTTTTGATTGCTATAACATTTTTGTGTTCTGCACTGAGCAATTATGTTGGGGTTTCGATGTAAATCCCCAAAAATGTGACTCAGATGAAACCCTTGGCGGAACTTTTCACTCTAATGAGGCAGATGAAGACACTTTAGACTACATTTGGCTTCTGTTGCATTGGTGCCCATCTTTTTAGAGGTACACAGAACTGTGGTTGTTCAAATTTGTGCACAAACTCAAGGGAGGTGCTGAGGCGAGGGGATGGATGCGTGCTGGGGTGTCGGTGCGGCGCGGTGCGCGGCCCGAAGGCACTGGTATACTCACTATGATAAACACGCTGAAGTCTCTGGTAAACCAAACAAGATGGTGGACGGTGCCCGCAGCTGGCTGCAGTTTTCCCCTTGACAGGTTGGTGGTTTCCGCCTTTCTCCTGCACCCCACTTGTGTAGAAATCACGACTCCTATGCCTGAGCAATGGTAGTCTGTTCCCTGGCTTGATATGTGTCGGGAGAGCCCTCTTTGCCCGCAGATGCTGGCCCCTCGGGTCTCTATGCCTGGGCGGTGGCTTTACCCCTATGGTTGGGCTGTTGTCTTCAGTCGGGTCTTATGTGGGAAAGGTCCTAAAGTCCAGTCCTCAATCAGTTGATTTTACTCAGCCCGGTTGTTTCTGGGCCTTGTACTGGGTCTGAGTACCCCTCCTGGTGATCCGGTTTCCAATCGGTTCCCCGGTTCGATACCGGCGGGCCACCGCCCGTCCCTGTTCCCTACGGTTCCACCGGCTGTAATCCCAGCTCCTGCAGGTGGCCACCACCATCTGCCTCCTTGCCAGAGGTGACTGGGCTCCAACCCAGACACCTGGTGTAGACTATGGCAGACCTAGGCACAGGTCTGCCCTTGAACTTCACTCCACTCCACTTCACTGTCAAGACTAGACTAGACTCCTGTTTTTCCCGCCTCAGGACCTGTGAACTCCTCGGTGGGCGGAACCAGGTGTGAACATCAAACCTGGAGGGGGGTGACAAGGGTTTTGTAGTTTGGCTGCTGTCACCTTACTAAGGAGGGGGGGCGTGTGTGTGTGTTCGGGACTACCTGGGATGACCTGGCTAGTCCAGGGCATCACAGTGTCTTAATCACATTTTTTGGGATTTACATGGAAGCTCCAACAAAAGTGCACAGTGGAGAGCGCAGGATAAATATCAACCAAGCCTTTTTCTGATTTTTGTGAGGCAGAATGACGAAATATAAAGGATACAGCAGTGCAGGTAGAGTTCTTTTCTTAAGTTTTACGCGGTTCACCATTTAAAATTATTGATAGGATGGATTTATTCTGCAGGTCAGCACGATTCCAGCGATACCAGATTTTTGTCTTATTTTTATGTTCTGTTTCAATCACACAGTAAAAATGTTTTTTTTATAATAGTTTTTCCATTGGTATATTCTGAGAGCTGTAACTTTTTGATTTTTTCGCAAAAAGGGCTGTTTAAGTGCTTATTTTTTGCATGATGAGTTGTAGATTTCTTTAGTATTATTTTGAGGAACATTACAACATATGATTGCTGTTTATTAAGATCTTTCAGATGAAAAATGTATAACAAAACAGCAATTTTTTTATGGTTTATTTATACTTTTTTTTGTTCGGCAAAAGTGATGACTGATTTATTCATCAGGTTGGTATGGTTGCACCGATACCATATTTACATCGCTTTTTATGCTTTGATTCTTTTACACACTAAAATCTATATTTTACAAAAAATTATTTGTTTTTGCATTGCCATATTTTGAGAGCTGTAACATTTTTACTCTTTCTCCAAATGAGCAATATTAGTGCCATCAGTGTGTCATGCTTGACAGACAGTCCTATAGTTTCTGGCTGTAGAAGGTAGCATCATTTTGCTATACAAGCTCCTCTCTGACTTTCCCTTTTTACCTGCTTAGGGTTTACCCCTTTCTCTTTAGTACCCTGCAAATTACTTAACATTTTCAGCTGTTAATCTTAAGAACTTCACTTTGTGTCTTCAAAAAGCCTCAAAACAAGAATGCCGCGGAGACACCATCACATGTTTCTCAACGCTGGTAGGAAACTAGCCAGGTCTTTCATTGGGAAGGAACAACCTCTGGAAGGGCAGTCTCCAGTCAAGGAAACTGCCTATACCAAAACATGGTATCCATCCACAGACAGCTGTTTCGGGGTATTTGCCCCTCATCAGTGTGGAGTAGGAAACTGGCGAGTGGGAGCAATGCCTAGTAGAAGACTACATAGGTAAGGATGGTTGACCTCGGGGAGATCAACATCCAACACCGCGGAGACACCTTCACGTGTTTTGGTATAGCCAGTTTCCTTGACTGGAGACTGCCCTTCCCGTGGTTGTTCCTTTCTGGTGAAAGACCTGGCTAGTTTCCTGCCAGCATTGAGAAACATGTGCTGGTGTCCCCGCGGCATTCTTGTTTTGCATATTTTCCCAGGGGGCCTTGTTCTAGTGTCACTGCGTTGAGAAACACGTGATGGTGTCTCCGCGGTGTTGGATGTTGATCTCCCCGAGGTCAAACATTCTTAGCTATGTTCAAATAGCCTCAGTCTCCCTTAAGTAAATTAAATATCTGTGCTAGCTATAGGTATAATAACCTTAACAAGTCTTAAGTGCAAGCATTCAGCTTGTATTCATTTGGAGAAACTTTATTGTTGTTGTTGCAGTTTATCTCCCTAAGTCATTTGGAGACAAGTTATTCATTTACTTTCTCATTGTGTTTTCCCTGTGTGTTTTTTAGAGCTTAGTGGGGCTGACTAAACGCTCATACCATCCATTCCCTACCTAGGGCCTATTTCAGAGTCAGACAAAATCTGGTATCTGGCTTTGTGCATAGGGCCTGAACCTATCTAGCATGGTAAGGAAAGCCAGGGGCCAGCAGTAGCTTTGGTCTGGGGTCACCCTCTCCCTTTTCCGTAGACACAGGGTTTTTCTTCCCTTTTGCCGTATGCTTGGTACTTCCCCATACCTAGCATGAGAATTAATGCTTGTTCTTTGTGGGATGGTTGGTCGATACCTGAGGAAGGCAGTTGTTCCCGCCGAAATGTGTTGTATCCATTTTTTATTTCCGTATGTTTGAGTAATAAATTCCATTTGTGGACAAGAGGTTTTAAAATCATTACTACGGGGAGCGCGGCCACTACAGAATTGGTTTACTTCATTTTTAACTTTTTCACCTGTGGGAATCCGAGGCAGGACCAAACACAGGATCAATTCAAGGCAAGCAGCAGACCTGGATAAGGAGACTTTGGAAAAGTCATATATGCTTGAAGTTTTGTGGCAAAAGGTGAGTGCATAAAACTTCAGTAAAAAGGGCACCAGAGAGCCGCTTTGATAATGCGGTGAGATTGGCGCTGCGTGTTTGTTTTTTATTATATACCCTGCAGGGAATCACCTTACTTCATTATTTTCACATATGACTTTTTGATCGCTTTTTATTCACTTTTTTGTGTCATATAATAATAAAACAATTACATTTTTGCCTGTTTTTTACTTATTTATTTTAAGCTATTCACCATATGGAATAAGTAATGTGATTTTTTTATAGATTGGGTTGTTCCCAGACATGATGATACCAAATATGTGTACATTTCTTTTGTTTATTTTTGCTTGATCTTACCTACGTTTTTAGTGGCAAAATGTGTTTGGGTGACTTTATGTCTACGTTTTTTTTTTAACTTTTTTTACACATTTTATTTAACTTTTTTATATTTTTCCTCCTAGTCCCACTGGTAGACATAATCTTTTCTCACTCTCATCTCATGCGTTGTTGTACTCGTGTACAGCAGAACATGAGATCTGTGTCTGTGACTCACTGACAGCCAGTAGATACTGTTTTATAGCTGAATTTTACAGGCCACCATCAGATGACCCCACTGTACCTTGGCAATGATCAGCAACAATGATTATATTCACAGGCTGAACCTGTCTTATGGGGGTTTTAACCCCTCCTTAACCTCTTAAATACCTCTGTCGTGATTGACAGCGGTATATAAAGGGTTAATCTGCCCCTATCAGTTTCAAAACTGATCGGGGCCGATACTAGTGGGTTACGACTGTCATGTATAACTGACACCAGCGAGATTTAAATGCACAAAGCAGAGCTATATACTGATTCCTCAGCACTATCTATTTATCATCTATTTACTGTATCTATCGGAAACATATTTGTTTTCTTGATCTATTTTTTCAACTGTAACTTCAGTTCTCAGCCATGACATATATCACTTATAGAGCTAATATGGTTCTGCTAAGATATTGGGCATACACCTGAAAATCAAGTGCTCACCAAATCCTAAAGAAGTATCTGAAGTACTGATGCTATTGTTGATAGCACAGCAAGTATTGAGCATTATGTAGCCTTAGAAATAAAGGATAAAAAAATAATAAATTACTGCTGCATTTTCTCCAGAGGCATGAGCTTTAATCCATACTGTAAATATACAGAAGCAAAGAGTTAAAGCCTTAGACCAAATTCCATAATGTCAAGGAATAAGTTCATTATGAGGTTAAATCCTAGGTCATAGATATTAATCTTAGAAAGCCTCTTCTAAGCTTCATGCAAAAGAGAGCTGAGGCACATAGTATATGTTATCATTATTAATATTATTTATTTATAGAGTACCAATGATTCCATGTTACTGGACATGAGAAGGGGTTAAATACAGAATCCAGATATAATTTACTGTAAAGTAGCAATGACAAGACTGGTTCTTTGTGTAGCGGTGTATGATATCTGTATGCAACATACATAGAGATATTCTGTCAGCTTGAGTATTGCACCAAAGCTGTAGTATGCAGTTTATAAGACAAAAGTGGATCTGTAGAGAGGAGAGGATTGAGTTTGAGTTGAGTTTGAGTTGAATTTCTTGAAATTCACAGTTTCACTTGAATTTGAACATTTTGGAATTCAATTTGCAGTTGCAAAAAAAACCGTACCCGTCACCATTTCCCCACACTGTTTAAGCATCAGTGACCAGGCTCATACTCTAATGAAAGGGTAGTGATGGGATGATCTGACTGCAGGCCAGCAAACGCAGTATGCCTGACACACCTTGCTCTAGCCGTCATGCCACCATACACCCTTAAGGTACTTTTCACCCGCCTTCCGGTCCTGGTCTTTGGCAGAGCCCTTTCCAGGTGACAATAGTGGGGTGGCTGGTGGCTGGGCACACAGGCCATAGTCAGATCAAAAGCACCAAAACCAGTAAGGAAAGAAGAAACCACTATACAGATATAAGGGGAGTTTGAGGACAAAACCAAAACCAAAGCAGAGCAAACCAGCAGCACACAAACTACTAACCTTCCTACACAGGCATAACTGAAAATAATTAGCACTGACAAGAGTGTGTGGTGTGTTTAAATATTCCTCTCCTGGGTCAGCTGACACTGCTCAGGTAACGCACAGTCTCCACCTTTAACCCAAAGTGGCAAGGGAGGGGAAAGGAAGATTGACTGGGAGGAACCTCCCACCACCTAGCTGAACCAGAAGACATGGCATCCCATATCCCCTGACAATAGCTGACACTAGAGGACCCAGCATCCCAGGACTTCTGAACTACATAATCGCTGAGAGCGATGGCATCTTGCCTCCAAGCAATGCCAAAACCTGAAGTAAGTCCCTTAGAGTGCAATACACGCCCAGAGCGAACACCTACACTAGCTCTGCCCCCCAGGGACCTGCCATGATGCCCACCACCATACAAAACGCCAGACATGACAAATACCAGTTTGCATTCCCCACACTACGACATCGCAAGCCGATGCTGCGATGCCATGAGCGATAGTCCCAGCCCCCGTCGCAGCTGCGATATCATGGAGATAGCTGCCGTAGCGAACATTATCACTCGCTCATTATGCACTCACCTGCCCTGCGACGTTGCTCTGGCTGGTGAACCGCTTCCTTATTAAGGGGGCGGGTCGTGCGGCGTCATAGTGACGTCACATGGCAGGCGGCCAATAGAAGCGGAGAAGAGATGAGCGGGACGAAAACATCCCGCCCACCTCCTTCCTTCCGCATAGCTGGCGTGAGCCACAGGACGCAAATAGGAGATGTTCCTCGCTCCTGCGGCTTCACACACAGCGATGTGTGCTGCCGCAGGAACGAGGAACAACATCGTAACATCGGTATTTCCCAATTCATGGAAATGACCGACGCTACACCAATGATATGATTACGACGCTTTTCCGCTCGTTAATCGTATCATAAAGGATTTACACACTACGATATTCGAGAGCGACGCCGGATGTGCTTCACTTTCGATTTGACCCCACCGACATCGCAGGTGCGATGTCGGTGGGGTCAAATCGAAAGTGAAGCACATCCGGCGTCGCTCTCGAATATCGTAGTGTGCAAAGTGCCCCTTAGGATATTTGAAATTACTGGTTCCCAGTGAACAAAAATTTGTATGTCAGACTTATTTTCCATCTCCAGAGTAACTGGGTACGTCTCTCTGTCCTGTAGAGTGTAAGCTTTAATGGTTAACAAGATCATCTCTGTCTCCAGTAGAGTATAAGTGTGATGCCCCAGGGGTGTCGATCCTTTTCGGGGATGCCACAGGGCTTATTCAATATGGTGAACAGGTATGTCAGTTTTTATATGTCGTGACGCCACTCATGGCTTGCGTTCAGGGATGTGGATTACCGCCGCTGCAGGTTTTACGAGCGTCTGGGGCTGATTGGGTCTGCAGCCAGATGATGTAGCCTACCATGAGTGAGACAGGCCCCAGGGGCTCGGGTGAGTAGGGTAGCGGGTCCCGGAATAACACACGCTGAGTCCAAAAGTCTTTTAACTGGTTTTTACTCACTTCAGATGTTACAATGAGCTGACCTGGGTGTTGCTGTGATGAACCAGGTAAGACCAGGGGCTCCTTCGGGCCAGTCTGAGGGTAACCTGTTAGCTCGCCTTCCTAGCACTCTGTGTTCGGATAACCCCCTGACATGGAGTACCATGGGGGTCTATCCAGGGAGTCGCTTCTGCCTTTTCTTTCCTGGGATTGGACCATTTCCTGGCAGCATGGACAAAGTGAGATGGCTCCAGGCTCTGTCCCCTTATGGGTCCCTGCATTGCTGTTGAGGCTCGGACTCTGTGAGGTTGGTGAGATACTTGTAGCTCCCCTCACCAGCAGGTTTAGCAGGTAGTTAAACTGCAGTCTGCTCTAGGGACCTGTACCCCATATGTGCCTAGTCACCAGGAACACCGTTCTGTTTCTCTACCAGGTGACCATTCTCCCCCGCTAACCGTTACTACTTCGTGCAGGGTCTGCTGAGTGGCTGCGTGCGTATCACTTCGCGACCGCCACTCACCACCACCAGACTGGTTCTCCCCCTCCTTTCCTGACAACCTCTGCACTCTAGCCCCCAGCCCCTCTGCTTCACCCCTTGACAAGTTTTGAAGGCCAGTCCCCTCCGGAGACTGCCCAAGGGTCCCATCTACTGGTGTGGGAGAACTGGTTGCTATGTGTCTGTGCATACACACATCGTTCTGGCCCTTAGGATTACCTAAGGGGTCAGGGGCGCCACATTAGCACTTATGATGAGTGACGTTCTCTTTCTTATTGTATACTTTTATAGTCAGCAAGGTTCTCTCTTTTACCTCTCCCCCATGTGTATTTTCCAAGCAATGCCAAATGCTCCCGCATTGAAATTTGAGCAAATTTATTGGCCGAAATCAAATTTTTGGAAAAATTCATCAAAGTTGGTAATTTAGAATTTCAAAATATCCACTCACCATTAGTCCTAATGTATATCTGGATTTGTTATGAAATCATTATTTTTGTATATAGTGGAAAAAATGAAATGCAGCAAACCTTATTATGGAGGTAATCCCTGGAGAAGCATTGCTTAAGGACAAAATATCTCTCTGTATATTGTAAATAGCATTACTCATAAGGTAAAGTCACAAGTATATCATGCATCTGACTTTTGAAACTTAGACCACAAGATTTAGCTTTGGGTGGGGAAGGAAATGAAATGTTATGATGCAGTAAATAATCTTCTTCCAAACCCTGATTGTGAATAAAATGGAAGATTTCAATTGATATCTATTAAGTAATTTTATATATATATATATATATATATATATGGACCTCTGTAATTTAGAGACATTTTGGAATGAAAAATGGTGTACATTGCCTTTTCATATTGGACTATGACTTAATAGATACAAATCTTACTCCGCATAAACATTTCCTAATGTTTGCATACTTTATTTATTTGGTATAGCACTATATACGATGTGCCTGGTACACAATAAATCTTGAGTGTTCCCATTATTGCTGATTTTAGGGCACATTTGCAATTTCTATCTTCTTCAACCTCATTTTTCATAGCACAGTCATAGCTATACTAGATCTAAACAAATCAGTGTTCCTGAATACTGACTTTAAATTCTGCTAAGGAAAAAAAAATCTAATCAGTAATTCAACAATACATTTTCCGCTTACTAAATACCAAGTAAAAAGTTACATGGATTTTCTTCTCCCTTTTGCTTAGTTAGATTGCTTTTCCATTCTCAAAAGCTTCTGCCACAAGATTACCTGTCCCCTACAGGCTAAAATGTGTTTTATGTTACCAAGTGTATTGTCGAATTTAAAACCATTGTACTAAGCACTTAAAACTGCATGAATAGAAAGGTGAAGCATTTTCACAAAAGCAGGGTTTTTTTTCTTTTTAATATTAGAAGCATGTCAGAAATATAGTAAGTCAAAAGTCATCAAAGAGCAATCTACTAGAAAACCTGAAGACAAAAAGAATATTTACGTATATTAACACCTTAACAATCTGACGTTTTTTAGGCCTTAAGTACCAAAAGGTTTCTTTTCTTTGCATTTGAAAAGTTATTTATAAAGCAATTATGCCATTTTTTTTGTACTATATTATTATTTTTTAGCCACACACCAGTGCATTCAGTAGGTCAGTACAATTACTGTACTATGATATCAAATTTATATAGTATTTTTACTACACTTTTTGTAAAAAAAAATGTTTTCAGAGAGAGAGTCATAACTTTCTGACTTGATGTTTGCAATTATATCATTTTATCATTTAGGATATATATGACTTTTTGATTGCTTTTGATTATGTTATGTTTAGTAATGGGCGGACCCAGCTTGTAAAAGTCCGGATCCGCGCGGTTTCAAAGGTGCGCGGGTACCAGGCTCCTGGCCCGGGATTCCGAGTGTTTGATCTGGATCCGGCACTCAAGAAATTAAAAAAAATAAACAAAATAAGAATGAATTTGATTGCATATTTAATTATAAACAATATTTATTCTTTGTATTGTAAGGCTAAGTCCACATGTCCTGTAGTAATCTGTTAGAATAGATCCGTTGGGAAACTGATTTCTGCTGTATACATTTTTTTTAACATGGGATTCTATGGACAAAGGATCCGTTAACAGATTGCTTTTTAGGCATCCTTTGTACTTGCATTTGTAATGGATCTGTTGTGTTCTTTATAATTGGATGATAAATAACAATGTGTTAACGGATCCGTTGTCAATAGACTCCACATGTTAAAAAAAGATCTGGCCGATATTCGATATTTTACAATGAACAAAAAACTTGTGTTCGCACAACTTTTTTGCAAATGGATCTCTAACGGATCCTTGATAATGGATGACCACAGGACGTGTGAACCCAGCCTAATATCCTGTTAGAAATGAGCAAATTATTTGTCATTCAAATTCTTGACTTGACAAATTTTCCCCAAGAATCAATTTCTGGTTAATAAATTAGAGCAAATGTCAAAACTGGAAACCTTTTAAATGCTCGAAAATTAAACCTAGGAGGGGAAGATAACCCTGCTTACTGTAAGAGCTTACACAATACAGACGAAAGAGGACCCCGTTAGTCAAAAAATCTTACTCTAAGGACACACATAGTGGACCCCATAAACCATAAGAGCTTACATACAAAACGAGGGGGGAAAAACAGCCTGACCTTGTAATATTATATATAACTGCTCCTATTTCAGTGCCGACCTCACAGAAACCCTTGACTATAGGTAAATATGAAGTAATAAAAACAATCCAGATTGACAGAGGAATGGATACCGTAAATAAAAATCTTTAAAAATCATTGAAGATTTTAATTCTCCATTGCAATGTCAATCTGGATTTTTTTGTTATTGTCCCATAAGAGCTTACATTCTACAGGTGAGGAAAAGGACTGTGGTAATTCTAAGAGCATGAAGTCTATAGGAGAGAGAGGACCCTGAAGAACATAAGTGCTTATAAATTACAGTAGAGAGAGAATTACTGACTCTACAGGTGGAAAATGACTATGGTCTACTTGGAGCCTGTGATCTCTGATGGCCCAGTTACTGACCCCTACAATACATCATGATAATCCACTAGAAGCCATAGCTGCATAGCATTATGGAGAGGCCTGCTCAGCACTGCAACACAAAATGACATAGCCTGCTCTCTGATGCTTCAGCAGTGTGGTAAAATGCGTCTGGATAAGTTTATTCTTTTTTTCTGACAAATGAATCAAATCTCAAAGTGTTTATATCCACAACTTCTGGAAATTTGACTCAAACTCAATCAGCTACAGATCGTAATGCTAATCTCTAACATCCTATTAGGCTATGACTATTAAGAAATTAGACATGGAAGTCATTGTTAACCTGTGATTTAGCTTGATAAGAAGACTAACATGATACTTACATGTTAGGTCCCATGATCTGCATGGCTGCATAGAGTACAGGTGGTAGTAGCTAATGCCATGCACCAACACTGATGACAATTAAATTGGTACCATCATTTAATTGATTAAATTACAGCTATCACAGTGTGCACTGGCCTCTATAGTTACAGCCAGATGCCAGCTACTCAACAAAAGTAGCATCTGTCTTTTTGAAGCAGGTCCAGCTCCTGAGCATGCTTCAAATATTTCTTATTGCAGGAGACTAGGACCACCCCCAAGGGTGATATCACTGGGCTCTGTGGGGTATGATCACTTTGCTAATGGTTTGTTACTATTCAATTAAGCTGACAACAGAGCACTCTGTTCACATTAAGCAGTGCACTGCCTTAGGAAGAGAAGAGACGAGCCCCTGAAATGAGCATCTCTAATGCTCTGTTTCAGGGAGGGGACAGAGAATGCAACAGTCACTTCACCCTCTGTCCCCTGCTCCGATGACACATTGTTGAGTATCCAAGTGTGCACTGTGATTTCTCAAACAAAGAGTTATTAGACAGTACGTGAAAAAAATAGTAAAGCAGATTGTTACGGGGGGCTGTCTGGTAATAAAACCTAAAGGAATATCAGACAGTCAGAGTCCACCGTGCAAAGACTCTGCTGCAGACTATGGCAGAGGATAAGGGGTATATAAGTGTGCCACTGTAAATAATGATAGCACAAGTGCAGAGTGCAATACCTCTGTTATACTCACAGAGGAATATAATTAGAAAATAAAGCAATTCCTCCCTTACTTGGAGGGTGTGTGGAAGGGTCACTGTTAAAGATCACAGAGTCAAAAGCAGTGAGTGTGAAATGGCACCTACCTAGGTCCGTTCCTCTAGTGGTGCCAGGAGACGGACAGCAGCCCAAGCCGCACAAAGCTCCTACCTGCGTTCGCTCCACTAGTGTGCGAGGACACGAACCCCTAGATATGGCACCTGCCTAGGTCCGCTCTTCTAGTGGTGCAAAAGAGACGGATAGCAGCATAAGCCGCACAAAGCTCCTACCTCTGTTCGCTCCCCTAGTGTGCGAGGATACGAAAAACTGCCAGACGCAGTATAAGGATCGTTACCCTAGCGGCAACGTCCACCAACAAGTAGAATCACAAGGCCCAGCTGGACCATGTGCCTCAGGCAGCTGCCTATGTCCGCTCCACTAAGAGGTAAGGATACAGACTGCAGCCGAAGCTGTAAGGTATAAGAACGCTACCCTGCCGGTAACGCTCACCTAACATAGACAGAGAGATGCCTAGAGGAACATGCACAGAGCGTCTACTCGCATGCATGAACCAAGAGGACTGAGCACTGGGCGGCGTGCGTCAGGGTCTTATATAGACTCTGTGCCTCATTCAAGATGGAGGACACCAGAGCCAATCTGCTGCCAGAATGACAGCAATGACGTCACGCTGGCTTATCACCGAGCAAAGCGTCACAAGCACATGACCAGCGACCAATCGGCATAGAAGGTGTCAGAGACATGTGACCACGTGTCACAAGCACATGACCAGTGGCCAATCAGCTTAGAAGGTGTCAGAGACATGTGACCTCGTGTCAGTGATGATGTCACCCGCACATGTGCAATGGCTCCAAGATAGGACTTAGTCTCCAGTGCTTGCACATGTGCAGTAGCAAGAAATCCGGAATTAGTCTCCAGAGCCACAGCAATCGTAACAGTACCTCCCCCTAAAGGGCCCCACTCTTGGCAACGCAGGTAATCGGCAACTAAGCCTCCTCAGGCTCTCAAGAGCGATGTTCCGGGCCATAGCCCTCCCAATCTATCAAGAAGAACCTGCGTCCTCTAACCATCTTAGAACCAACTAAGGCTCGTACCTCATAGCTAGAGCGAGAGGAATCAGAGGCAGGAGAGTGCACCTCACGAGCGTGAGGTAAAATAGACAGCTTTAGCAGTGAAACATGGAATTTGTCATGGATCCTAAGATGGACGGGTAACTTCAATTGGTAGACTACAGGATTTACCTGTCGAAGAACCTCATAAGGACCCAGGAAGCGAGGAGAAAATTTGACAGAGCTCACTCTAAGTTTCACGTGTTTTGCAGAGAGCCACACAAAATCCCCTGGAGAAAAGACAGGAGCCGGGCAACGAAACCAATAGGACACCATCTTCATACAATCCTTAGCTGCTTGGATCGACTCTTGAGTCCGATCCCAAACCTCTCTGGCATTAGTTGCCCAGTCGGCCACAAGAGGAGAAGGTGCAGCAGCGGGAAACGGTACCGGTACCCTAGGTTGTTGCCCATTATTGAGTACGAATGGTGTCTGCCCAGTGGCCTCAGCCAGCAAATTGTTAAGGGCAAATTCTGCCCAGGGTAAGAGGAAGGACCAGTTATCGTGGTTCTCAGCAACAAAGTGTCGAAGGTATATAATCATGGATTGATTGGTACGCTCAGCCAAACCATTGGTCTCCGGATGGTATGCCGAAGAGAGATTCAACTCAATTTGCAGAAGGCTACAAAGATCTCGCCAGAAACGGGAAGCAAATTGCGGGCCTCTATCACAAATGATACGATCTGGCATCCCGTGAAGCCTAAAGACATGCTTGAGGAATAGTTTGGCTAGTACCCTGGAAGACGGGATTCTCGATAACGGTACGAGATGAACCATCCGGGAGAAATGGTCCGTAATGACCCACACAAATCTATGTCCCTGTGAACACGGAAGATCACCCACAAAGTCCATGCCTACCACCTCCCATGGTCTATCTGGCACTGGTAAAGGATGCAAGAGCCCAGCCGGTCTCTGCCGTAATGGACGGTTGCGAGCACACGAGTAGCAGGAACCGACATATCTCTTGACGTGGCTGGCTAAGTATGGCCACCAAAAACACCTCTCCAGTAACTCTCGTGTCCGCCTAATACCAAAATGCCCACCCACCTTTGAGGTGTGGGCCCACGACAGTATATCATTCTGTCGATCAGGCGGCACAAAGGTCTTGCCCGGTGGGATTTGGTCTAACGTCACAGGGGAGAGCGTATGAAAAACCCTGGAGGGAAGGATAAGACGAGGTTCGTCAATCTCTTCCTGGGTAGAAACCATAGAGCAAGACAGGGCGTCTGCCTTGTTATTCTTACTCCCAGACAGATAGTTGATGGAGAAGTGAAAGCGGGAGAAAAACAAGGACCAGCGGGCTTGGCGAGGATTCAGATGCTGAGCGGTTTGTAAGTACGTCAGAGTCTTATGGTCTGTATATATATAAGAATAAGGCTGCACATCAAACTTAGATAATGGTATAATGCCTCAAGCATATGGAAAAATATTGGAATATACAATGAAAAATGCTACTTGCTAATTTGAACATGTGAATAATGAATTGCATACCTGCTATGAATATTAGGAAAAAGGAGATATTTAGCAATCGCATTGATCAATGTAACTGAGCCCCAAAACCTCGTCAAGGTATATCTCTATATTGGGGTCCCTAGCTCTGTGACCCTAACTGTGTGTCATCTCATTGCAATTAAAAACTGCTATGGGTGGAGAGGGGTAACTAAGGACTTTCTTATATAGGAGATGGAAAAAACATGGCCGAAAGGGGCGGAGCTGTGTTCACATTCAGAAAAAAAACTACATATAACTGAATAGGATAACTGAAGTGAGCACTAATATATATATATGAGTGCAAGCCAAAAATACATACTATATATAAGAATAAGGCTGCACATCAAACTTAGATAATGGTATAATGCCTCAAGCATATGGAAAAATATTGGAATATACAATGAAAAATGCTACTTGCTAATTTGAACATGTGAATAATGAATTGCATACCTGCTATGAATATTAGGAAAAAGGAGATATTTAGCAATCGCATTGATCAATGTAACTGAGCCCCCAAACCTCGTCAAGGTATATCTCTATATTGGGGTCCCTAGCTCTGTGACCCTAACTGTGTGTCATCTCATTGCAATTAAAAACTGCTATGGGTGGAGAGGGGTAACTAAGGACTTTCTTATATAGGAGATGGAAAAAACATGGCCGAAAGGGGCGGAGCTGTGTTCACATTCAGAAAAAAAACTACATATAACTGAATAGGATAACTGAAGTGAGCACTAATATATATATATATGAGTGCAAGCCAAAAATACATACTATATATAAGAATAAGGCTGCACATCAAACTTAGATAATGGTATAATGCCTCAAGCATATGGAAAAATATTGGAATATACAATGAAAAATGCTACTTGCTAATTTGAACATGTGAATAATGAATTGCATACCTGCTATGAATATTAGGAAAAAGGAGATATTTAGCAATCGCATTGATCAATGTAACTGAGCCCCAAAACCTCGTCAAGGTATATCTCTATATTGGGGTCCCTAGCTCTGTGACCCTAACTGTGTGTCATCTCATTGCAATTAAAAACTGCTATGGGTGGAGAGGGGTAACTAAGGACTTTCTTATATAGGAGATGGAAAAAACATGGCCGAAAGGGGCGGAGCTGTGTTCACATTCAGAAAAAAAACTACATATAACTGAATAGGATAACTGAAGTGAGCACTAATATATATATATGAGTGCAAGCCAAAAATACATACTATATATAAGAATAAGGCTGCACATCAAACTTAGATAATGGTATAATGCCTCAAGCATATGGAAAAATATTGGAATATACAATGAAAAATGCTACTTGCTAATTTGAACATGTGAATAATGAATTGCATACCTGCTATGAATATTAGGAAAAAGGAGATATTTAGCAATCGCATTGATCAATGTAACTGAGCCCCAAAACCTCGTCAAGGTATATCTCCATATTGGGGTCCCTAGCTCTGTGACCCTAACTGTGTGTCATCTCATTGCAATTAAAAACTGCTATGGGTGGAGAGGGGTAACTAAGGACTTTCTTATATAGGAGATGGAAAAAACATGGCCGAAAGGGGCGGAGCTGTGTTCACATTCAGAAAAAAAACTACATATAACTGAATAGGATAACTGAAGTGAGCACTAATATATATATATATATGAGTGCAAGCCAAAAATACATACTATATATAAGAATAAGGCTGCACATCAAACTTAGATAATGGTATAATGCCTCAAGCATATGGAAAAATATTGGAATATACAATGAAAAATGCTACTTGCTAATTTGAACATGTGAATAATGAATTGCATACCTGCTATGAATATTAGGAAAAAGGAGATATTTAGCAATCGCATTGATCAATGTAACTGAGCCCCAAAACCTCGTCAAGGTATATCTCTATATTGGGGTCCCTAGCTCTGTGACCCTAACTGTGTGTCATCTCATTGCAATTAAAAACTGCTATGGGTGGAGAGGGGTAACTAAGGACTTTCTTATATAGGAGATGGAAAAAACATGGCCGAAAGGGGCGGAGCTGTGTTCACATTCAGAAAAAAAACTACATATAACTGAATAGGATAACTGAAGTGAGCACTAATATATATATATGAGTGCAAGCCAAAAATACATACTATATATAAGAATAAGGCTGCACATCAAACTTAGATAATGGTATAATGCCTCAAGCATATGGAAAAATATTGGAATATACAATGAAAAATGCTACTTGCTAATTTGAACATGTGAATAATGAATTGCATACCTGCTATGAATATTAGGAAAAAGGAGATATTTAGCAATCGCATTGATCAATGTAACTGAGCCCCAAAACCTCGTCAAGGTATATCTCTATATTGGGGTCCCTAGCTCTGTGACCCTAACTGTGTGTCATCTCATTGCAATTAAAAACTGCTATGGGTGGAGAGGGGTAACTAAGGACTTTCTTGTATAGGAGATGGAAAAAACATGGCCGAAAGGGGCGGAGCTGTGTTCACATTCAGAAAAAAAACTACATATAACTGAATAGGATAACTGAAGTGAGCACTAATATATATATATGAGTGCAAGCCAAAAATACATACTATATATAAGAATAAGGCTGCACATCAAACTTAGATAATGGTATAATGCCTCAAGCATATGGAAAAATATTGGAATATACAATGAAAAATGCTACTTGCTAATTTGAACATGTGAATAATGAATTGCATACCTGCTATGAATATTAGGAAAAAGGAGATATTTAGCAATCGCATTGATCAATGTAACTGAGCCCCAAAACCTCGTCAAGGTATATCTCTATATTGGGGTCCCTAGCTCTGTGACCCTAACTGTGTGTCATCTCATTGCAATTAAAAACTGCTATGGGTGGAGAGGGGTAACTAAGGACTTTCTTATATAGGAGATGGAAAAAACATGGCCGAAAGGGGCGGAGCTGTGTTCACATTCAGAAAAAAAACTACATATAACTGAATAGGATAACTGAAGTGAGCACTAATATATATATGAGTGCAAGCCAAAAATACATACTATATATAAGAATAAGGCTGCACATCAAACTTAGATAATGGTATAATGCCTCAAGCATATGGAAAAATATTGGAATATACAATGAAAAATGCTACTTGCTAATTTGAACATGTGAATAATGAATTGCATACCTGCTATGAATATTAGGAAAAAATAGATATTTAGCAATCGCATTGATCAATGTAACTGAGCCCCAAAACCTCGTCAAGGTATATCTCTATATTGGGGTCCCTAGCTCTGTGACCCTAACTGTGTGTCATCTCATTGCAATTAAAAACTGCTATGGGTGGAGAGGGGTAACTAAGGACTTTCTTATATAGAAGATGGAAAAAACATGGCCGAAAGGGGCGGAGCTGTGTTCACATTCAGAAAAAAAACTACATATAACTGAATAGGATAACTGAAGTGAGCACTAATATATATATATATGAGTGCAAGCCAAAAATACATACTATATATAAGAATAAGGCTGCACATCAAACTTAGATAATGGTATAATGCCTCAAGCATATGGAAAAATATTGGAATATACAATGAAAAATGCTACTTGCTAATTTGAACATGTGAATAATGAATTGCATACCTGCTATGAATATTAGGAAAAAGGAGATATTTAGCAATCGCATTGATCAATGTAACTGAGCCCCAAAACCTCGTCAAGGTATATCTCTATATTGGGGTCCCTAGCTCTGTGACCCTAACTGTGTGTCATCTCATTGCAATTAAAAACTGCTATGGGTGGAGAGGGGTAACTAAGGACTTTCTTATATAGGAGATGGAAAAAACATGGCCGAAAGGGGCGGAGCTGTGTTCACATTCAGAAAAAAAACTACATATAACTGAATAGGATAACTGAAGTGAGCACTAATATATATATATGAGTGCAAGCCAAAAATACATACTATATATAAGAATAAGGCTGCACATCAAACTTAGATAATGGTATAATGCCTCAAGCATATGGAAAAATATTGGAATATACAATGAAAAATGCTACTTGCTAATTTGAACATGTGAATAATGAATTGCATACCTGCTATGAATATTAGGAAAAAGGAGATATTTAGCAATCGCATTGATCAATGTAACTGAGCCCCAAAACCTCGTCAAGGTATATCTCTATATTGGGGTCCCTAGCTCTGTGACCCTAACTGTGTGTCATCTCATTGCAATTAAAAACTGCTATGGGTGGAGAGGGGTAACTAAGGACTTTCTTATATAGGAGATGGAAAAAACATGGCCGAAAGGGGCGGAGCTGTGTTCACATTCAGAAAAAAAACTACATATAACTGAATAGGATAACTGAAGTGAGCACTAATATATATATATGAGTGCAAGCCAAAAATACATACTATATATAAGAATAAGGCTGCACATCAAACTTAGATAATGGTATAATGCCTCAAGCATATGGAAAAATATTGGAATATACAATGAAAAATGCTACTTGCTAATTTGAACATGTGAATAATGAATTGCATACCTGCTATGAATATTAGGAAAAAGGAGATATTTAGCAATCGCATTGATCAATGTAACTGAGCCCCAAAACCTCGTCAAGGTATATCTCTATATTGGGGTCCCTAGCTCTGTGACCCTAACTGTGTGTCATCTCATTGCAATTAAAAACTGCTATGGGTGGAGAGGGGTAACTAAGGACTTTCTTATATAGGAGATGGAAAAAACATGGCCGAAAGGGGCGGAGCTGTGTTCACATTCAGAAAAAAAACTACATATAACTGAATAGGATAACTGAAGTGAGCACTAATATATATATATGAGTGCAAGCCAAAAATACATACTATATATAAGAATAAGGCTGCACATCAAACTTAGATAATGGTATAATGCCTCAAGCATATGGAAAAATATTGGAATATACAATGAAAAATGCTACTTGCTAATTTGAACATGTGAATAATGAATTGCATACCTGCTATGAATATTAGGAAAAAGGAGATATTTAGCAATCGCATTGATCAATGTAACTGAGCCCCAAAACCTCGTCAAGGTATATCTCTATATTGGGGTCCCTAGCTCTGTGACCCTAACTGTGTGTCATCTCATTGCAATTAAAAACTGCTATGGGTGGAGAGGGGTAACTAAGGACTTTCTTATATAGGAGATGGAAAAAACATGGCCGAAAGGGGCGGAGCTGTGTTCACATTCAGAAAAAAAACTACATATAACTGAATAGGATAACTGAAGTGAGCACTAATATATATATATGAGTGCAAGCCAAAAATACATACTATATATAAGAATAAGGCTGCACATCAAACTTAGATAATGGTATAATGCCTCAAGCATATGGAAAAATATTGGAATATACAATGAAAAATGCTACTTGCTAATTTGAACATGTGAATAATGAATTGCATACCTGCTATGAATATTAGGAAAAAGGAGATATTTAGCAATCGCATTGATCAATGTAACTGAGCCCCAAAACCTCGTCAAGGTATATATATAGAGATATACCTTGACGAGGTTTTGGGGCTCAGTTACATTGATCAATGCGATTGCTAAATATCTCCTTTTTCCTAATATTCATAGCAGGTATGCAATTCATTATTCACATGTTCAAATTAGCAAGTAGCATTTTTCATTGTATATTCCAATATTTTTCCATATGCTTGAGGCATTATACCATTATCTAAGTTTGATGTGCAGCCTTATTCTTATATATAGTATGTATTTTTGGCTTGCACTCATATATATATATTAGTGCTGCTCACTTCAGTTATCCTATTCAGTTATATGTAGTTTTTTTTCTGAATGTGAACACAGCTCCGCCCCTTTCGGCCATGTTTTTTCCATCTCCTATATAAGAAAGTCCTTAGTTACCCCTCTCCACCCATAGCAGTTTTTCATTGCAATGAGATGACACACAGTTAGGGTCACAGAGCTAGGGACCCCAATATAGAGATATACCTTGACGAGGTTTTGGGGCTCAGTTACATTGATCAATGCGATTGCTAAATATCTCCTTTTTCCTAATATTCATAGCAGGTATGCAATTCATTATTCACATGTTCAAATTAGCAAGTAGCATTTTTCATTGTATATTCCAATATTTTTCCATATGCTTGAGGCATTATACCATTATCTAAGTTTGATGTGCAGCCTTATTCTTATATATAGTATGTATTTTTGGCTTGCACTCATATATATATATTAGTGCTCACTTCAGTTATCCTATTCAGTTATATGTAGTTTTTTTTCTGAATGTGAACACAGCTCCGCCCCTTTCGGCCATGTTTTTTCCATCTCCTATATAAGAAAGTCCTTAGTTACCCCTCTCCACCCATAGCAGTTTTTAATTGCAATGAGATGACACACAGTTAGGGTCACAGAGCTAGGGACCCCAATATAGAGATATACCTTGACGAGGTTTTGGGGCTCAGTTACATTGATCAATGCGATTGCTAAATATCTCCTTTTTCCTAATATTCATAGCAGGTATGCAATTCATTATTCACATGTTCAAATTAGTAAGTAGCATTTTTCATTGTATATTCCAATATTTTTCCATATGCTTGAGGCATTATACCATTATCTAAGTTTGATGTGCAGCCTTATTCTTATATATAGTATGTATTTTTGGCTTGCACTCATATATATATATTAGTGCTCACTTCAGTTATCCTATTCAGTTATATGTAGTTTTTTTTCTGAATGTGAACACAGCTCCGCCCCTTTCGGCCATGTTTTTTCCATCTCCTATATAAGAAAGTCCTTAGTTACCCCTCTCCACCCATAGCAGTTTTTAATTGCAATGAGATGACACACAGTTAGGGTCACAGAGCTAGGGACCCCAATATAGAGATATACCTTGACGAGGTTTTGGGGCTCAGTTACATTGATCAATGCGATTGCTAAATATCTCCTTTTTCCTAATATTCATAGCAGGTATGCAATTCATTATTCACATGTTCAAATTAGCAAGTAGCATTTTTCATTGTATATTCCAATATTTTTCCTTATGCTTGAGGCATTATACCATTATCTAAGTTTGATGTGCAGCCTTATTCTTATATATAGTATGTATTTTTGGCTTGCACTCATATATATATATTAGTGCTCACTTCAGTTATCCTATTCAGTTATATGTAGTTTTTTTTCTGAATGTGAACACAGCTCCGCCCCTTTCGGCCATGTTTTTTCCATCTCCTATATAAGAAAGTCCTTAGTTACCCCTCTCCACCCATAGCAGTTTTTAATTGCAATGAGATGACACACAGTTAGGGTCACAGAGCTAGGGACCCCAATATAGAGATATACCTTGACGAGGTTTTGGGGCTCAGTTACATTGATCAATGCGATTGCTAAATATCTCCTTTTTCCTAATATTCATAGCAGGTATGCAATTCATTATTCACATGTTCAAATTAGCAAGTAGCATTTTTCATTGTATATTCCAATATTTTTCCATATGCTTGAGGCATTATACCATTATCTAAGTTTGATGTGCAGCCTTATTCTTATATATAGTATGTATTTTTGGCTTGCACTCATATATATATATTAGTGCTCACTTCAGTTATCCTATTCAGTTATATGTAGTTTTTTTTCTGAATGTGAACACAGCTCCGCCCCTTTTGGCCATGTTTTTTCCATCTCCTATATAAGAAAGTCCTTAGTTACCCCTCTCCACCCATAGCAGTTTTTAATTGCAATGAGATGACACACAGTTAGGGTCACAGAGCTAGGGACCCCAATATAGAGATATACCTTGACGAGGTTTTGGGGCTCAGTTACATTGATCAATGCGATTGCTAAATATCTCCTTTTTCCTAATATTCATAGCAGGTATGCAATTCATTATTCACATGTTCAAATTAGCAAGTAGCATTTTTCATTGTATATTCCAATATTTTTCCATATGCTTGAGGCATTATACCATTATCTAAGTTTGATGTGCAGCCTTATTCTTATATATAGTATGTATTTTTGGCTTGCACTCATATATATATATTAGTGCTCACTTCAGTTATCCTATTCAGTTATATGTAGTTTTTTTTCTGAATGTGAACACAGCTCCGCCCCTTTCGGCCATGTTTTTTCCATCTCCTATATAAGAAAGTCCTTAGTTACCCCTCTCCACCCATAGCAGTTTTTAATTGCAATGAGATGACACACAGTTAGGGTCACAGAGCTAGGGACCCCAATATAGAGATATACCTTGACGAGGTTTTGGGGCTCAGTTACATTGATCAATGCGATTGCTAAATATCTCCTTTTTCCTAATATTCATAGCAGGTATGCAATTCATTATTCACATGTTCAAATTAGCAAGTAGCATTTTTCATTGTATATTCCAATATTTTTCCATATGCTTGAGGCATTATACCATTATCTAAGTTTGATGTGCAGCCTTATTCTTATATATAGTATGTATTTTTGGCTTGCACTCATATATATATATTAGTGCTCACTTCAGTTATCCTATTCAGTTATATGTAGTTTTTTTTCTGAATGTGAACACAGCTCCGCCCCTTTCGGCCATGTTTTTTCCATCTCCTATATAAGAAAGTCCTTAGTTACCCCTCTCCACCCATAGCAGTTTTTAATTGCAATGAGATGACACACAGTTAGGGTCACAGAGCTAGGGACCCCAATATAGAGATATACCTTGACGAGGTTTTGGGGCTCAGTTACATTGATCAATGCGATTGCTAAATATCTCCTTTTTCCTAATATTCATAGCAGGTATGCAATTCATTATTCACATGTTCAAATTAGCAAGTAGCATTTTTCATTGTATATTCCAATATTTTTCCATATGCTTGAGGCATTATACCATTATCTAAGTTTGATGTGCAGCCTTATTCTTATATATAGTATGTATTTTTGGCTTGCACTCATATATATATATTAGTGCTCACTTCAGTTATCCTATTCAGTTATATGTAGTTTTTTTTCTGAATGTGAACACAGCTCCGCCCCTTTCGGCCATGTTTTTTCCATCTCCTATATAAGAAAGTCCTTAGTTACCCCTCTCCACCCATAGCAGTTTTTCATTGCAATGAGATGACACACAGTTAGGGTCACAGAGCTAGGGACCCCAATATAGAGATATACCTTGACGAGGTTTTGGGGCTCAGTTACATTGATCAATGCGATTGCTAAATATCTCCTTTTTCCTAATATTCATAGCAGGTATGCAATTCATTATTCACATGTTCAAATTAGCAAGTAGCATTTTTCATTGTATATTCCAATATTTTTCCATATGCTTGAGGCATTATACCATTATCTAAGTTTGATGTGCAGCCTTATTCTTATACATAGTATGTATTTTTGGCTTGCACTCATATATATATATTAGTGCTCACTTCAGTTATCCTATTCAGTTATATGTAGTTTTTTTTCTGAATGTGAACACAGCTCCGCCCCTTTCGGCCATGTTTTTTCCATCTCCTATATAAGAAAGTCCTTAGTTACCCCTCTCCACCCATAGCAGTTTTTAATTGCAATGAGATGACACACAGTTAGGGTCACAGAGCTAGGGACCCCAATATAGAGATATACCTTGACGAGGTTTTGGGGCTCAGTTACATTGATCAATGCGATTGCTAAATATCTCCTTTTTCCTAATATTCATAGCAGGTATGCAATTCATTATTCACATGTTCAAATTAGCAAGTAGCATTTTTCATTGTATATTCCAATATTTTTCCATATGCTTGAGGCATTATACCATTATCTAAGTTTGATGTGCAGCCTTATTCTTATATATAGTATGTATTTTTGGCTTGCACTCATATATATATATTAGTGCTCACTTCAGTTATCCTATTCAGTTATATGTAGTTTTTTTTCTGAATGTGAACACAGCTCCGCCCCTTTCGGCCATGTTTTTTCCATCTCCTATATAAGAAAGTCCTTAGTTACCCCTCTCCACCCATAGCAGTTTTTAATTGCAATGAGATGACACACAGTTAGGGTCACAGAGCTAGGGACCCCAATATAGAGATATACCTTGACGAGGTTTTGGGGCTCAGTTACATTGATCAATGCGATTGCTAAATATCTCCTTTTTCCTAATATTCATAGCAGGTATGCAATTCATTATTCACATGTTCAAATTAGCAAGTAGCATTTTTCATTGTATATTCCAATATTTTTCCATATGCTTGAGGCATTATACCATTATCTAAGTTTGATGTGCAGCCTTATTCTTATATATAGTATGTATTTTTGGCTTGCACTCATATATATATATTAGTGCTCACTTCAGTTATCCTATTCAGTTATATGTAGTTTTTTTTCTGAATGTGAACACAGCTCCGCCCCTTTCGGCCATGTTTTTTCCATCTCCTATATAAGAAAGTCCTTAGTTACCCCTCTCCACCCATAGCAGTTTTTAATTGCAATGAGATGACACACAGTTAGGGTCACAGAGCTAGGGACCCCAATATAGAGATATACCTTGACGAGGTTTTGGGGCTCAGTTACATTGATCAATGCGATTGCTAAATATCTCCTTTTTCCTAATATTTATAGCAGGTATGCAATTCATTATTCACATGTTCAAATTAGCAAGTAGCATTTTTCATTGTATATTCCAATATTTTTCCATATGCTTGAGGCATTATACCATTATCTAAGTTTGATGTGCAGCCTTATTCTTATATATAGTATGTATTTTTGGCTTGCACTCATATATATATATTAGTGCTCACTTCAGTTATCCTATTCAGTTATATGTAGTTTTTTTTCTGAATGTGAACACAGCTCCGCCCCTTTCGGCCATGTTTTTTCCATCTCCTATATAAGAAAGTCCTTAGTTACCCCTCTCCACCCATAGCAGTTTTTAATTGCAATGAGATGACACACAGTTAGGGTCACAGAGCTAGGGACCCCAATATAGAGATATACCTTGACGAGGTTTTGGGGCTCAGTTACATTGATCAATGCGATTGCTAAATATCTCCTTTTTCCTAATATTCATAGCAGGTATGCAATTCATTATTCACATGTTCAAATTAGCAAGTAGCATTTTTCATTGTATATTCCAATATTTTTCCATATGCTTGAGGCATTATACCATTATCTAAGTTTGATGTGCAGCCTTATTCTTATATATAGTATGTATTTTTGGCTTGCACTCATATATATATATTAGTGCTCACTTCAGTTATCCTATTCAGTTATATGTAGTTTTTTTTCTGAATGTGAACACAGCTCCGCCCCTTTCGGCCATGTTTTTTCCATCTCCTATATAAGAAAGTCCTTAGTTACCCCTCTCCACCCATAGCAGTTTTTAATTGCAATGAGATGACACACAGTTAGGGTCACAGAGCTAGGGACCCCAATATAGAGATATACCTTGACGAGGTTTTGGGGCTCAGTTACATTGATCAATGCGATTGCTAAATATCTCCTTTTTCCTAATATTCATAGCAGGTATGCAATTCATTATTCACATGTTCAAATTAGCAAGTAGCATTTTTCATTGTATATTCCAATATTTTTCCATATGCTTGAGGCATTATACCATTATCTAAGTTTGATGTGCAGCCTTATTCTTATATATAGTATGTATTTTTGGCTTGCACTCATATATATATATTAGTGCTCACTTCAGTTATCCTATTCAGTTATGGTCTGTATAGACCTGGAAAGGATGTTTTGCTCCTTCCAGCAAGTGACGCCACTCCTCCAAGGCTAATCTCAGGGCGAGCAGTTCCCTATCCCCAATGGTATAGTTTCTCTCTGCCGGTGAAAAGGTTTTAGCAAAGAAGAAACACGGCCTTTTTCTACCTGCACCGTTCTTTTGATACAAGACCGCACAAGCACCCACTGAAGAGGCATCAACCTCTAAGAGGAAGGGCTTATTCTCATCGGGTCTTTAAAGAACAGGAGCAGTTGAAAAGTGTCTTTTTACTGCCTCAAAAGCCTGAGATGTCTCAGTAGACCAGACTTTTGGATTAGCACCTTTCTTAGTCAAGGCCACCAAAGGGGCCACCAAAGTAGATAAATGGGGTATGAACTGCCTGTAATAATTTATGAATCCTAAGAAACGTTACACCGCCTTCAAGGAATGAGGCTCGGACTATTCCAGGACAGCAGAGAGCTTCGCAGGATCCATAGCCAGACCCTCTTGTGAGATAATGTAGCCCAAAAAAGGCAAGGATGACTGCTCGAATACACATTTTTCGAGTTTAGCAAACAATGAGTGCTCCCTTAAACGGGAAAGGACACGAACGACATCCTGACGATGAGTCTCCAGATCAGGAGAAAAAATCAGGATGTCGTCCAGATACACCACGACGGAGGATAACAGTAAATCCCTGAACACATCGTTTACGAAGTCCTGAAATACTGCGGGTGCATTACATAACCCAAAAGGCATGATGAGGTATTCATAGTGACTGTCTCGGGTGTTAAAAGCGGTCTTCCATTCGTCACCCTCTCGAATTCGTACCAAGTTATACGCACACCGCATGTTACGGGGGGCTGTCTGATAATAACTTAAAGGAGTATCAGACAGTCAGGGTCCACCGTGCAAAGACTCTGCTGCAGACTATGGCAGAGTGCAATACCTCTGTTAACTCACAGAAGGATATAATAAGTAAGTAAAGCAATTCCTCCCTTACTTGGAGGGTGTGTGGAATGATCTCTGTTAATAATCACAGAGACAAAGGCAATGTGTGCGAAATGGCACCTACCTAGGTCCGCTCTTCTAGTGGTGCAAAAGAGACGAACAGCAGCGTAAGCCGCACAAAGCTCCTACCTGCGTTCGCTCCACTAGTGTGCGAGGACACGAACCACTAGATATGGCACCTGCCTAGGTCCGCTCTTCTAGTGGTGCAAAAGAGACGCACAACAGCGTAAGCCGCACAAAACTCCTACCTCTGTTCGCTCCCCTAGTGTGCGAGGATACGAACAACTGCCAGACGCAGTATAAGGAACGTTACCCTAGCGGCAACGTCCACCTACGAGTCAAACCACAAGGCCCAGCCGGACCATGTGCCTCAGGCACCTGCCTATGTCCGCTCCCCTAAGAGGTAAGGATACGGACAGCAGCCGAAGCTGTAAGGTATAAGAACGCTACCCTGCCGGTAGCGCTCACCTAGCATAGACAGAGGAATGCCTAGAGGAACGCGCACAGAGCGTCTACTCTTATGCATGAACCAAGAGGACTGAGCGCCATGCGGCGTGTGTCAGGGTCTTATATAGACTCTGTGCCTCATCCAAGATGGAGGACACCAGAGCCAATCCGCTGCCAGAACGACAGGAGTGACGTCATGCTGGCCTATCACCGAGCAAGTCATCACAAGCACATGACCAGCGACCAATCGGCATAGAAGGTGTCAGAGACATGTGACCTCGTGTCAGCGATGATGTCACCCGCACATGTGCAATGGCTCCAAGATAGGACTTAGTCTACGGCGCTCGCACATGTGCAGTAGCAAGAAATCTGGACTTAGTCTCCAGCACTCGCACATGTGCAGTAGAAAGAAATCTGGACTTAGTCTCCAGCGCTCGCACATGTGCAGTAGCAAGAAATCTGGACATAGTCTCCAGTGCTCGCAGCAACCGTAACAGTATCTCCCCCTCAAGGGCCCCCCTCCCGGCGATGCAGGTAATCGGCAACTAAGTCTGGAGCATGGACAGCCTCCTCAGGCTCCCAAGAGCGATGTTCCGGGCCGTAACCCTCCCAATCTATCAAGAAGAACCTGCGCCCTCTAACCATCTTAGAACCAACTATGGCTCGTACCTCATAGCTAGAGCGAGAGGAATCAGAGGCAGGAGAGTGCACTTCACGAGCGTGAGGTAAAATAGCCGGCTTTAGCAGTGAGACATGGAATTTGTCATGAATCCTAAGATGGACGGGTAACTTCAATTGGTAGACTACAGGATTTACCTGTCGAAGAACCTCATAAGGACCCAGGAAGCGAGGAGCAAATTTGACAGAGCTCACTCTAAGTCTCACGTGTTTTGCAGAGAGCCACACAAAGTCCCCTGGAGAAAAGACAGGAGCCGGGCGACGAAACTGATCGGACACCGTTTTCATACGGTCCTTAGCTGCTTGGATCGACTCTTGAGTCCAATCCCAAACCTCTCTGGCATTAGTTGCCCAGTCGGCCACAAGAGGAGGAGGTGCAGCAGCGGGAAACGGTACCGGTACCCTAGGGTGTTGCCCATTATTGAGTACGAACGGTGTCTGCCCAGTGGCCTCAGCCAGCGAATTGTTAAGGGCAAATTCTGCCCAGGGTAGGAGGGAGGACCAGTTATCGTGGTTCTCAGCAACAAAGTGTCGAAGGTATATAATCATAGATTGATTGGTACGTTCAACCAAATTATTGGTCTCCGGATGGTATGCCGAAGAGAGATTCAACTCAATTTGCAGAAAGCTACAAAGATCTCGCCAGAAACGGGAAGTAAATTGCGGGCCTCTATCACAAATGATACGATCTGGCATCCCGTGAAGCCTAAAGACATGCTTGAGGAATAGTTTGGCTAGTACCCTGGAAGATGGGATTCTCGATAACGGTACGAGATGAACCATCCGGGAGAAATGGTCCGTAATGACCCACACAAATCTATGTCCCTGTGAACATGGAAGATCACCCACAAAGTCCATGCCTACCACCTCCCATGGTCTATCTGGCACTGGTAAAGGATGCAAGAGCCCAGCTGGTCTCTGCCGTAATGGACGGTTGCGAGCACACGAGTAGCAGGAACCGACATATCTCTTGATGTGGCTGGCTAAGTGTGGCCACCAAAAACACCTCTCCAGTAACTCTCGTGTCCGCCTAATACCAAAATGCCCACCCACCTTTGAGGTGTGGACCCATGACAGTATATCATTCTGTCGATCAGGCGGAACAAAGGTCTTGCCCGGTGGGATTTGGTCTAACGTCACAGGGGAGAGCGTATGAAAAACCCTGGAGGGAAGGATAAGACGAGGTTCGTCAATCTCTTCCTGGGTAGAAAGCATAGAGCGAGACAGGGCGTCTGCCTTGTTATTCTTACTCCCAGACAGATAGTTGATGGAGAAGTGAAAGCGGGAGAAAAACAAGGACCAGCGGGCTTGGCGAGGATTCAGACGCTGAGCGGTTTGTAAGTACGTCAATTTCTTATGGTCTGTATAGACCTGGAAAGGATGTTTCGCTCCTTCCAGCAAGTGACGCCACTCCTCCAAGGCTAATCTTAAGGCGAGCAGTTCCCTATCCCCAATGGTATAGTTTCTCTCTGCCGGTGAAAAGGTTTTCGCAAAGAAGAAACACGGCCTTTTTCTACCTGCACCGTTCTTTTGATACAAGACCGCACCAGCACCCACTGAAGAGGCATCAACCTCTAAGAGGAAGGGCTTACTCTCATCGGGTCTTTGAAGAACGGGTGCAGTTGAAAAGTGTCTTTTTACTGCCTCAAAAGCCTGCGATGTCTCAGTAGACCAGGCTTTGGGATTAGCACCTTTCTTAATCAAGGCCACCAAAGGGGCCACCAAAGTGGAAAAATGGGGTATGAACTGCCTGTAATAATTTATGAATCCTAAGAAGCGTTGCACCGCCTTCAAGGAATGAGGTTCGGACCATTGCAGGACAGCAGAGAGCTTCGCAGGATCCATAGCCAGGCCCTCTTGTGAGATAATGTAACCCAAAAAAGGCAATGAGGACTGCTCGAATACACATTTCTCGAGTTTAGCAAACAATGAGTGCTCCCTTAAACGGGAAAGGACACGAACGACATCCTGACGATGAGTCTCCAGATGAGGAGAAAAAATCAGGATGTCGTCCAGATACACCACTACTGAGGATAACAGTAAATCCCTGAACACATCGTTTACGAAGTCCTGAAATACTGCGGGTGCATTACATAACCCAAAAGGCATGACGAGGTATTCATAGTGACCATCTCGGGTGTTAAAAGCGGTCTTCCATTCGTCACTCTTTCGAATTCGTACCAAGTTATACGCACCCCGCAGATCCAACTTCGTAAAAACTTGAGCTCCTCTCAGTCTGTCAAAGAGCTCCGAAATTAAAGGTAATGGGTATTTGTTCTTTATTGTGATTGCGTTGAGACCCCTGTAATCTATGCAGAGACGCAAATCACCCTCTTTCTTCCGAACAAAGAAAAACCCAGCTCCTGCGGGAGAGACAGACTTACGAATGAACCCCTTCTCTAAACTCTCTCTTATATAGGTCGACATGGCCTCCGACTCAGGTATCGACAGGGGGTAAACCCTGCCTTTTGGTGGAACCGAACCTGGGATAAGGTCTATGGCACAGTCATACGGCCTATGGGGTGGAAGAACCTCAGCACCCTGTTTGGAGAACACGTCAGAGAAATCCAGATAGGGTGTAGGTATGGGAGAGAGATCAGTTGATGCAACCGCAATGACCTTAGGTGGTAAGGGAAGACATCGGGACTGACATTTCGAACCCCAACTAATAATGCTGTCAGACTCCCAGTCAATGTGAGGAGCATGAGTCCGAAGCCATGGGAGACCCAGAAGGACGTCGTCTATACCCTCAGGCAAAACAAGAAAAGAAATCTCCTCTATGTGACCCTGAGACAGGGAAAGGCGCAAGGGAACTGTCCTCAATGTAATGGAGTCAGACAACATAGTCCCATTAACAACACGGACAGGAATAGGCGCCTCTAATATGATAGAGGGAATATTGTGTCCCTTTACAAATCCTGAGGACACAAAAGTCCCGTCAGCTCCGGAATCCACAAAAGCCATAATAGGCCATGTATTCTCAGAGAATGAGAGCTGACCTGGGATATTACACTTAGAGGGTGCAGAAGACGTCTCTAGTAACCCCCCTCTAATGGTTACTAGGCCAGGGAGTTTCCCTGACAACTAGGACACTTGTTGGCATAGTGCCCAGCCTGACGACATACGTAACATATAGGAGGACCAGACTTGCGTAGTCTGGAGGACGTATGACCTAACTCCATAGGAGTGGGAGATGTTTCAGATGCTGAGGAAGATGGTAGTGGACCCTCAACAACTGGAATAGCCCGATGCTTAGGGCGTGAGGAAGAGACCTCGAGTCTACGTTCCCTATGGCGTATGTCGATCCTCGTTGCTACTGTGATCAAGTCCTCCAGAGAAGCAGGGACCTCACGAGTAGCAAGGGCATCCTTGACATAGCCTGCCAACCCTCTCCAGAAGATAGGAATCAACACCTTCTCTGGCCAATCTAGTTCTGCCACCAGAGTTCTAAAAGCAATGGCATAAGAACTAGTGGATAACGAACCCTGAGATAGATCTAAGAGTCTCAGGGCCGCATCATGGGTAACCTGCGGACCCATGAATACCGCTTTAAGAGCATCAAGAAAGTCTTGATGTCTCAGAGTAACCACATCAGATCGCTCCCATAAGGGAGTCGCCCATTCTAAGGCTTTGTCCTGAAGTAAGGAGATGATAAAGCCTACTCTGGACCTCTCCGTAGAGAAGCGAGAAGAGTTGACCTCTAGGTGTATCTGACACTGACTAATGAAACCACGACATGATCTGGCATCGCCAGAATATCTGTTTGGCAGAGCAAGTCGAGGATCATGTGCAGATGTCACCATGGTCTGAGGTTTATCCTCTATACTCTTGAGCCGTGACTCAAGTACTTGTATGTAACGGTGTAACTGCTGATATTCTGCCATAACTGCCAGACCCTTGGCTCAGTCCTAATGTTACGGGGGGCTGTCTGATAATAACTTAAAGGAGTATCAGACAGTCAGGGTCCACCGTGCAAAGACTCTGCTGCAAACTATGGCAGAGGATAAGGGGTATATAAGTGTGCCACTTTAAATAATGATAGCACAAGTGCAGAGTGCAATACCTCTGTTATACTCACAGAGGAATATAATTAGAAAATAAAGCAATTCCTCCCTTACTTGGAGGGTGTGTGGAATGGTCACTGTTAAAGATCACAGAGACAAAAGCAGTGAGTGTGAAATGGCACCTACCTAGGTCCGTTCCTCTAGTGGTGCCAGGAGACGGACAGCAGCGTAAGCCGCACAAAGCTCCTACCTGCGTTCGCTCCACTAGTGTGCGAGGACACGAACCCCTAGATATGGCACCTGCCTAGGTCCGCTCTTCTAGTGGTGCAAAAGAGACGGACAGCAGCATAAGCCGCACAAAGCTCCTACCTCTGTTCGCTTCCCTAGTGTGCGAGGATACGAAAAACTGCCAGACGCAGTATAAGGAACGTTACCCTAGCGGCAACGTCCACCTACGAGTAAAATCACAAGGCCCAGCCGGACCATGTGCCTCAGGCAGCTGCCTATGTCCGCTCCACTAAGAGGTAAGGATACGGACTGCAGCCGAAGCTGTAAGGTATAAGAACGGTACCCTGCCGGTAGCGCTCACCTAACATAGACAGAGAGATGCCTAGAGGAACGTGCACAGAGCGTCTACTCGCATGCATGAACCAAGAGGACTGAGCGCCGGGCGGCGTGCGTCAGGGTCTTATATAGACTCTGTGCCTCATCCAAGATGGAGGACACCAGAGCCAATCCGCTGCCAGAATGACAGCAATGACGTCACGCTGGCCTATCACCGAGCAAAGCGTCACAAGCACATGACCAGCGACCAATCGGCATAGAAGGTGTCAGAGACATGTGTCCACATGTCACAAGCACATGACCAGTGGCCAATCACCTTAGAAGGTGTTAGAGACATGTGACCTCGTGTCAGCGATGATGTCACCCGCACATGTGCAGTGGCTCCAAGATAGGATTTAGTCTCCAGCGCTTTCACATGTGCAGTAGCAAGAAATCCGGACATAGTCTCCAGAGCCACAGCAACCGTAACACAGATAGAGTAGTTACGGCAGAATAGGGAATTTTTAAAGCAAATATTATAGAAAGTAGCTTACTTTATGGCATCAAATAGATAGAAGGTTGGGAGGAAAATAACTTTGCCTTTGGAACACTCCTTTAGTAAATACAGAAAAAATACCTGGTCTGTTTTTTTGTTAAAAACTCTATGCTTTATTAATTAAGGATTTTTCTCTGTTTTGTGTTTATTTCTTTTTTATTTACAAGATTAGCAATGGGGTGTCTCATAGATCCCTACTTATTTCTAATCCAGGGCTTCGTGACATCTTTGATTTATTTTTGCCAAATCACAGCTGTCATTAACCCCTTATATTACCTCGATTGCCAATGCTCCAGGTCAATTAGGATGAGCCTGCTAATTCTAATTCTGGGGCAGCTTTAGGCCGCTATTATTAGGCTGGGGGTGGCCGAATAACCGTGGGCCTACTCCGCCTCAGAATAGCAGCTCCCAGCTGTCTGCTTTATCTTGGCTGTGTATAAAAATTGGGGTTGACCCGACACATTTTTTAAATTATTTATTTAAATATTTTAGAAAGCCACTTGGATCACTGATATTTTGATATACAGCTAAGATAAAGCACACAGCTGGGGGCTGAAGCCTCCAGCTGTTTGCTTTATCTGCTTTGGGTATCAAAATACGGGGGACTCTAAGCCATTTTATCAAATTTATTTATTTTCACACTTCCTTTCAGGGAAAAAGACATCTAGTGAGAGGGCAACCAATCCCAGATGCTTCCTTTTGCAGGCCACTAGCCCTGTATCTGGGGGCCAAACCAGAACAGTAATATGGTCTTCCTTGAGAAGTCCATATTTGGTTTACATGCTCAAACACTAGGTATCTGGTACAGACCCCAAATGTTATAGTTTGGATTCACTCATCACTTTTCCCTATGAATAAGCATATATATCATTCGACATGCATTAACAATCATTTATATAGTGGGTAAAAAAAAGTATTGAACACGTCACAAATTTTCAAAGTAAATACTGTATATTTCTAAAGGTGCTATTTCTCATCAGATGTCAAGAACAATCCATCCATTCCACACAGGCAAAGAGTTCAAACTATAGATGTCCATAAATGTAGTGATATAGTGATGTAAAATAAAGAGAAATGACACAGAGAAAAAGTATTGAATTTGCTTACTAAAATTTGTTTAAAACTTTGTGAAAAGCATTTGTTGGTGAAGACAAATTCAAGACACCCACTGTATGGAGAACATAGTCAAATACATTGCTTGGGTGTGATTTTGGGTCATTCTTCTATGCAAACACTCTTTAATTTCTGAAGGTTCTGTGGGCTCCTTTTATGAACTCAACTGTATTTGTGCCATACATTTTCTAATAGATTCAGGTCAGTTGATTGGCTGGGCCATTCTAGCAGCTTTATTTTCATTCTTTAAAACCAGATGAGAGTTATCATTGGCTGTATGGTTGGGATTATAGTCTTTCTGAAATGACCACCCTCGTTTTATCTTCATCATCCTGGTAGATGAATGTGGATTTTTATTAAGAATACCTATGTCTATTCATTCTTCCTTCAATTATATGAAGTTTGCCAGTGCCATATGCTGAAACACAGCCCCACACCATGATGTTCCCACCTCCAAACTTCACTTTTAGTATAATGTTTTGGGGGAGATATGCAGTGCTTATGGTCTCTAAACATGGTGTGTATTATGGTATCCAAAGAGTTCAATTTTGCTATCACTTGACCAGACTATATTTGCCCAGTATGTCACAGGTTTGTCTACATTTGGTTGAACAAACTTAAAATGTGCTTAAACATGTTTTTTGTTCTGCAATGGAGTCTTGAATGTTGAGTGTGCAAACAGGCCATGGCGGTTGACTGCATTACTTATTGTTTTCATTGATACAATTGTACCTGCTTATTCCAACTCTTTCTGTTGCTCCCCACAGATGGTTCATAGCTATTAGACACCTCTTCTGATAATTCTTTTCAGTGCTCTGTCTGGTATCTTGTGAGGAGCACCTGGTCATAGTGATTTCATGGTGTAATGATGTTCTTTCCACTTCCAGATTATGGCCCCACAGTGCATGATAGCAGAATCTATCTAGACTCCATTTTATGTGCACGCATATTTGTTCTCTTTATGTACTGGATGTCATTTTTTATTTTATATAAGAAACATCAATTTCTTTCTCTGAAACGAAACAAAAAAAGAAGTTCAGAAATGTGAAGCTAAGAAGTGTACTGTATATCTCACCCAGACTCTTAGGGGTACTTTGCACATTGCGACATCACTACTGCGATATCATCGAGGTCAAATTTAAAGTGACGCACATCCGGCGCCGGTAACGACGTCACAACGTGTAAAGCCTAGGAGAGAAGATGAACGAACGGGAAACAGTCAAATATCGCTGATCTGTGTCACGTTGGTCATTTTCATAATGTCGGTGCGTCCGCAGGTACGATGTTGTTTGTCGTTCCTGCAGCACCACACATCGCTGTGTGTGAAGAAGCAGGACCGACAAACATCACCTTACCTGTTGCCGCCGTCCACCGGCAATGCGGAAGGGAGAAGGTGGGCGGGATATTTACATCAGCTTCGATTGGCCGGCCGCTTAGTGATGTTGCAGTGACGTCGCTGTGACGCCAACGCACCTCCCCCTTGAAGGAGGGATTCTTCGGCAGTCACAGCGACGTCGCTGAACAAGTATGTGCGTGTGACGCTGCCGTACCAATAATGTTTGCTACAGCAGCTCTCACTACATATCGCATGTGCGACGGGGGCGGGGGCTATCGCGCTCGGCATTGCTAGCATTTGCTAGCGATGTCGCAACGTTCAAAGTACCCCTTAGAGCTGGATGCAAAAGCTACTAACACTTGGCCAATATGATATATAAATGGTAATGCTAATGTGATGATGTAATAAAATAACTTTTTTGAGACAGAGAGATGTCTTGGTAAATTACTGTCTCAGCATGTTTTCTACATATATATGTAGACACTGTGATTTAATCAGGAGCAGACACAATGTCTCTTACAATATTCCACATATTCCGCACTAAGCAGAGATGACAAGTGTTCCCTGGAATTCTTACTTAAACAATGCCATCAGTATGTTTTGCAATAATAAGGTTGCAAAGTTCTTGAGAAAGGTCATTGCTTTTACCTATTGTGAGATGTTTCTTGTGTGGCATCTTCATAATGAGACACCTTTTTATAGGCCATTAGTTAAGTCAACTGATATTAATTTTCATTTAGTGGCAGGGTTGCTTTCTAATAACTGATAGATTTCAGTTGGTGTCATGATTTTCCATGGCTTTTTGCACCTTAATTTTTTTGTGTGTTTAATACTTTTTCTCTGTCTCATTTCTCATTAATGCACATAACTTATTTTATGAACATCTATGGTTTCATTGCCTGTGTGGATTGGATGGATTGTTTTCTGGTGAGAAATTTATGTCAATAGCACCTTTACAAATATATTTACTTAGAAAACTGGTGAAATGTTCAATACTTATTTCCCCTACTGTAAATGTATTATGTTTATCATGTTGTGTGAAGATTAATAAAGAATAATTTTAAGCAAGAATTGTTCTGTTTTTTTGCATATACTATACTTAAAATAATTAAATTTACTATAGGTTGACATGCAAAAATGTGAAAGCAAACTATGAAAATAATAGGAGTAATAATAACACTAATTCTATAGTTAACAACAATGACAATAACAATATTTAAAATAATTAAGTATCATTATGTTAACAGTCCGTAACATTAATTAGAAAACTTGATGAGTATTTTACAAAATCTCATAGTAAAAAAAAGTCTGCCATCTCTTGTAAAACCAAGTTATTTCACTTGACATATGTAATAGACATTCATTTCTTAGCCACAGAGAATGTATCTCCAAGCTATTTCCTGCCCAGTTGATGCCTTTCATAAAGTAAGTGATCCATATTACACTGTAGATAGAATTATCCATGGCCATTATTGGCAGAACTATTTTTTGCATGCATCTTAATGACTAATTGCCTAAAAACCTAGCATTTGTGTGTATTAGGGACTGCCAGCACATATTAGAGAGTTAATACAACCAGATACTACATTAGATTGTTGCCAAAGGCTATATTAACATTTACCATTCACATAAAAATATTTAATTAAGGAGACATTTGATAGATATTTTTATGGTAGAGCCTAGATTAATATTAGAACTTGCTTCCATGGAGTAGAGAATAATTTGCTATATGATAAAACCATTATAAAAATTAATAGCATTGATTAAATCTAGAAATATGAAATATATTTTGTTTTCCCAAGTCATCTTACATGTGTGTAGAAATACTGTTGCCTATTAACCGCTTAGTGCTATTTGATCTGTATATCGGTCATGAGCATGTATGTAACTTTGTGTACTATAGCATTATTATTTGAAATGCTGATCGTAAGGTACAGTTTTATATTGATCAATAAATGTGCATGAGCCCAACTGATATGCAAAGCAAGGCTCCTGCTGTAACTTCTAGGATCGGCATTCTTGCACAACCGAAAGCGGGCTTTACACGCAACGACATCGCTAACGAGATGTCGTTGGGGTCATGGAATTCGTGACTCACATCCGGCCTCGTTAGCAACGTAATTGCGTCTGAAATGCACGAACGACCGTTAACGATCAAAATGACTCACCTAATCAATGATCGTTGACCGGTCGTTCTAATCTTGATTATCGTTGCTGTTGCATCATGCAGGTTGTTCGTCGTTCCTGCGGCAGCACACATCGCTATTTGTGACACCACAGGAATGAGGAACATCACCGTACCTGCGGCCTCCGGCAATGAGGAAGGAAGAAGATGGGCGGGATGTTCCGTCCGCTAATCTCCGCCCCTCCGCTTCTATTGGGCGGCCGCTTAGTGACGCCGCTGTGATGCCGCACGAACCACCCCCTTAGAAAGAAGGCAGTTTGCTGGCCATAGCGATGATGCTAGGCAGGTAAGTATGTGTGACGGGTGTTAGCGATGTTGTGCGACACGGTCAGCGATTTGCCCATGACGCACAACCGACGGGGGCAGGTGCGATCGGCAGCGACATCGCTAGCGATGTCGCTGTGTGTAAAGCCCGCTTAAGAGTTTAATACCTCATATGCTACAAGTGCAGCACATGAGGAATTTGACATTGGGAAAACATTCCCCCTTCAGCGTGATCATGGAGTCCTGATGAGCTGTTATGGAAACTGGTGGCCATGATGAAGCCTCCGGGTATGCCATATACTTTAGACAATTCTATCCCAAATCTTAATAAAAAAATGAATTGTTCTAGAAAATATAAATGTGGCTTAAACTATCACATATTTGGTATCACCAAATCCATAATGGCATGTACTCTAAAACTATGCCATTGCTTACTCTTTATGATGAATGCCATTATTTTTTTTTTTTTTTTAAGAAAGGACAATGTGAGAATTGCTGTTTTAATTCAACCATCGTCACAAAAAAGTATATAAAAAGGAACAATAAATTGTAAGTATTTCAAAATGGTATCAATGAACACAACTTATTATGGAAAAGAGCTCTATAAATGAAAAACTAAAAATGCTATGGCTCTCAAAACGTGCTGCAAAAAATATATACATATACAGTGTGTGCAGAATTATTAGGTAAGTTGTATTTTAGAGAATTTTTTTATTATTGATCAACAATTGGTGGTGGATTGTTCTGAGGTAGTTAGGAACAGAGAGGGTGAGCCGACGTGGAATGGGGGCACCACTAAACTAGGGTGCTTAAAGCCCCATTGCTAGGCAGGATTGAGAGGAGGGATAGACAGCACCCCTGGTACCCAACCTAAAATAGCTTTAATATATTGACCTAGGCTCCTCCATTATCTTCCCATACCTCATCACCAAGTGTGTATCCTTCGCACTAATAAAATTAATTTTATGGGTATCATTTTTGATTTGTTTTTTTTCTAATAAGTACCCTTTCTATATGATAGTGGTCTATTTTTTTTTTATTGATCAACAACTATGTTCTCAATCAACCGAAAAGACTCATAAATATCAAAGCTTAATATTTTTGGAAGTTGGAGTTTTTTTTTTTTAGATTTTTTAATCTTAGGAGGATATCTATTTGTGCAGGTAACTATTACAGTGCAGAATTATTAGGCATCTTAATAAAAAACAAATATATTCCCATCTCACTTTTTTATTTTCACCAGGTAAACCAATGAAACTGGACAAAATTTAGAAATAAACATTTCTGACATGCAAAAACAAAACCCCCCAAAATTAGTGACCAATATAGCCACCTTTTTTATGATGACACTCAACAGCCTACCATCAATAGATTCTGTCAGTTGCTTGATCTGTTTACGATCAACATTGCGTGCAGCAGCCACCACAGCCTGCCAGACACTGTTCTGAGAGGTGTACTGTTTTCCCTCCCTGTAGACCTTACATTTTATGAGGGACCACAGGTTCTCTATGGAGTTCAGATCATGTGAACCAGGGGGCCATGTCATTATTTCTTCATCTTTTAGACCTTTACTGGGCAGCCACGCTGTGGAGTAGTTGGATGGATGTGATGGAGCATTGTCCTGCATGAAAATGATGTTTTTATTGAACGATACCGACTTCTTCTTGTACCACTGCTTGAAGAAGTTGTCTTCCAGAAACTGGCAGTAGGTCTGGGAGTTGAGCTTCACTCCATCCTTAACCCGAATATGTCCCACAAGTTCATCTTTGATGATACCAGCCTATACCAGTACCCCACCTCGACCTTGCTGGCATCTGAGTTGGAGTGGAGCTCTCTGCCCTTTACTAATCGAGCCTCTGGCCCATCCATTAGGCCCATCAAGAGTCACTCTCATTTCATCAGTCCATAAAACCTTTGAAATATCAGTCTTAAGATATTTCTTGGCCCAGTCTTGACGTTTTATCTTATGTTTCTTGTTCAAAGGTGGTCGATTTTCAACCTTCCTTACCTTGGCTATGTCCCTAAGTATGGCACACCTTTTGCTTTTTGATACTCCAGTAACATTGCAGCTCTGAAATATGGCCAAACTGGTGGCAAATGACATCTTGGCAGCTTCACGCTTGATTTTCCTCAATTCATGGACAGTTTTTTTGCACCTTTTTTGCCCAACACGCTTCTTGCGACCCTGTTGGCTATTTGCCATGAAAGTCTTGATTGTTCAGTGATCATGCGTCAAAACTTTGGCAATTTCAAAACTACTGTATCCCTCTGCAAGACATCTTACAATTTTGGACTTTTCAGAGCCCGTCAAATCTCTCTTCCGACCCATTTTGCCAAAGGAAAGGAAGTTGCCTAATAATTAAGCACACCTTATATTGGGTGTTGATGTCATTACACCACACCCCTCCTCATTACAGAGATGCACATCACCTTATTTACTTAATTGGTAGTTGGCTCTCAAGCCTATACAGCATGGAGAAGGACAACATGTATAAAAATTATCATGTGATCAAAATACTCTTTTGCCTAATAATTGTGCACACAGTGTATTATTACTATTCTTTTACCATTAAAAAGTTATTTTTGTGGAAAAATGTTATAATTCAAAAATTTATACAAATGGAATATGAAGTCATCATGCTGATCCATATTATAAAACAAAATAGTTATTTAATTTATCTATCTTGTACTGTGCACGATGTAAGGAGAAAAGATAAAAAAAAAAAATCAAATTTTTGGATTTTGTTCATCCAGCCTCACAAAAGGTAAGATAAAAGTTATTAGACCATTTTTAAGGCCTAAGCCACACGGCATGAAAATCGGAGTGAGTGGAATGCAATAAAATATCGCATTCCACTCGGACCAATATTAATGTTCCAGCACCTATGAGCGATTATTTTCTCAGCCCTATTCGGACCAAGAAAAAAGTCGCAGCATGCTGCGGGTGCAATGCGATCCTTGTTTCTCTAGCACCCATTCAAGCTTATGGGCGAGAGAAAAATCGCACACACCGGTGTAATGCGAGTGCAGAGCGAGAATGGCAATAGCCGGCAACGGAGGAGAGAGGGAGATAAATCCCTCCATCTCCTCCACAGCGCTGGCCCTCCCCTCCTCAGCACCGGCCCTCCCATCCTCAGCAGTTGCCCGCCCCTCCTCAGTGCCGGCTCACCCCCCGCAGCTGTAGACCGATCGCATGATTGGACCTCAGTAGCGAAGACACTCGTCTGACACTCGGCTCCTGCTGTGCTGCCAGCGTGAGCCTACTAACATTCTCTTTCCTCTCTTCTAGAAGTATGCAACCCCCACCCACAAACTTTCACACCTTCATAGAAATATCAAGCAACTTGATTTACATTCACTTTCTCAGTCCCTTCTCCCTCTTGCACACATTGCTTCTCTACACGATGCAGATGCTGCTGTCACTTTATACACCACCACCATCTCTGCACCTCTCGAATCAGCTGCTCCCCTCATACACACCAAAACATGCACAATCAACAGGGAACCCTGGCACACGAGTCAGACTAAAGAATTGAGAAGGGCTTCCAGAATCGCTGAGGGCAGATGGAAGTGGTCTCATTCCACAGAGCACTTTGTCAACAGACCCTCACCACTTTCAAGTCTGCATTCACTGCTGCAAAACAAACCTACTTCTCATCTCTCATATCTCACAACCCTAAGCAGCCATTCAACACTTGCAACTCTCTCAACTCGCTCGATTTCTACAACTGAACATGGACAAAACAGAATTCATTATCTTTCCTACTCCTCACTAAACACCCCCACCTGACACATCCATCAATGTCAATGGCGGCTCACTTTCCCCAGTGCCACATGCTCGCTGCCTGGGCGTAACTCTAGACTCTGTTCTCTCTTTCAAGCCACACATTCAAGCCCTCTCCACCTCCTGTCACCTCCAACTCAAAAAAAATTCCCGGATCCGTGCATTCCTTTCCCAAGAAGCTGAAAAAACCCTAGTGCATGCCCTTTGTTATGATTCAGTGACCGAGGAAAATCAAAAATGAACAAAAACGCGTAAACCCAAAAAGTAACCAGAGTGGCTGGAACCTTAACGGACTGCAGACCAAATACTGACCCACAACTAGAAGTAGCCATGGGGCGTGCCTACCATGACCTAGTCACCTCAATACAGCTGGAGAACTAAATATTCTTACAGAGAAATATAAGAAAAACTAATCTGCCTCGGAGCAGTCCCCAAAGATAAAGATAGCCCTCACATTTAAAGACTGCGGTGATATAGGAAAACACAATACATAGCTAGAAAACAGATTCAGCAAAGATGAAGCCCAAACTATCTGTATAGGAAAGGATAGGAAAGAGCACTGTCTGCAGCCGTAAAAACCCTAATAAATCTAAGCACGCCTGATATGGAAAAGCCCTGAGCCCACACAGGCTCTCCCCCACTAAATCAATACTCTGGTGTTACTGGGATCCAAAAAACACTAATAAAGATGAGGGACTGAAGCATGACAAAACACAATACATAGCAGAACATGGAGCTAGGTATACAGACACTCCCAGCAGGGAATAATCAAACTCCACCGAAAACTCCACAGAGGCAAAATCAGGAATCAAGCATTAGTATCAAAACAGAAAAAACAACAAAAAAGTGGAAGCAATAGGCAGAGGTACAAAGACCAACTTATCTGAGAGGAGTTCTGGTAGAGAGAAGGGCTGGTTTCAGAATGTCCTTAGCACACACGAGATACATTGAGCACCAACAAGGAACAGGAGAAAACTACTCAGTTATATAGGCCCAATCTGAAGGACCTGATTGCCAGTCCTCCACAGGTGTCTGGCTACCATTCAACAAGTCAACTGCACTACCAGCACTGACCACAAGAGGGAGTCCGAAACTGGAAAATCTATTCACAACAGCCCTTATTAGTTCCTGCCTGGATTATTGCAACCTCCTGCTCTGCAGCCTTCTTTCTAGCAGTCTCGCACCCCTACAATCTATTCTAAATTATGTTGTTATGCTGCCAGACTAATCTAACTGTCCCCCTGCCACTCCCCGACCTCTCCTCTTTGCCAATCCCTTCACTGGCTTCCCATTGCCCAATGACTCCAGTTCAAAATCCTAACCATGACCTACAAAGCCATCCACAACCTGTCTCCTATGACCCGCCCACCCCAGGGCTATGGGACACCCGGTGCCGGGCCGGACTAGTCCGAGGGTAGTCAGTGGTGGCGGGGCCTGACTCTGTGACCCTGGCGGGAGTCAATTTATATGGCTTAGTGTTGGGGTGATTAAAGTTTATAATATTCATGACGCCACCTGTGGTTTGCGGCTATTAAGCCGCCGCTGCTGTATGGGGCCTCCGGGGTGATGGAATGGCAGCTTGGATGGTCCTGCTCCCCACAGGTGGAGCGGTACCCCAGGGCAACAGTTGGTGCTTGTAAGTGTCGATCTAGTGATGGAAGTTTATGCAGTGATGGAAGTCTATGCAGTGAAATAACGGAGACAACACCAGGGGGTGCAGTTTCAAGGTCTTTACTCACAGTTCCTGGCTGGTGCACACTGGTGCCGTTGGACTGCTGGAACCTACTGTCAGGGACCTCCGCCAATCCTGGGTAGCTCTGGGGGCGAAAGCCGGTGCACCCCTCTATTGTGTTCCTTTCTTCAGCTGACTTCTAAGCCTTGCCTTTACTGGATGAACCTGGCTTGGCCTCCATTACAGCCTTCGGGCCAGGGGCTTTCCTAGTAAGTGTTCTACCTCCTTTCCAGAGGTTCTGCTGTGGGCTGTGGCCCGGGGTGTTTGCAACTACCCTGGGCCTCGGTTTTTACCTTTGGAATTGACTTCTCTTCCTCCAGTTTCTAGGGACCGTTCCCTGTGTGCAGCTTGATCCCTCCACCTGATTGTTCTGTGGAACAGGCCACTAGCCTGAAAGCTGTCTGTGGCCCTGGAATCTCCTCTGTTCTGCTTGGTGTCATCTGGGCCTAGCCGGGCCCCAGGGTCTTAACCAGGAAGCGTCACTTTCTTCTTCTTGTTCCTGACTGACTAGAGCACTACTCTTCTTACTCCTCTCCTCCTTCTCCCTGAGGTAAACTTAAACTCTCACTGCTCCTCTGCCTCACGCAGACCTCCTCTCTCCCCTCCTCCCTAAGGTAAACTGAAGCTAACTGATTCCTGCTTCTACTCTAACACTAGCTGTTGGCTCCTCCCACCTCCCTGTTGCTAAGCTCCCCTCCTATGGGAGCAGGGATGGGTCTTACGGCCCCCCCAGCATGCAGCCTGGGGGGGTTGCTGCCACTGTCCTTGGTCCCTGTGTGTGCCAAACAATGGGTGTAGTGTAAATTTGCCTGTGGACCGGCGTTCACTCCTTTCCTTACCCAGGATGGGACATCACACCTCTGGCTGGGGTGCAATGTTCCTGTGGCGACGGAAGCCTCAGGGGCGCCACACTCCCTCACAGCGAATCCCAGCACGTCCGCGGGCTGAAACAACAAGAACAGTGGAAGAAACTGCAAAAGACATTTTACATGCATGTAACAAAAACATTTTTAAAACTTTTCATCCCTTTATGGGAGGCACATATTCTTGAACGTTACAAAAGGATAATATAAACTTTAAAGTCTTTTCTAAACTAGAGTAGACCAGCCACATTACGTCCAGTGGCCTGGTTACACATCAACAGTGGGAGGGTCATCTTCAAAAAGAACAGGGGTCAAGGATTCAGGAATAGGGTGTCATCTTCGAAAAGCAAAAAGGGCAGACATACAGGGTCTATTTACTGTCCTGACTCCATTAACTCCTTGTCGTCCTCCACCCGGGTCTCCGACCCTTGATGGCGCCCACTGGGGCTCCGACCCTAGCGACGGTCAACAAGTCAGACAAGGTCCTCCTCCTTCCACCTCTTGTGCTTGGTGGCGTCTCCTGGAGAACTTAGGGACGTTCAACAAAGACAGGAGGCATTATTTCTGGAGCAGGTCCTTTAAAACTTTCAACTCAAACTTTTAACTTCAGGGGTTAAATTACAGATGCGGCTACCATCGCAGGGGACCGCACTGTGCCAACGTCGTACGGGACACCGGACTTCCTCTCCAGGTACAATACATCCCCGGGCTCTGGACCTCCAGTGGGAACGATGGCGGGGGCAGCGTACACAGTACCTCTTGATCCCGGAGTGGTGCTACAGAGGGCTCACTTGTCACGGTGCTGTCGGGTCCTGGCTCCGAGCTGAGAGGGGATGCTGTGGGGTGATAGTATCAGAGCTGATTCCTTGTCTGGCCTGGCCGGACGGGATGCCGCTGCCCGGGACGTCGCAGCAGGAACTTCAGTCGGGATCGCAGCATGGATCACAGCTTGCGTCGCAGCGGGCATCGCAGCATGGATCTCAATGGGCATCGCAGCAGGGACTCCAGAGACGCCGGTGGGAGGGCTGGGTAAGGGACCCACGAGGCAGTCTGGTCCCAGGCTTTCAGGAGCGCTGCTGAGATTGGTGGTAACAGGCCGGGTTTCGGCGGGGCCAGTGGAGGCCTCGTGTAGGCCGGCAGGTGGGTTGCACTGCGGGGTGACATCGGCGCATGCCAGAGGACTGGGCAGGAACCCCACCTGGCAATCTGGGCTCCGCCAGTCGGGGGTAACATTCTCCTTACCCGGCTCCGCAGCAACTGCTGGATCTTCTCCACTCTTCAGGACACAGGACGCTGCCCGGTTCTCAGGTGAATGTCCAGGCTCGGCCACTCCTCCTCTGGCTGCTCGTTGCTCGACGTCCATCCTTCTAGCTTCTTCACGCGCCATTTCTTATTCCTCCGCTCTGCATAGCGGGCTCCACTTCGCGCTCCTTCTTGCAGACCAAGGGGGCGGGGGCTTACTTTCGCGCCCTTTCTCCAGGCACGACCCCCTTCTTCCCGTGCTTAGTAGCTTCAATGGCGGCGGTTTTTACTCAGTAACACAGTCTTTAAAAACAGTTTTGCAAGGCACACAGTACCCGGTGGGGGCCGGGCACATTATCCTGTTCGAGACGCCAAAGTTCACTTGCCCACCCCAGGGCTATGGGATACCTGGTGCCGAGCCGGACTAGTCCGGGGGTAGTCAGTGTTGGCGGGGCCCGACTCCATAACCCTGGTGGGAGTCAATTAATATGGCTTAGTGTTGGGGTGATTAAAGTTTATAATATTCGTGATGCCACCTGTGGTTTGCGGCTATTAAGCCGCCGCTGCTGTATGGGGCCTCCGGGGTGATGGAATGGCAGTTTGGATGGTCCTGCTCCCCACAGGTGGAGTGGTACCCCAGGGCAACAGTTGGTGCTTGTAAGTGTCGATGTAGTGATGGAAGTCTATGCAGTGATGGAAGTCTATGCAGTGAAATAACGGAGACAACACCAGGGGGTGCAGTTTCAAGGTCTTTACTCACAGTTCCTGGCTGGTGCACACTGGTGCCGTTGGACTGCTGGAACCCACTGTCAGGGACCTCCGCCGATCCTGGGTAGCTCTGGGGGCAAAAGCCGGTGCACCCCTCTATTGTGTTCCTTTCTTCAGCTGACTTCTAAGCCTTGCCTTTACTGGATGAACCTGGCTTGGCCTCCATTACAGCCTTCGGGCCAGGGGCTTTCCTAGTGGGTGTTCTACCCCCTTTCCAGAGGTTCTGCTGTGGGCTGTGGCCCGGGGTGTTTGCAACTTACCTGGGCCTCGGCTTTTACCTTTGGAATTGACTTCTCTTCCTCCAGTTTCTAGGGACCATCCCCTGTGTGCAGCTTTATCCCTCCACCTGATTGTTCTGTGGAACAGGCCACTAGCCTGAAAGCTGTCTGTGGCCCTGGAATCCCCTCTGTTCTGCTTGGTGTCACCTGGGCCTAGCCGGGCCCCAGGGTCTTCACCAGGAAGCGTCACTTTCTTCTTCTTGTTCCTGACTGACTAGAGCACTACTCTTCTTACTCCTCTCCTCCTTCTCCCTGAGGTAAACCTAAACTCTCACTGCTCCTCTGCCTCACGCAGACCTCCTCTCTCCCCTCCTCCCTGAGGTAAACTGAAACTAACTGATTCTTGCTTCTACTATAGCACTAGCTGTTGGCTCCTCCCACCTCCCTGTTGCTAAGCTCCCACCCTATGGGAGCAGGGATGGGTCTTACGGCCCCCCAGCATGCAGCCTGGGGGGGTTGCTGCCACTGTCCTTGGTCCCTGTGTGTGCCTAACAATGGGTGTAGTGTAAATTTGCCTGTGGACCGGCGTTCACTCCTTTCCTTACCCAGGATGGGACATCACACCTCTGGCTGGGGTGCAATGTTCCTGTGGCGAAGGAAGCCTAAGGGGCGCCACACCTACCTACATCTGTGACTTAGTCTCCCAGTACTTACCTGCACGTAACCTTCGATCTTCATAAGATCGCCTTCTTTACTCCCCTCTCATCTCCTCTTCCCACCATCACATCTAATATTTCTCCCATGCCTCCCCCATACTCTGGAATGCTCTGCCACAACATATCAGACTGTCTCCTACCGTGAAAAGCTTTAAAAGGAACTTGAAGACCCACCTCTTCCGACAAAACTACAACCTGCCATAACCCTCAGTCTTATACAGTGCCGCATGACCAGCTTTACCCTCACCTACTGTATTCTCACCCATCCCTTGTAGACTGTGAGCCCTCGCGGGCAGGTACCTCCATCCTCTTGTGTCTGTGCCTTGTATTTTTTATGAGTATTGCCAAGTCAATACCATAAAAACAAGAACAGGAACAGAGTAGTCAAAACAGTAGTCAGGCAGCAAAATAGTCGAAACTAGCTTTGAGGTCAGAAACAGGAATCAAACCAGAGCTTGGCAGTGGCAGAAAAACAGAAGTTAAACAAAGTAAAATAACCTATATCTGACAATTAGGGGTATGAAGCCAGAGATTTAAAAAGTTAGAGTCCTGCCCAAGGCGCACATAATTTAGTTAAAAAAATGTTAAGGTTACTAAGCTTATGAGTGAAACCTCAAGATCTTTGGCTCGATGGCACCACTAGTCCTAACACAGTATACAGTGCCTACAAGTAGTATTCAACCCCCTGCAGATTTAGCAGGTTTACACATTCGGAATTAACTTGGCATTGTGACATTTGGACTGTAGATCAGCCTGGAAGTGTGAAATGCACTGCAGCAAAAAAGAATGTTATTTCTTTCTTTTTCTTTTTTTTTTAAATTGAGAAAAGTTTATTCAGAGGGTCATTTATTATTCAACCCCTCAAACCACCAGAATTCTGTTTGGTTTTCCTAAAGTATTAAGAAATATTTCAGGCACAAAGAACAATGAGCTTCACATGTTTGGATTAATTATCTCTTTTTCCAGCCTTTTCTGACTAATTAAGACCCTCCCCAAACTTGTGAACAGCACTCATACATGGTCAACATGGGAAAGACAAAGGAGCATTCCAAGGCCATCTGAGACAAGATCGTGGAGGGTCACAAGGCTGGCAAGGGGTACAAAACCCTTTCCAAGGAATTGGGCCCACCTGTCTCCACTGTTGGGAGCATCATCCAGAAGTGGAAGGCTTATGGTACTACTGTTAGCCTTCCACGGCCTGGACAGCCTTTGAAAGTTTCCTCCCGTGCCGAGGCCAGGCTTGTCCGAAGAGTCAAGGCTAACCCAAAGACAACAAGGAAGGAGCTCCGGGAAGATCTCATGGCAGTGGGGACATTGGTTTCAGTCAATACCATAAGTAACGTACTCCACCGCAATGGTCTCCGTTCCAGACGAGCCCGTAAGGTACCTTTACTTTCAAAGCGTCATGTCAAGGCATGACGCTTCTACAGTTTGCTCATTATCACTTGGAGGACTCTGAGACAGACTGGTTCAAGGTTCTCTGGTCTGATGAGACCAAGATTGAGATCTTTTGTGCCAACCACACACGTGACGTTTGGAGACTGGATGGCACTGCATACGACCCCAAGAATACCATCCCTACAGTCAAGTATGGTGGTGGCAGCATCATGCTGTGGGGCTGTTTCTCAGCCAAGGGGCCTGGCCATCTGGTCCGCATCCATGGGAAGATGGATATCACGGCCTACCTGGAGATTTTGGCCAAGAACCTCCGCTCCTCCATCAAGGATCTTAAGATGGGTCGTCATTTCATCTTCCAACAAGACAACGACCGAAAGCACACAGCCAAGAAAACCAAGGCCTGGTTCAAAAGGGAAAAAATCAAGGTGTTGCAGTGGCCTAGTCAGTCTCCTAACTAGAGTTGAGCGCGGTTCGTGGTTCTCCAGTTCTAGGCTCGAGTGATTTTGGGGCCTGTTCTAGATCGAACTAGAACTCGAGCTTTTTGCAAAAGCTCGATAGTTCTAGAAACGTTCGAGAACGGTTCTAGCAGCAAAAAAACAGCTAATTCCTAGCTGGCTTTCCGCTGTAATAGTGTAAGTCACTCTGTGACTCACACTATTATGACATTTCAGTGTATAGTGTGCGTGAACAGCGCCTTCAGATCACTCCTGTTTCTATAATGGCCATTTTTTTTTTTTTTTCCTTGTCTTCCTTCCCTAAGCGCGCGCGTCTTGTGGGGCGGGCCAGCATGTCAGCCAATCCCAGACACCCACACACAGCTAAGTGTACTTTTAGCCAGAGAAGCAACGGCATGTGTGATAGGATGTCCATGTCACATGTCCCTGCATTATAAAACCGGACATTTTCCTCCAGGACGCCATTATCTCTTCTGCGTCCTTGGTGTCAGACATCACTGGCGCAGCTCCGTCCTGAGTCCTATCGCTGATACAGCTGTATGCGCTCCATACACAGCGCTGGACAGCATAGGGATAGCACTTTCCATCAGTCCTTTTAAGGGCTCGTACCGGCAGGGTCAGAGCCATAGGTGACAGGTCCTGAAAACAGCGACTGAGTCTGCGTAGCAAAGGTCAGGGTTTTTCTCCCTGCATTTCCCTATTAGGAGGGAATAGAAAGGCAGGCTTCCATTCCTCTACCCAGAGACCCACAATCCTGGCACTGTACCCTCCTGTCCTCTGCACACTCCAACTCATTATAACTAAGCCATTATACTAGCAAACACTCAGTGTACCTAGTGGCATCTTAACGTGGCTATTGGACTTTGCTATAGTCCCACTAATGCAAAGACATTTGCAGCACCTCTGCCTGCATTGCACACTCCAACTCATTATAACTAAGCCATTATACTAGCAAACACTCAGTGTACCTAGTGGCATCCTAAACGTGGCTATTGGACTGTTGTCTAGTCACACTAGTGCAAAGACATTTGCAGCACCTCTACCTGCATTGCACACTCCAACTCATTATAACTAAGCCATTATACTAGCAAACACTCAGTGTACCTAGTGGCATCCTAACGTGGCTATTGGACTTTGCTATAGTCCCACCAGTGCAAAGACATTTGCAGCACCTCTGCCTGCATTGCACACTCCAACTCATTATAACTAAGCCATTATACTAGCAAACACTCAGTGTACCTAGTGGCATCCTAACGTGGCTATTGGACTTTGCTATAGTCCCACTAGTGCAAAGACATTTGCAGCACCTCTGCCTGCATTGCACACTCCAACTCATTATAACTAAGCCATTATACTAGCAAACACTCAGTGCACATAGTGGCATCCTAACGTGGCTATTGGACTTTGCTATAGTCCCACTAGTGCAAAGACATTTGCAGCACCTCTACCTGCATTGCACACTCCAACTCATTATAACTAAGCCATTATACTAGCAAACACTCAGTGTACTTAGTGGCATCCTAACGTGGCTATTGGACTGTTGTCTAGTCACACTAGTGCAAAGACATTTGCAGCACCTCTACCTGCATTGCACACTCCAACTCATTATAACTAAGCCATTATACTAGCAAACACTCAGTGTACTTAGTGGCATCCTAACGTGGCTATTGGACTGTTGTCTAGTCACACTAGTGCAAAGACATTTGCAGCACCTCTACCTGCATTGCACACTCCAACTCATTATAACTAAGCCATTATAATAGCAAACACTCAGTGTACATAGTGGCATCCTAAACGTGGCTATTGGACTGTTGTCTAGTCACACTAGTGCAAAGACATTTGCAGCACCTCTACCTGCATTGCACACTCCAACTCATTATAACTAAGCCATTATACTAGCAAACACTCAGTGTACCTAGTGGCATCCTAAACGTGGCTATTGGACTGTTGTCTAGTCACACTAGTGCAAAGACATTTGCAGCACCTCTACCTGCATTGCACACTCCAACTCATTATAACTAAGCCATTATACTAGCAAACACTCAGTGTACCTAGTGGCATCCTAAACGTGGCTATTGGACTTTTGTCTAGTCACACTAGTGCAAAGACATTTGCAGCACGTCTGTCTGCATTGCACACTCCAACTCATTATAACTAAGCCATTATACTAGCAAACACTCAGTGTACCTAGTGGCATCCTAACGTGGCTATTGGACTTTGCTATAGTCCCACTAGTGCAAAGACATTTGCAGCACCTCTGTCTGCATTGCACACTCCAACTCATTATAACTAAGCCATTATACTAGCAAACACTCAGTGTACCTAGTGGCATCCTAACGTGGCTATTGGACTTTGCTATAGTCCCACTAGTGCAAAGACATTTGCAGCACCTCTGCCTGCATTGCACACTCCAACTCATTATAACTAAGCCATTATACTAGCAAACACTCAGTGTACCTAGTGACATCCTAATGTGGCTATTGGACTGTTGTCTAGTCACACTAGTGCAAAGACATTTGCAGCACCTCTACCTGCATTGCACACTCCAACTCATTATAACTAAGCCATTATACTAGCAATTGATGCTGCCAGTTTAAGGGCCGTAGTTGCATTGTCAGGGATATTTATTCTTTATTATTCTGCTGTTAATAAATCTAGACCACCGCTGCAATCTACACCACCTCTCAATTTTTACTACCACATTTTAAGTGCACAATCTTGTCACAATCAACATGAGTGGCAAAATGACAGATGCTGGTGGAAAGGGGAAGAGGCGTGGTGGAAAAGGAAAAAAAGGTTTTGACCGTGGGGAAGGTGGCAAAGCTCCATTATCATCTGCTGAAGATAGACCATCTACCAGCAAAAGTAAGATGTCTACTACTTACCGTGGACAATCCGATGTGCTCCCTTTTTTACGGACACGAGCAACAGGAACAAAGGTAGATGATGGCCAAAAAAGAAAAATGCTTGAATGGATCTCAAGTGGTCCAACAAGTGCCCTCTCAGCCACTTCAAGTACCGCATCCAAAAAACACCAGTCCTCTGAGTTGTCATCCCAATCAAACTTGCTTTCTCCCAGCTCTGAAGTCTCCATCAGCCCTGCACAGTATGGTGGAACTGAGATGGCTGAGTCTGCAGTGCTGTTCAGTCACACTATAGCCTGGGAATCAGAGGTCTGCTCCTAAGCTACAGTGAGTACAGAACAGGAAATGGTCTGCAGTGATGCCCAGAACCTTTGTGACTCTGATTCAGGCCGTGAGGACCAAGTTTCTGAGCATAATGTTGACCCTTTGTCACAAACTGTAACACCTGTGGTTATAGACAATGAGGAACATACTGATGAAGATGAGACGCAGATACCCGATTGGGATGACAACTTAAATATTCGGTCAGGGCAAGAAGAGCCTCGGTCTGAGGGGGAGGGGAGTGCAAACACAACAATTGATGATGAAGTTCTAGATCCCACCTACTGTCAACCCACAGTCAGGCACTCGAGGAGGTCAACAGAGGCGGTGGAGGAGGATGCAACCGACGACGAAGTTACCTTGCGCCTTCCTGGACAGAGTCGGAGCACTGGTAGCACGTCTACAACTGCATCCTCAGCCACCACTCTGCCTATGAGCATTATTCGGGGTGGATCAACAGGTCGCATGGCCTCTAAGCCTTGCCTAGCCTGGTCCTTTTTTGACATAAAAAAAGATCGCCCAAATTATGTGATCTGTAAACTTTGTCATGGTTCTCTTAGTAGAGGTCAAAACCTCAGCAGTTTGACAACTTCTTCCATGAATCGTCACATGAATAAATATCATAGGTCCCGGTGGGAAGCTCACTGTGCTGCAATGCGGCCTAGCGGAGCGAACCATCCACGGCCTGCCCCTTCCAGTGCATCCGCGCGCTCTTCATCTTCTAGGACTGTGGGGACAGCTGTCACACCTGTTTTTCCACGCACAACTTCCACCACTGTAACCGCAACAGGCAGTTTGCTTGGTAGGTCGTCAGTTGGTTTGGAAGGGGAAACAAGTGAGTGTGTACAGCTCTCTCAGACATCGATAGCACCTACGTTGGATGAAGGCAACATCATGTCTCCGCCTGCACTTTCCTCACAAACCTGCATTTTTCCAGGGACACCCTACTCAACACCGTCTACACACAGCAGCCAGATCTCTGTCCCTCAGATGTGGTCACATAAAAGGCCACTTCCTGCGACCCATGACAAAGCTAAGAGGTTGACTCTATCCCTCTGTAAGCTCTTGGCTACCGAAATGCTGCCTTTCCGCCTAGTGGACACACAGGATTTTAAAGACCTTATGTCTGTCGCTGTGCCCCAGTACCAGATGCCTAGTCGCCACTACTTCTCTAAGAAAGGTGTGCCCGCGCTACACCAGCATGTCGCACACAACATCACCGCTTCCTTGAGAAACTCTGTGTGTGAACGGGTGCATTTCACCACCGATACTTGGACCAGTAAGCATGGACAGGGACGTTACATGTCGCTGACTGGGCACTGGGTAACTATGGTGATAGATGGTGAAGGGTCTGCTGCACAAGTCTTGCCGTCCCCACGACTTGTGTGTCAATCCTCTGTCTGTCCAAGTTCCGCCACTGCTTCTGCCTCCTCCACCTCATCTGGGTCCTCCACCTCCGCCCCAAGCCTGCCTGGTCAGGCCACCAGCGTTCTCACTGCGCAGAAGGAATCACGCACCCCTCATTACTATGCTGGCAGCAGAGCGCAACGGCATCAGGCGGTCTTTAGCTTGACATGTCTTCGGAATAAGAGTCACACAGCTGAGAAGTTGTGGTCAGCTCTGCGGTCCGAGTTTAATAAATGGTTGTCTCCACTCAACCTTCAGCCTGGTAAGGCCGTGTGCGACAGTGCTGCAAACCTGGGTGTGGCCCTTCGCCTGGGCAAGGTGACACATGTACCTTGTATGGCTCACGTGTTGAACCTTGTCGTCCAGCAATTTTTAACACACTATCCCGGCCTAGATGGCCTTCTGAACAGGGCACGAAAACTGTCTACTCACTTCCGCCGTTCAAGCGCCGCAGCTGAGCGACTTGCATCGCTCCAGAAGTCTTTCGGCCTGCCGGTTCATCGCCTGAAATGCGATGTGGCGACACGCTGGAATTCAACTCTCCACATGTTACAGCGACTGTGGCAGCACCGCCGAGCCCTGGTGCAATACGTCATGACGTATAGCCTGGGCCAACGAGATGCAGAGGTGGGGCAGATCACCCTGATGGAGTGGTCTCAGATCAAGGACCTATGCACCCTTCTGCACAGTTTCGACATGGCGACGAATATGTTTAGCGCTGACAATGCCATTATCAGCATGACGATTCCAGTCATTTACATGCTGGAGCACACGCTAAACACTATTCGGAGTCAGGGGGTGGGACAACAGGAAGGGGAGGAACTACAGGAGGATTCATATGCGCAAGGGACAACAACATCACCAAGGTCCAGACGTTCATCATCATCAACGCAGCAGGCGTGGGACCATGGGAGACAGGGATCAACAAGGGTGCATAGTAGCAGGCGAAATGTTGAGGAAGGTGCAGGAGAACATGAAGAAATGGAGGACGAACTGTCCATGGACATGGAAGACTCAGCGGATGAGGGAGACCTTGGTCAAATTTCAGTTGAAAGAGGTTGGGGGGAGATGTCAGAGGAAGAAAGAACGGGTAGCACCTCTATGCCACAAACACAGCGTGGACTTGGTCCGCATGGCTGCGCAAGACACATGAGTGCCTTCTTGTTGCACTACCTCCAACATGACACTCGTATTGTCAAAATTAGAAGTGATGATGACTACTGGATTGCCACACTATTAGATCCCCGGTACAAGTCCAAATTTTGTGACATAATTCCAGCCATACAAAGGGACGCACGTATGCAGGAGTATCAGCAGAAGCTGTTACTCGATCTTAGCTCGGCTTTTCCACCAAACAACCGTGCAGGTGCAGGGAGGGAATCTCCCAGTTGTAACTTGCCAAACATGGGACGGTCTCGTCATCTTCAACAGTCTACCCGTACCAGTAGGACCGTATCTGGTGCTGGTAACAGCAATTTTATAGAATCTTTTCATAATTTTTTTAGACCCTCTTTTGCAAGGCCACCAGAGACAACAAGTCTGACACATAGTCAACGGCTGGAGAGGATGATACAGGAGTATCTCCAAATGAACATCGATGCCATGACTTTGCAAATGGAGCCTTGCTCCTTTTGGGCTTCAAATCTGGAAAAATGGCCAGAGCTCTCCAGTTACGCCTTGGAGATTTTGTCGTGTCCAGCTGCCAGCGTTGTCTCTGAACGTGTCTTCAGTGCTGCTGGGTGTGTGCTGACAGATAAGCGCACGCGTCTGTCCAGTGACAATGTGGACAGACTGACGTTCATCAAAATGAACAAGTCATGGATCCAGAAGGAATTTACTACCCCTGTGTCATCCTGGGGAGAGTAAATGCTTGTGAATTTGGAATGTGCTTGATGCAAATCAAAACATCCTGTTTGCAACTAGGGCACAAGTGCTGCCACTGAATGGGTGGGTGTGTGTGGGGCACAATTTTTGGAAAAAAAAGGGAGACTCCGCTTGGAGTAACCCTTGCTTGCTGTGTTTTTAAAAGAAGCCAAGATGAACAGAGCTGGGATCAGGAAAGACTTTGCTACCTACCCTGGTGTCATCCTGGGGACGGTTAATTAGGCCGTATTTTTGAATGTGCTTGATGCTAATCTAGCTGTGAAGTGCACAACTAGGGCACAAGTGCTGCCACTGAATGGGTGGGTGTGTGTGGGGCACAATTTTTGGATAAAAAGGGAGACTCCGCTTGGAGTAACCCTTGCTTGCTGTGTTTTTAAAAGAAGCCAAGATGAACAGAGCTGGGATCAGGAAAGACTTTGCTACCTACCCTGGTGTCATCCTGGGGACGGTTAATTAGGCCGTATTTTTGAATGTGCTTGATGCAAATCTAGCTGTGAAGTGCACAACTAGGGCACAAGTGCTGCCACTGAATGGGTGGGTGTGTGTGGGGCACAATTTTTGGAAAAAAAGGGAGACTCCGCTTGGAGTCACCTTGCGGTGTTTTACATGATTTTAGAAGGGCGTGCCATATCTATATCTGTGTCTCCTCTTTTTCCTTGTCCTGCTGTTTTGTTTTCGCATGAGTATATGTCCTTGTCACTTTCCCATGTGTTTGTGTTGTGTTGTGAGTTGTTTGTCACCTTTAGGACACCTTTGAGGGTGTTTTCTAGGTGTTTTTATGTGTTTGTGATTGCCTGCCATTGTTTCCTATGCAGTTCGAGTTCGGTTCGTCGAACGTTCGACGAGCCGAACTCGAACGGGACCTCCGTTCGGCGAGCCGACCTCGAGCCGAACCGGGACCGGTTCGCTCATCTCTACTCCTGACCTTAACCCAATTGAAAACTTATGGAAGGAGCTCAAGATTAAAGTCCACATGAGAAACCCAAAGAACCTAGATAACTTGGAGAAGATCTGCATGGAGGAGTGGGCCAAGGTAACTCCAGAGACCTGTGCCGGCCTGATCAGGTCTTATAAAAGACGATTATTAGCTGTAATTGCAAACAAGGGTTATTCCACAAAATATTAAACCTGGGGGTTGAATAATAACTGACCCACACTTTTATGTTGAAAATTTATTAAAATTTAACTGAGCAACATAACTTGTTGGTTTGTAAGATTTATGCATCTGTTAATAAATCCTGCTCTTGTTTGAAGTTTGCAGGCGCTAACTTATTTGCATCTTATCAAACCTGCTAAATCTGCAGGGGGTTGAATACTACTTGTAGGCACTGTACTAAATTGTTGCCCAGGAACATTCCTTACATTAGCACCCTGACACCCAGTGGGGGTCCTCCAGAACTTTAGGAATAGGCTAACCAGAAAAATACTAATGGAACCCCTTGATTCACTTATCCGCGATGATGTTACTTGATGAAACCCAAGATGTTACTTCTGACTCCTATCCTTTCCAATGAACAAGATATTGCAGTGATTCTCTCACAACAACCCAAGAATCAAATAACTTTTGTATTACATACTTCAGACTGGAACTAACCAACACAAGAGAAAGATTACTAAGTTTGTAAAATGGAATTTTGTAATCAGAGATTTGTGGAATATGTCAGTTTCCAAATGAAAGGTAGCAGTTTAAAATGGAAGGATACTGAATTAATGACCTCAGTAGTTTCATAAAGATAAATGAACTGAGGTCTTAGCTTTGCTGAAAGGACCTAAAAGGGGTATAATGGTAGTCAATGAGAAACGGAAGCATTTTTCTGGAATACCGTCTTTATTTTTCTGGAAGACCCTCTTTCTGGAGGAGGTTTGGAGGGAATGAAAATCACTGAAATGGATGTAAAAAACACTCAAATGGACTGGGAACAGCATGGGGAAGATGTCTTTGAAGCACTTCTGACTCCCAGGTCATTGATGGGAACAGTAGTGACAAAGTACAGTATAAGACCAATTTTACGGACTGATAATAAAATGTACAAAACTAAAGATAAAACGCATTTTACAGGAAAAAAGTTAAAAGGAATATGTCAGCAGGTTTTTGCTACCATATTTGAGAGCAGCATGATGTAGGTAAAGAGATCCTGAATTCAATGATCTGTCACTTAAGGGTGCTTTACACACTGCGATATCGGTAACGATATATCATCCGGGTCACGTCAGTAGTAACACACATCCGGCGCCGTTACCGACATCGCAGCGTGTAACACCAATGAGCGACAATCAACGAGCACAAAAACGTGAAAAATCGTTGCTCGTTGACACGTCGCTCATTTCCTTAATGTCATTGCTGCTGCATGTATGATGTTGTTCTTCGCTCCTGCGGCACCACACATCGTTGTGTGTGACACCGCAGGAGCGACGAACATCTCCTTACCTGCCTCCACTGGCAATGCGTAAGGAAGGAGGTGGGCGGGATGTTACATCCCGCTCATCTCCGCCCCTCCGCTTCTATTGGACACCTGCCGTATGACGTCACTGTGACGGCGCACAAACCGCCCCCTTAGAAAGGAGGCGGTTCGCCGGCCAGAGCGACGTTGCAGGGCAGATAAGTCCGTGTGACGGGGACTAACGAGGTTGTGCGCCGCGGGCAGTGATTTGCCCTTGTCACACAACCGACGGGGGGCGGATACGCTCGCTTGCGATCTCGCTAGCGAGATCGCAGCGTGTACAGTGCCCTTTAGATTCCTGGGTGCATCCATTATGATACAATGTGCATTTTTAGTTTTAGTCATGCAGCAGACTCCAGAGGGCTGTTCCCACCCACATCAGACTCTCTATAGAGATTTAATAACCAACAATCCCCTAAATGGTGCTTGCATGCAAATATATGTCTCAAAAAGACTCCCTAAGGCAAGGAAGGCAGAAAACTTGCCTTTAAGAGTTAAAACACCATACAAAGAAAAAGTAAATATATTTTATTCACAAATTGATTAAAAATGAACAATTAAAAACAATAAGGAAGCAAAAAATGGAAATAGACAGGGTAAATTTGTGGGACAGTTTATGCGAAAAAATACCAGAGGGACTACTATAAAAAGGTAAAAGAGTTATAGAATATCAAATAACGATGCTCATAAATAGTCTAAAAAAATTCCATTATATATCACAGCTTATTCGTAATTAATATTTATGAGGGGTAATGATAATGACAATAAGTATAAATAGTGATTGTAAAAAAGAATATAAATAGTGTTAAACCACTGTAATTCCAATATTTATACTAAAAATAAAGTGCTTAGTGCTTAATAAATAAGAGGAGTGATGCTGGATCTTAGAATAGATATTACACCAGTGTTACCGGTGCAAATTAGGACCATGTGAAATGGAAACTAGCTAGAAGCATGGCTAATGCGAGTTGGAAGCATGAAAATGAAGATTAGCTGAAGGCATGGCTAGTGCAATTTAGAAGCATGGAAACAAAAGCCAGTATATATGATACCTTGGTGTAGAGTCCTTAGAATTCGCCTGCCCACTGCCCGACACGCGTTTCATTTTGCTTTGGACTTTCTCAAGGGAGGGTGATAATAAGAGTGAGCGAGTGTCTAGAAAATCCAACTATTTATAAAGGACAAGTGAAGCCAGCGCAAGAAATTTCCAAAAATCCTGCCCGTGCATAGCCGGATATGACGGCGTACGAGACATGTGATCCAACCTGACATCATGGGACCCTCGGCCGCCGGCCGTGGAACGCAAGCCCAGACACCATACATCAATGGGCAGTGACTGATGTTCTGCACTCAGAATGCTGGCGGACGGAGGTCAGCAGGAGATTGACATGGCTGTTTGTGAGAAGCGAACCTGTGATTATTTGGGTTCACTGAACCAGTATAGGAAAAAAAAAATTGGGTTTGGTGTGCAAACTTGACCCTGAATAACAAACCCAGGCAAGTCTATGGGAACAAGACATTCGGGCTGTAAAAAGACTATTGTAAGCGCTAGGGGGTTGTGGTGGAAGTTAAATTGGTAAGGGCAGGATAATTATACATACCATATTTCCCGGTGTTTCCCAGAGGATCACGCTGCAGACTCTCTTCCTAGCCTGCTAATTAAAGTTTATCAATATTCACTCCTACCCCTGCCAATACTCTGTGCCAGTGTCTGTGATTAGATGTAGTTTGCTATATGTGCCCCCACCCTATGTCCGCATCTGTGATTGTTTGAGGGCTGGTATTATCAGGATGAGAGGCACAATATTTATTACCTCCAGCCTAAAGATACCATTCCGCAGCTGACCAGAATTGGCGCAAAACATTAGATGTGCCAATCCCGGTGCTTTACCCAGCTCATTCCGATTGCCTTGGTACAGTGGCAATTGGGGTAATATAAGAGGCGAAAGAGAGCTCTGAATTTTCAGCTGCCATCAAAACCTAGAGTAGTAATGGGATGCATCTATGAGACCCCCCATTACTAATCCTGTAAGTGAAAAGAAACAAAACACAAACACTAGAAAAATCATTTGTTTGAAAAAATACACACAACCTTTTTTACCCCTTTATTAACCTTAAAAACACCCTTGAAGATCTGACCTAATTCATACGAAGTCCCACAACAATCTTGTCACTGCTACATCATGAGTGATACGGGGGGACCGGCAGATTAGGACCAGGGGGTATATATCCTAATCGCCAGTCGGGGCCCACCGTGCTCCAGATGACAAAGGAGCTGCTGGCACCTGAGGGTTAGGCGGAGACTATAGAGCTGGATGGCTCTGAGATAACCCAGGAACTCTGGGAACCGGTCACGTGTGTTGGGACACGTCAGACCAGACGACAACCCGATTAGCGTTTTGGTGCACCTAGCGCTACACCAACCACGTGTGCAGGAAACACGTCAGGCCGGGTGGTAACCAGGTAGCGTTGACCGTAAGACCGCCACGAAAGCGCCCTGTCGGCCACGTGTGTAGGACACATCAGGCCGAGCGGTCCTCTGATTAGCGTTTCTGGCCACCTCTCGACTGGCCACGTGTGTGTAGGACACGTCAGGCCAGATGGGTACACCAGTAGCGTTGACCGGGAAGCCGAGGAGGATAAAGAACACCCTGTTAACTCCACAGGGGTCCTGGGGTACGCTGTCTGTGCGCGTAGGGGGCACAACCGGACAGGTGGCGCAGCAGGTGCGTTGTCCGTGTGCGTAGGGGGCACAATCGGACAGGTGGCGCAGCAGGTGCGTTGTCCGTGTGCGTAGGGAGCACAATCGGACAGGAAGCACAGCAGCCGCAGCCCAATTAACGCCACTGGGCTGCTATAGCAAGACTGGAATGGCAGGAGGGAAGCACGGCGCCTGACCCTGATGTGCCGAGCCACGAATCTTGGCGTAACAGGCACCGTTCGCCTAACCCTACCTACTGCTTCCCAACATAGGCTTATGCCGCAATGAGGCTCTAACATGGAGGTGTGCTCTGACTGAGCAAAAGTGAAGACTGCGCACCTCCATGTTGTCTCCAGCCCCTTTTATAACCTGGGTCCGCCCCAAACCCAGGGTGGAACCACCAAGGTCCAATAGCAGAGTGCCATGTCATCAGTGACGTCACATGCGACCTATCCGGAACCGCCACATCATTGATGACCTCATGGCAGCCACGCCCCAAACACTTCACCAGTCATCGTCTGACGACCAATACTGAGGTGCCGGATCATAGGGGCGGGCCTCTGCGAGCTAGTCCGGAGTTGCCACGTCATCAGGACACCTGACACCCTTTGCCCTATCAGGGCCTGCCACCTCACGGACATGCTCAGTGAGGTCCTTACTGGACCTAGCCTCTGGTGCACTAAGTGCCTGAGCATGCCCAGTAGCCTGAACTGAGGACTTAAGCCTGCCTTACATGGTACGATCGATTGTGCGATTTCACAATCGATCGTACCCGCCCCCGTCCTTTCTGCGTCACGGGCAAATCGCTGCCCGTGTCGCACAAAGTCAGTAACCCCAGTCACACATACTTACCTCTCGTGCGACCTCGCTGTGGGCGGCGAACGTCCACTTCCTGAAGTGGGAGGGACGTTTGGCGTCACAGCGACGTCACACGGCCGCCGGCCAATAGAAGCGGAGGGGCGGAGATGAGCAGGATGTAAACATCCCGCCCACCTCCTTCCCTCCACATAGAGCCGGCGGCGGCCGCGGGAGGCAGGTGAGCTGGTCATCGTTCCCGTGGTGTCACACGGAGCGGCGTGTGCTACCACGGAAACAATGATCAACCAAATTAAGCGATATTATGGAACCTAACGAGCAGTACCCGACTCACGATTTGTGAGCGATACTGCGTCGCTAGGAGGTGTCACACAGGCCGGCATCGCCAGCGATGCCGGATGTGCGTCACAAAAGCCGTGACCCCGACGATCTATCGCACGATAGATTGTCTGGTGTAAAGCAGCCTTTAGTCTCAGACATAACACAATCAGGCTGCGCATGCTCACTGGGCAAAACACCGGGCTTAAACTCTGGCTGGGGTAAATCGGCGCACGCATGCACACTAGCCGCCTCTCCACACTTAGACGTGGTGGAAGGAACAGCCAACTGGACGACCCGAGGCACGGCCAAGAACGGCAGCTGGCGCCTGGGCGCAACAGGAACCGCAGCAGGCTGCTTGCGGCTATGGCGCCGCCGGTTTGTAACAATGAGCCTAGAGAGAGCAAAATCACGTCTGCTTTCTACAGGCTCTGGGAAACACTGACATCCGAGGGGGAGCCTGGCTGTGAGCAGTAGATCGCTCAGTTCACCGGAGGTCATGCCCAGGTTCACACGGTATGACCTCCACACAGCTGTGACCAACAGTCATGCATTAGTTCAAAAGTTCTGTTGATTCGACAATCCATCATAACTTTAACTTTTAAGCAACTGCTGGACTGGGAGATTGCAGGTCACGGCTGTGTTCTGCAGTCTGACAATCCGGCAGCACTTTGACTTTGAAGCCACTTCCAGGCTTCAAAGTGAAAGGTTCGAATTACAGGTCATCTCTTGACAGTAAGCTTTGGGGGTTTTTTGCCAGGAGATGCAGATTTGCTGCTGAAATGTATTCACATTTATTTAAGTCCTCGCTGTAAGGTCTTCCTCCAGCATCCTAATTGATGTGCCCCCTTTACTTTATTTGAATATCGCACTGCGCCACCATTGCTTTTGGTGGTGGTGCGTTCACATTGACAGTAATATTGTTTTCATTAAAATAGTGCCACAGTCCACGCAGGACCGAACCAGGAACTCTGGTGCCATTTTTTTAATACATTGCAGTGAAGACTATGAGCTGCAGGGGCACGTGTGCAGATGTAAAATATATATATATATATATATATATATATATATATATATATATATATATATATATATATTCAAATGCGCCGATGCCTCTCATAGTATTCACCGCAGTGTCTTCAATAAAATAGTACCAGAGAGCGCGGTTCGTGCATGCAAAGACTCCTGCACTATTTTAATAAAGACTTAATTAATATATCAGTGCGCATGCACCGCCAACAACAGCAATGGTGGCACTGAGTAATATTCAAATAAAGAAAAGGGGGCACATCATAGAGGACACTGGAGGAGGACTTTACAGGATCTGACCCTCAAAGGCCAGCCTCTTTGTACCCATCAATCAAAGTGCAGTGCATTTGTGCAACTTTGATTAAAGATCGTTCTGCAACCAAGCATCTGATCTTTGTACAACAGGTATGACTGGATTCAGCATCTTAGAGCTAGTATGACACTGCTTTTAATTCATATTTTAAAATCCTGGTAGTTGGTCCTCTTTAAAGCATAACCATTGTTTTAGTTTTTATTTCATAAAGCAATTATACACTTTGTGTATCTTAAGCAACTTTTATACTATATCTTATTAGTCAAATTTGCTTCTTTCTCTGCCAGAATTGATCAGTTATTAGCAGAATTTTCAATTCCGAGGTAAAATCTGTATTCAGTGATGACTTTCCCATTACTAAGGTAAGAGATCTCGGTTGTTACTGATGAGATTCTATTTAAATAGTAGAGGGAGGATGGGGTGGAGCCTTGCCTTTAGCTCCTCTCTCTGCCTCTCGCTCCTCCCTCTGCCTCTAGCTCCTCCCTCTGCCTCTAGCTTCTCCCTCTGCCTCTAGCTCCTCTCTCTGCCTCTGGCTCCTCTCTCTGCCTCTAGCTCCTCCCTCTGACTCTAGCTCTTCCCTCTGCCTCTAGCTATTCCCTCTGACTCTAGCTACTCTCTCTACCTCTAGCTTCTCCCTCTGCCTCTAGCTCCTCCCTCTGCCTCTAGCTCCTCCCTCTGCCTCTAGCTCCTCCCTCTGCCTCAAGCTCTTCCCTCTGACTCTAGCTCTTCCCTCTGCCTCTAGCTATTCCCTCTGACTCTAGCTCCTCTCGTCCTCAAAGAATCTCACCAGTAACAACTGCCATCTCCTACTGTATCTCAATAATGGAAAAGTCTGCACTAAATCCAGATTTTACTTTAGAATTGGGCATTTTGGTAACAACTGATCAATTTTGGCAGAGAAAAAAAGCTAATTGATAGGATATAATATAAAAGTTGCTTATTTTCAAGTGTACTATTGACTTATGAAATAAAATTAAAACAACAGTTATGCTTCCTTTCTTTGTGTGTTGCTACCTCCTTTTGATTGGTCAGCATCACACAGGAGAAAGAAGTAAATGCTACCAGTGAAAACTCCGATTGCATCCACATGAACTTAAAAAAAAGTTATCTAATTAGGTGCCAAACACTTTGCCAATAACTCCACAACTGAGCAGTGGAAAAAAATGTTTTATTCCACTCTGCAGCCACTACAATATTCTTTGCTCGGTTCCACAGAAATATACACTTCAAAGATAAAGGAAAAATGAAAAACTGACAGCTATTTTGTAAAGCTTTGTAGGCCTGGTACTTGATCAATGGGTTTAAAGAAAAACACTGAAAAAGTACATGTGGCCTTAAGGCGAAATTATTAGTGAGGTTAGGATTTTATATGATGGGCTGTACTTTTTTATCTGCTCAGTTAATTTTTCTTATGTCTTCCACCTAATTTGAGATTTAGGAAAAGGAAAACAATATTTGTGCAGGACTTGTGTAGATATGTCTTAACCCTGAACTTTAATTTTATATTTATGAAAAAAAAACAGCTGAATGCATTGAGAATAAGATATTGATTTAAAAATAAATTTCCATTGTATACTGAAATGGTTTCACTCTCCTGGGTTCCTCAGGGACTACTTGTGAAACAAAAGGTAACGTGTTACATGTCAACATCAATGGCAAAAATAAGAAAGTATCACTTGGAATGAGACAATGAAAAAAAGGATTTGTTCATAAAACCTAACTTAGGCCAGTCCTTAATACTAGAAGTCCCAGAGAGGGGTCATTTAACATTTCTACCTTTGGAACCCAGAGACGGGTCGAATAACCTAAAGGATTTTAGCTAACATCCTATAATCACTGCCCTTTGTTCTGTAATTAAGGCCATTACTGTCGCACCACAGGAGGTTGTTGTTTTCCATTGGGTTTAGCCATTTAGTTTCTAGTTAGTTCTATTCAGTTTAGACTAAGGGTCATTTGACCCTCTTTCGGGACTTTAGGGGGGAGCTCGAAATTTCTGGGACTTCTAGGAACAAACGCAAAGGTTGTGTCTGGTGCTGAAGCTCTATTCACTTGACTACATGAAATGTATTTATTCTTTTACGAAAACGATATTTCCTGGTCAGCTACTTTCATGTTTATAATTAGAGAAATACACTGCTTAGTTGTGAATCCTCTATTATGCTAAGGAGAAAGAACACGTTTTTTATTCAGCGAACAAATAGAAGAAATAGTAAAGGCAACAAAACTCTACAAGAGGAGAGAACAAATAGAAAAAAGGAGAATTTAAATGACAGGGAAAATAGGTAACAGCTGCATTTGACAAGTGGCTCAAGCGTTAACTACAAGGAATCTGTTGGTAGAGTACTACAGAACATATTGTACACATTTGACCTTTTCTGCTCTCTCCGCAAAATAAAGATGCTCTAATCAGTTTTTCAGATACATGGATAAGTACACATTGCTAGAGATTTGTCCGCCTCTTGGTGCTTCAGACAAAAACTAATAGATATGTTCTGAAACACTTATTCTATCATAAGTCAAGAAATAAGGCTTATGAGGACCGTACAATAATGTTCTAAGCAATAAACATTCTCTATAATTCAGAGCTAAACCCGGCTCAGAAGAAAACCTTTGGGGAGTTAGACATCCATGATTATAAATATGATTTCCACAGTATGTGCATACCCCTAATAATCCAGTTGATAATAATTATACAACAAATGACTGGTAATAAGCTGCTTATAATGACATTGGATCACAGAGGGGTGGACTGAAGCTTTCAGGCTCTGATGCAAAGGCTCTTCCTCAGCCAATACAAGCAATTAATTTGTAGCCAAAGCATTCCATCATATCTGTCTGTAAAAATATGAGATTTTACTTTAGTACACAGAGATATATAAGCTATTTTTCAAAGCATTAAAGGGAATCTGCCAGTAGGTTTTTGCTACCTCATCTGACAGCATTGTGATGAAGGCAAACAGATCCAGAATCCAATCGTGTATCACTTAGATTACTGGGTGCCGCCGTTCTGACACATTCAGAATTTTTAGTTTTAGCAATCTAGCAAAGCTGAGAGAGCCGTCCCACACCCACACCATGCTCTCTATAGAGATTGTGACATGCCCACACCGGGGCCTGAGGTGACTTGTTACCAGGCAGCGATTCTGCTCCTGAGGCTCTGTAATGTCATTTAACTAATAGGAAGGGGATGATGAAAGTTTAATCGTAATGCCACCTGTGATAAGCGGCAAGTTGGGTGCCGCCGCTGCAAGATGGGGACCACTGGTGCAGATAGTGACGCAGCTTAGATGGTCCAGCTCTCTACAGGTAGATCTGGGCCCCAGGGTGGATTAGGGTAGTAGTAGGGGATGGCGGGGGTTGCCTGTGGACCCTGTTGGGCGGCATGAAGCTCTATCCATTGGTCCTTTAGGGTCACCTTCCAGCGAATTTGTGTGCGGATGTGGCTTTGTTGCTTGCAGTCACCTCAGCCGCTGGTTTTACTAGTGGAGTTCGTAGGTTCTTCTCCTCTAGCCTAGGGACCAGTCCCCGTGCTGCGGCCAAGTCCTCCACCTGTAGATTATATGTGTAACAAGGCCATGGGAGGTTATGGCACTCCCGTGGTTTCTAGAACCCCTTCTGTCTGTGTCCGAGCCGAGCAGTACAAGCTCCAGGCCAAGTGTCTTCACTCCTCAACCGCTCCTCTCCTTTTCTTCTCTCGCCACACTCCACACTGTCTGAATGTTCCCACTTTAAACATTCCACCCCCCCAGCCTGGCTTTGAATATAATCACGCCCTTGCCATGTCTATTGAGGTGTTACTGAGTGAGGATGTTGTGCTTTATGTGAACCGGTGGTGACCTCCTCTATATCCAGGATGGAATTCCACACCTCTGGATCAGGTGCAGTACCTCTGTAGCGACTGAAGCCTCAGAGGCTCCACAATAGTACATATACAGTAAAGGGTATTTTACACGCTGTGATATCAGTACCGATATCGCTAGCGAGTGTACCCGCCCCTGTCGGTTGTGAGACACGGGCAAATCACTGCCCGTGTTGCACAACATCGCTTACACCCATCACATGGGCTTACCTTCGCTGCGACGTCGCTGTTGCTGGCGAACCACCCCCTTTCTAAGGGGGAGGTTCGTGCGGCGTCACAGCGACATCACACGGCAGCTGTCCAATAGCAGAGGAGCGGCGGAGATGAGTGACTGGAACATGCCGCCCACCTCCTTCCTTCCTCATTGCCGGTGGACGGAGGTAAGGAAATGTTCGTCGCTCCTGCGGTGTCACACATAGCTATGTGTGATGTCGCAGGAACGAGGAACAATATCGCTACTGACCAGACAATGATTTTTCATAAATAAATGACCTCTCTCAGACAAACGATTTTTACTTCTTTTGCAATCATTTAAGGTCGCTCCAGCCTGTCACACGCTGCGATGTCGCTAACGGCGCCGGATGTGCATCACAAATACCGTGACCCCGACGATATATCGTTAGCGATGTCACAGCGTGTCAATGGCCCTTAAGGTGTCAATCAAAGGAATGGGTGTGTTGTACTGGCGTGCAAATGATTTTAGAGTCCTGCAGTGATAAGGGCCCTGCTGCTTAAACATATATTGCAAATAAACAACAGATCGGACTGTGACAAGACAGGCGTCCTGAATTTCCTGAGTTACCCCTTGCAGGATGCTGTCTTCAGCTTACATAGCAAAAAAATACTTATAGATTTTCTTTAAGGTAGAACCACATGTGTCTTATAAACAACTTATATGAGGCTCCTTAAGTTCTATGATAAATAAATGTTAAGAAATTAATGAGGCATACACTATGGGTATACTAGCATTGCATATTTTTCCACTATTTTATTAATGGAAAACACCAAAAAAAGCCCCTCAAAATGCTAAAAAGAGTATTCATTTACACATGCAAAAAAACGAATTACTTTTCATGTATTCATGCTTTTGAGCTTCTTAAAATTGCGCAGACCTTCTTAAAACACCAAGCACTTAAAAAAGTAGCAGGTAACATCTTCTGGCATTCTCCATTAGGCCTCCGACACATATCTGTTAAAAACGTGCGTGTTTTGTCCGTTTCCGTGTATACTGGAGACCCGGACAAATGTGCACCAATGTTAATCTATCTTTGTGGTCAAACTTGCGTTTTTCATCATGTCCGTGTGTCCTTGATCCGTATGTGTTTCCGTTTTGCACGGCAGCATGTCCGTTTCTTGCACTGAACACGCACACACGGACACCATGAAAGTCAATGGTTTGGTGCGCACAAGTACGAGACACGGATGCATCTCTGAATGCTCCGTGTACGTTCTGTGCTTTTGTTGTAGTGATGTCGGTCAATCTCCCTCAGTCCGTCGGTCCGTCTCTCTCTGGCGGTTGTTCCCTCTCTCTGTCTTGTCTGTCCCTCTCTCTGTCTGTTGGTCAGTCTCCCCCCTCTCTCATACTTACCGATCCCCGATCACCGGCGCTGCACGGCGTTCACACTGCTCCGGCGGCTTTTACTATTTTGAAAAAGCCAGCCGCTCATTGATCAATCTCGTATTCCCTGCTTTCTCCACCCACCTCTATGATTGGTTGCAGTGAGACATGCCCCCACGCTGAGTGACAGCTGTCTCACTGCAACCAATCACAGCTGCCGGTGGGCGGGTCTATACTGTGCAGTAAAAAAAATAAATAAATAATTAAAAAAAAACGACGTGCGGTTGCCCCCCATTTTGATACCAGCCAGGGTAAAGTCACACGGCTGAAGGCTGGTATTCTCAGGATGGGGAGCTCCACATTATGGGAAGCCCCCCAGCCTAGCAATATCAGCCAGCAGCCGCCCAGAAATGCCGCATTTATTAGATGCGACAGTTCTGGAACTCTACCCGGCTCTTCCCGAATTGCCCTGGTGCATTGGCAATCGGGGTAATAAGAAGTTATTGGCAGCCCATAGCTGCCAATAAGTCCTAGATTAATCATGGCAGGCGTCTCCCCAAGATACCTTCCATGATTAATCTGTAAGTTACAGTAAATAAATACACACAATGAAAAATCCTTTATTTAAAATAATAAACACTAAAAAAAAACCTCATTCACCAATTTATTATGCCCCAAATACCCATCCATGTCCGGCGTAATCCACGGAGGTCCCGCGTTGCTTCCAGCTCTGCTACATGAAGGAAACAGGAGCTGTGACTCGCCCACCCCAGGGCTATGGGACACCCGGTGCCTGGCCGGACTAGTCCAGGAGTAGTCAGTGGTGGCGGGGCCCGACTCCATGACCCTGGCGGGAGTCAATTAATATGGCTTCAGTGTTGGGGTGATTAAAGTTTATATTCGTGACGCCACCTGTGGTTTGCAGCTATTAAGTCGCCGCTGCTGTATGAGGCCTTCGGGGCTGATGGAATGGCAGCTTGGATGGTCCTGCTCCCCACAGGTGGAGCGGTGCCCCGGGGCAACAGTTGGTGCTTGTAAGTGTCGATGTAGTGATATAAGTCTATGCAGTGAAATAACGGAGACAACACCAGGAGGTGCAGTTTCAAGGTCTTTACTCACAGTTCCTGGCTGGTGCACACTGGTGCCGTTGGACTGCTGGAACCCACTGTCAGGGACCTCCGCCAATCCTGGGTAGATCTGGGGGCAAAAGTCGGTGCACCCCTCTATTGTGTTCCTTTCTTCAGCTGACTTCTAAGCCTTGACTTTACTGGATGAACCTGGCTTGGCCTCCACTACAGCCTCCGGGCCGGGGGCTTTCCTAGTGGGTGTTCTACCCCCTTTCCAGAGGTTCTGCTGTGGGCTGTGGCCCTGGGCGCTTGCAGCCACCCTGGACCTCGGTTTTTACCTTTGGAATGGACTTCTCTTCCTCCAGTTTCTAGTTACCGTCCCCTGTGTGCAGCTTGATCCCTCCACCTGCTTGTTCGTGGAACAGGCCACTAGCCTGAAAGCTGTCTGTGGCCCTGGAATCCCCTCTGTTCTGCTTGGTGTCACCTGGGGCTAGCCGGGCCCCAGGGTCTTCACCAGGAAGTGTCACTTTCTTCTTCTTGCTCCTGACTGACTAGAGCACTTCCCTCAGCTCTCCTCTCTCAGGCTACCTCCTCTCTCTCTGCCTGTAACTCACTTCTCCGCTGCCTCACGCAGACCTCCTCTCTCCCCTCCTCCCTGAGGTAAACTGAAACTCTCTGACTTGACCTTCGTGTAACTACTCTACTCTCGGGTGGCTCCTCCCACCCCCCATTTGATAAGCTACCACCCTATTGGAGCAGGGATGGGTCTTACGGCCCCTCCCAGCATGCAGCATGGGAGGGTTGCTGCCACTGTCCCTGGTCCCTGTGTGTACCTAACAATGGTGTAGTGCAAATTTGCCTGTGGACCGGCGTTCACCCCTTTCCTTACCCAGGATGGGAGATCACACCGCTGGATGGGGTGCAATGTTCCTGTGGCGACGGAAGCCTTAGGGGCGCCACAGCTGCAGAAGAACCCCGCCGCTCCTGTCAGCTCCACGCAGCGACTGAGGTGAGTATCGCGATCAGCTGAGCTGTCACTGAGGTTACTCGCGGCCACTGCTGGATCCTCCAACTGTGACAGTAAGTCGCCCGAGTGACAGCGATGAAGTCACAGGTGAGTTGCGGTCACGGGGGGAGGATCCAGCTAGCCGCAGGTAACCTGAGTGACGGCAGCGCTAATCGCCCTGCTCAATTTAGTCACTCAGGGGATTAGCGGTCACCGGTGAGTCCTTCACGGGTGACCGCTAATCAGTACGTGACACCCAGACAGAGCCGCGGAATGAGGATGAAGTCGGGTGAAGTTCACCCGAGTTCATTCTCAGCGCACAACTCTGTCTGCTGTCAGCGGGTAATCAAACACAACATTTTACATGGAAAAAAATCATTCACACGTCAGTTACAAATCACACGCACACACGGGCATTACACACACACGGCTAGCATACGCCGGTCATACAAAGGCCAAACGGACCATACAAACGGACAAAAGAATGGATCATGGACCTGAAAAACGGCCCGTATTACACATTCATGGTTTTAACGGATGTGTGTCGGAGGCCTTAGAAAGACACTTAAAGAGGTTGTCCACTACTTTAACATTGTTGGCCTATCGATAGAATGGATCACCAATGTCTGAGCAGTGAGGGTGCAAGACTCGGCACATCTGACGATCACCTGTCCCCAGTTTTAATTGACTCATTTTTAGCATCATTCTGCATGTGCACAACTTTAGCTCCTCCTGTCCTGACTGGGTCCCACAATGCCATGACTTGCATTACTACCATCACGATGTTGTGAAACCTGCAACATGACATTGAAGGGCCTAGTCAACCCAGTAGGTGTCAAAGATGGTGGGCCCTGGAATCACCCCCTTCTTCCGAGAGCCGTAACTTTTTTTTATTTTTCCATCAATATTGTCATATAAGGGCTTATATTTTATGGGATGAGTTGTATTTTTAAATTAAGCCATGAATTTTTCCATATAGTGTACTGGAATATATAGTAGCAAAAAAATTCCAAGTGTGGAAAAATTTGCAAAAAAAGTGTGATTTCACAATCGTTTTTGGGATATTCTATTCACCGTGTTCACTATATGGTAAAACTGATGAGTTAGTGGGATGCCTGAGGTTGGTACGGGTTTGTAGACACCAAAAATGTATTGGATTACTTTTATCTATAAGGTTAAAAAAATTCACAAGTTTCTGCAAAGAAAGTGGCGTTTTTTTGCGCCAATTTCCAAAACCCGTAGAGTTGTTATTTTTCGGTATCTATGGCTCAGTGATGGCTTATTTTTTGTGTCTCAAGCTGACAGTTTTAATGGTATAAAGTTTTTATCGCCTGTTATTGCATTTTGCGCAAAATTTGTGGTGACTAGGGTTGATCAATTTGTCAAAATCCGACACAGGCAGATCCCTGCCGGATTGAAAAAAAATCTGGATCCGCTCTGTATTCCAGTGCTCATATAAGTCTATGGGGACCAGAATCCAGAGATTAAAAATGTTTGTGGAAGGAAAACGGGGGTAGGAGCACGCAGTGTACTCACCCAAGGCTGTGTCATGGCAGAAAACTCCTTCTGGGTCACGCTTTTCCCTTCCGGGGCCAACAATTCAATATTCATTGTTTTGCAAGCCCACCAGCGTGTGTAATTTGTTGCAGCTAGACGCACCCCCACCCTGAGTGTCAGCGTATCAGCTGATTGCAACCAATCACAGGCGGCAGGACGGCTGGTGGGCGGGAAAAAATAGTGCAAGTGTCTGTGGGTCAGTATGGTGAACGTGCATGTGTTTCAGAAACACATACAAGTTCCTGTCAGAAGTGTGCGGCTGTGGCGGTTATGCGCTGTCAGACTTGTGCAAGTCTGACATGACATCAGCCGGCACAGCCTGCGCTCTCGGTACATGAGCGTGCATGTACACAGAAACACATGCACGCTGCTGTCAGAAGTGTGTGGCTGTGTCGGTGATGCGGCTTTTTTTTATTATTTAAATAAATAATTTTAAAAAAAACTACGTGCGGTCCCCCCTAATTTTGATACCCAGCCATGATAATGACTGCTGGGGACTTGTAGTCTCAGCCCGTAGCCGCGCGGATCTGGACTTTTACAGTTCGGAGCTGCTCAGCCCTAGCGGTGACCCAAGACACATAACTTTGGCATTTGGAATTTTTTTGCCATTTACCAATCAGATTAACTGATTTTATATTATATACCAAATATGTGTATATATTTTTTTTTAACCCTTTAATTTTCAATGGGGCGAATGGAGTGGTGATTGGAACTTTTAGACTTTTAAATTTTACTTGTCCTTCTAGGGGGCTATAAGGATCTGCAGTCTGATTGCTTGTTCATTTCTGTAGATCACAGCTGCAGATCTCTGATCGGCAGAAATGCTGCTTTCCTATGATAGACGGCGCTCTGCCGCCAGTAAGAGGAAGTGAGCCATGACAGCTACAAGAGTCATCAAATGACCCTGTGCTACCATGGCAGCCATTGGCTTCCCGTGATCATATCAAGTGACTTCCGATGGCAGTGGGTGAGTGCGCCTTTATCGTGGCGGGCATTTACATCGCACTGTCACATTTTAACAATGTGATCTAAGGTGATGGATTGCTGATTCACCTGTGCCTGCAAGGCACACATGTCAGCTATTCGAATCAGCTGATATGTTCGGGACTCACCGCCAGCTCACCACAGCAGCTGTGATTCCCCCGATATGAGCCTAGATGTACCCAGTACAATATGTGTCATAAAGAGGTTAAGATATAAGCAGATCAGACGAGATTTAAATCCTTTAAATTGCCTACAATTTCATTTGCAGCACACTTATTCTTCTAAAATTCAATGTCCCTTTTTATGATTTTGCATCTGTACAGTAGAGACACCAGAACAAAATAAACATAAGATGTAGAAAAAAATGGATGCAGATTTTTTAGAATTTCCTCAACCTGAATACAGCAAAATAATCATAAGCTTTCACTATTTTGTTGAACCATAGAGGGAAAGCAAAAGGTTAAGGCAGAAAAAAAATAATGTTCACTTTACTCATCTGTGGCCTATCGCTCTGCTCATCCTTCCATGTACAGTATTCAGTATCTGTACTTACCTTTGCTGGTTGCTGAAATCCCAGGTCTTATCAAGTTAACTTGTTACCACACAATTCGCATGTGCAAAAATGTCACAGACCCAGTCAAAGCTGGAATTTCCTGCCTAAAGTGTTCCTCTAAAGGTGGCATTTCCAGTCACGTCGTTATGACATTGTGACCTTTCGACATTCACTTACAGATAAATACTAGTGATGAGCGAGTACTAAAAAGCTCGGGTGCTCGAAGCTCGGGCCGAGCCTCCCAAGATACTCGTGTACTCGGCCCGAGCAACGAGCCCAATGTTATCCTATGGGAGACCCGAGTATTTTTGTGAAATGACCCCCCGGCAGCATGGAAAAACCCTAAAAATGTCACAAAAGTCTCAGAAGAGTGCTCAAAGGACATGGCAACAGCATGGGGAAGACCCCTTGAAGCATTTATCACTCAAAAGTCACAGCTGTGAACAATTTTGTCCGCGTTTCACGCCATTTTTACGGACTCACCAGAAAACCTTCCAAAATGACCCCAAAATGATTTTTCATGGCAGAAATGTTAAGGGCACATACCCAATAGTGAGATAGAGCTGGTGTATGTTACTTTTTGAGATTAATACATGAAAGATTTTACGTGAAAACATTGTGTGGCACTCCGATGTCCCTGAGAAGAGACGTACATGAAGGCCTCTTGAGTCTAATGTGCCCATTTTGAGGAAGTGAGTCTTTGTAGTATTTTCCTTTGCCAGGGCAGTCCAAAATTGTGAGGTTCACCAATGCCCCTGCATACAGACGTGCATGAGGGCCTGTAAACCTGAAGTGCCCATTGTAAGGAAGTGGGTCTATTGTAGTATAGCCCTTAGGCAGGGCAGCCAAAAATTGGGAGGCTCCACATTGTCCCTGGATAGAGACGTGCATGATGGCCTGTAAACCTGAAGTGCCCATTGTAAGGAAGTGGGTCTATTTCAGTATAGCCCTTTGCCAGGGCAGCCAAAAATTGGGAGGCTCCACATTGTCCCTGGATAGAGACGTGCATGATGGCCTGTAAACCTGAAGTGCCCATTGTAAGGAAGTGGGTCTATTTCAGTATAGCCCTTTGCCAGGGCAGCCAAAAATTGTGAGGCTCCACACTGTCCCTGGATAGAGACGTGCATGATGGCCTGTAAACCTGAAGTGCCCATTGTAAGGAAGTGGGTCTATTTCAGTATAGCCGTTTGCCAGGGCAGCCAAAAATTGGGAGGCTCCACATTGTCCCTGGATAGAGACGTGCATGATGGCCTGTAAACCTGAAGTGCCCATTGTAAGGAAGTGGGTCTATTTCAGTATAGCCCTTTGCCAGGGCAGCCAAAAATTGGGAGGCTCCACATTGTCCCTGGATAGAGACGTGCATGATGGCCTGTAAACCTGAAGTGCCCATTGTAAGGAAGTGGGTCTATTTCAGTATAGCCCTTTGCCAGGGCAGCCAAAAATTGGGAGGCTCCACATTGTCCCTGGATAGAGACGTGCATGATGGCCTGTAAACCTGAAGTGCCCATTGTAAGGAAGTGGGTCTATTTCAGTATAGCCCTTTGCCAGGGCAGCCAAAAATTGGGAGGCTCCACATTGTCCCTGGATAGAGACGTGCATGATGGCCTGTAAACCTGAAGTGCCCATTGTAAGGAAGTGGGTCTATTTCAGTATAGCCCTTTGCCAGGGCAGCCAAAAATTGGGAGGCTCCACATTGTCCCTGGATAGAGACGTGCATGATGGCCTGTAAACCTGAAGTGCCCATTGTAAGGAAGTGGGTCTATTTCAGTATAGCCCTTTGCCAGGGCAGCCAAAAATTGGGAGGCTCCACATTGTCCCTGGATAGAGACGTGCATGATGGCCTGTAAACCTGAAGTGCCCATTGTAAGGAAGTGGGTCTATTTCAGTATAGCCCTTTGCCAGGGCAGCCAAAAATTGGGAGGCTCCACATTGTCCCTGGATAGAGACGTGCATGATGGCCTGTAAACCTGAAGTGCCCATTGTAAGGAAGTGGGTCTATTTTAGTATAGCCCTTTGCCAGGGCAGCCAAAAATTGGGAGGCTCCACGTTGTCCCTGGGTAGAGACGTGCATGAGGGCCTCAAAACATTAAGTGTCCATTTTAAGGAAGTGGGTGTATTATAGTATAGCCCTTAGGCAGGGCAGCCAAAAATTGGGAGGCTCCACGTTGTCCCTGGGTAGAGACGTGCATGAGGGCCTCAAAACATTAAGTGTCCATTTTAAGGAAGTGGGTGTATTATAGAATAGCCCTTAGGCAGGGCAGCCAAAAATTGGGAGGCTCCACGTTGTCCCTGGGTAGAGACGTGCATGAGGGCCTCAAAACATTAAGTGTCCATTTTAAGGAAGTGGGTGTATTATAGTATAGCCCTTAGGCAGGGCAGCCAAAAATTGGGAGGCTCCACGTTGTCCCTGGGTAGAGACGTGCATGAGGGCCTCAAAACATTAAGTGTCCATTTTAAGGAAGTGGGTGTATTATAGTATAGCCCTTAGGCAGGGCAGCCAAAAATTGGGAGGCTCCACGTTGTCCCTGGGTAGAGACGTGCATGAGGGCCTCAAAACATTAAGTGTCCATTTTAAGGAAGTGGGTGTATTATAGTATAGCCCTTAGGCAGGGCAGCCAAAAATTGGGAGGCTCCACGTTGTCCCTGGGTAGAGACGTGCATGAGGGCCTCAAAACATTAAGTGTCCATTTTAAGGAAGTGGGTGTATTATAGTATAGCCCTTAGGCAGGGCAGCCAAAAATTGGGAGGCTCCACGTTGTCCCTGGGTAGAGACGTGCATGAGGGCCTCAAAACATTAAGTGTCCATTTTAAGGAAGTGGGTGTATTATAGTATAGCCCTTAGGCAGGGCAGCCAAAAATTGGGAGGCTCCACGTTGTCCCTGGGTAGAGACGTGCATGAGGGCCTCAAAACATTAAGTGTCCATTTTAAGGAAGTGGGTGTATTATAGTATAGCCCTTAGGCAGGGCAGCCAAAAATTGGGAGGCTCCATGTTGTCCCTGGGTAGAGACGTGCATGAGGGCCTCAAAACATTGTTCCCATTGCAAAGGAGCGGGTCTCCTGTCGTTGTAATGTCCATTCTGCAAAGAATGGGCGAAAAAATTTACCACTGGGGGTATACCTGAAACAAAGGCCTAAGTATTGCAATTTGTAACGGTCATCATCATGGTGGCGCATGAGGAGAAGGAGGAGCAGTCCAGCGATTATCCAAAGTCCAGAAGTGTGTACCCATGGGTGAGTGGAGGTACATGGCAAACTTTAAATTCCGCTCTCATTTGCTGGTGGTGTGGTGAAGTCTGGCCCAATCCAACCCTTGTTCATCTTGATCAGAGTCAGCCTGTCAGCATTTTCAGTTGACAGGCGGGTGCGTTTATCTGTAATGATTCCACCTGCGGCACTAAAAACACGCTCTGACAAAACGCTAGCAGCAGGGCAGGCCAGGACTTCCAAGGCGTAGAGAGCCAATTCATGCCACGTGTCCAGCTTGGATACCCAATAATTGTAAGGCACAGAGGAATGTCGGAGTACAGTTGTTCGATCTGCAAGGTACTCCTTCAGCATCTGGGCAAACTTAGGATTTCTTGTGGCACTACCCCGCACCTCAGGGGCTGTGGTACGTGAGGGGCTGAGAAAACTGTCCCACATCTTAAAGACTGTTCCCCTACCTCTGGCGGATTGGACTTGTGCCTCTCTCGGCTGTACGCCTCGGTTGTCCACTGATTCCTGACCTATGCCGCTAGCGTTTTGTGAGGGGAATGCTTTGCCTACTTCCGTGAGTATGGCCTTCCGGAACTGCTGCATTTTGGTTGACCTCTCCTCCACGGGAATAAGAGACAAAAAGTTCTCCTTGTAGCGTGGGTCTAACAGTGTTACCAACCAGTAATGATTGTCGGCCAAGATGTTCTTAACGCGAGGGTCACGAGACAGGCAGCTTACCATAAAGTCAGCCATGTGCGCCAGACTCTTAACAGCCAGGACTTCAGTAGCCTGACCAACAAGATGACTGAACATGCTGTCCTCCTCCTCCTCCTCCTCCTCCTCATCTACCCTGTCCTCTGGCCAGCCACGCTGAACCGAGGATATGACTGGTGTGCATGTCATATCCTCAATTTGGCCGGAGAGTTGCTCCATGTCTTCATCCTCCTCCTCGTCATAGTCCTCCACTGCACGTTGTGATGAGACGAGGCTGGGCTGTGTGTTATCATCACCCACACCCACTACTGTTTCTTGCTGCAACTCATCGCGCTCCGCCTGCAATGCATCATGTTTGTTTTTCAGCAGAGACCGTTTTAGAAGGCAGAGTAGCGGTATGGTGACGCTAATAATGGCGTCATCACCACTCACCATCTTGGTGGAGTCCTCAAAGTTTTGGAGGATGGTACATAGGTCTGACATCCATCTCCACTCCTCAGGTGTTATGTGTGGAGTTTGACCCATTTCCCGACGGCTTAGGTGATGCAGGTACTCAACAACTGCCCTCTTCTGCTCACATATCCTGACCAACATGTGCAGAGTTGAATTCCAACGCGTGGGGACATCACACACCAGTCTGTGAGCCGGAAGATGCAAACGGCGCTGAAAGCCGGCAAAGCCGGCTGAAGCAGTAGGTGACTTTCGAAAATGTGCAGACAGGCGGCGAACTTTTACCAGCAGATCAGACAGCTCTGGGTATGACTTTATAAACCGCTGAACCACGAGGTTGAGCACATGGGCCACGCATGGAACATGTGTCAGCTGGCCTCGCCTCAAAGCCGCCACCAGGTTCCGGCCATTGTCACACACGACCTTTCCTGGCTTTAGGTTCAGAGGTGTGAGCCAGTGATCTGCCTGCTGTTTCAGAGCTGTCCACAGCTCTTCTGCATTGTGGGGTTTGTCACCTATGCAGATTAGCTTCAGCACAGCCTGTTGTCGCTTCGCCGAGGCAGTGCTGCAGTGCTTCCAGCTTGTGACTGGTGTGGAGGGCACAGTGGATGAGGATGCGCAGGAGGAGGAGGAGGCTGAAGAGCATGACATTCCGGAGCTGTAGAGTGTGGGTGAAACACTGACTGAGGTAGGGCCTGCAAACCTTGGTGTGGGAAGGACGTGTTCCGTCCCTCGCTCAGACTGGGTCCCAGCTTCCACAATATTAACCCAGTGTGCCGTCAACGAGATGTAGCGGCCTTGCCCACAAGCACTTGTCCACGTGTCTGTGGTGAGGTGGACCTTGGGTGAAACAGCGTTGTTCAGGGCACGTGTGATGTTTTGTGACACGTGGTTATGCAACGCGGGGACGGCACACCGGGAGAAATAGTGGCGGCTGGGGACCGAGTAACGTGGGACAGCTGCCGCCATCAGGTCACGGAATGCTTCTGTCTCCACCAGCCTAAAAGGCAACATTTCCAGCGCAAGCAGTCGCGAAATGTTAGCATTTAGAACTGTGGCATGTGGGGTGTTGGCAGTGTATTTGCGCCTGCGTTCAAAGGTTTGCTGAATGGATAACTGAACGGTGCGCTGGGACAAGGACGTGCTTGATGATGGTGTTCTTTCTGCGTAGGCAACTGCAGGTGCAGGAGTGGAGGAGGCTTGTTCGCAGGCAGCATGGACAGAGGATTGGCTCGCATGCACAACCAGCGAAGACGTAGCAGTGACATCAGCAAGCACTGCTCCTCGACTCTGTTGTACTTCCCACAAAGTCGGGTGCTTGGCTGACATGTGCCTGATTATGCTGGTGGTGGTCAGGCTGCTAGTTTTGGTACCCCTGCTGATGCTGGCACGGCAGGTGTTGCAAATGGCCTTTTTTGAATCATCTGGATCCAACTTAAAAAACTGCCAGACTTGGGAAGACCTAACATTTGTACAGGCACCTTGTGTCGTCGTGTTGTTCCGGGGAACGGTTGCCTGACTTCTGCCTGGGGCCACCACCCTGCTTTTTACTGCCTGTTGTGATGCTAGGCCTCCCTCCCCCTGTGCACTGCTGTCCTCGCTCTGCATATCCTCCTGCCAGGTTGGGTCAGTTACTGGATCATCCACCACGTCGTCTTCCTCTTCCGCACCCTGCTCCTCCTCCTGACTTCCTGACAATTGTGTCTCATCATCGTCCACCACTTGTTGAGACACGTTGCCAACTTCGTGAGAACGTGGCTGCTCAAATATTTGGCCATCTGTACAGACGATCTCCTCATGACCCACTTCAATATGAGCTGGCGAGAGGCCAGAATGTGTGAATGGAAACGTGAACAGCTCTTCCGAGTGTCCAAGTGTGGGATCATTAATGTCCGAGGAGGACGTGTACTCAGCCTGGTGGTAGGAAGGAGGATCAGGTTCAGAAATGTGCGGTGCAGTATCACGGCTACTGACACTTGACCGTGTGGAAGACAGAGTGTTTGTGGTGGTGCCAATCTGACTGGAAGCATTATCTGCTATCCAACTAACAACCTGTTGACACTGGTCTTGGTTCAAGAGCGGTGTACTGCTGCGGTCCCCAAGAATTTGGGACAGGACGTGCGAGCGACTAGATGTGGCCCTTTGTTGTGGCGAAATTAGAGCTTGCCCACGACCTCGGCCTCTGCCTGCACCACCATCACGTCCACTTCCTTGTTCCTTGCCAATGCCCTTGCGCATTTTGCAATGCTGTGCACTGCTGACGTGTATATTCACTACTTGTGCGTTATATCAAAGTTTCTGGAAATTGCACACAAGTGCACCTGTACGCTGCCACCAACAGGCACACACGTGCGGTTTTAAAAACCAAGCACGGACGCAATAAGAACCTAACAGGTTTTTTTGGGGAGCGACAATTACAGACAAGTCAGACACTATCTGGACTGTTTTACACTGTGTACACCAGCCCCAGATATGATGAAGGCTGGTATACGGTCACCACTACCCTGCCTGCCTGCCTGTATACTGGTACAATAGTCCTGACAAGGACTCTTTTGATCACTAGCCTGTATTCAGACCTGGCTATACCCTGCCTGTATATAGCAACAATAGTCCTGAGAAGGACTCTGCTACTGTACTCCGACCTGGCTATACCCTGCCTGCCTGTATACAACTAGAATAGTCCTGAGAAGGACTTTTGGTCACACTGTTTGCAGCCCTGCAACTGAAAAAGCTATAAAGGGCCGCAAAGCTTTCCCTGAATCAGCGACACTCTCCCTGCACTGACAGTCTGGATAGCTGTGAGCAGAGCACAGCGCGCCGGCCGATATAAAGGCTCGGTCACGCTGTGCAGGCCGGCCAATCACTGCAATTCCACAACTAACAGGGCTGTGGCATTGCAGTGGTCTGCCAGCCAATCCCTGCATGAGGGCTGGCTCTCAAAAGAGCGCCAACATGCAGAAATGAAGACCACGAGTACAGCACGAGTATCGCGAGATTACTCGGTCCCCGCCGAGCAGCCCGAGTACAGCGATACTCGTGCGAGTACCGAGTAGTTACAAGCATGCTCGCTCATCACTAATAAATACCATGTCTGGTTGCCTCCAAGCCTAGAATGAAATGGCCTTAAAATTCAGAAATGCTGAGGACTGTACAATAGACAGCGAGCAGTGAAGAAGACCGGATACATGAGCAGTAAGGTAAGTATAATTCATTTTGGGGCTCTTTAACCTTCTGCTGGACCAGTACAGTTCATCAAATTGAAGAATTTGCCCTGATTGAATTACAAAAATCAATATTCTGAGCAATCTATATATGTTTTTTTTTTTTACATTTCAGTACAATTCAATTTTCACTTAACCAGTGAGTACACAACTCCTCCCAGGATGAGTGCCCACACCATTGCTGCACTAGGGGTTTCTTGTTGCTCCATCTGCTCACTGGAGGCTGCCATCATTGCCCGGCTTGAAGATACTGTCCTTAAGCACCAGAAGCTTTCTGAGGTGACATCTGCTCCCTGGAGGCTCATATCATTGCGCGGCTTGAAGGGAAGAACTTGCCGTAAGCTGACATTATTGCCTGTCTTGGAGGTACAATCCTACAGTGCAAATGGAACAATCCTGTGACCTTGAATATTATAAATATGCCTAGCTTGAATATTCTATTTGATATCTAACGTGATCGTCAGAGCATATATTTATAGAAACTCAGCCGCTGGCACATTGGGACCATGTTCAATGATATTTTGGTATGTATATATCTACTATTACATCTATATAAGTAGTACCCCTATTTTTGATGAGACTGAATGTGGACCCATTAGATAGCCACTTTTTTTCTAGACACAAAAGCACACATCCCTAAGGGCCATAGTTTTTTGTAGGGAACTATATAACAGCAATTACATCCTAAATAATCTTGCTGTTGTGTGGCTTTCATCAATTCCTCAGTGGGGGATAGACCCTCAGAAACATCTTTGGTGGGAGATAGACCCTCAAGTAGACCTCCCTAAAAAACTAAAATCACATATTTGTTTTTACTAGCATTAATACTGGCACTATTCTAACTCTTGATTAAGCACCACACTCTTTTCTTCTCTACTGCATTTCTTGAGTGGGAGATCCTTTTGACCATTCTACACCCTGATCCATAAAAAATCACTCCCTGTCTCGATTCATCTAAACTAGGGACAATTAGGGATACTAGGGCAAGCTGATGTACAGAGGGAAAACCACCTCAACTTTAGAGTGTTAAGCTCCGCTGTACAGGCAGTGCCCAAGAACTTGAGAATAAAATGTTATAGGGAGCCTATCATTATTCCCCACTTAACTAGTAAGACAGCACCCATGTTTTTTAATATTAAGAAGTATATGACATGCTAATAGTCTTTTAAAGATACTAATAAAAGGTATAATTTAAGGTATATTTTCGGTGATTTCCTATATGTTCTAATATACTATATTTTCAATCAATATCTGGTGCATGGCATACCTAGGGGGGAGGCGAGGGGTCACAGGAGGCAGAGTCTTTGCTGCAGATAGCAGGCGGAGGCACGGGTGGGGAGATGCTGCACACCCTGTGCTGGGAAGAGGGGCTGTCATGGAGGCACAAGGAAGATACCATTGATCACCTGACGATTGACTTCAGGAAAATGGCACTGGGGGCGCCTAAGCTCTCTGAGATCTCAATCTACATATGCACCACTTGTGGAGCCATTTTCCTGAAGTCCAACGCGTCCATCCCCGAGAAATCAATACCTTGCTCCCCAGTAGACTCCTCCTCTTAGCCGAAGGCACACAGCATCACCTCACTTTTGCTGCTGCCTGCTTCCTGCAGCAGCAACTCTTTCTCCTGTGACCCAGAGCCACCACCACTGTGCCCCCCGGTATGCTACATACAGCCTTTAAGACGCACCCCCATTTTATAGTCGGAAAAATATGGTAATTGGAAATTAACAATTGAAAACTCAGCAACAAGCTGTCAATAGACAAGGGGCTGTGCTGTGGCTACAAGCACTGATGGTGCAAACCAATGCAAAGACACAATATTAAATAACTATAATTGTCCTTTTCACCTTAATTACATATATCCCCTAGCATTAACTTCGGGATTTTAGTTAGTTGTCACATGCATTGAGACTTATTTTTCTTTCTTTTTATTTTTACTATTCTCAGTTTTAAATCATATACCATTTTTAAGTATTCTTGTGCTTTTACAGCAATCCTGTAGCTTCCTTTTTCTGGACTTATCCAGAATTAGTTTGTTAAAACAAAGATGTTAGACCGGCAGTATTTTTCACCAGAGAATACATGGACACAGCTTATCTTCCTTTGACACTATCAGACAGTGGTGCTACACTGAATGGAAAAACTTTTGAGACAGAAAATAAAACATTGTCGTTCTCTGAATAATTTTATTACTTCTTATATTCACATTGCCCTATAAACAAGCGGGTAATGCAAAAGTGAAAGTTTCGCGCACTTGTGTGCTTCTACTAACCTCTTCGTTTTTAAGTCTTGAAGTCTTAAAATATATAATAAGTAGGATGGAGCTGCCGCCCCACCACCGTGCGGAGCTGCCGCCCAACCTACACCCCACCTACTGTCTCCTCCCCAAAATCCTTTAGGATGTAAGCCCGCAAGGGCAGGGCCCTCTTCCCTCTGTGCTAGTCTGTCTATTGTAACTTGTATATGTATTCTGTATGTAACCCCCTCATATACAGCACCATGGAATCAATGGTGCTCTATAAATTAACAATAATAATAATAATAATAATAATAATAATAATTCAACACTAATTTGCATAAAAAATGATTTTGCCTTCTCTTTTTTTCAACACAACAAAATGGACCCGTTGAAGCACAGTAAGTGCGAAGCAGCCTGCCGTTGTCCGGCGTTGTTGGCCCTTCCTCACTCTCTCAATCTACTTGTACCTGCTCATCACATGGAATAAAATCAGCATGGGTTTTTCGGTGAGTGCTGCCCTTTTCTGTACTCTCTATTTGGATATTACAGATACAGTATGTCCCTTTAAAATATTATTTCACTATATATATATAAAACTTAGTTTTCAACCAGATTTCCAAGCTACAGTATCTATAAACAAAGATAATTTAATATAGTGTATGATGAGAGCCACTGACGTGATTTACCGCTGTCTAACCTTTTATATTTATGTTATCAAGAAGGGGACATGGGCAGCCTGAACATTAATGGAGTTCATGTTGTACTAAACAGAAGCTCCTCTTGACTATGTCTGGTTGAGATTTACATAATCTAAGTGCTGCTCTGGAGGGCACTAAAATGTTCATGATCACTTAAAAATGCATGAGAAGGACACACAAGAATCCTGATAGCTGTTCGAAAGTATAAAACCTGAATACATGAAATGTCCTCAAAGTACATTAAAACAGTGGTAAAATGGGAGATGAAGTGTGTAAAAGATGAAGTGTGCCTTATGCGTTCTCAATAGGCATTGTAAATTGCGAGCTGCATTTAAATGGAATGACAGAGGTTTACTGACCTTGTCGGCGGTGCAGGGTGTCTAGTGAAAAGCAAAACAACATGCAGAAAGCAGTTATCTGTATACTGTGTAACTATGAAACAAGTGACTCTTTGGACTATAAGAAGGAAATCTTAGACAAAACTAGATATTTTTACCTTTTAGATATATAACATTTATCGTTCTTCCCTAAATATACAGTAAATGCAATGGTTAAGGGTAAGGGGCACTTTGCACACTACGACATCGCAGGTGCGATGTCGGTGGGGTCAAATCGAAAGTGACGCACATCTGGCGTTGCTGTCGATATCAGAGTGTGTAAATCCTTTTTGATACAATTAACGAGTGCAATAGCGTCGTAATCGTATCATCGGTGTAGTGTCCGACATTTTCATAATTTCGCTGCAGTGACGGTACGATGTTGTTCCTTGTTCCCCTGCGGCAGCACACATCGCTGTGTGAGAGGCCGCAGGAGCGAGGAACATCAGCGTACCTGCATCACCGTGGCTCACGCCGGCTATGCGGAAGGATGGAGGTGGGCGGGATGTTTACTTCCCGCTCATCTCCGCCCTCCGCTTCTATTGGCCGCCTGCTGTGTGACGACGCTGTGATGCCGCACGATCCGCCCCCTTAGGAAGGAGGTGGTTCGCCAGCCAGAGCAACGTCGCAAGCCAGGTATGTGCGAGTGAAGCTGCAGTAGCGATAACGTTCGCTATGGCAGCTATCACAAGATATCGCTGCTGCGACGGGGGCGGGGACTATTGCGCTCGGCATCGCTGCCATCGGCTTGCGATGTCATAGTGTGCAAAGTACCCCTAAGTCTTTGGCAACAATTAACAACTAGAAAGAATGCATATTCTTACAGATGAGAGGAACAATCAGGTGCAAATCGGAGTTGAGTCAAATTTCCTGAAATGTGCATTTCCCAGCAAATATTTGTAATTAGAGATGGAAGTTCTGTTTGGCACATGTAGCCAATATGTGACTCCATGGGTTTGGACTTGGCCCAAACCACAATGGAAGTCACTGATTGGCAGTTTGAGACTACACTAACATGCAGCCAGCCATAACAAGAACACGTCAAGGTGAGGTTGGTGGGCTTTTTCCATATTTTTGTGTGTGTGTGCACACTACATCTGATAACGCTGTTGTTACCCCCAGTGTGAGCCGTTCAAACACTGTAAGTGGGTTGCAATGGGCTGAGCACCAAGCGTACCTGAGCATAGTGAGTGACGTTCATATATAAAGCACCCGAAATCCGAACCCAAACTCTGTTTTGTTTTTTTTTTTAAAAAAAAAGGCGATGTTCGCCGAAAACCAAACAACGAACCTTGGGTTCTGTCATCTTTATTTGTAATTCAATTTGTCAAGACTGCAAAAAAGAAATAAATGCCGAGGGCCATTTCACAGACTGTAAATTGCAACAGCTAGAGATTGGGCTCAGGATGTCAAGCACAGCCATCACTTCATATGATCTAGCACAGTCACTTAGGGGGGGACTATCACAGGAACTACAAAAATGAAGAAATAAATGAGTCTTCAGCTCACCTGCTGCCCGGACTGCTCAGCCTTGCGGGTGCCTGGAATCCCACGGTCTATCCTGACCGGTAACAGAGATGCAGAAGGAAAAGGGAGGGGGAGAGATCCAGCACGAGTCCTCTTTTTAAGTTAAAACATTCGGGTCTTTATTAGAACATCTTTAAAAACATAGTGAAGACCGAAAAACAGCTTGGGTGGTAAAGGCACAATTCATGAGGGCTTTACGCGTTTCGGACTGACAATAAAACCAACTAGTCCTTAGTCATAAGTGTCTCATGAATCCAAAAAAGCTACTGAAATAGACTTACTCATTAAGTGAGGAAAAGGGAGGGGTGGAAAAATGTTAATTACATCAGAAAAAGGAACAAGAAAAGCGAAGAAAAAAGGTGAAGATGAAAAAGCAGATGGATATCTGAAAGTTCTCTGGCTCTATTCGATTAAAGCTGCAATTTCAAGCTATAATAAACATATATTCAGTGAACCATAATATATATTGATCAAAGGGTGAAAAAACCCCCCAACCATCAGAACATCTTATATTATCGATTCCAAGGGACGAAAACTTAAATTCATTGCCCAAAAAGGAAAGGGGGGGGGGAGAAGGGGTTAACGCGCTCAGCTGCAGGCATAAAATCCCGAAACAACAAATCGAAAAACCATGCACATAAATACATAAGCACATAAGCATATAGGGGGAGGATATGTAATATATGGAATAAATGGAATAAAATATTCCAAATCGATTTGGAATATTTTATTCCATATATTACATATCCTCCCGCTATATGCTTATGTGCTTATGTATTTATGTGCATGGTTTTTCGATTTGTTGTTTCGGGATTTTATGCCTGCAGCTGAGCGCGTTAACCCCTTCTCCCCCCCCCCTTTTTTGGGCAATGAATTTAAGTTTTCGTCCCTTGGAATCGATAATATAAGATGTTATGATGGTTGGGGGTTTTTTTCACCCTTTGATCAATATATATTATGGTTCACTGAATATATGTTTATTATAGCTTGAAATTGCAGCTTTAATCGAATAGAGCCAGAGAAGTTTCAGATATCCATCTGCTTTTTCATCTTCACCTTTTTTCTTCGCTTTTCTTGTTCCTTTTTCTGATGTAATTAACATTTTTCCACCCCTCCCTTTTCCTCACTTAATGAGTAAGTCTATTTCAGTAGCTTTTTTGGATTCATGAGACACTTATGACTAAGGACTAGTTGGTTTTATTGTCAGTCCGAAACGCGTAAAGCCCTCATGAATTGTGCCTTTACCACCCAAGCTGTTTTTCGGTCTTCACTATGTTTTTAAAGATGTTCTAATAAAGACCCGAATGTTTTAACTTAAAAAGAGGACTCGTGCTGGATCTCTCCCCCTCCCTTTTCCTTCTGCATCACTACAAAAATGAAGGCAGGGGAAATAAATAGTAATTTTATAGCCTAGGGATCAGGGGATGGCTGACAAGTTTTGGCCTGGGGGAAAAATAAAAACATTGGCCCATGAGCAATACAGCATATTATTAGCCTTAGATCTTATTTAGCACTAAAAAATTAAACTCAAATGGTTTACTTATTGTTAACGCTGCATACTTTCCATAAAATGTTGCAGTCACTAACAATAAGCAATTTGCACTTGATTTTTAATTTTACATATAAAAATACTGCCGTTTTTACTTAGACCCTTGCTGTAATAACCCTCTCTCATAGTATAATATTAAATCATCCCCCACCCCACCCCCGATTTCAAAGCCCATATTCTTTTGACAGTGATAACTCATAGTATAATAACTCCCCCACCTAGATAATAATATGACCCCACCCTGCAGTAACTTTCCTCAGGTTATAAACAGCTTTGGACAGGCCCATGGGGGCACCGGAAAATCCTCCGGTTATCCCTGGGTCCTTGGTGGGCCCTCATGCTGGATATAGAAGGAGCCCACCGGTAACCGTGGCAATTAGAGCTGAATGGGCTAAACAGAGGCCACGCTCTTCAGCGTGCAGCGCATATAAGTGATGTTAAAATGGCTACATGCCTATCAGAGACCAGCAGCCATTGAACGTCACTGCTACGCATCGCACGCTGATGTCAATGTGCGGCGCATAGCAGTGATGTTTAATGGCCGCCGGCCTATCAGAGGCCGCACGTTGACAAGCACAGCCTTTGATAGGCCGGTGGACTGGTGAAGAAATGATGGACCTAAGTCTTTTTTTCAACCTATGTAACTATGTAACTATATGTAACTATAATTTTGTTCCCCACGAAAAAGACAGAAAATAAAAAAAAAATTCACATATGTGCTATCGTCACATCCCAAAAAGTTCGATCTATCAAAATATATAAAAAATTAAATTGATAAACACTGTAAACAAAAGAAAATTTAGATAGCCAAATTTGTGTTTGTTTTTTTTTATCTCTGCAATACTACAAAAAACCTTGTATAAAGCAATCACATTTTTTTTATAACAAAATGGTATCAATAAAAACATTGTCTTTCCCCTCAAAAATAAGCCCTTACTCAGCTTCATTACCTGAAAAATGAAAATGTTATGGGCAGTGATGGGCAAATCCAGATTGTACTGGATTCCTAGTATCTGTGCACCAAACCCGGCCACGGAATTCTCAGGGAACTCCATGTAACTATCCGGATTCGGCCATTTGGATAATTTAAGAAAATGAATGAAAAAGAAAGAAAATAAAATATAAAGCAGGAGCATTTTACTTTCTGAGTCTCCAGTGCAGCTGTAACACTACAATCAAGACTGCTCATTACCTTCATACATATTTACTGCTTCCCCTGATCAACGGTGGTCCCTGCTTCTCTGATTGGTTGCAGTCAAACTGCGCTCCCACTCTGTTTGACATCATGTGCGATTGCTTAAAATAAATAAATGAAAAAATTGGCAAAAATTGTCCCCTGTATCTTCTGATTGCATGCCTTTTTATGCACTTTTTACACTCTGTACTTGTATAAATTGTGGCTGGTGACCGGTTCATGCAGATGTATTTGAATCCTCTATTATACTGATGGCTGGACCATATATGACAAGCTTTTTCCCCCCAATTTAGCTTTTGTGCCTCCCCTATTTCCTCATAGATTGTAAGCTTATGAGCAGGGCTCTCACTCCTCTAGGTATCTGTTGAATTGTGTTCTGTAATGTCTCATATTTTCTGCACGTGTGCCCTTTAAATTGTAAAGTGCTGCAGAATATGTTGCCACTATATAAATAAAAATTATTATTATAATTATTATTATTATTATTATTATTATATAGCTCTGCATAGACACCTCCTTGGATCCTTAATCCAACACTTTTGGCTGTGAAACAAACCCACACCCTCAGAGGTTTCCTTCACTGAACTTGACAGTGCCTTCAATTTCTCAATTTGTTAGCCCCTTTTCCCCTTGTTTCATCCAGACCCAATTTAAGCCTTCAGCGTCTAGTCTACTGACTTTCATCTCATTGCTTCAAATCACCCATTTCAAATTTTCTATTGTCCTCTCATCATACTTAATTGCAAACTCAAAATGATGCATCTAATGAGGATATTGAAATCGAGGCTTCGTCACCTTTTTCTGTCCACCATTCCAGACTTGCGTAACATGCACTGCACAGTGAATCCATGGATGTCTGTGATCTCACTATTACAAAGGATATGAGCCACCATCATTGTCGTGTTTGTCGGACCAAAAATTATATACCTTTTGATGTGCCAATTTGTTGACTTAAAATATAAGTAGTCTGACTCTCAAAAATGTAGTGGGTGGTGAGATATGGAAAAAAGCAACAAAAAGGGGAATATAATTTCCCCCAAAAATTCAACAATTACAGCAACAAGAGGGCAGCAGTCTTAATCTGGCCAGACCAAAGGATCTAATGAACCGAAAAAATGCAGCATAGCCCCCAATGCAGATGGAGGCATCACATGTGCAAAACACTAATGAAGCAACCTGTGAGAAACTACCAATGCATGGAGGTGGTGATTGCTTGGTGATACAATTGCACACAAAATAGACTTGTATGGGGGTATCGCTCACACATGTGGGAGCACAGTGTCTGGCTAGCAGCCTATTAGTTACGCCCATACTATTAGACTAGGCGGGCTGCCCAGCACTATATAAGTGAACCACACAGGAACGGAGGCCCCAGCTTACAAGGCCTACATGAAAGGGCCTGGCTGCATAACATTAAAGGGCCTGGCTACATTAAAGGGCCTGGCTGCATCCTGTATAAAGATATGATAAGTGCAAATTAATAAATATATATATATATTATACACTATAAATATATATATTTATATATATACAGTAGAGACCAGATGTTTGGAAACACCTTCTCATTCAAAGAGTTTTCTTTATTTTCAGGACTCTGAAAATTGAAGATTCACATTGAAGGCATCAAAACTATGAATTAAAACGTGGAATGAAATACTTAAAACAGTGTGAAACAACTGAAAATATGTCTTATATTCTAGGTTCTTTAAAGTAGCCACCTTTTTGCTTTCATTACTACTTTGCACACTCTTGACATTCTCTTGATGAGATTCAAGAGGTAGTCACCGGAAATGGTTTTCCAAAAGTCTTGAAGGAGTTCCCAGAGATGTTTAGCACTTGTTGGCCCTTTTGCCTTGACTCTGCAGTCCAGCTCACCCCAAACCATCTCGATTGGGTTCAGGTCTGGTGACTGTGGAGACCAGGTCATCTGGCGTAGCACCCCATCACTCGCCTTAATAGTCAAATAGCCCTTACACAGCCTGGAGGTGTGTTTGGGGTCATTGTCCTGTTGAAAAATAAATTATGGTCCAACTAAACGCAAACCGGATGGAATAGCACGCCGCTGCAAGATGCTGTGGTAGGCATGCTGGTTCTGTATGCCTTTAATTTTGAATAAATCCCCAACAGTGTCACCAGCAAAGCACCCCCAAACCATCACACCTCCTTGCCTCACGGTAGGAACCAGCCATGTAGAGTTCATCCGTTCACCTTTTCTACAAAGACACGGTGGTTGGATCCAAAGATCTCAAATGTGAACTCATCAGACCAAAGCACAGATTTCCACTGGTCTAATGTCCATTCCTTGTGTTCTTTAGCCCAAACAAGTCTCTTCTACTTGTTGCCTGTCCTTAGCAGTGGTTTCCTAGCAGCTATTTTACCATGAAGGCCTGCTGCACAAAGTCTCCTCTTAACAGTTGTTCTAGAGATGAGAAAGTGTGTCCAAACTTTTGGTCTGTGCTGTATATATATATATATATATATATATATATATATATATACAGTAGCCGCTCACATCAGTGGTATTTTGCCACAGGGCGAGATCCATTGAACATGCATTTCAGTTTGGTTCATTTCCAATGGAGTCGTGGTGGGATACGGTCACATGCGGTTGCGTGTGCCACTTGCCGCAATTCCATTGGAGGTGAATTGAGCTGGATCGTATCTGCAATGAATCTTAATCTTATTCATGCTAGAACTTTTACATTATTCAGTAAATTATCTAAGGATTATACCCTATTTAATCTGTGTTTATGTATTATTGTATTTTTATCAACTCTATTACATACAATATAATCATATCTGAATGGATGAAGGGATATATAGTCATAACTAGAGATGAGCGAACCTGTCACGGTTCGGCTCGAGCTTGGTTCGCTGAACCGAGGTCTCGTTCGAGTTCGGTTCGGCGAACCAGTTCTTCGAACCACTCGAACCCATAGGAAACAATGGGATGCAATCACAAACACATAAAAACACATTATAAATGTACACATACAGTTAATAAACATTGCCATAACACTTACCAGTCCCCGGGATGCATCCTGCACTCTGTCTCCTGCCGCTATTCCTCCCGATAATCGCTGCGTCCTCCCGGTAACCAGCAGCACTGACAGGACCTACGTGATGTTGTCAAAATAGCATGTGACCAGTCATGTGTCTGTTATCTCATTGGCTACAGACTGGTCACATGGCTAGACGTCATTTCCTGTCCTAGGTCCTGTCACTGCATCTCCCAGTATGCGGTGATCATTTGTGTATCTCCGTGTACTGGCGAGATGCTCTGGCACACGGTCATCTCCCCATTCTGCTTCTTCATTCTGTTAGTGACCGGCTGACACAGCCGGTCCATAACGGGGATCACTGTTGCCATAGCAACGCGCCTGTCAGTGGTGACGTCACCGCTATTCAGCACGGAGCCTCTGATCACTCAGGCTGCACTGGAAGCAGCGTCTTTCTCCCATGCTGTCTGATGGAGCAGAGCTGAATGTGTTGAAGGGGAAAGAAGACAGAAGACCATGGATCGTGGAAGGGTGAGAGGGAGTAACACACATGGAGTCTCTAATGTGTCTGTGTATTTATTTCTATTAAAGTATTTTAACTGTGTGTGGTGTCTTTTTTTAACCCTTTATTTGAGATTCTTAATGGCTGGGTCAAACTTGCCTGACATTAAGAATCTCTGGCTTAATACCAGCTAGTAATACAAAGCCAGTATTAACCCTTATAACCCAGCAAGCCAACGTCACCAGGGCTGTTGGAAGAGTTGGATACAGCGCCAGATGAAGGCGCTTCTATGAAAGCGCCATTTTCTGGGGCAGCTGCGGACTGCAATTCGCAGCAGAGGCGCCCACAAACCTCGGGCTAACCTGTGCTGCGGATTCCAATCCCCAGCTGCCTAGTTGTACCTGGCTGGACACAAAAATGGGGCGAAGCTCATGTCATTTGTTTTTTAATTATTTCATGAAATTCATGAAATAATTAAAAAAAGGGCTTCACTATATTTTTAGTTCCCAGCCGGGTACAAATAGGCAGCTGGGGGTTGGGGGCAGTCCGTACCTGCCTGCTGTACCTGGCTAGCATACAAAAATATGGCGAAGCTCACGTCATATTTTTTTTAAGTTTTTTGGCAGTGAAGGTAACACCAAGCAGTGGGGGTTGGCAGCAAGTAGCTGCTTGGATTACCCATAGCTAGCAATACAAAAAATGCAGCGGGAGCCCATATGTATATTTTTTTAATTATTTATTTAAATAACTAAAAAAAAAAGGGCTTCCCTGTATTTTGATTGCCTGACATGACAGAACTGTAAAAATAAATCAATAAAAAAATGATGTAGCGCCCCGCGGTATTTTTGATTCTCAGCGCAGATAAAGCATACAGCTACGGGATGCCACCCCCATCTGCCTGGCGTTACCTTGGCTGGCAATCAAAATATAGGGAAGCCCATTAATTTTTTTATTTAAAAAAATAGTTTAAAAAAAAATGACGTGGGGTCCCCCCATTTTTGATAGCCAGCTAGGGTAAAGCAGACGACTGTAGCCTGAAAACCACAGCTGGCAGCTTTACCGTGGTTGAGGATCCAATGTGGAGGTCATCCCAGGCTCTTTTTTATAAGAGCTGACCTTAGCTACACAGACGCTGTTATCTGTAGCTGTTGCAATCTGTTTCCACGGACCTGACTGTCACCTATGGCTCTGAGCCTGCTGTTATTAGCCCATACAAGGGCTAATAGAAACTTCTATTCCTATTCTGTATAGCGCTGTGTGTAGAACGTACACAGCAGTATCGGAGACAGGAGCTACGCCAGCGGTGACTGACACCCAGACGTAGAAGAGATAATGGCGTCCGGACGGGCAGATACCGGTTTTTATAATGCAGGGACATGTGACATGGACATCCTATCACACATGCCGTTGCTTCTCTGGCTAAAAGTCCACTTAACTGTAGAGTTGAGCGCGGTTCGCGGTTCTCCAGTTCGCGGTTCGAGTGATTTTGGGGGGTGTTCTAGATCGAACTAGAACTCGAGCTTTTTGCTAAATTTCGATAGTTCTAGGTACGTTCGAGAATGGTTCTAGCAGCAAAAAGCAGGGCTTTTTACAGCTACAGTGTGCAGGAGCCATCGCTGGCAGCCTGCCAGAAGCTGGTAACCAAGATAAACATCGGGTATCCAAGCAAAGCGCTTTGGTTAGTTATCCGATATTTATCCTAGTTACGTGTGCAGGAAGCCAACACTTCCCCGCTCAGCTCGCTCCGCCCCCTCCTGCACGCGGCATGTACACATACATACACACACACACACTCACACTCACCTGTCCCGAGCCATGTAGTCCACGACACTGACGTCCTCAGCGCCACATGACCCCACTAGGCTCCACCCACTTTGCACTCCGCCACCAGCACACATGGCTCCACCCACCTGGCACTCTGCACACATGGTCCCGCTAGGCTCCGCCCACCTGGCACTCTGCACACATTACCCCACTATGCTCCGACCACCTGGCTCTCTGCACACATGGTCCCGCTAGGCTCCGCCCACCTGGCACTCTGAACACATGGTCCCGCTAGGCTCCGCCCACCTGGCACTCTGCACACATGGTCCCGCTAGGCTCCGCCCACCTGGCACTCTGCACACATGGTCCCGCTAGGCTCCGCCCACCTGACACTCTGCACATATGGTCCCGCTAGGCTCCGCACACCTGGCACGCTGCACACATGGTCCCGCTAGGCTCCGCCCACCTGGCACTCTGCACACATTTCCCCGCTAGGCTCCGCCCACCTGGCACTCTGCACACCTGGCACTCTGCACTCATGGTCCCGCTCGGCTTACCTGCGGTGATGAAGTCCCGGCCGCAGCGCTGTCACTGTCCTCCTTGGCCGCCGCTTGTCCCATCCCCTTCTCTCGCTTCCGACCCGAGACTGACTAGCGGTGACGTCACGGGCCTCTCGCGATACTTGGCTGTGAAGGTTATTGAACTCAGTGACAGGTGCTGTCAGCAGTGCAGGAGATCAGCGCAGGTAATGTACCTCGCTGACAGCAGCACTTGTCATCCCCTGCAGTGACCTGGGCTAACCTATTGATGTTAGCTCAAGTCACTGCATTGCTCTCCCAGCCAATGGTGAACATCCTGCTCTTCATTGACCTGGGACAGTGTGGATCGTCATGGCAACCCCTTGGATTACACCAGACCTGGATTCGTTTTTCTTTCTAATAAATTGGTTAAAGAGGGAATGTATTGGAGAGTGTTTTTTCAAATAAAAATGTGTTTGTCGTCTATTTTTTTTTATTACTGACTGGGTTGGTGATGTCGGGTATCTGATAGACGCCTGACCTCACCAACCCCAGGGCTTGATGCCAGGTGACATTACACATCTAGTATTAACCCCATATATTACCACGTTTGCCACTGCACCAGGGCACGGGATGAGCTGGGGCGAAGCACCAGGATTGGCGCATCTAATGGATGCGCCAATTCTGGGGCGGCTGCGGCATGCTATTTTTAGGCTGGGGAGAGTCCAATAACCATGGACCTCCCTAGTCTGAGAATATCAGACCCCAGCTGTCTGCTTTACCTTGGCTGGTGATCCAATTTTGGGGGGACCCCTAAGTGTTTTTTTTTTTTTAATTATTTATTTAATTTAAAATAACAGCGTGGGGTGCCCTCAGTTTTGGATTACCAGCCAAGGTGAGGCTGCCAGCTGTGGTCTGCAGGCTGCAGCCGTCTGCTTTACTCTAGCTGGCTACAAAAATAGGGGAAACCCGACTTCATTTTTTTTTTTCATTTTTTTGGCTAAATACAAAGCTAAGCACCCCTTAGTGCCACATGAAAGGCACCAAACGGTGCAAAATTACAAAATGCAGGAGAGTGGGACATTATGTGTCTTTCTGCCATTATAATGACAGAAAAGACTGATATGAGGTGTACAAGCACAGGAAAATCACCAGAGCGCTCTACGCTGTGAAAAGCAGTAGAAAATGGCACTGGAGTGAACATGTGACTGCCTCATGTAGGTTGAAGCTATGGATCCTGGGTAAATTTATGTATTTTCCCTCCTTCAGTTTTTTGGCAGTACACAAAAAAAACGGAAGGCACACGGATGACAAACAGATGACATACGGACCGTCTACGGAACGGAAACGGATGCCACACGGATGCACCCGTGAAAAAAAACTGACAGTTTTTTGCAGACCACAAAAATGGATCGGTCGTGTTAATGTAGCCTTATTCTGATCTGCCGTTTATAAACAGCAGGCAGAAATAAGTGAATAACGCCCCCCAGCGTCAGAAAATCTCCGGGGTTTCAGGGCTAGCTGAGACCCTGGAGATCATGATTCAGGACGGTTTTTCCGGTCCCCGCTCACATGATCACAGGTATACACCGTACACCGATGATCACGTTACAGTAAATGACAGCGCCGGTAAAAAATTATTTATCTCCCATCTGGCATAAACAAACATGATAAATCTCCTCCCCGGTCCCCTCCGGTCCCCCGGTGTCGCCAAAGTGCCGCCCCTGATGCCCTCCCAGAAATCCAAGATGGCCGCGCGCACAGCAGCACGCCGGCCGCATTCACCCTACTCCTCTGATTTCTGTCGCATATGCCATGACACATGCGACAGAAAATTCCTCCCCAGGCCCTGCCAGATCACCCCCTATAACCCCACCGGTGTTCCCCGGTGTCCCACAGTACCTGTGCAGCGTTGATCCCCCCAAGGCCCTCTCCTTCACAATAGACGCTGCCGCATGCACAGAGCGGCTGTCAGCTCAGCTTCCTGTGTTCAGACACAGTGAGTGGTGGTTATGCATCTGTAAGCTAAATGGGCAGCACGGTGGCTCAGTGGTTAGCACTGCAGTCTTGCAGTGCTGAGGTCCTGGATTCAATTCTCACCATGGGCACCATCTGCAAAGAGTTTGTATGTTCTCCCTGTGTTTGTGTGGGTTTCCTCCGGGTACTCTGGTTTTCTCCCACACTCCAAAGACATACAGCGCTATAAAATTAATAACGCTATATAAATGAACAAATTATTATTATTACTTTATTGCCCTGCTCATGAGGTAAGGAACATAATTGATCAGGAGAGCTATACTACATTTCCAAATGGAGGGATTTGCTTTTATAGTTTCCCTGCTGAACGACTACCAAACATGAGAGTCCATTATACGCCACAAGAAAACACATCTAAATAGCGAGTCCTGTTGTTAAGTATTCATTCAGCTGGATAACTGGACTTAAAGGGGTATTCCATCTCCAAGATCCTATCCCCAATATATAGTAGGTGGAATAGCAATAATATCAGCAAATACCAATATTTGGAAATGTAGAATAAATCTCCTGATTAGGCATGCCCTTACCTCATGAGCAGGGCATTGCAGCTTTGGTAGCAACAGTTACGACATGGACTCTGCTGCTGTGGACCCGGGGAGAGTGAGTGCAGATTCATTGCAGCCACACTCCTCACATGAAGGGTCCACACTCCTAGAAAATGGGGGATACGTTCTCTGAGTGTCTCCCCCCCATATTCTAGTTGGTCCAGAGTCGTCGTGGGACCCCATTATTTTTTTTCTTACAATAAATTGGTGAAAGAGGGAATGTTTTGGGGACTGTTTTTTCAAATATATTTCTTTTGTCGATTTTTTTTTGTTAGTACTGACAGTTTATGATGTTGGGTATCTAATAGACGCCATGACATCACAAACTGCTGGGCTTGATCTCAGGTGACTTTACAGCTAGTATCCACCCCGATTTATTACCCCGTTTGCCACTGCACCAGGGCACGGGATGAGCTGGGGTGAAGCGCCATGATTGGCGCATCTAGTGGATGCGCCACGTCTGGGGTGCCTGCGGCCTGCTATTTTTAGGCTGTGAAGGCCCAATAACTATGGACCTTCCCACCCTGAGAATACCAGACCACAGCTGTCCGCTTTACCTTGGCTGGTGATCCAATTTGGGGGGGACCCTACTTTTTTTGTGTAATTATTAATATTTATAAAATATTTATAATAAAAGAGCCTGGGGGGACCTCCACATTGGATCCCCAACCACGGTAAAGCTGCCAGCTGTGGTTTTCAGGCTGCAGCCGTATGCTTTACCCTAGCTGGCTATCAAAAATGGGGGGACCCAACGTCATTTTTTTTTTAACTATTTTTTAAATAGAAAAAAATGAATGGGCTTCCCTGTATTTTGATTGCCAACCAAGGTAACGGCAGGCAGATGGGGTGGCAACTCATAGCTATCTGCTTTATCTGCGCTGAAAATCAAAAATACCGCGGAGCGCTACGTCATTTTTTTAAAGATTTATTTTTACAGCACTGTGATGTCCAGCAATCAAAATACAGGGAAGCCCATTTTGTTTTTAGTTATTTAAATAAATAATTAAAAAAATATATATGGGCTCCCGCTGCATTTTTTGTATTGCTAACTAAGGGTAATCCAAGCAGCTACTGGCTGCTAACTAGAGTTGAGCGCGGTTCGCGGTTCTCCAGTTCGCGGTTTGAGTGATTTTGGGGGCTGTTCTAGATCGAACTAGAACTCGAGCTTTTTGCTAAAGTTCGATAGTTCTAGTTACGTTCGAGAACGGTTCTAGCAGCAAAAAGCAGGGCTTTTTACAGCTACAGTGTGCAGGATCCATCACTGGCAGCCTGCCAGAAGCTGGTAACCAAGATAAACATCGGGTATCCAAGCAAAGCGCTTTGGTTAGTAACCCGATATTTATCCTAGTTACGAGCAGGAAGCCCACACTTCCCCGCTCAGCTCGCTCCGCCCCCTCCTGCACACGGCATGTACACACACACACACACACACACTCACCTGTCCCTAGCCAAGCAGTCCACGACACTGACGTCCTCAGCGCCACATGACCCCGCTAGGCTCCACCCACTTTGCACTCCGCCGCCAGCACACATGGCTCTGCTCAAATGGCACTCTGCCCACATGGTCCCGCTAGGCTCCGCCCACCTGTCACTCTGCACACATGGTCCCGCTAGTCTCCGCCCACCTGGCACTCTGCACACATTGCCCCGCTAGGCTCCGCCCACCTGGCACTCTGCATACATGGTCCCGCTAGGCTCCACCCACCTCTCACTCTGTACACATAGTCCCGCTAGGCTCCGCTCACCTGTCACTCTGCACACATTACCCCACTAGGCTCCGCCCACCTGTCACTCTGCACACATGGTCCCGCTAGGCTCCGCCCACTTGTCACTCTGCACACATGGTCCCGCTAGGCTCCACCCACCTGACACTCTGCACACATTACCCCACTAGGCTCCGCCCACCTGTCACTCTGCACACATGGTCCCGGTATGCTCCGCCCACCTGGCACTCTGCACACATTGTCCCGCTAGGCTCCGCCCACCTGTCCCTCTGCACACATTACCCCGCTAGGCTCCGCCCACCTGGCAATCTGCACAAATGGTCCCGCTAGGCTCCGCCCACCTGTTACTCTACACACATGGTCTCGCTAGGCTCCGCCCACCTGTCACTCTGCACACATTATTCCACTAGGCTCCACTCTCCTGTCACTCTGCACACATTGTCCCGCTAGGCTCCGCGCACCTGTCACTCTGCACACATGGTCCCGCTAGGCTCCACCCACCTGTCACTCTGCACACATTACCCCAATAGGCTCCGCCCACCTGGCACTCTGCACACATTACCCCGCTAGGCTCCGCCCACCTGCCACTCTGCACACATGGTCCCGCTAGGCTCCGCCCACCTGGCACTCTGCACACATGGTCCCGCTAGGCTCCGCCCACCTTGCACTCTGCACACATCATCCCACTAGGCTCCACCCACCTGACACTCTGCACACATTACCCCGCTAGGCTCCACCCACCTGTCACTCTGCACACATGGTCCCGGGATGCTCCGCCCACCTGGCACTCTGCACACATTGCCCCGCTAGGCTCCGCCCACCTGGCACTCTGCACACATGGTCCCGCTCGGCTTACCTGCGGTGATGAAGTCCCAACCTCAGCGCTGTCACTGTCCTCCATGGCCGCCGCTTGTCACATCACCTTCTCTCGCTTCCGACCCGAGACTGACTAGCGGTGACGTCATGGGCCACTCGCGATACTTGGCTGTGAAGATTATTGAAGTCAGTGTGCAGGAGATCAGCGCAGGTAATGTACCTCGCTGACAGCAGCACTTGTCATCCCCTGCAGTGACCTGGGCTGACCCATTGATGTTAGCTCAGGTCACTGCATTGCTCTCCCAGCCAATGGGGAACATCCTGCTTTTCATTGACTGGGACAGTGTGGATCGTCATGGCAACCCCTTGAATTACAGCAGACCTGGATTTGTTTTTCTTTCTAATAAATTGGTTAAAGAGGGAATGTATTGGGAAGTGTTTTTTCAAATAAAAATGTGTTTGTCGTCTATTTTTTTTTATTACTGACTGGGTTGGTGATGTCGGGTATCTGATAGACGCCTGACCTCACCAACCCCAGGGCTTGATGCCAGGTGACATTACACATCTGGTATTAACCCCATATATTACCCCGTTTGCCACCACACCAGGGCACGGGATGACCTGGGGCGAAGCACTAGGATTGGCAAATCTAATGGATGCGCCAATTCTGGGGCGGCTGCGGCCTGCTATTTTTAGGCTGGGGAGAGTCCAATAACCATGGACCTCCCTAGTCTGAGAATATCAGACCCCAGCTGTCTGCGTTACCTTGGCTGGTGTTCCCATTTTGGGGGGACCCCTACGTGTTTTTTTTTTTTTAATTATTTATTTAATATAAAATAACAGCGTGGGGTGCCCTCAGTTTTGGATTACCAGCCAAGGTGAGGTTGCCAGCTGTGGTCTACAGGCTGCAGCCGTCTGCTTTACCCTAGCTGGCTACAAAAATAGGGGGAACGCTACGTCAGTTTTTTTTACATTTTTTTTTGCTAAATACAAAGCTAAGCACCCCTTAGTGCCACATGAAAGGCACCAAAGGGTGCAAAATTACAAAATGCAGGAGAGTGGGACATTATGTGTCTTTCTGCCATTATAATGACAGAAAAGACTGATATGAAGTATGTGATGGGAGTGTACAACAGAGCAAAGGATGGACGAGGCCGAGGGACGATCTAACAGGTTTATTCACAAGAACGCTGGAACAGCACACGATAAGTCCACGTACAACAGATTCGGGGGCCCTTCCCGACAATCCTCGGACCGGATAACAAAGCAATCGTCCTTACAGTAGTCCAAAGAGTTCCACACAATCCCACGGGCCGCCACACAGGCCTAGCTCCGTCCGTGTCCACAGCCACCCAGGCTGGGGCTCCTGCTCTCTTCAAGTTTCAGCTCACTCTGAAGTTACAAAAAGGGAAATGCATTGTCTGTGCTGCTTGGCCAGCCCACCATGTTTGTTCAGGGGGTAGGGGTCACACATCCTATCATCAATGGTTTGGTCCATCACAGGGCTCCAATATGTCTGCCAGCCACAGTAGATGAAGGGATCCCCTGCTGTAAAGAACAATGACTATTCCTTCACTGGCCAATGCAATTACAGATTAGATACACAACTCTGGAAAGAAGAGGACAGGCTATTTACATAATCACATTAGATGCCAAGACTACAACCACACATCGCCTGACCCCAAAACCAAAGTTCAGATCCACAGTGGCTGTGGGAATAGTCCTCCATTGTCCACCAGCCAGTTCAATAACAATCCCAGGTCCTCTATGGATTGCCTCAGGCCGAACCACTCGGGGATCAGCCAGTGTGAGGAAAGCACCCGAGTGACAAAATCCAACAAGTCTCTGTCCATCCAGCACAACCTCCTGCAAGTGCTTACCTCGATGAGCAGAAGTTGTCATAACTGCGGGTCGCATCCCGTAAACTCCTGGTGGTGCAACATGGGGGGCTGAGTCACTAGGCCAGTCCTCACATAACGGTGCCACATCTTCCTCCATGGCACTGGGCTGTAAATAATTAACAATCCGATTGGGTGCAGGATCAGTCCTCATTTGAACAGCTGGGCAGGAGACTTGCCGATGCCCTGGCTGTCCACATTGATAGCATCTGAGCTGGGTCTCCCTCCATCCAAGGCGTCCTCTTGGGTAAGGGGTAGGGGAACTTGGAGGCCGGCTCCCACCTGAAGGTGTTGTAGGGGTTTGAGGATGATTCCTCCATGGCCTGGCTGGGCATGAGGCCTGCAAATGCCCGGGATGCCTACAAACATAACACCTGCGCTCTGTTACTTCCTCTCCCCGGCGTATTCCAGAAAGTGCAGTAGAAGCAACTGGAGGCACATTAACATGGGTATCAACATGTGGTGGCTTAGAGGAACGGGGAACAATGGGGACAGAGTAACTGGGGGCATCCGGTGTTGTGGAGCTGTTAGGCGTCTCTCCATCCTCTAACAGAACCCTCCACTGAGGCTTGATGGTGAGAGCCTCATCAGCGAGAGCAGCAGCTTCCTCCACTGTCGCTGGTTTTCTCTTACGCACCCATTCCCGGATCTCAGCGGGGCACTGGGCAAAGAATTGTTCTTTTAGGATGACCTGCAGGAAGGTCTCCCAAGATAAGGCCTCCTCTGCCTCCAGCCAGCGATTACATATTTGTTTGAGTCTATGAGCATATATCTTAAAAGACACTTCCCCATCACAGGCTAAAGCACGGAACTGAGTCCTGTAAGTGTCTGGGGTCACAGCATAATGTTCTAGAATAGTCTGTTTAATATCCGCATACTCACAGTTCCACCGAGGGTCCATACCTCTATAGGCTTCAGCAGCTCCCCCCTCTAGGAGCCCAACCAGATGCCGGACACGCTCCCTGTCCGGGACTTCCATTAATCGACACTGATGCTCAAAGTCCTGGAAGAAGCCCTCAATGTCGCCTGCAGCCTCATTAAACGGCTTAAAGTCTTTGCGGGACACCCTGGGAAGTTCCCTCATGATGGGTGCTGGGGTTACAGTCTGTCTGGAACCTCTCGCGGCTTCCACAGCGAGCTCCTTATCCAGCAGTGCCATCTCCTCCATCCTGCGCTCCTTCTCTTTAGCTCCACGCATGGCCTCCCTCTTATCTTCTATGGTGGCCTCATCTCCAAGCAGTGCCATCTCCTCCTTGTACCACACAACCCATTGACTTTTTTGGGTATTCACCTCCGACTGCCGTCTTTCTTCCGTTTGCTGTGAGGATCCTTCCTCCACGTCATTTTGCGAACAGACTCCTTCTAGCGCCTCAATCAGCTGCTCCTTGGAGAGTCCTTTGAAACGAACTCCTACTTCACGGGCCTTTGATTGCAGGCTCCCCAAAGTCCAGGTCTTGTACTCTGCAGTGCTGGTTCCTGATGTTGAGCCATTGTCCTCCATTCCTTCTGCTCTGATCCCAGCGCTGCCAACCAGTTTGTGACGGGAGTGTACAACAGAGCAAAGGATGGACGAGGCCGAGGGACGATCCAACAGGTTTATTCACAAGAACACTGGAACAGCACACGATAAGTCCACGTACAACAGATTCGGGGGCCCTTCCCGACAATCCTCGGACCAGATAACAAAGCAATCGTCCTTACAGTAGTCCAAAGAGTTCCACACAATCCCACGGGCCGCCACACAGGCCTAGCTCCGTCCGTGTCCACAGCCACCCAGGCTGGGGCTCCTGCTCTCTTCAAGTTTCAGCTCACTCTGAAGTTACAAAAAGGGAAATGCATTGTCTGTGCTGCTTGACCAGCCCACCATGTTTGTTCAGGGGGTAGGGGTCACACATCCTATCATCAATGGTTTGGTCCATCACAGGGCTCCAATATGTCTGCCAGCCACAGTAGATGAAGGGATCCCCTGCTGTAAAGAACAATGACTATTCCTTCACTGGCCAATGCAATTACAGATTAGATACACAACTCTGGAAAGAAGAGGACAGGCTATTTACATAATCACATTAGATGCCAAGACTACAAATGTATGAGAGAGACACATTGAGACCAGTAGCTCCCCCAAGGAAATACATGAATTACAACTAATACAACCAGGGAAATATACATATCATGACATAGTATCACAGCATATACAGTGAGAGGGTAAATTACATCTTCACAAAGTGCACAAGCACAAGAAAATCACCAGAGCGCTCTACGCTGTGAAAAGCAGTAGAAAATGGCACTGGAGTGAACATGTGACCGCCTCATGTAGGATGAAGCTATGGATCCTGGGTAAATTTATGTATTTTCCCTCCTTCAGTTTTTTTGCAGTACACAAAAAAAATGGAAGGCACACGGATGACAAACAGATGAAATACGGACCGTCTACGGAACGGAAACGGATGCCACACGGATGCACCCGTGAAAAAAAACGGACTGTTTTTTGCAGACCGCAAAAATGGATCGGTTGTGTGAATGTAGCCTTATTCTGGTCTGCCGTTTTTAAACAGCAGGCAGAAATAAGTGAATAGCGCCCCCCGGCGTCAGAAAATCTCCGGGGTTTCAGGGCTAGCTGAGACCCTGGAGATCATGATTCAGGATGGTTTTTCCGGTCTCCGCTCACGTGATCACAGGTATACACCGTATACCGATGATCACGTTACAGTAAATGACAGCACCGGTAAAAAATTATTTATCTCCCATCTGGCATGAACAAACATGATTAATCTCCTCCCCAGTCCCCTCCGGTCCCCCGGTGTCGCCAAAGTGCCCCCCCTGATGCCCTCCCAGAAATCCAAGATGGCCGCGCGCACAACAGCGCGCCGGCCGCATTCACCCTACTCCTCTGATTTCTGTCGCATGTGCCATGACACATGCGACAGAAAACTCCTCCCCAGGCCCAGCCAGGTCACCCCCTATAACCCCACCGGTGTTCCCCGGTGTCCCACGGTACCTGTGCAGCGTTGATCCCCCCACGGCCCTCTCCTTCACAATAGACGCTGCCGCATGCACAGAGCGGCTGTCAGCTCAAGTTCCTGTGTTCAGACACAGTGAGTGGTGGTTATGCATCTGTAAGCTAAATGGGCGGCACAGTGGCTCAGTGGTTAGCACTGCAGTCTTGCAGCGCTGAGGTCCTGGGTTCAATTCTCACCATGGGCACCATCTGCAAGGAGTTTGTATGTTCTCCCCGTGTTTGCGTGGGTTTTCTCCAGGTACTCCAGTTTCCTCCCACACTCCAAAGACATACAGCGCTATGGAATTAATAACGCTATATAAATGAATAAATTATTATTATTACTGTATTGCCCTGCTCATGAGGTAAGGAACATAATTGATCAGGAGAGCTATATACTACATTTCCAAATGGAGGGATTTGCTTTTATAGTTTCCCTGCTGAACGACTACCAAACATCCGTTATACGCCACAAGAAAACACATCTAAATAGCGAGCTCTGTTGTTAAGTATTCATTCAGCTGGATAACTGGACTTAAAGGGGTATTCCATCTCCAAGATCCTATCCCCAATATATAGTAGGTAGAATAGCAATAATATCAGCAAATACCAATATTTGGAAATGTAGAATAGTTCTCCTGATTAGGCATGCCCTTACCTCATGAGCAGGGCATTGCAGCTTTGGTAGCAACTATTATGACATGGACTCTGCTGCTGTGGACCCGGGGAGAGTGAGTGCAGATTCATTGCACCCACACTCCTCACATGAAGGGTCCGCACTCCTAGAAAATGGGGGATACGTTCCCTGAGTTTCTCCCCCCATATTCTAGATGGTCCAGAGTCGTTGTGGGACCCCTTTATTTTTTTTCTTACAATAAATTGGTGAAAGAGGAAATGTTTTGGGGACAGTTTTTTCCAAATAAATTTCTTTTGTCGATTTTTTTTTTGTTAGTACTAACAGTTTATGATGTTGGGTATCTAATAGACGCCATGACATCACAAACTGCTGGGCTTGATCTCAGGTGACTTTACAGCTAGTATCAACCCGATTTATTACCCCATTTGCCACTGCACCAGGGCACGGGATGAGCTGGGGTGAAGCGCCAGGATTGGCGCATCCAGTGGATGCGCCACATCTGGGGTCCCTGCGGCCTGCTATTTTTAGGCTGTGAAGGCCCAATAACTATGGACCTTCCCACCCTGAGAACACCAGACCACAGCTGTCCGCTTTACCTTGGCTGGTGATCCAATTTGGGGGGGACCCTACTTTTTTTGTGTAATTATTAATATTTATAAAATAATTATAAAAAAAATAGCCTGGGGGGACCTCCACATTGGATTCCCAACCACGGTAAAGCTGCCAGCTGTGGTTTTCAGGCTACAGCCTTCTGCTTTACCCTAGCTGGCTATCAAAAATGGGGGGACCCAACGTCATTTTTTTTTTAACTATTTTTTAAATAGAAAAAATTAATGGGCTTCCCTGTATTTTGATTGCCAACCAAGGTAATGGCAGGCAGATGGGGGTGGCAACCCATAGCTGTCTGCTTTATCTGCGCTGAGAATCAAAAATACCGCGGAGCGCTATGTCATTTTTTTTAAAGATTTATTTTTACAGCACTGTGATGTCCAGCAATCAAAATACAGGGAAGCCCATTTTGTTTTTAGTTATTTAAATAAATAATTAAAAAAAATATATATGGGCTCCCGCTGCATTTTTTGTATTGCTAGCTAAGGGTAATCCAAGCAGTTACTGGCTGCTAACCCCCACTGCTTGGTGTTACCTTCACTGGCAATGGAAAATCCAGGGAAGCATTTTTTTTTTTTTTGCCAAAAAACTACAAAAAAAGGACGTGAGCTTCGCCATATTTTTTATGATAGCCAGGTATAGCAGGCAGGTGCTGGAAGAGTTGGATACAGTGCCAGAATATGGCGCTTCTATGAAAATGCCATTTTCTGAGGCGGCTGCAGACTGCAATTCGCAGCAGTGGGGCCCAGAAAGCACAGGCCAACCTGTGCTAGCATACAAAAATATGGCGAAGCCCACATAATTTTTTCAGGGGGCAAAAAACTTCTGCATACAGTCCTGGATGGAGTATGCTGAGCCTTGTAGTTCTGCAGCTGCTGTCTGTCTGTATGGAGAAGAGCAGACAGCAGCTGCAGAACTACAAGGCTCAGCATACTCCATCCAGGACTGTATGCAGAAGTTTTTTGCCCACCAAAAAAATGACGTGGGCTTCGCCATATTTTTGTATGCTAGCCAGGTACAGCAGGCAGCCACGGGCTGCATCCAACCCCCAGTTGCCTATTTGTACCCGGCTGGGAACCAAAAATATAGGGAAGCCCGTTTTTTTTTAATTATTTCACTTATTTCATGAAATAATTAAAAAACAAATGACGTGGGCTTCGCCCCATTTTTGTGTCCAGTCAGGTACAACTAGGAAGCTGGGGATTGGAAGCCACAGTACAGGTTAGCCCGAGGTTTCTGGGCGCCTCTGCTGCGAATTGCAGTCCACAGCCGCCCCAGAAAATGGCGCTTTCATAGAAGCGCCATCATCTGGCGCTGTATCCAACTTTTCCAACAGCCATGAAGCTGGGTGGCTTGTTGGGTAATAATGAGTTAATACTAGCTTTGTTTTACTAGCTAGTAGTGATGAGCGAGTATGCTTGATACTACTCGGTACTCGCACGAGTATCACTGTACTCGGGCTACTCGGCGGGTACCGAGTAATTTCGCGATACTCGTGCTGTACTCATGGTCTTCATCCCTGCATGTTGGCGCTCTTTTGAGAGCCAGTCCTCATGCAGGGATTGGCTGGCAGACCACTGCAATGCCACAGCCCTGTTAGTTGTGGAATTGCAGTGATTGGCCGGCCCGCACAGCGTGACCGAGCCTTTATACCGGCGGGCGCGCTGTGCTCTGCACACAGTCATCTCATATTCCCTGCTTTCCCCGCCCACAGGCGCCTATGATTGGTTGCAGTGAGACACGCCCCCACGCTGAGTGACAGGTGTCTCACTGCACCCAATCTCAGCAGCCGGTGGGCGTGTCTATACTGTGCAGTAAAATAAATAAATAAACAATTAAAAAAAACGGCGTGCGGTCCCCCCAATTTTAATACCAGCCAGATAAAGCCATACGGCTGCAGGCTGGTATTCTCAGGATGGGGAGCCCCACGTTATGGGGAGCCCCCCAGCCTAACAATATCAGTCAGCAGCCGACCAGAATTGCCGCATACATTATATGCGACAGTTCAGGGACTGTACCCGGCTCTTCCCGATTTACCCTAGTGCGTTGGCAAATCGGGGTAATAAGGAGTTAATGGCAGCCCATAGCTGCCACTAAATCCTAGATTAATCATGTCAGGCGTCTCCCCGAGATTCCTTCCATGATTAATCTGTAAATTACAGTTAAAAAACACACACACCCGAAAAATCCTTTATTAGAAATAAAAAACACTAACAAAGTCCCTCATTACCAATTTATTAACCCCGACAAAGCCCTTCATGTCCGGCGGAATCCACGGACCTCCAGCGTCGCGTCCAGCTCTGCTGCATGCAGGTGACAGGAGCTGCAGAATACACCGCCGCTCCTGTCATCTTCACACAGCAACTGAGGTGAGTATCGCGATCAGCTGCTGTCAGTCAGGTAACTCACGGCCACCGCTGGATCCAGCGGTGGCCGCGATTAACCTCAGTGACAGCTCAGCTGATCGCGCTACTCACCTCAGTTGCTTCGTGGAGCTGACCGGAGCGGCGGTGAGTAGTGCGATCAGCTGAGCTGTCACTCAGGTTACCCGCGGCCACCGCTGCATCCACCGCTGGATCCAGGTAACCTCAGTGACAGCTCAGCTGATCACGCAGCTGTCTTCAGTTGCTGTGTGAAGCTGACAGGAGCGGCGGTGTATTCTGCAGCTCCTGTCACCTGCATGCAGCAGAGCTGGTTGCGACGCTGGAGGACTCTGGAGTACGCCGGACATGGAGGGTTTGTCGGGGTTAATAAATCGGTGATGAGTAGAGATGAGCGAACCGGTCCCCGTTCGGCTCGAGGTCGGCTCGCCGAACGGAGGTCCCGTTCGAGTTCGGCTCGTCATACGTTCGACAAACCGAACTCGAACTGCATAGGAAACAATGGCAGGCAATCACAAACACATAAAAACACCTAGAAAACACCCTCAAAGGTGTCCAAAAGGTTACAAACAACTCACAACACAACACAAACACATGGGAAAGTGACAAGGACATATACTCATGCGAAAACAAAACAGCTGGACAAGGAAAAAGAGGAGGACACACAGATATAGGCATGGCACGCCCTTCTAAAATCATGTAAAACACCGCAAGGTGACTCCAAGCGTAGTCTCCCTTTTTTTCCAAAAATTGTGCCCCACACACACCCACCCCTTCAGTGGCAGCAGTTGTGCCCCAGTTGTACAATTCACAGCTAGATTTGCATCAAGCACATTCAAAAATATGCCATACTTAACCATCCCCAGGATGACACCAGGGTAGGTAGCAAAGTCTTTCCTGATCCCAGCTCTGTTCATCTTGGCTTCTTTTAAAAACACAGCAAGCAAGGGTTACTCCAAGCGGAGTCTCCCTTTTTTTCCAAAAATTGTGCCCCACACACACCCACCCATTCAGTGGCAGCACTTGTGCCCTAGTTGTGCACTTCACAGCTAGATTTGAATCAAGCACATTCAAAAATAAGCCATAATTAACCGTCCCCAGGATGACACCGGGGTAGGTAGCAAAGTCTTTCCTGATCCCAGCTCTGTTCATCTTGGCTTCTTTTAAAAACACAGCAAGCAAGGGTTACTCCAAGCGGAGTCTCCCTTTTTTCCAAAAATTGGGCCACACAGACACCCCATCAGTGGCAGCACTTGTGCCCTAGTTGCAAACATGATGTTTTGATTTGCATCAAGCACATTCCAAATCCACAAGCATTTACTCTCCCCAGGATGACACAGGGGTAGTAAATTCCTTCTGGATCCATGACTTGTTCATTTTGATGAACGTCAGTCTGTCCACATTGTCACTGGACAGACGCGTGCGCTTATCTGTCAGCACACACCCAGCAGCACTGAAGACACGTTCAGAGACAACGCTGGCAGCTGGACACGACAAAATCTCCAAGGCGTAACTGGAGAGCTCTGGCCATTTTTCTAGATTTGAAGCCCAAAAGGAGCAAGGCTCCATTTGCAAAGTCATGGCATCGATGTTCATTTGGAGATACTCCTGTATCATCCTCTCCAGCCGTTGACTATGTGTCAGACTTGTTGTCTCTGGTGGCCTTGCAAAAGAGGGTCTAAAAAAATTATGAAAAGATTCCATAAAATTGCTGTTACCAGCACCAGATACGGTCCTACTGGTATGGGTAGACTGTTGAAGATGACGAGACCAAACCATGTTTGTCAAGTTACAACTGGGAGATTCACTCCCTGCACCTGCACGGTTGTTTGGTGGAAAAGCCGAGCTAAGATCGAGTAACAGCTTCTGCTGATACTCCTGCATACATGCGTCCCTTTCTATGACTTGAATTATGTCACAAAATTTGGACTTGTACCGGGGATCTCATAGTGTGGCAATCCAGTAGTCATCATCACTTCTAATTTTGACAATACGAGGGTCATGTTGGAGGTAGTGCAACAAAAAGGCACTAATGTGTCTTGCGCAGCCATGCGGACCAAGTCCACGCTGTGTTTGTGGCATACAGGTGCTACCCGTTCTTTCTTCCTCTGACATCTCCCCCCTATCTCTTTCAACTGAAATTTGACCAAGGTCTCCCTCATCCGCTGAGTCTTCCATGTCCATGGACAGTTCGTCCTCCATTTCTTCATGTTCTCCTGCACCTTCCTCAACATTTCGCCTGCTACCATGCGCCCTTGTTGATCCCTGTCCCCCATGGTCCCATGCCTGCTGCGTTGGTGATGATGAACGTCTGGACCTTGGTGATGTTGTTGTCCCTTGCGCATATGAATCCTCCTGTAGTTCCTCCCCTTCCTGTTGTCCCACCCCCTGACTCCGAATAGTGTTTAGCGTGTGCTCCAGCATGTAAATGACTGGAATCGTCTTGCTGATAATGGTATTGTCAGCGCTAAACATATTCGTCGCCATGTCGAAACTGTGCAGAAGGGTGCATTTCAAGCGATGAACCGGCAGGCCGAAAGACTTCTGGAGCGATGCAAGTCGCTCAGCTGCGGCGCTTGAACGGCGAAAGTGAGCAGACAGTTTTCGTGCCCTGTTCAGAAGGCCATCAAGGCCGGGATAGTGTGTTAAAAATTGCTGGACGACAAGGTTCAACACGTGAGCCATACAAGGTACGTGTGTCACCTTGCCCAGGCGAAGGGCCGCACCCAGGTTTGCAGCATTGTCGCACACGGCCTTACCAGGCTGCAGGTTGAGTGGAGACAACCATTTATTAAACTCGGACCGCAGAGCTGACCATAACTCCTCAGCTGTGTGACTCTTATTCCCAAGACATGTCAAGCTAAAGACCGCCTGATGCCGTTGCGCTCTGCTGCCAGCATAGTAATGAGGGGTGCGTGATTCCTTCTGCGCAGTGAGAACGCTGGTGGCCTGACCATGCAGGCTTGGGGCGGAGGTGGAGGACCCAGATGAGGTGGAGGAGGCAGAAGCAGTGGCGGAACTTGGACAGACAGAGGATTGACACACAAGTCGTGGGGACGGCAAGACTTGTGCAGCAGACCCTTCACCATCTATCACCATAGTTACCCAGTGCCCAGTCAGCGACATGTAACGTCCCTGTCCATGCTTACTGGTCCAAGTATCGGTGGTGAAATGCACCCTTTCACACACAGAGTTTCTCAAGGAAGCAGTGATGTTGTGTGCGACATGCTGGTGTAGCGCGGGCACACCTTTCTTAGAGAAGTAGTGGCGACTAGGCATCTGGTACTGGGGCACAGCGACAGACATAAGGTCTCTAAAATCCTGTTAGTCCACTAGGCGGAAAAGCAGCATTTCGGTAGCCAAGAGCTTACAGAGGGATAGAGTCAACCTCTTAGCTTTGTCATGGGTCGCAGGAACTGGCCTTTTATTTGACCACATCTGAGAGACAGAGATCTGGCTGCTGTGTGTAGACGGTGTTGAGTAGGGTAACCCTTGAAAAATGCAGGTTTGTGAGGAAAGTGCAGGCGGAGACATGATGTTGCCTTCATCCAACGTTGGTGCTATCGATGTCTGAGAGAGCTGTACACACTCACTTGTTTCCCCTTCCAAACCAACTGACAACCTACCAAGCAAACTGCCTGTTGCGGTTACAGTGGATGAAGTTGTGGGTGGAAAAACAGGTGTGACAGCTGTCCCCACAGTCCTAGAAGATGACGAGCGCGCGGATGCACTGGAAGGGGCAGGCGGTGGATGGTTCGCTCCGCTAGGCCGCATTGCAGCACGGTGAGCTTCCCACCGGGCCATATGATATTTATTCATGTGACGATTCATGGAACAAGTTGTCAAACTGCTGAGGTTTTGACCTCTACTAAGAGAACCATGACAAATTTTACAGATCACATAATTTGGGCGATCTTTTTCTATGTCAAAAAAGGACCAGGCTAGGCAAGGCTTAGAGGCCATGCGACCTGTTGATCCACCCCGAATAATGCTCAGAGGCAGAGTGGTGGCTGAGGATGCAGTTGTAGACGTGCTACCAGTACTCCGACTGTGTCCAGGAAGGCGCAAGGTAACTTCGTCATCAGTTGCATCCTCCTCCACCACCTCTGTTGACCTCCTCGAGTGCCTGACTGTGGGTTGACAGTAGGTGGGATCTAGAACTTCATCATCAATTGTTGTGTTTGCACTCCTCTCCCCCTCAGACCGAGCCTCTTCTTGCCCTGACCGAATATTTAAGTTGTCATCCCAATCGGGTATCTGTGTCTCATCTTCATCAGTATGTTCCTCATTGTCTATAACCACAGGTGTTACAGTTTGTGACAAAGGGTCAACATTATGCTCAGAAACTTGGTCCTCACGGCCTGAATCAGAGTCACAAAGGTTCTGGGCATCACTGCAGACCATTTCCTGTTCTGTACTCACTGTAGCTTGGGAGCAGACCTCTGATTCCCAGGCTATAGTTTGACTGAACAGCTCTGCAGACTCAGCCATCTCAGTTCCACCATACTGTGCAGGGCTGATGGAGACTTCAGAGCTGGAAGAAAGCAAGTTTGATTGGGATGACAACTCAGAGGACTGGTGTTTTTTGGATGCGGTACTTGAAGTGGCTTAGAGGGCACTTGTTGGACCACTTGAGATCCATTCAAGCATTTTCCTTTTTTGGCCATCATCTACCTTTGTTCCTGTAGTTCGTGTCCGTAAAAAAGGGAGCACATCGGATTGTCCACGGTAAGTAGTAGACATCTTACTTTTGCTGGTAGATGGTCTATCTTCAGCAGATGATAATGGAGCTTTGCCACCTTCCCCACGGACAAAACCTTTTTTGCCTTTTCCACCACGCCTCTTCCCCTTTCCACCAGCATCTGTCATTTTGCCACTCATGTTGATTGCGACAAGATTGTGCACTGAAAATGTGGTAGTAAAAATTGAGAGGTGGTGTAGATTGCAGTGGTGGTCTAGCTTTATTAACAGCAGAATAATAAAGAATAAATATCCCTGACAATGCAACTACGGCCCTTAAACTGGCAGCAAAAATTGCTAGTATAATCGCTTAGTTATAATGAGTTGGAGTGTGCAATGCAGGTAGAGGTGCTGCAAATGTCTTTGCACTAGTGGGACTATAGCAAAGTCCAATAGCCACGTTTAGGATGCCACTAGGTACACTGAGTGTTTGCTAGTATAATGGCTTAGTTATAATGAGTTGGAGTGTGCAATGCAGGTAGAGGTGCTGAAAATGTCTTTGCACCAGTGGGACTATAGCAAAGTCCAATAGCCACGTTTAGGATGCCACTAGGTACACTGAGTGTTTGCTAGTATAATGGCTTAGTTATAATGAGTTGGAGTGTGCAATGCAGGTAGAGGTGCTGCAAATGTCTTTGCACTAGTGGGACTATAGCAAAGTCCAATAGCCACGTTTAGGATGCCACTAGGTACACTGAGTGTTTGCTAGTATAATGCCTTAGTTATGAGTTGGAGTGTGCAATGCAGGTAGAGGTGCTGCAAATGTCTTTGCACTAGTGGGACTATAGCAAAGTCCAATAGCCACGTTTAGGATGCCACTAGGTACACTGAGTGTTTGCTAGTATAATGGCTTAGTTATAATGAGTTGGAGTGTGCAATGCAGGTAGAGGTGTTGCAAATGTCTTTGCACTAGTGGGACTATAGCAAAGTCCAATAGCCACGTTTAGGATGCCACTAGGTACACTGAGTGTTTGCTAGTATAATGGCTTAGTTATAATGAGTTGGAGTGTGCAATGCAGGTAGAGGTGCTGCAAATGTCTTTGCACTAGTGGGACTACAGCAAAGTCCAATATCCACGTTTAGGATGCCACTAGGTACACTGAGTGTTTGCTAGTATAATGGCTCAGTTATGAGTTGGAGTGTGCAATGCAGGTAGAGGTGCTGCAAATGTCTTTGCACTAGTGGGACTATAGCAAAGTCCAATAGCCACGTTTAGGATGCCACTAGGTACACTGAGTGTTTGCTAGTATAATGGCTTAGTTATAATGAGTTGGAGTGTGCAATGCAGGTAGAGGTGCTGCAAATGTCTTTGCACTAGTGGGACTATAGCAAAGTCCAATAGCCACGTTTAGGATGCCACTAGGTACACTGAGTGTTTGCTAGTATAATGGCTTAGTTATGAGTTGGAGTGTGCAATGCAGGTAGAGGTGCTGCAAATGTCTTTGCACTAGTGGGACTATAGCAAAGTCCAATAGCCACGTTTAGGATGCCACTAGGTACACTGAGTGTTTGCTAGTATAATGGCTTAGTTATGAGTTGGAGTGTGCAATGCAGGTAGAGGTGCTGCAAATGTCTTTGCACTAGTGGGACTATAGCAAAGTCCAATAGCCACGTTTAGGATGCCACTAGGTACACTGAGTGTTTGCTAGTATAATGGCTTAGTTATAATGAGTTGGAGTGTGCAGAGGTCAGGAGGGTACAGTGCCAGGGTTGTTGGGCTCTGGGTAGAGGAATGGAAGCCTGCCTTTCTATTCCCTCCTAATGGGGAAATGCAGCGACGAAATCCCTGACCTTTGCTACACAGACGCTGTCGCTGTTTTCAGGACCTGTCACCTATGGCTCTGACCCTGCCGGTACGAGCCCTTAAAAGGACTGATGGAAAGTGCTATCCCTATGCTGTCCAGCGCTGTGTATGGAGCGCATACAGCTGTATCGGCGATAGGACTCAGTCAGGACGGAGCTGCGCCAGTGATGTCTGACACCAAGGACGCAGAAGAGATAATGGCGTCCTGGAGGAAAATGTCCGGTTTTATAATGCAGGGACATGTGACATGGACATCCTATCACACATGCCGTGGCTTCTCTGGCTAAAAGTCCACTTAGCTGTGTGTGTGTCTGGGATTGGCTGACATGCTGGCCCGCCCCACAAGATGCGCGCGCTTAGGGAAGGAAGACAAGGGAAAAAAAAAAAAAATGGCGATCGCCATTATACAAACAGCAGTGATCTGAAGGCGCTGTTCACGCACACTATACACTGAAATGTCATAATAGTGTGAGTTCAGGAGAATAAACTGTGGAATTAACAAGCGCTGAAATAGGGTCTTATCTGATGGATGAGGGAATACACATGTAAAGACAGGCACTCACCTGTTTCAGTTGTGACAGGCACAACTCCTAAGCAAGCATATAGGCAGATTATGCAGCAGTGGTCAGCAGCAGCCCCGATGCAGAAATAGTAGATAACAGGATGGCTGAGAGAGAACCGGGTTAAATGCTGCGCTAGAAAACCACAATTCCGATGGATAAAGTAAAATCCTTTCCTTTATTGGCACAAGTCTACGCGTTTCGAAGGCATACCGCCTTCTTCATCAGGACAAAACAGTACCAAGGTCATGCTGTTCTTTTCTTGTACTGTTTTGTCCTGATGAAGAAGGCGGTATGCCTTCGAAACGCGTAGACTTGTGCCAATAAAGGAAAGGATTTTACTTTATCCATCAGAATTGTGGTTTTCTAGCGCAGCATTTAACCCGGTTCTCTCTCAGCCATCCTGTTATATAATAGTGTGAGTCACAGAGTGACTTACACTATTACAGCGGAAAGCCAGCTAGGAATTAGCTGTTTTTTGCTGCTAGAACCGTTCTCGAATGTTTCTAGAACTATCGAGCTTTTGCAAAAAGCTCGAGTTCTAGTTCGATCTAGAACAGGCCCCAAAATCACTCGAGCCTAGAACTGGAGAACCTCGAACCGCGAACCGCGCTCAACTCTAGTGATGAGGGACTTTGTTAGTGTTTTTTATTTCTAATAAAGGATTTTTCGGGTGTGTGTGTTTATTTACTGTAACTTACAGATTAATCATGGAAGGAATCTTGGGGAGACGCCTGACATGATTAATCTAGGATTAAGTGGCAGCTAAGGGCTGCCAATAACTCCTTATTACCCCGATTTGCCAATGCACCAGGGTAAATCGGGAAGAGCCGAGTACAGTCCCTGAACTGTCGCATATAATGTATGCGGCAATTCTGGGCGGCTGCTGACTGATATTGTTAGGCTGGGGGGCTCCCCATAACATGGAGCTCCCCATCCTGAGAATACCAGCCTTCAGCCGTATGGCTTTATCTGGCTGGTATTAAAATTTATGGGGACCGCACGCCGTTTTTTTTAATTATTTAATTATTTATTTCACTGCACAGTATACACACACCCACCGGCTGCTGTGATTGGGTGCAGTGAGACACCTGTCACTCAGCGTGGTGGGCGTGTCTCACTGCAACCAATCATAGGCGCCGAAAAGCAGGAAAGCAGGGAATACGAGATTGTTTAATGAGCGACCGGCTTTTTCAAAAGAGGAAAAGCCGCCGAAGTTTAGTGAACGGCAGTGCAGCGCCGCGGCCGTGATCGGGGAACGGTAAGTAAGAGAGAGGGGGGAGAATGACCGACAGAGTGTGAGAGGGGGACAGACAAGACAGAGAGAGACAGACAGAGCGAGACCGACCGACGGGAGATAGAATGAAAAAAAAAATGACCGACATCGCTAGTAAAAAGCACAAAACGTGCGTTTTGTACATCGGAGTGCCACACAATGTTTTACGTAAAATCTTTCATGTATTAATCTCAAAAAGTAACATACACCAGCTATATCTCACTATTGGGTATGTGCCTTTAACATTTCCGCCATGAAAATTCATTTTGGTGTCATTTTGGAAGGTTTTCTGGTGAGTCCGTAAAAATGGCGTAAAACTCGGACAAAATTGTTCACAGCTGTGACTTTTTAGTGATAAATGCTTCAAGGGGTCTTCCCCATACTGTTGCCATGTCATTTGAGCACTCTTCTGAGACTTTTGTGACATTTTTAGGGTTTCTACATGCTGCCGGGGGTCATTTCAGAAAAATACTCGGGTCTCCCATAGGATAACATTGGGCTCGGTGCTCGGGCCGAGTACACGAGTATCTTGGGATGCTCGGCCCGAGCCTCGAGCACCCGAGCTTTTTAGTACTCGCTCATCACTACTAGCTAGTATTAAGCCAGAGATTCTTAATGTCAGGCACGTTTGACCCGGCCATTAAGAATCTCCAATAAAGGGTTAAAAAAAAGACACCACACAGAGAAAAAATACTTTAATAGAAATAAATACACAGACACATTAGAGACTCCATCTTTATTACCCCCTATCAGCCCTCCACGATCCATGGTCTTCTGTCTTTCTCATTCAACAAATGCAGCTCTGCTCCATCACTGCTGCATGGGGGAAGACGCTGCTTCCCGTGCAGCCTTCACTCCGTGGAGGCTGCACGGGAAGCAGCGTGCAGCCTTCACTCCGTGAGAGATCAGTGCTGCTGGCTGTTAGCGGTAACAGCGGTAACGCTGACAGACCCATTACCATAGCAACGGTGCTCCGATCATGTGATTCCCGGAGCCGCGGTTAGCGGTGACGTCACCGCTAACTGCGTTGTTATGGCATCGGTGATCTCCATTGATGACCGGCTGTGTCAGCCGGTCCCTAACGGAACGGGGAGTCGACCGTGTGCTAGAGCATGTCGCCGGTACACGGCGATACACAAATGTGCACCGTGTACCGGAGAGTGCAATGACAGGACCTAGGACAGGACATGACGTCAAAGCCATGTGAAAAGTCTATAGCCAATGAGATAATAGCCACGTGACTGGTCACATGGCTTTTTTGACGATGTCATGGAAGGTCCTGTCAGTGCTGGTTATCGGGAGGACGCAGCGATCATCGGAAGGAATAGTGACAGGAGACAGAGTGCAGGACGCATCAGGGGCACCGGTAAGTGTTATTTCAATGTTTATTAACTGTATGTGTACATTTATAATGCGTTTTTATGTGTTTGTGATTGCCTCCCATTATTTCCTATTGGTTCGAGTTCGGTTCATCGAACGTTCACCGAACCGAACTCGAATGGGACCTCGGTTCGGCGAATCAAGCTCGAGCCGAACCGCGGCTGGTTCGCTCATCTCTACTTAGCTGTGTCTGTGATTGGCTGACATGCTGGCCCACCCCACTACACACACGCGCTTAGAGAAGGAAGACAAGGAAAAAAAAAAATGTTGATCGCCATTATCCCAGCAGCAGTGATCTGAATGCGCTGTTCAAGCACACTATACGCTGAAATTTCATAATAGTGTGAGTCACAGAGTGACTCACACTATTACAGCGGAAAGCCAGCTAGTAATTAGCTTGGCTTTTTGCTGATAGATCCGTTCTCGAATGTAACTAGAATTATCGAGTTTTAGCAAAAAGCTCGAGTTTTAGTTCGATCTAAAACAGCCCCCAAAATCACTCGAACCGCGAACTGGAGAACCACGCTCAACTCTACTGCTTAGCCTTGTATTTAGCCAAAAAAATGAAAAAAAATGACGTGGGGTCCCCCTATTTTTGTAGCCAGCTAGGGTAAAGCAGACGGCTGCAGCCTGCAGACCACAGCTGGCAGCTTCACCTTGGCTGGTAATCCAAAACTGAGGGCACCCTACGCTGTTATTTTAAATTAAATAATGAATTAAAAAAAAAAACACGTGGGGGTCCCCCCAAAATTGGATCACCAGCCAAGGTAAAGCAGACAGCTGGGATCTGATATTCTCAGACTAGGAAGGTCCATAGTTATTGGACTCTCCCCAGCCTAAAAATAGCAGGCCGCAGCCGCCCCAGAAGTGGTGCATCCATTAGATGCGCCAATCCTGGTGCTTCTCCCCAGCTCATCCCGTGCCCTGGTGTGGTGGCAAACTGGGTAATATATGGGGTTAATACCAGATGTTTAATGTCACCTGGCATCAAGCCCTGTGGTTGGTGAGGTCAGGCGTCTATCAGATACCCGACATCACCAACCCAGTCAGTAATAAAAAAAAATAGACGACAAACACATTTTTTTTTTAAAAAACACTGCCCAAAACATTCCCTCTTTCACCAATTTATTAGAAAGAAAAACAAATCCAGGTCTGCTGTAATCCATGCGGTTCCCATGACAATGAAGAACAGAATGTTCCCCATTGGCTGGGAGAGCAATGCAGTGACCTGAGCTAACATCGATAGGTCAGCCCAGGTCACTGCAGGGCATGACAAGTGCTGCTGTCAGGAGCATAGCGAGGTACATTACCTGTGCTGATCTCCGGCACTGCGGATAGCAGACCTGTCACTGACTTCAATGACCTTTACAGCCAAGTATCGCGAGAGCCTATGACGGTCTCTGGTCGGCAGCGAGAGGAGGAAATGTGACAAGTGGTGGCCATGGAGGACAGTGACAGCTGAGGTCGGGAGGGCGGGACTTCATCACCGCAGGTCATGTGTGCGGAGTGGGAGGTGGGTGGAGCCAAGCGGGGTAATGTGTGCAGAGTCCCAGGTGGGTGGAGCCAAGCGGGTAATGTGTGCAGAGTGCCAGGTGGGCGGAGCCAAGCGGGGCCATGTGTGCGGAGTGCCAGGTGGGCGGAGCCAAGCGAGGTCATGTGTGCAGAGTGCCAGGTGGGCGGAGCCAAGCGGGGCCATGTGTGCAGAGTGTCAGGTGGGCGGAGCCAAGCGGGGTAATGTGTGCAGAATCCCAAGTGGGTGGAGCCAATCGGGGTAATGTGTGCAGAGTGCCAGGTGGGCGGAGCCAAGCGGGGCCATGTGTGCAGAGTGCCAGGTGGGCGGAGCAAAGCGGGGCCATGTGTGCGGAGTGTCAGGTGGGCGGAGCCAAGCGGGTTAATGTGTGCAGAATCCCAAGTGGGTGGAGCCAATCGGGGTAATGTGTGCAGAGTGCCAGGTGGGCGGAGCCAAGCGGGGCCATGTGTGCAGAGTGCCAGGTGGGCGGAGCCAAGTGGGGCAATGTGTGCGGAGTGCCAGGTTGACGGAGCCAAGCGGGGTAATGTGTGCAGAGTCCCAGGTGGGTGGAGCCAAGCGTGGTAATTTGTGCAGAGTGCCAGGTGGGCAGAGCCAAGCGGGGCCATGAGTGTGGGGTGCCAGGTGGGTGGAGCCAAGCGGGGTAATGTGTGCAGAGTCCCAGGTGGGTGGAGCCAAGCGGGGTAATGTGTGCAGAGTCCCAGGTGGGCGGAGCCAAGCGGGGCCATGTGTGCGGTGTGCCAGGTGGGCGGAGCCAAGCGGGGCCATGTGTGCGGAGTGTCAGGTGGGCGGAGCCAAGTGGGGTAATGTGTGCAGAATCCCAAGTGGGTGGAGCCAATCGGGGTAATGTGTGCAGAGTGCCAGGTGGGCGTAGCCAAGCGGGGCCATGTGTGCAGAGTGCCAGGTGGGCGGAGCCAAGCGAGGTCATGTGTGCAGAGTGCCAGGTGGGCGGAGGCAAGCGGGGCCATGTGTGCGGAGTGTCAGGTGGGCGGAGCCAAGCGGGGTAATGTGTGCAGAATCCCAAGTGGGTGGAGCCAATCGGGGTAATGTGTGCAGAGTGCCAGGTGGGCGGAGCCAAGCGGGGCCATGTGTGCAGAGTGCCAGGTGGGCGGAGCCAAGAGGGGCAATGTGTGCGGAGTGCCAGGTTGACGGAGCCAAGCGGGGTAATGTGTGCAGAGTCCCAGGTGGGTGGAGCCAAGCGTGGTAATTTGTGCAGAGTGCCAGGTGGGCAGAGCCAAGCGGGGCCATGAGTGTGGGGTGCCAGGTGGGTGGAGCCAAGCGGGGTAATGTGTGCAGAGTCCCAGGTGGGTGGAGCCAAGCGGGGTATAGTGTGCAGAGTCCCAGGTGGGCGGAGCCAAGCGGGGCCATGTGTGCGGTGTGACAGGTGGGCGGAGCCAAGCGGGGCCATGTGTTCAGAGTGCAAGTGGGTGGAGCCTAGCGGGGCTAGGTGTGCGGGCGGCGGAGTGCAAATTGGGTGGAGCCTAGCGGGGCTACGTGTGCGGATAGCGGCGTGCGAAGTGGGTGGAGCCTAGCGGGGCCATGTGCACTGAGGACGCCAGTGCCGGGGACTGCATGGCTGGGGACAGGTGAGTGTGAGTGTGAGTGTTTGTGTGTGTGTGTGTGTGTGTACATGCCGAGTGCAGAAGGGGGCGGAGCCCAGCGGGGAAGTGTCGGCTCCCTGCACACGTAACTAGTATAAATATCGGGTTACTAAACAAAGCGCTTTGCTTTGATACCCGATGTTTATCTTGGTTACCAGCTTACCGCAGGCTGCCAGCGATGGCTCCCTGCACACTGTAGCTGTAAAAAGCCCTGCTTTTGCTGATAGAACCGTTCTCGAATGTAACTCGAACTGCCGAACTTTTACCAAAAAGCTTGAGTTCGAGTTCTAACTAGAACAGCCCCCAAAATCACTGGAACTGCGAACTGGAGAACCGCGAACCACGAACCGTGCTCAACTCTAGTCATAACTGAAAGTGTTGGCACTCTTGAAATTGTTCCATAATATGAAGTATTTCTCCCAGGAAATTATTGTAATTACTGTTTTGTTATACACATTCCTATTTTCTTTTTGGCAAATTGGACATCATTTGACACAAAACTCCAAAAATGGGACAGACAAAATTGTTAACACCCTCAACTGCAATCAATCTCTTCCTACAACCATCATCAAGCTTAAGATGTGTCACCAAAGGGATACCGATCCAGCTTCAGGGACGCTACAGGGTCTTCTTCTGTATATATGGCAACAGGTATATCGGTTTTGTATTGTGATGCCACTCACGGCTTGTGGTCAGGGATATGGGTCACCGCCACTGCAAATTTAACGAGTGTCTGGGGCTGATGGAGTCTGCAGTCAAATGGTATGACCTCCCGTGAGTGAGGAAGGCCCCCAGGGACACAGATGTGTAGAATAACGGATCCCAGAATAATTCAGTCTCAGTCCAGAAAGTCTTTCAACTCGTTTTTACTCACTTTCGTTGATATTATTGTGAGGTAACCCGGGCGATGCTGCGATGAACCAGGTAGGACCAGGGGCTCCTTCAGGCCAGTCTGAGGGTAACAGGTAGCTCACCTTCCTAGCACTTCTGTGTTCGGATAACCCCCTGACCTGAAGTACTGTGGGGTTTATCCAGGGAGTCGCTACTGCCTTTTCTCTCTTTTTGGAGCATTTGCTGGCAGCATGGACCAGGTGAGATGGCTTCTAGCTCGGTCTCCTTATGGGTCCCTGTGTTACTGCTGAGGCTTGGACTCTGTGTTGTTGGTGAGGTACTTGTAGTTCCCCTCACCGGCAGGTTTAGCAAATAGTTACACTTGAGTCTACTCTAGGGACCTGTTCCCCGTACGTGCCTAGTCACCGGCAGCCCCTGTCCCCTCTAACTGACTGACTGACTCGGTAACTGTTCTCCCCCGCCAACTGTCACTACACCGCGCAGGGTCTGACTAGTGTGAATGCGTGTATCCCTTAGCAGCCGCCGCTCACCACCAGACTGGCTCGCTCCACTCCTTTCCTGACAGCCTGTGCACTTTAGCTCCCAGCCCCTCCGCTACACCTCTTGACAAGAATTGAAGGCTAGCTCCCCTCTGGAGACTACCCAAGGGTCCCCTATAAAGGTGTTTAAAACCTGGTTGCTATGTGTCTGTGCGTACACACCTCATTCTGGCCCTCAGGATTACCTGGAAGCACTGTCCTAGCATGGGTGCAGTACTCAGTGGTGCCTGATCGGGTCAGGGGCACCACACTTACACTTCTCAAATAGAATTTTGGACCGTTCTTCTTCTGTAAACTTCTCCAAGTCTCTTATATTTGAAGGGTCCCCTCTCACAAATTTTAATATCTCTCTACTGGTGGTCATTGCGATTTAGATACAAACTCATTACTAATTTTCCATTTCAGAACTCTCCAGCAAATTGATTCCATCGATTTCTAGGTGTTTCTTGAAGTTTGTTTGGGGTTATTGTCCAGCTGGAAAACCTATGACCTAGGATGCAAACCCAGTGTTACTGGGGGACCAAAAGATTAGGACCAGAGGTATATATCCCAATCACCAGTCAGGGCCCACCGTGCTCCAGATGGTAATGGAGCTGATGGCACCCTGTGGGTTAGGCAGAGACTATAGAGCTGGATAGCTCTGAGATAACTCAAGGAACCGGTCACATATGTAGGGACATGTCTGACCGGACGACAACCCAGTTAGCGTTTCGGTGGAGCGGACGCTACTCCGACCACGTGTGTAACAACACGTCAGGCCGGATGGTAACCAGTTAGCGTTGACCGAGAAGACCGCTGCGACAGCGCCCTGTTGGCCACGTGTGTAAGACACGTCAGGCCGAGCGGTCCTCCGATTAGCGTTTCTGGCCACCACTCGACTGGTCACGTGTGTAAAGGACACGTCAGACCAGGTAGTCACACCAGTAGCATTTGACTGGGAAGCTGAGGAGGATAATAGGGTCCACACACCCAATCCCTGTTAACTTCACAGGGGTTCTGGGGTGCGCTGTCCGTGCGCGTAGAGGGCACAACCGGACAGGTGGCGCAGCAGGTACACTGTCCGTGTGCGTAGAGGGCACTCTCAGACAGGTGACTCAACAGGTATTCTGTCCGTGTGCATAGGAGGCACAACTGAACAGGTGACGCAGCAGCCGCAGCCCAATTAACACCACTGGACTGCTCTAGCACAACAGGAATGGTAGCAAGGAAGCACGGCGCCTGACCCTCATGTGCTGAGCCACGAATCTTGGCGTGACAGGCACCGTTCGCCTAGCCCTACCTACCGCTTCCAACAAGGCTTATGCCACCAAGAACTCTAAATGAAGACTGCGCACCTCCATGTTGTCTCCAGCCCCTTTTATAACCTGGGTCCGCCCCAAACCCAGGGTGGAACCACCAAGGTCCAATAGCAGAGTGCCATGTCGTCAGTGACGTCAAATGCGACCTATCCAGAACCGCTACGTCATTGATGACGTCATGGCAGCCACGCCCCAAACACTTCACCAGTCATCGTCTACGACCAATGGTGAGGTGCCAGATCATAAGGGCGGGCCTCTGCGAGCTAGTCCGGAGTTGCGACGTCATCAGGACACCTGACACCCTCTGCCCTATCAGGGCCTGCCACCTCATGGACATGCTTAGTGAGGTCCTTACCGGACCTAGCCTCTGATGCACTAAGTGCCTGAGCATGCTCAGTAGCCTGAGCAACAGGCTCAGAAAGCAGACTATCAGTTTGAGCATGCTCAGTAGGCACATCCCAGAACTTAGACACAGTATGAAGTCCAAGTACCTGTGCAAAGAGGCTGTTAGGGTTAATTGTGGGAGCATGCTCAGTAGCCTGAACTGAGGACTTAGTCTCAGACATAACACAATCAGGCTGAGCATGCTCACTAGGCAAAACACCGGGCTTAGACTCTGGCTGGGGTAAATCGGCGCACGCATGCGCAACTAGGCGCCTCTCCACACTTAGACGTGGTGGAAGGAACAGCCAACTGGACGACCCGAGGCACGGCCAAGAACGGCAGCCGGCGCCTGGGCGCAACAGGAACCGCAGCAGGCTGCTTGCGGCTATGGCGGCGCCGGTTCCTAACACCCAGCTTGCTGACACTGGGTACTATATTGCATTCCAAAACCCTTTAGTAATCTTTAGATCTCTTTAGGCCTTGCACACAGTTAAGACACCCAGTGCTGATGGCAGCAAAACAACACCAAAACATGTTTGGACCTCTACTATTTTTGACTGTAGGTACTGTGTTCCTTTCTTTGTAGGCCTCACTTGGCTTCCAGTAAACAGTAGAATTATGTGCTTTACCAAAAAGCTCTATCTTGGTCTTAACTGTTCACAAGGTGCTTTCCTAGAAGAATTTTAGCTTACTTAATTACATTTTGGCAACCTGCAGTTTAGCTTTTTTTATGTTGTCTCTGTGTCAGCAGTGTGATTTTTTTGGGTCTCCTGCCATAGCAGTTGATTTTATTGAAATGTAAATGGACAATTTCCTCTGACACAGATGCATCCTGAGCCTGCCAGACAGCTTGAATTTCATTGGGTCTGCTTGTCCCCCATCCAGACCATCCTTGTTGCCACCTTTCTTCAATTTTCTCTGCAGTCTACTTTCAGGGAGATTAGCGGCAGTGCTATGAGTTGTAAACTTAATTATGTTGCTAACGATGTGCAAAGCAACATCATGATTTCTGGAGATGGACTTGTAACCTTGAGATTGTTGATATTTTCAATAATTTTGGTTCTCAAGTCCTCAGATGGTTCTCTTCTCTTTTTGTTCTTCATGCTTAGTTTGGCACACATAGACACGCAATGTAAAGACTGAGTTACCTTCTCCCGTTTTTATCTGGTTTTAGATGTGATTTTCATATTGCCCACACCTGTTACTTGCTACAGGTGAGTTTGAATGAGCATCACAAGCTTAATTCATGGTTATTTACCCACAACTTTGTAATGGTGCCAACAATTTTGTCTGGTCCATTTTGGAGCTTTTGTGTAAAATTATGTACAATTTGCCTTTTTTTATCTGTTTTTTATTTTTGTTTTATTCCAAAACACAAAAAGGAAATAAACATGTGTAAATGCGATAATCATCTGGGAGAAATAATTAATTTTCTGGAACAATTTTAAGGGTGCCAACACTTTCGGCATGACCGTAAATATAAATTATTATGGCTTGCATTATGCTTTACATAATTATATTTTAGACCAATTAGGTAAACTGTAAATGCACTGGTACATATAGTTGAAACCAGAAGTTTACATACACTATCTAAAAAGATGCATGTTTTTCTCCCTAGCTAACATAAAATCAGAATAAACCTTTCCTTTTTTGGTTATATAGGATTACCAACATGATTTATGTTTGCCAAATGCCTGAATAATGAAACATAGAGATTTAAGGCATTTTTATTACTTTCTGCAAAGTCAAAAGTTTATACACATTTCATTAGTATTTGGTACCATTGCCCTTAAACTGAATAATTCGGGTCAAATATTTTGGATATCAACAAGCATCTCACAATATCTGGTAGGAATTTGGGCCCATTCCTCGTGACAAAACTGGTGTAACTTGGCCATGTTTGTAGTTCACCTTGCTCGCTCTCGCCTTTTCAGCTTTGCCCATATATTTTCAATAGGATTGAGATCAGTGCTTTATGATGGCCACTCCAAAACATTGACTTTGTTATCCTTAAGCTACATTGTAACCAATTTGGTAGTATGCTTCGGGTCATTGTCCGTTTGGAAGACCTATTTTCGCCCGAGCTTTAAGTTCCTGGCTGATGTCTTGAGATGTTGCTTCAGTATTGCCACATAATCTTCTTTCCTCATGATGCCATCTATTTTGTGTAGTGCATCAGTCCCTTCTGCAGCAAAACAAGCCCACAATATGATGCTGCCAAGCCTGTCTTTCACTGTTGGGATGGTGTTCTTAGGCTTCAAAGCTTTCTCCCTGTTTCCTCGAAACATAACCATGGTCATTATGGCCAAACAGTTCAATTGTAGTGCTGTCAGACCACAGGACTTGTCTCTAAAAATTAAGGTCTTTGTTACAGTGTGTATTTACGAACATTAACCTGTCTTTTTCCTTTCAGAGTGGACTTTCAGCTCATGTTGATATGGTACTCATTTCACTGTGGATAATGACACAATCTTACCAGCTTCCGCCAACATTTTCCCAAGTTCTTTGCTTTTGTTCTTGGGTTTATATGCACATGTCTGACCAAAGCATGTTTATCTTTGGTACACAAAACCAGTCTCCTTCCTGAGCAGAATAATGGCTGGACATTCCCATTTTGTTTGTACTTGCATATATTTTTTTGTACAGATGAATGAGGCACCTTGAGATATCTGGATATTGCACCCAAGGATGAACCAGACTTGTGCAAGTCCATAATTCTCTTCCTGAGATCTTAATTATAAATAATTTTGGTTCCTAATTGATCTAAAATTGGAAAGGTTTATGCTGATTTCATATCAGATAGTGAGAAAAAAACATGCATATGTGTCTTTTTATATAGTATATGTAAAATTTTGGTTTAAACTGTAAGTACTGTATGTGCAGTCAGTATAATGTGATATCATTGAAAATGGTTTCAAATGAAAAACTGAGATCTTAAATGTATCTGGGTTAATATAGTCCAACTTTTTCACAGAACTCTGCTTCCATTTTATTTTATATATACAATGTTTACCATAATTTATTAAACCCACTTTGAAAAGTAAAATGTCAATCAATATCTCACTAAACACAAGAACAAGTTACAAAATTTTGACAAGACGGAGTTTCCATCAAACGTTTTTTTAACCCATAACTTAAAAGTAAGGTAAATACTTTAATTTTGATTTCAAAATCTTCAGTTTTACTCAAAGTACTTGGTGCAAAAATGAATACACCCTACATCAAAACCAATTCAAACTAGTATTTTGTTTGCCTTACATGATATTTAAGAACAACGCCAAGTCTTCTAGTCATGGAATGAACAAGTTTTCAATATATCCCAAAATCAATATTTTTCTATTCTTCAAGAACAAACTTTTTTTATATGCTGGATATAAAGTGATGCTCAATTTTTCTCTTCAGAATTACCTATAGGTGTTTAATTAGGTTCAGATCAGGAAACATATTTGACCAATGACTCACTTTCACCCTCTTCTTTATCAAATGTAACAGTGACTAAAACCCCCATCACACACAGCGAGATCGCTAGCGAGATCTCTGAAACGTCCAAGGTTTTGTGACATATCAGCGACCTCACTAGCGATATCGCTGTGTGTGACAAGCAGCAGCGAGCGGGCCCCTGCTGCGAGGTCGCTAATCAAGACAAAACGATCAGGACCATTTTTTATTTGTTGGTCTCCCGCTGTGCAGCACGCATTGGCGTGTTTGACGGCGGGAGACAAAAGAGCGCCGGTTCTGAGTAAGCAGGGAGCTGTCGTTACACAGGTCGCTGGTGGCTGGTCTCTGATCGCTGTGGTGATCTGCCTGATTGACAGCTCACCAGCGACCATGTACCGATGCACCAGCGATCCCTGCTAGGTTGGCTCGCTGGTCGGATCACTGGTGCGTCGCTACGTGTAACGGGACCCTTAGTTATGTGTTTTGGAAGGTGCATGTTTACCAAGGGTAAGGAATGATGATAGTATCTTCTCTTTCAATATAAACAGTACATCTGTGAATTCATGATATCATCAATAAAATGTAGATCCCCGACACCAGTAACAATCATAGAGCCCCACATAAGGACACTGCCACCACCATGTTTAACTTTGTCTTAGGCCCCCTTCACACGTCCGTGAAAAACACGCACGTGTGTTACGGGCCGTTTTTCGGGTCCGTGTCCCGTTTTTGTGTCCGTTTTTATGGTCCGTGTGGCACCTGTGTGAATTGCGTATGCTAGCCGTGTTTGTGTGCAGAACGTCCGTGTGTGCGTGTGGAATTAACGTGTATGTGTACGTGTAATGTCCGTGTGTGTGATGCACAATGTCGTTTATAAATGTCGGCTGACAGCAGACAGAGTTGCGCGATGAGAATGAACTCGGGTGAACTTCACCCGACTTCATCCTCATACCGCGGCTCTGTCTGTGTCGAGTACTGATTAGCGGTCACCTGTGAAGGATTCACCGGTGACCGCTAATCCCCCGATTGACTGAAGTGTCCCCCCCTCTCTCATACTCACCGATCCCCGATCACCGGCGCTGCACGGCATTCACACGGCTGCGGCGGCTTTTACTATTTTGAAAAAGCCGGCCGCTCATTAAACAATCTCCTATTCCCTGCTTTCCCCGCCCACCGGCGCCTATGATTGGTTACAGTGAGACACGCCCCCACGCTGAGTGACAGGTGTCACACTGCACCCAATCACAGCAGCCGGTGGGCGTGTCTATACTGTGCAGTAAAATAAATAAATAAATAATTAAAAAAAAACGGCGTGCGGTTCCCCCCAATTTAAAAGCCAGCCAGATAAAGCCATACGGCTGAAGGCTGGTATTCTCAGGATGGGGAGCTCCACGTTATGGGGAGCCCCCCACCCTAACAATATCAGTCAGCAGCCGCCCAGAATTGCCGCATACATTATATGCGACAGTTCTGGGGCTGTACCCGGCTCTTCCCGATTTGCCCTGGTGCCGTTGGCAAATCGGGGTAATAAGGAGTTATTGGCAGCCCATAGCTGCCAATAAGTCCTAGATTAATCATGTCAGGCGTCTATGAGACACCTTCCATGATTAATCTGTAAGTTACAGTAAAAAAACACACACACCCGAAAAAATCCTTTATTTGAAATACAAAACACACACAAATTCCCTCATTACCAATTTATTAACCCCGACAAACCCTCCATGTCCGGCGTACTCCACGGACCTCCAGCGTCGCGTCCAGCGCTGCTGCATGGAGGTGACAGGAGCAGCAGAAGACACCGTCGCTCCGGTCACCTCCACACAGCAAATGAGGTGAGTAGCGCGATCAGCTGCTGTCACTGAGGTTACCCGCTGTCACTGGATCCAGTGATTTGTAGTCTTTTCGTTTGTGAACCCGGCCCCACCCACACCTATTGCCAGTCCACATTACACGCATATATAGCCTGGGTCTCAGCTTCCCATACACGGTAAGTTTTTTAACTGCATGAGAGGACACACACTAGCTAGGGACCCCAACTACTTTGGCGTAGTGTTGGAGCTCTGTTGCAATGATCAATTCAATAGCTAAATTTCTCTTTATTCATATGTTCATGGCAGTAATGCAAATTCCATTTTTCATATTTTCATTCTTACATATAGCTATTGGATTTTTCATGTCAGTATTCACACAGCAGTTTCTGCTTTTCATTTATTCCCCTTACATAGTCACTGGTGTGCATACCTTCTCTCCAAAAACTAGGAAGTAACTTTCATGCCAGGGCAAAGGAATGCCTGGTGTGCAGCCCAAAACAAAGGGAAAACCATGGAAAATGTAAAGGAAGGCCCTGGTGATAGGGAGAAGGATACATGGTCACTTCCTAACACTCACCTTAGTCTGATCCATGCACTCGCTAACTTCCCTAGATGGGTCCTTCCTCCCCTATGCCATCACGTACCTAGTAGAGATGAACAAACTTATTCGAAAAAGGTTCAGCAATCTCAAATTTGGCAAGAACCTTGTCAATTCAAGTAATGTTCAGATGCTCAAGCACTTTTCTCAAAAATCGTCGAAGTTCGGCTTTGTTCAGTAAGTGTTCATGTTTAGACTACTGCAGAAACCATCCACTTCAGGCCCCTTCACAGCTATATTAAGTATTGGCATGGCTGTGAGTGGTTAGGGAAATCAATGTTTAAAAAAAAAAAAAAAAAATTCCGTTTTTGTGTTTATTTATTTTCACTTACAGGATTAATAGCGGGGGATCTCATTGACCTGTACCCATTACTATTATAGGGCTTAGCAGCAGCTGACAAACAGATGACATTAACCTCTTATATTACCCCGATTAATCACACAAGAGCAGTTCACCAGAATTGTCGCGTCTATTTGATGGGACAATTCTGGGTTGCTGTGGGCTGTTATTTTTAGCCTGGGGGTTCAATAACTATGGGCCTCCTCAACCTGAGAATAGAAACACCAACTGTTGGCTTTATCTTGGCTGTGTATCAAAATTGGTAGACCAAGCGCCGTTTTTTTAAACTATTTATTTAAATATTTTTAAAAAAGCTGCATGGGATCCCTCGTATTTTGATACACATTAACCATTATCCATTAATCGAAAGAAAATGAAACTGTGCTTTTACAATACATTATACTACTTTAGTTTTATCGCACTTTTACAAATTAAATGAATTTTGTTGTAATCTTCTGCTTGCATTTCCATCAGGTAAATTCTAGTGAATAGGAAATTAAGATTATTGATCTTCTTTCTGTTAAAGTTTGCACAGATTGGAGACTCTCCCTAAAGGAAGCCATGAAAAATAATTATGTTACACAACTTGCATAATATATACGCATTTCATAGCAGTGACTCTGAATGCAATTTATTGCTCAGGCAGTTATTTTTTAGGACGTATTCAATATTAATGATCATTGAGACTGATCCTGAATTTTCTTCTCTTAAGTTTGCAAAGTGTACCATTTTGTTGTTCCTGTTAAACAGCCAGACTGCCATAAAGAATCTGTGAGCACAATCCGATAACTTGATTAAGAGCACACAATGGCATACAGATAGGTTGTAAGTCAATATTTGCAGAACCAGTACAGATCTCACAACATTTAATGCTGAGATATGCCCTTGTAACCAAATTACCCAATCGATGAAGTCCTTCTTAGTTGCAATCAAAGGAATATTTTACAGTAATATTATAGCATTGCAGAGTATTGTCTGATATGAGCATTTCTTGAATTATCTGTAAATAATAGTTATCCAGTGATAATATAAACTACTAATTAGAAGATAGAGAAAATTGTAGCTAGGATTTCTAGTTTACTCCAGAATCCATGTGCCTAAATAACCAATTTTGAGTCAAATACTTCCTGGAATCCTGGAACATAGTACATGTTCACCAGCTACAAAAGGTAAACTTTAAACATTTGATTTGTTGGCAGTAAAGTTCTGATAAGGTCGCACACAGATAGTACATTTAAGAACATGATAGCTAATACACGCTACGGTGATAGGAGTGTTTCTATGATTGTTTGTGAAATGTGCCACTCATTCAAAATTAAATGTTTGAGCATTTGTTTCAGTGACCTTGGCTACTAAATACCATTGCGTTCTTGTTATGTCCTTATATACAGCGGGAAAAAAGTATTTAGTCAGACACCAATTGTGCAAATTCTCCCACTTATAAAGATGAGAGAGGCCTGTAATTGACATCATAGGTAGACCACAACTATGAGAGACAAAATGAGAAAACAAATCCAGAAAATCTCTGATTTGACAAGATGGTTTTTGCAAATTATGATGGAATATAAGTATTTAGTCAATATTAAAAGTTCATCTTAATATTTTGGCATATATCCTTGGTTGGCAATAACAGAGGTCAAATGTTTTCTGCAAGTCTTCATTAAGTTGGCACACACTGTTGGTGGTATGTTGGCCCATTTCTCCATGCAGATCTCCTCTAGAGCAGTGATGTTTTGAGCCTGTCGCTGGGCAACACGGACTTTCAACTCCCTCCAAAGGTTTTTAATTGGGTTGAGATCTGGAGACTAGCTAGGCCACTCCAGGACTTTCATAGACTTCTTATGAAGCCAATCCTTCATTGCCCTGATGGTATGCTTGGCATCATTATCATGCTGAAAGACCCAGCCACGTTTCATCTTCAATGCCCTTGCTGATGGAAGGACGTTTGCATTCAAAATCTCACGATACATGGCCCCATTCATTTTTTCATGTACATGGATCAGTTGTCCTGGTCCTGTTCCAGAGAAACAGCCCCAAAGCATGATGTTGCCACCTCCATGCTTCACAGTAGGTATCATGTTCTTTGGTTGCAAATCATCATTCTGTCTCCTCCAAACACAATGAGTTTTGTTTCTACCTAACAGTTCTACTTTGTTTCATTAGACCATTTGACATTCTCCCAATACTCTTCTGGATAAACCAAATGCTCTCTAGCAAACTTCAGACAGGGCAGGACATGTATTGGCTTAAGCAGGGGAACACGTCTGGCACTGCAGGATCTGAGTCCCTGGCGGAGTAGTGTGTTACTGATTGTGGCCTTTGTTACAGTAGTCCCGGCTCTATACAGGTCATTTACTAGGTCTCCCTGTGTGGTTCTGGGATTTTTGCTCACTGTTCTTGTAATCATTTTGACCCCATGTGGTGAGATCTTGCTTGGAGCCCCAGATTGAGGAAGATTATCAGTGGTCTTGTATTTCTCCCATTTTCTTATTATTGCTCCCACAGTTGATTTCAGCACACCAAGCTGCTTGCCTATTGCAAATTCTGTATTCCCAGCCTGATAAAGGGCTACAATTTTGTTTCTGGTGTCCTTCGACAGCTCTTTGGTTTTCACCATAGTAGACTTTGGAGTGTGACTGTTTCAGGTTATGGACAGGTGGCTCTTATACTGTTAAAAAGTTCAAACAGGTGCCATTACTAGAGGTAATGAGTGGAGGACAGAGGAGCCTCTTAAAGAAGAAGTTACAGGTCTGTGAGAGCCAGAAATCATGCATGTTTTTAGATGACTAAATACTTATTTTTCACCATAATTTGCAAAAAGAAATCTTTCCAAATCAGACAAAGTGATTTTCTGGATTTGTTTTCTCATTTTGTCTCTCATAGTTGTGGTCTACCTATGATGTCAATTACTCTCTCATCTTTTTAAGGGGGAGAATTTGCAGAATTGGTGGCTGACTAAATACTTTTTCCCCACTGTATACTGTCTACAGGGGCAATGGGGAAGGTGAATCTCCCAGTTGAGCCCCTGTGTAAGAGAAAGCCTTTCTCCCCACCTGACATGAACAGGTGTTGGTGTCGCGGGCGGAGGAGGGGACGCTGCGCTCACCCACTGCTCGGGTCCGGCTGCTGCTGCTGCTGCTCGGTGGTGGCTCAAGCGGCGGGCCGTATCCCGGGGACTCGAGCGGCATTCCTCGCCCATGAGTGAAAGGAAGTGGTGTGGCCTGGGGATATTGTCCGTGATGCCACCCACGGTTGTGGTGAGGTTGTGACACCACCGCTGCTCTGGACGGGAATCCCAGGAGCGATGACAGGGAGCAGCTTGGATGTTGGTTCTCCCCTCCGTGGGTAGGGGGGGGTTGGTTGTCCCGGGGCCCCGGTGAGGGTTAGGGATGACAGGCGGGTTACGGGGCCTCGTGAGGTGCAGGGTCATGGGGGCAGCGCTGTGCCGCATGGCACGGTGGTACTCACTCAGCCAATGAATAATGCAAAGTCTCCGGTAAAACAAACGGCTGGATGGACGGGTCCCACAGATGGCTGCGGTTGTTCTCCTCCCGGTAGGTTGATGGTGACCGCCTTTCCCTGCACCTGTGTTGTGTTTACGGTTCCAATGGCTTCCCACCGGTAACCCGCTCCCCAGCTTGGATGGATGCTGAGGGAGCCCCTTTTGCCCGCAAACTCTGGCCCTGGGAACTGTAGCCTTGGCGGTGACTGTGTTTCCCTTCACGGTGTGAGCTGTTGCCTTCAATCGGGTCTTGACTGCTGGGAAACCCTGGAGGTTCCCTTCGCTAACTGATTTGACCAGTTTTACGGCGACTCCTAGCCTGGTCGGGGTCCGTAGGCCCTGCCGAATGGTGCTGGCTTCTCTTCGCTCCCCGATCCGGTACCGGCGGGCCACCGCCTGTCCCCGGTCCTTACGGTTCACTTCAATCAGCCTCTCCTGCAGACGGTCACCACCATCTGCCAACCTTGCTGTATGTGCCCGGGCCACGCACCCGGACACAGTCAGGCTGCTCCTCTACCACTTCACTCTTTACCTCCCTAGCTGATCTAACTGCCTTTTCCCGCCTCCAGGACTGTGAACTCCTCGGTGGGTGGGGCCAACCGCCTGGCCCACCCCCTGGTGTGGACATCAGCCCCTGGAGGGAGGCAACAAGGATTTGTGTTTGACCTAGGTGTGCCTAGCCGAGGTGTGGGGTGTGTTGTTGCAGTACCTGTGACGACCTGGCTTGTCCAGGGCGCCACATTGGCACAATACATTTGACTCAAGAGTAAAGATAAGCAAACTTTTGGAGGTTCGGTTCGCTATCAGCTATAGAACCGAACCACCGCTGGTTCGAACTTGGCCCAAGCCCAGTTCAAAAACACTGATTGGCCGATTGAGTCTCCGCAAACATATAGCCAGCCATAAGCAGATCACTTTCCGGGAGAGGGTAGGCGGGCTTTTTCCATTTTTTTTTGCTGTTGCACACTACTTGTGATCATGCTGTTGTTACCCCCAGTGTGCGCCATTCAAACACTGCAAGAGGCTCACACAGGGCTGAGCAACAAGTGTACCTAAGCACAGTGATGCTCACAGTAAGTGGATTTTGCAAGTAGTACATCAGAACTCTGAACCCGAAATCTGTTTTTTTACGTCGGTGTTCGGTTCGAAAACTGAACCATGAATTCGCTCATCTCTACCCAAGACTAATATCTAATCTAATCTAATTTAATCTTATCAATGATTCAACAAACTGCCTAATTTATAAGAGAAGAGGTATCTTGTGAAAAGGAGAATGTAATATAACTGAGTAGCTGAACATTGGGCCCCATGAGTCAGTGTTACTTGTGGGCCCTTGCCACCAACAGTGCAATATATGTCTAAAGTAAAACAAAATGTGAAAATGAATAATGAAATGAAATAACCACAGCAACAAAACTCTTAATCCACTTGTACTTTGTATTGTTAGCCTTTGGCCCATTGGTAATTTGCCAGTCATATCCCTTGTAGTTTGATTGCTCGGTTCATGATTGGGCACAACAGATTTTCCTGTGCTCAACAAAATCTTAATTAGACTTTCTATTATTTAGAGGAAAATACCAACCGCATCAGACATATTATTTCTGTCAAGCAGAATACCCCATTGCTTTATCACAATTACAGATATGTTTTTGCATTATAATACCTAGGGATTTAATTTAAATGTCAAATTGGATTTGGCACTAGAAACATGAAGTCTATCACTGTCCTTGGAGAGAACCTGACAACTGCATAATGCATTTGCTTGATATTGAGCTGTGCTGTAAAATAAATCACTACTTAGCATATTTGTAAAATTGGCTTTTTATTTTTTTTTCCTAAAATAATTTTGGTTGGGCATTTTTACAGTGAATAATGTATTCAGGTTGCTTGTTATTTAACTTAAAGAGTAATCATCCTTTTATTTATTTATTTTTCATAAGTCAAATGAAAATAAACTTTTTAAACTTAGTAAACTTATAGGTTATAAAGAAATCCTCTTCTTTCTCTTTCAGGAGTGGTCTACTCTGCATTTAGTGTTAAAATCTGTATTTAGTGAATAGATTTCTCTATGAGAGTTCGCTCACGCTAGCGTATAACTCTAACTAGTGCAATGTAAGTAACAAAGGGACTGAATTTGGACCAATGTTATTCAATGAGGCAGCGCAGATCTGAGATTTTCTCAGTTATATATGGCCTGAGGAAAAAAATGGAAATTGGATAAGACTCACCAATGCATTTATAAAGGTGCAAGAAATAAAACAGCACAAGGATTTAGATGAGTGAACCCGAGGTTCGGTGTTCGGTGTTCGTACCGAAAAGAGACTTTATAAAAAAAAAACAAACAAAGTTGGCGTTTTAAGTTTGGATTCTTTACGTATGCAAACTATTTGCAAGAGCAATGCTATGCTTGGGTACACTCGGTGTTCAGCCCAGTGCAAGCCTCTTGCAGTGATTGAATGGCTCTCACAGGGAGTAACAACAGAGGGATTGGATATAGTGTGCACCAAAGAAAAAAAAAAAGAATAAACCCAACCCACCTGTCCTCGGAAGGAATCTATTTATGGTTGGCTGAATGTGGCCCGAGACCCGAATTGCCCAATTCATGACTTCCATTGGGGTTCAGTCACAAAGAAAAACTTTATCTAAAGTCTGGCTAAACTCACCGAACCGAAACTCCACTGGTCCGATCATCTCTACAAATAGACCATCGAAGTGGCATTCATTTTGGAAGGATACATTACCATTATTTTGTATACAAACATTGTAATTGGTCCTGTAAATGATTGCAGAATAATAGCTACTGAGAAAAAAAATGCATTGCATATAGATGCCATATGGATGGTAGGCAAGAAAATTACATACTCATAAAATTTGTACAACCTTTCTAGATGAAAATTGGACCAATTTTGTAAACCCTTACTGAGATAGGAAACAGCATTTGTTGCTCATAACATTCTATGGAGAGAGTAGGGGTTGGGAGAAGGAGAAGGAACAAGAGACAGACAGATATTTTGCTTCAAGTTGTCTTGAAAAGACAGCTACATTTTGGGTAACAAACTTTAAAATGTTTTACTTAGTTTTAATTATAGAGGTATTCAAGCTATTGAAAAATAAATAAAAAAAACCCTTCCCAAAATGATATAAAATAATAATATACCGTATTTTTCAGATTATAAGATGCACTCTTCCTCCCAAAATTTGGGAGAAAAGTGAGGGGTGTGTCTTATAATCTGAATGTATCTTACTAGGGTGGTGGAGAGGGGTCACAAGAGACCAGAGGAATACTGCAGTGGCTGTGCAGGGTCTGCGGAGGATGATGCTGGGGCCGCTGGTGCGGCTGTGTGGGGTCTGAGGCGGCTGGTGCTGTGGCAGCTGGTGCAGCTGTGTGGGGTCTAAGGCGGCTGTGCGGAGTCTGCAGCGGCTGTGAGGGGTCTGTGAGGGTCTGCAGCAGTTGTGCGGGATTTGTAGCAGCGGTTTGGTGCGGCTGTATGGCATCTGCAGTGGTTGGTGCTGGAGCAGCTGTGCAGGGTCTGTGGCAACTGATGCAGCTGTGTGGAGTCTGCGGCGGCTGGTGCTGGGTCAGCTATGTGCAGGGTCTCCGGCATCTGGACTGGCACTGGAACTTCAAATAATGCCACCTGGAGTCAGTGCATGTGCAAATGGAGCTCTCGGCTCAAGCTCCCATTGCTCTACCAGCAGCAGATTTAAGGAAAATGGCGCCCAAAGGTGGCTCTTGTGCAGATGAGATCTCGACTTTTCATTGAGCTGAGAGCTTAATCTGCACTGACTCCGGGCACCATTTCTATAAAGCCCTCACTGCCCACAGTGGCCGCCAGAGCACGAGCCCCAGCACAGTTGCCCCAGTAGCAGCACAAGTGCCCCAGAACCAGCACAGCTGCCCCAGCACCAGCACAGCTGCCCCAGCCGCTACAGCCCAAGCCCTAGCCTTCGTTGCTGCCCTAGCCTAGCTGCACCAGCACAGCCTACAGTTTCTGGGACAACCACCACCTTAGCCTCCAGTGACTCTGCTCCACTACCGCTGCTGCCCCCTCCATTGAGACACCATAGGATTATAAGATGGACACCTTTTTTTGCTCTGAATTTGGGGTCCATTTTATAATCCAGTGCATCTTATAAACCAAAAATACGGTATGTGACATACATCTTACTAATCCCTTGCCACTTATGTTTCAACTCCGTCTTTTTCACAAGTTAAATGTCAAATGTTTATGTTTTGATCAAGCAGGAGGTACGTAGCTAGTGTAGGGTGCCACAGGATGGTATGACCCTACGGGCTGAGTGCCTAACACCTGGTCCCAAAATTGTTTGCAGCTTATCATCCAGAAAAAGGATTGAAACATTGCTATTAAAATGGCAACAATGCTGAAATTTTTATTATTGTTTATTTATAGAGCACCATTGATTCCATGGTGCTGTACATGAGGGGGTTACATACAGAATACATGTACACGTTACAATAGACAGACTAGCACAGGGGGAAGAGGGCCCTGCCCTTGCGGGCTTACATCCTAAAGGATTTTGGGGAGGAGACAGTAGGTGGGGTGTAGGTTGGGCGGCAGCTCCGCACGGTGGTGGGGCGGCAGCTCCGCACGGTGGTGGGGCGGCAGCTCCGCACGGTGGTGGGGCGGCAGCTCCGCACGGTGGTGGGGCGGCAGCTCCGCACGGTGGTGGGGCGGCAGCTCCGCACGGTGGTGGGGCGGCAGCTCCGCACGGTGGTGGGGCGGCAGCTCCGCACGGTGGTGGGGCGGCAGCTCCGCATGGTGGTGGGGCGGTGAGGTCATTGTAGATTATAGGCATAGACATAATCAGTACTATGCGATGTAACAAATCCTACCGTCCTGTTTTGAGTGAATTCGATTAGAATTAACTCCATTGTCACCCAATAATGAGGATCTTGTTCTAGCAGTTGCAATCCTCTGTGCCCTATACAGACTTGAAGTAGTATAACCCCTCAAAATCAATCTCAGCTTTAATCTATTGCATTCTTTTGCAAATGAAAAATCATCAGAGCAAGCATGAAGTGCCCGTATGTATTCATCAACTGGTAAATTTTTAGTAATACGTGATGGATGGCAACTGGATGCATATAAAACCGAATTACCGCTAATAGGTTTTCTGTACAGGGAAGTTGAAATACAATTTTTTGGAACGTCACCAATCAAAGAAACTACAGGATTGGCGGGTTCAAATTTTTAAAAAAAAAAAAAAAAAAAGGTGAATCGGGCCCAGAATTGATCCCGGATATCTGTCCGGAAGCTGATCGCCATATAAGTCTATGGGCATCCAAATCAAGTGCTTTAAAATCATGGTAGAAGAGATAAGGGGAGCAAGCGTGTTATACATAGCAACCTCCCGCGCTACTTTAACTCTACTTCAGGGGCCACTTATGAACCTCATGTATATGCACAGTTTAGGTCACTGAGTTCACAACCCTGCATTTCCTGGCAGAAAACCTCAATTTTTTTGCCAAGATATGCAGATTTGTTGCTGAAATATCTGCACTAGATTTCAGCACCAAATTTGCCTTCCCGGACAGAAAACCACACCGAAACAGCGTCAAAATCATTTGTGTGATTTTTTTTTTGCCAAGAGATGCAGATTTTTTGCTGAAATTTATACATCATATTCTTGCACCAAATCTGAATCTCCTGGCAAACAAATTGTATCACTATCGCATCAAAATTGCACAGTGTTTTGATGCTTTTTTTTCCAGAAGATGCAGATTAGGTGTAGGAATATGGTATATAAATTTTTGCATCAAATCTGCATCTCTTGGCAAAAAAAGGCAGTTTTCTGTCAGGAGATGCTGGTCTGTGTGCTTAGTGACCTGTTGTTGGACCGTGTGGATTACGTCAGAACTTGATATTTTGGTGTTAACAAAGGGGTGAAAGAGGATGTTGTTTTGTATTTTATTTCAAATAAAAGATTTTTTCGGTGTTTGAGGTTTTTTTTTTCACTTACAGATTATTAATGGTGAGGTCTTATAGACACCCCCCATTACTAATCTTGGGCTTCATTACCCCAATTGCCACCGCACCAGGGGAATCAGGATGAGCTGGGTAAAGTGCCGAGATTGTCACATTTAATAGATGCAACATTTCTGGGTGGCTGTAGGCTGCTATTTTTAAGTTGAGGGGGCAATAACTATGGTCCTCCCCATCCTGAGAATACCATCCCCTAGCTGTTGGCTTTATCATGGCTCAGTTTCAAAATTGGGGTGGACCACATGCCATTTTTTAAATTATTTACTTAAATAATTAAAAATAAAGCCGCATGGTATCCCCTTTATTTTGATACACAACCAAGATAAGCACTCGGCTGGGAACTGAAGTCTATAGCTGTATGCTTTATCTGTGCTGTGTATCATAATATGGGGGACCCTATGCCAATCGTTTTATTTATTTATTTTTACACCACAATAGGAACACAGACAGCGTGTGTGATTGGTTGCAGACTTACACGCTGTCACACAGGGTGGAGGCACGGTCTGACTGCAACCAATCACAGACACTGCAATTGCTGATGTACAGGGGAAGCAGTGCATATCAATGAGGTTAATTAGCAGTCTTAGAAGTAGTGTCACCGCGCAAGAGACTGGTAAGTAAAACGTGCTTGTTCTATCCATATTTTCTTTATTTTTCCTTTTAATTTTTGGAATATCTGGATGGCCAGATCTGGATAAATACTCAGATTTCCCTGATAACTTCGGACCCTGGAATTGCGCTTGGGTACTAGGTTACCTGTGCAGATCTGGACTTTTACAGTCCGGCTTTGCACATTACTAAGGGACCCCAACGTAGAGAAATACTTTGGCGTAGTGTTGGGGCTCTATTGCATTGATCAATTCAGTAGCTAAATTTCTCTTGATTCATATGTTCATGGCAGTAATGCAGATTCCATTTTTTCACATTTTCACTCTTACATATAGCTATTGGATTTTTCAAGTCAGTATTCACACAGCAGTTTCTGCTATTTCATGTATTCCCCTTACATAGTCACTGGTGTGCATACCTTATCTCCATATAGTGATGTTGTTTAGGTTTTTGCACCCAGTTCAGACTTAGAATGGTGTTCCAAATGTTATTCCTTATTTGTTAGTAGTTTTTCGTTTGTGAACCCTCCCCAACCACACCTATTGCCAATCCATATCATACGCATAAATAGCCTGGGTCTCAGCTTCCCATACACGGTAAGTTTTTTAACTGCATGAGAGGACACACACAAGCTAGGGACCCCAACGTAGAGAAATACTTTGGCATAGTGTTGGGGCTCTATTTCATTGATCAATTCAGTAGCTACATTTCTCTTGATTCATATGTTCATGGCAGTAATGCAGATTCCATTTTTTCACATTTTCACTCTTACATATAGCTATTGGATTTTTCAAGTCAGTATTCACACAGCAGTTTCTGCTATTTCATGTATTCCCCTTACATAGTCACTGGTGTGCATACCTTATCTCCCCATATTGCCCATCACTAAAGCTGAATACAATGATAGCTTGCAATCCGATGTCTTATTCCAGAAAAATACATATTTTCTTATATGTTAATGAGCTGTTCCAAGCTGCGGGCTGGACACTGATCTACATGAGAATCTCATGCAGATCAGTGTCTTGCATGAGATTAATAATAAAATATATTAATCACATTAATGGCACCTTTATTGAAATGGACAGATGAATAGACAAGATTAAAAGAAAGATGTGTTTTATGTAAAGTCAAGAAACTTTGCAGTCATAATAATAAATGTAAGCGTAAAGACACGTCTAACACAAGATGGAGGATAGGATAATATAAAAGTAGTGTCCAACTAGCCTTTAAATATAGTGGGTAAAAAAAGGATACAGGCTTAGCTCTAATTAGAATCTGTCTGGGAAAGATTGATGGATAAAGGTTCACAAAGGTGCTGGTTCTGGAAGCATGGCTGAGTGAACTAACTGTACTTAGTCAAAGCCAATGTGAGAACATGCGTCTGCTGACTTTAAATAGTGACAGCCTACAACTTAGTTCACCCTAGCTTGTGGTCAACTTTTTCAACACTAATAGTTAGAAATTTATCCAGTTGGTGTGATGGATCTGGCACAAGATCAACACTGTGGGCCACTGCACTACCAGCTGGCACTTGTTACAGTAGCACTGTTCTTGTCACCTGGTAGCTCTAAAATGTCTACCTCGGACAGGCTTTTAGGTTGTTGTTCTGTTTTCCCAGGGGTTGCTCTGGCCTGTACCCTTAAACACCTGTACAGGAATCTGGACTTACAAGGGGGTCCGAGGCTGGGCCAAAGAGTCAGCTGTTCAGTGGCACAAACTGGCAAGAAGGATAGTCAGGCAGCTTGGTCAGGTCAGGTCCAGGATGGTACATCAAGAACAAAATCTACAGACAGGAGATAAGGAAAAAACTAGTCAAGGATGAATAAGGCTGAACAATTAGATGTACAAACGTAGGTAAAGCCAGGTAGCACAAACAATGACTGGCAATGGGAAGTGGTGCTCATAGGTTTATATAGTGATCAGCCACACCCAGTGCTGACAGTAGGAAGAAATCCAACAAAACCAACACAATTAACACAATAGCTTCTGGCCAGAGCCACAAGTCCCAGTAATAAATAAGTATTGATGCTGCCAAGCATCACATACAACAAAGGCGCAGGCCCACCTAGCAGGCAAAAAAAAAAAGCCAGCATAGATGCTACAGCGCTGTTTTGAAGCAGTGCTCCAACATCTATACGTCTGCATTATCTGGAGAACTGGCCCAGTTATACTACCTTGTATGCTGACCCTGCTATTTTAGTTGTGACACAAGGATTTTAAAGAGAATACCATTCATAGTCTATATAAGGCATAAATACAGTGATAGTTCTGACTTGATTGTTTATTTAAAGAAAAAAAACACCCCTTGGGCTCTCATAGTCATGGTGCTGTCTCAGTAAGATTGGGACTATTGGCAAATTTGTATGCTTCCTGTATGAATGTTACAAAACAATTTTTTCATTGCAATGTTCACAAGCATAAAGAGCACATCAACACTGCAGGATGACACTACTGCAGACCACCAGAGAGGCAGTACAGAAGCGGCAAGGAATTTCAAATTGAGTTTTCATTCCTTTTTGCTTCAAATAAAATTATTGTTGTTACAGGGAACTTGACAGAAGGATTTACCCGTATTAACTAATTCAAGAAATTAATTTGTTATTTCATGCCAATTGCAAGCAACCTCACTGTCTAGTAAAAGTTGCCAGCATAATAAAAAATTAGTGTTTGAATATTGTGTAGCCACATATTTCAAGTACTTACAACAACCAGTCGATATCACGCACAGAGATATGGTTGTAGTCTTTGTACTGCTCCTCCAACTCCTCCCTGTTTCTTAAATCACACAAGTACGTATTTACAGCTGTTATATCAAGCATTCATTGTAATATTCAATGTACAGTGGTGTGAAAGTTTTTGCCACTTTCCTGATTTCTTATTCATTTGCATGTTTGTCACATGTAAATGTTTCAGATATCCAAACAATGTAAATATTAGACAAAGATGACACAAGTAAACACAAAATGCTGTTTATAAATAAAGGTCTTTATTATTATTAAGGAAAAAAGAAATCCAAACCTACAGGGCCCTGTGTGAAAAGTGATTCCCCCCTTAAAACCTAAATTAACTGTGGTTTATCATATCTTTGGTGTGCTGAGTTAGGTTTTTCTTGCTACATCCAGGCCTGATAACTGCAACACCTGTTCTCAATGAAGAAATCACTTAAATAGTGACCTCTATGACAAAGTAAAGAAGACCAAAAGATCCTCAAAAGCCAGGCATCATGCAATGAAATTCAGGAACAGACAAGAAACAAAGTAATTGAGATCTATCAGTCTGGAAATTGTTATAAAGTCATTTCTAAAGCTACAGTGAGAGCCATTATCCACAAATGGCGAAAACATGAAACAGTGATGAACCTTCCCAGGAATGGCCGGGCAGATCAAAATTACCCCAAGTGTGCAACACTCCAAGTGCACAACAACGACTTATAAAAGAGGTAATAAAACACTACACAAAAACATCCAAAGAACTGCAGGCCTCACTAACCTCAGTTAAAGTCAGGGACACCACCATAAGAAAAGGACTGGGCAAAAATTGCACTGCTGAACTAAAAATAAAATAAAAGCTTCTCTCAGTTTTGCCAGAAAACATCTCTATGATCCCCAAGTACACTCTGTGGACTGGCAAGACAAAAGTTTAACTTTAAGGAAGGTGTATGTCAAATTACATCTGGAATAGAAGTATTCCAGCATTTCAGAAAAGGAATATCATACCAACAGTATAATATGGTGATGATAGTGTGATGGTCTGGGGATGTTTTGCTGCTTCAGGACCTGAAAGACTTGCTTTGGTAAATGGAACCATGTACTCTGCCATCTACCAAAACATCTTGAAGGAGAATGTCCGGTTATTTGTTTGGGACCTCAAGCTGAAGTGCACTTGGGTCATGCAGTAGGACAATAATCTAAAATACAACAGCAAGTCCATCTCCTAATGGCTTAGGAAAAACAAATTTTAGATTCTGGAGTAGTCTAGTCAAACTCCTGACCTAAACCCGATTGACATACTGGGGCATGACCTTATAAAGGCTCAAAAACCCTCCAGTGTGAATACAAAAATTTAGCAAACAAACAAAAATTCATTTTATGAATGGGCCAAAATTCCTCAAGAGCATTGTAAAATACTCATTGCCAGTTATTGCAAACCCTTTATTGCAGTTTTTGCTAAGGGTGGCCAACAAGTAATTAGTTTTAGGGAGCAATCACTTTTTCACACAGGGTCCCGTAGGTTTGGATTTCTTTTTCCTTTAACCCCTTCACCCCAGACCAATTTTCCTTTTTCGTTTTTTGGGGAGTTTTTTATCCCCTTCTTCCAAGAGCTGTACCTTTTTTATTTTCCATCAATTTTGCCATATGAGGGCTTTTTTTTTGATGGACAAGTTAAACTTTTAAATGAAGCTATAAATTTTTCCCATATAGTATACTGGAAACGGCAAAAAAATTCCAAGTGTGGAAAAATTGAAGAAAAAGTGAGATTGCACGATTGTTTTTGGGATATTTTATTCACCGTGTTCACTATATGGCAAAACTGATGTGTCGGTTTGATGCTTCAGGTACATTGATGCTGCAGTATGAGTTTGTAGACACCAAACATGTATAGCTTTACTTTTATGTAAGGGGTTAAAAGAAATTCAGCAGTTTGTCCAAAAAAGTGGAGCACTTTTTGTGCCATATTCCGCGACCCGTAGCGTTCTTATTTTTCAGGATCTACGGCTACCATTTTTGCACAGATGCTAATTTTTGATCGCCTGTTATTGCACTATGCGCAAAATTTCTGGCAACCAAAAAACTTAATTTTGGCGTTTGGAATTTTTTTGCCACTACGCCATTTACTGATCAGATTAATTGAATTTATATTTTGATAGATTGGGCATTTCTGAACGCAGCAATACAAAAGTGTGTGTATATTTATTTATTTTTTTAAACCCTTTAATTTTCAATGGGGCGAATGGGGGGTGATATCAACGTTAAGGTTTTTATCTTTTCTAAAACTTTTTTAACTCTTTTTTATTTTACTAGTCCCCCTAGAGGACTATAAGGATCACCAGTCTGATCTGTCCTTAATTTCTGTTGATCACAGCTAAATAGCTGTGATCACCAGAAATACCTCTTGTTACAGGCAGCAAATGGCAGGGTGTGAAACAGGAAGTGAGTTATCTAAGCTAAAGGAGTCATCACATGACCGTGTGCTACCAAGGCAACCATCATCTTACAGTGATCACATCACGGCGCCGCCAATGGAGCTGTGTGAGTGAAGATTTACTGCGACGGGCATTTAAATTGCGCTGTCATATTTTGACAGCACAATTTAAAGGGTTAACAGTCATAGGTGGATGGTGGATCCAAATGTGCCTGCGTGGCACACATGGCAGCTGTTAAACATGTGCGTAAATCACCACCGGCTGCCCGCAGCAGCCTTCGGGGATTTCACCTATATGGCTTAGAATGTAATGTTAAGGCCCGTGGTCATTAAAGGGCTAATAATAAAGACCTTCATTGATAAACTGCATTTTGTATTTACTTGTCTTAGCGAGTATTTCCCATTGACTATACTAACGAATATGCGAGAAGCGGACAGTACTTGCTAACAGCATAGCGAGTATGAATAGTTAACTACTCGCTCAACACTAACCATAACTCACTTTTTAAGTTCACTGTAACATTGCTCTGGTGATCTATAGTAGTCGTATCTTGCAGTGATTATGTGTTCTCCAAAAAGCATAAAAAAGCTGTTCATTATGATAATGAAATAAGGTCTTTGACTCGTAGGGGTCAAACTCAAAAAAGAAAAACTAAAATATCTGTCTTTTATTTATATAAAAAAAGCTTGTTTTCATAACAACAACTGAGACAAGTAATGTAAAAAGTAACGTAGGCCATGCCATTACTCAAAACATCCATTACTTATTTAAAATCTATTGTATAATTTATGCTGGATTTGTTGTTTCGAATACTTAGATAAATAGCACAGCATACATATTTTATTAAGTGCCATGACTGTTTTGTTAATGTATTGACTCTATTTCTCAATATGCTTTTAATATTAATAGTTTTTTATATTACTATTTTAGCTTCTAAGAAGAAATTATAAGACTCCCTTATTCTGTGTGAAACTATTTTTCTTTGCTAAAATGCTAATGTTCAGGACAAGCTGTAAACCTTATACTGTAATTAAAAATAACACAAATAGAGATCATATCTCCTGGTTTGATTGTATCTTACATAAAAATCTAAGCAGCGTGAGTAAAGAATAAATTAATATTTCTGCTTATTTCCAAATAAAGTACCACTCTTGTACATATACTGTGTCTGGTATTACATCTCTGGTTTGTTCTCCTGAATGAGGCTGATCTAGAGAAAGATATGGTCATTTGACAAGAGTAATCTTGCTTCTGGAAGAAATCAAACATGATCCTAATCTCAAATAAGTAATTTATGATTTATTTTTGAAGATTTTATCACACAACACTATCATGACCTAATGTATTTCAAAGTAATAATGTAGTGCCCCTGAAGCCATCAAGGAGTTACAAGGCACTGCATCCCCACCGGGATGCAGGGCCTACCCCCTTAGGGACCCGGAAACCCAGCGCCGGTGCTACACAAACACTACACAATCACAGTTTTCCCCAACAATCCCACATACTATGGTACCCAGCTAGGTTCGGACCCATAGATGGCCGCCTAGAGGTGGAGTCAGTCCAGTCCACTAATTTACCAGGTGGGAGGGCTGACTGTGGAGAGTCAGAACTCAGGAAGACAGCAGTGAATTGAGTGAAGGAAGAAGAAAGAGACAGTAATGGAGTAGGGGTAAGACTGTGAAGGTGCTGAGATGGACTATCCTGTAGTGAGCAGTAACCTGGTGCCCATGAGAGTAGTTGCTGGTGGAGTATGGTGGAATACTCATAGAACTATGCACTGATGGGGTACAGGACCCTAGGACAAGCAGAAGCTCCAGGCAGGCTTGTTAACACCTGCATAGCAAGGGGACCATCAAGGACCTTGCTCACCTTAAGAATCTGAAGACTCAGTAGCAAAGGGAGAACCAGGGACAGAACCAAAGACTCCAACCCCACAGGGTTCACACTACCGTCAGGCGGTCAGCAGTGGATCAATGCCACTAGACGGGGATCCTGAGTTGCTCTACGCCACGGGGACCCAGAAACCAGAGACAACTGCGGAGGATGAAGGCCCCAGATTACTAACTGGCACTGGTTACAAGGGAATCTGAAGGTGAAAACAGCCGGCCTCGGGTAACCAGTTACCATCACCGGACAGTGAGTAAAACCAGTTGCACTGAACTTTTGTGTGGACTCCATTCTTCCAACATCTGTCACAACACCTACCCTCTGGGGCCCGGTTCTGCTTGCAGAGGGCCTACCATCCAGGCTGCCATGACTACCAGCCCCAGCAGTGGACATTGTGCAACAGCGGTTCCATACATATAGCCGCAACACCGCAAGTGGCATTACATGTGAACATTATAATCCCCTGTAAATATACCCCCTTTACAAAAAGGCCTCAGGGCATGGAACCGGGCAATGGCCACCACCGTGATACCTTCCAGATGTACATGTTTTGGTGGAGTCGGAGTCGGTATAAAATGCACCGACTCCTAAAATATATAATAAATTGGGGACAGTAGGGCAATGCAGAATGTGCTGAATATTTTACTAAATAATAACATTTAGTATAATGCCTATATTTAAGTGAAAAATGTATTGTAATACAATGTGAACATTAGACATTTAATTATTTTATGATACAATAATCAAGATATTTAGATAGAATATAAAATATATTTATTGGAATACAACTTTAGAACACAAAAAACTAATAAATTGTAAATATGTAATACAATATATATATATATATATATATATATATATATATATATATATATATATATATATATATATACACAAGATATATATGTAATCTACTGTATATTACATAGTGTATCACATATTTACAATTTATTACAGGTTTGTGTTCTAAAGTTGTATCCAATAAATATATTTTATGTTCTATCCAAATATCTTGATTATTGTATCATAAAAATTATTAAATGTCTGATGTTCACATACACATGTTCATGTATTACAATAAATTTTTCACCTAACTATAAGCAATATATGTAGGAGTCGGAGTCGGTGTAAGAGAAATTGAGGAGTCAGAGTCGAAGGTTTGGTTTACCGACTGCACAGCCCTGCTTGAGGGGGTTTCTGCTGTTCTGGCACAAAGGGGTTCTGAATATGGAATCCACAAACTGTTCTAAGAAAATTTGTGCTCCAAAATTCAAATGCCGTTTGTTTCCTCCCGAACCCTGCGGTGTGGTAAACAGTACTGTGCAGTCCCATGTGGGATATTCCAACGTGCAGGAAAAATTGTTAAACATACTACGCAGCCTTTTTTTATCTGTACCTTTTGTAAAAATTGGTAGTCAGGTTAAAACAACATACTGGTTGCAAAAATTTAATTATTTTTTTCACCAGTCCATAGTATAACATTTTGTTACACACCGGTAGTGTCAATATGCTCACTGCACTCTTAAGCCCGCTTTACACGCTTCAATATATCTCACAATCCGTCGTTGGGGTCAAGTTGTAAGTGACACACATCCGGCATCGTTTGTGAGGTATCTGCGTGTGACACCTACGTGCGATCAGGATTGAACGCAAAACTGTTGATCGCAAACACATCGTATCTTTGTCTAAAATTGAACGTTTTGTTGCACGAACCTAGTCAATTGAAATGTGTGACATCCCTCATACGATTTTGATGTCTGATGCTATGTGCGCAGTTGTGCGCTCTGCACCGCAGCTTAAAAAAGGTCCGCTTCAGAGCGCAGTTGAAAAGTTGTGTTCTGAAGCGCCTCACAATGTCTGTCATTCACTAATCTCTGTCAGTCGGTCACTATCTCTGCAACTCTCTCTCTGTCCATGTCAGTCTATCCCTCTTACCCCCTCTCTCATACTCACCGATCCCCGATCACCGGCGCGGCACTGCACGGCATTCACACTGCTCCGACGTTTTTTTCTATTTTGAAAAAGCCGGCCGCTCAATAAACAATCTCGTATTCTCTGCTTTCCCCGCCCAGCGGCGCCTATGATTGGTTGCAGTGATACACACCCCCACGCTGAGTGACAGGTGTCTCACTGCACCCAATCACAGTAGCCGGTGGGCGTGTCTATACTGTGCAGTGAAATAAATAATTAAATAATAAAAAAAAACGGCGTGCGGTCCCCCCCAATTTTAAAACCAGCCAGATAAAGCCATACGGCTGAAGGCTGGTATTCTCAGGATGGGGAGCTCCATGTTATGGGGAGTCCCCCAGCCTAACAATATCAGTCAGCAGCCGCCCAGAATTGCCGCATCCATTAGATGCGACAGTTCTGGGACTGTACCCGGCTGTTCCCGAATTGCCTTAGTGCGTTGGCAATCGGGGGTAATAAGGAGTTATTGGCAGCCCATAGCTGCCAATAACTCCTAGATTAATCATGTCAGGCATCTCCCCGAGATACCTTCCATGATTAATCTGTAAGTGACAGTAAATAAACACACACACCCAAAAAAATCCTTTATTAGAAATAAAAAACACAAACAAATACCCTCGTTCACCACTTTAACCCCTTCAGCCCCCGGGCACTTTCCGTTTTTGCGTTTTTGTTTTTTGCTCCTTTTCTTCCGAGAGCCATAACTTTTTTATTATTCCGTCAATCTTGCCATATGAGGGCTTGTTTTTTGCAGGACAAGTTGTACTCTTAAATGAAGCCATAGGTTTTACCATATATTGTACTGGAAAACAGCAAAAAAATTCCACGTGTGGAAAAATTGCAAAAAAAGTGTGATCGCACAATAGTTTTTGCGATGTTCTATTCACCGTGTTCACTATATGATAAAACTGATATATCTATGTGATGCCGCAGGTCGATGCGAGTTTGTAGACACCAAACATGTATAGGTTTACTTGTATCTAAGGGGTTAAAAAAAATTCTCAATTTTGTCCAATAAAAGTGGCGCACGTTTTGCGCCATTTTCCGAAACGCGTAGTGTTCTCATTTTTCGGGATCTATGGCTCATTGATGGCTTATTTTTTGCGTCTCGAGCTGACGTTTATAATGGTACTATTTTTGCGCAGATGCTACGTTTTGATCGCCTGTTATTGCATGTTGCGTAAAACTTGCGGCGACCAAAAAACGTAATTTTGGCGTTTGGAATTTTTTTGCCACTACGCCGTTTACCAATCAGATTAATTGATTTTATATTTTGATAGATCGGGCATTTCTGAATGCGGCGATACCAAATATGTGTATATTTATTTATTTTTTAACCCTTTAATTTTCAATGGGGGAAAAGGGGGGTGATTTGAACTTTTAGGGTTTTTTTTTTTTTTTTTTTTTTAAAACTTTTTTTTTACTTTTTTTTTAATTTTACTAGTGGGGCTATAGCGATCAGCAATCCGATCGCTATTATCTATCTGCTGATCACAGCAATACAGCTGTAAACTGCAGATTCAGTCACTTTGATTTTCCCTCTGCTCTCGGCCGAGGGAAAATGAAAGTGAAACATCATAGCAGCAGGTGTCATCACATGACCCTGTGCTACGATGGCAACCACCGATAGTCACGTGATAACACACGTGACTTCCGGTGGGGGCGGCGGTAAGTAAAAAACATGGCCGCGCGCATTTAAATCTTGCTGCCAGACTTTGGCAGCAAGATTTAAGGGATTAATGGCCGCGGGTGGAAGCGATTCCACCCGCGGCTAGCAGGCACACATGTCAGCTGTTGAAAAGGGGGGCGTGGCTTAACGGGACACGATCCTGGACGGATAGATCCGTCCAAGGTCGTGAAGGGGTTAATAAGCCCGAAAAAGCCCTCCATGTCCGGCGTAATCCAGGATGGTCCAGCGTCGCTTCCAGCTCTGCTGCATGGAGGTGACCAGAGCTGCAGAAGACACCGCCGCTCCTGTCAGCTCCACGCAGCTAATGAAGGGAAAAGCGCGATCAGCTGAGCTGTCACTGAGGTTACCCGCTGTCACTGGATACAGCGGTGGCTACGAGTAACCTCAGTGACAGCTCACCTGATCGCGGCTGTCTTCAGTTGCTACGTGGAGCTGACAGGAGCGGCTGTGTCTTCTATAATTCTATAATTCTATATTTTTTTTTCATAGGCATTATGGTGTAACAATGCTTGTTTGGTGAAAACTACATCTGTATGAATTAGGGGCCTTTTAGGCCCCCCGCTGTCTTTATCATGTTCTCAGAAGTGTTTGTGTCTCAAGTTACTTTATTTGTACTCAGTAATGCTGGTGGAGGGGCCAGGGTTTGGATAATAACATGTGAGGATGTCATGTGAGTGATAAGGCCATGACATCACCTCAGGTCCTCTGAACACAGTAATGAGCTGTGTATAGAGTACTGAGGACAGTATACACTGTGAGCTAACAGCTGAAGGACCTGTGATAAGATAAGCTGTTGAGAGGAAATCTGACTCATTTTCAGTTTCTTTGTTTCTATAAGAAGCTTGCAAAGGCTAGAGCTTGTGAGCCACAAAAATCCAGAGAATTGTACACCACCTAAAAGTGTAAAAGGTAAGAGCTGCTGAGGGTGAGAGGAAGAAGGGGGGACATTACACTTACAGTGTGTCACACACAAGCAAAGAGTGAACAACTCTGATTGTGTTCATTGTTTTTTCTTTTAGTTTGCTAACATCTAGTCAGCAATGGCACAGTCTTCCTCCAAGTGTCTGACTGACCAAGAGATTGAAGCGATTATGTTTCAAAGCGATGATGAAAGTTAACAATCTTTGTCTGATGAAGAATATCTGCCACCAGCTAATCAAACATCCTCATCCAGTGATTCTTCTGATGATGAAGAAGGGAATCTAGTGGATCCTCAAGAAGTGATAAGTAGAACATCCAAAACGAATATTTTTTGGGACAGTAATCCTACATTAGTCGGACGTACTCCAATACACAATATTGTGCGACAGGCTCAAGGAGCTGTAGGAAGTCCCAGTTACTTTACCCCTAAAGATGTATTCTGTACTTATTTTTCTGACAATATTGCAGAAGAGGTCCTATTGTGTTCAAACCTAGAAGGAAGACGTATCGCTTCTGCAAAAAATATGTCCTGGAAAAATATCTCAAAAGAGGAACTTTATGCATATATTGGACTTTTCCTGCTGGCAGGGAGTCAAAAATCATATGATGTCCCAATACGAGAATTATTTCTGGACCCACTTTCTGATCCACACTATAAGGCGACAATGTCAGTAGGCAGATATGAGGAAATTAGAAGAATCATTCACTTTGATGATAAGCAAACTCGTGCAGCAAGGTTTGAAACAGACAAATTACCCCCTATCAGTAATATCTGGAACATATTTATTAAAAATTGCAGAAAACTTTACAATCCTAGTACTAATGTTACTGTAGATGAGCAACTTGTACCGTTCAGAGGACGCTGCAAATTCATACAATACATGTCCAGCAAGCCAGCAAAGTACGGAATAAAAATCTTCAGGATGTGTGATTCTGCAAATTATTATGGCATAAATGGCGTAATCTACTGTGGCAAAGAGGTTGGTGCACCAGTACAGGAGAATCTGGGGTCTGAAATAATCAAAACTCTTGCTGTTCCAATATTCAATTCAGGTAGAAACATCACCATGGACAATTATTTCACCAATGTTGAACTAGGCAATTTTCTGCTTGCAAAAGCTATTACACTTGTTGGTACTATAAAGCAAAACAGACGAGAAATTCCAACAGCACTCAAACACAATCGTCAGCGAGCACTTTATGAGAGTGTCTTTGGATTCAATAACAAAGCGACTTTGGTATCTTACAAGGTGAAGAAGGAGAAATCCGTTATATTACTCAGTACCATGCATCACGATTGCAGTGTTGACAGCAATAACCAAAAATTGAAACCAGAAATCATCCTGCATTCCTGCAACAAAAGGAGGTGTAGATAAAATGGATGAGATGGTGGGAGAATATTCGTGTAAGAGGCAAACAAAACGATGGCCTGTAGTACTATTTTCAAATATGCTTGATGTAGCAGCACTAAATTCATTCATTATTTATACAGAAACTCATCCAGAATTTCATGCACAGAGGAAGGACAGGAGACATATATTCTTGAAGGACCTTTGTCATGAACTTGTAATGCCTCACATGATAGAGCGAAGCGACTTGAAATGCTTGCCAAAGCAAACTAAAGAAGCAATGAAACGGTGTGGAGTACAGTTTCAGATTATTCCAGAGCCAGGAGAAAGAAAATGAAAGCGTTGTTTCATGTGTCCAAGAAACATAGAGAGGAAAACTGAGCGATATTGTTCCACTTGTAAGGAAACTGTTTGCAAAGAACACTCTTCTGAAAAAATAACATGTCAGAATTGTTTGGAAGACTAATATAATAGAAAATAAAGTTATCCATCGCTTCCTGCTCTCCTGCAATAACATTTGAGTACAAAACCTGACTATTCAGCTAATTCAATAAATCAACTGGAAGAGTTGTAAAATATCTTGCTTACCATCCAGCATGCTGTGGCTTAAGGTCCAGTCACACTAAGCAACTTACCAGCGATCCCAACAACGATAGGGATCGCTGGTAAGTTGCTAGGAGGTTGCTGGTGAGCTGTCACACTGCGACGCTCCAGCGATCCCACCAGCAACCTGACCTGGCAGGGATCGCTGGAGCGTGGCTACACGAGTTGCTGGTGAGCTCACCAGCAACCAGTGACCAGCCCCCAGTCTCCTAGTTACAGCACACATCAGGTTAATTAACCCGATGTGTGCTGCAGCTAAATGTGCACAGAGCAGGGAGCAGCGCACAATGCTTAGCGCTGGCTCCTTGCTCTCCTAGTTACAGCACACATCGGGTTAATTACCTGATGTGTGCTGCAGCTAAATGTGCACAGAGCAGGGAGCAGCGCACACTGCTTAGTGCTGGCTCCTTGCTCTCCTAGTTACAGCACACATCGGGTTAATTACCTGATGTGTGCTGCAGCTACATGTGCACAGAGCAGGAGCCGGCACTGACAGTGAGAGCGGAGGAGGCTGGTATCAAAGGTAAATATCGGGTAACCAAGGACAGGGCTTCTTGGTTACCCGATGTTTACATTGGTTACCAGCCTCAGCAGAAGCTGGCTCCCTGCTCACTGCACATTAGTTGTTGCTGTCTCGCTGTCACACACAGCGATCTGTGCTTCACAGCAGGACAGCAACAACTAAAAAATGGCCCAGGACATTCAGCAACAACCAACGACCTCACAGCAGGGGCCAGGTTGTTGCTGGATGTCACACACAGCAACATCGCTAGCAACATCGCTGCTACGTCACAAAAGTTGTTCGTTACCAGCGATGTTGCTAGCGATGTTGCTTAGTGTGACGGGGCCTTTAGAGAATGAAGAGTCAGAACAAATAAAGTTATCATTGATAAAATGGGAAATCTACAATGTAAAAGATTAACTCTTACAGCGATGAAGGAGGAAGATGCTGCAGAACAATGGCAAACTGATTTTGTTACTGTCAAAAGTAACATTACTCTACTGTGACTAAGAAATGTGATGCTCGATGTATTTCATAATGTTCCCTGCTTTTTTCTCATCAATAAACTTGCTGGAGTCAGTTATGATGTGTCCTGTAACTTTACGTGCATGTGCACCCATGGCTTAATGTAGCGTAGAGAGCCATGGGGTTTGAGCACACACTGGTGGTAATATGAGGTGCTGAGGGCTGTACAAGGGAAAGTGAGTAACATGGGTGGCTGTAGAGGTAAGCAGTAATGAGGTTATTTGTCTTTTTTTTTTTTCCACAGCTCAGATTTATTATGCTCTGGAGACTCTCCAAATTTCTGAGGCCTTCACAGAACAGCTGTAGTCATACTTAGAATAAAATACACAAATGTAAACTCCATTTATTAATCAGGTGACAAATGGAGGCACTTGGTAACCGAAAATTTTATTTAAGGGAATCAGCCTACAATAGATTGAACACAAATGCACATCTTTGTTTTTATTTTTAAAATATTTCGAGGACCATGTATTATTTTCATTACACTTCACAAATACTTGCTATTTTGTGTTGGTATATCCCATAAAATCTAAAATTAAAATATATTTAAAGGAAATCTGTCAGCAGGTGTTTGCTATGTAAGCTGAAGCCAGCATGCTGCAAGGGTTAACACAAAAGATTCAAGTATGCATGTTTTGTCAGAGTCCTATATTTTGTTTATTTGCTATGTTTGTTTGAGCAGCAGGACCTTTGTCATTACAGAGCTAGAAACTCCTGCATGGCAGTCTGACACACTCCCTGCTGTCATTGACATCTCACTCTCATTGTACAATCTCCATTGAAAGCCTGCTGTGGGCGGGGACAGCTTCCTGAACCTAGCTGCATGACTAAAGCTAAAGCCGGCTTCTCACTTGCGAGTTTCTCGCAGTAGTGCAATGCGAGAAAATCTCGCATTGCACTCGGACACATGTTAGTGAATGATTCAGCTCTCATCTGCAATTTTTTTCTCAGTCCACATCGGACTGAGAAAAAAATCGCAGCATGCTGCGTTTTGGCGAGTTTCTCCTGCGAGTCTTTCCAATGCAAGTCTATGGGAGCATGTAAATAATCGGATGTCACTGGACGGGCACTCACACCATCCTAGTGACATCCGATTTTCTAAATACATTTCTCGCATGTTTCCTAAAACACTGGAAATGAGTGAGGTCTCACAATGTCTGTCAATCTCTATTCTCTGTCATTCGGTCTCTCCCTCTCGGTCTCTATTCTCTCTCTGTCGACCGGTCTGTCGGTCGGTCTGTCGGTCAGTCACTATCTATGTACCTCTCTGTCCATTTCGGTATATCCCTCTCCCCCCTCTCTCATACTCACCGATCCCCGATCACTAGCGAGGCGCTGCACAGCGTTCACACTGCTCCGGCGGCTTCTTCTCTTTTGAAAAAGCCGGCCGCTCATTATTCAATCTCGTATTCCCTGCTTCCCCCGCCCACCGGCGCCTATGATTGGTTGCAGTCAGACACGCCCCCACGCTGAGTGACAGTTGTCTCACTGCAACCAATCACAGCAGCCGGTGGGCGTGTCTATGCTGTGCAGTAAAATAAATAAATAAAAAAAAGGCGTGCGGTCCCCCCAATTTTAATACCAGCCAGATAAAGCCATACGGCTGAAGGCTGGTATTCTCAGGATGGGGAGCTCCACATTATGGGGAGCCCCCCGGCCTAACAATATCAGCCAGCAGCCGCCCAGAATGGCCACAGCTATTAGATGCGACTGTTCTGGGACTGTACCCAGCTCTTCCCGATTTGCCCTGGTGCGTTGGCAATCGGGGTAATAAGGAGTTAATGGCAGCCCATAGCTGCCACTAAATCCTAGATTAATGATTGCAGGCGTCTATGAGACACCCCCAATGATTATCCTGTAAATTAAAGTTAATAAACACGCACAGTAAAAAAATCCTTTATTTGAAATAATAAACAATAACAAAGACCCTCGTTCACCACTTTATTAAGTACCCAAAAAACCCATCCATGTCCGACGTAATCCACGGAGGTCCCGCGTCGCTTCCAGCTCTGCTACATGAAGGTGACAGGAGCTGCAGAAGACACCATCGCTCCTGGCAGCTTCATGCAGCAACTGATGTAAGTATCGCGATCAGTGATGACGTCACTCAGGTTACTCACGGCCACCGCTGGATCCTCCAACAGTGACAGCAAGTCTCCTGAGTGACAGCGATGAAGGCACAGGTGAGTTGTGGTCACGGGGGGAGGATACAGCTGGCCACGGGTAGCCTGAGTGATGGCAGCGCTAATCACGCTGCTCAATTCAGTCACTCAGGAGATTAGCGGTCACCCATGAGTCCTTCACGGGTGACCGCTAATCAGGACGCGACACAGAGCCGCTGCATGACAATGAAGTCGGGTGACGTTCATCCGAGTTCATTCTGATCGTGCGGCTCTGTCTGTGTCTGCTGTCATCTGCCATTCAGCTCTGCTACATGGCTGTCTGTGTCTGCTGTCAGCGGCCATGTAGCAGAGCTGAATGGCAGATGACATAGTAAAAACGGATTCCATACGCATCAAACACGCATTACACATGCTCTGCTATCCTTGAAATAATTAAAAAAAAGGAACGCACTTGCATTGCACACTGACCTAACATGAACTAAAATCAGCCGAGTTTCTTTCAGCCAACTTTACCGATTTTACCGATTTTACTCGCATAGATGTGTTTCCAGCCTAAGAATTCTGATTGTGTCAGAATAGCTGCACCCAGTTTTCTAAGTGATGCACCATTGGATTCAGAAGCTCCTTGCCTACAACATACTGCTGTCAGATAAGGTAGAAAAAAATCTGCTGACAGATTCCCTTTAAATGTGTGGGTGTACCATGAAAAATGTGGAAAAATTTAGGGGATATGAATACTTTTCAACGTACTGTTAGAAATTCTTGGTAGGTACATTTATAGAAGGCCAAAACTCGAAACAGGTCACAGTATTGATGTAACATGTACTGTCAAATTTCACAACTGAGACAGATGTGCAAAAATACAGAGTCACAGTTAAATCTCTGGATTTTTTATTTATTGGTATTTGTTAACACAATTATTTGCCACTTTCCAAAAAAGACGAAACACAAAATAGAAGGTATACATCTGAAAACCCAAATGCAGCAAAAGTGTTTCGGGGACATAGGGTCTAAATATGATTTTGGTGTACTGCTACTGTAGACCTGAAAAGCATTGAAAATAAAAGTGTGGGTCTATCAGTATCCCTCTATCGTAATTTTGTGTTTGTGTTAAACAGCTCATAAGGGGTTAGTGCATTATTTGTTGTTTTCACAGTGTTACGCCTCCTTCACACGTCCGTGTCTCCGGTACGTGTTTGGTCTGTTTCCTCACGTGCAAGAGACACGTGCACACGTAGACCCATTAAAATCAATGGGTCTGCGCTCACGTGCATGTTTTGCCATGGACCGTGTGTACGTGTGGAGCATACGTGTGCCCGTTTGCTCCACACGTAGACATGTCCGTCCTTCTCCGGCATCACGGGTGTTATACGGACTGCACATGGACCACACGGATGTGATCCGTATGACACGCACTGGAGAAAACACACGTGTCTGTGAATTAAAAGGAATTTCTATACTCACCTTCTCTATCATTGCTGTGTCTGCCGCTGCTGTCACTTGCTTCCGACCCCCGCTCATTATGCTCATCGCATATTCACTCCACTGCGGGACAGAAACAGCAGCAGTTGGGAATCGGCAGGACCGGAGACCAAAGATCAGAACCACGGACAGCAATGCCAGGGGCAGGTGAGCAGAAAGTTTCTGTTCTCCATTTGTTATCATGGATAGCACACGGAGAACACACGTGTGCCATAAACACGGCACACGGAGGCCAATACGCACTTTTGAGACGTCCGTGAAAAACGTGCGTGATTTTCACGGACGAGTGAAAGAGGCCTTATACACATCTTGTCTAGGCAATCAAAAGCCATGTCCAGCAAATCAAATTTTGAGAGTGAAATTCGGCAAAGATTGTGAACTTTAATTTCAAAAGAGTATCTCATTTCTAGACTTTGTAGCTGTAATGTAATATGGGGAAGCCCAAATGGACATTCCTGATATCATGTGACTCTTTTCTAGCTGATGCAATTTTCTGATTTGTTTAAAAAGAGGCAATTTTATTTGAATTCAATAAAATCAAATCTGAAATTGTTAGTTGGTTAAAGAAATTTTCCTAAAATTGAGCACAATTTCAATTTGTATCAAAATGATTTGCACATCTCCATTATTAACCTGTACAATTATTTGTGTGAAATTCCATGAGCTATAGTGAAGCTCCCTGTATGGCACGTTGTTCCAGGGAAGAATATCTTCATAATGCAGTAACAGAGAACATGGCACATATTTTGTTTGATTTATATGGATGAAATAAGAGGCATATGGTGTTAAAGTAGTTCCCCATAGACTTGGGAAATCCTAATAGGACAATATCATGCACCACTTCACTGTACTACTGTTACATCAAAACACTTATGGAATAGTCCTAGGATTGACTCCTGCTGGAAAAATATACATAGTAGGAATTGATGTATATAAAATACATTCAATTCATGCATGCTTTATTCTTCTGGCTTTTTCTTTTTACTTTGGAACTAAGCATTATTTCAAAGACATGAGAGGTTCTTGTTCAAATAAGAAGGAAAAAATAATCATCTGGCTCAAGTCTGACGGCAAATTATATGTGTGCGACAACTATTGTAATAAGACTATTAATAAGGAGAAACGAAATATAAAGATTATTCATTTTTACCTATGAATACTTACATTGTTAAATATATTTTAAGATCTAATGTTGCAAGAAAGTCTTTTATTTTACCAAATCACTCACTTGTCAAGTACAGCTCCACAATTAAAGTCACTATAAAGAAAGAATAAAAGAAGCATGAAGAGTGAAGAGTTAGTAATTAGAATAGTTTAGAGGAACTGTATGAAGAAGAAAAGGTGTGCGATACCATGAGTTCTGTGTCATGCCAATATTAAGGCGTCGACACCATTCATGTTTAAGGCTGCTTTTCCTCCAAACGAGAAGGCTCACTCACAATTTGTCTTAAGAACTTTGCCATGAGTAATAAACGTTATCTAAACAACCTTCAAGAAGAACTTCTCACAATTATCCAGGAACAATTCACTATTGAACAATGCTTTTCGAGCATGATGGAGCACTATGTCACCACCATTATGGCTTAAGTGATGCATAAGTGTTTAACAGAACAAAACATTGAAATTAGGGGTCCAAGGGAAGATCAAAAATTTACTGAGAACCTATGGTCAATATTTTGAAAGTGGGTATACAAACAAAAACAGAGAAGTTTTGATAATCCCCAAACACTACGTAGGCAAGAATGGGTTGTCATTAGTGATGGGTGAGCGTGCTTGGTGCTTCTAGATAACCAATCAAGTATTAAAGTGCTTGGACGCACTCAGTACTCGATTGAGCATCCCTGGTGCTCGAGCACAATGCCAGAAAACTTACCCTGCATGTTCCACTGGTGTTTATCAGCCACTAAACATTGTGGTTGCCTGTTTTTCAAGGTAAAGCCATAGCCATGTTAGCATTGCATCATCGGGTCGATATAAGACCTGGTGACATGACGCTCAGCTCACTCTACACCGGTAAAAGTGTAGGAAGAGCTTCTGGAGAAGGGACAGTGTGTTAGAGTAAGTATTGCTTTACAATCCTTGCTGCTGCAATGTAAAAAATCTATTCTGTTCTCTAATAATACCACTGTTAGCAGAATTTAGCGCAGAGCTAGCTGCTGGAAAAGAGATAGTGTATTATAAGGAATAGATTATAGTCTTACAGTCCTTGCTGCTGCAACGTAAAACCAAAAGTCCCTTTCAGGGCAATGCCCAAGCTATTCTATTCTTTAATATTACCACTCTTCGCTGTATTTAGTGAGGAACTAGCTGCTGGAGAAAAGAGAGTGTATTAGAGGCCTGTGGGTAATGATTATAGCCTTACAGTTCTTGCTACTGTAACTTAAAACCAAACATCCTTCTCAGTGTTAAGTCTAATCTATTCTGTTCTCTAATTATACTGATCTTAGCTGCATTTAGTATGGGACTACGTGAGGGAAAGTGTATTAAAGGCATTTAGGCAGAGACCACAGCCTTACAGTCTTTGCTGCTGCAAATTAAAACCAAAATTCCTTTGCAGCAGGACCACCACCAGGGGAGGACAAATGGGACTCTAGTCCGGGGCCCCACCAGAAGGAGGCCCCTTCCCGCTTCATTTATTGGCTTGTGTGAGGTGTGGAGGGATGGAGGCAGAGCTGGGGTGGAGTCTCAAGGGGGCCACAAAATTATGCCAGTCAGGGGCCCTGAAATTCCTAGTGGCAGCCCTGTTTGCAGGGCTAGTTCTAATCTTTTCTAATCTATAATAATACCACTCTTAGCTGCATTTAGCAAAGGAATAGCTGCTGGAGCAGGGATTATACATTAGAGGCATCTAGGTGAGGGATTATAGCCTGACAGTCTTTGCTAATGCAACGTAAAACCAAAAGTCCTTTTCTGGGCTAAATCTAATCAATTCACTTCTCTAGTAATTCTGCTCTTAGCTGCATTTAGTGTTGGGCTAGCTGCTGGAGAAGGTATTTTGTATTAAAGGCATCTGGGCAGAGATTATTTCCCCACAGTCCTTGTTGTTGCAACGTAAAAAATGTATTCAATTCTCTAATAATGTTGGTGTTAGATAAATGTAGTGGAGGGAAAGCTGCTAGAGAAGGTTTAGTGCATTAGAGGCATCTAGGCAGGGATTATTGCCTTACAGTCCTTGTTGCAGCAATGTAAAAAATATATTATATTTTCTAATACTACTCTTAGATGCATTTAGTGTAGGGAGACCTGGAGAAGGGAAAGTGTATTAAGGGCATCTTGGCAGAGACTATTCCATTACAGTCTCTGCTGCTGCAATGTAAAACATCTATTCTATTCTCTAATAATACCACTCTTTTTTGCCTTTAGCGTAGTGAGAGCTGCAAGGAATAGCATATTGGAGGCATCTTGGCAGAAATTATTCCCCTAAAGTCTATTTTTTTCTTTAATAATACTACTCTTAGCTGCAATTAGTGTAGGGAGAATTGCCTGAGAGCGACTAGTTTAGCATTAGAGACATCTAGGCATAGGTTACTGCCTTATAGTTCCTGCTGCTGCAATATAAAAAAATGTATTCTGTTTTTATTAACAGTACAGCTCTTAGCTAGAGTTGAGCGCGGTTCGCGGTTCGCGGTTCTCCAGTTCACAGTTCGAGTGATTTTGGGGCTGTTCTAGATCGAACTAGAACTCGAGCTTTTTTGCTAAAATTCGATAGTTCTAGATACGTTCCAGAATGGTTCTAGCAGCAAAAAGCAGGGCTTTTTACAGCTACAGTGTGCAGGAGCCATCGCTGGCAGCCTGCCACAAGCTGGTAACCAAGATAAACATCGGGTATCCAAGCAAAGCGCTTTGGTTAGTAACCCGATGTTTATCCTAGTTACGTGCAGGAAGCCCACACTTCCCCGCTCAGCTCGCTCCGCCCCCTCCTGCCCGCGGCATGTACACACGTTACACACACACACACACACACTCTGCACACACACTCTGCACACATGGTCCCGCTCGGCTTACCTGCGGTGATGAAGTCCCGCCATCCCGACCTCAGCGCTGTCACTGTCCTCCATAGCCGCCGCTTGTCACATCACCTTCTCTCGCTACCGACCCAAGACTGACTAGCGGTGACGTCACGGGCCTCTCGCGATACTTGGCTGTGAAGGCGGCGGTCATTGAACTCAGTGACAGGTGCTGTCAGTGTGCTGGGGATCAGCGCAGGTAATGTACCTCGCTGACAGCAGCACTTGTCATGCCCTGCAGTGACCTGGGCTGACCCATTGATGTTAGCTCAGGTCACTGCATTGCTCTCCCAGCCAATGGGGAACATTCTGCTCTTCATTGACTGGGACAGTGTGGATCGTCATGGCAACCCCTTGGATTGCACCAGACCTGGATTTGTTTTTCTTTCTAATAAATTGGTTAAAAAGGGAATGTTTTGGGGAGTGTTTTTTCAAATAAAAATGTGTTTGTCGTCTATTTTTTTTTATTACTGACTGGGTTGGTGATGTCGGGTATCTGATAGACGCCTGACCTCACCAACCCCAGGGCTTGATGTCAGGTGACATTACACATCTGGTATTAACCCCATATATTACCCCGTTTGCCAACGCACCAGGGCGCGGGATGAGCTGGGGCGAAGCTCCAGGATTGGCGCATCTAATGGATGCGCCACTTCTGGGGCGGCTGCGGCCTGCTATTTTTAGGCTGGGGAGAGTCCAATAACCATGGACCTCCCTAGTCTGAGAAAATGAGACCCCAGCTGTCTGCTTTACCTTGGCTGGTGATCAAATTTTGGGGGGACCCCTACGTGTTTTTTTTTTTTAATTATTTATTTAATTTAAAATAACAGCGTGGGATGCCCTCAGTTTTGGATTACCAGCCAAGGTGAGGTTGCCAGCTGTAGTCTGCAGGCTGCAGCCGTCTGCTTTACCCTAGCTGGCTACAAAACTAGGGGGAACCCTACGTCATTTTTTTTTTCTTTTTGTTGGCTAAATACAAAGCTAAGCACCCCTTAGTGCCACATGAAAGGCACCAAAGGGTGCAAAATTACAAAATGCAGGAGAGTGGGACATTATGTGTCTTTCTGCCATTATAATGACAGAAAAGACTGATATGAAGTGCACAAGCACAAGAAAACCACCAGAGCGCTCTACGCTGTGAAAAGCAGTAGAAAATGGCACTGGAGTGAACATGTGACCGCCTCATGTAGGATGAAGCTATGGATCCTGGGAAAATTTATGCATTTACCCTCCTTCAGTTTTTTTGCAGTACACAAAAAAAACGGAAGGCACATGGATGACAAACAGATGACATACGGACCGTCTACGGAACGGAAACGGATGCCACACGGATGCACCCGTGAAAAAAAACGGACTGTTTTTTGCAGACCGCAAAAATGGATCGGTCGTGTTAATGTAGCCTTATTCTGATCTGCCGTTTATAAACAGCAGGCAGAAATAAGTGAATAGCGCCCCCCAGCATCAGAAAATCTCCGGGGTTTCAGGGCTAGCTGAGACCCTGGAGATCATGATTCAGGACGGTTTTTCCGGTCCCCGCTCACGTGATCACAGGTATACACCGTACACCGATGATCACGTTACAGTAAATGACAGCGCCGGTAAAAAATTATTTATCTACCATCTGGTATGAACAAACATGATAAATCTCCTCCCCGGTCCCCTCCGGTCCCCCGGTGTCGCCAAAGTGCCCCCCCTGATGCCCTCCCAGAAATCCAAGATGGCCGAGCGCACAGCAGCGCGCCGGCTGCATTCACCCTACTCCTCTGATTTCTGTCGCATGTGCCATGACACATGCAACAGAAAACTCCTCCCCAGGCCCTGCCAGGTCACCCCCTATAACCCCACCAGTGTTCCCCGGTGTCCCACGGTACCTGTGCAGCGTTGATCCCCCACGGACCTCTCCTTCACAATAGACGCTGCCGCATGCACAGAGCGGCTGTCAGCTCAGCTTCCTGTGTTCAGACACAGTGAGTGGTGGTTATGCATCTGTAAGCTAAATGGGCGGCACGGTGTCTCAGTGGTTAGCACTGCAGTCTTGCAGCGCTGAGGTCCTGGGTTCAATTCTCACCAAAGACACCATCTGCAAGGAGTTTGTATGTTCTCCCCGTGTTTGCATGGGTTTCCTCCGGTTTCCTCCCACACTCCAAAGACATACAGCGCTATGGAATTAATAATGCTATATAAATGAATAAATTATTATTATTACTGCAATGCCCTGCTCATGAGGTAAGGAACATAATTGATCAGGAGAGCTATACTACATTTCCAAATGGAGGGATTTGCTTTTATAGTTGCCCTGCTGAATGACTACCAAACATGAGAGTCCGTTATACGCCACAAGAAAACACATCTAAATAGCGAGCTTTGTTGTTAAGTATTCATTCAGCTGGATAACGACTTAAAGGGGTATTCCATCTCCAAGATCCTATCCCCAATATATAGTAGGTGGAATAGCAATAATATCAGCAAATACCAATATTTGGAAATGTGGAATAGTTCTCATGATTAGGCATGCCCTTACCTCATGAGCAGGGCATTGCAGCTTTGGTAGCAACCATTACGACATGGACTCTGCTGCTGTGGACCCGGGGAGAGTGAGTGCAGATTCAATGCACCCACACTCCTCACATGAAGGGTCTGCACTTGTTAGGACCAGGATGACGGGTAGGCCCAGGTGGATCCACTGGACTGAGCACCCCACCGAGGGCAAGGTGCCCGGTAGCCGAAGCACTATGGGTAGCAGGACAGTCCGTTCAAAGGAGTGGGTGTAGAAGTCCCTGGGACCACGGAGTCTCTGAAGGTAGTCCGGGTGACGGAGCGTAGGTTCAGAGGCCGAGATGATGTCAGGCAGGGTCCAAAACCAGCGGAACGGGGAGGTCGGTCACCACACGGATCCAGGGATCGGAGACGGTAGGAGCTGAGAAGGTGGCGGACAGTCCGTTCGGGGTTCTGGAACCGTCAGGACCGGTTGGCAAGACAGGAGCGGCTCTACAAGAGAGATAGGTAAGTACGAGATAATGGCAGAGGGAGACCTGAATCCTAGCTTAGCAAACATGAAGAACAGGCCCCGCCCACTTGGAAAGGAACCCCCTATATACCCTGCACCTGAATCTTCAATATCCTGTTGGAGGAAGCTGGCCCCTTAAGAGAGGGTCAATGACTGCGCGCATGCCCTAATGCGCATGCGCGAGGCCCGGGTGCCAGAAGCTAGAGCAGGGAGCAGTGCACAGGAGGCAGGAGCGCTCAGCATCGCAGATGGGCGCCGGGACCGGGGACCGGGTTGCCTGGAGGACGCAGGTGAGGGAGCATGGTGGCCGTGGAGCGGGGGACGCCTGGCAAAGGAGCCGGGGAGCATGGCAGGGGAGCCGGGGAGCGTGGCAGGGGAGCCGGGGAGCGTGGCAGGGGAGCCGGGGAGCGTGACAGCACTCCTAAAAAATGGGGGATACGTTCCCTGAGTGTCTCTCCCCCATATTCTAGACGGTCCAGAGTCATCGTGGGACCCCTTTATTTTTTTTCTTACAATAAATTGGTGAAAGAGGGAATGTTTTTGGGACTGTTTTTTCAAATAAATTCTTTTGTCGATTTTTTTTTGTTAGTACTGACAGTTTATGATGTTGGGTATCTAATAGACGCCATGACATCACAAACTGCTGGGCTTGATGTCAGGTGTAGAGTTGAGCGCGGTTCGTGGTTCGTGGTTCTCCAGTTCTAGGCTCGAGTGATTTTGGGGCATGTTCTAGATCGAACTAGAACTCGAGCTTTTTGCAAAAGCTCGATAGTTCTAGAAACGTTCGAGAACGGTTCTAGCAGCAAAAAACCAGCTAAATCCTAGCTTGGTTTCTGCTGTAATACTGTAAGTCACTCTGTGAATCACACTATTGTGACATTTCAGTGTATAGTGTGCGTGAACAGCGCCTTCAGATCACTGCTGTTTCTATAATGGCGATCGCCATTTTTTTTTTTTTTTTCTTGTCTTCCTTCCCTAAGCGCGCGCGTCTTGTGGGGCGGACCAGCATGTCAGCCAATCCCAGACACACACACAGCTAAGTGGACTTTTAGCCAGAGAAGCAACGGCATGTGTGATAGGATGTCCATGTCACATGTCCCTGCATTATAAAAACGGACATTTTCCTCCAGGACGCCATTATCTCTTCTGCGTCTTTGGTGTCAGACATCACTGTCGCAGCTCCGTCTTGAGTCCTATCGCTGATACAGCTGTATGCACTCCATACACAGTGCTGGACAGCTTAGGGAGAGCACTTTCTAGCAGTCCTTTTAAGGGCTCAAACCGGCAGAGTCAGAGTTAAGGTGACAGGTCCTGAAAACAGCGACAGCGTCTGTGTAGCCAAGGTCAGGGATTTCCTCCCTGCATTTCCCTATTAGGAGGGATAGAAAGGCAGGCTTCCATTCCTCTATCCAGAGCCCCAAAATCCTGGCACTGTACCCTCCTGTCCTCTGCACACTCCAACTCATAACTAAGCCATTATACTAGCAAACAGTCAGTGTACCTAGTGGCATCCTATACGTGGCTATTGGACTATGCTATAGTCACACTAGTGCAAAGACATTTGCAGAGCGCGTCTGCCTGCATTGCACACTCCAACTCATGATAACTAAGCCATTATACTAGCAAACACTCAGTGTACCTAGTGGCATCCTATACGTGGCTATTGGACTATGCTATAGTCACACTAGTGCAAAGACATTTGCAGAGCGCGTCTGCCTGCATTGCACACTCCAACTCATGATAACTAAGCCATTATACTAGCAAACACTCAGTGTACCTAGTGGCATCCTATACGTAGCTATTGGACTTTGCTATAGTCACACTAGTGCAAAGACATTTGCAGCACCTCTACCTGCATTGCACACTCCAACTCATTATAACTAAGCCATTATACTAGCAAACACTCAGTGTACCTAGTGGCATCCTAAACGTGGCTATTGGACTTTTGTCTAGTCACACTAGTGCAAAGACATTTGCAGCACCTTTGCCTGCATTGCACACTCCAACTCATTATAACTAAGCCATTATACTAGCAAACAGTCAGTGTACCTAGTGGCATCCTAAACGTGGCTATTGGACTTTTGTCTATTCACACTATTGTAAAGATATTTGCAGCACGTCTGCCTGCATTGCACACTCCACCTATTTTTAACTAAGCCATTATACTAGCAAACAGTCAGTGTACCTAGTGGCATCCTAAACGTGGCTATTGGACTTTTGTCTACTCAAACTAGTGGAAAGATATTTGCAGCATGTCTGCCTACATTGCACACTCCAACTCATTATAACTAAGCCATTATACTAGCAAACAGTCAGTGTACCTAGTGGCATCCTAAACGTGGCTATTGGACTTTTGTCTATTCACACTATTGTAAAGATATTTGCAGCACATCTGCCTGCATTGCACACTCCACCTTTTTTTAATTAAGCCATTATACTAGCAAACACTCAGTGTACCTAGTGGCATCCTAAACGTGGCTATTGGACTTTTGTCTACTCAAACTAGTGGAAAGATATTTGCAGCATGTCTGCCTGCATTGCACACTCCAACTCATTATAACTAAGCCATTATACTAGCAAACACTCAGTGTACCTAGTGGCATCCTAAACGTGGCTATTGGACTTTTGTCTATTCACACTATTGTAAAGATATTTGCAGCACGTCTGCCTGCATTGCACACTCCACCTTTTTTTAACTAAGCCATTATACTAGCAAACACTCAGTGTACCTAGTGGCATCCTAAACGTGGCTATTGGACTTTTGTCTACTCAAACTAGTGGAAAGATATTTGCAGCATGTCTGCCTGCATTGCACACTCCAACTCATTATAACTAAGCCATTATACTAGCAAACACTCAGTGTACCTAGTGGCATCCTAAACGTGGCTATTGGACTTTTGTCTATTCACACTATTGTAAAGATATTTGCAGCACGTCTGCCTGCATTGCACACTCCACCTTTTTTTAACTAAGCCATTATACTAGCAAACAGTCAGTGTACCTAGTGGCATCCTAAACGTGGCTATTGGACTTCTGTATAGTCCCACTAGTGCAAATCTATGTGCAGTACCTCTGCATGACACCCTCCTGCTCTGTTTTTAATGAGCTATAATGATAGCAAAAAATACTGCCATTTTGTGGCATCATAGAACTGGCTGTTGTATTCCATTAGTGCCCCACTGGTGACAAGCTATTTATAGCACCTCTACATGACACCCTCATGCACATTTTGCTACGCTAATGTTATAGCAAACTCATGGAATTCATTGCTGCATTTCATAATTCGGAGGGATAGAAAGTCAGGCTTCCTTTAGCTTTTCCTTCTGTTCATAGACAGCATCTCCAAGAGCAATTTCCCCTCCACGTCTAAGGCGGGCTTTGCACACTGCGACATCGCAGGTGCGATGTCGGTGGGGTCAAATTGAAAATGACGCACTTCCGGCATCGCATGCGACATCGCAGTGTGTAAAGCCTAGATGATACGATTAACGAGCGCAAAAGCGTCGTTATCGTATCATCGGTGCAGCGTCGGCGTAATCCATGATTACGCTGACGCGACGGTCCGATGTTGTTCCTCGCTCCTGCAGCAGCACACATCGCTGTGTGTGAAGCCGCAGGAGCGAGGAACATCTCCTACCGGCCTCACTGCGGCTTCCGTAGGATATGCGGAAGGAAAGAGATGGGCAGGATGTTTACATCCTGCTCATCTCCGCCCCTCCGCTCCGATTGGCCGCCTGCCGTGTGACGTCACAGTGACGCCGCACGACCCGCCCCCTTAACAAGGAGGCGGGCCGCCGGCCACAGGGACGTCGCACGGCAGGTGAGTGTGTGTGTGAAGCTGGCGTAGCGATAATTTTCGCTACGCCAGCTATCACCACATATCGCTGCTGCGACGGGGGCGGGCACTATCGCACTCGGGATCGCAGCATCGGGCTGCGATGTCGCAGTGTGCAAAGCCCGCCTAAGTGTGGAGAGGCAGCTAGTGCGCATGCGTGTGCCGATTTACCCCAGCTGCAGCCTAATTACAGTGTTTCGCCTAGTGAGTATGCTCAGCCTGACTGTGTTATTCCTGACGCTAAGTCTTAATTTCGGGATACAGCGCATGCTCCCACACTAAGTGTGAAAAGCCTCTTTGCACAGGTGCTTGCATTCCGTGCCGGGTCTAAGTCCTGTTTTGTGCCTAGACACCATGCTAAAGCTGATAGTCTTTTTTCAGAGACTGTATTTCATGCTACTGAGCATGCTCAGGAACTTACTGCATCAGAGACTAGGTACGGTAATGAACTCTTGGGCCCTGCCCCTGATGTGGGGGTCCCATATAGACCACAGGGCATCAGCTGTCCTCCCAAATGGCTTGCAGAGGCCCACCCCTATGACTTGTCACCGCATTATTGATGGTCAGACGATGACTGGTGAGGTGTTTGGGTCATGGCAGCCATGAGGTCATCATTGAAGTTGCGGTTCCAAATAGGACGCTACTTATGCCACTCATGACGTGTCACTTTACTTTTGTCTCCAGGAGGTGCATTGTGGTTCACCCTGGTTTGGGGCGGACCCAGGTTATAAAAGGGGCTGGAGCCAACAAGGAGGTGCGCAGTCTTCTATTATGCTACGAAAGAGCACACCTCCATGTGTTGAACCCATTGCGGCTTTAGGCCAGAGGTAGGCAGGGATAGGGTGGTGGATGCAGGCCACCACCACAGTTGGTAACGCAGAACGGTTAAGACCAGCTCCTGTCCTACCAGTCCTGCTTGTGCAGCCCAGTGGCATTAACAGGCCTGCTGCTGCTGATGCGCCTGCTGTCCACAGGTGTGGCCCCTACGCACACGGTCAGCGTACTCAATGGCCCCTGTGTGGTTAACAGGGAGTTCCTGGGCTGGGTGGGCATGTGGACCCTGTGACGCTAACAGGGCTCCCAGTCTCCAGATCCGAATGGCGTCTAACTCGGTTCAGGATACTATTAGTTTCATAGCCACACAGCTCTGTATCCTCCACCAAACCTTCCAGTTGCCAAACTCTCCTTTTCCAACTGGGAGCACGGTGGACACTGACTGCTGAAGGTGATATATACCTTTCTCTTTCTTTTCTTATTAATTTACGTTATATAGCGGTAACATAGTATATACCACTTTATCCAAATCTGCCAGTCCAATCTGTAACAGATGGTGTTTCTTCAGCAAATGTTACTGTTGCTTAACCACCAAATCCACGGACCAAAACTTATTTCCCCTTTCCAACACACCTGTTCCCCTTTCCACCAGCATCTGTCCTTTTTCAACTCATTTTGGTATATGAACAAAAGTGCAACTCTGCAGGGACACCGTACTCAACGCCATCTCAGCACAGCAGCCAGCCCTCGGTCCCTCAGATGTGGACAAGTAAAAGACCATTTCCTCCTATCCATGACAAAGCGTTGAGATTCACTCTGTGCAGCACTGGTGTTTAGTGGGAAAGTAGATCTAAGATTGCGTACCACATTCTGCAGATACTCCTGTATACGTGCGTCCATTTCTATGGCACGAATTATTTTGCCAAATTTTGTCTTGTACCGGGGATGTAACAGTGTGGCAACCCAGTATTCTAGATTACTTTGAATTCGTACAATCCGAGGGTCATGTTGTAGGTAGTGCAGCAAGAAGCCGCTGATGTGTCTTGTGCATCCAGGAGGACCAAGTCCTTGGTGTGTTGGTGGCAGAGAGGTGAGAATCATGCCTCCTTCCTCTGCCCTCTCACCACAACCTCACACAACCGAAATGTGAGCAAGCTCTCACTCATCTGCTGAGTCTTCCATGCCCATCGCAAGTTCGTCCTCCATTTCTTTATTGGCTCCTGCACCTTCCTCAACACTTTTTGCTGATACTATGCACCCTTGTTAATCACTCTCCCTCACCATGACTGCCGCCTAGGTGCCGCTGACCATCTGGACCTCGTAGATCTTGTTATCCCTTCCGCATATGACTCCTCCTGTACTTCCTCCCCTTCCTCTTGTCCCAACACCTGACTCCGAATAATAATTACAGTGCGCTCCATCATGTAGATGACCAGAATTGTCACGCTGAGAATGACATTGCCAGTGCTAAACATCTTCGTCGACATTTGTAAACTGTGTAGCAGGGTGCATAGGTCCTTGATCTGACACCACTCCAGCAGCGTGATCTGCACCACCTCTGGATCAAGTTAGGCCAGGCTATATGTCATAACGTATTGCAGCAGGGTTCGGCGGTGCTGCCACAAACGCTGCAACATGTGCAGATTCAAATTCCTGCGTGTGGGCACATCGCATTTCAGGCGTTTAACCAGCAGACCTAAAGACTTCTGTTGCGACGAAAGTTGTTGAGCTGCTGTGTGCGCACGATGGAAGTGAGCATATAGCGAGCGTGCACGCTGCACAAGGCCATGTAGGCCGTGATGGTGTTTTAAAAATTGATGGAGAATTAGGTTCAACACGTGAGCCATACAAGGCACGTGTGTCACATTGCCCTGCTGATGGCCCGCAGCCAGGTTTGCATCATTGCCGCACACGGCTGTTAAGTCACCAACGGAGTCCGCTCCGTCAATTTGTACTCCGGTCGCCAGGTGACAACGTGTTCCTTTCATGAATAGTGCTGATGATGGGAGAGGAGTCGATGCCAGCGGCGCAGGTGGACGCAGGTTATGCTCACACACTGGGCTGCATTACCTTGACAGATGCAGAATCTCTGGCTGAATGTAGCTGGTGGGTATCTCACAGATGAAATACCATCATACAGCTACAACCAATGGGAAGACACCACACCCTTTTTTATGCCCATCCTGTCTGCAGACCACTGCCAGACATAGCTATGAACCTCTGGTTAATTTTACCCCCAGTTCAGTTTTATGATTTTGTGTGCTTGTTACCTGACTACTTTTCCTGCTTGCTGTTTATGAACCTTGTTGGCCGATCCGCATTTCACCTCTGCTTGTTTTCTGATTAAGTCCTGCCCGTCCCATTCTGTTCCTGTTCCTCAATTAATGTTTTGACCCTGCCTGACTACTATTCTCTGGAAATGCAGCCTTCCACAGGTATTAATCACCTTGGGCCCTGTGTAATTCCTAATCCCTGTATAGGGGTTAAAGGGTTTCAGGGTTCTAGGGGTCCTACTTGGTGAGTGGCTTGCCTCTAGCCTATCATTAACAGCCCATCTGAGTGTGTGGATCAAGGAAGGCGTTACACCGTGCTCTCTGCAGAAGGCCATGTGGGCCAGGATAGTGCTTTAAAAATTGCTGGACAACCAGGTTCAACACGTGAACCACACAAGCCATGTGTGTCACATTGTCACAGCGAAGGGCCGCACCCATGTTTGCATCATTGTCGCACCCGGCCTTCCCTGGCTGCTGGTTTTGTGGAGACAACCATTGATGAAACTCGGTCTCCAGAGCTAACCATCCACAACTTCTCAGCGGTGTGACTCACATTTCCCATACATTTCAAAGTAAACCTTTGACCGCCTGATGGCATTGAGCTCTGCTGCCAGCATAGTAAGGAGGTGTGTGGTATTCCTTGTGCGCAGTTACAAGGAAGGGTGGCCTGACCACACAGGGTTTGCGCCAAGGTGGAGGACCCACACGAGGTTGAAGAGGCAGAAGCAGTGTATTAACTTCTACATACAGAAGAAGGATTGAAACAACTTGTGGGGACGGCAAGACTTGGACAGCAGACCCTTCTCCATCTCTCACCATAGTTTGCCAGTGCCCAGTCAGTGACATGTAATGACCCTGTCTATGCTTACTGGTCCAAGTATCTGTGTTGAAATGCACCCTGTCGCACACAGAGTTTCTCAAGGAAGTGGTGATGTTGTGTGCGACATGCTGGTGTAGCGCGGGCATGCTGTTCTTGGAGAAGCAGTGGTGATTGGGCATCTTGTACTGGATCACAGTGACAGACATAAGGTCTCTAAAATCCTGTGTGTCCACTAGGCGGGAAGGCAGCATTTCGTTAGCCAACAGCTTACAGAGGGATAGAGTCAACCTCTTAGCTTTGTCATGGGTCGCAGGAAGTGGCCTTTTATTTGACCACATCTGAGGGACAGAGATCTGGCTGCTGTGTGTAGACGGTGTTGAGTAGGGTGTCCCTGGAAAAATGCAGGTTTGTGAGGAAAGTGCAGGCGGAGACATGATGTTGCCTTCATCCAACGTTGGTGCTATCAATGTCTGAGAGAGCTGTACACACGTACTTGTTTCCCCTTCCAAACCAACTGACGACCTACCAAGCAAACTGCCTGTTGCGGTTACAGTGGTGGAAGTTGTGGGTGGAAAAACAGGTGTGACAGCTGTCCCCACAGTCCTAGAAGATGACGAGCGCGCGGATGCACTGGAAGGGGCAGGCGGTGGATGGTTCGCTCCGCTAGGCCGCATTGCAGCACGGTGAGCTTCCCACCGGGCCATATGATATTTATTCATGTGACGATTCATGGAAGAAGTTGTCAAACTGCTGAGGTTTTGACCTCTACTAAGAGAACCATGACAAATTTTACAGATCACATAATTTGGGCGATCTTTTTCTATGTCAAAAAAGGACCAGGCTAGGCAAAGCTTAGAGGCCATGCGACCTGTTGATTTACCCCGAATAATGCTCAGAGGCAGAGTGGTGGCTGAGGATGCAGTTGTAGACGTGCTACCAGTGCTCCGACTCTGTCCAGGAAGGCGCAAGGTAACTTCGTCGTCGGTTGCATCCTCCTCCACCGCCTCTGTTGACCTCCTCGAGTGTCTGACTGTGGGTTGACAGTAGGTGGGATCTAGAACTTCATCATCAATTGTTGTGTTTGCACTCCCCTCCCCCTCAGACCGAGACTCTTCTTGCCCTGACCGAATATTTCAGTTGTCATCCCAATCGGGTATCTGCGTCTCATCTTCATCAGTATGTTCCTCATTGCTAATAACCACAGGTGTTGGAAAGGCAGCATTTTGGTAGCCAACAGTTTGCAGATGCTGAAAGTCAACCTCCAAGCCATGTCATGCCCTTCTAAAAGCATGTAAAACACAGCGAGGGGACTCCAACCACAGTCTCCCTCGTTGCCACTAATTGGGCCACACACACCCCACTTGACTGGCATCGGTTGAGCCCCCTTTTGAAAAAGAAAAAGATGCTTTGCATGAAGCACTCTCAAAAATACGCGTGCCTTTCCCGTCCCCTGGCTGACCCAGGGAAAGAAAAGTCCTCTGGGAGCCATGACTTGTTCATCTTGGTTCTTTTAGAAACACAGCGAGGGGACTCCAACCACAGTCTCCCTCGTTGCCACTAATTGGGCCACACACACCCCACTTGACTGGCATCGGTTGAGCTCCCTTTTGAAAAAGAAAAAGATGCTTTGCATGAAGCACTCTCAAAAATACGCGTGCCTTTCCCGTCCCCTGGCTGACCCAGGGGAAGAAAAGTCCTCTGAGAGCCATGACTTGTTCATCTTGGTTCTTTTAGAAACACAGCGAGGGGACTCCAACCACAGTCTCCCTCGTTGCCACTAACTGGGCCACACACACCCCACTTGACTGGCATCGGTTGACCCCCCCTTTTGAAAAAGAAAAAGATGCTTTGCATGAAGCACTCTCAAAAATACGCGTGCCTTTCCCGTCCCCTGGCTGACCCAGGGAAAGAAAAGTCCTCTGAGAGCCATGACTTGTTCATCTTGGTTCTTTTAGAAACACAGCGAGGGGACTCCAACCACAGTCTCCCTCGTTGCCACTAACTGGGCCACACACACCCCACTTGACTGGCATCGGTTGACCCCCCCTTTTGAAAAAGAAAAAGATGCTTTGCATGAAGCACTCTCAAAAATACGCGTGCCTTTCCCGTCCCCTGGCTGACCTAGGGGAAGAAAAGTCCTCTGAGAGCCATGACTTGTTCATCTTGGTTCTTTTAGAAACACAGCGAGGGGACTCCAACCACAGTCTCCCTCGTTGCCACTAATTGGGCCACACACACCCCACTTGACTGGCATCGGTTGAGCCCCCTTTTGAAAAAGAAAAAGATGCTTTGCATGAAGCACTCTCAAAAATACGCGTGCCTTTCCCGTCCCCTGGCTGACCCAGGGGAAGAAAAGTCCTCTGAGAGCCATGACTTGTTCATCTTGGTTCTTTTAGAAACACAGCGAGGGGACTCCAACCACAGTCTCCCTCGTTGCCACTAATTGGGCCACACACACCCCACTTGACTGGCATCGGTTGAGCCCCCTTTTGAAAAAGAAAAAGATGCTTTGCATGAAGCACTCTCAAAAATACGCGTGCCTTTCCCGTCCCCTGGCTGACCCAAGGGAAGAAAAGTCCTCTGAGAGCCATGACTTGTTCATCTTGGTTCTTTTAGAAACACAGCAAGGGGACTCCAACCACAGTCTCCCTCGTTGCCACTAATTGGGCCACACACACCCCACTTGACTGGCATCAGCTGACCCCCCTTTTGAAAAAGAAAAAGATGCTTTGCATGAAGCACTCTCAAAAATACGCGTGCCTTTCCCATCCCCTGGCTGACCCAGGGGAAGAAAAGTCCTCTGAGAGCCATGACTTGTTCATCTTGGTTCTTTTAGAAACACAGCGAGGGGACTCCAACCACAGTCTCCCTCGTTGCCACTAATTGGGCCACACACACCCCACTTGACTGGCATTGGTTGAGCCCCCTTTTGAAAAAGAAAAAGATGCTTTGCATGAAGCACTCTCAAAAATACGCGTGCCTTTCCCGTCCCCTGGCTGACCCAGGGGAAGAAAAGTCCTCTGAGAGCCATGACTTGTTCATCTTGGTTCTTTTAGAAACACAGCGAGGGGACTCCAACCACAGTCTCCCTCGTTGCCACTAACTGGGCCACACACACCCCACTTGACTGGCATCGGTTGACCCCCCCTTTTGAAAAAGAAAAAGATGCTTTGCATGAAGCACTCTCAAAAATACGCGTGCCTTTCCCGTCCCCTGGCTGACCCAGGGGAAGAAAAGTCCTCTGAGAGCCATGACTTGTTCATCTTGGTTCTTTTAGAAACACAGCGAGGGGACTCCAACCACAGTCTCCCTCGTTGCCACTAACTGGGCCACACACACCCCACTTGACTGGCATCGGTTGACCCCCCCTTTTGAAAAAGAAAAAGATGCTTTGCATGAAGCACTCTCAAAAATACGCGTGCCTTTCACGTCCCCTGGCTGACCCAGGGGAAGAAAAGTCCTCTGAGAGCCATGACTTGTTCATCTTGGTTCTTTTAGAAACACAACGAGGGGACTCCAACCACAGTCTCCCTCGTTGCCACTAATTGGGCCACACACACCCCACTTGACTGGCATCGGTTGAGCCCCCTTTTGAAAAAGAAAAAGATGCTTTGCATGAAGCACTCTCAAAAATACGCGTGCCTTTCCCGTCCCCTGGCTGACCCAGGGGAAGAAAAGTCCTCTGAGAGCCATGACTTGTTCATCTTGGTTCTTTTAGAAACACAGCGAGGGGACTCCAACCACAGTCTCCCTCGTTGCCACTAATTGGGCCACACACACCCCACTTGACTGGCATCGGTTGAGCCCCCTTTTGAAAAAGAAAAAGATGCTTTGCATGAAGCACTCTCAAAAATACGCGTGCCTTTCCCGTCCCCTGGCTGACCTAGGGGAAGAAAAGTCCTCTGAGAGCCATGACTTGTTCATCTTGGTTCTTTTAGAAACACAGCAAGGGGACTCCAACCACAGTCTCCCTCGTTGCCACTAATTGGGCCACACACACCCCACTTGACTGGCATAAGTTGACCCCCCTTTTGAAAAAGAAAAAGATGCTTTGCATGAAGCACTCTCAAAAATACGCGTGCCTTTCCCGTCCCCTGGCTGACCCAGGGGAAGAAAAGTCCTCTGAGAGCCATGACTTGTTCATCTTGGTTCTTTTAGAAACACAGCGAGGGGACTCCAACCACAGTCTCCCTCGTTGCCACTAATTGGGCCACACACACCCCACTTGACTGGCATCGGTTGAGCCCCCTTTTGAAAAAGAAAAAGATGCTTTGCATGAAGCACTCTCAAAAATACGCATGCCTTTCCCGTCCCCTGGCTGACCCAGGGGAAGAAAAGTCCTCTGAGAGCCATGTCCACATTGTCAGTGGACAGACGCGTGTGCTTATCTGCCAGCAGACCACCAGCAGCACTGAAGACAGGTTCCGAGAGAACGCTGGCTGCAGGACATGACAAGATCCCCAAGGCGTACGTGGCGAGCTCAGGCAATTTATCCAGATTGGAAGCCTAAAATGAGCAGGGCTCAAGTTGCACAATAATGGAATCGATGTTTCCTTGCATATACCCATATATCTGTGTGTCCTCCTCTTTTTCCTTGTCCAGCTGTTTTGTTTTCGCATGAGTATATGTCCTTGTCACTTTCCCATGTGTTTGTGTTGTGTTGTGAGTTGTTTGTCACCTTTTGGACACCTTTGAGGGTGTTTTCTAGGTGTTTTTCTGTGTTTGTGATTGCCTGCCATTGTTTCCTATTGGCTCGAGTTCGGTTCGTCGAACGTTCGACGAACCAAACTCGAACGGGACCTCCGTTCGGCGAACCGACCTCGAGCCGAACCGGGACCGGTTCGCTCATCTCTAGTCAGGTGACCTTACAGCTAGTATCAACCCGATTTATTACCCCGTTTGCCATTGCACCAGGGCACGGGATGATCTGGGGTGAAGCGCCAGGATTGGCGCATCTAGTGGATGCGCCACGTCTGGGGTGCCTGTGGCCTGCTATTTTTAGGCTGTGAAGGCCCAATAACTATGGACCTTCCCACCCTGAGAATACCAGACCACAGCTGTCTGCTTTACCTTGGCTGGTGATCCAATTTGGGGGGGGACCCTACTTTTTTGTGTAATTATTAATATTTATAAAATAATTATAAAAAAAGAGCCTGCGGGGACCTCCACATTGGATCCCCAACCACGGTAAAGCTGCCAGCTGTGGTTTTCAGGCTACAGCCATCTGCTTTACCCTAGCTGGCTATCAAAAATGGGGGGACCCAACGTCATTTTTTTTTAATTAATTTTTAAATAGAAAAAATTAATGGGCTTCCTTGTATTTTGATTGCCAACCAAGGTAACGGCAGGCAGATGGGGGTGGCAACCCATAGCTGTCTGCTTTATCTGCGCTGAGAATCAAAAATACCGCGGAGCGCTACATCATTTTTTTTAAAGATTTATTTTTACAGCACTGTGATGTCCAGCAATCAAAATACAGGGAAGCCCATTTTGTTTTTAGTTATTTAAATAAATAATTAAAAAAAATATATATGGGCTCCGGCTGCATTTTTTGTATTACTAGCTAAGGGTAATCCAAGCAGCTACTGGCTGCTAACCCCCACTGCTTGGTGTTACCTTCACTGTCAATGGAAAATCCAGGGAAGCATTTTTTATTTTTTTTGCCAAAAAACTACAAAAAAAGGACGTGAGCTTCGCCATATTTTTGTATGCTAGCCAGATATAGCAGGCAGGTGCTGGAAGAGTTGGATACAGCGCCAGGATATGGCGCTTCTATGAAAGTGCCATTTTCTGAGGCGGCTGCAGACTGCAATTCGCAGCAGTGGGGCCCAGAAAGCTCAGGCCAACCTGTGCTGTGGATTCCAATCCCCAACTGCCTAGTTGTACCTGGCTGGACACAAAAATGGGGCGAAGCCTACGTCATTTGTTTTCTAATTATTTCATGAAATTCATGAAATAATAAAAAAAGGGCTTCCCTTTATTTTTGGTTCCCAGCCGGGTACAAATAGGCAACTGTGGGTTGGGGGCAGCCGTACCTGCCTGCTGTACCTGGCTAGCATACAAAAATATGGCGAAGCCCACATAATTTTTTCAGGGGGCAAAAAACTTCTGCATACAGTCCTGGATGGAGTATGCTGAGCCTTGTAGTTCTCTAGCTGCTGTCTGTCTGTATGGAGAAGAGCAGACAGCAGCTGCAGAACTACAAGGCTCAGCATACTCCATCCAGGACTGTATGCAGAAGTTTTTTGCCCACCAAAAAAATGACGTGGGCTTCGCCATATTTTTGTATGCTAGCCAGGTACAGCAGGCAGCCACAAGCTGCCTCCAACCCCCAGTTGCCTATTTGTACCTGGCTGGGAACTAAAAATATAGGGAAGCCCGTTTTTTTTTTATTATTTCACTTATTTCATGAAATAATTAAAAAAAAAACGACGTGAGCTTCGCTCCATTTTTGTGTCCAGCTGGGTACAACTAGGCAGCTGGGGATTGGAATCCGCAGCACAGGTTAGCCCGAGGTTTCTGGGCACCTCTGCTGCGAATTGCAGTCCGCAGCCGCCCCAGAAAATGGCGCTTTCATAGAAGCGCCATCATCTGGCGCTGTATCCAACTCTTCCAACAGCCCTGGAGCCGGGTGGCTTGTTGGGTAATCATGAGTTAATACTGGCTTTGTTTTACTAGCTAGAATTAAGCCAGAGATACTTAATGTCAGGCACGTTTGACCCAGCCATTAAAAATCTCCAATAAAGGTTTAAAAAAAAGACACCACACAGAGAAAAAATACTTTAATAGAAATAAATACACAGACACATTAGAGACTCCATCTTTATTACCCCCTGTCAGCCCTCCACGATCCATGGTCTTCTGTCTTTCTCGTTCAACAAATGCAGCTCTGCTACATCACTGCTGCATGAGGGAAGACGCTGCTTCCCGTGCAGAAATCACTCTTTGAAGGGTGCACGGAAAGCAGCGTGCAGCCTTCACGGAGTGAGAGATCAGTGCTGCTGGCTGCTGGCGGTGACAGATGCGTTACCATAGCAACAGGGCTCCGATCATGTGATTCCCGGAGCCGCGGTTAGCGGTGACGTCACCGCTAACTGCGTTGCTATGGCAACGGTGATCTCCGTTAATGACCGGCTGTGTCAGCCGGTCCCTAACGGAATGGGGAGTCGACCGTGTGCTACAGCATGTCGCCGGTACATGGCGATACACAAATGTGCACCGTGTACCGGAGAGATGCACTCGCAGGTCCTACATGACGCGTCATAGTCATGTGACCAGTCTGTAGCCAATGAGATAATAGCCACGTGACTGGTCACATGGCTATTTTGACGTCACGATAGGTCCTGCATCTCTGCTGGCAGTGCCGGTCACCGGGAGGATTCAGTGATCATCGGATAGAATAGCGGCAGGAGACAGAGTGCAGGAGGGATCGCGGGGACCGGTAAGTGTTATGGCAATGTTTATTAACTGTATGTGTACATTTATAATGCATTTTTATGTGTTTGTGATTGCCTCCCATTATAGCCTATTGGTTCGAGTTCGGTTCGTCGAACGTTCGACGAACCGAACTCGAACGGGAGCTCCGTTCGGCGAACCGACCTCGAGCCGAACCGCGACCGGTTCGCTCATCTCTACTCTTAGCTGCCTTTAGTGTAGAGAGAGTTGCAGGAGAAGGGATAGTTTAGCATAAGAGGCATCTACTGTTGACAGGGATTTTTGCTTTACTGTCCTTGTTGCTGCAATGCTAAAAATCTATTCTATTCAAAAATAATAATGTATAACTCTTAGCTGCAATTATTGTAGGGAGAGTTGCTGGAAATGGGCTCGGTTTGCATTAGAGGCATCTAGGCAGGGGTTGTTACCTTACAGTCCTTGATAAAGCAAAGTAAAACCAAAAGTATTTCTCAGGCCTACATCTATTCTATTCTTGTCCTTATTAATAGTGATGAGTGAAGTTGCAGATGTTTGGGTTCACCAAACCAGCACAAAGTTAAAAAATAATCGGGTTCGGCAGACAAACTTGACCACAAACTTGACCCTGGATGTTGAACACCATATAAGTTTAAAGGACCAAGGCTTATGTGTTGCAAATTGGTGTTAAAGGCTACGGGGGCTGCAAGAGAAAGAAAATAACGAATAAAGCAGGACCATTAAAATTACCGACCTTCCCAGCGACTGTAACACTGCTTCCGGGTCTGATCATCAGCTGTCATACATATTCACTGCTCCCCCCCCCCCATTGTCGGTCCTGGAATCTGTGATTGGTTGCATTCATACCATGCCCCCACCCTCTGTAACTGCATCTGTGATTGGTTGGAATCACACATGTGGTCTGCATCCCTATAGTGGTAAAAAATAAATAAATAAATAAATAAAAAAAAAATGATGTAGGGTTCCCTCAATATAGTGATACCCAAAGTCTATAGAGCAGATGGTAGCAGGCTACAGCCTCCAGCCATGCACGTTATCTTGGCTGTGTATCAAAATACAAGTATTTAAATAAATAATTTTAAGAAATGACATGCTGTTTTCCCTAATTTTCATAGTCAGGCACGATAATGCTGATAGCTGAGGGCTTGTATTCTCAGGCTGGGGATTCTCATGGTTATTGGACCTCCACAGCCTAAAAATAGCCTGCAGATGCCCAGAATCATCGCATGCATTAGATACGACAATTCCTGCACTTTTCCTGGCTCATCTCCATTGCCCTGGTACGGTGTAAATTGGGGTAATATAATAGGTTAATGACAGCTGTCATTTGTCAACTATCACAACTGCCACTAAACGCTGCATTAGTAATGGGCAAACCTCCCCCCATTACTAATCCTGTAAGTAAAAAGAAATAAAAACAAAACAGAAAAATTCTTTATTTAAAAATAAAGTGGCTCTCTTATTGGAGTGCAACTACTGACTTTTAGGATTGCTACTTACAATAGTTGGCACTAGAGTTCGTCTCCTTTCTCCTTGAAGAGACATTTTGCTTATAAAAAAAACCCTTTTTTCTCTAATTTACTAACCCCAAAAGACCCAGACTTGATGTAATCCACACCACGATGTCCCACAACAATCCCAGTTACGCTACCTACTGAAGTAACAGCTCACGGGCACATTAGAGAAGATAACCACCTGCTGCGGCTTCAGGCAGACACTGACTGAGCCACATCTGTGAGCGGTGACATTACTGAGTTTAACTGCAGACACAGCTGGATGTATCCATGGTACCCCACCGGTGACCTCACCTCAGATGAACTCATTGAACTCAATGAGACCTGAATTTCCTGGCTGAAAACCATATTTTTTGCCAAGATATGCAGATTTGATGCTGAAATTTATACACCAAATTCCTGCACCAAGTTTGCATCTTCTAGCAAAAAAAACCTGTATCAATACCGAATTGCATATTGATGTATTTTTTTGCCTGGAGATGCAGGTTTGGTGCAGGAATTTAGTGTATAAATTCCTGCAATAAATCTGCATCTCCTGTCAGAAAACCAAAGTTTTTATGCTGTTTATGTGTGGTTTTCTGTTTATGTGCCAGGAGATGCAAATTGGTGCAGAAATATGGTACAGACATTTCTGCACCAAAACTGCATCTCCTGGCAGAAAACCACACCTAAACTGCATATTTTCCCCAGGTGGTGCTGACATTTTATACCGAATTCCTGAAGCAAATCTGCATCTTCTGGGAAAAAAGCACCCAAACGCGATGCGAACCAACCTACATTGCAAACTTTTCTAATTTTATTTTTCTCCTGTCCATGTCTAGGGAGATTAGCTACAGTGCCATGGGTTGTAAACTTTTTGATTATGTTGCACACCATGAACAAAGCAACATCAAGATCTCTGGAGATCGACTTGTAACTTTGAGATTGTTAATATTTTGGTTCGCAAATCCTCAGACAGTTCTCTTCTCCTCTTTCTGCTCTCCATGCTTAGTGTAGCACACATAAAAAATGCAAATATTGAGTCAGATTTTCCTTTCATTAACTGGTTTTAGGTGTGATTTTCATATTGCCCACTCCTGTTACTTGCCACAGGTGAGTTTGAACAAAGATATGATAGAAATAAAGTTGAATTCCCACAATTTTGGACAGATGCCAACAATTTTGTCTAGACCATTTTGGGGTTTTATGTGAAATCATGCCCAATTTGCCTTTATTTCTTCGTCTGTTGTTCCAATGTACACAAAGAAAATAAACATGTGATGCGGTATTATGCGTTGCACTCGCTGGGTGTCATAGCGGTGTCGGACTCTGTTCACACTGCAGAGTCCGACAAACTGCCTGGGATTCTTTAGTTGCACAGCCTGTCATGGGTGTCAGATGGATCTGGTTTCACTGCTCTCCAGTACAGCGGGAGTTAGTTTTGCTGTCCTGTGATCAGCTACTGGGAGCTCAGGCTGCTGATCACCATCGCCAGCCTTCACAAGGTTCTTGATTCTGGGGCTGTTTGCCGGATATAGCTTTTTGCTTTCTGGTTCCTGTGCTTATCCAGTTGTCAGGTGATCTTCAAGTTGCGGTTCAGCGTGGTGTGTGAGTTCTCCAGTTGTGTATTTATTTCCTACTCCTTTTGTTTTACATCCCTGTTTACATACTGTTCCTCCTTTGTGTTTGAGTGCAGTGTGCACGGGTTTTTGTTTACCCTTGTCTGTGATTATTTGTGGGGTTTTGGTTACTGGGTGGGGGGAGGTAGTGTCATTGCTTGGACATGAGACAGGGCCACATTGGAGGCTCGAACTTGTTTAATATTAAGTCTATCTTCAAGATAAGGGACAGCTCAGGGGCCCCAGTCTTAGGGTCAGCCTAGGAGACCCTGTTCCATCTGTACACCCCTGTGACAGATCATTTTCTAAAACAATTTCAAGGTTTCCAACACTTTTGGCAATGCCATTATTTGTGTTTCATGTATGAGTCAAATAGTGCACTACTACAACAACAAAACTTGCAAAAAAGTATTTTTTACAACATGTACACCTTGTGAGTTAGACAATTGTGTCTACATTTTTGGAGAGTTTTCTTTTGTCTTAAAAAAAACACTTTCCATGTCACAATCCAAAAAGCAAACTTTTTGTGACACGCATGCCTTTCAGGATTTTAACTTGGAACCAAAATTAGGACAGAAGGGTGTTAAAATGCCCTCCTTCTTTGCAGTGTATGCGAAGAATAAAAAAATGGTTTTATTGAAAAGCTATGTACTCTGACCTCTTTAAGCTGCAAAAGCCTAAAATGTAGCTGCTTACCTGTCCCTCATATTTTACATAAGCAATGATAGCCCTGATTAACTTGGCAAGACCAATATACACACCCCACCACCTTTTTTGTCTTTCCTGTGCTTCCTGAATGTAGTATAACCCCGTATGTTTGTCATCCAGTCACGGCTTTCATCCAGCCAGGGTTCCGTAATGCCTATCACATCATAATCCATGGTTGACATAAGAGTCTCCAATTCAATCATTTTGTTTGCAAGACTTCTTGCATTTGCCAGTAGACATTTAATACTATTAACACATTTATTACTCCTAGCCTCCCTACATTCCTTGCATGTCCCAGCCCCCCCCCTGATCTTTCATTGACCCCTACCATTTTAATGTCTCTATCTGCTCTATCTATCCCCTTATTTGCTCCACTACCTTCCCTCCCCCCAGATCCTAGTTTAAACGCTCCTCCATCCGTCTGACCATTTTCTCCCACAGCATAGCTGCCCCTTCCCCATTGAGGTGCAGCCCGTCCCTACCATAGAGCCTGTAGCCAACTGAGAAGTCGGCCCAGTTCTCCATGAACCCGACTCCTTCCTTCCTGCACCAATTTCTAAGCCACGTATTTATCTCCCTAAGCTCCAGCTGTCTTTCTAGTGATGCTTGTGGCACCGGTAGTATTTCTGAAAACACCACCTTGGAGGTCCTGGACTTCAGCTTCTCTCCTAGTTCCCTGTAACTATTTTTAACACTAGAACTACTGGACTGGTGATACCTATATAGAAATACATGGTGCAAAGTAGTCAAAATGACTATCTCAGTAGTACTAGTGTTAAGAACTTTCCACCTGCCTCTAACTTTGTCATTAGTAACAATGTGCACCATGACCACTGGGTTTTCCCCAGCCCCACCCAGCAATCTGTCTATCCGATCCGCCATATGCCGAACCCGAGCACCCGGCAGACAGACTGTTCGGCATTCACGGTCTCGGCGACAGATGACCCTGTCTGTCTGCCTAATTATAGAGTCCCCTACCACCAACATCTATCTGGGCTTTGCTGCACTCCTATTTCCCTCCTTCCTACAGCAGTTGTTTTCCTGGTTGCTAGGAGCAACGTCCTGCTGTAGTGACCCTAGTCCTGGCCCTTCATTCCTAATATCAGCCAAACAGGCATATTTCGTGACGATATCTTTGTACAGAGACAGAGGTAAAAGATAACACTCGTCTACTAGCAGTCCCTTGGATCCAACAAATACCATTTTGATGGTCTACATTGTCTCAGAAAACAATATCTTTTACATTTGTAAGCTACAAGACTTCAGTGATTGGCAACAGCAGCTTGGTGATTTCAACAACATGCTCTTTATCCTGGTGAGAAAGTGGGTATTATTAGTTTTAAAATTTTTCAACTATTCCAATCCAGTGGTAAATGATAGCAGAATCAGTCACACTTACTTCCATTTACAGCAGAACTAAATTATTGTGTCCACCTAAAAAGATTGATACCACTGTGATGAAAGCCATATGACATCCAAAATTGTAGATTTTGTAGATTCTGCTGTATTAAACAGAATTTGTGTTGTGTATGGTTTATTAATTCCTGTGATATTTGAATTTTTATGATATTGTTTCAGTTGCTTTGTATATATATATATATATATATATATATGTGTATATATATATATATATATATATATATATATATACAGTTAGGTCCAGAAATATTTGGACAGTGACACAATTTTCGCGAGTTGGGCTCTGCATGCCACCACATTGGATTTGAAATGAAACCTCTACAACAGAATTCAAGTGCAGATTGTAACGTTTAATTTGAAGGTTTGAACAAAAATATCTGATAGAAATTGTAGGAATTGTACACATTTCTTTACAAACACTCCACATTTTAGGAGGTCAAAAGTAATTGGACAAATAAACCAAACCCAAACAAAATATTTTTTTCTTCAATATTTTGTTGCGAATCCTTTGGAGGCAATCACTGCCTTAAGTCTGGAACTCATGGACATCACCAAACGCTGGGTTTCCTCCTTCTTAATGCTTTGCCAGGCCTTTACAGCCGCAGCCTTCAGGTCTTGCATGTTTGTGGGTCTTTCCGTCTTAAGTTCTTAAGTCTGGATTTGAGCAAGTGAAATGCATGCTCAATTGGGTTAAGATCTGGTGATTGACTTGGCCATTGCAGAATGTTCCACTTTTTTGCACTCATGAACTCCTGGGTAGCTTTGTCTGTATGCTTGGGGTCATTGTCCATCTGTACTATGAAGCGCCGTCCGATCAACTTTGCGGCATTTGGCTGAATCTGGGCTGAAAGTATATCCCGGTACACTTCAGAATTCATCCGGCTACTCTTGTCTGCTGTTATGTCATCAATAAACACAAGTGACCCAGTGCCATTGAAAGCCATGCATGCCCATGCCATCACGTTGCCTCCACCATGTTTTACAGAGGATGTGGTGTGCCTTAGATCATGTGCCGTTCCCTTTCTTCTCCAAACTTTTTTCTTCCCATCATTCTGGTACAGGTTGATCTTTGTCTCATCTGTCCATAGAATACTTTTCCAGAACTGAGCTGGCTTCATGAGGTGTTTTTCAGCAAATTTAACTCTGGCCTGTCTAATTTTGGAATTGATGAATGGTTTGCATCTAGATGTGAACCCTTTGTATTTACTTTCATGGAGTCTTCTCTTTACTGTTGACTTAGAGACAGATACACCTACTTCACTGAGAGTGTTCTGGACTTCAGTTGATGTTGTGAATGGGTTCTTCTTCACCAAAGAAAGTATGCGGCGATCATCCACCACTGTTGTCATCCGTGGACGCCCAGGCCTTTTTGAGTTCCCAAGCTCACCAGTCAATTCCTTTTTTCTCAGAATGTACCCGACTGTTGATTTTGCTACTCCAAGCATGTCTGCTATCTCTCTGATGGATTTTTTCTTTTTTTTCAGCCTCAGGATGTTCTGCTTCACCTCAATTGAGAGTTCCTTAGACCGCATGTTGTCTGGTCACAGCAACAGCTTCCAAATGCAAAACCACACACCTGTAATCAACCCCAGACCTTTTAACTACTTCATTGATTACAGGTTAACGAGGGAGACGCCTTCAGAGTTAATTGCAGCCCTTAGAGTCCCTTGTCCAATTACTTTTGGTCCCTTGAAAAAGAGGAGGCTATGCATTACAGAGCTATGATTCCTAAACCCTTTCTCCAATTTGGATGTGAAAACTCTCATATTGCAGCTGGGAGTGTGCACTTTCAGCCCATATTATATATATAATTGTATTTCTGAACATGTTTTTGTAAACAGCTAAAATAACAAAACTTGTGTCACTGTCCAAATATTTCTGGCCCTGACTGTATATATATATGTGTGTGTGTGTGTGTGTTGTTTATTCACTGAGGCCACAAGAAAATGCCTTCACCAATGTTCAATATAATTTCGAAAAGATCTGATTTATGAAGGCCTGAGAAAGCAGTTACAAAATAATACACACCTCGATATTCGCCTGTCACTTTGTCACAGCGTTCTATCTTCTTCCTACATCACCACTGTACCACCACTTCTGTTCACAGGTTAAGACATTTAGACTAGGCCTAACGAGTATTGCCCAAAGCATAAACACCAATATAAAACTGAAAGCAAGCTAATTTACAAGATTTACTTAAAAATATTCTTTATTAACAATAAATGTTTATATATAAAAATCAATCGAATGGAACCACCCAAGTGACAGATGGAATAAATTCACATGGGGGACACGGCACCTGTGGTGAATTGATCACACCACCACCAAGGAAAACAATAGAATAGTATTACTAAATGTATGGTTGACAATAAATTACTTTTTATATATATATATATATATATACTAGAAGGTGCCCGATTCTACGCATCGGGTATTCTAGAATTTACGTATTGTGTAGTTCATGTATGATTTTTGTTTTATATATATATATATATATATATATATATATAGATGTTGTTGTCTGTAGTTACCAAGTGTTTGTGTAGGGCGCTGTACATGTTCTGGGTGTTGTCTGGGTGTGACGGGGGGTGAGAGCGGTGTTGTATGTGTGTTGCGTGTGTTGCGTTGTTTGTGGAGCGCTGTGTGTCTGTAGCGTTGTGTGTGTGTGTGTGTTGCGCGGTTTGTGTGTGTGTGGTGTGTTTTGGGGGGAGGTATGTTTTGTGCAATGTGTGTGTTGTGCGGTATGTGCGTATATTTGTGTGTGCCGCGGTGTTTGTGTGTTGGGTGTTGTGTGTGTGCAGCGTTGTCTGTGTGTGTGGGTGTCTGTGTAGGGCAGTTGTTTGTGGTTCCCAGTGTGTGTGTGTGGTGTGTTGTGCAGAGCGCGCGGGTGTGTGTGTGTGTGTTGGGGGGAGGTGTGCACTTCCCATCGTGCTCCATCCCCCATGCAGCACACTCCCCATCGTGCTCCATCCCCCATGCAGCGCACTCCCCATCGTGCTCCATCCCCTATGCTGCGCACCCCCCCATCGTGCTCCATCTCCCATGCTGTGCACTCCCAAACGTGTTCCATCCGCCATGCTGCGCACTCCCAAACGTGCTCCATCCACCATGCTGCGCAGTCCCAAACGTGCTCCATCCGCCATACTCCGCACTCCCCATCGTGCTCCATCCCCCATGCAGCGCACTCCCCATCGTGCTCCATCCCCTACGCTGCGCACCCCCCATCGTGCTCCATCTCCCATGCTGCGCACTCCCAAACGTGCTCCATCCGCCATGCTGCGCACTCCCAAACGTGCTCCATCCGCCATGCTGCGCACTCCCAAACGTGGTCCATCCGCCATACTCCGCACTTCCCATCGTGCTGCATCCCCCATGCTGCGCACTCCCAAACGTGCTCCATCCGCTATGCTGCGCACTCCCAAACGTGCTCCATCCGCCATGCTGCGCACTCCCAAACGTGCTTCATCCGCCATGCTGCGCACTCCCAAACGTGCACCATCCGCCATGCTGCGCACTCCCAAACGTGGTCCATCCGCCATGCTGCGCACTCCCAAACGTGCTCCATCCGCCATGCTGCGCACTCCCAAACGTGCTTCATCCGCCATGCTGCGCACTCCCAAACGTGCTCCATCCCCCATGCTGCGCACCCCCCATCGTGCTCCATCCCCCATGCTGCACCAGCATCAGCCTCTCTACCCGCATCAGCCTCTCTGCCCGCAGCATCAGCCTCTCTCCTCCCAGTATCAGCCTCTCTACCCGCAGCATCAGCCTCTCTCCTCCCAGCATCAGCCTCTCTGTCCCCAGCATCAGCCTCTCTGTCCCCAGCATCAGCCTCTCTCATCCCAGAATCAGCCTCTCTCCTCCCAGCATCAGCCTTTTCTGTCCCCAGCATCAGCCTCTCTCCTCCCAGCATCAGCCTTTTCTGTCCCTAACATCAGCCTCTCTCCTCCCAGCATCAGCCTCTCTCCTCCCAGCATCAGCCTCTCTCCTCCCAGCCTACCCCAGCCTCAGCCTCCCCCAGCATCAGCCTCTCTCCTCCCAGCATCAGCCTCTCTCCTCCCAGCATCAGCCTTTTCTGTCCCCAGCATCAGCCTCTCTCCTCCCAGCCTACCCCAGCCTCAGCCTCCCCCAGCATCAGCCTCCCCCAGCATCAGCCTCTCTACTCCCAGCATCAGCCTCTCTCTTCCCAGCATCAGCCTCTCTCCTCCCAGCCTACCCCAGCCTCAGCCTCCCCCAGCATCAGCCTCTCTCCTCCCAGCATCAGCCTCTCTCCTCCCAGCATCAGCCTCTCTCCTCCCAGCCTACCCCAGCCTCAGCCTCCCCCAGCATCAGCCTCTCTCCTCCCAGCATCAGCCTTTTCGGTCCCCAGCATCAGCCTCTCTCCTCCCAGCCTACCCCAGCCTCAGCCTCCCCCAGCATCAGCCTCTCTTCTCTCAGCCTCCCCATCCCAGCCTTCCCCAGGATCAGCCTCTCTCCTCCCAGCCTCCTCCAGCACGCCGTGCTCCTCTGCCGACACTCACAGATCCGATCGCATACACTCACACACACCCACACACACCGGATCGCATACACTCACACACACCCGATCACATACACTCACACACACCCGATCGCATACACTCACACACACCCGATCGCATACACTCACACACACCCGATCGCATACACTCACACACACACACATTGGCGATATTGCACATACGCGCTCATACTCACAACATCCGGAGATACCACATGCTTCTGGCCATGTGATCCTCCGGCAGGTCCTGGAAGCTCACAACACAGTATTGCCGCCGAGAAGCAAGCGATATCCCAGGATGTTGTGAGTGTGTGGATGCGATGTGATGTGTGTGTGAGGTGTGTGTGAGAGTGAGTGTGATCTGATGTGTGTGTGTGTGTGCTGTTATGTGTGTGCGTGTGTGTATGTTCCGCCGCTGCAGGACCTTGATGCGCTGGTAACTATGCTACCATGGTTACCAGCGTATCTCGTCCCCTGCTCGCACGGGAGCCCACACCAGCATACGCCGGCCAGCCCCAGCAATGCGAGGGTATGTGTCGGCTGGTTTGGCGGCGTACGCTGATGTGGGCTCCCAGGGGTGCAGTACTCACCTGGTAGTCGTGGCCCCGTGACCGTGTCGGTTCGGGGAATGCGTGGGGGGGCGGGGCCAGAGCTAGCATGCATTGCGTGAGGGGGGCGGGGCGTGGCCGAGTTGCCAATGCCTGCAGGGTGCCGGGGCGAGAGGCCAATCTGTGGGGGGGCGGAGCCTGGGCGAGCGGCCGGCCAATCCGTGTGGGGGCGCAGCCTGGGAGAGCGGCCAATCCATGCGGGGGGCGGGGCCATGGCGAGCCCAGCGGCCAATCAGCTTTGTGTCACCATAAGGACACAATTTTGGAGCAAGACAGACAGACAGACAGACAGACAGAATAAGGCAATTATATATATAGATATATATATAATATCAATCAGGTATAAGATTATTATATATAAAGACAGTGAAGTAAAATATGCAAACCCCACAACATATTACCAATAATAGTGTATCCAAACAAGGTATCGGTGCAGTGGCCCCCCACAAACACTGACGCACGTTTCGCTTTCGTTCGAAGCACGGTAGCTGCGAAATGCTCGTCAGTGTTTGTGGGAGACACTGCACCGATACCTTGCTTTGATACACTATTATTGGTAATATGTTGTGTGGTTTGCATATTTTACTTCACTGTCTTTATATATAATAATCTTATACCTTATTGATATTTTTCAAAAAAATGCAAAACAAGGAAGCCGCGGAGACACCATCACATGTTTCTTAACGCTGGCAGGTAACTAGCCAGGTCTTTCACCGGGAAGGAAAAACCACGGGAAGGGCAGTCTTCAGTCAAGGAAACCACCTATGCCAAAATATGGTATCCATCCACAGACAGCTGTTTCGGGGTATTTGCCCCTCATCAGTGTGGAGTAGGAAACTGGCTAGTTGGAGCAATGCCTAGATATTGATATTATATATATATATATATATATATATATATATATATATATATATATATATATATATATATATATATTTATATATATATATATATATATATATATATATACATATAATATACAGACTGTGAACTTTATTGTCAACCTTACATTTAGTAATACTATTCTATTGTTCTCCTTGGTGGTGGTGTGATCAATTCACCACAGGGGCCGTGTCCCCCATGTGAATTTATTCCATCCGTCACTTGGGTGGTTCCATTTGATTGATTTTTATATATAAACATTTATTGTTAATAAAGAATTTTTTGAAGTAAATCTTGTAAATTAGCTTGCTTTCAGTTTTATATTGGTGTTTATATTATGTAGCAAGTTTTCTGGAATTATTGTGGTATTGCTGTTATATTCTTGTCCAAAGCATAGTCAATATCTCATATAATTAACATCATAATGTCATGCCATGACATCACACATCTCAGTGCTGAAAGTTCATTCTTAAAGTGAAGTGGATGTTGTAAAGAAGAGGGGAGAGAGTAACAGAATGGAGAACTGAATGGTTGGCTTTGGTGATGAGACAGGTGTATGACAAGATGAGGTTTAGTTCACTGTATGTTTAATATGCTCTGGAAATTGAGTAGACACCAAACCATAATAAGGATCATTTCAATCACATCAAATAATTTTCACTAAAATCGAATTTCCAATCAAAATTCAAACGATTGGATCATCCCTTGTCACCGATGTTTCCGAATATAACACCATGTGTTTTCTTTCAGATTTATACCACTACTAATAAACCTTTGCATGCTTCCATATGAAATTGAAAGCACACAGAAACCAGCATGGGTGCCCTTTACAACGCAGAAGTTCACAGTCTCCATTCATTATCTAAGCTGTAATACGCAATGTCCATGAGCCTTAACCCTTATGAAAGGGAAATTGTAAACACAAAACTGTGCCTGACAAGACGAAAGTACATTTAAATGAAAACTGTATTATATAGCCATTAATTTAAGGTTGATGATTACAGTTTATACCATTAAATGTGACTTTCATTTCACCTTTAATTTATAGACACTAAATGCAGTTGAGAGAGTTATTAAGACATGATGAGTACCGCGGTTGTGCCGAGCACATACATAGTCTGAGAAATAGTTATTCTTCAAACACTCCTTAGTCTCATATTCCTTCTGCTTGATATTATCTGTTGGAAAAAAAATCCTTAGTTATGTATCATTCTCATACAGCAAGTACTTCATAAAACTACATCAAAGCTTTCTCTTCGATGACTTCCAACTCATCTTGTATTCGTGCTGCTTTGTTTCCTCTCGGGGTTGTAAGCTTTAAAACCACCACCTTTTTAAAGTCTCGAGTTTCAGAGGAAAAGAACATGAATTTTCGAAAAGAAGAAGGCTTTGCTTTCCTCAGGTAAAATCTAAAGTTAAAAAGACTGCATTGACCAAGATTACTTAGAAAAGTATTCCAAGCCCTGCAGCCAGAAAGGTATCTACCATTGTTTGTGAATTTTTGGCCTTGGTCATGCAATATAATTAATTCTGAACTACAACATTCACCTGGTCTTGATGGTTAAAGCATCTAGATAGTGCAAATTGCATTTGGGATAGTAAGTACATATCCTTAATGATAAACAAATCAAGAAATGTTATATTATAAAATATTATTTTATAAATAACTTGGTGTCCTTTCTTTTTTCACTTCATGACCTTCATTTCTTACTATTATTTTCAGTGTTAAAATACTATAATTTTAAAGCACAAATGCACTGGATTTGTCCTTGAAACCCAGGTCCCTTGCCCCCTGTATTGTTCTCGCCATCTGGTGTTTTCATCCTTTTTTGGCGCCACTCTAGTCCAATGGCTCCACCATGTGCCTTTAACTTCTGACTGCCCAAAAGTTATGTAACAAGCTCCCAATACAATTATATCAGAGCCAGAATGGGGCTCTCATAGACTTGTATTGATTTGTGACCTCCGGCATGCTCCATGAAACATGGAAGCTGCCAGTAGGTCACAAATCATAAAAGACTGACTAGAACAATACTGGAAACAGATGAATATGGCAATAGGTGAGCATTAGACATGGTACTTTCATTGAAAGCGAAGAAAAAAATAAACCCTCGAGTGGTGGTTTGACTGGTGTTTGGTTTACTTTTTCCATATGTGAGACATTGTAAAATTACTTAATAGTTTTTTATATCACTGTCTAGCTTGATTAAATAAAATATTTATACTGACAAACTCATGGCCAGTCTACTTTTTAACACCTTCATGACATCCTCAGAACACATATGCAGCAGCGGGAAGGACGTTCCTACAAAGCAGAGACTGGTTTGCAAAGCAGGCAATTCAGAAAAAGTACAAACGCCATAAGAAGCAAATGTTAGGTTTCACCCTGCATCAATGACTGTGATTGAATTTAACACCTATCAGGGCTATTTCACCCTCTACATGTCATATCAATAGTGACTGCAGAATATACAGTAGGTGCACATTTATTAGCCCCTTCGTAACGCGGCCAATTTTCATTTTTGTGTTTTCATGTTTCCCTCCCTTTCTTCCTAGAGCCATAACTTTTTATTTTTCTGTCCCCATAGACGTATGCGGGCTTGTTTTTTGCAGGATGAGATGTATTTTTGAATGACATCATTCATTTTACCACATAGTGTTCTATAAAAATCAGCAAAGAAATCCAATTGTGGAGAAATTGGGGAAAAAAAACAAAATTCTAACATGGTTGTTTGGAAATTAATTTTATAGTGTAAAAATGACCATGCAATATGATTATCCTATTCGGTATTATTACGGTGATACCAAACATGTCCAGTTTTTTTATTATTTTAGTGGAGAAAAAAACATCAGAAATGAGGTGGTCGAGTCCCAGATGTGGACACAGACTTTTCCCTGTATGTGTGGTTCCTGCTCGGGCTTGGTCAATCAGATAATGAAAAAAGAAGGAAGCAAAATAATTAAAGCAGGATATACTTAACAGTCTCCGCGCCCGCAGCAGTCACACTATGTCCGGGTCTGTTCTTTACATCTCATGCATATTCACTGTTTCCTTCACCCATCTATGATTGGTTGTAGTCAGATTGCAAGTGTGCCAGCATCTCAGCGGGAGCTCCACACCAGCACCCACTTGGATGACATTCACAACAGAGAGCATTATCATCTCTGCTTCATCACTCTGTAGAGACAGCGTTTATTCAGAGTGAGAAGCAGAAAGAACATTGTTAGCTCTGCTTCATCACTCTGCACAGCAAGTGTCTATACAGAGTGAGAAGCAGAGAGTGCATTGTCAGCTCTGCTTCATCACTCTGCACAGACAAATGTCTTTACAGAGAAAGAACAAAAATTTATACAGCTCACTGTTGGATGTAGATCATTCATGAAGCATGGACCATTCCATAGAGAAGGCTAGATGGTGCACGAAAGACAAGAGACGTTGGAGGTAATTGCAAAGAAAAAAACCTGGCAACAAAACGTCCTTATTCAATTTTTTTTTTTTTTCATAAAATCCCAACTTTATTCATACTTAATTAAAATCCATAAAGGTGTATGAACATGAAGAAGTGGTTAACGCATTTGAGAAGTAAACCTTCCTTAGTCATAACCATGAGTATGAATAAAGTTATGATTTTATGAAAAAAAAATTCTTGAATAAGGACGTTTTGTTGCCGGATTTTTTTCTTTGCAAATGTCTTTACAGAGTGAGAAGTAGGCTGAAACTTAGACCAGAGTTCCACTTGCATATGACTTATGCAGTCTCACATTGGCATCACCCGGCATGGACTGACACTCTCCGGACATGAGCGCCTCAGCTGCATTGAAATACATGAAACCGACCGCTCCTGTCAGGAGAGTGTGTGGCCCTACCAGGTGATGCGATGCAAGACTCGCACAATGATAGTCAAAGTTCAATCGAGTCCATGAGCCATGGACTTGGGTGAACCCCGAGGTCACCACAAACACAGTCAAAAACAGCCGAAGACTGCCGAGTGACAAACAGTGCAGTGAATACCCCCGGAAGTTAACAGGACCTTCAATGACATCATAGCCATCTGACCAGTCTGTAAGCCAATGTCTGTACAACATTCACACCAGACTGGTCACATGGCAGGTCCTTTAATAAATGTTGGTTACCAGGGGGCAAAGCAATGATCGGACACGGAAGCAGAAGCGGCCGGGAAACAGAGTCTGCAGGACGCGTCGCGGGACCTGTAAGTATGATAATAATGTTTTTTAATAATGTGCTTTTTTTACAGCCCCTGGACCCGAACTGGACCTGAACTGTAACACGAACTTCCCAGAAAGCTTGTGTTCGAGATAGTGTGCACGAACACTTTGTGTTCGGTACGAACCACATACTTTACAGTTTGGGTTCGCCATCACTATTTCTGATCTGTGACCTGCTTTATTCTGATAGCAAACTCCACAGTTTACACATGGTGCATTGGAGATCTATATAGGTATATTCTTTGGTAATATAAGTGGTTCACCTACATCTGAATTTATCCCTATTTGAACCCATATACTATCGGCATAACGTTTCATAAACTGCAAATTGCAGTAGACACAATAAAAGAACAATCCCTGATTCCAGCACTATGTCGCTAACTAGACTGCTTGCTGAAGTTTTGAGTAAACACTATTTTTTTAGGAGCTAATCACTAAAAGGATAAGAACAATGTCCCCAACCACTAATTGGCGGCTTTCCTTCTATGCTGTGAATAGGCAGAAATCTGTCAATCTGTGATGTGGGTATGGTAATACAGAGATCATCATTTACATAGCTGATGGATCTGCAGCAAGAAAAAAAGTAATTTTATCAAAACTACAGCAAGAAGCGCTGTATGTGAGATAGCTGGAATCATGGTCTCTGTCCCTATATTATGGGTCATTAGCAAAAATCTGATATTGGATTCCATTTACATACAGACTGCTGGAATTAAAATAAGATGAAAATAATCTTTAGTGGATCTATATTTAATTTTTAACAGGCCACATAAACATCTTGTTTTTATTTCAATGTAATTGACCCTTATGATTCCTTTTTAAGAAATTAATGATGTTGTCTTAGCTAGAAATAGTTAACCTGCTGAACGTAACTACAATAAAAATGATTGAAGATTAGTGACAACTTTCTGAATTGCAATATTACTAATAACAATATATGCCAATCAATAAGCAAGAGGAAGAGTGTTATCTCACATAATTTTAGACAGCAAAATAAGTTAAGGGATTTTATTAGTTCTACGATGAGATTTGTTATTGATATAATCCATTGTGCCTGTCAAATTTAATACACAGGGAAAGAAATTAGATCTCTTAGGAATATGATATCAGTGCGCGTCTGAGGTATGAAACCAGCCTTGTCTTGGAATATAAGAAGCTGCGCAATTTACAAAGTACTCACTTCAAGTTGAGCACCGTTACTTTCATTGACTGTGTAAAGAAAAAAAATGTGATTAATACATATTTCAAAACAAAACATATTTCCAAATGTACTTACACTATTCTAATTCATATTACATTTATAATAGCAATATATTTTAATTAGCCGCAATCTATTACTTTTACAGCTATGTAAATAACCTAAACCCACAAGTAAATGTAAAACTCTTGAACAAAGGGGATAGTTACAACAATAAGCAAAATATTGATCTTTTTGTCTAAATATTTATTAAGATTTAGAAAAGTGTACAAAAAAATGTGATTATTTAAATTTCTTTTAATTGTAGAGAATAGTGCTTTTTTATGGAAAAATTGCACTACACAATTTGAAGAAATGCATACAAGTAAATCTGGGGTTGCTTTACACTTTCTCAGTTCTTGACAGATATTTAATCTATAAACAGAATGATCAATATTCCGTCTATTGTAGGCTGGGGGTATATGAAATTTCAGACTAGAGATGATACTCTCATGAAGAATGTGGTATCTCAGTAGCTGAATGGACAGCCTCAAAGCAGTGTAAATATGGGTATAATGCAAAATTTAATACCCTGGGATGTATAAAATGAACAGTTGTGGCACACGTGGGTGGCATGGGAGGGGGGAGTACAGTGATCAAGGGGGACTCATGGTACCAGACAAACCGTTAGTGAAGGTGCAGGAGCTGAGGAACAAATGGAGGAGGACAGGAAGGAAGACGTGATGGGCGTGCAACAATCAGGATACGAAGAAGATATTGATCTGCTCTCTATTGTCCGTGGTTGGTGGGAGGGGACAGAGGAAGCTAGCTTTAGTATTATTCCACTACTAACAACATGATGGACTTGGACCTCATGGAAGCACATTCTTGCTGCACTATCTGCAACATGAAGCCTATATTATTATAATTAGAAATAGTGCTAACTACTGGGTTGCCCCTCTGTTAGATCCATGGTACAAGAGTAAATTTTGGCATGTGCTCCCCACCTCGCCCCTGGAAAGGGATGTGCACACATGCTGGCGTATCAAAACAAGCGTGTACACAATCTTAAGATTGGTTTTGCCCCAGACAGCAGTGAGGCACACAATGTGCATCACAGCTCTACACTTCCAATCCCGGGAATGTGGAGTCATTGTTTCGAAACATTAACAGCAGCAGTTTAAATGGCAGAATTAATTTGTGACATGTGGCACACCATTTTTAGACCATCCAATGCATCAGCAGATTAGAATACAAGTCTGTACTGTAAATTTCCATATGTTTAACAGTCTGATAATGGCTGTTAATACCAACTTTCAAAAGCTCCTTACCATTGTTAAGGGAATACTGGGAGTTGTAGGTTGATGCAATACAAATGTATGTAGGCTGACTTAACAGTACAATTGATTGCTGTACTAAGCTTGGTTCTTGTATTCAAGTACTTAAGATTTTTCTGGTGATGTTCTCATATGCTGATGGTGTTTTGGTCATGTGTTCATGTCCTGATGATGGCACTGATATAGTATTTATTTACTGATGATGGTTCTGGTGGTGTATACATATACTGATGGAAGTTCTAGTGACAGTCATATAATGATAATGGAAATGGTGTGTAATTGATTCGGTGATGGAAGTTCTGGGGATGTATTTATTAACTGATGGTGGTTCTAGTGCCATATTTATGTACTGACAGGTGCCAAATTCATGTATTGAAGTTTCTGTAATGTTGATGATTATGGCTTACAGCCAATGAAAACCCAAAATCGTTATCTCAGAAAATTAAAATTTTTTATAAGACCAACTGAAAAAAGGACTTTAAAGTCAGAAATGTTGGCCTACTGAAAAGTCTGTACAGTAAATGCTCTCAATACTTGGTCCGGGCTCCTTTTGCATGAATTACTGCATCAATGCAGTGTGGAATGGAGGCAATCAGCCTGTGGCACTGTTGAGGTGTTATGGAAGCCCAGATTGCTTTGATAGCAGCCATCAGCTTGTCTGTATTTTTGGACCTGAAGTCTCTCATCTTTCTCTTGAAAATACCCCATAGATTCTCTATGGGGTTTAGGTCAGGTGAGTTTGCTGGCTAATCAAGCACAGTGATACTGTGGTTAGTAAATTAGGTATTCGTACATTCGGCAGTGTGGACTGGTGCCAAGCCCTGTTGGAAAATGAAATTTCCATCTTCAAAAAGCTTGTCGGCAGAGGGAATCATGAAATGCTTTACAATTTCCTGGTAGACGGCTGCACTGGCTTTGGTCTTGATAAAAAACAGTGAACCTACACCAGCAGATGACATGGCTCCCCAAACCATCAATGATTGTGGAAACTTCACACTAGACCTCTAGCAGCTTGGATTGTGGCCTCTCCACTCTTCTTTCAGGCTCTGGGACCTTGATTTCGAAATGAATTGCAAAATTTATTTTCATCTGAAAACACCTTGGACCACTGAGGAACAGTCCAGTTCTTTTTCTCCTTGGCCCAGGAAAGACACTTCTGGCATTGTCTATTGGTCATGAGTGGTTTGACACAAGGAATGTGACAGTTGTAGCCCATGTCCTAGATATATCTGTGTATGGTGGCTCTTGCAGCACTGACTCCAGCAGCAGTCTACTCCTTTTGAATTTCTCCCAAATTTTTGAATGGTCTTTTCTTAACAATCCTATAAAAGCTGAGGTTATCCCAGTTGCTTGTGCACCTTCTTCTACCACATTTTTTCTTTCCACTCAACGTTCCATTAATTTGCTTGCATACAGCACTCTGTGAACAACCAGCCTCTTTAACAATTACTTTTTGTGGCTTACCCTCCTTATATTATGTGTCAATGACTGCCTTCTGGACATCTGTCAAGTCAGCAATCTCCCCCATGATTATGTAGCCTACTAAACCAGACTAAGGGACCGTTTTAAAATTTAGGAAGCCTTTACAGGTGTTTTGTGTTAATTATTCTAATTCTCAGAGATAATTACTTTTGGGTTTTCATTGGCTGTAAGCCATAATCATCAACATTAACAGATATAAACACTGGAAATAGATCACTCTGTGTGTAATGACTCTATATAATATGTTACCCTTTTTGTATTGAATTACTGAAATAAATAAATTTTTGATGATATTTTAATTTATTGAGATTATGATGAGTAGGAGTTTATTTCTATCAGTGTGTTTTAGTGCTATGTGAGTATATTTTAATACCTTTCTTAATATCAGACAATGGTCTGCCAAGCTGCATTTTTCAAATCCTACATGTTATGTTATACTGTATGGTATTGAATGCTTGAACATATTTTGTTCCCATTGTGCTTCACAGAATTTTAAAGAATTTGTAGTTAAAAAAATAAAATTTGGGTTTTTTTTAGTGTAATGTTGTTTTAGGTACAAATTTGTAATTTTATCATGGGGTAACAGGAAATATTGAACCTCATAATTTATTACCCAAGTGTGGTCAAAAATTACCGTTTAGTGCCTTGTTGTTTTGCAGTACTCGTGAAGTGCCAAAGCAACATAAATGTCCTACAAATGACTTCATTTTGGATACTTGACCCTTCAAGGAATGCATCTATCTGTATAGTGAGCATTTTGAACAAAACACAGCTTTATAATCTTTTTTATGTGGAAAATGATTTTTATCCCACAGTTTGTAAATTTCACAAGCGGCAGTAGGAGAAAATAGACTTACGGTACACAATTTCTCTTGAATGCAATAAAGCCCAATACATAGTGAAAACTAAAAACATTTTTAGAGCCCCTGAAGTGCCCGGAATAGCGGACAGCCCTCCAAAATGTCCCCACATTGTAAATTACACTTATTGATGAATTAATTTATTACTGCAGTAATTTTGTTTGATCTCACAGGTTTAAGTTTAGTGTTCATATGTGGCCCCCCTGTGGTTAGGCGCTACAGGGGAATACAGCACCTTAACATCAAGGTGCAGTTCCCTTTGGTCACAGGTCAAAGAGAGAGGAAATGCAGAGTCTTATATTGGATTGAGTAACATTGACTCAGCAGCCCCTACCTTCATATTCCTCGGACTGTTTATATAGTAAGTCCATAGGGCGGTGGAGCCTAGCTGAGCGTGAGATGCGACGTGATTGACAGGACCACTGAGTGACAGTCAGTTAACAGTCAGTCAGTAAGGAGTGACAAGAAGAGACGAGAGTAAATTGATGATTGAAAGAAGGGCTAGAAATAACATAGGCCCAACGTCCTGAGCGAGGGTACCCCAAAAGAAAAGAAAGACACAGGAAAAGGGGGAACCCAGACGGAAAGGGGACTCTTTAGGTCTGGCGAGAGCGGGCTGAAGAGTTCAGGTTGACACCAGTATAACGGAACCGAGGAGGTTTGTCAGGTTTATCCACAAACCATTGACCGTTAACCTGGGATCCTAAATAAGAGGAGTCCCGGCACCCATCAAGAGTCTGACTACTAACCCCAAGCCGAGTTCACAACGCTGTTGCGGGATAGATAAAGAAATCATGCAGCATCAGACCCCTGGGAAAACCAGTGACGAGACTAACGAGTGGGATAAAGAGGGAGTCACAGAGCCCTCAGAGCAGGGACTGAGAAAGAGACAAGGAAAGGTTACCTCAGAGAGAGACTATGTCATTAAATCTCCTCCGAAACTCGTGACCATTGGCCTTCTGGTAACCGAACTGTTTCTGCTGTGAACTTTTGGAAACAAACCAGATGCTAGTAAAAAAGACTTGTTTGAACTGATGTGAATTCGGTGTGTCGTCTCTCCGCCGTTCGACAGGACCATCACTTCTCGGTCGCTTCCCTCCTGGTCAGCGACCCTCCACCCTGAGGTAAAATAGCTCCACCTGTAAGGAGCTGAGAGATCTTAAGCTGCCATCACCATCGCTTCAGAGGTCGGCCGCGGGCAGCGCTGGTATATCCCGCTTACCAGACACCACAGGTGGCGTCACGTATATCCCCCAAATCATCCCCGTACCCCATTCCCCAGCCGCAGAGTGAGCGCCCAGGGCATAAAGCCGGGACCAACCACCTGTGATAACCCCATTGAGAGTAAAATATCCGCAGTCCCGGTGCCAGAGTACCCCCCACCGAAAACCCTGATGGTCGACTCACAAACATTGTACTTAGCCTGTGCATCTGGAGACATATACCCCAAAAATTATTATATGGGTTCTTAATATTACAGTAATGCCAAAATATGGACTACGGTTGCGATTTAGGCACACTGTAAGACTTAGACAGGAGGGTAATCTGGATATAGGAGCACAGATTTTCCTGGATTTTATTTGGATTTTATTTGGCAGAGGAGACATGATGCTTTTCTGGGAGCCGGCATTCAGCTATCGTGAGTTCTGCTATATAGTGCTGATGGTCAAAAGATTGCAGCATTATGTCCACTAAAAGTACTAGTAAAAATAGTGAAACTTTAAAAAAAAAATATGAATATTAAAAAAATAAAAAATCACAAAAATTCAAATCGCCCACCTTTTGCTCCATTAAAAATAAAACAACAAAAAAAACAAACACACATATTTGGTATCACCACATTCAGAAATGTCCAATCTATCAAAAGATAAAATTAATTAATCTGATTGGCAAAGGGCATGGGAATACAAAGTAAAAATGGCAGAGAAACAATTTTTTGTTTGCCACAAAAATGCAATAACATGCAATAAATGTGGATCAAAATGTCATTTCCACCCACTCCAAAATGGTATCAGTAAAATCTTCAGATAAGGGTGCAAAAAAAGGAATTAGAACTAGAGTTGAGCGCGGTTCGTGGTTCGTGGTTCTCCAGTTCGCGGCTCGAGTGATTTTGGGGGCTGTTCTAGATCGAACTAGAACTCGAGCTTTTTGATAAAAGCTCGATAGTTCTAGATAGTTCGAGAACGGTTCTAGCAGCAAAAAAAACAGCTAAGTCCTAGCTGGCTTTCCGATGTAATAGTGTAAGTCACTCTGTGACTCACACTATTATGACATTTCAGTGTATAGAGTGCGGGAACAGCGCATTCAGATCACTGCTGTATGTATAATGGCGATCGCCATTTTTTTTTTTTTCCTTGTCTTCCTTCCCTAAGCGCGCGCGTGTAGTGGGGAGGGCCAGCATGTCAGCCAATCCCAGACACACACACAGCTAAGTGGACTTTTAGCCAGAGAAGCAACGGCATGTGTGATAGGATGTCCATGTCACATGTCCCTGCATTATAAAAACGGATATTTTCCTCCAGCACGCCATTATCTGCCTTCTGCGTCCTTGGTGTCAGACATCACTGGCGCAGATCCGTCCTAAATCCTATCGCCGAAACAGCTGTATGCGCTCCATACACAGCGCTGGACAGCTTAGGGATAGCACTTTCTATCAGTCCTCTTAAGGGATCATACCGGCAGGGTCAGAGCCATAGGTGACAGGTCCTGAAAACAGAGTTTAACAGCTACAGAAGATTACAGCGTCTGTGTAGCTAAGGTCAGGGATTTCCTCGCTGCATTTCCCCATTAGGAGGGATAGAAAGGCAGGCTTCCTTTCCTCTACCCAGAGACCCACAACCCTGCCACTGTACCCTCCTGCCCTTTGCACACTCCAACTCATTGTTACTAAGCCATTATACTAGCAAACACTCAGTGAACTTAGTGGCATCCTAAACGTGGCTATTGGACTTCTGTATAGTCCCAGTAGTGCACAGATATTTGCAGCACGTCTGCCTGCATTGCACACTCCAACTCATTATAACTAAGCCATTATACTAGCAAACACTGAGTGAACTTAGTGGCATCCTAAACGTGGCTATTAGACTTCTGTATAGCCCCACTAGTGCACAGATATTTGCAGCACCTCTGCTTGCATTGCACACTCAAACTCATTGTTACTAAGCCATTATACTAGCAAACACTGAGTGAACCTAGTGGCATCCTAAACGTGGCTATTGGACCTCTGTATAGTCCCACTAGTGCACAGATATTTGCAGCACGTCTGCCTGCATTGCACACTCAAACTCATTATAAGCCATTATACTAGCAAACACTGAGTGAACTTAGTGGCATCCTAAACGTGGCTATTGGACTTCTGTATAGCCCCACTAGTGCACAGATATTTGCAGCACCTCTGCTTGCATTGCACACTCAAACTCATTGTTACTAAGCCATTATACTAGCAAACACTGAGTGAACCTAGTGGCATCCTAAACGTGGCTATTGGACTTCTGTATAGTCCCACTAGTGCACAGATATTTGCAGCACGTCTGCCTGCATTGCACACTCAAACTCATTATAAGCCATTCTACTAGCAAACACTGAGTGAACTTAGTGGCATCCTAAACGTGGCTATTGGACTTATGTATAGTCCCAGTAGTGCACAGAAATTTGCAGCACGTCTGCCTGCATTGCACACTCAAACTCATTGTTACTAAGCCATTATACTAGCATACACTGAGTGAACTTAGTGGCATCCTAAAAGTGGCTGTTGGACTTCTGTATTGTCCCACTAGCGCAAAGATTTTTGCAGCACGTCTGCCTGCATTGCACACTCAAACTCATTGTTACTAAGCCATTATACTAGCAAACACTGAGTGAACTTAGTGGCATCCTAAACGTGGCTATTGGACTTCTGTATAGTCCCAGTAGTGCACAGATATTTGCAGCACGTCTTCCTGCATTGCACACTCAAACTCATTGTTACTAAGCCATTATACTAGCAAACACTGAGTGAACTTAGTGGCATCCTAAACGTGGCTATTGGACTTCTGTATAGTCCCACTAGTGCACAGATATTTGCAGCACGTCTGCCTGCATTGCACACTCAAACTCATTGTTACTAAGCCATTATACTAGCAAACACTTAGTGAACCTAGTGGCATCCTATACGTGGCTATTGGACTTCTGTATAGTCCCACTAGTGCACAGATATTTGCAGCACGTCTGCCTGCATTGCACACTCAAACTCATTGTTACTAAGCCATTATACTAGCAAACACTGAGTGAACTTAGTGGCATCCTAAATGTGGCTATTGGACTTCTGTATAGTCCAGTAGTGCACAGATATTTGCAGCACGTCTGCCTGCATTGCACACTCAAACTCATTGTTACTAAGCCATTATACTAGCAAACACTGAGTGAACCTAGTGGCATCCTATACGTGGCTATTGGACTTCTGTATAGTCCCACTAGTGCACAGATATTTGCAGCACGTCTGCCTGCATTGCACACTCAAACTCATTGTTACTAAGCCATTATACTAGCAAACACTGAGTGAACTTAGTGGCATCCCTTCACTGGCTTCCCATCGCCCAACGACTCCAGTTCAAAACATTAACCATGACATACAAAGCCATGCACAACCTGTCTCCTCCCTACATCTGTGACCTAGTCTCCCAGTACCTACCTGCACGCAACCTTAGATCCTCACAAGATCTCCTTCTCTGCTCCTCTCTTATCTCCTCTTCCCACAATCGTGTACAAGATTTCTCCCGTGCATCCCCCATACTCTGGAACGCTCTACCTCAGCACATCAGACTCTCCCCTACCGTGGAAAGCTTCAAGAGGAACCTCAAGACCCACCTCTTCCAACAAGCCTACAACCTACAATAGCCCTCAGCCCAGTAGACCACTGCGCAACCAGATCTGTCCTCACCTATTGTACCATCACCCATTCCCTGTAGACTGTGAGCCCTCGCGGGCAGGGTCCTCTCTCCTCCTATACCAGTCTGTCTTGTACTGTTAATGATTGTTGTACGTATACCCTCTTTCACTTGTAAAGCGCCATGGAATAAATGGCGCTATAATAATAAATAATAATAATAATAATAATAATCCTAAAAGTGGCTGTTGGACTTCTGTATTGTCCCACTAGCGCAAAGATATTTGCAGCACTTCTGCCTGCATTGCACACTCAAACTCATTGTTACTAAGCCATTATACTAGCAAACACTGAGTGAACTTAGTGGCATCCTAAACGTGGCTATTGGACTTCTGTATAGTCCCAGTAGTGCACAGATATTTGCAGCACGTCTGCCTGCATTGCACACTTAAACTCATTGTTACTAAGCCATTATACTAGCAAACACTGAGTGAACCTAGTGGCATCCTAAACGTGGCTATTGGACTTCTGTATAGTCCCAATAGTGCACAGATATTTGCAGCACGTCTGCCTGCATTGCACACTCAAACTCATTATAAGCCATTATACTAGCAAACACTGAATGAACTTAGTGGCATCCTAAAAGTGGCTGTTGGACTTCTGTATTGTCCCACTAGTGCAAAGATATTTGCAGCACGTCTGCCTGCATTGCACACTCAAACTCATTGTTACTAAGCCATTATCCTAGCAAACACTGAGTGAACTTAGTGGCATCCTAAACGTAGCTATTGGACTTCTGTATAGTCCAAGTAGTGCACAGATATTTGCAGCACGTCTGCCTGCATTGCACACTCAAACTCATTGTTACTAAGCCATTATACTAGCAAACACTGAGTGAACTTAGTGGCATCCCAAACGTGGCTATTGGACTTCTGTATAGTCCCAGTAGTGCACAGATATTTGCAGCACGTCTGCCTGCATTGCACACTCAAGCTCATTGTTACTAAGCCATTATACTAGCAAACACTGAGTGAACCTAGTGGCATCCTAAACGTGGCTATTGGACTTCTGTATAGTCCCACTAGTGCAAAGATATTTGCAGCACGTCTGCCTGCATTGCACACTCAAACTCATTGTTACTAAGCCATTATACTAGCAAACACTGAGTGAACTTAGTGGCATCCTAAACGTGGCTATTGGACTTCTGTATAGTCCCAGTAGTGCACAGATATTTGCAGCACGTCTGCCTGCATTGCACACTCAAACTCATTGTTACTAAGCCATTATACTAGCAAACACTGAGTGAACTTAGTGGCATCCTAAACGTGGCTATTGGACTTCTGTATAGTCTGTCACGCTCCCCGGGTCCCCTGCGCTGCCCCACAGCTCACCTGTCACGCTCCCCGGCGTCCTGGTCCCCGCTCCCGGCGCCCGTCGGCTGTTCAGCCCCAGCCCGGCCCTGCTGCTTCCTCCTCGCAGCTTCCTGCTCTGGCTTCTGGCACTCGGGCCGCGCGCATGCGCATTAGGGCGCGCGCGCGGTCATTGACCCTTTCTTAAAGGGCCAGCGTCCATTAACAGGAAATGATGCAAACAGGTACAGGGTATAAAGGGGTTTGATGCCCAAGAGGGCGGGGCCTGATCTTCGTGTTTCTTAAGCTAGGAGTCAGGTCTCCTGGTGTCTCTATGATATCCTCACCTATCTCTCTTGTAGAGCCGTGCCTGCCTCGCCATCCGGTCCTGCCGAATTCCGAAACCCCCAAACGTTGTCCATCTGCCATCCTGACAGTCCGTACCATCTCGGATCCCTGTGTTGACCCGTCATCTCGCTCCAAAGGTTCCGAGTGAACTGAGTGAACTTAGTGGCATCCTAAACGTGGCTATTGGACTTCTGTATAGTCCCACTAGTGCAAAGATATTTGCAGCACGTCTGCCTGCATTGCACACTCAAACTCATTATAACTAAACCATTATACTAGCAAACACTGAGTGAACTTAGTGGCATCCTAAACGTGGCTATTGGACTTCTGTATAGTCCCACTAGTGCAAAGATATTTGCAGCACGTCTGCCTGCATTGCACACTCAAACTCATTATAACTAAACTATTATACTAGCAAACACTGAGTGAACTTAGTGGCATCCTAAACGTGGCTATTGGACTTCTCTATAGTCCCAGTAGTGCACAGATATTTGCAGCACGTCTGCCTGCATTGCACACTCAAACTCATTGTTACTAAGCCATTATATTAGCAAACACTGAGTGAACTTAGTGGCATGCTAAACGTGGCTATTGGACTTCTGTATAGTCCCAGTAGTGCACAGATATTTGCAGCACGTCTGCCTGCATTGCACACTCAAACTCATTGTTACTAAGCCATTATACTAGCAAACACTGAGTGAACTTAGTGGCATCCTAAAAGTGGCTGTTGGACTTCTGTATTGTCCCAGTAGTGCACAGATATTTGCAGCACGTCTGCCTGCATTGCACACTCAAACTCATTGTTACTAAGCCATTATACTAGCAAACGCTGAGTGAACAAAGTGGCATCCTAAAGGTGGCTATTGGACTTCTGTATAGTCCCACTAGTGCACAGATATTTGGAGCACCTCTGCCTGCATTGCAAACTCAAACTCATTGTAAGCCATTATACTAGCAAACACTGAGTGAACTTAGTGGCATCCTAAACGTGGCTATTGGACTTCTGTATAATCCCAGTAGTGCACAGAAATTTGCAGCACGTCTGCCTGCATTTCTCACTCAAACTCTTTGTTACTAACCATTATACTAGCAAACACTGAGTGAACTTAGTGGCATCCTAAACGTGGCTGTTGGACTTCTGTATAGTCCCACTAGTGCACAGATATTTGGAGCACCTCTGCCTGCATTGCACACTCAAACTCATTGTAAGCCATTATACTAGCAAACACTGAGTGAACTTAGTGGCATCTCAAACGTGGCTATTGGACTTCTGTATAATCCCAGTAGTGCACAGAAATTTGCAGCACGTCTGCCTGCATTGCACACTCAAACTCATTGTTACTAAGCCATTATACTAGCAAACACTTAGTGAACCTAGTGGCATCCTAAACGTGGCTATTGGACTTCTGTATTGTCCCACTAGCGCAAAGATATTTGCAGCACGTCTGCCTGCATTGCACACTCAAACTCATTGTTACTAAGCCATTATACTAGCAAACACTGAGTGAACTTAGTGGCATCCTAAACGTGGCTATTGGACTTCTGTATAGTCTGTCACGCTCCCCGGGTCCCCTGCGCTGCCCCCCGGCTCACCTGTCACGCTCCCCGGCGTCCTGGTCCCCGCTCCCGGCGCCCGTCGGCTTCTCAGCCCCAGCCCGGCCCTGCTGCTTCCTCCTCGCAGCTTCCTGCTCTGGCTTCTGGCACTCGGGCCGCGCGCATGCGCATTAGGGCGCGCGCGCGGTCATTGACCCTTTCTTAAAGGGCCAGCGTCCATTAACAGGAAATGATGCAAACAGGTACAGGGTATAAAGGGGTTTGATGTCCAAGAGGGCGGGGCCTGAGATTCGTGTTTCTTAAGCTAGGAGTCAGGTCTCCTGGTGTCTCTATGATATACTCACCTATCTCTCTTGTAGAGCCGTGCCTGCCTCGCCATCCGGTTCCTGCCGAATTCCGAAACCCCCAAACGCTGTCCATCTGCCATCTTGACAGTCCGTACCATCTCGGATCCCTGCGGTGACCCGTCATCTCGCTCCAAAGGTTCCGGACCCCCGCCTGACATCTTCTCGGCTTCCGAACCTGAGCTGCGTCACCCGGACTACCATCAGTGACTCCGTGGTCCCAGGGACTTCTCCGTTATACTCGTATGCACGGACTGTTCTGCTGCCTATAGTGCTCCAGCTACCGGACCCCTTACCACCATCTAGGAGTTCGGCCCAGTGGATCCACCTCCTGGGTCTACCCGTCCACCTGGCCCTGACATAGTCCCAGTAGTGCACAGATATTTGCAGCACGTCTGCCTGCATTGCACACTTAAACTCATTGTTACTAAGCCATTATACTAGCAAACACTGAGTGAACCTAGTGGCATCCTAAACGTGGCTATTGGACTTCTGTATAGTCCCAATAGTGCACAGATATTTGCAGCACGTCTGCCTACATTGCACACTCAAACTCATTATAAGCCATTATACTAGCAAACACTGAGTGAACTTAGTGGCATCCTAAACGTGGCTATTGGACTTCTGTATAGTCCCAGTAGTGCACAGATATTTGCAGCATGTCTGCCTGCATTGCACACTCAAACTCATTGTTACTAAGCCATTATACTAGCAAACACTGAGTGAACTTAGTGGCATCCTAAACGTGGCTATTGGACTTCTGTATTGTCCCACTAGCGTAAAGATATTTGCAGCACGTCTGCCTGCATTGCACACTCAAGCTCATTGTTACTAAGCCATTATAATAGCAAACACTGAGTGTACCTAGTGGCATCCTAAACGTGGCTATTGGACTTCTGTATAGTCCCACTAGTGCAAAGATATTTGCAGCACGTCTGCCTGCATTGCACACTCAAACTCATTATAACTAAACCATTATACTAGCAAACACTGAGTGAACTTAGTGGCATCCTAAACGTGGCTATTGGACTTCTGTATAGTCCCACTAGTGCAAAGATATTTGCAGCACGTCTGCCTGCATTGCACACTCAAACTCATTATAACTAAACCATTATACTAGCAAACACTGAGTGAACTTAGTGGCTTCCTAAACGTGGCTATTGGACTTCTGTATAGTCCCAGTAGTGCACAGATATTTGCAGCACGTCTGCCTGCATTGCACACTCAAACTCATTGTTACTAAGCCATTATATTAGCAAACACTGAGTGAACTTAGTGGCATGCTAAACGTGGCTATTGGACTTCTGTATAGTCCCAGTAGTGCACAGATATTTGCAGCACGTCTGCCTGCATTGCACACTCAAACTCATTGTTACTAAGCCATTATACTAGCAAACACTGAGTGAACTTAGTGGCATCCTAAACGTGGCTATTGGACTTCTGTATTGTCCCACTAGCGTAAAGATATTTGCAGCACGTCTGCCTGCATTGCAACACTCAAACTCATTGTTACTAAGCCATTATAATAGCAAACACTGAGTGTACCTAGTGGCATCCTAAACGTGGCTGTTGGACTTCTGTATTGTCCCACTAGTGCAAAGATATTTGCAGCACGTCTGCCTGCATTGCACACTCAAACTCATTGTTACTAAGCCATTATCCTAGCAAACACTGAGTGAACTAGTGGCATCCTAAACGTGGCTATTGGACTTCTGTATTGTCCCACTAGCGCAAAGATATTTGCAGCACGTCTGCCTGCATTGCACACTCAAGCTCATTGTTACTAAGCCATTATACTAGCAAACACTGAGTGAACCTAGTGGCATCCTAAACGTGGCTATTGGACTTCTGTATAGTCCCACTAGTGCAAAGATATTTGCAGCACGTCTGCCTGCATTGCACACTCAAACTCATTGTTACTAAGCCATTATACTAGCAAACACTGAGTGAACTTAGTGGCATCCTAAACGTGGCTATTGGACTTCTGTATAGTCCCAGTAGTGCACAGATATTTGCAGCACGTCTGCCTGCATTGCACACTCAAACTCATTGTTACTAAGCCATTATACTAGCAAACACTGAGTGAACTTAGTGGCATCCTAAACGTGGCTATTGGACTTCTGTATAGTCTGTCACGCTCCCCGGGTCCCCTGCGCTGCCCCACAGCTCACCTGTCACGCTCCCCGGCGTCCTGGTCCCCGCTCCCGGCGCCCGTCGGCTGTTCAGCCCCAGCCCGGCCCTGCTGCTTCCTCCTCGCAGCTTCCTGCTCTGGCTTCTGGCACTCGGGCCCGCGCGCATGCGCATTAGGGGCGCGCGCAGCGGTCATTGACCCTTTCTTAAAGGGCCAGCGTCCATTAACAGGAAATGATGCAAACAGGTACAGGGTATAAAGGGGTTTGATGCCCAAGAGGGCGGGGCCTGATCTTCGTGTTTCTTAAGCTAGGAGTCAGGTCTCCTGGTGTCTCTATGATATCCTCACCTATCTCTCTTGTAGAGCCGTGCCTGCCTCGCCATCCGGTCCTGCCGAATTCCGAAACCCCCAAACGTTGTCCATCTGCCATCCTGACAGTCCGTACCATCTCGGATCCCTGTGTTGACCCGTCATCTCGCTCCAAAGGTTCCGAGTGAACTGAGTGAACTTAGTGGCATCCTAAACGTGGCTATTGGACTTCTGTATAGTCCCACTAGTGCAAAGATATTTGCAGCACGTCTGCCTGCATTGCACACTCAAACTCATTATAACTAAACCATTATACTAGCAAACACTGAGTGAACTTAGTGGCATCCTAAACGTGGCTATTGGACTTCTGTATAGTCCCACTAGTGCAAAGATATTTGCAGCACGTCTGCCTGCATTGCACACTCAAACTCATTATAACTAAACTATTATACTAGCAAACACTGAGTGAACTTAGTGGCATCCTAAACGTGGCTATTGGACTTCTCTATAGTCCCAGTAGTGCACAGATATTTGCAGCACGTCTGCCTGCATTGCACACTCAAACTCATTGTTACTAAGCCATTATATTAGCAAAACACTGAGTGAACTTAGTGGCATGCTAAACGTGGCTATTGGACTTCTGTATAGTCCCAGTAGTGCACAGATATTTGCAGCACGTCTGCCTGCATTGCACACTCAAACTCATTGTTACTAAGCCATTATACTAGCAAACACTGAGTGAACTTAGTGGCATCCTAAAAGTGGCTGTTGGACTTCTGTATTGTCCCAGTAGTGCACAGATATTTGCAGCACGTCTGCCTGCATTGCCACACTCAAACTCATTGTTACTAAGCCATTATACTAGCAAACGCTGAGTGAACAAAGTGGCATCCTAAAGGTGGCTATTGGACTTCTGTATAGTCCCACTAGTGCACAGATATTTGGAGCACCTCTGCCTGCATTGCAAACTCAAACTCATTGTAAGCCATTATACTAGCAAACACTGAGTGAACTTAGTGGCATCCTAAACGTGGCTATTGGACTTCTGTATAATCCCAGTAGTGCACAGAAATTTGCAGCACGTCTGCCTGCATTTCTCACTCAAACTCTTTGTTACTAACCATTATACTAGCAAACACTGAGTGAACTTAGTGGCATCCTAAACGTGGCTGTTGGACTTCTGTATAGTCCCACTAGTGCACAGATATTTGGAGCACCTCTGCCTGCATTGCACACTCAAACTCATTGTAAGCCATTATACTAGCAAACACTGAGTGAACTTAGTGGCATCTCAAACGTGGCTATTGGACTTCTGTATAATCCCAGTAGTGCACAGAAATTTGCAGCACGTCTGCCTGCATTGCACACTCAAACTCATTGTTACTAAGCCATTATACTAGCAAACACTTAGTGAACCTAGTGGCATCCTAAACGTGGCTATTGGACTTCTGTATTGTCCCACTAGCGCAAAGATATTTGCAGCACGTCTGCCTGCATTGCACACTCAAACTCATTGTTACTAAGCCATTATACTAGCAAACACTGAGTGAACTTAGTGGCATCCTAAACGTGGCTATTGGACTTCTGTATAGTCTGTCACGCTCCCCGGGTCCCCTGCGCTGCCCCCCGGCTCACCTGTCACGCTCCCCGGCGTCCTGGTCCCCGCTCCCGGCGCCCGTCGGCTTCTCAGCCCCAGCCCGGCCCTGCTGCTTCCTCCTCGCAGCTTCCTGCTCTGGCTTCTGGCACTCGGGCCGCGCGCATGCGCATTAGGGCGCGCGCGCGGTCATTGACCCTTTCTTAAAGGGCCAGCGTCCATTAACAGGAAATGATGCAAACAGGTACAGGGTATAAAGGGGTTTGATGTCCAAGAGGGCGGGGCCTGAGATTCGTGTTTCTTAAGCTAGGAGTCAGGTCTCCTGGTGTCTCTATGATATACTCACCTATCTCTCTTGTAGAGCCGTGCCTGCCTCGCCATCCGGTCCTGCCGAATTCCGAAACCCCCAAACGCTGTCCATCTGCTATCTTGACAGTCCGTACCATCTCGGATCCCTGCGGTGACCCGTCATCTCGCTCCAAAGGTTCCGGACCCCGCCTGACATCTTCTCGGCTTCCGAACCTGAGCTGCGTCACCCGGACTACCATCAGTGACTCCGTGGTCCCAGGGACTTCTCCGTTATACTCGTATGCACGGACTGTTCTGCTGCCTATAGTGCTCCAGCTACCGGACCCCTTACCACCATCTAGGAGTTCGGCCCAGTGGATCCACCTCCTGGGTCTACCCGTCCACCTGGCCCTGACATAGTCCCAGTAGTGCACAGATATTTGCAGCACGTCTGCCTGCATTGCACACTTAAACTCATTGTTACTAAGCCATTATACTAGCAAACACTGAGTGAACCTAGTGGCATCCTAAACGTGGCTATTGGACTTCTGTATAGTCCCAATAGTGCACAGATATTTGCAGCACGTCTGCCTACATTGCACACTCAAACTCATTATAAGCCATTATACTAGCAAACACTGAGTGAACTTAGTGGCATCCTAAACGTGGCTATTGGACTTCTGTATAGTCCCAGTAGTGCACAGATATTTGCAGCATGTCTGCCTGCATTGCACACTCAAACTCATTGTTACTAAGCCATTATACTAGCAAACACTGAGTGAACTTAGTGGCATCCTAAACGTGGCTATTGGACTTCTGTATTGTCCCACTAGCGTAAAGATATTTGCAGCACGTCTGCCTGCATTGCACACTCAAGCTCATTGTTACTAAGCCATTATAATAGCAAACACTGAGTGTACCTAGTGGCATCCTAAACGTGGCTATTGGACTTCTGTATAGTCCCACTAGTGCAAAGATATTTGCAGCACGTCTGCCTGCATTGCACACTCAAACTCATTATAACTAAACCATTATACTAGCAAACACTGAGTGAACTTAGTGGCATCCTAAACGTGGCTATTGGACTTCTGTATAGTCCCACTAGTGCAAAGATATTTGCAGCACGTCTGCCTGCATTGCACACTCAAACTCATTATAACTAAACCATTATACTAGCAAACACTGAGTGAACTTAGTGGCATCCTAAACGTGGCTATTGGACTTCTGTATAGTCCCAGTAGTGCACAGATATTTGCAGCACGTCTGCCTGCATTGCACACTCAAACTCATTGTTACTAAGCCATTATATTAGCAAACACTGAGTGAACTTAGTGGCATGCTAAACGTGGCTATTGGACTTCTGTATAGTCCCAGTAGTGCACAGATATTTGCAGCACGTCTGCCTGCATTGCACACTCAAACTCATTGTTACTAAGCCATTATACTAGCAAACACTGAGTGAACTTAGTGGCATCCTAAACGTGGCTATTGGACTTCTGTATTGTCCCACTAGCGTAAAGATATTTGCAGCACGTCTGCCTGCATTGCACACTCAAACTCATTGTTACTAAGCCATTATAATAGCAAACACTGAGTGTACCTAGTGGCATCCTAAACGTGGCTGTTGGACTTCTGTATTGTCCCACTAGTGCAAAGATATTTGCAGCACGTCTGCCTGCATTGCACACTCAAACTCATTGTTACTAAGCCATTATCCTAGCAAACACTGAGTGAACTTAGTGGCATCCTAAACGTGGCTATTGGACTTCTGTATTGTCCCACTAGCGCAAAGATATTTGCAGCACGTCTGCCTGCATTGCACACTCAAGCTCATTGTTACTAAGCCATTATACTAGCAAACACTGAGTGAACTTAGTGGCATCCTAAACGTGGCTTTTGGACTTCTGTATAGTCCCACTAGTGCACAGATATTTGGAGCACCTCTGCCTGCATTGCAGACTCAAACTCATTGTTACTAAGCCATTATACTAGCAAACACTGAGTGAACCTTGTGGCATCCTAAACGTGGCTATTGGACTTTTGTATAGTCCCACTAGTGCACAGATATTTGCAACACGTCTGCCTGCATTGCACACTCAAACTCATTATAAGCCATTATACTAGCAAACACTGAGTGAACTTAGTGGCATCCTAAACGTGGCTATTGGACTTCTGTATAGTCCCAGTAGTGCACAGATATTTGCAGCACGTCTGCCTGCATTGCACACTCAAACTCATTATTACTAAGCCATTATACTAGCAAACACTGAGTGAACTTAGTGGCATCCTAAACGTGGCTATTGGACTTCTGTATAGTCCCAGTAGTGCACAGATATTTGCAGCACGTCTGCCTGCATTGCACACTCAAACTCATTGTTACTAAGTCTTTATAATAGCAAACACTGAGTGAACTTAGTGGCATCCTAAACGTGGCTATTGGACTTCTGTATAGTCTGTCACGCTCCCCGGGTCCCCTGCGCTGCCCCACAGCTCACCTGTCACGCTCCCCGGCATCTTGGTCCCCGCTCCCGGCGCCCGTCGGCTTCTCAGCCCCAGCCCGGCCCTGCTGCTTCCTCCTCGCAGCTTCCTGCTCTGGCTTCTGGCACTCGGGCCGCGCGCATGCGCATTAGGGCGCGCGCGCGGTCATTGACCCTTTCTTAAAGGGCCAGCGTCCATTAACAGGAAATGATGCAAACAGGTACAGGGTATAAAGGGGTTTGATGTCCAAGAGGGCGGGGCCTGATCTTCGTGTTTCTTAAGCTGGGAGTCAGGTCTCCTGGTGTCTCTATGATATACTCACCTATCTCTCTTGTAGAGCCGTGCCTGCCTCGCCATCCGGTCCTGCCGAATTCCGAAACCCTCAAACGCTGTCCATCTGCCATCCTGACAGTCCGTACCATCTCGGATCCCTGCGGTGACCCGTCATCTCGCTCCAAAGGTTCCGGACCCCGCCTGACATCTTCTCGGCTTCCGAACCTGAGCTGCGTCACCCGGACTACCATCAGTGACTCCGTGGTCCCAGGGACTTCTCCGTTATACTCGTATGCACGGACTCTTCTGCTGCCTATAGTGCTCCAGCTACCGGACCCCTTACCACCATCTAGGAGTTCGGCCCAGAGGATCCACCTCCTGGGTCTACCCGTCCACCTGGCCCTGACATAGTCCCAGTAGTGCACAGATATTTGCAGCACGTCTGCCTGCATTGCACACTTAAACTCATTGTTACTAAGCCATTATACTAGCAAACACTGAGTGAACCTAGTGGCATCCTAAACGTGGCTATTGGACTTCTGTATAGTCCCAATAGTGCACAGATATTTGCAGCACGTCTGCCTACATTGCACACTCAAACTCATTATAAGCCATTATACTAGCAAACATTGAGTGAACTTAGTGGCATCCTAAACGTGGCTATTGGACTTCTGTATTGTCCCACTAGCGTAAAGATATTTGCAGCACGTCTGCCTGCATTGCACACTCAAGCTCATTGTTACTAAGCTATTATAATAGCAAACACTGAGTGTACCTAGTGGCATCCTAAACGTGGCTATTGGACTTCTGTATAGTCCCACTAGTGCAAAGATATTTGCAGCACGTCTGCCTGCATTGCACACTCAAACTCATTATAACTAAATTATTATACTAGCAAACACTGAGTGAACTTAGTGGCATCCTAAACGTGGCTATTGGACTTCTGTATAGTCCCACTAGTGCAAAGATATTTGCAGCACGTCTGCCTGCATTGCACACTCAAACTCATTATAACTAAACCATTATACTAGCAAACACTGAGTGAACTTAGTGGCATCCTAAACGTGGCTATTGGACTTCTGTATAGTCCCAGTAGTGCACAGATATTTGCAGCACGTCTGCCTGCATTGCACACTCAAACTCATTGTTACTAAGCCATTATATTAGCAAACACTGAGTGAACTTAGTGGCATGCTAAATCTGGCTATTGGACTTCTGTATAGTCCCAGTAGTGCACAGATATTTGCAGCACGTCTGCCTGCATTGCACACTCAAACTCATTGTTACTAAGCCATTATACTAGCAAACACTGAGTGAACTTAGTGGCATCCTAAACGTGGCTATTGGACTTCTGTATTGTCCCACTAGCGTAAAGATATTTGCAGCACGTCTGCCTGCATTGCACACTCAAGCTCATTGTTACTAAGCCATTATAATAGCAAACACTGAGTGTACCTAGTGGCATCCTAAACGTGGCTATTGGACTTCTGTATAGTCCCACTAGTGCAAAGATATTTGCAGCACGTCTGCCTGCATTGCACACTCAAACTCATTGTTACTAAGCCATTATACTAGCAAACACTGAGTGAACTTAGTGGCATCCTAAACGTGGCTATTGGACTTCTGTATAGTCCCAGTAGTGCACAGATATTTGCAGCACGTCTGCCTGCATTGCACATTCAAACTCATTGTTACTAAGCCATTATACTAGCAAACACTGAGTGAACTTAGTGGCATCCTAAAAGTGGCTGTTGGACTTCTGTATTGTCCCAGTAGTGCACAGATATTTGCAGCACGTCTGCCTGCATTGCACACTCAAACTCATTGTTACTAAGCCATTATACTAGCAAACACTGAGTGAACTTAGTGGCATCCTAAACGTGGCTATTGGACTTCTGTATAATCCCAGTAGTGCACAGAAATTTGCAGCACGTCTGCCTGCATTTCTCACTCAAACTCTTTGTTACTAAGCCATTATACTAGCAAACACTGAGTGAACTTAGTGGCATCCTAAACGTGGCTGTTGGACTTCTGTATAGTCCCACTAGTGCACAGATATTTGGAGCACCTCTGCCTGCATTGCACACTCAAACTCATTGTAAGCCATTATACTAGCAAACACTGAGTGAACTTAGTGGCATCTCAAACGTTGCTATTGGACTTCTGTATAATCCCAGTAGTGCACAGAAATTTGCAGCACGTCTGCCTGCATTGCACACTCAAACTCATTGTTACTAAGCCATTATACTAGCAAACACTTAGTGAACCTAGTGGCATCCTAAACGTGGCTATTGGACTTCTGTATAGTCCAAATAGTGCACAGATATTTGCAGCACGTCTGCCTGCATTGCACACTCAAACTCATTATAAGCCATTATACTAGCAAACACTGAGTGAACTTAGTGGCATCCTAAACGTGGCTATTGGACTTCTGTATAGTCCCAGTAGTGCACAGATATTTGCAGCACGTCTGCCTGCATTTCACACTCAAACTCATTGTTACTAAGCCATTATACTAGCAAACACTGAGTGAACTTAGTGGTATCCTAAAAGTGGCTGTTGGACTTCTGTATTGTCCCACTAGCGCAAAGATATTTGCAGCACGTCTGCCTGCATTGCACACTCAAACTCATTGTTACTAAGCCATTATACTAGCAAACACTGAGTGAACTTAGTGGCATCCTAAACGTGGCTATTGGACTTCTGTATAGTCCCAGTAGTGCACAGATATTTGCAGCACGTCTGCCGGCATTGCACACTCAAACTCATTGTTACTAAGCCATTATACTAGCAAACACTGAGTAAACTTAGTGGCATCCTAAACGTGGCTATTGGACTTCTGTATAGTCTGTCACGCTCCCCGGGTCCCCTGCGCTGCTCCCCGGCTCACCTGTCACGCTCCCCGGCGTCCTGGTCCCCGCTCCCGGCGCCCGTCGGCTTCTCAGCCCCAGCCCGGCCCTGCTGCTTCCTCCTCGCAGCTTCCTGCTCTGGCTTCTGGCACTCGGGCCGCGCGCATGCGCATTAGAGCGCGCGCGCGGTCATTGACCCTTTCTTAAAGGGCCAGCGTCCATTAACAGGAAATGATGCAAACAGGTACAGGGTATAAAGGGGTTTGATGTCCAAGAGGGCGGGGCCTGATCTTCGTGTTTCTTAAGCTAGGAGTCAGGTCTCCTGGTGTCTCTATGATATACTCACCTATCTCTCTTGTAGAGCCGTGCCTGCCTCGCCATCCGGTCCTGCCGAATTCCGAAACCCCCAAACGCTGTCCATCTGCCATCTTGACAGTCCGTACCATCTCGGATCCCTGCGGTGACCCGTCATCTCGCTCCAAAGGTTCCGGACCCCGCCTGACATCTTCTCGGCTTCCGAACCTGAGCTGCGTCACCCGGACTACCATCAGTGACTCCGTGGTCCCAGGGACTTCTCTGTTATACTCGTATGCACGGACTGTTCTGCTGCCTATAGTGCTCCAGCTACCGGACCCCTTACCACCATCTAGGAGTTCGGCCCAGTGGATCCACCTCCTGGGTCTACCCGTCCACCTGGCCCTGACATAGTCCCAGTAGTGCACAGATATTTGCAGCACGTCTGCCTGCATTGCACACTTAAACTCATTGTTACTAAGCCATTATACTAGCAAACACTGAGTGAACCTAGTGGCATCCTAAACGTGGCTATTGGACTTCTGTATAGTCCCAATAGTGCACAGATATTTGCAGCACGTCTGCCTACATTGCACACTCAAACTCATTATAAGCCATTATACTAGCAAACACTGAGTGAACTTAGTGGCATCCTAAACGTGGCTATTGGACTTCTGTATAGTCCCAGTAGTGCACAGATATTTGCAGCATGTCTGCCTGCATTGCACACTCAAACTCATTGTTACTAAGCCATTATACTAGCAAACACTGAGTGTACCTAGTGGCACCCTAAACGTGGCTTTTGGACTTCTGTATAGTCCCACTAGTGCAAAGATATTTGCAGCACGTCTGCCTGCATTGCACACTCAAACTCATTATAACTAAACCATTATACTAGCAAACACTGAGTGTACCTAGTGGCATCCTAAACGTGGCTATTGGACTTCTGTATAGTCCCAATAGTGCACAGATATTTGCAGCACGTCTGCCTACATTGCACACTCAAACTCATTATAAGCCATTATACTAGCAAACACTGAGTGAACTTAGTGGCATCCTAAACGTGGCTATTGGACTTCTGTATTGTCCCACTAGCGTAAAGATATTTGCAGCACGTCTGCCTGCATTGCACACTCAAGCTCATTGTTACTAAGCCATTATAATAGCAAACACTGAGTGTACCTAGTGGCACCCTAAACGTGGCTTTTGGACTTCTGTATAGTCCCACTAGTGCAAAGATATTTGCAGCACGTCTGCCTGCATTGCACACTCAAACTCATTATAACTAAACCATTATACTAGCAAACACTGAGTGAACTTAGTGGCATCCTAAACGTGGCTATTGGACTTCTGTATAGTCCCACTAGTGCAAAGATATTTGCAGCACGTCTGCCTGCTTTGCACACTCAAACTCATTATAACTAAACCATTATACTAGCAAACACTGAGTGAACTTAGTGGCATCCTAAACGTGGCTATTGGACTTCTGTATAGTCCCAGTAGTGCACAGATATTTGCAGCACGTCTGCCTGCATTGCACACTCAAACTCATTGTTACTAAGCCATTATACTAGCAAACACTGGGTGAACTTAGTGGCATCCTAAACGTGGCTATTGGACTTCTGTATTGTCCCACTAGCGTAAAGATTTTTGCAGCACGTCTGCCTGCATTGCACACTCAAACTCATTGTTACTAAGCCATTATAATAGCAAACACTGAGTGTACCTAGTGGCATCCTAAACGTGGCTATCGGACTTCTGTATAGTCCCACTAGTGCAAAGATATTTGCAGCACGTCTGCCTGCATTGCACACTCAAACTCATTGTTACTAAGCCATTATACTAGCAAACACTGAGTGAACTTAGTGGCATCCTAAACGTGGCTATTGGACTTCTGTATAGTCCCAGTAGTGCACAGATATTTGCAGCACGTCTGCCTGCATTGCACATTCAAACTCATTGTTACTAAGCCATTATACTAGCAAACACTGAGTGAACTTAGTGGCATCCTAAAAGTGGCTGTTGGACTTCTGTATTGTCCCACTAGTGCAAAGATATTTGCAGCACGTCTGCCTGCATTGCACACTCAAACTCATTGTTATTAAGCCATTATACTAGCAAACACTGAGTGAACTTAGTGGCATCCTAAACGTGGCTATTGGACTTCTGTATAATCCCAGTAGTGCACAGAAATTTGCAGCACGTCTGCCTGCATTTCTCACTCAAACTCATTGTTACTAAGCCATTATACTAGCAAACACTGAGTGAACTTAGTGGCATCCTAAACGTGGCTATTGGACTTCTGTATAGTTCCAGTAGTGCACAGATATTTGCAGCACGTCTGCCTGCATTGCACACTCAAACTTATTGTTACTAAGCCATTATACTAGCAAACACTGAGTGAACTTAGTGGCATCCTAAACGTGGCTATTGGACTTCTGTATAGTCCCAGTAGTGCACAGATATTTGCAGCACGTCTGCCTGCATTGCACACTCAAACTCATTGTTACTAAGCCATTATACTAGCAAACACTGAGTGAACTTAGTGGCATTCTAAACGTTGCTATTGGACGTCTGTATAGTCCCACTAGTGCAAAGATATTTTCTGCACGTCTGCCTGCATTGCACACTCAAACTCATTATAACTAAACCATTATACTAGCAAACACTGAGTGAACTTAGTGGCATCCTAAACGTGGCTATTGGACTTCTGTATAGTCCCAGTAGTGCACAGATATTTGCAGCACGTCTGCCAGCATTGCACACTCAAACTCATTGTTACTAAGCCATTATACTAGCAAACACTGAGTGAACTTAGTGGCATCCTAAAAGTGGCTGTTGGACTTCTGTATTGTCCCACTAGTGCAAAGATATTTGCAGCACTTCTGCCTGCATTGCACGCTCAAACTCATTGTTACTAAGCCATTATACTAGCAAACACTGAGTGAACTTAGTGGCATCCTAAACGTGGCTATTGGACTTCTGTATAATCCAAGTAGTGCACAGAAATTTGCAGCACGTCTGCCTGCATTGCACACTCAAACTCATTGTTACTAAGCCATTATACTAGCAAACACTTAGTGAACCTAGTGGTATCCTAAACGTGGCTATTGGACTTCTGTATAGTCCAAATAGTGCACAGATATTTGCAGCACGTCTGCCTGCATTGCACACTCAAACTCATTATAAGCCATTATACTAGCAAACACTGAGTGAACTTAGTGGCATCCTAAACGTGGCTATTGGACTTCTGTATAGTCCCAGTAGTGCACAGATATTTGCAGCACGTCTGCCTGCATTGCACACTCAAACTCATTGTTACTAAGCCATTATACTAGCAAACACTGAGTGAACTTAGTGGCATCCTAAAAGTGGCTGTTGGACTTCTGTATTGTCCCACTAGTGCAAAGATATTTGCAGCACGTCTGCCTGCATTGCACACTCAAACTCATTGTTACTAAGCCATTATACTAGCAAACACTGAGTGACCTTAGTGGCATCCTAAACGTGGCTATTGGACTTCTGTATAGTCCCAGTAGTGCACAGATATTTGCAGCACGTCTGCCTGCATTGCACACTCAAACTCATTGTTACTAAGCCATTATACTAGCAAACACTGAGTGAACAAAGTGGCATCCTAAAGGTGGCTATTGGACTTCTGTATAGTCCCACTAGTGCACAGATATTTTTAGCACCTCTGCCTGCATTGCAAACTCAAACTCATTGTAAGCCATTATACTAGCAAACACTGAGTGAACTTAGTGGCATCCTAAACGTGGCTATTGGACTTCTGTATAATCCCAGTAGTGCACAGAAATTTGCAGCACATCTGCCTGCATTGCACACTCAAACTCATTGTTACTAAGCCATTATACTAGAAAACACTGAGTGAACTTAGTGGCATCCTAAAAGTGGCTGTTGGACTTCTGTATTGTCCCACTAGTGCAAAGATATTTGCAGCACTTCTGCCTGCATTGCACACTCAAACTCATTGTTACTAAGCCATTATACTAGCAAACACTGAGTGAACTTAGTGGAATCCTAAACGTGGCTTTTGGACTTCTGTATAGTCCCAGTAGTGCACAGATATTTGCAGCACGTCTGCCTGCATTGCACACTCAAACTCATTGTTACTAAGCCATTATACTAGCAAACACTGAGTGAACCTAGTGGCATCCTAAACGTGGCTATTGGACTTCTGTAGAGTCCCACTAGTGCACAGATATTTGCAGCACGTCTGCCTGCATTGCACACTCAAACTCATTATAAGTCATTATACTAGCAAACACTGAGTGAACTTAGTGGCATCCTAAACGTGGCTATTTGACTTCTGTATAGTCCCAGTAGTGCACAGATATTTGCAGCAAGTCTGCCTGCATTGCACACTCAAACTCAATGTTACTAAGCCATTATACTAGCAAACACTGAGTGAACCTAGTGGCATCCTAAACATGGCTATTGGACTTCTGTATAGTCCCACTAGTGCACAGATATTTGCAGCACGTCTGCCTGCATTGCACACTCCAACTCAATGTTACTAAGCCATTATTCTAGCCAACACTGAGTTAACATAGTGGCATCCTAAACGTGGCTATTGGACTTCTGTATAGTCCCACTAGTGCAAAGATATTTGGAGCACCTCTGCCTGCATTGCACACTCAAACTCATTGTAAGCCATTATAATAGCAAACACTGAGTGAACTTAGTGGCATCCTAAACGTGGCTATTGGACTTCTGTATAGTCCCACTAGTGTACAGATATTTGCAGCACGTCTGCCTGCATTGCACACTCAAACTTCTTGTTACTAAGCCATTATACTAGCAAACACTGAGTGAACTTAGTGGCATCCTAAAAGTGGCTGTTGGACTTCTGTATAGTCCCACTAGTGCAGAGATATTTGGAGCACCTCTGCCTGCATTGCACACTCAAACTCATTGTAAGCCATTATACTAGCAAACACTGAGTGAACTTAGTGGCATCCTAAACGTGGCTATTGGACTTCTGTATAATCCCAGTAGTGCACAGAAATTTGCAGCACGTCTGCCTGCATTGCACACTCAAACTCATTGTTACTAAGCCATTATACTAGCAAACACTGAGTGAACCTAGTGGCATCCTAAACGTGGCTATTGGACTTCTGTATAGTCCAAATAGTGCACAGATATTTGCAGCACGTCTGCCTGCATTGCACACTCAAACTTATTGTTACTAAGCCATTATACTAGCAAACACTGAGTGAACTTAGTGGCATCCTAAACGTGGCTATTGGACTTCTGTATAGTCCCAGTAGTGCACAGATATTTGCAGCACGTCTGCCTGCATTGCACACTCAAACTCATTGTTACTAAGCCATTATACTAGCAAACACTGAGTGAACTTAGTGGCATCCTAAACGTTGCTATTGGACGTCTGTATAGTCCCACTAGTGCAAAGATATTTGCTGCACGTCTGCCTGCATTGCACACTCAAACTCATTATAACTAAACCATTATACTAGCAAACACTGAGTGAACTTAGTGGCATCCTAAACGTGGCTATTGGACTTCTGTATAGTCCCAGTAGTGCACAGATATTTGCAGCACGTCTGCCAGCATTGCACACTCAAACTCATTGTTACTAAGCCATTATACTAGCAAACACTGAGTGAACTTAGTGGCATCCTAAAAGTGGCTGTTGGACTTCTGTATTGTCCCACTAGTGCAAAGATATTTGCAGCACTTCTGCCTGCATTGCACACTCAAACTCATTGTTACTAAGCCATTATACTAGCAAACACTGAGTGAACTTAGTGGCATCCTAAACGTGGCTATTGGACTTCTGTATAATCCAAGTAGTGCACAGAAATTTGCAGCACGTCTGCCTGCATTGCACACTCAAACTCATTGTTACTAAGCCATTATACTAGCAAACACTTAGTGAACCTAGTGGCATCCTAAACGTGGCTATTGGACTTCTGTATAGTCCAAATAGTGCACAGATATTTGCAGCACGTCTGCCTGCATTGCACACTCAAACTCATTATAAGCCATTATACTAGCAAACACTGAGTGAACTTAGTGGCATCCTAAACGTGGCTATTGGACTTCTGTATAGTCCCAGTAGTGCACAGATATTTGCAGCACGTCTGCCTGCATTGCACACTCAAACTCATTGTTACTAAGCCATTATACTAGCAAACACTGAGTGAACTTAGTGGCATCCTAAACGTTGCTATTGGACGTCTGTATAGTCCCACTAGTGCAAAGATATTTGCTGCACGTCTGCCTGCATTGCACACTCAAACTCATTGTTACTAAGCCATTATACTAGCAAACACTGAGTGAACTTAGTGGCATCCTAAACGTGGCTATTGGACTTCTGTATAGTCCCAGTAGTGCACAGATATTTGCAGCACGTCTGCCTGCATTGCACACTCAAACTCATTGTTACTAAGCCATTATACTAGCAAACACTGAGTGAACCTAGTGGCATCCTAAACGTGGCTATTGGACTTCTGTATAGTCCCACTAGTGCACAGATATTTGCAGCACGTCTGCCTGCATTGCACACTCAAACTCATTATAAGTCATTATACTAGCAAACACTGAGTGAACTTAGTGGCATCCTAAACGTGGCTATTTGACTTCTGTATAGTCCCAGTAGTGCACAGATATTTGCAGCAAGTCTGCCTGCATTGCACACTCAAACTCAATGTTACTAAGCCATTATACTAGTAAACACTGAGTGAACCTAGTGGCATCCTAAACATGGCTATTGGACTTCTGTATAGTCCCACTAGTGCACAGATATTTGCAGCACGTCTGCCTGCATTGCACACTCCAACTCAATGTTACTAAGCCATTATACTAGCCAACACTGAGTGAACATAGTGGCATCCTAAACGTGGCTATTGGACTTCTGTATAGTCCCACTAGTGCACAGATATTTGGAGCACCTCTGCCTGCATTGCACACTCAAACTCATTGTAAGCCATTATAATAGCAAACACTGAGTGAACTTAGTGGCATCCTAAACGTGGCTATTGGACTTCTGTATAGTCCCACTAGTGCACAGATATTTGCAGCACGTCTGCCTGCATTGCACACTCAAACTTCTTGTTACTAAGCCATTATACTAGCAAACACTGAGTGAACTTAGTGGCATCCTAAAAGTGGCTGTTGGACTTCTGTATAGTCCCACTAGTGCAGAGATATTTGGAGCACCTCTGCCTGCATTGCACACTCAAACTCATTGTAAGCCATTATACTAGCAAACACTGAGTGAACTTAGTGGCATCCTAAACGTGGCTATTGGACTTCTGTATAATCCCAGTAGTGCACAGAAATTTGCAGCACGTCTGCCTGCATTGCACACTCAAACTCATTGTTACTAAGCCATTATACTAGCAAACACTGAGTGAACCTAGTGGCATCCTAAACGTGGCTATTGGACTTCTGTATAGTCCAAATAGTGCACAGATATTTGCAGCACGTCTGCCTGCATTGCACACTCAAACTTATTGTTACTAAGCCATTATACTAGCAAACACTGAGTGAACTTAGTGGCATCCTAAACGTGGCTATTGGACTTCTGTATAGTCCCAGTAGTGCACAGATATTTGCAGCACGTCTGCCTGCATTGCACACTCAAACTCATTGTTACTAAGCCATTATACTAGCAAACACTGAGTGAACTTAGTGGCATCCTAAACGTTGCTATTGGACGTCTGTATAGTCCCACTAGTGCAAAGATATTTGCTGCACGTCTGCCTGCATTGCACACTCAAACTCATTATGACTAAACCATTATACTAGCAAACACTGAGTGAACTTAGTGGCATCCTAAACGTGGCTATTGGACTTCTGTATAGTCCCAGTAGTGCACAGATATTTGCAGCACGTCTGCCAGCATTGCACACTCAAACTCATTGTTACTAAGCCATTATACTAGCAAACACTGAGTGAACTTAGTGGCATCCTAAAAGTGGCTGTTGGACTTCTGTATTGTCCCACTAGTGCAAAGATATTTGCAGCACTTCTGCCTGCATTGCACACTCAAACTCATTGTTACTAAGCCATTATACTAGCAAACACTGAGTGAACTTAGTGGCATCCTAAACGTGGCTATTGGACTTCTGTATAATCCAAGTAGTGCACAGAAATTTGCAGCACGTCTGCCTGCATTGCACACTCAAACTCATTGTTACTAAGCCATTATACTAGCAAACACTTAGTGAACCTAGTGGCATCCTAAACGTGGCTATTGGACTTCTGTATAGTCCAAATAGTGCACAGATATTTGCAGCACGTCTGCCTGCATTGCACACTCAAACTCATTATAAGCCATTATACTAGCAAACACTGAGTGAACTTAGTGGCATCCTAAACGTGGCTATTTGACTTCTGTATAGTCCCAGTAGTGCACAGATATTTGCAGCAAGTCTGCCTGCATTGCACACTCAAACTCAATGTTACTAAGCCATTATACTAGTAAACACTGAGTGAACCTAGTGGCATCCTAAACATGGCTATTGGACTTCTGTATAGTCCCACTAGTGCACAGATATTTGCAGCACGTCTGCCTGCATTGCACACTCCAGCTCAATGTTACTAAGCCATTATACTAGCAAACACTGAGTGAACTTAGTGGCATCCTAAACGTGGCTATTGGACTTCTGTATAGTCCCACTAGTGCACAGATATTTGGAGCACCTCTGCCTGCATTGCACACTCAAACTCATTGTAAGCCATTATACTAGCAAACACTGAGTGAACGTAGTGGCATCCTAAACGTGGCTATTGGACTTCTGTATAATCCCAGTAGTGCACAGAAATTTGCAGCACGTCTGCCTGCATTGCACACTCAAACTCATTGTTACTAAGCCATTATACTAGCAAACACTGAGTGATCTTAGTGGCATCCTAAACGTGGCTATTGGACTTCTGTATAGTCCCAGTAGTGCACAGATATTTGCAGCACGTCTGCCTGCATTGCACACTCAAACTTCTTGTTACTAAGCCATTATACTAGCAAACACTGAGTGAACTTAGTGGCATCCTAAAAGTGGCTGTTGGACTTCTGTATAGTCCCACTAGTGCACAGATATTTGGAGCACCTCTGCCTGCATTGCACACTCAAACTCATTGTAAGCCATTATACTAGCAAACACTGAGTGAACTTAGTGGCATCCTAAACGTGGCTATTGGACTTCTGTATAATCCCAGTAGTGCACAGAAATTTGCAGCACGTCTGCCTGCATTGCACACTCAAACTCATTGTTACTAAGCCATTATACTAGCAAACACTGAGTGAACTTAGTGGCATCCTAAACGTGGCTATTGGACTTCTGTATAGTCCCACTAGTGCACAGATATTTGCAGCATGTCTGCCTGCATTGCACACTCAAACTCATTATAAGCCATTATACTAGCAAACACTGAGTGAACGTAGTGGCATCCTAAACGTGGCTATTGGACTTCTGTATAATCCCAGTAGTGCACAGAAATTTGCAGCACGTCTGCCTGCATTGCACACTCAAACTCATTGTTACTAAGCCATTATACTAGCAAACACTGAGTGATCTTAGTGGCATCCTAAACGTGGCTATTGGACTTCTGTATAGTCCCAGTAGTGCACAGATATTTGCAGCACGTCTGCCTGCATTGCACCCTCAAACTTCTTGTTACTAAGCCATTATACTAGCAAACACTGAGTGAACTTAGTGGCATCCTAAAAGTGGCTGTTGGACTTCTGTATAGTCCCACTAGTGCACAGATATTTGGAGCACCTCTGCCTGCATTGCACACTCAAACTCATTGTAAGCCATTATACTAGCAAACACTGAGTGAACTTAGTGGCATCCTAAACGTGGCTATTGGACTTCTGTATAATCCCAGTAGTGCACAGAAATTTGCAGCACGTCTGCCTGCATTGCACACTCAAACTCATTGTTACTAAGCCATTATACTAGCAAACACTGAGTGAACCTAGTGGCATCCTAAACGTGGCTATTGGACTTCTGTATAGTCCAAATAGTGCACAGATATTTGCAGCATGTCTGCCTGCATTGCACACTCAAACTCATTATAAGCCATTATACTAGCAAACACTGAGTGAACTTAGTGGCATCCTAAACGTGGCTATTGGACTTCTGTATAGTCCCAGTAGTGCACAGATATTTGCAGCACGTCTGCCTGCATTGCACACTCAAACTCATTATAACTAAACCATTATACTAGCAAACACTGAGTGAACTTAGTGGCATCCTAAACGTGGCTATTGGACTTCTGTATAGTCCCAGTAGTGCACAGATATTTGCAGCACGTCTGCCTGCATTGCACACTCAAACTCATTGTTACTAAGCCATTATACTAGCAAACACTGAGTGAACTTAGTGGCATCCTAAACGTTGCTATTGGACGTCTGTATAGTCCCACTAGTGCAAAGATATTTGCTGCACGTCTGCCTGCATTGCACACTCAAACTCATTGTAAGCCATTATACTAGCAAACACTGAGTGAACGTAGTGGCATCCTAAACGTGGCTATTGGACTTCTGTATAATCCCAGTAGTGCACGGAAATTTGCAGCACGTCTGCCTGCATTGCACACTCAAACTCATTGTTACTAAGCCATTATATTAGCAAACACTGAGTGATCTTAGTGGCATCCTAAACGTGGCTATTGGACTTCTGTATAGTCCCAGTAGTGCACAGATATTTGCAGCACGTCTGCCTGCATTGCACACTCAAACTTCTTGTTACTAAGCCATTATACTAGCAAACACTGAGTGAACTTAGTGGCATCCTAAAAGTGGCTGTTGGACTTCTGTATAGTCCCACTAGTGCACAGATATTTGGAGCACCTCTGCCTGCATTGCACACTCAAACTCATTGTAAGCCATTATACTAGCAAACACTGAGTGAACTTAGTGGCATCCTAAACGTGGCTATTGGACTTCTGTATAATCCCAGTAGTGCACAGAAATTTGCAGCACGTCTGCCTGCATTGCACACTCAAACTCATTGTTACTAAGCCATTATACTAGCAAACACTGAGTGAACCTAGTGGCATCCTAAACGTGGCTATTGGACTTCTGTATAGTCCAAATAGTGCACAGATATTTGCAGCATGTCTGCCTGCATTGCACACTCAAACTCATTATAAGCCATTATACTAGCAAACACTGAGTGAACTTAGTGGCATCCTAAACGTGGCTATTGGACTTCTGTATAGTCCCAGTAGTGCACAGATATTTGCAGCACGTCTGCCTGCATTGCACACTCAAACTCATTATAACTAAACCATTATACTAGCAAACACTGAGTGAACTTAGTGGCATCCTAAACGTGGCTATTGGACTTCTGTATAGTCCCAGTAGTGCACAGATATTTGCAGCACGTCTGCCTGCATTGCACACTCAAACTCATTGTTACTAAGCCATTATACTAGCAAACACTGAGTGAACTTAGTGGCATCCTAAAAGTGGCTGTTGGACTTCTGTATTGTCCCACTAGTGCAAAGATATTTGCAGCACGTCTGCCTGCATTGCACACTCAAACTCATTGTTACTAAGCCATTATACTAGCAAACACTGAGTGAACTTAGTGGCATCCTAAACGTGGCTATTGGACTTCTGTATAGTCCCAGTAGTGCACAGATATTTGCAGCACGTCTGCCTGCATTGCACACTCAAACTCATTGTTACTAAGCAATTATACTAGCAAACACTGAGTGAACCTAGTGGCATCCTAAACGTGGCTATTGGACTTCTGTATAGTCCCACTAGTGCACAGATATTTGCAGCACGTCTGCCTGCATTGCACACTCAAACTCATTATAAGTCATTATACTAGCAAACACTGAGTGAACCTAGTGGCATCCTAAACGTGGCTATTTGACTTCTGTATAGTCCCAGTAGTGCACAGATATTTGCAGCAAGTCTGCCTGCATTGCACACTCAAACTCAATGTTACTAAGCCATTATACTAGCAAACACTGAGTGAACCTAGTGGCATCCTAAACGTGGCTATTGGACTTCTGTATAGTCCCACTAGTGCAAAGGTATTTGCAGCACGTCTGCCTGAATTGCACACTCAAACTCATTTGTTACTAAGCCACTATACTAACAAACACTAAGGAAACTTAGTGGCATCCGAAAAGTGGCTATTGGACTTCTGTATTGTCCCACTAGCGCAAAGATATTTGCAGCACGTCTGCCTGCATTGCACACTCAAACTCATTGTTACTAAGCCATTATACTAGCAAACACTGAGTGAACTTAGTGGCATCCTAAACGTGGCTATTGGACTTCTGTATAGTCCCAGTAGTGCACAGATATTTGCAGCACGTCTGCCTGCATTGCACACTCAAACTCATTGTTACTAAGCCATTATACTAGCAAACACTGAGTGAACCTAGTGGCATCCTAAACGTGGCTATTGGACTTCTGTATGGTCCCACTAGTGCACAGATATTTGCAGCACGTCTGCCTGCATTGCACACTCAAACTCATTATAAGCCATTATACTAGCAAACACTGAGTGAACTTAGTGGCATCCTAAACGTGGCTGTTGGACTTCTGTATAGTCCCAGTAGTGCACAGATATTTGCAGCATGTCTGCCTGCATTGCACACTCAAACTCATTGTTACTAAGCCATTATACTAGCAAACACTAAGTGAACTTAGTGGCATACTAAAGGTGGCTATTGGACTTCTGTATAGTCCCACTAGCGCAAAGATATTTGCAGCACGTCTGCCTGCATTGCACACTCAAACTCATTATAAGTCATTATACTAGCAAACACTGAGTGAACCTAGTGGCATCCTAAACGTGGCTATTTGACTTCTGTATAGTCCCAGTAGTGCACAGATATTTGCAGCAAGTCTACCTGCATTGCACACTCAAACTCAATGTTACTAAGCCATTATACTAGCAAACACTGAGTGAACCTAGTGGCATCCTAAACGTGGCTATTGGACTTCTGTATAGTCCCACTAGTGCAAAGGTATTTGCAGCACGTCTGCCTGAATTGCACACTCAAACTCATTTGTTACTAAGCCACTATACTAGCAAACACTAAGGAAACTTAGTGGCATCTGAAACGTGGCTATTGGACTTCTGAATAGTCCAAATAGTGCACAGATATTTGCAGCACGTCTGCCTGCATTGCACACTCAAACTCATTGTTACTAAGCCATTATACTAGCAAACACTGAGTGAACTTAGTGGCATCCTAAACGTGGCTATTGGACTTCTGTATAGTCCCAGTAGTGCACAGATATTTGCAGCACGTCTGCCTGCATTGCACACTCAAACTCATTGTTACTAAGCCATTATACTAGCAAACACTGAGTGAACTTAGTGGCATCCTAAAAGTGGCTGTTGGACTTCTGTATTGTCCCACTAGTGCAAAGATATTTGCAGCACGTCTGCCTGCATTGCACACTCAAACTCATTGTTACTAAGCCATTATACTAGCAAACACTGAGTGAACTTAGTGGCATCCTAAACGTGGCTATTGGACTTCTGTATAGTCCCAGTAGTGCACAGATATTTGCAGCACGTCTGCCTGCATTGCACACTCAAACTCATTATAAGTCATTATACTAGCAAACACTGAGTGAACCTAGTGGCATCCTAAACGTGGCTATTTGACTTCTGTATAGTCCCAGTAGTGCACAGATATTTGCAGCAAGTCTGCCTGCATTGCACACTCAAACTCAATGTTACTAAGCCATTATACTAGCAAACACTGAGTGAACCTAGTGGCATCCTAAACGTGGCTATTGGACTTTTGTATAGTCCCACTAGTGCACAGATATTTGCAGCACGTCTGCCTGCATTGCACACTCAAAAACATTACAAGCCATTATACTAGCAAAAACTGAGTGAACTTAGTGGCATCCTAAACGTGGCTATTGGACTTCTGTATAGTCCCACTAGTGCAAAGGTATTTGCAGCACGTCTGCCTGAATTGCACACTCAAACTCATTTGTTACTAAGCCACTATACTAGCAAACACTAAGGAAACTTAGTGGCATCCGAAAAGTGGCTGTTGGACTTCTGTATTGTCCCAATAGCGCAAAGATATTTGCAGCACGTCTGCCTGCATTGCACACTCAAACTCATTGTTACTAAGCCATTATACTAGCAAACACTGAGTGAACTTAGTGGCATCCTAAACGTGGCTATTGGACTTCTGTATAGTCCCAGTAGTGCACAGATATTTGCAGCATGTCTGCCTGCATTGCACACTCAAACTCATTGTTACTAAGCCATTACACTAGCAAACACTGAGTGAACTTAGTGGCATACTAAACGTGGCTATTGGACTTCTGTATAGTCCCACTAGCGCAAAGATATTTGCAGCACGTCTGCCTGCATTGCACACTCTAACTCATTTGTTACTAAGCCATTATACTAGCAAACACTGAGTGAACTTAGTGGCATCCTAAACATGGCTATTGGACTTCTGTATAGTCCCACTAGTGCACAGATATTTGGAGCACCTCTGCCTGCATTGCAGACTCAAACTCATTGTTACTAAGCCATTATACTAGCAAACACAGAGTGAGCTTAGTGGCATCCTAAACGTGGCTATTTGACTTCTGTATAGTCCAAGTAGTACACAGATATTTGCAGCAAGTCTGCCTGCATTGCACACTCAAACTCAATGTTACTAAGCCATTATACTAGCAAACACTGAGTGAACCTAGTGGCATCCTAAACGTGGCTATTGGACTTCTGTATAGTCCCACTAGTGCACAGATATTTGCAGCACGTCTGCCTGCATTGCACACTCAAGCTCATTATAAGCCATTATACTAGCAAACACTGAGTGAACTTAGTGGCATCCTAAACGTGGCTATTGGACTTCTGTATAGTCCCACTAGTGCAAAGGTATTTGCAGCACGTCTGCCTGAATTGCACACTCAAACTCATTTGTTACTAAGCCATTATACTAGCAAACACTAAGGAAACTTAGTGGCATCCGAAAAGTGGCTGTTGGACTTCTGTATTGTCCCACTAGCGCAAAGATATTTGCAGCACGTCTGCCTGCATTGAACACTCAAACTCATTGTTACTAAGCCATTATACTAGCAAACACTGAGTGAACTTAGTGGCATCCTAAACGTGGCTATTGGACTTCTGTATAGTCCCAGTAGTGCACAGATATTTGCAGCACGTCTGCCTGCATTGCACACTCAAACTCATTGTTACTAAGCCATTATACTAGCAAACACTGAGTGAACCTAGTGGCATCCTAAACGTGGCTATTGGACTTCTGTATAGTCCCACTAGTGCACAGATATTTGCAGCACGTCTGCCTGCATTGCACACTCAAACTCATTATAAGCCATTTTACTAGCAAACACTGAGTGAACTTAGTGGCATCCTAAACGTGGCTATTGGACTTCTGTATAGTCCCAGTAGTGCACAGATATTTGCAGCATGTCTGCCTGCATTGCACACTCAAACTCATTATAAGCCATTATACTAGCAAACACTGAGTGAACCTAGTGGCATCCTAAACGTGGCTATTGGACTTCTGTATAGTCCCAGTAGTGCACAGATATTTGCAGTACGTCTGCCTGCTTTGCACACTCAAACTCATTATAAGCCATTATACTAGCAAACACTGAGTGAACTTAGTGGCATCCTAAACGTGGCTATTGGACTTCTGTATAGTCCCAGTAGTGCACAGATATTTGCAGCACGTCTGCCTGCATTGCACACTCAAACTCATTGTTACTAAGCCATTATACTAGCAAACACTGAGTGAACTTAGTGGCATCCTAAACGTTGCTATTGGACTTCTGTATAGTCCCAGTAGTGCACAGATATTTGCAGCACGTCTGCCTGCATTGCACACTCAAACTCATTATAACTAAACCATTATACTAGCAAACACTGAGTGAACTTAGTGGCATCCTAAACGTTGCTATTGGACTTCTGTATAGTCCCACTAGTGCAAAGATATTTGCAGCACGTCTGCCTGCATTGCACACTCAAACTCATTATAACTAAACCATTATACTAGCAAACACTGAGTGAACTTAGTGGCATCCTAAACGTGGCTATTGGACTTCTGTATAGTTCCAGTAGTGCACAGATATTTGCAGCACGTCTGCCTGCATTGCACACTCAAACTCATTATAAGCCATTATACTAGCAAACACTGAGTGAACTTAGTGGCATCCTAAACGTGGCTATTGGACTTCTGTATAGTCCCAGTAGTGCACAGATATTTGCAGCACGTCTGCCTGCATTGCACACTCAAACTCAATGTTACTAAGCCATTATACTAGCAAACACTGAGTGAACCTAGTGGCATCCTAAACGTGGCTATTGGACTTCTGTATAGTCCCAGTAGTGCACAGATATTTGCAGCACGTCTGCCTGCATTGCACACTCAAACTCATTATAAGCCATTATACTAGCAAACACTGAGTGAACTTAGTGGCATCCTAAACGTGACTATTGGACTTCTGTATAGTCCCACTAGTGCAAAGGTATTTGCAGCACGTCTGCCTGAATTGCACACTCAAACTCATTTGTTACTAAGCCATTATACTAGCAAACACTAAGGAAACTTGGTGGCATCCGAAAAGTGGCTGTTGGACTTCTGTATAGTCCCACTAGTGCACAGATATTTGCAGCACGTCTGCCTGCATTGCACACTCAAACTCATTGTTACTAAGCCATTATACTAGCAAACACTCAGTGAACTTAGTGGCATCCTAAACGTGGTAATGGACTTCTGTATAGTCCCACTAGTGCAAAGATATTTGCAGCACGTCTGCCTGCATTGCACACTCAAACTCATTTGTTACTAAGCCATTATACTAGCAAACACTGAGGAAATTTAGTGGCATCCTAAAAGTGGCTGATGGACTTCTGTATTGTCCCACTAGCGCAGGGGTCAGGAACCTTTTTGGCTAAGAGAGCCGTAAACGCCACATATTTTGAAATATAATTCCGCGAGAGCCGTACAATATGTTTAAAGGGCCATTGACAGATCAATCGCTCCAATGTTCACTTAGTACAGCAAGGAATGCTCCTCCCTGCTGTATAAAGCCACAACTGGACTGAAACAATGGTAATTAGCAGTAAAAAAATCAAATAAATAACTTACATTGTGAACTTGCGATGCATGACATCAGTCCAGCAGTCTGGCTTCTTCTTTTTCCTGCGCATGACTGGAAGCTGGCATTCTTCCCACCTGATGTTGAGAGAATGCCAGCTTTGAGGCATTGCTTCATTCGTGCATATAAAAGGCAGGCAAAAGGGGGGAGGTAGCACGCTGGACAACGGCACCGTTTCACACCACTAGGGGTGCTTCCACGGGTCCGTCACACACACTACACCCCCATATGTCCCACATCCTGCTCCCCATACAGCCTGCACCCCCCATATCACACACACTACACCCCCATGTCACACACCCTGCTCCCCATACAGCCTGCACCCCCATATTACACACACTACACCCCCATATCTCACACACCCTACACACCCATATGTCACACACCCTGCTCCATATACAGCCTGCACCCCCTATATCACACACACTACACCCCCATATCTCACACACCCTACACACCCATATGTCACACACCCTGCTCCATATACAGCCTGTACCCCCTATATCACACACACTACACCCCCATATATCACACACCCTGCTCCTCATACAGCCTGTACCCCCCGTATCACACACACTACACCCCCATATGTCACACACCCTGCTCCCCATACAGCCTGCACCCCCATAACACACACTACACCCCCATATGTCACACACCCTGCTCCCCATACAGCCTGCACCCCCCATATCACATACACACTACACCCCCATATGTCACACATCCTGCTCCCCATACAGCCTGCACCCCCCATAACACACACACTGCACCCCCATGTCACGCATCCTGCTCCACATACAGCCTGCACCCCCATATCACACACACTACACCCCCATATCTCACACACCCTGCTCCCCATACAGCCTGCACCCCCATATCACACACACTACACCCCCATATCCCACACACCCTGACCCACATACCTCACCCTGCATGTAATCCAATTTACCCCTCTCAAAAACTCTGCACCCCTTCACATGCTTCTGTCACAGTCTGCAGCCCTCATATGCCCCTCACCCTGCACTGCCCACGACAGAGTACAGTACACTATAGCCCTGGGCGACACACTTACATGGCAGGCCAGCGAGCAGCACATAACGAGCCAGTGAGCAATACGTGACAGGCCAGTGAACCTCACATCATAGGCCACCAAGCTGCAGGTCTGCAACCCCTGGTCTACACAGACTACCTTACTCTACAAGTGCCCCTGCCCCATAGAGGTCAATAGGTATGGTTTGTTGGACAGCCATGCTCCCATAGGGTGTTCCACACATGGTGAGGGTTATCGCTCACTTGTGAGGTGAGTACCCCACTTGTGACAGGACACAATACGCAGTGACGGGCAGGCGGCCACAACACATGCATTGCCCGCGCCGCTCACACTGTGCACTGCACTACAGTACACGCAGCCTGAAGCTGGCGGCCTCCGTCACCAGGCGCCATTGTGAAGTCTCGCGAGACCCTGAGTCAGCGGCCGGCGTCCACCATTGTTGTGCTGCTGTTCTGTGGAGAGACCGGCCATGCTGCGGCTCCGCTGTAAGACCCAGGAGGGCACCCACCTGCTGCAGGGGCTGTGTGATGCCTCCAGTGTCCGGGAGCTGCAGGCCTAGATAGCGGGGGTGACGGGCATCTCGGGGCCGGCCGGTGGGTGGCGGCAGCCACAAAATAATTTTAAACAGCAGGCAGTGCAGGAGAGGCAGGGGGCGCCCCCCCCCACCCCTCCACCGGCCAGCCCACCGGGAGAAGTCCCGCCCCTCCCGCCTGTCAGTCCGGGCCTGATATCAGCGTGCACCGCGGCCTGATGGAGCGCGGTGCATGCATCCTTCCCATAGACAGGTAGGAGCCCTGTCTGCGAGCCAGATACGGCCATCAAAAGAGCCATATCTGGCTCGCGAGCCATAGGTTCCCGACCCCTGCACTAGCGCAAAGATATTTGCAGCACGTCTGCCTGCATTGCACACTCAAACTCATTGTTACTAAGCCATTATAATAGCAAACACTGAGTGAACTTAGTGGCATCCTAAAAGTGGCTATTGGACTTCTGTATAGTCCCAGTAGTGCACAGATATTTGCAGCACGTCTGCCTGCATTGCACACTCAAACTCATTATAACTAAGCCATTATACTAGCAAACACTGAGTGAACTTAGTGGCATCCTAAACGTGGCTGTTGGACTTCTGTATTGTCCCACTAGTGCACAGATATTTGTAGCACGTCTGCCTGCATTGCACACTCAAACTCATTGTTACTAAGCCATTATACTAGCAAACACTGAGTGAACTTAGTGGCATCCTAAACGTGGCTGTTGGACTTCTGTATTGTCCCACTAGTGCACAGATATTTGCAGCACGTCTGCCTGCATTGCACACTCAAACTCATTGTTACTTACTAAGACATTATAATACCAAAAATTGAGTAAACTTAGTGGCATACAAGAAGTGGCTGTTGTACTCCATTAGGTCCCCACTGGTGCAAATCTATGTGCAGCACCTCTGCATGACACCCTCCTGCTCTATTTTTAACAAGCTATAATGATAGCAAAAAATACTGCCATTTAGTGGCATCATAGAACTGGCTGTTGTATTTCATTAGTGTCCCACTGGTGCCAAGCTATTTCTAGCACCTGTGCAGGACACCCTCATGCACATTTTGCTATGCTAATGTTATAGCAAACTCAGGGAATTCATTGCTGCATTTGATAATTCGGAGGGATAGAAAGTGAGGCTTCCTTTAGCTTTAGCTTCATAGACAGCATCTCCAAGTCCACACCCGAAGAGCAATTTCTCCTCCACGTCTAAGTGTGGAGAGGCAGCTAGTGCGCATGCGTGTGCCGATTTACCCCAGCTGCAGCCTAACTACAGTGTTTCGCCTAGTGAGTATGCTCAGCCTGACTGTGCCATTCCTGAGGCTAAGTCTTCATTTCGGGATACAGCGCATGCTCCCACACTAAGTGTGAAAAGCCTCTTTGCACAGGTACTTGCACTCCGTGCCGGGTCTAAGTCCTGTTTTGTGCCGAGACACCATGCTAAAGCTGATAGTCTTTTTTCAGAGACTCTTTTTCATGCAACTGACTATGCTCAGGCACTTACTGCATCAGAAACTAGGTCCGGTAATGAACTCTTTGGCCCTGCCCCTGATGTGGGGGGGCCCATATAGACCACAGGGCACAGGTGTCCTGACGATGTGGCCAGGCCACTCCCAAATGGCTTGCAGAGGCCCGCCCCTATGACTTGTCACCTCATTACTGATGGTCAGACGATGACTGGTGAGGTGTTTGTGTCATGGCAGCCATGAGGTCATTATTGAAGTTGCGGTTCCAAATAGGACACTAGTTATGCCACTCATGACGTGTCACTCTGCTTTTGTCTCCAGGAGGTGCATTGTGGTCCCCCCTGGTTTGGGGCGGACCCAGGTTATAAAACGGGCTGGAGCCAACAAGGAGGTGCGCAGTCTTCTATTATGCTCCGAAAGAGCACACCTCCATGTGTTGAACCCATTGCAGCTTTAGGCCAGAGGTAGGCAGGGATAGGGCGTCGATGCAGGCCACCACCACAGTTGGTAACGCAGAACGGTTAAGACCAGCTCCTGTCCTACAAGTCCTGCTTGTGCAGCCCAGTGGCATGAACAGGCCTGCTGCTGCTGATGCGCCTGCTGTCCACAGGTGTGGCCCCAATGCACACGGTCAGCGTACTGAATGGCCCCTGTGATGTTAACAGGGAGTTCCTGGGCTGGGTGGCCATGTGGACCCTGTGACGCTAACAGGGCTCCCAGTCTCAAGATCCGAGTGGCGTCTAACTCGGTTCAGGCAACTATTAGTTTCATAGCCACACAGATCTGTATCCTCCACCGAACCTTCCAGTTGCCAACCTCTCCTTTTCCATCTGGGAGCACGGTGGACATTGACTGCTGATGGGGATATATACCTTTCTCTTTCTTTTCTTATTAATTTTCGTTATATAGCGGTAACATAGTGTATACCACCTTATCCAAATCTGCCAGTCTCACCGTAACAGATGGTGTTTCTTCATCAAATGTTACTTTTGCTTAACCACCAAACCCACGGACAAAAACTTTTTTCCCCTTTCCAACACACCTGTTTCCCTTTCCACCAGCATTTGTCCTTTTTCAACTCATTTGGTATATGACCAAAAGTGCAACTCTGCAGGGACACCGTACTCAATGCCATCTCAGCCCAGCAGCCAGCCCTCGGTCCCTCAGATGTGGACAAGTAAAAGCCCATTTCCTCCTATCCATGACAAAGCGTTGAGATTCACTCTGTGCAGCACTGGTGTTTACTGGAAAAGCAGATCTAAGATTGCGTACCACCTTCTGCAGATACTCCTGTATATGTGCATCCCTTTCTATGGCAGGAATTATTTTGCCAAATTTTGTCTTGTACCGGGGATCTAACAGTGTGGCAACCCAGTAGTTAGCATTACTTCGAATTCGTACAATCCGAGGGTCATGTTGTAGGCAGTGCAGCAAGAAGGCGCTCATGTGTCTTGTGCATCCAGGAGGACCAAGTCCTTGGTGTGTTGGTGGAAGAGAGGTGAGAATCGTGCCTCCTTCCTCTGCCCTCTCCCCCCAACCTCGCACAACCGAAATGTGAGCAAGCTCTCACTCATCTGCTGAGTCTTCCATGCCCATCGCAAGTTCGTCCTCCATTTCTTCATGGGCTCCTGCACCTTCCTCAACAATTTTTGCTGATACTATGCGCCCTTGTTAATCCCTATCCCCCACCATGACTGCCGCCTAGGTGCCGCTCAACGTATGGACCTTGTACATCTTATTATCCCTTCTGCATATGACTCCTCCTGTACTTCCTCCCCTTCCTCTTGGACCAACACCTGACTCCGAATAATGCTTACAGTGTGCTCCATCTTGTAGATGACCAGAATTGTCACGCTGAGAATGGCATCGCTAGTGCTAAACATCTTCGTCGACATTTGTAAACTGTGTAGAAGGGTGCATAGGTCCTTGATCTGACACCACTCCAGCAGCGTGATCTGCACCACCTCTGGATCAAGTTAGCCCAGGGTATACATCATACCGTATTTCAGCAGGGCTCTGCGGTGCTGCCACAGACGCTGCAATATGTGCATATTCCAATTCCTGCGTGTCGGAACATCGCATTTCCGGCGTTTAACCGCCAGACCCTAAGACTTCAGGAGCGATGAAAGTTGTTGAGCTGCTGGGTGCGAAGGATGAAAGTGAGCACATAGCAGCGTGCCCGCTGCACAAGGCCATGTAGGCCGAGATGGTATTTTAAAAATTGCTGGAGAATCAGATTCAACACGTGAGCCATACAAGGCACGTGTGTCACAATGCCCTGACGAAGGGCCGCAGACAGGTTTGCATCATTGCCGCACACGGCTGTTAAGTCACCAACGTAGTCCACTCAATCAATTTGTACTCCGGTCGCCAGGTGAGAACGTGTTCCTTTCGTGCATAGTGCTGATGATGGGAAAGGAGTCGATGCCAGCGGCGCAGGTGGACGCAGGTTATGGTCACCCACTGGGTTGCGTTACCTTGACAGATACAGAACCACAGGCTGAATGTAGGTGGTGGGTATCTCACAGATGAAGAACCATCATTCAGCTACAACCAATGGGAAGACACCGCACCCTTTTTTAGGCCCCTCCTGTCTGCAGACCACTGCCAGACAAAGCTATGAACCTTTTGTTACTGTTACCCCCAGTTCAGTTTTATGAGTTTGTGTGCTTGTTACCTGACTACTTTTCCTGCTTGCTGTTTATGTACCTCGTTGGCCGATCCGCATTTCACCTCTGCTTGTTTTCTGATTAAGTCCTGGCCATCCCATTCTGTTCCTCTTCCTCAATTAATGTTTTTGACCCTGCATGACTATTATTCTTTGGAACTGCAGCCTTCCACAGGTATTGATCAACTTGGGCCCTGTGTAATTCCAAATCACTGTATAGGGGTTAAAGGGTTTCAGGGTTCTGGGTGTCCAGCTTGGTGAGTGGCTTGCCTCTAGCCTATCCTTTACAGCCCATCTGAGTGTGTCGATCCAGGCAGGCGTTACACCGTGCCCTGGTCAGAAGGCCATGTAGGCCGGGATAGTGTTTTAAAAATTGCTGGACAACCAGGTTCAACACGTGAGCCATACAAGGTACGTGTTCCATATTACCCTGAAGAAGGGTCGCAGACTGGTTTGCATCATTGTCGCACCCGACCTTCCCTGGCTGCTGGTTGAGTGGAGACAACCATTGATGAAACTCGGTCTCACTCTCCAGAGCTAACCGTCCACAATTCCTCAGCGGTGTCTCACATTTCCCCTACATTTCAAAGTAAACATTTGACCGCCTGATGGCCTTGAGCTGTGCTGCCAGCATAGTAAGGAGGTGTGTGGGATTCCTTGGGCGCAGTTACAAGGAAGGGTGGACTGACCACACAGGGTTTGGGCCGAGGTGGAGGACCCACATGAGGTTGAGGAGGCAGAAGCAGTGGAGGAACTTGTACATACAGAGGAAGGATTGACACACAAGTCGTGGGGACGGCAAGACTTGTACAGCAAACCCTTCTCTATCTCTAACCATAGTTACCCAGTGCCCAGTCAGCAACATGTAACTCCCCTGTCCATGCTTACTGGTCCAAGTATCTGTGGTGAAATGCACCCTGTCACACACTGAGTTTCTCAAGGAATCGGTGAGGTTGTGTGCGACCTACTGTGGTAGCGCGGGCACGCCTTTCTTGGAGAAGGAGTGACGACTGGCCATCGGCTCTTGGGGCACTGCAATGGGCATAAGGTCTCGAAAATCCTCGGTCTCAAAAGGGTGTAAAGGCAGCCTTTCTGTTGCCAACAAGTTGCAGATGATGAAACTCAACCTCTTAGGCATGTCATGTCCTTCGAAAATCATGTAAAACACAGCGAGGGGACTCCAAACACAGTCTCCCTCGTTGCCACTAATTGTGCCACACACACCCCACTTGACTGGCATCAGTTGACCCCCCTTTTGAAAAAGAAAAAGATGCTTTGCATGAAGCACTCTCAAAAATACGCGTGCCTTTCCCGCCCCCTGGCTGACCCAGGGGAAGACAAGTCCTCTCAGAGCCATGACTTGTTCATCTTGGTTCTTTTAGAAACACAGCGAGGGGTCTCCAACCACAGTCTCCCTCGTTGCCACTAATTAGGCCACACACACCCCACTTGACTGACATCAGTTGATGCCCCTTTTCAAAATGAAAAAGTTGCTTTGCATGAAGCACTCTCTAAAATACGCGTGCCTTTCCCGTCCCCTGGCTGACCCAGGGGAAGAAAAGTCCTCTGAGAGCCATGACTTGTTCATCTTGGTTCTTTTAGAAACACAGCGAGGGGTCTCCAACCACAGTCTCCCTCGTTGCCACTAATTGGGCCACACACACCCCACTTGACTGGCATCAGTTGACCCCCCTTTTGAAAAAAAAAAAAATGCTTTGCATGAAGCACTCTCAAAAATACGCGTGCCATTCCCGTCCCCTGGCTGACCCAGGGGAAGACAAGTCCTCTCAGAGCCATGACTTGTTCATCTTGGTTCTTTTAGAAACACAGCGAGGGGACTCCAACCACAGTCTCCCTCGTTGCCACTAATTGGGCCACACACACCACACTTGACTGGCATCAGTTGACCCCCCTTTTGAAAAAGAAAAAGATGCTTTGCATGAAGCACTCTCAAAAATACGCGTGCCTTTCCCGTCCCCTGGCTGACCCAGGGGAAGACAAGTCCTCTCAGAGCCATGACTTGCTCATCTTGGTTCTTTTAGAAACACAGCGAGGGGACTCCAACCACAGTCTCCCTCGTTGCCACTAATTGGGCCACACACACCCCACTTGACTGGCATCAGTTGACCCCCCTTTTGAAAAAGAAAAAGATGCTTTGCATGAAGCACTCTCAAAAATACGCGTGCCTTTCCCGTCCCCTGGCTGACCCAGGGGAAGACAAGTCCTCTCAGAGCCATGACTTGTTCATCTTGGTTCTTTTAGAAACACAGCGAGGGGACTCCAACCACAGTCTCCCTCGTTGCCACTAATTGGGCCACACACACCCCACTTGACTGGCATCAGTTGACCCCCCTTTTGAAAAAGAAAAAGATGCTTTGCATGAAGCACTCTCAAAAATACGCGTGCCTTTCCCGTCCCCTGGCTGACCCAGGGGAAGACAAGTCCTCTCAGAGCCATGACTTGCTCATCTTGGTTCTTTTAGAAACACAGCGAGGAGTCTCCAACCACAGTCTCCCTCATTGCCACTAATTGGGCCACACACACCCCACTTGACTGACATCAGTTGATGCCCCTTTTCAAAATGAAAAAGATGCTTTGCATGAAGCACTCTCAAAAATACGCGTGCCTTTCCCGTCCCCTGGCTGACCCAGGGGAAGACAAGTCCTCTCAGAGCCATGACTTGTTCATCTTGGTTCTTTTAGAAACACAGCTAGGGGACTCCAAGCACAGTCTCCCTCGTTGCCACTAATTGGGCCACACACACCCCACTTGACTGGCATCAGTTGACCCCCCTTTTGAAAAAGAAAAAGATGCTTTGCATGAAGCACTCTCAAAAATACGCGTGCCTTTCCCGTCCCCTGGCTGACCCAGGGGAAGAAAAGTCCTCTGAGAGCCATGACTTGTTCATCTTGGTTCTTTTAGAAACACAGCGAGGGGTCTCCAACCACAGTCTCCCTCGTTGCCACTAATTGGGCCACACACACCCCACTTGACTGGCATCAGTTGACCCCCCTTTTGAAAAAGAAAAAGATGCTTTGCATGAAGCACTCTCAAAAATACGCGTGCCTTTCCCGTCCCCTGGCTGACCCAGGGGAAGACAAGTCCTCTGAGAGCCATGAATTGTTCATCTTGGTTCTTTTAAAAACACAGCGAGGGGACTCCAACCACAGTCTCCCTCGTTGCCACTAATTGGGCCACACACACCCCACTTGACTGGCATCAGTTGACCCCCCTTTTGAAAAAGAAAAAGATGCTTTGCATGAAGCACTCTCAAAAATACGCGTGCCTTTCCTGTCCCCTGGCTGACCCAGGGGAAGACAAGTCCTCTCAGAGCCATGACTTGTTCATCTTGGTTCTTTTAGAAACACAGCGAGGAGTCTCCAACCACAGTCTCCCTCGTTGCCACTAATTGGGCCACACACACCCCACTTGACTGGCATCAGTTGACCCCCCTTTTGAAAAAGAAAAAAATGCTTTGCATGAAGCACTCTCAAAAATACGCGTGCCTTTCCCGTCCCCTGGCTGACCCAGGGGAAGACAAGTCCTCTCAGAGCCATGACTTGTTCATCTTGGTTCTTTTAGAAACACAGCGAGGGGACTCCAACCACAGTCTCCCTCATTGCCACTAATTGGGCCACACACACCCCACTTGACTGGCATAAGTTGACCCCCCTTTTGAAAAAGAAAAAGATGCTTTGCATGAAGCACTCTCAAAAATACGTGTGCCTTTCCCGTCCCCTGGCTGATCCAGGGGAAGACAAGTCCTCTCAGAGCCATGACTTGCTCATCTTGGTTCTTTTAGAAACACAGCGAGGAGTCTCCAACCACAGTCTCCCTCGTTGCCACTAATTGGGCCACACACACCCCACTTGACTGGCATCAGTTGACCCCCCTTTTGAAAAAGAAAAAGATGCTTTGCATGAAGCACTCTCAAAAATACGCGTGCCTTTCCCGTCCCCTGGCTGACCCAGGGGAAGACAAGTCCTCTCAGAGCCATGACTTGTTCATCTTGGTTCTTTTAGAAACACAGCGAGGGGACTCCAACCACAGTCTCCCTCGTTGCCACTAATTGGGCCACACACACCCCACTTGACTGGCATCAGTTGACCCCCCTTTTGAAAAAGAAAAAGATGCTTTGCATGAAGCACTCTCAAAAATACGCGTGCCTTTCCCGTCCCCTGGCTGACCCAGGGGAAGACAAGTCCTCTCAGAGCCATGACTTGTTCATCTTGGTTCTTTTAGAAACACAGCGAGGGGTCTCCAACCACAGTCTCCCTCGTTGCCACTAATTGGGCCACACACACCCCACTTGACTGGCATCAGTTGACCCCCCTTTTGAAAAAGAAAAAGATGCTTTGCATGAAGCACTCTCAAAAATACGCGTGCCTTTCCCGTCCCCTGGCTGACCCAGGGGAAGACAAGTCCTCTCAGAGCCATGACTTGCTCATCTTGGTTCTTTTAGAAACACAGCGAGGAGTCTCCAACCACAGTCTCCCTCGTTGCCACTAATTGGGCCACACACACCCCACTTGACTGGCATCAGTTGACCCCCCTTTTGAAAAAGAAAAAGATGCTTTGCATGAAGCACTCTCAAAAATACGCGTGCCTTTCCCGTCCCCTGGCTGACCCAGGGGAAGACAAGTCCTCTCAGAGCCATGACTTGCTCATCTTGGTTCTTTTAGAAACACAGCGAGGAGTCTCCAACCACAGTCTCCCTCGTTGCCACTAATTGGGCCACACACACCCCACTTGACTGACATCAGTTGATGCCCCTTTTCAAAATGAAAAAGATGCTTTGCATGAAGCACTCTCAAAAATACGCGTGCCTTTCCCGTCCCCTGGCTGACCCAGGGGAAGACAAGTCCTCTCAGAGCCATGACTTGTTCATCTTGGTTCTTTTAGAAACACAGCTAGGGGACTCCAAGCACAGTCTCCCTCGTTGCCACTAATTGGGCCACATACACCCCACTTGACTGGCATCAGTTGACCCCCCTTTTGAAAAAGAAAAAGATGCTTTGCATGAAGCACTCTCAAAAATACGCGTGCCTTTCCCGTCCCCTGGCTGACCCAGGGGAAGACAAGTCCTCTCAGAGCCATGACTTGTTCATCTTGGTTCTTTTAGAAACACAGCGAGGGGTCTCCAACCACAGTCTCCCTCGTTGCCACTAATTGTACCACACACACCCCACTTGACTGACATCAGTTGATGCCCCTTTTCAAAATGAAAAAGATGCTTTGCATGAAGCACTCTCAAAAATACGCATGCCTTTCGCCTCCCCTGGCTGACCCAGGGGAAGACAAGTCCTCTCAGAGCCATGACTTGTTCATCTTGGTTCTTTTAGAAACACAGCGAGGGGTCTCCAACCACAGTCTCCCTCGTTGCCACTAATTGGGCCACACACACCCCACTTGACTGGCATCAGTTGTCGCCCCTTTTGAAAAAGAAAAAGATGGTTTGCATGAAGCACTCTCAAAAATACGCGTGCCTTTCCCGTCCCCTGGCTGACCCAGGGGAAGACAAGTCCTCTCATAGCCATGACTTGTTCATCTTGGTTCTTTTAGAAACACAGCGAGGGGACTCCAACCACAGTCTCCCTCGTTGCCACTAATTGGGCCACACACACCCCACTTGACTGGCATCAGTTGACCCCCCTTTTGAGAAAGAAAAATATGCTTTGCATGAAGCACTCTCAAAAATATGCGTGCCTTTCTTGTCCCCTGGCTGACCCAGGGGAAGACATGTCCTCTCAAAACCATGACTTGCTCATCTTGGTTCTTTTAGAAACACAGCGAGGGGACTCCAACCACAGTCTCCCTCGTTGCCATCAATTGGGCCACACACACCCCACTTGACTGGCATCAGTTGACCCCCCTTTTGAAAAAGAAAAACATGCTTTGCAGGAAGCACTCTCAAAAATACGCGTGCCTTTCCCGTCCCCTGGCTGACCCAGGGGAAGACAAGTCCTCTCAGAGCCATGACTTGCTCATCTTGGTTCTTTTAGAAACACAGCGAGGAGTCTCCAACCACAGTCTCCCTCGTTGCCACTAATTGGGCCACACACACCCCACTTGACTGACATCAGTTGATGCCCTTTTTCAAAATGAAAAAGATGCTTTGCATGAAGCACTCTCAAAAATACGCGTGCCTTTCCCGTCCCCTGGCTGACCCAGGGGAAGACAAGTCCTCTCAGAGCCATGACTTGTTCATCTTGGTTCTTTTAGAAACACAGCTAGGGGACTCCAAGCACAGTCTCCCTTGTTGCCACTAATTGGGCCACACACACCCCACTTGACTGGCATCAGTTGACCCCCCTTTTGAAAAAGAAAAAGATGCTTTGCATGAAGCACTCTCAAAAATACGCGTGCCTTTCCCGTCCCCTGGCTGACCCAGGGGAAGACAAGTCCTCTCAGAGCCATGACTTGTTCATCTTGGTTCTTTTAGAAACACAGCGAGGGGTCTCCAACCACAGTCTCCCTCGTTGCCACTAATTGTACCACACACACCCCACTTGACTGACATCAGTTGATGCCCCTTTTCAAAATGAAAAAGATGCTTTGCATGAAGCACTCTCAAAAATACGCGTGCCTTTCGCCTCCCCTGGCTGACCCAGGGGAAGACAAGTCCTCTCAGAGCCATGACTTGTTCATCTTGGTTCTTTTAGAAACACAGCGAGGGGTCTCCAACCACATTCTCCCTCGTTGCCACTAATTGTACCACACACACCCCACTTGACTGGCATCAGTTGACCCCCCTTTTCAAAATGAAAAAGATGCTTTGCATGAAGCACTCAAAAATACGTGTGCCTTTCGCCTCCCCTGGCTGACCCAGGGGAAGACAAGTCCTCTCAGAGCCATGACTTGTTCATCTTGGTTCTTTTAGAAACACAGCGAGGGGACTTCAATCACAGTCTCCCTCATTGCCACTAATTGGGCCACACACACCCCACTTGACTGGCATCAGTTGACCCCCCTTTTGAAAAAGAAAAAGATGCTTTGCATGAAGCACTCTCAAAAATACGCGTGCCTTTCCTGTCCCCTGGCTGACCCAGGGGAAGACAAGTCCTCTCAGAGCCATGACTTGTTCATCTTGGTTCTTTTAGAAACACAGCGAGGGGTCTCCAACCACAGTCTCCCTCGTTGCCACTAATTGGGCCACACACCCCACTTGACTGGCATCAGTTGACCCCCCTTTTGAAAAAGAAAAAGATGCTTTGCATGAAGCACTCTCAAAAATACGCGTGCCTTTCCCGTCCCCTGGCTGACCCAGGGGAAGACAAGTCCTCTCAGAGCCATGACTTGCTCATCTTGGTTCTTTTAGAAACACAGCGAGGAGTCTCCAACCACAGTCTCCCTCGTTGCCACTAATTGGGCCACACACACCCCACTTGACTGGCATCAGTTGACCCCCCTTTTGAAAAAGAAAAAGATGCTTTGCATGAAGCACTCTCAAAAATACGCGTGCCTTTCCCGTCCCCTGGCTGACCCAGGGGAAGACAAGTCCTCTCAGAGCCATGACTTGCTCATCTTGGTTCTTTTAGAAACACAGCGAGGAGTCTCCAACCACAGTCTCCCTCGTTGCCACTAATTGGGCCACACACACCCCACTTGACTGACATCAGTTGATGCCCCTTTTCAAAATGAAAAAGATGCTTTGCATGAAGCACTCTCAAAAATACGCGTGCCTTTCCCGTCCCCTGGCTGACCCAGGGGAAGACAAGTCCTCTCAGAGCCATGACTTGTTCATCTTGGTTCTTTTAGAAACACAGCTAGGGGACTCCAAGCACAGTCTCCCTCGTTGCCACTAATTGGGCCACATACACCCCACTTGACTGGCATCAGTTGACCCCCCTTTTGAAAAAGAAAAAGATGCTTTGCATGAAGCACTCTCAAAAATACGCGTGCCTTTCCCGTCCCCTGGCTGACCCAGGGGAAGACAAGTCCTCTCAGAGCCATGACTTGTTCATCTTGGTTCTTTTAGAAACACAGCGAGGGGTCTCCAACCACAGTCTCCCTCGTTGCCACTAATTGTACCACACACACCCCACTTGACTGACATCAGTTGATGCCCCTTTTCAAAATGAAAAAGATGCTTTGCATGAAGCACTCTCAAAAATACGCATGCCTTTCGCCTCCCCTGGCTGACCCAGGGGAAGACAAGTCCTCTCAGAGCCATGACTTGTTCATCTTGGTTCTTTTAGAAACACAGCGAGGGGTCTCCAACCACAGTCTCCCTCGTTGCCACTAATTGGGCCACACACACCCCACTTGACTGGCATCAGTTGTCGCCCCTTTTGAAAAAGAAAAAGATGCTTTGCATGAAGCACTCTCAAAAATACGCGTGCCTTTCCCGTCCCCTGGCTGACCCAGGGGAAGACAAGTCCTCTCATAGCCATGACTTGTTCATCTTGGTTCTTTTAGAAACACAGCGAGGGGACTCCAACCACAGTCTCCCTCGTTGCCACTAATTGGGCCACACACACCCCACTTGACTGGCATCAGTTGACCCCCCTTTTGAAAAAGAAAAAGATGCTTTGCATGAAGCACTCTCAAAAATATGCGTGCCTTTCCCGTCCCCTGGCTGACCCAGGGGAAGACATGTCCTCTCAAAACCATGACTTGCTCATCTTGGTTCTTTTAGAAACACAGCGAGGGGACTCCAACCACAGTCTCCCTCGTTGCCACTAATTGGGCCACACACACCCCACTTGACTGGCATCAGTTGACCCCCCTTTTGAAAAAGAAAAACATGCTTTGCAGGAAGCACTCTCAAAAATACGCGTGCCTTTCCCGTCCCCTGGCTGACCCAGGGGAAGACAAGTCCTCTCAGAGCCATGACTTGCTCATCTTGGTTCTTTTAGAAACACAGCGAGGAGTCTCCAACCACAGTCTCCCTCGTTGCCACTAATTGGGCCACACACACCCCACTTGACTGACATCAGTTGATGCCCTTTTTCAAAATGAAAAAGATGCTTTGCATGAAGCACTCTCAAAAATACGCGTGCCTTTCCCGTCCCCTGGCTGACCCAGGGGAAGACAAGTCCTCTCAGAGCCATGACTTGTTCATCTTGGTTCTTTTAGAAACACAGCGAGGGGTCTCCAACCACAGTCTCCCTCGTTGCCACTAATTGTACCACACACACCCCACTTGACTGACATCAGTTGATGCCCCTTTTCAAAATGAAAAAGATGCTTTGCATGAAGCACTCTCAAAAATACGCGTGCCTTTCGCCTCCCCTGGCTGACCCCGGGGAAGACAAGTCCTCTCAGAGCCATGACTTGTTCATCTTGGTTCTTTTAGAAACACAGCGAGGGGTCTCCAACCACATTCTCCCTCGTTGCCACTAATTGTACCACACACACCCCACTTGACTGGCATCAGTTGACCCCCCTTTTCAAAATGAAAAAGATGCTTTGCATGAAGCACTCAAAAATACGTGTGCCTTTCGCCTCCCCTGGCTGACTTAGGGGAAGACAAGTCCTCTCAGAGCCATGACTTGTTCATCTTGGTTCTTTTAGAAACACAGCGAGGGGACTTCAATCACAGTCTCCCTCATTGCCACTAATTGGGCCACACACACCCCACTTGACTGGCATCAGTTGACCCCCCTTTTGAAAAAGAAAAAGATGCTTTGCATGAAGCACTCTCAAAAATACGTGTGCCTTTCCCGTCCCTTGGCTGACCCAGGGGAAGAAAAGTCCTCTGAGAGCCATGACTTGTTCATCTTGGTTCTTTCTTCAAAAGCGAGGGGACTCCAACCACAGTCTCCCTCGTTTCTACTAATTGGGCAACACACACCCCACTTGACTGTCATCACTTAATCCCCCTTTTTAAAATGAAACAGATGCTTTGCATGAGGCACTCTCAAAAATACGCGTGCCTTTTGCCTCCCCTGGATGACCCAGGGGAAGGAAAGTCCTCTGAGAGCCATGTCCACATTGTCAGTGGACAGACACGTGTGCTTATCTGACAGCAGACTCCCAGCAGCACTGAAGACAGGTTCCGAGAGAATGCTGGCTGCAGGACACGACAAGATCCCCAAGGCGTACGTGGCAATCTCAGGCAATTTATCCAGATTGGAAGCCTAAAATGAGCAGGGCTCAAGTTGCACAGTAATGGCATCGATGTTTCCTTGCATATACTCATATATCTGTGTGTCCTCCTCTTTTTCCTTGCCCAGCTCTTTTGTTTTCGCATGAGTATATGTCCTTGTCACTTTCCCATGTGTTTGTGTTGTGTTGTGAGTTGTTTGTCACCTTTTGGACACCTTTGAGGGTGTTTTCTAGGTGTTTTTATGTGTTTGTGAATGCCTGCCATTGTTTCCTATGCAGTTCGAGTTCGGTTTGTCGAACCGACCTTGAGCCGAACCGCGACCGGTTCGCTCATCTCTAATTAGAACGTTACAGGTCTCAGAAAATGGCAACAAAAGCAAAAAATATTTTTGACAAATTTCTGATTTTTTTTCACCACATTAAAAAAATAACTATGCATGTTTCGTATTTGCATTCTCATACTGACCTTGGAAATCATTTTGCCAGGTTAGTTTTACAATTTATTTATTTATTATTATTTTTTTGTCGTCTATTGAACACAGTGGCATACTGCCAAATGCCGCTGGTATGTATGGGGGCCCGGTGCCAGCACCGACATCAGGCCCACTCATCATCACACTTTCAACTGTAACCGTATTGTGGATGCTGATACAGTTGAAGTTAATGATGAAACAAGGAGTGCTCTGCTGTCTGCTCTCTCCTCCATCATTCTCCCACTGTGTCTGAGATCTGACAGCTTAGTGCAATGAGTGCAATCATATTACTGTGCAGAGCAGTGAAGACATAGCATCAGAATGCTCCTTGTTGAGACTGGAGCACCAGGGGACCAAAAAAGTGAGTTTTTTCATTTTATTTTATTTATTTTTTTTGGTGGGGGGGGGATTACTATTTCTGCTATGGGACCCTATGATTTCTATATACACCTCCGATTGAACAAAAATATCATGGACTTGCACTTATTTTGCAATTTCACAGCATTTGGAGTTTGATCCCCATTTTTCAGCACACTATGGGGCAGAATGAATGGTGTAATTCAGAAATACAACTTTTACTGCAAAAAAGCTCTCATATGGCTACATTGACCGAAAAATAAAAAAAATTATGGCTCGTGGAAGAAATAAATAAACAAAAATTGCCTGATGATGAAGGGGTTAAGGGAAATCATTTTTGTGACAAGCTATCAAGATGGTGCATTGTGAAGGGGTGGACATATCATTAGTGCAACCTGTGCAGTGGCACTGGGTCCCAAGCGGTATGGGGGACCACTACCATCTCCAAAGCATGTGGAATTGGTCAGTATGATGAGATATTGGGCTAGAAAGGGTCCAGATATTGTTCTTGCACAGGGGAGTGCATTGTGAGTCATGATTATGTTTGTCACATCTGTAGATATAGAATACAAATAACTATTCTTTGCCACATCTGTTCTATAGTAAATTTGTTGTCAGTAAAGCTTCAAGCACGCTGCATTGCCTCATGTATATATTATAATAATAAAAATATTTATTTATTTATATAGTGCTATTAATTCCATAGCACTTTACATACATTGGTAACACTGTCTTTATTGGGGATCACAATCTAGAGTCCCTATCAGTATGTTTTGGGAGTGTGGGGGGAATCCGGAGGAAGCCCATGCAAACACGGGGAGAACATACAAACAGCTTGCGGATGGTGTCCTTGGTGGCATTTGAACCCAGAACCCCAGTGCTGCAAGACTGCTGTGCTAACCACTGAGCCACCGTGCCACCCCTATATATACCACCTATATAGTGGAATTAAAGATTTCTTAATCTTTCTAATGTTTTGTATCCAAAGCCTCAATGTATGGACATGTTAATCCATGAAGAAACTGTATAAAGTACATTGCCAGGAGTTGAGTTTGTTATCATTATCCTGATAAGTTTACTATGACTTTTTGTTGTTATTTATTAATTTTACTATTTTTATATCACCAAGAATAAATCTTGTAAAGGACCAACTTTGACATATTGTAATTATTATTTTTACTTTTTGCTATCGTGAAAACTGTAATCATATTTACTTTAGACAAATAAGGAGAGAAGATTAGAGACAGTGTAGTCAACGCCAATGAAGAGTGGGTTATAATTTAAAGCTTTCAAAGTGCTATTAATTCTAGTTTCAAAGCATCCAAAAAGCTGTTTTGTCTATGTGCACGGCTTAATATGTTTTATTCTCTTGTGATGCTGTTCTGTTTACTATTTATTCTCAGGTGAAGTCATTAATTAATTGGATAAGTGCATTTGCTCCAGAAAATCGAACAGATTGTGCTGGATGTCCTGCTAAAATAGTTGCACAATTAAACATCTAAGGGGCGACCCTTGAGTGAATTAATCACGCAAATGCGGTAACAAATGTATTAATATAAACTTTATTGTAACTTCATTCAAAGTGCCGGAATAACTTTACTGCATTTACAATGTTTTACTCAGGCACTTTATTGTCTCATCGCTGATAATGTTGGATTAATAAAAATACAGTCATCAATTTAATATCAAGTAAATGATACTTCTTAGTTCCATTAACCCTGTCACGATGGGGCCAGTTTCCTCTTGCATTTTAAGTTTTCCTACCCCTTTTGCTTATTTTTATGATATATGAGGATTTGTCGTGTTCTTGAATTGTTCTTGTTTACAGTATTTACCTATTTTTTGACAGATCAGACGTTTCTGATTGCAGAGAAATGACGTGCATTTTTCAATTCTTTATCATCTATATTTTAATTGTGTTAAAAGGGAAATATTTATTATTATTAATAATAATAATAATAATAATAATAATAAAGTTTATTTTTCAAGCACCAACATATTCTGCAGCACTTTACAATCAAGTGGGGGCTGGTACAGACAATAACAAAACAAAGTAGTTTGTAGTTCAGCAACGACAATAGAAATGAGGGCCCTGCTCACACTCTTACAATCTATGGGGAAATAGGGGGACACAAAAAGTAAAGCGTGTTTGACGCGTATGGTCCGGCCATCATTATCATAAATGATTGATCTAATATATAAAGCTGAGTATGTATTTATGTATGTGTGTATATGTGTGTGTGTGTGTGTGTGTGTGCATTTACAATCAACAAATTTTGGACTGCGGCCTCATTTGATTCAAGGAATATCGTAGACTATGTTTTGACAGAAAAATAACTCCAAAAAACCTTCCTCCATTAAAGTCAATGGAGCTGGGAGCTACAGGCCAATAATAGGTGCTCTGATTGGTGGCTAAAGGAACGAAGGACATTATTAGTATAAGAAGCTTCTGTGTGAGGTAGTATGATTTCTGTGGAGAGACGGACACAGACAGAGACAGAAAGAGACAGACAGACACAGAAAGACAGACACAGACAGTCATAGGCACAGACAGACAGACAGAGAAAGAGGCAGACAGGGAAAGAGACAGACAGAGGCAGACAGGGAAATAGACAGAAACAAAGAGACAAAAAGACAGAGATAGATAGGGAAAAAAAGGCAGACAGGCAGAGACATACCGACAGAGAGAGAGACAGAGAGGGAAAGACACACAGGGAAAGAGGCATGCAGAGGCAGACAGACAGAGACAGACACGGAACAGACGCAGACAGGGAAAGAGACAGGGAACGAGACAGACAGACAGAAACAGGCAGACAGGGAAAAAGATAGACAGGAAAATAGACAGACAGACAGGAAAAGAGACAGACAGACAGACAGGAAAAGAGACAGACAAAGAAAGGGAAAGAGACAGACAGGGAAAGAGACAGACAGGGAAAAAGACAGACAGGGAAAGAGACAGACAGGGAAAGAGACAGACAGGGAAAGAGACAGACAGGGAAAGACACAGGGAAAATGACAGACAGGGAAAAAGACAGAGAGAGAGACAAAGACAGAGAGGGAAAGAGACAGACAGAAAGACATGGAAAGAGACAAAGAAAGTGACAGGCAGGGAAAAATACAGACAGAGACAAAAAGACAGAGGCAAAAAGGAAAAGAGACAGACAAAGAGACAGACAGGGGAAGAGACAAAGAGACAGACAGAAAGTCAAAGAGACAGACAAAGACAGACAGGGAAAGAGACAGACAAAGAGACAGAGAGACAGGAAAAGAGAAAGACAAGGAAGAGACAGACAGGGAAAGAGACAGACAAGAAAAGATACAGACAGACTGAGACAAACAGACACAGGCAGACAGGGAAAGAGACAGAGACAAATAGACAGACAGACAGGGAAGAGGCAAACAGACAGAGACAGACAGAGAGACAGACAGATCTGGTAGGAAAAGGATGGCACCTCCTGTCAGTGTGTCAACAAGATATTGGGGTGCACTTTAGGTTCCAAAGCCATAAAGTGAAAAGTAGACAAGGCACTCCCAAAATGCTTTGCATGAAGATTTATTTATGTGCTTTATAATGTTTTCGGTCCTATTTGGACCTTCATCAGAAGCACTATACAGAAAAAAATAAACATAATATTTTTACAATAAGAAAAATAAAAAATGATATCCAAACAAAGAGAAAATATACAGACAATATTTACAAAATTTCATATATGCATCTGGTATACATGATTCACAATATTCAAAATTCATATTGGAAAGATATGAAAAAAAATAATTAATAAGGGAAAAGAAAAAAAGGGGAAAAGAAAAAATGCAGAAAGGAACTAGAAAAAGAAAGGATGAGGAGGCAGAAGGCAGAGATCAAGGGAATCTCAAACGAAGGAGGTAAAAAATAGAGCAAAGAGAAGGAGGGGAAAAGGAGAGGGGATTCAATTCATGTATTGCATTGGAAAGCAAGGAAAAAAAAGTTCATATAAAGGAAAGAAAGATTGGAGAAAGGGGAAACAAAGGTAGTGTAGGAGCACATGTGAAAAGACATAAGGGGTGTATATGATAGTGGAATGGAGGTCACAACTGAATTGTAGTGCTATTATGTAGGGAAGTGTTGGAGATATAGGTTGAAATGTGTGTAGGAAAGATTCAGTATTCTATACTATAATGAACGTGAACGGGCAACAAGGTATGCATATAGCTGTTTAGAAAGATAGGATGTAATGTGTATAATGTAATGTAATAGTCTATGTGTTTGTAGCAACAAAGGTATGTAAGAGAGATGAGGAATAGGGATGTGAGAGAAGAAAGTGGAAGATCAGCGGATGAGTAGAGAAAAAGGAGTGAAAAAGAAAGAGTAGAGGAAAAAAAGAGGGGGTAAAGAAAAAGGAGTAAACAAAGGGCTCAGAGAGAAAGAATAAGAAACTAATATAGTAAGTGAGGACAGGAGCGGTGAAGACGCTAGTGAACTTACCATACGTGGTGAACAGGGTGTGTGTGGGCTGTCAAGCGCGGTGTCTGCCTCTGCATGGGGGCTGCCATGACAGTTGCCAGATGGGTTGGATTAAATAAGAGCGTTACAATGATTGGGGCGGTGCCTTGTAACAGCATGGAGCCGTGCGTGCGCAGTGGAGACAGTGCAGGGAACTGGAGGCACTGATAACAGCGCATGCATGCAGACTCTACATTTGGCTGGGAGTCTAAGACAAGTGAAAGGAGCACCTGCGTTAATGGGGAATGGTGACAGGGAGATAATTAAGCACAAAGCGTATGTGGAAGTCTCTAAATAGGGAAATAAAGTAACACAGTGATCGATCCAATATGCGAAGTCCACATAGATTGTACCATAAGGTGATGAGTGTCTGGGACAGTGCTGAGCTGTACATTCAATGCTAAGTAGGAAAAAAGGGGCACAAGGCTCTCCGTGCTTAATACATGGCGACTGATATCCGAGGAATGGTGATAATGGTGAAAGAACAATGAGAGAGCAATAAAGGCCACAGGATGGAGTCAATATTTTTTCTAGAAAAAAGAAAAAGAGAGTTAGAGGATACACATGTATTATCATGAATATAAACTTAATACATCAGGTGTCAAAAAGATATTTACATGCACAAGGACATCATAAAAAGGACTGCAGTTCATATTCCCCATTGAGACCTCTGGGGGCTAAGGTGCTGAGCTCGTGAATCCAATAAGCCTCCCTTTTTTTGAGAAGTTTTATCATGTCGCCACCCCTCCTGGGAGTGTCCACATGATCAATAATTTGAAATTTTAACTGTGAGATGGTGTGTCTGGCATTTTTGAAATGATATGGAATAGGCAGGAGAAGGTTTTCACATCTAATGGTGGATTTGTGTTTAGAAATGCGGTCTCCTATATGTTGGGTGGTCTCACCCACATAGAGGAGACCACAAGGACACTTGATAATATATACCACATTTATCGATTTACATGTGAAAAAATTGCGTATGGGATATCGTGTACCCGTGTGTGGATTATGGAAGCAGTCACCTTTTTGGACATTGTTGCATTGTGGGCAACTTAGGCAGGGAAAGGTACCAAATTTAGGTGTTCCAAGAAATCTCTGTTTAGAATTTTTTTGTATGGGGCCCACATCTGCCCTGATAAGCTTGTCCTTAATGTTTGGCGGACTCTTATAGCAGGGTAAAAAGGGTGTCTTGAATTCAGGGATGTTGGGGTACCCTTGTGCCAAAATATGCCATTTTTTACGTATGGTTTTATGGATTTTAAATGCAAAAGGATGAAAAGTATGGGGAAAGGGTATCCTTTTTTCATTTCTCCTAGTGATGTTACTAGTGTATTCACGACTGCTGTCCAGTAAAGGTGGCGGATAACCTCTATCAGAAAATTTGTTTTGCATTTCTTGGAGTCTAAGATTAAGAGTGTCCTTATCAGAGACAATGCGTTTAACTCTTTGAAATTGAGAGATAGGGATAGATTTTTTAACGGACATCGGATGATGACTGGAAAAATGGAGAAGGGTATTTTTATCTGTGCTTTTAGTAAACAAATCTGTAGAGAGATTGCCCTCAGAGTCTTTGAGGACAGTGGTGTCTAAGAAATTGATTTTGTGTGGATCCTGTTGTAGGGTAAACCGTAGACCGGGCCAGGCTGAGTTTAACTGATCAAAAAATTCGTGAAGGGCTCCGACGGGCCCCCCCCAAATGCAAAATACATCATCTATATATCTCTTCCAGACCAGACAGTGAGTTTGAAACAGTAAGTTGGGATAGATGACCTCATCTTCAAATTTGATCATATATCTGTTTGCATAAGGGGGGGCTACGTTAGAGCCCATCGCGGTACCCTGTGTCTGAAGGTAGTAGTGGTCCCCAAAGAGGAAGTAGTTCTCCTTCAAGACCAATGTCAAAAGATCGAGGCATAAGGATGTCACAGAGGGCTCAAACTGATGTTTAGTTAAGAGATCCTTAATAGCAGATATACCAGCATCATGAGGAATGCTGGTATAGAGGCTAGTTACATCCATCGTTACTAGACAAGCCTCTTTGCTGACTTGCCTTAATTCTCTGATGATCTGAAGAAATGTACCTGTATCAAGAAGGAAAGATTTCATGGTCTTGATCAAAGGAGTTAAAATCTTTTCCAGAAAGATCGAAAGGGGAGAAAGAACAGAGTCTGAGCCCGCTACTATGGGTCTCCCAGGTGGATTATCTAGTCTTTTGTGAACCTTGGGGAGTATGTACAAAACCAGGGTAATGGGATTGGATTTGGTAAGAAAATCTGCTGTTTTGGTATCAATCGTACCTAGATGTAGGTGGTATGTGAGAGTATTACCAATTTTTTTAATGAGAGAAGGGAGGGGACTACAAGTTAATTTCTTATATACCCGACTGTCACCAAGTTGACGGTCTACCTCCTTGATGTAATCAACCTTGTTCATTATCACAACAGCTCCACCCTTATCAGCTGGTTTTATAATGAGATCCTTATCATTAGACAAGTCATGTAGTGCCTGGCGATCGAGTGGAGATAGATTGTTGTGATGATGAATTTTACCCAAGTTTATATCATGCCGGAGCTGTTGAAAATCAGATTTAACAAAATCAATAAAAGCTTCAACTGGTGGAGTACCATATGGAGGACGATATAAGCTCTTAGATCTTAAACCCAAATCAGAAACTGAAATGGTGGATTGTTTGACCGAAGTGGCAGATATAGCAGGCTTGTCATCGAAGTGGGTCTTTATTCTAAGGGTTCTAAAGAAACGTTGTAAATCCATATCCAACTCAAAAGTATTGAGTTTAGAGGTCGGGCAAAAGGACAAGCCCTTTTGTAAAACCACTAACTGTGTGGTGCTGAGTATCTTGGAGGATAGATTAATCACTAGGGATTCTTTACCTGTGACCTGGTTGTTCTGGAGGTGTCGAACCCTTCTGTGTTGTCCACCACGTCTAGTCTTTTTCGCCGTCCTGCATGACCGCCCCTTGGACCTAAAAAAGAAGTCTGGTTGTTTGTGGACGGGCCCCTGAGTTCGCTGTCCGTACTGGAGTTGGAATACTCTGAAAAAGACCGTCTGGACTGATATCAGAATCTGGAGGTGGAGTAATTGTCTTGCCATCTGTAGACCCTCCCTTGAGTATAGTCATCCGCGTCTCGAATGAATTTGCTACGTTTCCTGTTCTCCAGGTCCTTTCTATGTTGTTCCAAGTTGTTCTGTATTTTATGCTTCAAATTATTAAATTCATCGACTGTAGTAGTTGCCGTCTCCAACTGCACTTCAATGTTCCTTATGCTTTCTTTGGTTTTTCTAATATCCTTTTGTAGATAATCAACCGTCAGCGTCATTAGGTCCAGTGAGCATTTGTTCAAAATTTGTTCAAACCTCTTTTTATATTCAATGTCCTCACTAAAAATAGTGGGACGTAAAGATACCCGGAGTCCCCGAGGTATCCTCTGAGCCTTTAGATACTCAGTGAGAGTTGCACAATGGAGCTCAAAGTTAATGAGGTGACGCGATTCTTTTTCAAATTCCTTTCCTTTAGCCTCCTTAGGAGGAAGTAAAAGAAAATCGCCAGAAATCGTGGTTTGAGATATGATGGTGGAGGTTTCCTCAGTGTTGTAGGAAAAAGTATTTGACATATTCGCTCGGAGTGCTCATCCAAAGGTATCAGATATGGTAGGAAAAGGATGGCACCTCCTGTCAGTGTGTCAACAAGATATTGGGGTGCACTTTAGGTTCCAAAGCCATAAAGTGAAAAGTAGACAAGGCACTCCCAAAATGCTTTGCATGAAGATTTATTTATGTGCTTTATAACGTTTTCGGTCCTATTTGGACCTTCATCAGTAGCACTATACAGAAAAAAATAAACATAATATTTTTACAATAAGAAAAATAAAAAATGATATCCAAACAAAGAGAAAATATACAGACAATATTTACAAAATTTCATATATGCATCTGGTATACATGATTCACAATATTCAAAATTCATATTGAAAAGACATGAAAAAAAATAATTATTAAGGGAAAAGAAAAAAAGGGGAAGAGAAAAAATGCGGAAAGGAACTAGAAAAAGAAAGGATGAGGAGGCAGAAGGCAGGGATCAAGGGAATCTCAAACGAAGGAGGTAAAAAATAGAGCAAAGAGAAGGAGGGGAAAAGGAGAGGGGATTCAATTCATGTATTGCATTGGAAAGCAAGGAAAAAAAAGTTCATATAAAGGAAAGAAAGATTGGAGAAAGGGGAAACAAAGGTAGTGTAGGAGCACATGTGAAAAGACATAAGGGGTGTATATGATAGTGGAATGGAGGTCACAACTGAATTGTAGTGCTATTATGTAGGGAAGTGTTGGAGATATAGGTTGAAATGTGTGTAGGAAAGATTCAGTATTCTATACTATAATGAACGTGAACGGGCAACAAGGTATGCATATAGCTGTTTAGAAAGATAGGTTGTAATGTGTATAATGTAATGTAATAGTCTATGTGTTTGTAGCAGCAAAGGTATGTAAGAGAGATGAGGAACAGGGATGTGAGAGAAGAAAGTGGAAGATCAGCGGATGAGTAGAGAAAAAGGAGTGAAAAAGAAAGAGTAGAGGAAAAAAAGAGGGGGTAAAGAAAAAGGAGTAAACAAAGGGCTCAGAGAGAAAGAATAAGAAACTAATATAGTAAGTGAGGACAGGAGCGGTGAAGACGCTAGTGAACTTACCATACGTGGTGAACAGGGTGTGTGTGGGCTGTCAAGCGCGGTGTCCGCCGCTGCATGGGGGCTGCCATGACAGTTGCCAGATGGGTTGGATTAAATAAGAGCATTACAATGATTGGGGCGGTGCCTTGTAACAGCATGGAGCCGCGCGTGCGCAGTGGAGACAGTGCAGGGAACTGGAGGCACTGATAACAGCGCATGCGTGCAGACTCTACATTTGGCTGGGAGTCCAAGACAAGTGAAAGGAGCGCCTGCGTTAATGGGGAATGGTGACAGGGAGATAATTAAGCACAAAGCGTATGTGGAAGTCTCTAAATAGGGAAATAAAGTAACACAGTGATCGATCCAATATGCGAAGTCCACATAGATTGTACCATAAGGTGATGAGTGTCTGGGACAGTGCTGAGCTGTACATTCAATGCTAAGTAGGAAAAAAGGGGCACAAGGCTCTCCGTGCTTAATACAAGGCGACTGATATCCAAGGAATGGTGATAATGGTGAAAGAACAATGAGAGAGCAATAAAGGCCACAGGATGGAGTCAATATTTTTTCTAGAAAAAAGAAAAAGAGAGTTAACTAAACATCAGTTTGAGCCCTCTGTGACATCCTTATGCCTCGATCTTTTGACATTGGTCTTGAAGGAGAACTACTTCCTCTTTGGGGACCACTACTACCTTCAGACACAGGGTACCGCGATGGGCTCTAACGTAGCCCCCCCTTATGCAAACAGATATATGATCAAATTTGAAGATGAGGTCATCTATCCCAACTTACTGTTTCAAACTCACTGTCTGGTCTGGAAGAGATATATAGATGATGTATTTTGCATTTGGGGGGGGCCCGTCGGAGCCCTTCACGAATTTTTTGATCAGTTAAACTCAGCCTGGCCCGGTCTACGGTTTACCCTACAACAGGATCCACACAAAATCAATTTCTTAGACACCACTGTCCTCAAAGACTCTGAGGGCAATCTCTCTACAGATTTGTTTACTAAAAGCACAGATAAAAATACCCTTCTCCATTTTTCCAGTCATCATCCGATGTCCGTTAAAAAATCTATCCCCATCTCTAAATTTCAAAGAGTTAAATGCATTGTCTCTAATAAGGACACTTAATCTTAGACTCCAAGAAATGCAAAACAAATTCTCTGATAGAGGTTATCCGCCACCTTTACTGGACAGCAGTCGTGAATACACTAGTAACATCACTAGGAGAAATGAAAAAAGGATACCCTTTCCTTATACTTTTCATCCTTTTGCATTTAAAATCCATAAAACCATACGTGAAAATTGGCATATTTTGGCACAAGGGTACCCCAACATCCCTGAATTCAAGACACCCTTTTTACCCTGCTATAAGAGACCGCCAAACATTAAGGACAAGCTGATCAGGGCAGATGTGGGCCCCATACAAAATATTCCTAAACAGAGATTTCTTGGAACATTTAAATTTGGTACCTTTCCCTGCCTAAGTTGCCCACAATGCAACAATGTCCAAAAAGGTGACTGCTTCCATAATCCACACACGGGTACACGATATCCCATACGCAATTTTTTCACATGTAAATCGATAAATGTGGTATATATTATCAAGTGTCCTTGCGGTCTCCTCTATGTGGGTGAGACCACCCAACATATAGGAGACCGCATTTCTAAACACAAATCCACCATTAGATGTGAAAACCTTCTCCTGCCTATTCCATATCATTTCAAAAATGCCAGACACACCATCTCACAGTTAAAATTTCAAATTATTGATCATGTGGACACTCCTAGGAGGGGTGGCGACATGATCAAACTTCTCAAAAAAAGGGAGGCTTATTGGATTCACGAGCTCAGCACCTTAGCCCCCAGAGGTCTCAATGGGGAATATGAACTGCAGTCCTTTTTATGATGTCCTTGTGCATGTAAATATCTTCTTGACACCTGATGTATTATGTTTATATTCATAATAATACATGTGTATCCTCTAACTCTCTTTTTCTTTTTTCTAGAAAAAATATTGACTCCATCCTGTGGCCTTTATTGCTCTCTCATTGTTCTTTCACCATTATCACCATTCCTCGGATATCAGTCGCCATTTATTAAGCACGGAGAACCTTGTGCTCCTTTTTTCCTACTTAGCATTGAATGTACAGCTCAGCACTGTCCCAGACACTCATCACCTTATGGTACAATCTATGTGGACTTCGCATATTGGATCGATCACTGTGTTACTTTATTTCCCTATTTAGAGACTTCCACATACGCTTTGTGCTTAATTATCTCCCTGTCACCATTCCCCATTAACGCAGGTGCTCCTTTCACTTGTCTTGGACTCCCAGCCAAATGTAGAGTCTGCATGCATGCGCTGTTATCAGTGCCTCCAGTTCCCTGCACTGTCTCCACTGCGCACGCACGGCTCCATGCTGTTACAAGGCACCGCCCCAATCATTGTAACGCTCTTATTTAATCCAACCCATCTGGCAACTTTCATGGCAGCCCCCATGCAGCGGCGGACACCGCGCTTGACAGCCCACACACAACCTGTTCACCACGTATGGTAAGTTCACTAGCGTCTTCGCCGCTCCTGTCCTCACTTACTATATTAGTTTCTTATTCTTTCTCTCTGAGCCCTTTGTTTACTCCTTTTTCTTTACCCCCTCTTTTTTTCCTCTACTCTTTCTTTTTCACTCCTTTTTCTCTACTCATCCGCTGATCTTCCACTTTCTTCTCTCACATCCCTGTTCGTCATCTCTCTTACATACCTTTGTTGCTACAAACACATAGACTATTACATTACATTATACACATTACAACCTATCTTTCTTATCAGCTATATTCATACCTTGTTGCCCGTTCACGTTCATTATAGTATAGAATACTGAATCTTTCCTACACACATTTCAACCTATATCTCCAACACTTCCCTACATAATAGCACTACAATTCAGTTGTGACCTCCATTCCACTATCATATACACCCCTTATGTCTTTTCACATGTGCTCCTACACTACCTTTGTTTCCCCTTTCTCCAATCTTTCTTTCCTTTATATGAACTTTTTTTTCCTTGCTTTCCAATGCAATACATGAATTGAATCCCCTCTCCTTTTCCCCTCCTTCTCTTTGCTCTATTTTTTACCTCCTTCGTTTGAGATTCCCTTGATCCCTGCCTTCTGCCTCCTCATCCTTTCTTTTTCTAGTTCCTTTCTGCATTTTTACTCTTCCCCTTTTTTTCTTTTCCCTTATTAATTATTTTTTTTCATATCTTTCCAATATGAATTTTGAATATTGTAAATCATGTATACCAGATGCATATATGAAATTTTGTAAATATTGTCTGTATGTTTTCTCTTTGTTTGGATATCATTTTTTATTTTTCTTATTGTAAAAATATTATGTTTATTTTTTTCTGTATAGTGCTACTGATGAAGGTCCAAATAGGACCGAAAACGTTATAAAGCACATTAATAAATCTTCGTGCAAAGCATTTTGGGAGTGCCTTGTCTACTTTTCAGAGAGACAGACAGAGACAGAGAGAGAGACAGATAGACAGAGATACAGACAGAGACAGACAGGCAAAAGATACAGAGACAGACAGGGTAAGAGACAGACAGGCAGAGAGACAGACAGATACAGAGACAGACAGACAGAGACAGACAGACAGACAGATAGACAGAGTGAGACAGACAGAGACAGACAGGCAAAGGGATACAGAGCGAGACTGGGAAAGAGACAGACAGGCAGAGAGACAGACAGACAGACATACAGACAGAGACAGTGAGACAAAGAGATACAGAGACAGAGGGAAAAAGACAAACAGACAGAGACAGATAGACAGACAAAGAAAGACAGACAGACAGATAGAGACAGACAGAGATATAGAGAGAGGCAGACAGAGACTGGGAGAATGGGAGAGAGACAGTTGTTATCCCGGGCAATGCCGGGTACTACAACTAGTTTCATATAAAGTTGAATGATTCAGCCACTAGACAGTAACATTTTAAGTGCACCTGCATGCTATTGTAGTGTTATGAATAGAGTTGAGCGCGGTTCGAGGTTCTCCAGTTCTAGGCTCGAGTGATTTTGGGGCCTGTTCTAGATCGAACTAGAACTCGAGCTTTTTGCAAAAGCTCGATAGTTCTAGAAACGTTCGAGAACGGTTCTAGCAGCAAAAAAACAGCTAATTCCTACCTGGCTTTCCGCTGTAATAGTGTAAATCACTCTGTGACTCACACTATTATGACATTTCAGTGTATAGTGTGCGGGAACAGCGCCTTCAGATCACTGCTGTTTGTATAATGGCCATTTTTTTTTTTTTCCTTGTCTTCCTTCCCTAAGCGCACGCGTCTTGTGGGGCGGGCCAGCATGTCAGCCAATCCCAGACACACACACAGCTAAGTGGACTTTTAGCCAGAGAAGCAACGGCATGTGTGAAAGGATGTCCATGTCACATGTCCCTGCATTATAAAAACGAGTATCTGCCCGTCCGGACGCCATTATCTCTTCTGCGTCCTTGGTGTCAGACATCACTGGCGCAGCTCCGTCCTTTGTCCTATCGCCGATACAGCTGTATGCGCTCCATACACAGCGCTGGACAGCTTAGGGAGAGCACTTTCTATCAGTCCTTTTAAGGGCTCGTACCGGCAGGGTCAGAGCCATAGGTGACAGGTCCTGAAAACAGAGACAGCGTCTGTGTAGCCAAGGTCAGGGATTTCGTCGCTGCATTTCCCCATTAGGAGGGAATAGAAAGGCAGGCTTCCATTCCTCTACCCAGAGCCCCACAATCCTGGCACTGTACCCTCCTGTCCTCTGCACACTCCAACTCTTTTTAACTAAGCCATTATACTAGCAAACAGTCAGTGTACCTTGTGGCATCCTAAATGTGGCTATTGGACTTTTGTCTAGTCACACTAGTGGAACGATATTTGCAGCACGTCTGCCTGCATTGCACACTCAAACTCTTTTTAACTAAGCCATTATACTAGCAAACAGTCAGTGTACCTAGTGGCATCCTAAACGTGGCTATTGGACTTTTGTCTAGTCACACTAGTGGAAAGATATTTGCAGCACGTCTGCCTGCATTGCACACTCAAACTCTTTTTAACTAAGCCATTATACTAGCAAACAGTCAGTGTACCTAGTGGCATCCTAAACGTGGCTATTGGACTTTTGTGTAGTCACACTAGTGGAAAGATATTTGCAGCACGTCTGCCTGCATTGCACACTCAAACTCTTTTTAACTAAGCCATTATACTAGCAAACACTCAGTGTACCCAGTGGCATCCTAAACGTGGCTATTGTACTTTTGTGTAGTCACACTAGTGGAAAGATATTTGCAGCACGTCTGCCTGCATTGCACACTTAAACTCTTTTTAACTAAGCCATTATACTAGCAAACAGTCAGTGTACCTTGTGGCATCCTAAACGTGGCTATTGGACTTTTGTCTAGTCACACTAGTGGAACGATATTTGCAGCACGTCTGCCTGCATTGCACACTCCAACTCTTTTTAACTAAGCCATTATACTAGCAAACAGTCAGTGTACCTAGTGTCATCCTAAACGTGGCTATTGGACTTCTGTATAGTCCCACTAGTGCACAGATATTTGCAGCACCTCTGCCTGCATTGCACACTCAAACTCATTGTTACTAAGCCATTATACTAGCAAACACTCAGTGTACCTAGTGGCATACAAGAAGTGGCTGTTGTATTCCATTAGTGCCCCACTGGTGTCAAGCTATTTCTAGCACCTGTGCATGACACCCTCCTGCTCTGTTTTTAATAAGCTATAATGATAACAAAAAATATTGCCATTTAGTGGCATCATAGAACTGGCTGTTGTATTCCATTAGTGCCCCACTGGTGCCAAGCTATTTCTAGCACCTCTACATGACACCCTCCTGCTCTGTTTTTAATAAGCTATAATGATAGCAAAAAATACTGCCATTTAGTGGCATCATAGAACTGGCTGTTGTATTCCATTAGTGCCCCACTGGTGCCAAGCTATTTCTAGCACCTGTGCATGACACCCTCCTGCTCTGTTTTTAATGAGCTATAATGATAGCAAAAAATACTGCCATTTAGTGGCATCATAGAACTGGCTGTTGTATTCCATTAGTGCCCCACTGGTGCCAAGCTATTTCTAGCACCTCTACATGACACCCTCCTGCTCTGTTTTTAATAAGCTATAATGATAGCAAAAAATATTGCCATTTAGTGGCATCATAGAACTGGCTGTTGTATTCCATTAGTGCCCCACTGGTGCCAAGCTATTTCTAGCACCTGTGCATGACACCCTCCTGCTCTGTTTTTAATAAGCTATAATGATAGCAAAAATTACTGCCATTTAGTGGCATCATAGAACTGGCTGTTGTATTCCATTAGTGCCCCACTGGTGCCAAGCTATTTCTAGCACCTGTGCATGACACCCTCCTGCTCTGTTTTTAATAAGCTATAATGATAGCAAAAAATACTGCCATTTAGTGGCATCATAGAACTGGCTGTTGTATTCCATTAGTGCCCCACTGGTGCCAAGCTATTTCTAGCACCTGTGCATGACACCCTCCTGCTCTGTTTTTAATAAGCTATAATGATAGCAAAAAATACTGCCATTTAGTGGCATCATAGAACTGGCTGTTGTATTCCATTAGTGCCCCACTGGTGCCAAGCTATTTCTAGCACCTCTACATGACACCCTCATGCACATTTTGCTACGCTAATGTTATAGCAAACTCAGGGAATTCATTGCTGCATTTGATAATTCGGAGGGATAGAAATTGAGGCTTCCTTTAGCTTTTCCTTCTGTTCATAGACAGCATCTCCAAGAGCAATTTCCCCTCCACGTCTAAGTGTGGAGAGGCAGCTAGTGCACATGCGTGTGCCGATTTACCCCAGCTGCAGCCTAACTACAGTGTTTCGCCTAGTGAGTATGCTCAGCCTGACTGTGCCATTCCTGACGCTAAGTCTTCATTTCTTGGATACAGCGCATGCTCCCACACTAAGTGTGAAAAGCCTCTTTGCACAGGTACTTGCATTCCGTGCCGGGTCTAAGTCCTGTTTTGTGCCTAGACACCATGCTTAAGCTGATAGTCTTTTTTCAGAGACTGTATTTCATGCTACTGAGCATGCTCAGGCACTTACTGCATCAGAGACTAGGTCCGGTAATGAACTCTTTGGCCCTGCCCCTGATGTGGGGGTCCCATATAGACCACAGGGCATCAGGTGTCCTCCCAAATGGCTTGCAGAGGCCCACCCCTATGACTTGTCACCGCATTATTGATGGTCAGATGATGACTGGTGAGGTGTTTGGGTCATGGCAGCCATGAGGTCATCATTGAAGTTGCGGTTCCAAATAGGACGCTAGTTATGCCACTCATGACGTGTCACTCTACTTTTGTCTCCAGGAGGTGCATTGTGGTTCACCCTGGTTTGGGGCGGACCCAGGTTATAAAAGGGGCTGGAACCAACAAGGAGGTGCGCAGTCTTCTATTATGCTCCGAAAGAGCACACCTCCATGTGTTGAACCCATTGCGGCTTTAGGCCAGAGGTAGGCAGGGATAGGGTGTCGATGCAGGCCACCACCACAGTTGGTAACGCAGAACGGTTAAGACCAGCTCCTGTCCTACCAGTCCTGCTTGTGCAGTTGTCGCGGGCGGGGAGGAGGGTGTCAGCACACTACGCTCACCCCCTTCTGCTCGGGTCCGGCGGCCGCTGCTCAGTGGTGGCTCGAGCTGTAGGCCGGATCCCGGGGGTTTCTCGAGCGGCACTCCTCGCCCGTGAGTGAAAGGGGTTTGTTGGGTGTGGGGATTGTTTATAGTCCGTGACGCCACCCACGGTTGTGGTGATTTCACCACCGCTGCTCAATACGGGGATCCTGGGGATGGTGATGCGGAGCAGCCAGGTGTTGTGTTGCCCCTCCGTGGGTAGGGGTTGGTGATCCCGGGGCCCGGTGATGGCTTGTGAGGTGCAGGGCCTGGTGGGCGCAGGGACGCGGGGGCAGCGCTGTGCCTTGCGGCACTGTGGTACTCACTCAGCCTGAGACGTTGACACAGTTTTCACGGTAAACCAGACGGCTGGTAAGACAGTCCCACGGACGGCTGCACTTGCTCTCCCGGTAGATGACGGTGATGTCCCTTTTCCTAGCACCTTGGTGTACTTGTTGGTTGCGATGGGTCCCCACCGGTAACCCGCTCCCCGGCTTCAAGCTGGACCGGGGGAGCTCTACTCTTTGCCCGCAGGCGCTGGCCCTAAGAAACTGGTGCCTTGGCGGTGGCGGTGTCTTTTTTACACTGGCTGGGCTGTTGCCTTCAATCGGGACTTAGTTGTTGGGGGATCTACGTCCCCTTCACTGACGGATTCGACAAATTAGGCGACTCCAAGCCTTGCCGGGGTCCGAGAGGCCCCTGCCCTGGTGCTGACTGTCCTTCGGAACACTGCTCCAGACCACCGGGCACACAGCCTACGGGGTCCTTCCAGGAACTTCCAAACGGTCCCCCTTCAGACAGTCACCGCCGTTGCTGACCTTGCTGACCTGCCCTGCACACAGCTGGACTCTTCAGGCTTTGCACACTCTTTCTGTTCTGTCACCACTCTTGCTTTCCTCCTTTACCACTTCACTTCGCTTCTACTTTCACTTTCTCCTCCTAAACTGAACTTCGCTCTAGCCCTGCCTGGGCTAATCTCTGTTGTTTACTCAAGCTGGTCCCTGAGCTGACTGCCTGGTTTCTTCCGCCTTCAGAACTGTGTTCTCCTCGGTGGGCGGAGCCAACTGCCTGGCCCACCCCCTGGTGTGAATCATCAGCCTCTGGAGGAAGGCAACAAGGATTTTTGGTTAGCTTAGATGTTTCTACCTGGGATGTAGGGTGTGGTGGTGTGTGACCTGTGTCCCCTGGCTTGCCCAGGGCGACACACATCCCAGTGGCATTAACAGGCCTGCTGCTGCTGATGCGCCTGCTGTCCACAGGTGTGGCCCCTACGCACACGGTCAGCGTACTCAATGGCCCCTGTGTTAACAGGGAGTTCCTGGGCTGGGTGGGCATGTGGACCCTGTGACGCTAACAGGGCTCCCAGTCTCCAGATCCGAATGGCGTCTAACTCGGTTCAGGCTACTATTAGTTTCATAGCCACACAGCTCTGTATCCTCCACCAAACCTTCCAGTTGCCAACCTCTCCTTTTCCAACTGGGAGCACGGTGGACACTGACTGCTGATGGGGATATATACCTTTCTCTTTCTTTTCTTATTAATTTTCGTTATATAGCGGTAACATAGTATATACCACCTTATCCAAATCTGCCAGTCCCACTGTAACAGATGGTGTTTCTTCAGCAAATGTTACTGTTGCTTAACCACCAAATCCACGGACCAAAACTTTTTTCCCCTTTCCAACACACCTGTTCCCCTTTCCACCAGCATCTGTCCTTTTTCAACTCATTTTGGTATATGACCAAAGGTGCAACTCTGCAGGGACACCGTACTCAACGCCATCTCAGCACAGCAGCCAGCCCTCGGTCCCTCAGATGTGGACAAGTAAAAGACCATTTCCTCCTATCCATGACAAAGCGTTGAGATTCACTCTGTGCAGCACTGGTGTTTAGTGGAAAAGCAGATCTAAGATTGCGTACCACATTCTGCAGATACTCCTGTATACGTGCGTCCATTTCTATGGCAGGAATTATTTCACCAAATTTTGTCTTGTACCGGGGATCTAACAATGTGGCAACCCAGGATTCTGGATTACTTTCAATTCGTACAATCCGAGGGTCATGTTGTAGGTAGTGCAGCAAGAAGGCGCTCATGTGTCTTGTGCATCCAGGAGGACCAAGTCCTTGGTGTGTTGGTGGCAGAGAGGTGAGAATTGTGCCTCCTTCCTCTGCCCTCTCCCCACAACCTCGCACAACCGAAATGTGAGCAAGCTCTCACTCATCTGCTGAGTCTTCCATGCCCATCGCCAGTTCGTCCTCCATTTCATCATGGGCTCCTGCACCTTCCTCAACACTTTTTGCTGATACTATGCACCCTTGTTAATCCCTCTCCCTCACCATGACTGCCGCATAGGTGCCGCTGACCATCTGGACCTCGTAGATCTTGTTATCCCTTCCGCATATGACTCCTCCTGTACTTCCTCCCCTTCCTCTTGTCCCAACACCTGACTCCGAATAATAATTACAGTGTGCTCCATCATGTAGATGACCAGAATTGTCACGCTGAGAATGACATTGCAAGTGCTAAACATCTTCGTCGACATTTGTAAACTGTGTAGCAGGGTGCATAGGTCCTTGATCTGACACCACGCCAGCAGCGTGATCTGCACCACCTCTGGATCAAGTTATCCCAGGCTATATGTCATAACGTATTGCAGCAGGGATCGGCGGTGCTGCCACAAACGCTGCAACATGTGCAGATTCAAATTCCTGCGTGTCGGCACATCGCATTTCAGGCGTTTAACCACCAGACCTAAAGACTTCTGTAGCGATGAAAGTTGTTGAGCTGCTGTGTGCGCACGATAGAAGTGCGTGCCCGCTGCACAAGGCCATGTAGGCCGGGATGGTGTTTTAAAAATTGCTGGAGAATTAGGTTCAACATGTGAGCCATACAAGGCACGTGGGTCACATTGCCCTGATGATGGCCCGCAGCCAGGTTTGCATCATTGCCGCACACGGCTGTTAAGTCACCAACGGAGTACGCTCCGTCAATTTGTACTCCGGTCGCCAGGTGACAACGTGTTCCTTTCATGCATAGTGCTGATGATGGGAGAGGAGTCGATGCCAGCGGCGCAGGTGGACGCAGGTTATGCTCACCCACTGGGCTGCATTACCTTGACAGATGCAGAATCTCTGGTTGAATGTAGCTGGTGGGTATCTCACAGATGAAATACCATCATTCAGCTACAACCAATGGGAAGACACCACACCCTTTTTTATGCCCATCCTGTCTGCAGACCACTGCCAGACATAGCTATGAACCTCTGGTTAATTTTACCCCCAGTTCAGTTTTATGATTTTGTGTGCTTGTTACCTGACTACTTTTCCTGCTTGCTGTTTATGTACCTTGTTAGCCGATCCGCATTTCACCTCTGCTTGTTTTCTGATTAAGTCCTGGCCGTCCCATTCTGTTCCTGTTCCTCAATTAATGATTTGACCCTGCCTGACTACTATTCTCTGGAACTGCAGCCTTCCACAGGTATTAATCACCTTGGGCCCTGTGTAATTCCTAATCCCTGTATAGGGGTTAAAGGGTTTCAGGGTTCTAGGGGTCCTGCTTGGTGAGTGGCTTCCCTCTAGCCTATCATTTACAGCCCATCTGAGTGTGTGGATCAAGGAAGGCGTTACACCGTGCTCTCTGCAGAAGGCCATGTGGGCCAGGATAGTGCTTTAAAAATTGCTGGACAACCAGGTTCAACACGTGAACCACACAAGGCACGTGTGTCACATTGTCACAGCGAAGGGCCGCACCCATGTTTGCATCATTGTCGCACCCGGCCTTCCCTGGCTGCTGGTTGAGTGGAGACAACCATTGATGAAACTCGGTCTCCAGAGCTAACCGTCCACAACTTCTCAGCGGTGTGACTCACATTTCCCATACATTTCAAAGTAAACCTTTGACCGCCTGATGGCATTGAGCTCTGCTGCCAGCATAGTAAGGAGGTGTGTGGTATTCCTTGTGCGCAGTTACAAGGAAGGGTGGCCTGACCACACAGGGTTTGCGCCAAGGTGGAGGACCCACACGAGGTTGAAGAGGCAGAAGCAGTGTATTAACTTCTACATACAGAAGAAGGATTGAAACAACTCGTGGGGACGGCAAGACTTGTACAGCAGACCCTTCTCCATCTCTCCCCACAGTAACCCATTGCCCAGTCAGCGACATATAACGCCCCTGTCCATGCTTACTGGGCCAATTATCTGTGGTGAAATGCACCCTGTCACACAGAGTTTCTCAAGGAATCAGTGATGTTTAGTGCGACATGCTGGTGTAGCGCGTGCACGCCTTTGTTGGAGAAGGAGTGGCGCCTGGGCATCGGCTCTTGGGGCACTGCGATGGGCATAAGGTCTCGAAAATCCTCGGTTAAAAAGGTTGGAAAGGCAGCATTTTGGTAGCCAACAGTTTCCAAATGCTGAAAGTCAACCTCTAAGCCATGTCATGCCCTTCTAAAAGCATGTAAAACACAGTAAGGGGACTCCAACCACAGTCTCCCTCGTTTCCACTAACTGGGCCACACACACCCCACTTGACTGGCATCGGTTGAGCCCCCTTTTGAAAAAGAAAAAGATGCTTTGCATGAAGCGCTCTCAAAAATACGCGTGCCTTTCCCGTCCCCTGGCTGACCCAGGGGAAGAAAAGTCCTCTGAGAGCTATGACTTGTTCATCTTGGTTCTTTTAGAAACACAGCGAGGGGACTCCAACCACAGTCTCCCTCGTTTCCACTAACTGGGCCACACACACCCCACTTGACTGGCATCGGTTGAGCCCCCTTTTGAAAAAGAAAAAGATGCTTTGCATGAAGCACTCACAAAAATACGCGTGCCTTTCCCGTCCCCTGGCTCAACCAGGGGAAGAAAAGTCCTCTGAGAGCCATGACTTGTTCATCTTGGTTCTTTTAGAAACACAGCGAGGGGACTCCAACCACAGTCTCCCTCGTTGCCACTAATTGGGCCACACACACCCCACTTGACTGACATCAGTTGATTCCCCTTTTCAAAATGAAAAAGATGCTTTGCATGAAGCACTCTCAAAAATACGCGTGCCTTTCCCGTCCCCTGGCTCAACCAGGGGAAGAAAAGTCCTCTGAGAGCCATGATTTGTTCATTTTGGTTCTTTTAGAAACACAGCGAGGGGACTCCAACCACAGTCTCCCTCGTTGCCACTAATTGGGCCACACACACCCCACTTGACTGACATCAGTTGATGCCCCTTTTCAAAATGAAAAAGATGATTTGCATGAAGCACTCTCAAAAATACGAGTGCCTTTCGCCTCCCCTGGCTGACCCAGGGGAAGAAAAGTCCTCTGAGAGCCATGTCCACATTGTCAGTGGACAGACACGTGTGCTTATCTGCCAGCAGACCCCCAGCAGCACTGAAGACAGGTTTCGAGAGAACGCTGGCTGCAGGACACGACGAGATCCCCAAGGCGTACGTGGCGAGCTCAGGCAATTTATCCAGATTGGAAGCCTAAAATGAGCAGGGCTCAAGTTGCACAATAATGGAATCGATGTTTCCTTGCATATACTCATATATCTGTGTGTCCTCCTCTTTTTCCTTGTCCAGCTCTTTTTTTTTCGCATGAGTATATGTCCTTGTCACTTTCCCATGTGTTTGTGTTGTGTTGTGAGTTGTTTATTACCTTTTGGACACCTTTGAGGGTGTTTTTTAGGTGTTTTATGTGTTTGTGATTGCCTGCCATTGTTTCCTATGCAGTTCGAGTTCGGTTCGTCGAACGTTCGACGAGCCGAACTCGAACGGGACCTCCGTTCGGCGAACCGACCACGAGCCGAACCGGGACCGGTTCGCTCATCTCTAGTTATGAATAGAATTTGTAAGGTGGGAATAGAGGAGAGTTAGGTTAGTGATTTAATATGATAGGCTTGCCTGAAGAGATGTTTTTTTAACGCACATTTAAAAACTTGTGGGCTGGATATTAGTCACATCCTTTGGGGTAGTGCATTCCAGAAAACTGGTATAGCATGAGAAATATATTAGAGAGGGAGGTGTGAGGTTCAGATTATGAAGGATGTTAGTGGAAGATCATTTGAGGAATGGAGGGGACAGGTATGATGATAGATAGAGATGAGGCTTGACATAGAGGGTGGTGCAGAATTATGGAGAGCTTTATGGGTAACAGATTTACAGCTGAAACCAGAAGTTTACATACACTGTCTAAAAGACATACTATATATGCATGTTTTCCTCACTATCTGACAAGAAATCAGAATAAACCTTTCCCGTTTTAGGTCAATTAGGAACCAAAATTATTTAGATTTGCCAAATGCCAGAATAATGAGAGAATGATTGAGCATTGTAATAAACTGTAGCTGCGATAAGAGCAATAAAAGGCAATATCCTATATAGGATTAAATAAAATTGTAAAAATATAAACAAATCTCAAAATAAAAAACCCAAAATTAAATATTCCAATAAATATGATCATCTATGTAAAACATTAGCTAAAAATTAACAAGAAATGGACACATAATTGATTTCTCTGTGTCCACAACAACCCAATCTATAAAACTATTAAACCAGTTAACCTCTTCAGTGAAAAAAAAACGTAGCAAAAAATGTCTTTTCATCATACAGCTGACAAAATAGTGCAATAAAAAGCAATCAAAAAGTAATTTTTCAATAAAAATGATACCTCTGAAAACATCATCTTGTTACGCAAAAAAACAAGTTACCATACAGCTTCTTCAGCAAAAAAATGAAAAAAACAATGTAAAATTATTCTTTTTATTCTTTTTTTCTCTAAAATAATTTTATAGTGTAAAAGCGGCATGCATGCAAAAAGTGCATATAATAGTTTTTCTTCTTTGTCTAAAAATTTTTTACAACTGTGGTATTGGTGTAATCATACTGACCAGAAGAATAGAGATGAGCGAACCCAAGGTTCAGTGTTAGGTGTTTATATCAAATACAGACATTAATCAAAAACAGAGTTCGGATTTGGAGTTCGGGTGCTTTATTTATGAACACCACTGACACTAGTATCACTGTGCTTGGATATGCTCAGTCCTCAGCCCAGTGTGAGCCGCTTGCAGGGTTTGAATAGCTTGCACTGTGGGTAACAACAGCGTGATCGGATGTAGTGTGCTCCCCAAAAGAAAAAATGAAAAAACCCCACCAACCTCCCATGGAGGTGCTGTGTTTATGGCTGGCTGAATGTGGGAAGAGACCCGAACTGCCCAGATAGAGACATTCATTGTGGTTCAGATAAAGTTCAGGTCCCAAATTGATCTTCACTTCTCCGGCAATTATCATTTTGTTTTTTTTCTCCCCTTCTTCTAAGAGCCACAACTTTTTTTATTTTTTTTGTCAATGTTGCCATAGGAGGGCTTTTTTTTTGTGGGATGAGTTGTACTTTTGAATAACTCCATTAGATTTACTATATAGAGTACTCAAAAATAGGAAAAAAAAATTCCAAGTGTGATGAAATTGCAAAAAAAAGTGCAATTCCACCATTATTTTGGGGGTTCTTTATTTACCATGTTCTGTTATGATTCAGGAACCAAGGAGGATCAAAAAATGCGAAATCCCAAAAAGATAACAGAGTGGCTGGAAACATAAAGGACTGCAGACCTAATCCTGGCACACAACTAGAAGTAGCCGTGGGGTGTGCCTACGATCACCTGGTTGCCTCGACAAAGCCGGAGAACTAAATAATCTCACAGATAGAAATGTAAGAAATCTAATCTGCCTTGGAGTAGTCCCCAAAGATAGGTAGCCCCCCACATGTAAAGGCTACGGTGATATAAAAAAATACAATACAAAGCCAGAAAAGACAGATTCAGCAAAGATGAGGCCCAGACTATCTTTATAGGAAAGGATAGGAAAGATCAACTGTCTGCAGCCATAAAAACCCAAATATATATCAGCACTTCTGATATTGAAAAATCTTGAGGTCACACAACCTATCCCCCATTGTACCAGCACTCAGATGTTACTGGGATTCAAAAACAGTAATCCAGATGAGGGACTGAATTAATACCAAGCATGACAAACACATTACCTTGCAGAATCATGGAGCTAAGTATACAGACACTCCCAGCAGGGAATGATCCCATTCCACCACGAACTCCACACAGACAAAATAGGAATCATGCATTGGTATCAAAGCAGAGAAAGCAACAAGAAAGTGGAAAACAAACAGAAGAGGTACAAAGACCACTTATCTGAGAGGAGTTCTGGAAGTGAGCAGAGCTGGTTACAGAATGTCCTTAACACACAGGAGCAATTTTCCACCGGCAAGTAACCAGAGAAAACTACTCAGTTAAATAGCCCTATCTGACTCTTATTGCCAGTCCTCCACAGGTGTGTAGCTTTCGCTCCGCACATCAACTGCATCGCCAGCACTGACAACAAGAGGGAGCCCCAAACTGGAAAACATATTCACAACAATGTTCACTATGTGGTAAAACTGACCTAGCATTGATTCCCCATGTCAGTACTAGTTCACGTTGAGAAGTTTGTCCTGAAAAAGACGTGTTATTGTCACCATTTTTCAAAATTCGTAGATTCACATTTTGACTTGAGGCTCAGTGATGGCTTATTTGTTGTGTACATATTCATACTAGGTCATGAAGGGGTAAATTTAAAGTTAGTCTGAACATGCTGAATGGAATTTCCACGGGTCTGCTAAACTCTACTGAAGAATAAAGCTGTCTTATTACTTTTGCGACATTGTGAATGGCGTATAAAACAATTCCTGAATTGCTGCTTCTTGATTTTGCCTCACAAAAATCGAAATAGAGATTGCTTAAAAATGATGTTGTGATCCAAAATGGTACTATTTTAAACTATAAAAAATGCTGCAAAAAAACAAGTCCTACCATGACTCTCTCAGCAGAAAGTTAGAAAAACTATAGCCTTTAACCCCTTCACGACCGACTGATTTTTGCGCTTTCCATTTCTTTTTTGCCATTCTTCTTCTGAGAGATGTAACTTTTTTATTTTTCAGTCAGTATGGTCATGTAAGGGCTTGTTTTTTTGCAGAATGAGCTGTATTTTTAAATTAACCCATGAGTTTTACCATATAGTGTACTGGAAAATAAAAAAAAAATTCCAAATGCAGAAAAATTGCAATTAAAGTGCAATTGCGCTATAGTTTTTGAGATACTTTATTCACTGTGTTCCCTATATGGTAAAACGAATGTATCACTTTGATTCCTGAGATCGGTGTGAGTTCATAGACACTAAACATGTATAGGTTTACTTTTATCTAAGGGGTTAAAAAAATCAGAAATTTGTCTGAAAAAAATGGTGTACTTTTTGCACAATTTTCCATCACTCGTAGCGTTTTCATTTTTTGGGGTATGATGCTCAGTGATGGCTTATTTTTTGAGTCTCACACTGATGTTTTTAACTATATAAGTTTTTGCACAGATGCTATGTTTTGAATGCCTGTGATTGCATTTAACGCAAAATTTGGGGTGACCAAAAAACGTAATTTTGGTGTTTGGAATTTTTTTCCTGCTACGTCATTTACCTATCAGACTAATTGATTTTATATTTTCATAGATTAGGCGTTTCTGAATGCGGCTATATCAAATGTGTGTATATATTTTTTTAGCCCTTTAATTTTCAATGGGTCGAAAGGGGGGTGACTTGAACTAACTTTTAGGTTTTTTTATTTTTTTAAAACTTCTTTTAAACTTGTTTTTTTTTTACTAGTCCCCCTAGGGGACTATAATGATAAGCAGTCTGATCGCTCATTCCTTTCTCCCGATCAGAACAGCACCGGGAGAAATGATCATCTCTTCTAACAAGCAGCACTCGGCTGTTTCTTACAGCACCTGAGTCATGTGCGCACAGGAGTCATCACATGACCCTGTGCTATCATGACAACCACCGGATCCACGTAATTACATCACATGTCTTCCGGTATCGGCCTGTGAGTATGGATCTTCTGCTATTGCCATTAATATGGCACTGTCACATCTTGACAGCACCATTTAAGGGGTTAAAAAGCACGGGTGGATAATGATTCAACTTGTGCCTAGCAGGTAACTGTCAGCAGTATAAATCAGCTGACATGTGCGTGAATCATCGCCTGCAGCCTGCAGAAACAGGTGGGGATTAAAACTATGACCACTAGGATGTAACTTTACTGCCCACAGTTGTTAAGGGGTTAAAATTCATTATTACAAAAAACCTTTATTTTGTAAAAAAGTGATTTTACTTTAAAAGTAGCTACACCTTAAAAAGAAACAAAATAAATCTGGTATTGCTGTAATCGTACTGACCAAAGGAATAAAGACCCACTGTTACTTATACTTTAACGGTGTAAAAAAAAACCCAATAAAATAAAGCCAATTCTTCACCTGCATGAACTTCACTGTTTAGGCACATCAGGGGCTCTCCAAACGTGACATAGCATCAACTATCTCCAGACAATTTTGCGCTCTAAAATTCAAACGGCGCTCCTTCTGTTCTGAACCCTGCCGTGAGCCCAAGCCTGTAGCTTTCCATCACACATGAGGTATTTGTGGAAAAATTGCTGAACAAACTTTATGGTGCATTTTTTCTTTTTACCCTCGTGAAAATTAACATTTTTCTTGTAAAAAGAAAAATTGTATTTTTTTTCCTTCCACATTGCTTTATTTCCAGTGAAGCAACTAAAGAGTTAATAAAGTTTATTCCACAGCATGGGGCAGAAAAACCATATAAAAAGAAGTGGCAATGCACTGGACTACGCGTTTCAGCTTACGCCTTCATCATGGTCCAACAAATGTTATTAATTAACTATTTTATGTGACATATGTCTCTGGATTAAAATCATAAAATTCAAAGTTTGAAAATTGTGAGATTTTCAAAATGTTTGCCAAACTTGCAATATTTTTACAAAAAAACTCAAAACATATCCTATATTTTACAACAACCATGAAGTACAATATATTACGAAAAAAACAATCTCAGAATCATCGGGATCTGTTGAAGTGAAGTTGAAGAGATTCTGTCAAAATGACACTGATCAGAACTGAAAAAAATTTGGCTGTTCATAAAAGTTAAAAAAGGCTTGGTAGTAAAGGGGCTAAAGTCATAATAACAAAATATACTATCCTCCTAGGAAAGACAAAACTATAAATGCATAAATTGTTAATGTACAGTGAAGAACAAAAGCGTAACAAGGTTTTTAACTTTTGACTTTCAGGCTCCATATCTCATCAGCCACTACATCTTTCAGCGCGAGACTACATTATTTAAAACATTCTTCTTGGCTATTCAATACATAAATTTGACTTTCAACTATTTAGCATATGATTAGTTATGCAGATTCTTGTAATGTCACTGCATTGTTACTGTTTTGCTCCTTGTGTTTTAAACAAAATGTTCTTCCTATATACTACAAATTTTAACCTGTTCTCAAATTTCCTAATAGCTCAGTGTGTTATTTGGTTAATTCGCAAGTGAAACATTAGTGGTTGGAATCGAGAAGAAGTCATGAAGACGTTTTCCCAAGAAAAAAGAAACAGCATTATACAGCTCATTGATAGCAGATATGAAATGAAGTCCATCCATCCATTTTAAAGCCAAGTTGTGGACTTCCATGCAAAATATAGGAGTCAACTAGTCAGCTTATCAAAAAGTCTATCAGTTCTGGTGCAACAAATACGGCAGTGGAGGTGGCTTGTATTCTTTGTGATTGTAAGATCACAGAAATCCATGCTAGTACTATAAGACAAACGTTACACGAGTCTAGTATAGTGGCCCAAATTAAGGTCAAGAAGCATTGACTTCAATATCAAAATAAGAAATGTGAGCTTGACTTTACAAAGAAATACAAAAAGTGAACAGTAGAATATTGATAACAGCTGATGTGGAGCGATGATGCGACAGTCAATAGACTAGGCTGTGATGGGTGCAAATGGGTCTGAAAGAAACAAGGCAAAAAGGGAATAACAAATCGAGAAATTGAAGAAACTGTCGATTTCAGTGGAGGAAGCCTAATGATATGCGGTTGTTTCGTTGCATACTTGACCAGGATCGATGGTGGCCTCAATGCTGAGCTATGTGTGAGTATCCAACCAGACGAGTTATTTCATACATTCGAGTACAATGAGTATAAAAAGGATGACATAGTGTTCCAGCAGGGCAATGGCTCAAAGCATATGTTGAGATTGGAGAAGAAATGATTAAATAACAATGAAGTAGAGATCCTGGATTGAGCCACACAGTCCCCAGACCTCAACCCAATTGAACACTTCTGGGTAGAGTTGAAAAAAAAGCTGTATACATCCCCAAATTAGTTGACCAGTATGCACCAACATTAAGATCGTATAGAAGAGAACTAGAATCAGATTATGGTTGAGGCATACTTCAATCTGATCTAGAGCATGACGAGAAGGATTCAGATAGTGTTGAAAGCCAATGTGAATTTACAAAATACTAAAAATTAAAAATTGTATTTTTAGATGCAAAACAGTAGCAATGCAGTGACATAACAAGTAACTGAATAACTAATCATATGCTAAGTTGCAAGTTGTCTAAAATGAAGAAAGTCTCACACTCACAGCTATAGTGTATGGTGAGATATGGAGCATGAAAGTCAAAAGTTCAAAATATTGTTACCCTTTTGCTTGTAAGTGTACACATTATATAGAAGAGCATGCATATACTGAGTCATACATGCATATTTTTTTGCTGAAAGTAAAACATTTTGCAAAAGGTGGTGTCAAGCTGCCAGCAGGGGGAGTTGGAGTCCTGCAGGGAAAGACACTACACAGAGCTGAATGAGCAAGGAGGGGAACTCCCAGTGTGTGCTGATGTAGTGTCTGCCAGCATCAGCCAGACAGCTGAAGCTGTGGGGTATGCGGGGGATGGTCAGACGGGTCTGGGTCATTCACAGTACGGGCAGCAGGAAGACCGAAGTAACTAACAGAGGAGGAGTTTAGATCAGGCCGAGGTCAGTACCAGAGGAAACAACCTAGTGGGGAGGTAGGAGAGGGGGGAACAACCGGGGCAATTGTGGGAAGGAAGGAGGTGGGACAGAGGAATGGCAGAATGACTAGGGGACAGAACACAGACAGAGGCTTAGGGCACAGAAAGGGAACAGATCAGGATCACACTTACAGGGACCAGCACTCACAGGCAAAGCAGCGCTAAGCTTATTGCCGGCGCAGGTTCACCGGAGAAGACAGTATTTAAAGCATCTCAGCTCCGGAAGTGAGGCCCGGGAGAAGGCTCCACCCCCTAGCCACGTGGACGGGGAGGGGAAACCATGACAGGCGGGATAAACAATACAGGAAGCTTATGAAGAATAAGCAAAAGCAAAGCTACTTTATCTATAGGGCCTCTGACTGCATTGGTATTGTTATACATATTATGTGGGAGTTTTCTTCCTTCCCAACCCTATGTGCACTTTAAATATGGTGAAAAGAAAACAGATATAACTTGAATGTTTAAATAATGAAGCAGAACTTCTTAAGACATGATTAGATTTCAATAGAAAACATATTTAATTGACTTATTTTTGTTTATGACACTTAGAATTTTTTTTAATCTTGTTTAACCCCTTTACGACCGCCGATACGCCTTTTAACGGCGGCATATTCGGGTACTTTTTCCGATCCGCCGCTTTTTAACGGCGGTCGGAAAAAAGGGTCTAGCGCCCCCCAGAGTCGGAAAATTTCCGTGGTCTCAGCTGCCGGGGGTAGCTGAGACCATGGAGATTACGGTTCAGGCCGGTTTTTTCATTTAAAGGTACGGTGATCGCCGTTATTAACCGAATAACGGCAAGCATGTACCTGCAAAATGAAATGCCGGTTTTTAATGCATTTTAATGGTTTCTCTCACATTTGACGTGATCTAACAGTCAAATGTGAGAGAACGGTCCTTGTCCGGTCCCTCTCGGTCCCCCCCCCCGGTACCTGGGTCTCGTTACCGAGTTCCCACGGCATTCCCCCGGCCCCCCTCCTTCTCGTGTCCGTGTAAAATGGCGGGCGCATGCGCAGTTCGACCGCCAAAGTCTGCCTCCTTCCACCTAGCAACGTCAGGAATTTATTTCATTGGTTCCTGACATTTGAACACTGTGTTAGACCCTATCACAGTGATCAAATACCCCAAATATTTTGGAAATGGCAGCATTTGGGTCTGCCTCCCTCTTCTCTCCCTTGTAGTTGATCTGGGAGAGAAGAGAGAGAGAGACTACATTTGCTGCCGTTTCTGTCAGAAAAAAAAACACCAATTTTTATTATAAATCAGTCATCCTCATCCCCAATATCCTCACCCAAAATATCCCCCCCCAAATATCCTCATCACCTTTGTCAGAATCCCCCCTTAGTTAGAATTTTTATTTTAGATTTTTTTTTTCTTATATCAGGGTTAGATCAGGGTTAGCATCAGGGTTAGATCAGGGTTAGGATCAGGGTTAGGATCAGGGTTAGGATCAGGGTTAGGGTTAAAAAAATCTAAAAACAAATTTTCAAAAAATTTAAAAAAAAAAAAAAAAATTTGTAGTATTTTTTTTTCTTTTTTTTGCTAGGCAGTGAAAAATACTGTAATGGCGCGGAGAACATTTACCGCCGAGCAGGCATACATGCTTCTTGCCTCCGGCAGTTCAGGCTCGGATACAGAGTCTGCCTCTGAAATCGAGCGATTTTCGGATGGTGACGACTCGGCTTCCTCCTCGGGATCCGACAGCCCGATTGTAGCGGAGTCGGTCGTCACTGCTGAAACGTCAGAGGCAGGTCCAAGTAGTGCCCTTCCCCGGCCACTATGGTATCCTGACCCGTCCTTCTCCCCTCAAATTCCTCCGTTTGTAGCAACCCCCGGTATAAATGTAAATGTCACAAATTTTACCCCATTAGATTTTTTCCAAATTTATGTTACCCCAGAAGTCCTCCAATTATTTGTCCACCAAACCAATTTATATGCCCGTCAATATATATCCCAACATCCTACCTCCATCCATTCCCGCTCCTGGATCCCCACAAATGTCCCCGAACTTAAAAATTTTTTGGGCATAACTTTTAACATGGGGTTAGTGAAAAAATCTACACTCCGCTCGTACTGGGCAACAAAAACAGTGCACAGCACCCCTGTGTTTGCAGCCATCATGACCCGATCCCGATATGAGACCCTTTTGCGATTCCTGCACTTTAACGATAATTCCCAAGCCCTCCAAAGAAATGACCCAAACTATGACCGACTTTATAAATTGAGACCCCTAATATCCCTTCTAAAAACTACCTTCCTAAATTCGTATACCCCTGACAAAAATGTTTCTATAGACGAGTCCCTTATGAGCTATAAGGGCCGTCTGTCTTTCCGCCAATTTATCCCCTCCAAGCGTGCCAAATATGGTATAAAATTATACAAAATGTGCGAAAGCACAACCGGCTACACGTGTACCTTTCTCATTTACGAAGGGAGGGACCGCCAAATCAACCCCCCAAACTGCCCCCAGACAATTGGCATCCCTGGCAAAATTGTTTGGGAGCTAATGACCCCCTTCCTTGAGAAAGGCTATCACGTGTATACCGATAATTACTATACCAGTGTCCCCCTTTCTAAATCCCTCCACGCTGCAAACACAGGGGCCTGTGGAACAATCAGAAAAAACAGAGTTGGTCTACCCCCACAGTTGGTGTCTAAACGTCTGGAGAAGGGTGCGTCCTCCTCAATGGCAAGTGACCATCTTCTTGCCATAAAATGGAGAGACCGCAAGGATGTTTTCATGCTGACCACATTGCATGCGGACACCACTGTGACGGTCAGGGACAGGGGCGCCACCAGGGACAAACAGAAGCCGCTTTGTGTCGTAGACTACAATAAGTTCATGGGAGGTGTAGATTTGTCTGACCAGGTGCTTCAGCCTTATCTAGTGAAGCGGAAAACCAAAACCTGGTATAAAAAGGTAGCAATCTATCTCCTACAGGTTGCTACCTATAATAGCTTCATCCTCTATAGAAAATCTCAAGGACCGCTCTCTTTCCTCCAATACCAGGAGAAAATTATTGAGAGCCTCCTCTTTGACTCGGAGGCACAGGAGGAAGCCTTCGAGTCAGAGGATGTCCGGAGACTTTCCGAGCGTCATTTCATTCGCCCCATCCCTTCCACTCCCACCCAAAGGTATCCCCAAAAAAGATGCCGTGTTTGTAGAAAGCACGGCACAAGGAGCGATTCCCGGTACTTCTGCCCCATGTGCCCCTCCCAACCAGGCCTTTGCATCTCCCCCTGTTTTGAAACCTACCACACATCCCTCAATTATTAATTGGCATAAATAAATTACACCAAACTGTGTGGTAGCAGCTTTTTTTTAATTTTGAAAATACTTTACTTTTATATTTCTGTTCAGTAATTTTTTTTTCTTGGACTAGTAATAAAGAGAAAATTTTCAGCAGTAAAACACATTTTACCCCATTTCACAATTAATTCCAGGACTTTATCATCACATACCAAACAATTATTCAGACAAAACCCAGTCCACATGCCCACAACTTTAGACTCCAGAGTGTGGACCCCACTAACGTTCTTGAAAAGTCTCATCATTTGACAACTTTCCAGGACTTCATTACTCAAACATTTTTTTTACCAATTATTTTAGTTTGACTCATATTACCACTAGGTCTTACTACACAAAACTTTTCTTTGCATTTATCTTGGTATTATGGGCATGATCATTTTATTGGAGGATCCCCTAACAATGATGCTGTGCCATATTCAAACACTATGGGCTTTACTGCAGGGTTCTTGCCGAACCACCTGCATCGAACAATACTTTCAGAATTCTGTAACGAATTGGTCGTTTTGTGCACATAGCGGTTCCTACCTTGGCGGGCAGGAGCCTGTTATGATGTCCCATGTCGCTTGGCACATTTGTCCCTCATATAGGGATTGATGGAGCTAAGAAGACATTGTACGACCAGTTATTTGGAAGATAAAGCTGTCCTTCCGGCCCTGCTGGTGTTCTGTCATCTTTGGCACACTCAGGTTTGCCACATAGTGGCTGCCAACTCCTCCACATTTGAACATTTTGCCCTTCCGTCCAATAAAGTTTATTCTTCCTTCTACAACTGTTTTGTTAGCAAGACCAAGTCCAGTAAATGTGTTTTTAGGGGCATGCCGCCCTTTGTGAGTAATAATTCCTGGAAGGATTTTCTTGTTTGGTAGCACAATGTCTCTGTAAGCTTTGAATAGGTTCTGGGATTCCATCAGTTTTACCCTGAAGACCAAATGGTGCACCATCTATAATAGGCATCAGCTGCATAAAAAATGGTGTCAAACTACTCCCTACCTCTGTAAACAAATACATTACAGGGTATAACTTACAAAGACATTTATGGGGTTTTTCTGTTCTTGAAACCCAAAAAGCTCTGCAAATTTGAGAATATATTCCAAATTCAGCCAAATTTGCTTTCAAAAATTCAAATATTGCTCCTTTCGTTCCAAGCTCTACCATGTGCCCGTACAGAGGTTTCTCGCCACATGTGGGGTATCGGCGCGCTCATAAGAAAGTGGGTAACAAAGTGTGAGCTCCAATTTTTGGAGCTACCTCTTGAAAAAGTGAGAAAATTGATGCTAAAGCAACATTTTTGCTAAAAAAATGAAAATTTTCAATATGACAACCTAATGTTATCAAATTCTGTGAAGTACCTGTCAGTCCAAAATGCTCACTATACCCCTAGATAGAAGCCTTAAGGGGTCTAGTTTCCAAAATGGAGTCACTTGAGGGGGGTTTCTGCTGTTTAGGTACCTTAGGGGACCTGTAAATGTAACATGGTGCCCGCAATCTGTTTCTGCCAAATTTGCTTTCAAAAATTCAAATATTGCTCCTTTCGTTCCAAGCTCTACCATTTGCCCGTACAGAGGTTTCTCGCCACATGTGGGGTATCGGCGCGCTCATAAGAAAGTGGGTAACAAAGTGTGAGCTCCAATTTTTGGAGCTACCTCTTGAAAAAGTGAGAAAATTGATGCTAAAGCAACATTTTTGCGAAAAAAATGAAAATTTTCAATATGACAACCTAATGTTATCAAATTCTGTGAAGTACCTGTCAGTCCAAAATGCTCACTATACCCCTAGATAGAAGCCTTAAGGGGTCTAGTTTACAAAATGGAGTCACTTGAGGGGGGTTTCTGCTGTTTAGGTACCTTAGGGGACCAGTAAATGTAACATGGTGCCCGCAATCTGTTTCTGCCAAATTTGCTTTCAAAAATTCAAATATTGCTCCTTTCGTTCCAAGCTCTACCATTTGCCCGTACAGAGGTTTCTCGCCACATGTGGGGTATCGGCGCGCTCATAAGAAAGTGGGTAACAAAGTGTGAGCTCCAATTTTTGGAGCTACCTCTTGAAAAAGTGAGAAAATTGATGCTAAAGCAACATTTTTGCGAAAAAAATGAAAATTTTCAATATGACAACCTAATGTTATCAAATTCTGTGAAGTACCTGTCAGTCCAAAATGCTCACTATACCCCTAGATAGAAGCCTTAAGGCTTCTATCTAGGGGTATAGTGAGCATTTTGGACTGACAGGTACTTCACAGAATTTGATAACATTAGGTTGTCATATTGAAAATTTTCATTTTTTTAGCAAAAATGTTGCTTTAGCATCAATTTTCTCACTTTTTCAAGAGGTAGCTCCAAAAATTGGAGCTCACACTTTGTTACCCACTTTCTTATGAGCGCGCTGATACCCCACATGTGGCGAGAAACCTCTGTATGGGCAAATGGTAGAGCTTGGAACGAAAGGAGCAATATTTGAATTTTTGAAAGCAAATTTGGCAGAAACAGATTGCGGGCACCATGTTACATTTACAGGTCCCCTAAGGTACCTAAACAGCAGAAACCCCCCTCAAGTGACTCCATTTTGTAAACTAGACCCCTTAAGGGGTCTAGTTTCCTAAGGGGTCTAGTTTACAAAATGGAGTCACTTGAGGGGGGTTTCTGCTGTTTAGGTACCTTAGGGGACCTGTAAATGTAACATGGTGCCCGCAATCTGTTTCTGCCAAATTTGCTTTCAAAAATTCAAATATTGCTCCTTTCGTTCCAAGCTCTACCATTTACCCGTACAGAGGTTTCTCGCCACATGTGGGGTATCGGCGCGCTCATAAGAAAGTGGGTAACAAAATGTGAGCTCCAATTTTTGGAGCTACCTCTTGAAAAAGTGAGAAAATTGATGCTAAAGCAACATTTTTGCTAAAAAAATGAAAATTTTCAATATGACAACCTAATGTTATCAAATTCTGTGAAGTACCTGTCAGTCCAAAATGCTCACTATACCCCTAGATAGAAGCCTTAAGGGGTCTAGTTTCCAAAATGGAGTCACTTGAGGGGGGTTTCTGCTGTTTAGGTACCTTAGGGGACCTGTAAATGTAACATGGTGCCCGCAATCTGTTTCTGCCAAATTTGCTTTCAAAAATTCAAATATTGCTCCTTTCGTTCCAAGCTCTACCATTTGCCCGTACAGAGGTTTCTCGCCACATGTGGGGTATCGGCGCGCTCTTAAGAAAGTGGGTAACAAAGTGTGAGCTCCAATTTTTGGAGCTACCTCTTGAAAAAGTGAGAAAATTGATGCTAAAGCAACATTTTTGGGTAAAATGTTATTTTTTTTTTTTTTCATTCCACATTACTCTTAGTTCATGTGAGGCACCTGAAGGGTTAATAAACTTCTTTGATGTGGTTTTGAGTACCTTGAGGGGTGCAGATTTTAGATTGGGGTCACTTTTGGGTATTTTCTGTCACCTAGGACTCTCAAAGTCACTTCAAATGTGATGTGGTCCCTAAAAAAATGGTTTTGTAAATTTTCTTGAAAAAATGGGAAATTGCTGATGAACTTTGACCCCTTATAACTTCCTAACCCCAAAAAATTTTGTTTCAAAAATTGTGATGATGTAAAGTAGACATGTGGGAAATGTTGTTTATTAACTATTTTGTGTGACATAACTCTCTGGTTTATGGGCATAAAAATTAAAAGTTTGAAAATTGCAAAATTTTAATTTTTTTTGTCAAATTTCATATTTTTTCACAAAAAAAAAAAAATATATCATCCTAAATTTACCTCTAACATGAAGCCCAATATGTCACGAAAAAACAATCTCAGAATCACCGGGATCCATTGAAGCGTTCCAGAGTTATAGCCTTATAAAGGGACACTGGTCAAAATTGCAAAAAATGGCCTGGTCATTAAGTACAAAACTGGCTTCGTCCTAAAGGGGTTAATATAGTAATACACATGAGTAAAAGGCTGGTAGCAACTTGTCAAATATTTGTTTGCTATTTTACCATTATACCAAACATTTAATCAGTATACTGAAATCTACCTGTTAACATATTACTATCTCCACAGAACATTAGTAGGATCAATCGAGTTTTATAAAATAAAACATGATTTTTTATTTACAATTCAGCAGCAGCCACGCTGGGTCTTGTACCACATACAACGTCTACTTAGTATTTTTTTTCAACAGTGCAGAATAAAACCCTTGTGTCAAATGCTGTGAATAAGAAATGGTGAAACTTACTGCTGCTTTCCTTTGATATTCTACACAGCTCCACTTTCTTACAAGAATCAATAACATTTATGTGACTGCAGAGAAAATTTTGAAAATAGGCTGAAGTAATGTTGAAAAAGTTATGTTCTGTAATAGAATCTTAAAAAAAAAAGTTGAAATATTTTGTTATATGTTATAAAAGTTCCTGATAGATTTAAGGATTGTTTAGAAGGTTGTGCACTCATGATTTAGATAGTAGAATGTTAACAGTAGCACAAAGTGTATTGTCCAAGGGTCACATTGTCAGGTTAAAACACTTTCAATCAGAGCAATAGAACTTAAAATGGCATTACCATCCGGAACACATTTATAACATATTGAATGTAAATGATATAAATGTCTTATAGGTGCAGGATTAACTCAACTATTAAGAGAATAGGTGGCATAGCATTTTCTTGTTGACCATAAGTATAAAGGCCACTTTACACGCAGTGACATCGCTAGCGATGTCGCTGCCGATCGCACCCGCTGGCGTTGTTTGTGCGTCACGGGCAAATCACTGCCCGTGGCGCACAATATTGCTATTAGTAGTCACACATACTTACCTTCCTAACGACGTCGCTGTGGCCGGCGTACAATCTCTTCCTTAAGGGTGAGGTTCATGTGGCATCACAGCAATGTCACACAGCGGGCGACCAATAGAAGCGGAGGGGCAGAGAGCAGACAAATTAACGACACGCCCACCTTGTTGCTGGAGGACGCAGGAACGCTGTTGATTGTTGTTCCTGGGGTGTCACACTTAGCGATGTGTGCTGCCTCAGGAACGACGAACAACCTGCGTCCAAAATCAGCAATGATATTTGGGAAAGGAACAATGTGTCAACGATCAATGATTAGGTAAGTATTTTTGGTCATTAGCGGTTGCTCGTAGCTGTTACATGCAACGACGTCGCTAACGAGGCCGGATGTGCATCACAAATTTCGTGACCGCAGCGATATCTCATTAGCGATATTGTTGCGTGTAAAGTGGCCTTAAGAGAATTAGTGACATTTCATGCCCATGGGTGCACTAAACTGCATAAGCCTGTGGTCTAAAATATTTTTGATTGACCATTGACTTTATATACGAAGCATACAGTACCCTCGACTTGATGATGGACATCCATTATTGTGTCATCAACATTGTGTGTTCTATCAGCTTTGTATGTTACATCCTATGCTGCCTATCATGGATTCCAAGCCACAGAAATCATGGCATCAGGGTTTTCTATTACAACTATAGTATAGTTGTTTGATACCAGGCCACGCAGGGTTGAGCTCTGCATTGAGCCACCATCACCATTTTCAAGTGCCATATGTCTCCCCTGATGAACATATAATGTGAAACGCGTCGGGAGGCACTTGGTCTGGATATTAGGGCTAGCCACAACAGGGTCAGCTGTGGACTGCCCTTGTCAGGGTGGGAGTTTAATGTGGGAAAAAGGGTCAGTATAATCCCTAACAGGGTCAGTGACCAAGCCACTTCTCCCGTCATACTGACTTATGGATTTCAGCAACACAGGAGAACCTTGACCCTCATCGGGATACAAGAATTGGGTGAGATTATTCCAATTATATGTGTGTGTCCTTAATATTGCACTATCCAAATATTTTTTGTTGATTGATTGACAGAGGGGCTATTGAATATACTATATCCACTAAGAGTTACCATCTATTGGATACTGCAATTTATACTGTATATGCCTGCCAAGGTGTCCCTCAGTCTGTTAATCTACAGTGTATGATCTTAAAGCTGTGTAGGTATCCATTTATGCCTATTATCATCATTATTGATAGACATTTCTGGGGTGTTTGATATAAACCTTTCATATTATTGTAGATCATATACACCCATTATCCCCCCAGCTATCGATTTTGGACGTGATATTTACATACAGGGCACCTGACCCTTTTGTTCACCTGTGTTATATGGTATGGGTTAGTAAAATATTCACCCGTTTGAATGAAGATGACGGCGCCATAATCCTTGATTGGCCTTATCATTTTCAGGTTTTAAATTGGTGTGTGGATCACGGTTTACACTTATTTAAATCATTTTATATAACCCAATTAAAAGTTAAGTTTTAAATGTCACATGTTGCTATATTCACAGAAATCATACATGTAAGAGTTCTAATTTGCTACCTACTGGTGTTGAAATTTTGCTATTCCTTCTATTACAACTATAGTATAACAGCTTGTTATGTTCCCAGTTCTGGGCAGGGGCCAATTCTGCACAGCATTCTACCAGGGAACTTCCCACCGTAAAACATAAAAATACTCAAGATTTTTTTATTTAAAAGAAATGTTCCCTTTTGTGCATAGCCATAATCTTAAGAAGGGTCCCACTAGGAATAATCATCACAGTTGATGGCTAAAATGTTATTTTCACTAAACATGATAGAAAAGCTATAGAAGCTATAATGTCTTTCAAGAATTAATGGTGGCTAGATATCTTTTATGGAGACTGACCGCACATCATTTCACAAACGGCACTACAATACTGATGGTACAGCATAGATTGGGTTGAACTTGAACCTTGTGGCAGTGAGTTTCTATGCATGACTGGACACAAGTGTCTTTGCACACATTTGGTCAACTGATGGCGCAACAGAGAGCAGTAAAGAAAGATAATGGTGGTGATGAAGACAATGACCAGACACTGCTTGATGATACAGCCTGGCTTAAAGAAGGATAAGCAAGAGAAAAAGGAGCATAGGTATAGCCATTGAGATGGCTGAGATTTGTCTAAGGGTATGAAAGGTAATTGTCATGTGTATAACATGGCAATCAGCGGTAAGGGCACCTAGACTGGCTCTCAGGCTAGGGGCCTTAGACCATCCCTTATTCCAAGGGTAAGCACAATGGTAGCCAGGCCTGGACCGCCAACGTAGTCCTGACTCCAGAGTAGCCCTGGTCTAACACCCCAGGGGAGAGTTAAGACTGGGATAAAGAATACCAAAAATATCGACAGACAGGGAAAAACCAAAGCTCAAACACACTACAAGCACACACAGGGGAAGTGACAATAAGTGCTCAGGGAGAAATAAACACCGAGGATATTTCCACAACACACCAAATAGCATACAACAGTTCACCAACAACTGGATCCCCATGCTCAAAGACTGATAAAGATGGGGCAGAGCTAGAGCTGTCTTTGGCATGGGAAGCTGTGGGTGGCTGTGATAAGGCATCAGCACCCTGTGACCCCAGCAGCTATTCACCAGCCAACAGGAATTGACTCCTGCTAAACTCAAGACCAGAGAGCACAAAACAGCAACTAAGACATATCAGGATGCCTGCCAAACTTTACAATGTGAATAGAATTGGAGTCACCATGACAGTAATGAGCTGCTCTTCACCACCACCAACACCTACTTCACACTTGTAGAATTTTTCTGACTCAAAGAGCCTCTACCATTTAGGATGCCATTGCCAGTGCCCTTACCACCATATCTGACAGTGTCAACGATACGGCTAGATGTTTAAATTGTGTCCAGCATCACCTCCAGCCTCATGCCGTCTAAGTACAAAAGCTTACTGTTCATATCATTAAGTATATCAAAAGGAAGACGTTGTTGTGAGAAATCTTATTTAGTCTAAGAATTCTCTTACTTAAGGGGTTAATAATCTTAATAGATAAACTGGTATAACTGATAGAATTGAAGCTCCACCATGTAAAAGGCTAACTGTCTGGAAACACCATTATGCAGAACATTGTCCCAAATCAACAGTGTCACTGTCAGAAATAAGATCATGTTAATGTGCCTGAGACAAGTAAAGTGCCATATAATCTAAAATCCCTTCCACCTCTGCCCCACCAATACCCATGTCAGAGGCAAGCAAGGAAAATTGTGCCCTGTATTTGGTAGTGATACTGTCCGGATGGCAGTTGCTAGAGATGGAGGTTAGAGATGAGCGTTATATATTGAAATTCAATTTGAGTCAAAAAATTTGTGTGAACCCCAGCACTGGAAGGGTGGTTGTGGGGTGGAAAGAGTGAAATAGAAATAAACCTCAAGAATAATACATCTGAAACATTTACCCAGTGAATCAGGTGAATCTGGAGAAGGAACCCAACTATGTTGTACATACTATCAGCTCTGTGCCCAAATGTTCTCCACTAGAAACCACTGATCTCCAATGATCCTGGAAACAGCTTAACTACTGACCACCATGGTACGGTATGAATATCAGCTTGATAAACTGGGATGTGATGCCATAACTGCTGAATATTATAGAAAAACCCCCTCAGCCATGCAAAACGATTTTAGCCCACTTCTGATACTTCACCACATTGGGAAAGGGTGACAGGCAACTTTGTGTTTGCAAATGGAATCTCAAAGTGCTTTATTTTGTGTGTAATCTTGAATTTTAGCAAATTCAACTCAAACTCAATCCTCCACAGATCAATCCACTTTACTCTTGTGGAAATAGTCTTGCAAGTGGATCTCACATTATTAACAACGGTATTGTTTATTCATTCTTTTGCACTCCCCCCATCCATTGTCATTGGAAAGTTATCTTTTACCATACATTTTGTATAACATTCTTTATTTATTTACTTTAATAGTTTATAAGGCGCTATTAATTCTACACTGCTTTACAGGCATCACTGTCCAAATTAAGGCTCATAATCTACATTCTCTATCAGTATATCTTTGAAATATTGAATTAACTTTTTAGATAAAGTTCGTTTATGTACCCAGCTTGACCTGAACCCCAATGGAAGTCACTGATTGGGCAGTTCAGGGCTCTACCCACATACAGCCAGCCATAAACAGAACACTTCCAGGGGAGGGGTGGGAGAGGTTTTTCCATTTTTTTTAACGCACATTACATCAGATAATGCTCTTGTTATCCCCAGTGTGAGCCATTTTGTCACTGCAAGTAGCTTACAATGGCCTGAACACTGAGCGTACCCAAGCACAGTAATGTTTGAATGAGTGATTAACATATGTAAAGCACCAAAAATCCAAAATTGAACACTGTTTTTTGGTAAAGTCCGTGTTTGGTTAGAACACCAAACTTTAGTTTTAAGGTTCAATTAGCTCTACTTTTGACTATTTAACCCCAATTAATCCACCCTTTCAATAAGGCCTCTTTCACACGTCTGTGCCTCCGCTACGTGTATGGTCAGTTTCCTCACGCACCGGAGACACGTGCACACGTAGACCCATTAAAATCAATGGGTCTGCGTTCACGTGCGTATTCTGCCATGGACCATGTGTACGTGTGGAGCATACGTGTTCCCGTGTGCTCCACACGTAGACATGTCCACGTTTTCTCCGGCATCACGGGTGTCACACGGAAAGCAAATGGGTCACATGTAACACAAACGGACCACACAGATGTGTTCTGTGTGACACGCGCCGGAGAAACACATGTATCTGTGGGAAAAAAAACAAAACTTTACTCACCTTCTCCAGCCCTCCTGTCTCTGGCGCTGCTGTCACTTGCTGCCGACCGCCGCTCATTATGCTAATTGAATATTCACTTCTCTGCGGCCAGAAGCAGCAGCAGCGGGGAGTCAGCAGGGCTGGAGACCAAAGATCAGCACCACGGACAGTGACGCCAGGGACAGGTGAGTAGAAAGTTCCCATTCTCCGTGTGTTATCACGGATAACACATGGAGAACACACGTGTGCCATAAACATGGCACAAGGAGGGCAATACGCACCTTTGACATGTCCGTAAAAAGCGTGCGTGATTTTCACGGATGTGTAAAAGAGGCCTAAAGCTGTAGCAAGAAATACTAGAGAGGAACTGCACATGTCCAAAAAGCCTTATTCAACAATAGGTCAATGCATTTGTGTGGCAAGTACAGTTGTCAAATTAAGATTGTAAAACAGGTGTGCAAAAGAAGAGATGTCAAAAAAATATGTTGGTTAAATAGTTCATCATTTGTCAATTTTTCACAATTATAACTGCTCTAAAAATTATTGATGTTTGGATATGAATATAGATTTTGCCCTCTTTTTTTAGTTTTTTATTTTTTGCTGATAGCATGGAAAATATAGATAATAAAACAAAATATATGTCTATTTTTAAGAATTTGTTCACGACCATAATGGATTGCTGAGAAGATTTTAAATTGTATTCCCTTTTCTGTAAAAAATATTTTTAGATATTGGCCATATTTCAACTGTGTTGAGCAAAAAATAATGATTCGGAATGGTGTGCAAAAAAACATGCACAATTAAATGCTAGTTAAATACACATACAATAAGACATCTCCTGCAAAATGTCGCTTTATCGGTATAGTGTGTATGGATGTAAAATTTGACCAGTAACAAAGAAATGCAAATAAAAAACCTGATTCTGACTTTCACACTTTTTGAGGTAGGCAGTCACAGTTAAATGTTTGAATTTTAGTGAATTATATTTTGCATTTTTAGAAAACAATTATTTACCATCGCAAACAATGGTTCCACAATAAATTTAATAAACTAAGAAAAGTTCCTTGACACAAGCAAGCATACCTTATGTGACCTACACTGACTTTAGATTTTTTTTTATGTAAAAAAATATTGTTCTATCTTGCTACTGTTTTCTAGTTCATTAAAAATGAAGCCAAATATGCATAATTCAAATACAGCAGGACAAATGCTAGCTTCTATTTCAATTACTGCTCAATCAAGATGAATATGGCACTGCTACTGGCAACTCTGCTATTTCTTTCCTCCTATCAATTGAATAATTCACAGTCTGCTACACTCATCTTTTTCAGTGCTGCAGGTGTACAGCACATCACTGGTTAAAGTATTTGCTCAATTTCTTAGGCTTTTCTCTCCATATCTATTGCCCAACCAGGTAGATTTCAAGTGGGCTTCAGCGCTAACGCAAATAGTTGGCCCCCTGTCATGGCCATCTCCTATTATTAGGAGACTTGTGACAGGTTTTGGCCTCGAGTCTCCCTTAGCCTTGTGAGACTCTGGAGAATAAATGTTTTCCTTTCTTTTGCTGTGTAAGGGGTTAATGTCAGTTTTGTTGCTATCCGCTTTTACAGAGCGACTCCATGTCAGACGCAATCGCTCTGTGACCATGCCCATCACCTTCAAATAGTGGCAATACCTATCAACCTTTGTTGTTCATAGAATATATTCTGTCCTGGCTGTCAAGGTGTAAGAAGCTGCTGGGGTTCTGACCTGAGCCCAACCGTCTGCTGCCTTGGAGTCTGGCTGCAGCCTTGGAATTGGTGTTTGTATCTTTTTCCCCCTGTTTGTCTTCCTTACCTTCATGTTGTATTAGTGCAGCAGTGGGACTAGTGTTCTCACTAGTGAGGGTGAGTACAGGGCTTTGTGAGGGCATTAGGTATCCTACTTGGCAGCGGGGTGAAACAACCAGTAGAGGGCTGGCTAGGGAGTGCAGGGTACAGCTGCAGGTGAGCACAGGAAGTTTCACATCTTCCCACTCAAAAGCACCAGAGCCCACCATTGTTAAGGTGTCCCTGGTGTACCCACCCCTTGTATGTGGTGCTTTTGTAGTGTGCTAGATGCCTTTAGGTCTAGTCACAACTGCCACGATGTGTAATCTAATTTCTCCCACTCCACGTGTGACACCCCCACTCCTGGATTAATGGCCACTGGCCCTTTAATTACCCTTCTTAGGTACAATGTGCTTGCGCACAGACTGAATACACATGAATGTCACACTAGGTACGGTGAAGTACCAAGCGCACGGCAAAAGGGAAGGAAAACCCTGTGCCTAGGGAGAGGGAAGATAGTGACCCCTGACCGAACCTACTGCTAGTCCCTGGGGTCACTCACCACCCTAGATACGTTATGCACCTATGCGCCAAGCTGGATACCCGACCCTAGGTATCTGTAGTGCTGGTTTCTAAATAGGGAATAGATCAGATGAGCTCTTTGTCAACCCCACTTAACAACTATAGAACATACAAGGTGAATACAAGGGAAAAGCATGAACTATTTATCATTAGATAGGAGTACAAACCACCTGCTTGTAACCTTGGCGAGAGGAAGTGAAAATTTCACCAGCACAGTCCAAAGGCAGGAAGGGGTATTTATATACCAAAGGAATACTGATAGTCAACAGCTGTGTGAAAGTTGAGCTTCTGCTGGGTCCAAAAAGGAGAGCGATGACTCCCATAGGAAAGCTACCAATACTAATGAATACTGAAAACAGGAAAAATGGTAAGTCAGGGAGCATTCTGCGAAGCCAGATGCTGTGACTGTGTATGGCCAGGAACCACATGACTGTCACACATGACACACCCGTGACAATGAGTGGGCAGCATTTTAGGGTGATTTAGAATGGCTATGTGGTGAATATTGACCAACCTCTGTCTCCTAAGTTGTATATAGACCGCTGAAATTCCCGTAGATATCCCATTTAAGAGAAAACATCATCACTTATTCAGAGATAGTGGCAACCCAAGAACTAAGATCCACTACCCCAAAAAGTGCAGGAGGAAAAACCTAGAGAACCCAGAAAAAAAGCACAGGGATGGTTGGTAGCTAACAGGCGGCAACCCCCTGACTATTTAAACACAAGTAGAAAGAGCGATGGAGCTTACCTACTCTACCTAGACGCTTCATCACCACCTAACAAACTAGCTAGCCTCAAAGATGAAGAAAGGAATAATAACTTGCCTCAGAGCAACCCCAAAGGGATAGTTAAAGCCCCCAACATATATTGATGATGATATAAGAAGCAAACAATACACAGTTGGTTAGGAATAGGCTTGAGCAAAGAGGGGCAAAAACACAAAAGGATAGGCTAGATCACTGGCTACTGCCAGAAAAACCCTAATATATGCCAACTTATGGTGATCAAAATTCCCTTAAGACCATACTATCCTTCACCCACTACATCAGGGAACTCTAGTGCAAAGCACCAGACAGGATTAGCATCCCAGAGAGGTTTTCTCAAAAAAACGGCTAAGTAGTAAATGCCATAGGCAGAAAAATATTCATTGTCCAACAGGACTAATAGTTAGCAGTTCATCGATGTGGTCTAATAAAACGTATACTAAGTACAACGAAAGTAAATATGCAAAAATGATGGAGAAAGGTGTTCACTGGATTCTCAGCAATGTCCCGTTAAAGTTCATCAGTGGGAACACAATGGAGCACAAAATAAATATATTTAACAAAAAAAGCAGGACCATGTTCAGACAGAGAGAAAAAACTCCACTATGTGTTTTTTCCACTGTGAATTAACAGTCTTCATAGCGCTTCAAAACAAAATGAAACTTAATCAAATAAACATTGTACATAATAGAAAAATGCATGAAAACTATTCAGTCACAGACTAGAAAACAAAGTACTTATCCTAGGCTCCAAAGGCGAGATCAGGATGACTAGAAAAAAAGGTAAACATTTTAATCCACAGAAGCAGACAAACTGCAGCAGACAGGACTGGAGATCTCCAAGAGAAAAAGCCAAGCTGGAGCACACTGAAAAAGTGTCTGGCGGGTCACAGGCACATGGCCTACATTACAGAAGGACCTGGTGTTCAAGACATGATCACTGGTGAAAAACTGACAAAGGAAATTATATCACTGATGTCAGCTTGAGGCAGAATCTATTCCTTTATACACCAAGGACGAACATGATTGGCCCACTGGGATTAGAGACAAGCCCCGCACCCGTCTCAATGAAATGTACAGAACCTGACTCACTTGCACAAGTGGTCACTAGAGGGAGCCCATAAACATACTCAGGAAAAATCTTAACCCCTTCACAACTGGCAACAGCCAAACCAACAGAAACACCATCTCTAACAACCAGCATCTCCCATGTGGTGCTTATAAACCAGCCCCAGTGTCTCCTATGGGATGTATATACAGCAGCCCCAGCATGTCTTACGTGTTATATATAGACCAACATCAGTGTCTAATATGTGGTGCTTAAATACCAACCCCAGTGTCTCCTATGAGATGTATATACACAATCCACAGTGTATTTTATGTGATATACAGTACAGATCAAAAGTTTGTTCACACTTCTCATTCAAAGAGTTTTCTTTATTTTTATGACTCTGAAAATAGTAAATTCACAGTGAAGGTATCAAAACTATGAATTAAGACATGTGGAATGAAATACTTAATAGAAAAGTATGAAACAACTGAAAATATGTCTTATATTCTAGGTTCTTCAAAGTAGCCACCTTTTGCTTTGATTACTGCTTTGCACACTCTTGGCATTCTCTTGATGAGGTTGCTACTTTTAAAAACCTAGAATATAAGACATATTTTAGTTGTTTCACAAATTTTTGTTAAGTATTTCATTCCACATGTGTTAATTCATAGTTTTGATGCCTTCGATGTGAATCTACAATTTTCAGAGTCATAAAAATAAAGAAAACTCTTTGAATGAGAAGGTGTTTCCAAACGTTTGGTCTGTACTGTGTATACTAGAACTATTGTCTCCCATGTCATGTAAATACACCATCCACATAACCTCCTACGTGGTGTATATGCTGAACACCAGCCACAGCATGTACTTTGTGATGCATATACATCAGCCCTAGTATCTACTATGTGGTGCATATACACAAGCCCCAGCTTCTCATATGTGATGTACATACACCCTCCCTCTTGTCTCTAATATGGCATATATACCAGCCTCAGTGTCTCCTATATGGTGCATATATAGAAGATTCAGCTTCTAATATATGATGTACATACACCCTCGCTTGTTAGGAACTGGTAACCGTGGACGAAAAAAATCCCATTAATAAAGAAAAAACAAAACCACAAGTAGTTGGAAACTAAGCTGACCGCAATCCCCTATCTATCGGACAACACTAGAAGTAGAAATGGAATTCTCCCAACACACCCAGACACCTTGTCACTGCTGGAGAAACTTGCTACACCTCAAAGATAGAAATGAGGAATCCTAACTTGCCTTGGAGCAGTCTCCAAAGAAATAGCAAGTCCCCAACATGTAAACAACTGTGATGTAAGAAAACACAATACACAGATAGAAAATATAGATTAGCAAAGGTGAGGCCTGACTTACTAGATACAACAGGACAGGAAAGATAACTGATTGCGGCCAGCAAAAACCCTGCAAAAAATACCAAACTCCTGATAGAAAAAAGATCTAAGACCACATGGTATCTACCCCACTATATCAGGTACTCTTGTGCCAGACACTTTAAACAGAACTGCAGATATAATGGGAAGAAACAAAATCACAGAACAAATAATATTCTAAAGTGCAAATAATCCAAGCATGAATAGGGAGCAAGCTCCCGTTCTTACTGGAAGAACTGGCCTGCTCACAAAAGCAGAGAGACAGATCCTTACAAACAAGAAACCAAAACACTGAACAAAATGGAATAAGCAAAAATACCCTTAAGTGCAATTCCAGCAATTAAGCACAGAAATTAGTAAACTTATCTGGACATTAGTCTTCTATAAGAAAACTAAGTTTCTACCTCCTCAATAGGTGTGTAAGTGGATATTCATCAATTATTTTGCACCTGAACATCCTCCATCATCTCTCAGTATGGCTTAACTCCATCTTGTTAGTAATTTGTGTTTTATTCACTGAAATAAAGAAATGGTTGTTCTATAATTTATTGATTACAAAGCTATAAAAAAGTAAGTTGATGTCTTTGGTTGGAAGAAGTTTTCTTATTTATTTTTTTTTTTTGCTTTTACACTTTTTATCCTTTCTTTTCATTTGTCTTACATCACTCCTTAGTGCTGAACATTTTTAGAACTTTCTAAAATGTAACTAGAACTTTATTCTGCGATTTATGTTGGAAATAAATAAATATGTTCTTTAGTTTAAAAAGAATGAAAATAAATAAATGAAAATATATCTTTATGATACCCTTTGTTTTCACATATACCAGCCCAGGAGGCTTCTATTCCACATTGACTGTTCTTTCAACTATGTTTGATGCTGTAAAAACAATAAACATCAAGAACTGTTCAAACCTATACCTTACTACAAGAGAGGATGGAATCGATCAAGTTGAAATTTCTGTAATTTGCAGGTTCCGGTGAATTCCAAGAATTTGAGATTTGATTTATGTGGATTGTGGAAAAAAAATCTTGGTGCCATTTTACATATTACTGTGCAATTAGCAGGCACAGGAACTGCAGTCATGGCCCCGTGCGTGGGCTTACCCGAAATGCATTGCAGCGATCACATCACATGGTTTAGCGCACTACCATAGACACTATAAAAGGTGTGGTTAGGGAAAGTTGCCTACATTTTAGTGTTTTATAGCCTTAGAATATTAAGTCAGAGGCAGGGCCGAGCTTGGGATGAATGTTGCCCAGTGCAAATTTGCCCTTTGATGCCCCCATCCAATTTTTTGTTTACTCATAACCCATGAGTTTGCTGCCATCTATCTCAACAATAGGGTCCTGTGATCTGCTACTGTCATTGATGATGTAGTCAATTGGAAATTAACAGGAATTCCGATCAGTAATCCATTTCAGGGCCCAATTGTTGAGACATATGTAGATTTATTTTTCAGATTTACAGACTAACCTTGCCCATTCAAATGAATGGGTCAGTCAGAAAAACAGTTGGTACTTGGAAACCGTCTGTGCGTCATCCAATTGCAGTTAATTTATTTTACAGTCAGGAGAAACTTGGAAATTTATATTTTGTGGTTCCTTTGGAGAAGAAAGGATGCCGCAAAGTCTATAAAAAAAAAATCACTTTTTTCTTACATTTAAAAAAAATTGGACTTCTAAATGAGACCTTAGCTACTAAATATGTATGAGGAGCTTAAAGGTGTTTTTTTTATTATAGTCCAAGGAGGGGGGTGTTATTCCATGATTGTAGTCCAGGCATGGGGGCTTTTATTATGATTATATAAAAGGGGAGTTCATTTAATTAGTTGATTAACCCTTAATGACTTATGACATACTGTGTCCATGATAAACTGTGATGTGGGCTTCCACGCCAGGCTTGCATCTCTGCCAACAGATGAAGGCTGAATTTTTCAGCCATTATTTGCCTATAACAGCCAAGGGTGGAGCAAAGTTAACCTGTTATAAGTTGCTGACAATCAGAGACAGCAGCATTTAACAAGCAAGTAACACAGGATAATTTTTCCACACATTTCTCTCTGGCAGGCAAAGTAACAAAGACTTGCTGTCTCCCTGCGGTGCCCCCCTCTTATGACTGGCTGTCAGTACTCTGTACTGGCCATGGTCCTGAAATTCGGCGCTCTGTGCTGGCCATGGTCATAGTTAACAACTGTAGAAAAGCCTAAGTCAAACTGTAGTGTACTACTGCAGCACTGAAGAAAATAGAAAATAGGAATGGTAGTCTGACTGTGTAAATAATAATACACAAATTCAAGTGCTAGGCAGCTACTCGACCTGTAAAGTCTATGTGACTTAAAGATATGTGTTTTACAGATATGTTTTCCAGCCCTACGATTGAGTTTTTTCCAGCCAGAGTCAATTATCTGCTGCAAAATAGTACTGGGTGTTCTTACCCATCTATAGTTTGAGACAACTTGGACCCAAACCCTGTGTCTGAACCAAGAACTCTTGTTCAAAGTCTGGTGTAAATGTGGCGCCCTGGACAAGCCAGGACGTCACAAGCACAACACCTACACACCCCACACTCCCGGTCAGGCACACCGAAGTCAGACAAAAACCCTTGTTGCCTTTCTCCAGGGTCTGATGTCCACACCAGGGGGTGGGCCAGGCGGTTGGCCCCGCCCACCGAGGAGTTCACAGTCCTGGAGGCGGGAAAAGCAGGCAGATGAGTTGAGGAGTAGAGAGAGATAGAGTTTTGGAAGTGGAAGTGGAATGAGGAAAGTGGCAGTTAAGCAGCCTGAAGTTGGTCCGGGTGTGTGGCCCGGACGGATCAGCAAAGTTGGCAGACGGTGGTGACCGTCTGCAGGAGTGGCCTATTGGAGCTAGCCGTAAGGACCGTGGACGGGCGGTGGTCCGGCGGTACTGGACCGGTACACAAAGAGAAGCCAGCACCACCCGGCAGGGGCTTACGGACCCCGGCAAGGCTAGGAGTCGCCGTGAATTTGCCAAATCCGTTAGCAAAGGGAACCTCCTGGGTTTCTAAGCAGCCAAGTCCCGACAGAAGGCAACAGTCCAACCGAGAGAGGGAAACACAGGCACCGCCAAGGCTAAAGTTCCCAGGGCCAGAGCCTGCGGGCAAAAGGGGCTTCTTCAGCACCCATCCAAGCTGGGGAGCGGGTTACCGGTGGGAACCCATTGGAACCGTACACGTTACATAGGTGCAGGGAAAGGCAGTCACCATCAACCTGCCGGGAGGAGAAACACCGCAGCCGTCTGTGGGACCCGTCCATCCAGCCATGTGTTTTACCGAGAACTGTGTCCTCATCATTGGCTGAGTGAGTACCACCGTGCCATGTGGCACAGCACTGCCCCCGCGACCCTGCACCTCGCCAGGCCCCGTAACCCGCCTGCCATCCATCCCTACCCCATCACCGGGCCCCGGGACAACCAACCCCCTACCCACGGAGGGGAGAACTAACAACCAGGCTGCTCCCAGTCATCGGTCCAGGGATCCCCGTCCAGAGCAGCGGTGGTGTCACCAATATCACCACAACTGTGGGTGGCGTCACGGACAATAACCAAATCCCCACAATCCAATCCCCACCCTTTTCACTCACGGGCGAAGAGCGCCGCTCGAGTCCCCGGGATCCGGCCCACCGCTCGAGCCACCACCGAGCAGCAGCAGCAGCAACTGGACCTGAGCAGTGGGTGAGCGCAGCGTCCCCTCCTCCGCCCGCGACAACTTGGCGTCACGAACAGGATCATACCTCTCTGCCATCTGGTAGAGGTGCGCCTTGTTACAGCCGGAGGTGTCCGGCCGGAAAATTTGAGAAGCCGCCATCTTGGGCGCGAAAAATTCCCGCTCGAGTGTCTCCTCAAGTAGTGGAGGCGCGAAGGCCAAAACCCCGCCCCTGTAGAGGAGGAGCCGGAAAAAGACTAAGGGGGACGGAAACAAGATGTCTGCGCCCGACGAAGCCACTGGAGGAGCGGCGGACGCAGTCGTGGGACCACCCGTAGATGGGAATGGGCCTGCACAGGTCCCGGCCGCACTGGCGGGGGGCGCCGCGACCCCAGCTCTCGCTCAGGTGATGCCGTTCTTTCTGCCCTATGTGCCCGGAGCTGCCTGGCTACCGCAGTACGATGGGAAACCTGATGCCTTGCAGGTTTTCCGGAAAAAGCTTAGTCCGCTACTAGAGCTGTACCCCCTGACTGATAAGCAACGTGCAGCGCTAGTGCTGGGGCAGCTAACCGGCGCGGCTGAGCAAGAGGCGGAGACCTGGGCCGAGGGGGACCGGTCCTCTGAAGCCACCATCTTTGAGAAGTCGCAGACCGCCTTTGAGACCCGTACCAAGGCAGAGTTGCAGATGCAGTTCTATCAATGCCGGCAACGGCCCGCAGATAGTATTCGGGACTATGCCTTGGGCCTGCAAACCGCACTTCGCACACTGAAGCGGGTGGACACCATCAACAGTGCGGACAGTAACAAAATGTTAAGTGAGCAGTTTGTGCAGGGGATGGGGTCCTCAGAGGACCGCAAACAACTCTGGCTGGGCCCGTCCCCCACACCGCCTGAACTGGAGCAAGCAGAAAGTGCTCTGCACCGGGAGCGGCAGCAAAGGCAGCTGCGCCGCGGGATTGCTGATAAAGAAAGAAAAGTTAGAGCATGGTAGTGGTTCCCGGTTACCTTGCTGTCGGTCCCATTTGGACTCTGCTGACGTTCCAGACGGCTCTCAAGGCTAAGGAGTCCGGTTGGAGGAGCAGTCATACCCGCATCATCGGCAGGTGAAAATGGAGTCCTGTGGGACAGTGTCACCCCTGTGTGAGGGTGGCGTTGGGGGCTCGCGCTGTTCGATGGTGGACTGTGGGAAAGCTGCAGGAGGAAGCTGTACCGGAGCCAGGTGTTGTGGATGGCCCTTGGACCCAGCTGACAGTCCCCGTTGGGACCCTACGGCAAGTCTCCGTTGGGACCCTACAGTTTTGTTTGTGGTAGCCCGTTGGCTACGAAGCACTGTTGTCCCCGTGGGGACTATTTTCAAGTTTTGCATAAGGGACTCCTTATGGACAAGCCTGAGAACTTGCAGGGCAACCACAAACTTGTGGCTTGTAAATAATTATGTTTGTGGCTTTCATCGTTGCCGCCTCCGGAAAAGCAGATTGGAGGAAGGGCCCGCAGTGGAGCAGGCTGGGGCCCAGCCACCACCGGAACCGGTGGCGATCCTCTGGGGGCTTCAGGGGTTCCCCATGGACGTGGGTCCCCTGAAAAGGACAGAACCCGCTCGGGTAACTTGTGCTGGACTGGGGTCAAGGGGTGCTGCTTGTTTGCTTAGGGGCAGCATCGGGGCCAGGTTACTTGGGTGGGAGAGAGCGGAAGCTGTAACTGTTTTAGCAACGTTTAAGTAAGAGTACCTCCCGATGTGGGAAGATGTTATTATAATTGTAACCTGTTGACCATTTATCTTTTTTCAGTTTGTGAAAATAAAACCGGTGATGGACGGGAAGCCCGCGGACGGTCTGCATTTTACTAAGGGGGAATGTGGTGCCCTGGACAAGCCAGGACATCACAAGCACAACACCTACACACCCCACACTCCCGGTCAGGCACACCGAAGTCAGACAAAGACCCTTGTTGCCTTCCTCCAGGGGCTGATGTCCACACCAGGGGGTGGGCCAGGCGGTTGGCCCCACCCACCGAGGAGTTCACAGTCCTAGAGGCGGGAAAAGCAGGCAGATGAGTTGAGGAGTAGAGAGAGATAGAGTTTTGGAAGTGGAAGTGGAATGAGGAAAGTGGCAGTTAAGCAGCCTGAAGTTGGTCCGGGTGTGTGGCCCTGACGGATCAGCAAGGTTGGCAGACGGTGGTGACCGTCTGCAGGAGTGGCCTATTGGAGCGAGCCGTAAGGACCGTGGACGGGCGGTGGCCCGGTGGTACCGGACCGGTACGCAAAGAGAAGCCAGCACCACCCGACAGGGGCTTACGGACCCCGGCAAGGCTAGGAGTCACCGTGAATTTGCCAAATCCGTTAGCGAAGGGAACCTCCTGCCCATGGTGCACAACATCGCTCGGACCCATCACACATACTTACCTGCCTAGTGACGTCGCTGTGACCGGCAAACCGCCTCCTTTCTAAGGGGGCGGTTCGTTCGGCGTCACAGCAACGTCACTAAGTGGGCGCCCAATAGAAGCGGAGGGGCGGAGATGAGCGGGCCGTAACATCCCGCCCACCTCTTCCTTCCTCATTGCTGGCGGCTGCAGGTAAGGTGAGGTTCCTCGATCCTGCGGTGTAACACATAGCGATGTGTGCTGCCACAGGATTGACGAACTAAATCATACACGCAGCAGCAACGATAATTGGGAATAGGGGGGCATGTCACCGATTAGCGATTTTGAACGTTTTTGCGATGATTCAAAATCGCTCATAGGTGTCACATGCAACGACATCGCTATAGCGCCCGGATGTGCATCACAAATTCTGTGACCCTAATGAGATCGCTTGAGCGATGTCATAGCTTGTAAAGCAGCCTTTACTCTTATCATGCCAAGGATTCTAATGAGTCCATGTGTGGTCGCATTCCAATGGGTTTAAATTGTAAAAATGATTTATTTTATTTACACTAAAACTTTATGTAAGCATTATTTTTAAGCGTTTTTTCTCTCTGCGCACTTTGCCTAGCAACCCCTTTAGCTTGCCACTAGCCACGCCCCTTCCCCAGGCCAACAGCTAAGGGAGGGGGTATCACATCTGCCCACTGTTAACCTGTGCTGATGCGCCCAGTTCTCAGGGAATGTGCCCCTACCTGTGGGTGAGGTGTGGGTTGTCAGCAGAGGGCATTCCAGAAAGCCTTAGGATCCTGCAGACCACTGGGGTAGCATACCCCACACCGCTCTCACTTGGTTCTCCTCCTATCTCACCGACCGCTCCTTCACTTTTTCCTTTGTCGGCTCTTACTCCACTCCTCTCCCTCTCACCTTCAGGGTTTCTCAAGGCTCAGTCTTTGGCCCTCTCCTCTTCTCTCTATACACCGCCCGTATTGGACAAAGCATCAGCAGATTCGTTTTCCAATACCATTTCTATGCTGACGACACTCAATTATACACATCATCTCCAATCATCACCCCTGCTCTATTACAAAATACCAGGGATTGTCTGTCTGCTGTCTCTCAAAGCATGTCCTCCCTCTAACTGAAACTGAGTCTCTCCAAAACTGAGTTTCTTGTGTTTCCTCCCTCTACTAACCAATGTACACCCGACATCTCAATTACCTTTAATGACTTAATCATTACTCCCAAGCAGCATGTTCGCTGTCTTGCGGTCATATTTGACTCAGAACTCTCCTTCATTCCCCATATACAATTTCTCACTCGCACATGTCCCCTGCATCTTAAAAGCATCTCCAGAATCCGACCATTTCTCACTTTCAAAACTGTAAAAACCCTTACTGTCACTCTTATTCATTCCCACTTGGATTACTGCAACTCTTTATTGATTGGTCTCACTCGGACCAAACTTTCCCCTCTCCAATCCATCTTGAATGCAGCAGCCAGGGTCATATTCCTGTCCAGCCGCTTCACCGATGCCTCCACCTTGTGCCAGTCACTACATTGGCTACCCATCAGCTACAGAATACAATACAAACTCATATCCCTCAACCACAAAGCTCTCCACAGCTCTGCACCACCATATATCTCATCCCTCATCTCTGTCTATTATCCCACTCGCCCCCTTTGTTCCGCAAATGATCTTAAGGGGGCTTTACACGGTAGCGATATCGCTAGCAATTTGTAGCGATAGCAAGCGTGTAAGTACCCGCCCCCGTCGCGCATGCGATTCTTTGTGATCGCTGCCATAGCGAACATTATCGCTACGGCAGCGTCACACATACTTACCTGGTCGGCGGCGTCGCTGTGACTGCCAATCATTCCTTCAAGGGGGAGGGACGTTCGGCATCACAGCGACGTCACCGCAACGTCACTAAGCGGCCGGCCAATCAAAGCGGAGGGGCGGAGATGAGCAGGACGTAACATCCCGCCCACCTCCTTCCTTCCGCATTGTGGCTGGCGGCAGGTAAGGAGACGTTCCTCGCTCCTGCGGTGTCACACATAGCAATGTGTGCTGCCGCATGAGCGATGAACCACCTGGATAAACAACCCTTACCGATTTTTGAGTTTGGGACGACCTCTCCATGGTGAACGATTTTCACCATTTTTGAGGTCGCTTAAGGTCGCTGGTCAGTGTCACACACTGCGATATCGTTAATGACGCCGGATGTGCGTCACTAACAACTTGACCCCGACGACAAAACATTAACGATATCGTAGCGTGTAAAGCCCCCTTGAGACTAAAATCCTTCATATTACGAACCTCACACCTCTGTCTCCAAGACTTTTCTCGTGTCGCGCCAGTTTTCTGGAATGCACTACCCCAAAGAATGCAACTAATATCCAGCCCCCAAGTTTTTAAGTGAACATTAAAAACACATCTCTTCAGACAAGCTTATCATAATAACTTACTAACCTAACTTTCCCCTGTCCCACCTTCCAAATGCTACTTGTAACCTTGTCTCTCCTATTTCTGTCCTCAGATCCTACAAAGAACCAGTAGCATGTAAGGGCACCCAAAAGGTTACTGTCTAAAGACCAGATCATTCATCTTTATATGTAACCAATAAACTAGCATAAGGATGGCCGGCCAGATCTACAAGTGTGCTTCACCTTTTGTGTCCCCCTTCTTCCCCATAGATTGTAAGCTTTTGAGCAGGGCCCTCATTCCTACTGTAGCTGTTGAATTATGTACTATTTTTTCCTGTTTTTGTCTATACAACCCCCCACCTGATTGCAAAGTGCTGCGGAATATGTTGGCGCTATATAAATAAACTTTATTATTATTATTATTATTATTATTATTATACCCCAGGGTGCTGCAGGAGCATGGGTTACTTTTATATTCTCCATCAGCAGCTTAAGAGGCATACCCATCACATACTGGAGCCTTTTAAAGAAGCTACAAAATTTGTCATTAGTGATAACTTCAGCATCAAAGATTTCATCCTCCTAATATATATCCTGGAAAAAGCACTCACCAGATTGTGACATGGAATGAGGGAAGACTTTTACATGATCATCCTCACCCTGTGTCTTTTGTAAACACTCAAGATTGGTTGTGGAGAAGGACATGGAGTTTACACAGGCAAGGGACAGAGATGAGAGTCAGCTTAAAAATCAGCGTAATGATATAGGCCATGAGGACAAAATGTTGCAGTGGAGTAAAGAGAGTGAACAAACAGAGCCTCCGGCCACAGTGGTGAGCATGGCAATGGAATGCTTATAGGATGCTAGGTCTTTTGTTACTATCAAGCAAAGAGATGACTATTTGATAGCAAAATAGGGGAATTTTTTCTAGTTTCAGAAAACTAGTACAAATTGGCAAACCACAAGGATAGGTTGATACATGCTCAGCAAAGCTTTCACTGAGCAAACATGCTGATCACATAGCTGATCAGGAAGCTCCACTACTCTGAACCAATGCTCCCTAGGTTGTACTAGCACTTGTTCTACAACACTTAGCCAAGGCAGCAGCAACAACTACAGTCTTTTGGGTCATTATATTGGACCAGTAGCAGGAACCCGTCCAGTTTGCAATAGGCACATTGTAATATTTTGCCTCCCATGTACTGTTATAGAGGATATGCAGCACGGCAAATGGTTTTCAACATGGTACTGCTGTCACCACTGCCCATGGGGATTGTTCATCCTGGTATTTATTCTGTGTCCATCATGTGATCTATACTATAGTACTGAAGGAGCCAGCTTTGCTGTAGCTGACCATACAATTCCACACATCTCCTTGCCTGAACTGTCCTAAATTGTCTAACGTGTGACTTCTGCCACTACCATGGCCACAGAATAGCCATACCAGCCATACATATCCTTGCTGCCAACTATTTTTTAGAGTGTTTTACTGGACTGATGATGCTAGGGATGTTGCTGCTGGCACTACAGTCTCAAACGTCTCTTTGCCTGCCCCATCCTAATTCTCAACTGTAAAATTACCAGACGATATGACCAGCACAGTCCATCCATAGAAAATTAGAAGTTCTTTCTTTTAATCCATCAAAATACAAAAAGAGATCCAGCACAAGATACTGATAATACCATTATTTTATCCACATTTATGTCTTGTACCTTGTGCTGGATTTCTTTTTTTTTATTTTAAAGGATTTAAATAAAGAACTGCTCCATGAATGGACTGTGCTGGTGATATCATCTGGTAATTTTCCAGATTCAGTGGAGACTTCTGAGTGCACTGCATTCGGATGAGCTGACCTTGCTTTTATTTATAATTCTCGACTATGTGGTATCGGCTTCTGCCACTGCAAAGCCATGACAGTCACACAGCTCCTCCTTGCCATGGTGTACTATCGTGATGACTGCTGCTAGAGGTATAATCTTTTCTACCATTATTCAGCTTCTTCTGCTGCCATTGCTGGTAGATGCCCACACACATTTTCGGCACTTGGATTTTTCACCTGAAAAATGGAATACCTGATAAAATTGTCTAAATAAAGGGAACATTTTTAGACAGACTGATAGAAAAAAAAGCCATTGTAATTATTTATTGTTTTGATAATACTAAATTTATTGCAAATCACAAAATAAGGATACATTTTCATTCCTAGCTGAAATGCTTTTGCTTTCAAACTGCACACCTGTTTCTATCCCCTAAATAAAGATATAACTTTTGCATGGCTTCTAAAAAAGCTATTGCTATTTCATTTAGAAAAGAATAAAGCTCTTCATATTCCCCAAACTGAGATATTTTTTCTCTATTCTTTAAGAAAGAGTCACATATTCTTCCATTTTCACTGCCACTAGATAAGCATGAGCAAGACAGGCATCTGACCGAAAAATGGATCATTTATATTACATAACCTGTTACTGCAACAACTTGAGATTGTGCCATTCTTTGAAGTGTAAGCATTTTAAATACCTGTGTTAATCTCTGATGGCAGCATTTAAAGGATATATCTGTGACTTTATTAAAAAAAATGTGTCTAGGCACTAACAGGCAAAAATGTAAGCAGTTCTTTTATGTTTGATGGCTTGTGACTATCCATCTTCCTCTTGATTACATTCCAGAGGTTTTCAATGGGGTTCAGGTCTGGAGATTGGGCTGGCCATGACAGGGTTTTGATCTGGTGGTCCTTCATCCATACATTGATTGACCTAGCTGTGTGGCATGGCACATTGTCCTGCTGGAAAAAAATGGTCCTTAGAGTTGTGGAACATTGCCTGAGCAGAAGGAAGCAACTGTTTTTCCAGGACAACCTTGTATGCAGCTTGCTTCCTACGTCCTATGCAAAGTTTAATCTGCCCAATTCCAGCCTTGCTGAAGCATCCCCAGATCATCACCGATCCTCCACCAAATTTCACAGTGGGTGCAAGACACTGTGGCTTGTACGCCTATCCAGGTCTCTGTCAAACCATTAGATGACCAGGTGTTGGGCAAAGCTGAAAATTAGACACATCAGAGAAGATAACCTTACTCTAGACATTGGGCTGGAATTGGACAGATTGGGCAAATTGGGTACAGTCGAATTTTAGATAAGTAAGGTTTGTGTTCCTGACTTGATCCAAACCTCAATGGAAGAATGTAATTGGGAAATTCATGGCTCCCCCCACGCAGCCAGACATAAGCAAAACACTTCTGTGGGAGAGTGGGTGAGGTTTTTCTATTTTTATTTTTGTGTGTGTGCACACTACATCTGATCATGCTGATTTTACCCTCAATGTGAGCCATTAAAACACTGCACGTGGCTCGCACAAGGCTGAGCATCAATCATACCCAGGCACAGTGCTGCTCAATGAGTGGTTTGCAATTATAACTCACTCAAACTTCGAACCCGAACTTTGAGGTTTTTTTGGAAGTCAGTTTCCGAATTCGAACTTTGAACCATGAACTGCAGGTTTGCTCATCTCTAATTACAACCACAAATCAAATTTACTAGGAAAATCTAAACATACAGGAGAATTAGAATTTTGCCTGATCCACCCATCTCTAATCAGAATATCATATTTGCTTAACACTAGAAGTCCCAGAATTTAGAGCTCCCTCCTGAAGTCCTGAAAGAGGGTCAAATGACCCTTAGTCAACACTGAATAGAACTAACTAGAAACTAAATGGCTAAACTCAATGGAAAAAAACAACCTCCTATGATGCGACAGTAATGGCCTTAATTACAGAACAAAAGATGGTGATTATAGGATGTTAGCTAAAATCCTTCAGGTCATTCGACCCATCTCTGGGTTCCAAAGGTAGAAATGTTAAATGACCCCTCTCTGTGACTTCTAGTGTTAAAGTGGTTTTAGTAAAAAGAAACAAAGCATGGAAAAAATCAAGCTCTCACACATCTTCATGGGTGGAAAAAAATAGAAAGTCACAGGTCTCAGAAAAAGAGCAAATGGGCAAAATTCAAATTTATTTTCACTGCTAAAATGTCAACTGGGCAAGCTTAATATCCCCCCACTGACCTGGAAAATTATTTTGCAAAGTCATTTTTACTGCACAATGAATTCCATAAAACCAAAACCTCAAAAAAATTGTGAAATTTAGGTTTTTTTGTGTCATTTTGACTTATTTGTATTTTTTCCTCCTTCTCAGTATACTTTTATTCCTAGTTTCATTTAAAAATACTTTGCCCACAAAAAGCAAGCCCTTATATTGTTATGTAGACAGGAAATTAAAAATGTTATGGCTCTCAGGCTAAGAGAAGGAAAAAAAACTGTTCAGTAAAAATGAAAAAGTCTTGGGTTATTATGGGGTTAAAAAAGAAAATGTATGCATGTTTATACTTATGGAAGTAGTAGTCTAGCAATATAGGTGTTTGAATTCCAATAAAAAAAATAACTTTTTGGTAGAGGTCTAATGTAAAAGTCAAGAGAAATCTAGTACAGAAACCGTTTGCAAAGCCCCCTGGAAAAGCATGTGGATATGACTTATCAGCTAGATATCTTTTGACTCACACATCATATAAGACATGTTTATATTTAGTGATGAGCGAGCATGCTTGTTACTACTCGGTACTCGCACGAGTATCACTGTACTCGGTCTACTCGGCGGGGACCGAGTAATCTCGCGATACTCGTGCTGTACTCGTGGTCTTCATTTCTGCATGTTGGCGCTCTTTTGAGAGCCAGCCCTCATGCAGGGATTGGCTGGCAGACCACTGCAATGCTACAGCCCTGTTAGTTGTGGAATTGCAGTGATTGGCCGGCCTGCACAGCGTGACCGAGCCTTTATACCGGCCGGCGCGCTGTGCTCTGCTCACAGCTATCCAGACAGTGAGTGCAGGGAGAGTGTCGCTGATTCAGGGAAAGCTTTGCGGCCCTTTATAGCTTTTTCAGTTGCAGGGCTGCAAACAGTGTGACCAAAAGTCCTTCTCAGGACTATTCTAGTTGTATACAGGCAGGCAGGGTATAGCCAGGTCGGAGTACAGTAGCAGAGTCCTTCTCAGGACTATTGTTGCTATATACAGGCAGGGTATAGCCAGGTCTGAATACAGGCTAGTGACCAGAAGAGTCCTTGTCAGGACTATTGTACCAGTATACAGGCAGGCAGGCAGGCAGGGTAGTGGTGACCGTATACCAGCCTTCATCATATCTGGGGCTGGTGTACACAGTGTAAAACAGTCCAGATAGTGTCTGACTTGTCTGTAATTGTCGCTCCCCAAAAAAACCTGTTAGGTTCTTATTGCGTCCGTGCTTGGTTTTTAAAACCGCACGTGTGTGCCTGTTGGTGGCAGCGTACAGGTGCACTTGTGTGCAATTTCCACAAACTTTGATATAACGCACAAGTAGTGAATATACACGTCAGCAGTGCACAGCATTGCAAAATGCGCAAGGGCATTGGCAAGGAACAAGGAAGTGGACGTGATGGTGGTGCAGGCAGAGGCCGAGGTCGTGGGCAAGCTCTAATTTCGCCACAACAAAAGGCCACATCTAGTCGCTCGCACGTCCTGTCCCAAATTCTTGGGGACCGCAGCAGTACACCGCTCTTGAACCCAGACCAGTGTCAACAGGTTGTTAGTTGGATAGCAGATAATGCTTCCAGTCAGATTGGCACCACCACAAACACTCTGTCTTCCACACGGTCAAGTGTCAGTAGCCGTGATACTGCACCGCACATTTCTGAACCTGATCCTCCTTCCTACCACCAGGCTGAGTACACGTCCTCCTCGGACATTAATGATCCCACACTTGGACACTCGGAAGAGCTGTTCACGTTTCCATTCACACATTCTGGCCTCTCGCCAGCTCATATTGAAGTGGGTCATGAGGAGATCGTCTGTACAGATGGCCAAATATTTGAGCAGCCACGTTCTCACGAAGTTGGCAACGTGTCTCAACAAGTGGTGGACGATGATGAGACACAATTGTCAGGAAGTCAGGAGGAGGAGCAGGGTGCGGAAGAGGAAGACGACGTGGTGGATGATCCAGTAACTGACCCAACCTGGCAGGAGGATATGCAGAGCGAGGACAGCAGTGCACAGGGGGAGGGAGGCGTAGCATCACAACAGGCAGTAAGAAGCAGGGTGGTGGCCCCAGGCAGAAGTCAGGCAACCGTTCCCCGGAACAACACGACGACACAAGGTGCCTGTACAAATGTTAGGTCTTCCCGAGTCTGGCAGTTTTTTAAGTTGGATCCAGATGATTAAAAAAAGGCCATTTGCAACACCTGCAGTGCCAGCATCAGCAGGGGTACCAAAACTAGCAGCCTGACCACCACCAGCATGATCAGGCACATGTCAGCCAAGCACCCGACTTTGTGGGAAGTACAATAGAGTCGAGGAGCAGTGCTTGCTGATGTCACTGCTACGTCTTCGCTGGTTGTGCATGCGAGCCAATCCCCTGTCCATGCTGCCTGCGAACAAGCCTCCTCCACTCCTGCACCTGCAGTTGCCTACGCAGAAAGAACACTATCATCAAGCACGTCCTTGTCCCAGCGCAGCGTTCAGTTATCCATTCAGCAAACCTTTGAACGCAGGCGCAAATACACTGCCAACACCCCACATGCCACAGTTCTAAATGCTAACATTTCGCGACTGCTTGCGCTGGAAATGTTGCCTTTTAGGCTGGTGGAGACAGAAGCATTCCGTGACCTGATGGCGGCAGCTGTCCCACGTTACTCGGTCCCCAGCCGCCACTATTTCTCCCGGTGTGCCGTCCCCGCGTTGCATAACCACGTGTCACAAAACATCACACGTGCCCTGAACAACGCTGTTTCACCCAAGGTCCACCTAACCACAGACACGTGGACAAGTGCTTGTGGGCAAGGCCGCTACATCTCGTTGACGGCACACTGGGTTAATATTGTGGAAGCTGGGACCCAGTCTGAGCGAGGGACGGAACACGTCCTTCCCACACCAAGGTTTGCAGGCCCTACCTCAGTCAGTGTTTCACCCACACTCTACAGCTCCGGAATGTCATGCTCTTCAGCCTCCTCCTCCTCCTGCGCATCCTCATCCACTGTACCCTCCACACCAGTCACAAGCTGGAAGCACTGCAGCACTGCCTCGGCGAAGCGGCAACAGGCTGTGCTGAAGCTAATCTGCATAGGTGACAAACCCCACAATGCAGAAGAGCTGTGGACAGCTCTGAAACAGCAGGCAGATCACTGGCTCACACCTCTGAACCTAAAGCCAGGAAAGGTCGTGTGTGACAATGGCCGGAACCTGGTGGCGGCTTTGAGGCGAGGCCAGCTGACACATGTTCCATGCGTGGCCCATGTGCTCAACCTCGTGGTTCAGCGGTTTCTAAAGTCATACCCAGAGCTGTCTGATCTGCTGGTAAAAGTTCGCCGCCTGTCTGCACATTTTCGAAAGTCACCTACTGCTTCAGCCGGCCTTGCCGGCTTTCAGCGCAGTTTGCATCTTCCGGCTCACAGACTGGTGTGTGATGTCCCCACGCGTTGGAATTCAACTCTGCACATGTTGGTCAGGATATGTGAGCAGAAGAGGGCAGTTGTTGAGTACCTGCATCACCTAAGCCGTCGGGAAATGGGTCAAACTCCACACATAACACCTGAGGAGTGGAGATGGATGTCAGACCTATGTACCATCCTCCAAAACTTTGAGGACTCCACCAAGATGGTGAGTGGTGATGACGCCATTATTAGCGTCACCATACCGCTACTCTTCCTTCTAAAACGGTCTCTGCTGAAAAACAAACATGATGCATTGCAGGCGGAGCGCGATGAGTTGCAGCAAGAAACAGTAGTGGGTGTGGGTGATGATAACACACAGCCCAGCCTCGTCTCATCACAACGTGCAGTGGAGGACTATGACGAGGAGAAGGATGAAGACATGGAGCAACTCTCCGGCCAAATTGAGGATATGACATGCACACCAGTCATATCCTCGGTTCAGCGTGGCTGGCCAGAGGACAGGGTAGATGAGGAGGAGGAGTAGGAGGAGGAGGAGGAGGAGGACAGCATGTTCAGTCATCTTGTTGGTCAGGCTACTGAAGTCCTGGCTGTTAAGAGTCTGGCGCACATGGCTGACTTTATGGTAAGCTGCCTGTCTCGTGACCCTCGCGTTAAGAACATCTTGGCCGACAATCATTACTGGTTGGTAACACTGTTAGACCCACGCTACAAGGAGAACTTTTTGTCTCTTATTCCCGTGGAGGAGAGGTCAACCAAAATGCAGCAGTTCCGGAAGGCCATAGTCACGGAAGTAGGCAAAGCATTCCCCTCACAAAACGCTAGCGGCATAGGTCATGAATCAGTGGACAACCGAGGCGTACAGCCGAGAGAGGCACAAGTCCAATCCGCCAGAGGTAGGGGAACAGTCTTTAAGATGTGGGACAGTTTTCTCAGCCACTCACGTACCACAGCCCCTGAGGTGCGGGGTAGTGCCACAAGAAATCCTAAGTTTGCCCAGATGCTGAAGGAGTACCTTGCAGATCGAACAACTGTACTCCGACATTCCTCTGTGCCTTACAATTATTGGGTATCCAAGCTGGACACGTGGCATGAATTGGCTCTCTACGCCTTGGAAGTCCTGGCCTGCCCTGCCGCTAGCGTTTTGTCAGAGCGTGTTTTTAGTGCCGCAGGTGGAATCATTACAGATAAACGTACCCGCATGTCAACTGAAAATGCTGACAGGCTGACTCTGATCAAGATGAACAAGGGTTGGATTGGGCCAGACTTCACCACACCACCAACAAATGAGAGCGGAATTTAAAGTTTGCCATGTACCTCCACTCACCCATGGGTACACACTTCTGGACTTTGGATAATCGCTGGACTGCTCCTCCTTCTCCTCATGCGCCACCATGATGATGACCGTTACAAATTGCAATACTTAGGCCTTTGTTTCAGGTATACCCCCAGTGGTAAATTTTTTCGCCCATTCTTTGCAGAATGGACATTACAACGACAGGAGACCCGCTCCTTTGCAATGGGAACAATGTTTTGAGGCCCTCATGCACGTCTCTACCCAGGGACAACGTGGAGCCTCCCAATTTTTGGCTGCCCTGCCTAAGGGCTATACTATAATACACCCACTTCCTTACAATGGACACTTAATGTTTTGAGGCCCTCATGCACGTCTCTACCCAGGGACAACGTGGAGCCTCCCAATTTTTGGCTGCCCTGCCTAAGGGCTATACTACAATAGACCCACTTCCTTCCAATGGGCACTTCAGGTTTACAGGCCCTCATGCACGTCTCTATCCAGGGACAACGTGGAGCCTCCCAATTTTTGGCTGCCCTGCCTAAGGGCTATACTATAATACACCCACTTCCTGACAATGGACACTTAATGTTTTGAGGCCCTCATGCACGTCTCTACCCAGGGACAACGTGGAGCCTCCCAATTTTTGGCTGCCCTGCCTAAGGGCTATACTACAATAGACCCACTTCCTTCCAATGGGCACTTCAGGTTTACAGGCCCTCATGCACGTCTCTATCCAGGGACAACGTGGAGCCTCCCAATTTTTGGCTGCCCTGCCTAAGGGCTATACTACAATAGACCCACTTCCTTCCAATGGGCACTTCAGGTTTACAGGCCCTCATGCACGTCTCTATCCAGGGACAACGTGGAGCCTCCCAATTTTTGGCTGCCCTGCCTAAGGGCTATACTACAATAGACCCACTTCCTTCCAATGGGCACTTCAGGTTTACAGGCCCTCATGCACGTCTCTATCCAGGGACAACGTGGAGCCTCCCAATTTTTGGCTGCCCTGCCTAAGGGCTATACTATAATACACCCACTTCCTTACAATGGACACTTAATGTTTTGAGGCCCTCATGCACGTCTCTACCCAGGGACAACGTGGAGCCTCCCAATTTTTGGCTGCCCTGCCTAAGGGCTATACTATAATACACCCACTTCCTGACAATGGACACTTAATGTTTTGAGGCCCTCATGCACGTCTCTACCCAGGGACAACGTGGAGCCTCCCAATTTTTGGCTGCCCTGCCTAAGAGCTATACTATAATACACCCACTTCCTGACAATGGACACTTAATGTTTTGAGGCCCTCATGCACGTCTCTATCCAGGGACAACGTGGAGCCTCCCAATTTTTGGCTGCCCTGCCTAAGGGCTATACTACAATAGACCCACTTCCTTCCAATGGGCACTTCAGGTTTACAGGCCCTCATGCACGTCTCTATCCAGGGACAACGTGGAGCCTCCCAATTTTTGGCTGCCCTGCCTAAGGGCTATACTACAATAGACCCACTTCCTTCCAATGGGCACTTCAGGTTTACAGGCCCTCATGCACGTGTGGCGCCCCTGACCTGGTCAGGCACCACTGAGTACTGCACCCATGCTGGGGACAGTACAATACAGGTAATCCAGAAGGCTCACCGGGGTGTGGAACACAGGCGCATAGTGATCAGGTCTCACACATGTACCCATGAGAGGACCCCTGGGGGTCCCAGGAGGGGGCAAAGCCTATACCTCCACTGGAATAGTGGCAGGGGGTCAAAAGCCTCCATCTCCTCTCAAGGGGTGTGGTGGAGAGTCTGGTTGCTAGGTGGCGTAGGCAAGAACAGGAGAGGAGGAGCAGTGAGTCAGTTAGAGCAGAGAACTCCAGAGGGCTCAGTGAGGAGCAGACCTGTGGGGCTGTTGCTGTCTAACAGCGCCCGCGCAGTGGCTACTGACGGGGGAGAACGGTCAACTAGGAGTGCTACCTGAAAGCCAGCTTCAGCTAGAGAGAAAGCACGGAGTGGGAAGTAAGGAGACTGCTAGAGAGCACCAGGCCCAACCGGGCGGCAGATCCCGAAGCGAAGATAGATCCAGCTTTCTTCTGCTAAACCTGCCGGTGTGGGGCTCTCAAAGCCCACACCACAACACCACAAAAGCCGCAGCCACGTAACCGCAGTGAGGGCCCATAGGTCACAGGAGGCAAGCAGCTGGAGTGGCCTGGTCCGGGGAACAAGCAAACGGCAAACAAAAGGGGGAGAGAGGCTGCAGCATCTTCCCTGGGTGACCCCCATAGGGACTCAAAGTCGGGGTCACCCCAAACCACCAAGGGCTAAGGAAGGCGAGTCAGTAGTCACCCTCATAAAGTCAGCCTGAAGGATACCTGGTTCCCATCTGGTTCATCCCAGCTACGCCCGGGCTACTCACCCTGCCATCAAATGTGAGTAAAGCCCTTGAAAGACAGTTCTGCCTGCGTGAGTCATTCTGCGACTTGTGGTACTACAAACCTACACCGGGCCCTGGGGCTTGCCTCACTCTCAGGAGGCTATTCCAACTAACTGCACACACCATCAGCCCCAGGCGACCCTCAACCTGCAGTGGCGGTCCCTACTGACCGCAATACTGAGAGTGGCGTCACGATCAAAACAGAAGATTTCCTACCAGTGACGGAGATCCAGCCGAGTGGAGTCCCTGAAGGTAATGCACCGACACTACACCTGTGGGGCTTCACACACGTCTCTATCCAGGGACAACGTGGAGCCTCCCAATTTTTGGCTGCCCTGCCTAAGGGCTATACTACAATAGACCCACTTCCTTCCAATGGGCACTTCAGGTTTACAGGCCCTCATGCACGTCTCTATCCAGGGACAACGTGGAGCCTCCCAATTTTTGGCTGCCCTGCCTAAGGGCTATACTACAATAGACCCACTTCCTTCCAATGGGCACTTCAGGTTTACAGGCCCTCATGCACGTGTGGCGCCCCTGACCTGGTCAGGCACCACTGAGTACTGCACCCATGCTGGGGACAGTACAATACAGGTAATCCAGAAGGCTCACCGGGGTGTGGAACACAGGCGCATAGTGATCAGGTCTCACACATGTACCCATGAGAGGACCCCTGGGGGTCCCAGGAGGGGGCAAAGCCTATACCTCCACTGGAATAGTGGCAGGGGGTCAAAAGCCTCCATCTCCTCTCAAGGGGTGTGGAGGAGAGTCTGGTTGCTAGGTGGCGTAGGCAAGAACAGGAGAGGAGGAGCAGTGAGTCAGTTAGAGCAGAGAACTCCAGAGGGCTCAGTGAGGAGCAGACCTGTGGGGCTGTTGCTGTCTAACAGCGCCCGCGCAGTGGCTACTGACGGGGGAGAACGGTCAACTAGGAGTGCTACCTGAAAGCCAGCTTCAGCTAGAGAGAAAGCACGGAGTGGGAAGTAAGGAGACTGCTAGAGAGCACCAGGCCCAACCGGGCGGCAGATCCCGAAGCGAAGATAGATCCAGCTTTCTTCTGCTAAACCTGCCGGTGTGGGGCTCTCAAAGCCCACACCACAACACCACAAAAGCCGCAGCCACGTAACCGCAGTGAGGGCCCATAGGTCACAGGAGGCAAGCAGCTGGAGTGGCCTGGTCCGGGGAACAAGCAAACGGCAAACAAAAGGGGGAGAGAGGCTGCAGCATCTTCCCTGGGTGACCCCCATAGGGACTCAAAGTCGGGGTCACCCCAAACCACCAAGGGCTAAGGAAGGCGAGTCAGTAGTCACCCTCATAAAGTCAGCCTGAAGGATACCTGGTTCCCATCTGGTTCATCCCAGCTACGCCCGGGCTACTCACCCTGCCATCAAATGTGAGTAAAGCCCTTGAAAGACAGTTCTGCCTGCGTGAGTCATTCTGCGACTTGTGGTACTACAAACCTACACCGGGCCCTGGGGCTTGCCTCACTCTCAGGAGGCTATTCCAACTAACTGCACACACCATCAGCCCCAGGCGACCCTCAACCTGCAGTGGCGGTCCCTACTGACCGCAATACTGAGAGTGGCGTCACGATCAAAACAGAAGATTTCCTACCAGTGACGGAGATCCAGCCGAGTGGAGTCCCTGAAGGTAATGCACCGACACTACACCTGTGGGGCTTCACACACGTCTCTATCCAGGGACAACGTGGAGCCTCCCAATTTTTGGCTGCCCTGCCTAAGGGCTATACTACAATAGACCCACTTCCTTCCAATGGGCACTTCAGGTTTACAGGCCCTCATGCACGTCTCTATCCAGGGACAACGTGGAGCCTCCCAATTTTTGGCTGCCCTGCCTAAGGGCTATACTACAATAGACCCACTTCCTTCCAATGGGCACTTCAGGTTTACAGGCCCTCATGCACGTGTGGCGCCCCTGACCTGGTCAGGCACCACTGAGTACTGCACCCATGCTGGGGACAGTACAATACAGGTAATCCAGAAGGCTCACCGGGGTGTGGAACACAGGCGCATAGTGATCAGGTCTCACACATGTACCCATGAGAGGACCCCTGGGGGTCCCAGGAGGGGGCAAAGCCTATACCTCCACTGGAATAGTGGCAGGGGGTCAAAAGCCTCCATCTCCTCTCAAGGGGTGTGGAGGAGAGTCTGGTTGCTAGGTGGCGTAGGCAAGAACAGGAGAGGAGGAGCAGTGAGTCAGTTAGAGCAGAGAACTCCAGAGGGCTCAGTGAGGAGCAGACCTGTGGGGCTGTTGCTGTCTAACAGCGCCCGCGCAGTGGCTACTGACGGGGGAGAACGGTCAACTAGGAGTGCTACCTGAAAGCCAGCTTCAGCTAGAGAGAAAGCACGGAGTGGGAAGTAAGGAGACTGCTAGAGAGCACCAGGCCCAACCGGGCGGCAGATCCCGAAGCGAAGATAGATCCAGCTTTCTTCTGCTAAACCTGCCGGTGTGGGGCTCTCAAAGCCCACACCACAACACCACAAAAGCCGCAGCCACGTAACCGCAGTGAGGGCCCATAGGTCACAGGAGGCAAGCAGCTGGAGTGGCCTGGTCCGGGGAACAAGCAAACGGCAAACAAAAGGGGGAGAGAGGCTGCAGCATCTTCCCTGGGTGACCCCCATAGGGACTCAAAGTCGGGGTCACCCCAAACCACCAAGGGCTAAGGAAGGCGAGTCAGTAGTCACCCTCATAAAGTCAGCCTGAAGGATACCTGGTTCCCATCTGGTTCATCCCAGCTACGCCCGGGCTACTCACCCTGCCATCAAATGTGAGTAAAGCCCTTGAAAGACAGTTCTGCCTGCGTGAGTCATTCTGCGACTTGTGGTACTACAAACCTACACCGGGCCCTGGGGCTTGCCTCACTCTCAGGAGGCTATTCCAACTAACTGCACACACCATCAGCCCCAGGCGACCCTCAACCTGCAGTGGCGGTCCCTACTGACCGCAATACTGAGAGTGGCGTCACGATCAAAACAGAAGATTTCCTACCAGTGACGGAGATCCAGCCGAGTGGAGTCCCTGAAGGTAATGCACCGACACTACACCTGTGGGGCTTCACACACGTCTCTATCCAGGGACAACGTGGAGCCTCCCAATTTTTGGCTGCCCTGCCTAAGGGCTATACTACAATAGACCCACTTCCTTCCAATGGGCACTTCAGGTTTACAGGCCCTCATGCACGTCTCTATCCAGGGACAACGTGGAGCCTCCCAATTTTTGGCTGCCCTGCCTAAGGGCTATACTATAATACACCCACTTCCTGACAATGGACACTTAATGTTTTGAGGCCCTCATGCACGTCTCTATCCAGGGACAACGTGGAGCCTCCCAATTTTTGGCTGCCCTGGCAAAGGGCTATACTAAAATAGACCCACTTCCTTACAATGGGCACTTCAGGTTTACAGGCCATCATGCACGTCTCTATCCAGGGACAATGTGGAGCCTCACAATTTTTGGCTGCCCTGCCTAAGGGCTTTACTACAATAGACCCACTTCCTTACAATGGACACTTCAGGTTTACAGGCCATCATGCACGTCTCTATCCAGGGACAATGTGGAGCCTCACAATTTTTGGCTGCCCTGCCTAAGGGCTTTACTACAATAGACCCACTTCCTTACAATGGACACTTCAGCTTTACAGGCCCTCATGCACGTCTCTATCCAGGGACAATGTGGAGCCTCCCAATTTTTGGCTGCCCTGCCTAAGGGCTATACTACAATAGACCCACTTCCTTACAATGGGCACTTCAGGTTTACAGGCCCTCATGCACGTCTGTATGCAGGGGCATTGGTGAACCTCACAATTTTGGACTGCCCTGGCAAAGGAAAATACTACAAAGACTCACTTCCTCAAAATGGGCACATTAGACTCAAGAGGCCTTCATGTACGTCTCTTCTCAGGGACATCGGAGTGCCACACAATGTTTTCACGTAAAATCTTTCATGTATTAATCTCAAAAAGTAACATACACCAGCTCTATCTCACTATTGGGTATGTGCCCTTAACATTTCCGCCATGAAAAATCATTTTGGGGTCATTTTGGAAGGTTTTCTGGTGAGTCCGTAAAAATGGCGTAAAACGCTTACAAAATTGTTCACAGCTGTGACTTTTCAGTGATAAATGCTTCAAGGGGTCTTCCCCATGCTGTTGCCATGTCATTTGAGCACTCTTCTGAGACTTTTGTGACATTTTTAGGGTTTCTCCATGCTGCCGGGGGGTCATTTCACAAAAATACTCGGGTCTCCCATAGGATAACATTGGGCTCGTTGCTCGGGCCGAGTACACGAGTATCTTGGGAGGCTCGGCCCGAGCTTCGAGCACCCGAGCTTTTTAGTACTCGCTCATCACTATTTATTTTATATTGGGAGACAAACACCTTTACAGCTATACCATGGCTTCCGTAAAACATGCTAACAGGTTCTCTTAAAATTGTTTTCATAATTAGTTGTCTGTGTTTTTGCTTATATGAATTCCCATCAAATGTACTATTTGTGTACAGATGTCTATCTGTTTTCTAACTTTTATTTCTTACGACCAGGAAGGAAATTGCATAAAAATACAACTGAACTATAGTGACATTTACAGAGAAAATAACAACACCTTCTAAAGCAGTATGATAGACTTAAGATGATTTGTCTCACTGCTAAGAACTTTATCGCAAAAAAAGTCAGAGGGCAGGCTCAAACTAAAATGAAGAACAGCTAAAAAGAATTACTGTTTTTTACTCTAATATTATATCTTCAATATTTCAAAGAAGAAAAAACCTCCAAAAATATAAAATAAACTTGATCCACATTTCCTGAGTTCAGGGTGCCATTTTTATGGTACTAATTAATGATCTATAGTAATCCAGCTGGCAACAAAAGATGCGCTAACATAGACTCGCCCCTTAGAGAAGCAGTGACGAGAAGTGTGTCAAGCACCAAGGTATTTTACAGAATGTCATACTAATGTTATTCAAGCATAGCATATAGTCATGATTTACACACACACAAACACATAGATAGATCTATATATATATATATATATATATATATATATATATATATATATACTGTATATACAATATATTATATATATATATATATATATATATATATATATATATATATATATATATACAGTGCCTACAAGTAGTATTCAACCCCCTGCAGATTTAGCAGGTTTACACATTCGGAATTAACTTGGCATTGTGACATTTGGACTCTAGATCAGCCTGGAAGTGTGAAATGCACTGCAGCAAAAAAGAATGTTATTTCTTTTTTTATTTTTTTTTTAAATTGTGAAAAGTTTATTCAGAGGGTCATTTATTATTCAACCCCTCAAACCACAAGAATTCTGTTTGGTTCCTCTAAAGTATTAAAAAGTATTTCAGGCACAAAGAACAATGAGCTTCACATGTTTGGATTAATTATCTTTTTTTCCAGCCTTTTCTGACTAATTAAGACCCTCCCCAAACTTGTGAACAGCACTCATACTTGGTCAACATGGGAAAGACAAAGGAGCATTCCAAGGCCATCAGAGACAAGATCGTGGAGGGTCACAAGGCTGGCAAGGGGTACAAAACCCTTTCCAAGGAGTTGGGCCTACCTGTCTCCACTGTTGGGAGCATCATCCGGAAGTGGAAGGCTTATGGAACTACTGTTAGCCTTCCACGGCCTGGACAGCCTTTGAAAGTTTCCACCCGTGCCGAGGCCAGGCTTGTCCGAAGAGTCAAGGCTAACCCAAGGACAACAAGGAAGGAGCTCCGGGAAGATCTCATGGCAGTGGGGACATTGGTTTCAGTCAATACCATAAGTAACGTACTCCACCGCAATGGTCTCCGTTCCAGACGAGCCCGTAAGGTACCTTTACTTTCAAAGCGTCATGTCAAGGCTCGTCTACAGTTTGCTCATGATCACTTGGAGGACTCTGAGACAGACTGGTTCAAGATCGAGATCTTTGGTGCCAACCACACACGTGACGTTTGGAGACTGGATGGCACTGCATACGACCCCAAGAATACCATCCCTACAGTCAAGCATGGTGGTGGCAGCATCATGCTGTGGGGCTGTTTCTCAGCCAAGGGGCCTGGCCATCTGGTCCGCATCCATGGGAAGATGGATAGCACGGCCTACCTGGAGATTTTGGCCAAGAACCTCCGCTCCTCCATCAAGGATCTTAAGATGGGTCGTCATTTCATCTTCCAACAAGACAACGACCCAAAGCACACAGCCAAGAAAACCAAGGCCTGGTTCAAGAGGGAAAAAATCAAGGTGTTGCAGTGGCCTAGTCAGTCTCCTGACCTTAACCCAATTGAAAACTTGTGGAAGGAGCACAAGATTAAAGTCCACATGAGACACCCAAAGAACCTAAATAACTTGGAGAAGATCTGCATGCAGGAGTGGGCCAAGATAACTCCAGAGACCTGTGCCGGCCTGATCAGGTCTTATAAAAGACGATTATTAGCTGTAATTGCAAACAAGGGTTATTCCACAAAATATTAAACCTAGGGGTTGAATAATAATTGACCCACACTTTTATGTTGAAAATTTATTAAAATTTAACTGAGCAACATAACTTGTTGGTTTGTAAGATTTATGCATCTGTTAATAAATCCTGCTCTTGTTTGAAGTTTGCAGGCTCTAACTTATTTGCATCTTATCAAACCTGCTAAATCTGCAGGGGGTTGAATACTACTTGTAGGCACTGTATATATATATATATATATATATATATATATATATATATATATACAGTTAGGTCCAGAAATATTTGGACAGTGACACAAGTTTTGTTATTTTAGCTGTTTACAAAAACATGTTCAGAAATACAATTATATATATAATATGGGCTGAAAGTGCGCACTCCCAATATGAGAGTTTTCACATCCAAATCGGAGAAAGGGTTTAGGAATCATAGCTCTGTAATGCATAGCCTCCTCTTTTTCAAGGGACCAAAAGTAATTGGACAAGGGACTCTAAGGGCTGCAATTAACTCTGAAGGCTTCTCCCTCGTTAACCTGTAATCAATGAAGTAGTTAAAAGGTCTGGGGTTGATTACAGGTGTGTGGTTTTGCATTTGGAAACTGTTGCTGTGACCAGACAACATGCGGTCTAAGGAACTCTCAATTGAGGTGAAGCAGAACATCCTGAGGCTGAAAAAAAAGAAAAAATCCATCAGAGAGATAGCAGACATGCTTGGAGTAGCAAAATCAACAGTCGGGTACATTCTGAGAAAAAAGGACTTGACTGGTGAGCTTGGGAACTCAAAAAGGCCTGGGCGTCCACGGATGACAACAGTGGTGGATGATCGCCGCATACTTTCTTTGGTGAAGAAGAACCCATTCACAACATCAACTGAAGTCCATAACACTCTCAGTGAAGTAGGTGTATCTGTCTCTAAGTCAACAGTAAAGAGAAGACTCCATGAAAGTAAATACAAAGGGTTCACATCTAGATGCAAACCATTCATCAATTCCAAAAATAGAGAGGCCAGAGTTAAATTTGCTGAAAAACACCTCCTGAAGCCAGCTCAGTTCTGGAAAAGTATTCTATGGACAGATGAGACAAAGATCAACCTGTACCAGAATGATGGGAAGAAAAAAGTTTGGAGAAAAAAGGGAACGGCACATGATCCAAGGCACACCACATCCTCTGTAAAACATAGTGGAGGCAACGTGATGGCATGGGCATGCATGGCTTTCAATGGCACTGGGTCACTTGTGTTTATTGATGACATAACAGCAGACAAGAGTAGCCGGATGAATTCTGAAGTGTACCGGGATATACTTTCAGCCCAGATTCGGCCAAATGCCGCAAAGTTGATCGGACGGCGCTTCATAGTACAGATGGACAATGACCCCAAGCATACAGCCAAAGCTACCCAGGAGTTCATGAGTGCAAAAAAGTGGAACATTCTGCAATGGCCAAGTCAATCCCCAGATCTTAACCCAATTGAGCATGCATTTCACTTGCTCAAATCCAGACTTAAGACGGAAAGACCCACAAACAAGCAAGACCTGAAGGCTGTGGCTGTAAAGGCCTGGCAAAGCATTAAGAAGGAGGAAACCCAGCGTTTGGTGATGTCCATGGGTTCCAGACTTAAGGCAGTGATTGCCTCCAAAGGATTCGCAACAAAATATTGAAAATAAAAATATTTTGTTTGGGTTTGGTTTATTTGTCCAATTACTTTTGACCTCCTAAAATGTGGAGTGTTTGTAAAGAAATGTGTACAATTCCTACAATTTCTATCAGATATTTTTGTTCAAACCTTCAAATTAAACGTTACAATCTGCACTTGAATTCTGTTGTAGAGGATTCATTTCAAATCCAATGTGGTGGCATGCAGAGCCCAACTCGCGAAAATTGTGTCACTGTCCAAATATTTCTGGACCTAACTGTATATATATATATATATATATATATATATATATATATATATTTTTTATTTTTTTTTTTCTTCAGGGTCAGACTGAGGTGTCTGGGGCCCACAGGAGGAATTCATTCTGTGGCCTACACTACAGTATTATGCAAATACCTGTTAGCTATTATCCCCATTATACTGTAGCATTATACTGTAGTGTTGACACTAAATTACAGGCAGCGCCTGCACATATACTGCGCACAGATAGCAACTATGATGTAACATTACATTAGTTCCATAAAATAAAAAGATGAAAAATGGAGTAGCACTCACCATCCATAAAACCAAAACTTATTGATCAGACTTTAAAACAAATTACAGGAGGATACGGAACATAGCAGACAGTCAAAAGCTGTTTCATGTACAGCACACACTTGAACAAGTCCTTTAAGTAGTTAATATCAAATAGATTCTTTGGTGAAAACAATATATCACTGATCCACAAGATCCATAGGATAGGTGATAACTGGAGATGTGAGAACCCAAAATGATAAAGTTCAGGGTTTAAACCGGACATTGGGTATTGAAGTTTCGGTACTGTTTTTATGTTAATAAAGTTTATTCAAAGTGTGCAGGGCAGCCAATAAACAAACTGTATTGTATGCAGAAGATGCCTGTATGCTACTGTAAACAATAAAGACAAAAAAAAGATGTGGGGTCCTACCTATTTTTGATAACCAGTGCAGGCAAAGCAGAAAGCTGAGGACTGCAGCCCTCAGCTGTCAGCTTTACCTTGAATGGTTGTCAAAAATAGAGGGAATCCCATGCCGGTGTTTAAAATTATGTAGATACATAATTTTAAAAAATGGTATGGGTTCCCCCCATATTTGATAACCAGACAAGGTAAAGCTGGCATCTAGTATTATCAGACCCCTCACAACCTACCAATAGCAGTTCTGATCAACAGAAATGAATCAGCGATCAGACTGATGATCCTTAAAGTTCCCTAGGGAGACTAGTAAAATAAAAAAGGAAAAAAAGTTTTACATTTTTGTTTAAAAAATATAAAAAAAAACTAAAAGTTCAAATCACCCCCGATTCGCCCTATTGAAATTTAAACGAATAAAAAAAATACACACATTTGGTATTGCCGCATTCAGAAATATCCGATCTATCAAAAGATAAAATCAATTAATCTGATTCATAAACGGCAAAGCAGCAAAAAATTCAAAACGCCAAAATTACATGTTTTGGTCATTGCAAATTTTTTACAAAGTGCAATAACAGACGATCAAAACATAGCATCTGTGCAAAAAATGGTACCATTAAAAACGTCAGCTCAAGACACAAAAAATAAGCTGTCACTGAGCCCCATATCCAGAAAAATGAGAAACTACGGGTCACGGAAAATGGTGCAAAAAGTGTGCCACTTTTTTTGGACAAACTTCTGAACCCCTTAGATAAAAGTAAACCTATACATATTTGTTATCTGCAAACTAGTACTGACATGAGGCATCACACCAACTTATCAGTTGTGCCATATAGTGAACATGGAGAATAAAATACCCCCAAAACAATAGTGCAATTGCACTTTTTGTTACAATTTTTCCGAATTTGGAATTTTATTTGCCGTTTTCCATTACACTATATGGTAAAAATCATGGTTTAATTTAAAAGTGCAACTCATCTTGCAAAAACCAAGCCTTCAAATGGCAAGATTGATGTAAAAATAAAAAAAGCTACTGCTCTCGGAGCAAAAAGTATGGCAAATAGGGGAGCAAACGATAAAAAAGAAAAATGGAAAATTGCTCGGGGGTGAAGGGGTTAACTGTACATTTCTATAGTTGTACAGGCCCATTATAGCTTCTTCATATGTGCCCAAGTTCACACACAAAAAACCCTAGAGAGGCATTCCTGTTTTAATTTTATTATGACCTGTTTGTGCTACAGAAATAGTACTGCAAAAGTAAGTTGTAAACATATTTTGCATATTTAGTTGGGATCGCTCAGAACAATTTAGTGGTGTGGTAGGCCCAATATGCCAAAGTTAATCAAAATATGCGTAGACCATTTCTTACTTGGTAAAATTAGGCAAATACATTTATATATATATATATATATATATATATATTAGACTGTTCAATCCACTGCACAGTACAGGAATAAGATCTTTCGCCAGCAGCTTTCAATCATTTTAGAGGCAAGTAGAAATCAGGCATAATTTGAATTAGCTTGTTTGTCCATTCTTCCTGGGAAATGGAAGAGGTTGGCCATTAATTTTATATTGTTTGAATAGATGGCAGATCTGCAGTACTTGGTTATGGCTGCAGTCAGTTAACGGTTCAACTCCGGAACTAAGCATTTGCAGCTACCTTCTACCACACTCGGGACTGATATCAGCTGAGCAGTGGGGGTGTAAGGTGTCGGACCCCAAACATTCAGACATTGATGACCTATCCAAAGGATAGGTCATTAATGTAAAAGTAGTTGATAACCTCTTTAATGCCCCCTATTATGCTCTATGATATTTCCAGACTATATTAAGTGTAATATGTAAAGAATAAAAATTACTTTATACTCAACTCAAGGCTCACATCTCTAACCCCTCAAATACTCAATGGTACCTGTCTGCTCCTTGCCACATCTTCTAATCCAACACCATTTGCGTTAGAAGTTAACGATGCACGTTGTGATGTCAGGACTAGAGATGAGCGAACCGGTCGCGGTTCGGCTCGAGGTTGGTTCACCGAACGGACCTACCGTTCGAGTTCGGTTCGTCGAACGTTCGACGAACCGAACTCGAACTGCATAGGAAACAATGGCAGGCAATCACAAACACAGAAAAACACCTAGAAAACACCCTCAAAGGTGTCCAAAAGGTCACAAACAACTCACAACACATGGGAAAGTGACAAGGACATATACTCATGCGAAAACAAAAGAGCTGGACAAGGAAAAAGAGGAGGACACACAGATATATGAGTATATGCAAGGAAACATCGATTCCATTAATGTGCAACTTGAGCCCTGCTCATTCTTGGCTTCCAATCTTGATAAATTGCCTGAGCTCGCCACGTACGTCTTGGGGATCTTGTCGTGTCCTGCAGCCAGCGTTCTCTCGGAACCTGTCTTCAGTGCTGCTGTGGGTCTGCTGGCAGATAAGCACACGTGTCTGTCCACTGACAATGTGGACATGGCTCTCAGAGGACTTTTCTTCCCCTGGGTCAGCCAGGGGACGGGAAAGGCACGCGTATTTTTGAGAGTGCTTCATGCAAAGCATCTTTTTCTTTTTCAAAAGGGAGCTCAACCGATGCCAGTCAAGTGGGGTCTGTGTGGCCCAGTGAGTGGCAACCAGGGAGACTGTGGTTGGAGTCCCCTCGCTGTGTCTCTAAAAGAACCAAGATGAACAAGTCATGGCTCTCAGAGGACTTTTCTTCCCGTGGGTCAGCCAGGGGACGGGAAAGGCACGCGTATTTTTGAGAGTGCTTCATGCAAAGCATCTTTTTCTTTTTCAAAAGGGAGCTCAACCGATGCCAGTCAAGTGGGGTGTGTGTGGCCCAGTGAGTGGAAACGAGGGAGACTGTGGTTGGAGTCCCCTCGCTGTGTCTCTAAAAGAACCAAGATGAACAAGTCATGGCTCTCAGAGGACTTTTCTTCCCCTGGGTCAGCCAGGGGACGGGAAAGGCACGCGTATTTTTGAGAGTGCTTCATGCAAAGCATCTTTTTCTTTTTCAAAAGGGAGCTCAACCGATGCCAGTCAAGTGGGGTGTGTGTGGCCCAGTGAGTGGAAACGAGGGAGACTGTGGTTGGAGTCCCCTCGCTGTGTCTCTAAAAGAACCAAGATGAACAAGTCATGGCTCTCAGAGGACTTTTCTTCCCCTGGGTCAGCCAGGGGACGGGAAAGGCACGCGTATTTTTGAGAGTGCTTCATGCAAAGCATCTTTTTCTTTTTCAAAAGGGAGCTCAACCAATGCCAGTCAAGTGGGGTGTGTGTGGCCCAGTGAGTGGAAACGAGGGAGACTGTGGTTGGAGTCCCCTCGCTGTGTCTCTAAAAGAACCAAGATGAACAAGTCATGGCTCTCAGAGGACTTTTCTTCCCCTGGGTCAGCCAGGGGACGGGAAAGGCACGCGTATTTTTGAGAGTGCTTCATGCAAAGCATCTTTTTCTTTTTCAAAAGGGAGCTCAACCGATGCCAGTCAAGTGGGGTGTGTGTGGCCCAGTGAGTGGCAACCAGGGAGACTGTGGTTGGAGTCCCCTCGCTGTGTCTCTAAAAGAACCAAGATGAACAAGTCATGGCTCTCAGAGGACTTTTCTTCCCCTGGGTCAGCCAGGGGACGGGAAAGGCACGCGTATTTTTGAGAGTGCTTCATGCAAAGCATCTTTTTCTTTTTCAAAAGGGAGCTCCACCGATGCCAGTCAAGTGGGGTGTGTGTGGCCCAGTGAGTGGAAACGAGGGAGACTGTGGTTGGAGTCCCCTCGCTGTGTCTCTAAAAGAACCAAGATGAACAAGTCATGGCTCTCAGAGGACTTTTCTTCCCCTGGGTCAGCCAGGGGACGGGAAAGGCACGCGTATTTTTGAGAGTGCTTCATGCAAAGCATCTTTTTCTTTTTCAAAAGGGGGCTCAACCGATGCCAGTCAAGTGGGGTGTGTGTGGCCCAGTTAGTGGCAACGAAGGAGACTGTGGTTGGAGTCCCCTCGCTGTGTTTCTAAAAGACCCAAAATGAACAAATCATGGCTCTCAGAGGACTTTTCTTCCCCTGGGTCAGCCAGGGGACGGGAAAGGCACGCGTATTTTTGAGAGTGCTTCATGCAAAGCATCTTTTTCTTTTTCAAAAGGGAGCTCAACCGATGCCAGTCAAGTGGGGTGTGTGTGGCCCAGTGAGTGGAAACGAGGGAGACTGTGGTTGGAGTCCCCTCGCTGTGTCTCTAAAAGAACCAAGATGAACAAGTCATGGCTCTCAGAGGACTTTTCTTCCCCTGGGTCAGCCAGGGGACGGGAAAGGCACGCGTATTTTTGAGAGTGCTTCATGCAAAGCATCTTTTTCTTTTTCAAAAGGGAGCTCAACCGATGCCAGTCAAGTGGGGTGTGTGTGGCCCAGTGAGTGGAAACGAGGGAGACTGTGGTTGGAGTCCCCTCGCTGTGTTATACATGCTTTTAGAAGGGCATGACATGGCTTGGAGGTTGACTTTCATAAAATGCAAACTGTTGGCTACCAAAATGCTGCCTTTCCAACAACTGTGGTTATAGGCAATGAGGAACATACTGATGAAGATGAGACGCAGATACCCGATTGGGATGACAACTTAAATATTCGGTCAGGGCAAGAAGAGGCTCGGTCTGAGGGGGAGGGGAGTGCAAACACAACAATTGATGATGAAGTTCTAGATCCCACCTACTGTCAACCCCCAGTCAGGCACTCGAGGAGGTCAACAGAGGCGGTGGAGGAGGATGCAACCGACGACGAAATTACCTTGCGCCTTCCTGGACAGAGTCGGAGCACTGGTAGCACGTCTACAACTGCATCCTCAGCCACCACTCTGCCTATGAGCATTATTCGGGGTGCATCAACAGGTCGCATGGCCTCTAAGCCTTGCCTAGCCTGTTCCTTTTTTGACATAGAAAAAGATCGCCCAAATCATGTGATATGTAAAATTTGTCATGATTCTCTTAGTAGAGGTCAAAACCTCAGCAGTTTGACAACTTCTTCCATGAATCGTCACATGAATAAATATCATAGGTCCCGGTGGGAAGCTCACTGTGCTGCAATGCGGCCTAGCGGAGCGAACCATCCACCGCCCGCCCCTTCCAGTGCATCCGCGCGCTCTTCATCTTCTAGGACTGTGGGGACAGCTGTCACACCTGTTTTTCCACGCAAAACTTCCACCACTGTAACCGCAACAGGCAGTTTGCTTGGTAGGTCGTCAGTTGGTTTGGAAGGGGAAACAAGTGAGTGTGTACAGCTCTCTCAGACATCGATAGCACCTACGTTGGATGAAGGCAACATCATGTCTCCGCCTGCACTTTCCTCACAAACCTGCATTTTTCCAGGGACACCCTACTCAACACCGTCTACACACAGCAGCCAGATCTCTGTCCCTCAGATGTGGTCAAATAAAAGGCCACGTCCTCCGACCCATGACAAAGCTAAGAGGTTGACTCTATCCCTCTGTAAGCTGTTGGCTACCGAAATGCTGCCTTTCCGCCTAGTGGACACACAGGATTTTAGAGACCTTATGTCTGTCGCTGTGCCCCAGTACCAGATGCCTAGTCGCCACTACTTCTCTAAGAAAGGTGTGCCCGCGCTACACCAGCATGTCGCACACAACATCACCGCTTCCTTGAGAAACTCTGTGTGTGAACGGGTGCATTTCACCACCGATACTTGGACCAGTAAGCATGGACAGGGACGTTACATGTCGCTGACTGGGCACTGGGTAACTATGTTGATAGATGGTGAAGGGTCTGCTGCACAAGTCTTGCCGTCCCCACGACTTGTGTATCAATCCTCTGTCTGTCCAAGTTCCGCCACTGCTTCTGCATCCTCCACCTCATCTGGGTCCTCCACCTCCGCCCCAAGCCTGCCTGGTCAGGCCACCAGCGTTCTCACTGCGCAGAAGGAATCACGCACCCCTCATTACTATGCTGGCAGCAGAGCGCAACGGCATCAGGCGGTCTTTAGCTTGACATGTCTTGGGAATAAGAGTCACACAGCTGAGGAGTTGTGGTCAGCTCTGCGGTCCGAGTTTAATAAATGGTTGTCTCCACTCAACCTGCAGCCTGGTAAGGCCGTGTGCGACAATGCTGCAAACCTGGGTGCGGCCCTTCGCCTGGGCAAGGTGACACACGTGCCTTGTATGGCTCACGTGTTGAACCTTGTTGTCCAGCAATTTTTAACACACTATCCCGGCCTAGATGGCCTTCTGACCAGGGCACGTAAACTGTCTGCAGTGCTCACTTCCGCCATTCAACCGCCGCAGCTGAGCGACTTGCATCGCTCCAGAAGTCTTTCGGCCTGCCGGTTCATCGCCTGAAATGCGATGTGGCGACACGCTGGAATTCAACTCTCCACATGTTACAGCGACTGTGGCAGCACCGGCGAGCCCTGGTGCAATACGTCATGATGTATAGCCTGGGCCAACGAGATGCAGAAGTGGGGCAGATCACCCTGATGGAGTGATCTCAGATCAAGGACCTATGCACCGTTCTGCACAGTTTCGACATGGCGACGAATATGTTTAGCGCTGACAATGCCATTATCAGCATGACGATTACAGTCATTTACATGCTGGAGCACACGCTAAACACTATTCGGAGTCAGGGGGTGGGACAACAGGAAGGGGAGGAACTACAGGAGGATTCATATGCGCAAGACACAACAACATCACCAAGGTCCAGACGTTCATCATCACCAACGCGGCAGGCATGGGACCATGGGGGACAGGGATCAACAAGGGCGCATGGTAGCAGGCGAGATGTTGAGGAAGGTGCAGGAGGACATGAAGATATGGAGGACGAACTGTCCATGGACATGGAAGACTCAGCGGATGAGGGAGACCTTGGTCAAAATTCAGTTGAAAGAGGTTGGGGGGAGATGTCAGAGGAAGAAAGAACGGTTAGCACCTCTATGCCACAAACACAGCGTGGACTTGGTCCGCATGGCTGCGCAAGACACATGAGTGCCTTCTTGTTGCACTACCTCCAACATGACCCTCGGATTGTCAAAATTAGAAGTGATGATGACTACTGGCTTGCCACACTATTAGATCCCCGGGACAAGTCCAAATTTTGTGACATAATTCCACCCATAGAAAGGGACGCACGTATGCTGGAGTATCAGCATAAGCTGTTACTCAATCTTAGCTCGGCTTTTACACCAAACAACCGTGCAGGTGAAGGGAGTGATTCTCCCAGTTGTAACTTGACAAACATGGGACGGCATCGTCATCTTCAACAGTCTACCCGTACCAGTAGGACCGTATCTGGTGCTGGTAACAGCAATTTTATGGAATATTTTCATAATTTTTTTAGACCCTCCTTTGCAAGGCCACCAGAGACAACAAGTCTGACACATAGTCAACGGATGGAGAGGATGATACAGGAGTATCTCCAAATGAACATCGATGCAATGACTTTGCAAATGGAGCCTTGCTCCTTTTGGGCTTCAAATCTAGAAAAATTGACAGAGCTCTCCAGTTACGCCTTGGAGATTTTGTCGTGTGCAGCTGCCAGCGTTGTCTCTGAACGTGTCTTCTTCAGTGCTGCTGGGTGTGTGCTGACAGATAAGCGCACGCGTCTGTCCAGTGACAATGTGGACACACTGACGTTCATCAAAATGAACAAGTCATGGATCCAGAAGGAATTTACTACCCCTGTGTCATCCTGGGGAGAGTAAATGCTTGTGGATTTGGAATGTGCTTGATGCAAATCAAAACATCCTGTTTGCAACTAGGGCACAAGTGCTGCCACTGATGGGGTGTCTGTGTGCCCAATGTTGGGAAAAAAGGTAGACTCCGCTTGGAGTAACCCTTGCTTGATGTGTTTTTTAAAAATGATACAAGATGAACAGATCTGAAGGCAAGATGAAGGCAACATCATGTCTCCGCCTGCACTTTTCTCACAAACCTGCATTTTTCCAGGGACACCCTACTCAACACCGTCTACAGACAGCAGCCAGATCTCTTTCCCTCAGATGTGGTCAAATAAAAGGCCACTTACTGCGACCCATGACAAAGCTAAGTGGTTGACTCTATCCCTCTGTAAGCTGTTGGCTACCGAAATGCTGCCTTTACGCGTAGTGGACACACAGGATTTTACAGACCTTATGTCTGTCGCTGTGCCCCAGTACCACATGCCCAATCACCACTGCTTCTCCAAGAAAAGCATGCCCGCGCTACACCAGCATGTCGCACACAACATCACCACTTCCTTGAGAAAATCTGTGTGCGACAGGGTGCATTTCAACACAGATACTTGGACCAGTAAGCATAGACAGGGTCATTACATGTCACTGACTGGGCACTGGCAAACTATGGTGAGAGATGGAGAAGGGTCTGCTGTACAAGTCTTGCCGTCCCCACGAGTTGTTTCAATCCTTGTTCTGTATGTAGAAGTTAATACACTGCTTCTGCCTCTTCAACCTCGTGTGGGTCCTCTACCTTGGCGCAAACCCTGTGTGGTCAGGCCACCCTTCCTTGCAACTGCGCACAAGGACTACCACACACCTCCTTACTATGCTGGCAGCAGAGCTCAATGCCATCAGGCGGTCAAAGCTTTACTTTGAAATGTATGGGAAATGTGAGTCACACCGCTATTACAGAGAATAGTAGTCAGGCAGGGTCAAAACATTAATTGAGGGGGGCGTGGCCTGCTTGCTAATGGCACCGGTCACCTAGCTGCTGAGCTCCAGCCACCTCGACTCCTAACCGGCTCACTGCGGCTCACCAGTGGCACCAATCTCTCTGCACACGGGGGGAAAGTGCTGCGGAGGTACCCAGGAACGTGGCATGCCAAGGGGAAAGTCCCAGAAGAAGCCGTCCCCGGCGAAAGTTACAGACTTCTTCTCCAGCACGGGACGAGGGAAAATGGCAGCAGCATCCTCCTCCACAGCTTCCTCACGCTCATCCAGGAGGGGATCCACAGCAGGCCCAGACTTGGACACAGACGCTGCAGATATACCGCTTACCAAAGGTACCATGCAGAAACTGCTCAGTGCCCTCCGCTCATCACTGCAGCAGGATTGGAAAGATATGGTGGCTGAGCTGAGGGGAGATATCACTGCCATAGGCAGTCGCACAGCACATATTGAAACTAAAATGCAGGAGCTGACAAAGTCACACAATAGCCTCATTGATGCTAATGCAGCACTGGAGGAACAAGTGCAAAAGCTCCATACCAAGGTCTTGGATTTAGAGGACAGGTCCCGCAGAAACAACATAAGAATCAGAGGAATTCCAGAGGCCATACCAGACAAGGGGCTGCAGAGCTTTCTAGGCTCCTTGCTGCAGGAGCTGCTCCCAGACCTGTCTGCAACTGATTTCCTGGTGGACAGAATACACAGAGTCCCTAAGCCTAAATCCCTCAGTGCTGATGCCCCCCGGGACACTTTGGCTCGCCTGCACTTTTACAAGACCAAAGAAGCCCTGCTGCAAGCCCTGAGAAGGAGGCCGCCTCTGTCTGAGCAATTCCGGCACCTGTCCATTTTTCCGGATCTGTCTGCAGGAACCCTGGCAAAAAAGGAGGGAATTTGCCCCTTATACCAAAATTCTCAGGGATGAAGCTATATCCTATAGATGGGGTTTCCCTGTAAAGATCCTGCTTTTCCGTGCAGGAAACACCCACGTCTGCCATTCCCCACAACAGTTGGCAAAGCTCCTATCCTCATGGAACATGGCAAATCTCCCGGCCAGATCTCCAAGAGCCACAGGATCATCCCAAAGGGATAAAGTGAATGAAGATTGGTCCGTCGCGTGAGTTATGTGATATGTCTGAGTCGCGGCTGAGACTTAGTTGCTACTTTTAAGGTCCGCTGGTTCTGTTCAACCAGGACCCTGAGCCCCCATGGCGGTACATTTCCACCATACCGCAGGCCCCCTTTTTGGGCTTTTTTCTATGTGGACTGATGCTCCCTACATCAGTAATGTTAGTGATGTTAATGTTGTCAGTGTTACCTCTTTCCTGCCTAACCTTCCTTTCTCCCCCATCAGCTCTAGGCAAGAGACTTTTTTTCATGTACAATGGTACTGAACTGTATGTCTATAAATGTTAGGGGCCTGAACTCGCCGGCCAAGAGATCCATGTTTTGGCGGGAAGTGGTTAAATCCAAATGTGACGTGATTTGTGGTCAAGAGTCTCATCTCCTCCAGGGGGACTCGCACAGGTTAAATAATGCTAAATTTCCTTTCATACTGCTGGCTTGTGGGAAAAAAAAAAAGGCTGGAGTATTCATTTGTGTAAAAAATACTGTTGCGTTCACACTACGTTCCCAACATTTAGACCCTGAAGGTAGATACGCCATTATTAATTGCTCCATAAATGGATCGAAGTATACTATTGCAACCCTTTACGCCCCCAACTCTGGTCAGATCAGCTTTCTGCGGAGGTTTCTTTCCAAGCTTTCATCCGTTACAGAGGGTAAGCAAATAATCTGCGGGGATTTTAACATGTTAATGTCCAGCACTCTGGATTGCTCCAATACTGCTGTAAAGAGGAAGGAAATGAGCACAATAATTTCAGAAAGGCATCTCCATGATATATGGAGATACCAACATGCAAATGAGAGGGACTACACATTCTTCTCACCTCGGTTCACCTCATACAGCAGATTGGACTACTTTCTGGTTGAAAGCTCACTTATTTTGGATTGCTCAGATTCAAAAATTGGACTTATAGCTTGGTCGGACCATGCCCCCATATACCTGACAGTCCAGGAGCAAAGCCGCACGCCCGTTTTTACCCAGTGGCGCATGAATGACTCCCTCCTGGCCTGTAGACAAATCTCTGAGGAGTTGCAGGCCGACCTTGCAGAGTTTTTTAAATTTAATGACAACAAGGAGGTGACAGAGGAAACGCTATGGTCTGCACACAAGGCCTTTATTAGGGGGTCATTTATCAAAATTGCCACTAGGGAGAAAAGGAGGCGTCAGGCAACTTCCAAAGCTCTACTGTCCCACATAGCGCTTTTAGAAGCCCACAATAAATCTGCCCCAAACATGTCAACATCTGACGAACTCAGGAAACTAAGAACACAGCTCCGCCAATTGCTGATGGTAGACTATGAGAAAAATTTAAGATCCCTCAAACAGCGGTACTATATGATGGGTGACAGGGCGGGTGCCTTACTAGCCAGGAGGGTTAAAAAACGAGAAATGCAAAACAAAATTGAATACCTCGTGACGGGTTCTAATGCCACAATACGCAACCCAACGGAAATAGCCAATGCATTCGCTGATTTTTATCAGTCTCTCTACAACCTTAAAAATGACCCCACTGCCCTAAAGCCTACCCAATCGGCAATTAATTCCTTCTTAAACAATATTAATCTTCCTCGGTTATCTACAGTACATCTAGAGCAACTAAATTCCCCTTTCTCCCTGGAAGAGGTTCGCCAGGCGGTGATCACAGCCAAAAGAAATTCAGCTCCAGGCCCAGACGGCCTCACTAACTCCTATTATAGGCAATTCACTGAAACCCTGTCTCCTTTCCTCCTGAGACTTTTCTCCTCTTGGCGAGCCACAGCAGATATTTCACCAAATAATCTAGAGGCCAATATAACTACCCTGCCAAAGCCAGGAAAACCCCCTACATCACCAGGAAACTTCAGGCCAATATCCCTCCTAAACTGCGACTTAAAATTGTACGCCAAAATAATCTCAGCTAGAATACATAAAGTCCTTCCATCACTGATTTCCCCGGATCAAGTGGGGTTTGTGGCGGGGAGGCAGGCGAAAGATGGGACGAGACGTATGCTGGACCTGATTGCGGTGGCTGAGGGGAGGAAAATCCCCAGTGTATTCCTGTCCTTGGACGCAGAGAAGGCGTTTGACAGGGTGCACTGGGGATATCTGAAATCTGTACTGGCCAAGTTTGGATTTGAAGGCCCCATACTTACCGCCATAATGGCACTATACTCTAACCCTAACGCCAAAGTTCTGGCATCCGGATTTATATCTCGGAGTTTTGAATTATCCAATGGGACACGCCAGGGGTGTCCGCTCTCCCCTATCATCTATGCCCTTGCTATAGAGCCTCTGGCGCAGACTATCCGTGAATGCCCTCGGATCTCGGGGATTCGAGTGGGGAGTACAAACCATGTGATCAGTCTATATGCGGATGATGTGATTTTATCCTGCACTAATGTAGAGGTGTCCCTAAAACACGTAATGGAGATCCTGTCCTCCTTCGCTCAAGTCTCGTATTACAAGCTTAATATTACCAAGTCCTTAATTTTTCCGCTCTTCCTGCCCGCCTCAACTAGAGCCACTCTTTCTCATCTTTACCCTTTCAAATGGGAAGACGAGGGTATCCCCTACCTGGGTATTATACTGGCCCCGCTACACTCCGTGATCCGGAAAAATCTGCTGACCCTGCACACCTCACTGGATAGAGAACTTACTCGCCTTTCTCTTCTCCCGCTCTCTTGGGTGGCGAGAATGCAGACCTTTAAAATGATCTGCCTCCCAAAAATTATCTACTTACTTCGGTGCCTGCCCCTAACAATTCCGCAACGGTATCTCACCAAAATTCATTCGCTAATGAGTAAATTTATATGGGCTGGGAAAAAACCTAGAATAGCCCTGAGATGCATGCATGCCCCGTTAAGTGGTGGAGGAATGGGTATTCCTAATATTCTAACATACCACAGAGCCGCTATCCTGGAACCGGCTCGAGATTGGTGGAGGAATGATTCAGACTTAAGATGGTTACAGATTGAGTACACCTGGGCACAGGTCCACTCCCCTAAACAATTCATAGACTCCCTGCTCCTAACCCCTTCGTCCCCCGGCGATCTTCTACCCACCACAGCAGCTCTAAAGAAAGCTTGGTCCTTGTGGAGCAAGCCAGTGTCACATGCTTTAGGTCCCAGCATTCCCCTTAGATCGCTAGAAGCCTTCATTCCAAACTTGAATCTTGCCGCCTGGACACGTGGAGGTCCAATCACCCTAGCAGATCTCTATAGAGAAGGCGTCCTACTCCCGTACTCAGAAATGTGTGATAAATTTAACCTTCCCCGACACAGTCTATTCCAGTTTTTTCAAATACGTCACTTTCTTCAGTCCGCTCCTCATCTCCCGGCTCCCACGACAGCTGACCACGCCTCAATTAAAAAATTCTTTCAAAATAGCAAAATCAAAGGCCTTTCATATATCCATAATATGCTAAACTCCCCACAACCGGACAAACAATTGCCGTATATGCTCAAATGGGAAAAAGATCTAGCTTCTCCGCTTCCGCCGCAAGAATGGTTCGCGGCCTCAAAATGGATCCACAAGTTCTCTTCTTGTCTCAATCATATAGAGCAATTAAAAAAGGTTCATCTGAGGTGGTACAACTCCCCTACTAAACTGGCTTCTTTTTCCCCACATGTGTCACCACTGTGCTGGAGGGGCTGCAACCACAGGGGCACCTTATGTCATATGTGGTGGTTTTGCCCTAAGTTATCTAACTTCTGGCAGGAGGTGTTCAATCTAATCCATGAGGTTACTAGTCTCCGCCTTTCTCCAAACCCAACCTTAGCGGTGCTACACATTGGCTTAGATGGGATCCCGGATCTTTTAAAAAACATCATTTCTCACATTCTCATAGCTGGCAGGTACTGTGTGGCATACAAGTGGAGGTCGGTGAGCCCCCCTACAAAAAGAGATCTAATTGAGAGGATCAACCTACACTGGCTATACGAAACCAACTTGGCCCCCAACCTAGAGAAGAGAACGGTGAGACTTAAACAATGGCACCCGTGGGCCACTTCCCTTTATGCAACGGCCCTCCCCCAGATACCGACACCTACACCATAAATAAATTGATTATGCCTAAGAATGTCTTGTAGAGCTGCTTCCCCCACCCCCTCTCTTTCCCCCCTCCCTCCCTGCTCCTATGTTCAGGTTGTTGTTGTAAGGGGTATTTAATGTCCCAGATTGATATTCTGATAATGGCTAGAGGCTATTCCACCTCTTGCTACTCAATGCTCCTGTTCTTGATGTTGTTGTATGAGAAGTTGTATTTTTCTGAAAACTCAATAAAAACCTTTATGATAAAAAAAAAAAACAAAACATTAATTGAGGAACAGGAACAGAATGGGACGGCCAGGAAAGAATCAGAAAACAAGCAGAGTTGAAATGCGTATCGGCCAACAAGGTACATAAACAGCAAGCAGGAAAAGTAGTCAGGTAACAAGCACACAAAATCATAAAACTGAACTGGGGGTAAAATTAACCAGAGGTTCATAGCTATGTCTGGCAGTGGTCTGCAGACAGGATGGGCATAAAAAAGGGTGTGGTGTCTTCCCATTGGTTGTAGCTGAATGATGGTATTTCATCTGTGAGATACCCACCAGCTACATTCAGCCAGAGATTCTGCATCTGTCAAGGTAATGCAGCCCAGTGGGTGAGCATAACCTGCGTCCACCTGCGCCGCTGGCATCGACTACTCTCACATCATCAGCACTATTCATGAAAGGAACACGTTGTCACCTGGCAACCGGAGTACAAATTGACGGAGCGGACTACGTTGGTGACTTAACAGCCATGTGCGGCAATGATGCAAACCTGGCTGCGGGCCATCCTCAGGGCAATGTGACACACGTGCCTTTTAGGGCTCACGTGTTGAACCGAATTCGCCAGCAATTTTTAAAACACCATCACGGCCTACATGGCCTTGTGCAGTGGGCACGCTCGCTATGTGCTCACTTCCATCGTGCGCACACAGCAGCTCAACAACTTTCATCACTCCGGAAGTCTTAGGGTCTGGCAGTTAAACGCCGTAAATGCGATGTTTCGACACGCAGGAATTGGAATCTGCACATGTTGCAGCGTGTGTGGCAGCACCGCAGAGCCCTGCTGAAATACGGTAAGACATATAGCCTGGGATAACTTGATCCAGAGGTGGTGCAGATCACGCTGCTGGAGTGGTGTCAGATCAAGGACCTATGCACCCTGCTACACAGTTTTGAAATGTCGACGAAGATGTTTAGCACTGGCAATGTCATTCTCAGCGTGACAATTCTGGTCATCTACATGATGGAGCACACTGTAATTATTATTCTGAGTCAGGTGTTGGGACAAGAGGAAGGGGAGGAAGTACAGGAGGAGTCATATGCGGAAGGGATAACAAGATCTACGAGGTCCAGATGGTCAGCGGCACCTATGCGGCATTCATGGTGAGGGAGAGGGATTAACAGGGGCGCATAGTATCAGCAAAAAGTGTTGATGAAAGTGCAGGAGCCCATGAAGAAATGGAGGACGAACTGGCGATGGGCATGGAAGACTCAGCAGATGAGTGAGAGCTTGCTCACATTTCGGTTGTGCGAGGTTGTGGGTAGAGGGCAGAGGAAGGATGCACGATTCTCACCTCTCTGCCACCAACACACCAAGGACTTGGTCCTCCTGGATGCACAAGACACATGAGCGCCTTCTTGCTGCACTACCTACATGACCCTCGGATTGTATGAATTTGAACTAATCCTGAATACTGGGTTGCCACACTGTTAGATCCCCGGTACAAGACAAAATTTGGCGAACTAATTCCTGCCATAGAAATAGACGCACGTATACAGGAGTATCTGCAGAATGTGGTACGCAATCTTAGATCTACTTGTCCACTAAACACCAGTGCTGCACAGAGTGAATCTCAACGCTTTGTCATGGATAGGAGGAAGTGGTCTTTTACTTGTCCACATCGGAGGGACCGAGGGATGGCTGCTGTGCTGAGATGGCGTTGAGTACGGTGTCCCTGCACAGTTGCACTTTTGGTCATATCCCAAAATGAGTTGAAAAAGGACAGATGCTGTTGGAAAGGGGAACAGGTGTGTTGGAAAGGGGAAAAAAGTTTTGGTCCGTGGATTTGGTGGTTAAGCAACTGTAACATTTGCTGAAGAAACAACATCTGTTACAGTGGGACTGGCAGATTTGGATAAAGTGGTATATAATCTGTGACCGCTATATAACGAAAATTAATAAGAAAAGAAAGAGAAAGGTATATATCCCCATCAGCAGTCAGTGTCCACCGTGCTCCCAGTTGGAAAAGGAGAGGTTGGCAACTTGAAGGTTTGGTGGAGGATACAGAGCTGTGTGGCTATGAAACTAATAGTAGCCTGAACCGAGTTAGACGCCATTCGGATCTGGAGACTGTGAGCCCTGTTAGCGTCACAGGGTCCACATGCCCACCCAGCCCAGGAACTCCCTGTTAACAACACAGGGGCCATTGAGTACGCTGACCGTGTGCGTAGGGGCCACACCTGTGGACAGCAGGCGCATCAGCAGCAGCAGGCCTGTTAATGCCACTGGGCTGCACAAGCAGGACTGTTAGGACAGGAGCTGGTCTTAACCGTTCTGCGTTACCAACTGTGGTGGTGGCCTGCATCCACCACCCGATCCCTGCCTACCTCTGGCCTAAAGCCGCAATGGGTTCAACACATGGAGGTGTGCTCTTTCGGAGCATAATAGAAGACTGCGCACCTCCTTGTTGGCTCCAGCCCCTTTTATAACCTGGGTCCGCCTCAAACCAGGGTGAACCACAATGCACCTCCTGGAGACAAAAGTAGAGTGACACGTCATGAGTGGCATAACTAGCGTCCTATTTGGAAACGCAACTTCAATGATGACCTCATGGCTGCCATGACCCAAACACCTCACCAGTCATCGTCTGAGCATCAATAATGCGGTGACAAGTCATAGGTGTGGGCCTCTGCAAGCCATTTGGGAGGACACCTGATGCCCTGTGGTCTATATGGGACCCCCACATCAGGGCCAGGGCCAAAGAGTTCATTACCGGACCTAGTCTCTGATGCAGGAAGTGCCTGAGCATGCTCAGTAGCATGAAATACAGTCTCTGAAAAAAGACTATCAGCTTTAGCATGGTGTCTATGCCCAAAACAGGACTTAGACCCGGCACGGAATGCAAGCACCTGTGCAAAGAGGCTTTTCACACTTAGTGTGGGAGCATGCGCTGTATCCCGAAATGAAAACTTAGCGTCAGGAATGGCACAGTCAGGCTGAGCATACTCACTAGGCGAAACACTGTAATTATGCTGCAGCTGGGGTACATCGGCACACGCATGCGCACTAGCTGCCTCTCCACACTTAGACGTGGAGGGGAAATTTGTCTTGGAGATGCTGTCTATGAACAGAAGGAAAAGCTAAAGGAAGCCTGACTTTCTATCCCTCCGAATTATGAAATGCAGCAATGAATTCCATGAGTTTGCTATAACATTAGCGTAGCAAAATGTGCATGAGGGTGTGATGTAGAGGTGCTAGAAATAGCTTGTCACCAGTGGGGCACTAATGGAATACAACAGCCAGTTCTATGATGCCACAAAATGGCAGTATTTTGTGCTATCATTATAGCTTATTAAAAACAGAGCACGAGGTTGTCATGCAGAGGTGCTGCACATAGATTTGCAGTAGTGTGAATTGACAAAAGTACAATAGCCACGTTTAGGATACAACTAGGTACAGTGAGTGTTTGCTAGTAAAATTGCTTAGTTTAAAAAAGTTGTAGTGTGCAATGCAGGCAGACGTGCTATGCAAATGTCTTTGCACTAGTGGGACTATAGCAAAGTCCAATAGCCACGTATAGGATGCCACTAGGTACACTGAGTGTGTGCTAGTATAATGGCTTCGTTATAATTAGTTGGAGTGTGCAACGCAGGCAGATGCGCTCTGCAAATGTCTTGGCACTAGTGGGACTATAGCAAAGTCCAATAGCCACGTATAGGATGCCACTAGGTACACTGTGTGTTTGCTAGTATAATGGATGAGTTTAAAAAAGATAGAGTGTGCAATGCAGGCAGACGTGCTGCAAATAACGTTCCAATACTGTGAATTGACAAAAGTACAATAGCCACGTTTAGGATACAACTAGGTACAGTGAGTGTTTGCTAGTATAATGGCTTCGTTATAATTAGTTGGAGTGTGCAACGCAGGCAGATGCGCTCTGCAAATGTCTTGGCACTAGTGGGACTATAGCAAAGTCCAATAGCCACGTATAGGATGCCACTAGGTACACTGACTGTTTGGTAGTATAATGGCTGAGTTTGAAAAAGTTAGAGTGTGCAATGCAGGCAGACGTGCTGCAAATAACGTTCCAATACTGTGAATTGACAAAAGTACAATAGCCACGTTTAGGATGCCACTAGGTACACTGACTGTTTGCTAGTATAATGGCTGAGTTTAAAAAAGTTAGAGTGTGCAATGCAGGCAGACGTGCTGCAAATAACGTTCCAATACTGTGAATTGACAAAAGTACAATAGCCACGTTTAGGATGCCACTAGGTACAGTGAGTGTTTGCTAGTATAATGGCTGAGTTTAAAAAAGTTAGAGTGTGCAATGCAGGCAGACGTGCTGCAAATAACGTTCCAATACTGTGAATTGACAAAAGTACAATAGCCACGTTTAGGATGCCACTAGGTACACTGACTGTTTGCTAGTATAATGGCTGAGTTTAAAAAAGTTAGAGTGTGCAATGCAGGCAGACGTGCTGCAAATAACGTTCCAATACTGTGAATTGACAAAAGTACAATAGCCACGTTTAGGATGCCACTAGGTACACTGACTGTTTGCTAGTATAATGGCTGAGTTTAAAAAACTTGGAGTGTGCAATGCAGGCAGATGTGCTCTGCAAATGTCTTGGCACTAGTGGGACTATAGCAAAGTCCAATAGCCACGTATAGGATGCCACTAGGTACACTGAGTGTGTGCTAGTATAATGGCTTCGTTATAATTAGTTGGAGTGTGCAACGCAGGCAGATGCGCTCTGCAAATGTCTTGGCACTAGTGGGACTATAGCAAAGTCCAATAGCCACGTATAGGATGCCACTAGGTACACTGAGTGTTTGCTAGTATAATGGCTTCGTTATAATTAGTTGGAGTGTGCAACGCAGGCAGATGCGCTCTGCAAATGTCTTGGCCCTAGTGGGACGATAGCAAAGTCCAATAGCCACGTATAGGATGCCACTAGGTACACTGAGTGTTTGCTAGTATAATGGCTTAGTTATAATGAGTTGGAGTGTGCAACGCAGGCAGATGCGCTCTGCAAATGTCTTGGCACTAGTGGGACTATAGCAAAGTCCAATAGCCACGTATAGGATGCCACTAGGTACACTGAGTGTTTGCTAGTATAATGGCTTAGTTATAATGAGTTGGAGTGTGCAACGCAGGCAGATGCGCTCTGCAAATGTCTTGGCACTAGTGGGACTATAGCAAAGTCCAATAGCCACGTATAGGATGCCACTAGGTACACTGAGTGTTTGCTAGTATAATGGCTTCGTTATAATTTGTTGGAGTGTGCAACGCAGGCAGATGCGCTCTGCAAATGTCTTGGCACTAGTGGGACTATAGCAAAGTCCAATAGCCACGTATAGGATGCCACTAGGTACACTGAGTGTTTGCTAGTATAATGGCTTCGTTATAATTAGTTGGAGTGTGCAACGCAGGCAGATGCGCTCTGCAAATGTCTTGGCACTAGTGGGACTATAGCAAAGTCCAATAGCCACGTATAGGATGCCACTAGGTACACTGAGTGTTTGCTAGTATAATGGCTTCGTTATAATTTGTTGGAGTGTGCAACGCAGGCAGATGCGCTCTGCAAATGTCTTGGCACTAGTGGGACTATAGCAAAGTCCAATAGCCACGTATAGGATGCCACTAGGTACACTGAGTGTTTGCTAGTATAATGGCTTCGTTATAATTAGTTGGAGTGTGCAACGCAGGCAGATGCGCTCTGCAAATGTCTTGGCCCTAGTGGGACTATAGCAAAGTCCAATAGTCACGTATAGGATGCCACTAGGTACACTGTGTGTTTGCTAGTATAATGGCTGAGTTTAAAAAACTTGGAGTGTGCAATGCAGGCAGATGTGCTCTGCTAATGTCTTTGCACTAGTGGGACTATAGCAAAGTCCAATAGCCACGTATAGGATGCCACTAGGTACACTGAGTGTGTGCTAGTATAATGGCTTAGTTATAATTCGTTGGAGTGTGCAACGCAGGCAGACGTGCTGCAAATGTCTTGGCACTAGTGGGACTATAGCAAAGTCCAATAGCCACGTATAGGATGCCACTAGGTACACTGAGTGTTTGCTAGTATAATGGCTTCGTTATAATTTGTTGGAGTGTGCAACGCAGGCAGATGCGCTCTGCAAATGTCTTGGCCCTAGTGGGACTATAGCAAAGTCCAATAGCCACGTATAGGATGCCACTAGGTACACTGAGTGTTTGCTAGTATAATGGCTTCGTTATAATTTGTTGGAGTGTGCAACGCAGGCAGATGCGCTCTGCAAATGTCTTGGCACTAGTGGGACTATAGCAAAGTCCAATAGCCACGTATAGGATGCCACTAGGTACACTGAGTGTTTGCTAGTATAATGGCTTCGTTATAATTTGTTGGAGTGTGCAACGCAGGCAGATGCGCTCTGCAAATGTCTTGGCCCTAGTGGGACTATAGCAAAGTCCAATAGTCACGTATAGGATGCCACTAGGTACACTGTGTGTTTGCTAGTATAATGGCTGAGTTTAAAAAACTTGGAGTGTGCAATGCAGGCAGATGTGCTCTGCTAATGTCTTTGCACTAGTGGGACTATAGCAAAGTCCAATAGCCACGTATAGGATGCCACTAGGTACACTGAGTGTGTGCTAGTATAATGGCTTAGTTATAATTCGTTGGAGTGTGCAACGCAGGCAGACGTGCTGCAAATGTCTTGGCACTAGTGGGACTATAGCAAAGTCCAATAGCCACGTGTAGGATGCCACTAGGTACACTGAGTGTTTGCTAGTATAATGGCTTCGTTATAATTTGTTGGAGTGTGCAACGCAGGCAGATGCGCTCTGCAAATGTCTTGGCCCTAGTGGGACTATAGCAAAGTCCAATAGCCACAGATAGGATGCCACTAGGTACACTGAGTGTTTGCTAGTATAATGGCTTACTTAGAATGAGTTGGAGTGTGCAGAGGACAAGAGGGTACAGTGGCAGGATTGTGGTGCTCTGGGTAGAGGAATGGAAGCCTGCCTTTCTATTCCCTCCTAATGGTGAAATGCAGGGAGGAAATCCCTGACCTGGGCTACACAGACGCTGTTGCTGTTTGCAGGACCTGTCACCTATGGCTCTCTGACCCTGCCGGTACGAGCCCTTAAAAGGACTGCTAGAATGTGCTCTCCCTAAGCTGTCTAACGCTGTGTATGCAGCGCATACAGCTGTATCGGCGATAGGACAAAGGACGGAACTGCGACAGTGATGTCTGACACCAAAGACGCAGAAGGCAGATAATGGCGATCGTGAAGAAAATGTCCGGTTTTATAATGCAGGGACATGTGACATGCAGATCCTATCACACATGCCGTTGCTTCTCTGCCTCAAAGTCCACTTAGGTGTGTGTGTGTCTGTGATTGGCTGACATGCTGGCCCGCCCCACAAGACGCGCGCGCTTAGGGAAGGAAGACAAGAAAAAAAAAAAAAAAAATGGCGATCGCCATTATAGAAACAGCAGTGATCTGAAGGCGCTGTTCACGCACACTATACACTGAAATGTGATAATAGTTTGATTCACAGAGTGACTTACACTATTACAGCAGAAACCAAGCTAAGATTTAGCTGTTTTTTGGCTGCTAGAACCGTTCTCGAACGTTTCTAGAACTATCGAGCTTTTGCAAAAAGCTCGAGTTCTAGTTCGATCTAGAACATGCCCCAAAATCACTCGAGCCTAGAACTGGAGAACCACGAACCACGAACCGCGCTCAACTCTAGTCAGGACCACAATCTATGTGGAATAGAGAGTTGCTCTGATTGAACCACCAAAACATGGCCAAGCTTGACTCTTTCTACAGGCAACAGTTGATCAGTTGGGGTAGAGAAGCTAGAGTCATGATTGCTGGAAGGATTGAATAACATATAAAAAGGTTTTATTGTAACCAAAACAACTTCAAAGTTATAAGGATTAAGCAGCACTTAACTCATGAATGAAGAGCAGCAACATCAGACCATGGACATGAGAAGGACTGTTTCAGACATATTTGTGTTGAATTGTTAACAATCTCATTTTTAAGGGCACTTTATTGTATTGATTTGTCTATATTCTCAGCTATTATTTATTACCTAGTATTATTGATTACAAATACCAGGTCAGACTTTAGTTAAATGTAGATGTTGGGCTCACAACAGTGACTAATATGTAAGTCTTTGTAATTCCACTGAACCTGTAGATCTGCAATAAATGATAGGCATTGGAATAGCGTATACAGATCTGACAGTGGCAAACATATAAAATCTCTTAATGGTGTCTAGAAGGCTAAACTCAACAGCCAGCACTCTTAGAACTTTTGTGTCAATCAAATTCACTAAGCCATAAGCTTGATCCGCCTGACCTATACCAAGCACCGTACAAACCTCTGCTATTATCAGTGGCCTTTTTATGCTCTATGCAAGGTCATTTTGTGACATGCATTGAATGATCTTTATTTGAGCTCTTTGAGTCATTTTTTCCTCAACCAGATTTTTGCTCAATGTATTGTCTTATTATATTCCCATAGCACGTAGATATAAAAAAGATAAAGGACATATTCTATTCTTGCTATATCTGTCATCATTATTTTTATGATTTGAAATGGTATTTAAATGGGCATGTATAGTATACTGTAAGTGAAGGTTTCCCGCGACCTAGCTTGGAGAAACAGGTAAGAAAAGGTTAAGCATATCATCAGGCAAAACATATAGTGACACTAATACAACCTCTGCCGATTAACCCTTTATCAACGGAGCTGGTTTTGACCTTCCAGACAGAGCCCTATTCTTCAAATCAGACATGTCACTTGATGTGGTAATAAATTTAGGATGCTTCTACAAATCCAAATCCTGAAGAGAGAAGAGCGGAATAATTCTCAGAAGATAAAACTACAAATCAAATTTACTGAAATTTTCTTCATCTACTGGACTCAACAATTTGTAATTTGAATTCCAGGATCAAAATAAAATGACAGCACTATTTCACACACATGCCTATTCATTTTGAAAAATATAAGGTTATCTACCCTTCCAGAGGATAACCGAGTCCACTTGGGTGTGACAAAGTCATTTGGCAAACTCAATCCCCTCTCTTACTTTATACTTGAGGTTGGACATGACAGTATGCTCATAACAAACTGGGCAACTTCTGGGTAATGCTGTCAGGCACTGCCAGACCAGTTTTCCGATAGTACATTGCAGCTATCACATTGCATGGACTAGCACAGACAACGAGGGGGACCATCAGAGCCACTATAAAAGATGAGGGCCATGGAAGCAGCACCATTTTTGTTTTTACAACCTAGTGATCGGAGATTAAAGCTCTCAGTTCATCATTACAGATAATGACAAAAAAAAGACCTTAATCTGATATAAGGGTGTACAGCTCATTGAAAATGGGAGTGATATTCATTCTGTTAGCAATAATTTAAATTCAACTGATATGGAGGTTTTGTCTCTGCAGTCACTTTGACAGAGAATTAATTTATCCATGGTACACTGCTGTAACATCAATTTAAATATTTTATATTATCCATGACACACTGCAAACAAAGAGGAGAGTTTAATACCCTTCTGTCCTAATTTTGGTACTAAAGAAAAATTCTGAAACAAAGGCTTGTGTTTCAGAGAAACTGTGTTTCTAGACATGATTAAAGGGAACCTGTCACAAGATTTGGTGACTATAAGCTACGGCCACTACCAGTGGGCTGTTATATACAGCATAGAATGCTGTATAAAAGAGTCTAGGCCGCTGTGTAGAACATAAAAATGACTTTATAATACTCACCTAAATGGTAGGTTCAGTGTATACTTGTCGGATGGGTGTCTCCGTTCTCCGGGTGCGGCGCCTCCTCTTTCGGCCATCTTTGTCCTCTTTCTTCTGAAGCCTGGGTGCATGACGCATCCTAAGTCATGCACACGCTCCTGCATTGAGGTTCTGCGCAGGTCCACTACAATACTTTGATCTGCCCTGCTCAGGACAGATAAAAATGCGTATGCGCTGGACTTCAACGTAAATGACGTAGTGTTATTGCATTACAGTTGCTGGTGATTTATTTTGTGCAGCTTAATGTGCCTTTGACCTCTGCTAGTTCTCTGATTATTTCCTCCCTGCTCTTTAATTCCTCCTTATTGCATGTTTTCTTATATCTCTGTGCATGCTAGATGTGTGATTGGTTTTGGTTTCCCCGTTTGTCTTTATCTGTGGGTTCAACCACTCCTCTCCTTGTCCTCCCCTGGGGTGGGAGAGAGGGGTTTAGATCACGGCTTTCTAGAAGCAGGGCAAGGAAAGCATCCCAGACATCTTCACACCATTATAAGTATCTCTGGGATTAGGGACAGCTAGGGCTCCCTAGCCTGTGGGCTAATCTAGGAGCCCCGATCCCCTGTTATACCCTCAAATATCTTGCCACATTTTTTTTCTGCTCAGGTTATGGTTAGATTGTGTTTTTTGTTCAAAAATTTTTAGTAGTTAAATTTTACAAGTATACATGACACATCAATATTTCTGACCATTGCATGAACTTGTTTTTCATGTTTATGCAGCTTTGAAGGTTAAGGAATTTATGTTAACAGGTTGAGAATTTAAAACAAAAAAATATAGAATTTTTATTTTGTTTTTTAATATTTGACATAAATGTTTCAGTTGTACAATTTACTAGTCGTAAGCACCGAAAAATAAAAAAGCTGCTGTCTCTTTCACAAGTTCCTTTCCATGCTTGTACATGCCAACCAATGTAACATTCCAAGTCACATCTTTTTCCTGATGGGAATAATAGCGATTAAAAAAAAAAAAATTTAAAAAACATTTTACACACATTTTACTATTTGCATACCAATTTTAACAATTCAGTTGAGCAACCATATATCCCCCAATTATGCTGTTGACTTTTTTACCTGGTCATTCCACCCCTGGCATTTGCAGACAACCTATTAATGTAATTCATGACATTTAATTGTAAAGATCTGTTTTGATGCACCTGTTTAAAGTATCAAATTGGAGATACATACATGTACCATAGATATTACGGGTAGGCTGTGGTTGCACTACTCTTGTTTTCCATCATATGAACCTTGTATAGCATGTCTGATTGACTTCATGCTTGACAAAGTGTAGTAAAAATATTATTATATTAATATATATATTATATTAATATATTATAAAAAAAATTATACTTGTGTCCAAATTCTATGTTAAACCAAAACATGGCACTGGCTATGGTATGGCTGTGATAGCATGAGAAACAAAACAATAAAACATATAGAATGTAAAAAGAAAATGTGGGAACCACTAACAGCAACACCATGACTGGCATTGCTGATTGTAGCGATCCTGACAGTAGTACTAGCAAACAGGCTCAGCCTTGTTTACCACTGGATATCAATGGGGATGAAATAGAAGGGTTTATAGAATATATGTTGGAATATCTCTCCCTCTCCCACTCTGTCTGTCTCTATCTATCTGTCTCCCTCTCTGTCTGTCTGTCTCCTTGTCTGTCTCCCTCCCTCTGTCTGTCTGTCTATCTCCCTCTCTCTCTGTCTGTCTGTCTCCCTCTCTGTCTGTCTGTCTGCCTCTCTGTCTGTCTTGCTCTCTGTCTGTCTCCCTTCCTCTCTGTCTGTCTCTCTCTCTGGCTGTCTCCCTTTTCTGTCTGTCTGTCTCCCGCCCTTGCTGTCTCCCTTCCTCTCTGTCTCTTTCCCTCTCTAGTCTGTCTCCCTTCCGCTCTGTCTGTCTCTTTCTATGGTGTCTCCCTCTCTGCTTGTCTGTCTCCCTCTCTGTCTGGCTCCCTCTCTGGTCTGTCTATCTGTCTCCCTTTCTGTCTGTCTGTCTGTCTGTCTGTCTCCCTCCCTCTCTGTCTCTTTCCCTCTCTGGTCTGTCTGTCTCTCTATTTCTCTGTCTCTCTCTCTCTCTGTCTGTCTCTTTCCCTCTCTGGTCGGTCTCTCTGTCTCTATCTCTCTCTCTCTGTCTCTCTATTTCTCTGTGTGTGTGTCTCACTCTCTGTGTCTATCTTTGTCACAGAAGAATGATGTCGTCTCTGACAGCAACACCATCAGCTTTAATTAGTGTTCTGCTCAGTCCACCGCTATAACACTTAATATCTCACATAGTAGAATTTCCATTCGATCAATGACATCTGCTTCTATTCTGCCTCTTGGTCCACTACTCACAACCCCCTTTTGGCTAAGGAGCATACACTGGGCAAAATATTTCAGCAAGTTAGTAATGTGACCATAGCATCCTTTATATCCTTTTTATGCATATTTTCCAACTCTAACCTCTATAGAATTAAATGCTTAATGATTTGAAGCTTATCAGGTGCAGTGTATTTGTCTAATGAGGGAGGATATAGCCTAAGGACAAGGCTAGTTTTAGACAAGGTTTGGCTCTGGGCAAAAGTTAAAAGTGGGACAGCAAATGCTGACATATTGTACCATCACACATAACATTTAGGGCATGTGGCCATGTTGCCTTTTATATGTGCTTCTTTTTTTCCTAATATAAAGCATGTTTTGGAAGGAAAATCGTAGCAGAAAAAAACACATTTTTATTGCGTTTGCGGGTTTTTTCATATGTATTTTTTTCTGCTTCTTTTTCTGCTTTTTTTTGTCATGACAATTGCGGGAGTTCAAGTGCTGTACCCCCACAATCGCCACCAGGCTTCGGCTGATGTTACATCCAGGACTTGGCTCTCACTGCCTGGAGAGATCCCCATCCCACTCCCGGCAGTTTAACCCCTTAAATGCTGTGATCAGTGCTATTGCAGCATTCAAGAGGCAGGGAGAGAGATCATTTTCCCTTCCCTGTTGATTTGATCCCTGTAATGTGATCACAGGGAGCCGATCACTGCCATGGTAACCCTGGGTCGTCACCATGATGACCCTAGATTACTGAGCTACGAAGAGATTCACACACCATGCTGTATGAATGATGTTTTAGGCAAAGTGGTGCGCTATAATCCCCTGCAGTGATAAATCATTATTTTTATTATAGAAATAGGGATTATAGAAATGCAGGAAATAAACGCAGAAACAATTGCCATGCTGCTTCTTTTTTACCATCAAAATCTGCAAGTATAAAAGAAGCAGCGTATGCACAGCAAGTCAGAATTCTCATAGACTTTGCTGGGATGCTTTTTCCTTGCTTTAATTAAAAATTTTATTAAAAAAAGCAAGGAAAAATGCATGAAAAACAGAATGCATGAAGAAAAAAATGCCACCTGGGCACATAGGGTAAGGATGCATGTCCACAACCTGATTTCAGAGAGCCAAACAAATACTATCAGCTATAATCTAATGGATCAACACTTGTTTACCGGCCTCTTTACACAGGCTGACAACGAATGATGGAAGTAGAATGATATCTAATAGATCATTTTGTTCCTTGTCATATCATGTAAATATGTCAGCAGTATATCTCTCGTTTACATCAGGCGATGGTGCTCTTGAATGCAATGATTTTTGTTCTGACATAAACAATCCAATCACTCGATGAATGAGGATAATTTTGCTCATTTGTTGGGTGATTGACAACATGTTTACACCTCTGAACTTGCATCAGCATTGCTGGTATGCATAAATGTAGATGCCAAACACACACATATAAATGTGACACAAACCAAGTACATGACACACACAAGTATAAAACACACTGTATATTATACAAAGACACACATACTTACACTTTTGTATGTTACACACAGTATGGAACACATATTGCATCAGAAGATAACCTATATAATGTATATACTCATAGCACATACCTACTGTATTATTAGTGTAGTGAAGAAATATCTTTAATAAAGAAATGATGGCCATGGAGGCTATTGTTCTTTGTTTTCCCCATTATCCTGCAGAGTTGTTCTATCTTGATAAGTTACCCATGTTCCATATGTTTACTTTATTGCATCAGCTAGGTTAATGACTTGGTGTACATCTACTAATTGCCTGACATATTTGTGATATTGAGACAGGATAACTGCTTATAGCTGAGGTCCTAGTATGGTCATGAATTCTGAAATTCTCCATGGCTTATACCAAGTGACATTTTCTACTTGGGGTCCCCTCCATTATGTTGTGGTGGTTGAGTGGTGTTTTGGGTCATCAGGGGTAGATGAGGGGGACAGATTTTAGAGTTCAGTCCCCGTTGTACTTAATTCCCTGGTTTTCTGTCTGGTGATATCTGGTAAAGTTATACCCTTTTTGTTACGAACCGGCGCCGCCATAGCCACAAGCAGGCTGCTGCGGTTCCTGTTGCGCCCAGGCGCCGGCTGCCGTTCTTGGCCATGCCTCGGGTCGTCCAGTTGGCTGCTCCTTCCACCACGTCTAAGTGTGGAGAGGCGGCTAGTGCGCATGCGTGCGCCGATTTACCCCAGCCAGAGTCTAAGCCCGGTGTTTTGCCTAGTGAGCATGCTCAGCCTGATTGTGTTATGTCTGAGACTAAGGCCGGTTTCACACATCCGGCTATTCGCCGGTTTGCCGGATCCGGCGCTCTCCCGTACAGACAATACAGTACAGTGACAGCGCTGTAACTTCCGGGTCACATGCGCCGGTCACATGACAGCACGTGACCGGCGCTTGTTGCGCTGTCACTGTACTGTAGTCACTGTATGGGAGAGCGCCGGATCCGGCAAACCGGCGAAAAGCCGGATGTGTGAAACCGGCCTAAGTCCTCAGTTCAGGCTACTGAGCATGCTCCCACAATTAACCCTAACAGCCTCTTTGCACAGGTACTTGGACTTCGTGCTGTGTCTAAGTTCTGGGATGTGCCTACTGAGCATGCTCAAACTGATAGTCTGCTTTCTGAGCCTGTTGCTCAGGCTACTGAGCATGCTCAGGCACTTAGTGCATCAGAGGCTAGGTCCGGTAAGGACCTCACTGAGCATGTCCGTGAGGTGGCAGGCCCTGATAGGGCAGAGGGTGTCAGGTGTACTGATGACGTGGCAACTCCGGACTGGCTCGCAAAGGCCCGCCCCTATGATCTGGCACCTCACCATTGGTCGTCAGACGATGACTGGTGAAGTGTTTGGGGCGTGGCTGCCATGAGGTCAACAATGACGTGGCGGTTCCGGATAGGTCGCATGTGACGTCACTGATGACATGGCACTCTGCTATTGGACCTTGGTGGTTCCACCCTGAGTTTGGGGTGGACCCAGGTTATAAAAGGGGCTGGAGACAACATGGAGGTGCGCAGTCTTCATTTAGAGTTCTTGGTGGCATAAGCCTTGTTGGAAGCGGTAGGTAGGGCTAGGCGAACGGTGCCTGTCATGCCAAGATTCGTGGCTCAGCACATGAGGGTCAGGCACCGTGCTTCCTTGCTACCGTTCCTGTTGTGCTAGAGCAATCCAGTGGTGTTAACTGGGCTGTGGCTGCTGCGTCACCTGTTCAGATGTGCCTCCTACGCACACGGGCAGAACACCTGTTGCGTCACCTGTCCGAGAGTGCCCTCTACGCACACGGACAGTGTACCTGCTGCGCCACCTGTCCGGTTGTGCCCTCTACGCGCACAGACAGCGCACCCCAGAACCCCTGTGAAGTTAACAGGGTGTTCCTGGATTGGGTGTGTGAACCCTATTATCATCCTTGGCTTCCCAGTCAAATGCTACTGGTGTGACTACCTGGTCCTTTACACACGTGGTCAGTTGAGTGGTGGCCAGAAACGCTAATCGGAGGACCGCTCGGCCTGACGTGTCTTACACACGTGGCCGACAGGGCGCTGTCGCAGCGGTCTTCTCGGTCAACGCTAACTGGTTACCATCCAGCCTGACGTGTTGTTACACACGTGGTCGGAGTAGCGTCCGCTCCACCGAAACGCTAACTGGGTTGTCGTCCGGTCTGACGTGTCCCTACACACGTGACCGGTTCCTTGAGTTATCTCAGAGCCATCCAGCTCTATAGTCTCTGCCTAACCCACAGGGTGCCAGCAGCTCCATTACCATCTGGAGCATAGTGGGCCCCGACTGGCGATTGGGATATATACCCCTGGTCCTAATCTGCCGGTCCCCCCGTAACACTTTTGCTACAAGTCTGTCCTTGCTCACAGACACAAGTATTTTGTGTAGTGATGCTTTCTAGAGCACCCCCACTATCCCAATCTAATGGTTTGAAATTCCAGTCCTGTGAGTCTGGATAAACTGAAGGTACGCCTGGAGGCAAAGGTGAGGCATTATGGGCTGAGGTTGGGTGATGTATCTTAATCCTCCCCTTATTATGTACGCCATGTGATCTTGATCGTCTTTTTTCATTTCATGTGCCACCATCTTCCATGCCTCCACCACTACTTCAAAACCTTCTTCCCTAAAACACCCATTTTTTTCTTTCTCAAACTCATCCAAGCTCTTTAGATCTTGGGAGTGTTTTGGAGGCACCCCTGCCTTTTTAAGAGCTTTTTGTATTTCTTTAAGGCACTATGGTAATTTCTACCATTTAGTACATTCATGGCTATCCTTATAGCCATGTTGTTATACAATTCATCTCTGCTACTTTGTGCCTCCATCAATTATCTAAGACTAATTATTCTAGTCTAAGAATCCATATTACTTCTATTAAACTAATTTCAGGTATCTTTAATTGATCCTCAATAATGAAATTAATTTTAGATATTTGAAATGATCCTAGTCTATGAGATTCATTCCAAACACCACCTCAGAACAATACATGTCCTATATAACATACCTCAAAACAATGATGCTGGATCAACTTCCAATTCCGGAAATTGACATGACCTTACCGGACATCAGAGACCGCTGCAGCCAAGGGTCACATAATGGGGATTGAGTGGACAGCGATAGCACTGCAGACAGGCACAATTGGAAACAGAAGGTATTTAGAAAAAGACTTATTTAACAACTTTAAATTGATATTGCTACTATACATTGTAGTGGACCACCTCTTTAACATTCTTTTGACAAGGATGTCTCAAATGAGTTGCTATTTAAAAATGCAGGTGTTATGTTCAACACAATGGACAGGTATATATGCTACTTTTCATTGCTTATTTGGGTAGCTATCATCACCCTCATCATTTGAGATTCATGGGTATTGAGGGGATTCCAACATGTCAAGACTAGTACTCCTGTTCCAATATTGATGTTTGCACTTAGTATCAGAGAGACAATATTATTGTCCTAAATATAACTTAATTCAATCACAATAAAGACATATGGAGCAAGTTAAATAGCTTGTATAGCATGAGCATAAGATCCCCAAAGGTTTTTTGTTTTGTTTTTTGTTTTTTTAATTCCCGTACAAATCTCAAAGAATAACTTGGGTAAGTTCCCGAAGGACACTGTTTTTATGTGTCTCCCCTCTCAAAATATCCTTTTTTTAGGTATTTGAAAGTGTTCTGAAAATCTCCACAGTGACTTGAAAATGTAAAAGCAGTTCTAACGCCAACTTGGGATTTAGTTATTGATGGTTAAAATCAGAAATACACAAACTTTTGATTTCCAAAAATCACTAAAGTATTCCGAAATATCCATTTAATTTATAGGCTTCATGATTCACCATTCCTTACATAATATCAAACTGCAGGTTAAGTATAGAAAATCCATATATCCACCCAGCTTTGTCACATCACTAAAAACGTCTTTGGTTCAGTGTGTTATGAGATATTGGAAGATCTGGAAACATTAAACTCTTCCTTACTCTAACACCACACATAGAGAAGATCCGTCTCTTAAGAAACCAAGTTTGCAGCTACGCTACACAGAAGTGTCATCACGATGCATGGGATAACACACCACTCCCATTGAGACTGTGCACCTTAAATGCCACATGCAATAAATGACAGAACCAATGATAGGGTTTATGGCAGCAACCGGAGCCCCAGCTCAGGTTTGAATGTTTCTTTTTGGCTTAGCTCCTGAGACGCTTGTATCCTGCATGCACTATAAATATACAATGGGGTGAAATAAAATCTGTTACCAGATTTATGCTGTCCTGTTTGAGGGCAATACGAAGTAGCTACAGAAACTCTGATTCCAACAATGCGTTACTTGTCAATATGTGGTAGGTTTTAAAAAAATCAGGCTTAGTGCAATGCTATAATTGGTGAGCACAGGTCACCACTCAATGACGTCCATCATCAGAAGATTTATATGTCTTCATAAGCTACAACTCCTTTTACACCCATAACTAACTGACTGCTTTCTTCTTGTGCAGATTGAAGAATGGTGGAAGGGAAAGCCTCCTGAGTTTACTCTGCCCTCATGGCTCCCATTTAATTTTATAAAGAACTACTCCATATTAAGAATCATTTGACATTTTGTAGCTATCAAGGCATCAAAGACTACTATATGTTGCTCTCAGGAAAGGTAGCATAAACTTGGTGACAAAATCCCTTTAAATTTAGTTCTGATTAAGGAAAAGGAACTCATGCAGGGGCCAAAAGTGCAGAAAATATCTAAATGTCATAATTGTCAAAGTGGGTAGCAGTTAAACATGGCAGTTAGAGCAAGAGATAGGTAAGTTATTCAAGATACTTAAACAATTGTTTCCAGGTCACCTTAGCTATAACATGTTTAGATTTTTGATGTATAATTGATTCAACTTTAGCTGATGTTTTCTTCAATTTTATGGCTTTTTCACACATTTAGTGTACTGTATCCATTTCAATCTCTATCTCTTCTCCTATCCCATGTAAAGCTCACTTTCTCTTCTTCCATTATTAAAATACTTAAAACTATCCACTTTCACCATAGAGTGCATACACATTCTCACAAATTACTGAACCACCTGCCCACTGTCTCTATTCTCCCTCTCCTAGCTTTAGGAGACAGTTGCTCTTACCCTGTACCAACTTGAACTTCTACATTGAACTCATTTTCTGCTGCAACAGAAACCCAGCTAATCCTATTTACATTTTGTGTATCTCTTCTACTGTTTCCTTTAACTGGGTCCTATGGATCTCACTGTCAGTGTGTAACAAACTCCCCTACATTCACAACTTCTTGCTTTCAAAATTTCTTTACCCACATGAAGGCAGGAGAAAGAAAAGGTGGAAATCCAGCACCATAAAAAATAGATTTTTTTTTTCTTTATTTCTTCATAATTAAGACCAAGGGGGAATAGGAAAGTTAAGCCATCTACATATTAAAAGCGTAACACACAAGACGTGTTTCGAACATACAAGTGTTCTTGATCACATACACTTGCATGCTCGAAATGCATCTTATGTATTACGCTTTTAATATGGAGATGGTGTAACTTTCCTATTGCCCCCTTAGTTTTAATTGTGAAGAAATAAAGAAGAAAATTTGAATTTTATATGGTGCTGGATTCCCACCTTTTCTTTCTTCTTTATGTCATTGTAAATCCACACTATGGTTACTAAAAGACATCCTAAGCAACGGAACCCCTTGTATGCTATCTACAACACCTAATAGGGCATATTTTTAATTGAAAAGAAAAATCTTTAAAGAAACTATCCGACTTGGAACAAAAGTCTGCAGTCACTCTATATGACTGCAGATGGCTTAATTGTGACAGAGTATGGCATGCACACTTCCACTATTCCTCTGTATTCATTGTGCGTGTATGTGGTTATGTGACCACAGGTATGTGATTTGCATAACTGCAGTTGCATGCTTAATAAAGAACATTTGGCTTTCCTCAATAGAACTGAATTGAAAAACGCACAAGACTCTAGAACTGAATTGAAAAAAGCACAAGACCCTAGTCAGCATGTAATTATGGTCATGATTTAGAGCGTTTTTCCACTCAAAATATGTAGACCTCTTTCTACACCGTTGTTTTACCAATTTTTGTCTTTTTATGGCTTTGGAATAATTTTATGTTTTTCAATATATTCTTTATGCAGATGCTAGTAAGACTTTCTTCTTAGTCAGCAGGTGACTAAGAGTATCCGAATCACATCCATGCTTTCACGTGACCTCCTGCCTACACCAAGAATACCAGGGAATTGTGACATTGTGCTCAACAAATGCTTCCACAATTCAGCAATCTGTAAACTTTTGTCCTAAATCTGAGCAACCCCTTACAGATATTTCATTTAAAATGCTTTCTCCTTGGGTTAAAAATGGGTGCATGAAACAGGAGAACGTTAAGAAAACACAAAACATGTTCATCAAGAGCTTTGTGTTCTAGTTCCTTTTAGGCAAGAAGGAACTTTTAAAACCATTTCTATAAATACTGTAGTAATGAGTGAGGACTACCATGCTCGGGTGCTCAGTACTCGTAATAAGCAGTTGAACACTTGAATGGGCACGACTTGTGTTCCAAGTATAGTGGAAGTCAATGGGGAACTCGAGCATTTTTCTGGAATATCTTCAGAAAAAATGCTTGAATTCCCTATTGATGTCCATTATTCTTGGTACTCAAGTCGTGCCCATCTGAGCGTCCAACTGCTCAGTACAAGTACATAGCACTCGAGCTTGATAGTACTCGCTGTAGTGTTTGATTCTGTTCAAAGCCTGGCATCTCCGCACACTCCCGCTCCCAGGTCCAGGCAGGGATGCACTTCCCCTCACCTGCCTCTCGGCTCTTTGTGGTTTGTTACTACTCGTGCTCTGCTGCGGCCTCCTCCTGCTTCCACGCCACATGTAGGCCTTCTAGGAGTGTCCATTGGATGTGCGCGGCCATGTCCCTTTTCTTCAATGGCCAGCATCCCATTATCCAGAAGTGATCCTAAGGTCATCTCACCCTGAAAGGTATTTAAGTATTCTGCCCCTTAAAAGAGGAGCCTGAGCAATGTTGCCTACTACTTAGTGTGTTGCTAGTTCTCAGAGGCCATTACTCTACTGTGTCTAGTTCTGCTAATTGTGTCCTAGTACCAATCTCAGTTTCCTTACCTGTGTGTTACGGGGGGCTGTCTGATAATAACCGAAAGGAGTATCAGACAGTCAGGGTCCACCGTGCAAAGACTTTGCTGCAGACTATGGCAGAGTGCAATACCTCTGTTAACTCACAGAACGATATAATAAGTAAGTAAAGCAATTCCTCCCTTACTTGGAGGGTGTGTGGAATGATCTCTGTTAATATTCACAGAGACAAAGGCAATGTGTGCGAAATGGCACCTACCTAGGTCCGCTCTTCTAGTGGTGCAAAAGAGACGAACAGCAGCGTAAGCCGCACAAAGCTCCTACCTGCGTTCGCTCCACTAGTGTGCGAGGACACGAACCACTAGATATGGCACCTGCCTAGGTCCGCTCTTCTAGTGGTGCAAAAGAGACGAACAGCAGCGTAAGCCGCACAAAGCTCCTACCTCTGTTCGCTCCCCTAGTGTGCGAGGATACGAACTGCCAGACGCAGTATAAGGAACGTTACCCTAGCGGCAACGTCCACCTACGAGTAGAATCACAAGGCCCAGCCAGACCATGTGCCTCAGGCACCTGCCTATGTCCACTCCCCTAAGAGGTAAGGATACGGACAGCAGCCGAAGCTGTAAGGTATAAGAACGCTACCCTGCCGGTAGCGCTCACCTAGCATAGACAGAGGAATGCCTAGAGGAACGCGCACAGAGCGTCTACTCATATGCATGAACCAAGAGGACTGAGCACCATGCGGCGTGTGTCAGGGTCTTATATAGACTCTGTGCCTCATCCAAGATGGAGGACACCAGAGCCAATCCGCTGCCAGAACGACAGGAGTGACGTCATGCTGGCCTATCACCGAGCAAGACGTCACAAGCACATGACCAGCGACCAATCGGCATAGAAGGTGTCAGAGACATGTGACCTCGTGTCAGCGATGATGTCACCCGCACATGTGCAATGGCTCCAAGATTGGACTTAGTCTCCAGCGCTCGCACATGTGCAGTAGCAAGAAATCTGGACTTAGTCTCCAGCGCTCGCACATGTGCAGTAGCAAGAAATCTGGACTTAGTCTCCAGCGCTCGCACATGTGCAGTAGCAAGAAATCTGGACATAGTCTCCAGTGCTCGCAGCAACCGTAACACTGTGTCTTGTCCTAGAGCCCACTCTCTACCACCACCTCCGTGCTGCCATGTCTGAGACACCACCTACATACTGCCCCATCTGAGCCATCACCTCCGTGCTGCCACGTCTCAGCCGCTACCTCCATGCTGCCACATCTAAGCCACCACCTCCATGTTGCCTCATCTGAGCCACCTCCTGTGTGCTGCCACATCTGAGCCACCATCTCTGTGCAGCCAAGTCCGAGAGACCATCTCCAGCTGTCACATCCGAGCACACCAGCACCAGACGTTAAGAGACTTTACCAGTCCGTAAGAGCTGACCTCCACTGGTTCTTAGCAGTCGTGCATTTAGGCCCCCTGAAGCTGCACCAGACAATCCCTGTATAGGGGTTTGCTACTAGCTAGCTCCCCCAGGGGAGTCTCTTGTATGACCCAGTGGGTCAACTCTCGGATGCTCGCTGCCCCTTGGTGATCATAACACTCGCTCATCATTAGTTATAAACTTGAGATGCTGATTGATATTACTTTATCTCTGTGCTCAGCACTGCTCAACACATTAAGAGATTTTATTTCATCAACATGTTTTCAAATATTTAAAACATTTTTAGGTAGCAACCCATGAAAGAAAAACTATGAAAACAAACAGAAATATAAAAGCAAAATAATAATAATAAATTAAATTTTTTAAGCAAACACATGGAATTTATGCAAAGATGTCACGGTCATCATATGGGTCAAAGCCACATATTAGAACTGATATATTTAATGGCATTTCTTAGGAATTGCAGTGCGTAAATAAGATATGATAGATAGGGTTGCTAGGAGACAGAAATAAAACCTGGTGACTAGAGTTAGGTTTAGCTAACCAATTAACCATATACATATTTATATATGTCAAAATTATGAAATAAAGTTGGAATATAATGAGGAGAACAATTTTAAATGTGGATAAGAAACAACCAACTTGACCTAAACTCTTGCACTGGAAGATGTTTAATTATAAAGAAAATATAATTAGCATTTTCACCATTAACGGCTATTCTAGTTCACATAATCATTATGATATTCAAACGGGTTTTATAACTACTTTATTTAAATTAAACAATAATAATTGTTAATATTAATACTATTATTATTATTATTATTATTTGTCTTTGGCAGTAGAAAATACTATGAGTTTTTATGGAATTAATTGACTTTCAAAACTTCCATTTTTTTATCAATCAAATAAATTTACATGAAAATTAAACTTTGCTTACTAAAATTATAATTTCCATAGCGATTAGTGGTATGTGAACATAATCATCTTTTATTGCTAATGCTCCTGATATTTTTATATTATATAATGTACCTTTATTGTCAATTTCAGCATTTTCCATCAGGAATTCTTTCTCATCAACATATCTCTTTTCTTTTACACCTTTTATCTGTTATAGATTAGTGACATAACTTGCGAAATCTGTCCTTCTGTCATCCTGTCATCACCTGCTCATCTACTGAAGGAGGATTAAACATTTATTACTTTCATATAAGGCTTTAGGGAGGTATTCAGATTTCCGCTGTTAGGAGAAACGTGTGAAAGTTCTTACCTTAGTTACAATAGACTGGATCCAAAACATGTGAAATGCTAGTATACATGAATTTCATTGTTCTGTATTTAAATGAAACTGGTGCCATCAGTCATGTTCCCCAATCTACAAACTGAAGAGCTATCCAGGCATGTAATATTGCAGGGAGAGGAGAGCCAGCACGATCTGAAAATGGCATGCATCATATAAAAAGTGCAAATTCACAGATTTATTCCAACTGTACTATAATGAAAAAAATGAGATTTTTAGCAAATAATTGATCAATTCTTTGAGCCACCCCTGCCAACGTCACGGCAAATCTCAATAGGGGGGTCCTACTCTATATTCTGTATTTCATGTGCCATGCGGCCTCCTAGATAAAGTTAAAAGCAGAACCATAATGGAGCACACATACCTGTAACCTGTATATATAACCGCTTCTATGTTGCAAAAGAGGCAATTGTGGATGGAGGCCAGCCCAGGTCCCAGCATGTGGAGCAAGCCCTACACATACCAGGACTATATCAGAACTGACCCTCCCAGTGCCAGAGAGCAACCATTGATAAAGGCGGACCAGATCCAAGTATGGTGCCTAATTAGCACGTGCTGGCTCCTTTTTTATTATGTTATATTGCAGGACAAACTGAGTAAATAAATATATGTTTTAATATTTTTTTTATATGTTTCTTCCATTTATTAAGCTGCCTATACCCGATATATAAATTTCCTTGGGAAATTGAATTATAATTCCAAAGAAACAAGGTTGCTGTCTTGAGTAAAATTTGACAGCAAACTTTCCTTGACTGCCCTATTGCAGATGCTTCCTTACCCTCTTATCTAACCCCCTAACTTCCATTCAACTTTCATTCCTGATTCCCTTAAATGAACACATAACAACACTTTTTGGATAAATTGGCTTGATCGGCCCTTTTATTAACAAATATGACATTAATAATAAATAACTCTTTACACGCAAGAGAGGTATATTTTTCAACCATCCAGCATTTAGCCCCCAGCCACAAACACAGGCTTGGGGGCACATCTGTTCCCGGAAAACCTTATCCCTACCACTGACTCTCAGAGGATCCCAACCTGGAGAGCCCCAAAGTCCGCCAGGCAATTACCAGTCAAAAATAACCAGTGGAGGGTAGTCACCAACCACCCGATGTAACACCCCCCCACACCATCTTTTCCACCAACTTCAAGAACTCCCCTCACCACCGTTCGCCAAAATGACCCAAGCAAAACAATTCTAGAAACCATTACCCTTGCTACTCCCCCAAGAGATTAACCATAGAGCGGGTGGGCGGGACATTCTCTGTTGGTGAAATGCGCCATTGTGGTGGCCCCCCTCCTCCCCTGAACATACATATATATATATATATATATGTATATATATATATTCTCACCCCTTATACCCACCCCTGGATATTATAATCCACCCCTAAAACTATTAACTCCACAAATGCCGCTCTGCACCCTGCAGCTATATTAACCCTTTGTTGCTCTGCAAAGGAGAGTCATGGGTCACTATGCCCATTGCTCTGCTTTGGCTCCATTCTGCCTTTATTCTCTTTATCCAATAACTCCCTAGCTCATGTTATAAGGGTCTAAAAAAGAACTCAAAAATCCAATCTTTTCTCATGTTTGAAAGTGAAAAACCTCTTACTATTACTCTTATTCTTATTTGGACTAATGCAACTTTGTTCTGATTTTTATCCCTTTTACCAAACTTTCTCCTCTCCAATCTGTCCTGAATGTCACAGACAGAATAGTATTTCTATCCAAATGCTACACTTAGATTTAGAAACTTGGTGCTCAAGTTAAATTTGAATAGTGGTCTTTTATTGTGAAGAACTTGTAAGACTAGCACAAGTACAGACGTGTCGGTCAAGGATCTTTATCAGTGTGCATTCCGAGAATCCTCAGAAGGTATAGCAACTTGGCAAACGGCTTAGCCAGGTATGACGTGGTGTCCACCACTGTCTTTGTGGCAATGGAAGACCACTATTCACATTTATCTTGAGTGCCAAGATTCTACATTTACTTTAGATGGTTTTGGACCCTACTTGAGCACCACCCCAGAAGTGCCGTGTGTATTAACTCAAATGCAACACTTAAGGCCACTTCACACGCTGCGATATCGGTACTGATATCGCTAGCGTGGGTACCCGCCCCCATCTGTTGTGCAACACGGGCAAATCGCTTCCCATGCCGCACAACATCGCCCAGACCCGTCACACTACTTACCTGTCCGGCGACGTCGCGGTGACCGGTGAACCGCCTCCTTTCTAAGGGGGCGGTTCATTTAGCGTCACAGCAACGTCACAGCTGCGTCACTGAACGGCCGCCCAATAGAAGCGGAGGGGCGAAGATGAGTGGGACGTAACATCCCGCCCACCTCCTTCCTTCAGCATAGCGGCCGGAAGGCAGGTAAGGAGAGCTTCCTCGTTCCTGCGGTGTCACACAGAGCGATGTGTGCTGCCACAGGAACGAGGAACAACTTCGTTACTGCTGCAGTAACGATTTTTGAAAATGGACCCCCATGTCACAGATGAGCGATTTTGCACGTTTTTGCGACGATGCAAAATCGCTCATAGGTGTCACACGCAACAGCATCGCTAATGCGGCCCGATGTGCGTCACCAATTCCGTGACCCCAACGAGTTTGCATTAGCGATGTCGTAGCGTGTAAAGCCCCCTTTAGGCCTTCACTTTATGCCAGTCCTTGCACTGGTTACCCATCCACTACAAAGTCTAATATAAACTTATTGTTCTCACTCACAAATCTTTCCACAGTTCTGCACCCCCCTATACTGTATCTCCTCCCTCATCTCTATTTACCACCTTACCTGTACTTCATTCTGTAACTAATCTAAGACTATTGTCCACCATAATCCGAATCATATATTGCTTTCTCTAAAACCTTTGTCTTGTGATGCCAGTTTTCTGGAAAGCACTACTCCAGAGGATTTGATGAGTTAATACCTTAACACCACATTTTTAAATATGCTTTAAAATCCCATCTCGTTAGAACAGGCTCACTTAAAATCACACACTACTCTTTATCTCTAATTTATTCTCTGAATCTGGTCTTATTTATTCATCTGTCTTTGCATCCTCCATGCACCCAATAGCACTTAGTAACTGTACTTAGACAGATACTGACTGATGAAGGCTCATGCAGCTACAAATGAGAACCCTTCTTTATTCTAATGATGGCTGGACCATATACAGTATAACAATCACATTCTACCTATTGAGTCTCCCCCTTGCATTTCCTTACAGATTGTAAGATTATGAGCAGGGATTTCACTCCTCCTATAACTATTGAATTATGTGTTATTCAGTAATGTCTCTATTTTTTTGTACATGTCCCATCAATTCTAAGTGCTGCAGAATATGTTGTAACTATAAAAATAAAATAATAACAATATAATGTTAGTAGAAGCAAAATAACAGCCATACAAAAAGTGCACATATAACATGGTAATTTATAGGTCAGTGCATATGAACTTATAATAACTGCACAATCATACACATTAACTAACCATACCCTGAGCTAAATTCCAAGCAACAGTATGTAACAAAAGTAAGTATACCCCTCACAAATCTTTTTTAACCCCTTTACCTCAAAGCATGGTTTTAACCTTCATCACGAGGCCATTTTTTGCAATTCTAACATCATTTGTTTTAGTTATGGAGTTAGAAGGGTTCAAAGTTCATCAGCAATTTCTCATTTTTCTAACAAAATTTACAAAATAATTTTGTTTAGAGACCACATCACATTTGAAGTGACTTTGAGAGGCCTATATGACAGAAAATATCCAAAAGTGTCACAATTCAAAAAATTGCACCCCTCACACTGTTCAAAACCACATTAAAAAAGTTTATTAAACCATTACGGGCTTCACAGGAATCAAAGTAATGTAGACGGCAAAAATAAAAAGTTTACTTTTCCCACAAAAATGTTACTTTAGACCAAAATTTTGCTTTTTAACAAGGGTCAGAAGAAAACAATGCGCAATACAGCTTGATTTGCAATTTCTCCTGAGTACGCTGAAACCTTATATGTGATGAAAATCTACTGTTTGGGCAAGCGACAGGCCTCAGAAAGGAAGTAGCGCCATTTGACTTTTTGAATGCAAAATTAGCTGGAATCTTTACCAGTTGCCATGACACATTTGGAAAGTGACCACAAGTGACTCCCATACAAGTGACCACATTTTGGAAACTAGACCCCTCATGGAATATATCTAGATGGTTGTTGAGCACCTAGAACTCCAAGGTGCTTCACAGAATTTTAAAACATTGAACTGCGAAAATGTAAATATACATTTTTAACAACAAAAATGTTGCTTTAACCCCAAATTTTTCATTTTCACAAGGGAAATAGGAAAAAAGACTATAAAAGTTGTACAATTTCTCCTGATAACGCTGATACCACATATGTGGTCCAAAACTACTTTTGAGGCACAGCACAAAGTGAAGAAAAGAAGGAGCGCCATATTTGAGTTTAGCTCAAGTTGGAATAGGTTGCTGGAGCCATGTCACATTGGCAAAGTCCTTGAGGTGCAGAGCATCAGAAACCCCCTCAAGTGACCCCATTTTATAAATTGCACACCTCACTGAATTCATACAGTGGTGCAGTGAGAATAGTAACACCACAGGTGTGTTACAAAATGTTATACTATTCGGCAATGAAGTGAAAATAATTAAATTTGTACTACTTAAATGTTATTTTTGACCCCAGTTTTCCAATTTTAACAAGGGGGAGAGGTAAAAAAGGCCCTATAATGTGTTACACAATTTATCCTGAATGTGGCAATACCCCACATGTGACTGTACAGTACTGTTTAGCTGCACCACAGGGCTCATGAGTAAAGATGAGCAAACCTTTGGAAGTTCTGTTCACTGGCAGCAAACAAACCAAACCTGTTGTGAATGTTAGTTATGTCTTGGCTGCTGGGAGGCTCCCTCTGGTGGCCAGGAAGGGTTTGGACAGAGACCAGGTGGGTTGTGCAGTGGGTGTTTCCTTTCCTCTCTGCTTATTTAAGTCCTGGTCTGATTGCAGGCTGTTGCCAGATGTCAGTTGTTCTTGGTATCTCCAGCCTGCTTAATCCTGCTCTACATCACATCCACTCCAGATAAGTTCTTGCTCTTTATTTATTGCCTGGTTCGTTTGCTTATCTGGGTTTGTCATTTGTTGTGGTTGGTTTCAGTTTATTTCCTTCCAGGGATTTTCCCCCTCAGTGAATTGTTGAGGAACTCCCTGCAGTTCTGTGTGGAGTATAGCTCCTTTGGGTCCATGTGTTTATGGCTTGTTGAATTTGTTATAATTCTTGTTTTCTGTTCATTGGTATGACAAGGGCACCTGGTATAGGAAGGAGTTCAGATCGAGCGATCTGAGGGCCTTTTTGTACTATCAGGAAGTTGGTATTTTGCAGGGTTTTTCTCTGGCTAAAATCAGTCCCTTTCCTGTCCTTTCCTTTCCTATTTTAGTCAGCGGGGGCCTCACCTTTTGCTAATCCTGTCATCTACCTGTGTATTGTGTTTTTCCTATATCACCGCAGTCTTTGAATGTGGGGGGCTTGCTATTCTTGTCTATTTTCTGAGGCAGAGAGTTATTCATCTTTCCTTCCTTTAGGATAGTTAGTTCTCCGGCTGGGTTCACGGTGCACAGGATGTTAGTTCACCCCTCGGCTACTTCTAGTTGTGTTGGTTAGTAAGGGGATGGCGGCCAGATTAGTTGCCAAGGCTCTTGTCACCTTTTTGCCAATGATTTGTGGTGATCTTCCATGGTTCCGGATCATAACACAAACCTCCACAAGTCTGAACTTGGCCAAAGGAGTTTTGGAATCACTGACTGACAGTTTGAGTCTCCGCCCACATACAGCAGAATACTTCCGGGGGAGAGTGAGCAGGCTTTTTCATTTTTTTTTTATTTTACACATCACATGTCATCATGCTGTTGTTAACCCTCAGTGTGCGCCATTCAAACATTGCTAGTGGCTCACACATGGCTGAGCACAGCAATTCTTGTGCAAGTTAAGTTCACACTTAAAGCATCCAAACTTGAACACTGTTTTTTTAAGGTGGTGTTCGGTTCAAAAACCGAACCTTGCGTTCGCTCATCACTACTCATGAGGGAAAGAGTGACATTTGATTTTTGGAGCACAGATTTTCTTAGAATAGTTTGCGGATACCATTTGCAGAGTGCCATAACAACAGAAACCCCCTTAAGTGACCAAAGTTGAACCCCTCTGGAAATTCATCTAAGGCTGTGGTGACAATTTATTCTCTGGAAAACACCGATGGTATCAAACACAGTTAATGTTGCAGAATAAAAAAATTGAAAATAAGACATTTTCATGCTTCTGGAAATCTGCACCACATAAATCAAGAAGGTTCTCCTCACTATAATAATGCCAAACATGTGGACGCTAACTGTGGTTTGGGCACATTATTGGGCTCAGAAGGGAGGGGGCCATTTGGATTTGGGGGCACAGATTTTGCTGGATTTCTTTCTTGAGGGGGAGCCATAGTGTTTTTGTTACTAGTAAAATGGAAGACCCTTATATTTCCTTTAACAAATGACAGACCTAAGTAAGGACTAGTGTTTTTGTGGGTTGAGTTGAATGCTATTTGGTGGCGATTTGGGTACAGAACATTTTGCATCAGTTCACATTTATCCTGTGCTCTATACTGAGCACTTACATCAAGGTTTCCATCTACAAAATATGTGATTCATGTGAAACCCCAGTTGGAACCATTCACTAATGAGGCAGTTGAGTTACGCCAAACTTTGTTTGACATCTGTTCAGCGATGTCCATCTTTTCAAAGGTGAACAAAACTGTTGTTGATAGCACTTTTGTGCACACATAAAAAGACGCATAAAAATTTTGACACTAAGGCACCACAGGCCAGACGATAGGTCAAAATTATGTCCTCTGCCTTATTTTTGTTGCTAATTTTGTCTGAATTTGTCTGAATCATATTTTTCATATGTAATCCCCAGTGTAAGTGCTCAGTGTAGAGCGCAGGGTAAATATGAGCTGCACCGTACTGTGATCTTTCGGAGGCAAAATGAACAAATCAACAGCGGTTGAGGAATTGGCCTTCTTTATGTAATTTTTTTACACCATTCACCTTGCGCTATGAGTGATTAGGCAGCTTTATTCCTCCAATCAGTATGATTATCAGATTTATATTTATTTTTAGATTTGGAGACTTTCACACAAAATAACTGTTTTTATTTTTTCACAAAATCAATGTTTTTTGTATCACTGAACTTTGAAGGCTATATTTTTGTATTTTTTTGTTAACATAGTCAAGTGAGGGCTTGTTTTTTGCAGGATGAGTTGGATTTTCATTGGTGTCATTTTGGGCCACATAATATTTTTTGGTCCCTTTTTATTCCATTTTTTGTGAGGCAGAATCATGAAGAAACAGCAATTTAGGAATTGTTTCTTTTTTTGTTTTTTTGCTTTTTTACGCTGTTCACTGTGCTGTAAAAGTGACAGATTTATTCTTCAGGTCAGTGCAATTACAGTGATACCAGATTTACATAAGGTTTATATGGTTTTGCCGCTTTTATACCATAAAAACAATTTTACAGAAAAAACTGTTTTTGCATTTCTGTATTCTGAGAGCTATAGTTTTTTTTTATTTTTTCACTAATGCAGCTGTATGGAGGTTTTTTGCGGGGAAAAGATGACGTTTTAGTGGTACCATTTTTATTTATATATGACGTTTTGATTGCGTCTTATTGTTTTTATGACAGCTATTTGACGAAAATTCATATTTTTTGCTGTTTTTTTTATTTTTTTAACGTGTTCAGTGAAGTGGTTAAATAGTGTGACAGATTTATAGATCATGTTGTTATAGATGCTGCAATACCAAATATGTGTACTTTGTGTAGTGAAACTGAAATGACAAAGAAGGGGGAGGGCAGATGTTGTCTTATCTGATGGTACCAAAAAGAATTGTTAGGTGCAGTTGTGTTATAGACAAAACCACTATAACCATGTGTTAAGGAATGGTGCTACAGAATCCAGGAACATAGCGTTGAAGGAGATGTAAGAAAAGAGTTACTCCATGCTGCCAAAAGAAGATCATTGAAGATCAATACGGATTAAGACATCTGATTTTATTGTTCAACTCGTTTCAGAGCTGTATGACTCCTTCAGGATCAAAAATCAAAAATGCACATTACCTATGGGTAACCCGTTTCTTCAATCTCCTTCATTACTCTTTTTTGTTTATTTTTTTACAGAAATGTGTATATATATACAGTTAGGTCCAGAAATATTTGGACAGGGACACAATTTTCGCGAGTTGGGCTCTGCATGCCACCATATTTGATTTGAAATGAAACCTCTACAACAGAATTCAAGTGCAGATTGTAACGTTTAATTTGAAGGTTTGAACAAAAATATCTGATAGAAATTGTAGGAATTGTACACATTTCTTTACAAACACTCCACATTTTAGGAGGTCAAAAGTAATTGGACAAATAAACCAAACCCAAACAAAATATTTTTATTTTCAATATTTTGTTGCGAATCCTTTGGAGGCAATCACTGCCTTAAGTCTGGAACCCATGGACATCACCAAATGCTGGGTTTCCTCCTTCTTAATGCTTTGCCAGGCCTTTACAGCCGCAGCCTTCAGGTCTTGCTTGTTTGTGGGTCTTTCCGTCTTAAGTCTGGATTTGAGCAAGTGAAATGCATGCTCAATTGGGTTAAGATCTGGTGATTGACTTGGCCATTGCAGAATGTTCCACTTTTTTGCACTCATGAACTCCTGGGTAGCTTTGGCTGTATGCTTGGGGTCCATGTCCATCTGTACTATGAAGCGTCGTCCGATCAACTTTGCGGCATTTGGCTGAATCTGGGGTGAAAGTATATCCCGGTACACTTCAGAATTCATCCAGCTACTCTTGTCTGCTGTTACGTCATCAATAAACACAAGTGACCCAGTTCCATTGAAAGCCATGCATGTCCATGCCATCACGTTGCCTCCACCATGTTTTACAGAGGATGTGGTGTGCCTTGGATCATGTGCCGTTCCCTTTCTTCTCCAAACTTTTTTCTTCCCATCATTCTGGTACAGGTTGATCTTTGTCTCATCTGTCCATAGAATACTTTTCCAGAACTGAGCTGGCTTCATGAGGTGTTTTTCAGCAAATTTAACTCTGGCCTGTCTATTTTTGGAATTGATGAATGGTTTGCATCTAGATGGGAACCCTTTGTATTTACTTTCATGGAGTCTTCTCTTTACTGTTGACTTAGAGACAGATACACCTACTTCACTGAGAGTGTTCTGGACTTCAGTTGATGTTGTGAACGGGTTCTTCTTCACCAAAGAAAGTATGCGGCAATCATCCACCACTGTTGTCATCCGTGGACACCCAGGCCTTTTTGAGTTCCCAAGCTCACCAGTCAATTCCTTTTTTCTCAGAATGTACCCGACTGTTGATTTTGCTACTGCAAGCATGTCTGCTCTCTCTCTGATGGATTGTTTCTTTTTTTTCAGCCTCAGGATGTTCTGCTTCACCTCAATTGAGAGTTCCTTAGACCGCATGTTGTCTGGTCACAGCAACAGCTTCCAAATGCAAAACCACACACCTATAATCAACCCCAGACCTTTTAACTACTTCATTGATTACAGGTTAACGAGGGAGATGCCTTCAGAGTTAATTGCAACCCTTAGAGTCCCTTGTCCAATTACTTTTGGTCCCTTGAAAAAGAGGAGGCTATGCATTACAGAGCTATGATTCCTAAACCCTTTCTCCGATTTGGATGTGAAAACTCTCATATTGCAGCTGGGAGTGTGCACTTTCAGCCCATATTATATATATAATTGTATTTCTGAACATGTTTTTGTAAACAGCTAAAATAACAAAACTTGTGTCACTGTCCAAATATTTCTGGACCTAACTGTATATATATATATATATATATATACATATATATACACACACACACACAGTATAGACCAAAACTTTGGACACACCTTCTCATCTCTAGAACAAGTGTTGAGAGGAGACTTTGTGCAGCAGGTCTTCATCGAAAAATAGCTGCTAGGAAACCACTGCTGAGGACAGGCAACAAACAGAAGAGACTTGTTTGGGCTAAAGAACACAAAGAATGGACATTAGACCAGTGGAAATCTGTCCTTTGGTCTGATGAATCCAAATTTGAGATCTTTGGATCTAACCACCGTGTCCTTGTAGAAAAGGTGACTATGGGGAGATAAGGTATGCACACCAGTGACTATGTAAGGGGAATACATGAAATAGCAGAAACTGCTGTGTGAATACTGACTTGAAAAATCCAATAGCTATATGTAAGAGTGAAAATGTGAAAAATGGAATCTGCATTACTGCTATGAACATATGAATCAAGAGAAATTTAGCTACTGAATTGATCAATGCAATACCTCCTTGATGTTTCCTGGTTCCGGCAAGTCTAGAATTGCCCGTATCTTGCCAGACTCCATGTTGAGTCCCTGAGGAGAGATGACAAATCCTAAAAATTGTATCTTTGAGCAATGGAATTCGCACTTCTCCAGTTTATTATACAGGTGGTTATCCCTCAGACGGGTAAGTACGGTCTTGACGTGCTCCTGGTGTTCCTGTAGGGAATGAGAAAAGATTAAGATATCATCCAGGTAAATCACCATGAACTGGTCCATTATATCCCTAAAAATATCGTTGACTAGGTGTTGGAAAGCCGCAGGAGCGTTACAGAGTCCGAAGGGCATCACTAGATACTCATAATGTCCATACGGACATCTGAACGCTGTTTTCCCTTCTTCCCCGGGACATATACGGAGTAGATTATATGCCCCACGGAGATCCAATTTAGTAAATATTTTGGCCTGTTGTACTCTCTCCAATAGTTCGGGAATCAACGGCAATGGATACCTGGATACCGGTACCGGATGGTTATCTTATTTAGTTCCCGGTAGTCGATACAAGGTCTCAGAGTCCCTTCTTTCTTCTTCACGAAAAAGATGGGTGCCCCCGCTGGTGAGGTAGAAGATCGAATAAATCCCTTGGCTAGGTTTTCATCGATATAATATTTTAGTGCTTGTAACTCTGGTGCCGCCAACGGGTAGACATGACCAAACGGGATCTCTGCCCCTGGGAGTAATTCTATGGGACAATCATACGGTCTATGCGGGGGAAGCCGATCTGCTTTTTTTTGTCGCATATATCTGCGAATTCATTATAAACCGGGGGTAGAACAGGTACCTGTAGAGTGCCCTCCGCGTTCTGTGTTACTGGAACCGGTAAAGTTGGACTAATGGTCGGACCACTCTGGGGTGGGAAGGATATTTCTTTAGTCTCCCAATCGATGACTGGATTTGTAGACCGCAGCCAAGGAATTCCTAATATTATCGGAAATTGGGGAGAAGAAGTCAACATGAAAACAAGGATCTCCTGCTGACCTGGTTTCATCACACATTCAAGCGGTACTGTCTCCCGATCAACTGGTCCGGAAACTAATGGAGAACCGTCTACCGTCTCCATGGTAACCGGTGAGGATCTTTGTTGAGTCTGGATACCGTGTTTCCTGGCAAAAGAAGAGTCCATGAAATTTCCCCCTGCCCCAGAGTCTATCATAGCAGATGTAGGAATTAACTGTCCCTCCCACCAAATCTGAATGGGAAGCGAGCAATGGGTGTATTTCCCTTCCGGGTGCTTAGGTGAAGTTGACATCACTGTCGATGGAACTATCGCATCCAGGTGTATACTGGTTTCAGAGACGTCGGACTCTGTGTCAGTGTTGTCATACTCTGCCACTGCTGCTAGTACCTTATTCGGGCGATTGGGACGTTTTGGGCAATCAATCAGAAAATGGTCCGATTGACCACAATAGAAACACAAATGCTCACGGAGCCGATGTTCACGACGTTCTTTGGTCTCTCGCCTTTGCAGAGAGTCCACTTGCATAGGAACATCCTCGGCCTCCCGTGGTGTCTTGTGAGCGGGTTCCCTAGAAGAGAAAGCAAAGTCGGTTACCCGGTTTACAGCTGCCCATTTTTCCTGTCTACGTTCCGTCAAGCGGGTATTGATACGCACACAGTGATGGAGAAACTGTTCAAAATCCCGTGGAGATTCGGCACGAGCTAACTCGTCCTTGATAGTACCGGACAGACCCTTTCTGAAAACTGAAAATAGTGCATTGTTTCCCCAGTCGGTGTCTACCACTAACCTCTTGAACTCGGTGGCGTATTCAATGACAGACCGCTTTCCCTGACGTAAGGAAAGCAGAGCCGATTCAGCGGTAGCACGGCGATTAGGATCATCAAACATTTGTGCCATGGCTGTTAAAAAATCATCCAGGTTATTTAAACGGATATCACGATTCTCAATCATAGGATTAGCCCAAGCCAGTGTTCGTGATGTTAACAACATGATTATGCATAATACCTTTGACCGGTCAGACCGGTAATAATCAGCATGTACATCAAAAAACAGTATACACTGGTTAACAAACCCCCGGAACTGATTTCGATCACCACTGAAACGAAATGGGGGTAACCTAGGCATACCGGGAGCTGATACGGACGTAGTGGGGGCAGCTTCCTGAGCCTCCACTCTGGTTTGCAAATCCTGAATAGCCGGACCCAGTACTTGTGATTGTGGCCCAGCTGTACCTCCACATCTCTAAGTTTTGTTTGCACCGCCTCCATCTCCTGCAGCAAGGAGTTAATCATGGAGAAAAGTTGATCTACTCGTGTCTCCATCATTGCCCCAGCAAAATCCTCTTAGTGGCCTGAGTATAATGTAATACTATTGTATGAACTGAGGATTTCGATTGCGTTAGGGCAATGACAACCAGAGACGGGTTCTTGGTGCAAAGACGTTTATAATATGCAACCAACAATATGTACACAGAACAGAACATAAACACAGTAGAACATAAACACAGTAAATACCTGCCAGGTTCAGAGCAAGGGGGAATTCCCGGGGCCATGCACCGGACTCCCCCAGGGAGACTACCAGGAGCGAACAGGGACTGTCTGGCGATCACCCCAGAAGGCCTAAATGCGCAGCAGCCGGGACACGAAAGGGCAACAGGTATAGTCCAAAAATGTCCGTACGTGATGTGAGTCCTAGGGTGGATATGAAACGAAAGGAACCGGGCAGAAGTACCCACCAGAGACGGCAGACGGAGTCCGGGCACAGCTTGATGAGACCAGGTGAAGTCCAGAGCCGGTGTCAGGTGTTTCAACAGGATCCAAATAGCAATCAGGAACCAAGAGCAGCAGGGCAGGAGTAGACAGGAAGCAGTATACTCAGGCAACTAGATTAAGCTTAGGGGCGGGCTTTTAAACAGATGAAAAGGAAGTGGGGCAACAGAACAGAAAACTCCATGTTAACAAAGGGCAAGATCCTTCAGAAGAAAACTGGAAATCCCGGAACTCTGACAGACTGTTGGAAAACCATTTCCTTTGACTACCTCTTGAAGCTCATTAAGGGAATGCCAAGAGTGTGCAAAGTAGTAATGAAAGCAAAAGGTGGCTACTTTGAAGAACCTAGAAGTTGTTTCACACTTTTTTAAGTATTTCATTCCACATGTTTTAATTCATAGTTTTGATGCCTTCAATGTGAATCTAAAATTTTCAGAGTCCTGAAAATAAAGAAAACTCTTGCAATGAGATGGTGTGTCCAAACTTTTGGTCTGTAATGTATATATATATATATATATATATATATATATATATATTGCAATTTTTAAACATATTTTTACCAATTTTTTTAAGTTTTTTTTTACTTTTCTACTTAGTCCCTTTATAGGACATAACTCTTCCACAGTTTTATCACTGATATAACCCACTGCAATGCGGTTATGAGTGTCAGCGCTGCACTTGCCGCACTGACACTTCGCTTCACACACCAATCATCTGGCATTGTCTGTGAGGTTCTCCATAGCTCAGTAACCCATAGTCATCATTATGACGATCCAGGGTCATGTGGCCATGATCGGGTCACATGTGCTGTCAAATCGCTGCAGAATATTCAAGTTACGTGCGCAGGAGCCCTTATAGAAGCTGTACACTGACTAGTGACTACTTTATGTTGTATAAAAGTGTCACATCGTCAGTGTTGTCCCATGAAAAGATATAATAAAATATTTGCAAAAATGTAGAGTGTACTCACTTTTGTGAAATACTGTAAAATAATAAACCTGTTTACAGAGAGATGTATAGTCAAGGAAAACAACTATATTTTATTGATTCATTACAACAGGTCATATCAAGGATAAAAACAAGTTTAAATGAGTGCACAGGGGAGGGCAGCATAGCAGGAAATGAAAAACAGCATATGTAATAATATAATATATTGTCCACTCGGTATGTAATAGATATATACTCGGTAGTAATAGAGAAAAGTGCACCAAGAAACGTTATAAGGGTAAGATGTCCTAAAAAGACATAAAGAAATATAAGAGTCAAGGTAGGCAGTCCATATATAGTGGCATGCAAAGGTTTTGGCCCCCTTCATCCAAATTATTGTTATTGTGAAATTGAAGATTAAATGATTTCTAAAAGGCATAAATTAAAGTTGACACATTTAATTTATAATTTAGTCAAAAAAGGCATATGCCGAAACGTTGGATAATATTTGTTGATACATAATAGTGACTTAAAAAAACACGTTTGCATCCAATCTTGTCAAGAATCATATTCTGTGCCAAAGCTTTTCTATACTACTGGAATCTACTATTTACTTTGTGCATGAAGAACTCATTACTTTCTGAGTGCAAGTCTTTTAACTTGTGTTCTTTCATAACAACCCAGCCTCCTCTTACCTTTTTGGCAAAAAAAACAGCAAAATGGGTTCTTCTATTCAGCTGGCTAGCATTGTGAATATGAAAATGGTGGAGGCCCACAAAGCAGGAGAAGGTTTTAAGAAGATAGCAAAGCATTCTCAAATTGCCATTTCCTCAGTTTGAAATTAAATTAAGAAATGACAGGTAACAGGAACAGTAGAGGTCAACATAATGTCTGGGAACCCAAAGAAAACTGAGAGAGCTGCTCGCAGGATTGCTAGAGAGGAAAATCAGAACCCTCATTTGACTGCAAAATTCGTTCAGATAGATTTAGCAGACTCTGGAGTTGTGGTGCATTGTTCTACTGTTCAGAGATACCTGCAACAATATGGCCTTCATGGAACAGTGATTTGAAGAAAACCTCTCCTGCATCCTCACCATAAAATTCAGTGCCAGAAGTATGCTAAGGAATAGCTAAACAAGCTGATGCATTTTGGAAACAAGTCTTGTGGACCCATGAGGTTAAAATAGAACTCTTTGGGCACATTGATGAAAGGTATGTGTCTGTAAAAAAGGGTACAGAATTTCAGGAAAAGAACATATCGCCAACCATTAAGCATGGGGTGATTTGGGATTGTGTTGCATCCAATGCCAAAGGGAATATTTCACGGGTAGAGAAAAAAATGGATTCAATTAAATTTCAACAAATTCATCATGCGAACAAAACACCATCTGTAAAAAAGCTGAAGTTGAAAAGAGGATGGCTTCTACAAACAGATAATGATTAGTGATAGGCGAATGTGCTTGGTCAACTGTACCGAGCTGAGCTTTGAAAGGTTTGTTCATCTGTAATTATTAAAGTGAGGATTGTGGAAGTAAAGGGCAATAGGGTCTTATCCACAAAACTGGAAATTTAGTGAAAGTAAAAAACTCACCTATAGGAGTTTTGCCAGTCACAATCCCTATAAACGTATGTATCCAACGGTGAAACAGCTGCAGCCCCGGGTGTAGTAGTTCAAGATTTGGAAGGAGACGGGTTGTAATGCCCCGCTATGTACCACTCCAGAATTTTAAATGATTAATGTCTTTTTATTTCATGCACAGGTCCACACATTTCAGGAGTACTCAGCTCCCTTCATCAGGACATCAGGCAAAAGAACATCAAATCTATGTGATGTTCTTTTGCCTGATGTTCTGACGAAGGGAGCTGAGTACCCCTGAAACACGTGGACCTGTGCATGAAATAAAAAGACATTAATCATTTATAATTCTTGAGTGGTGAACAGTGCGGCAGTACAACCCATCTCCTTCCAAACCTTGAACATCTGTAATTATTAGACATGAGTGAATACATTTTAGTGGAATTGAATTCTACTTGATTCTCGCAAACATACACCTTCCCCAATCTTCAGATTTATTGCAATTCCATTTTCTTAGAATTCATCAAATTGATAACCCCTGAGTGTAATTTTTCTTAACCATAAATATCTATTAAGATATGGAAAAATGAAAAATAACTTTTTCTCAACTCTTCAGCTCATCTGCTACTCACTGTCACCCATTCTTTCCTCTCTTCATCTTCAAAATGATTACAGCCACAAACTCCTTGGGGTTTGCTAGGCCTGGTAGGGCTCTACACATGCACCTGCAAACGTTGTGGCACATGACGTCATTGTTTTGCACTGTGGCCTTTGTAAGTGCAAGAGCAAAGCTCCTCCAGGCAATGCAAACCTGGGAATTTCAGCTTCATCTATGCTGTTCCAAAGATGGTACAAAGACTGGGCAGGTGGCGGTAAGAACATGAGGGTCTGGAGAGGTGTGAGGTGAGTATGAAGATTTTGATTATTTTTAACATTTTACATTTATTAGGCCCTTCAGAGACTCCAGGGCATAATAAGGGACATTAAAATTGCAGATAACATCTCTGTGAAAAACCACGCTAGCAGGTGATTTTGAATTTTGCCTGATCTATACTTCTTACACTTCAGTACCTTATCTACTGTAATACCTTGACTACATAAAGTTAAGGGAGACAAAACTTTTTGGAAAAAAACAATAAAAAATGATATTTCTATTCCTATTCATGTGCCAGCCATGAGTATGAGAATAGTCACAGTTCATTGTAATAGTCTGCTTCAATGACATTTGCTAACTTGAAGGCAACTGGGACTTGTGAGAACAATCAGCACACCATTTATCATGCCACACAAAAGCACCAGCATATCTCTTCTTTTACCTAATCATTTTTCATATTGCTCTTTGATTTTCACATTGTACTTTTTTGAATTAGATTTTGACTGGTTAAAAAGCCATGGGAATTTGAGAACTCCTGTAAAGTTTCTTCATTTATTTGCTTGCATCTGCTAGTTAATTCGAACTAATGCATTCAAACTGTTGGTTCACTCCCAAGAGGGCTGAATTAATGTTTTTTTTCCCTTTTTTAATAACAAAGAAAAAAAAACCAAATTGAGCAATTGTAGCTTTTATTCTCAGCTGCTCCACAATCAAGCCCTGTTGATATTCTGAATGCAATTCCATTGACTGTTTTTAAAGTAACACAAATAAAGGTCAAGAAAAATACAAAAATACAAGAGTCATGGAACGTTCGGCTCAGGATACTAGGTATAATCAAGATTAGACCATATATGTATTTAAAATTTATGAATCCAAATTTTTCTTTCTGATTTTCCATGAAGTGTACATGAAAGTTGAAATCTCTGGGCATCTTGTCTTAATATATAATATATGTGTAGTTGAAATCTCTTAATGTAAGAGCTGAGCAAAAAGATTTGTAGTTAAACCTTGCCCAGTAACCATGTTGGTAGTCTATTGCTGCCAGACCAGAGCACTGAAAACGTCCTACTACTTGTGACATCCCAGGAGTTCATAATCCACATCACCCATCAATTTCATAGCAAGACAATTATCTACTTAATATATTTTTGAAAGGGAATTGGATTTAAACCCAGGATTCCAGCAACACAAGGCAACAATGCTAACTACTAGCCATCATGCTGCAATAGTTAAGGACTCTTTAAGTATTTCCTTGATAGAATTCTTGTACACTAACATTTTTTTCTCCTACCATTTTCTCTGTAGTAACTAGTGATGGGCGATTCCCCCGCTTGTTGGGATCAGGAGCCTTGCCCGATCATTTTGTAAACATCAAGATCTGGATCGAGATAACATGAACTTGCATCCAATGAACGAACTCGGGCTTTACAGTTATGGGATGGGGCGATGGGGGGGGTTGTAAAATAAAGAATATAGTTAATATTAAACATTGTCAGTATACTTCCTCGTTCCGCGATGCGTCCTGCAGACTCTGTTAACCTGGCAGCTTCTGCTTCTGAGTCCGATCATTGCTGTGCCCCCGAGTTACAAGGACCTTCCATGACGTCATAGCCATGTGACCAGTCTGGTGTGAATGTTGTACAGACCTTGGCTTACAGACTGGTCACATGGCTATGATGTCATTGAAGGTCCTGTTAACTGAATAATCCCCTCACTGTCAGTCTGCTTCTTGCTCTGTACAGAGTGGTGAAACAGAGCTGACATTTCTCTACCTGTAATTTAATCAAGACTGGGATTAGGGGGTTTAATGGCCAACAATCTTACCCTCACTATAAAGAGAAAATCAATCCAGAACGTTCTATAGATAACAATAATTTTTATTTAGAAACAGAAAATACGATTTAATATATAAAAAAAATCCCATGTGAGGCTACAATTAGAAGCACATAAATTACATCTTATAATATCAAAAAGGTGAACAAGAATAGTATGAGGATATCCAAATTAGCCCTATAATAGGACATCACACCAGTACCTAAGCGCAACAATCCAATTCTATGAAAATTAAAGTCAGAATATATCAAAAACAGTGGGGATTTGTATTAAGTCAAAATGGGATGTCCAAATATACCGCAAACAGCCACTATGTGGTGCTCTAATAGCGTCCACGCACCCAATGCACATTCAATGAGACTGTCTAATTCATATCGTTCAAGACTACAACCACCATCACCCAGACTTACCCATGATTGAGAGTTACCGAGCATAGGTATCAAGGTGCATCCAACCCTGACTCACGTTTCGATTTTGCCTTCAACGGGGGGGCCCCCAGTTGCCTGGTTTTACCTGACTGGCGATCAAAATGTGGTGGGAGCCCACGCATTTTTCTTTTTATTATTTTTTTAAATAATTAAACAAAAAATATAGGCTTTCCTGTATTTCGATTGCCAGCCAAGGTAAAGCCAGGCAGATGGGGGTGGCAGCCCATACCCGTCCGCTTTATCTGCACTGAAAATCAAAAATGCCACAGAGCATTATGTCATCTTTTTAAATTATTTATTTAATTTTATACAACTATATATTGTAGATTTCTAATTTTTTTTTATCAACTCTTGGACTTAGTTGCTTGATCTCATCCGTCTATTCTTAAACTGTTTTGGTAGTATTCCACATAAATTTACAAAGTCCGCAATTTTTTTGTCCACACTTATATGAACCCAAAGTGGACAACCAATTAGAGGGATTCTCACTATTATTTTTTCTATTCTTTTTTTCTACTAGTGTGATCACTAGGGGAAATTTGATTATCAATGGTCCTATTTCTCCTAGAAACAAATTTTACTCCGAAACTCATGATTTTTTTCAAAGTCTCATGCATAGAAAGAATTGGGAAAAATTTCTTTATGACTTTGATCACTTGATAGTAATCACTACTGTAATTTGTAGAAAAAACTACAGGTAATTCACTAATTTGGGTAGTAGTAAGACACTATTTACTTTTCAAGTATTGTTCCTTATTTTTATGGTCAAAACATTATTTGAATAACCCTTTTTCCTAAACCGGTCATTACTGATTTAACATTGTTTATCATATATAATTTGGGAAGTGCAACACCTTTTTGCTCTGACAAAGTCACCAGTGGGGATATTATGTATCATGTGCTTTGGATGGCAACTTGTTGCTAATAACAGTGAATTGCCGGCTATAGGTTTTCTATAAATATTGCATTCAACTAATCTTGTCATCATGTTGGCATTAAGATTGATATCCAAAAATAAAATCATCTGAGCATCATATTGATACGTGAAAAAAAGTATACACGGGTTGCTATTCAAATAGGCAATGAAGTTTTCAATAGTTTTTTCCGCACTACTCCAAACAATTATCAAGTCATCAGTCATCTCAGCAATAATTTCTGATGAAAAGGGGTTTTACTCAGAAAAAAAAATACTCCTCTTTCCACCAAGACATAAAAATGATGGCGAGAGGAGAAAATTTGGCACCCATCGAACAGCCTTGATTTTGTGAATAAAAAACATCCAGAAATATAAAAAAATTGTTTGCAAGGAGAAATTGTGTTACTTCAACAATATAGCTCTGTAAAGTGGGCTTTACACGCTACAACATATCTAACGATGTGTCGGCGGGGTCACGTCGTAAGTGACGCACATCCGGCATCGTTAGTGGCGTAGCGTGTGACAGCTCCGTGCAATTGCGATTGAACGTAAAACCGTTCATCGCATACACGTCGTTCATTTGCTAAAAATTGCACGTCGGGTTGTTCAATGTTCCCGAGGTAGCACACATCGCAGTATGTGACACCCCGGGAACGATGAACAGATCTTACCTGCGTCCTGCGGCCCCCGCTGGCTATGCGGAAGGAAGGAGGTGGGCGGGATGTTTACATCTCGCTCATCTCCGCCTCTCCGCTTCAATTGGCCGGCCGCAGTGTGATGTCGCTGTGACGCCGAACGTCTCTCCTACGCCAGGAAGTGGATGTTCGCCGCCCACATCGAGGTCGTATGGAAGGGTAAGTACGTGTGATGGCAATTAATCGTTTGTGTGACACGGTCAACAAAATGAACGTATCGCACATACGGTGGGGGTGTGTCACATCGCGTATGATATCGTATGCTTAATTGTAAGGTGTAAAGCAGGCTTTAGTCAAAAGAAAATTTGCTATATTTCTGGAGCTGTGTTTTTAATGCTAGCAAGTTATGTGGTATTGACATGTATAAATTTTGGACATCGCATGTCAACCAAGTATAAGTTTTCTCCCATTTTATACATGTGAATATAATACTACCTGTGTTTTGGGATGATTGTCCCTCGTCAGTGCAAAGTATGAGATCTGATCTTGCTGAATGAGAAGCTATAGTGGGGTCTAAGGGGAAATTTTTTCTCCTTGAAGAGAATGACAAATCAATCTGGCTGTCAGTGGGGAGGAGTCTTATAGCTTCAATGCTTTGTACCTATATTGCATTACAGCTATAAGACTCCTGTTACGGGGGCTGTCTGATTATAAAAACCAAAGGGATATCAGACAGTCAGGGTCCACCGTGCAAAGTCTCTGCTGCAGACTATGGCAGAGGATAAGGGGTATCTTGTAATACGGAAGCAGTACTGACACTGATACGTCTCAGTGACACTAGAGCCAATCACGGCGTGTACTGTTAAAGTCACAGCGACTACCGTATTTAGCATTAACGTAAAAGGGATAGGTTAATGAGTGAGGAAGAGTATATAAGTGTGCCGCTGTAAATAGTAGTAGCACAAGTGCAAAGTGCAATACCTCTGTTAAACTCACAGAGGCATATAGTTAGGAAATAAAGCAATTCCTCCCGTATTTGGAGGATGTGTGGTATGGTCTCTGTTAATGATCACAGAGACAAAAGCAGTGAATGTGAAATGGCACCTACTTAGGTCCGTTCCTCTAGTGGTTCCAGGAGACGGACAGCAGCGAAAGCCGCACAAAGCTCCTACCTGCGTTCGCTCCACTAGTGTGCGAGGACACGAACCACTAGATATGGCACCTGCCTAGGTCCACTCCACTAGTGGTGCAAAAGAGACGGACAGCAGCACAAGCCGCACAAAGCTCCTACCTATGTTTGCTCCCCTAGTGTGCGAGGATACGAACAACTGCCGGATGCAGTATAAGGAACGTCACCCTAGCGGCAACGTCCACCTATGAGTAGAATCACAAGACCCAAGCGGACCATGTGCCTCAGGCACCTGCTTATGTCAGCTCCACTAAGATGTAAGGATACGGACCCCAGCCGAAGCTGTAAGGTACAAGAACACTACCCTGCCGGTAGCGCTCACCTAGCATAGACAGAGAGATGCCTAAAGGAACGTGAACAGAGCATCTACTCTCATGCATGAACCAAGAGGACTGAGTGCCGGGCGGCGTGCGTCAGGGTATTATATAGACTCTGTGCCTCATCCAAGATGGAGGACACCAGAGCCAATCCACTGCCAGAACGACAGCAATGACGTCACGCTGGCCTATCACTGAGCAAAGCGTCACAAGCACATGACCAGTGACCAATCAGCATAGAAGGTGTCAGAGACATGTGACCACGTGTCACAAGCTCATGATGACCAGCGGCCAATCAGCTTAGAAGGTGTCAGAGACATGTGACCTCGTGTCAGCGATGATGTCACCTGCACATGTGTAATGGCTCCAAGATAAGACTTAGGGCGGCTTTGCACATTGCGACATTGCAAGCCGATGCTGCGATGTCGCACGCGATTGTCCCCGCCCCCGTCGCAGGTACGATATCGTGTGATAGCTGGCGTAGCGAAAATTATCGCTACGCCAGCTTCACACGCACTCACCTGCCCTGCGACCGTCGCTGTGGCCGGCGACCCGCCTCCTTCCTAAGGGGGCGGGTCGTGCGGCGTCATAGCGATGTCACACGGCAGGCGGCCAATAGCGGCGGAGGGGCGGAGATAGGCAGGATGTAAAACTCCCGCCCACCTCCTTCCTTCCGCATATCCTACGGAAGCCGCAGTGAGGCCGATAGGAGATGTTCCTCGCTCCTGCGGCTTTACACACAGCGATGTGTGCTGCCGCAGGAGCGAGGAACAACATCGGACCGTCGCGTCAGCGTAATTATAAATTACACCGACGCTGCACCGATGATACGATTACGACGATTTTGCGCTCGTTAATCGTATCATCTAGGCTTTACACAGTACGATGTCGCATGCGATGCCGGATGTGCGTCACTTTCCATTTGACCCCACCGACATTGCACCTGCGATATCGTAGTGTGCAAAGCCCACCTAAGTCTCCAGCGCTTGCACATGTGCAGTAGCAAGAAATCCGAACATAGTCTCCAGTGCCACAGCAACCGTAACAACTCCTCACCACTGACAGCCAGATTGATTTGTCAATCTCTGCAAAGAGAAAAGTTTTCCCCTTAGACCCCACTATAGCTTTTCATTCAGCAAGATCAGATCTCATTCTTTGCACTGATGAGGGACAATTATCCTAAAACACCATGTCTGCAAATTGAGGTTCTGACCTAGCATAAATCCTAGGTCATATTAAAAGGCTTGTTAAAGGACCATTTTTGACTTATAGGATTGCTACTTCTAATAGGTGGCACTAGAGTTTGTCTCCTTCCTCCCTGAAGAGACAATTTGAATATTACCCAGAGGAGCATTGCAGCTAAAAGACTCCTAACAACTAACAGCCAGATTGGTTTGTTAGTCTTCACAAAGAGAAAAGTTTTTCCCTTAGACCCCAGTAGAGCTTCTCATTTAGCCAGATCAGATCTCATACTTTGCACTGGCGAGGGACAATCATCCCAAAACACCTTGTTTGCAAATTGAGGTTCTGACCTAGCATAAATCCTAGGTCATGTAAAAAGGCTCATTAAAGGGCCACTTTTGACTTTTAGGATGACTTTTAGGATGACGTTTAGGATACCATTAAAGTCATGATACAAGCAAGATTTTTTTTTTATCATTTCAGTATTTTTTTACACCATTTAAGTATAATAAAAACTATACAAGTTTAGTATCTATGTAATCGTATCGACCTGGAGAATCATACTACCAGGTGAGTTTTATAGTAAAATATATAAAAAACCCAAATAAAATTGCAGAATTTCACTTTATTTTTTATTTCTCCACATTATTTTTTCCTGCATATGATAAAATTAATGGTGTAATTCAAAAGTAAAACTCGTCCTCAAAAAACAAGAAACATAAAAAAGTTATAAACGGTCAAAATGATGCACATTTGTATGAAAATTACTCAGCTTGCTCAACACTGCAAGGTATGGTTGTATTTATGGCGCTGCCACTTTTGAAGGTCTCTCTAAGGTTAGAATCACACTTGCGAGTAACTCACGCGAGTCTCACATCGCATATCCTGGCACAGCCGCACACTCTCTTGACAGGAGCACGTCAGCTGCATGTATTTCTACGCAGCTGAGACGCTAGTGTCTGGAGAGTGTGTGGCTGTGCCGGGTAATGCGATGTGAGACTCGCGTGAGTCACTCGAAAGTGTGACTCCGGCCTAACAATCCTTTTATACCCTAGAATGACACTAATGCAAAGAAATATCCACTATTACATTGTTTCATTATCTTGATGGGGAAGGATTATTTACTGTAAGAGCAATGATATTGTATAATTTCTTGAACATAGTTAAAAAGAATCTGATATTTTCCTTAGTAGAAATGAATCGTTGTTGTTTCAGAGTTTATAATTTTTTTCACTTTATTTTTCACCTTACAATTTATATTTCTATATTTTTATATCGTCCTGAAGAACATTCATTACACCAAGCTCCAATGATTGATCCACATGGCTTTTTTTACTGCACTTGGGCTCTTAAAAAAAAACTAGGCACTTATTTAAGATTCCTTTTCATTTTGATGATTTACAGATATTTCAAGTATTGATCGTCTTTCTTTTATTACATTCTTTTTATCTTTTTCCTTTATGGTATAATACTCAAGCAACATGAAAAGGAACAGAAAATTTGTATAAAAGTTAAAACATAAAGGTGTGATGCGGAGGATTTCTCTCTATATAAGATGTTTGCCGGTAATGACTTGAGAAGGAACAAGCAGCATCTTTGAAAGCTAAGGGTGTTTCTGCACGTAAGTACAGTATGTGTTCTTGGCTTCTCTACAGAGGTTAAAGAGTAATGGAGATACAGGACGGAAATTATATGGCATGTGTCGTCCAGGCGCAGTAGTCTGGAATTCTCACTGCTGTCTGGGTTTTTCTCAGTGTAAATGTCAGGAAGAGAAAAAGCCTGATTCTCATTTATAAGGTGAAGAACAGATAGAAAATTAAAATGCGTACAAGTTCCAGCACACAAGCTGTGAGATTCACACGGCCTTAAAATGATTTTCGTCACATTTGCAATTTGGGTTAATAAATTAATATTTCTGAAAGCTATCTTCTGCTGCAGAATATGTAGGACAAACTCCGACTTTGTGAACCCTGAATTTTGTTATTAGACAAATATCCTATTAGTAGATTGTCGTTATTTATTAGTAACATCTTATCCCTTACATTTAATAAAGTGATGAACAAATTGGTTTCATGAGAATCAATTTCGTGTCTGATTTTAAAAAAATTGATGGACCCAGTGAATTTAATTAATTTGCTATTCATTTTACACATCCTGAAAAAAAATAACCAATGCTTTTTGACACGATGCAGGAAATTGCCTCAGCTAGAGAAGGCTTTTATGACTTTGTGTATGAACGGGCAAAGTCACAATAGTAATGAGGTGACTGGGAATCGGGACTCCTAGCTGCAGGAGTACTTAAGTGTTCTGATCTCAGGGGTACTCTTGATGGTGGCGAGGTCTGGACCACCAGCATAACCCTAACTCCCAAAAAGCCCTGATACACCAAGATAGCATACAATAGTGCTCCAGAAGCTGAAACACCATGCTCCAAGACCAGTATTGCTTTCAATATATTCGGCATGGATAAACAAAATCCTCCATCTTTTTATGGGAGGAGGCGGCTGTGATAGGTCTTCAGTAAACTGAGACCCCAGGAACAACTCACAGGCTAGCAGTAATTATCTCCTAGCAGATGGATCACCAGTGAGCACAAAACTGGTTGACGCCCAGCTCTTACTATACATCACAGAAATACCTGATGGCCTCTCAGAGTCCAAAAATGCCATGACATCTGTTGCGTATAGAGCAGCCCGCAAACCTTTTAATAATGATGTGCAGCTTATCACTAGAGATGAGCCACCCCCCTGGTGTTTGAGTTCGGTTCGGTTCGATGAACGACGGGTGTGTTATGCGAACGTTCGACAAACACCTTCGAACCCCATTGAAAACAATGGCAGGCAAACACAAACACATACAAACACATTATACATATACACAAACAGTAAATAAACATTGCCATTATACTTACAGGTCCCCGTAACGCGTCCTGCAGACTCTGTCTCCCGCCGCTTCTCCTTCCGATCATTGCTGCATCCTCACGATAACGAGAACTGATGATAGGACCTTCCATGACGTCATAGCAATATCATGTGACCAGTCACGTGTGTATTATCTCATTGGCTACTGTCACGTCCCCACCAGAGTCCGCTCCTGCGACTTCTGCTCCGATCGCCAGACGACGCCATGTTCCCACTTTGGATAGTGCTGGTGATGGGAGAGGAGTTGGTGCCCGTGGCTCTGCGGAGCACAGGCTCCGCTCATCCACTAGGCTGGGTTTCCCTGGAACCTGCAGTACCACTGGCTGACTGTAGATGACGTGTGTTTTCCAGCTAAAGTTGCCAACATTCACCTGCAGCCAATGGGAAGACACCAGACCCTTCTTATTCCCCCTCCTGTCACATGACCACTGCCAGGGATAGTTCTGTACTCCTGGCTCATGTGCAGGTTAGTATGTTGATGCCTATGCGCTGACCTTTGCTTGTTGTTTGACTACCCTCCTGCCTGTCGTTTTTTTGTACCTTGCTGCCAGTTCTGGATTTGACCTCTGCTTTGTCTCCTCACTACGCCTTTCCCTGCCGATTCTGTTCCTGTTTAGCATCTCCTGGTTATTGACCCTGCCTCACGACCACTGACTACAGCCTACCACAGCAGCTACAGAACTACAAGGCTCAGCATACTCCATCCAGGACTGTATGCAGGAGTTTTTTGCCTTCCAAAAACATGACGTGGGCTTCGCCATATTGTTGTATGCTAGCCAGGTACAGCAGGCAGCTATAGGCTGCCCCCAACCCCCAGCTGCCTATTTGTATCCGGCTGGGAACCAAAAATATAGGGAAGCCCTATTTTTTTTAATTATTTCATGAATTTCGTGAAATAATTAAAAAAAAAAATGACGTGGGCTTCGCCCAATTTTTGTGCCCAGTCAAGTACAACTAGGCAGCTGGGGATTGAAATCGGCAGTGCAGGGTGCCAAAGCTTTGTGGGCACCGCAGCTGCGAATTGCAGTCCACAGCCGCCCCAGAAAATGGTGCTTTCATAAAAGCGCCATCTTCTGGCGCTGTATCCAACTCTTCCAGCTACCCTGGTGACGGGTGACTTGCTGGGTAATAATGGGGTTAGGGATAGCTGTATATTATTAACTGGCCCTAAGCCCGAAATTCATGGCATCACGCCAAGATTAGATAAGGCCACCATGAATTTCTAGTACAGATAAAAAAACCACAACACACAGAAAAATATTTGTATTAGAAATTAAATACAATACAATTAGTGACTCTATCTTTATTGAAATAAAGAACCCCCCTCCAAAGTAATCCTGAGTCAAGGGTCAAGCGCCGTCCAATCTGGATCCAATATCATCTGATCAGTTTGCTGGAAGGCAAAGCGATCAGATGATGTGTCAGGTTCAAGGGCCTGAATCAAATGACACATCAGCTGATTGTATAAACGGCTTTTATACAATCAGCTGATGCATCAGTGCAAAAAAAAACAAAAAAAAAACTACACACTTCTGTGCAGACTGCTGTCCGACGGCATCAGCTGATAGTTCAGGCGGCCGGGCGGTAAAAAGCCGGCCTCACTGCTCGACTTATAGTGTCAGCTGATTCCGTCAGGTGACCACATTTGCTGATAATCGCCAGGTCTGAGAGAGAGAGAAGAGAGAGAGGAGAGAGAAGTGAGAGAGGAGAGAAAAGAGAGAGGAGACAGAAGAGAGAAAGGAGAGAGAAAGGAGAGAGAGGAGAGAGAGAGGGGAGAGAGAGAAGAGAGAGAGAGGAGAGGGAGGAGAGAGAGGAGAGGGAGGAGAGAGAGGAGAGAGAGGGAAGAGAGAGAGATGAGAGAGAAGAGAGAGAGAAGACAAAGAAGAGAGAGAAAATAGAGGAAAGGGAGATAGAAGAGAGAGAGAGAAGAGAGAGAGAGGAGATAGAGAGAAGAGAGAGTGAAGAGAGAGAGCGAGAGGCGAGAGAGAGGAGAGGGAGGAGAGAAAGGAGAGAGAGAAGAGAGAAAAGAGAGAAGAGAGAAAAGAGAGGAGAGAGAGAAGAGAGAGAGAGAAGAGAGAGATGAGAGAGAGGAGAGAGAGAGGAGAGAGAGATAGAAGAGAGAGAATAGAGAGAGAGAGACACGCAGGCACTACCACCCCATCATCGTCACCGAACACACCCTTACACTACCGCACTCGTCAACACCGAACACACTCCGACACTACCGCACACATCAACTTCCCCACACACACCCAGGCACTACCGTCCCCATCGTCATCCCCTCACACACCCCGGCGCTACCGCACTCATCATCATCTTCATCGCACACACCCCGGCACTACTGCACACATCAGCATTCCCGCACACACCCCGGCACTACCGCACTCATCATCATCCACGCACACATGCAAGCACTACCTGAGTGAAGTCTCTGTTGACAGCGCGGCTCACTTCAGTTGTTGCGTGCAGCTGACACAGAGCGGTCGTGTTCTATGGCGCTCCTTGTCAGCTTCATGTAGAAGAGCTGAAAGAGTTGTGTGGATTATGCCGGGCCTGGATGGGTGTTTGGGGATTAATAAAGTGGTAAATGAGGGGGTTTTTTGTCTTTTATTCCAAATAAAGGATTTTTCGGGTGTATGTATTTACTTTCACTTACAGGTTAATCATGGAAGGTATCTCGGGGAGACGCCTGCCATGATTAACCTAGGACTTATTACCCTGATTGCCACCGCACCAGGGCAATTCGAGATAAGTCGGGTAGAGTCCCAGGACTGTCGCATCTAATGAATGCGGCAATTCCGGGCGGCTGCTGGCTGATATTGTTTGGGTGGTGGGCTTCCCATAATGTGGCGCTCCCCATCCTGACAATAACACAATACCAGCCTTCAGCCGTGTGGCTTTATCATGGCTGGTATTAAAATTTGGGGGGACCGCAGCTTTTTTTTTTTTTTAATTATTTTTTTATTTTAGTGCACGATATAGACCCGCCCGCCTGTGATTAGTTGCAGTGAGACAGCTGTCACTCAGCGTGGGGATGTGTCTGACTGCAACCAATCATGGGCGCCGGTGGGCGGGGAAAGCAGGGAATACCAGATTGAATAATGAGCGGCAGCCATTTTCAAAAGAGGAAAAGCTGCCGGAGCTTTGTGACAGCCGTGCAGCTGATCGGTGAGTAGGAAAGAGAGAGGGATTGTACTTGGGACACAGGACGCATGCAAATACACAACGTGCGCACATAGCCTTTCTGTGAAAAGCCACGCTTTTGGTGATCGAATCGTTATCGAACCGTAACTCGAACGGTTGAATGTGAAGCAGATCGTTAGAGTTCGTCAAACGACTCGAACACCGACCAAAACAACTCAAATTTGAAATTGGCAATTAGTTCGATTCGAACATCGCTCATCTCTATTTATCACATCACATGTTATAGCTCAGCTACAACTTATTATAGGATATCACAAAGTGTTCACATCTAGTGATGAGCGAGTATGCTTGTTACTACTCGGTACTCGCACGAGTATCAATGTACTCGGGCTACTCGGCGGGGACCGAGTAATCTCGCGATACTCGTGCTGTACTCGTGGTCTTCATGTTGGCGCTCTTTTTACAGCCATCCCTTATGCAGGGATTGGCTGGCAGACCACTGCAATGCCACAGCCCTGTTGTGGAATTGCAGTGATTGGCCAGCCCGCACAGCGTGACCGTGCCTTTAGCCCGACACTTCCCCGCTCGGCTACGGCACCTCCCGCACTCCACTCCGCGTGTATATATATATATGCACGCTTACACACACACGCACGTTTTTTTTTTTAATTTACAGTTTTCTGGTTTCTACATGCTGCCGGGGGTGATTTCACAAAAATACTCGGGTCTCCCATAGGATAACATTGGGCTCGGTGCTTGGGCCGAGAACACGAGTATCTTGGGATGCTCGGCCCGAGCCTCGAGCACCCGAGCTTTTTGGTACTCGCTCATCACTATTCACATCCTATTATACCCTATATATGGTGGAGGTCTCAAGAGTTGGTAGCATCAAATGCGATATGGTAAGCATACTAGGCTCAAACTCTGCTACCAACGTGAACCAGGTGTCATTGCTGTGCTCTGATTCTCTCTCAGGTGAGAATCAGTGCCCAGGTGCGAAGAAGATGGAAAGATCACTTTCTCCATCTTCCCCCTCTCTGCATTTATCACATTTCACTCAGCTAACATTAGTGCAGCACGAGGTTTCACACACTCCCATAGACTTGCGTGGATGCACATGATCCAAGACTCACTGCCAATCACAGCATGCTGCAATTATTTTCTCATGCCAAATCAGTATGAAAAAACAATCGTAGATCTGCTCTGCCTCATTGACTAGCATTGCTCCTAGGGCAAAGCAAGGATTTCTTCCTATTCATATGCTTGATTGACAGCAGCCTAAAAGCTGATGCAGAAAATAAAGTGCAACAACCATTTTGGGCTGTATCTTTTTACTAAAAGATTCACACAACTTACAGCTTTGCAATACTAATAGGAAAATTAAAATACCAAAAACACAGAAAAAAGTTTAAGGATAGTGTGTGCACCAAAATACCATTGAAGAATGGTTATCATGGTTAACCTAGCCATATACAGTGTGTCCACCCATATCCTGTCCACCACCATTAACTTGAGAATGGCTGCAGCTATTAGCATAGAAGTGGTGTCTAAGTATAGTAAAGTAGCCATGCGCTATGCAATGAAACTACCTATTGCGCCACCTGGAAAACAACAGAGTTAGCATTTTTATCTCAAAAATGGAACGAGAAAGAGAAAATAAGTGAATTATAAAGTTGTAGGGCATCATCAATTCAATACGAATCGACACCTTGCATACAGAAATGCTATGATTAGAACGTGTAAAACTCACAAGGCTGCGGACGTGAAGCGATACCTCATGGAGACGTTCCTACAAGTCATTTGGTATGATGGCTGCGTGGAGTGGCCTCCACGCTCACCTGACCTGAACCCATCGGACTTCTTTCTGTGAGGTCACATCAAACAGCAGGTGTATGCGACCACTCCACCAATATTGTAGGACCTACGATGATGTATCACAGATGCTTGTGCAAATGTGTCACCTACCATATTGCACAACATGAAGCAAGATGCAGTATGCTGTGCAGAGTCCAGATGTGCATTGCAGCTGACGGTAGCCACTTTGAGCATCAAACTTAAATGAGCGCCATATGCGTGACCAGCATTCAATGTTTTTTGGGGGTCATGGTTTCATTGCGTTGCGCATGGCTACTTTACTATACTTAGACACCACTTCTATGCCTATAGCTGCCACCGTTCTCAAGGTAATGGCGTTGGACAGGATATGGGTGGACACACTGTATATGGAGGTCACTTTGACGAAACTAAAGCCATATTTGTGTAAAAGAGCTTCAAAAAGGTTGGATTCTGACGTAGGAGACTTCAGAGTGCTATACACTGAATGCACAATTATGCTATAGGGCAATCTAAAAGATTAATAAACCTGAACCTAAATATTTAAGAAAGTAAAAGTGGGATTTTGTCTTTCTTAGGAGAATATGTATGTGGGTATATTTATTGGGCAACTATTAGTGTGCAGAATTATTATCCAACTGAGAAACAACAAAATGAAAAAAGTGAGAATAATAACCAAACAACTTAAAAGGTAAAAAAACACCATTTTGACATTTGAAAAAATATTGGTAATCAATATACTGTAGATGATCGAATATATTTCAGTGGAATTGAATTTACACAAATTTTACAAAATTCCACATTTGCCAAATTGAGAATTTTATGTAACTCAAAAATATATCAGTAACCAGTAAAGGCTCCCGTCTTTTTTATAAAAAAGGCAATTAGTCTTCCATCTATGAAGTCCGTCAGTTTCTTAATCTGTTCAGAGTCAGGTTTACTGTTTTTCTTTATCTGTAAATTTCCAATTTAAGAAGTACCCCCAAGTTCTTAACATGGTTTAGGCAGGGGTGTATCCAGGGGGGTAGCGAGACATTTGCCCTGGTCACAGTCAGCAGGGGGGCACCTTCATACCCCTTGATGCGGTGGTCTGAGGTGGCTCCCTGGCGGCTGCATTTTACTGCCCCCTTAACTGGGATTAAGCAATATTCTGAGCCAGCTGCCAAGCTGCCAAATGGCACACAGAATGTGTAGTGCGTCAACTCTCAATGATTAATTGTACTTGCTTTTTTCAGATGGGAGTACAACTGAAGCCCTGACCATCAACACTTCCAGGTCAGAGCAACATCAGCAGTGCAATCTGGTCATTTAATGATGATGCTAACGTTACTTGCCAGGTCGGCAAAGCTGCTAACAGCACTCGTGGTAAGTACTCAAGTGTATTTGAAAGCACTGAAGATTTATAGTAATTGTGGAGTGAGGAGGGTTTATTTGAGGATAAAGTTTGGGAAGAGAAGAGGGGATGAGTGCTGACTCAGAAGGAAGAGAGAATAGGGAGTGAGTGGGAGGAATTTGAGGACACAATTTGGGATGTGGGGAACGGGATGGGTGCACACAATATTGAATTCTTAACTCTCTAATTGCCAGGTTAGTAACAGGGGTGTTTGATAGATGCCTCCCCATTACTAACCCCTGGGTTAGGGCAAACTGTGAATTCATAACTGACATCAACCCCAAAAAATATACCCTGATTGCCACTGTACCAGGGCACTTGGAAAGTCCTAGGTAAAGTGCCAGAATGAAAACATGAATGTGCCACTTCTGGGGCGGTTGCAGGCTGCTATTTTTAGGATGGTAGGAGCCAAATATTCATGGACTTTTCACCCTGTTAAAACTAGCCCTGAGCTCTCTGCTTTACCTTGGCTGGTTATAAAAACTAGCAGGGACCACAATACATATTTTTTTTTAATTATTTTGATAACTAGCCAATCTAAAGCTGACAGCTGAAGGTTGAAGCATGCAGACATCTGTTTTACCTATGCCAATTATCAAAAAAGGCAGGAGCCACTGTCTTTTTATTTTCTAATCTTCATTGTTGAAAGCAGCCGATGCATGAAATACAGCTTATTGATTGGCTGCACTGCTACTTTTCAAAAAACTTTATTAATATACTAACAACATCCAAACAACAAACTCAGACACAGATTTTTTTTTTTTAATTCCGTGTTTGGGTCTGAGTCCTGGACACACGAAGGATTGGCCAAAACAGAAATAAAGATATAAGAACTGGCACAGATGTCATAGCAGCATCAAGTCTAATTCTGGGCTGTGATAATTTTAATACTCTAAGAAAATGTCATCCAATCGCTTAGGTGTACAACATTGTATTCTTTAGGTTTATTTTCCACTCTTTCTTGATGTTTTATAGCAAGTTATCTGAAGCAAGACACAGTTATTAAACCTCTATTATATAAAAATTCTGAAAATGTTTAGATTATTATCACTGGAGATCTACTACTAAAGCTTTGGTATACGGTAAGATACGGAAACAATGTGGATCTACCTGTTGATTAGTGTCCTCAAGAGGAATATGGCAACTACTTATTATGGCCATGTTAGATCTTTTTTCTTTTGTTTTCCCTGATGATCTTCAGCTTTATTCTGCACTTTAGGCACTATATAGCTATTTGGCTCTTTTGGCTTTGTTGAGAGATACTGCATTACTACCTTAATAAGCTTTGTCTACAATTGATGTTAAAATTGTCATATCTGAAATGGGCAATGAAATATAAAGCGAAAATCATCCCTTAGCAAGGCATGTGCAGCCAGTTTTATTGTGCCCTCTGGTGCACTGTGCTGGGACAGAACATTTTGATATATTTTGTACCAGCACATATATTGCATTCAATTCAAAGACTCCAGTTCACCAAATAATATCATGTTACTGCAGGAAAATGGCAAAACATAAAACTAAACCAACACAGTCAAATATAATTATTATATTTAGCATGCATGGAAAAAGAATTGGTCCCTTGATACACAAAATTCAACAAATTTTTCTTTGTACTAAACACTGTTTTACAGTACTTGCTGGTTCAAGTGTGTTTGCAGAAACCCTACAGAGTTCATTATTAACCCACCATGTAGTCTACACAAACAATAAAACTGTGTCTGTGATCACTGGCATTGGTAAATTTCATTTTTCTTACAGACCTTATTTACTTACAAAAATGTTTGTCAATTAGCCTATATATGACAAATATTTAAAGATTGAAGACCGATAAATTAGGAAAAAACATTCACTCACTTTCATTTTTTGTTCTGGATAATTTTATCAAGTTAAAAGTTACATAAATTTCTTACTGTGAATATCATCTTTCAGATATTTCCTTTTATTGTGCTATTTACAATATAACATTAGTATATGTCATTGGAGGATTACCCCTTAATAATATTTGACGTACAAGATAGGTCATATGCCGGCTCCCTGATGTTGATGCTGGCTGACAAGCCAAGCACAAATCTTTACAAGCAGATGATGGCTGTGATAATCAGCCATCATCTGCCACTAACAACTGCGGGTGAATCGGAGCTCCTCTTGGCTGCAAGCCTGTTAAATGCTGCTTTCAGTCTGTGACAGCGGGATTTACAGCGCACCAGCAAGGGGGAAAACTATTCTAATGTCTCGTCAACATTCCCAGGATGCCATTGCAAGATGCTGATGCGGTGCCGCTACACCCAGGGGTTTGCTGTATAACCCAGTGCTTGTCATGATGGTCCTCTTGTGAAAACTAGCCCCTGGATTGCGGTCGTAGGCAGTGTCAGACTGGCTATTGGAGGAATCTCCAGTAATGCCAGGCCTGGATTCAGGTACTTGCATTGCACTCCGGAGCTCTCACCTGAGCTCCGTAGTGCAGCCGAGACTGTACCGCGAATGCAGAGTGATTGATTCCCCGGTGATTGCGGTTCAGTTCATGTCAGCTGCAGACAGGCCAAGGTGATCTCCGGTGCTCTCACCTGAACTCCGAAGATCACCCCAGCCTCTCTGCAGCTGATATGAACTGAACTCTCGCGGTACAGTCTCGGCTGCACTACAGAGCTCAGGTAACAGCTCCGGAGTGCTTTGCAGGTACCTGAATCCAGGCCTGGCATTACTGGAGATTCCTCCGGTAGCCAGTCCGACGCTGGTTGCTGGAGACCGAGAATTTTGCTATATACAGTTATACTGTGGTACTACTCTTAGTGATTGGCAATCACTACCATGCTTGTGTGCTCAGTACTCGAATCAAGTCTGATGGAGCGTCCAACCTGTTTGCTTTGAGTACCAAGAACCTGAGCATGGTAGTTCTCACTCATCATTAATTGCTCTATCTAAAGCACAGGCGATCAGATTATCGTAAATTCAGGTCTCAGGAGAAGCATTGTTGTATCTAATCAAATATGACATTTATATAACATGGATCAACTGTGTTCCCATATTATGTTCTCTAGAACGCCTAATGAGAACTTGGCTAAATTCCTCCTTCATTGAAATGGAGTACAGGTTAAAAAAATCTCAGATGAGGGGAAAGTTTTGGTTTTTTTTTCCCTCACTAATATATGATAGCTAGTGATGAGCGAGCATGCTTGTAACTACTCGGTACTCGCACGAGTATCGCTGTACTCGGGCTGCTTGGCGGGGACCGAGTAATCTCGCGATACTCGTGCTGTACTCGTGGTCTTCATCCCTGCATGTTGGCGCTCTTTTGAGAGCCAGCCCTCATGCAGGGATTGGCTGGCAGACCACTGCAATGCCACAGCCCTGTTAGTTGTGGAATTGCAGTGATTGGCCGGCCTGCACAGCGTGACCGAGCCTTTATACCGGCCGGCGCGCTGTGCTCTGCTCACAGCTATCCAGACAGTGAGTGCAGGGAGAGTGTCGCTGATTCAGGGAAAGCTTTGCGGCCCTTTATAGCTTTTTCAGTTGCAGGGCTGCAAACAGTGTGACCAAAAGTCCTTCTCAGGACTATTCTAGTTGTATACAGGCAGGCAGGGTATAGCCAGGTCGGAGTACAGTAGCAGAGTCCTTCTCAGGACTATTGTTGCTATATACAGGCAGGGTATAGCCAGGTCTGAATACAGGCTAGTGACCAGAAGAGTCCTTGTCAGGACTATTGTACCAGTATACAGGCAGGCAGGCAGGCAGGGTATATATAGCCATTCCTAGTGGTGACCGTATACCAGCCTTCATCATATCTGGGGCTGGTGTACACAGTCTAAAACAGTCCAGATAGTGTCTGACTTGTCTGTAATTGTCGCTCCCCAAAAAAACCTGTTAGGTTCTTATTGCGTCCGTGCTTGGTTTTTAAAACCGCACGTGTGTGCCTGTCGGTGGCAGCGTACAGGTGCACTTGTGTGCAATTTCCACAAACTTTGATATAACGCACAAGTAGTGAATATACACGTCAGCACAGCATTGCAAAATGAGCAAGGGCATTGGCAAGGAACAAGGAAGTGGACGTGATGGTGGTGCAGGCAGAGGCCGAGGTCATGGGCAAGCTCTAATTTCGCCACAACAAAGGGCCACATCTAGTCGCTCGCACGTCCTGTCCCAAATTCTTGGGGACCACAGCAGTACACCGCTCTTGAACCAAGACCAGTGTCAACAGGTTGTTAGTTGGATAGCAGATAATGCTTCCAGTCAGATTGGCACCACCACAAACACTCTGTCTTCCACACGGTCAAGTGTCAGTAGCCGTGATACTGCACCGCACATTTCTGAACCTGATCCTCCTTCCTACCACCAGGCTGAGTACACGTCCTCCTCGGACATTAATGATCCCACACTTGGACACTCGGAAGAGCTGTTCACGTTTCCATTCACACATTCTGGCCTCTCGCCAGCTCATATTGAAGTGGGTCATGAGGAGATCGTCTGTACAGATGGCCAAATATTTGAGCAGCCACGTTCTCACGAAGTTGGCAACGTGTCTCAACAAGTGGTGGACGATGATGAGACACAATTGTCAGGAAGTCAGGAGGAGGAGCAGGGTGCGGAAGAGGAAGACGACGTGGTGGATGATCCAGTAACTGACCCAACCTGGCAGGAGGATATGCAGAGCGAGGACAGCAGTGCACAGGGGGAGGGAGGCGTAGCATCACAACAGGCAGTAAGAAGCAGGGTGGTGGCCCCAGGCAGAAGTCAGGCAACCGTTCCCCGGAACAACACGACGACACAAGGTGCCTGTACAAATGTTAGGTCTTCCCGAGTCTGGCAGTTTTTTAAGTTGGATCCAGATGATTCAAAAAAGGCCATTTGCAACACCTGCCGTGCCAGCATCAGCAGGGGTACCAAAACTAGCAGCCTGACCACCACCAGCATGATCAGGCACATGTCAGCCAAGCACCCGACTTTGTGGGAAGTACAACAGAGTCGAGGAGCAGTGCTTGCTGATGTCACTGCTACGTCTTCGCTGGTTGTGCATGCGAGCCAATCCCCTGTCCATGCTGCCTGCGAACAAGCCTCCTCCACTCCTGCACCTGCAGTTGCCTACGCAGAAAGAACACCATCATCAAGCACGTCCTTGTCCCAGTGCAGCGTTCAGTTATCCATTCACCAAACCTTTGAACGCAGGCGCAAATACACTGCCAACACCCCACATGCCACAGTTCTAAATGCTAACATTTCGCGACTGCTTGCGCTGGAAATGTTGCCTTTTAGGCTGGTGGAGACAGAAGCATTCCGTGAACTGATGGCGGCAGCTGTCCCACGTTACTCGGTCCCCAGCCGCCACTATTTCTCCCGGTGTGCAGTCCCCGCGTTGCATAACCACGTGTCACAAAACATCACACGTGCCCTGAACAACGCTGTTTCACCCAAGGTCCACCTAACCACAGACACGTGGACAAGTGCTTGTGGGCAAGGCCGCTACATCTCGTTGACGGCACACTGGGTTAATATTGTGGAAGCTGGGACCCAGTCTGAGCGAGGGACGGAACACGTCCTTCCCACACCAAGGTTTGCAGGCCCTACCTCAGTCAGTGTTTCACCCACACTCTACAGCTCCGGAATGTCATGCTCTTCAGCCTCCTCCTCCTCCTGCGCATCCTCATCCACTGTACCCTCCACACCAGTCACAAGCTGGAAGCACTGCAGCACTGCCTCGGCGAAGCGGCAATAGGCTGTGCTGAAGCTAATCTGCATAGGTGACAAACCCCACAATGCAGAAGAGCTGTGGACAGCTCTGAAACAGCAGGCAGATCACTGGCTCACACCTCTGAACCTAAAGCCAGGAAAGGTCGTGTGTGACAATGGCCGGAACCTGGTGGCGGCTTTGAGGCGAGGCCAGCTGACACATGTTCCATGCGTGGCCCATGTGCTCAACCTCGTGGTTCAGCGGTTTCTAAAGTCATACCCAGAGCTGTCTGATCTGCTGGTAAAAGTTCGCCGCCTGTCTGCACATTTTCGAAAGTCACCTACTGCTTCAGCCGGCCTTGCCGGCTTTCAGCGCAGTTTGCATCTTCCGGCTCACAGACTGGTGTGTGATGTCCCCACACGTTGGAATTCAACTCTGCACATGTGGGTCAGGATATGTGAGCAGAAGAGGGCAGTTGTTGAGTACCTGCATCACCTAAGCCGTCGGGAAATGGGTCAAACTCCACACATAACACCTGAGGAGTGGAGATGGATGTCAGACCTATGTACCATCCTCCAAAACTTTGAGGACTCCACCAAGATGGTGAGTGGTGATGACGCCATTATTAGCGTCACCATACCGCTACTCTGCCTTCTAAAACGGTCTCTGCTGAAAAACAAACATGATGCATTGCAGGCGGAGCGCGATGAGTTGCAGCAAGAAACAGTAGTGGGTGTGGGTGATGATAACACACAGCCCAGCCTCGTCTCATCACAACGTGCAGTGGAGGACTATGACGAGGAGGAGGATGAAGACATGGAGCAACTCTCCGGCCAAATTGAGGATATGACATGCACACCAGTCATATCCTCGGTTCAGCGTGGCTGGCCAGAGGACAGGGTAGATGAGGAGGAGGAGGAGGAGGACAGCATGTTCAGTCATCTTGTTGGTCAGGCTACTGAAGTCCTGGCTGTTAAGAGTCTGGCGCACATGGCTGACTTTATGGTAAGCTGCCTGTCTCGTGACCCTCGCGTTAAGAACATCTTGGCCGACAATCATTACTGGTTGGTAACACTTTTAGACCCACGCTACAAGGAGAACTTTTTGTCTCTTATTCCCGTGGAGGAGAGGTCAACCAAAATGCAGCAGTTCCGGAAGGCCATAGTCACGGAAGTAGGCAAAGCATTCCCCTCACAAAACGCTATCGGCATAGGTCAGGAATCAGTGGACAACCGAGGCGTACAGCCGAGAGAGGCACAAGTCCAATCCGCCAGAGGTAAGGGAACAGTCTTTAAGATGTGGGACAGTTTTCTCAGCCCCTCACGTACCACAGCCCCTGAGGTGCGGGGTAGTGCCACAAGAAATCCTAAGTTTGCCCAGATGCTGAAGGAGTACCTTGCAGATCGAACAACTGTACTCCGACATTCCTCTGTGCCTTACAATTATTGGGTATCCAAGCTGGACACGTGGCATGAATTGGCTCTCTACGCCTTGGAAGTCCTGGCCTGCCCTGCCGCTAGCGTTTTGTCAGAGCGTGTTTTTAGTGCCGCAGGTGGAATCATTACAGATAAACGCACCCGCCTGTCAACTGAAAATGCTGACAGGCTGACTCTGATCAAGATGAACAAGGGTTGGATTGGGCCAGACTTCACCACACCACCAGCAAATGAGAGCGGAATTTAAAGTTTGCCATGTACCTCCACTCACCCATGGGTACACACTTCTGGACTTTGGATAATCACTGGACTGCTCCTCCTTCTCCTCATGCGCCACCATGATGACCGTTACAAATTGCAATACTTAGGCCTTTGTTTCAGGTATACCCCCAGTGGTAAATTTTTTCGCCCATTCTTTGCAGAATGGACATTACAACGACAGGAGACCTGCTCCTTTGCAATGGGAACAATGTTTTGAGGCCCTCATGCACGTCTCTACCCAGGGACAACGTGGAGCCTCCCAATTTTTGGCTGCCCTGCCTAAGGGCTATACTATAATACACCCACTTCCTGACAATGGACACTTAATGTTTTGAGGCCCTCATGCACGTCTCTACCCAGGGACAACGTGGAGCCTCCCAATTTTTGGCTGCCCTGCCTAAGGGCTATACTATAATACACCCACTTCCTGACAATGGACACTTAATGTTTTGAGGCCCTCATGCACGTCTCTACCCAGGGACAACGTGGAGCCTCCCAATTTTTGGCTGCCCTGCCTAAGGGCTATACTATAATACACCCACTTCCTGACAATGGACACTTAATGTTTTGAGGCCCTCATGCACGTCTCTACCCAGGGACAACGTGGAGCCTCCCAATTTTTGGCTGCCCTGCCTAAGGGCTATACTATAATACACCCACTTCCTGACAATGGACACTTAATGTTTTGAGGCCCTCATGCACGTCTCTACCCAGGGACAACGTGGAGCCTCCCAATTTTTGGCTGCCCTGCCTAAGGGCTATACTATAATACACCCACTTCCTGACAATGGACACTTAATGTTTTGAGGCCCTCATGCACGTCTCTACCCAGGGACAACGTGGAGCCTCCCAATTTTTGGCTGCCCTGCCTAAGGGCTATACTATAATACACCCACTTCCTGACAATGGATACTTAATGTTTTGAGGCCCTCATGCACGTCTCTACCCAGGGACAACGTGGAGCCTCCCAATTTTTGGCTGCCCTGCCTAAGGGCTATACTATAATACACCCACTTCCTGACAATGGACACTTAATGTTTTGAGGCCCTCATGCACGTCTCTACCCAGGGACAACGTGGAGCCTCCCAATTTTTGGCTGCCCTGCCTAAGGGCTATACTATAATACACCCACTTCCTGACAATGGACACTTAATGTTTTGAGGCCCTCATGCACGTCTCTACCCAGGGACAACGTGGAGCCTCCCAATTTTTGGCTGCCCTGCCTAAGGGCTATACTATAATACACCCACTTCCTGACAATGGACACTTAATGTTTTGAGGCCCTCATGCACGTCTCTACCCAGGGACAACGTGGAGCCTCCCAATTTTTGGCTGCCCTGCCTAAGGGCTATACTATAATACACCCACTTCCTGACAATGGACACTTAATGTTTTGAGGCCCTCATGCACGTCTCTACCCAGGGACAACGTGGAGCCTCCCAATTTTTGGCTGCCCTGCCTAAGGGCTATACTATAATACACCCACTTCCTGACAACGGACACTTAATGTTTTGAGGCCCTCATGCACGTCTCTACCCAGGGACAACGTGGAGCCTCCCAATTTTTGGCTGCCCTGCCTAAGGGCTATACTACAATAGACCCACTTCCTTCCAATGGGCAATTCAGGTTTACAGGCCCTCATGCACGTCTCTATCCAGGGACAACGTGGAGCCTCCCAATTTTTGGCTGCCCTGCCAAAGGGCTATACTACAATAGACCCACTTCCTTCCAATGGGCACTTCAGGTTTACAGGCCCTCATGCACGTCTGTATGCAGGGGCATTGGTGAACCTCACAATTTTGGACTGCCCTGGCAAAGGAAAATACTACAAAGACTCACTTCCTCAAAATGGGCACATTAGACTCAAGAGGCCTTCATGTACGTCTCTTCTCAGGGACATTGGAGTGCCACACAATGTTTTCACGTAAAATCTTTCATGTATTAATCTCAAAAAGTAACATACACCAGCTCTATCTCACTATTGGGTATGTGCCCTTAACATTTCCGCCATGAAAAATCATTTTGGGGTCATTTTGGAAGGTTTTCTGGTGAGTCCGTAAAAATGGCGTAAAACGCGGACAAAATTGTTCACAGCTGTGACTTTTCAGTGATAAATGCTTCAAGGGGACTTCCCCATGCTGTTGCCATGTCATTTGAGCTCTCTTCTGAGACCTTTGTGACATTTTTAGGGTTTCTCCATGCTGCCGGGGGGTCATTTCACAAAAATACTCGGGTCTCCCATAGGATAACATTGGGCTCGTTGCTCGGGTCGAGTACACGAGTATCTTGGGAGGCTCGGCCCGAGCTTCGAGCACCCGAGCTTTTTAGTACTCGCTCATCACTAATGATAGCTTAGAAAAGCAGTTAGATACCAGATACAAATACTGCAGCCTTACTCGGGTTTAATAACAGCAGGGATACTTCTTTTCAATATTCAATATTTGATCATTTGAAATTCCAGTATTCATTATGGTTCACAATTTGCAAAGTACCTTCTCTAATGTTAAACATTAAAATATTGCCCAGTGGCTCCATACATAAGGAGCAGACCAAAGTACTTCAAAGTAGCCACCTTTTGCTTTGATTACTGCTTTGCACACTCTTGATACAAGTAAAATATATCTTTGTACCGTGTTAGCCAGTAGAGATAAAAAAATTTGTTTAAAAGAACAGAGAGTCCTCAGTGGTTGATACCTTTTAATGGCTAACTGAAAAGATGGTAATAATAGCAAGCTTTCGACACTACTCAGGTCTCTTCATCAGGCATGGTATAACACAAAATCTGAAAAGTCACATATTTATACACAACAGGACATAGAATGGGGCAGTAAAAAAAACAAAAAAAAAAACAACCAAGTTATATAATACAGAACTATCACTATGGCAGGGGGACAAACTGTTGTAGCCATAAATTTTGCTGTTTGTCACAAGAGAAGAGAAAAACCGATCTTTTTTGTCACAAGAGAAGAGAAAAACCGATCAGCCTCAGAAATCACAGGTTAACAGCAGCTCAAATTAGAGACCAGGTCAATGCCACACAGAGTTCTAGCAGCAGACACATCTCTAGAACAACTGTTAAGAGGAGACTTTGTGCAGCAGGCCTTCATGGTAAAATAGCTGCAAGGAAACCACTGCTAAGGACAGGCAACGAGCAGAAGAGACTTGTTTGGGCGAAAGAACACAAGGAATGGACATTAGACCAGTGGAAATCTGTGCTTTGGTCTGATGAGTCCAAGTTTGAGATCTTTGGATCCAACCACCGTGTCTTTGTAGAAAAGGTGAACGGATGGACTCTACATGCCTGGTTCCCACCGTGAAGCATGGAGGAGGAGGTGTGATGGTGTGGGGGTGCTTTTCTGGTTACACTGTTGGGGATTTATTCAAAATTGAAGGCATACTGAACCAGCATGGCTACCACAGCATCTTCAAGGAGCATGCTATTCCATCCGGTTTGCGTTTAGTTGGACCATCATTTATTTTTCAACAGGAAAATGACCCAAAACACACCTCCAGGCTGTGTAAGGGCTATTTGTTTAAGAAGGAGAGTGATGGGGTGCTATGCTAGATGACCTGGTCTCCACAGACACCAGACCTGAATCCAATCGAGATGGTTTGAGGTGAACTGGACCGCAGAGTGAAAGCAAAAGTTCCAACAAGTGCTAAGCATCTCTGGGAACTCCATTAAGACTGTTGGAAGACCATTTCCGGTGACTACCTCTTGAAGCTCATCAAGAGAATGCCAAGAGTGTGCAAAGCAGTAATCAAAGCAAAAGGTGGCTACTTTGAAGTACTTTGGTCTGCTCCTTATGTGTGGAGCCACTGGGCAATATTATATATATATATATATATATATATATATATATATATATATATATATATATATATATATATATTTTTTTTTTTTATTTTTTTTTTCACACATTTTGAATTATTTTTCACCATTTAAATAAAACAAAAAGTGTGCGTGTTTGTTATCGTAGTATTCATACTCATTCATTTTTACTGTAAAATTAAAATAGTTATAGGTTTTGGAATAAGGGGAGGTAAAATTGAAAGTGCAAGAATGAAAAATTGCCCCGTCCTTAATAGCTTAACTGCAATTACAAGAGATTCAGACATTTGTTTACTTCCTATTTAAATGGGTATTCCCGTCTCCAAGATTCTATCCTAATATGTAGGAGTAGGTATAATAATAATATTAGCAGATACCTTGAATTAGAAATGTAGTATTGATCTTCTGATAAGCTATGTCTCTTACCTCAAGTGCAGGGCATTGCAGTGTCTTAGGTATCCATGGTTACAACCACACATATCGTGACTGTAAGTTAGTTTAATAGTTGCTTGTGGTCATTCCCATGGATACATTAGGTGTAACACCCTGCACATGAGATAAGAAATATAGCTAATCAGAAGAACTATACTACATTTAAAATTTGAGGTATTTTCTAATATTGTTACTATTACACCTACTACTAGGGATGAGAAAACCAGAACTGCAAAGTTAGGTTCCCATCCGGACACAATGTGTCCGGTGCTGAACTCTGAACATGGACTTTTGACCGTATGTCAGTTCTTGTTAGGCTATGTGCGCACGTTGCGTAAATACATGCAGTTACGCTGCGCTTTGTAGCGCAGCGTAACTGCATGCGTCCTGCGTCCCCTGCACAGTCTATGGAGATTGTGCAGGGGCCGTGCGCACGTGGCGTTTTAGAGCGCAGCGCTTCGGCTACTGCCGAAGCGCTGTGTTCTAAGAAATGACATGTCACTTCTTCCGTGCGCTTTGCCGGCAGCTCCTGCTCTGTCTATGGCAGGAGCTGCAGGCAGAGCGCATGGAATCGGCTTTTTTTTTTTTCACTACGGACATTTCTGCAGCGATTTAAAGCGCACATGTGCTCTTCAGATCGCTGCAGAAATTTCTGCAGTGAAGTACGCAACGTGTGCACATAGCCTAATGGTTTTTTATCTAAAAAAAGCTTGTTGAAAGGATGCAGAGCAGCGAATCAGCAAGCTTTTAGGCTTTGGACACTTCCAAAGCCATTGCAGCCATATCAAGTATAGGCATTGCTGTGATTAGCCAGCGTACCCTGTGACTCGGTCTGTATATCATGAGCCATGGTGCCATTTTACCTTTACTAGAATAGGGAGAGTACACTGTTGGAGTGAGGGACAGGGATATGTGTATGTAAATCAAATACAGCGCTAAGTCATACAGCTTTGCGCAGCGGTACAAAACAGCAGTGTACAGGTAGTTTAATCTATTAAGTCAATCTACCAGAAAAGAGTGTGTGCACAGCGTGCCTTGCTGTGTGAATATCTCTGAAACCTTATACTGTGTTGCATTGCTCAGCTTTGCATAGCAGTAAAAAATAGGAGCATACAGGCAGTGTAATCTATTAGTGGACAGAATACTACCAAATCCAAAAATGGACAAAGTGTTATTCCGTTATTCAAAGCTGTTCTATTCAGAAAGAGGGGCTTGCTTTGAACAATATTTTTTTAAAAATAAATGCTTTGGATTCCCGGGATAGACACTGAGCAGTATGGGTGAGCCACTTCAAATGCAATGAACAAACCAATGTGTGTACAGCGTGCTTTGATGTGTGGCTTTCTCTGAAACCTCATACTGCATTACATCCTCCAGCATTGCTTGGCTGTCAAAAACAGCAGTGTACAGGTAGTATTATCTATTAGCTCAATCTATACCAAAAAAACAGTGTGTGTACAGTGTGCCTTGGTGTGTGAATATCTCTGAAACCTCATACTGTATTCCATCATGCTGCTTTGCAAAGCGGTCAATAAGAGCAGTATACAAGCAGTCTAATCTATTTGTGGCCACAGTACCACCAAACCCAAAAATGGAAACAGAGTCTTATTCCATTATTCAAAGCTGTCATGTTCAGACGCAGCAACCATCTTTGAGCAATATTTTTTCAAAATAAATGCTTCGGATTCATGGGATACACACTGAGCAGCAATGGTGAGTCACTTCAAGTGTAAATGGCTGGGACTGGTAGCAGCAAAGCTAGCTGGCGTACCTTCAGCTTTATTCTAAATCTGACTATGAGTTTTTTAAATGCAGCAATTAAGGTGTCCACCACTGGAGCAGAAAATTGGCCCCTGTGTGGGTACTGTTAAAAATCAGTTCCCTACTGAAAATGCATAGTTGGCACCTAAGCAAAGCAGTGGGAACCTCAACAAGTCAGGCTCATGTCCCTTCTGTGTTTTGAGCACTCTATTGGATGGGGTTCTGTGGCCCATCTTTGTTTTAACTGGGTGCAGTGTGGTGAATCTCGAGAAATGAGAGCTGTGAGGGTCAACTGGTTAAACAGGCTGTTTCAGGGCCTTTTTTACAATTCAGTAGTCTGTGAGGGATCTTTGTCAATCTTGGCTGTATGGGTGAACTGGGACTACAAACTATATAGGGGACATTATTTGTTAAACTTGATGCTCTGTGGGTAAACTATGCCAATGATTTATGTCTGCCTCTTTGAACAATAATGTTTTCATAATAGATGCATTGGATTTCCCTGATAAACACTGAGAAGCATGGGTGAGCCACTTCAAGGCAGTCTAAATGTCGGGACTGGCAATAGCAAGCCAGCTCGATCACAAATGCAACTATAAGCTTTTTAACTGCAACAGCTATACTGTATGCAACATGAACTGAAAATTAAGCTCTGTAGGGGAAACTTGAAAAACAGACTCAGGCCTTTTTTAAAAATACATTTTCTGTGAGAGTACCCTTCCAAGCTTGGCTGTGATAGTGAAATGTGAAAACAAGGCCGACAGGGTGTAATCTAACGTGAACTCCATCTTAGTCAGAAACTGTTTTAGCGCATGTCCTAATACAACTGAGGATTGGTGCACATTTTTCTGTCCTTGTTTCCTCTTACTCCATTTCGTCCACCTCCTACTCATCTGGTCAGTGTAACACCGACACAACCAATCTCAGTTCAGCACAGCCAGGGGGAAACAACAGCAGGCTGTTCCGAGAATCAACTGTTTGACGTTGAAATTCCCCACCAAGCTGGAGCTGTGGATGGACTTCGTATGGGTTTTTTAAAATTGTTGCTTGGTGGGGCAACTTTGGCTATCTTGACTGTGTGGGTGAACTGGGAAAACAGACTAGATAGGGGAAATTTGTTAATCTGAGATCTGAAAATCTGAAATCTGGAAATCTTGACTGTGTCTGTGAACTGGTAATACAGGCTCTGTAAGGGCCCTTTTTTAATTTATCTATGGAAAATCTCTGAAATCCATGTCTGTGGGGTCACTCTTAAATTTTTAGTTTCTTTATTTACTTGCTATGTAACCATAATTGCTATGGTGACAGAAGCCCTTTAAGCATCTTACCTATCCACATTTGTTTGCAGGGCAATTGTCCTGCTCTTACACCCATTTAGGTTGCTTTTGAAGCCCCCAAGCCTTTACTACAACCATTATACAGCCCCAAACTTGGGTTCCCCATTGACTTGTATGGGGTTTGAAGCCAGGTTTGGTTGCTGAACCCACATTTTTTTTTTGGACATACCAGTTCGGTGAAACCGAAAATCACGGATTCGCTCATGACTACCTGCACCATATTGAGGTAGGACCTTCGAGATGTGAATATCACTTTAAGGCTATGTGCGCACATTGCGTAAATATATGCAGTTACGCTGCGCTTTGTAGCGCAGCGTAACTGCATGCGTCTTGCTTCCCCTTCACAGTCTATGGAGATTGTGCAGGGGCCGTGCGCACGTGGCATATTAGAACGCAGCTCTTCGGCTGCTGCCTGAAGCGCTGCGTTCTAAGAAGTGACATGTCACTTCTTCCGTGCGCTTTGCCGGCAGCCCCTGCTCTGTCTATGGCAGGAGCTGCAGGGAGAGCGCATGGAATCAGATTTTTTTTTTTCTCTACGGACATTTTCTGCAGCGATTTGAAGCGCACGTGTGCTCTTCAAATCGCTGCAGAAATTTCTGCAGGGCTAGTATGCAACGTGCGCACATAGCCTAACACTAGAACTACTGAGGTAGTCATTTTGAATACTTTGCACTATGTATTTCTATGTAGGTGTCACGAGTCCAGTAGTTCTAGTGTTAACATGTAAATGAGTTGCTACTTTAAACTTATTTTTTGCAGAATTGATTGTGATAAATAATTCAGTGCATACAGATTACAATGGTGGATCCAGTACAGGTTGGCTAAAGATAATGATTCACTGCGCGTATAGTACATTTGTGCATCCAGTACAGGTTGGCCAAACATAATGTAATTCTGAAGCATGTGCAGTTGTTTCCTCGCTCTACGAGAAGATGCATGATTGATCAACAGGCAGCAGCTGTAGAATGGGGATGACCTTTCGTATAGATGGAGATGGAGTGACTAGGCAATCTTTGTGGCTATTTCCACTCGCCTGATTGTTCTGATGTTTACTGGAATTCTTTCAACTGGTATTTAGTCTGTAAAATAAAAAGTCATGAAATATGGTAATGTCAGGTAGCTAACAATAGCCGCTTTATACAAAGATGAAAAGGCATGAAAACATAATAAGCAGCATTAATGAACAGCACCAGTCCTCTAGCAATTGATACGCATTAACGTAAAGTACTTTCAAAGAGCTCTTCTGAAATATTTGGGGTTTTTTTGCAAAAACTAGAGTCCTCCGCATCTACATTGCTAAAATACAGAGTACTGATCTAATATTCAAAACGAATAAGTTCTCTATGCAAATGCTTAAGCAGCTGAATTTGCATTTTGGCAATGACGGACTGTTTCACAGATACAACATGTACCCATCATAACCTATGGTGATCTTCACATGTCCATTTTTTTCTGGCAACATGGATGACAAGGATTAATACAAGTCCATAGGTCCATGATAAGCATGTACAGCACATTGATGACAAGAGCCATTACAAGTCTATGGGTCCGTGAAAAGAACGTAGAGCACACGGATATCATCAGTGTGCTGAACATATTTACCATTGCAAAGTGTTTTAGAAGCATTGTAATTTCATTCTTTCTTTAATCATAATGGGAAAAAATGGATGGCACACTCATGTAAAACACTGACAGATAACACTAATTGCACAGGTACCATTTTTTTCATGTACAAGTGCATCTCAATAAATTAGAATATCATCAAAAAGTTAATTTATTTCAGTAATTCAATACAAAAAGGGAAACACATATTATATAGAGCCATTACAGAGTGATCTATTTCAAGTGTTTATTTCTGTTAATGTTGATGATTATGGCTTACAGCCAATGAAAACCCAAAACTCATTTTCTCAGAAAATTGGAATAATTACCACAAAACACCAGCAAAGGCTTCCTAAGCATTTAAAATGGTCCTTTAGTCTGGATCCGTAGGCTGCATAATCATGGGGAAGACTGCTGACTTGACAGAGGTCCAGAAGGCAGTCATTGACACAATGTACTTGTAGGATATTCACTTTTATTATTCTGATCATTGGTACAATGTATTGCAATGCATATGCTTTGCAATACATTATATTTGTCACTTTTACACTGACACAAGTGTCTTTGGTTCCTGCTCCTAGTGTGGTTTAAAATGCTTACCATAGCCCGCTGACCTGGAGGTCAAAAGTAGACATATGCGTACCCTTGAAAGTTCGGTTCGGCAGGTGCAGCTGATCCGAACCTCCACAGGTTCAAACTTGACCCGAACATCAATGGAGGTCACAGATTGGCAATTCTAGTCTCTGCCCACATACAGACAGCTATAAGCAGAATTATCCCAGGGGAGAGGGGGGGGTTTCCATTAATATTCAGAGGTTGCACACTGCATCTGATCTGGCTGTTGTTACCCCCAGCGTGAGTCGTTTAAACACTGCAAGCATCTGAGCACTGAGTATACCTGAGCACAGCGATGCTTGTGCTATTAGTCATCATTCATAAGGCACCTGAACTCCGAGCCTCAGGTTCACTCATCTCTAGTCAACAGGAGATCATCATGACTACCTCAGGTTGCTATAGCAATGATCGGGTCCCTGTGACCAGGTTGCTGGAGTCCCGATTGCGTGGGAGAGGGAGTGCACTATATGCTGCGATCGCTATTGATTTCAATTTTTCAGGAGTTAGGCAGGGGTGGCATGGAGAGTGTTCCTGGCTGTGACAGCTGGAGCTCGGCTATAATGTACACTGAGCTTCCCGGCAGTGATGGCACATGCACAGCTCCTGTGCCTGCATGATCGCCATAACATAGGTTTATATCATAGGTCATTAACCCCTGTTCGACCACAACGTAAACATATGTCAAAGATTCTGAAGGAGTAAAAGTAAAAATAAAAGGTTGCTTTAGCAAACATTTAATTCAGAGACATCTCTCTGTGCTTTACGGTAAGGCCAGTTTGTACATCAGCAACATTTCCTTTAGCTCATGTAGCAGCTGCAGTTTTCTGCTGCTAAGTTATCATATTCCTCTTATCTTCTAACCTTCTCTTACCTTCCTCTCAGCCTCTGCTCTCTTGGAACTGGCTTCTCATTGTATTTAAATGTACTTTTCTTTAGGAGGGGTACATAGAAATGATGAGGCAGATATCAGAAGTCCTTCCCAACAACAACAACAAAAAAATGTCCCATGGGATCCCCGAAATACATACCTCACAATTTTTCAGCTCTTAGAAAGTAATTTTGCCCTATGGAAGCCCCTTAAAATTGCTGTGCACTACGATACCCCACTCATGGTCCATGTAAGGTATGATGCCAACTAAAGTGCCCCCCAAACACAGAACAATACCACAGTACCCTACACACATACAGTATGATGACCCTTCACTACACCTCCCTGCAAAGTATTATACTGCATAGGGATCCCAAGACAGTATGACACTGACCTTTATACAATTTTATGATCCCCACATAGCCCTCCAAACATTACAATGACCACCACATAGGCCTCCAAATAGTATAATGCCCCTCAAATAGCCTTTCAAACAATATAATGGGTCCCACAGAGCCACACAGCCCTTCAAACAGTACAGTGATCACCACATAGCCCTCATAACAGTATTATTGGCCCCCACAAAGCCCTCCAAACAATATCATTCCCTCACACAACTCTCTCAAAATAGTGTAATGGCCTCCCACATAGGCCTCCAAGTAGTATGAGGTCCCCCACATAGCTCTCGAAATCGTATGATGGCTCCCAAACAGTCATCCAAATAGTATGATGGCACCCTAAATAGCCCTACAAATAGTATGATAGCCTTCCAAATGGTTTCATGGCCCTCAAATAGCCCACCAATTGGTATAATAACCCCCCACATAGTCTTAAAAGTATAGTATAATTGCCTCTACATAGCCCTCAAAACAGATTAATGGCCCACATAGCCCTCCAAACAGCATAATGGCTCACACAAAATACTAATTGAAAAATTCTCCCACTCCCCAGTATCTAAATTGTGTAGTCTGAAGCTCTGTATACCTTGAAGCATAGACGTGATTTAGGGACATCCTTGTACTCACAGGGAGAATTATGGACTGTTCCCTCTTCAATCATTTCATTTAACTGTATTGACAAGCTGGCAGGGGAGGTCAGGTGCTGCTCTGATACTGTGCCCCTGACTCATGAGTCCAATCATGTCTTTTTACTTTACAGACCAAATACCAATTGAAAGAATTCTGGTAAACATAAGAACAGGTTGATAGAAATAGCCACAAAGATTGCCAAGTCACTCCATCTCCATCTATATCAAAAGTCATCCCCATTTTTCAGCTGTTGTCTACTGATCAAATACATACGTAGTTTCTAGTAGAGAAAGGAAAGAACTGTATATAATTCAGAATTACATTATCCTTAGTCAACTTGTTCTGGATCCACAAATGTACTATACGTGCACTGATTCATTTATCACAATTCTACACAAAGTAGAGCAATCCTGAAAGGTAATTTTTGGGGTTCATACCGGACACTCAGTGTTTGGGGCTCAGAACCAATCATGAACTTTTAAAAAAAGTCAATGTCCAAGGGCGGTGTTTGGGTACTGTTCACATGTTAATAAAGATTGTTAAAAGACTTCAGCTTTATTACATGCAAAAGTTGCTTGTCTGCTGCTGTGAACAATAAAGATAAAAAAAATGACATGGGCTCCTATTTTTGATTACCACTGCAGGTAAAACAGACAGCTGGGAGCAGCAACCCTCAGCTTTCAGCTTTATCTTAGCTGATTATCAAAAATAGAGAGGATCCTATGGCAATTCATAAAATTATTTGAAAAAATAATTTAAAAAAATGGTGTGTGGTCCCCCTTATTTTTCATAACCAGAAAATGTAATTGTGTCATGTGTACTGTACTTGCAGTGTGATGTACAAATTTGGCAGAATTTGTCTTTCTGTGATACCAGATACAGCTTTAACCTCTTAACTCTCGAGCAATTTTCCATTTTTCAGGGGAGGTTTCCTCCCCTTCTTCCAAGAGCTGTAACTTTTTTATTTTTCCATCAATCTTGCCATATGATGGCTTGTTTTTTGCAGAATGAGTTGTTCCTTTAAATTAAAATATACAATTTACCATATAGTGTACGGCAAAAAAAATTCCAAGTGCGGAAAAATTGCAGGAAAAGTGTGATTGCATGATTGTTTTTGGGATATTTCATGTATTGTGTTTACTATATGGTAAAACTGATTTGTCGCCTCAGGTCGGTACAAGTGTGGAGACACCAAACAGGTATAAGCTTACTTTTATCTAAGGAGTTAAAAAAAATTCAGATGTATGTCCAAAAAAAGTGGCTCACTTTTTGTGCCATTTTCCGCGTAAAACTGTTATTCGTCGACGGGCCGGTGATGTCGGGTCCAGGATGTCATGGGTGGCCTGACCAGCTTCATGGCCCCGAGGTATACAATAAAAGGGGATAAGGGTGGGTGACGGAGGATGAAAGATGTTGGGAGTAGTAGTTTTCTCGTGATGCCACCTGCAGTACGCGACCAGAGATTAGCCGCCGCTGCAGCCACTGTCTGGGGCGGGTGATGTCGCAGCTGGGATAGTTCAGCTTACCGCAGGTAAAGCTAGGCCCCATGGAGGATGATGGAGGTAGTAGTGGCCGTTGGCGCCAAAGAGCAGGGTGATGGCGGTGGCAATGAAGGGGATAGACACAGTAGTTGCGGTTCCAGTTCTTTACTCACTGTCCTTGGTTGCCCGGGAGGTACTGGTCTTCGCCATGCTGGGCTCCAGCCAATCCCGGGTAAAGTACCTTAAGTGAGGTGCAGTACCTTGTGGCGACTGAAGCCGCAAGAGTGCCACATTCGCACACAGCACTCCAAAGCGCTGCAATAAAATAACAATAGCATACTGCATTTTTGTTATGCATTAGCAAGTTAACAATCTTCCTTTATGGGAAGCATCATCAATCAACAGTTTCAAAACAGTTTAACAGTTACCGGTTATCAGTGTGATCAATGCAGCAAAATATCAACATTTGCATATGAAAACACTTACACTTTTTTGGCTGCTGGTTGTACCGGTGGGCTGGTCCCAGCCCTCTGGTTCTAAATACTCAAGGGACATCCTCTGGCAAAATGTCCAGCCTGCTTACAATAGCGACAAATTGGTATTAGGATTTCCATGGTGTCAGGAGCGGGTTTCTCCTCGGGAGCTGCTCCAGAGTGCCTTTCCTGTAAAACACTATGCAAAGGCTGGATCACAATTACCTCATTGTTTCCACCATCGCCCACTCCTCTCCAAAAGTACACAGCTGTGAGTCCAGCATCTCCAGTGTCACAGGTGTGGTGTCTGGATCATCCTGGTCTTCCGTCTTAATCGACAGGATCTCTCCTTCCGGTTCTGCCTGTTTGGATGCACGTGCTTCCAGCAGTGGGGCCTCTATTCGCGAGCTTTTCGGGATGCCGCCACAATAGCACACCCCCTTTTGTTCCTGCGCAGAATGGTCAATGGCGACTGTCTTTTTCAAGAAATATGTTTTGGGCACAGTCCACAAATACACAGTTCCTTAAGGTGTACAGTACCTGTTATCATGGGCACGGAATCCTGTTTGTGGCGCCAAGTTGTAGCACCCACGGGGTAGGGGTTAAACTGTTACTCGTCGCCGGGCCTGTGATGTCGGGGCTGGGATGTCACGGGTGGCCTGCCCGGCTTCATGGCCCCGAGGTGTACAATAAAAGGGATGAGGATGGGTGATGGAGAATGAAGGATGTTGAGAGTAGTAGTTGTCTTGTGACGCCACCTGCGATACATGGCCAGAGATTTGTTACGGTTGCTGTGGCACTGGAGACTATGTTCGGATTTCTTGCTACTGCACATGTGCAAGCGCTGGAGACTAAGTCCTATCTTGGAGCTATTGCACATGTGCGGGTGACATCATCGCTGACACGAGGTCACATGTCTCTGACACCTTCTAAGCTGATTTGCCTCTGGTCATGTGCTTGTGACACGTGGTCACATGTCTCTGACACCTTCTATGCCGATTGGTCACAGGTCATGTGCTTGTGGCGCTTTGCTCGGTGATAGGCCAGCGTGACGTCATTGCTGTCATTCTGGCAGCGGATTGGCTCTGGTGTCCTCCATCTTGGATGAGGCACAGAGTCTATATAAGACCCTGACGCACGCCGCTCAGTCCTCTTGGTTCCTGCATAGGAGTAGATGCTCTGTGCATGTCCCTTGCGGCACCTATTCTATCTAGGTGAGCGTTATCGGTAGGGTAATGCTCTTGTACCTTGCAGCTTATGCTGTGGTCCGTATCCTCGCACCTTAGTGGAGTGGACATAGGCAGGTGCTTGCTGCACATGGTCTGACTGGGCCTTGTGGTTCTACTCTGAGGTGAGCGTTATCGGTAGGGTAGCGCTCCTGTACCTTTCAGCCGTACTGTTGTCCGTGTCCTCGCACCTTAGTGGAGCGGACATAGGTAGGTTAGGTGGTTGTTGCCTTCTAGGGTAACGCTCCACTACGCTGCCTCCTGCAGCAGTCCGTATCCTCGCACACTAGGGGAGCGGTCATAGGCAGGAGTTTCAAGCTAGCTGCCTTGCTGCTGTCCGTATCCTTGCACCACAAGTGGAGCGGACATAGGTAGGTGCCATATTGCACACACTACACCTAGTCTCTGTGACTGTTAACTGAGACAGGTGCTTTCACGCTCACAGACTGTGAGACTTCTATGCACTTTTATGTTGTATTCCTCACTCTTTTGCATTTCCACTCCTATGTTATTCTAATAAGGTAGTCGCTGTGACTTAAACAGTATACGCCGCTATTGGTCTTGGTGACACTGTGACGCAACAGTGTCAGTACCGCTTTTGTGGTACAGGTTTCCCCTATCCTCTGCCATACTCTGCAGCAGAGCTCTGCATGGTGGACCCTGACTGTCGGATAGCCTTCCATTCCCTTATTATCCGACAGCCCCCATAACAAGATTAGTGCCGCTGCGGTCGCTGTTCTTTGGGGCGGGTGATGTCGCAGCTGGGATGGTTCAGCTTCCCGCAGGTGAAGTTAGGCCCCAGGGAGGATGATGGAAATAGTGGTGGTCATTGGCGCCGAAGTGTGGAGCGAGGGCGACGGCAATGTACACAGTAGTTGCGGTTCCAGGTCTTTACTGTTGTGATCCAGTGACCGAGGAGGATCAGAAAAAGAGCAATTACTCGGACACCCAGAAAATAACCAGAGTCGCTGGAACCTTAACGGACTGTTGACTGTTGAGCCTACGATGACCTAGTTGTCTCGACACAGCCAGAGACCTAAATACTCTAACAGAGAGAAATGTAGAAAAGCTAATCTGCCTTGGAGTAGTCCCCAAAGATATAGATAGCCCCTCACATGTAAAGATTACGGTGATATAGGAGAACACAATATGTAGCTAGAGAACCGAGTCAGCAAAGATGAGGCCCAAAATGATCTGCATAGCAAATAATAGGAAAGAGCACTGACTGCAGCAGTAAAAACCCTAATAAATACCAGCACGCCTGACATAAAAAAATGAAAAATACTGAGCCTGAACAGGTTCTCCCCTGCTATATCAGTACTCTAAGCACAACCCAGGAGAAACAAGGGCAAAGCAGTCATGGGTCACATAAGGGACCACAAGGTCAATAATCAGTACAACATCTTTTGCAAAAATATAACAAATATTTATTTACATATAGTGCATAGCAAAAGAAGTGACAGTACAAAATCATCATCACAAGGAGTTAATACAGTATACTGATCAGGCTAAAGATATGTCACTGGTGTAGAACACGGATCCACGTGCCATATAGGGAGTAAAAATATAACAATGTCAAATGATGACTCCTCTAAGCAATTATGCACAAACTGCAAATTTGCCCAACATGAAATAACAGAGCATATAAAGGGTTAAAGGGCATTATAATGTGTGTCCAAAGTAAAGGGCACTCATTCAGTTAGTTGTTCCCGGTACTCAGAGGAGCCACATCCTGGACCATCCTATAGACAGCCAGAATGTAAGTATACAGTAATAGGAGCAAATGGAGAAATTCCCATCTTACACTCACCCATGCTGGTTAACGTGGACACCGAGGAAAATGTGCCAATATCAGTACTCTGGTGTTACTGGGATCCAAGAAAAACATTGATATAGAGAGGGGACTGAATATTGTACCAAGCATGACTAAACACAATACATAACAGAACATGGAGCATGGTACACAGATACTCCCAGCAGGGAATAATCCAATTATACCAGGAACTCCACACAGGCAAAATCACAAGAAAGTAAAAAACTATAAGCAAAGGTACAAGACCAACTTATCTGAGAGGAATTCTGGTAGACATAGAGAACAGGGCTGGTTTCAGGAAGTCCTTAGAACACAGGAAATACAATTGAGCACCGGCAAGGAACAAAAGGAACCTACATAATTATATAGGCCCAAACCAAATGGCCTGATTGCAAATTCTACTCAGCTGTTCAGTTCCCACTCAGCAAGTCAGCTGCATTACCAGCACTGACCACAATAGAGAGCCCTAAACTGGAATCTAATTCAAATGTATTCACTACACTTTACTCACTGGTCATGGGTTGCCTGGGAGGTGCCGCTCTTCGCCATGCTGGGCTCCAGCCAATCCCCGGTAAGTTAGAGGTAGCCACTGTTGCTTGAAAGTGTCCTTTCCTAAGGGATGCCCCGTCAGAAGTGAGGAACCGGACTGAGCTTCCCGCTCTAAGCCTTGGGCCCCGTGAAGAAAAGAGAGAAGAAAGTTGTGTCGTGTTGCCAGAACTGAAGTCCTGACTTGACTGAAGATAGTGTAAGGTTGCTCCTACTTCTACTCCAAGTGGTGACCGCCCCCCCAGGTGGCTGTCCTAGTGACCGGGAAAGTCCCATGCTTCGTGATTTCCACATCCCTATCTACCCTAGTCCTGTCCCCAGTGAGAAGGCACCTAAACTGTATGCAATGTGGAACACCGGTGATTAACCCCCTCCTTACCTGAGATAAGTACTGCACCTTAAGCAAGGTTTGAATAATTCAGCTATCATCTGCATTGAAAGGTGTGTCAAATTCAGGGACACGATATGTGACATAGCTGTATGTAATATGTCATGACATGGTTAAAACATTATATGGTAAAATAAACGGTGTCAGTGAAAACTATAAATATTGCTAAAAAAATCAAACTCTCATAAAATTGTGAAGATATAAAAAATAAATATCTTTTGGAAAAGAGTGAGAAAAAACAAAAGTTCAAAAATTAAAATGGGCTGTGGTGGAAAAGAGTTTAATAGGAGCAAATGTGAACTGAATGACTTATGCTGCTCCATGGTTTACAGCTTCATAACAGTTAGGGCTTTATGTTAAGCACATAATTATAGCATTTTTGGGGTACTGGTGTTAATGTTGGCCATAAATTTACTTTGATGCAATCTAGTCATGCATCCCTCTTAAACTGTCTGCAGTCCAAATTGTGGTAGCATGGAGTCACTTGTGGTAGCATGCATACCACTCTCTATCACACACACCAGAGACGTACTCGGATATGAATAGAAAGTAAGACTGATTTTAATACGGAAGTTGTACAAATATTTAAACAGAGTTATTGGCTAGGTGCCAAGAATACGTAACACGTCTCCCATTGGATAAAATAGAACAGCTTATTCTGTGATATAAAATATAATGTAATGTATACATATATATATATATATATATATATATATAATAGTCCTGTGGAAACCTTTTCCCTTCACTTTTGCATGTTTGTTTTTGCTGTATCTAGTATACAATTTAGTAGACGATATAGACTGCTCACTATTAGTCCTGGTGGACAGTGAATATTTTTCTGCCTATAGCAGTTGCTGCTTAGCCTGGTTTTGAGATATTTTTCCTGGAAAAACTAGAGCACCAGTGTCACTTGGGTGATAATAAGGTACACGCACCCTCACTGTAAACCTGCAAACCTGGCTCCATTACTGGCCAGAAAGAATCCCCAGCTTTAATTTGGGTGAGCCCATACAAATCAGCATATGTGGCAGAGTGGGTTTTCTGGATTTGGCACATCTTCCTATAGAAAGGCATGGGATGCAAATCAGGATCAGGACTCATAAGGCTTCCATGTCCCATATTTAGGACGTTCTTCTCCGGGACTATCAGAATAATGGTGCGATGCCATGTGTGGGCTGACGTCCTCAAATAAGGACAGCACCTGTGGTTTATCTCTATAGCTGGAGATTGTGTGTTTGGTCTCTGCTGGGGACAGTTTTGATGGTTGGCTGGTTCATTGTTAAATCATTGTCATCTTCCTGCCCCCCCCTCGGTGGCTTCGGTTGCTCCAGCCACAAATAGGCCAGTGGTTTTGGGACTTGTCTGGAGAGGCTAGAAAAGGGAACTAGGTGCGGCCCGACCTGAAATGATGTCTGGAGAGGCTAGGGAGGGTGTTTGGTGGGCAGGGGGACAAACTACACAAGTCCAACTCTCTGGGGACGACTTATAAGGAGGGGGGCGTTGCTTCCTAATGGGCTTGGCCACTTCCTGAGGTGTCATTTTCTGAGCTGGTGCAATATAGAAATATCTACTATCTCCATCCCATTCCTCTTTCCATGCCAATTTTCATGCCAATTTTCTAACATCTTTTGACGTTCTATACCATGCCTCAGCATCCATAAGGAGATCTTTATCTTTCAAAATTCCTCGCTTATTTAACAAGACATCTTTTTATTCTTGCTCCTCTCATCTCCCTCTTGGCAGTGATCCCTGCCACCTTGGTGTGGGATCTCTTAGGACGGCTTATCTCATGCGAGATGGCGGTCATTAGGTGTTTAGACTGGGACAGCCCAACCCCCCTTTTGAAATGCAAGTACACGCATGAGGTTGCAAGATGAGATTATACAAATGTTCTCACCTGCATTTGGAGTGCGCATCTCCATTCCTTCCCGTGTAGTTGCCTTTCGAATCAAGGTGTCAGTCAGCATGGCCGTCCGTCATCCAGACTCCGTCCTAAGGTTCGTTGGGTGCCACTGTTAATGTTGGCGATAAATTTACTTTGATGCAATCTAGTCATGCATCCCTCTTAAACTGTCTGCAGTCCAAATTATGAGTCACTTGTGGTAGCATGCATACCACTCTCTATCACCTATCACACACACCAGAGACGTACTCGGATATGAATAGAAAATAAGATTGATTTTAATACGGAAGTTGTACAAATATTTAAACGGAGTTATTGGCTAGGTGCCAAGAATACGTAACATGTCTCCCATTGGATAAAATAGAACAGCTTATTCTGTGATATACAATATACTGTAATGTGCTTGGTTCCTCATTTATATTAAGCAATGCCAGCATGATTCACTCATCACATGAATAGCCCAGACTGTCTGAGTCTTATGTCCAAATGCAGAACTAGGTGTGGTAGACAGTCTGAAACAGCATCTTAAATCTTGGTTTTTGGATATCTTCATATATACTCCTAATAGTTCATAATCTTGTCCTTAACACTGGTACCTAAATGAAATGAGTGACATGCTGTGAACACAACTTAATTGGTAGAATCAATATGAATGTGAACAGGGCCTTAACTCTGTTAAGACTTTACATGAATTTACATGATCTAAATTGAAGTGTAATCCGCTTCTGAATTTTTCCATTATTTTAAAAATTAAAGGGTTTTTAATGATATTTTTAATGGAGAATAATCAAATAATCAAATTAAAAATATTGTAAGACACATAACCTTCATCTATACATATATTAATGAAATGAGTGATATTATAGAATTGCAGTGTGCTAAGAGAAAGTAATTTCTCTCACTCTGAAATTCCAGTTTTTGCACACTTTTTTTTTTTTTCATATTTCGAAGTTGACTGTGAACTTGAAAGCTTTTAATGAAAAATAGATTTTTTTTACATTCTCTGGAAGAAGACAAACAGTTTAATAACACCTCCTGCCTAGCACTAAATAACGGATCTAGTGTTAGGAGTGAACGACTAATTGAATGTTGTTATGTATGCGCATGATCTCGGCCATTTAAATAAATACAGCTATGACAGGAAACATAATAGGATAATTAAATTGACACATTGTATCAGAAAATCCAATTTAATTATATGTCTACAAGACATGATCTGTAATGTAATTTAAAGTCAAGATCTCTTTTAAAAAAATCTGTGCAAATATTACATGAAGTTCTTAAATCCACTAATAATAAACCCTACAAATTTCAGAAATCCATGTTTATTCAGAGTATTCATTTTTAGCTTTGATATAAAATGTCTGGAAATGACCTTTTAACTTTTTTTACCCCATGACCATTCATGTGATATCTTGATATGTCAAATATGAAGGGAGGAGTAGAGAGGAAATACACCACCAGTAGTGATGAGGGAGCATTGCCCTGCTTAGATGCTCGGTATTCGTTACAAAGCAGTTGATGCCTGGACGGGTGAGACTCGTGTACGGAGTGTAATGGAAGTCAATGAAGTACTCAAGCATTTTTCTGGAAAATCTTCTAGAAAAATGCTCAAGTTCCTCATTAAATTCCATTATGCTTGGTACACAAGTTGTGCCCATCCGAGTGTCCAACTTCTCGTTACAAGTACCAAGCACCCATGCATGATAGTGCCATTAACCGTGCTGAAAACATTTCTACAATTTTTACATGCTGTAGAACTAAAAGACAGCATGTAAAGGTTAGGTTCTAAAGAATTTTAACCCCTATCCCTGAGAGACTTTTTTGTTTAGAGTTTTTGATTTTCTGCTCCTTCTTGTGAAAGCCATAACTCTTTTATTTTTGCATAAACATGGTCATATAAGAATTTGTTTTTTTAATAGTTTTTAGTTTGGATACTATTCAAATTAACATAATATTTTCTTAAAAAACAGGAAAAGAATTCTAAATGGGGTTAGATGGTGAAAAAAATAACACAATTTTCCACTAATAATAATAATAATAATAATAATGATGATTGGTAATCTTACTGTGATAACAAGCTTTCATGTTTTTAGATTTCTGTGGTTTACAAAATTTCAGAACTTTGTTAAAAAAAAATTGGTTCATGCCTTTATGCCATTACTTTCTAACACCTATAGCTTTTTAATTTTCTGTTGATGGTTGACTGTAAGGTCTGATCTTGCATGGCAAGCTGTTATTTTTATTTTTTTATAAAATATTTTTTTTTTTAACTCTTTTGCAGTATAAATTAATTTTTGGTATTTATTGCAGTTTTTACAGAAGCAACCAAAAAATGGTAATTCTAGCTTTTTGTTTTTTTTTTTCTCTTTACCTTATAGGCTAATTAGTTTATTATTTATTTTTATTAACCCCTTCAGCCCCGGGGCACTTTCCGTTTTTGCGTTTTTGTTTTTTGCTCCCCTTCTTCCGAGAGCCGTAACTTTTTTATTTTTCTGTCAATCTTGCCATATGAGGGCTTGTTTTTTGCGGGACAAGTTGTACTTTTAAATGAAACCATAAGTTTTACCATATGGTGTACTGTAAAACAGCAAACAAATTCCAAATGCGGAAAAATTGCAAAAAAAGTGAAAAGGCAAAATAGTTTTTGGAATGTTTTATTCACGGTGTTCACTATATGGTAAAACTGATGTATGGGTATGATGCCTGAGGTCAGTGCGAGTTTGTAGACACCAAACATGTATAGGTTTCTTTTATCTAAGGGGTTAAAAAAATTCACAAGTTTGTCCAATAAAAGTGGCACACATTTTGCGCCATTTTCCGAAACACGTAGCGTTCTTATTCTTTGGGATCTATGGCTCAGTGATTGCTTATTTTTTGCGTCTCGAGCTGATGCTTCTAATGGTAGCATTTTTGCGCAGATGCTAGATTTTGATCGCCTGTTATTGCATTTTGCGTAAAACTTGCAGCGACCAAAAAATTTAATTTTGGCAATTGGAATTTTTTTGCCACTACGCCGTTTACCAATCAGATTAATTGATTTTATATTTTGATAGACTGGGCATTTCTGAATGCGGCGATACCAAATATGTGTATATTTATTTATTTTTTAACCTTTTAATTTTCAATGGGGGGGAAAGGGGGGTGATTTGAACTTTTAGTTTTTTTTTTATTATTTTTTAAAACTTTTTTTTTATTTTACTAGTCCCCCTAGGGGGCTATAGCGATCAGCAATCCGATCGCTGTTATCTATATGCTGATCACAGCTATACAGCTGTAAACAGCAGATACAGTCACTTTCTGTTTCCCTCTGCTCCGTGCCGAGGGAAAACGAAAGTGAAACATCATAGCTGCAGGCGTCATCACATGACCCTGTGCTACAATGGCAACCACCGATAGTCACGTGATCACTTACGTGACTTCCGGTGGGGGCGGCGGTAAGTAAAAAACATGGCCGCGCGCATATAGATCTTGCTGCCAGAATTTGGCAGCAAGATTTAAGGGGTTAATGGCCGCGGGTGTAAGCGATTCCACCCGCAGCTAGCAGGCACACATATCAGCTGTGGAACACAGCTGATATGTGTGCCGACCACCGCCGCCTGCCCGCGGCAGGGGGCGGGGCTTAACCGGACACGCTCTATGACGGATATATCCGTCCATGGTCGTGAAGGGGTTAAGAATTGAATTTATTTTGATAAATTGGAGTTTTACAAAAACAGCAATGCTAAATTTGTTAACTTTTTATCAATTAAATGTCTTCAATTTCTAAATAGGTAAGGGCATGATTTAAACTTTTTAAACTGTTTTTCTATATTTTTAATGGGGAAGTTTTCTCCTTATGGAGAATTACATGCCTGATCTGTCATGCAAGTATGAGAAGACTTAAGAGCCTTGCATGGTCCTCTGGGAAATTTAATATGCAAATTACCTCTTTAGAGAGGAATAGGACTTGAACTCTAGTGCCAGCTATTGGAAGTAGCAATCCTAAATGTCAATATTGACCCTTTAACAACTCTTGTCATAGATCTAATTTGGCTCTTAGCCGCTCAATTAGCCAAATCAGATGTCATACTTTGCACTGACGAGGGGCAATACTGTGAAACACAGTGTCTACAAATTGAGATTCTGCTTTGTCTTTACATCCTAAAGCGAGCTTTACACACTGCGATATTGGTCCCGATATCGCTAGTGTGGGTACCCGCCCCCATCTGTTGCGCGACACGAGCAAATCGCTGCCCGTGCCGCACAACATCGCCCAGACGCGTCACACATACTTACCTGCCCGGCGACGTCGCTGTGACCGGCGAACCGCCTCCTTTCTAAGGGGGCAGTCCGTGCGGCGTCACAGCGACGTCACTGAGCGGCCGCTCAATAGAAGCGGAGGGGTGGAGATGAGCGGGACGTAACATCCCACCCACCTCCTTCCTTCCGCATTGTAGCCGGGAGGCAGGTAAGGAGAGCTTCCTCGTTCCTGCGGTGTCACACGGAGCGATGTGTGCTGCCGCAGGAACGAGGAACAACCTCGTTACTGCTGCAGTAACGATATTTGAGAATAAACCCCAATTTCACCGATGAGCGATTTTGCACGTTTTTGCAACGATGCAAAATCGCTCATCGGTGTCACACGCAACGGCATCGCTAATGCGGCCGGATGTGCGTCACCAATTCCGTGACCCCAACGAGTTCGCATTAGCGATGTCGTAGCGTGTAAAGCCCCCTTTAGTCATATGACAAGGGTCAATATTGACTTTTTGGATTTCTAATTATAATAGGTGGTACTAGAGTTCAAGTCCTCTCCTCTCTGAATAGACAATTTTCATATCTGTATTTTTTTTTTAAAGTATTTTAATGATGTATTTAATAATATATTTTTTATTCTTTTAACAACTACTAGACAATATGAACTAATCTTTGTTTTATTGCTTATACTATTCATTGTGTTATGACGGAATTATGGATTAAATACATAAAAATCCAATATCACTGAACACCTGGCAGCATATACTGTGCATAAAGAAACTGTTAGGCTCACCAGATGAGGTGGATCCACAAAGCCTCACGTTTTGGGTGGGCACAAGAACCCCACGTGTTTGTGCATCAGGGCAAGAAGGTACGTTGGGAGTGATAAATTAGTACACTGAAGGCCACAGGAGGACAGATGCATAGCACAGTCCTATACTTTGTGCAAGTGATACTGGAAGATAATCTAAGAGCCTGCACCATAGATATAGAGGGGAGGCAGGTTATGGACGGCTTTGTAGGTCAATGTTAGTAGCTTGAGTTGGATTTGATGGGGATATGGGAGCCAATGAAGGGATTTGCAGAGGGGAGAAGAGGAGAAGGAAAGAGGTAGATTAGTCACACAGCAAAGTTAATAATGGATTGGATGTTTGCGAGCATGTTAGCAGGGAGGCCACAGAGAAGGCGATAGTAGTAGTCGAGGTGGAATATGAATAGGGCATGCACTAGCTTTTTAATGAATTCAGGAGTTGAGAAAAGGATTTCACAAGTCTGACCTCAGCACATGTAAATGCAACCCAAATGCTTGAAAGAAATGTCAAATATGTGAGAATTAAAAGCCCCACTTTAAACTTTTTCTCAGTGCTCCAAATTGTCTAAAACAAGTTCTAGTCACAGCTGGGTGTAGATGTGTGGAGCCTGTATGGAGCTGAGGTCTCTTCATGCTGGGAGGGTATCAGATGTGTTGTACAGGCACCATGTGCAGTTAACAGTATCAAAATAGCTCTGATCACTGCTGTTTAACCTCTCTTTAACATTTAATCTCTGCCAGTGACATGTAAATGGAGCTAATTTGAAGTGAAATTTAGTGGCAGTCTGCCCCCAGGTGATGTTGAAGGCCTATGTTTCCAGTCCGTGACTGGCGTTATAAGATATCATATCAATTTTATTATATTCAGCTCTACTGTAGCATTGCAATATGTCTTGATTACTGCTCAACCGCTGCATATGTAGCTCGAATTCAACTGTAAGGAGAGATTCTACTTTTCACACTCACTCGTCCTCTCTCCCATTACAATAGCCTGACAATGAGCTCAGTGAACTCCAGAGTCGTTTCACACATTCACACACTTTTCACTGCCAGCACCTACTGTTTTATAAGGCGAGTGTGATGACTGACTTTTGCAAATTGTTCAGCATGCCTCAATGACATCCTCTCCATAGACTTATTTAGGGTCCCCTTCTATGCACACCTGCATTGTAGTATAAAGACTATTAGCACTATGTTTGGTGTGCTTCATCTGCTGTGTTTTCTGTGCTCTCATCCTGCAAAACCTTCGAGTTTGCTACACACCTTTGGCCTTGCCAGCTACTTCTCAGTTGCAGGCTCTTAGATTTTCTTCCAGTATCACTTGCTCAAAGTATAGGACTGTGCTATGCATCTGTCCTCCTGTGGACTTCAGTGTACTAATTCATCACTCCCAACGTACCTTCTTGCCCTGATGCACAAACACATGGGGTCCTTGTGCCCACCCAAAACGTGAAGCTTTGTGGATCCCCCTCATCTGGTGAGCCTAACAGTTTATTTAGGCACAGTATATGCTGCCAAGTGTTCAGTGATATTGGATTTTTATGTATTTAATCCATGATTCCTTCATAACACAATGCATAGAAGAAGCAATAAAACAAAGGTTACTTCATATTGTCTAGTAGTTGATAAAAGAATAAAATATCTTCCAATATCTTTCAACTTATAATCATAAGTCCTCTCAAGACAAGACCTCTTTAACTCTTCCACACTTGAATGTTGCTCACCAAATCACCTGCAAGACTTCTCACAAGCATCCCTATCCTCTAGAATGCTGTGCCCCAACATGTCAAAATATCCACCACATTCGTAACTTTCAGATGGAACTTGAAAATATATCTCTTCAGAAAGCTTAACACAGCAATGATCCTACTGCTACCTCACCACAACTGAAGCTGCTGAAACCCTCCAACCTCTTTTCTCCTTCCCCATTATCCTGTAGAATTTAAGGGCCCTCTCCCCTCTGTACCAGTTTGTCACTGCTACTTTGTTCATTGTATTTATACCACTTGTGTTTTATATGTAACCCCTTCTCGTGTACAGCAAGCACCATGGCATTAATGGTGCTCTAAAATAAATAAATAATAATAATAATAATAATAATAATAATAATAAGTCCTTCAGTGTTTGTGTCCCAGCCTCTTTACTAGAGTTGAGCAATGTTCAACGCTCCCAGCAGCCGCCCGGAATTGCTGCATCCATTAGATGCGACAGTCCCGGGACTCTACCCAGCTTATCCCGAATTGTCCTGGTGCGGTGGCAATCGAGGTAATAATGGAGTTAATCATGACAAGCGTCTCCCCGAGACACCTTCCATGATTAACCTGTAAGTGAAAGAAAAGAAACACACACAGCGAAAAATCCATTATTTGTAAAAAATACAAAAAAAACCTCATTTACCTCTTTATTAATCCCTAAACAACAATCCAGGTCCGAAGTAATGTCCTGGCCGCCCCGATAAAGAATTTAATTTATTTCTAATTTTAAATTATAATTATTATTTATTTATAATTATAATTTAATTTAATTTAATTATGCACAGAGAGGAGATGACCGACATCAGCTGTGAGCCGCGGGCCACACCTCTAAAATCGGAGCAGTTTATGGTATGAGGCTGCATTGCTCTCTAATCTCTCTCTTCTCTCTCTCTCCTCTGTCTCTTTTCTCTTCTCTCTCTCTCCTCTCTCTTCTCTCTCTCTCCGTTTGTCTTCTCTCTCTCTGTCTGTCTCTCTTTTTCTCTCTCTATTTCTCTCTCTCTTTTTCTCTCCTTTTCTCTCTTTCGCTCTGTTTTTCTCTGTTTCTCTCTCTTCCTCTCTCTTCTTCTCTCTTTCTCTCTCTTTCTCTCTCTTTTTTCTCTCTCTTTTTCTCTCTTTTTCTCTCTTTTTCTCTCTTTTTCTCTCTTTCTCTCTCTCTCTCTTTCTCCCTCTCTCTTCTCTCCTCTTCTCTCCTCTTCTCTCTCTCTCTCTTATCTCTCCTCTCTCTCCCTCCTCTCTCTTTTCTCTCTCTCTCTTCTCTCCTCTTCTCTCTTTTCTCTCTCCTCTCTCTCTCTTCTCTCTCTCTTTCTACCTCTCTCCTCTCTCCCCTCTCTCTCTTTTCTCCTCTTCTCTCCTCTTCTCTCTCTCTCCCACTCTCTCTTCTCTTTTCTCTCTCTTTTCTCTGCCTTTTCTATCTTTTTTCTCTCTTTTCTCTCTCTTTTCTCTCTCTTTTCTCTCTGAGACCTGGCGATAATCAGCTGATGCGGTCACCTGATGGAATCAGCTGACACTATAAGTCGAGCGGTGAGGCCAGCTTTTTACCGCCCGGCCACCTAAACTATCAATTGCTGCTGTCGGACAGGCGTCTGCACAGAAGTGTGTATTTTGTTTTGTTTTTTTTGCACTGATGCTTCAGCTGATTGTAAAAAATCAGCTGCTGTGTCATGTGATTCAGGCCCTTGAACCTGACACATCATCTGATCGCTTTGCCTTCCAGCAAACTGATCAGATGATATTGGATCCAGATTGGACGGCGCAGGACCCTTGACCCAGGATTACTGCGGAGGGGGGTTCTTTGTTTTAATAAAGATGGAGTCACTAATTGTGTTGTGTTTTATTTCTAATAAAAATATTTTTCTGTGTGTTGTGCTTTTTTTATCTGTATTAGAAATTCATGGTGGCCATGTCTAACATTGGCGTGACACCATGAATTTCGGGCTTAGGGCCAGTTGATAATATACAGCTAGCCCTAACCCCATTATTACCCAGCAAGCCACCCGTCACCAGGGCAGCTGGAAGAGTTGGATACAGCGCCAGAAGATTGTGCTTCTATGAAAGCGCCATTTTCTGGGGTGGCTGCGGACTGCAATTCGCAGCAGGGGTGCCAAATCCCCAGCTGCCTAGTTGTACCTGGCTGGACACAAAAATTGGGCGAAGCCCACGTCATTTTTTTTTAATTATTACATGAAATTCATGAAAAAATTTAAAAAAAAAAGGGCTTCCCTATATTTTTGGTTCCCACCTGGGTACTAATATGAAGCTGGGGGTTGGGGCAGCCCGTAGCTGCCTGCTGTACCTGGCTACTGGCTAGCATACAAAAAGATAGCAAAGCCTACATAATTCTTTTGGGGGGGAGGCAAAAATCTCCTGCTCTCCTGCATACAGACAGACAGCAGCTGCAGAACAACAAGGCTAAGCATATTCCATCCAGGACTGTATGCAGGAGTTTTTTGCCCCCTAAAAAATGATGTGGGCTTCACCATATTTTTGTATGCTAGCCAGGTAAAGCAGGCAGGTACGGCTGCCCCCCACCCCCAGCTGCCTATTTGTACCCGGCTGGGAACCAAAAATATAGGGAAGCCCTTTTTTTTTAATTTCACGAATTTGATGAAATAATTTAAAAAAAAAATGACGTGGGCTTCGCCCAATTTTTGTGTCCAGCCAGGTACAACTAGGCAGCTGGGAATTGGAATTGGCAGCACAGATTAGCCCGAGCTTTCTGGGCCCCTCTGCTGTGAATTGCAGTCTGCAGCCGCCACAGAAAATGGCGCTTTCATAGAAGCGCCATCATCTGGCGCTGTATCCAACTCTTTCTGCAGCAATGAAGCCGGGTGGCTTGCTGGGTAATATTGGATTAATACTAGCTTTGTTTTACCGACTAGTATTAAGCCAGAGATTCTTAATGTCAGGCAAGTTTGACCCGGCCATTAAGAATCTCCAATAAAGGGTTAAAAAAAGAAACCACACAGAGAAAAAATACTTTAATAGAAATAAATACACAGACACATTAGAGACTCCATGTTTATTTCTCCCTCTCAACCCTCCACGATCCTGCTCTTCTGTCTTCTTTTTCCTTCAACCCAAGCAGCTCTGCTACATCAGACAGCATTGCATGGGAGGAAGACACTTCTGCTCTGTGCAGTCTAATCACTCAGTGAGTGAGCAGAGGCTGAGGGCTGTAAGCGGTGTCATCACTGCTGCCACCATTACTATAGCAATGGCAATCTCCGATCACGTGATTCCCGGTGCCGCTATATACCGGCTGTGGCAGCCAGTCTCTGCATGTGGACTGACTCTGTAAAGAGCGCCTACATGCAGGAACGGGGAAGCTGACCATGTTCCAGAGCATCTCACCGGTACACGGAGATACTGGAACGAGCAATGTGTACCGGAGAGATGCACTGACAGGACCTAGCATGACGTCTAGCCATGTGATTAGTCTGTAGCCAATGAGATAATAGACACGTGACCGGTCACATGCTATTTTAACGTCACGGAAGGTCCTATCATCAATGTTGGTTACCGGAGCATGCAGCGATTATCGGAAGGAAAAGCGGCGGGAGACTGATTGCAGGACGTGTTGTGGGGACCTGTAAGTGTAATGGCAATGTTTATTAACTGTATGTGCACATGTATAATGTGTTTTTATGTGTTTGTGTTTGCCTGCCATTGTTTTCAATGGGGTTCGAAGGAGTTCACTAGAATATCCATCTGTCCACATCTAATATCATGTTATCAGCAGCACTTCTGCAGTTTACTCTGGGTGAGGTGCTGCCAAAAACAATAATTTTAGTTCCACCATAAACAATCCAATCACTCTATGATCGAGCAGCTTTTTCCTTGTTAGTTTCCACCTATAAACTCTTGTCTTGCGCTCCTAAGATTTATAAATGTAGATGCTACATACACACACTATGTGACACAAACACTGTATGTTACACACATATATGTAGACACACACATAGTATGTGCACATGTATACACCAATCACACACACACAGCACATATATGTATACACTGAACACATGCACACTCACACACAAAAGCACACATGTATATGCTTGTTTTTGTGATACGAGTTGTACTTTTGGAAGAAACCATTCATTCTACCTGACAGTGCACTGGAAAACAGGAAAAAAAATTCCAAGTGCTTTAAAATTGCAAAACAAAGTGCAATTTCACAACTGTTTTTGAGTTTTGTATTTACTTACTTTAATTATGTGGTAAAACTAACCTCACAAAATAATTATCCACATCAGTATGAGTACTCAGATACCAAACATGTATAGTTTTTTTTTTTAGTGGTGAAAAAATATTCTGAAATTTGGACATAGAAAAATATTTTGTCGTCATTTTCTAAGACTTGTAGTGCTTCAAATAATTCAGGATATGGGGTTATGTGAGGGCTTTATTTGTGCCCTGACTAGAGTTGAGCGCGGTTCGTGGTTCGTGGTTCTCCAGTTCTAGGCTCGAGTGATTTTGGGGCATGTTCTAGATCGAACTAGAACTCGAGCTTTTTGCAAAAGCTCGATAGTTCTAGAAACGTTCGAGAACGGTTCTAGCAGCCAAAAAACAGCTAAATCTTAGCTTGGTTTCTGCTGTAATAGTGTAAGTCACTCTGTGAATCAAACTATTATCACATTTCAGTGTATAGTGTGCGTGAACAGCGCCTTCAGATCACTGCTGTTTCTATAATGGCGATCGCCATTTTTTTTTTTTTTTTCTTGTCTTCCTTCCCTAAGCGCGCGCGTCTTGTGGGGCTGGCCAGCATGTCAGCCAATCACAGACACACACACACCTAAGTGGACTTTGAGGCAGAGAAGCAACGGCATGTGTGATAGGATCTGCATGTCACATGTCCCTGCATTATAAAACCGGACATTTTCTTCACGATCGCCATTATCTGCCTTCTGCGTCTTTGGTGTCAGACATCACTGTCGCAGTTCCGTCCTTTGTCCTATCGCCGATACAGCTGTATGCGCTGCATACACAGCGTTAGACAGCTTAGGGAGAGCACATTCTAGCAGTCCTTTTAAGGGCTCGTACCGGCAGGGTCAGAGAGCCATAGGTGACAGGTCCTGCAAACAGCAACAGCGTCTGTGTAGCCCAGGTCAGGGATTTCCTCCCTGCATTTCACCATTAGGAGGGAATAGAAAGGCAGGCTTCCATTCCTCTACCCAGAGCACCACAATCCTGCCACTGTACCCTCTTGTCCTCTGCACACTCCAACTCATTCTAACTAAGCCATTATACTAGCAAACACTCAGTGTACCTAGTGGCATCCTATCTGTGGCTATTGGACTTTGCTATAGTCCCACTAGTGCAAAGACATTTGCAGAGCACATCTGCCTGCATTGCACACTCCAAGTTTTTTAAACTAAGCAATTTTACTAGCAAACACTCAGTGTACCTAGTGGCATCCTATACGTGGCTATTGGACTTTGCTATAGTCCCACTAGTGCAAAGACATTAGCAGAGCACATCTGCCTGCATTGCACACTCCAAGTTTTTTAAACTCAGCCATTATACTAGCAAACACTCTGTACCTAGTGGCATCCTATACGTGGCTATTGGACTTTGCTATAGTCCCACTAGGGCCAAGACATTTGCAGAGCGCATCTGCCTGCGTTGCACACTCCAACAAATTATAACGAAGCCATTATACTAGCAAACACTCAGTGTACCTAGTGGCATCCTATACGTGGCTATTGGACTTTGCTATAGTCCCACTAGTGCCAAGACATTTGCAGAGCACATCTGCCTGCATTGCACACTCCAAGTTTTTTAAACTAAGCAATTTTACTAGCAAACACTCAGTGTACCTAGTGGCATCCTATACGTGGCTATTGGACTTTGCTATAGTCCCACTAGTGCAAAGACATTAGCAGAGCACATCTGCCTGCATTGCACACTCCAAGTTTTTTAAACTCAGCCATTATACTAGCAAACACACAGTGTACCTAGTGGCATCCTATACGTGGCTATTGGACTTTGCTATAGTCCCACTAGTGCCAAGACATTTGCAGAGCGCATCTGCCTGCGTTGCACACTCCAACTAATTATAACGAAGCCATTATACTAGCAAACACTCAGTGTACCTAGTGGCATCCTATACGTGGCTATTGGACTTTGCTATAGTCCCACTAGTGCCAAGACATTTGCAGAGCGCATCTGCCTGCGTTGCACACTACAACAAATTATAACTAAGCCATTATACTAGCAAACACTCAGTGTACCTAGTGGCATCCTATACGTGGCTATTGGACTTTGCTATAGTCCCACTAGTGCCAAGACATTTGCAGAGCGCATCTGCCTGCGTTGCACACTCCAACTAATTATAACGAAGCCATTATACTAGCACACACTCAGTGTACCTAGTGGCATCCTATACGTGGCTATTGGACTTTGCTATAGTCCCACTAGGGCCAAGACATTTGCAGAGCACATCTGCCTGCATTGCACACTCCAAGTTTTTTAAACTAAGCAATTTTACTAGCAAACACTCAGTGTACCTAGTGGCATCCTATACGTGGCTATTGGACTTTGCTATAGTCCCACTAGTGCCAAGACATTTGCAGAGCGCATCTGCCTGCGTTGCACACTACAACAAATTATAACGAAGCCATTATACTAGCAAACACTCAGTGTACCTAGTGGCATCCTATACGTGGCTATTGGACTTTGCTATAGTCCCACTAGTGCCAAGACATTTGCAGAGCGCATCTGCCTGCGTTGCACACTCCAACTAATTATAACGAAGCCATTATACTAGCACACACTCAGTGTACCTAGTGGCATCCTATACGTGGCTATTGGACTTTGCTATAGTCCCACTAGGGCCAAGACATTTGCAGAGCACATCTGCCTGCATTGCACACTCCAAGTTTTTTAAACTAAGCAATTTTACTAGCAAACACTCAGTGTACCTAGTGGCATCCTATACGTGGCTATTGGACTTTGCTATAGTCCCACTAGTGCAAAGACATTAGCAGAGCACATCTGCCTGCATTGCACACTCCAAGTTTTTTAAACTCAGCCATTATACTAGCAAACACTCAGTGTACCTAGTGGCATCCTATACGTGGCTATTGGACTTTGCTATAGTCCCACTAGTGCCAAGACATTTGCAGAGCGCATCTGCCTGCGTTGCACACTCCAACAAATTATAACGAAGCCATTATACTAGCAAACACTCAGTGTACCTAGTGGCATCCTATACGTGGCTATTGGACTTTGCTATAGTCCCACTAGTGCCAAGACATTTGCAGAGCGCATCTGCCTGCGTTGCACACTCCAACTAATTATAACGAAGCCATTATACTAGCACACACTCAGTGTACCTAGTGGCATCCTATACGTGGCTATTGGACTTTGCTATAGTCACACTAGGGCCAAGACATTTGCAGAGCACATCTGCCTGCATTGCACACTCCAAGTTTTTTAAACTAAGCAATTTTACTAGCAAACACTCAGTGTACCTAGTGGCATCCTATACGTGGCTATTGGACTTTGCTATAGTCCCACTAGTGCAAAGACATTAGCAGAGCACATCTGCCTGCATTGCACACTCCAAGTTTTTTAAACTCAGCCATTATACTAGCAAACACACAGTGTACCTAGTGGCATCCTATACGTGGCTATTGGACTTTGCTATAGTCCCACTAGTGCCAAGACATTTGCAGAGCGCATCTGCCTGCGTTGCACACTCCAACTAATTATAACGAAGCCATTATACTAGCAAACACTCAGTGTACCTAGTGGCATCCTATACGTGGCTATTGGACTTTGCTATAGTCCCACTAGTGCCAAGATATTTGCAGAGCGCATCTGCCTGCGTTGCACACTACAACAAATTATAACGAAGCCATTATACTAGCAAACACTCAGTGTACCTAGTGGCATCCTATACGTGGCTATTGGACTTTGCTATAGTCCCACTAGTGCCAAGACATTTGCAGAGCGCATCTGCCTGCGTTGCACACTCCAACTAATTATAACGAAGCCATTATACTAGCACACACTCAGTGTACCTAGTGGCATCCTATACGTGGCTATTGGACTTTGCTATAGTCCCACTAGGGCCAAGACATTTGCAGAGCGCATCTGCCTGCGTTGCACACTCCAACTAATTATAACGAAGCCATTATACTAGCAAACACTCAGTGTACCTAGTGGCATCCTATACGTGGCTATTGGACTTTGCTATAGTCCCACTAGTGCCAAGACATTTGCAGAGCACATCTGCCTGCGTTGCACACTCCAACTAATTATAACGAAGCCATTATACTAGCAAACACTCAGTGTACCTAGTGGCATCCTATACGTGGCTATTGGACTTTGCTATAGTCCCACTAGTGCCAAGACATTTGCAGCACGTCTGCCTGCGTTGCACACTCCAACGAATTATAACTAAGTTACATTGTCAGGGATATTTATTCTTTATTATTCTGCTGTTAATAAAGCTAGACCACCACTGCAATCTTCACCACCTCTCAATTTTTACTACCACATTTTCAGTCCACAATCTTGTCGCAATCAACATGAGTGGCAAAATGACAGATGCTGGTGGAAAGGGGAAGAGGCGTGGTGGAAAAGGCAAAAAATGTTTTGTCAGTGGGGAAGGTGGCAAAGCTCCATTATCATCTGCTGAAGATAGACCATCTACTAGCAAAAGTAAGATGTGTACTACTTATTGTGGACAATCCGATGTGCTCCCTTTTTTACGGACACGAACAAGAGGAACAAAGGTAGATGATGGGCAAAAAAGGAAAATGCTTGAATGGATCTCAAGTGGTCCAACAAGTGCCCTCTCAGCCACTTCAAGTACCGCATCCAAAAAACACCATTCCTCTGAGTTGTCATCCCAATCACACTTGATTTCTCCCAGCTCTGAAGTCTCCATCAGCCCTGCACAGTATGGTGGAACTGAGATGGCTGAATCTGCAGAGCTGTTCAGTCACACTATAGCCTGGGAATCAGAGGTCTGCTCCCAAGCTACAGTGAGTACAGAACAGGAAATGGTCTGCAGTGATGCCCAGAACCTTTGTGACTCAGATTCAGGCCGTGAGGACCAAGTTTCTGAGCATAATGTTGACCCTTTGTCACAAACTGTAACACCTGTGGTTATAGACAATGAGGAACATACTGATGAAGATGAGACGCAGATACCCGATTGGGATGACAACTTAAATATTCGGTCAGGGCAAGAAGAGGCTCGGTCTGAGGGGGAGGGGAGTGCAAACACAACAATTGATGATGACGTTCTAGATCCCACCTACTGTCAACCCCCAGTCAGGCACTCGAGGAGGTCAACAGAGGCGGTGGAGGAGGATGCAACCGACGACGAAGTTACCTTGCGCCTTCCTGGACAGAGTCGGAGCACTGGTAGCACGTCTACAACTGCATCCTCAGCCACCACTCTGCCTATGAGCATTATTCGGGGTGGATCAACAGGTCGCATGGCCTCTAAGCCTTGCCTAGCCTGGGCCTTTTTTCACATCGAAAAAGATCGCCCAACTCATGTGATATGTAACATTTGTCATGATTCTGTTAGTAGAGGTCAAAACCTCAGCAGTTTGACAACTTCTTCCATGAATCGTCACATGAATAAATATCATAAGTCCCGGTGGGAAGCTCACCGTGCTGCAATGCCGGCTAGCGGAGCGAACCATCCACCGCCCGCCCCTTCCAGTGCATCCGCGCGCTCTTCATCTTCTAGGACTGTGGGGACAGCTGTCACACCTGTTTTTCCACGCAAAACTTCCACCACTGTAACCGCAACAGGCAGTTTGCTTGTAAGGTCGTCAGTTGGTTTGGAAGGGGAAACAAGTGAGTGTGTACAGCTCTCTCAGACATCGATAGCACCAACGTTGGATGAAGGCAACATCATGTCTCCGCCTGCACTTTCCTCACAAACCTGCATTTTTCCAGGGACACCCTACTCAACACCGTCTACACACAGCAGCCAGATCTCTGTCCCTCAGATGTGGTCAAATAAAAGGCCACTTCCTCCGACCCATGACAAAGCTAAGAGGTTGACTCTATCCCTCTGTAAGCTGTTGGCTACCGAAATGCTGCCTTTCCGCCTAGTGGACACACAGGATTTTAGAGACCTTATGTCTGTCGCTGTGCCCCAGTACCAGATGCCTAGTCGCCACTACTTCTCTAAGAAAGGTGTGCCCGCGCTACACCAGCATGTCGCACACAACATCACCGCTTCCTTGAGAAACTCTGTGTGTGAACGGGTGCATTTCACCACCGATACTTGGACCAGTAAGCATGGACAGGGACGTTACATGTCGCTGACTGGGCACTGGGTAACTATGGTGATAGATGGTGAAGGGTCTGCTGCACAAGTCTTGCCGTCCCCACGACTTGTGTGTCAATCCTCTGTCTGTCCAAGTTCCGCCACAGCTTCTGCATCCTCCACCTCATCTGGGTCCTCCACCTCCGCCCCAAGCCTGCCTGGTCAGGCCACCAGCGTTCTCACTGCGCAGAAGGAATCACGCACGCCTCATTACTATGCTGGCAGCCGAGCGCAACGGCATCAGGCGGTCTTTAGCTTGACATGTCTTGGTAATAAGAGTCACACAGCTGAGGAGTTGTGGTCAGCTCTGCGGTCCGAGTTTAATAAATGGTTGTCTCCACTCAACCTGCAGCCTGGTAAGGCCGTGTGCGACAATGCTGCAAACCTGGGTGCGGCCCTTCGCCTGGGCAAGGTGACACACGTACCTTGTATGGCTCACGTGTTGAACCTTGTCGTGCAGCAATTTTTAACACACTATCCCGGCCTAGATGGCCTTCTGAACAGGGCACGAAAACTGTCTGCTCACTTCCGGCGTTCAAGCGCCGCAGCTGAGCGACTTGCATCGCTCCAGAAGTCTTTCGGCCTGCCGGTTCATCGCCTGAAATGCGATGTGGCGACACGCTGGAATTCAACTCTACACATGTTACAGCGACTGTGGCAGCACCGCAGAGCCCTGGTGCAATACGTCATGACGTATAGCCTGGGCCAACGAGATGCAGAGGTGGGGCAGATCACCCTGATGGAGTGGTCTCAGATCAAGGACCTATGCACCCTTCTGCACAGTTTCGACATGGATGTTGTGTATATGGACTTTTCAAAAGCTTTTGATACGGTGCCACACAAAAGGTTGGTACATAAAATGAGAATAATGGGGATAGGGGAAAATATGTGTAACTGGGTTAAAAACTGGCTAAGTGATAGGAAACAAAGGGTGGTTATTAATGGTACGTACTCGGACTGGGTCTCAGTTCATAGTGGGGTACCACAGGGGTCAGTATTGGGCCCACTTCTTTTCAACATATTTATAAATGACCTTGTTGGGGGCATGCGGAGTAGAATTTCAATATTTGCAGATGATACTAAACTCTGCAGGGTAATCAATACAGAGGAGGATAATTTTATATTACAGGGAGATTTATGTAAATTGGAGGATTGGGCTGAGAAGTGGCAATTGAAGTTTAATGTAGATAAATGTAAGGTCATGCACTTGGGTAGAGGAAATAACATTTATGATTATGTACTTAATCGTAGAACACTGGGTAAAACAGACACAGAAAAAGACTTGGGTGTATTGGTGGATGGTAAACTTCACTTTAGTGGACAGTGTCAGGCAGCTTCTGCCAGGGCTAATAAAATAATGGGATGTATTAAAAGAGGTATAAGTGTTCATGAAAAAAATATAGTTCTACCTCTGTACAAGTCACTAGTGCGACCACACTTAGAATACTGTGTACAATTCTGGTCACCGATATATAAGAAGGACATAGCTGAACTGGAGAGGGTGCAGAGAAGAGCCACCAAGATTATTAGAGGAATGGGTGGGCTGCAATACCAAGACAGGTTATTAAACTTGGGGTTATTTAGTTTGGAAAAACGAAGGCTTAGGGGGGATCTAATCACAATGTATAAATATATGAGGGGACAGTACAGAGACCTTTCCAAAGATCTTTTTACACCAAGGCCTGCGACTGGAACACGGGGGCATCCACTACGTCTTGAGGAAAGAAGGTTTAATCATAATCACAGACGAGGATTCTTTACTGTACGAGCAGTGAGACTATGGAACTCTCTGCCACATGATGTTGTAATGAGTGATTCACTACTAACATTTAAGCAGAGCCTGGACGCCTTTCTTGAAAAATGTAATATTACCAGTTATGTATATTAGATTTTATGACAGGGTATTGATCCAGGGAACTAGTCTGATTGCCGGATGTAGAGTCAGGAAGGAAATTTTTTCCCCATTGGAACTTGTTTGCCACATTGGGGGTTTTTTTGCCTTCCTCTGGATCAACATGTTAGGCTACAGGTTGAACTAGATGGACTTAGAGTCTCCCTTCAACCTTAAAAACTATGATACTATGATACTATGATGACATGGCGACGAATATGTTTAGCTCTGACAATGCCATTATCAGCATGACGATTCCAGTCATTTACATGCTGGAGCACACGCTAAACACTATTCGGAGTCAGGGGGTGGGACAACATGAAGGGGAGGAACTACAGGAGGATTCATATGTGCAAGGGACAACAACATCACCAAGGTCCAGACGTTCATCATCACCAACGCAGCAGGCATGGGACCATGGGGAACAGGGATCGACAAGGGCGCATAGTAGCAGGCGAAATGTTGAGCAAGGTGCAGGAGAACATGAAGAAATGGAGGACGAACTGTCCATGGACATGGAAGACTCAGCGGATGAGGGAGACCTTGGTCAAATTTCAGTTGAAAGAGGTTGGGGGGAGATGTCAGAGGAAGAAAGAACGGGTAGCACCTCTATGCCACAAACACAGCGTGGACTTGGTCCGCATGGCTGCGCAAGACACATGAGTGCCTTTTTGTTGCACTACCTCCAACATGACAGTCGTATTGTCAAAATTAGAAGTGATGATGACTACTGGATTGCCACACTATTAGATCCCCGGTACAAGTCCAAATTTTGTGACATAATTCCAGCCATAGAAAGGGACGCACGTATGCAGGAGTATCAGCAGAAGCTGTTACTCGATCTTAGCTCGGCTTTTCCACCAAACAACCGTGCAGGTGCAGGGAGGGAATCTCCCAGTTGTAACTTGACAAACATGGGACGGTCTCGTCATCTTCACCAGTCTACCCGTACCAGTAGGACCGTATCTGGTGCCGGTAACAGCAATTTTATGGAATCTTTTCATAATTTTTTTAGACCCTCTTTTGCAAGGCCACCAGAGACAACAAGTCTGACACATACTCAACGGCTGGAGAGGATGATACAGGAGTATCTCCAAATGAACATCGATGCCATGACTGTGCAACTGGAGCCTTGCTCCTTTTGGGCTTCAAACATAGAAAAATGGCCAGAGCTCTCCAGTTACGCCTTGGAGATTTTGTCGTGTCCAGCTGCCAGCGTTGTCTCTGAACGTGTATTCAGTGCTGCTGGGTGTGTGCTGACAGATAAGCGCACGCGTCTGTCCAGTGACAATGTGGACAGACTGACGTTCATTAAAATGAACAAGTCATGGATCCAGAAGGAATTTACTACCCCTGTGTCATCCTGGGGAGAGTAAATGCTTGTGGATTTGGAATGTGCTTGATGCAAATCAAAACATCCTGTTTGCAACTAGGGCCCAAGTGCTGCCACTGATGGGGTGGGTGTCTGTGTGGCCCAATTTTTGGAAAAAAGGGAGACTCCGCTTGGAGTAACCCTTGCTTACATAGTTTTTAAAAGAAGCCAAGATGAACAAGTCATGGGTCAGCAAAGACTTTGCTACCTACCCCGGTGTCATCCTGGGGACGGTTAATTATGGGGTATTTTTGAATGTGATTGATGCAAATGTAGCTGTGAAGTGTACAACTAGGGCCCAAGTGCTGCCACTGATGGGGTGGGTGTCTGTGTGGCCCAATTTTTGGAAAAAAAGGGAGACTCCGCTTGGAGTAACCCTTGCTTGATGTGTTTTTAAAAGAAGCCAAGATGAACAGAGCTGGGATCAGGAAAGACTTTGCTACCTACCCCGGTGTCATCCTGGGGACGGATAAGAATGGCGTATTTTTGAATGTGCTTGATGCAAATCAAAACATCCTGTTTGCAACTAGGGCCCAAGTGCTGCCACTGATGGGGTGGGTGTCTGTGTGGCCCAATTTTTGGAAAAAAAGGGAGACTCCGCTTGGAGTAACCCTTGCTTGATGTGTTTTTAAAAGAAGCCAAGATGAACAGAGCTGGGATCAGCAAAGACTTTGCTACCTACCCCGGTGTCATCCTGGGGACGGATAAGAATGGCGTATTTTTGAATGTGCTTGATGCAAATCAAAACATCCTGTTTGCAACTAGGGCCCAAGTGCTGCCACTGATGGGGTGGGTGTCTGTGTGGCCCAATTTTTGGAAAAAAAGGGAGACTCCGCTTGGAGTAACCCTTGCTTGATGTGTTTTTAAAAGAAGCCAAGATGAACAGAGCTGGGATCAGGAAAGACTTTGCTACCTACCCCGGTGTCATCCTGGGGACGGATAAGAATGGCGTATTTTTGAATGTGCTTGATGCAAATCAAAACATCCTGTTTGCAACTAGGGCCCAAGTGCTGCCACTGATGGGGTGGGTGTCTGTGTGGCCCAATTTTTGGAAAAAAAGGGAGACTCCGCTTGGAGTAACCCTTGCTTACATTGTTTTTAAAAGAAGCCAAGATGAACAGAGCTGGGATCAGGAAAGACTTTGCTACCTACCCCGGTGTCATCCTGGGGACGGATAAGAATGGCGTATTTTTGAATGTGCTTGATGCAAATCTAGCTGTGAAGTGTACAACTGGGGCACAACTGCTGCAACTGAAGGGGTGGGTGTGTGTGGGCCCAATTTTTGGAAAAAAGGGAGACTCCGCTTGGAGTAACCCTTGCTTGCTGTGTTTTTAAAAGAAGCCAAGATGAACAGAGCTGGGATCAGGAAAGACTTTGCTACCTACCCCGGTGTCATCCTGGGGACGGATAAGAATGGCGTATTTTTGAATGTGCTTGATGCAAATCAAAACATCCTGTTTGCAACTAGGGCCCAAGTGCTGCCACTGATGGGGTGGGTGTCTGTGTGGCCCAATTTTTGGAAAAAAAGGGAGACTCCGCTTGGAGTAACCCTTGCTTGATGTGTTTTTAAAAGAAGCCAAGATGAACAGAGCTGGGATCAGGAAAGACTTTGCTACCTACCCCGGTGTCATCCTGGGGACGGATAAGAATGGCGTATTTTTGAATGTGCTTGATGCAAATCAAAACATCCTGTTTGCAACTAGGGCCCAAGTGCTGCCACTGATGGGATGGGTGTCTGTGTGGCCCAATTTTTGGAAAAAAAGGGAGACTCCGCTTGGAGTAACCCTTGCTTACATTGTTTTTAAAAGAAGCCAAGATGAACAGAGCTGGGATCAGGAAAGACTTTGCTACCTACCCCGGTGTCATCCTGGGGACGGATAAGAATGGCGTATTTTTGAATGTGCTTGATGCAAATCTAGCTGTGAAGTGTACAACTGGGGCACAACTGCTGCCACTGAAGGGGTGGGTGTGTGTGGGCCCAATTTTTGGAAAAAAGGGAGACTCCGCTTGGAGTAACCCTTGCTTGCTGTGTTTTTAAAAGAAGCCAAGATGAACAGAGCTGGGATCAGGAAAGACTTTGCTACCTACCCCGGTGTCATCCTGGGGACGGATAAGAATGGCGTATTTTTGAATGTGCTTGATGCAAATCTAGCTGTGAAGTGTACAACTGGGGCACAACTGCTGCCACTGAAGGGGTGGGTGTGTGTGGGCCCAATTTTTGGAAAAAAGGGAGACTCCGCTTGGAGTAACCCTTGCTTGCTGTGTTTTTAAAAGAAGCCAAGATGAACAGAGCTGGGATCAGGAAAGACTTTGCTACCTACCTCGGTGTCATCCTGGGGACGGATAAGAATGGCGTATTTTTGAATGTGCTTGATGCAAATCTAGCTGTGAAGTGTACAACTGGGGCACAACTGCTGCCACTGAAGGGGTGGGTGTGTGTGGGCCCAATTTTTGGAAAAAAGGGAGACTCCGCTTGGAGTAACCCTTGCTTGCTGTGTTTTTAAAAGAAGCCAAGATGAACAGAGCTGGGATCAGGAAAGACTTTGCTACCTACCCCGGTGTCATCCTGGGGACGGATAAGAATGGCGTATTTTTGAATGTGCTTGATGCAAATCAAAACATCCTGTTTGCAACTAGGGCCCAAGTGCTGCCACTGATGGGGTGGGTGTCTGTGTGGCCCAATTTTTGGAAAAAAAGGGAGACTCCGCTTGGAGTAACCCTTGCTTACATTGTTTTTAAAAGAAGCCAAGATGAACAAGTCATGGATCAGCAAAGACTTTATCTACGTACCCCGGTGTCATCCTGGGGACGGATAAGAATGGCGTATTTTTGAATGTGCTTGATGCAAATCAAAACATCCTGTTTGCAACTAGGGCCCAAGTGCTGCCACTGATGGGGTGGGTGTCTGTGTGGCCCAATTTTTGGAAAAAAGGGAGACTCCGCTTGGAGTAACCCTTGCTTGCTGTGTTTTTAAAAGAAGCCAAGATGAACAGAGCTGGGATCAGGAAAGACTTTGCTACCTACCCCGGTGTCATCCTGGGGACGGATAAGAATGGCGTATTTTTGAATGTGCTTGATGCAAATGTAGCTGTGAAGTGTACAACTGGGGCACAAGTGCTGCCACTGAAGGGGTGGGTGTGTGTGTGGCCCAATTTTTGGAAAAAAGGGAGACTCCGCTTGGAGTCACCTTGCGGTGTTTTACATGATTTTAGAAGGGCGTGCCATGCCTATATCTGTGTGTCCTCCTCTTTTTCCTTGTCCAGATGTTTTGTTTTCGCATGAGTATATGTCCTTGTCACTTTCCAATGTGTTTGAGTTGTTTGTCACCTTTAGGACACCTTTGAGGGTGTTTTCTAGGTGTTTTTCTGTGTTTGTGATTGCCTGCCATTGTTTCCTATGCAGTTCGAGTTCGGTTCGTCGAACGTTCGACGAACCGAACTCGAACGGGAGGTCCGTTCGGCGAACCAACCTCGAGCCGAACCGCGACCGGTTCGCTCATCTCTAGCCCTGACCTGATATTTTTAATTTTACTATTTTGAAGAAAATACAATATTTTGATCGCATGTTATTGCATTAGATTGCAATGCTGAAGCCAAAAAAATGTATTTTTGGCTCTTTGATTCTTTTTCTCATTATGATGTCTGCCAATTAAATGAATTGACTTTATATTTTGATAAATCAGACTTTTAAGAAAGCAGCTATACCAAATATATGTTTTTTATTGTTTTAATGCTAATATCAGCGTACCGTATTTTCCGGTTTGTGGTGGCGCAGGGTCAGTGATATGGTGGGCTCAGAGGGGGTGTCACTGCAGTGGAGCAGCTCTGGAGGGTCACTTTGGGTCAGCAGAGGATAGGCAATACTGTGAGGTAATGGGGTGTCCCTGCAGTGGGCGTGATTGATCTGCTGACGGGCTCGGAGGATGGGTTGTCGTGGCTCAGAGGGTCAGTGTGTGGCAGCAGAGGATAAGCGATTCTGCGGACTCGTAGAGTGCCACAGCGGTGGCTGCCATTTATCTGCGGACTGCTTGGAATCACCGGTGGTTAAGGCTATGGACTTCAAGAAAATGGCTGCGGAGGCCAAACTGTGCATGCGTCACCTTTGCGGTCATTTTCTTGAAGTGCATCATGTCAATGGTCGGCAATTCAATGGAGCAAGTATTCCACCGGCAGATCAATGGTGCTCACCGCCACAACACCCCATGAGCCTGCAGTATCACCGACCCTTCGCTGCTACACACTGACCCTCTTGGGCCGCAACACCCCTTTCTCTAAGCCCATTGGCAGATAAATGGCACCATGACACCCCCGTAGCCCGCAGTATCACAGACCCTCAGCACACTGATCCTTTGAGTCGCGACACTCCTCCTCTGAGCCCGCAGCATCACTGACCCTCATGAGCCATGACACTCCCTCCTTTGTGCCCACAGCATCACCTACCCTGCCTCCTCTGACCCTCCTGAGCTACTCCACAACTGCTGCTATCCTTCGTGGGCTAATATAAGAGGCACTAGAATTATAAGACGGCCCCTTATTTTAGGAGTAAAAATTGTTATTTTCATATTTTCCTCCTTCAAATTTGGGGTGCGTCTTATAATCCAGTGCATCTTATAAAACTCCTGCTGTAAACCCTGTAGGCCCTCAAGGGATTGGGGCCCCGGGCAATTGCCCACTTTGAACCCCCGCCCAACGTCAGGTACTGACTGTAATGTCCAAGTACATCACATGTTGGGAAAAGGTTAATTTTTTTCAGATTTGTTACATATTTTCTGAATTACATATAAAGAATTTGTGAAACTTTTCTTCAGTTGATATAAGAACATACCATTAAATTGAATTTGCTGGATTCTTCCAGAAGTCTAGAAATATCGTTAGCATTTCTAAAATAAGTGCAAGAAATTAATGCAAGAGTAAAACCTAAGAATTGACTCCTGGAAAGTAGTAAATACCAGAGACATTTCACAAATAATCCCTCCATCTGACATTTTAACACATGGCATTTAGTATGAAAAGTAATGATTTAAAATGTGCAAAACAGAGACACAAAAAAGTTCAATATTTAATGTCATTGTGCCAGTCAACAACTTGGAAGGTACTTCTGTTTTTTAAGCCTATTACATATATACTGTGAACTGGGGTAACATAGTATAAAGGGGTGAGCATTCAAAAACTATTAGCGACAAAACCTCCAGATGTGATAATTCATTGGTATGGGATACCCCAATGATCAATTTGCATACCACTTTCCATTAACACTCAAGTTATACATTCTGGTTCTCTTTTTATGGATGCTCCAAATGTAAAAGCCGCAAACCTAAAACTGAAAAAGACAAGTGTGGAAAAAACTGCTGCAAAAAAAATTACCTTTAAAAATATAATTGTGAATGATTTATTTTCAGCAGGTAACAAAATGAAAAGTAGATGAAAAAAAGAGAAAGCTGATCAAATTAATATATGGTGTGACCACCTTTTACTTTCAGTACAGCATCAAACTAATTCAGTTTTCCAGGTACACTTGACCAGTGAGATGTCCTTTTGAAAAGTTGTCCATTGACTTCATGCCACTGCGTTCAAAAGCTATTAAGGTGCACAGCAATTAAACACTGGAGACTGAAATGAAAGTCTATTCTCTTCAGCGATAAAACCCTCTTTTGTCTTAGATTCAATGATAAGCAAAAGTTGGACTGGACACCAAGTGGGTAACACCATGAAGATGCTTTCACAAGGGACTGTCACATCTTTTCTACTCCTTGGATTATGGTGTGGTGTAATGTTTGATAGCCCGGCCCCTCTAGTCGTCATTCCAGGTACACTAACCACTTTGCGTTAGATTGATTTGGTCATGAAACCAGTATGAATATCTCTCCGAAGTTTCCTTTTTCAATACGACAATGCCAGGCTGCATGTTGCTCTTGCTACTGTGAGCACTATAATGTCCTGCAGTGTCTTCAGACTTGTCTCCCATCAAGCATTTGTATGTCATTGGTTGGCAATTGCAAATGTGGTGCTCATACTCATGTGGGGTGCTCTGTATAAATCAAGATGTTTTGAAAATGTTTTATCATCATTGCATATGATTAATATTAGAGATGAGCAGATAGACACTGGAATTTGAGACATATTTTCCCAAATTCATGGTTTCACATCTAGAGATTTGATTTGCGGTTTACAAAAAAAAATATCCTGCTCCTTTTCCATCACCGGTGAAGCATCAGAGTGTGGGCTTATGTAATTTTCCAATGCTGCACGAGTTTCCTCATATTACCCTGCAGCTATGACATCTTATGTATTATATTTTGGTACAGTGGTGGTCAGTACCTGGGACATCAGAAATTAGAGGTTTTCAGTAAGGCCCCTTTCACACGTCAGTGATTCTGGTACGTTTGTGCTTTTTTTTAAACGTACCAGAATCACTGACATACGCAGACCCATTATAATCAATGGGTCTGCTCACACGTCAGTGATTTGTCACTGCACGTGTCTCCGTGCAGCGTACCCGCGTGTGCGTGATTGCTGCACGGAGACATGTCCATTTTTTTCTGGCATCACTGATGTTCCACGGACCACGCAGTGGTGTGGTCCGTGAAACACGTGCCAGAAAAAAACGTGCTTTTAAAATAAAAAACATTTTAACTCACCCGGCATCCAGCGATGTCCTCTGCAGCCCGTTGTCCCTGCTCCTTCTGTGCCGGCTGATTACTGTCGCGCATATTCATTATGCGCGACACAGCCGACCCGGAAGCAGCTCCTGCAGGGGTCACCGCCGGCCGGATGCTGCGTCGCGGGAGCGATCAGCACCATGGACAGCGGGAGCGGGCGCAGGTGAGTGAATCTCTAACTGCAATCACGGGCCACGGAGAACGGAGCCCGGATTGCACTTAGACAACCCACATGTGCCGTGATTTTCGGCACACGCAGGGACATGTGCGTGTTTTACACGCCAGTGAAAAACGTCTGTGTTATTCACTGACGTGTGAAACGGGCCTAAAGCATAGTTTTTACGGCAAAGTTGTTTCCAACTCCAGAGTCAGTAATTAGTCTATCTGGTCTGTAATGTATAGGTTTTTATGATAAGCAGGGTCATTTCTCTCTCTCTTGCTTGTAGAGTATAAGCTCTTATTACAACCAGGGACATCTGTTTCCCAGTAGAATGTAAGATTTGATTATAACCAGTGACATCTGTTTCTCCTGTAGAGTTTAAGCTGTTATGTTCAGCAGGTTTTCTTTCTCCTGTAGATTCTAAGCTCCTATGGTGCGTAAGGTATTTTCTCTCTTTCTGTTTCTCCATCTTCTTAACCCCTTCACGACCGGCCGATTTTTCGCTTTCCGTTTTTTTTTTCGCCATTCTTTTTCTGAGAGACGTAACTTTTTAATTTTTCAGTCAATATGGTCATGTGAGAGCTCATTTTTTGCGGAACGAGCTGTACTTTTAAATGAAACCATCAGTTTTACCATATAGTGTTCTAGAAAATGGCAAAAAAATTCCAAATGCTGAAAAATTGCAAAAAAAGTGCGATAGCACTATGGTTTTTGAGATATTTTATTCACTGTGTTCACTATATGGTAAAACTGATGTGTGGGTGTGATGCCTCAGGTCAGTGTGAGTTCGTAGACACCAAATATGTATAGGTTTACTTTTATATAAGGGGTTAAAAAAAAATCGGAAGTTTGTCCGAAAAAAGTGGCGCACGTTTTACGCCATATTCCGTGACCCGTAGCGTTCTCATTTTTCGGGATCTATAGCTCAATGATGGCTTATTTTTTGAGGCTCAAGCTGACGTTTTTAACGGTACAATTTTTGCGCAGATGCTACGTTTTGATCGCCTCTTATTGCATTTTGCGCAAAAGTTGTGGCGACAAATAAACATCATTTTGGCGTTTGGAATTTTTTTTCCGCTACGCCGTTTACTGATCAGATTCATTGATTTTATATTTTGATAGATCGGGCATTTCTGAACGCGGCGATACCAAATGTGTGTATATTTTTTTTTTTTTTAACCCTTTAATTTTCAATGGGGCGAATGGGGGGTGATTTGAACTTTTAGGTTTTTTTGTTTTTTTTTAATTTTTTAAAAAAAAATTTTTAACTTTTTTTTTTATTTTACTAGTCCCCCTAGGGGGCTATTGCGTTCAGCATTCCGATCGCTCTGCAGTATCTGCTGATCACAGCTACAAGGCTGTAAACAGCAGAAACGCTGTCTTTCTCTTTTGCAGTGCCCCGGGCACAGCGAAAGTGAAACCAAGTCAGGTGTAGTACAGGAGTCATCACATGACCCTGTGCTACCATGACAACTATCGGGAGTCACGTGATCACGTCACGTGACTTCCGGTATCGGGCGGTAAGGAAAACATTATCGCCATCGCGCTTATAATGGCGCTGTCATGTATTGACAGCGCCATATAAGGGGTTAATCGGCACGAGCAGATAACGATTCTGCACGTGTTTAGCAGGCACACATCTCAGCTGTGAAAATCAGCTGAGATGTGTGCCGATCGTGGCATGCTGCCGCCGAAGGACCGCGGGCAGTAACATTATGTCATTTAGGACATAATTTTACGGCCCGCGGTCGTTAAAGGGTTAATGTAAAGTTTACGCGTTTATACTCAACAAGGATTTCTGTCTCTTTCTCTCCTCTTTCAATTTGTACTTTCCACCACAAATCTAAATTTTTTGCAGTATGTAGTAAAGTTGACAAGATTGAATTTCAAAAAGATTCACCCAGTTCTAATTATGTGTATCAATCTTGTGATTTTCATAATCCATCCACTTTTTTGGTGTTGCTAATTCAATGATGAAGAAAGAATTTCCCCTTTTTTAACATGAATAAATAGTTTATTAGATTCCTTACTAGAGATGAGCGAACCGGTCGTGGTTCGGCTCGAGTTCGGTTCACCGAACAGAGGTCCCGTTCGAGTTCGGTTTGTCGAACGTTCGACGAACCAAACTCGAACTGCATAGGAAACAATAGCTGGCATTCACAAACACATAAAAACACCTAGAAAACACCCTCAAAGGTGTCGATAAGGTGACAAACAACCCACAACACAACACAAACACATGGGAAAGTGACAAGGACATATACTCATGCGAAAACAAAAGAGCTGGACAAGGAAAAAGAGGGGGAGACACAGATATAGGCATGGCACGCCCTTCTAAAATCATGTAAAACACTGCAAGGTGACTCCAAGCGGAGTCTTCCTTTTTTCCAAAAATTGGGCCCCACACACACCCACCCATTCAGTGGCAGCACTTGTGCCCCAGTTGTACACTTCACAGCTAGATTTGCATCAAGCACATTCAAAAATATGCCATTGTTAACCGTCCCCAGGATAACACCGGGGTAGGTAGCAAAGTCTTTCCTGATCCCAGCTATGTTCATTTTGGATCATTTTTAAAAACAATGTAAGAAAGGGTTACTCCAAGCGGAGTCTCCCTTTTTTCCAAAAATTGGGCCACACACACCCACCCCTTCAGTGGCGGCACTTGTGCCCCAGTTGTACACTTCACAGCTAGATTTGCATCAAGCACATTCAAAAATTATGCCATTGTTAACCGTCCCCAGGATGACCCCGGGGTAGGTAGCAAAGTCTTTCCTGATCCCAGCTCTGTTCATCTTGGATCATTTTTAAAAACAATGTAAGCAAGGGTTACTCCAAGCGGAGTCTTCCTTTTTTACAAAAATTGGGCCCCACACACACCCACCCCTTCAGAGGCAGTAGTTGTGCCCCAGTTGTGCACTTCACAGCTAGATTTGCATCAAGCACATTCAAAAATATGCCATAGTTAACCGTCCCCAGGATAACACCGGGGTAGGTAGCAAAGTCTTTCCTGATCCCAGCTCTGTTCATCTTGGATCATTTTTAAAAACAATGTAAGCAAGGGTTACTCCAAGTGGAGTCTCCCTTTTTTCCAAAAATTGGGCCACACACACACCCACCCCTTCAGTGGCAGCACTTGTGCCCCAGTTGTACATTTCACAGCTAGATTTGCATCAAGCACATTCAAAAATACGCCATTGTTAACCGTCCCCAGGATGACCCCGGGGTAGGTAGCAAAGTCTTTCCTGTTCCCAGCTCTGTTCATCTTGGATCATTTTTAAAAACAATGTAAGCAAGGGTTACTCCAAGCGGAGTCTCCCTTTTTTCCAAAAATTGGGCCACACACACACCCACCCCTTCAGTGGCAGCACTTGTGACCCAGTTGTACACTTCACAGCCAGATTTGCATCAAGCACATTCAAAAATATGCCATTGTTAACTGTCCCCAGGATAACACCGGGGTAGGTAGCAAAGTCTTTCCTGATCCCAGCTCTGTTCATGTTGGATCATTTTTAAAAACAATGTAAGCAAGGGTTACTCCAAGCGGAGTCTCCCTTTTTTCCAAAAAATGGGCCACACATACACCCACCCCTTCAGTGGCAGCAGTTGTGCCCCAGTTGTAAACTTCACAGCTAGATTTGCATCAAGCACATTCAAAAATACGACATTCTTAACCGTCCCCAGAATGACACCGGGGTAGGTAGCAAAGTCTTTGCTGAACCATGACTTATTCATCTTGGCTCCTTTTAAAAAACACAGCAAGCAAGGGTTACTCCAATTGGAGTCTCCCTTTTTTTCCAAAAATTGTGCCCCACACACACCCACCCCTTCAGTGGCAGCACTTGTGCCCCAGTTGTACACTTCACAGCTAGATTTGCATCAAGCACATTCAATAATACGCCATAATTAACCATCCCCAGGATGACCCCGGGGTAGGTAGCAAAGTCTTTCCTGATCCCAGCGCTGTGCATCTTGGATCATTTTTAAAAACAATGTAAGCAAGGGTTACTCCAAGTGGAGTCTCCCTTTTTTCCAAAAATTGGGCCACACAGACACCCCATCAGTGGCAGCACTTTTGCCCTAGTTGCAAACAGGATGTTTTGATCTGCATCAAGCACATTCCAAATCCACAAGCATTTACTCTCCCCAGGATGACACAGGGGTAGTAAATTCCTTGTGGATCCATGACTTGTTAATTTTGATGAACGTTAGTCTGTCCACATTGTCACTGGACAGACGCGTGCGCTTATCTGTCAGCACACACCCAGCAGCACTGAAGACACGTTCAGAGACAACGCTGGCAGCTGGACACGACAAAATCTCCAAGGCGTAACTGGAGAGCTCTGGCCATTTTTCAAGATTTGAAGCCCAAAATGAGCAAGACTCCATTTGCAAAGTCATAACATTGATGTTCATTTGCAGATACTCCTGTATGATCCTCTCCAGCCGTTGACTATGTGTCAGACTTGTTGTCTCTGTTGGCCTTGCAAAGGAGGGTCTAAAAAAATTATGAAAAGATTCCATAAAATTGCTGTTACCAGTAGCACCAGATAGGGTGCTACTGGTACGGGTAGACTGTTGAAGATGACGAGACCGTCCCATGTTTGTCAAGTTACAACTGGGAGATTCACTCCCTGCACCTGCACGGTTGTTTGGTGGAAAAGCCGAGCTAAGATCGAGTAACAGCTTCTGCTGATACTCCTGCATACGTGCGTCCCTTTCTATGGCTGGAATTATGTCACAAAATTTGGACTTGTACCGGGGATCTAATAGTGTGGCAAGCCAGTAGTCATCATCACTTCTAATTTTGACAATACGAGGGTCATGTTGGAGGTAGTGCAGCAAGAAAGCACTCAAGTGTCTTGCGCAGCCATGCGGACCAAGTCCACGCTGTGTTTGTGGCATAGAGGTGCTAACCGTTCTTTCTTCCTCTGACATCTCCCCCCAACCTCTTTCAACTGAAATTTGACCAAGGTCTCCCTCATCCGCTGAGTCTTCCATGTCCATGGACAGTTCGTCCTCCATTTCTTCATGTTCTCCTGCACCTTCCTCAACATTTCGCCTGCTACCATGCGCCCCTGTTGATCCCTGTCCCCCATGGTCCCATGCCTGCCGCGTTGGTGATGATGAACGTCTAGACCTTGGTGATGTTGTTGTGTCTTGCGCATATGAATCCTCCTGTAGTTCCTCCCCTTCCTGTTGTCCCACCCCCTGACTCCGAATAGTGTTTAGCGTGTGCTCCAGCATGTAAATGACTGGAATTGTCATGCTGATAATGGCATTGTCAGCGCTAAACATATTCGTTGCCATGTCGAAACTGTGCAGAAGGGTGCATAGGTCCTTGATCTGAGACCACTCTATCAGGGTGATCTACCCCACCTCTGCATCTCGTTGGCCCAGGCTATACGTCATGACGTATTGCACCAGGGCTCGGCAGTGCTGCCACAGTCGCTGTAACATGTGGAGAGTCGAATTCCAGCGTGTCGGCACATCGCATTTCAGGCGATGAACCGGCAGGCCGAAAGACTTCTGGAGCGATGCAAGTCGCTCAGCTGCGGCGGTTGAACGGCGGAAGTGAGCAGACAGTTTTCGTGCCCTGGTCAGAAGGCCATCTAGGCTGGGATAGTGTGTTAAAAATTGCTGGACAACAAGGTTCAACTCGTGAGCCATACAAGGCACGTGGGTCACCTTGCCCAGGTGAAGGGCCGCACCCAGGTTTGCAGCATTGTCGCACACGGCCTTACCAGGCTGCAGGTTGAGTGGAGACAACCATTTATTAAACTTGGACCGCAGAGCTGACCACAACTCCTCAGCTGTGTGACTCCTATTCCCTTGACATGTCAAGCTAAAGACCGCCTGATGACGTTGCGCTCAGCTACCAGCATAGTAATGAGGGGTGCGTGATTCCTTCTGCGCAGTGAGAACACTGGTGGCCTGACCAGGCAGGACACAGATGAGGTGGAGGAGGCAGAAGCAGTGGCGGAACTTGGACAGACAGAGGATTTTCACACAAGTCGTGGGGACGGCAAGACTTGTACAGCAGACCCTTCACCATCTATCACCATAGTTACCCAGTGCCCAGTCAGCGACATGTAACGTCCCTGTTCATGCTTACTGGTCCAAGTATCGGTGGTGAGATGCACCCGTTGACACACAGAGTTTCTCAAGGAAGCGGTGATGTTGTGTGCGACATGCTGGTGTAGCGCGGGCACACCTTTCTTAGAGAAGTAGTGGCGACTGGGCATCTAGTACTCGGGCACAGCGACAGACATAAGGTCTCTAAAATCCTGTGTGTCCACCAGGCGGAAAGGCAGCATTTCGGTAGCCAAGAGCTTACAAAGGGATAAAGTCAACTTCTTAGCTTTGTCATGGGTCGCAGGAAATGGCCTTTTATTTGTCCACATCTGAGGGACAGAGATCTGGCTGCTGTGTGTAGACGGTGTTGAGTAGGGTGTCCCTGGAAAAATACAGGTTTGTGAGGAAAGTGCAGGTGGAGACATGTTGTTGCCTTCATCCAACGTTGGTGCTATCGATATCTGAGAGAGCTGTACACACGCACTTGTTTCCCCTTCCAGACCAACTGACGACCTACCAAGCAAACTGCCTGTTGCGGTTACAGTGGTGGAAGTTGTGCGTGGAAAACCAGGTGTGACAGCTGTCCCCACAGTCCTAGAAGATGAAGAGCGCGCGGATGCACTGGAAGGGGCAGGCGGTGGATGGTTCGCTCCGCTAGGCCACATTGCAGCACGGTGAGCTTCCCACTGGGACATATGATATTTATTCATGTGACGATTCATGGACGAAGTTGTCAACCTGCTGAGGTTTTGCCCTCTACTAACAGAATCACGACAAATTTTACAGATCACATAATTTGGGCGATCTTTTTCTATGTCAAAAAATGACCAGGCTAGGCAAGGCTTAGAGGGCATGCGACCTGCTGAGCCCCCCCCGACTAGTGCTCAGAGGCAGAGTGGTGGCTGATGATGCAGTTGTAGACGTGCTACCAGTGCTCCGACTCTGTCCAGGAAGGCGCAAGGTTACTTCGTCGTCTGTTGCATCCTCCTCCACCGCCTCTGTTGACCTCCTTGAGTGCCTGACTGTGGGTTGACAGTAGGTGGGATCTAGAACTTCATCATCAATTGTTGTGTTTGCACTCCTCTCACCCTCAGACCGAGCCTCTTCTTTCCCTGACCGAATATTTAAGTTGTCATCCCAATCTGGTATCTGCGTCTCATCGTCATCAGTATGTTCCTCATTGTCTATAACCACAGGTGTTACAGTTTGTGACAAAGGGTCAACATTATGCTCAGAAACTTGGTCCTCACGGCCTGAATCAGAGTCACAAAGGTTCTGGGCATCACTGCAGACCATTTCCTGGTCTGTACTCACTGTAGCTTGGGAGCAGACCTCTGATTCCCAGGCTATAGTGTGACTGAACAGCTGTGCAGACTCAGCCATCTCACTTCCACCATACTGTGCAGGGCTGATGGAGACTTCAGAGCTGGGAGAAAGCAAGTTTGATTGGGATGACAACTCAGAGGACTGGGGTGTTTTGGATGCGGTAGTTGAGGTGGCTGAGAGGGCACTTGTTGGACCACTTGAGATCCATTCAAGCATTTTCCTTTTTTGGCCATCATCTACCTTTGTTCCAGTTGTTCGTGTCCGTAAAAAAGGGAGCACATCGGATTGTGCACGGTAAGCAGTAGACATCTTACTTTTGCTGGTACATGGTCTATCTTCAGCAGATGTTAATGGAGCTTTGCCACCTTCCCCACGGACAAACCATTTTTTTCCTTTTACAACACGCCTCTTCCCCTTTCAACCAGCATCTGTCATTTTGCCACTCATGTTGATTGCAACAAGATTGTGCACTTAAAATGTGGTAGCAAAAATTGAGAGGTGGTGTAGATTGCAGCGGTGGTCTAGCTTTATTAACAGCAGAATAAACAACAATAATTATCCCTGACAATGCAACTACGGCCCTTAAACTGGCAGCATAAATTGCTAGTATAATGGCTTAGTAACAATGAGTTTGAGTGTGCAATGCAGGCAGACATGCTGCAAATATCTTTGCACTAGTGGGACAATAAAGAAGTCCAACAGCCACGTTTAGGATGCCACTAAGTTTACTCAGTGTTTGCTAGTATAATGGCTTAGTAACAATGAGTTTGAGTGTGCAATGCAGGCAGACGTGCTGCAAATATCTTTGCACTAGTGGGACAATACAGAAGTCCAACAGCCACGTTTAGGATGCCACTAAGTTCACTCAGTGTTGGCTAGTATAATGGCTTAGTAACAATGAGTTTGAATGTGCAATGCAGGCAGACGTGCTGCAAATATCTTTGCACTTGTGGGACTATACAGAAGTCCAATAGCCACGTTTAGGATGCCACTAAGTTCACTCAGTGTTGGCTAGTATAATGGCTTAGTAACAATGAGTTTGAATGTTCAATGCAGGCAGACGTGCTGCAAATATCTTTGCACTAGTGGGACAATACAGAAGTCCAACAGCCACGTTTAGGATGCCACTAAGTTCACTCAGTGTTTGCTAGTATAATGGCTTAGGAACAATGAGTTTGAGTGTGCAATGCAGGCAGACGTGCTGCAAATATCTTTGCACTAGTGGGACAATACAGAAGTCCAACAGCCACGTTTAGGATGCCACTAAGTTCACTCAGTGTTTGATAGTATAATGGCTTAGTAACAATGAGTTTGAGTGTGCAAAACAGGCAGACGTGCTGCAAATATCTTTGCACTACTGGGACTATACAGAAGTCCAACAGCCACGTTTAGGATGACACTAAGTTCACTCAGTGTTTGCTAGTATAATGGCTTAGTAACAATGAGTTTGAGTGTGTAATGCAGGCAGATGTGCTGCAAATATCTTTGCACTTGTGGGACGATACAGAAGTCCAATATCCACGTTTATGATGCCACTAAGTATACTCAGTGTTTGCTAGTATAATGGCTTAGTAACAATGAGTTTGAGTGTGCAGTGCAGGCAGATGTGCTGCAAATATCTTTGCACTAGTGGGACAATACAGAAGTCCAACAGCCACGTTTAGGATGCCACTAAGTTCACTCAGTGTTTGCTAGTATAATGGCTTAGTAACAATGAGTTTGAGTGTGCAATGCAGGCAGACGTGCTGCAAATATCTTTGCACTAGTGGGACTATACAGAAGTCCAATAGCCACGTTTAGGATGCCACTAAGTTCACACAGTGCTTGCTAGTATAATGGCTTAGTTACAATGAGTTTGAGTGTGCAGTGCAGGCAGACGTGCTCCAAATATCTTTGCACTAGTGGGACAATACAGAAGTCCAATAGCCAAGTTTAGGATGCCACTAAGTTCACTCAGTGTTTGCTAGTATAATGGCTTAGTTACAATGAGTTTGAGTTTGTAGTGCAGGCAGACGTGCTGCAAATATCTTTGCACTAGTGGGACTATACAGAAGTCCAACAGCCACGTTTAGGATGCCACTACGTTCACTCAGTGTTTGCTAGTATAATGGCTTAGTAACAATGAGTTTGAGTGTGCAATGCAGGCAGACGTGATGCAAATATCTTTGCACTAGTGTGACTATACAGAAGTCCAATAGCCACGTTTAGGATGCCACTAAGTTCACTCAGTGTTTGCTAGTATAATGGCTTAGTAACAATGAGTTTGAGTGTGCAATGCAGGCAGACGTGATGCAAATATCTTTGCACTACTGGGACTATACAGAAGTCCAATAGCCACGTTTAGGATGCCACTAAGTTCACTCAGTGTTTGCTAGTATAATGGCATAGTAACAATGATTTAGAGTGTGCAAAGGGCAGGAGGGTACAGTGGCAGGGTTGTGGGTCTCTGGGTAGAGGAAAGGAAGCCTGCCTTTCTATCCATCCTAATGGGGAAATGCAGCGAGGAAATCCCTGACCTTAGCTACACAGACGCTGTCATCTTGTGTAGCTGTTAAACTCTGTTTTCACGGACCTGTCACCTATGGCTCTGACCCTGCCGGTATTAGCCCTTAAAAGGACTGATAGAAAGTGCTATCCCTATGCTGTACAGCGCTGTGTATGGAGCGTACACAGCAGTATCGGCGATAGGAGCTGCGCCAGTGATGACTGACACCAAGGACGCAGAAGGCAGATAATGGCGTGCTGGAGGAAAATGTCCGGTTTTATAATGCAGGGACATGTGACATGGACATCCTATCACACATGCCATTGCTTCTCTGGCTAAAAGTCCACTTAGCTGTGTGTGTGTGTTTGGGATTGGCTGACATGCTGGCCCGCCCCACAAGACGCGCGCGCTTAGGGAAGGAAGACAAGGAAAAAAAAAAAAAAATGGCGATCGCCATTATACAAACAGCAGTGATCTGAAGGCGCTGTTCCCGCACACTATACATTGAAATGTCATAATAGTGTGAGTCACAGAGTTACTTACACTATTACAGTGGAAAGCCAGCTAGGAATTAGCTGTTTTTTTGCTGCTAGAACCGTTCTCTAACGTTTCTAGAACTATCGAGCTTTTGCAAACAGCTCGAGTTCTAGTTCGATCTAGAACAGGCCCCAAAATCACTCAAGCCTAGAACTGGAGAACCTCGAACCGCGAACCGCGCTCAACTCTTTTAATGACCTATGATATAAACTTATGTTATGGCGATCATGCAGGCACAGGAGCTGTGCATGTGCCATCACTGCCGGGAAGCTCAGTGTACATTATAGCCGAGCTCCAGCTGTCACAGCCAGGAACACTCTCAAAAAAAAAAAAAATGGCGATTACCATTATCCATACAGCAGTGATCTGAATGCGCTGTTCCCGCATACTATACACTGAAATTTCATAATAGTGTGAGTCACAGAGTGACTTACACTATTACAGCGGAAAGCCAGCTAGGAATTAGCTGATCTTTTTGCTGCTAGAACCGTTCTCGAACGTATCTAGATCTATCGAGCTTTAGCAAAAAGCTCGAGTTCTAGTTCGATCTAGAACAGCCCCCAAAATCACTCGAGCAGCGAACTGGAGAACCTCGAATCGCGCTCAACTCTATTCCTTACTGGATAAAAGTTTCCTGTCAGTTTCTACCAACAAACCCACGATGTATATCTGAATATGGCTTCCCAGTAGCCTGATTTTACAACCCATCCACAATTCTGCACCTGGCCATTCAGAGACTTTTGTCAAGCATTTTAACCCCTTCACGACCATGGACGGAAAGATCCGTCCTTGTGCCCTGGGCCTTAACGACCAAGGACAGATCTTTCCGTCATGGCGGAATCGCGGCACCGGAGCCTCCGGTGACTGCAATATGTTAACATAAACCACAGATTCGGGGAGGAGGGGACCTGTTCCTGAGCTTAGGAGGGGTGGTGCCTCCTCCCCGGACTTACGGAGGCTGTGATTGGCTGACGAACGCCGCTCAACCAATCACAGCCACTGTAATGTTCCAGCCATTTAAAATGACTGAAACATTGAAATGCAGCTGTAGCACTGGCCATTGGCTGGAGCTGGGTGACCTCACTGGATCACCCTCCCCCAGCTCCAGTAGCTCTGATTGGAGAGATCGGCCTTGTTACTGATTTCTCCAATCACAGTGGACCTGTTGCCGGTGACCGCCCCCATCAGCTTCACTTGTCGTCCCTGCAGCATGCCAGCACAGTGAGCACAGTGAGTGTACACAGTGCAATGGCAGGGCGACAAGCTCCGGTCCCATGCTGTTATGAGACCGGAGCATGGGACCCGGAAGTTGCCGCGCTGCCATTGCACTGTATGAAACCGGCGAAAAGCATCCCGATCCGCCGCCGCCGCTGCCCTCTGCGATCTGCCACCTGTCTCCCCGATCTCCTGCCCGCACCCTCACCCCCACACCTCCCGATCTGCTGCCGCCGCCGCCCTCCATCTGCCACAGTGCCACCGCTCCCCCCAATCTGCTGCCCGGCCCCTCACCCCTCGTGATCGTTGCCCGGCCCCTCACCTCTGTGATGTGCTGCCCGATCCCTGTCCTCCTCCATCTGTCATTGTGCCACCGCTCCCTCCGATCTGCTGCCCGGCCCCTCCCCCTCGTGATCGGTGCCCGCCCCCTCCCCTCCGTGATGTGCTGCTCGCCCCCTCCCCTTCGTGATGTGCTGCTCGCCCCCTCCCCTACGTGATGTGCTGCACGCTCCACCCACCTCTCACCCCCGTGGTCAGCTACCCGCCCCCTCCCCTGTCACCGCCGTGATGTGTGCTCCTACACCTGTCACCGCCATGATGTGTCCTCCCTCCCCTGTCACCCCCGTGATGTGTGCTCCCTCCCCTGTCACCGCCGTGATGTGCGCTCCCTCCCCTGTCACTGCCGTGATATGCGCTCCCTCCCCTGTTACCGCCGTGATGTGTGCTCCCTCCCCTGTCACCGCCGTGATGTGTGCTCCCTCCCCTGTCACCACCGTGATCTGTGCTCCCTCACCTGTCACCCCCGTGATCTGTGCTCCCTCACCTGTCACCCCCGTGATGTGCGCTCCCTCACCTGTCACCCCCGTGATGTGCGCTCCCTCACCTGTCACCCCCGTGATCTGTGCTCCCTTACCTGTCACCCCCGTGATCTGTGCTCCCTCCCCTGTCACCCCCGTGATGTGCACTCCCTCCCCTGTCACCGCCGTGATGTGTGCTCCCTCCCCTGTCACCGCCGTGATGTGTGCTCCCTCCCCTGTCACCCCCGTGATCTGTGCTCCCTCACCTGTCACCCCCGTGATCTGCTGTCCACTCTCCCTCCACCTCTCACCCCCGTGATCTGCGCTCTGCTCACCTGTCTCCCCTGTGATCTGCGCTCTCTCACTTCTCACCCCCGTGATCTGTGCTCCCTCACCTGTCACCCCGTGATCTGTGCTCATTCACCTGTTACCCCGTGATCTGTGCTCCCTCACCAGTCACCCCCGTGATCTGTGCTCCCTCACCTGTCACCCCCGTGATCTGCTGTCCGCTCTCCCTCACCTCTCACCCCCGTGATCTGTGCTCTGCTCACCTGTCTCCTCCGTGATCTGTGCCCTGCTCACCTGTCTCCTCCGTGATCTGCGCTGCGCTCCCTCCCCCACCTCTCACCCTCCCCGATCTGCTGCCTCCTTCATCTCCTGTGATCCAGCTGCCTAGATAGATCCTGTAGGGTAACTATCCCCAATCTCACCTCCCACTCCCCTTCCCACCCATACCCCCCAACTCCCCCTCCCCCCATCCTCTGCCGCTCCTGCATCCATTGCGCCCTCTCCCATCCGCCCCCACCCTATCCCAGCCGCCGTCTCACAATCACAGATGCTCCCTTTATATGCCGCTGCCCCCCCATCTGCTGCCGCCCCATCTGCCGCCCCCCCCCATCTGCCGCTGTTTTTTTTTTCTATGCCATGGGGGTCTAGTTTCCAAAATGGGGTCACATGTGGGGGAGCTCCACTGTTTCGGCATCTCAGGGGGTCTCCAAACAGCATGGAATACGCTAATTGTCCCAGACAATTTTGCATTTGAAACGTCAAATGACGCTCCTTGCCTTCCGAGCCCTGCTGTGCGCCCAAACATTTGAGTTCCACCACATATGAGGTATCTGCGTACTCAGGAGAAATTGCACAATACATTTTATGGTGCAATTTTTCCTGGTTCCCTTGTGAAAAAAAAAGCTACCTGGTTGAAGTAACAATTTTGTGGTAAAAAAGTTTTTTTTTATTTTCACGGCTCAACTCTATTAACTTTTGTGAAGCCCCCAGAGGCTCAAAGTGCTCAATAAACATCTAGATAAATTCCATGAGGGGTCTAGTTTCCAAAATGGGGTCACATGTGGGGGAGCTCTACTGTTTCGGCACCTCAGGGGCTCTCCAAACGCAACATGGTGCGGCTAACGATTCCAGCTAATTTTCTGTTCAAAAAAGTCAAATGGCGCTCCTTCCCTTCCGAGTCCTGCCGTGCGCCCAAACAGTGGTTTTTCACCACATATGAGGTATCTGCTTGTTCAGTAGAAATTGCCCAACAAATTTTGGGGGTTCATTTAATCCTGCTACCCTTGTGAATATGCAATATTTGAGGCTAAATTAACATTTTTGTTGCAAAAAGTAAAATGTTCATTTTTTCCTTCCACATTGCTTTAGTTACTGTGAAGCACCTGAAGGGTTAATAACCTTCTTGAATGTGGTTTTGAGTAGCCTGAGGGGTGCCGTTTTTGGAATGGCGTCACTTTTGGGTGTTCTGTGTCATGTAGACCTTTCAAAATCGCTTCAAATGTGATGTGGTCCCTTAAAAAAGTGGCTTTGTAAATTTTGTTGTAAAAATGAGAAATTGCTCATAAACTTTGAACCCCTATAACTTCCTTAATTTTTTTTTTTTCCCAAAATTGTTCTGATGTAAAGTAGACATGTGGGAAATGTTATTTATTAATTATTTTGTGTCATATGTCTTGTTGGTTTTAGAGCATAAAAATTCAAAGTTTGAAAATTACAAAATTTTCAACATTTTTGCGAAATTTCCGTTTTTTTCACAAAGAAATGCAAAAAATATCGGCCTAAATTTACCACTAACAAGAAGCCCAATATGACACGAGAAAACAATCTCAGAATCACCGGGATCCGCTGAAGCGCTCCAGAGTTATAACCTCATAAAGTGACACTGGTCAGAATTGCAAAAAATGGCCTGGTCTTTAGGGTCAAAATAGGCTTGGGGCTGAAGGGGTTAATTTGGAAATACAGATACAGTATTTGAGGAAAATAAGCATTTGATTAATTGTAATTGTAAAGTTTTGGACCCGTACCAAACACATAGTGTTCGTGAACAAGGTCCCAAACATGAGTTTTCGTGAGAAATCCGTGATACAGTTTGGGTCCAGTTCGGTCCAAGGTCTGTAAAACAAAGCGCATTAATAAAAAACATTACGATCATACTTATCGGTCTAGTGACGCGTCTTGCAGATCTGCTATCTCCCAGCTGCTTCTGCTTCCAGGTCCGATCATTAATTTCTGGTGGTATTCACTGCACTGCTTGTCACTTGACAGTATTCGGCTTTTTTCAGCAATGTTTATTATTGATTATGATAAGGAAGAGGAAAGTCGGGCACTGCAGCGCTTAAGCCGGTCAGTGGAGCCGAACTCAAAGTTCAGAGACAGTCAGCTGTATCACCTGTTCCAGGACTTAGTTGTTCCGAGGCTAATGGTGCCGTGCTGGGTGGCGCTCTGCTAGGAGCATGATCAAGATTACAGAGTCCAGGAGTAGAAAGAAAGCGGCAGCTCACTCAGCGTGTGGCAAACAAAAATCCTTTATTCTGCTATCGCAGACATAGGTGCAGGAACAGTGGGGAGAGGAGGGGGTGTGGGGATGGGAGTCCGTCTCCTGTCCCCGCACCCCCTCCTCTCCCCACTGTTCCTGCGCCTATGTCTGCGATAGCAGAATAAAGGATTTTTGTTTGCCACACGCTGAGTGAGCTGCCGCTTTCTTTCTACTCCTGGACTCTTATTATTGATTATATTCTTTATTTTACATCCCTCCTGTCCCATCCCATAACTGTAAAGTCCAAGCTCGGGGCTATGATGCAAGTTCATGCTATGTCTGGCCCTGAACTCGAACTTTACAAAAAGCTCGGGCGAGTCTCCCAATCCCGAACAACGGGGGGTTTGCCCATCACTATATTTGATACATAGCAATTTTTATTGTACGTACCCTTCGACTGTGACAGACAGAATAAATAAAATCAGAATACATGACCTTTAAATAATTAATTTCCATTTTATTGCATGAAATAAGTATTTGCTCACATACCAACCAGCAAAACTTCTGGCTCTCACAGACCTCTTATTTTTTCTTTAAGAAGCCCTCCTCTCTATTAACTGCACCTATTTGAACCCGTTACCTGTGTAAAAGACACCTGTCACGCTGTACAAATGCTATTAACACGTAGTACAGCGTAATCCCCACTAGGTGGCAGCAGAGTAATGAAGGAAAGACAAAGAAACACTGTAACAGAAAGGCAGCTGAAGTACAGCAGGGTAACTTCAGCAGGCAGTTAACAGGCAAACCACCAGGGGGCAATAGAGTAGTCAAACAGTCAGAGTCTAGCCAGGAAAGTCGAGTCATTGCAAAGGGAGGCTCAATATCAAAGTTAGAAAACAGAACCGAGTCAGAAGTCGGGAGATCAGGTATGCAGAGGTAAACACAAACAACAGACAGGAAAGGAAAGTCAGGGTCCGGGACTGGCAGATGAACAGGGTGGGCCAAAGTCAGGACACAGTAGCAGGGAGGCAGAACAGATCGGGAACACTCACCCGAACCAGTATACAAGCTGCAAAGCAGAAATATCACTGGCACTGAGATAGATATAGGTAGAGAAGCAATATACTGTATAGCGTCCTGGGATCCAGAACGAGAAAAAGGAAGTTAACCCCTGACATGACCAGGCCAGAGCTGGGTGTAACTATCAGCAGGGAAAAGCCGGCCTGGATCATGACACACCTGTCCACACACACCATCAATCACACTCCAACCTTTCCACCATGGCCAAAACCAAAGAGCTGTTTAAGGACACCAGTGACAAAATTGTCGACCTTTACAAGCTGGGATGGGCTCCAGGACAATGGGAAAGCTGGTTGGTGAGAAGGTGACAACTAATAGCACAATTTTGAGAAAAATGAAGAAACAAAACATTACTGTCAATCTTACTCAGTTTGGAGTTTCATGCAAGAAGTCACCTCGTGAGTAGTGATGAGCGAGCATGCTTGTCACTACTCGGTACTCGCACGAGTATCGCTGTACTCGGGCTGCTCGGCGGGGACCGAGTAATCTCGCGATACTCGTGCTGTACTCGTGGTCTTCATTTCTGCATGTTGGCGCTCTTTTGAGAGCCAGCCCTCATGCAGGGATTTGCTGGCAGACCACTGCAATGCCACAGCCCTGTTAGTTGTGGAATTGCAGTGATTGGCCGGCCTGCACAGCGTGACCGAGCCTTTATATCGGCGGGCGCGCTGTGCTCTGCTCACAGCTGTCCAGACAGTCAGTGCAGGGAGAGTGTCGCTGATTCAGGGAAAGCTTTGCGGCCCTTTATAGTTAGTTCCGGAGCAGGGCTGCAAACAGTGTGACCAGAAGTCCTTCTCAGGACTATTCTAGTTGTACACAGGCAGGCAGGGTATAGCCAGGTCGGAGTACAGTAGCAGAGTCCTTCTCAGGACTATTGTTGCTATATACAGGCAGGGTATAGCCAGGTCGGAATACAGGCTAGTGACCAGAAGAGTCCTTGTCAGGACTATTGTAGCAGTATACAGGCAGGCAGGCAGGGTATATAGCCATTCCTAGTGGTGACCGTATACCAGCCTTCATCATATCTGGGGCTGGTGTACACAGTCTAAAACAGTCCAGATAGTGTCAGACTTCTCAGTAATTGTCGCTCCTAAAAACCAGTTAGGTTCTTATTGCGTCCGTGGTTGCATTTAAAAACAGCACGTGTGTGGCAGTCGGTGGCAGGGTACAGGTGCGCGTTTTGCACAAACTATTATATAACGCACAAGTCTAGTGTATAATAATACACGTCAGTCAGCAGTGTCTGATAGTGTCAGACTTCTCAGTAATTGTCGCTCCTAAAAACCAGTTAGGTTCTAGTGCGTCCGTGCTTGCATTTAAAAACAGCACGTGTGTGGCAGTCAGTGGCAGCGTACAGGTGCGCGTTTTGCACAAACTATTATATAACGCACAAGTCTAGTGTATAATACACGTCAGTCAGCAGTGTCTGATAGTGTCAGACTTCTCAGTAATTGTCGCTCCTAAAAACCAGTTAGGTTCTTATTGCGTCCGTGCTTGCATTTAAAAACAGCACGTGTGTGGCAGTCGGTGGCAGCGTACAGGTGCGCGTTTTGCACAAACTATTATATAACGCACAAGTCTAGTGTATAATACACGTCAGTCAGCAGTGTCTGATAGTGTCAGACTTCTCAGTAATTGTCGCTCCGAAAAACCAGTTAGGTTCTTATTGCGTCCATGCTTGCATTTAAAAACAGCACGTGTGTGGCAGTCAGTGGCAGCGTACAGGTGCGCGTTTTGCACAAACTATTATATAACGCACAAGTCTAGTGTATAATACACGTCAGTCAGCAGTGTCTGATAGTGTCAGACTTCTCAGTAATTGTCGCTCCTAAAAACCAGTTAGGTTCTTATTGCGTCCGTGCTTGCATTTAAAAACAGCACGTGTGTGGCAGTCAGTGGCAGCGTACAGGTGCGCGTTTTGCACAAACTATTATATAACGCACAAGTCTAGTGTATAATACACGTCAGTCAGCAGTGTCTGATAGTGTCAGACTTCTCAGTAATTGTCGCTCCTAAAAACCAGTTAGGTTCTTATTGCGTCCGTGCTTGCATTTAAAAACAGCACGTGTGTGGCAGTCGGTGGCAGCGTACAGGTGCGCGTTTTGCACAAACTATTATATAACGCACAAGTCTAGTGTATAATACACGTCAGTCAGCAGTGTCTGATAGTGTCAGACTTCTCAGTAATTGTCGCTCCGAAAAACCAGTTAGGTTCTTATTGCGTCCGTGCTTGCATTTAAAAACAGCACGTGTGTGGCAGTCGGTGGCAGGGTACAGGTGCGCGTTTTGCACAAACTATTATATAACGCACAAGTCTAGTGTATAATAATACACGTCAGTCAGCAGTGTCTGATAGTGTCAGACTTCTCAGTAATTGTCGCTCCTAAAAACCAGTTAGGTTCTTATTGCGTCCGTGCTTGCATTTAAAAACAGCACGTGTGTGGCAGTCGGTGGCAGGGTGCAGGTGCGCGTTTTGCACAAACTATTATATAACGCACAAGTCTAGTGTATAATACACGTCAGTCAGCAGTGTCTGATAGTGTCAGACTTCTCAGTAATTGTCGCTCCTAAAAACCAGTTAGGTTCTTATTGCGTCCGTGCTTGCATTTAAAAACAGCACGTGTGTGGCAGTCGGTGGCAGCGTACAGGTGCGCGTTTTGCACAAACTATTATATAACGCACAAGTCTAGTGTATAATACACATCAGTCAGCAGTGTCTGATAGTGTCAGACTTCTCAGTAATTGTCGCTCCTAAAAACCAGTTAGGTTCTTATTGCGTCCGTGCTTGCATTTAAAAACAGCACGTGTGTGGCAGTCGGTGGCAGGGTACAGGTGCGCGTTTTGCACAAACTATTATATAACGCACAAGTCTAGTGTATAATACACGTCAGTCAGCAGTGTCTGATAGTGTCAGACTTCTCAGTAATTGTCGCTCCTAAAAACCAGTTAGGTTCTTATTGCGTCCGTGCTTGCATTTAAAAACAGCATCTGTGTGGCAGTCGGTGGCAGCGTCAGGCTCCATATTGTCCCTGGATAGAGACGTGCATGATGGCCTGTAAACATGAAGTGCCCATTGTAAGGAAGTGGGTCTATTGTAGTATAGCCCTTAGGCAGGGCAGCCAAAAATTGGGAGGCTCCACGTTGTCCCTGGATAGAGACGTGCATGAGGGCCTGTAAACCTGAAGTGCCCATTGGAAGGAAGTGGGTCTATTGTAGTATAGCCCTTAGGCAGGACAGCCAAAAATTGGGAGGCTCCACGTTGTCCCTGGGTAGAGACGTGCATGAGGGCCTGTAAACCTGAAGTGCCCATTGGAAGGAAGTGGGTCTATTGTAGTATAGCCCTTAGGCAGGGCAGCCAAAAATTGGGAGGCTCCACGCTGTCCCTGGGTAGAGACGTGCATGAGGGCCTCAAAACATTGTTCCCATTGCAAAGGAGCGGGTCTCCTGTCGTTGTAATGTCCATTCTGCAAAGAATGGACGAAAAAATTTACCACTGGGGGTATACCTGAAACAAAGGCCTAAGTATTGCAATTTGTAACGGTCATCATCATGGTGGCGCATGAGGAGAAGGAGGAGCAGTCCAGCGATTATCCAAAGTCCAGAAGTGTGTACCCATGGGTGAGTGGAGGTACATGGCAAACTTTAAATTCCGTTCTCATTTGCTGGTGGTGTGGTGAAGTCTGGCCCAATCCAACCCTTGTTCATCTTGATCAGAGTCAGCCTGTCAGCATTTTCAGTTGACAGGCGGGTGCGTTTATCTGTAATGATTCCACCTGCGGCACTAAAAACACGCTCTGACAAAACGCTAGCAGCAGGGCAGGCCAGGACTTCCAAGGCGTAGAGAGCCAATTCATGCCACGTGTCCAGCTTGGATACCCAATAATTGTAAGGCACAGAGGAATGTCGGAGTACAGTTGTTCGATCTGCAAGGTACTCCTTCAGCATCTGGGCAAACTTAGGATTTCTTGTGGCACTACCCCGCACCTCAGGGGCTGTGGTACGTGAGGGGCTGAGAAAACTGTCCCACATCTTAAAGACTGTTCCCCTACCTCTGGCGGATTGGACTTGTGCCTCTCTCGGCTGTACGCCTCGGTTGTCCACTGATTCATGACCTATGCCGCTAGCGTTTTGTGAGGGGAATGCTTTGCCTTCTTCCGTGACTATGGCCTTCTGGAACTGCTGCATTTTGCCTGACCTCTCCGCCTCGGGAATAAGAGACATAAAGTTCTCCTTGTAGCGTGGGTCTAACAGTGTTACCAACCAGTAATGATTGTCGGCCAAGATGTTCTTAACGCGAGGGTCACGAGACAGGCAGCTTACCATAAAGTCAGCCATGTGTGCCAGACTCTTAACAGCCATCACTTCAGTATCCTGACCAACACGATGACTGAACATGCTGTCCTCCTCCTCCTCCTCATCATCTACCCTGTCCTCTGGCCAGCCACGCTGAACCGAGGATATGACTGGTGTGCATGTCATATCCTCAATTTGGCCGGAGAGTTGCTCCATGTCTTCATCCTCCTCCTCGTCATAGTCCTCCACTGCACGTTGTGATGAGACGAGGCTGGGCTGTGTGTTATCATCACCCACACCCACACCCACTACTGTTTCTTGCTGCAACTCATCGCGCTCCGCCTGCAATGCATCATGTTTGTTTTTCAGCAGAGACCGTTTTAGAAGGCAGAGTAGCGGTATGGTGATGCTAATAATGTCGTCATCGCCGCTCACCATCTTGGTGGAGTCCTCAAAGTTTTGGCGGATGGTGCATAGGTCGGACATCCATCTCCACTCCTCAGGTGTTATGTGTGGAGTTTGACCCATTTCCTGACGGCTTAGGTGATGCAGGTACTCAACAACTGCCCTCTTCTGCTCACATATCCTGACCAACTTGTGCAGAGTTGAATTCCAACGCGTGGGGACATCACACACCAGTCTGTGTGCCGGAAGATGCAAACGGCGTCTTAAGCCGGCAAGGCCGGCTGAAGCAGTAGGTGACTTTCGAAAATGTGCAGACAGGCGGCGAACTTTTACCAGCAGATCAGACAGCTCTGAGTATGACTTTAGAAACCGCTGAACCACGAGGTTGAGCACATGGGCCACGCATGGAACATGTGTCAGCTGGCCTCGCCTCAAAGCCGCCACCAGGTTCCGGCCATTGTCACACATGACCTTTCCTGGCTTTAGGTTCAGAGTTGTGAGCCAGTGATCTGCCTGCTGTTTCAGAGCTGTCCACACCTCTTCTGCATTGTGGGGTTTGTCACCTATGCAGATTAGCTTCAGCACTGCCTGTTGCCGCTTCGCCGAGGCAGTGCTGCAGTGCTTCTGTGTCGCCCTGGACAAGCCAGGGGCCACAGAGCACAACACTTAAACACCCCACACTCCCTGCAGGCATATCATAGTCAAAACACAAAATCCTTGTTGCCTTCCCCAGGGGCTGTTGTCCACACCAGGGTGTGGAGCCAGGCGGTTTGTCTCCACCCACCGAGGAGGAGGGAAAACACAGGCAGTGAGAGTTAAGCTAAGGAAGTGGAAGGAGGAAAGTAGTAGAGAGGAGAAAAGTGACAGCAAAGAGCCTGAAGTTGGTCCGGGTGTGTGGCCCGGACAGGACAGCAAGGTTGGCAGGATGTGGTGACCGTCTGCAGTGGAGGCCGATTGGAGTCTGCCGTAAGGACCGTGGACGGGTGGTGACCCGGCCGTACCGGACCGGTATACAAAGAGAAGCCAGCACCATTGGCAGAGGACTTTCGGATCCCGGCAAAGCTTGGTGTCGCCATGAATTTGCCAAATTTGTTAGTGAAGGGAACCTCAGGGTTTCCAAACAGCCAAGTCCAGATAGAAGGCAACCGTACAACCGTGAAGGGGAGACACAGCCACCGCCAAGGGCAACCGTCTCCCAGGGCCAGCGCCTGTGGGCAAAAGGGGCTCCTCCGGCCCATATCCAGGTCGGGGAGCGGGTTACCGTTGGGAAACCATCACTACCAACACTTAACTTAGGTGCAGGGAGAGACAGTCATCACTAACCTGCAGGGAGGAACAACCGCAGCCGTCCGAGTGACCCGTCCATCCAGCCACTTGTTTAACCGTGAACTGTGTCATCATCATTGGGCTGAGTGAGTACCTCCGTGCCGTGCGGCACAGCGCTGCCCCTGCGACCCTGCACCTCATCAGGCCCCGCAACCCGCCTGTCATCCATGTCTACCCCATCACCAGGCCCCGGGACAACCAACCCCCCTACCCACGGAGGGGAGAAATAACAACAAAGCTGCTCCCTGTCACAGGCTCCCGGGATCCCCGTCCAGAGCAGCGGTGGTGTCTACACAATCACCACAACCGTGGGTGGCGTCACGGACAATATCCCCAAAACCCAAACCACCCCTTTTCACTCACGAGCGAGTAGCGCCGCTCGAGTCCCCGGGATCCGGCCATCGCTCGAGCCAACGAGCAGCAGCAGCCGTAGAGCAGCGTCAGCCGGACCCGAGCAGTGGGAGAGCGCACCGTCCCCTCCTCCGCCCGCGACACTTCCAGCTTGGGACTGGTGTGGAGGGTAAAGTGGATCAGGATGCGCAGGAGGAGGAGGAGGCTGAGGAGCATGACATTCCGGAGCTGTAGAGTGTGTGTGAAACCCTGACTGAGGTAGGGCCTGCAAAACTTGGTGTGTGAAGGACGTGTTCCGTCCCTCGCTCAGACTGGGTCCCAGCTTGCACAATATTAACCCAGTGTGACGTCAACGAGATGTAGCGGCCTTGGCCACATGCACTTGTCCACGTGTCTGTGGTTAGGTGGACTTTGGCTGAAACAGCGTTGTTCAGGGCACGTGTGATGTTTTGTGACACGTGGTTATGCAATGCGGGGACGGCACACCGGGAGAAATAGTGGCGGCTGTGGACCGAGTAACGTGGGACAGCTGCCACCATCAGGTCGCGGAATCCTTCTGTCTCAACCAGCCTAAAAGGCAACATTTCCAGCGCAAGCAGTCGCGAAATGTTAGCATTTAGAACTGTGGCATGTGGGGTGTTGGCAGTGTATTTGCGCCTGCGTTCAAAGGTTTGCTGAATGGATAACTGAACGTTGCGCTGGGACAAGGACGTGCTTGATGATGGTGTTCTTTCTGCGTAGGCAACTGCAGGTGCAGGAGTGGAGGAGGCTTGTTCGCAGGCAGCATGGACAGGGGATTGGCTCGCATGCACAACCAGCGAAGACGTAGCAGTGACATCAGCAAGCACTGCTCCTCGACTCTGTTGTACTTCCCACAAAGTCGGGTGCTTGGCTGACATGTGCCTGATCATGCTGGTGGTGGTCAGGCTGCTAGTTTTGGTACCCCTGCTGATGCTGGCATGGCAGGTGTTGCAAATGGCCTTTTTAGAATCATCTGGAGCCAACTTAAAAAACGGCCAGTGTCAGAGTTCCGGGTTTTCCAGTTTTCTTTTGAAAGAGCTTGCCCTTTGTTAACATGGAGTTTTCTGTTCTGTTGCCCTACTTCCTGTCCATCTGTTTAAAAGCCGCCCCTAAAGCTTAGTCCAGTGCCTGAGTATACTGCTTCCTGTGTGCTCCTGCCCTGCTGCTTTTGGTTCCTGATTGTTATTCGGATCCTCTTGGAAAACAACCGACACCGACTCTGGACTTCATCTGGTATCATCTAGCTGTGCCCGGACTCCGTTTGCCGTCTTTGGTCGGCACTTCTGCCCGGTTCCTTCCGTTTAATACCACTCTGGACTCACATCACGTACGGACATTTTTGGACTTACCTATTGCCCTTTTGTGTCCCGGCTGCTGCGCATTTAGGGCTTCTGGGGTGATTGCCAGACAGTCCCTGTATAGGGGTTCGCTCTTGGTGGTCTCCCTGGGGGAGTCCGGTGCGCGGTCCCGGGAATTCCCTTTCGCTCCGTCCCTGGAAGGTATTTCCTGTATTTATGTTCTACTGTGTTTTTGTTCCGTTTATGTACATATTTGCTGGTTGCATATTATAAACGTCTTGCACCAAGAACTCGTCTCTGGTTGTCATTGCCCTAACGCAATCGAAATCCTCAATACATACAATAGTATTACAGCCAGACTCGGGAAGACCTAACATTTGTACAGGCACCTTGTGTCGTGTTGTTCCGGGGAACAGTTGCCTGACGTCTGCCTGGGGCCACCACTCTGCTTCTTACTGCCTGTTGTGATGCTACGCCTCCCTCCCCCTGTGCACTGCTGTCCTCGCTCTGCATATCCTCCTGCCAGGTTGGGTCAGTTACTGGATCATCCACCACGTCGTCTTCCTCTTCCGCACCCTGCTACTCCTCCTGACTTCCTGACAATTGTGTCTCATCATCGTCCACCCCTTGTTGAGACACGTTGCCAACTTCGTGAGAACGTGGCTGCTCTAATATTTGGGCATCTGTACATACAATCTCGTCATGGCCCACTTCAACAGGAGCTGGCGAGAGGCCAGAATTTGTGAATGGAAACGTGAACGAACAGCTCTTCCGAGTGTCCAAGTGTGGGATCAGTAATGTCCGTGGACGTGTACTCGGCCTGGTGGTAGGAAGGAGGATCAGGTTCTGAAATGTGCGGTGCAGTATCACGGCTACTGACACTTAACTGAATAGGATAACTGAAGTGAGCACTAATATATATATATGAGTGCAAGCCAAAAATACATACTATATATAAGAATAAGGCTGCACATCAAACTTAGATAATGGTATAATGCCTCAAGCATATGGAAAAATATTGGAATATACAATGAAAAATGCTACTTGCTAATTTGAACATGTGAATAATGAATTGCATACCTGCTATGAATATTAGGAAAAAGGAGATATTTAGCAATTGCATTGATCAATGTAACTGAGCCCCAAAACCTCGTCAAGGTACATCTCTATATTGGGGTCCCTAGCTCTGTGACCCTAACTGTGTGTCATCTCATTGCAATTAAAAACTGCTATGGGTGGAGAGGGGTAACTAAGGACTTTCTTATATAGGAGATGGAAAAAACATGGCCGAAAGGGGCGGAGCTGTGTTCACATTCAGAAAAAAAAACTACATATAACTGAATAGGATAACTGAAGTGAGCACTAATATATATATATGAGTGCAAGCCAAAAATACATACTATATATAAGAATAAGGCTGCACATCAAACTTAGATAATGGTATAATGCCTCAAGCATATGGAAAAATATTGGAATATACAATGAAAAATGCTACTTGCTAATTTGAACATGTGAATAATGAATTGCATACCTGCTATGAATATTAGGAAAAAGGAGATATTTAGCAATTGCATTGATCAATGTAACTGAGCCCCAAAACCTCGTCAAGGTACATCTCTATATTGGGGTCCCTAGCTCTGTGACCCTAACTGTGTGTCATCTCATTGCAATTAAAAACTGCTATGGGTGGAGAGGGGTAACTAAGGACTTTCTTATATAGGAGATGGAAAAAACATGGCCGAAAGGGGCGGAGCTGTGTTCACATTCAGAAAAAAAACTACATATAACTGAATAGGATAACTGAAGTGAGCACTAATATATATATATGAGTGCAAGCCAAAAATACATACTATATATAAGAATAAGGCTGCACATCAAACTTAGATAATGGTATAATGCCTCAAGCATATGGAAAAATATTGGAATATACAATGAAAAATGCTACTTGCTAATTTGAACATGTGAATAATGAATTGCATACCTGCTATGAATATTAGGAAAAAGGAGATATTTAGCAATTGCATTGATCAATGTAACTGAGCCCCAAAACCTCGTCAAGGTACATCTCTATATTGGGGTCCCTAGCTCTGTGACCCTAACTGTGTGTCATCTCATTGCAATTAAAAACTGCTATGGGTGGAGAGGGGTAACTAAGGACTTTCTTATATAGGAGATGGAAAAAACATGGCCGAAAGGGGCGGAGCTGTGTTCACATTCAGAAAAAAAACTACATATAACTGAATAGGATAACTGAAGTGAGCACTAATATATATATATGAGTGCAAGCCAAAAATACATACTATATATAAGAATAAGGCTGCACATCAAACTTAGATAATGGTATAATGCCTCAAGCATATGGAAAAATATTGGAATATACAATGAAAAATGCTACTTGCTAATTTGAACATGTGAATAATGAATTGCATACCTGCTATGAATATTAGGAAAAAGGAGATATTTAGCAATTGCATTGATCAATGTAACTGAGCCCCAAAACCTCGTCAAGGTACATCTCTATATTGGGGTCCCTAGCTCTGTGACCCTAACTGTGTGTCATCTCATTGCAATTAAAAACTGCTATGGGTGGAGAGGGGTAACTAAGGACTTTCTTATATAGGAGATGGAAAAAACATGGCCGAAAGGGGCGGAGCTGTGTTCACATTCAGAAAAAAAACTACATATAACTGAATAGGATAACTGAAGTGAGCACTAATATATATATATGAGTGCAAGCCAAAAATACATACTATATATAAGAATAAGGCTGCACATCAAACTTAGATAATGGTATAATGCCTCAAGCATATGGAAAAATATTGGAATATACAATGAAAAATGCTACTTGCTAATTTGAACATGTGAATAATGAATTGCATACCTGCTATGAATATTAGGAAAAAGGAGATATTTAGCAATTGCATTGATCAATGTAACTGAGCCCCAAAACCTCGTCAAGGTACATCTCTATATTGGGGTCCCTAGCTCTGTGACCCTAACTGTGTGTCATCTCATTGCAATTAAAAACTGCTATGGGTGGAGAGGGGTAACTAAGGACTTTCTTATATAGGAGATGGAAAAAACATGGCCGAAAGGGGCGGAGCTGTGTTCACATTCAGAAAAAAAACTACATATAACTGAATAGGATAACTGAAGTGAGCACTAATATATATATATGAGTGCAAGCCAAAAATACATACTATATATAAGAATAAGGCTGCACATCAAACTTAGATAATGGTATAATGCCTCAAGCATATGGAAAAATATTGGAATATACAATGAAAAATGCTACTTGCTAATTTGAACATGTGAATAATGAATTGCATACCTGCTATGAATATTAGGAAAAAGGAGATATTTAACAATTGCATTGATCAATGTAACTGAGCCCCAAAACCTCGTCAAGGTACATCTCTATATTGGGGTCCCTAGCTCTGTGACCCTAACTGTGTGTCATCTCATTGCAATTAAAAACTGCTATGGGTGGAGAGGGGTAACTAAGGACTTTCTTATATAGGAGATGGAAAAAACATGGCCGAAAGGGGCGGAGCTGTGTTCACATTCAGAAAAAAAACTACATATAACTGAATAGGATAACTGAAGTGAGCACTAATATATATATATGAGTGCAAGCCAAAAATACATACTATATATAAGAATAAGGCTGCACATCAAACTTAGATAATGGTATAATGCCTCAAGCATATGGAAAAATATTGGAATATACAATGAAAAATGCTACTTGCTAATTTGAACATGTGAATAATGAATTGCATACCTGCTATGAATATTAGGAAAAAGGAGATATTTAGCAATTGCATTGATCAATGTAACTGAGCCCCAAAACCTCGTCAAGGTACATCTCTATATTGGGGTCCCTAGCTCTGTGACCCTAACTGTGTGTCATCTCATTGCAATTAAAAACTGCTATGGGTGGAGAGGGGTAACTAAGGACTTTCTTATATAGGAGATGGAAAAAACATGGCCGAAAGGGGCGGAGCTGTGTTCACATTCAGAAAAAAAACTACATATAACTGAATAGGATAACTGAAGTGAGCACTATATATTAGTGCTCACTTCAGTTATCCTATTCAGTTATATGTAGTTTTTTTTCTGAATGTGAACACAGCTCCGCCCCTTTCGGCCATGTTTTTTCCATCTCCTATATAAGAAAGTCCTTAGTTACCCCTCTCCACCCATAGCAGTTTTTAATTGCAATGAGATGACACACAGTTAGGGTCACAGAGCTAGGGACCCCAATATAGAGATGTACCTTGACGAGGTTTTGGGGCTCAGTTACATTGATCAATGCAATTGCTAAATATCTCCTTTTTCCTAATATTCATAGCAGGTATGCAATTCATTATTCACATGTTCAAATTAGCAAGTAGCATTTTTCATTGTATATTCCAATATTTTTCCATATGCTTGAGGCATTATACCATTATCTAAGTTTGATGTGCAGCCTTATTCTTATATATAGTATGTATTTTTGGCTTGCACTCATATATATATATTAGTGCTCACTTCAGTTATCCTATTCAGTTATATGTAGTTTTTTTTCTGAATGTGAACACAGCTCCGCCCCTTTCGGCCATGTTTTTTCCATCTCCTATATAAGAAAGTCCTTAGTTACCCCTCTCCACCCATAGCAGTTTTTAATTGCAATGAGATGACACACAGTTAGGGTCACAGAGCTAGGGACCCCAATATAGAGATGTACCTTGACGAGGTTTTGGGGCTCAGTTACATTGATCAATGCAATTGCTAAATATCTCCTTTTTCCTAATATTCATAGCAGGTATGCAATTCATTATTCACATGTTCAAATTAGCAAGTAGCATTTTTCATTGTATATTCCAATATTTTTCCATATGCTTGAGGCATTATACCATTATCTAAGTTTGATGTGCAGCCTTATTCTTATATATAGTATGTATTTTTGGCTTGCACTCATATATATATATTAGTGCTCACTTCAGTTATCCTATTCAGTTATATGTAGTTTTTTTTCTGAATGTGAACACAGCTCCGCCCCTTTCGGCCATGTTTTTTCCATCTCCTATATAAGAAAGTCCTTAGTTACCCCTCTCCACCCATAGCAGTTTTTAATTGCAATGAGATGACACACAGTTAGGGTCACAGAGCTAGGGACCCCAATATAGAGATGTACCTTGACGAGGTTTTGGGGCTCAGTTACATTGATCAATGCAATTGCTAAATATCTCCTTTTTCCTAATATTCATAGCAGGTATGCAATTCATTATTCACATGTTCAAATTAGCAAGTAGCATTTTTCATTGTATATTCCAATATTTTTCCATATGCTTGAGGCATTATACCATTATCTAAGTTTGATGTGCAGCCTTATTCTTATATATAGTATGTATTTTTGGCTTGCACTCATATATATATATTAGTGCTCACTTCAGTTATCCTATTCAGTTATATGTAGTTTTTTTTCTGAATGTGAACACAGCTCCGCCCCTTTCGGCCATGTTTTTCCATCTCCTATATAAGAAAGTCCTTAGTTACCCCTCTCCACCCATAGCAGTTTTTAATTGCAATGAGATGACACACAGTTAGGGTCACAGAGCTAGGGACCCCAATATAGAGATGTACCTTGACGAGGTTTTGGGGCTCAGTTACATTGATCAATGCAATTGCTAAATATCTCCTTTTTCCTAATATTCATAGCAGGTATGCAATTCATTATTCACATGTTCAAATTAGCAAGTAGCATTTTTCATTGTATATTCCAATATTTTTCCATATGCTTGAGGCATTATACCATTATCTAAGTTTGATGTGCAGCCTTATTCTTATATATAGTATGTATTTTTGGCTTGCACTCATATATATATATTAGTGCTCACTTCAGTTATCCTATTCAGTTATATGTAGTTTTTTTTCTGAATGTGAACACAGCTCCGCCCCTTTCGGCCATGTTTTTTCCATCTCCTATATAAGAAAGTCCTTAGTTACCCCTCTCCACCCATAGCAGTTTTTAATTGCAATGAGATGACACACAGTTAGGGTCACAGAGCTAGGGACCCCAATATAGAGATGTACCTTGACGAGGTTTTGGGGCTCAGTTACATTGATCAATGCAATTGCTAAATATCTCCTTTTTCCTAATATTCATAGCAGGTATGCAATTCATTATTCACATGTTCAAATTAGCAAGTAGCATTTTTCATTGTATATTCCAATATTTTTCCATATGCTTGAGGCATTATACCATTATCTAAGTTTGATGTGCAGCCTTATTCTTATATATAGTATGTATTTTTGGCTTGCACTCATATATATATATTAGTGCTCACTTCAGTTATCCTATTCAGTTATATGTAGTTTTTTTTCTGAATGTGAACACAGCTCCGCCCCTTTCGGCCATGTTTTTTCCATCTCCTATATAAGAAAGTCCTTAGTTACCCCTCTCCACCCATAGCAGTTTTTAATTGCAATGAGATGACACACAGTTAGGGTCACAGAGCTAGGGACCCCAATATAGAGATGTACCTTGACGAGGTTTTGGGGCTCAGTTACATTGATCAATGCAATTGCTAAATATCTCCTTTTTCCTAATATTCATAGCAGGTATGCAATTCATTATTCACATGTTCAAATTAGCAAGTAGCATTTTTCATTGTATATTCCAATATTTTTCCATATGCTTGAGGCATTATACCATTATCTAAGTTTGATGTGCAGCCTTATTCTTATATATAGTATGTATTTTTGGCTTGCACTCATATATATATATTAGTGCTCACTTCAGTTATCCTATTCAGTTATATGTAGTTTTTTTTCTGAATGTGAACACAGCTCCGCCCCTTTCGGCCATGTTTTTTCCATCTCCTATATAAGAAAGTCCTTAGTTACCCCTCTCCACCCATAGCAGTTTTTAATTGCAATGAGATGACACACAGTTAGGGTCACAGAGCTAGGGACCCCAATATAGAGATGTACCTTGACGAGGTTTTGGGGCTCAGTTACATTGATCAATGCAATTGCTAAATATCTCCTTTTTCCTAATATTCATAGCAGGTATGCAATTCATTATTCACATGTTCAAATTAGCAAGTAGCATTTTTCATTGTATATTCCAATATTTTTCCATATACTTGAGGCATTATACCATTATCTAAGTTTGATGTGCAGCCTTATTCTTATATATAGTATGTATTTTTGGCTTGCACTCATATATATATATTAGTGCTCACTTCAGTTATCCTATTCAGTTATATGTAGTTTTTTTTCTGAATGTGAACACAGCTCCGCCCCTTTCGGCCATGTTTTTTCCATCTCCTATATAAGAAAGTCCTTAGTTACCCCTCTCCACCCATAGCAGTTTTTAATTGCAATGAGATGACACACAGTTAGGGTCACAGAGCTAGGGACCCCAATATAGAGATGTACCTTGACGAGGTTTTGGGGCTCAGTTACATTGATCAATGCAATTGCTAAATATCTCCTTTTTCCTAATATTCATAGCAGGTATGCAATTCATTATTCACATGTTCAAATTAGCAAGTAGCATTTTTCATTGTATATTCCAATATTTTTCCATATGCTTGAGGCATTATACCATTATCTAAGTTTGATGTGCAGCCTTATTCTTATATATAGTATGTATTTTTGGCTTGCACTCATATATATATATTAGTGCTCACTTCAGTTATCCTATTCAGTTATATGTAGTTTTTTTTCTGAATGTGAACACAGCTCCGCCCCTTTCGGCCATGTTTTTTCCATCTCCTATATAAGAAAGTCCTTAGTTACCCCTCTCCACCCATAGCAGTTTTTAATTGCAATGAGATGACACACAGTTAGGGTCACAGAGCTAGGGACCCCAATATAGAGATGTACCTTGACGAGGTTTTGGGGCTCAGTTACATTGATCAATGCAATTGCTAAATATCTCCTTTTTCCTAATATTCATAGCAGGTATGCAATTCATTATTCACATGTTCAAATTAGCAAGTAGCATTTTTCATTGTATATTCCAATATTTTTCCATATGCTTGAGGCATTATACCATTATCTAAGTTTGATGTGCAGCCTTATTCTTATATATAGTATGTATTTTTGGCTTGCACTCATATATATATATTAGTGCTCACTTCAGTTATCCTATTCAGTTATATGTAGTTTTTTTTTCTGAATGTGAACACAGCTCCGCCCCTTTCGGCCATGTTTTTTCCATCTCCTATATAAGAAAGTCCTTAGTTACCCCTCTCCACCCATAGCAGTTTTTAATTGCAATGAGATGACACACAGTTAGGGTCACAGAGCTAGGGACCCCAATATAGAGATGTACCTTGACGAGGTTTTGGGGCTCAGTTACATTGATCAATGCAATTGCTAAATATCTCCTTTTTCCTAATATTCATAGCAGGTATGCAATTCATTATTCACATGTTCAAATTAGCAAGTAGCATTTTTCATTGTATATTCCAATATTTTTCCATATGCTTGAGGCATTATACCATTATCTAAGTTTGATGTGCAGCCTTATTCTTATATATAGTATGTATTTTTGGCTTGCACTCATATATATATATTAGTGCTCACTTCAGTTATCCTATTCAGTTATATGTAGTTTTTTTTCTGAATGTGAACACAGCTCCGCCCCTTTCGGCCATGTTTTTTCCATCTCCTATATAAGAAAGTCCTTAGTTACCCCTCTCCACCCATAGCAGTTTTTAATTGCAATGAGATGACACACAGTTAGGGTCACAGAGCTAGGGACCCCAATATAGAGATGTACCTTGACGAGGTTTTGGGGCTCAGTTACATTGATCAATGCAATTGCTAAATATCTCCTTTTTCCTAATATTCATAGCAGGTATGCAATTCATTATTCACATGTTCAAATTAGCAAGTAGCATTTTTCATTGTATATTCCAATATTTTTCCATATGCTTGAGGCATTATACCATTATCTAAGTTTGATGTGCAGCCTTATTCTTATATATAGTATGTATTTTTGGCTTGCACTCATATATATATATTAGTGCTCACTTCAGTTATCCTATTCAGTTATATGTAGTTTTTTTTCTGAATGTGAACACAGCTCCGCCCCTTTCGGCCATGTTTTTTCCATCTCCTATATAAGAAAGTCCTTAGTTACCCCTCTCCACCCATAGCAGTTTTTAATTGCAATGAGATGACACACAGTTAGGGTCACAGAGCTAGGGACCCCAATATAGAGATGTACCTTGACGAGGTTTTGGGGCTCAGTTACATTGATCAATGCAATTGCTAAATATCTCCTTTTTCCTAATATTCATAGCAGGTATGCAATTCATTATTCACATGTTCAAATTAGCAAGTAGCATTTTTCATTGTATATTCCAATATTTTTCCATATGCTTGAGGCATTATACCATTATCTAAGTTTGATGTGCAGCCTTATTCTTATATATAGGCTACTGACACTTGACCGTGTGGAAGACAGAGTGTTTGTGGTGGTGCCAATCTGACTGGAAGCATTATCCGCTATCCAACTAACAACCTGTTGACACTGGTCTTGGTTCAAGAGCGGTGTACTGCTGCGGTCCCCAAGAATTTAGGACAGGACGTGCGAGCGAGTAGATGTGGCCCTTTGTTGTGGCGAAATTAGAGCTTGCACACAACCTGGGTCTCTGCCTGCACCACCATCACGTCCACTTCCTTGTTCGTTGACAACGCCCTTGCGCATTTTGCAATGCTGTGCTGATGTGTATTCACTAGACTTGTGCGTTATATCCAAGTTTTTGCAAAACTCACACAAATGCAGCGGAAAGCTGCCCCCAACAGGCACACACGTGCGGTTTTTAAATGCAAGCACGGAGGCACTAAGAACCTAACAGGTCTCTATCCAGGGACAACGTGGAGCCTCCCAATTTTTGGCTGCCCTGCCTAAGGGCTATACTACAATAGACCCACTTCCTTACAATGGGCACTTCAGGTTTACAGGCCATCATGCACGTCTCTATCCAGGGACAATGTGGAGCCTCCCAATTTTTGGCTGCCCTGCCTAAGGGCTATACTATAATACACCCACTTCCTTACAATGGGCACTTCAGGTTTACAGGCCCTCATGCACGTCTCTATCCAGGGACAACGTGGAGCCTCCCAATTTTGGGCTGCCCTGCCTAAGGGCTATACTACAATAGACCCACTTCCTTACAATGGGCACTTCAGGTTTACAGGCCATCATGCACGTCTCTATCCAGGGACAATGTGGAGGCTCCCAATTTTTGGCTGCCCTGCCTAAGGGCTATACTATAATACACCCACTTCCTTACAATGGGCACTTCAGGTTTACAGGCCCTCATGCACGTCTCTATCCAGGGACAACGTGGAGCCTCCCAATTTTGGGCTGCCCTGCCTAAGGGCTATACTACAATAGACCCACTTCCTTACAATGGGCACTTCAGGTTTACAGGCCATCATGCACGTCTCTATCCAGGGACAATGTGGAGCCTCCCAATTTTTGGCTGCCCTGCCTAAGGGCTATACTATAATACACCCACTTCCTTACAATGGGCACTTCAGGTTTACAGGCCCTCATGCACGTCTCTATCCAGGGACAACGTGGAGCCTCCCAATTTTGGGCTGCCCTGCCTAAGGGCTATACTACAATAGACCCACTTCCTTACAATGGGCACTTCAGGTTTACAGGCCATCATGCACGTCTCTATCCAGGGACAATGTGGAGCCTCCCAATTTTTGGCTGCCCTGCCTAAGGGCTATACTATAATACACCCACTTCCTTACAATGGGCACTTCAGGTTTACAGGCCCTCATGCATGTCTCTATCCAGGGACAACGTGGAGCCTCCCAATTTTGGGCTGCCCTGCCTAAGGGCTATACTACAATAGACCCACTTCCTTACAATGGGCACTTCAGGTTTACAGGCCATCATGCACGTCTCTATCCAGGGACAATGTGGAGCCTCCCAATTTTTGGCTGCCCTGCCTAAGGGCTATACTATAATAAACCCACTTCCTTACAATGGGCACTTCAGGTTTACAGGCCCTCATGCACGTCTCTATCCAGGGACAACGTGGAGCCTCCCAATTTTGGGCTGCCCTGCCTAAGGGCTATACTACAATAGACCCACTTCCTTACAATGGGCACTTCAGGTTTACAGGCCATCATGCATGTCTCTATCCAGGGACAATGTGGAGCCTCCCAATTTTTGGCTGCCCTGCCTAAGGGCTATACTATAATACACCCACTTCCTTACAATGGGCACTTCAGGTTTACAGGCCCTCATGCACGTCTCTATCCAGGGACAACGTGGAGCCTCCCAATTTTGGGCTGCCCTGCCTAAGGGCTATACTACAATAGACCCACTTCCTTACAATGGGCACTTCAGGTTTACAGGCCATCATGCACGTCTCTATCCAGGGACAATGTGGAGCCTCCCAATTTTTGGCTGCCCTGCCTAAGGGCTATACTATAATACACCCACTTCCTGACAATGGACACTTAATGTTTTGAGGCCCTCATGCACGTCTGTATGCAGGGGCATTGGTGAACCTCACAATTTTGGACTGCCCTGGCAAAGGAAAATACTACAAAGACTCACTTCCTCAAAATGGGCACATTAGACTCAAGAGGCCTTCATGTACGTCTCTTCTCAGGGACATCGGAGTGCCACACAATGTTTTCATGTAAAATCTTTCATGTATTAATCTCAAAAAGTAACATACACCAGCTCTATCTCACTATTGGGTATGTGCCCTTAACATTTCCGCCATGAAAAATCATTTTGGGGTCATTTTGGAAGGTTTTCTGGTGAGTCCGTAAAAATGGCGTAAAACGCGGACAAAATTGTTCACAGCTGTGACTTTTCAGTGATAAATGCTTCAAGGGGTCTTCCCCATGCTGTTGCCATGTCATTTGAGCACTCTTCTGAGACTTTTGTGACATTTTTAGGGTTTCTCCATGCTGCCGGGGGGTCATTTCACAAAAATACTCGGGTCTCCCATAGGATAACATTGGGCTCGTTGCTCGGCCCGAGTACACGAGTATCTTGGGAGGCTCGGCCCGAGCTTCGAGCACCCGAGCTTTTTAGTACTCGCTCATCACTAGAGATGAGCGAACCGGTCGCGGTTCGGCTCGAGGTTGGTTCGCCGAACGGACCTCCCGTTCGAGTTCGGTTCGTCGAACGTTCGACGAACCGAACTCGAACTGCATAGGAAACAATGGCAGGCAATCACAAACACAGAAAAACACCTAGAAAACACCCTCAAAGGTGTCCAAAAGGTCACAAACAACTCACAACACATGGGAAAGTGACAAGGACATATACTCATGCGAAAACAAAAGAGCTGGACAAGGAAAAAGAGGAGGACACACAGATATATGAGTATATGCAAGGAAACATGCCATTATTGTGCAACTTGAGCCCTGCTCATTCTTGGCTTCCAATCTTGATAAATTGCCTGAGCTTGCCACGTACGTCTTGGGGATCTTGTCGTGTCCTGCAGCCAGCGTTCTCTCGGAACCTGTCTTCAGTGCTGCTGTGGGTCTGCTGGCAGATAAGCACACGTGTCTGTCCACTGACAATGTGGACATGGCTCTCAGAGGACTTTTCTTCCCCGGGGTCAGCCAGGGGACGGGAAAGGCACGCGTATTTTTGAGAGTGCTTCATGCAAAGCATCTTTTTCTTTTTCAAAAGGGGGCTCAACCGATGCCAGTCAAGTGGGGTGTGTGTGGCCCAGTGAGTGGCAACGAGGGAGACTGTGGTTGGAGTCCCCTCGCTGTGTTTCTAAAAGAACCAAGATGAACAAGTCATGGCTCTCAGAGGACTTTTCTTCCCCGGGGTCAGCCAGGGGACGGGAAAGGCACGCGTATTTTTGAGAGTGCTTCATGCAAAGCATCTTTTTCTTTTTCAAAAGGGGGCTCAACCGATGCCAGTCAAGTGGGGTGTGTGTGGCCCAGTGAGTGGCAACGAGGGAGACTGTGGTTGGAGTCCCCTCGCTGTGTTTCTAAAAGAACCAAGATGAACAAGTCATGGCTCTCAGAGGACTTTTCTTCCCCGGGGTCAGCCAGGGGACGGGAAAGGCACGCGTATTTTTGAGAGTGCTTCATGCAAAGCATCTTTTTCTTTTTCAAAAGGGGGCTCAACCGATGCCAGTCAAGTGGGGTGTGTGTGGCCCAGTGAGTGGCAACGAGGGAGACTGTGGTTGGAGTCCCCTCGCTGTGTTTCTAAAAGAACCAAGATGAACAAGTCATGGCTCTCAGAGGACTTTTCTTCCCCGGGGTCAGCCAGGGGACGGGAAAGGCACGCGTATTTTTGAGAGTGCTTCATGCAAAGCATCTTTTTCTTTTTCAAAAGGGGGCTCAACCGATGCCAGTCAAGTGGGGTGTGTGTGGCCCAGTGAGTGGCAACGAGGGAGACTGTGGTTGGAGTCCCCTCGCTGTGTTTCTAAAAGAACCAAGATGAACAAGTCATGGCTCTCAGAGGACTTTTCTTCCCCGGGGTCAGCCAGGGGACGGGAAAGGCACGCGTATTTTTGAGAGTGCTTCATGCAAAGCATCTTTTTCTTTTTCAAAAGGGGGCTCAACCGATGCCAGTCAAGTGGGGTGTGTGTGGCCCAGTGAGTGGCAACGAGGGAGACTGTGGTTGGAGACCCCTCGCTGTGTTTCTAAAAGAACCAAGATGAACAAGTCATGGCTCTCAGAGGACTTTTCTTCCCCGGGGTCAGCCAGGGGACGGGAAAGGCACGCGTATTTTTGAGAGTGCTTCATGCAAAGCATCTTTTTCTTTTTCAAAAGGGGGCTCAACCGATGCCAGTCAAGTGGGGTGTGTGTGGCCCAGTGAGTGGCAACGAGGGAGACTGTGGTTGGAGTCCCCTCGCTGTGTTTCTAAAAGAACCAAGATGAACAAGTCATGGCTCTCAGAGGACTTTTCTTCCCCGGGGTCAGCCAGGGGACGGGAAAGGCACGCGTATTTTTGAGAGTGCTTCATGCAAAGCATCTTTTTCTTTTTCAAAAGGGGGCTCAACCGATGCCAGTCAAGTGGGGTGTGTGTGGCCCAGTGAGTGGCAACGAGGGAGACTGTGGTTGGAGTCCCCTCGCTGTGTTTCTAAAAGAACCAAGATGAACAAGTCATGGCTCTCAGAGGACTTTTCTTCCCCGGGGTCAGCCAGGGGACGGGAAAGGCACGCGTATTTTTGAGAGTGCTTCATGCAAAGCATCTTTTTCTTTTTCAAAAGGGGGCTCAACCGATGCCAGTCAAGTGGGGTGTGTGTGGCCCAGTGAGTGGCAACGAGGGAGACTGTGGTTGGAGTCCCCTCGCTGTGTTTCTAAAAGAACCAAGATGAACAAGTCATGGCTCTCAGAGGACTTTTCTTCCCCGGGGTCAGCCAGGGGACGGGAAAGGCACGCGTATTTTTGAGAGTGCTTCATGCAAAGCATCTTTTTCTTTTTCAAAAGGGGGCTCAACCGATGCCAGTCAAGTGGGGTGTGTGTGGCCCAGTGAGTGGCAACGAGGGAGACTGTGGTTGGAGTCCCCTCGCTGTGTTTCTAAAAGAACCAAGATGAACAAGTCATGGCTCTCAGAGGACTTTTCTTCCCCGGGGTCAGCCAGGGGACGGGAAAGGCACGCATATTTTTGAGAGTGCTTCATGCAAAGCATCTTTTTCTTTTTCAAAAGGGGGCTCAACCGATGCCAGTCAAGTGGGGTGTGTGTGGCCCAGTGAGTGGCAACGAGGGAGACTGTGGTTGGAGTCCCCTCGCTGTGTTTCTAAAAGAACCAAGATGAACAAGTCATGGCTCTCAGAGGACTTTTCTTCCCCGGGGTCAGCCAGGGGACGGGAAAGGCACGCGTATTTTTGAGAGTGCTTCATGCAAAGCATCTTTTTCTTTTTCAAAAGGGGGCTCAACCGATGCCAGTCAAGTGGGGTGTGTGTGGCCCAGTGAGTGGCAACGAGGGAGACTGTGGTTGGAGTCCCCTCGCTGTGTTTCTAAAAGAACCAAGATGAACAAGTCATGGCTCTCAGAGGACTTTTCTTCCCCGGGGTCAGCCAGGGGACGGGAAAGGCACGCGTATTTTTGAGAGTGCTTCATGCAAAGCATCTTTTTCTTTTTCAAAAGGGGGCTCAACCGATGCCAGTCAAGTGGGGTGTGTGTGGCCCAGTGAGTGGCAACGAGGGAGACTGTGGTTGGAGTCCCCTCGCTGTGTTTCTAAAAGAACCAAGATGAACAAGTCATGGCTCTCAGAGGACTTTTCTTCCCCGGGGTCAGCCAGGGGACGGGAAAGGCACGCGTATTTTTGAGAGTGCTTCATGCAAAGCATCTTTTTCTTTTTCAAAAGGGGGCTCAACCGATGCCAGTCAAGTGGGGTGTGTGTGGCCCAGTGAGTGGCAACGAGGGAGACTGTGGTTGGAGTCCCCTCGCTGTGTTTCTAAAAGAACCAAGATGAACAAGTCATGGCTCTCAGAGGACTTTTCTTCCCCGGGGTCAGCCAGGGGACGGGAAAGGCACGCGTATTTTTGAGAGTGCTTCATGCAAAGCATCTTTTTCTTTTTCAAAAGGGGGCTCAACCGATGCCAGTCAAGTGGGGTGTGTGTGGCCCAGTGAGTGGCAACGAGGGAGACTGTGGTTGGAGTCCCCTCGCTGTGTTTCTAAAAGAACCAAGATGAACAAGTCATGGCTCTCAGAGGACTTTTCTTCCCCGGGGTCAGCCAGGGGACGGGAAAGGCACGCGTATTTTTGAGAGTGCTTCATGCAAAGCATCTTTTTCTTTTTCAAAAGGGGGCTCAACCGATGCCAGTCAAGTGGGGTGTGTGTGGCCCAGTGAGTGGCAACGAGGGAGACTGTGGTTGGAGTCCCCTCGCTGTGTTTCTAAAAGAACCAAGATGAACAAGTCATGGCTCTCAGAGGACTTTTCTTCCCCGGGGTCAGCCAGGGGACGGGAAAGGCACGCGTATTTTTGAGAGTGCTTCATGCAAAGCATCTTTTTCTTTTTCAAAAGGGGGCTCAACCGATGCCAGTCAAGTGGGGTGTGTGTGGCCCAGTGAGTGGCAACGAGGGAGACTGTGGTTGGAGTCCCCTCGCTGTGTTTCTAAAAGAACCAAGATGAACAAGTCATGGCTCTCAGAGGACTTTTCTTCCCCGGGGTCAGCCAGGGGACGGGAAAGGCACGCGTATTTTTGAGAGTGCTTCATGCAAAGCATCTTTTTCTTTTTCAAAAGGGGGCTCAACCGATGCCAGTCAAGTGGGGTGTGTGTGGCCCAGTGAGTGGCAACGAGGGAGACTGTGGTTGGAGTCCCCTCGCTGTGTTATACATGCTTTTAGAAGGGCATGACATGGCTTGGAGGTTGACTTTCATAAAATGCAAACTGTTGGCTACCAAAATGCTGCCTTTCCAACAACTGTGGTTATAGGCAATGAGGAACATACTGATGAAGATGAGACGCAGATACCCGATTGGGATGACAACTTAAATATTCGGTCAGGGCAAGAAGAAACTCGGTCTGAGGGGGAGGGGAGTGCAAACACAACAATTGATGATGAAGTTCTAGATCCCACCTACTGTCAACCCACAGTCAGACACTCGAGGAGGTCAATAGAGGCTGTGGAGGAGGATGCAACCGACGTCGAAGTAACCTGGCGCCTTCCTGGACACAGTCGGAGCACTGGTAGCACGTCTACAACTGCATCCTCAGCCACCACTCTGCCTCTGAGCATTATTCGGGGTGGATCAACAGGTCGCATGGCCTCTAAGCCTTGCCTAGCCTGGTCCTTTTTTGACATAAAAAAAGATCGGCCAAATTATGTGATCTGTAACATTTGCCATGGTTATCTTAGTAGAGGTCAAAACCTCAGCAGTTTGACAACTTCTTCCATGAATCGTCACATGAATAAATATCATATGGCCTGGTGGGAAGCTCACCGTGCTGCAATGCGGCCTAGTGGAGCCAACCATCCACCGCCTGCCCCTTCCAGGGCATCCGCGCGCTCGTCATCTTCTAGGACTGTGGGGACAGCTGTCACACCTGTTTTTCCACCCACAACTTCCACCACTGTAACCGCAACAGGCAGTTTGCTTGGTAGGTCGTCAGTTGGTTTGGAAGGGGAAACAAGTGAGTGTGTACAGCTCTCTCAGACATCGATAGCACCAACTTTGGATGAAGGCAACATCATGTCTCCGCCTGCACTTTCCTCCCAAAGCTGCATTTTTCCAGGGACACCCTACTCAACACCGTCTACACACAGCAGCCAGATCTCTGTCCCTCAGATGTGGTCAAATAAAAGGCCACTTCCTTCGACCCATGACAAAGCGAAGAGGTTGACTCTATCCCTCTGTAAGCTGTTGGCTACAGAAATGCTGCCTTTCCGCCTAGTGGACACACAGGATTTTAGAGACCTTATATCTGTCGCTGTGCCCCAGTACCAGATGCCTAGTCGCCACTACTTCTCTAAGAAAGGTGTGCCCGCGCTACACCAGCATGTCGCACACAATATCACCGCTTCCTTGAGAAACTCTGTGTGTGAACGGGTGAATTTCAGCACCGATACTTGGACCAGTAAGCATGGACAGGGACGTTACATGTCGCTGACTGGGCACTGGGTAACTATGGTGATAGATGGTGAAGGGTCTGCTGCACAAGTCTTGCCGTCCCCACGACTTGTGTGTCAATCCTCTGTCTGTCCAAGTTCCGCCACTGCTTCTGCATCCTCCACCTCATCTGGGTCCTCCACCTCCGCCCCAAGCCTGCCTGGTCAGGCCACCAGCGTTCTCACTGCGCAGAAGGAATCACGCACCCCTCATTACTATGCTGGCAGCAGAGCGCAACGGCATCAGGCGGTCTTTAGCTTGACATGTCTTGGGAATAAGAGTCACACAGCTGAGGAGTTGTGGTCAGCTCTCCGGTCCGAGTTTAATAAATGGTTGTCTCCACTCAACCTGCAGCCTGGTAAGGCCGTGTGCGACAATGCTGCAAACCTGGGTGCGGCCCTTCGCCTGGGCAAGGTGACACACGTGCCTTGTATGGCTCACGTGTTGAACCTTGTTGTCCAGCAATTTTTAACACACTATCCCGGCCTAGATGGCCTTCTGACCAGGGCACGGAAACTGTCTGCAGTGCTCACTTCCGCCGTTCAAGCGCCGCATCTGAGCGACTTGCATCGCTCCAGAAGTCTTTCGGCCTGCCGGTTCATCGCATGAAATGCGATGTGGCGACACGCTGGAATTCAACTCTCCACATGTTACAGCGACTGTGGCAGCACCGCAGAGCCCTGGTGCAATACGTCATGACGTATAGCCTGGGCCAACGAGATGCAGAGGTGGGGCAGATCACCCTGATGGAGTGATCTCAGATCACGGACCTATGCACCCTTCTGCACAGTTTCGACATGGCGACGAATATGTTTAGCGCTGACAATGCCATTATCAGCATGACGATTACAGTCATTTACATGCTGGAGCACACGCTAAACACTATTCGGAGTCAGGGGGTGGGACAACAGGAAGGGGAGGAACTACAGGAGGATTCATATGCGCAAGACACAACAACATCACCAAGGTCCAGACGTTCATCATCACCAACGCGGCAGGCATGGGACCATGGGGGACAGGGATCAACAAGGGCGCATGGTAGCAGGCGAGATGTTGAGGAAGGTGCAGGAGGACATGAAGATATGGAGGACGAACTGTCCATGGACATGGAAGACTCAGCTGATGAGGGGGACCTTGGTCAAATTTAAGTTGAAAGAGGTTGGGGGGAGATGACAGAGGAAGAAAGAACGGTTAGCACCTCTATGCCACAAACACAGCGTGGACTTGGTCCGCATGGCTGCGCAAGACACATGAGTGCCTTCTTGTTGCACTACCTCCAACATGACCCTCGTATTGTCAAAATTAGAAGTGATGATGACTACTGGCTTGCCACACTATTAGATCCCCGGGACAAGTCCAAATTTTGTGACATAATTCCACCCATAGAAAGGGACGCACGTATGCAGGAGTATCAGCAGAAGCTGTTACTCGATCTTAGCTCGGCTTTTCCACCAAACAACCGTGCAGGTGAAGGGAGTGATTCTCCCAGTTGTAACTTGACAAACATGGGACGGCCTCGTCATCTTCAACAGTCTACCCGTACCAGTAGGACCGTATCTGGTGCTGGTAACAGCAATTTTATGGAATCTTTTCATAATTTTTTTAGACCCTCCTTTGCAAGGCCACCAGAGACATCAAGTGTGTCACATAGTCAACGGATGGAGAGGATGATACAGGAGTATCTCCAAATGAACATCGATGCAATGACTTTGCAAATGGAGCCTTGCTCCTTTTGTGCTTCAAATCTAGAAAAATGTCAAGAGCTCTCCAGTTACGCCTTGAAGATTTTGTCGTGTCCAGCTGCCAGCGTTGTCTCTGAACGTGTCTTCAGTGCTGCTGGGTGTGTGCTGACAGATAAGCGCACGCGTCTGTCCAGTGACAATGTGGACAGACTGACGTTCATCAAAATGAACAAGTCATGGATCCAGAAGGAATTTACTACCCCTGTGTCATCCTGGGGAGAGTAAATGCTTGTGGATTTGGAATGTGCTTGATGCAAATCAAAACATCCTGTTTGCAACTAGGGCACAAGTCCTGCCACTGATGGGGTGTCTGTGTGCCCAATTTGGGGAAGAAAGGTAGACTCCGCTTGGAGTAACCCTTGCTTGCTGTGTTTTTTAAAAATGATACAAGATGAACAGATCTGAAGGCAAGATGAAGGCAACATCATGTCTCCGCCTGCACTTTTCTCACAAACCTGCATTTTTCCAGGGACACCCTACTCAACACCGTCTACAGACAGCAGCCAGATCTCTGTCCCTCAGATGTGGTCAAATAAAAGGCCACTTACTGCGACCCATGACAAAGCTAAGTGGTTGACTCTATCCCTCTGTAAGCTGTTGGCTACCGAAATGCTGCCTTTACGCGTAGTGGACACACAGGATTTTACAGACCTTATGTCTGTCGCTGTGCCCCAGTACCAGATGCCCAATCACCACTGCTTCTCCAAGAAAAGCATGCCCGCGCTACACCAGCATGTCGCACACAACATCACCACTTCCTTGAGAAAATCTGTGTGCGACAGGGTGCATTTCAACACAGATACTTGGACCAGTAAGCATAGACAGGGTCATTACATGTCACTGACTGGGCACTGGCAAACTATGGTGAGAGATGGAGAAGGGTCTGCTGTACAAGTCTTGCCGTCCCCACGAGTTGTTTCAATCCTTGTTCTGTATGTAGAAGTTAATACACTGCTTCTGCCTCTTCAACCTCGTGTGGGTCCTCTACCTTGGCGCAAACCCTGTGTGGTCAGGCCACCCTTCCTTGCAACTGCGCACAAGGACTACCACACACCTCCTTACTATGCTGGCAGCAGAGCTCAATGCCATCAGGCGGTCAAAGTTTTACTTTGAAATGTATGGGAAATGTGAGTCACACCGCTATTACAGAGAATAGTAGTCAGGCAGGGTCAAAACATTAATTGAGGAACAGGAACAGAATGGGACGGCCAGGAAAGAATCAGAAAACAAGCAGAGGTGAAATGCGTATCGGCCAACAAGGTACATAAACAGCAAGCAGGAAAAGTAGTCAGGTAACAAGCACACAAAATCATAAAACTGAACTGGGGGTAAAATTAACCAGAGGTTCATAGCTATGTCTGGCAGTGGTCTGCAGACAGGATGGGCATAAAAAAGGGTGTGGTGTCTTCCCATTGGTTGTAGCTGAATGATGGTATTTCATCTGTGAGATACCCACCAGCTACATTCAGCCAGAGATTCTGCATCTGTCAAGGTAATGCAGCCCAGTGGGTGAGCATAACCTGCGTCCACCTGCGCCGCTGGCATCGACTACTCTCCCATCATCAGCACTATTCATGAAAGGAACACGTTGTCACCTGGCGACCGGAGTACAAATTGACGGAGCGGACTCCGTTGGTGACTTAACAGCCGTGTGCGGCAATGATGCAAACCTGGCTGCGGGCCATCCTCAGGGCAATGTGACACACGTGCCTTTTAGGGCTCACGTGTTGAACCGAATTCGCCAGCAATTTTTAAAACACCATCACGGCCTACATGGCCTTGTGCAGTGGGCACGCTCGCTATGTGCTCACTTCCATCGTGCGCACACAGCAGCTCAACAACTTTCATCACTCCGGAAGTCTTAGGGTCTGGCAGTTAAACGCCGTAAATGCGATGTTTCGACACGCAGGAATTGGAATCTGCACATGTTGCAGCGTTTGTGGCAGCACCGCAGAGCCCTGCTGAAATACGGTAAGACATATAGCCTGGGATAACTTGATCCAGAGGTGGTGCAGATCACGCTGCTGGAGTGGTGTCAGATCAAGGACCTATGCACCCTGCTACACAGTTTTGAAATGTCGACGAAGATGTTTAGCACTGGCAATGTCATTCTCAGCGTGACAATTCTGGTCATCTACATGATGGAGCACACTGTAATTATTATTCGGAGTCAGGTGTTGGGACAAGAGGAAGGGGAGGAAGTACAGGAGGAGTCATATGCGGAAGGGATAACAAGATCTACGAGGTCCAGATGGTCAGCGGCACCTATGCGGCAGTCATGGTGAGGGAGAGGGATTAACAAGGGCGCATAGTATCAGCAAAAAGTGTTGATGAAAGTGCAGGAGCCCATGAAGAAATGGAGGACGAACTGGCGATGGGCATGGAAGACTCAGCAGATGAGTGAGAGCTTGCTCACATTTCGGTTGTGCGAGGTTGGGGGGAGAGGGCAGAGGAAGGATGCACGATTCTCACCTCTCTGCCACCAACACACCAAGGACTTGGTCCTCCTGGATGCACAAGACACATGAGCGCCTTCTTGCTGCACTACCTACATGACCCTCGGATTGTATGAATTTGAACTAATCCTGAATACTGGGTTGCCACACTGTTAGATCCCCGGTACAAGACAAAATTTGGCGAACTAATTCCTGCCATAGAAATAGACGCACGTATACAGGAGTATCTGCAGAATGTGGTACGCAATCTTAGATCTACTTGTCCACTAAACACCAGTGCTGCACAGAGTGAATCTCAACGCTTTGTCATGGATAGGAGGAAATGGTCTTTTACTTGTCCACATCGGAGGGACCGAGGGATGGCTGCTGTGCTGAGATGGCGTTGAGTACGGTGTCCCTGCACAGTTGCACTTTTGGTCATATCCCAAAATGAGTTGAAAAAGGACAGATGCTGTTGGAAAGGGGAACAGGTGTGTTGGAAAGGGGAAAAAAGTTTTGGTCCGTGGATTTGGTGGTTAAGCAACTGTAACATTTGCTGAAGAAACAACATCTGTTACAGTGGGACTGGCAGATTTGGATAAAGTGGTATATAATCTGTGACCGCTATATAACGAAAATTAATAAGAAAAGAAAGAGAAAGGTATATATCCCCATCAGCAGTCAGTGTCCACCGTGCTCCCAGTTGGAAAAGGAGAGGTTGGCAACTTGAAGGTTTGGTGGAGGATACAGAGCTGTGTGGCTATGAAACTAATAGTAGCCTGAACCGAGTTAGACGCCATTCGGATCTGGAGACTGTGAGCCCTGTTAGCGTCACAGGGTCCACATGCCCACCCAGCCCAGGAACTCCCTGTTAACAACACAGGGGCCATTGAGTACGCTGACCGTGTGCGTAGGGGCCACACCTGTGGACAGCAGGCGCATCAGCAGCAGCAGGCCTGTTAATGCCACTGGGCTGCACAAGCAGGACTGGTAGGACAGGAGCTGGTCTTAACCGTTCTGCGTTACCAACTGTGGTGGTGGCCTGCATCCACCACCCGATCCCTGCCTACCTCTGGCCTAAAGCCGCAATGGGTTCAACACATGGAGGTGTGCTCTTTCGGAGCATAATAGAAGACTGCGCACCTCCTTGTTGGCTCCAGCCCCTTTTATAACCTGGGTCCGCCCCAAACCAGGGTGAACCACAATGCACCTCCTGGAGACAAAAGTAGAGTGACACGTCATGAGTGGCATAACTAGCGTCCTATTTGGAAACGCAACTTCAATGATGACCTCATGGCTGCCATGACCCAAACACCTCACCAGTCATCGTCTGAGCATCAATAATGCGGTGACAAGTCATAGGTGTGGGCCTCTGCAAGCCATTTGGGAGGACACCTGATGCCCTGTGGTCTATATGGGACCCCCACATCAGGGCCAGGGCCAAAGAGTTCATTACCGGACCTAGTCTCTGATGCAGGAAGTGCCTGAGCATGCTCAGTAGCATGAAATACAGTCTCTGAAAAAAGACTATCAGCTTTAGCATGGTGTCTATGCCCAAAACAGGACTTATACCCGGCACGGAATGCAAGCACCTGTGCAAAGAGGCTTTTCACACTTAGTGTGGGAGCATGCGCTGTATCCCGAAATGAAAACTTAGCGTCAGGAATGGCACAGTCAGGCTGAGCATACTCACTAGGCGAAACACTGTAATTATGCTGCAGCTGGGGTACATCGGCACACGCATGCGCACTAGCTGCCTCTCCACACTTAGACGTGGAGGGGAAATTTGTCTTGGAGATGCTGTCTATGAACAGAAGGAAAAGCTAAAGGAAGCCTGACTTTCTATCCCTCCGAATTATGAAATGCAGCAATGAATTCCATGAGTTTGCTATAACATTAGCGTAGCAAAATGTGCATGAGGGTGTGATGTAGAGGTGCTAGAAATAGCTTGTCACCAGTGGGGCACTAATGGAATACAACAGCCAGTTCTATGATGCCACAAAATGGCAGTATTTTGTGCTATCATTATAGCTTATTAAAAACAGAGCACGAGGTTGTCATGCAGAGGTGCTGCACATAGATTTGCAGTAGTGTGAATTGACAAAAGTACAATAGCCACGTTTAGGATACAACTAGGTACAGTGAGTGTTTGCTAGTATAATGGCTGAGTTTAAAAAAGTTTGAGTGTGCAATGCAGGCAGATGTCCTGCAAATAACGTTCCAATACTGTGAATTGACAAAAGTACAATAGCCACGTTTAGGATACAACTAGGTACAGTGAGTGTTTGCTAGTATAATGGCTGAGTTTAAAAAAGTTTGAGTGTGCAAGGCAGGCAGATGTCCTGCAAATAACGTTCCAATACTGTGAATTGACAAAAGTACAATAGCCACGTTTAGGATACAACTAGGTACAGTGAGTGTTTGCTAGTATAATGGCTGAGTTTAAAAAAGTTTGAGTGTGCAATGCAGGCAGACGTGCTGCAAATAACGTTCCAATACTGTGAATTGACAAAAGTACAATAGCCACGTTTAGGATACAACTAGGTACAGTGAGTGTTTGCTAGTATAATGGCTGAGTTTAAAAAAGTTTGAGTGTGCAATGCAGGCAGACGTGCTGCAAATAACGTTCCAATACTGTGAATTGACAAAAGTACAATAGCCACGTTTAGGATACAACTAGGTACAGTGAGTGTTTGCTAGTATAATGGCTGAGTTTAAAAAAGTTTGAGTGTGCAAGGCAGGCAGATGTCCTGCAAATAACGTTCCAATACTGTGAATTGACAAAAGTACAATAGCCACGTTTAGGATACAACTAGGTACAGTGAGTGTTTGCTAGTATAATGGCTGAGTTTAAAAAAGTTTGAGTGTGCAATGCAGGCAGACGTGCTGCAAATAACGTTCCAATACTGTGAATTGACAAAAGTACAATAGCCACGTTTAGGATACAACTAGGTACAGTGAGTGTTTGCTAGTATAATGGCTGAGTTTAAAAAAGTTTGAGTGTGCAATGCAGGCAGACGTGCTGCAAATAACGTTCCAATACTGTGAATTGACAAAAGTACAATAGCCACGTTTAGGATACAACTAGGTACAGTGAGTGTTTGCTAGTATAATGGCTGAGTTTAAAAAAGTTTGAGTGTGCAATGCAGGCAGACGTCCTGCAAATAACGTTCCAATACTGTGAATTGACAAAAGTACAATAGCCACGTTTAGGATACAACTAGGTACAGTGAGTGTTTGCTAGTATAATGGCTGAGTTTAAAAAAGTTTGAGTGTGCAAGGCAGGCAGATGTCCTGCAAATAACGTTCCAATACTGTGAATTGACAAAAGTACAATAGCCACGTTTAGGATACAACTAGGTACAGTGAGTGTTTGCTAGTATAATGGCTGAGTTTAAAAAAGTTTGAGTGTGCAAGGCAGGCAGATGTCCTGCAAATAACGTTCTAATACTGTGAATTGACAAAAGTACAATAGCCACGTTTAGGATACAACTAGGTACAGTGAGTGTTTGCTAGTATAATGGCTGAGTTTAAAAAAGTTTGAGTGTGCAATGCAGGCAGACGTGCTGCAAATAACGTTCCAATACTGTGAATTGACAAAAGTACAATAGCCACGTTTAGGATACAACTAGGTACAGTGAGTGTTTGCTAGTATAATGGCTGAGTTTAAAAAAGTTTGAGTGTGCAATGCAGGCAGACGTCCTGCAAATAACGTTCCAATACTGTGAATAGACAAAAGTACAATAGCCACGTTTAGGATACAACTAGGTACAGTGAGTGTTTGCTAGTATAATGGCTGAGTTTAAAAAAGTTTGAGTGTGCAAGGCAGGCAGATGTCCTGCAAATAACGTTCCAATACTGTGAATTGACAAAAGTACAATAGCCACGTTTAGGATACAACTAGGTACAGTGAGTGTTTGCTAGTATAATGGCTGAGTTTAAAAAAGTTTGAGTGTGCAAGGCAGGCAGATGTCCTGCAAATAACGTTCCAATACTGTGAATTGACAAAAGTACAATAGCCACGTTTAGGATACAACTAGGTACAGTGAGTGTTTGCTAGTATAATGGCTGAGTTTAAAAAAGTTTGAGTGTGCAATGCAGGCAGACGTGCTGCAAATAACGTTCCAATACTGTGAATTGACAAAAGTACAATAGCCACGTTTAGGATACAACTAGGTACAGTGAGTGTTTGCTAGTATAATGGCTGAGTTTAAAAAAGTTTGAGTGTGCAATGCAGGCAGACGTGCTGCAAATAACGTTCCAATACTGTGAATTGACAAAAGTACAATAGCCACGTTTAGGATACAACTAGGTACAGTGAGTGTTTGCTAGTATAATGGCTGAGTTTAAAAAAGTTTGAGTGTGCAATGCAGGCAGACGTGCTGCAAATAACGTTCCAATACTGTGAATTGACAAAAGTACAATAGCCACGTTTAGGATACAACTAGGTACAGTGAGTGTTTGCTAGTATAATGGCTGAGTTTAAAAAAGTTTGAGTGTGCAATGCAGGCAGACGTCCTGCAAATAACGTTCCAATACTGTGAATTGACAAAAGTACAATAGCCACGTTTAGGATACAACTAGGTACAGTGAGTGTTTGCTAGTATAATGGCTGAGTTTAAAAAAGTTTGAGTGTGCAAGGCAGGCAGATGTCCTGCAAATAACGTTCCAATACTGTGAATTGACAAAAGTACAATAGCCACGTTTAGGATACAACTAGGTACAGTGAGTGTTTGCTAGTATAATGGCTGAGTTTAAAAAAGTTTGAGTGTGCAAGGCAGGCAGATGTCCTGCAAATAACGTTCTAATACTGTGAATTGACAAAAGTACAATAGCCACGTTTAGGATACAACTAGGTACAGTGAGTGTTTGCTAGTATAATGGCTGAGTTTAAAAAAGTTTGAGTGTGCAATGCAGGCAGACGTGCTGCAAATAACGTTCCAATACTGTGAATTGACAAAAGTACAATAGCCACGTTTAGGATACAACTAGGTACAGTGAGTGTTTGCTAGTATAATGGCTGAGTTTAAAAAAGTTTGAGTGTGCAATGCAGGCAGACGTCCTGCAAATAACGTTCCAATACTGTGAATTGACAAAAGTACAATAGCCACGTTTAGGATACAACTAGGTACAGTGAGTATTTGCTAGTATAATGGCTGAGTTTAAAAAAGTTTGAGTGTGCAAGGCAGGCAGATGTCCTGCAAATAACGTTCCAATACTGTGAATTGACAAAAGTACAATAGCCACGTTTAGGATACAACTAGGTACAGTGAGTGTTTGCTAGTATAATGGCTGAGTTTAAAAAAGTTAGAGTGTGCAATGCAGGCAGACGTGCTGCAAATAACGTTCCAATACTGTGAATTGAAAAAAGTCCAATAGCCACGTATAGGATGCCACTAGGTACACTGAGTGTTTGCTAGTATAATGGCTTCGTTATAATTAGTTGGAGTGTGCAACGCAGGCAGATGCGCTCTGCAAATGTCTTGGCACTAGTGGGACTATAGCAAAGTCCAATAGCCACGTATAGGATGCCACTAGGTACACTGAGTGTTTGCTAGTAAAATTGCTTAGTTTAAAAAAGTTGTAGTGTGCAATGCAGGCAGACGTGCTCTGCAAATGTCTTTGCACTAGTGGGACTATAGCAAAGTCCAATAGCCACGTATAGGATGCCACTAGGTACACTAAGTGTTTGCTAGTAAAATTGCTTAGTTTAAAAAAGTTGTAGTGTGCAATGCAGGCAGACGTGCTCTGCAAATGTCTTTGCACTAGTGGGACTATAGCAAAGTCCAATAGCCACGTATAGGATGCCACTAGGTACACTGAGTGTTTGCTAGTAAAATTGCTTAGTTTAAAAAACTTGGAGTGTGCAATGCAGGCAGATGTGCTCTGCTAATGTCTTTGCACTAGTGGGACTATAGCAAAGTCCAATAGCCACGTTTAGGATGCCACTAGGTACACTGAGTGTTTGCTAGTAAAATTGATTAGTTTAAAAAAGTTGTAGTGTGCAATGCAGGCAGACGTGCTCTGCAAATGTCTTTGCACTAGTGGGACTATAGCAAAGTCCAATAGCCACGTATAGGATGCCACTAGGTACACTGAGTGTTTGCTAGTAAAATTGCTTAGTTTAAAAAAGTTGTAGTGTGCAATGCAGGCAGACGTGCTCTGCAAATGTCTTTGCACTAGTGGGACTATAGCAAAGTCCAATAGCCACGTTTAGGATGCCACTAGGTACACTGAGTGTTTGCTAGTAAAATTGATTAGTTTAAAAAAGTTGTAGTGTGCAATGCAGGCAGACGTGCTCTGCAAATGTCTTTGCACTAGTGGGACTATAGCAAAGTCCAATAGCCACGTATAGGATGCCACTAGGTACACTGAGTGTTTGCTAGTAAAATTGCTTAGTTTAAAAAAGTTGTAGTGTGCAATGCAGGCAGACGTGCTCTGCAAATGTCTTTGCACTAGTGGGACTATAGCAAATTCCAATAGCCACGTATAGGATGCCACTAGGTACACTGAGTGTTTGCTAGTATAATGGCTTCGTTATAATTAGTTGGAGTGTGCAACGCAGGCAGATGCGCTCTGCAAATGTCTTGGCACTAGTGGGACTATAGCAAAGTCCAATAGCCACGTATAGGATGCCACTAGGTACACTGAGTGTTTGCTAGTATAATGGCTTCGTTATAATTAGTTGGAGTGTGCAACGCAGGCAGATGCGCTCTGCAAATGTCTTGGCACTAGTGGGACTATAGCAAAGTCCAATAGCCACGTATAGGATGCCACTAGGTACACTGAGTGTTTGCTAGTAAAATTGCTTAGTTTAAAAAAGTTGTAGTGTGCAATGCAGGCAGACGTGCTCTGCAAATGTCTTTGCACTAGTGGGACTATAGCAAAGTCCAATAGCCACGTATAGGATGCCACTAGGTACACTGAGTGTTTGCTAGTAAAATTGCTTAGTTTAAAAAAGTTGTAGTGTGCAATGCAGGCAGACGTGCTCTGCAAATGTCTTTGCACTAGTGGGACTATAGCAAAGTCCAATAGCCACGTATAGGATGCCACTAGGTACACTGAGTGTTTGCTAGTAAAATTGCTTAGTTTAAAAAACTTGGAGTGTGCAATGCAGGCAGATGTGCTCTGCTAATGTCTTTGCACTAGTGGGACTATAGCAAAGTCCAATAGCCACGTTTAGGATGCCACTAGGTACACTGAGTGTTTGCTAGTATAATGGCTTACTTAGAATGAGTTGGAGTGTGCAGAGGACAAGAGGGTACAGTGGCAGGATTGTGGTGCTCTGGGTAGAGGAATGGAAGCCTGCCTTTCTATTCCCTCCTAATGGTGAAATGCAGGGAGGAAATCCCTGACCTGGGCTACACAGACGCTGTTGCTGTTTGCAGGACCTGTCACTTATGGCTCTCTGACCCTGCCGCTTTGAGCCCTTAAAAGGACTGCTAGAATGTGCTCTCCCTAAGCTGTCTAACGCTGTGTATGCAGCGCATACAGCTGTATCGGCTATAGGACTCAGGAGGACGGAGCTGCGACACTGATGTCTGACACCAAAGACGCAGAAGGCAGATAATGGCGTTCGTGAAGAAAATGTCCAGTTTTATAATGCAGGGACATGTGACATGCAGATCCTATCACACATGCCGTTGCTTCTCTGGCTCAAAGTCCACTTAGGTGTGTGTGTGTCTGTGATTGGCTGACATGCTGGCCCGCCCCACAAGACGCGCGCGCTTAGGGAAGGAAGACAAGAAAAAAAAAAAAAAAAATGGCGATCGCCATTATAGAAACAGCAGTGATCTGAAGGCGCTGTTCACGCACACTATACACTGAAATGTGATAATAGTTTGATTCACAGAGTGACTTACACTATTACAGCAGAAACCAAGCTAGGATTTAGCTGTTTTTTGGCTGCTAGAACCGTTCTCGAACGTTTCTAGAACTATCGAGCTTTTGCAAAAAGCTCGAGTTCTAGTTCGATCTAGAACATGCCCCAAAATCACTCGAGCCGCGAACTGGAGAACCACGAACCACGAACCGCGCTCAACTCTACTCATCACTACTCGTGAGGTAAGGATGAAAAGTCAGGAATCAGCCAAGAATTACATGGGAGGACCTAGTCAATGACCTGAATAGAACTTGGACTACAGTCTGAAAGATCAAAGTTAGTAACACACTACGCTGTTATGGATTAAAATCCTGCATTTCACACAAGGTCCCTCTGCTCATGCCAGCACATGTCCAGGCCCATATGGAGTTTGCCAATGACATCCAGAGGAGGCAAGTGGTCAGATGAGAACAAAATAGAACTTTTTTGCATCAACTCCACTCACCATGTTTAGATGAAGAAAGATGAGTGAAACCTGAAGAATACCATCCCAAACATGAAGCATTTGGTGGAAACATCATACTTTGGGGTGCATTTCTGAAAAGGTGATAGAACAACTGCACCGTATTAAAGAGAGGATGGATGGGGTAATGCATTGTAAGATTTTGGCCAACAGCCTCTTTCCCTCAGTGTTAGCATTGAACATGGGTCATGGCTGGATTTTCCAGCATGACAATGACCCAAAACATACAGCCATGGCATCTAAGGAGTGGCTCTGTAAGAAGCATTTCAAGGTTTTGGTGTGGCATATCCAGTCTTCAGACCTGAGCCCTATAGAAAATCTTTGGAGGGAGCTAAAATCTTGACCAGTGACAGTCCCCAAACCTGGAAAGATCTGGAGAAGATCTGTATAGAGCAGTGCATAAAAATTCCTGTTGCAGTGTGTGCAACCTTGGTCAAAAACTACAGGAAATGTCTGACCTCTGTAATTGCAAACAAATGTTTTTCTACCTGTTTTTCAATTGTATCAAATAATTATTTAATGCAATAAAAAATCAAGAATCTAATACTTATTTTTCTCACTGTACAAATTTACAATGCACTGGAGTCACAATTCATACATGTGCAGAAGAAGCCTTTTTCTTTCAAGCACATCCAGGCTGTTGATTGATCGATGAGAAAACAGGATGAGAAGACTGAGCGCATTATTCAGGAAGTCTGCAAAATTAGAAAAAGGTGAATGGATTTGGTAATGTGATAACTGCAAGGATTGGCAGAGTAAGGCAAAAAGCAGACAGTAAGTACATTCTACACTGTCATTAGGCTCATCGACTTTAGACCTCATTAAGGATACTATCTTTGTACATTTTGCGACTCTAGTCCAGCTGTTTTGCTTTGCAAAATAGGATGTACTTGTTGGGAATGCATAGATGTCACAAGTCATGCATGCTCAGAAGCCTTTTTCTTTCCAGCACATCCATGCAATCAGCCACAAACAAAGTAGGGACACAAAACTAACCACAGTGGTCAGGGCATCTACAGTGAAGAAAGAAAAATGGCTGAATGATTTTGGACAGATGAGTATAGTGATAGGTAGAATGAGGTAAAAAGCAAACAGTGAGACACTGTGCTCTGTGCGCAGATTTTAGTTAATGCTCAATTAATAAAAAAAATTCTTGAAAACCCATAAAATAACAATACTGCACTCTACTTATTTGTTGTGGCACACTGTATAACAAAATACAGGAACTCTAATAATGGCAGCAAAAACAAAAAAAAGGGAAAGTCCAAGCATACCAGCTAGATGGATACTTTTTTTATATAGCAACTTTGCGTGTTCCAACTGCAAGTATTGAATATTAATACACATTTTAAGACAACCAAAATCATGTTAAACTGTAATTATAGAATTTTAGTTCCCAGAAACTTGTGAACCTAAATAAAAAGTAAGGAAAACAAGAATTTACAGTCGGGAAAATAAGAATTTTTCAAGTTTTCCCACCTACGAAGAATGTATCTAAATTTTTGCATGTTTTTCATAGCAGTAATGCATATCTATATTCCCATATTCATTGCTTCAAGTGTCTTCGCACTACAGAGTGCAACTGTTTCCTTTTTCGGTACTATGTTTCATATTCAGTTTACACCTGTTTACATTAGAAAGATAGGATGTGTCATCAGTCTTTTTCTTAGATTACAGGGTCATGCCTTCTGATTGAGCACTCCTGCTCTTCAGCGTCAGGCGATTTTAATTCTACATTTGCAGGTTCCTGTTTGCCCATAAATTGAGAGGCATTAGTTTGGTAGGAACTCAACAAAAAAAGGGTCTCCTTGCAGATGGCTGTTGGGCTCACATAAAACTGGACATTTTTTTGAGCTAAGTATCTAAAATTTTCCATGTTTGGTATAATAATAATAATAATAATAATAATAATAATAATAATAATTCTCATATTCGTTGTCCCACATGGCTGAGCACTACAAAATGCAACTGTCTCCTTTTTTTTTACTATGTTTCATATTCAGTTTGCACCTGTTCACATTAGAAAAGTAAGATGTGTCATCAGTCTTTTTTTAGATTACAAAGAATGGAGAGGTCTGTAATATTTATCATAGTTACACTTCAACTGTGAAAGACAGAATAAACCAACTAAAAATCCACAAAAAGACACTGTATGAGTTTAAATAATTAATTTGCTTTTTATTGTATGAAATAAGTATTTGATACAATAGAAAAACAGAACTTAATATTTGGTATAGAAACCTTTGTTTGCAATTGAGGTCAGACATTTCCTGCAGTTCTTCATAAAATTTGCTCACACTGCAACAGGGAATTTGTGGTGGTCACGGGGCAACATTGAGTTTTAAGTCCCTCTAAAGATTTTCTATAGGGTTTAGGTCTGGCAAGGCCCCTCCAGGATCTTGATATGCTTCTTACAGAGCCATTGACAGTTTGTTTTGGGTCATTGTCATGCTGGAATACCCATTCATGACTCATGTTCAATGCTCTGTAATTATTGTACATTTTTTATAGCCATATTATGTTCACAAGAGAACTCATATCAGAAGTTTAAAATTAAACATGTCTATTTTTAAATAAATAAATTACTAATAATAATAATTGAATAATTGAAGGCATCAACACATCTCACAAAAGTTAGGACAGAGCCATGTCTACCATTGTGCAACATACCCTCTTCTTTTTCCAACAGTTTAAACATCTGGGCAGTGAGGTGACCATTTGCTAGAGTTTGGGGAGAGTACCGTTGTGCCATCCTGAAATAGGATTCCCGCTGCTCAACAGTCCTGGGTCTTCTTTTTTCAGATTTTTTATATGATAATGCACCAAATATGTTCTATTGGTAAAAGGTCTGTACTGTAGGGCCAGTTCATCACCTCAACTTATCTTCTGCAAAGCAATGATGTTATGATGGATGTGGTATGAGGCTTAGCATTATCTTGCTGAAATATGAAAGGTCTTCCCTTAAATAAATGTTGTTTATCTGGATGCTAGAATAAGTTGTACTAAAATTGTATATAGTGCTCAACATTTATACAGTGAAGGAAATAATAATTTGATCCCTTGCTGACTTTGTAAGTTTACCCAATGACAAGAACATGGACAATTTATAATTTTAAGGGTAGGTTAGTTTTAACAGGGAGAGATAGCATATCAAAAATAAAATCCAGAAAATCACATTGTATAAATTATATACATTTATTTGCATTTTGCAGAGAGAAATAAAAATGTGATCCCCTACCAACCATTAAGAGTTCTGGCTCCTACAGAACACTTAGACGCTCCTAATGAAGTTGTTACCTGCATTAAAGACAGCTGTCTTAAATTGTCACCTGTATAAAAGACTCCTTTCCACAGACTTAATCAGTCAGACTCCAACCTCTACAACATGGGCGAGACCAAAGAGCTTTCTAAGGATGTCAGAGACAAGATCATAGACCTGCACAAGGCTGGAATGGACTACAAAACCATAAGTAAGACGCTGGGTGAGAAGGCGACAACTGTTGGTGCAATAGTAAGAAAATGGAAAAAATACAAAATGAGTGTCAATCAACATTGATCTGGGGCTCCATGCAAAATCTAACCTTGTGGGGTATCCAGGATCATGAGGAAGAGATCAGCCTAAAACTACACTGGGGAACTGGAACTTGTTAATGATCTTAAGGCAGCTGGTACAACTGTCACCAAGATGATCATTGGTAACACATTATGCTGTAATGGCTGAAAATCCTGCCGTGCCTGAAAAGTCCCACTGCTCAAGAAGCCACATGTGCAGGAGGATCTGAAGTCCCCCAATGAATATCTGAATGATTCTGGGAGTGATTGGGAGAAGGTTTTGTGGTCAGATAGGAGAAAAATTGAACTGTTTGGCATTAACTCAACTCGCCATGTTTGGAAGAAGAGAAAAAGAACACTGTCCCCACTGTCAAGCATGGAGGTGGAAACATTATGTTTTCTGGGTGTTTCTCTTCTGAGGGCACAGGACTCTTCACCGCATCAATGGGACAATGGATGGAGCCATGCAGCGTAAAATCCTGAGTGACAATCTCCTTCCCTATGCCAGGACATTAAAAATGGGTCATGGCTGGGTCTTCCAGCATGACAATGACCTAAAACATACAGCCAAGGCAACAAAGAGTGGCTCAAAAAAAGCACATTAAGGTCATGGAGTGGCCTAGCCAGTCTACAGACCTTAATCTCATAGAATACATATGCAGGGAGCTGAAGCTCAGAGTTGTCAAGCAACAGCCTCAAAATCGTAATGACTTAAATATGATCTGCAAACAGGAGTGGACCAAAATTCCTCCTGACATGTTCGCAAACCTCATCATCAACTACCAAAAATGTCTGACTGCTGTGCTTGCCAAAAAGGGTTTTGCCATCAAGTATTAAGTCTCGTTTGCCAGAGGGATCAAATACTTATTTCTCTCTGCAAAATGCAAATTAATTGATATAATTTACACAATGTGATTTTCTGGATTTTAGTTTTGATATTCTATCTCACTGTTAAAATTAAACTACCCTTAAAACTATAGACTGTTCATGTCTTTGTCAGTGGGTAAACTTACAAACTCAGCAAGGGATCAAATAATTATTTCCTTCACTGTAGTGTCTTTCAAACTATGTAAACTGCCCAATCCATAAAAACAAATGCAACCCCATAGCAAAACAGATGCAAGATTTTGCACTGTGCGCTGATAAACTTGATTGTACTCCTCCTCTCGAGTCCAAATGACACGTTGCTCCATAAAGAATATCAAATTTCTATTAATATGATGACAGAACAGTTTTCCATTTTGCCTCAGACCAATTTTCATGAGCCTTAGTTTAGAGAATATAGCAACATTTGTGGATTGAGTTTATATATATATATATATATATATATATATATATATATACCAAAGGTTTATTTTGCATTTGTGGACTGCACAGTGAATTGTGTTCACAATTAATTTCAGAAAGTATTACTGAGCCCATGCAGTGATTTTAATAATCAAATGTTGCCTGTTTTTAACACAGTAAGGGCACATTCCTAGCATCTAACATTGAGTATGCACATTGTCCCTTGTGCACATCTCTTCAGAAGCGCTGAATTTTTTGATATTAGGTACTGTGGAATATTCAAAGTCTTTGCAATTTTATGCCGAGAAACATTTTTTTTAAATTTTCCAAAATTTGCAATCTCTGTGAACTTCTGATAATTTTTTCTTCTGAGAGACTCTGCCTGTCTAACATGCTCTTTGTTTACACATCATTAGTGATGGGCAGACTTGCGAGGCGGGTCTAAACGGGTTTTAAAAAAAAATCCCTGGTTCCGGCCTGAAATTAATCCCAAACTTCTGGCCAGAAGCTAGTCCCCATATAAGTCTATGTGGACTAGGATACAGAGCTTAAAAATGGTAGTTGAAGTGATAGGGTGATTGGAGCAAGCTTGTTATGCTTACCAGTCTCCACACAGCTGTAATGCAACTTTTAGTGCTTGCAATCAGACACACTCCCACTCTGTGTAACAGCGTGTCTGACTGCTTGCAATCACAGACCCTATCTGCGTCTCTAGATTGCTGTAAAAATAAATAAATAAATTGGTGTAGGCTACACTCATATTATAATACCCAGCACAGATAAAACATATGGCTAAAGGCTGCAGCCCTCACCATGTGCTTATCTTGGCTGGGTAAAATAAGAGGAAACGCATGCAGCTTTTTTAAAGTTTATTAAAAAAATATTTTAAAAAACTGGCATACGGTTCCCCCCAATTTTGATACTCAGCCATAATAAAGCCTGACAGCTGGGATCTGGTATTCTCAGGCTGGAGAGACCCACGTTAATGTAATCCCCCAGCCTAAAGATATCAGCCAGTAGCCACCCACAATTGGGCTCTCCCAGACACAAAATAGCAGCTGCTTTGCACTTCAAGCAGAGAATGAGCTGCAGCAATAAGCAGTAATGTCCCTCAGGTTATTTGCTGAGACAGCTGGAGGTTTCCACAGTTCTCCATCTGTGATGGTAGGTAACCTGATCTCAGGTAACTTCATTAAACTCAGTGACTTCACATCAGTTGAAGTCACTGAGTTCACAGTCCTGCATCTCTTGGCATAACACCCCATTTTTTGTGCAGAAATGCAGATTTGATGCTGAAATTTCTACAGTATATTCCTGTATCCAATCTACACCTCCTGTAAAAAAACCAGCATCAAAACACTATGTGGTCTTGATGTCATAGTTATGTGATTTTTTTTTTTTGCCAGGAGGTGTAGATTTGGTGCAAGAATATGGTATAAAAATGTCAGCACCAAATCTGCATCTTTATTCCAAAAAATACACAAACACAGCTTTGCCGCCATTTTGGTGTGGTTTTCAGCCAGGAGGTGCAAATTTGGCGCTTAAATCTGGTACAGACATTTCAGCACCAGATTTCCACAACCATTAGGCTATGGAGCTCTTTGCCACATAATGTTGTATTAGTTGATTCATTACTAAAACTCAAGATAGACCTGGATGCCTTTTATTGAAAAATATAGTATTACTGGTTATAAGCACTAGATTCTGTGCTGGGTCGTTGATCGAGGGAACTAGTCTGATTGCCATATGTGGAGTCAGGAATTAATGTTTCCCCTAATGGAGCTTACTATCGGCCCATGGGGTTTTGGCTTCCTCTGGATCAAGATTTTAGGCTATGTGTTAAACTTGACGGACTTAAGTCTACCTTCAACCTTAAAAACTATGAAACTCTAAAACCATGACCTTACAATGCTCAATGACTGGGCTGCAAGTCCTGGATTATAGCAGAGAGGACCGAGATGCGGTATGTGCCTGCATTAAAAGAAGAGCAGATGGTTGGCTTTGGTCAGAAAAGTAAGCAGTGAAGTATTAGTTGGTTTGATTTTTTACATTTCATATTTATTATACTCTGGGGTCTATAAGGACCTCAACTTACATTCAATTTGTAGGAGATATAGTAACTGGGAATACAAGAAAATTATGAAAAATTTGGAAAAACAAGGAAATTTGATTTCTAAACATTCTGTTCATTACTAAGTAGCAAACATTGGGGTTAAAGGGTAAACATATACAACAGGTTGGAAAATTATTTTAGAAAAGCTAAATTTAAGGGGAAAATGAGGTGAGAACAGTGAATTACCTTACCTAACCTTAGAAGAATTACTGCACTGCCTACACACATATGAGAATACAGTAAGATACTACTTCATGTTATTACTCTAAACTCACTGGTATAATGCAGCTACGATAGTGGTGTGTAATTTGAAAAATATCAAATTGACTAATGCAGTTTTTAATCTTAAAAATATTGATTTTCTTTCAGGTAAGTTTTCATAGCTGAGGCACCAAAGAAGTTGAGAAATGTAAATGTATTTGTAAAAAAAGATTAACTGTCAAATTACAAACAAAATTGATTTTCCATTGCAATAAACCTATTAAGATCAGACATTATAAGAAACATTCAGTTCTTCCAGTATGAATATTCTTTGTGCAGATCTAGACCTGTTCACTAAAATGCAAATCTTGAACACAGTAAATCAATGAAACCATTTAAAGTGAGAAGACGTCCTTTCACAGATAAAAAATAAGTTGCTAGATTTCATATTAGAAACTATAAACATTTTTAACTAGTTTTCACAGACCTGAGGAGGTTGATGTATACACTTTGAAAATCTATAACAGAATGGCTGTATAATTTTGATATTCGATTAAACATTTTTTAAATACAGCTATAGAATGAAAAAGTTGATGAGTAGAAGAATATTAAGTCTCTGTCCATCCAGCCTGAAAGCTGTAGATTGTACTGAGCAGTGTGAGGATCCACAAGGAGGTGAGTTAGTGAGAAGCTGAAAATCAGGCAAAGTAAACAGAGAAAAAACAATGAAGAAGAGTATCATGTGCAAAAGTAAAAAAGTTTATTTATTATATATGATCACACACAGACTACATATAAAATCACGGTGTCTTAAAAACAAACATGAGGAAGGGAAGGGATGGTGTACATGTAATAAGATAGCTTACCAAGAATGAGTAAATAATTGGCACAAGGATTCCTAATGCTCCTCAAACAGAGGAGAAAGAGTAAAGTATATTAAGCAGAGATGACCATATGCCAAATACTGTAATATCTATAGAAAACAGCGCATCCAAGTGCAAATAAAATATACAGATAAACAAGCAGGATAAAATTTATCTAAAGTGCTAAGTGCAAAAGTCATATCCAGGACTAGTCCTGCACCATCACATACCCCCGAAAAAGGACCTAAGGACCCCTACGCGCGTTTTGCCAGGGTGTTGTTGCTTCATCAGGGTGGGTGATCCACTAGGACAGAGATTGAACTTATCTTTCATAAATGATACACAGCTATTCTGATATAAATATTTAGATAAGTACACCAGTCTCTAAAAATTGATCCATGTACGTTTTGAAATCTAGTGACAAATTCTCTTTTTGGTACCTCTTATCAATATTGAGCAAGTAGGAAAAGAGAAGTACAATTAAACCTAATAAAAAAAAGGGCATCAATCAATCAAAGCAATTATTGCAAATTTCTGGAGTAAATTGCCTTGAAAAGTTGCAAAATGTTTGCAACACATGCCGTTTTCAATGCAGATTTGGCCAGCGCTGCAAGAACGGGCAGAGCTGGGGCAGGAAGGGAGCACAAGAGGGGCATGATGCCACATCACGTCTAATTCATGATGAGCTGTGACATTCCATGTTCTATAAATTTTACTGACTGGAGTAAGATTTGGGGCGAGAGGGTCAAAGGCATAAAATACTTGTCAGATGCTTCTGATTCATTAAATGGAATCTATCAGCAGGTTTTTGCTATGTAATCTGAAGACAACATGCTATAAGGCTATGTGCGCACGTTGCGTACAAGCCCTGCAGAAATTTCTGCAGCGATCTGAAGAGCACATGTGCGCTTTAGATCGCTGCAGAAATGTCCGTAGTGAGCGCCGATTCCATGCGCTCTGCCTGCAGCTCCTGCCATAGACAGAGCAGGAGCTGCCGGCAAAGCGCAGGAAAGAAGTGACATGTCACTTCTTTTTGCGCAGCGCTTCGGCAGTAGCCGAAGCGCTGCGCTCTTAAACGCCACGTGCACACGGCCCCTGCACAGTCTCCATAGACTGTGCAGGGGACGCAGGACGCATGCAGTTACGCTGCGCTACAAAGCGCAGCGTAACTGCATGTTTTTACGCGACGTGCGCACATAGCCTAAGAGTTAAAAAATAGAATTTAGGGATTCCTGTTTTGTAATGGTCTGGTCTGTTGTTTATTTGCTATGTTTGTTAAAGCAGGACTTATCATTGCTTGGACTAAATTGTCACCCACAGCAGTTTAACACACCACCTCCTCTAAATAAAACCTCACTGTCAATGTACTATCTGTATAAAGAGCCTGGTGTGGGTGGGGGGTCACTTTCTCAGCTCTTCTACATGGCTAAATCTAAATAATCTAATTTTGTCAGAATGGCTGCACCCAGTAGTCTAAGTGATACATCGTTGGAATCAGGATCACTTTGCCTACATCCTGCTACTCACAGATGATGTAGCAAAACCTGCTAACAAATTCCTTTCAAGAGTCTCTTAATGAATCAGAAACATCTGACTCCCACATGACCCGTCATCAAGAAAGCAGTGCTTTTTCATAATATCCCATTTCATGAGTTGGAAAAAGAGCACCAACATGTCTACTCACCCATTACATATCACAGCAAACAGTTTATGTATTTCCCATTATACTTCTTTCCATTTTATAATCAACCATACACATGTGGTCTGTGTCCAATATATTTGGTTAGAAAGTTAATTGAATTAGGCTGGAAGTTCCATACAGTAGATATACAGGTAATTTATGTTCACATCCACTTTTATACCCAGATTTATGGTTAACCTTTTTTGTGTCTCATTCCAAATAAAAAGGAATAATAAAAACTTGATTAAAAATTAGTCCTGTTTAAAAATCGATGGTGGGTGGAGACCCTTAGGCAAAACATAGGGAACACCTTTTCTTCTTTTGAAAAGATGAGAATGGGCTTTAACATTTTCGAAAAACTAAAGAAAGAAGGAAATATTTAGCTCTAATATATTTATAAGTAGAAAATAATAATACAACCATCCTATTAGTCTATTAAAAACTACCAGAACAGCTATAAATTGTCCACGTATTACTGTATTGGTGGTATAATGGCAATGGTAGTGGCGACATATGGTCAGTAAAATTATTTTGCTTTCCCCATAGGATACACATAAGAATATTTAATTTTAAATTGATTTTAGAAAGTGAAATGTAAGCATGATTTTATTTCTTATTTGTTACTTCAATAATTCATGTACATAATATGAGCTAGAATGTTATAGCAGAAGGGAAGCAATGAAGATATGTATTATGGCTTTTGAGATCACGAAACAGAGAACATGATGTCTCGAATGGAAGGACAGATATACTCTATGTCAATTGTTGAATGGTTATTCTAGAGTTTTACTTAAATGAGTCTTTTGATAGTTTAGACACATGTTTAAACCCTGTTAGGGCACAATGATCAATGCTAATACTGACTTTAAATTACTATTGGAAGACGTAAAGGCGTGTATGTCACAAACAATATATCCAATTGATTTTGTGCCACCTTTGTTAAATGTAAACTTGCTAAATGTCAGGATACCATGGGGTCATTCCTAAGAAAAGGCCTTTCCTATGGTATTCAATAAAGTTGATCATTATCCTAACACTTAGCAAATATTTTGTGGAGCTGGGAAAAATATTTTATAGATTTGAAATGTCCCAAGCCTTATTTGAATGTGATTAATTCAACAATTTATACAAAATCACAGGACTTGGTATGGGGAGCCAAATAATTTATTGCAGCGGAGAGTTGAATCCTTCTTGTCTTTCTCCAAAGGAAATGTAATAAGATATCACCATGTAAAACTGAAATATATTAACATTTTTGACACATTTTAGAGCAGACTCTAAATTAATAGAAGCGATGTTCAGCCTCCTTCTATGATAAAAGTACACTAAAGTACCCCCCTTAGACAAAAAAAGAAATTAGAAGTAGCTGATTGTAGAGAAGGAAGGTACTCTGGTAATTCAAGGAGATTGCAAGGGGGTTTTTTAACCCCAAAGCAATTAAATTCACATTGCATGATGATTTAGTTGAAAACAAAGTAACTTAAGTCTTGCTGAATGGGAAGGATACTTAACCAGAGCAGCAGTTTAATGAACAAGCTATTTAATCATCTTACTCCACTTATAGAACATTCTAGTGTTCTGGGTAGACACAACACATGACAATTTTTATACCTCCTTAGGAAGAAGATAAACATAAATTATTATTTTTCTGAAAAGAAAACATTATTTTCTTTTCTAATTTCCAATCACATATTGAAAAGTGTTTTTTCTGATCCATATACAGGGTAATGTAATTTGCTGGTATTAATGAGAAATAAGGGAAAACAATGAACATAAGGTTGTTGTATTTCAACATTTATAGGCAGAGAGCTCTTGAAAATTCTAAAATAAATTCTCGAGTTAAATAAAAGCTCAATTTTTACTCTAATATTTATTAAAGTAGTTGTCCTATCAGACAATTCAATTCTTGGATTGTTACGGCATTCACACAGTAGTCATTATGGGGTGTAGTACAGAGTTTGCAACTAGACGGTGCTGTGAGCATGCGCGTGCTACGAGAGCAGTGGGGAAGTCAGACAGACCGAGGTCAGTACCGAGAGGACGCAACAAAACAATGGGATTAGACAGGAACGAGGTCGGGATTCAGGCTAGGGGTAAGGTAACCAGGAGAGTATGTATGGGATACAAGGGGCTGGCAAAGACATAGTCAGGAGGAGGTCAGAGGTTAGAACGAAGCTGGACGGAAATGACAAAGTCAGGGGGGAGGCAGAGCAAAGCCAGAAGACAATCCAGGGTCAAGTAGCTAAGCTCACATCACAAGACAAGCGAGGAGCCAGGCACTTACTGCAGCAAACCAGGAAATATGACTGCCTACACTTTGGCCAAGAACTCTGCCTGATAAAGTAGGGAAATCACCCGGAATGCCGAGCATGTGGGAAGCCCCTCCTATCACCAGCGAAGACCCGGTGAAGGGAAGGTGCCGTCTATCCATTTCAGCCACATTCATATGTTGCTATTGGCTTTTGCGAATAGTTACAAAGCAATACTCTAGTATTTACTGCTGCCTAAAACAGTAAAGCACTGTTCCTGTTTCCACAATATTTAGATTTCACAGCATGACTTGTGCTGTCCATCCACATCAGCCACATTCATACGTTGCTAGTGGCCTTTGCACATACAAAGCATAACTCTACCATTTTGTGCAGCCTGGTAAAAAGAACTCACTTGTACTTTCTCCACAATATTTTTTGGGTCAAAGTTTTCTTGGCTTGGGCTATCAACATCTGCAAATATGTCAGCAAAACCCAAAATGACAAAAAAGGCAGTTATTAAGGGACCACGACGTAGACGTGGGCATCGTATTGTCAGTGATGGACGACAAGGCACTGAGTCTGAGTGAGGTCAGAAGAAGCTTGATGCATCCACTATGTTCCTTGCCAAATTTCCCATTCTGGAACGTAAATGTGTGTGGAAGCCAGAAGAGCAAGAGCAGATTCTGTCTTGGATGGCTGACAAGGCCTCTTTGCATTTTTCAAGCAGCAACCAATCGTCCAGAACCACACAGTCTACCGTGGATACAAAGAAGGCTGGCCCATCCAATCCTCAACCTGGTCCTCTTTCTCCCCTGTTCATCAGCCACAAGAGACATATGACCCAAATGTTGGCCAGTCTGAGGATCTGTTTTGTATGTACCCATTGATTGGCTCTGGCCTCTTGCTGTGCAGAATTGAAAGGGTACATGAGGTGGCATGAATGATGCGCAAGTATTTGAGGACCTATGGCCAGAAGAAAGCCATTTTGAGGAACCTGATTTACTTTCTCCTGAGGTGGAGGCTGATGATGTTGAGATGCAGTTGCCATCAGGTCAGTCTACAATCTCAAGTGGGAAGGAGGATGAGATGGAAGACGAGGTGGTCGATGATGAGTCCACTGATCTGACCTGGACTGTTGACATGCATAGCCAGCACGGCAAAATAGAGGAAGATGGATACGTAACACCAACACAGGCACCAAGGGGTGCCCAGAGTGAGAATTGGGTCAACTGTTCCAAAGAGCACCCACACTGTGGCCCAAGACAGGGCAAGGAGGCGTTCAGCCACTGTCTGGAATTTTTTTTCTGAAAGTAATTCAGAGAAAAACATTGTAATCTGTAGCATCTCCCATACCTAGCTGAGCAGAGGCCAGAGTAAAGTCAACTTGAGCACCACCAGTATGCGGAACCACATTGCAGCCAAGCATCCCAGTAGGTGGGCCGAACACCAGCGTACCAAATTTGTGTGTGCGGCTCAAACTACTGCCATGTTGCCTGTGCTACGTCCTTCCCAATCTGCTGTTCACAATTCATACATCCTGCCCACAAGGTGCAATTACACAGACAGTACACATCAACCACATCCACTTCCTTGTCCCAGAGAAGCATCCAGTAGTCCATGCCTGAGATCTTGGAAATGAAGCGTAAATACCCAGCCACACACACACAGGCACAAAACCTAAACTTGCACATTGCCAAATTGCTAGCCGTGGACATGTTGCTGTTCAGGCTTGTGGGAACACAGTGTTTCTAAGATCACTAGGCTGTGGCTGCCCCAAGATACAGTGTTCCCAGCTGGCACTATTTTGCCCGTTGTGCCGTTCCCGCATTACACAAGCATGTGTTAAACAATCTCAACCGTGCTCTGACCAATGCCGTAACCGAGAAGGTCCACCTAACAACAGACACGTGGACAAGTTGTTGTGGACAGGGCCAATACATATCTGTCACGGCACACTGGTGGAACCTGGTGGAAGCTGGGACAAACTCGCAAACTGTAACATCACACATTCTACCCACGCCAAGAATTTCGGGCCCAACTTCTACCAGCATTTCCGCCTCATCATATGCCACTTCCTGTCTCCTGTTTTTCTCCTCCTACTCCTTGTCCTCTGTTGAATTACCCTCCCCATCACTGCCAAGCTGGAAGCTATGCAGCAGCGCACTGGCAAAGTGGCAACACAAAATGTTGAAGCCGATCTGTTTAGGTCACAAACCACACACTGCAGCAGAGCTGTGGCAAGGTATAAAGGAGCAGACTGATCAGTTGCTCTTTCCGCTGCATCTCAAACCCGGTCTGGTTGTTTGCGACAATGGACGCAACCTGGTAGCAGCTTTAAAGGTCGTCAAGCTGGTACATGTGCCATGCATGGCTCACCTGATGAACCTAGTTGTTCAGAAATTTCTGAAAACCTACTCTGCCTTGCCGTACCTACTTGAGAAGGTGCGCCGTATTACTGCCCATTTCCTCCATTCCTCTACCGCTTTTACTGGTGTTACAGCACTGCAAAAGTGCTTTAATTTACCACGTCACCGACTCATGGGCGACCTGCCCACACGGTGGAACTCTACATTCTATATGTTGGCGAGGATTAATGAGCAGCAGAGGGCAGTAGCTGAATATGAGCTTCAACATGCATTGATCATCCTGGTGGGGATACAGAACCTTTGCCTGTTTGAAGCTTGGCCCACATGGCACAGTTGATGTGTAAGTGTCTGTGGCAAGACCCTTTTGTGATACTTATTTTATCCAACAACCTGGTTGTCCACCTTTCTGGACCCACAGTATAAGGAGAAATTTCCTTCTCTCCTTTTGGAGAATTGCACAATAGAATACTTCAAGAGGGTCATTGTAGATCAGTTGATGAAAACATCACCCTCAGACAATGCTGGCGGCAGATTTACCGGATCTTTTCAACACCAAGGATTAATGTGGAGAGACACCAACACCAGGTCCAACAGAGGTGGTGGGAAAATGTGTGCAAACTGGGCCATTTTCAAAAAACCATGACATCAGCAAGGTCTATCTGTGCCTGTAACAATGCCAAGGAGGGAGACTTTGCACAACACAGTCAAGGGGTACTTAAGTGACCATAGCTGCATCCTTTTTGATGCTTCAGTTCCTTTTTATCATTGGCTGTCCAAGCTGAACACTTGGCTCGACCTCTCCTTATACCGCTTGGAGGTGCTAGCCTGCCCGGCTGCTAGTGTGATGTCAGAGCGTGTTTTCACTTCTGCTAGAGCAATCATCACTAACAGGTGTTCACGCCTCTACACAAAAAATGCAGACAGACTTACTCTGATTAAATTCAAAAAGGACTGGATTTCTCCACAGTTTGCAATCCCTCCAAATTAGAGCAATCCAAACTAAATTCCCCACAAATTGTTCATTTTTGCTCTTGCTGTTAACGTCTACCCCTTGCCATACAAAGCCGTTTCTTTCCTGTGTCAACCATGACTCAGGTCATAGGTAGAGTTGAGCGGGGTTCGCGGTTCTCCAGTTCGCGGCTCGAGTGATTTTGGGGGCTGTTCTACATCGAACTAGAACTCGAGCTTTTTGCTAAAGCTTGATAGTTCTAGATACGTTCGAGAACGGTTCTAGCAGCAAAAACCAGGGCTTTTTTACAGCTACAGTGTGCAGGAGCCATCGCTGGCGGCCTGCCAAAGCTGGTAACCAAGATAAACATCGGGTATCCAAGCAAAGCGCATTGGTTAGTAACCCGATGTTTATCCTAGTTACGTGCAGGAAGCCCACACTTCCCCGCTCAGCTCACTCTGCCCCCTCCTGCACGCGGTGTGTACACACACACACACACACACACACACTCACCTGTCCCCAGCCAAGCAGTCCACGACACTGACGTCCTCAGCGCCACCCACTTCGCACTCTGCCGCCAGCACACATGGCTCCGCCCACCTGCACTCTGCACACATGGTCCTGCTCGGCTTACCTGCGGTGATGAAGTCCCGACCTCAGCGCTGTCACTATCCTCCATGGCCGCCGCTTGTCACATGACCTTCTCTCGCTTCCGAACCCGAGACTGACTAGCGGTGACGTCACGGGCCGCTCGCGATACTTGGCTGTGAAGGCGGCGGTCATTGAACTCAGTGACAGGTGCTGTCAGCAGTGCAGGAGATCAGCGCAGGTAATGTACCTCGCTGACAGCAGCACTTGTCATCCCATGCAGTGACCTGGGCTGACCCATTGATGTTAGCTCAGGTCACTGCACTGCTCTCCCAGCCAATGGGGAACATCCTGCTCTTCATTGACTGCGACAGTGTGGATCGTCATGGCAACCCCTTGGATTACACCAGACCTGGATTTGTTTTTCTTACTAATAAATTGGTTCAAGAGGGAATGTATTTGGGAGTGTTTTTTCAAATAAAAATCTGTTTGTCGTCTATTTTTTTTATTACTGACTGGGTTGGTGATGTCGGGTATCTGATAGACGCCTGACCTCACCAACCCCAGGGCTTGATGCCAGGTGACATTACACATCTGGTATTAACCCCATATATTACCCCATTTGCCACCGCACCAGGGCGCGGGATGAGCTGGGGCAAAGCACCAGGATTGGCACATCTAATGGATGCGCCACTTCTGGGGCGGCTGCGGCCTGCTATTTTTAGGCTGGGGAGAGTCCAATAACCATGGACCTCCCTAGTCTGAGAATAGCAGACCCCAGCTGTCTGCTTTACCTTAGCTGGTGATCCAATTTTGGGGGGACCCCTACGTGTTTTTTTTTTTTAATTATTTATTTAATTTAAAATAACAGCGTGGGGTGCCCTCAGTTTTGGATTACCAGCCAAGGTGAGGTTGCCAGCTGTGGTCTGCAGGCTGCAGCCGTCTGCTTTACCCTAGCTGGCTACAAAAATAGGGGGAACCCTACGTCATTTTTTTTTTCATTTTTTTGGCTAAATACAAAGCTAAGCACCCCTTAGTGCCACATGAAAGGCACCAAAGGGTGCAAAATTACAAAATGCAGGAGAGTGGGACATTATGTGTCTTTCTGCCATTATAATGACAGAAAAGACTGATATGAAGTGCACAAGCACAAGAAAATCACCAGAGCGCTCTACGCTGTGAAAAGCAGTAGAAAATGGCACTGGAGTGAACATGTGACCGCCTCATGTAGGATGAAGCTATGGATCCTGGGTAAATTTATGCATTTACCCTCCTTCAGTTTTTTTGCAGTACACAAAAAAACAGAAGGCACACGGATGACAAACAGATGACATACGGACCGTCCACGGAACGGAAACGGATGCCACACGGATGCACCCATGAAAAAAAACGGACTGTTTTTTGCAGACCGCAAAAATGGATCGGTCGTTTTAATGTAGCCTTATTCTGATCTGCCATTTATAAACATCAGGCAGAAATAAGTGAATAACGCCCCCCAGCATCAGAAAATCTCCGGGGTTTCAGGGCTAGCTGAGACACTGGAGATCATGATTCAGGACGGTTTTTCCGGTCCCCGCTCACGTGATCACAGGTATACCCCGTACACCGATGATCACGTTACAGTAAATGACAACGCCGGTAAAAAATTATTTATCTCCCATCTGGCATGAACAAATATGATAAATCTCCTCCCCGGTCCCCTCCGGTCCCCCGGTGTCGCCAAAGTGCCCCCCCTGATGCCCTTCTTAGAAATCCAAGATGGCCACGCGCACAGCAGCGCGCCGGCCGCATTCACCCTACTCCTATGATTTCTGTCGCATGTGCCATGACACATGCGACAGAAAACTCCTCCCCAGGCCCTGCCAGGTCACCCCTTATATTCCCACCGGTGTTCCCCGGTGTCTCACGATACCTGTGCAGCGTTGATCCCCCGACGGCCCTCTCCTTCACAATAGACGCTGCCGCATGCACAGAGCGGCTGTCAGCTCAGCTTCCTGTGTTCAGACACAGTGAGTGGTGGTTATGCATCTGTAAGCTAAATGGGCGGCACGATGGCTCAGTGGTTAGCACTGCAGTCTTGCAGCACTGAGGTCCTGGGTTCAATTCTCACCAAGGACACCATCTGCAAGGAGTTTGTATGTTCTCCCCGTGTTTTCGTGGGTTTCCTCCCACACTCCAAAGACATACAGCGCTATAGAATTAAAAACGCTATATAAATGAATAAATTATTATTATTACTGCAATGCCCTGCTCATGAGGTAAGGAACATAATTGATCAGGAGAGCTATATACTACATTTCCAAATGGAGAGATTTTCTTTTATAGTTTCCCTGCTGAATGACTACCAAACATGAGAGACCGTTATATGCCACAAGAAAACACATCTAAATAGCGAGCTCTGTTGTTAAGTATTCATTCAGCTGGATAACTGGACTTAAAAGGGTATTCCATCTCCAAGATCCTATCCCCAATATATAGTAGGTTGAATAGCAATAATATCAGCAAATACCAATATTTGGAAATGTAGAATAGTTCTCCTGATTAGGCATGCCCTTACCTCATGAGCAGGGCATTGCAGCTTTGGTAGCAACCATTACGACATGGACTCTGCTGCTGTGGACCCGGGGAGAGTGAGTGCAGATTCACGCACCCACACTCCTCACATGAAGGGTCTGCACTCCTAGAAAATGGGGGATACATTCCCTGAGTGTCTCCCCCCCATATTCTAGAAGGTCCAGAGTCGTCGTGGGACCCCTTTATTTTTTTTCTTACAATAAATTGGTGAAAGAGGAAATGTTTTGGGGACTGTTTTTTCAAATAATTTTCTTTTGTCGATTTTTTTTTTGTTAGTACTGACAGTTTATGATGTTGGGTATCTAATAGACCCCATGACATCACAAACTGCTGCGCTTGATGTCAGGTGACCTTACAGCTAGTATCAACCCGATTTATTACCCCGTTTGCCACTGCACCAGGGCACGGGATGAGCTGGGGTGAAGCGCCAGGATTGGCACATCTAGTGGATGCGCCACGTCTGGGGTGCCTGCGGCCTGCTATTTTTAGGCTGTGAAGGCCCAATAACTATGGACCTTCCCACCCTGAGAATACCAGACCACAGCTGTCCACTTTACCTTGGTTGATGATCCAATTTGGGGGGGACCCTACTTTTTTTGTGTAATTAATAATATTTATAAAATAATTATAAAAAAAGAGCCTGGGGGGACCTCCACATTGGATCCCCAACCACGGTAAAGCTGCCAGCTGTGGTTTTCAGGCTACAGCCATCTGCTTTACCCTAGCTGGCTATCAAAAATGGGGGGACCCAACGTCATTTTTTTTTTAACTATTTTTTAAATAGAAAAAATTAATCGGCTTCTCTGTATTTTGATTGCCAACCAAGGTAATGGCAGGCAGATGGGGGTGGCAACCCATAGCTGTCTGCTTTATCTGCGCTGAGAATCAAAAATACCGCGGAGCGCTACGTCATTTTTTTTAAAGATTTATTTTTACAGCACTGTGATGTCCAGCAATCAAAATACAGGGAAGCCCATTTTGTTTTTAGTTATTTAAATAAATAATTAAAAAATTTTTATATGGGCTCCCGATGCATTTTTTGTATTGCTAGCTAAGGGTAATCCAAGCAGCTACTGGCTGCTAACCCCCACTGCTTGGTGTTACCTTCACTGGCAATGGAAAATCCAGGGAAGCATTTTTATTTTTTTTGCTAAAAAACTACAAAAAAAGGACGTGAGCTTCGCCATATTTTTGTATGCTAGCCAGGTATAGCAGGCAGGTGCTGGAAGAGTTGGATACAGCGCCAGAAGATGGCGCTTCTATGAAACTGCCATTTTCTGAGGCGGCTGCAGACTGCAATTCGCAGCAGTGGGGCCCAGAAAGCTCAGGCCAACCTGTGCTGCGGATTCCAATCCCCAGCTGCCTAGTTGTACCTGGCTGGACACAAAAATGGGGCGAAGCCTGCTTCATTTGTTTTCTAATTATTTCATGAAATTCATGAAATAATAAAAAAAGGGCTTCCCTTTATTTTTGGTTCCCAGCCGGGTACAAATAGGCAACTGGGGGTTGGGGGCAGCCGTACCTGCCTGCTGTACCTGGCTAGCATACAAAAATATGGCGAAGCCCACATAATTTTTTCAGGGGGAAAAAAACTTCTGCATACAGTCCTGGATGGAGTATGCTGAGCCTTGTAGTTCTGCAGCTGCTGTCTGTCTGTATGGATAAGAGCAGACAGCAGCTGCAGAACTACAAGGCTCAGAATACTCCATCCAGGACTGTATGCAGAAGTTTTTTGCCCACCAAAAAAATGTTGTGGGCTTCGCCATATGTTTGTATGCTAACCAGGTACAGCAGGCAGCCACAGGCTGCCTCCAACCCCCAATTGCCTATTTGTACCCGGCTGGGAACCAAAAATATAGGGAAGCCCGTTTTTTTTAATTATTTCACTTATTTCATGAAATAATTAAAAAACAAATGACGTGGGCTTCGCCCCATTTTTGTGTCCAGCCGGGTACAACTAGGCAGCTGGGGATTGGAATCCGCAGCACAGGTTAGCCCGAGGTTTCTGGGTGCCTCTGCTGCGAATTGCAGTCCGCAGCCGCCCCAGAAAATGGTGCTTTCATAGAAGCGCCATCATCTTGCGCTGTATCCAACTCTTCCAACAGCCCTGAAGCTGGGTGGCTTGTTGGGTAATAATGAGTTAATACTAGCTTTGTTTTACTAGCTAGTATTAAGCCAGAGATTCTTAATGTCAGGCACGTTTGACCCGGCCATTAAGAATCTCCAATAAAGGGTTAAAAAAAAGACACCACACAGAGAAAAAATACTTTAATAGAAATAAATACACAGACACATTAGAGACTCCATCTTTATTACCCCCTGTCAGCCCTCCACGATCCATGGTCTTCTGTCTTTCTCGTTCAACAAATGCAGCTCTGCTCCATCAGTGCTGCATGGGGGAAGACGCTGCTTCCTGTGCAGCCTTCACTCCGTGAAGTCTGCACTGGAAGCAGCGTGCAGCCTTCACTCCGTGAGTGATCAGTGCTGCTAGCGGTAACAGCGGCAACGCTGACAGACGCGTTACCATAGCAACGGTGCTCCCGGAGCCGCGGTTAGCGGTAACGTCACCGCTAACTGTGTCAGCCGGTCCCTAACGGAACGGGGAGTCGACTGTGTGCTAGAGCATGTCGCCGGTACACGGCGATACACAAATGTGCACCGTGTACCGGAGAGTGCAATGACAGGTCCTACATGACGCGTCATAGTCATGTGACCAGTCTGTAGCCAATGAGATAATAGCCACGTGACTGGTCACATGGATATTTTGACGTCATGATAGGTCCTGCATCACTGCTGGCAGTGCTGGTCACCGGGAGGATTCAGTGATCATCGGATGGAATAGCGGCAGGAGACAGAGTGCAGGAGGGATCGCGGGGACCGGTAAGTGTTATGGCAATGTTTATTAACTGTATGTGTACATTTATAATGCGTTTTTATGTGTTTGTGATTGCCTCCCATTATATCCTATTGGTTCGAGTTCGGTTCGTCGAACGTTCGCCGAACTGAACTCGAACGAGACCTCCGTTCGACGAACCGAACTCGAGCCGAACTACGGCCGGTTCGCTCATCTCTAGTCATAGGGCTAAGTTTTGAAAACACTATGCACATTGTGCAGTGGTGGACAAACCAGGACAGTTCTTCTACTGCAGTACTATTTGTCATTGGTGGCCCTTGTGATGGGAACTTTCTGCGTCAGCCATGACTCAGGCCATAGGGCTACGTTTTTAAGCACTATGGACATTGCGAAGTGCGGACAAACCAGGACAGTACTCCTACTATAGCCTAACCACTATTTGTCATTGGAAGCCCTTGTGATGGGGACTTCGTGCATCAACCATGACTCAGGCAATAGGGCTAATTTTTTTAAACAATGCACATCCGTGTGACAACCGCACCCTTTCCGTTCCGTATACTGTTCGTTTTACATCTGTGTGCCTTCCATTGTTTCATTTGCGGACCGCGAATAAAAAACATAAGGAGAGTTACATACAGTCAAAAGCTATAAAGGTAGATAGCTGGATAGATAGATAACTGGATGGATGGATAAATAGATAGATAAATGTAATGTCCCACTCCCCTGCATTTTGTAGTCTTGCACCCTTTAGTGCCTTTCCTGTGGCCCTAAAAGGTGCTTAGCCTTGTATTTAGCCAAAAAATAAATAAATACTAACCCAGTTAGTAATAAAAAAATAGACAACAAAAAATTTTTTATTTGAGAAAACACTCCCCAAAACATACTCTCTTTCACCAATTTATTGAAAAGAAAAACAAATCCGGGTCCGGCGTAATCCAATAAGGGGGTCCCATGATGATACATACCATACTCACTGTCCCAGTCAATGAAGAATAAAATGTTCCCCATTGGCTGGGAAAGTAGTGCAGTGACCTGAGCTAACATCATTAGGTCAGGCCAGGTCACTGCAGGGCATATCGAGCGCTGAAGTCATGAACTTGTGAGGTCAGCGCTTGTCACTGAGTTCCATGGCTGCCGCTTTCTCATGCGAACTGTCCCGTGAGCCTCTGACATCACCGCTAGTCAGAGTCTCGGGCCGTTCCCGAGACTTGATGTGAGCATCGGCATCATGGAGTCAGTGACGAGCGCTGACATCGAGTGCTGACGTCATGAGTTCAGCTGAGATCATCACAGCTGCTAAGGATCTGAGCTTACCTTCTGATGTCGGCGCTTGTCATGCCGTAGCTGCTCGCTCTGCTGTGTGAGTCACTGCGGGGACTGCCAGGGCAGTGCGACATACACTGGAGGGGCAATGATAGACTAAAGCGACATGGAAGTTCTTCCGTGTGGCTTCAAAGGATCCCAAAAACCATATGTATTTCAGAAATGCATGCAGGCATATTGTCCGGGTTCTCCCCATTCAGTTTTATCACTTTCCCATCCATTTCAGTGTGCCGCCCCGGAGGCCTCTGATGTCACGACGGTGGCTTCGAGCAGGGATGTGGCCGTACTGGGTGCGAGCGACAGGCTTTTTGTAATGGGGAATAAAAAATAATATTTAAAAAGGGGAGAAAAATAAAAATAAAATAAAGAGTTTGTGACGCCAGTTGGGATGTTTGGCTGTGGAATGGCCAGGCACTGCTGGAAGGCCCCTGGCGTTAGGTGGTGAAGCGCAGTGCCAGAGGGTTGTCCTCTTGCCCCCCCAACTAGGGCTGGGTCCTGGGGGATGTGTTTAGGTAGGGATGGCACAGCAAGGAATAAATCATCCAGAGACAAGACAGGGAGATTTACCTTTTACTGGAGCTCTTCATAACAGTCCTAGACACTCTTTACAGCCTTCGCAATGATGGTGTTTTTTTCTGCCCCGATGGGAGTTTGGCTTCTCTGCTCTGTGGTGATGTACTCTTCCTGACACTATTTTCCTACCTGGGAATAGGTATCTTGATATCCTTGGATTTCCATGACAAGAACAATCTGGACTTTTGATCCCTTCTGGAGAGCAGGTGAATGGAATCCTGTAGGAAAACTCTCTACTTCTTCTAGAAGTTTCCTAACTCACACATGCCACTGTGCTCCCAGGCAAATGTCACTGCCCCTTATAAAAAGTTTGCAGTCTCTCAGTTTTGTCTCCGACCTTGAAGGCACCAATGACCTAGGGACTGATAGCCTGACAACTGTAGCTGGCCCCTCCAGAGGTTTATAGAAATCACTTCAGGACAGGACCTCTCCTCAGTACACTCCTCACTTCACCTCACACGTCGGCTAACTGCTACTGACTGAAATTTACCTCACAGCTAAGCTCCTCCGCTTTCTCCTTTTAGGGCTCATCACTCAAAAGTTGCTTTTCTCTCAAGTGAATAACCTCAGTAAGGGAGTGTATGTAAATGTATGTTATGTTGTGAGCAGTAGAGAAAACCAAACTCTCACTAAGGCCTGTTTCACACGTCAGTGAAAAACACATGCTTTTTCACTGACGTGTATAAAATGTATATGTCCCTCCGTGTTCCGTGATTCACGACACACGTGGGTTGTCCATGTGCAATCCGTGATCCATTATCTGTGATTGCACATGGACGTATACTCACCTGCCTCCGCTCCTGCTGTCCGTGGTGCTGAACTCTTTGGCTCTGCTGTGTTTCCTGTCGCCGCTGACCTTGGTTTCAGCTGCTTCCGGATTGGCTTTTCCTGCATACATGAATATGCATGTTAGTAATTAGCCAGCTCTGAAGCAGAGACCGGAAATAAGCAGCGCTGGACAAGGTGAGTTAAAAAAGCTTTTTATTTTCAATGCCCGCTTTTTTCTGGTACGTGTTTCATAGATCACACCATAGTGTTTTCCATGGGACATCAGTGATGCCAGAAAAAAATGGACATGTCTCCGTGCAGCAATCACAGACACGCGTGTACACCGCATGGAGACACAGCCAGTGAAAAATCACTGATGTGTGTGCAGACCCATTGATTATAATGGGTCTGTGCATGTCCGTGATTCTGGTACGTATGAAAACTAGCACATACATACCAGAATCACTGACGTGTGAAACAGACCTAAGGCTTACAATACATGTTAAACAAATGGCAATATACATGTAATTGTGTGATATTATTTGTGGCAACTAGGCACAGGGTGTCAAATCAGCATTTTCCTCAGGCCCCCAAATCTCTTTGTTGGATCCAGCAGAAAATTTCTCGCATTTCTCATTGACTTGCATTGTACTCGCTATTCAGAATGAATACACGAATATTGCAAAGTACTCATTACGAGCATAGCGATTACGAATATTACGGTACTTGCTCATCTCTAGTCACACATATATAACCCTATTTTTTAAACTAGACCCCTCAAGGATTTTATCCAGGTATAGTGAGCATTTTGAATCCACAGGTACTTCATGGAATTTGATATTAGGTTGTCATATTAACAATTTTCATTTTTTTTAAATGTTGCTTTAGCACCACATTTTTCACTTTTACAAGAGGTAGTATTAAAATTAGATACACACCTTGTTATCCACTTTCTTACGATAGCATGATAATTATACAAACCGTGTTTCCCGGAGGATCACGCTGAAGTCAGACTCTCTTCCAGATTGTCTTACTAACGTTCATCAATATTCACTGCTTCCTTGCCCACCCTCTGTGCCAGTGTGTGTGATTGGTTGTCGACGCCCCCCATCTTATGTCCACATCCTGTGATTGGTTGCAGTCAGTTTGGCATATAGTAGTGTAAACAGAAATAAACAATTTTAAAATATTGATATAGGATCCCACCATATTGCTGCTCTGCAAAATTTCAACAACTTTCGAAATTTACAGCTCATCACTAACCATGAGAGAATTACAAATTAAAACGTAAGCTACAAATAGAAAAAGCATATGAACTACATAATCAACGTGGCCATAATGGCATACTCTATAGTGGAGTGTAACCAGGTAACTAAGTAAGGCCCTGTGCGCATTAGAAAAAGGATTTTTCTAAAGAAATGTCTTGAGAGTCTGAAAGATTAGCGCACTTGAGTTAAGAAAACGCACCAATAACGCACCGAAAAACACATGCGTTTTTACCACGTTTTTGATGTGTTTTTGATGCGTTTTTCCGCAGGTTGGTCCCTGCATTTTCTAACCATCATCTATGGCAAAAAAAGCAGGTACCTGCAGAAAAGAAGCGACATGCACATTCTTTTTATGTAGAAATTCTGCAGAAAGAAGGTTCTTGAGAAGAAAAAAACGCAGTGTGCGCTAAGCTATTATTTTTTCCATAGGCTTTGCTGGGGAATGTCTGCAGAAAGGTTACAACTAGTGATGAGCGAGTACTAAAAAGCTCGGGTGCTCGAAGCTCGGGCCGAGCCTCCCAAGATACTCGTGTACTCGGCCCGAGCACCGAGCCCAATGTTATCCTATGGGAGACCCGAGTATTTTTGTGAAATGACCCCCGGCAGCATGGAGAAACCCTAAAAATGTCACAAAAGTCTCAGAAGAGTGCTCAAATGACATGGCATCAGCATGGGGAAGACCCCTTGAAGCATTTATCACTCAAAAGTCACAGATGTGAACAATTTTGTCCGAGTTTTACGCCATTTTTACGGACTCACCAGAAAACCTTCCAAAATGACACCAAAATGAATTTTCATGGCGGAAATGTTAAGGGCACATACTCAATAGTGAGATAGAGCTGGTGTATGTTACTTTTTGAGATTAATACATGAAAGATTTTACATGAAAACCTTGTGTGGCACTCCGATGTCCAAAACGCACGTTTTGTGCTTTTTACTAGCGATGTCGGTCATTTTTTTTTTTTTATTCTATCTCCCTCAGTCCGTCGGTCTGTCTCTCTCTGTCTTGTCTGTCCCCCTCTCACAGTCTGTCGGTCAGTTCCCCCCCCTCTCTCTTACTTACCGTTCCCCGATCACTGCCGCGGCGCTGCACAGCTGTTCAAACTCCGGTGGCTTTTCCTCTTTTGAAAAAGCCGGCCGCTCATTAATCAATCTCCTATTCCCTGCTGTCCTGCTTTTCGGCGCCTATGATTGGTTGCAGTGAGACACGCTCCCACACTGAGTGACAGCTGTCTCACTGCAACCAATCACAGCAGCCGGTGTGTGTATACTGTGCAGTGAAATAAATAATTAAATAATTAAAAAAACGGCGTGCGGTCCCCCCAATTTTAATACCAGCCAGATAAAGCCATACGGCTGAAGGCTGGTATTCTCAGGATGGGGAGCTCCACGTTATGGGGAGCCCCCCACCCTAACAATATCAGTCAGCAGCCGCCCAGAATTGCCGCATACATTAGATGCGACAGTTCTGGGGCTGTACCCGGCTCTTCCCGATTTACCCTGGTGCGTTGGCAAATCGGGGTAATAAGGAGTTAATGGCAGCCCATAGCTGCCACTAAATCCTAGATTAATCATGTCAGGCGTCTCCCCGAGATTCCTTCCATGATTAATCTGTAAATTACAGTTAAAAAACACACACACCCGAAAAATCCTTTATTAGAAATAAAAAACACTAACAAAGTCCCTCATTACCAATTTATTAACCCCGACAAACCCTCCATGTCCGGCGTACTCCACAGTCCTCCAGCGTCGCGTCCAGCTCTGCTGCATGGAAGTGACAGGAGCTGCAGAAGACACCGCCGCTCCGGTCACCTCCACGCAGCTAATGAGATGAGTATAGCGATCAGCTGAGCTGTCACTGAGGTTACCTGGATCCAGCGGTGGATGCAGCGGTGGCCGCGGGTAACCTCAGTGACAGCTCAGCTGATCGCGCTACTCACCGCCGCTCCAGTCAGCTCCATGCACCAACTGAGGTGAGTAGAGCGATCAGCTGCTGTCACTGAGGTTAATCGCGGCACCGCTGGATCCAGCGGTGGCCGGGAGTTACCTGACTGACAGCAGCTGATCGCGCTATTCCCTTCATTAGCTGCGTGGAGGTGACCGGCGGCTTTTACTATTTTGAAAAAGCCGGCCGCTCATTAAACAATCTCCTATTCCCTGCTTTCCCCGCCCACCGGTGCCTATGATTGGTTGCAGTGAGACACGCCCCCACGCTGAGTGACAGGTGTCACACTGCACCCAATCACAGCAGCCGGTGGGCGTGTCTATACTGTGCAGTAAAATAAATTAATAAATAATTAAAAAAAAACGGCATGCGGTCCCCCCCATTTTAATGCCAGCCAGATAAAGCCATACGGCTGAAGGCTGGTATTCTCAGGATGGGGAGCTCCACGTTATGGGGAGCCCCCCAGCCTAACAATATCAGTCAGCAGCCGCCCAGAATTGCCGCATACATTATATGCGACAGTTCTGGGGCTGTACCCGGCTCTTCCCGATTTGCCCTGGTGCTTTGGCAAATCGGGGTAATAAGGAGTTAATGGCAGCCCATAGCTGCCACTAAATCCTAGATTAATCATGTCAGGCGTCTATGAGACACCCTCCATGATTAATCTGTAAGTTACAGTAAATAAACACACACACCCGAAAAAAATCCTTTATTAGAAATAAAAAACACACACACATTCCCTGGTTCACCACTTTAATCAGCCCCAAAAAGCCCTCCATGTCCGGCGTCATCCAGGATGTTCCAGCGTCGCATCCTGCGCTGCTGCATAGAGGTGACCGGAGCTGCAGAAGACACCGCCGCTCCGGTCACTTCCACGCAGCAAATGAGGTGAGTAGCGCGATCAGCTGAGCTGTCACTGAGGTTACCCGCCGTCACTGGATCCAGTGACAGCGGGTAACCTCAGTGACAGCTCAGCTGATCGCGCGGCTGTCTTCATTAGCTGCGTGGAGGTGACCGGAGCGGCGGTGTCTTCTGCAGCTCCTGTCACTTCCATGCAGCAGAGCTGGACGCGACGCCGGAGTCCGTGGAGTACGCCGGACATGGAGGGTTTGTCGGGGTTAATAAATTGGTAATGAGGGACTTTGTTAGTGTTTTTTATTTCTAATAAAGGATTTTTCGGGTGTGTGTGTTTTTTAACTGTAATTTACAGATTAATCATGGAAGGAATCTCGGGGAGACGCCTGACATGATTAATCTAGGATTTAGTGGCAGCTATGGGCTGCCATTAACTCCTTATTACCCCGATTTGCCAACGCACCAGGGTAAATCGGGAAGAGCCGGGTACAGTCCCAGAACTGTCGCATATAATGTATGCGGCAATTCTGGGCGGCTGTTGGCTGATATTGTTAGGGTGGGGGGCTCCCCATAACGTGGAGCTCCCCATCCTGAGAATACCAGCCTTCAGCCGTATGGCTTTATCTGGCTGGTTTTAAAAATGGGGGGAACCGCACGCCGTTTTTTTTAATTATTTAATAAATAATTAAAATTAATAATTAAAATTAATAAATAATTAAAAAAAACGGCGTGCGGTTCCCCCCATTTTTAAAACCAGCCAGATAAAGCCATACGGCTGAAGGCTGGTATTCTCAGGATGGGGAGCTCCACGTTATGGGGAGCCCCCCACCCTAACAATATCAGCCAACAGCCGCCCAGAATTGCCGCATACATTATATGCGACAGTTCTGGGACTGTACCCGGCTCTTCCCGATTTACCCTGGTGCCGTTGGCAAATCGGGGTAATAAGGAGTTATTGGCAGCCCATAGCTGCCAATAAATCCTAGATTAATCATGTCAGGCGTCTATGAGACACCCTCCATGATTAATCTGTAAGTTACAGTAAATAAACACACACGCCCGAAAAATCCTTTATTAGAAATAAAAACACACACATATACCCTGGTTCACCACTTTAATCAGCCCGAAAAAGCCCTCCATGTCCGGCGTACTCCACGGACCTCCAGCGTCGCATCCAGCGCTGCTGCATGGAGGTGACCGGAGCCGCAGCACACACCGCCGCTCCGGTCACCTCCACACAGCAAATGAACACAGCCGCGCGATCAGCTGCTGTCACTGAGGTTACCCGCGGCCACCGGTGGATGCAGCGGTGACAGCGGGTAACCTCAGTGACAGCAGCTGATCGCGCGGCTGTGTTCATTTGCTGTGTGGAGGTGACCGGAGCGGCGGTGTCTGCTGCGGCTCCGGTCACCTCCATGCAGCAGCGCAGGATGCGACGCTGGATCATCCTGGATTACGCCGGACATGGAGGGCTTTTTCGGGCTGATTAAAGTGGTGAACCAGGGTATATGTGTGTGTTTTTTATTTCTAATAAAGGATTTTTTCTGGTGTGTGTGTGTTTATTTACTGTAACTTACAGATTAATCATGGAAGGTGTCTCATAGACGCATGACATGATTAATCTAGGATTTAGTGGCAGCTATGGGCTGCCAATAACTCCTTATTACCCCGATTTGCCAACGCACCAGGGTAAATCGGGAAGAGCCGGGTACAGCCCCAGAATTGTCGCATATAATGTATGCGGCAATTCTGGCCAGCTGCTGACTGATATTGTTAGGGTGGGGGGCTCCCCATAACGTGGGGCTCCCCATCCTGAGAATACCAGCCTTCAGCTGTATGGCTTTATCTGGCTGGTATTAAAATTGGGGGGAACCGCACGCCGTTTTTTTAATTATTTATTTATTTATTTTACTGCACAGTATAGACACGCCCACCGGCTGCTGTGATTGGGTGCAGTGTGACCCCTGTCACTCAGCGTGGGGGCGTGTCTCACTGCAACCAATCATAGGCGCCTGTGGGCGTGGAAAGCAGGGAATATGAGATGGCTGTGTACAGAGCACAGCGCGCCGGCCGGTATAAAGGCTCGGTCACGCTGTGCAGGCCGGCCAATCACTGCAATTCCACAACTAACAGGGCTGTGGCATTGCAGTGGTCTGCCAGCCAATCCCTGCATGAGGGCTGGCTCTCAAAAGAGCGCCAACATGCAGGGATGAAGACCACGAGTAAAGCACGAGTATTGCAAAATTACTCGGTACCCGCCGAGCAGCCCGAGTACAGTGATACTCGTGCGAGTACCGAGTAGTTACAAGCATGCTCGCTCATCACTAGTTACAACCATTTTTTCAAGAAATTTCTGCAGCAAAAAACGCAAAAAAAAAAGGCAGGTAAAAACGCAGTGTGAGCACATGGCCAAATACCAGGAAAGGAACCAGGGGCTCATCCCTCCTGACTCTTGTTTCCTTTTACTTGATGCTCATCATGCACCACTAAAATGTCTTCTCTCTTATTTATATGTTAGTGTTAAATTACCTTAGCATATATTTTAAAGAAATCCATATCTATCAAAAGTCTCATAATGCTAAATCCAAGGACTAATATTATGCTCTTCTATATAAGCAATACCCCACATACACATAATCAGTATTTAGCAGTTCGCTAGGTAGGAGCAGCAGGAAAGTGCTTTTTGAGCCCATTACAATTTATCCAAATTAAGTGCCTGCTGCTGGGGCCTTGAAGTGCTAAAACTAGCTTACTTTCTAGAATTATGCTTAACATTATGCATCACAACATGAGTAAATGAAAACAAAATGGGATGACATTTGACAGTCCGCCATGAGACTTTCACCCGGGAACAGATTATCCAACAGAAGTTCAATATACAAAATTTTACATAGGAATGCCATCACAATATTTTTTAGGTGAATCCTCTCTGCCCAGTAGACCTTATAATTTACTTAACTTATTTTGCGTGCAAGAACATAGGCACTGGCAATGGCATCAAAATGTCTTTAAGTGTATGTGTTTTAATACCATCATCAAGTAACTAGGGAAACTAATCAGAGAAAAATGTGTAACAATGTAGTGTAATTTCTAGATAAATTACATGTAACTTAAAAGCATTATATAATGCAGTACATTTTGTGCAAATGAAGAAAGTGTTGATAATAATGAGAAAACCCTATTTCACTATTTTTATTTTTGTTCCTTATTATTATTTAAGGGGATGCAGAAGTAAAGATAAGTAAGGGTTCTCACACAATGGCATATAAAATGGATGAGTTCAATGTGAGAAAAAAATTCATTGCACTTGGACCAATATACAGTAATTCAATGAGGCAGATTTGTGACTTTTTCCACAGCTCAAAGTGAACTAAGGAAAAAATCACAACATGCTGCAATTGCACTTTTCTATCAGACACGACTAGTTAATGTAAGTCAATGGGTGGGAAAAAAAATTGGACGCCACATGTATGTCCATATGACGTCCATGTGACGTTCGTTATTTACAGATACATTACCATTCTACAGCATAAAACACTGTGAATGATCCTGTATATGACTGTAAAATAATGGTTGCTGAGAAAAAAAATGCATGTCAAATGGATGGCATCAAGATGTTATACGCAGGGCCGGATTATAGGCGGGGAAGGCGGGGCTCCAGCCACGGGGCCCCCACCATAAACGCCTCTATGAGGACCCCCACCACCATCTTTCTTCAGGCTTCCTGTATGTTGGCCGGCCCCTATGATAACAGCCGGCTTTACTAATTTGTGAGTAGTGTGGTCGCATAGGGCGCCGGCCGCCAGGCTCCAGAGGGGGGCGCTGCAGGGAGCCAGACATCATTTTGATTTGCATGTCCCTCGCTGCATGTTTCCTCTCTGTCGCGGCTCATCTCTGCCAGAGAGGATTGTGGGGGCAGGAAATTCATCCTCTGATGTGAGCCTGCCATTCTTCTGCTGAAGATGGAGCCTGTGGGGAGATAAGGTATGCACACCAGTGACTATGGAAGGGGAATACATGGAATAGCAGAAACTGCTGTGTGAATACTGACATGAAAAATTCAATAGCTATTTGTAAGAATGAAATGTGAAAAATGGAACCTGCATTACTGCCATGAATATATGAATAAAGAGAAATTTAGCTACTGAATTGATCAATGCAGAAGAGCCCCAACACTACGCCAAAGTATTTCTCTACGTTGGGGTCCCTAGCTTGTGTGTGTCCTCTCATGCAGTTAAAAAACTTACCGTGTATGGGACGCTGAGACCCAGGCTATATATGCGTATAATGTGGATTGGCAATAGGTGTGTATGGGGAGGGTTCACAAACGAAAAACTACTAACATTAAGGAATAACGTTTGGAACTCCATTCTATGTCTGAACTGGGTGCAAAAAACCTAAAAAAAACATCACTATGGGGAGATAAGGTATGCACACCAGTGACTATGGAAGGGGAATACATGGAATAGCAGAAACTGCTGTGTGAATACTGACATGAAAAATTCAATAGCTATTTGTAAGAATGAAATGTGAAAAATGGAACCTGCATTACTGCCATGAATATATGAATAAAGAGAAATTTAGCTACTGAATTGATCAAAGCAGAAGAGCCCCAACACTACGCCAAAGTATTTCTCTACGTTGGGGTCCCTAGCTTGTGTGTGTCCTCTCATGCAGTTAAAAAACTTACCGTGTATGGGACGCTGAGACCCAGGCTATATATGCGTATAATGTGGATTGGCAATAGGTGTGTATGGGGAGGGTTCACAAACGAAAAACTACTAACATTAAGGAATAACGTTTGGAACTCCATTCTATGTCTGAACTGGGTGCAAAAAACCTAAAAAAACATCACTATGGGGAGATAAGGTATGCACACCAGTGACTATGGAAGGGGAATACATGGAATAGCAGAAACTGCTGTGTGAATACTGACATGAAAAATTCAATAGCTATTTGTAAGAATGAAATGTGAAAAATGGAACCTGCATTACTGCCATGAATATATGAATAAAGAGAAATTTAGCTACTGAATTGATCAATGCAGAAGAGCCCCAACACTACGCCAAAGTATTTCTCTACGTTGGGGTCCCTAGCTTGTGTGTGTCCTCTCATGCAGTTAAAAAACTTACCGTGTATGGGACGCTGAGACCCAGGCTATATATGCGTATAATGTGGATTGGCAATAGGTGTGTATGGGGAGGGTTCACAAACGAAAAACTACTAACATTAAGGAATAACGTTTGGAACTCCATTCTATGTCTGAACTGGGTGCAAAAAACCTAAAAAAACATCACTATGGGGAGATAAGGTATGCACACCAGTGACTATGGAAGGGGAATACATGGAATAGCAGAAACTGCTGTGTGAATACTGACATGAAAAATTCAATAGCTATTTGTAAGAATAAAATGTGAAAAATGGAACCTGCATTACTGCCATGAATATATGAATAAAGAGAAATTTAGCTACTGAATTGATCAATGCAGAAGAGCCCCAACACTACGCCAAAGTATTTCTCTACGTTGGGGTCCCTAGCTTGTGTGTGTCCTCTCATGCAGTTAAAAAACTCACCGTGTATGGGACGCTGAGACCCAGGCTATATATGCGTATAATGTGGATTGGCAATAGGTGTGTATGGGGAGGGTTCACAAACGAAAAACTACTAACATTAAGGAATAACGTTTGGAACTCCATTCTATGTCTGAACTGGGTGCAAAAAACCTAAAAAAACATCACTATGGGGAGATAAGGTATGCACACCAGTGACTATGGAAGGGGAATACATGGAATAGCAGAAACTGCTGTGTGAATACAGACATAGAATGGAGTTCCAAACGTTATTCCTTAATGTTAGTAGTTTTTCGTTTGTGAACCCTCCCCATACACACCTATTGCCAATCCACATTATACGCATATATAGCCTGGGTCTCAGCGTCCCATACACGGTAAGTTTTTTAACTGCATGAGAGGACACACACAAGCTAGGGACCCCAACGTAGAGAAATACTTTGGCGTAGTGTTGGGGCTCTTCTGCATTGATCAATTCAGTAGCTAAATTTCTCTTTATTCATATATTCATGGCAGTAATGCAGGTTCCATTTTTCACATTTCATTCTTACAAATAGCTATTGAATTTTTCATGTCAGTATTCACACAGCAGTTTCTGCTATTCCATGTATTCCCCTTCCATAGTCACTGGTGTGCATACCTTATCTCCCCATAGTGATGTTTTTTTAGGTTTTTTGCACCCAGTTCAGACATAGAATGGAGTTCCAAACGTTATTCCTTAATGTTAGTAGTTTTTCGTTTGTGAACCCTCCCCATACACACCTATTGCCAATCCACATTATACGCATATATAGCCTGGGTCTCAGCGTCCCATACACGGTAAGTTTTTTAACTGCATGAGAGGACACACACAAGCTAGGGACCCCAACGTAGAGAAATACTTTGGCGTAGTGTTGGGGCTCTTCTGCATTGATCAATTCAGTAGCTAAATTTCTCTTTATTCATATATTCATGGCAGTAATGCAGGTTCCATTTTTCACATTTCATTCTTACAAATAGCTATTGAATTTTTCATGTCAGTATTCACACAGCAGTTTCTGCTATTCCATGTATTCCCCTTCCATAGTCACTGGTGTGCATACCTTATCTCCCCATAGTGATGTTTTTTTAGGTTTTTTGCACCCAGTTCAGACATAGAATGGAGTTCCAAACGTTATTCCTTAATGTTAGTAGTTTTTCGTTTGTGAACCCTCCCCATACACACCTATTGCCAATCCACATTATACGCATATATAGCCTGGGTCTCAGCGTCCCATACACGGTAAGTTTTTTAACTGCATGAGAGGACACACACAAGCTAGGGACCCCAACGTAGAGAAATACTTTGGCGTAGTGTTGGGGCTCTTCTGCATTGATCAATTCAGTAGCTAAATTTCTCTTTATTCATATATTCATGGCAGTAATGCAGGTTCCATTTTTCACATTTCATTCTTACAAATAGCTATTGAATTTTTCATGTCAGTATTCACACAGCAGTTTCTGCTATTCCATGTATTCCCCTTCCATAGTCACTGGTGTGCATACCTTATCTCCCCATAGTGATGTTTTTTTAGGTTTTTTGCACCCAGTTCAGACATAGAATGGAGTTCCAAACGTTATTCCTTGAAGATGGAGCCTGGACTGTCCATGAGAGATGCAGGCTGTGATAGATCTACTGGACATCAGCTGTAAGAGGTCATTCAGCAGGTCAGGGGTAAGCATGTGAGGGGGTGTAGAGGGGGCTCCATTACTCTCCAGGTAACTCCAGAACGTAGCTATTACTAAGGGGGAATAATTGTATATACCTGTACATACAAGGAGGAAAGAGGGACATTTTATTGCAAGGGGTGTATATTTTGTTCCTGGAGTTGGGATGGGGAGGGGTTAATTTTACAATAAGGGGTGAAATGTGTATGAAGGACCTACATAGGAGCCACATTGCAGTATAGTCACTGACACCCATTGTTTACACCTCCTTACACCTCCTTAATTACACTATTCCCTTCATATAATCATAATTTAAGCCCTTTCCCTGGATCATAATCATATAATAATGCCCTTTCACCCACTAGATTATAATCATATAATAATGCCCCCTCTCCCACTGGAGTATAAGTATACAATAACGCCCTCCCCACACTAATGTATAATCATAGCATAACGCACCCCCCGTAGATTATAATTATATAATAATGCTCCCCCCTGGAGTATAATCATATAAAAATGCCCCCTCCCCCACTAGATTATAATCATAAAATAAAGCGCCCCCTTTCCCTAGTATAATAGAGTAACACACCTCACTCCTGGAGTATAATAGTAAAATAACACCCCCTCCCTAAAGTGGAGTATAATCATAGAATATTGTCCCCCACCCCTGAGGTATAATCTTATAATAATGTCCCCCCACCCCTAGAGTATAATCATAGAATATTGTCCCCCCACCCCTGGAGTATAATCATAGAATAATGTCTCCTACCTCTGGAGTATAATCATAGAATAATGTCACCCACCCCTGGAGTATAATCATAGAATAATATCCCCCCACCCCTGGAGTATAATCATAGAATAATATCCCAATATCCCCCCACCCCTGGAGTATAATCATAGAAAAATGTCCCCCACCCCAACTGGAGTATAATCATAAATTAATGTTCCCCACCCCTGGAGTATAATCATAGAATAATGTCCCCCAACCCTGGAGTATAATCATAGAATAATGTCACCCACCCCTGGAGTATAATCATAGAATAATGTCCCCCACCCCTGGAATATAATCATAAAATAATGTCACCCACCCCTGGAGTATAATCATAGAATAATGTCACCCACCCCTGGTGTAAAATCTTAGAATAATGTCCCCCACCTCTGGAGTATAATCATAGAATAATGTCACCCACCCCTGGAGTATAATCATAGAATAATGTCCCCCACCCCTGGAGTATAATCATAAAATAATGTCACCCACCCCTGGAGTATAATCATAGAATAATGTCACCCACCCCTGGTGTAAAATCTTAGAATAATGTCCCCCACCTCTGGAGTATAATCATAGAATAATGTCCCCCACCCCTGGAGTATAATCATAGAATAATGTCACCCACCCCTGGAGTATAATCATAGAATAATGTCACCCACCCCTGGTGTAAAATCTTAGAATAATGTCCCCCACCTCTGGAGTAAATTCATAGAATAATGTCACCCACCCCTGGAGTATAATCATAGAATAATGTCCCCCACCCCTGGAGTATAATCATAAAATAATGTCACCCACCCCTGGAGTATAATCATAGAATAATGTCACCCACCCCTGGTGTAAAATCTTAGAATAATGTCCCCCACCTCTGGAGTATAATCATAGAATAATGTCCCCCACCCCTGGAGTATAATCATAGAATAATGTCTCCCACCCCTGGTGTAAAATCTTAGAATAATGTCCCCCACCCCTGGAGTATAATCATAGAATAATGTCACCCACCCCTGGAGTATAATCATAGAATAATGTCCCCCACCCCTGGAGTATAATCATAGAATAATGTCCCCCAACCTTGGAGTATAATGATAGAATAATGTACCCCATCCCTTTGGCTATAACAATTATTCCCTTTTTGAGTATATTCGTATACTAACTTATTGTGAAATAACCGCCTCCTGGAGTATAATTACATACACCCATTACAGTAAGATGATGCCCCCTGCAGTTTAATGTGTTCTTTCCATGTACATGTGCCGTATTGCTGAGTGCCATTCACTGACAGATATCAGTTTTGTTATTCATATTGACTTCATAAAATGTTGTCATAGTATTATAGTACTCAAAATTTAACCCCTTCACCACCGGGCGATTTTCCGTTTTTGTTTTTTTTTTTGCTCATCTTCTTCCGAGAGCCGTAACTTTTTATTTTACGTCAATCTTGCCATATAAGGACTTATTTTTTGCGTGACAAATTGTGCTTTTGAGTTAAATCAGTAGTTTTACCATATATTGTACTGGAAAACAGGAAAAAAAATCCAAATGCGGTGAAATTGCAAAAAAAGTGTAATTGCACGATGGTTTTTGGGATATTTTATTCACCGTGTTTACTATATGGTAAAACTAACATATCAGTATGATTCCTCAGGTCATTACGAGTTCGTAGATACCAAATATGTATGCTTTTACTTTTATCTAAGAGGTTAAAAAAATTCAGGTTTGTTAAAAAAAAAAGAATTGTGCTTTTGGCGCCATTACCTGAAATCCGTAGCATTCTCATTTTTCGGCTCAGTGACGGCTTATTTTTTTGCATCTTGAGCTGGTGTTTTCAATCATACAATTTTTATACAGATGCTACTTTTTGATCGCCCGCTATTCGATCTTTTTAAAAAAAAATTTGGATTTTTTCTCGCCACACCATGAACCGATCTGATTGATTTTATATTTTTATTGATCGGGCATTTATGAACTCGGCGATACCAAATGTGTGTATATTTTTTTAACAGCTTTAATCGGGCGAATGAGGTGTGATTTGAACTTTTTATTTTTTTTTATTTTTTCATATTTTTAAAAAGTTTTTTACATTTTGTATTTATTTTACTAGTTCCCTAGGGAGCTATATGGATCAGCAGTCTGATCGCCTGTGCATCCCTGTTGATCAGAGCTGTACAGCTCTGAGCAGCAGAAATGCAGCATTCCTGTGTGAGTCGGTGCTTTGACGACTCTGGCAGAAAATATGTCATGATAGCAACAGGGGTCATTACATGACCCGTCGCTACCATGGCAACCATTGACTTCCCGTTATCGTGTCATGGTGCCACCGATGGCAGCAGGGGACAGCGCGATCCTCGATCTTTTTGTGTATAAGTGACTGCTGTGAGTTATCCTGGACTGTATCTGTATTGTAGTACTGTAAATCTGAATGGGGCAGAACAACAGGATAAGATACACGCTCATTGGATTTATATCTAATGCTACAGTTCGCGCTCTACTCTTATGGTTAAAAATGTTAACGCTATTGGGCCCCCACCAGATTTTCTGCCCAGGGGCCCCCACCAACCTTAATCTGGCCCTGGTTTTACGAATGCTAGATGAGAAAAAAAATTGCTTATTTCCATTGAAGTTGCATGACATATGGAATACCAAACAGACTTCACTCATTGCAATTTTTTGCTCTGAGAATAGGACTGTTTTTTTTTTTTTTTACAACAGTGTGAGAGAATCCTAAACATCGCCATCTGCTGGTGAAATGTAATAGGAGCAGACAAGAACTAAACAGCTCAGTGTATGTTTCCTGGAGGGAAGGTTTTAGAAGAGATGTAGGATCAGGTGACAGTTGTGGTGCAGTTTCTAAATATTAAAGACCTTGCCAGGCTAAGAGGAGTAGGAGTCAGCACCTAGATTTGGAAGAGAGTGGGGATGTTAGCAGCACAGCATGCTTGCAGCTAAATACCCATGATCTGAGCAAAGATGAAGGTCCATGACCTAAGCTGAGAGGAAGAGCAGTGATCCTAGTGGGATAGAAGAATCGTTATCAAAGCTAGTGGAAGTCTGTGTCCCACGCCAGTAGAATTACCTGATAAACACCAGACTATACTGATACAGGTACAGAGCCCCAACTTTGTGGACAGGCTGTAGACTGCATCAGTCAAGGTCCAGAGCCCCGATTTAATGGTGAAGCTGAAGACTGTGACGGTCAAGGTCCAGAGCCCCAACTTTTTTGTCAAGCCACAGACTACGTTGGTCAAGATCAAGAGCCAGGCCACTGCTTCCTGCACAGAGATACAGTATTGAGTGGGGACTTAGGCTACCCTTCAGGGGGGTGTGCAGAGGGCCACCAGTTTGAACTTGCAACCTAGTGAGTAGTGCCTCTGACCCCGCTAGGGCCTGTACACTGTAAAGTATTGTATTGTTTGCATAAGTAGACAGGTTCTAACTAAGTATGAAGTATATTCTAATGAATATATATCTTATCATGCTCACCACTGGAGATGGTGAAGTGGTGAGCTAAAGTGGACCCACTGGACGACAGGGGGAACCCAGGTTTACCCTTTTCATGGGATGGGCTTGACTAAGCATCCACAGAGAGGTGGATGCCAGGTGCAACTCACAGGACAGAGACTGAGACTGTGGAAGCTAACCCCCAGGGCAAGGGTAGGCTCAGGAGTAGACAGGCTGAGGCTGGTGGCACGGCCAGCATGGACAGGCATAGTCACTGAGTAGCTGAGGCTGAAGGCACGGCCGTGTTAGACAGGCACAGTCTCTAGTGTATCAGGAACTACTGGGGAAGCTAAGGCTGAAGGTACATCTGGTATGGACAGGCAGGTAAATAGTACACTGAAACAAAAGCACAGCAGACAAGGGTACCTGACAACTAGCTGGCTAGGATACAGCTAACACACCATGTTGATCAGGCACCTCCATTAGTTGGAGAGAGCCTTATCTACCGAGTGCCTCTCAGAAATAGGCTGTATAGGCATTTCCTGGGAGGGATGTGCTGGGCCTTTAAGAAAAGGGAAGCAGCACGCGCCTCAGGAACACTCCCGGAGGACCTGTGCTGCACGCACAGGCTTCGGGAGGAGATGCAGGGAGCGCACACATGGATGAGTGATGAGACGCCAGGACACATGTGAGAGCTGGCTGCGACGGTGAGTATTGCGCATCCCTGAGGGAAGAGGAGTGCAGGGAGTGCAGGGACACCAGAGTTACACATCTGCACTCTGAGGCACTAAGGTATGCAACCATTGAATATAGGAATTTGGACATGAATTACTGCTATGGAAATAAATTTAATGAGTATAAAAAGGCCAGTTTTATGTTAACCTAGTGGCCAGCATCAAGGTATATTTCTGTTTGCCTAAATGCCCCTACCTGGGCTGAACAGCTTACAATTGTATAAGCTGGCAGTAACAAAGTAAGGAGTGCTTAGTCAGAAGGCATGACCCTGTAACCTAAAATAAGAAAACTGACAGCACTTGCTTACAGACAAGTGTGAACAAGTGCAAACTGAACATGAAATATACTATAACAAATATACAGTTGCACTCTGAGGCTCTATGGGAGACTGGCTAGGAGTTCCTGGTTATGCTCTATTTTAATACTTTATATATGGACATTCCCTTTTAACATGCTTTAATTATTTTAACGTTGTATTATTCCCAAGTTTTTTCTACATATTTTGATTTTAATTTATTAAATAAAAAAAAATGCTTATAAAACCTCCCTAATAATGACTTCACCACACCTTCCAGGATAAATATAAAGTCTCATGTATAATTAGCTTGGTTTTCACTATATTCTTCTATAACCCATTCGATCATCCTCCTTTTACACAGCAGTTAATACCTGTAGGTAATTAGGAGAACTAATTAAACTGACGAGCAGCAATTAAGGCACTCTCACACAGCTATTTAAGGCCCATCTACAGGAGTACTAGCTATCCCTGATGAAGAAGACCTAAATGCCTTTGAAACGCGTTGGATCGTGCGCCTCTTTTGCTCCTGACTAGCTTCTGTAGCCCTCAGCGAGTGAGGTCATCCAGCTCTCCCTTGTACGCGGTCACTGGAGGAAGTAGTATTCCGGCCGGAACTCTCCTCCACTTGTACCGTGTTTCACCGTCCACATTAGAGCGCCCACTGCCGCATCAGATCCACAGTGTCTCTAAGCACACTTCTAAGGAAAATCTTTTCCTGTGTATCTAGCGCTTACACAGCTGACTACCACTGCAAGGCAAGTGCACTATACCTGCTTCTCCTGCACCAGGCAGATCTTTAGCCATTTCGTTAAGTCTGGAACTAGTCATACTATCCTTGTATATTTGTATATTTACAGCCTGTTAATCCTCCTTTGGACACCACATCTAATCCAATCTGGGCATTACATATTTGGACACCCCGATCATTCAGCCCCCATATGCCTGGTATTAGCATCACTGTACTATCCTATCTTGTAACAGTATTACCTAATCTTAACCTCCTCCATTCACTTATTTTATTCCCTTAGGCAACATTCAGTCAGCCATACACCCTTGTTGCCCTTTCAGAGTCCACTATCTAGGGAACTACAAACCCTATCTCCATCCGGGAACCCAAAAAGGCAAGTTTATATCTATGACACCACGGTAATCCATTACCCCCTCCCCCTCTCTCCTAACCCCACTTTTTTGTTTCGTACTCATTTTAAACCGTTTTGTTTTTGCCATACTAGTGAAACTCTGCATACTACTTTGGATCTACATTACCTCCTTAAAGATCACTCAATTAACCTCCAAAACTGCAGGTATCCAAAATATTTTTAATATTTATATATTCATACATATTTTATCCAATTCCCTTCTCACTGTGTTTCCTTTATTAACACAGCAGTCATACACATAATTCCGTTTTATATCTAATCCATATTCACTACTTTCCCCTTCCACCAGCACCTGAGATTGGCTGCCGTTGGACCCTCTGAGACAACATCTATGATTTGTTGGAATTACACATGCTGTCTGTGTCCTTAGAATGGTGATAAGTAAATAAATAAATAAAACAATTGGCGTAGGGTCTCTCCTCTATTAAAACCCAGTACAGACAAAGCCCACACCTACAGGCTGCAGTCCCCAGCCCTGCACTTATCTTTGTTGTGTATAAAGCCCGCTTTAAACGCTTCAATATATCTCACAATCCATCATTGGGGTCAAGTTGTAAGTGACGCACATCCGGCATCGTTCGTGACGTATTTGCGTGTGACACCTACGTGCGATCAAGATTGACCGCAAATACGGTGATCGCATACACGTCGTTTATTCCTCATACATTGGACGTTTTGTTGTATGAACCTAGTCAATTGAAACGTGTGACATCCCTCATACGATTTTGGTGTCTGATTCTATGTGCGCTGGTGTGCGCTCTGCACCGCAGCTTAAAAAAGGTCCGCTTCAGAGCGCAGCTGAAAAGCTGCGTTCTGAAGCGCCTCACAATGTCTGTCATTCACTAATCTCTGTCAGTCGGTTACTATCTCTGTCCCTCTCTCTCTGTCCATGTCAGTCTATCCCTCTTACCCCCTCTCTCATACTCACCGATCCCCGATCACCAGCGCGGCGCTGCCCGGCATTCACACTGCTTCGGCGGCTTTTACTATTTTGAAAAAGCCGGCCGCTTATTAAACAATCGTGTATTCCCTGCTTTTCCCACCCACCGGCGACTATGCACCCAATCACAGCAGCTGGTGGGCGTGTCTATACTGTGCAATGAAATAAATAATTAAATAATTAAAAAAAAACGGCGTGCGGTCCCCCCCAATTTTAAAACCAGCCAGATAAAGCCATACGGCTGAAGGCTTGTATTCTCAGGATGGGGAGCTCCACATTATGGGGAGCCCCCCAGCCTAACAATATCAGCCAGCAGCCACCCAGAATTGCCGCATACATTAGATGCGACAGTTCTGTGACTGTATCCGGCTCTTCCCGATTTGCCCTGGTGCGTTGGCAAATTGGGGTAATAAGGAGTTATTGGCAGCCCATAGCTGCCAATAACTCCTAGATTAATCATGTCAGGCGTCTCCCCAAGATACCTTCCATGATTAATCTGTAAGTGACAGTAAATAAACACACACACCCGAAAAAATCCTTTATTAGAAATAAAAAACACAACATATACCCTGGTTCACCACTTTAATAAGCCCGAAAAAGCCCTCCATGTCCGGCGTAATCCAGGATGGTCCAGCGTTGCTTCCAGCTCTGCTGCATGGAGGTGACCGGAGCTGCAAAATACACAGCCGCTCCTGTCAGCTCCACGCAGCTAATGAAGGGAATAGCGCGATCAGCTGAGCTGTCACTGAGGTTACCCGCTGTCACTGGATACAGCGGTGGCCGCGGGTAACCTCAGTGACAGCTCAGCTAATCACGCAGCTGTCTTCAGTTGCTGCGTGGAGCTGACAGGAGCAGCGGTGTATTCTGCAGCTCCGGTCACCTCTATGCAGCAGAGCTGGAAGCGACGCTGGACCATCCTGGATTACGCCGGACATGGAGGGCTTTTTCGGGCTTATTAAAGTGGTGAACCAGGGTATATGTTTGTGTTTTTTATTTCTAATCAAGGATTTTTTTGGGTGTGTGTGTATATTTACTGTCACTTACAGATTAATCATAGAAGGTATCTCGGGGAGACGCCTGACATGATTAATCTAGGAGTTATTGGCAGCTATGGGCTGCCAATTACTCCTTATTACCCCGATTTGCCAATGCACCAGGGCAAATCGGGAAGATCCAGGTACAGTCCCAGAACTGTCGCATCTAATGTTTGCGGCAATTCTGGGCAGCTGCTGGCTGATATTGTTAGGCTGGGGGGCTCCCCATAACGTGGAGCTCCCCAACCTGAGCATACCAGCCTTCAGCCGTATGGCTTTATCTGGCTGGTTTTAAAATTGGGGGGACCGCACGCCGTTTTTTTAAATTATTTAATTATTTATTTCCCTGCACAGTATAGACACGCCCACCAGCTGCTGTGATTGGGTGCAGTGAGACACCTGTCACTCAGCGTGGGGGCGTGTCTCACTGCAACCAATCATAGGCGCCGGTGGGCGGGGAAAGCAGGGAATACGAGATTGTTTAATGAGTGGCCGGTTTTTTCAAAATAGTAAAAGCCGCCGGAGCAGTATGAATGCCGTGTAGCGCCGCACCGGAGATCGGAGATCGGTGAGTATATGAGAGAGGGCTGCTCAATTCAGTTACTCAGGAGTTTAGCGGTCACCGGTGAGTCCTTCACGGGTGACCGCTAATCAGGATGCGACACAGACAGAGCCGCAGCATGACAATGAAGTCGGGTGAAGTTAACCCGAGTTCATTCTGACCGTGCGGCTCTTTCTGTGTCTGCTATCATCTGCTATTCAGCTCTGCTACATGGCTTTCTGTGTCTGCTGTTAGCGGCCATGTAGCAGAGCTGATTGGCAGATGACATAGTAAAAACGCATCCGTACACATTACACACGCTTCGCAAGTCAATAAATAAAAAAAAAAAGGGTGCCGAATGCATACGTCACAGAACACATGATCTAAAGGATCGCACACAAAAATTTATCAATTTAACAGACTACTAACGCACGTGTGACAGCAAATGAACGACCTACGTGCGATCTCATTAAATTGCATATGCGACCTGGGCGTGTCACATCGCATACGAGATCGCACACCTAATTATAATGTGTAAAGCTGGCTTAAAAACTAGAGAATCCTAATGCAGCTTTTTTTTAATTATTTCAATAAATAAATTTAAAAATTGGCATGCGGTTCCTCCCAATTTTGATATCTAAACAAAACAAAATCTGATGACTAGGGGCTGGTATTCTCAAACTGGGAGAACAGCGGTTATTGGGAGCCCCCCAGTCTAAAAATACCAGCCTGCAGCCGCCCAGGATTGTCGCATCCATTAGATGCGACAGGTCTGGTACTTTACCCGTCTTTTCCCGATTGCTCTGGTGCAGGGATATAGAATATTTGGCCAGACACCGGTCCCCATATAAGTCTATGGGAATCAAAATCTGTAGCATAAAAATGGTGGTATAAGGGAAAGGAGAATGGGAGCGGGCACTTTATACTTACAGAGTCTCTGGCTCAGCTGTAACTGCTCCCGTGGCAGCTCATTCCACTTTCGGGGCTGCTCATTATTGCTAATCTATATTCACTGCTTCCCCCATTCCATGGCAATCCTGGCATTTGTGATTGGTTGCAGTTAGATGCATCCCCAGCCTCTCTAACAGCGTTTGACTTGAATTTATCACAGACCCTGTCTGCAAGTCACTATCGTGGTGTAAAAATAAATAAATTTAAAAAATAAATTAGCGTTGGGTCCCACATATTATGATACCGAGCACAAAATAAAGCATACAGCTACAGGCTGCAGCCCTCAGCTGTGTGCTCATCTTGGCTGTGTATTAAAATTAGAGGAACCACATGAGGCTTTTTTTAAAAAAAAGTTTAAAGAAATAATAATTACCATGGCAACCATTGACTTCCCGTTATCGTGTCATGGTGCCACCGATGGCATCAGGGGACAGCGCGATCCTCAATCTTTCTGTGTATAAGTGACTGCTGTGAGTTATCCTGGACTGTATCTGTATTGTAGTACTGTAAATCTGAATGGGGCAGAACAACAGGATAAGATACACGCTCATTGGATTTATATCTAATGCTACAGTTCGCGCTCTACTCTTATGGTTAAAAATGTTAACGCTATTGGGCCCCCACCAGATTTTCTGCCCAGGGGCCCCCACCAACCTTAATCTGGCCTTGGTTTTACGAATGCTAGGTGAGAAAAAAAATTGCTTATTTCCATTGAAGTTGCATGACATATGGAATACCAAACAGACTTCACTCATTGCAATTTTTTGCTCTGAGAATAGGACTGTTTTTTTTTTTTTTTACAACAGTGTGAGAGAATCCTAAACATCGCCATCTGCTGGTGAAATGTAATAGGAGCAGACAAGAACTAAACAGCTCAGTGTATGTTTCCTGGAGGGAAGGTTTTAGAAGAGATGTAGGATCAGGTGACAGTTGTGGTGCAGTTTCTAAATATAAAAGACCTTGCCAGGCTAAGAGGAGTAGGAGTCAGCACCTAGATTTGGAAGAGAGTGGGGATGTTAGCAGCACAGCATGCTTGCAGCTAAATACCCATGACCTGAGCAAAGATGAAGGTCCATGACCTAAGCTGAGAGGAAGAGCAGTGATCCTAGTGGGATAGAAGAATCGTTATCAAAGCTAGTGGAAGTCTGTGTCCCACGCCAGTAGAATTACCTGATAAACACCAGACTATGCTGGTACAGGTCCAGAGCCCCAACTTTGTGGACAGGCTGTAGACTGCATCAGTCAAGGTCCAGAGCTCCGATTTAATGGTGAAGCTGAAGACTGTGACGGTCAAGGTCCAGAGCCCCAACTTTTTTGTCAAGCCACAGACTACGTTGGTCAAGATCAAGAGCCAGGCCACTGCTTCCTGCACAGAGATACAGTATTGAGTGGGGACTTAGGCTACCCTTCAGGGGGGTGTGCAGAGGGCCACCAGTTTGAACTTGCAACATAGTGAGTAGTGCCTCTGACCCCGCTAGGGCCTGTACACTGTAAAGTATTGTATTGTTTGCATAAGTAGACAGGTTCTAACTAAGTATGAAGTATATTCTAATGAATATATATCTTATCATGCTCACCACTGGAGATGGTGAAGTGGTGAGCTAAAGTGGACCCACTGGAAGACAGGGGGAACCCAGGTTTACCCTTTTCATGGGATGGGCTTGACTAAGCATCCACGGAGAGGTGAATGCCAGGTGCCACTCACAGGACAGAGACTGAGACTGTGGAAGCTAACCCCCAGGGCAAGGGTAGGCTCAGGAGTAGACAGGCTGAGGCTGGTGGCACGGCCAGCATGGACAGGCATAGTCACTGAGTAGCTGAGGCTGAAGGCACGGCCGTGTTAGACAGGCACAGTCTCTAGTGTATCAGGAACTACTGGGGAAGCTAAGGCTGAAGGTACATCTGGTATGGACAGGCAGGTAAATAGTACACTGAAACAAAAGCACAGCAGACAAGGGTACCTGACAACTAGCTGGCTAGGATACAGCTAACACACCATGTTGATCAGGCACCTCCACTAGTTGGAGAGAGCCTTATCTACCGAGTGCCTCTCAGAAATAGGCTGTATAGGCATTTCATGGGAGGGATGTGCTGGGCCTTTAAGAAAAGGGAAGCAGCACGCGCCTCAGGAACACTCCCGGAGGACCTGTGCTGCACGCACAGGCTTCGGGAGGAGATGCAGGGAGCGCACACATGGATGAGTGATGAGACGCCAGGACACATGTGAGAGCTGGCTGCGACGGTGAGTATTGCGCATCCCTGAGGGAAGAGGAGTGCAGGGAGTGCAGGGACACCAGAGTTACACATCTGCACTCTGAGGCACTAAGGTATGCAACCATTGAATATAGGAATTTGGACATTAATTACTGCTATGGAAATAAATTTAATGAGTATAAAAATGCCAGTTTTATGTTAACCCAGTGGCCAGCATCAAGGTATATTTCTGTTTGCCTAAATGCCCCTACCTGGGCTGAACAGCTTACAATTGTATAAGCTGGCAGTAACTAAGTAAGGAGTGCTTAGTCAGAAGGCATGACCCTGTAACCTAAAATAACAAAACTGACAGCACTTGCTTACAGACAAGTGTGAACAAGTGCAAACTGAACATGAAATATACTATAACAAATATACAGTTGCACTCTGAGGCTCTATGGGAGACTGGCTAGGAATTCCTGGTTATGCTCTATTTTAATACTTTATATATGGACATTCCCTTTTAACATGCTTTAATTATTTTAACGTTGTATTATTCCCAAGTTTTTTCTACATATTTTGATTTTAATTTATTAAATAAAATAAAATGCTTTTAAAACCTCCCTCATAATGACTTCACCACACCTTCCAGGATAAATATAAAGTCTCATGTATAATTAGCTTGGTTTTCACTATATTCTTCTATAACCCATTCGATCATCCTCCTTTTACACAGCAGTTATTACCTGTAGGTAATTAGGAGAACTAATTAAACTGACGAGAAGCAATTAAGGCACTCTCACACAGCTATTTAAGGCCCATCTACAGGAGTACTAGCTATCCCTGATGAAGAAGACCTAAATGCCTTTGAAACGCGTTGGATCGTGCGCCTCTTTTGCTCCTGACTAGCTTCTGTAGCCCTCAGTGAGTGAGGTCATCCAGCTCGCCCTTGTACGCGGTCACTGGAGGAAGTAGTTTTCCGGCCGGAACTCTCCTCCACGTGTACTGTGTTTCACCGTCCACATTAGAGCGCCCACTGCCCCATCAGATCCACAGTGTCTCTAAGCACACTTCTAAGGAAAATCTGTTCCTGTGTATCTAGCGCTTACACAGCTGACTACCACTGCAAGGCAAGTGCACTATACCTGCTTCTCCTGCACCAGGCAGATCTTTAGCCATTTCGTTAAGTCTGGAACTAGTCATACTATCCTTGTATATTTGTATATTTACAGCCTGTTAATCCTCCTTTGGACACTACATCTAATCCAATCTGGGCATTACATATTTGGACACCCCGATTAGACAGCCCCCATATGCCTGGTATTAGCATCACTGTACTATCCTATCTTGTAACAGTATTACCTAATCTTAACCTCCTCCATTCACTTATTTTATTCCCTTAGGCAACATTCAGTCAGCCATACACCCTTGTTGCCCTTTCAGAGTCCACTATCTAGGGAACTACAAACCCTATCTCCATCCGGGAACCCAAAAAGGCAAGTTTATATCTATGACCCCACGGTAATCCATTACCCCCTCCCCCTCTCTCCTAACCCCACTTTTTTGTTTCGTACTCATTTTAAACCTTTTTGTTTTTGCCATACTAGTGAAACTCTGCATACTACTTTGGATTTACATTACCTCGTTAAAGATCACTCAATTAACCTCCAAAACTGCAGGTATCCAAAATATTTTTAATATTTATATATTCATACATATTTTATCCAATTCCCTTCTCACTGTTTCCTTTATTAACGCAGCAGTCATACACATAATTCCGTTTTATATCTAATGCATATTCACTACTTTCCCCTTCCACCAGCGCCTGAGATTGGCTGCCGTTGGACCCTCTGAGACAACATCTATGATTTGTTAGAATTACACATGCTGTCTGTGTCCTTAGAATGGTGATAAGTAAATAAATAAATAAAACAATTGGCGTAGGGTCTCTCCTCTATTAAAACCCAGTACAGACAAAGCCCACACCTACAGGCTGCAGTCCCCAGCCCTGCACTTATCTTTGTTGTGTATAAAGCCCGCTTTAAACGCTTCAATATATCTCACAATCCGTCATTGGGGTCAAGTTGTAAGTGACGCACATTCGGCATCGTTCGTGACGTATTTGCGTGTGACACCTACGTGCGATCAAGATTGACCGCAAATACGGTGATCGCATACACGTCGTTTATTCCTCATACATTGGACGTTTTGTTGTACGAACCTAGTCAATTGAAACGTGTGACATCCCTCATACGATTTTGATGTCTGAGGCTATGTGAGCTGGTGTGCGCTTTGCACCGCAGCTTAAAAAAGGTCCGCTTCAGAGGGCAGCTGAAAAGCTGCGTTCTGAAGCGCCTCACAATGTCTGTCATTCACTAATCTCTGTCAGTCGGTCACTATCTCTGTCCCTCTCTCTCTGTCCATGTCAGTCTATCCCTCGTACCCCCTCTCTCATACTCACCGATCCCCGATCACCGGCGCGGCGCTGCACGGCATTCACACTGCTCCGGCGGCTTTTGCTATTTTGAAAAAGCCGGCCGCTCATTAAACAATCTCGTATTCCCTGCTTTTCCCGCCCACCGGCACCTATGATTGGTTGCAGTGAGACACGCCCCCACACTGAGTGACAGGTGTCTCACTGCACCCAATCACAGCAGCCGGTGGGCGTGTCTATACTGTGCAGTGAAATAAATAATTAAGTAATTAAAAAAAAACGGCGTGCGGTCCCCCCCAATTTTAAAACCAGCCAGATAAAGCCATACGGCTGAAGGCTGGTATTCTCAGGATGGGGAGCTCCACATTATGGGGAGCCCCCCAGCCTAACAATATCAGCCAGCAGCCACCCAGAATTGCCGCATACATTAGATGCGACAGTTCTGTGACTGTATCCGGCTCTTCCCGATTTGCCCTGGTGCGTTGGCAAATTGGGGTAATAAGGAGTTATTGGCAGCCCATAGCTGCCAATAACTCCTAGATTAATCATGTCAGGCGTCTCCCCAAGATACCTTCCATGATTAATCTGTAAGTGACAGTAAATAAACACACACACCCGAAAAAATCCTTTATTAGAAATAAAAAACACAACATATACCCTGGTTCACCACTTTAATAAGCCCGAAAAAGCCCTCCATGTCCGGCGTAATCCAGGATGGTCCAGCGTTGCTTCCAGCTCTGCTGCATGGAGGTGACCGGAGCTGCAAAATACACAGCCGCTCCTGTCAGCTCCACGCAGCTAATGAAGGGAATAGCGCGATCAGCTGAGCTGTCACTGAGGTTACCCACTGTCACTGGATACAGCGGTGGCCGCGGGTAACCTCAGTGACAGCTCAGCTAATCACGCAGCTGTCTTCAGTTGCTGCGTGGAGCTGACAGGAGCAGCGGTGTATTCTGCAGCTCCGGTCACCTCTATGCAGCAGAGCTGGAAGCGACGCTGGACCATCCTGGATTACGCCGGACATGGAGGGCTTTTTCGGGCTTATTAAAGTGGTGAACCAGGGTATATGTTTGTGTTTTTTATTTCTAATCAAGGATTTTTTTGGGTGTGTGTGTATATTTACTGTCACTTACAGATTAATCATAGAAGGTATCTCGGGGAGACGCCTGACATGATTAATCTAGGAGTTATTGGCAGCTATGGGCTGCCAATTACTCCTTATTACCCCGATTTGCCAATGCACCAGGGCAAATCGGGAAGATCAAGGTACAGTCCCAGAACTGTCGCATCTAATGTATGCGGCAATTCTGGGCAGCTGCTGGCTGATATTGTTAGGCTGGGGGGCTCCCCATAACGTGGAGCTCCCCATCCTGAGCATACCAGCCTTCAGCCGTATGGCTTTATCTGGCTGGTTTTAAAATTGGGGGGACCGCACGCCATTTTTTTAAATTATTTAATTATTTATTTCCCTGCACAGTATAGACACGCCCACCAGCTGCTGTGATTGGGTGCAGTGAGACACCTGTCACTCAGCGTGGGGGCGTGTCTCACTGCAACCAATCATAGGCGCCGGTGGGCGGGGAAAGCAGGGAATACGAGATTGTTTAATGAGTGGCCAGTTTTTTCAAAATAGTAAAAGCCGCCGGAGCAGTATGAATGCCGTGTAGCGCCGCACCGGAGATCGGAGATCGGTGAGTATATGAGAGAGGGCTGCTCAATTCAGTTACTCAGGAGTTTAGCGGTCACCGGTGAGTCCTTCACGGGTGACCGCTAATCAGGATGCGACACAGACAGAGCCGCAGCATGACAATGAAGTCGGGTGAAGTTAACCCGAGTTCATTCTGACCGTGCGGCTCTTTCTGTGTCTGCTATCATCTGCTATTCAGCTCTGCTACATGGCTGTCTGTGTCTGCTGTTAGCGGCCATGTAGCAGAGCTGATTGGCAGATGACATAGTAAAAACGCATCCGTACACATTACACACGCTTCGCAAGTCAATAAATAAAAAAAAAAAGGGTGCCGAATGCATACGTCACAGAACACATGATCTAAAGGATCGCACACAAAAATTTATCAATTTAACATAGACTACTAACGCACGTGTGACAGCAAATGAACGACCTACGTGCGATCTCATTAAATTGCATATGCGACCTGGGCGTGTCACATCGCATACGAGATCGCACACCTAATTATAATGTGTAAAGCTGGCTTAAAAACTATAGAATCCTAATGCAGCTTTTTTTTAATTATTTCAATAAATAAATTTAAAAATTGGCATGCGGTTCCTCCCAATTTTGATATCTAAACAAAACAAAATCTGATGACTAGGGGCTGGTATTCTCAAACTGGGAGAACAGCGGTTATTGGGAGCCCCCCAGTCTAAAAATACCAGCCTGCAGCCGCCCAGGATTGTCGCATCCATTAGATGCGACAGGTCTGGTACTTTACCCGTCTTTTCCCGATTGCTCTGGTGCAGGGATATAGAATATTTGGCCAGACACCGGTCCCCATATAAGTCTATGGGAATCAAAATCTGTAGCATAAAAATGGTGGTATAAGGGAAAGGAGAATGGGAGCGGGCACTTTATACTTACAGAGTCTCTGGCTCAGCTGTAACTGCTCCCGTGGCAGCTCATTCCACTTTCGGGGCTGCTCATTATTGCTAATCTATATTCACTGCTTCCCCCATTCCATGGCAATCCTGGCATTTGTGATTGGTTGCAGTTAGATGCATCCCCAGCCTCTCTAACAGCGTTTGACTTGAATTAATCACAGACCCTGTCTGCAAGTCACTATCGTGGTGTAAAAATAAATAAATTTAAAAAATAAATTAGCGTTGGGTCCCACATATTATGATACCGAGCACAAAATAAAGCATACAGCTACAGGCTGCAGCCCTCAGCTGTGTGCTCATCTTGGCTGTGTATTAAAATTAGAGGAACCACATGAGGCTTTTTTTAAAAAAAAGTTTAAAGAAATAATAAAAAAACAGCGTGCAGTCTCCGCCAATTTTGATACTCAGCCATAATAAAGCCTGATAGCTGGGGGCTGGTATTCTCAGGCTGGGGAGTCCCATGCTTATTGCCCAAGCCTAAAAATTTCAGCCTGCAGCTACCCAGAATTTCCACATAACAACAACTAACTAGAAGAAAAAAAAAATCAAGAATTTGAATACTACATGCATGAACCAGCACATGGTCTACCAAGATACGTTAGTCTATGACTCTTATTGAGCTAAAACGTGGTTTAGAGGGCATCGTCAACCACCAGCCACCTGTTATGATTCAGGGACCAAGGAGGATCAAAAAATGCAGAATCCCAAATAGTAACAGAGTTCCTGGAACCTTAACGGATTGCAGACCTAATCCTGACACACAACTAGAAGTAGCCGTTGGACGAGCCTACAATGACCTAGTCGTCTCGACACAGCTGAAGAACTAAATATTCTCACAGATAGAAATATAAGAAAGCTAATCTGCCTTGGAGCAGTCCCCAAAGATAGATAGCCCCCCACATGTAAAGGCTATGGTGATATAGAAAAACACAATACAAAGCCAGTAAAGACAGATTTCAGCAAAGGTGAAGCCCAAACTATCTTTATAGAAAAGGATAGGAAGGAGCACTGTCTGCAACCGTAAAAACCCTAATATATACCAGCACTTCTGATATGGAAAAATCCTGAGGTCACACAACCTCTCCCCCACTGAATCAGTACTCAAATATTACTGGGATCCAAAAACACTAATACAGATGAGGGACTGAATTAATACCAAGCATGACAAACACAATACCTTGCACAATCATGGAGCTAAGTATACAGACACTCCCAGCAGGGAATGATCCCATTCCACCAAGAACTCCACACAGACAAAATAGGAATCAAGCATTAGTATCAAAAGCAGAAAAAAACCAACAAGAAAGTGGAAAATAAACAACAGAGGTACAAAGACCACTTATGTGAGAGGAGTTCTGGCTGTGAGCAGGGCTGGTTACAGAATGTCCTTAACACACATGAGACCATTGAGCACCGGCAAGTAACAAGAGAAAACTACTCAGTTATATAGTCCCAGTCTTACCCTGATTGCCAGTCCTCTACAGATGTGTGGATTTCATTCCACAAGTAAACTGCACCACCAGTACTGACCACAAGAGGGAGCCCCAAACTGGAAAACGTATTCACAATAACCACCCCATCAAATCCATTTGCTGCTTGGCATCATCTCGGAAAGGAACAATAGTATCAGTCCACCTCCTTAAAGGGATTGTCCCATGAAGAAAGATCATTTTAATGAATGAATCTTGGAATAATTTTCACAATCGGATGTGTTTAAAAATAATGTTCCTATGCTTAAAAAACCTTAAATATGTGTCCTTGCTGTAAACAGTGTAATGGCTGTTTCAGACCAAGCAGAGATCATGGTTGGATTATACCACATCTCCTGGGCAGGGGAGGTATTAAAAAAATATACAGACTTCACAGCACAGTATCGGAAATGATTCTTTCTTTGGGGTAAAACATGTTTTAAAAACAGGCAGGGAAATGCTTTACCTCACAAAAAGAATCAGCTGTGATCCCATGTTGTGCTATTTATATACCCTCCTTTGTGTCCTCCCCAGCCCAGGAGATGTGGTATAACCACATCACTGTATGGTCAGACACGGCCATTACACAGTACACAGCAGGGGAACATTTAGAAGATTCACCAGCCCAGGAAAACTGTTTAAACACTTCAATTGTGGAAATTATTAATATTCCACGATCTGTAGATTAAAATCAACTTTAAAATTAACTTTGTTCATGGGAAAACCCCTTTAAGTCTGCAGTCGCCATAGGAATTACTGTCTCTAAGCACTAGCTATTGTTAGTATATGTCTCATGGCTACACATAGATAAATATGACTAGATATTATCTATTAGAGCATATTGATATGAAGATCAATATAAATTGAAGCAGATATAACAAATACCAAAAGTCATACGTGTGTCTCTATGCCTACCCCAAGATTTTGCCCTAGCTGAATATGGTTGTCGAACCTTTGATGCAGTCAAGAAAATGTATGAAATGTCACATTTACTCCCCCCCCCAATATGTTGGGTTTATATTTACTGCTCTGTACAGTGATATTTAATATATGGGTACTAAATAAATACGCATTTAATGCAGACCTTTGAATGACTTTGTGGGGTTTACTTATAATAGCTTTTCTTTTTGCCTGCTATTGCAAAGAAAGACATATCTGAATTATGTTGTATTTGTTTAATACCTTCATAACACAACAAGGATATATGGAATGTCTAAAATTCAATGAGTTTTTTAGGCATAAGCTTTTGCTTCCATTAAAATATAACTACTGTTGTAGTCTACTATTTAGCAAATCAGCAAAAGTGATATAAAAATGGAAATATGTGAGCAATAGCAAGGTTAAAAAAGTCTAAAACAATGGAAAGGTTGGTGAAAAAAAAGCTGATGTGTTCTGAAGCTTTTTAAATGTTTGGCTGAATTACCCGGCTTATGTGTAAATCATTTAAATGAACTATGAGTCAGGGCCTTTAAGTAAAGGCAATCTCAATAAACCAATTATTCCTGCATTTTAATGTTGGAAATTCACTGACATTTTGTTTTTCATAAAACCTGCTTGAATTTAAATGCAGGCGCAGACTTGGCAGATGAATGATCCACAGTTAACTTAAACATTTATGTTTATGAAGTTTGCTTCTTTAGAAAAGTGTCAAAGGGGACTTTTTAATGAACAATCCCGATCTGACATTGAGTCAATTTGTATAATGCAGGGATTAGCTTTGGATGTCCCTGCTCTTAACATTTAAGACAATAACAAAGCACTTACATATTGGTGCTTGTCATTAATTAGGGCCCAAAGCAAGGAGGAAACACAGGGTTTTTTATACTGTATACTATGTCATGAAAAGTATGGGGTAATAGGATTTTATAGCCTAGGGTTAGGATATCAGGGTTCACATTTCATCATTAACTACTGTGGAGAAACAGCGCAATAGGGTCTTACCCAACAAAAGAAAAGGTGAAAGAGAGAACAGGTCGCTTACCTTGTGTGGTTGTGTGACACACAACCAGTATAGAAGCAAAAACACAGCTGCCCCAAGATACACGAGCCCTAAGGATGGAGGTTACAGATAGAAGCTGGAAGAAGCGTGGAACGATCTGCGCTGCTGTAGATAAACCAAAAGTCCAGTCCATGAAGTGGATGAAAAGGTGCTTTATTTTAGATGTTTCTGAGTGAAACCCTACTCCTTCATGCACTTCATACTCTTGAATCCCTTGACAATTTAGGAAATAATTCTGGGAGAAATAAGCGGGCTTTACACACAGGGACATCAGTAGCGATGTTGCTGGTGAGTGCACCCGCCCCCGTCGGTTGTGCATCACGGGCAAATCGCTGCCCCTGGTGCACAACATCGCTTACACCCATCACACATACTTACCTGCCTAGCAACGTCGCTGTGGCCAGCGAACCGCCTCCTTTCTAAGGGGTCAGTTTATTCAGTGTCACAGCGGCGTCACTAAGCTGCCACCGAATAGAAGCGGAGGGGCGGAGATGAGTGGGCCCAACATCCTGTCCACCTCCTTCCTTCTTCATTGTGGGCGGCCACAGGGACGGTGATGTTCCTCATTCCTGCAGTGTCACACGTAGCGATGTGTGCTGCCGCAGGAACAACGAACAATCTGCATCCTGAACAGCAAGATAATCGGGATTAGAACAATCAGTCAATGATCAATGATTAGGTGAGTAATTTTTATCGTTTAACGGTCGTTCATGCGTTTCATACGCAACGACGTTGCTAACAATGCCAGATGTGCGTCACAAATTCCGTGACCCCATCGACATCTCGTTAGTGATGTCTTTGCGTGTAAAGCCCACTTTAGTCTTTCCCTGTAAGGGGAGCCACCACTACAGTGGCTCACAGGTACTCTCAGTTCCCATTTGAGTTGTGAGGATTCTACTGGAGAGATCACATTGGTATGATTTCTCACTACTACTGACAAAATCCATTTTGAGGGGTTACATACTCCTGGCTGTAATCCACCCTTTGATCCTCATAGGGGAACTCGTGTTCTAATAAGGTGACCTTAACTTCCTTTCAATACATGCAAATAAATTCCTTTACACTATAGACAACTGAGCACTATTGTCCTGCTGATACAATTTCTTCTCTTTTTGTTCCCCTTTACATGGGCCATCTACTTCTCCTTGGTTTTACTTTGTGTAATTTAATCAGCCTCATTGGCTTGGGTTCTGGTCTATTGAATGTCCCAATCTATCAAATGTTGAGGTCTATCACGTATCTTGCTACATTTCCTTAGTTCTTAGGACATATTATCTGATGTCTTCCTCCACACACACACACACACACACACACACACACACGTAACATGACAGTCAGCTAACTGTCCTCCCTTAGATCTTGCACAACTGAATTATGGGTTCTAACTAGAGATGAGCGAACCGGCCGTGGTTCGGCTCGAGTTCGGTTCGTCGAACGGAGGTCTCATTCGAGTTCAGTTCGGCGAACGTTCGACAAACCGAACTCGAACCAATAGGATATAATGGGAGGCAATCACAAACACATAAAAACGCATTATAAATGTACACATACAGTTAATAAACATTGCCATAACACTTACCGGTCTCCGCGATCCCTCCTGCACTCTGTCTCCTGCCGCTATTCCATGACTATGACGCGTCATGTAGGACCTGTCATTGCACTCTCCGGTACACGGTGCACAATTGTGTATCGCCGTGTACCGGTGACATGCTCTAGCACATGGTCGACTCCCCGTTCCGTTAGGGACCGGCTGACACAGCCGGTCATTAACGGAGAACACCGTTGCCATAGCAACGCAGTTAGCGGTGACACCACCGCTAACCGCGGCTCCGGGAGCACTGTTGCTATGGTAACACGTCTGTCAGCGTTACCGCTGTTACCGCTGACAGCCAGCAGCACTGATCACTCACGGAGTGAAGGCTGCACGCTGCTTCCCGTGCAACCTTCACGGAGTGAAGGCTGCACGGGAAGCAGCGTCTTCCCCCATGCAGCAGTGATGGAGCAGAGCTGCATTTGTTGAATGAGAAAGACAGAAGACCATGGATCGTGGAGGGCTGACGGGGTAATAAAGATGGAGTCTCTAATGTGTCTGTGTATTTATTTCTATTAAAGTATTTTTTCTCTGTGTGGTGTCTTTTTTTAACCCTTTATTGGAGATTCTTAATGGCCGGGTCAAACGTGCCTGACATTAAGAATCTCTGGCTTAATACTAGCTAGTAAAACAAAGCTAGTATTAACTCATTATTACCCAACAAGCCACCCGGCTTCAGGGCTGTTGAAAAAGTTGGATACAGCGCCAGATTATGGCGCTTCTATGAAAGCGCCATTTTCTGGGGCGGCTGCGGACTGCAATTCGCAGCAGAGGCGCCCAGAAACCTCGGGCTAACCTGTGCTGAGGATTCCAATCCCCAGCTGCCTAGTTGTACCCGGCTGAACACAAAATTGGGGCGAAGCCCACGTCATTTGTTTTCTAATTATTTCATGAAATAAGTGAAATATTTTAAAAAAACGGGCTTCCCTATATTTTTGGTTCCCAGCCGGGTACAAAAAGGCAACTGGGGGTTGGAGGCAGCCCGTGGCTGCCTGCTGTACCTGGCTAGCATACAAAAATATGGCGAAGCCCACGTCATTTTTTTGGTGGGCAAAAAACTTCTGCTTACAGATGCATAACCACCACTCACTGTGTCTGAACACAGGAAGCTGAGCTGACAGCCGCTCTGTGCATGCGGCAGCGTCTATTGTGAAGGAGAGGGCCGTGGGGGGATCAACGCTGCACAGGTACCGTGGGACACCGGGGAACACCGGTGGGGTTATAGGGGGTGACCTGGCAGGGCCTGGGGAGGAGTTTTCCGTCGCATGTGTCATGGCACATGCGACAGAAATCAGAGGAGTAGGGTGAATGCGGCCGGTGCGCTGCTGTGCGCGCGGCCATCTTGGATTTCTGGGAGGGCATCAGGGGGGGCACTTTGGCGACACCGGGGGACCGGAGGGGACCGGGGAGGAGATCTATCATGTTTGTTCATGCCAGATGGGAGATAAATAATTTTTTACCGGCGCTGTCATTTACTGTAACGTGATCATCGGTGTACGGTGTATACCTGTGATCACGTGAGCGGGGACCGGAAAAACCGTCCTGAATCATGATCTCCAGGGTCTCAGCTAGCCCTGAAACCCCGGAGATTTTCTGACACTGGGAGGCGTTATTCACTTATTTCTGCCTGCTGTTTATAAACGGCAGATCAGAATAAGGCTACATTAACACGACCGATCCATTTTTGCGGTCTGCAAAAAACAGTCCATTTTTTTTCACGGGTGCATCCGTGTGGCATCCGTTTCCGTTCCGTAGACGGTCCGTATGTCATCTGTTTGTCATCCGTGTACCTGTCGTTTTTTTTTGTGTACTGCAAAAAAACTGAAGGAGGGAAAATACATAAATTTACCCAGGATCCATAGCTTCATCCTACATGAGGCGGTCACATTTTCCCTCCAGTGCCATTTTCTACTGCTTTTCACAGCGTAGAGCGCTCTGGTGATTTTCTTGTGCTTGTGCACTTCATATCAGTCTTTTCTGTCATTATAATGGCAGAAAGACACATAATGTCCCACTCTCCTGCATTTTGTAATTTTGCACCCTTTGGTGCCTTTCATGTGGCACTAAGGGGTGCTTAGCTTTGTATTTAGCCAAAAAAATGAAAAAAAAAATGACGTAGGGTTCCCCATATTTTTGTAGCCAGCTAGGGTAAAGCAGACGGCTGCAGCCTGCAGACCACAGCTGGCAACCTCACCTTGGCTGGTAATCCAAAACTGAGGGCACCCCACGCTGTTATTTTAAATTAAATAAATAATAAAAAAAACAAAAACGTAGGGATCCCCCCAAAATTGGATCACCAGCCAAGGTAAAGCAGACAGCTGGGGTCTCATATTCTCAGACTTGGGAGGTCCATGGTTATTGGACTCTCCCCAGCCTAAAAATAGCAGGCCGCAGCCGCCCCAGAAGTGGCGCATCCATTAGATGTGCCAATCCTGGTGCTTCGCCCCAGCTCATCCCGCGCCCTGCTGCGGTGGCAAACGGGGTAATATATGGGGTTAATACCAGATGTGTAATGTCACTGGCATCAAGCCTTGGGGTTGGTGAGGTCAGGCGTCTATCAGATACCCGACATCACCAACCCAGTCAGTAATTAAAAAAAATAGACGACAAACACATTTTTATTTGAAAAAACACTCCCCAGTACATTCCCTTTTTAACCAATTTATTAGAAAGAAAAACAAATCCAGGTCTGGTGTAATCCAAGCGGTTGCCATGACGATCCACACTGTCCCAGTCAATGAAGAGCAGGATGTTCCCCATTGGCTGGGAGAGCAGTGCAGTGACCTGAGCTAACATCAATGGGTCAGCCCAGGTCACTGCAGGGGATGACAAGTGCTGCTGTCAGCGAGGTACATTACCTGCGCTGATCTCCTGCACTGCTGACAGCACCTGTCACTGAGTTCAATGACCGCCGCCTTCACAGCCAAGTATCGCGAGTGGCCCGTGACGTCACCGCTAGTCAGTCTCGGGTCGGAAGCGAGAGAAGGTGATGTGACAAGCGGCAGCCATGGAGGACAGTGACAGCGCTGAGGTCGGGACTTCATCACCGCAGGTAAGCCAAGCGGGACCATGTGTGCAGAGTGCAGGTGGGTGGAGCCATGTGTGCTGGCGGCGGAGTGCGAAGTGGGTGGCGCTGAGGACGTCAGTGTCGTGGACTGCTTGGCTGGGGACAGGTGAGTGTGAGTGGGTGTGTGTGTGTGTGTGTGTACATGCCACGTGCAGGAGGGGGCGGAGTGAGCTGAGCGGGGCAGTGTGAGCTTCCTGCACGTAACTAGGATAAACATCGGGTTACTAACCAAAGCGCTTTGCTTGGATACCCGATGTTTATCTTGGTTACCAGCTTCTGGCAGGCTGCCAGCGATGGCTCCTGCACACTGTAGCTGTAAAAAGCCCTGCTTTTTGCTGCTAGAACCGTTCTTGAACGTATCTAGAACTATCGAGCTTTAGCAAAAAGCTCAAGTTCTAGTTCGATCTGGAACAGCCCCCAAAATCACTCGAACCGCGAACTGGAGAACCTCGAACCGTGAACCGCGCTCAACTCTAGTTCTAACTGACAACTCCCAGGACACAACTCCACTGTTTGCCCATATAACTCCTACCACTCTGGGCTAGTCTCAACCGTTAACCCTGTATATGTCTGACCAATACATGTCAACCATCAAATATATGAAAACAGATTCAAAACTTCATATCACTCCACATTTTATTCAAGTGGTTGTGGGCATTATGTCTACTTCCTTACAAATACATGGATTTAATTGATAGAGAGGTTAGAGCTGGCGTGAGGGGGAAGGGGGAATTGGTCAATCTCCTAGGGACCCTTTCCAATAAAAGGCACCCAGCAGAGGGGGTAAAACGCTCCTAAATGGATCATTGATGCTTGTAAATGAAGTTTACTTATTAAAATAAGAAATATAAGGTGAGTAACTGTGCCCTAACTAACCACCACATAAAGAGCACGTGGATGCTGCAAGTGTGATGCCCTGAGAAAATCAGGCTGTCACAGATGACTGCATCCATCTTCCAGGTGCAGGATTCCCTCCTCCTTGGCCCACCAACACAACCCCAAACACAGGTACATACACTAGCAACAAAGCCTAGTCACCCCCCCCAGGAACATAGGGACACACCAGTGGGTGGGGCCTGGCAGATGGTGACGCACACCTAGGGGTCCTGAGATGTCATGGGAGGAAACACTTCAGTAGAGTGGAGGAGTCAGTGAAGTCTGGACAGTGGAAGTGAGAGGAGTGAAGTGGTAGTCGGGGGTTGTAGCTCCCGGACTACTGGACTACCTGAGCTGACTAGGTGGCAGACGGCAGAGCAGGGCCACAGGTGATGGAGATCCAGTCGTGGGAGACCTTAAGTGGACCGGGGCAGGATCCGGTCCGGAGGCATTACACAGTTGGGGCACCTGGACCCTGGGGCGAGGATAGCTGAAAGCACCTTGTCAATTAGCCTGCAGGGGACAAGATTCCAGGTGTTGTCCCACCAGCAGCCCAGATAGAGCGAGACAGAAGCCCAACGCGGCGGATAGAGCGTCTGCCAGTGCCTGCAAAGATCCCAAGGGTCAGATCTCGCGGGCCACAGCTCCCACAGCAAAGACACTGGAAGTGGACTTTTCCCATTCCATGTGGACTAGTCAACACAGGAGACAACAAACTAGTGTGCAGGAGGAAGGGCCCCTGTTCTGTTCACCGGTGTGTGGGACCCTACCAAATCCCTCTGGAGGCTACCGATATCTGGCACTTGGTTTACTATCTGGACTCGGTGTGATGTATTTAAAAACAGTGAGTACACCGGTATCATCCGGTCCAAGCCTGCAAACTGTGTCCCAGCATTTCACTCCATCTACACCTGGGCCCCGGGACAACACCTCCCCTAACCGTGGAGGGGATTCCATCCTGCTATCCTGATCTATCAGCCCCAGGCACCCCTTACCAAGGCAGCGGCGGTGTCACCGCACTCACCGCAACCCATGGGTGGCATCACTGACAAACTCTACACTGTAAATAACCCCTTTATAGTGTTGTGGGCAACGGGCTGCTGCACGAGCCCCGGATCCAGCTGCCACTCGAGCCACAGCCACGATCCCGGATCCGAGTGTCTCGAGTAGCCTGCGCCCCCACGACACAAGCAGTAACAAATACTCCTGCAAAGTGTCAAACAAGGAAAAATATGTGAGTAATACCGCTGCACAGATGGCTCTCTGCTGGGATCAAACACAAATTGAATGAATTAACAAACAGTGGAGCACCTTGGAGAGGTGTATCAAAGTAAACACCTATATATCTCAAAAAAAGGAAATACTCACTGTGACCATACATAACCGGAGGTACAGATCAGGAGGGCTCCATATTAAGGCTGGTTGCAAATTGTTCACTTTCAGGAATGCAATTCCTCCCTGAAGAAGAAACAAGTAGCTTTGAAATGTATCGGATTGGCCCTTGGAGGTCGCCGTACTCAGTGGTGACGTCACCCATCCTGCTTCTCCGCATTCTGTGTCGGGTGCCTTGCTGTGTTTTGGACGCTGACGGCCAAGGTGTCCAGAAGCAGCATCATGCCCAGCAGAACGGGGGACGATCTACTGTGCTGGGATAGACCCTTACAGTACCCCACACCTAGGAGCCATAACGAAGTTGGCGCAAGTTTACCCAGATCTACTTTAGTCTGAGCACTTCATAACTGGAGATCACTCGGACACAGTTCTGGAATTGCATTCCTGCAAGTGAACGATTTGCACCCAGCCTTAATATGGAGCCATCCTGATCTGTATCTCCGGTTAAATATAGTTACAGTGAGTGTTCTCTTGGCTGAGAAATATATGCCAAATGCAGGAGAAACACCGAGCACTGCTGGAAATCCTCAGTCGTGGCTATTTATGTACCTTTTTGGAATAGACTAATGAGGGCATCACATGGTACGATCTATCGCATGAGCGATCATACCCGCCCCCGTCGTTTCTGCATCACGGGCAAATCGTTGCCCGTGTCGCACAAAGTCGTTAAACCGCTGTCACACGTACTTACCAGCTGAGCAACCTCGCTGTGGGCGGCGAACATCCTCTTCCTGAAGGGGGAGGGACGTTCGGCGTCACAGCGACGTCACACAGCGGCTGGTCAATAGAAGTGGAGGGGTGGAGATGAGCGGGACGTAAATATTAGTGATGAGCCAGCCTCTAGAGGCTCGAGTTCGGTTCGGTTCGTCAAACGGAGGCCGCGTTCGAGTTCGGTTCGGCGAGCCGTTTGACAAACCTCTCGAACCCCATTAAAAACATTGGAAGGCAATCACAAACACAAAAAAACACATTATAAATGAACACATACAGTTAATAAACATTGCCATTACACCTACCGGTCCCCGTGACGCGTCCTGCACTCTATCTCCTGCTGCTTTTGCTTCCGATAATCGCTGCGTCCTCCCGGTAACCAGCACTGATGATAGGACCTTCAGTGACGTCAAAATAGCCATGTGACCAGTCACGTGTCTATTATCTCATTGGCTACAGACTGGTCACATGACTATGACGTCATGCTAGGTCCTGTCAGTGCATCTCTCCGGTAAGCGATGCTCGTTTGAGCATGTCCTTTTACAGGCGAGATGCTCTGGCACATGATGGGATTCACCGTCCATGCATGTCGGCGCTCTTTACAGAGTTAGCCCACATGCAGGGACTAGCTGTAACAGCCGGTAAATAGCAGCATTGGGAATCACGTGATCGGAGCACCGTTGCTATAGTAACCCGTCTGTCAGCGTTGACGTCACCGCTTACAGCCAGCAGCCTCTGATCACTCATGGAGTGAAAAGACTGCACGGGAAGCAGCAGCGTCTTCCTCCCATGCAGTGCTGTCTGATGTAGCAGAGCTGCATGGGTTGAAGGGGTAATAAACATGGAGTCTCTTAGTGTGTCTGTGTATTTATTTCTATTAAAGTATTTTTTCTCTGTGTAGTGTCTTTTTTTTAACCCTTTATTGGAGATTCTTAATGACCGGGTCAAACTTGCCTGACATTAAAAATCTCTGGCTTAATACTAGTTAGTAAAACAAAGCTAGTATCAACTCATCATTACCCAGCGAGCCACCCGTCACCAGGACAGCTGGGATAGTTGGATACAGCGCCAGATGATGGAGCTTCTATGAAAGCACCATTTTCTGGGGCGGCTGCGGACTGCAATTTGCAGCAGAGGCGACCAGAAAGCTCGAGCTAACCTGGGCTGCGGATTCCAATCCCCAGCTGCCTAGTTGAACCTGGCTGGAAAAAAAAATGGAGCGAAGCCCACGTCGGTTTTTTTTTTAATTATTTCATAAAATTCATGAAATAATTAAAAAAAGGGCTTCCCTATATTTTTAGTTCCCAGCCGGGTAAAAATAGGCAGCTGGGGGTTGGGGGCAGCCTTACCTGCTTGATGTACCTGGCTAGCATACAAAAATATGGCGAAGCCCACGTCATTTTTTTTTTTTTTTCGTTTTTTGGCAAAAAAAATAAAAAGTGCTTCCCTGGATTTTCCATTGCCAGTGAAGGTAACACCAAGCAGTGGGGGTTAGCAGCCAGTAGCTGCTTGGATTATCCTTAGCTAGCAATACAAAAAACGCTGTAGGAGCCCATATATATTTTTTTTAATTATTTATTTAAATAACTAAAAAAAAAATGGGCTTCCCTGTATTTTAATTGCCTGACATCACAGTACTGTAAAAATAAATCATTAAAAAAATGACGTAGCGCTCCACAGTATTTTTGATTCTCAGCTCAGATAAAGCATACAGCTACGGGGTGACACCCCCATCAGCCTGGCGTTACTTTGGCTGACAATCAAAATACAGGGATGCCCATTATATTTTTTTATTAAAAAAAATAGTTTAAAAAAAATGACGTGGGGTCCCCCCATTTTTGATAGCCAGCTAGGGTAAAGCAAACGTCTGTAGCCTGAAAACCACAGCTGGCAGCTTTACCGTGGTTGGTGATCCAATGTGGAGGTGACCCAAGGCTCTTTTTTATAATTATTTTATAAATAATAATAATTACAAAAAAAAGTAGGGTCCCCCCCAAATTGGATCACCAGCTAAGGTAAAGCGGACAGCTGTGGTCTGGTATTCTCAGGGTGGGAAGGTCCATAGTTATTGGCCCTTTACAGCCTAAAAATAACAGGCCGCAGGCACCCCAGAGGTGGTGCTTCACCCCAGCTCATCCCTTGCCCTGGTGTACTGGCAAACAGGGTAATAAATTGGGTTGATACTAGCTGTAAGGTCACCTGACATCAAGCCCAACAGTTTGTGATATCATGGCGTCTATCAGATACCCAACATCACAAACTGTCAGTACTAACAAAAAAATACACAAAAAAAAATTATTTGAAAAAACACTCCCCAAAACATTCCCTCTTTCACGAATTTATTGTAAGGAAAAAAAAAATGTGGTCCCACGACGACTCTAGACCGTCTTGAATGTGGGGTGACACGCTCAGGGAACGTATCCCCCATTTTCTAGGAGTGCAGACCCTCCATGTGAGGAGTGTGGGTGCAATGAATTTGCCCCCGCTCTCCCCGGGTCCACAGCCACAGAGTCCATGTCGTAACTGTTGCTATCAAAGCTGCAATGCCCTGCTCATGAGGTAAGGGCATGCCTAATCAGGAGAACTATTCTACATTTCCAAATATTGGTATTTGGTGATATTATTGCTATTCTACCTACTATATATTGGGGATCGGATCTTGGAGATGGATTACCCCTTTAAGTCCAGTTATCCAGCTGAATGAATACTAAACAACAGAGCTGGATATCTAGACATGTTTTCTTGTGGCGTATAACGGACTCTTATGTTTGGTAGTCGTTCAGCAGGGCAACTATAAAATCAAATACCTCCATTTGGAAATGTAGTATAGCTCTCCTGATCAGCTTTTTACTTACCTCATGAGCAGGGCACTGCAGTAGCTTACAGATGCATGGTTACTACCACTCACTGTGTCTGAACACAGGAAGCTGAGCTGACAGCCGCTCTGTGCATGCGGCAGCGTCTATTGTGAAGGAGGGGGCCGCGGGGGATTAACGCTGCACAGGTACCGTGGGACACCAGGAAACACCGCTGGGGTTATAGAGGGTGACCTGGCAGGGCCTGGGGAGGAGTTTTCTGTCGCATGTGTCATGGCACATGCGACAGAAATCAGAGGGGTAGGGTGAATGCTGCCGGCGCGCTGCTGTGCGCGCGGCCATCTTGGATTTCCGGGAGAGGGTCAGGGGGGGTACTTTGGCGACACCGGGGGACTGGAGGGGACCGGAGAGGAGATTTATCTCCCATCTGACATGTTTGTTCATGCCAGATTGGAGATAAATATTTTTTTACCGGCGCTGTCATGTAGTGTAGTCCGGTCACGTGAGCGGGGACTGGAAAAACCGTCCTGAATCATGATCTCCAGGGTCTCAGCTACCCCCTGAAACCCCAGAGATTTTCTGACGCTGGGGGGCGCTATTCCCTTATTTCCGCCTGCTGTTTATAAATGGCAGATCAGAATAAGGCTACATTCACATGACCGATCCTTTTTTGCGGTCCGCAAAAAAACGGTCCATTTTTTCACGGGTGCATCCGTGTGGCATCTGTTTCCGTTCCGTATACGGTCTGTATGTCATCCGCTTGTCATCCGTGTGCCTTCTGTTTTTTTGCATACTGCAAAAAAACTGAAGGAGGGAAAATACATACATTTACCCAGGATCCATTGCTTCAACCTACATGAGGCGGTCACATGTTCACTCCAGTGCCATTTTCTACGGTTTTTCACAGCGTAGAGCACTGTGCTGATTTTCCTGTGCTTGTACACTTCATATCAGTCTTTTCTGTCATAATGGCAGATGGACACATAATGTCCCACTCTCCTGCATTTTGTAATTTTGCACCCTTTGGTGCCTTTCATGTGGCACTAAGGGGTGCTTAGCCTTGTATTTTTTCACGCTCCCCGGTCCCCGTGCTGCGTTCCCCGGTCCCTGTGCTGCGCTCCCCGGTCCCTGTGCTGCGCTCCCCGGTCCCCGTGCTGCACTCCTCGGTTACCGTAGCACACTCCCCGGTTCCCGACGGCGCGCTCCGCTCACCACTCCCACTCCCGGTCCTCCTGCTCCCTCTCCCTCGCCGGTATCCTCCAGGCGTTCCCGCTCCAGGCGCCCCTTTGCATCGCAGGACACTCTGCCCGGTACTCCTGCTTCCTCGGCGCCGCTTCCTTCCCTGGTTTCAGGCACTCAGGCCTCATGCATGCACGTTAGGGCGCGCGGTCATTGACCCTTTCTTAAAGGGCCAGCATCCAGAAACAGAATATTGGCTTGCAGGTACAGGGTATAAGAGGATTCTTCTTCCAGGTGGGCGGGGCCTGTTCTACGTGTTTGGTAGGCTAGGAGTTCAGGTCCCCCTTTGCCTTATTCTGTATTAACACTTAACACTTGTCTGTCTCGCAGAGCCCGTCCTGCCACGCCATCCGGTCCTAACCACGACTGCTGCGTAATTCCTGTTGGGGGTTGTCGGCTGAGGACTCCACCATCTTCTTCAGTCCTTACCCGGCTCCAATCCCCAACGCCACATGGTGACCTCCATCCTCTCGTCCAGCTGGACCCGGTTCCACCTGTCATCTCCACCCGACACCGAAACCAGAGCCTTGTTGTTGGGACTACCATCTGGACCCTTGTGACCTCAGGGACATCTTCCTTCCTCCTACCGTAACGGACTGTTCCCACACAGCTAGTGCTTCAGCTACCGTGCATCAAGGCCCTCTGATGGGGTGACCGGACAGTCCCTGTATAGGGGTTAGCTCCGGGTTGCTCCGCTGGAGGATTCCGGTGCATGGCCCAGCGTTTCCACCACCAGGACCTTACAGTATTTAGCAAAAAAAATAAATAAATTTAAACAAAAAATGACGTGGGGTTCCCCATATTTTTTATAGCCAGCTAGGGTAAAGCAGATGGATGCAGCCTGCAGACCACAGCTGGAAGCTTCACCTTGGCTGGTAATCCAAAACTGAGGGCACCCCACGCTGTTATTTTAAATTAAATAAATAATTTTAAAAAAAAAACACGTGGGGGTCCCCCCAAAATTGGATCACCAGCCAAGGTAAAGCGGACAGCTGGGGTCTGATATTCTCAGACTAGGGAGGTCCATGGTTATTGGACTCTCCCAGCCTAAAAATAGCAGGCCGCCGCCGCCCCAGAAGTGGCGCATCCATTAGATGTGCCAATCCTGGTACTTCGCTCCAGCTCATCCTGTTGACCTCGTGTGGTGGCAAACGGGGTAATATATGAGGTTAATACCAGATGTGTAATGTCACCTGGCATCAAGCCCTGGGGTTCGTGATGTCAGGCGTCTATTAGATACCCGACATCACCAACCCAGTCAGTAATAAAAAAAATAGACGACAAACACATTTTTATTTGAAAATACACTCCCCAAAACATTCCCTCTTTCACCAATTTATTAGAAAGAAAAACAAATCCAGGTCTGGTGTAATCCAAGGGGTTCCTATGACGATCCATACCATAGTCAATGTCCTAGTCAATGAAGAACAGAATGTTCCATATTGACTGGGAGAGCAATGCAGTGACCTAAGCTAAGATCAATAGGTCAGCCCAGGTCACTGCAGGGCATGACAAGTGCTGCTGTCAGGAGGATAGCGAGGTGCATTACCTGCGTGATCGCTGCACTCCTGATAGCAGAGCTGTCACTGAGTTCAATGTACGCCGTCTTCACAAACCAACTATCGCTTGAGCCTGTGACATCACCGCTAGTGACAGTCTTGGATCGGCAGCGAGAGGAGATGTGATAAGCGGTGGCCATGGAGGACAGTGACAGCGCTGACGTTGGGAGGGCAGGACTTCATCACCGCAGGTAAGGCTATGTTCACATTTCCGTTTTTTTCATCAGTCACATGCATTGCTTGACGCTTGTGACTGATGCGTTGTACAACGGATGACAAGAATAGAATTCATTGGGGGAGGAAGAATCATGTGTTCCTCCTCCCGTGTGACATGCACTTTTGCTTTGTAACATATGTGTGGCAGCTTCTCTCTGCCTGTACATTCACTGCTAAGCAAAATCAAAAGTAAACAGTAGAAAAAAACCACAAAAAAACAGCACACTCACCTCTGTGCAGACTCGGGACACGGGACACGTCCGATTACTCCAGAGCCTCCCGATAATCAGCTGATGCAGTCACCTGAAGGCATCAGCTGATCGTTTAAGTCCAGTATTGAAAAGCCAGCTTTTTACCACCCAGCCGGTTTAAATAATCATCTGATGTGGTCGGGTGACCACATCAGCTGATTACCAGTGGGTCCTGGAGCGATCAGACGGGAGTTTGCACAGAGATGTATAGTTTCTTTCTACTGATGCATCAGCTGATTGTATAAACGGCTTTTAAACAATCTGCTGATATGTCTTGTGATTCAAGTCCTTCAAAATGACACATCTTTTGACTGCTTTGCCTTTGGGCAAACTGTTCAGATGATATTGGATCTGGATTGGACTTCACGAGACCTTCGACCCAGGACTACGGCGGAGGGAAGGTGTTCTTTAGTTCAATAAGATGGAGTCACTATTTGTGTTGTGTTTTATTTCTAATAAAAATATTTTTCTGTGTTGTGTTTTTCTTATCTTTACTAGAAATTCATGGTGGCCATGTCTAATATTGGCATGACACCATGAATTTTGGGCTTAGGGCCAGCTGATAATACAAAGCTAGCCATAACCCCATTATTACCCAGCGAGCCACTCAACACCAGGGCCGCTGGAAGAGCCTGGTAAAGCACCTGGAATTGGCACTTCTTATCAATGCACCATTTTCCGGGATGGCTGCGGGCTGCTAATATTTAGCATGGGGGGCCCTAAAACAATGGGCCTTCACCCGACTGAGAATACCAGCACTCAGCTGCCTAGTTTTACCTTGGCTGGCAATTAAAAATAGGGCGGAGCCCATGCATTTTTTTTTGGCAGCCAAGGGAAAATTAGGCAGCTGAGGGTGGCATTTTGCAGCTGTCAGCTTTCATCAGGCTGGTGCAAAGCCCCACATCGTTTTTGTTTTTTTAATTTTTTCATGAAATTCATGAAATAATTAAAAACTAGGGCTTCCCTATATTTTTGGTTCCCAGCTGGGTACAAATAGGTAGCTGGGGGTTGGGGGCAGCCCGTACCTGCCTTCTGTACCTGGCTAGCATACAAAAATATAGGGAAGCCCACATCATTTTTTTTTTTTAGTTCATTAAAAAATAAAAAAAAACAACCCCAAACACATAACCCTAACCATCATGGTGAAAAAAATAATATGCGTTGGCTCCTGCTGCATTTTCTATTGCTAGCTAAGGGTAACCCAAGCAGCTACTGGCTGCTAACTCCCACTGCTTAGTGTTACCTTCACTGGCAATGGAAAATCCAGGTAAGCCCTTTTCTAAAAATAATTTTTGCCCAACAACTAAAAAAAAAATTACTTGGGCTTCATCATATTTTTGCATGCTAGCCAGGTACAGCACACAGGTATGGGCTGCCCCCAATCCTCAGCTGCCTATTTGTACCTGGCTGGGAACCAGATATATAAGGAAGCCCTTTTTTTAATTATTTCATGAATTTCATGAAATAATTAAAAAAAAAAGAAAAACTATGTGGCCTTCACCCAATTTTTGTGTCCAGCCAGGTACAACTAGACAGCTGGGGAGTGAAATCCGCAGCGCAGGGTGGTCTAAGCTCTCTGGGCCCCCCCGCTGTAAATTGCAGTCCACAGCTGCCTCAGAAAATGGCGCTTTCATAGAAGCGCCATCTTCTGGTGCTGTATCCAACTCTTCAGCGGCCATGGTTCCGGGTGGCACGTTGGGTAATAAGGGGTTGATACTACTTTTGTTTTACCAGCTGGTATAAAGCCTGAGATTCTTAATGTCAGGCCAAGTTTGGCCCGGCAATTAAGAATCTCCAATAAAGGGTTAAAAAAAGACATCACTCAGAGAAAAAGACTTTATTAGCTTTCTCATGAGCCAGATCAGACACCCCATACTTTGCACTGACGAGGTGACCCCGAAACACCGTGTCTGCAAATTGGGATTCTCCTTTACTGGAAAGACAATTTGAATATTTCCAAGAGGGGCGTGGCAGCTATAAGTCCCCTTACTGGCAGCCAGACTGGCTTGCAAAGTCTCCTTAAGGAGAATAGTGTTCCCCCGTGGTCCCCACATAGCTTTCTCATGAGCCAGATCAGACACCCAATACTTTGCACTGACAAGGGGCAAGCACCCCGAAACACCGTGTCTGCAAATTGGGATTCTGATCTGGCATATATCCTGAGTCATATTGCAAAGGATTGTTAAAAATCCACTTGTGACTTTTAGGATCGCTACTTCCAATAGGTGGCGCTGCACTAGAGTTTGTCTCCTTTACTGGAGAGACAATTTAGAAATAAATACACAGACACACTTAGGGACTCCATCTTTATTACTCCCTTTCACCCCTCCACGATCCTGGTCTTTTGAATTCTGTCTACATTAACGCATCCAGAATTGCTATATCACAAATCATGGGTAGAAGAACGCAGCAGGGGGTAGCTGACCCCGCGGGTTGGTAAGCGGTGACGTCACCGCTGCTACCATTGCAATACTAACCTAATGAGCGAGTTGCTATAGTAGTGGTGATCTCCGATCACCTGATTCCCAAGGCCGCTATTCACCAGTGACCAGCACCTCTGGTAAACATGAAGTTAACTCCTGCGGCTCCTGTAGAATCCGATGAATAGCGGCGCCGGAAATCAGGTGATCAGAGATCATCATTGCTAAAGTAACCCGCTTGTTAGGTTACTATGACAATGGTGGCAGCAGTAATGTCACGTCACCTAGTCCCTACCCTACCTAAGTCACACAGTAAATCTGTCCCTAGCTCAGCAGCACCTCCCCCTACACCAGCTGACTGTGGATCAGAGTTGAGCACAGCGCCGTCAGGTGTCATATAGAACTGATGATGCTGTGCTGCCAGGAAATCACTGTAATGCCACAAACAACATGGCTGTGTCATTACAGTGTGCAGCAGCCAATTCCTGCATGTGGGCTTACTCTGTAAAGAGCTCCAACATGCAGGGACGGGAAGCCAAGCATGTGCCCGAGTATCTCGCTTGTACTCGGAGCTTGCCGAGTAGACTGAGTACTGAGATGCTCGGGTAAGCACCGAGTAGTGGCGAGTATGCTCGCCCATCCCTAATAAGCATCAGTACTACAAAGACCCAATGACTACCGGATAATTTTCTGGGAGGTCAGTAGCTCTCTTTAGTATGGCTGCTAATAAATCTATGAGGAATCAGTAAAGAGGAGTAATAAGTAAATGGGGGAGAGACTAGCATTTTTCTTGTCTCTCTAAATGTGGGGGAGGCACACACTAGAGAAGCAGCACATATGATAGGGATGACGTCTGCTCTACACTGAGTGACTACTGTGCAGCATAATACTTCTGTCTGAAGAAACATTGATGCAGCTCATTTCTAGTTATCACTATGCCCCTTTTTCTAAGTTGTGCATAGTTAATGAAGCACCCTGTACACTTTAAATAGAAATTGGCCAAATGATGGTTCAGTTGGCATCCATCTTGATGATCTCCCTCACACACTCATTCTGCCTTCCTGCCAACAATGAGTGCTAGCCGATAGAGAGTGAATCCTGAAAGTGGAAAAACAATTTAATAGAAATGTAGTGCAGTCTTTAGTAAAAGTTATACTACATTAACAAACAAAACAAGGTTTCTGGCTCTTATATTTAAAGGTTTGTCCCCTACTAAGACATTTTTTGTCCAAGGCAGTGTAAGAAGTCACATAAAGAAGCCATATAGACTTTTCCTGCTTTCTCAAGTAAAAAAAATGTTTAAAAATTATCCTGCTTAAGGTTTTGTGATTAATCACATTGTTCTGCCATTGCCTGTAAGTCATTGAAAATTACTAAAAATTCCTGCAAGGTAGGTCAACTAAGAATTCACACAGTGGTGGACATACTGCCGGTGCAGCTGGTGCAGTCGCACAGGGGCCCGGAGGTTCAGGGGGCCCTTGCTGGATGGTCAGGAAATGAGGGCAATCTGACCTGTTGTCCGGATCTCAAGGCTCTGGGGGGCCACTGGCTAGAGTGCCCTCGTCATATCAGCGCGCCGAGCAGGGAGTGATCCTGTAGCTCTGCACAGTGACAGTGGTGGAATGCAGTATTCTGTCTTCTGCTTCCTGCCTAGCACTTTCTCTGTGACACAAGCACGTGTCCTGATGACATTACCATGCCACACTCTCCTCACTCATTTGAAAAGTTCCCGTCAGGAGAAGCAGTGGCACGGCGAGGGCTTGTACAAGAGATGAAGCAATGCAGCAGGCGCTCATACAGGAGAACCAGCGGCTCAGTGGGGGCCCATTCAGTAGAAGCAGCAGTGCAGCGGGGGCCCGTACGGAGAGGTGAGGGTGACTTTTTTAAGTAGACTGAGGAGAGCACAATAAGGAGGGGGAGAATTGGGATCAGTGTAAGGGATGGAAAAGGGGTATCAGTGCCTTATGATGCACGAGGGGGGATGGGACATTATATGTGCATATAAAGGCAATCTGTCAGGTCCACCTGTGCCCTCCAGCAGCATTCATATAAATATGTAAAAATTCCCTGCATAACCAGCCCTGTGTCCCGTTATTGGCTAAAATGAATGTTTAAAGGAAGCCTGTCACCAGATTTGTTCCCTATAAACTGCAGCCACCACCAGTGAGCCTTTATATACGGTTTTCCAGAACACTGAAAAAAGAGCCCAGGTCACTCTGTATCTCTGCCCCAATTAGCACAGTGACAGCGCAGTTTATAAATGTTTTTTTTAAATATTCATTTTTAGTTTAATAATTTAGTAATATTACACAGTGCTGGATAGGCAGGGAACTTTGACATACAGATGTGAACGCTGCTAGGTTGGAGGGCATGGGGGACCTGACAGGTTCCCTTTTGAAATTTATTGGATGGTGGGAGATGATGCTAAGTTCCTCATAACTTCCTCTACACAATGCATTATATGGCCTCATAGCCTCCTTCCCACCCCACAATACATTATATGGCCCACAGATTGTCCACCTCACTGTACAAGCTATATAGCTCTCATAGCATTCTCCCCCACCCCACAATTCATTATATGGCCCTCATAGTGTTCTTTACACCCTGCAAATTATATGGCCCTCATTGCATCCTCCCTTACCCCAAAATTCATTATATGGCCCTCATAGTGTCCTCATGACCACACAATTCCTTATATGGCCCTAATAACCACCTCTCACCCCACAATTCATTGTATGGCCCTCATAGTGTCCTCCACAATCCACAATTCATGATATGGCCCTGACAACCTCCTTCCCATTTCACAATTCATTATATGGCCCTCATAGTATCCTCCCCACCCCACAATTGATGAGATGGCCCTGATAACCTTGCAGAGCAATACCGCAGAAGAAATGCTACTATAGGCCTCCTGTATCCGTGATTTCAAATGCCCCACATCCTGGATAGTGGATCTGCAGTATTGCTCTTAGTGTGTCAAGAGTGGAAGAACAGAAGCGCGTTGACAATTTAACACAATTGGCAGCACTTTGAGCACATCCTTTAGTGGGTTACTGTCATTGCTCCATATCACAGTCTTGTCAGTAACTCGATAATGAATAAAGCTACGTTACAAATGAGCACACCATTGTTTTTTTTTGTGCAATTCTCTATGGGTTTGTTGTGTCACAAGACCCCCTTACCATTGAAAAAAGTAAAGTTGAATTCAAAATGGCAGCTTTGCAGATGGCCGCCATGGCGTCACTTGGCCTTGAATGTTTCCCCCCCCCATGTACTAATATGCCACAAGCGGTAAGATAATATCAGCAACCACTTCCATTTTATCGGGGTGTATCCATATATATATATATATATATATATATATATATATATATATATATATATATATATATATATGTCTATCTGCAGCTTTGTTGCCCTAAAAGAAGAAGGGGGCTCTGGCACAATTTCTTGCCCGGGGCCCCAAGCTGTCAGTGTCTGCCCCTGAATTCACATGTTGCTTGTACAGATGCTGTGACATGTGCAGGCATAGATTTCATCATGTTGCAATTTTGCAAATCAGCTGATGGCTCAGTCAACCTAATGGACATTCTTCACCACATAACAACAGTTGGAGTAAGCACATACTCTTCTGACAATGACCACCATCTTGTTACAGTGGTTATATTATCAGAATTGGATTAGTAAAATAAATCCAAATGATACATACCTTATAAAGCACCAGATATCCTCCCCGAGTGTTGGCTTCTGTACAAAATCAAACTCAGTCTTTTATAATATGACAATCATTAAAATAAATTAATGCCCATATGCTCTTCCAAAGCTGGGAACTGTGTTAATTTTTCTCAATGCCATTTAAAAGTGATGAGAGTGAATACCAAAAGACATTGAAAAACAGTATAATCATTGCAATTTAAAGTTATCTAGGCAGAGATATGGCAAAGTCATTGTGCGGCATGTTAATAATTGATGTCTACCAATTCTCTGGGAAGTATATTGTGCATTTTCATTGTGTTCATTTATCTGTGTTTTCAGGCACCAATAAAATCAATTTGCATATTTCGATAAATGAGATGACTTACTCAAAAATGCCCTAGAAGATTTATTTGAAACTGAAACTTATCATTTCTGGTCCCACATGTTTACAATAAAAATATATCTTTGCCTAAACTTATTTAAAAGTTTAACTGAAAATAGTTTTTGATTTTGACCATAATTGGTTTTTACAAAGTATTTGCCATTAAATAAGAAAATATACATGTACGGCAAAATGTAGAAAGATAGAGGAAATAGAGTAGAAAAAAAGACCAAGAGACTAACTTCTACATCTAGCTACATTTTAGATGATTGGACTAATGCTCTTTAAACAAGTTTTAGAGCCTATTTGACTGAAAAAAATAGTCAATTCTCTGGGTAATAATGCCCTTAGGTAAAAATATGTTAGGCGATTTGTGTCCTTTCTTGTCAAATTATAGAGGTTTGAAGCAAATAGTTTTTTTTTACAAAGGAAGTGAAAGGAATATCTAGTGCCATCAATTTGGAAATATGTCAATATTAATTAACCCTTTGGTAATAACAAAAATACCATTACATCCAAGTCAAGGTCCACGTGTGGACATGGCTCAGCAAGAGTTAAATAGCAGCAAATTGCATTAGCTCTAATCACTGCTGCTAAGTCATTTAGATGCCACTGTTAATCACTGACAGCAGCATTCAGATGGCTGTGAAGAACGTTCGCGAATATTCGTGTTTGCATTGGTTAGCATGGCAGTCAGGTACCTACTGAAGGCCCCGTGAAACTCCTGGGAAGGCCTGCACTACATACTGCAGAACTGTTGCTTCACGGCAGTACATTCAAAGGATTAAACAATTACAGGCTTGGGTCTCCCAAAGGTGATTCCAAAAAATGTTTTAAAAAATATAAAAGATTTATAAAAAAAGTTTATATCACTCATCTTTTCATCAGTTAAAAAACACTAAAAAAAATCCTATTTCATATCTCTGCAAGAAGGAAAAAGCCAGTGACATGGCAAAATGCACTTTAGAGACAAGACACAAGATAAGAGTCAGGGATGGAATGATAAGGTACACATAGCATCTGACAGCAAAAGCACGACTGTGAGATACACAACTGTCACATTACTGCAATGTACAGTACCTGTTAAACGTTGATCAGACATTGCACACCAACATTGTGTCCACTTATTTGATACACTTTAGCACCATGTGATACCCACCTTCAGTGCCCACATTTACAGAGTGGGCATGGTGACATTGCTCACATTCTGAGAATTTTACCCCCACTTCACTCTGCCGAATCAACCAATGAGGGCATATTGTTATTTGACTCTTAACCCTAAACGGGTTCCTTTCACAATTGTGGCTCTACGTTCAGGCAATTAAGGGCTTTATGCTTATAAGTTATTGATCCTTTTATTAAGCAATCAGTTTATGAGGGCACTTTGGCTATTTTACCAGGATACAATGCACATTGTTTATTGTTTGGGGTTTTTTTTGGTGGACCAAGACCTAAATTTAGGGTCAGCACGTGATTATGGTCCACTATTATTTCAAGGTTTAATAAACAACATTTTAATCATGTAGGTTTTTATATTTCCATAATGAATTAATAAATCTATATTTTATAATTATTCACTCACCTTTCCCTCTTTCTCTTCCCTACTTACTGTACGATTTTTCGGTGGTGCACACCAGCATGTAAAATAAATTAACTAGTAATTTTGTTATAACACTTGTAACACTGAAATTCATGGAAAAAGTTAGCTCACCTTTAGGCTGGAGTTACGCTAGCGTATGGCATCCGATGCGAGAACATCGGATGCGATATGCTAATGACCCCCGGCTCAGGCTCTGCTACGAGCATGAGTTGAGTGTCATGCAACTGTGACCCGATCTTGTAATCGGATGACAGCTGCAAAGCTGAGGGCGGGCGCTGCAGAGGAGAGGGAGGGGTTAATCCCCCCATCTCCTCCATTGTTAGACTGTGCGTATATCGCACTGCACTGGGATAACATCCGAGTGCAGTCCGTTGTTTCTCTCGCACCCATAAACTTGAATAGGTGCAAGTGATATGGCTCTCGCAGAAAATCGCAGCATGTTGCAACTTTTCTCACATCCAAAATCTGGATGCAAGAAAGGCTGACCAACTGCTCTCCCTCATTGACTAGCATTGGTCAGAGTGCAATGCGAGATTTTCTCGCATTGCACTTGTCTGTTTTTAATGCTCGTGTGAGCGTACCCTTAAGCAAAGAAATGCACAGACCTCATTGTGCCATGAGAAAGTCCAATAAGAAAATGATTGTCCAGAGAAAAATTCTTCTGACACATTTTGACTAAGGTGTTGTAGTCATTGCAAATATTTGCAATGACTAGGGAATTGTAGCTGATACGCATCTGCCCTGATTTTATGTGAGGAGTTGCGATTTCTACACTTTTATGTTTTGCCTTTGGAATTAATAAAGAGGTTTTTCAGAAGATTTTTGCTCTGGACAATCCTTATTTTTCTCGTATCTCTGCATCCATAAAAATTCAATCTACTACGTTGGCTTCAAAAAGTATTGATACCCTGTAAACTTTTCCAAATTTTCTCATGTTATGCTTACAAACTTAAATGTATTTTTGGGAATTTTATGTGATATGCCAAAACTAAGAAGCAAGAATTTGTGAAGTGTTAAGTAAATGATATTTGGTTTTCAATTTTTTTTTTATTATTTAAATGTGAAAATGGTGATGTGAATTTGTATTCAACTCCCTGTAGCTTGATACCCCTTAAAAATCCTGAGTGATTAATTGCCTCCAGAAGTCAACTAATTAGTTAATGGAGTCAACCTGTGTGTAATTTATTCTCAGTATAACTACAGAAGTTCTGTGAAAGCCGCAGAGGCATGTTTAAGAAGATTAGGGATCAAACAGCAACATAAAAAATAAGGAACACACCAGACAGGTGAGGCATAAAGTTGTATAGAGGAGTAAAGCAGGGTAAGATTACAATAAAATCAGCCCAAGTCCTAAAAATCTCACAGAGCACTGCTTAATCTATACAGTAATGGAAAGAAAAAAAAACAGTATGGCACAATTTCAAGATTTACATTTTTTAAAATATTTAAAAAACCATGCATCATTTCCTCTTTATGCAAAAAACATTTGCTACTTTGTGTTGTTGTATGAGATAAAATCCCTATAAAATACATTTAAGTTTTGTAGGCGTAACGTGAAACAAAGTTCATGGTCTATGAGTCCTTTTTAAAGGCACTGTAAACTATAGATTTAATTAACACTAGAGATTTTCAAACCGAACACCAACTAAAAAACACAAGGCTCGGGTTTTGGGGTTTGGATGCTTTATGTGTGATTTTAACTTGGGCGAGCACCGCTCTGATCAGGTATGCTTTGTGCTCAGCCCTATGCGAGCTGCATGCAGTGATTGAATGGCGCACACTGGGGGTAACAGCATAATCAGATGTAGTGTGCTACAAAAAAAAATTGAAAAAGTCCCCCCACCCTCCCTCGGAAGTGATCTGCTTATGGCAGGCTCTATGTGAGCGGAGACTCAAACTGCCAATCAGTGTTTCCGAACCTCATCGTGCAAGGTACGGTCACAAAGCGGTTCGGTTCATTTGCAGCGTGCGAACCGAACCTCCATAGGTTTGGTCATCTCTAATTAACACCTGAACTATGAAAAAGGAAAATAAATATATGCCAGAATTAAGTGTTGTTTGCAATAAAGAGGTCAACAACTTTTAAGTATCCAAAATCATATCAATGAAATCTACAACTTGGCATATAAAAAACAGAAGGTCCGATAAAAAAAATAGTTTGGGGTTTTTTAATATGGCAACAAGAGCCATTTGAATCATTCAATAAATGACTTAAAAAAACCCAAAAAACAACAAAAATGCCCATATTTTCTGTACGTTGTATGGTAAAATAAATGTGATTCAAAACTACAAATTTTGACATAAAAACCAATCTCTCATACAGATATGTCTTGGAAAGGTGGAAGCTAGGGTTGAAAAAAAGAGCATGCAAAAATTAAATATTATCTGGCCCTTAAGGGGTTAAAGAGCTTTGCAAATTGACTATCATCACATAAAATGACTACAGCCAAACCAGAATTTCTATTTCAATACAGCCGCATTCTTACACCTCACTAAAGGATATAAAGCCTCACCATAATCTCAGCCTAAAACTGTTTCTGACAATAAATTCACTTTTGAAAACTCCTAAATGTAACCTGTCAGCTCCTCAACCCTCCCTAAATCATCATAACTGTTATTTAGCCTTTTTTGGATTATAAGTCCTTCATTTACCTTCATTTTCCATCATTTTCTTTCAAAATCTGAAAATTCAAGTTATATGTCATGATTTCAAATTAGTCAGTACTAATTTGTGTAACACCGTCATTCCCTGCAGTCTCCAGGAGGGACGCCAACGTACTCAACTGTAAGACCACAGTTCCCTGCACTAGTTGTCTTACTCACCACACAGCTCCTTCACTCTGCTGTTCCTTTTACTCCTATTTCCACCGCAGACGTAATCTCTCAGGCCCTGCGCTCTCCACATGGGTTCCATACCTGTGCGTTTAGATCGTACATGCTCGTGCTCCCAGCTTCTTAAAGGAGCAATATGTGCACACCTGATGTGTTCCCAGCCTAGTGCTTGGAAGTACCAGATAAGTCCGACAGTTAGTGCTCTGCAACATTAGTCCTCAGTAGCCTGTGTGCCTCATGGCTACTAGCTCGTCTGGTCTCTGGATCCTGCTTTAGATTTGATCCTTGCCCATATGCCCAATCTGTTCCTGATTCAGTAAATGAACACATTCTGAGTGCCTAAATTTGCTCCAGTGTCCTGGTCCCTTCCTGTTTCCCTGATTCTTTTCCTGATTCCAGCCTTGATCCTATTCCTTGCTCCTGGTTCAAGTCTGATTTCCTGATCCTGTTCCTGGTAACCAGTTCCAGCTTGAGTTTCTGTTTCCATTTCTGTTGCCCAGTATCAGCTAGTGTTCCTGTATCCATTTCTTTGTCCCAGTACCAGCCTGTGTTCCTGTATCTGTTCCTGTGTCCTTGTACCAACCTGAGTTACTTATTTGTTCCTGTGTCTCTGTACCCGCCTATGGTCCTGTATCTATACCAATATCCTAGTAGCAGCCTGTGTTTCTGTATACATTCCTATGTCATGGTTAGAGTTGAGCGCGGTTCTAGGTTCGTGGTTCTCCAGTTCACGGCTCGAGTGATTTTGGGGGCTGTTCTAGATTGAACTAGAACTCGAGCTCTTTTGCAAAAGCTCGATAGTTCTAGATACGTTCGAGAACGGTTCTAGCAGCAAAAAAACAGCTAATTCCTAGCTGGCTTTCCGCTGTAATAGTGTAAGTCACTCTGTGACTCACACTATTATGACATTTCAGTGTATAGTGTGCGGGAACAGCGCATTCAGATCACTGCTGTATGGATAATGGCGATCGACATTTTTTTTTTTTTCCTTGTCTTCCTTCCCTAAGTGCGCGCGTCTAGTGGGGAGGGCCAGCATGTCAGCCAATCCCAGACACACACAGCTAAGTGGACTTTTAGCCAGAGAAGCAACGGCATGTGTGATAAGATGTCCATGTCACATGTCCCTGGATTATAAAAACGAGTATCTGCCCATCCGGACGTCATTATCTCTTCTGCATCCTTGGTGTCAGACATCACCGGCGCAGCTCCGTCCTTTGTCCTATCGCCGATACTGCTGTATGCGCTTCATAAACAGTGCTGGACAGCTTAGGGATAGCACTTTCTATCAGCCCTTTTAAGGGCTCATACGGGCAGGGTCAGAGCCATAGGTGACAGGTCCTGAAAACAGAGTTTAAAAGCTACACAAGATGACAGCGTCTGTGTAGCTAAGGTCAGGGATTTCCTCGCTGCATTTCCCAATTAGGAGGGATAGAAAGGCAGGCTTCCTTTCCTCTACCCAGACCCACAACCCTGCCACTGTACCCTCCTGCCCTTTGCACACTCCAACTCATTGTTACTAAGCCATTATACTAGCAAACACTCAGTGAACTTAGTGGCATCCTAAACGTGGCTATTGGACTTGTGTATAGTCCCACTAGTGCAAAGATATTTGCAACACCTCTGCCTGCATTGCACACTCAAACTCATTATAACTAAGCCATTATACTAGCAAACACTGAGTGAACCTAGTGGCATCCTAAACGTGGCTATTGGACTTCTGTATAGTCCCAGTAGTGCACAGATATTTGCAGCACGTCTGCCTGCATTGCACACTCCAACTCATTATAACTAAGCCATTATACTAGCAAACACTGAGTGAACTTAGTGTCATCCTAAATGTGGCTATTGGACTTCTGTATAGTCCCAGTAGAGCACAGATATTTGCAGCACGTCTGCCTGCATTGCACACTCAAACTCATTATAACTAAGCCATTATACTAGCAAACACTGAGTGTACCTAGTGGCATCCTAAACGTGGCTATTGGACTTCTGTATAGTCCCACTAGTGCACATATATTTGTAGCACCTCTGCCTGCATTGCACACTCAAACTCATTATAACTAAGCCATTATACTAGCAAACACTGAATGTACCTTGTGTCATCCTAAACGTGGCTATTGGACTTCTGTATAGTCCCAGTAGTGCACAGATATTTGCAGCACGTCTGCCTGCATTGCACACTCAAACTGATAGTTACTAAGCCATTATACTAGCAAACACTGAGTGAACCTAGTGGCATCCTAAACGTGGCTATTGGACTTCTGTATAGTCCCAGTAGTGCACAGATATTTGCAGCACCTCTGCCTGCATTGCACACTCCAACTCATTATAACTAAGCCATTATACTAGCAAACACTCAGTGTACCTAGTGGCATCCTAAACATGGCTATTGGACTTCTGTATAGTCCCACTAGTGCACATATATTTGTAGCACGTCTGCCTGCATTGCACACTCAAACTCATTATAACTAAGCCATTATACTAGCAAACACTGAGTGAACTTAGTGTCATCCTAAACGTGGCTATTGGACTTCTGTATAGTCCCAGTAGTGCACAGATATTTGCAGTACGTCTGCCTGCATTGCACACTCAAACTCATTATAACTAAGCCATTATACTAGCAAACACTGAGTGTACCTAGTGTCATCCTAAACGTGGCTATTGGACTTCTGTATAGTCCCACTAGTGCACATATATTTGTAGCACGTCTGCCTGCATTGCACACTCCAACTCATTATAACTAAGCCATTATACTAGCAAACACTTAGTGAACTTAGTGTCATCCTAAACGTGGCTATTGGACTTCTGTATAGTCCCACTAGTGCTCAGATATTTGCAGCACGTCTGCCTCCATTGCACATTCCAACTCATTATAACTAAGCCATTATACTAGCAAACACTGAGTGAACTTAGTGGCATCCTAAACGTGGCTATTGGACTTCTGTATAGTCCCACCAGTGCAAAGATATTTGCAGCACCTCTGCCTGCATTGCACACTCCAACTCATTATAACTAAGCCATTATACTAGCAAACACTGAGTGAACTTAGTGGCATCCTAAACGTGGCTATTGGACTTCTGTATAGTCCCAGTAGTGCACAGATATTTGCAGCACGTCTGCCTGCATTGCACACTCCAACTCATTATAACTAAGCCATTATACTAGCAAACACTGAGTGAACTTAGTGTCATCCTAAACGTGGCTATTGGACTTCTGTATAGTCCCAGTAGTGCAAAGATATTTGCAGCACGTCTGCCTGCATTGCACACTCAAACTCATTATAACTAAGCCATTATACTAGCAAACACTGAGTGTACCTAGTGTCATCCTAAACGTGGCTATTGGACTTCTGTATAGTCCCACTAGTGCACATATATTTGTAGCACGTCTGCCTGCATTGCACACTCCAACTCATTATAACTAAGCCATTATACTAGCAAACACTGAGTGAACTTTGTGGCATCCTAAACGTGGCTTTTGGACTTCTGTATAGTCCCAGTAGTGCACAGATATTTGCAGCACGTCTGCCTGCATTGCACACTCAAACGCATTATAACTAAGCCATTATACTAGCAAACACTGAGTGTACCTAGTGGCATCCTAAACGTGGCTATTGGACTTTTGTATAGTCCCAGTAGTGCACAGATATTTGCAGCACCTCTGCCTGCATTGCACACTCAAACTCATTATAACTAAGCCATTATACTAGCAAACACTGAATGTACCTTGTGTCATCCTAAACGTGGCTATTGGACTTCTGTATAGTCCCAGTAGTGCACAGATATTTGCAGCACATCTGCCTGCATTGCACACTCAAACGCATTATAACTAAGCCATTATACTAGCAAACACTGAGTGTACCTAGTGGCATCCTAAACGTGGCTATTGGACTTTTGTATAGTCCCAGTAGTGCACAGATATTTGCAGCACCTCTGCCTGCATTGCACACTCAAACTCATTATAACTAAGCCATTATACTAGCAAACACTGAATGTACCTTGTGTCATCCTAAACGTGGCTATTGGACTTCTGTATAGTCCCAGTAGTGCACAGATATTTGCAGCACCTCTGCCTGCATTGCACACTCAAACTGATAGTTACTAAGCCATTATACTAGCAAACACTGAGTGAACCTAGTGGCATCCTAAACGTGGCTATTGGACTTCTGTATAGTCCCACTAGTGCAAAGATATTTGCAGCACGTCTGCCTGCATTGCACACTCCAACTCATTATAACTAAGCCATTATACTAGGAAACACTGAGTGAACTTAGTGTCATCCTAAACGTGGCTATTGGACTTCTGTATAGTCCCAGTAGTTCTCAGATATTTGCAGCACCTCTGCCTGCATTGCACACTCCAACTCATTATAACTAAGCCATTATACTAGAAAACACTGAGTGAACTTAGTGGCATCCTAAACGTGGCTATTGGACTTTTGTATAGTCCCACTAGTGCAAAGATATTTGCAGCACGTCTGCCTGCATTGCACACTCCAACTCATTATAACTAAGCCATTATACTAGCAAACACTGAGTGTACCTAGTGTCATCCTAAACGTGGCTATTGGACTTCTGTATAGTCCCACTAGTGCACATATATTTGTAGCACGTCTGCCTGCATTGCACACTCCAACTCATTATAACTAAGCCATTATACTAGCAAACACTGAGTGAACTTTGTGGCATCCTAAACGTGGCTTTTGGACTTCTGTATAGTCCCAGTAGTGCACAGATATTTGCAGCACGTCTGCCTGCATTGCACACTCAAACGCATTATAACTAAGCCATTATACTAGCAAACACTGAGTGTACCTAGTGGCATCCTAAACGTGGCTATTGGACTTTTGTATAGTCCCAGTAGTGCACAGATATTTGCAGCACCTCTGCCTGCATTGCACACTCAAACTCATTATAACTAAGCCATTATACTAGCAAACACTGAATGTACCTTGTGTCATCCTAAACGTGGCTATTGGACTTCTGTATAGTCCCAGTAGTGCACAGATATTTGCAGCACATCTGCCTGCATTGCACACTCAAACGCATTATAACTAAGCCATTATACTAGCAAACACTGAGTGTACCTAGTGGCATCCTAAACGTGGCTATTGGACTTTTGTATAGTCCCAGTAGTGCACAGATATTTGCAGCACCTCTGCCTGCATTGCACACTCAAACTCATTATAACTAAGCCATTATACTAGCAAACACTGAATGTACCTTGTGTCATCCTAAACGTGGCTATTGGACTTCTGTATAGTCCCAGTAGTGCACAGATATTTGCAGCACCTCTGCCTGCATTGCACACTCAAACTGATAGTTACTAAGCCATTATACTAGCAAACACTGAGTGAACCTAGTGGCATCCTAAACGTGGCTATTGGACTTCTGTATAATCCCACTAGTGCAAAGATATTTGCAGCACGTCTGCCTGCATTGCACACTCCAACTCATTATAACTAAGCCATTATACTAGGAAACACTGAGTGAACTTAGTGTCATCCTAAACGTGGCTATTGGACTTCTGTATAGTCCCAGTAGTTCTCAGATATTTGCAGCACCTCTGCCTGCATTGCACACTCCAACTCATTATAACTAAGCCATTATACTAGAAAACACTGAGTGAACTTAGTGGCATCCTAAACGTGGCTATTGGACTTTTGTATAGTCCCACTAGTGCAAAGATATTTGCAGCACGTCTGCCTGCATTGCACACTCCAACTCATTATAACTAAGCCATTATACTAGCAAACACTGAGTGTACCTAGTGTCATCCTAAACGTGGCTATTGGACTTCTGTATAGTCCCACTAGTGCACATATATTTGTAGCACGTCTGCCTGCATTGCACACTCCAACTCATTATAACTAAGCCATTATACTAGCAAACACTGAGTGAACTTTGTGGCATCCTAAACGTGGCTTTTGGACTTCTGTATAGTCCCAGTAGTGCACAGATATTTGCAGCACGTCTGCCTGCATTGCACACTCAAACGCATTATAACTAAGCCATTATACTAGCAAACACTGAGTGTACCTAGTGGCATCCTAAACGTGGCTATTGGACTTTTGTATAGTCCCAGTAGTGCACAGATATTTGCAGCACCTCTGCCTGCATTGCACACTCAAACTCATTATAACTAAGCCATTATACTAGCAAACACTGAATGTACCTTGTGTCATCCTAAACGTGGCTATTGGACTTCTGTATAGTCCCAGTAGTGCACAGATATTTGCAGCACATCTGCCTGCATTGCACACTCAAACGCATTATAACTAAGCCATTATACTAGCAAACACTGAGTGTACCTAGTGGCATCCTAAACGTGGCTATTGGACTTTTGTATAGTCCCAGTAGTGCACAGATATTTGCAGCACCTCTGCCTGCATTGCACACTCAAACTCATTATAATCAAGCCATTATACTAGCAAACACTGAATGTACCTTGTGTCATCCTAAACGTGGCTATTGGACTTCTGTATAGTCCCAGTAGTGCACAGATATTTGCAGCACCTCTGCCTGCATTGCACACTCAAACTGATAGTTACTAAGCCATTATACTAGCAAACACTGAGTGAACCTAGTGGCATCCTAAACGTGGCTATTGGACTTCTGTATAGTCCCACTAGTGCAAAGATATTTGCAGCACGTCTGCCTGCATTGCACACTCCAACTCATTATAACTAAGCCATTATACTAGGAAACACTGAGTGAACTTAGTGTCATCCTAAACGTGGCTATTGGACTTCTGTATAGTCCCAGTAGTTCTCAGATATTTGCAGCACCTCTGCCTGCATTGCACACTCCAACTCATTATAACTAAGCCATTATACTAGCAAACACTGAGTGAACTTAGTGGCATCCTAAACGTGGCTATTGGACTTTTGTATAGTCCCACTAGTGCAAAGATATTTGCAGCACGTCTGCCTGCATTGCACACTCCAACTCATTATAACTAAGCCATTATACTAGCAAACACTGAGTGAACTTAGTGTCATCCTAAACGTGGCTATTGGACTTCTGTATAGTCCCACTAGTGCTCAGATATTTGCAGCACGTCTGCCTGCATTGCACACTCCAACTTATTGTTACTAAGCCATTATACTAGCAATTTATGCTGCCAGTTTAAGGGCCGTAGTTGCATTGTCAGGGATATTTATTCTTTATTATTCTGCTGTTAATAAAGCTAGACCACCGCTGCAATCTACACCACCTCTCAATTTTTACTACCACATTTTCAGTGCACAATCTTGTCGCAATCAACATGAGTGGCAAAATGACAGATGCTGGTGGAAAGGGGAAGAGGCGTGCTGGAAAAGGAAACAAAGGGTTTGTCCGTGGGGAAGGTGGCAAAGCTCCATTATCATCTGCTGAAGATAGACCATCTAGCAGCAAAAGTAAGATGTCTACTACTTACCGTGGACAATTAGATGTGCTCCCTTTTTTACGGACACGAACAACAGGAACAAAGCTAGATGATGGCCAAAAAAGGAAAATGCTTGAATGGATCTCAAGTGGTCCAACAAGTGCCCTCTCAGCCACTTCAAGAACCGCATCCAAAAAACACCAGTCCTCTGAGTTGTCATCCCAATCAAACTTGCTTTCTCCCAGCTCTGAAGTCTCCATCAGCCCTGCACAGTATGGTGGAACTGAGATGGCTGAGTCTGCAGAGCTGTTCAGTCACACTATAGCCTGGGATTCAGAGGTCTGCTCCCAAGCTACAGTGAGTACAGACCAGGAAATGGTCTGCAGTGATGCCCAGAACCTTTGTGACTCTGATTCAGGCCATGAGGACCAAGTTTCTGAGCGTAATGTTGACCTTTTGTCACAAACTGTAACACCTGTGGTTATAGACAATGAGGAACATACTGATGACGATGAGACCCAGATACCAGATTAGGATGACAACTTAAATATTCGGTCAGGGCAAAAAGAGTCTCGGTCTGAGGGGGAGGGGAGTGCAAACACAACAATTGATGATGAAGTTCTAGATCCCACCTACTGTCAACCCCCAGTCAGGCACTCGAGGAGGTCAACAGAGGCGGCGGAGGAGGATGCAACCGACGACAAAGTTACCTTGCGCCTTCCTGGACAGAGTCAAAGCACTGGTAGCATGTCTACAACTGCATCATCAGCCACCACTCTGCCTCTGAGCACTAGTCGGGGGGGGGCTCAGCAGGTCGCATGCCCTCTAAGCCTTGCCTAGCCTGGTCCTTTTTTGACATAGAAAAAGATCGCCCAAATTATGTGATGTGTAAAATTTGTCGTGATTCTGTTAGTAGAGGTCAAAACCTCAGCAGTTTGACAACTTCTTCCATGAATCGTCACATGAATCAATATCATAGGTCCCGGTGGGAAGCTCACCATGCTGCAATGCGGCCTAGCGGAGCGAACCATCCACCGCCTGCCCCTTCCAGTGCATCCGCGCGCTCTTCATCTTCTAGGACTGTGGGGACAGCTGTCACACCTGGTTTTCCACGCACAACTTCCACCACTGTAACCGCAGCAGGCAGTTTGCTTGGTAGGTCGTCAGTTAGTTTGGAAGGGGAAACAAGTGAGTGTGGGTACAGCTCTCTCAGACATCGATAGCACCAACGTTGGATGAAGGCAACATCATGTCTCCGCCTGCACTTTCCTCACAAACCTGCATTTTTACAGGGACACCCTACTCAACACCGTCTACACACAGCAGCCAGATCTCTGTCCCTCAGATGTGGACAAATAAAAGGCCACTTCCTGCGACCCATGACAAAGCTAAGAGGTTGACTCTATCCCTCTGTAAGCTCTTGGCTACCGAAATGCTGCCTTTCCGCCTAGTGGACACACACAGGATTTTAGAGACCTTATGTCTGTCGCTGTGCCCCAGTACCAGATGCCTAGTCGCCACTACTTCTCTAAGAAAGCTGTGCCCGCGCTACACCAGCATGTCGCACACAACATCACCGCTTCCTTGAGAAACTGTGTGTGTGAACGGGTGCATTTCACCACCGATACTTGGACCAGTAAGTATGGACAGGGACGTTACATGTCACTGACTGGGCACTGGGTAACTATGGTGATAGATGGTGAAGGGTCTGCTGCACAAGTCTTGCCATCCCCACGACTTGTGTGTCAATCCTCTGTCTGTCCAAGTTCCGCCACTGCTTCTGCCTCCTCCACCTCATCTGGGTCCTCCACCTCCGCCCCAAGCCTGCCTGTCAGGCCACCAGCGTTCTCACTGCGCAGAAGGAATCACGCACCCCTCATTACTATGCTGGCAGCAGAGCGCAACGGCATCAGGCGGTCTTTAGCTTGACATGTCTTGGGAATAGGAGTCACACAGCTGAGGAGTTGTGGTCAGCTCTGCGGTCCGAGTTTAATAAATGGTTGTCTCCACTCAACCTGCAGCCTGGTAAGGCCGTGTGCGACAATGCTGCAAACCTGGGTGCGGCCCTTCGCCTGGGCAAGGTGACACACGTGCCTTGTATGGCTCACGTGTTGAACCTTGTTGTCCAGCAATTATTAACACACTATCCCGGCCTAGATGGCCTTCTGACCAGGGCAAGAAAACTGTCTGCTCACTTCCGCCGTTCAACCGCCGCAGCTGAGCGACTTGCATCTCTCCAGAAGTCTTTCGGCCTGCCGGTTCATCGCCTGAAATGCGATGTGGCGACACGCTGGAATTCGACTCTCCACATGTTACAGCGACTGTGGCAGCACCGCCGAGCCCTGGTGCAATACGTCATGACGTATAGCCTGGGCCAACGAGATGCAGAGGTGGGGCAGATCACCCTGATGGAGTGGTCTCAGATTAAGGACCTATGCACCCTTCTGCACAGTTTCGACATGGCGACGAATATGTTTAGCGCTGACAATGCCTTTATCAGCATGACAATTCCAGTCATTTACATGCTGGAGCACACGCTAAACACTATTCGGAGTCAGGGGGTGGGACAACAGGAAGGGGAGGAACTACAGGAGGATTCATATGCGCAAGGGACAACAACATCACCAAGGTCCAGACGTTCATCATCACCAACGCAGCAGGCATGGGACCATGGGGGACAGGGATCAACAAGGGCGCATAGTAGCAGGCGAAATGTTGAGGAAGGTGCAGGAGAACATGAAGAAATGGAGGACGAACTGTCCATGGACATGGAAGACTCAGCAGATGAGGGAGACCTTGGTCAAATTTCAGTTGAAAGAGGTTGGGGGGAGATGTCAGAGGAAGAAAGAACGGGTAGCACCTCTATGCCACAAACACAGCATGGACTTGGTCCGCATGGCTGCGCAAGACACATGAGTGCCTTCTTGTTGCACTACCTCCAACATGACCCTCGTATTGTCAAAATTAGAAGTGATGATGTCTACTGGATTGCCACACTATTAGATCCCCGGTACAAGTCCAAATTTTGTGACATAATTCCAGCCATAGAAAGGGACGCACGTATGCAGGAGTATCAGCAGAAGCTGTTACTCGATCTTAGCTCGGCTTTTCCACCAAACAACCGTGCAGGTGCAGGGAGTGATTCTCCCAGTTTTAACTTGACAAACATGGGACGGTCTTGTCATCTTCAACAGTCTACCCGTACCAGTAGGGCTGTATCTGGTGCTGGTAACAGCAATTTTATGGAATCTTTTCATCATTTTTTTAGACCCTCCTTTGCAAGGCCACCAGAGACAACAAGTCTGACACATAATCAACGGCTGGAGAGGATGATACAGGAGTATCTCCAAATGAACATCGATGCCATGACTTTGCAAATGGAGCCTTGCTCATTTTGGGCTTCAAATCTAGAAAAATGGCCAGAGCTCTCCAGTTGCGCCTTGGAGATTTTGTCGTGTCCAGCTGCCAGCGTTGTCTCTGAACGTGTCTTCAGTGCTGCTGGGTGTGTGCTGACAGATAAGCGCACGCGTCTGTCCAGTGACAATGTGGACACACTAACGTTCATCAAAATGAACAAGTCATGGATCCACCAGGAATTTACTACCCCTGTGTCATCCTGGGGAGAGTAAATGCTTGTGGATTTGGAATGTGCTTGATGCAAATCAAAACATCCTGTTTGCAACTAGGGCACAAGTGCTGCCACTGATAAGGTGTCTGTGTGGCCCAATTTTTTAAAAAAAGGGAGACTCCGCTTGGAGTAACCCTTGATTGCTGTGTTTTTTTAAAATGATCCAAGATGAACAGAGCTGGGATCAGGAAAGACTTTGCTACCTACCCCGGTGTCATCGTGGGGACGGTTAAGAATAGCGTATTTTTGAATGTGCTTGATGCAAATCTAGCTGTGAAGTGTACAACTAGGGCACAACTGCTGCCACTGAATGGGTGGGTGTGTGTGTGGCACAATTTTTGGAAAAAAAGGGAGACTCCGCTTGGAGTAACCCTTGCTTGCTATGTTTTTTAAAAATGATCCAAGATGAACAGAGCTGGGATCAGGAAAGACTTTGCTACCTACCCCGGTGTCATCCTGGGGACGGTTAAGAATAGCGTATTTTTGAATGTGCTTGATGCAAATCTAGCTGTGAAGTGTACAACTAGGGCACAAGTGCTGCCACTGAATGGGTGGGTGTGTGTGGGGCACAATTTTTGGAAAAAAAGGGAGACTCCGCTTGGAGTAACCCTTGCTTGCTGTGTTTTTTAAAAATGATCCAAGATGAACAGAGCTGGGATCAGGAAAGACTTTGCTACCTACCCCGGTGTCATCCTGGGGACGGTTAAGTATGGCGTATTTTTGAATGTGCTTGATGCAAATCTAGCTGTGAAGTGTACAACTGGGGCACAACTGCTGCCACTGAAGGGGTGGGTGTGTGTGGTGCCCAATTTTTGGAAAAAAGGGAAACTCTGCTTGGAGTAACCCTTGCTTACATTGTTTTTAAAAGAAGCCAAGATGAACAAGTCATGGTTCAGCAAAGACTTTGCTACCTACCCCGGTGTCATCCTGGGGACGGTTAAGTATGGCATATTTTTGAATGTGCTTGATGCAAATCTAGCTGTGAAGTGTACAACTGGGGCACAACTGCTGCCACTGAAGGGGTGGGTGTGTGTGGGGCCCAATTTTTGGAAAAAGGGAGACTCTGCTTGGAGTAACCCTTGCTTACATTGTTTTTAAAAGAAGCCAAGATGAACAGAGCTGGGGTCAGGAAAGACTTTGCTACCTACCCCAGTGTCATCCTGGGGACGGTTAAGTATGGCGTATTTTTGAATGTGCTTGATGCAAATCTAGCTGTGAAGTGTACAACTGGGGCACAAGTGCTGCCACTGAAGGGATGTCTGTGTGGCCCAATTTTTGGAAAAAAGGGAGACTCCGCTTGGAGTCACCTTGCGGTGTTTTACATGATTTTAGAAGGGCATGCCATGCCTATATCTGTGTCTCGTCCTCTTTTTCCTCGTAACGCTGTTTTGTTTTCACATGAGAATTTGTCCTTGTCACTTTCCCATGTGTTTGTGTTGTGAGTTGTTTGTCACCTTTTGGACACCTTTGAGGGTGTTTTCTAGGTGTTTTTATGTGTTTGTGATTGTCTGCCATTGTTTCCTATGCAGTTCGAGTTCGGTTCGTCGAAGGTTCGATGAACCGAACTCGAACGGGAGCTCCGTTCGGCGAACCGACCTCGAGCCGAACCGCGACCGGTTCGCTCATCTCTAGTCCTGGTACTTGCCTGTGTTCTTCTACCCATTCATGGTTCCCAGTTCCAGCCTGTTTTCCAGTTTCCTTTCCTGTGTCCCGATGCCAGCCTGTTTTCCTAAATCCGTGTTCCTGTTTGAACCTGAACCCGCACCTGATCGAATCCTGTCTGCACCTATGCCAGCTTCGACCCTGCTAGTTATCCTGATCCTGTCCTGGAAGTGGCAACTATTCTGTCTAGCCTGTTTCCTTCAGTGTCAGCTTTTGTATATCCAGGGACTGGAGTTGTAACTGGCAGCTACCTGCAGTACATTGCTAACCTTAGAACCAGAGAATGTAGAGAAGACCAGGTAGCTGTTTAGTTATGCCCTTCCAGGGTAAGCCAAAGATCTGAGGTCCACTGGATCTACTTCCCCGTCCTGGCCAGATTGGTCATTGTGCCATTCCGCCAATACCAGTCTGACTTCTTGCTGATATCTCCAGACTAGTCTGACGCCCAGATCTTCAACATGGGAAAACATGGCTGGGGGTAATTTTACCCCACAAAAAAGCAGACTTCCCCTTCCCAGGGTAATAATACTTACCAGACCCTGGACATCTGCATCACTCCCAGGTCCTCCTGCAATCTTTGGCAGGCGCTCTCAAGAGGTATACTCCACGCGATCCTCCCCTGCTTCTGGCTGACACTCATATACTGTACATCATATCGCACAAACAATTTCATATACATACACACACACAAACACAAATCAGATGGCACACACAATAACACATCAGATCACATACACTCACCACATCCGGTGATATTGATTGCTTCTGGACGGCCATTTGTTTTAGCAGCACAAATCATTTGGCTGTGGATGCTGCCTTGGATCTCCAGGACTGCTGACTTCGTGGGTTCTTTTGTTGAAATATTCCCTTACAATCAAAAGGGTCCACTATTATCATGTTAGTGGTATAAAATGGGTGCCAGGTGTGATGGATCATATCTAAATCTTTGAACATCAATGTTAACATTTGACCCTCTGCCTCTTGATGAACCTGTTACCTCCATACCCCGGAAGGATTAATGAGGGGGTGAAACTTGTTAAGCCATTCTATTGTCAGCTGGCACTTTATACTAATGCATAGCCTGCAGCCCATTGCTTATCTGTCTTGTAACTTTTCTTCTGTAGTCCTGCATTCTGTCCTTATCTGAGGATCATTACTCAGTGATCCAGTTTCTTAAGAACAGGGAAAAATAGAGCTAGCCCTCGTAAAACAGGGGCACCACTGGTTGCTAATTAAGGTGCTTAACCTCTGCTGTCAGGTAGGGGTGAGTCTTCTAGAGTACATCCGTAGTATCTTTGTGATTTTGTAGTCACATAGTTATTGTTATATGTCATCTTATCAGTTTTGAGATTTGTATTATTGTATTCTGTGTGTCCAAGAGTATGTTCTGCGCTTTCCTTGTTTTATGATTCTCTAATAAAGTTACATTGCATATATAAAGTGTTTTTAGCATCTCATATTTTATCACCTGTTGTTTATCACGTTAATGTGTTTTGGAGAGCTATTTTGTGTTGGACTACACAATTACCACTGTTTAAATAATGAAATGGCAATTTTGGGCTGGATGACAGATTTGGAACTATTTAGACAATAAAATAGCAATTTTGTGCTGGACCACACAAGTACCACTATTTAGATGATGAAATGGCAATGTTTGGCTTGATGACAATTTGGTCTTATTTAGATGATGAAACAGAAATTTTGGGTTGGACCCCACAATTATCACTATTTTGATTATGAAATGTCAATATTTGGCTGGTGAATGACAGATTTGGTATTATTTAGATGATGAAATAGCAATTTTGACTGGACCACTGAATTAACATCATTTAGATGATGAAATGGCAATTCTTCACTAAAAGACAGATTTTGCATTACTTAGATGATGAAATAGTCATTTTGGGTCAGACCACACAAATACTACTATTTACATGATTAAATGGCAAATTTTGGATGGATCACAGACATTGCAATCTCTATTTAGATGATAAAATAGCTATATTTACTATATGTTGAAATGACAATTTGTGGCACACAACTTTCCCTACACTGCATGCCTCTGCACTTCCCTATTCTACCCTATGGCACTCCTAACTATTTCAACTACCTAAAAATAACCCACTAGCTAAGCTGTCTATCTCCCTAGTAGCAGCAGTACCGTCGTTAAGCTGCTGAAATCACAAAATGGCACTGACGCCATATGTCTGCATTTAATATGCTGGGGGACATGACAGTTAGCTAGCCAATGACACAACATTGTGGATGGTTCTGCAGTCTGATTGGCTGTTGGAACATCCACAGATAAAGTCAAAGAAAAAAAAAACTAAGTAAAAATGGTCTGCCTCTCCTCTGACTTCTCCTTACCCACTCCTTTCATAAAACACATCCCTCATTCATCATAAATGACCATTATCCTAACCAAAGTAATAATAAGGTAGAAGAAAAGAATTAGTAAAACTGCAGTTACCGAAAAAAAAACGATCTTTGACGATTTTTGAGATAAGTGTTCATGAATCCGACCCCGACCCAAATGAGCCAAGGCTTGTGCCAAATTTGAGATTACTAAACCTTTTCTAAACAATATCACTCATCTCTAGTGCTGGATCTATCATACATTTCTTCCTTTTAAGAAGTAATACAAAATTATAACATTAAAGGTGCAAACTTTTTAATTGTGCATCAGATTTTTCCGACTCTTTTCATAATGGTACATACTGTCGATGGTGAGATATTAAAAGTCTTTTCAATTTTATGTTGAGCATTATTTTTCTGATATTGCGCCACAAAGTTTAGATGCAGTTTTTCACAGATTGGTTCTGACCATCTTTCCTTCTGAGAGACTCTGCTTCTCTAACATGATATTTTTACATAGTCATGTGACTTAGATAAAAATATAATCTCCAACTGTTTTTTCTTTTTTTTTTTTAACCCTGTCCCAACATTTTTGTTGCTGAAAATAACTTCTAAAGGAGATTTTTATTGAATTTAAATTGAGAAACGTCGAACTTTCATCTTCTGATCTGTGTTCTATATTCTGTTTTGAAAAAAAAATTGCTATACGAGATTTCCAAATCATTGCATTCTTGTTTTCTTTACATTTTACAATTGGGGCTGTAGAAACAACGAGGTAAGATAATAAAGAATGAATTAGAGGTATTTTTATATTGAGGTATTTTATATTATAGAAAGATCTCTATCCTTGGGGAAAAATGCTCTTTATTCTTATCTTCTGAAATAATTAGAAAATGTGTAATGTGATTGATGTTAGTTATGGCACACAATTGTGTTGATCCTTTATTATTTGTTATTGTCTTTTCATCTTAACATCTGCTTGCATTTTCAAGCTGTCTCCTTCCTTGTTGTTTGACTAAAGACATTTACAATCTAATGTTAAAATTATCTCCGTATTAGAAAACCCTCATGAAAAAACCTGCCACTGAAATAACAGGCTCAATGCATTATGATCTTATAAACACAGTGAGTCTAAATGAAAGGTGATTAATACTGTTTTTCAAAACAATTTCAAAGCAAAGTTGACATTTTTAAAATATTAGAGTAATATGGATTTTTTGTGCTTATCGGGCATATCTGTATTTTATTTTTTATTCTGCATCCTGCATTACTTTCCTCTCTGTATCTGTATTTAAAATTCAATACACAGTTTTTCATGCTGTCCCTGAGTTGAACTCTCCACAACCATTTAGACGACACCAGCAAAGAAAACTGAATGAAAATGAGAATCAATGCATACGCATAACTTCCCGCAATACAAAGAATGGACAAAATGTTCCAGCTTTTTGTTTGATTTCTTAAGAGTAAGTTTTTTGTTTTCTTTAAAAAATAATTGTCCTTATAAAAATTAAACTTCAGGAAAAAAAACAAATAAGGGGTAGATGTCTAGTTTGGGTACTGTATACCTGAAAATACTATCTTTAGAAATCAGTGGATCCTTGAAAATTCAAATTTGCCTCAAAAATAATTATCAAAAATCTCAATACTTATAGCTTCTAATTGCCCAGAAAATACATTAGGCTTTTTAATGCAAACACAGCCTTCTAATGTAACAGTGACCTCAAACTATCTAGCTAGTCTAAGGAGGTGCACTGATTGCGGTCACGTTCCTTTTCATGAAGACACCAATCGGATTGTTATATTATCGGGTAGTATAATGTGAATTATATTCTGCGTCTTTTGTAAATAATATAATATGGGAGCTGTGATGGTAATGTGATGTATTTTAATGGGTTAAATAAACACAACACTTTCAATTTGCAAGGTAAGTAATCAAATTACGAGCAACAATGTAGCACCTCTCGCTTACTGAAAACTCCACTTAGGCAAAATGATACTGAAGCATTCAGGATAGGACTATTAAGTGGTGCGCTGCAACAAGCAAAGTTCCATATAACTTCAGAAAAAAGAAAAGAAGCAGCCACACTCACCATTTATGTCCAAGTGACCTTTATAGAAGGTCCGTAAAATCACCGGGAAATGTGGTGCAGGTAAGGAAGAGCGGAATGCATCAGAATGACAGCCATTTTGTGGGTGTCAAACTGTGCTTCAAGAGGTCCTCAAAATACTCTCACTTGATATAGTAGATGCAGCAATTAGTGAATATTAAAATATAACCTTAATTAACCTATTGTGATATAATACCAAAGTGTATACCACACATAGATAAAACCTATTTAAATAAAGGTAAGGTACATCCATCCATCCAACAAATAATGAGGGACCACCTATAGTATCTGCAATGTGGAAATGTCCCACCAGTGACAATTCTAACAGTGGTTAGATGCAAACATTCTATTTCATATTAACACATATTTTTAACATGTAACACCCCTTTAATTTGCCGCTGGGGCAGGGTGTTCGGTTGTTCTCACCTTGATATGACGCAGTGCCTCCACCCGAATCTTGCTAGGAGCTCTAGTGGAATGCAGAAGGGTCTTTGTCTTCTGCTAGGGGTCGACTCGGGAAACCCCAACCCACGCTCCGTACACACTCACAATAACTGAGGTTAGAAATCTTAACAGGTTTATTTGCAGGAGGATGACAATGGTAATTGCAAGGAACAAGCAAATAACAGTGAACAACAAGATATGTTATGCAGTATTCTACAAAAATGCAGGAGGGGCTCTTTGTAATAGACCTGAAGGTTAGGGGTAATGCTTCCTCTTTAACCTACACCACACACTCTGCTGACTACTTACAATCTACCAACTAACAGCTGCAGCCTCACAATTGACACAGTCCCAAATTGGGGCCCCAGTTGCCGCGGATGTTGGCGCGCTTGCAGTACGTTGGTGCACTTAAAGTAATGAAGGCAGTATTTCCCCAGGGCTGGTCCTATACAAACTCCCAGTTAGTGCAGTCAAAAGTCCTCTCTAGCAAGGCCTTGTAATTTGCTCCAGCACACTTCTCAAACTGTAGAACTACAAGTCACAGCAATGTCCTACTCACTTCTGTCTGCAGCAGGTCTGTTCTCTCAGACTATTCCACACTGGGGCGTCTGGATTCAATGTCTGGGAGAGAGTTGGTACAGCAGGCAAAATCCTTCTTCGGTGTGGTAAACCTGGAAGGCCGCAGCTCCTGCTAATGGTGCCTCCTGTCACTTTCTGAGACTGTCTCTCCTCACACAGAGTTGCAGCTTCCCGCCTCCAAGATGACTCAGCTCCCTTCCACCCCTCCGTCCTGTTTCCTCCTCCCCCAGATTTGCAAGGCACTTTGGGAATTGTAGTATTCTCCAGTTCAACCAAAGAAGCAGCATCTGTAGAGGTGAATGTGGGTGGAACACTATAGATCGCTCCCAAAGCAGGTGTCACACTCTCCCCCTGGTGAGTCGCTGTAGGCTCCCAAGCACAAAATGAAGACTCACCACCTGGAAGGAAATTTTGTGTTAAAGCATCCTGACTAACACCACAACTAGTTACACCCAAATCACTAACAGGCCACATAGCTGTAGGGGGGAAATAGGGCCACGCATAGTTGGAATAGGGGTGTACTACTCTAGGAACCTCAGTGACTTGCCCCATCTGGTCATATGTCAGCATCATGGGGGGTCTAATGTCCCGTTTTGGACGAGTGTGCACGGCAGGGACAGGGACCCCCTCATCGACCCCTAGCTCTTGACTTTCAGGCTCTATGACAGCAACCTCTTCACTTGGCAGCTCTGCATTTTCTAAACTCTCCCCCAACTGATCGCAACATGGGTTTGGTGCCGGACCACACTCGTCTTGGGACACTTCTTCAGCTGGTTGGTCTGTATGATCTGGAATTACAGAACCTGGGTCACTTGTCCATCTGAAGCATGGTCCACATTCATCACTGGAATCACTCTCACTACCTTCAGGAGGGACCACAGGATGGGTCGCTTGCGGCGGCCGAAGACTCCTTCGGTGAGATCGGGTGGTTGCATGGGCTTCGGTGCGTTGTGGCGACTGGAATTGGACATTCTGTCCTATAGGTAGCAAATGCTGACGATGATAGGTCTTAACACCCCCCCCCCGCCTTTCTCAGGCTTCACTCTGTAGACTGGGATGCCATGCAACTTCTCTACCACCACATAAGGTTCTGAACGCCATCGATCAGAAAGCTTGTGTTTTCCATGGAGGCCCAACTGACGGATGAGGACCCTATCTCCAGGTTGCAGGACTTGGTCCCGGACTCTGCGGTCGTAGTACATTTTGTTTCGCCTCCCGGATCGACCAGAGGCCTCATCAGCCAACTTGTAGGCCTCCTTTAATTGTTCCTTCAGCTGTGACACATACTTCAGGTAGTTCTTCCCAGATGAATTGCCAGGGGACACTCCAAAACTAATATCCACAGGTAGTCTGGCTTCCCTTCCAAACATGAGGAAGTAGGGCGAGTACCCTGTTGACTCATTTTTGGTGCAGTTGTAGGCGTGAACTAATTGACTTATGTGTCGACTCCACCTTCCTTTCTGTTTTGAATCCAAAGTGCCCAGCATGTTAAGAAGGGTACGGTTGAATCTTTCAGGCTGAGGGTCTCTGTCACGCTCCCCGGGTCCTCGGCTCCCCTCCCCGGGTCCTCAGCTCCGCTCCCCGGCTCACCTGCCACGCTCCCCTCGTCCCAGCCTCCGGTGCCCGTCCTCCATAGGTCCTCTGGTCGCCGATCCCGGCGTCCGACATCTTCCCAGGCCCTGGCCGGCTCTCCTGCGTCCTCCTCGCAGCCTCCTTCCCTGGCTTCTGGCACCCGAGCCGCGCGCATGCGCATTAGGGCACGCGCGCGGTCACTGACCCTTTCTTAAAGGGCCAGCGTCCAGTAACAGGAAATGAGGTTAGTCAGGTTCAGGGTATAAAGGGGGTTCTTGTCCAAGGGGGCGGGGCCTGATCTTCGTGTTCCCTGAGCTAGGAGTCAGGTCTCCTGGTGTTTATGTGCCTGTACTCACCTATCTCTCTTTGTAGAGCCGTACCTGCCTCGCCATCCAGTCTGCCGTATCCCGAACCCCGCACGCTGTCCGTCTGCCATCCGACAGCACCTGCCATCTCGGATCCCTGCGGTGACCCGTCATCTTGCTCCAGAGGTTCCGGACTCCGCCTGATATCATCTCGGCCTCCGAACCTGAGCTACGTCACCAAGACTACCTTCTGTGACTCCGTGGTCCCAGGGACTCCTCCGCTGTCTTCACTTGCACGGACTATCCTGCTGCCCTTCAGTGCTTCAGCTGCCGGACTCCCTGCCTCCATCTTAGAGTTCGGTCCAGTGGATCCACCTCCTGGGTCTGCCCGACCGCCCGGCCGTGACAGTAAGATCAGGCCATGGATCCCGCTGCTGCACTAATGGCCCTGCAAGAGGAACTCCAACGCCAGCGTGAAGTCCAGACCCGCATGCTGCAATTCATGACCTCCGTGGACACCCGCCTGTACACATTACAAGCATCAATGACGCCTGTGGCACCCAGGTCCCCCGCCAGGCAAGCCATGGCTCCCGTACCAGTGGCAGCCTCTTCAGATGCTTCCCGACTCCGTTTGGCGTCACCTCCTCGGTATGCTGGAGATCCCAAGACCTGCAGGGGCTTCATAAACCAATGTTCCCTTCACTTCACGCAGCTGCCACATCTGTTCGCCTCCGACCAAGCCAAGGTCGCCTTTATAATGTCCCACCTAGAGGGCGAGGCGCTGGCGTGGATGAACCCCTTGTGGGAGAAGGAGGACCCCATGACCAAGGATCTTCAACAGTTCCTACAGGCCTTCCGCAGTACCTTTGACGAGCCAGGACGCGCCTCTGCCTCTGCTTCATCACTCCTCCGCCTACGTCAAGGGACACTGACGGTGGGTCAATACGCCATCCGTTTCCGCACTTTGGCTTCAGAACTCGGGTGGAATAATGAGGCCCTAACAGCCGCCTTCTGGGAAGGACTCTCGAGTCGCATCAAGGATGAGTTGGCGGGTCGGGACGTGCCCTCCACCCTAGATGCACTGATCGCCCTAGCAACTCGTGTGGACATACGTTTTCAGGAGCGCTCCAAAGAGCTATCTCGGGAGAGACGCCCGGTACGGCATTCTCCTCCTCCGCAGAAGTCCTCCGTTCCTCAGTCATCAACAGCTGGGATTCCCGTCCACGAGCCCATGCAGATCGACCGAGTGCGGCAGTCTGAACGACGTCGAGCAGAGCGGCTCGCCCAGGGCCTCTGCTTTTACTGTGGTGAGGACACCCACCTGCTACGCTCCTGTCCAGAGAGGCCGGGAAACTCCAAAGCCTAGGGTTGGTAGGAGAGGCCACCCTAGGTGCTGGGATCCTCTCTGACCCAGTTACATGGACAGTGCAAGTGACCACGGGAGAGACGCGGTTCACGGCTGATGCCTACCTCGATTCCGGGGCAGCAGGCAATTTCATCCAGCAGGCCACGGTGGACAAGTACCGGGTGCCTGTCATGCCACTCGACAAACCCCTAGTGATTGCCTCGGTGGATGGGAGGCCTCTCTCTGATACCATCTCCTTGATCACCAGGCCTGTCGAACTACGCATCGGTGCTCTTCACACCGAAAACATCGCTCTCTACGTTCTCCCACACATGTCCCACCAGATCCTGTTGGGACTCCCATGGTTGCGGACACATGAACCATCGGTTAGCTGGGGTACTGGCGAAGTCACCCGTTGGGGCTCTTCGTGTCATGAGAGGTGCCTAAAGTCCATACCACCCCTCCGACGACCTCCGGTTCCTGAGACCCTAACGGGGCTGCCTTCGGCCTATTGGTCCTTTGCCGATGTCTTTGACAAAAAGGAATCCGAGGTACTGCCGCCACATCGTCCATACGATTGTGCCATTGACCTGCTTCCAGGGACAACCCCACCTAGAGGACGGATATATCCTTTATCTCCAGCCGAAACCAGGGCCATGTCAGATTACATCTCAGAGAGCCTAGCAAGAGGGTTCATTCGGAGATCCTCCTCTCCTGCTGGAGCAGGTTTCTTCTTTGTCAAGAAGAAAGAGGGAGACTTACGCCCATGCATAGACTACCGGGGTCTCAACCAAATCACCGTGAAAAACAAATACCCCCTGCCGCTCATTCCCGAATTATTTGACCGGCTTAGAGGAGCTCGTGTGTTCACCAAGCTGGATCTTCGGGGTGCTTACAATCTGGTACGCATCCGCTCTGGTGACGAATGGAAAACCGCGTTTAATACGCGCGATGGACATTATGAGTACTGCGTGATGCCCTTCGGTCTGTGTAACGCTCCTGCCGTCTTCCAAGAACTGGTGAACGACGTGTTTCGGGACCTTCTCTACATCTGTGTGGTTGTTTATCTAGATGACATCCTTGTCTTCTCTCCGGACCTCCAAACCCACAGAGAAAACGTACAGCTGGTCTTACAAAGACTGAGAGAGAATCGCCTGTACGCAAAGTATGAGAAGTGTGTCTTTGAGCAGTCGTCCCTCCCCTTTCTGGGGTACATCATCTCTGATACTGGACTGCAGATGGACCCCAAGAAGGTCTCCGCCATCATCAACTGGCCTCCGCCTTCTGGACTGAAGGCAATCCAACGCTTCCTGGGATTCGCCAACTACTACCGCCAGTTTATCCCGCACTTCTCTGCCTTGACCGCTCCTCTCTCCGCTTTGACCAAAAAGGAGGCTAATCCTAAGGACTGGTCACCTGCGGCAGACGCCGCATTTTGTTCTTTGAAGCGAGCATTCGCCTCCGCCCCTGTACTCCACCGACCGGAGTTAAACCGCCAGTTCACCTTGGAGGTGGATGCCTCCTCCTCAGGAGCCGGAGCAGTGCTCATGCAAAAATCCTCCTCCGGGAAGATGGTGACCTGCGGTTTCTTCTCTAAGAGCTTCTCAGCACCCGAACGTAATTACACCATCGGTGACCGAGAACTACTGGCGGTCAAACTGGCTCTGGAGGAGTGGCGCTACCTCCTGGAAGGAGCAGTGTACCCCGTGATTATCTACACGGACCACAAAAACCTGGAATACCTGCGGTCCGCTCAGCGACTGAACCCACGGCAAGCCAGGTGGTCCTTATTCTTTGCCAGGTTTGACTTCCAGCTCCACTTCCGACCAGCGGACAAGAACGTACGCGCTGATGCCTTGTCTAGGTCTCTCATGCCCATGGAACAGGAGGAAGAGACTATCCAGCCTATCATCTCTCCTAGCAAGATTGTTCCGGTGGCTCCTGTCACTCTGGCCCAGATACCACCTGGGAAGACCTATGTCTCGGAGACCGACAGGCTAACGGTCTTACACTGGGGTCATACCTCAAAAACAGCCGGCCATGCAGGCCAGAAGAGAACATGGGGTGCGATTGTACGCCATTACTGGTGGCCATCTCTTCGCACGGACGTCGCCGCCTTTGTCTCTGCCTGCTCCTCTTGTGCCAGAAACAAGACGCCCAAACACCTCCCACATGGCCGCCTTCTGCCTCTGCCGATACCTTCGATTCCGTGGCAACACATAGCAATGGACTTTATTACGGACTTGCCATTGTCATCCGGGCACACAGTCATATGGGTCGTGGTGGACCGGTTCTCAAAAATGGCCCATTTCGTTCCTATGGCTGGACTGCCCTCTGCTCAGGAACTCGCGGACGCTTTTATACAACACATCTTCCGCTTGCATGGCTTTCCATTACACATCGTATCAGACAGAGGAACTCAGTTCACCTCCCGCTTCTGGAGGGCTCTCTGTAACCATCTGGGAGTGACTCTGGACTTTTCATCTGCATACCATCCTCAGTCTAATGGCCAAGTAGAGAGGGTCAATCAAATCTTGACCTCATTTCTACGTCACTATGTTAACGCCCATCACGACGACTGGTCCGCTCTTCTACCTTGGGCTGAATTCTCCCACAACCACCACATCAGTGAGTCGTCCTCCAGCTCTCCCTTCCATGTTGTTTACGGACTTCAGCCTTCCATCCCATTGCCTGTATCCCCCTCTTCGGATGTCCCTGCTGCAGATACAGTAGCCCGTGACTTTGCCACCATTTGGGACTCTGTCAAGGTGTCTCTAGGACGTGCTTCCCTGCGGATGAAGAGACACGCAGACAAGAAACGCCTGGATCCTCCGTGTTTCTCTCCTGGAGACCTCGTCTGGCTTTCTTCCCAGTACGTCCGCCTGAAGATACCTTCATACAAGCTGGGTCCTCGCTACATTGGGCCGTTTAAAGTCCTCACCAGGATCAATGAGGTCTCCTACAAGCTGCAGCTCCCGGCCACGATGAAGATACCCAACTCGTTCCACGTCTCCCTGCTCAAGCCGGTGGTCCTTGGTCCCTTCTCCGCTGCTGCCAGTCCAGCTCCTCCACCTATTGCCGATGATGACATCTATGCGGTAAGGGATATCGTGGCCATGAAGACCGTACGAGGTCGGCAGTTCTTCCTGGTGGACTGGGCAGGGTATGGTCCTGAGGATAGGTCCTGGGAGCCCAGGGAGAACGTAGGCACTCCTCTTATCCGTGCCTTCATGTCCCGGTTGCGGGGAGGGGGGCGTGGGGGGGGGGTACTGTCACGCTCCCCGGGTCCTCGGCTCCCCTCCCCGGGTCCTCAGCTCCGCTCCCCGGCTCACCTGCCACGCTCCCCTCGTCCCAGCCTCCGGTGCCCGTCCTCCATAGGTCCTCTGGTCGCCGATCCCGGCGTCCGACATCTTCCCAGGCCCTGGCCGGCTCTCCTGCGTCCTCCTCGCAGCCTCCTTCCCTGGCTTCTGGCACCCGAGCCGCGCGCATGCGCATTAGGGCACGCGCGCGGTCACTGACCCTTTCTTAAAGGGCCAGCGTCCAGTAACAGGAAATGAGGTTAGTCAGGTTCAGGGTATAAAGGGGGTTCTTGTCCAAGGGGGCGGGGCCTGATCTTCGTGTTCCCTGAGCTAGGAGTCAGGTCTCCTGGTGTTTATGTGCCTGTACTCACCTATCTCTCTTTGTAGAGCCGTACCTGCCTCGCCATCCAGTCTGCCGTATCCCGAACCCCGCACGCTGTCCGTCTGCCATCCGACAGCACCTGCCATCTCGGATCCCTGCGGTGACCCGTCATCTTGCTCCAGAGGTTCCGGACTCCGCCTGATATCATCTCGGCCTCCGAACCTGAGCTACGTCACCAAGACTACCTTCTGTGACTCCGTGGTCCCAGGGACTCCTCCGCTGTCTTCACTTGCACGGACTATCCTGCTGCCCTTCAGTGCTTCAGCTGCCGGACTCCCTGCCTCCATCTTAGAGTTCGGTCCAGTGGATCCACCTCCTGGGTCTGCCCGACCGCCCGGCCGTGACAGTCTCCTTGCGGATGAAATGGTGTGGTCCTGGACTTCTTGATCCCACAAACCTCACACAACTCCTTAATTAGCCGACTCTCAAAATCTCTCCCTTGGTCAGAATGGATGCGTGCTGGCAGCCCATAATGCACAAAGAATTTCTCCCACAAGGTTTTAGCCACAGTGGTTGCCTTCTGATCTCTAGTGGTGTAAGCTTGAGCATATCTTGTGAAATGATCAGTGACCACTAGAACGTTGCTGACGTTTCCTTCATCAGGCTCATTGGAAAGGAAGTCGATACGCACTAAATCAAGGGGGCCATCACTGGTTATGTTGACAATGGGGGCGGACCGAGAAGGTAAGGTTTTCCTTAGGATACACCGCTTACAAGATTTACAGTATTGTTCAATGTCAGCTTCCATCTTTGGCCAATAGAACCGATCTGCTATGAGGCTGGTGGTCTTTTCCACCCCAAGGTGTCCATGATCATCATGCAGTGCCCTTATGACCATCTCACGGAACTGAGCAGGAAGCACCAACTGGACACGAACTTCTCGATTTTGGCGTTTGACCTCACGGTGCAGCAATCCATTTTTCACCACCAGAAAGTCTAACTGTCGGGTCAAGAGAACAGACTCTTGTGTCTTCAGAGCATTCCTCTCAGGCTTTTGGCCCCTTTTCACCCACCATCGAACAACTCCCACAGAAGGATCTTCCTGTTGAGCCTTTTCAATCTGGTTTTGAGTCAGTTGAGGCAGGGAGCCGGCATCAACGTTGGTCAGTTGACAGAACAATAGTGGAAGAGCTTCCTCTGGAGCCCCTAAGAAGGTAGCACAGCCCCCTGATTGAGCAATCCTTCCTTGATGTCGATGACACATAGCTTTCACCTCTGGGGCTGGAACCTCAATCCAGGCTTCTTCTTTTTCATTCACCATCTGCCTGGGCAGGCGGGACAGAGCATCTGCATCGATGTTGGTGGCACCAGGTCGGTACTTCAGGCTGAAATCATATATAGCTAGCGCGGCGAGCCATCTATGGCCAGTAGCATCCAGCTTTGCTGTAGTCCTCACATAGGTCAGTAGATTGTTGTCAGTATGAACTTGGAAATGCACTCCATAGAGGTGGTCATGCAGCTTGTCCACCACAGCCCATTTCAAGGCCAAGAACTCCAGTTTATGTGCTGGGTAATTGCGCTCACTCGGAGACAATCCACGACTGATGTAGTAGACTGGCCGCAGGACGCCATAGTGCTCCTGGTATAAGACTGCTCCAAGTCCATCAAAAGAAGCATCCACATGAAGTACGTATGGCTTGTTGGGGTCTGCATAGGCCAGTACAGGTGCCTGGGTCAAGCAGGACTTGAGTTTCTCAAAGGCTTCATCACACTCTGATGTCCATCTCTCTCCGAAAGGCTCATTCACCTTGAAGTAGGTTTTTGTTGCAGGTTTCTTGGAGCGAGCTGTCCCTCGAGGTGGGGGATACCCTTGAGTGAGGGCTGTCAATGGCTTTGCGATCTTGGAATATTGTGGCACAAATCTTCTGTAGTACCCGCTGAAACCTAGAAAAGATCTAAGCTCCCCCAATTTGGTGGGTTTGGGCCACTCCATCACAGCTTCTATTTTGGCTGGATCCGTGGAGATTCCTTCTCGGCTGACAATGTGTCCTACATACTTCACAGATTTCTGGCAGAACAGGCACTTGTCGAGGGATAGTTTTAACCCAGCTTCCTCTAGCCGGTCCAACACCTTAAATAACCTCAGGTTGTGCTCTTCCAAGGTGTGGCCAAATACAATCAGATCATCCAGGTAAACCAGGACCTCACGAAAGTTCATGTCTCCCATCACCTTGTCCATACATCTCTGGAAAGTAGCAGGGGCACCGGTCACTCCTTGCGGCATCCGTTGAAACTCATAGAAACCGATAGGGCAAATGAAAGCCGTCTTCTCCTGATCCTCCTTGCTCATGGGTATCTGGTAATATCCACTCCGAAGATCTAACACAGAAAACCACTGGCTTCCCTGCAGGCAATCTAAAGTTTCGTCAATCTTGGGCACAGTATACTGATCAGGCACAGTGCGTTTGTTCAGGGTGCGATAATCCACACACATCCTAATAGCTCCATTCTTCTTCCGAGCGATCACTATCGGAGATGCGTATGGGCTGTTGGACTCTATTATGACTCCAGTGTCCAGTAAACCCCGTAAATGCTTTCGAACATCCTCCACATCGGCGGGAGCCAATCGTCGGGATCTTTCTCGAAATGGCTTCTCATCAGTCAGCCGGATGTGATGCTCCACTCCTCTTGCAAGGCCCAGGTCCCAATCACCCAATGAGAAGGTTCCGGCATGCTTCATCATACCATTTATCACTGACTGCTTTTCCTCCTTCTTCAGATCACTACCTTCAAAACAGAGGTCAAAATGTTCAGGACGTAGTTCCTTCCTTTCCTCTTCCTCTTTCTTCTCATAAGCAGCCAAACAGACAGGATGGATTGTGAGGGCCTGCGAGTATCTATTACCTCCAATTTTACGACACCACTGAGCAAGAGTACAGAATAGGTTGGCATTTGTCCCTACTATGGCAGGCACTGTTTCCCGGTCTTCATCAGTGTCTGGACAGACTAATGCAATGATGGGAACCTCTCTTTCCACCCCAGCTATAGTCTCTGGGAATCGTAGTGTGACAGCCACGTATCCTTTGTAGGGGTAACTGTTTTCACTCAAACCCCAGACTACAAGTCCAGATAGGGGTTGCAAGGGCACGTCTGACAAGTATTTTCTGTACCACTTCTCAAAAATGATGGACACTTGTGAACCACTATCCAGTAATACAGTGCATGGCTGCCCATTGATACAGGCCGGTACATGTGGTGCTGGTCCTACGAGACCTTTAGGAAATTGCTCTGACTGGACAGGGTTAGATGGAGCAGTAGAATATACCTCTGATTTTGAAGGGGGGCCAGTATAGGATTCTACTGGCCCCCTTTCCCGTTTCCCGTCTGCCCCTTCTTGTTAGGTGGGGGGTCCCGAGATCTCTTCAAATTCTACCTCTTCGGACACTGGCGAGCCATATGATGGGTGCTCCCACAGACAAAACATTCTTCTGGCTTTGTATCTTCTACAAGACTGTGGTCATCACTTGCCACTTGCAAAGGCGGTCTTTGACTCTTGACAGCTGTCTCAACAATTTGCTTTAGCTGGTCAACCTTCAGAGCCTGGGCAGCTAGAAGTTGGGCAAGCTGTTCCCCTTGCCTCTCAATGACCTTCAAGAACTCTCCCTCTCGATGGCTGGATTCAAGATGTACAGGGGCAGCAGCCACTCGCTGGGTCACTTGTTCTCTGGCGGCCAGGAGAGCTTCCTCTTGTCTGACTTCTTTAAGCAACTGATGGAAAGAACGGGGAATCTGCCCTTTGTCGCAACACCTCAGTCGTTGAGCAATGGGATCGTGAGTCAGAGCTCCTCGGAGCACTTGTTCTAAACGACACTGATCAACTTGTTCGGGCCTAAGTCCCCCCTTGGATACAACCCTATGCACCAATTTGTCCAATCGATAAAGATAATCTGACATCTTCTCACCAGAGTTTTGATAGGTGGTGCGGAGTTGATAAAGGAGATCAGTGGCATCCTCTGGGGATCCAAAAGCATCTTCAAGAGCAGTCATGTAATCTTTAGAAGTTGTCTCTGACTGAGTTCTCCAAGCAGCCTGCACCACTTCCATAGCAGGCCCCTTCAGACTCTCCACAATTCTCTGCTTCTTCACTGCATCAGTACACTGCCATTCTTCCAGATATTGCAGAGTAACATCCCTCCACGTGTCATACCCTTCTTCACCAGCTGGGACAGGAGTGACACCCGAGAAGGTTCTCAGACGACGGTAGGCCCCTTCAGGTTGCAATTTTGTAAACTGGGTGACTAACTTCTCCATGGCTGCCACTACCACGTCAACCATCATGGTTGTTTCTTCAGATTTGTCCCGAGTAGGAGTGGAAGGTAGACATCGACTAGATCTCCTAGGCTGTGAACTTGCACCCGAAGATGATGTCCCTGCTTCGGACCTCACAGGCCAGGTGATCTTCCAATGTGGTCCATGTTTTAATGGCACAGCTATGACAGATGGAAAGTACCCTTTATCCAGTGTCCCCTCAGTAGTGATTAGAGCTGCTGATAATGGACTCCCTTCATCAGTCCTTCTGTCAACCACTCTGGGATGGACAACTCCATGAACTTGGTTCACAATCTTCAGTATTTCTTCATCCGGTACCTTGGAGAGTTCACCGCATACTGCAAAACTGTGTTCTTCAAGTATACTTCTTTCCCCACACCATGTGGACACCTGTGCTTCAGTTAAAGCCTCCATGACAGCGATACCTGTCTTGATCGATCTCAGCAGTGCCTCCACTGTAACACCCCTTTAATTTGCCGCTGGGGCAGGGTGTTCGGTTGTTCTCACCTTGATATGACGCAGTGCCTCCACCCGAATCTTGCTAGGAGCTCTAGTGGAATGCAGAAGGGTCTTTGTCTTCTGCTAGGGGTCGACTCGGGAAACCCCTACCCACGCTCCGTACACACTCACAATAACTGAGGTTAGAAATCTTAACAGGTTTATTTGCAGGAGGATGACAATGGTAATTGCAAGGAACAAGCAAATAACAGTGAACAACAAGATATGTTATGCAGTATTCTACAAAAATGCAGGAGGGGCTCTTTGTAATAGACCTGAAGGTTAGGGGTAATGCTTCCTCTTTAACCTACACCACACACTCTGCTGACTACTTACAATCTACCAACTAACAGCTGCAGCCTCACAATTGACACAGTCCCAAATTGGGGCCCCAGTTGCCGCGGATGTTAGCGCGCTTGCAGTACGTTGGTGCACTTAAAGTAATGAAGGCAGTATTTCCCCAGGGCTGGTCCTATACAAACTCCCAGTTAGTGCAGTCAAAAGTCCTCTCTAGCAAGGCCTTGTAATTTGCTCCAGCACACTTCTCAAACTGTAGAACTACAAGTCACAGCAATGTCCTACTCACTTCTGTCTGCAGCAGGTCTGTTCTCTCAGACTATTCCACACTGGGGCGTCTGGATTCAATGTCTGGGAGAGAGTTGGTACAGCAGGCAAAATCCTTCTTCGGTGTGGTAAACCTGGAAGGCCGCAGCTCCTGCTAATGGTGCCTCCTGTCACTTTCTGAGACTGTCTCTCCTCACACAGAGTTGCAGCTTCCCGCCTCCAAGATGACTCAGCTCCCTTCCACCCCTCCGTCCTGTTTCCTCCTCCCCCAGATTTGCAAGGCACTTTGGGAATTGTAGTATTCTCCAGTTCAACCAAAGAAGCAGCATCTGTAGAGGTGAATGTGGGTGGAACACTATAGATCGCTCCCAAAGCAGGTGTCACAAACATGTGAGATGAAGATATAAAAAGAACAATCTCACCCAATGTACTGGAAACCTACAGTTATACAAGTGTTCACTACAAAGAGGGAAGCATAGATAAGGTTAACAGGCCCTGGAACTAATTATGGCCCTATTCCTTCCAAGGCTCCAGCCCTGACAAGGGCAGTCCACAACTGACCCTGTATGGAATTGTCCCTATCCTTCCCTCCTACCGTGTTTCTTTCTCACTGAGTCATCAAAGGCATAAACAATGTAGTCAAAGGGCTATGAAATTTACATCCAACCAGAGGGTATAGCAATCAATTGCCAACCACACTCAAATTAAACTTCTGTACTCATCCCAATTTCAGTGAAGTGCACTGCACAAGATCGCAAGTGCAGAAGCTGTTATTTCAATTATGTGCAGTGCATCTCACTGAAACTGGGAAGCGTATACACAGCTTCAGAGGTTCAATGTGAGTGAACAAAGCCGCAAGCATGTGCACATTTTCCAGGAGCTGGAGGTGACACTTGGCCATGGAAATTATATTATCACGCCCACAGAGGCATGACAACATGTAAAGAAGGCCGACTAGTCTGTAAAAACTAACAGCATATTGACTAGTCAAAGGCCTAATTGGAATAGAAACAGCTGACTTTATAAATCCTTCTTTAATCATCTATTTTAATTAATGATATTAGACATAGCTGATTAGGCAGTGAATTTTGTCATACACATATGAATGCTGTAGGGTTTGAGGGTATTAGGGATCTGATATTTTCCCTTTAAGTAAACAGTTGTTTTTCATAATTAACTGGAAGCCTCTTTGTGAAAGTGAATCATCATTTGGCCCTGGCCAGCCAATGTCAACTGCAACATAAAGGGTATACAGGTATACAGTCCACATGACAAAAGTCAACATATCCAGCCAAGACCATGTGTTTTATGTAATGTGTCGGGGTATCCTAGAGTCAATCTCTTGCTCATGACATCTGCGCAACTTTACACTAGAGAAAGCGGTTGGGAATTGGTGGTAAGCATTACCTGTTTTCAGGTGGCTTTTAAGGATCAATATTCGACTCTTACAACAAGAAAGTGTGCAGTTTTTTTATTTTATTTTGAAAATACACAGGCCATGTGAGGCTGACAATTGTGATTAAAGTTCTTGATTGGAATTTTCTAAGATATGCCAATTAGAGCGCCATATTAGATTCAGATTTATTTGTAATGGTTGGTTGGTGCCATATCACATTGGCAAAGTCATGTCACATTGGCAAAGCCTCTGAGGAGCCAGAAGAACATATGTACACTACAGGTGTGTCACAAAATGGTATACTATTGGGCGAAGACTATTGGGTGAAAAAAAAATAATTACATATCTACCACTAAAACAATATGATTTCTAATTTTCTCAAGTAAATAGGTAAAAAATGCCTTGTGACGTGTTGCATTATTTCTCCTGAACGTGACAATACATTACATGTTACTGTACAGTACTGTACAGCTTGACTCAAAAGGGATGAAGCGCCATTTGATTTTGGAGCAGATATTTTCCTAGTATAGTTGTAAGTTTCATTTGTTGAGCCCCTAAGTACCAGAACAGCAGAAGCCCCCTAAAGTTACCAAATTTGGGAAATTACACTCCTCTGGTACTAGGTGGTATCAGAGCTGTTTACCGCAGGCAGTATTAAAGCTGTTTAAGCCTGCCAGTTTTAGGGCACTCTTCAGTGCACCAGGATCAGAATGCAAAATGGTGGCACAACTCGTGATGCAACCTATATACAAAAACCGGTCACCTAGTGCATGGCTTTTGATTGCTCCGGAAGTGTAAACAGCCTTCTAGCCTGTGTCAATCGTCAAGTCCAGATTGTTAGATGTCGGGAGGGTTTTTGTAAAGTAAATCCTAAACATTATAAGATTCAAAGGGGAGACACTACCTGGAATTCATCTAAAATTTAAAATGTTGCTCCTATTGAGATATTCTTGATCCGAAAATTAGCTCTTAAAAAGTTTACTTCATCTTTAAGAGTTGTACAGTTTTTTTCCCAAAGAGTTTTCTTTTAAGGAAACATCTTCCACTTTCTTATTAGGGGCAGTTGGCTTTTGGTTAATTCTTCAAATGAAATTTGCAGGTTATCAAACCTTTTGTTAATATTAATGTCCATTTTTTTGATTGAAGAGATGAATAATTCAGATAAATATTTTTCAGATGTTGTCATATTTCCTGTTTGCCAAGTTGAATTAGCATGAGATATGTCCTTATCCATTAGCCTTGGTGACTGTGAAGGAGAACTCATAACATCCAGTCTATGGCATTGTTTGTGAGGGGTTAAGTTAGGTGAATAGTCCTCTGAGTCTTCATCTGGCTCAGACTGAAAACATGCTGCTGCCACTTTAATATTGCTGTTATCACTAGCCAGACTTTTCCTTTTGTTTCTCAGAATGTCTTTTTCATGTAAGATTAAGGATTTTTGGGATGCATATCATTAGGGGCCTCTTTAGGAGCCTTATTTTTATATGAGAGCTCTTTTTTTCTGGCCCTGGTATCAGTCTCAGTGTCACCATGGGCTAGGGGATCTGCCAAAGTCTGCCAGTGTGAGGGAAAGCGCTTATGAGGTGCTATGTCATTTCTGATTGAGGGAATTTTCCAGAAGGAGGAACAACTTCGAACACTAAGTGGACTCCTTATTGTCAGAGATAGCACCCTTGTGAAGCCCACTACAGTGCTATGTGTCCATCCCTGTGCAAGTGGATCTGTGTTGAAGCAGAGGAATTTTACTTACAATTGTGGTGTGACAGGAAATATCTTCTGAGGTAATGGCTCCTTCTTCCTGACAGTTGGTGGAGGATCCATCGGGTTTTGGGTAATTGACAGTGCATCTTCCTGGCTGTCAATGCATCTCTTGGAAGGCATCACAGACTTGAGAGGAAGAGATGGCTCTTATATATCTGTGCTCCTCTTCTTTCTTCCTATTAGGCATTATTGTAATCCAACTGGTTCAAACATGATCCAAAGTGATCCAAGGGAAGTTAGTGAGGAATTCAAATAAGAAAGTTTTGCTAACAGGTCTTCTTTTTCTGTTTTAAATTACAGGCTAAGGCAGGGATAGGGAAAGCTTAGGAGGAAAACAATCATCCAACTTGCTTCTTCAGGCCACGTCCCCTACTTACATGTTTCAATGCATTAAGACCTATTAGTTTTTCAAAGCTCAGAAGTCCTGTTAGGCTAAGCTTATGGGATTGCATTGCACTGGGGCCAATCTTGGAAATATTATTGGCCACCATTAAAAGGCATACTGACGGTCATTCTGAGGTTAAAATGACTCAGCAAAAGATAAACAGAAATATTCCAGCTAAAGCAATAATAAAAAAAAAAATTCTAGTTGGAATGGAGCTTTAAGTTTCAACTGGTCTACAAAGGAAGTGTCAAGTTGAAAGACTATGGGTTAGGCTCTAACACTTTAAGGCTGGATACACTCCTGAATTTGTCATTCTTGTTCGTTTTGTTTTAGGAGTTCATGCCCAGCACAGATCCACAACCTAACTCATGCAAATGGACGCAGTCATGCCCTACTAAATATTATGGAGTCGATCTAAGTTAGAAAAAAATGGAAAAAACTGGCTGCATGTATAATGAAGCCTAGAAAGACCTTTCATAAATCAATAGGGTCCATCTGCTTTCTTGTCCATCAGTTATGCAACAGATCACTTTTGGAACAGACCAAGGAAATTACTAAATATTACTGTACTATGAGCCCAGCTAAATCTCCTCAAAAGGTCCAACAGAAGACAGTTCAATTTGGACAAGGTTTGTTATCTCATCAATTGGCTCTGGGGTCTTTGATGTGTTGTTTCAGAAAAAAACTCTGAAGCCTTTTTTTACATGTAGAGTGTAAAGAAATAACAACAGCAAGTGAACTGAATTGTCCAATTAGTAGATATAGTAGTTTGTTTCAACTAGGCCAGACCTGCAAGCAAAACACAAGACAGTTCTTGGGGCACGTTATGATCCATTTGGCTACATAATTCTATTCTAACATTGATGCAATCAAAAGTGGGTGTCCATGTGTTTAGTAGACATGGTGACCTGATGAGTAGACCTCAGAATATTTTCTTTTTTACATAGGACATCCAAGTCCATCACTTTATATATTATATTAGTGGTATACTTTAACGCCACATTTATCCATTTTTCTATTATGTGTGAAGTTTTGCACAATTTATTAATATATTTAGTTATTTTTTAATGTCTATAGCAGAGAACACATTTTTTGACACCTAGTTGTACCAGTAAAAGAATATTAGACCTATTTACTGTGACTCAGACCTTTTCTCTTTACAAGAATAGCATGGTACATTTACCTACTTTCCCCCACATAGCGATCTTTAGGTGTAAGCAACAAAACTCTTAATAATATGAGAAAGTAAGATTTTTAACTTTTTATTTACTGAGTCATTGAACAGAATATTTCAAAGACTGCTTCACAGAATATCTAAATGGCAGCAGCACACTGAATAAATAAGTGTGGTAATTACTTAATTATGTACAGCTAAACAGAAGTGACAGTTAAATCAACAAATACAATTATTACAAGATATATAAATCAGAATATATGCTCTAATATGGTCTACTTTTAAACTACTCTATTAATCCTTAAAGGGAACCTGTCACATGTAAAAATGCTTTTAACCTGGAGATATTGGGTTAATCTGCAGGTTAATGGCATTGTGCTCTGGAATATTGAACACTGCTACCGGGAGGAAAGAATTCTTATTCCTCCCAGCAGCATTCCAGTTTCAGTCATGGGGCAGAGTCAGTGTGAGTTCAGTCACCACTATATGGAGGGCGACAGCAGTAACCTCGTCCTTTGCACTGATTTACAGCCGCTCAGCATTAGAAGCAGCTGTGAGTCAGTTCAGGGGGGGTGGCTACACAGAGCAGTGACTGACCATGCTCCGGCGCCACCTCCATGGCTTAAATCGGAATGCTGATGGGAGGAATAAAGATTATTTCCTCATGGCAGTGTGGTCTAATGGGCAGCTTCAGAATGCTATTAACTTACAGATAAACCCCCTATCTGCAGCTTAATCGCATTTTTCCCTTGACAGCTTCCCTTTAAAGGGAACCTGTCACATGATACATACTGCCCAAACCATCGGCAGCATGAATCAGAGCCTGTCTATAAAAATGCAGCCAGGTATATTTTTCTCTGACCTGCTGGACCATCTTAAATGTGCTTTAAAAATCCAGGACTATAGAAAAGTAGTTAAAGTATATTTTCTCTGAAACACCAGAATATTTTGGAGAAAAATATACTTGAAGCCAGATGTTGATTCATACTGTCTGCATTTTGGGCTGCATGAATCAGCTGACATATTCTCTTTAAGAAAAAGAATTTCCATAAAGTTGACGTGGTCTCCAAGTTAGGATATTCCCAATGCTAATGCACATTGCAGAAAAAAGGCTGCCAATACTTACCAATACCATGCTCAGACACAAATGCACTACAGAATGCCGCAGAACCCCAAGATGGTAAAAGCAGGAGCAACGCAAGTGCAAAACACTAATGAAACAACCACTTACCAAATATACGGGGAGTGGCTGCTTGGTATTCCAAATGCACACAGACTTGCTTAGAGTGCCATTCACACCATTACTTGAGATGCACCTTTATCCAAATAACTGCCTATTACCAATGCCCCTACTATTAGAGCAGGTGGGCTTTCCATTAACATATGTACACCCCAAAGGACTGACACCCCACATTGTGTCACGGCCGGGCGGTCGGGCAGACCCAGGAGGTGGATCCACTGGGCCGAACTCTCTGAGATGGTGGTAGGGAGTCCGGCAGCTGAAGCACTGATGGGCAGTAGAACAGTCCGTGCAAGTGAAGGCAGCGGAGGAGTCCCAGGGACCACGGAGTCACAGAAGGTGGTCTTGGTGACGTAGCTCAGGTTCGGAGGCCGAGGTGATATCAGGCGGGGTCCGGAACCTCTGGAGCAAGATGACGGGTCACCGCAGGGATCCGGGATGGTACGGACTGTCAGATGGCAGACGGACAGCGTGCGGGGATCAGGACACGGCAGACTGGATGGCGAGGCAGGTACGGCTCTACAAAGACAGATAGGTGAGTACAGGCACATAAACACCAAGAGACCTGACTCCTAGCTCAGGGAACACGAAGATCAGGCCCCGCCCCCTTGGACAATGACCCCCTATATACCCTGTACCTGTGCAACCTCATTTCCTGTTAATGGACGCTGGCCCTTTAAGAAAGGGTCAGTGACCGCGCGCGCGCCCTAATGCGCATGCGCGCCGCCCGGGTGCCAGAAGCCAGGGAAGGAGGCTGCGAGGAGGACGCAGGGGAGCCGGCCAGGTCCAGGGAAGCTGTCGGGCGCCGGGATCGGGGGCCCGGAGCCCTGGGACGGACGGAATCCGGTGACTGGGGAGCGGAGAGCGTGGCAGGTGAGCCGGGGAACGGGGGTGAGGACCCGGGGAGCGTGACAGTACCCCCCCCCCCCCACGCCCCCCTCCCCGCAACCGGGACATGAAGGCACGGATAAGAGGAGTGCCCACGTTCTCCCTGGGCTCCCAAGACCTATCCTCAGGACCATACCCTTCCCAGTCCACCAGGAAGAACTGTCGACCTCGTACGGTCTTCATGGCCACGATATCCCTTACCGCATAGATGTCATCATCGGCAATAGGAGGAGGGGCCGGACTGGCAGCAGCGGAGAAGGGACCAAGGACAACCGGCTTGAGCAGAGAGACGTGGAAGGAGTTGGGTATCCTCATCGTGGCCGGGAGCTGTAGCTTGTAGGATACCTCATTGATCTTGCTGAGGACCTTAAACGGCCCGATGTAGCGAGGACCCAGCTTGTAGGAAGGTATCTTCAATCGGATGTACTGGGAAGCAAGCCAGACCAGGTCACCAGGAGAGAAACACGGAGGATCCAGACGTCTCTTGTCAGCGTGTTTCTTCATCCGCTGGGAAGCGCGCCCAAGGGACGCTTTGACAGAGTCCCAAATGGTAGCAAAGTCACGAACTGCAGTATCAGCAGCCGGGACATCCGATGAAGGGGATATAGGCAATGGGACGGCGGGCTGGAGTCCGTAAACAACATGGAAGGGAGATTCGGAGGATGACTCACTGACGTGGTGGTTATGGGAGAATTCAGCCCAAGGCAGAAGCGAGGACCAGTCGTCGTGATGGGCGTTGACATAGTGACGTAGGTATGAGGTCACGATTTGATTGACCCTCTCCACTTGGCCGTTAGACTGAGGATGGTAAGAAGAAGAAAAGTCCAGAGTCACTCCCAGATGTTTGCATAGAGCCCTCCAGAAGCGGGAGGTGAACTGAGTTCCTCTGTCGGACACTATGTGGGATGGAAAGCCATGCAAGCGGAAGATGTGATGTATATAGGCTTCCGCGAGTTCCTGAGCAGAGGGCAGTCCGGCCATAGGAACGAAGTGGGCCATTTTGGAGAATCGATCAACCACGACCCATATGACTGTGTGCCCGGAGGATAATGGCAAGTCCGTAAAAAAGTCCATTGCTATGTGTTGCCACGGGACTGAGGGTATCGGTAAAGGCAGAAGACGGCCATGGGGCAAGTGTTTGGGCATCTTGTTCCTGGCACAGGAGGAGCAGGCAGAGACAAAAGCAGCGACGTCCGTGCGAAGGGATGGCCACCAGTAATGGCGTACAATCGCACCCCATGTTCTCTTCTGACCAGCATGCCCGGCTGTTTTTGAGGCATGACCCCAGTGTAACACTTTTTGCCTGTCGGTATCGGAGACATAGGTCTTCCCGGGCGGTATCTGGGCTAGGGTGACAGGGGCCACCGGAATGATGTTGCTAGGACAGATGATGGGTTGGGTAGTCTCTTCCTCCTGCTCCATGTGCATGAAAGACCTGGACAAGGCATCAGCGCGTACATTCTTGTCCGCGGGTCGGAAGTGAAGCTGAAAGTCGAACCTGGCAAAGAATAAGGACCACCTGGCTTGCCGTGGGTTCAGTCGCTGAGCGGACCGCAGGTATTCTAGGTTCTTGTGGTCCGTGTAGATGATCACGGGATACACTGCACCTTCCAGGAGGTAGCGCCATTCCTCCAGTGCCAGTTTGACTGCCAAGAGCTCTCGGTCCCCGATGGTATAGTTGCGTTCAGGCGCTGAGAAGCCCTTGGAGAAGAATCCGCAAGTCACCATCTTCCCGGAGGAGGACTTCTGCATGAGCACTGCTCCGGCTCCTGAGGAGGAGGCATCCACCTCCAAGGTGAACTGGCGGTTCAACTCCGGACGGTGAAGTACAGGCGAGGAAGCAAAAGCCCGCTTCAAAGAGCCAAACGCGGCGTCGGCCGCAGGCGACCAGTCCTTTGGATTTGCCTCTTTCTTAGTCAAAGCGGAAAGTGGAGCAGTCAGAGCAGAGAAGTGAGGGAAGAATTGGCGGTAGTAGTTGGCGAATCCCAGGAAGCGTTGGATTGCCTTCAGTCCAGAAGGGGGAGGCCAGTTGAGAATGGCGGAGACCTTCTTGGGATCCATCTGCAGTCCAGTCTCAGAGATGATGTACCCCAGAAAGGGGAGAGAAGACTGCTCAAAGACACACTTCTCATACTTTGCGTACAGACGGTTCTCTCTTAGTCGTCGTAGAACCAGCTGTACGTGCTCTCTGTGGGTTGGGAGGTCCGGAGAGAAGACAAGGATGTCATCTAGATATACTACCACACAGGTGTAGAGGAGGTCTCGGAACACGTCGTTCACCAGTTCTTGGAAGACGGCAGGAGCGTTACACAGGCCGAAGGGCATCACGCAGTACTCATAATGTCCATCGCGCGTATTAAACGCGGTCTTCCATTCGTCACCAGAGCGGATGCGCACCAGATTGTAAGCACCCCGAAGATCCAGCTTGGTGAACAGACGAGCTCCTCTAAGCCGGTCAAACAATTCGGGGATGAGCGGCAGAGGGTACTTGTTCTTAACAGTGATCTGATTCAGACCCCGGTAGTCGATGCAGGGACGTAAATCGCCCTCTTTTTTCTTGACAAAGAAGAAACCTGCTCCAGCAGGAGAGGAGGATCTCCGAATGAATCCCCTAGCCAGGCTCTCTGAGATGTAAGTCGACATAGCCCTTGTTTCGGCTGGAGATAAAGGATATATCCGTCCTCGTGGTGGCGTTGTTCCAGGGAGCAGGTCGATGGCACAATCGTAGGGGCGATGTGGCGGCAGTACCTCGGATTCTTTTTTATCAAAGACATCAGCAAAGGACCAATAAGCCGAGGGCAGCCCCGGTAGGTTCTCAGGAACCGGAGGTCGTCGGATGGGTTGTGTGGATTTTAGGCATCTCTCATGACACGAAGCACCCCAGCGGGTGATTTCGCCAGTGCCCCAGCTGACTGATGGTTCGTGAGTCCGTAACCATGGAAGGCCCAGCAGGATCTGATGGGACATGTGCGGAAGGACGTAGAAGGCGATGTTCTCGGTGTGAAGAGCACCGATGCGCAGTTCAACCGGCCTGGTGGTCCAGGAGATGGTGTCAGAAAGGGGTCTCCCATCCACAGAGGCAATCACCAGGGGCTTGTTGAGTGGGATAACAGGCACCTGGTATTTGTCCACGGTGGCTTGCTGGATGAAATTGCCTGCTGCCCCGGAATCAAGATAGGCCTCAGCCGTGAACCGCGTCTCTCCCGTTGTCACTTGCACGGTCCATGTGACCGGATCAGAGAGAGTCCCAGCACCTAGGGTGGCCTCTCCTACCAACCCTAGGCTTTGGAGTTTCCCGGCCTTTCCGGACAGGAACGGAGGAGGTGTGTGCCCTCACCGCAGTAAAAGCAGAGACCCTTGGCAAGCCGCTCTGCTCTACGTTGTGCAGACTGACGCACTCGGTCAATCTGCATGGGCTCGTGGACGGGACTCCCAGCTGTTGATGACTGAGGTACGGAGGGCTTCTGAGGAGGAGATGAATGCCGTAACGGGCGTCTCTCACGAGATAGCTCTTTGGAGCGCTCCTGAAAACGTATGTCCACACGAGTTGCTAGGGCAATCAGGGCATCTAGGGTGGAGGGCACGTCCCGACCCGCCAACTCATCCTTGATGCGACTCGAGAGTCCCTCCCAGAAGGCGGCTGTTAGGGCCTCATTATTCCACCCGAGTTCTGAAGCCACAGTGCGAAAACGGATGGCGTATTGGCCCACCGTCAGTGTTCCTTGACGTAGGCGGAGGAGTGATGAAGCAGAGGCAGAAGCGCGTCCCGGCTCGTCAAAGGTGCTGCGGAATGCCTGCAGGAACTGTTGAAGATCCTTGGTCATGGGGTCCTCCTTCTCCCACAAGGGGTTCATCCACGCCAGCGCCTCGCCCTCTAGGTGGGACATTATAAAGGCGACCTTGGCTTGGTCGGAGGCGAACAGATGTGGCAGCTGCGTGAAATGAAGGGAACATTGATTTATGAAGCCCCTGCAGGTCTTGGGATCTCCAGCATAACGAGGAGGTGACGCCAAACGGAGTCGGGAAGCATCTGACGAGGTTGCCACTGGTGCGGGGGCCATGGCTTGCCTGGCGGGGGACCTGGGTGCCGCAGGCGTCATTGATGCTTGTAATGTGTACAGGCGGGTGTCCACGGAGGTCATGAATTGCAGCATGCGGGTCTGGACTTCACGCTGGCGTTGGAGTTCCTCTTGCAGGGCCATTAGTGCTGCAGCGGGATCCATGGCCTGATCTTACTGTCACGGCCGGGCGGTCGGGCAGACCCAGGAGGTGGATCCACTGGGCCGAACTCTCTGAGATGGTGGTAGGGAGTCCGGCAGCTGAAGCACTGATGGGCAGTAGAACAGTCCGTGCAAGTGAAGGCAGCGGAGGAGTCCCAGGGACCACGGAGTCACAGAAGGTGGTCTTGGTGACGTAGCTCAGGTTCGGAGGCCGAGGTGATATCAGGCGGGGTCCGGAACCTCTGGAGCAAGATGACGGGTCACCGCAGGGATCCGGGATGGTACGGACTGTCAGATGGCAGACGGACAGCGTGCGGGGATCAGGACACGGCAGACTGGATGGCGAGGCAGGTACGGCTCTACAAAGACAGATAGGTGAGTACAGGCACATAAACACCAAGAGACCTGACTCCTAGCTCAGGGAACACGAAGATCAGGCCCCGCCCCCTTGGACAATGACCCCCTATATACCCTGTACCTGTGCAACCTCATTTCCTGTTAATGGACGCTGGCCCTTTAAGAAAGGGTCAGTGACCGCGCGCGCGCCCTAATGCGCATGCGCGCCGCCCGGGTGCCAGAAGCCAGGGAAGGAGGCTGCGAGGAGGACGCAGGGGAGCCGGCCAGGTCCAGGGAAGCTGTCGGGCGCCGGGATCGGGGGCCCGGAGCCCTGGGACGGACGGAATCCGGTGACTGGGGAGCGGAGAGCGTGGCAGGTGAGCCGGGGAACGGGGGTGAGGACCCGGGGAGCGTGACACATTGTTGTGTGGGGTGTACATATGGTAATAGGCAACCTACCTAGTCTAATAGTAGGGGCGTTGGAAATAGGCTGTGTGCATTTGGAATACCATACTAGGCAGCCAAACCACGGATGTTTTGTGCGTTAGGTAAGTGGTTGTTTCATTAGTATTTTGCACCTGTGTTGCCCCGAACTATATCATCATGGGGGCCTGCTGCATCCTGTAGTGCATTTGTGTCTGATCATAGAATTGGTAAGTTTGGCTGCTTTTTTCTGTTACGTTTTTATGGATTTTTGTGCTTTTTTCAGTGAATTGTTCTTCAATCCTCATGCATAGATTAAAGAAAAGAATACCATATGGTTAGAATTTTCTAACTAGTAATCCAAGGGTCCTGTTAGACGTCCAGTGGCCAAGGCAACTGTCAATATACAGTAGCGCAATTCGATTTGTGTGCTTACCAATAAATGGCCACAGATCTTATACACAATGCAGAAGATTGCATCAGGTTTTTTTTGCACATTGCAGAAGATTGCATCAGTTACAGAAGTAGTTGACATCAGCTCATATGTGTCTGGATTTGCATCTATCACATCACATGGTATAGTGCAAACATACAAAAAGGATAGAGCATGTATAAAAGTCTTAGGAGGAAATGCAGCACCTATTTTAAGGTCAATTTAGGGTTGAGAGAAAACTCATAGCACTGCAATAGAGACAGAAAAATAAAGCCACTAAAACGTTGGACAAATACTTTATCTAGTAATATGTTGTATTTCTGCACCAGTGAAGATGATTAGTAGTCCACCAATAATACAGATATTTAATTGATAGAGGAAAGAAAAATAGGTAATGTGCCAGTGTGGTGCCCCTGAGGCGACCATCTCCACAGAGGTACTGCACCTCAGTCAGAGGTGTGGTGCCCCATCCTGGGTAAGAAAGATGCCATCTATCGGTTCACGCAGCAAAAGACCTGCAGACACCCAATTATTAGCTCACACATTAGATCAAGGCCGGGGCAGGTCCCATTAATGCATTGCGACCAGTAATCTGGTTAGGGTACTTAATCCCCGTGCACTGTATCTAGAACCATATAGGGGAAGGAGCTTAGTGGGTGAGCTGCCTGAGGTAAAATGGGCGGAGCTAAGTTTGAAAGTTGACAGTTGACCGTTGACAGAATCAGTCAGGAGGAGAGAGGAGACCGACGAGGAGTGAGGACCCTTGGGGTCCTGCTCGGCTCTGAGGAGACTGAAGAGAGAATCCCATCGACATAGGTGGAGAGTGTGTCAGACCCTCTATAGTCGTATTTGACAAGCATCAGCTTAAGTTGAAGGGATTGGTCGCAAATGGGGTCCCGGTCACTAGGCTAGGACAATACTTCAGGACTTCCTAGTAACACCGGAGGCCAGGGTGACTGTACGCATCTTTGGGCAACAAGCAGCACACGAATCCTCTGAAAGGGGGCAACAGAGGACCAGTGAGACAGGCAGGCAGAAATCCCTTTGAAGTTTACAAGAGGGTGCCAAACAGGCAACATTCCCACTAGTGGTATGCGGTCCCTGGCTCAGGGCACTGTGTGTGGAGGCGCAGGACAGGAGGTTGAAAGTCAATGCAGAGAGATGGCCAGGAAAGGCAAACAAAAGGGAAAACCGGTACTGGCCTCGGTCTTACTCGGGATCGGTGGTTGCCCATCACTGAAGATCCCAGCATACCGTGGTGGACTAATCTGACTATCAACTGAGAACCGGTTCAGTGAGTAAAAGACTTGTTGCAAAGCCCTGGTTTCATCTCAGCCAGGGCAAGCGAGGTGCTGAGCGTGCGAGGTACTGAAACAAAGTGTGCAGGATTTGAAGATAAGTGTGGCATAGTTTCAACACAATTACATAGTTTTACACAAGAACATAGTTTGAATTTATCTTTATACGTCTCCCATTTTTTTTTTTCTCTTGTTTTTCTACTTTAACGTTTATCCCCATTTAATAGGTGCTCCATGGACAATGCTAACAGGTGTGTATCTTGTCAGATGTATGCATGCCTTGAGCAGCCGTTCGAGGGTGAATATGTCTGCACTCGATGCAAGCATGTTGCGTCTTTGGAAGCCAAGGTAACTGATCTAAATAAGCAGCTTGCAACACTCAGGGGCATTGCAAACCTGGAGAGGAGTTTAGAGCTCACTGAGCTTTCTCTGGCTGGGGCCCAATATATGGAGGAGGGTGGAGGTGGAGAAGATCAGGACCCAGAGGTAGGTAGTTGGGTAACAGTTAGAAGAAGAGGTAGGGGAAAAAGTGTCAGGGAGAATAGTCCTGACCTGGCACAACCTAGTAAATATGCCTGTTTAGCTATTAGGAATGAAGGGCCAGGACTAGGGTCACTACAGCAGGACGTTGCTCCTAGTAACCAGGAAAACAACTGCTGTAGGAAGGAGGGAAATAGGAGTGCAGCAAAGACCAGACAGATGTTAGTGGTAGGGGACTCTATAATTAGGCGGACAGACAAGGTCATCTGTCGCCGAGACCGTGAATGCCGAACAGTGTGTTGTCTGCCGGGTGCTTGGGTTCGGCATATTGCGGATCGGATAGACAGATTGCTGGGTGGGGCTGGGGAAAACCCAGCGGTCATGGTGCACATTGGTACTAATGACAAAGTTAGAGGCAGGTGGAAGGTCCTTAAAAACGATTACAGGGAACTAGGAGAGAATCTGAAGTCCAGGACCTCGAAGGTGGTCTTTTCAGAAATACTACCGGTGCCACGAGCGTCACTAGAAAGACAGCGGGAGCTTAGGGAGATAAATACGTGGCTTAGAAATTGGTGCAGGAAGGAAGGGTTCAGGTTCATGGAGAACTGGGCTGACTTCTCAGTCGGCTACAGGCTCTACGGTAGGGACGGGCTGCACCTCAATGGGGAAGGTGCATCTGTGCTGGGGGAGAAAATGGTGAGACGGATGGAGGAGCTTTTAAACTAGGATCTGGGGGGAGGGAGGGTAGTAGAGCAAAAAAGGGGCTAGATAGAGCAGATAGAGACAGTGAGATGGTAGGGGTCAATGAAGGATTAGGGGGGGATGGGACATGCAAGGAACGTAGGGAGGCTAGGAGTAATAAAGGTGTTAATATGATTAAATGTCTACTGGCAAATGGAAGAAGTCTTGCAAACAAAATGAATGAATTGGAGACTCTTATGTCAACCATGGATTATGATGTGGTGGGCATTACAGAAACCTGGCTGGATGAAAGCCATGACTGGGTGACAAACATACAGGGTTATAGTACATTTAGGAGGGACAGGAAAGACAAAAAAGGTGGTGGGGTGTGTATATTTATCAAATCTAACCTAAAACCTGTGTTGAATGATGACATTGGGGGGAACTGCAACAATGTAGAGTCAGTATGGGTAAATGTACATGGGGAGGGGAATAATGGAAAAATGCTAATTGGAGTTTGCTATAAGCCTCCTAACTAGAGATGAGCGAACCGGTCGCGGTTCGGCTCGAGGTTGGTTCGCCGAACGGACCTCCCGTTCGAGTTCGGTTCGTCGAACGTTCGACGAACCGAACTCGAACTGCATAGGAAACAATGGCAGGCAATCACAAACACAGAAAAACACCTAGAAAACACCCTCAAAGGTGTCCAAAAGGTCACAAACAACTCACAACACATGGGAAAGTGACAAGGACATATACTCATGCGAAAACAAAAGAGCTGGACAAGGAAAAAGAGGAGGACACACAGATATATGAGTATATGCAAGGAAACATGCCATTATTGTGCAACTTGAGCCCTGCTCATTCTTGGCTTCCAATCTTGATAAATTGCCTGAGCTCGCCACGTACGTCTTGGGGATCTTGTCGTGTCCTGCAGCCAGCGTTCTCTCGGAACCTGTCTTCAGTGCTGCTGTGGGTCTGCTGGCAGATAAGCACACGTGTCTGTCCACTGACAATGTGGACATGGCTCTCAGAGGACTTTTCTTCCCCGGGGTCAGCCAGGGGACGGGAAAGGCACGCGTATTTTTGAGAGTGCTTCATGCAAAGCATCTTTTTCTTTTTCAAAAGGGGGCTCAACCGATGCCAGTCAAGTGGGGTGTGTGTGGCCCAGTGAGTGGCAATGAGGGAGACTGTGGTTGGAGTCCCCTCGCTGTGTTTCTAAAAGAACCAAGATGAACAAGTCATGGCTCTCAGAGGACTTTTCTTCCCCGGGGTCAGCCAGGGGACGGGAAAGGCACGCGTATTTTTGAGAGTGCTTCATGCAAAGCATCTTTTTCTTTTTCAAAAGGGGGCTCAACCGATGCCAGTCAAGTGGGGTGTGTGTGGCCCAGTGAGTGGCAACGAGGGAGACTGTGGTTGGAGTCCCCTCGCTGTGTTTCTAAAAGAACCAAGATGAACAAGTCATGGCTCTCAGAGGACTTTTCTTCCCCGGGGTCAGCCAGGGGACGGGAAAGGCACGCGTATTTTTGAGAGTGCTTCATGCAAAGCATCTTTTTCTTTTTCAAAAGGGGGCTCAACCGATGCCAGTCAAGTGGGGTGTGTGTGGCCCAGTGAGTGGCAACGAGGGAGACTGTGGTTGGAGTCCCCTCGCTGTGTTTCTAAAAGAACCAAGATGAACAAGTCATGGCTCTCAGAGGACTTTTCTTCCCCGGGGTCAGCCAGGGGACGGGAAAGGCACGCGTATTTTTGAGAGTGCTTCATGCAAAGCATCTTTTTCTTTTTCAAAAGGGGGCTCAACCGATGCCAGTCAAGTGGGGTGTGTGTGGCCCAGTGAGTGGCAACGAGGGAGACTGTGGTTGGAGTCCCCTCGCTGTGTTTCTAAAAGAACCAAGATGAACAAGTCATGGCTCTCAGAGGACTTTTCTTCCCCGGGGTCAGCCAGGGGACGGGAAAGGCACGCGTATTTTTGAGAGTGCTTCATGCAAAGCATCTTTTTCTTTTTCAAAAGGGGGCTCAACCGATGCCAGTCAAGTGGGGTGTGTGTGGCCCAGTGAGTGGCAACGAGGGAGACTGTGGTTGGAGTCCCCTCGCTGTGTTTCTAAAAGAACCAAGATGAACAAGTCATGGCTCTCAGAGGACTTTTCTTCCCCGGGGTCAGCCAGGGGACGGGAAAGGCACGCGTATTTTTGAGAGTGCTTCATGCAAAGCATCTTTTTCTTTTTCAAAAGGGGGCTCAACCGATGCCAGTCAAGTGGGGTGTGTGTGGCCCAGTGAGTGGCAACGAGGGAGACTGTGGTTGGAGTCCCCTCGCTGTGTTTCTAAAAGAACCAAGATGAACAAGTCATGGCTCTCAGAGGACTTTTCTTCCCCGGGGTCAGCCAGGGGACGGGAAAGGCACGCGTATTTTTGAGAGTGCTTCATGCAAAGCATCTTTTTCTTTTTCAAAAGGGGGCTCAACCGATGCCAGTCAAGTGGGGTGTGTGTGGCCCAGTGAGTGGCAACGAGGGAGACTGTGGTTGGAGTCCCCTCGCTGTGTTTCTAAAAGAACCAAGATGAACAAGTCATGGCTCTCAGAGGACTTTTCTTCCCCGGGGTCAGCCAGGGGACGGGAAAGGCACGCGTATTTTTGAGAGTGCTTCATGCAAAGCATCTTTTTCTTTTTCAAAAGGGGGCTCAACCGATGCCAGTCAAGTGGGGTGTGTGTGGCCCAGTGAGTGGCAACGAGGGAGACTGTGGTTGGAGTCCCCTCGCTGTGTTTCTAAAAGAACCAAGATGAACAAGTCATGGCTCTCAGAGGACTTTTCTTCCCCGGGGTCAGCCAGGGGACGGGAAAGGCACGCGTATTTTTGAGAGTGCTTCATGCAAAGCATCTTTTTCTTTTTCAAAAGGGGGCTCAACCGATGCCAGTCAAGTGGGGTGTGTGTGGCCCAGTGAGTGGCAACGAGGGAGACTGTGGTTGGAGTCCTCTCGCTGTGTTTCTAAAAGAACCAAGATGAACAAGTCATGGCTCTCAGAGGACTTTTCTTCCCCGGGGTCAGCCAGGGGACGGGAAAGGCACGCGTATTTTTGAGAGTGCTTCATGCAAAGCATCTTTTTCTTTTTCAAAAGGGGGCTCAACCGATGCCAGTCAAGTGGGGTGTGTGTGGCCCAGTGAGTGGCAACGAGGGAGACTGTGGTTGGAGTCCCCTCGCTGTGTTTCTAAAAGAACCAAGATGAACAAGTCATGGCTCTCAGAGGACTTTTCTTCCCCGGGGTCAGCCAGGGGACGGGAAAGGCACGCGTATTTTTGAGAGTGCTTCATGCAAAGCATCTTTTTCTTTTTCAAAAGGGGGCTCAACCGATGCCAGTCAAGTGGGGTGTGTGTGGCCCAGTGAGTGGCAACGAGGGAGACTGTGGTTGGAGTCCCCTCGCTGTGTTTCTAAAAGAACCAAGATGAACAAGTCATGGCTCTCAGAGGACTTTTCTTCCCCGGGGTCAGCCAGGGGACGGGAAAGGCACGCGTATTTTTGAGAGTGCTTCATGCAAAGCATCTTTTTCTTTTTCAAAAGGGGGCTCAACCGATGCCAGTCAAGTGGGGTGTGTGTGGCCCAGTGAGTGGCAACGAGGGAGACTGTGGTTGGAGTCCCCTCGCTGTGTTATACATGCTTTTAGAAGGGCATGACATGGCTTGGAGGTTGACTTTCATAAAATGCAAACTGTTGGCTACCAAAATGCTGCCTTTCCAACAACTGTGGTTATAGGCAATGAGGAACATACTGATGAAGATGAGACGCAGATACCCGATTGGGATGACAACTTAAATATTCGGTCAGGGCAAGAAGAAACTCGGTCTGAGGGGGAGGGGAGTGCAAACACAACAATTGATGATGAAGTTCTAGATCCCACCTACTGTCAACCCACAGTCAGACACTCGAGGAGGTCAATAGAGGCGGTGGAGGAGGATGCAACCGACGTCGAAGTAACCTGGCGCCTTCCTGGACACAGTCGGAGCACTGGAAGCACGTCTACAACTGCATCCTCAGCCACCACTCTGCCTCTGAGCATTATTCGGGGTGGATCAACAGGTCGCATGGCCTCTAAGCCTTGCCTAGCCTGGTCCTTTTTTGACATAAAAAAAGATCGGCCAAATTATGTGATCTGTAACATTTGCCATGGTTATCTTAGTAGAGGTCAAAACCTCAGCAGTTTGACAACTTCTTCCATGAATCGTCACATGAATAAATATCATATGGCCTGGTGGGAAGCTCACCGTGCTGCAATGCGGCCTAGTGGAGCCAACCATCCACCGCCTGCCCCTTCCAGGGCATCCGCGCGCTCGTCATCTTCTAGGACTATGGGGACAGCTGTCACACCTGTTTTTCCACCCACAACTTCCACCACTGTAACCGCAACAGGCAGTTTGCTTGGTAGGTCGTCAGTTGGTTTGGAAGGGGAAACAAGTGAGTGTGTACAGCTCTCTCAGACATCGATAGCACCAACTTTGGATGAAGGCAACATCATGTCTCCGCCTGCACTTTCCTCCCAAAGCTGCATTTTTCCAGGGACACCCTACTCAACACCGTCTACACACAGCAGCCAGATCTCTGTCCCTCAGATGTGGTCAAATAAAAGGCCACTTCCTTCGACCCATGACAAAGCGAAGAGGTTGACTCTATCCCTCTGTAAGCTGTTGGCTACAGAAATGCTGCCTTTCCGCCTGGTGGACACACAGGATTTTAGAGACCTTATATCTGTCGCTGTGCCCCAGTACCAGATGCCTAGTCGCCACTACTTCTCTAAGAAAGGTGTGCCCGCGCTACACCAGCATGTCGCACACAATATCACCGCTTCCTTGAGAAACTCTGTGTGTGAACGGGTGAATTTCAGCACCGATACTTGGACCAGTAGCATGGACAGGGACGTTACATGTCGCTGACTGGGCACTGGGTAACTATGGTGATAGATGGTGAAGGGTCTGCTGCACAAGTCTTGCCGTCCCCACGACTTGTGTGTCAATCCTCTGTCTGTCCAAGTTCCGCCACTGCTTCTGCATCCTCCACCTCATCTGGGTCCTCCACCTCCGCCCCAAGCCTGCCTGGTCAGGCCACCAGCGTTCTCACTGCGCAGAAGGAATCACGCACCCCTCATTACTATGCTGGCAGCAGAGCGCAACGGCATCAGGCGGTCTTTAGCTTGACATGTCTTGGGAATAAGAGTCACACAGCTGAGGAGTTGTGGTCAGCTCTGCGGTCCGAGTTTAATAAATGGTTGTCTCCACTCAACCTGCAGCCTGGTAAGGCCGTGTGCGACAATGCTGCAAACCTGGGTGCGGCCCTTCGCCTGGGCAAGGTGACACACGTGCCTTTTATGGCTCACGTGTTGAACCTTGTTGTCCAGCAATTTTTAACACACTATCCCGGCCTAGATGGCCTTCTGACCAGGGCACGGAAACTGTCTGCAGTGCTCACTTCCGCCGTTCAAGCGCCGCAGCTGAGCGACTTGCATCGCTCCAGAAGTCTTTCGGCCTGCCGGTTCATCGCCTGAAATGCGATGTGGCGACACGCTGGAATTCAACTCTCCACATGTTACAGCGACTGTGGCAGCACCGCAGAGCCCTAGTGCAATACGTCATGACGTATAGCCTGGGCCAACGAGATGCAGAGGTGGGGCAGATCACCCTGATGGAGTGATCTCAGATCACGGACCTATGCACCCTTCTGCACAGTTTCGACATGGCGACGAATATGTTTAGCGCTGACAATGCCATTATCAGCATGACGATTACAGTCATTTACATGCTGGAGCACACGCTAAACACTATTCGGAGTCAGGGGGTGGGACAACAGGAAGGGGAGGAACTACAGGAGGATTCATATGCGCAAGACACAACAACATCACCAAGGTCCAGACGTTCATCATCACCAACGCGGCAGGCATGGGACCATGGGGGACAGGGATCAACAAGGGCGCATGGTAGCAGGCGAGATGTTGAGGAAGGTGCAGGAGGACATGAAGATATGGAGGACGAACTGTCCATGGACATGGAAGACTCAGCTGATGAGGGGGACCTTGGTCAAATTTAAGTTGAAAGAGGTTGGGGGGAGATGACAGAGGAAGAAAGAACGGTTAGCACCTCTATGCCACAAACACAGCGTGGACTTGGTCCGCATGGCTGCGCAAGACACATGAGTGCCTTCTTGTTGCACTACCTCCAACATGACCCTCGTATTGTCAAAATTAGAAGTGATGATGACTACTGGCTTGCCACACTATTAGATCCCCGGGACAAGTCCAAATTTTGTGACATAATTCCACCCATAGAAAGGGACGCACGTATGCAGGAGTATCAGCAGAAGCTGTTACTCGATCTTAGCTCGGCTTTTCCACCAAACAACCGTGCAGGTGAAGGGAGTGATTCTCCCAGTTGTAACTTGACAAACATGGGACGGCCTCGTCATCTTCAACAGTCTACCCGTACCAGTAGGACCGTATCTGGTGCTGGTAACAGCAATTTTATGGAATCTTTTCATAATTTTTTTAGACCCTCCTTTGCAAGGCCACCAGAGACATCAAGTGTGTCACATAGTCAACGGATGGAGAGGATAATACAGGAGTATCTCCAAATGAACATCGATGCAATGACTTTGCAAATGGAGCCTTGCTCCTTTTGTGCTTCAAATCTAGAAAAATGTCAAGAGCTCTCCAGTTACGCCTTGAAGATTTTGTCGTGTCCAGCTGCCAGCGTTGTCTCTGAACGTGTCTTCAGTGCTGCTGGGTGTGTGCTGACAGATAAGCGCACGCATCTGTCCAGTGACAATGTGGACAGACTGACGTTCATCAAAATGAACAAGTCATGGATCCAGAAGGAATTTACTACCCCTGTGTCATCCTGGGGAGAGTAAATGCTTGTGGATTTGGAATGTGCTTGATGCAAATCAAAACATCCTGTTTGCAACTAGGGCACAAGTCCTGCCACTGATGGGGTGTCTGTGTGCCCAATTTGGGGAAAAAAGGTAGACTCCGCTTGGAGTAACCCTTGCTTGCTGTGTTTTTTAAAAATGATACAAGATGAACAGATCTGAAGGCAAGATGAAGGCAACATCATGTCTCCGCCTGCACTTTTCTCACAAACCTGCATTTTTCCAGGGACACCCTACTCAACACCGTCTACAGACAGCAGCCAGATCTCTGTCCCTCAGATGTGGTCAAATAAAAGGCCACTTACTGCGACCCATGACAAAGCTAAGTGGTTGACTCTATCCCTCTGTAAGCTGTTGGCTACCGAAATGCTGCCTTTACGCGTAGTGGACACACAGGATTTTACAGACCTTATGTCTGTCGCTGTGCCCCAGTACCAGATGCCCAATCACCACTGCTTCTCCAAGAAAAGCATGCCCGCGCTACACCAGCATGTCGCACACAACATCACCACTTCCTTGAGAAAATCTGTGTGCGACAGGGTGCATTTCAACACAGATACTTGGACCAGTAAGCATAGACAGGGTCATTACATGTCACTGACTGGGCACTGGCAAACTATGGTGAGAGATGGAGAAGGGTCTGCTGTACAAGTCTTGCCGTCCCCACGAGTTGTTTCAATCCTTGTTCTGTATGTAGAAGTTAATACACTGCTTCTGCCTCTTCAACCTCGTGTGGGTCCTCTACCTTGGTGCAAACCCTGTGTGGTCAGGCCACCCTTCCTTGCAACTGCGCACAAGGACTACCACACACCTCCTTACTATGCTGGCAGCAGAGCTCAATGCCATCAGGCGGTCAAAGTTTTACTTTGAAATGTATGGGAAATGTGAGTCACACCGCTATTACAGAGAATAGTAGTCAGGCAGGGTCAAAACATTAATTGAGGAACAGGAACAGAATGGGACGGCCAGGAAAGAATCAGAAAACAAGCAGAGGTGAAATGCGTATCGGCCAACAAGGTACATAAACAGCAAGCAGGAAAAGTAGTCAGGTAACAAGCACACAAAATCATAAAACTGAACTGGGGGTAAAATTAACCAGAGGTTCATAGCTATGTCTGGCAGTGGTCTGCAGACAGGATGGGCATAAAAAAGGGTGTGGTGTCTTCCCATTGGTTGTAGCTGAATGATGGTATTTCATCTGTGAGATACCCACCAGCTACATTCAGCCAGAGATTCTGCATCTGTCAAGGTAATGCAGCCCAGTGGGTGAGCATAACCTGCGTCCACCTGCGCCGCTGGCATCGACTACTCTCCCATCATCAGCACTATTCATGAAAGGAACACGTTGTCACCTGGCGACCGGAGTACAAATTGACGGAGCGGACTCCGTTGGTGACTTAACAGCCGTGTGCGGCAATGATGCAAACCTGGCTGCGGGCCATCCTCAGGGCAATGTGACACACGTGCCTTTTAGGGCTCACGTGTTGAACCGAATTCGCCAGCAATTTTTAAAACACCATCACGGCCTACATGGCCTTGTGCAGTGGGCACGCTCGCTATGTGCTCACTTCCATCGTGCGCACACAGCAGCTCAACAACTTTCATCACTCCGGAAGTCTTAGGGTCTGGCAGTTAAACGCCGTAAATGCGATGTTTCGACACGCAGGAATTGGAATCTGCACATGTTGCAGCGTGTGTGGCAGCACCGCAGAGCCCTGCTGAAATACGGTAAGACATATAGCCTGGGATAACTTGATCCAGAGGTGGTGCAGATCACGCTGCTGGAGTGGTGTCAGATCAAGGACCTATGCACCCTGCTACACAGTTTTGAAATGTCGACGAAGATGTTTAGCACTGGCAATGTCATTCTCAGCGTGACAATTCTGGTCATCTACATGATGGAGCACACTGTAATTATTATTCGGAGTCAGGTGTTGGGACAAGAGGAAGGGGAGGAAGTACAGGAGGAGTCATATGCGGAAGGGATAACAAGATCTACGAGGTCCAGATGGTCAGCGGCACCTATGCGGCAGTCATGGTGAGGGAGAGGGATTAACAAGGGCGCATAGTATCAGCAAAAAGTGTTGATGAAAGTGCAGGAGCCCATGAAGAAATGGAGGACGAACTGGCGATGGGCATGGAAGACTCAGCAGATGAGTGAGAGCTTGCTCACATTTCGGTTGTGCGAGGTTGGGGGGAGAGGGCAGAGGAAGGATGCACGATTCTCACCTCTCTGCCACCAACACACCAAGGACTTGGTCCTCCTGGATGCACAAGACACATGAGCGCCTTCTTGCTGCACTACCTACATGACCCTCGGATTGTATGAATTTGAACTAATCCTGAATACTGGGTTGCCACACTGTTAGATCCCCGGTACAAGACAAAATTTGGCGAACTAATTCCTGCCATAGAAATAGACGCACGTATACAGGAGTATCTGCAGAATGTGGTACGCAATCTTAGATCTACTTGTCCACTAAACACCAGTGCTGCACAGAGTGAATCTCAACGCTTTGTCATGGATAGGAGGAAATAGTCTTTTACTTGTCCACATCGGAGGGACCGAGGGATGGCTGCTGTGCTGAGATGGCGTTGAGTACGGTGTCCCTGCACAGTTGCACTTTTGGTCATATCCCAAAATGAGTTGAAAAAGGACAGATGCTGTTGGAAAGGGGAACAGGTGTGTTGGAAAGGGGAAAAAAGTTTTGGTCCGTGGATTTGGTGGTTAAGCAACTGTAACATTTGCTGAAGAAACAACATCTGTTACAGTGGGACTGGCAGATTTGGATAAAGTGGTATATAATCTGTGACCGCTATATAACGAAAATTAATAAGAAAAGAAAGAGAAAGGTATATATCCCCATCAGCAGTCAGTGTCCACCGTGCTCCCAGTTGGAAAAGGATAGGTTGGCAACTTGAAGGTTTGGTGGAGGATACAGAGCTGTGTGGCTATGAAACTAATAGTAGCCTGAACCGAGTTAGACGCCATTCGGATCTGGAGACTGTGAGCCCTGTTAGCGTCACAGGGTCCACATGCCCACCCAGCCCAGGAACTCCCTGTTAACAACACAGGGGCCATTGAGTACGCTGACCGTGTGCGTAGGGGCCACACCTGTGGACAGCAGGCGCATCAGCAGCAGCAGGCCTGTTAATGCCACTGGGCTGCACAAGCAGGACTGTTAGGACAGGAGCTGGTCTTAACCGTTCTGCGTTACCAACTGTGGTGGTGGCCTGCATCCACCACCCGATCCCTGCCTACCTCTGGCCTAAAGCCGCAATGGGTTCAACACATGGAGGTGTGCTCTTTCGGAGCATAATAGAAGACTGCGCACCTCCTTGTTGGCTCCAGCCCCTTTTATAACCTGGGTCCGCCCCAAACCAGGGTGAACCACAATGCACCTCCTGGAGACAAAAGTAGAGTGACACGTCATGAGTGGCATAACTAGCGTCCTATTTGGAAACGCAACTTCAATGATGACCTCATGGCTGCCATGACCCAAACACCTCACCAGTCATCGTCTGAGCATCAATAATGCGGTGACAAGTCATAGGTGTGGGCCTCTGCAAGCCATTTGGGAGGACACCTGATGCCCTGTGGTCTATATGGGACCCCCACATCAGGGCCAGGGCCAAAGAGTTCATTACCGGACCTAGTCTCTGATGCAGGAAGTGCCTGAGCATGCTCAGTAGCATGAAATACAGTCTCTGAAAAAAGACTATCAGCTTTAGCATGGTGTCTATGCCCAAAACAGGACTTATACCCGGCACGGAATGCAAGCACCTGTGCAAAGAGGCTTTTCACACTTAGTGTGGGAGCATGCGCTGTATCCCGAAATGAAAACTTAGCGTCAGGAATGGCACAGTCAGGCTGAGCATACTCACTAGGCGAAACACTGTAATTATGCTGCAGCTGGGGTACATCGGCACACGCATGCGCACTAGCTGCCTCTCCACACTTAGACGTGGAGGGGAAATTTGTCTTGGAGATGCTGTCTATGAACAGAAGGAAAAGCTAAAGGAAGCCTGACTTTCTATCCCTCCGAATTATGAAATGCAGCAATGAATTCCATGAGTTTGCTATAACATTAGCGTAGCAAAATGTGCATGAGGGTGTCATGTAGAGGTGCTAGAAATAGCTTGTCACCAGTGGGGCACTAATGGAATACAACAGCCAGTTCTATGATGCCACAAAATGGCAGTATTTTGTGCTATCATTATAGCTTATTAAAAACAGAGCACGAGGTTGTCATGCAGAGGTGCTGCACATAGATTTGCAGTAGTGTGAATTGACAAAAGTACAATAGCCACGTTTAGGATACAACTAGGTACAGTGAGTGTTTGCTAGTATAATGGCTGAGTTTAAAAAAGTTTGAGTGTGCAATGCAGGCAGATGTCCTGCAAATAACGTTCCAATACTGTGAATTGACAAAAGTACAATAGCCACGTTTAGGATACAACTAGGTACAGTGAGTGTTTGCTAGTATAATGGCTGAGTTTAAAAAAGTTTGAGTGTGCAATGCAGGCAGACGTGCTGCAAATAACGTTCCAATACTGTGAATTGACAAAAGTACAATAGCCACGTTTAGGATACAACTAGGTACAGTGAGTGTTTGCTAGTATAATGGCTGAGTTTAAAAAAGTTTGAGTGTGCAATGCAGGCAGACGTCCTGCAAATAACGTTCCAATACTGTGAATTGACAAAAGTACAATAGCCACGTTTAGGATACAACTAGGTACAGTGAGTGTTTGCTAGTATAATGGCTGAGTTTAAAAAAGTTTGAGTGTGCAAGGCAGGCAGATGTCCTGCAAATAACGTTCCAATACTGTGAATTGACAAAAGTACAATAGCCACGTTTACGATACAACTAGGTACAGTGAGTGTTTGCTAGTATAATGGCTGAGTTTAAAAAAGTTTGAGTGTGCAATGCAGGCAGACGTGCTGCAAATAACGTTCCAATACTGTGAATTGACAAAAGTACAATAGCCACGTTTAGGATACAACTAGGTACAGTGAGTGTTTGCTAGTATAATGGCTGAGTTTAAAAAAGTTTGAGTGTGCAATGCAGGCAGACGTGCTGCAAATAACGTTCCAATACTGTGAATTGACAAAAGTACAATAGCCACGTTTAGGATACAACTAGGTACAGTGAGTGTTTGCTAGTATAATGGCTGAGTTTAAAAAAGTTTGAGTGTGCAAGGCAGGCAGATGTCCTGCAAATAACGTTCCAATACTGTGAATTGACAAAAGTACAATAGCCACGTTTACGATACAACTAGGTACAGTGAGTGTTTGCTAGTATAATGGCTGAGTTTAAAAAAGTTTGAGTGTGCAAGGCAGGCAGATGTCCTGCAAATAACGTTCCAATACTGTGAATTGACAAAAGTACAATAGCCACGTTTACGATACAACTAGGTACAGTGAGTGTTTGCTAGTATAATGGCTGAGTTTAAAAAAGTTTGAGTGTGCAATGCAGGCAGACGTGCTGCAAATAACGTTCCAATACTGTGAATTGACAAAAGTACAATAGCCACGTTTAGGATACAACTAGGTACAGTGAGTGTTTGCTAGTATAATGGCTGAGTTTAAAAAAGTTTGAGTGTGCAATGCAGGCAGACGTGCTGCAAATAACGTTCCAATACTGTGAATTGACAAAAGTACAATAGCCACGTTTAGGATACAACTAGGTACAGTGAGTGTTTGCTAGTATAATGGCTGAGTTTAAAAAATTTGAGTGTGCAAGGCAGGCAGATGTCCTGCAAATAACGTTCCAATACTGTGAATTGACAAAAGTACAATAGCCACGTTTAGGATACAACTAGGTACAGTGAGTGTTTGCTAGTATAATGGCTGAGTTTAAAAAAGTTTGAGTGTGCAATGCAGGCAGATGTCCTGCAAATAACGTTCCAATACTGTGAATTGACAAAAGTACAATAGCCACGTTTAGGATACAACTAGGTACAGTGAGTGTTTGCTAGTATAATGGCTGAGTTTAAAAAAGTTTGAGTGTGCAAGGCAGGCAGATGTCCTGCAAATAACGTTCCAATACTGTGAATTGACAAAAGTACAATAGCCACGTTTAGGATACAACTAGGTACAGTGAGTGTTTGCTAGTATAATGGCTGAGTTTAAAAAAGTTTGAGTGTGCAATGCAGGCAGATGTCCTGCAAATAACGTTCCAATACTGTGAATTGACAAAAGTACAATAGCCACGTTTAGGATACAACTAGGTACAGTGAGTGTTTGCTAGTATAATGGCTGAGTTTAAAAAAGTTAGAGTGTGCAATGCAGGCAGATGTCATGCAAATAACGTTCCAATACTGTGAACTGACAAAAGTCCAATAGCCACGTATAGGATGCCACTAGGTACACTGAGTGTTTGCTAGTATAATGGCTTCGTTATAATTAGTTGGAGTGTGCAACGCAGGCAGATGCGCTCTGCAAATGTCTTGGCACTAGTGGGACTATAGCAAAGTCCAATAGCCACGTATAGGATGCCACTAGGTACACTGAGTGTTTGCTAGTAAAATTGCTTAGTTTAAAAAAGTTGTAGTGTGCAATGCAGGCAGACGTGCTCTGCAAATGTCTTTCCACTAGTGGGACTATAGCAAAGTCCAATAGCCACGTATAGGATGCCACTAGGTACACTGAGTGTTTGCTAGTAAAATTGCTTAGTTTAAAAAAGTTGTAGTGTGCAATGCAGGCAGACGTGCTCTGCAAATGTCTTTGCACTAGTGGGACTATAGCAAAGTCCAATAGCCACGTATAGGATGCCACTAGGTACACTGAGTGTTTGCTAGTAAAATTGCTTAGTTTAAAAAACTTGGAGTGTGCAATGCAGGCAGATGTGCTCTGCTAATGTCTTTGCACTAGTGGGACTATAGCAAAGTCCAATAGCCACGTTTAGGATGCCACTAGGTACACTGAGTGTTTGCTAGTAAAATTGATTAGTTTAAAAAAGTTGTAGTGTGCAATGCAGGCAGACGTGCTCTGCAAATGTCTTTGCACTAGTGGGACTATAGCAAAGTCCAATAGCCACGTATAGGATGCCACTAGGTACACTGAGTGTTTGCTAGTAAAATTGCTTAGTTTAAAAAAGTTGTAGTGTGCAATGCAGGCAGACGTGCTCTGCAAATGTCTTTGCACTAGTGGGACTATAGCAAAATCCAATAGCCACGTATAGGATGCCACTAGGTACACTGAGTGTTTGCTAGTAAAATTGCTTAGTTTAAAAAACTTGGAGTGTGCAATGCAGGCAGATGTGCTCTGCTAATGTCTTTGCACTAGTGGGACTATAGCAAAGTCCAATAGCCACGTATAGGATGCCACTAGGTACACTGAGTGTTTGCTAGTATAATGGCTTCGTTATAATTAGTTGGAGTGTGCAACGCAGGCAGATGCGCTCTGCAAATGTCTTGGCACTAGTGGGACTATAGCAAAGTCCAATAGCCACGTATAGGATGCCACTAGGTACACTGAGTGTTTGCTAGTAAAATTGCTTAGTTTAAAAAAGTTGTAGTGTGCAATGCAGGCAGACGTGCTCTGCAAATGTCTTTGCACTAGTGGGACTATAGCAAAGTCCAATAGCCACGTATAGGATGCCACTAGGTACACTGAGTGTTTGCTAGTAAAATTGCTTAGTTTAAAAAAGTTGTAGTGTGCAATGCAGGCAGACGTGCTCTGCAAATGTCTTTGCACTAGTGGGACTATAGCAAAGTCCAATAGCCACGTATAGGATGCCACTAGGTACACTGAGTGTTTGCTAGTAAAATTGCTTAGTTTAAAAAACTTGGAGTGTGCAATGCAGGCAGATGTGCTCTGCTAATGTCTTTGCACTAGTGGGACTATAGCAAAGTCCAATAGCCACGTTTAGGATGCCACTAGGTACACTGAGTGTTTGCTAGTATAATGGCTTACTTAGAATGAGTTGGAGTGTGCAGAGGACAAGAGGGTACAGTGGCAGGATTGTGGTGCTCTGGGTAGAGGAATGGAAGCCTGCCTTTCTATTCCCTCCTAATGGTGAAATGCAGGGAGGAAATCCCTGACCTGGGCTACACAGACGCTGTTGCTGTTTGCAGGACCTGTCACTTATGGCTCTCTGACCCTGCCGCTTTGAGCCCTTAAAAGGACTGCTAGAATGTGCTCTCCCTAAGCTGTCTAACGCTGTGTATGCAGCGCATACAGCTGTATCGGCTATAGGACTCAGGAGGACGAAGCTGCGACACTGATGTCTGACACCAAAGACGCAGAAGGCAGATAATGGCGTTCGTGAAGAAAATGTCCGGTTTTATAATGCAGGGACATGTGACATGCAGATCCTATCACACATGCCGTTGCTTCTCTGGCTCAAAGTCCACTTAGGTGTGTGTGTGTCTGTGATTGGCTGACATGCTGGCCCGCCCCACAAGACGCGCGCGCTTAGGGAAGGAAGACAAGAAAAAAAAAAAAAAAAATGGCGATCGCCATTATAGAAACAGCAGTGATCTGAAGGCGCTGTTCACGCACACTATACACTGAAATGTGATAATAGTTTGATTCACAGAGTGACTTACACTATTACAGCAGAAACCAAGCTAGGATTTAGCTGTTTTTTGGCTGCTAGAACCGTTCTCGAACGTTTCTAGAACTATCGAGCTTTTGCAAAAAGCTCGAGTCCTAGTTCGATCTAGAACATGCCCCAAAATCACTCGAGCCGCGAACTGGAGAACCACGAACCACGAACCGCGCTCAACTCTACTCCTAACATACCTGAACAAATAGAGGGTGAAATGCTGGAACAAATTGAAAAGGCAGCTAATAATAATAATCGGGTTCTTATTATGGGGGATTTCAACTATCCAGACATACAGTGGGACATAGAATCTTCTGGTTGTGCTAAAAGCTGTAAATTCTTATCTACCATTTAAGACAATTACCTCTCTCAGATAGTAGATGAACCGACGAGGGGAAATAATTTGCTAGATTTGGTCCTGTCAAATAGACCGGATACAATTTCAGATCTACAGGTCCGGGAGCACTTGGGCACCAGCGATCATAATATGGTAAGCTTCAACGCAATATTCAATAAAACATTTAAAAGGGAAATGCTAAAACGTGGAATTTTAGGAAAGCTGATTTCAACAAATTAAGGGAAGAGCTTAAATGTGTAGATTGGGACAAAGTCATGGTAACTGGGGATACTGAACATAAATGGGGAAAGTTTAAGAATATACTGCTAGAGTCCTGTAAAAAACTTACACCCTCTGGTAATAAAATGTCCCGGAATAAAAAAAACCCACTATGGATAAATAAGACTGTACTAAGTATAATAAAACAAAAACAAAGGGCGTTTAAAATCTTGAAGGCTGAGAATACAGAAATAGCATTTCAGGAGTATAAAGATATCAATAGGCAATGCAAAAAATAAATCAAACAAGCAAAACTAGCTACTGAAACAAAAATCGCCAATGACATTAAAATAAATCCCAAAATCTTTTATAAATACATTAATGCCAAAAGGAAAACAAAGGATAGTATTGGCCCCTTAAAATATAATAACAAGTTAGTTATAGAGGACAAACAAAAGACTGAGATATTAAATAGGTATTTCACTTCTGTGTTCACCAAGGAACTGACTGTACCAGGCATCATTCAACAAGTGAAAAATCAAAGTTCACCACCCGATATAATTAATTTAACACAAGATGAAGTACGCCTACGTCTGAGTAAATTAAACATTGACAAATCCCCAGGGCCAGATGGCATTCATCCACGAATATTGAGGGAATTGAGCTCCGTAATTGACAGACCGCTGTATCTTATCTTTTTAGACTCGCTTGTAACAGGGTTGGTGCCTCAGGATTGGAGGATTGCTGATGTGGTACCGATATTTAAGAAAGGTAAGAGGGTAGATCCAGGCAACTACCGTCCAGTAAGCCTGACATCAGTAGTATGCAAAGTTTTTGAGGGCATTTTAAAGGATGACATGCAAAAATATGTTGCAGAAAATAATATAATAACTGACAGACAGCATGTATTCATGAAAGATAAATCGTGTCTAACCAACCTGTTGGGGTTCTATGAGGGGGTTAGTGCAAACCTGGATATTGGTAATGCAGCTGATGTGATTTATTTGGACTTTGCAAAGGCATTTGATACTGTACCACATAATAGCCTTATACTAAAGCTCCAGAAGCAAGGACTAGGGGAAACTATATGCAACTGGGTAAGGAATTGGCTAAAAGATAGGAAACAAAAAGTAGTCATAAATGGAACATTCTCTAAATGGGCCATAGTCAGCAGTGGGGTGCCGCAGGGATCTGTGCTAGGACCAATTCTTTTTAATCTCTTTATTAATGACCTTGTGGATGGGATTGATAGTCAAGTGTCAGTCTTTGCTGATGACACCAAACTATGTAGGATATTAAAAACTGACCTTGATAGTATAATATTACAAAAAGATCTGGATAAGATGTCAGAATGGGCAGATACTTGGCAAATGAGATTTAATGTTGATAAATGTAAAGTAATGCACCTAGGACGGAGTAATCCTATAACTGCATATACATTAAATGGAAGTAAACTCGGGACTACAGAACAGGAGAAATACTTGGGTATTCTCATTACAAATAAGCTGAGCAGCAGCACTCAATGTCAAGCAGCAGCTGCAAAACCAAACAAGATTCTAGGGTGTATAAAAAGAGAGATTAGATCCCGTGATCCCAACGTATTGTTACCCCTCTATAAATCACTTGTAAGGCCACATCTGGAATATGGGATTCAGTTTTGGGCTCCACATTTTAAAAAGGACATTCAGAAGTTAGAATCAGTTCAAAGGCGGGCAACTAGACTATTACAAGGAATGGAGGCCTCCCATATGATGACAGGTTGAAAAAGTTAGATATGTTTAGCTTAGTAAAAAGACATCTCAGAGGAGATCTCATTTATATGTATAAATACATGTGTGGTCAATATAAAGGACTGGCACATGACTTATTTCTTCCAAAGACAATAATAAGGACCAGGGGCACTCACTGCGAGTGGAAGAAAAGCGATTCCAACAGTTAAATAGGAAAGGGTTCTTTACAGTTAGAGCAGTCAGACTGTGGAATGCCATACCACAAGAGGTAGTAATGGCAGATACTATAACAGCTTTCAAAAAAGGGCTGGATGATTTCCTCAGTACACACAACATTGTTGGTTATAAATGACTTTGTGACCAAATGTAGAACTGGTGGAGGAAGGTTGAACTAGATGGACCTAGGTCTTTTTTCAACCTTAGTAACTATATGTAACTATGTAACTATGTCTCCATTCCTCCTGTGTCAGAACCTGCCATCATAGACTTTTTCTATCAACAACGAGATTATGTCAGGGCCACACTCTACCTGTGGGGAGTACAAACACCTCATCTGTGCGCTCATCACCTGCCCTGGGAAACCCACAGTGCAGCGGTGGCTTACATAGCCGCAAAACTACAAGTGGTGTCAAAAACTTTAAATAAATCTCTAAAAATATAACTCCCATCATCATCCTTTATCATTTGAAAGACACCGCTAGGGTCACGGAGCCAGACCCCTGCCACCGGTGATGTCCCCGGATTAGTATCACCGACCCTGTGTATCACCAGCCCTGGGTATACCCAGCATCAGTGCCAGACCAACTTAGGAAACTAGGTGGTGCTATCCTGCTGCATTAAGATTATAATTACATATGTTTTAATCCAATAAAAAGCAAAGGCAGCACAATTGTTTTTACATAAAAAAATTTGAAATCAGTGTCAAAAGAAGAGCTTGTTTGTTATGTGACGCCCTGGACCCCCAGGGGTCACAGTACACCAACACCCCACACACCCCCCCTCCCCTGGTTAGGTGACACCAGTCAAACAAAATCCTTGTTGCCTCCCTCCAGGCTTGATGTCCACACCAGGTGGGGTGGAGCCAGGCGGTTGACCCCACCCACCGAGGAGTTCACAGGCATGGAGGCGGGAAAAGTAGGAAGTTGAGTTGAGTTCAGTTAGTTAAGTGGAAGTGGAGAGGTGGAAGTGAGAGGAGCAAAGACTGTGTGTGTCTGGGTCGGAGCCCAGGCACAATTTAGCAAGGTCAGGAGACAGTGGTGGCTGTCTGCAGGAGTTGGTGGAGGTCAGCGGAATTGTAGGACCGGGGTCGAGCGGTGGCCCGCCAGTACCGAACCGGGGAGCAGATCGAAGCCAAGCACCAGGGCAGGGTACTCAGACCCCGACTAGGCTAGGAGCCGCCGTAAAGGTCAAATTCTCTGATTGCGGTCTGGACCTCAGGGGTTCATTCCCAACCAAGTCCCGTCAGAAGGCAAAAGCCCAACCCGTCTGGATAAGAGCCACCGCCAAGGGCCAGAGATCCAAGGGCTAGCGCCTGCGGGCAAAACGGGCTCTCCCGATACGTACACGCCGGGGAGCAGACTACCCGTGGGAAGCGATAGGAGTCAAACACACATACAGCTGCAGGAAACGACAGCCACCATCAACCCGTCCGGGGAGAGTGAAAACACCGCAGCCAGCTGCGGGCCCCGTCCATCCAGCCGTTTGGTTTACCAGAGACTCTGTCCTTCTGTGTCTGAGTGAGTACAACAGTGCCATCCGGCACTGCGCTGCACCGCAATGTTGCATTTGCGCCCACGCTGCTTCCCCGCATCGGCACCTGCACCTATACCTCCTCCCAGCTCCCCAACCGGGACCTCGGGACCAACGGCCCCTACCCACGGAGGGTGTCAACACCTTAGCTGCTCTCCGCCATCGCTCCCTGGATCCCCCGTCACAAGCAGCGGTGGTGCCCACCATCACCACAATCCGTGGGTGGCGTCACAACCGACATCCCACCACAAACCTTCCCTCTTTTCACTCATGGGCAAGGAGGCGCTGCTCGAGCCCCCGGGCCCGGCCCCGTGCCTGAGCCACCGAAGAGCAGAAGCACCGGACCCGAGCGCCAGCGAACCCCCAGGCGAGCGGCGTTCCCGACCTCTCCACCCGCGACAGTTACAGTGACTGTACTGAGTTTCTGTACTCCATTCTCAAATCGCTTTTATGAAGGGGGAATAATTGAGAGCCACATTTTCTTGATTTCACTTAACTCCTCATTTTACCCAGCCAGACCAAGCACAATAAATGGTATCACCCATTCTGTTATATGACAGTTCTGCTTCCTCAGAGTAAGCCTTGACTCTTCACTGTCCTTCAAACCATACATCCAAGCCCTGACCACCTCCTGCCACTACCAACTCAAATATGTTTCCAGAATTCACCATTTGCTTATCTCTCAAACTTCTACATTTTTAGTACATTCCCTCATCATTTCCCACCATGAATTCTATAATGTCCTTGGTGGCCTCTCTGCTAACAGTCTCAAACCTCTATAGCCAGTCCTTAACTTTGGTGCCTAATTACCACTTCTGCCCTCTGCAAATGTTTTTACAGGTTTCCTATTTTTTAATGAATACATTGAAACTAATAACAATAATATAAGGCCATCCAGTTTATCTTCTCCATCCATCTCCAAACTAACCTCTAGATACCATCTCACATTTAATCTCTGGTCCTCCATCTCTCATCCAATTATTTTACTGAGCATCCTCCTTCCTTTGAATTTCAGTGACTCAACATGTCCGATTGTCTCCCATATTTAGATATAACCTGAAAACTCATCTCTTCAGAGAAAGTGTACAGACAGCAATAATCCCTCCACTACCTCACTACCACCAGAGCTGCTACAACACATCAAGAAACTTTCCTTTTATTCTATGGATTTTAAGCCTATGAATACAGGATCATCTTTGTACGAGTCTATCACTGTTAGTTTGTTCATTGAAATTCATATATGTATTTTGAACGTAAACACTTTTCACATGTACAGCATCATGAAATGAATGGTGCTCTGAAAAATATTGCTGTTTTGAAAAAGTACCAAGAAATTGTCAACCTTGAGAACTGTAGATGCAGAGGTTGGCTAAGGAAAGTGCAGTAAATGAAAGACACGAGCTCACTTTCCTTCAAAACTGGAAGATGTCCAGAAGTGCCATCAAGTCAGAACTGAAAGCAACCTGATGATCCCTGCTACACTCATCTACTATTTAGAGAGGTGTGCCTAGAATATGTCTTCATGGGAATATTGCAGTTAAAGAACCATTTCTTCAACATTGAAACAAGGCCAATTAACTTAACTATTCTTGAAAACATAGTAAATAGTTTGCAGAACAATGACAGCAGGCATTCTGGACTGATGGGTCACAAAATGAAATATTTGTCTCTCATAGAAGTCAGTTTGTTCACAAAAGGACTGGTGAGTGGTTCCATTAAAAGTCTGCAGGCAACAGTGATTCATGGTGGAGGATCATTTTAGGTTTGCGGCTACATGTCAGCATGTGGAGTTATGGAATTGGTCAGGATTAATGGTGTCCTTAATGCTGAGAAATATAAGCAGATACCTATCCATCATGCAATATGATCAAGGGGGTATTTTATTGCCTCAAAATTTATTTTGTTGAAGCTCAATGTCCCCAAAGAGTCAATGTCATTAAGAGCTATAGTCAGAGTAAAGAAGAACAAGGAGTCCTGGTAGTAATGATATGGCCCCAACAGAATCCTGGTCTCACCATCATCCCTCTCTCTGAAATTACATGAAGAGAGAAAAGGATGCATGGAAGCCTACATCAACAGAAGGTCTGTGATTACCGGAATGTTTGACATAACCTTCAGTACCTGCTGAGACCTTTTAAAAACTCTGCACCTAGAATTCATGCTACATTGAAGGCAAACATTGGTCACACCAAACATTATTTGAGATTGATTTATCCTTTGTTCATTCACTTTCCATTTTGCTAACCAATCTGCCAATGGGGAATCTTAAAGCAACCCATATTCTAGTTTGGCTGAAGAATTACAGTCACAAGCAAAAGGGTAAAAATGTTTTAAAGTTTAAACATTCAGGCTCCAAATCTCACCATCCACGATAGCTTTGAGCGTGAGACTACCTTCATTTTATAGCGAGCCATCTTGGGTGTTTAACCCCTTTACGACCGCCGATACGCCTTTTAACGGCGGTAAATAAGGGTACTTTTTCCGATCCGCCGCTTTTTAACGGCGGTCGGAAAAAAGGGTCTAGCGCCCCCCAGAGTCAGAAAATTTCCGGGGTCTCAGCTGCCGGGGGTAGCTGAGACCCTGGAGATCATGATTCGGGCCGGTTTTTCCGGTCCCCAGTCACGTGATGACCGGTATACACCGTATACCGATCATCAAGTTATAGTAAATGACCGCGCCGGTAAAAAATGATTTATCTCCCATCTGGCATGATCAAACATGCCAGATGGGAGATAAATCTTTTTCCCGGTTCCCTCCGGTCCCCCGGTGTCCCCAAAGTGCCCCCCCCGACCCCCAACCCCCTCCCGAAAATCCAAGATGGCCCCGCGCACCGGCGATCACAGCAGCGCGCCGGCCACATTTCCACTGTTCCTATGGTTTCTGTCGTATGTGCCATAACACATACGACAGAAACCTGCTCCCTAGGCCCTGCCGGGTCCCCCCTACCCCCCCCTGGTGTTCCCCGGTGTCCCCCGGTGTCATACATACCTGTCGCAGCTCTGATCCCCCGCGGCCCCCTCCTCCGGCTCCTTCTCAGCAGACTCCGGTCACATGAGCAGAGCGCAGCTGTCAGCTTCCTGTGTTCAGGACGCTGGCTGCTCGCACTCTGCAGCTGTGACCCAGGGAGGGTGGGTGCAGATTCTTTGCACCCACTCTCCTCAAATGGAGGGTCTGCCCTCCTAGAAAATGGGGGATACGTTCCCTGAACGTGTCCCCCATATTCTAGAAGGTCCAGAGTCGACGTGGGACGTCCAAATGGATTATTGTGGATTTTTTTTTTTCTTTTCAATAAATTGGTCAATCAGGGAATGTTTTGGGGAGTGTTTTTTCAAATAAATTTTTTTTTGTTGTCAATTTTTTTTTTATTACTGTCAATTAGTTATGTCGGGTATCTGATAGACGCCGTGACATAACTAATTGCTGGGCTTGATGCCAGGTGACATTACACACCTGGTATCAACCCCATTCATTACCCCGTTAGCCAACGCACCAGGGCGCGGGATGAGCTGGGGCGAAGCGCCAGAATTGGCGCATCTAATGGATGCGCCACTTCTGGGGCGGCTGCGGCCTGCTATTTTTAGGCTGGGAAGAGTCCAATAACCGTGGCTCTTCCCATCCTGAGAATACCAGACCCCAGCTGTCAGCTTCACCTTGGCTGGTGATCTAATTTGGGGGGACCCCACGTTTGTTTTTTTTTTTTAATTATTTATTTATAAATAATTAAAAAAAAAAAACAGCTTGGGGAGCCCTCCAAATTGATCACCAGACAAGATGAAGCTGTCAGCTGTGGTTTGCAGGCTACAGCTGTCTGCTTTACCCTAGCTGGCTATCAAAAATAGGGGGGACCCCACGTCATTTATTTTAATTCTTTTTTTTTTTTTTGGGCTAAATACAAGGCTAGGCATCCTTTAGTGTCACATGAAAGGCACTAAAGGGCGCCAGCTTAGAATATGCAGGGGGGTGGGACGTTATATATGTTTGACATCTATCCATTCATCAATTGTAGCATTTTACGCTGTGTGCCCACAATCAGGGTTTGCAACGTTTTGGGCGCAGAGTGTTTTCCCTGCGTCCATAACGCTGCGTTGTGCAGTAGAAGCACAGTGGCAGGATTTTTAGAAATCCCGTGCCCACTGTGTTTCTTTTCTCCGCAGCATAAATCGACCTGTGGCGCAGCTTCCCGAGCCTCAGGATGTCAATTTATGCTGCGGAGATGAGTGTTCTTTGCAGGTAGAATAGAACTAAAGTCCACAGCAGCCTGAACCCAAATCGTGGGCATGGGCAGTGTCCCGTGGACAACACTCACATTTCTGCAGGAGGCTGACACTGTGTACTAGACGCCGTGTCGCTGGATCATGGCCACATAGCCTAAAGGCTACTTTACACGCTGCGATATCGGTCCCGATATCGCTAGCGTGGGTACCCGCCCCCATCTGTTGTGCGACACGGGCAATCGCTGCCCGTGCCGCACAACATCGCGCAGATGCGTCACACATACTTACCTGCCCGGCGACGTCGCTGTGACCGGCAAACCGCCTCCTTTCTAAGGGGGGGTCCGTGTGGCGTCACAGTGACGTCACTGAGCGGCCGCCCAATAGAAGCGGAGGGGCGGAGATGAGTGGCCGGAACATCCCGCCCACCTCCTTCCTTCCTCATAGCGGCCGGGAGGCAGGTAAGGAGAGGTTCCTCGTTCCTGCGGCGTCACACATAGCGATGTGTGCTGCCGCAGGAGCGACGAACTACATCGTTACTGCTGCAGTAACGATAATCGAGAATGGACCCCCATGTCACCGATGAGCGATTTTGCACGTTTTTGCAACGATGCAAAATCGCTCATCGGTGTCACACGCAGCAACATTGCTAATGCGGCCGGATGTGCGTCACCAATTCCGTGACCCTAACGACTCCGCATTAGCGATGTCGCAGCGTGTAAAGCCCCCTTAACAGTGAGAAATTTTTTGCTACAGCAACAGTTTTGTGAAGTACCTGTGGATTCAAAATGTTTACTATACTCCTGAATAAAATCCTTGAGGGGTCCAGTTTCCAAAATGAGGTCACTTGTGGGGGGTTTCTGATGTATAGGTGCCCAAGGGGCCCTGCTAATGTGACATGGTGCGCGCAATTTACTTCAACTTTTCCAAAATTCAAATGGTGCTCCTTCCATTCCAAGCCCTCCCATTTATCCAAACAAAGGTTTTTGGCCACATGTGTGGTATCCCTGCGCTCACAAGAAATTAGATAACAACCTGTGGGGTACACGTTTTGTTGTTGCCTTTTGAAAAAGTGAAAAATGTGTCGCTAAATCAACATTTTTGTGAAAAAAATGAAAATTTCAATATGGCAACCTAAGCTTATCAAATTCTGTGAAGTATTTGTGGATTCAAAATGCTCAATATACACCTAGATTAAAGCCTTGAGGGGTCTTATTTCCAGAATGCGGTCACTTGTGGGGGACCTCCACTGCTTAGGCACCTCAGGGGTTCTCCTAATGCAACATGGCGTCCACTATTGATTCCAGCCAATTTTGCAGTCAAATTGCACTCCTTCTCTTCTGAGCCCTGTAGTGTGCCCAAACAGTTGATTTCCACCACATACAAGATATCAACAAACTCAGGAGAAATTGCGCAATAAATTTCATGGTGATTTTTTTCCTGTTACCCTTGTGAAAAAAAAGCTACCTGGTTGAAGTAACAATTTTGTGGTAAAATTTTATTTTTTTATTTTCATGGCTCAACGTTATAAACTTCTGTAAAGCACCTGGGGGTTCAGGGTACTCACCAAACATCAAGATAAATTCCTTGAGGGGCCTAGTTTCCAATATGGGGTCACTTGTGGTGTTTTTTTGCTGTTTACGTACCTTAGGGGTCCTCCAAATGCGACATGGTGCCCGCAATCTTTTTCAGCCAAATTTCCTTTCCAAAATTCAAATATTGCTCCTTCCGTTCCAAGCCCTCCCATTTCTCCAAACAAAGGTTTCAGACCACAAGTGAGGTATCACCGCGCTCATAAAAAAGTGGGTAACAAACATTGGGGTCACATTTTTGGAATTACCTCTTGAAAAAGTGAAAAAATTGATGCTAAAGCAACATTTTTGAGAAAAAAATGAAAATTTTCAATGTGACAACGTAACGTTATCAAAATCTGTGAAGTACCTGTGGATCCAAAATGCTCACTATACCCCTAGATAGAAGCCTTAAGGGGTCTAGTTTCCAAAATGGTGTCACTTGTAAGGGGTTTCTGCTGTTTAGGTACCTTGGCGGACATGTAAATGCAACATGGTGCCCGCAATCTATTTCAGCCAAATTTGCTTTCCAAAATTCAAATATTGCTCCTTCTGTTCCGAGCCCTCCCATTTGTCCAAACAAAGGTTTCTGACCACATGTGGGGTATTGGCGCGTTCATAAGAAAGTGGGTAACAAGTTTTGGGGTTCATTTTGTTGTGTTATTTCTTCTAAAAGTGAATAAATTTGGGGTAGAGCAACATTTTAGGTAAAATTTTATTTTTTGCTTTTTTTCATTCCACTTTGCTTTAGTTCCTGTGAAGCACCTGAAGGGTTAATAAACTTCTTGGATGTGGTTTTGAGTACTTTGAGGTGTGCTGTTTTGAGAATGGTGTCACTTTTAGGTATTTTCTGTCACTTAGGCCTCTCAAAGTCACTTCAAATGTGATGTGGTCCCTAAAAAAATGGTTTTGTGAATTTTGTTGAAAAAATGGGAAATTGCAGATGAACTTTGACCCCTTCTAACTTCCTAACCCCAAAACATTTTGTTTCAGAAATTGCGCTAATGTAAAGTAGACATGTGGGAAATGTTATTTATTAACTGTTTTGTGTGACATAACTCTCTGGGTTAAGGACATAAAAATTAAAAGTTTGAAAATTGCAAAATTTTCAAAATTTTCATCAAATTTCCGATTTTTTCACAAATAAAAGCAAAAAATATCGTTCTAAATTTATAACTATCATGAAGTACAATATGTCACGAAAAAACAATGTCAGAATCACCGGGATCCGTTGAAGCGTTCCAGAGTTATGACCTCATAAAGTGACACTGGTCAGAATTGCAAAAAATGGCCTGGTCATTAAGTACAAAACTGGCTTCGTCCTTAAGGGGTTAATAAATAAATTTGACCTGCAACTATTTAGCATGTGATTAATTATGCTGATTCTTGTCATGTCACCACATTGCTACTCCTTTGCTCCTAAAAATCTAAATTTTTAATTATGTTGTTAGTATTTTGTAAATCTCCTTTAGCTTTCAACACTGCCCGAATCCTTCTGGGCAGCCTCTCGATCAGATTCAAGCATATCTTGACTGAAATCTGATCCCAGGTCTCTTCTACACGTTCCCAATGTTGGTGCTTAATGGTTAACTCATTTGGGTATGTAAACAGCTTTTTCTTCAACTCTATCCACAAGTGTTTGATTGGGTACAGGTCTTGGGTAGTGGGGGCCAATCCAGGACTTCTAGTTCATTGTTATTGAACAATTTCTTCACCAATATCGACATATGCTTCGTTGTGCTGGAATAGCCCTTTTCATACCCATAGTACTTTAGTGTATGAATTAACTCATCATGTAAAATACTCACATATAGCTCATCATTGAGACCACCATCGATACTGGTTAAGTATCCAATACCTTTGGCTGTGAAAAAAACCCATGTTATCAGGCTTCGTCCACTGAATTTGACAGTTTCTTCAATTTCTTGAACCATTAGCCTTTTTTCCCCTTGTATCTTCCAGACCCATTTGCACCCATCAGAGCTTAGACTATTCACTTTCATCTCATTGCTCCAAATCACCCGCTTCCAATCTTCTACTTTTCACTTTTTGTACCTCTTTGCAAAGTCGAGATTCTAATAATGATATTGAAGTAGAGGCTTCTTCACCTCTTTTCAGTTCACCATTCCAGACTTGTGTAACGTGCATTGCACAGTGTTTGCATGGACTTCTGTGGTCTCACTATTACGAAGTATACAAACTACCTAAACAGCCATAGTTGTTGCATTATAACTGATAGACCTTGTGAAGGGTCGACTTGCTGACGCCGATATTTTGCCTGGACATCCATCTCTTGGTTTTTGAATGGATGAACGGACTTCATTTCATTTTCTTCCAATGGTAATGACCTCACATGATGCAGTTGGGCAATTTTCTTGACCGAGAGACTGCAATGGATGAACTGGATGATTCTGTTTCTCTTTTCATGAGAAATGTTTTTCATGGCTACTCCTCAATTGGAACCAGTGGCCTATTGCTTGTGAATTATCTTAATAAAACACTTAGTTATTAGGAAATGTGTTAGATTGTAATTTGTAGTATACAGGAAGAAAACAAAAAAATAAATACCAGGAGCAAAACAGTAACAATGGAATGACATGACAAGAATCTGCATAAGTAATCATATGCTAAATAGTTGCAAGTCTATGAGATAGCCAAAATGATTGTCTATAATAATAAAATGAAAGTAGTCTCATGTTGAAAGTTATAGTCAGGGCCGGCGTCAGCACCTGGCACATCTGGGTAAATGCCTGGGTCCCGAGAAGCTGGGTAGGCCCACTCGTGGTCAGCAGAAGCAGATTGTCACTAGCTTTCCTGCAGCCCCAGGGCAGATTTACAGGAGCAGCAGACAGTGCTCCAGCAGGCAGCTTCACTTTGCTGTCTGCTGGCACTTTAAACCAACTGAGCACGTGTGCACTTGCATTGCAGATCAGGGTTCATCTGTGGGCAGAGATGTCGCACAATGCACTTCTGTTCCCCAGCGTCCTCTAGTGCTGCCAGCCTGTGCCCTCAGCATCCTACAGTGCTATCAGCCTGTTCAGTCAGCGTCCTCCCGTGCTGCCAGCTTGGGCCCTCAGTGTCTTCCAGTGCTGCCATCCTGTGCACTCAGCGCCCCACAGGCCCTCACTGTCAGAATGTATGCTCCACAGGCCACCAGGGCTAGTATGTATGCACCACAGGCCCCCAGTAATGTGTATGCTCCCACTGACCCTAGTAATATGTATGCCCTTCACTGACCTCAGTAATGTCTATGCCATTTACTGACCTCAGTAATATGTATGCCCCCATCTGACACCAGTATTGTGTATGCCGCCCACTGACCCCAGTAATGTATATACCCCCATTGACCCTAGTAATGTGTATTCCCCTACTGACCCCAATAATGTGTATGCCCTCACTGACCCCAGTAATGTATATGCCCTCACTGACTCCAGTAATGTGTATGCCCCCACTGACCACAGTAATGTGTATCCCACTGACCTCAGTAAAGTGTATGTGTGGCGCCCCTGAGCCGTCAGTCAGCACAGAGTATTGCACTCTGCATTCGGTGTAATGCTAAACCCGGTTCCTTAGGAGGTCAGTCTTGGTTTCACCACATCACACACTCAAATACACACCATGTTGCCCTGTTCCCACTGGGGACTGGGCTAGGGTCTGGTAATAAAGGGGTTGCCGACAGAGAGGCATTTACAGGATGCCCTCAACAGGGGTTCCAGTCCCACTAGCTTAGAACCTGGGAGGGGGAGGTGCAGCAAGTAGGGGGAGTCAGGAGCCAAAACAACAGTTACAGAGTTCTCCAGCAGGAGAGCAGCGGAGCAGTCGCATCTACCGGTGCTCCGGTGGGAAGGAAAATTTCACAACGGTTGCCGCGGGGAGAGGAATCCGACAGCACGGTGCCATATAGGATCCGGGGCCTCGCTTCAAGCCGGACCCCACATCGGAACCGAAGCATCTGCATATAGGGACAAGAGTACATCTCGTGAAACCCAGGTGAAAACAAGGGTTGCCCTTTCCCCACTGGGGACTGAGCTAGGGTCAGGTACAAAAGGGGTTAACTACAGTGTGCCATTTACAGCATGCCATCACACCAGGGGCCCCAATCCACTAACTTAGGACCTGGGTAGAGGAAGGGTCAGCCATCAGGGGGAGTTAGGAGCCACACACAGTAACAGTAAGAAAGTTCTCCAGCAGGAGTGGTAGCAAGCAGATGTCTTTCCCGTTAGCTCCTTTGGGACATAGGAGTGTTATGATCGCTGAGGAGATACCGTTTCAGTTCTGCCAGAGCCAGCGCTGATCAGAGTGTAGCACCCTAGGGTGGTGCAATTCCATGTTGCATCATCAGATTCTGCCGGACGGAGGGGTTCCATGCCCCTCTAACCACACAAGTTTCCAGAGCCAAGTGGCACCTAGGATTCCAGGACCTAGATCACGGTCAGACTCAAGGGGATCCATGCTAGTGGCATAGGGAACAGTACTCTATCTAGTACGGAAGGGACTCTAAGTTCTTCAAGCCACAGGGACCCACATTACAAAGCGCAGCAACGAAGGGTACACAGACTACCGCATCGGTCCGGTACAACTGGGCTGATGACTGACGTTGTGCGTATACTACACCTTGAACCCGCAGAGACTGTGTTGGCTTGTCCTTACTGGCGTCCCCGTCCAGCGCTTAGGTGCTAACTGCCATTACCTCCCCTCTTCATCCACCCGGGGCCCGCTCCGCCTGTGGGGAGCAACACTTGCTCTGGCGAGGAATTCTGCAGCGGCGGCTACTACTGAACGCATTCCACAGGTGGCATCATGACAAACATTTCCCCACTATTCATTGCACGCCTCGGGGCAACGGAATCAGGCAAGGTCACCCATGACATCGCCTGACCCGATCTGAAATGGCGCGGCAATGAGTAGGTTAATCACCTGCCCCGTAAGTCGCTGCATATGCCACACACTGACCCTATTAATGTGTATGCCCCCCACTGATCCCAGTAATGTGTATGCCACCCACTGACCTCAGTAACGTGTATGCTTCCCCACTTACCCTATTAATGTGTATGCAACCCACTGAGCTCAGTAATGTGTATGCCCCCCCACTAACCTCAGTAATTTGTATGCTGCCCCACTGAGCTCAGTAATGTGTATGGCCCCCTACTGACCTCAGTAATGTGTATCCCCCCACTTACCCCAGTAATGTGTTTGTCCCACCACTGACCCTGCTAATGTGTATGCCACCCACTGACCCCAGTAATGTGTATGCCACCCACTGAGCTCAGTAATGTGTATGCCCTGCACTGACCCCAGTAATGTGTATGCCCCCCCACTGACCTCAGTAATGTGTATGCCACCCCACTGACCTCAGTAATGTGAATACCACCCACTGTCCCCAGTAATGTGTATGCCCCCCACTGATCCCAGTAATGTGTATGTCACCCACTGACCTCAGTAATTTGTATTCCACCCACTAACCTCAGTAATGTGCATGCCACCCAAGTAACATGTATGCCCCCAGTGATATCTATGCACCCCAAGTAATATGTATACGCCCTGGTGAGCCCAGTAATATATTTTCCCCACCCAGTGCTGTCTACGCCCCATGTGATGTATTTTCGCCCAACCATCACATAGAGTGCCCTGCACAGCCACATATCGTGGAGGAGCTGGACGGAGACAAGCGGGGGAGGTGAGGGAGGTTACTGCCAGCTTCCACATATTATTATCTCTCATGCATCTGTTTGTGCATGTATGATGTATATATCTATGTATGTCAGTGTATATGACTGTGATATGAATTTTGTGAATTTGTCTTCAAATATGTATATATACTCCTGTACACGTTTGTATCTGTGTATGTGCATATCTGTGTGTGAATGGGGCCCACTGTGACTCTTTCACCTGGGGCCCACAAAAATCTGGAGCCTTCTCTGACTGTAGTAGATGGGGAGATATCTAGCTTGAAAGTCATTAGTTCAAAACATTGTTACCCTTTTGCTTGCCACTGTGTATAGTTCATAACTGCATTATTTGGCTCATACAGACGCTCCAAAATTTGATTCAAAATCCAATGGGTTGTGATGTTGTAAAACAGATGGTGTCTTGGCAGACATTTCTGTTTTGCAAAACCTGAAAGGCATGCTTTCCCACATTTAAACAGTTTAAATCAGCAGACACTTTCCTTGCCATAGCAGCCACCTTCCTCAGACAGATATAATTCTGAAAGATATGTTGCACATTAAAGTTCAGGATGTGGGCCATGGATGGAGAATGAGTTACTTTGCTCAACCGTAAACTAGTAAGGATGTTCCAGGCATTGTCGCTCACGACAATTCACAGCTGCGGTTCACAGGTAGCCAAGCAGCATGAGATTTTCTGCTTGATTAACAGAAGCAACTTGTCTGCTGTATGGATTTCATCCCTCATGCTTTCAAGCTTTAGAACTGTATGAAAAAAAGTACAAAGCTTCCCTTATACACTGAATGAACATGGATGCCAGTCTGTGATTTTGCAGACCCTAAAGACCCAAAAAACTGATAACTGATATTTCTCCATACAAGCCATGAGAAAAGAGAAAAATAACAACACAGACATGTGAACAGCTCCATAGATTATAAAAGACACGTATTCTCTCCATGAATTCCATAGATAAAACTCTGGACATCTGACTGAGCCTTAAGGGGGCTTTAGACGCAATGACATTGCTAACGGAATTCGTGACGCACATCCGGCCTTGTTAGCGACGTCGTTGCGTGTGACACCTACGAGCGACCACTTACAATGCAAAATACTTACCAAATCGTTGATTGTTGACACCTCGTCCATTTCCAAAATATCGTTGCTGCTTTTGGACGCAGGTTATTCGTCGTTCCTGAGGCAGCTTACATCGCTATGTGTCACACCTCAGGAACGACGAACAACAGCGTACCTGCGTCCTCCGGCAACGAGGTGGGCGTGACTTTCATGTGGCTGCTCTCTGCCCCTCCACTTCTATTGGACGCCTGCTGTGTGATGTCGCTGTGATGCCGTGTGACGTCGCTGTGATGCCACCCCTTAGAAAAGAGGCTGTTCGCCGGCCACAGCGATGTCGCTAGGAAGGTAAGTATGTGTGACGGGTCCTAGCGATATTGTGCACCATGGGCAGCGATTTGCCCGTGATGCACAAAAGACGGGGGCGGGTTCTTTCACAAGCGACATCCCTAGCGATGTAAAGCAGCCTTTAAGCCTCTTTCACACATCAGAAAAAAACACACACATTTTTCACCGACATGATAAAGGTGTGTATATACCTCCGTGTGCCGTGATTTTGGCACACATGTGATCTACGTGTGCTATCCGAGATAATACATGGAGATCAGGCACTTATACTAACCTGTTGATGCCGCTACTATTTGTGGTGCTGAAGTCTCCCACGATGCTGTGTCTGGCCACCGCTGTCTCCCCTCTGCAGCTACTCCGAGTTGCGGTGCAGTGCATATGTATGAGCATAATTAGTCAGCCTGGAAGCAGGAGACAGCAGCTGCCGGAGACAGCATCGCTGCAGAAGGTGAATTTAAAAAGCTTTTTATTTTAGATGTACATGGTTTTTCTGGTACATATTTCATGAATCACTCCATAGTGTGGTCTATAGAGACATCAGTGATGCCAGAAAAAATTGGACTTGTCTCCATGCGGAGCACACGGACACACGTATAGAAACATGATTAGTGAGAAATCATTGATGTGTGCGAAGACCAATTGATAGTAATGGGTCTGCGTATGTCCGTGATTCTGGTACATATAAAAACTAGCACATACGTACCAGAATCACTGACGTGTGAAGGGGGCTTTTGGAGAATTTTCTGGGAAATGCCAATACACTAAGTAATGCCTAATGCATTTTCGGAAATGCCCAATAATTCCCAATTCTTTAAATGCACCAACCTGATTAGGGCCCAATCTAAACGATATCAGTTCACATTTAATATCAACACAGAAGTGGGCAAGGTTATATGTTAAGCCCGCTTTACATGCTGCAATATATCTTACAATGTGTTGGCGGGGTCACGTCATAAGTGACGCACATCCGGTATTGTAAGGTACATTGCAGGGTGTGACAGGTACGTGCGATTGCGATTGAACCAAAATCCGTGCATCGCATAAACATCATACCTTTCTCTAAAATTGAACAGCAGGTTGTTCATTGTTCCCGAGGTAGCACACATCGCAGTGTGTGACACCCCGGGAACGATGAACAGATCATACCTGCGTCCTGCAGCTCCTGGCTGACAATGCGGAAGGAAGGAGGTGGGCGGGATGTTTATGTCCCGCTCATCTCCGCCCCTCCGCTTCTATTGGCCGGCTGCCGCGTGATGTCGATGTGACGCCGAACGTCCCTCCTACTCCAGGAAGTGGACGTTCGCCGCCCACATCGAGGTCATATGCACAGGTAAGCACGTGTGACGGGGGTTAATCGTTTGTGTGGCACGTTCAACAAATTGAACGTGCCGCACATACGATGGGGGTGTTGCAAATCGCACACGATATCGTATGCGAAATTGCAACGTGTAAAGCAGGCTTTAGGAAGCTAAATTGCTTCCCTGTCATATATCAGCCAAGTCTTTAGAAATGTAATTATGAGCCTGAATAGTTTTTAAAAATTGAAAAAATAAATAAATACAAAAATGATATAAACATCTGATCTAAACAAGGTAACATTCATTACCATCCTTCCTTAATGAAAAGAACTCGGACCAATTTTTTTTTCTGATTTTCAACTCATTACTGATTTGAAACATAAGTCAACATTGAATAATGCTCATGCTCTTGGCTTGGAAAAACATTGGGAAATCAATTTCATTTCTAATCAGCAGGTACCATTAATCAATGTAGGACACAGTCCAAATTGCTTTCACTGGCTGGCTGATTTTTTTTCTTCTCTTTTAATGGGCCAAATGTTTACACAGTAAAATGCATATAGAACCAGCGTGGGAATTATCTTGTCCCAAGCTATTTTGGCTTTTTCATTGGAGTATTTATTTATGAGATGTTAAAATTTTGTGAACAGAATTCATGTGCTCTGACTTAGTTTTACCTTTTGCAGAATTTTTTTTATACTGAAAAATTCTTAAAAAAAATCAACGTATCAAGAAATGTACAGTTTGTTCTTTTCAGAGTTTTCACATTATAAAAAGCTCCAGATAATCTTTAAGATTGTTCCCCGAGCTTTAAAAATCATAATTGTAGGTGATCATGTTTTCTACAACTCACTTTTTTTATTTTTACAGTTATAGTACTTTTGGTGAATTTTTTTGTATGATGCACTGGCGCCACCTATGGCCAGAACCTAATCTAAAAAAAATATCAGTTTAAAGACCCCTTCAATGTCCTTGGTTTTTCATCAAAAATTCTCTTTGTCCTCACTTCATCTGGTTTGCCCCTCATTAAAACTAAAATTAGCAAAGAAGCGAATGTCAGATATCTGATAAAAAAAACCCCTTGTTTTCCTCTAATCAGAATGTGAATATGTACAGCTCAAGTTACAGTGTATTGCAGCATCTCGCTCATCAAAGGGCTTTATATATTTCTGTAAAAAACATTCCTTGTAAAATATATTAATATTTCCAGTTTTATTTTAAGTTTCCCTAAGGCCTGTAACAGAATATTTAACAATGTTTAAAGGAATATTTTTATTGCTTAGCACTCATAAATATAGTTTTGGTAGCAGATAATAACATGTGATTGCTGAGACTGTAATTATAATAATAATAATAATAATAGCTTATTATTATTATTTTTGATTTATTTAATTAGAAGCATCATTTAATTATTGGTCTCTTTTCTGTATAAATGTAGATAGGTTTATACACATAATCAGAAAAAATAAGTCTAAAGTATGAACTTTCTGGGTGACATACTGGTACTGAGGAAGATAGAGCCCCATCCCCAAGGTGGGAAAATTCTGCTTACTTGGTTTTGATGTGGACTAAGAGGAAGTGCATGTTGTAAATGTTCCTCTAAAAGCAATTTTGTAGGTTGTTAAAGGATGCAAGAGTCTAATGCTGCCAGGCTCATACAGAGGTCCATCCAAAGCAGTCCAATCTTCAATCTTCAACCGGAATGCACTGATTGGCGAGTCTTCGAACCGAAGCATCCCAGCTTCATACATTTCTATGAGCCTGTGATTGTCAGGTTGAGCGTGCCGTGGCTGAGATCTGACTAATTTGCACAGACCTCTGCATGATCCCTTAAATAAATTATTTAAATAAAGATGTAAAGATCAGATTAGAGAAGAGTAAAGAGGTTGGTTGTTTTGTAAGTAGTAATGACTGGACCTTTTTAAGTATAGGGTTTGCTCATCCCTATTTGTAAGGACTAGGGATTAGAGATGAGCGAAACCAAATAATAATGCTTGATGGTCGTACTGAACATATACTTTAGAAAAAAATCAGTGTTCGAGCTTGGATGCTCTACTTACTCTTACCATTCGATAGAGCATCACTGTGCTCAGCTATGGTCGTTGCCCGGCTCAGTGTGAGCCGTTTTCAATGTTTGATTACCTCTCACTGGGAGTAAAAATAGCGTTATCGCATGTAGTGTGTACAAAATTTTTTTAAAAACCCACTCTCCCTCCCCTAGAAGTGCTCTGTTTATGTCTGGCTGTATGTGGGTGGAGAGACAAACTGTGCAATCAGTGACTACCAATGAGTTTCAAGTCAAGTCCAGGTCAAGAAAAAGAACCTTACCTAAAGTCTGTCTGAACCCACCAAACGCAACATTCACCCGGTTTGCTCATCTCTACTAGGGATTTTCAGTATTTTTAAATTGTATTGCTTTGAAATTGGTAGGCACTGGCAGTAATACAACAATCAGAATGAACATTTTTAAAAGGAAAAAGGGAGAGAAGAAATAACAAGGTAACAGGATTCCGTGATAAGTGAATGATAAGGAGAAGGCAGCAGAGAATGCTGCAGGATTTTTTGAAGATACAATACAATGTGATTAGGTTACTTATCAGCATATAGTGGACTCAAGTTTGAAGGAGAGGTGGCTGTAGGTGGTGATATTAGAGAAAGTGGACAGCTATCATTGTTTTTTCTAGTACTCATAGGGATGCTGTAAGATGATGAACTTGGTTTTGTCCATGTTCAACTTTAGGTAAGAGTAAAAGAAGAAGATAATTCATAGACTCTTGTTCTCTGGATAGTAGACAGGTGATATCAAGACCCTATAAGAACATTTTAGAACCATCAAAGAGATAATGTGGCACAGCTCACTTTAACATTAATTTGGACCAGACAGGAATTTAGCTCCATTCCACTGTCAGACAGCACTAATTGCATATGTCTGTGATCGGAAGCTCCTGATGCAGTGGTAACAGGATGTCAGCTGAATTCTGAATTTCCTTTTGTCTAACTCTTAATAAAGCATCATACATTTAAAAAAGTATTAATAAGTGAAATAAATAATTGACAAAGTCACAAAACTTTTTTTGTAGAGGTAGACTTCGACAGTGGAGCAGTTACAAATATGATCCAAGAGCTGAATATTCCTTGAAGCAATAAATTCAGTAGATCAAAAATGTAAGGTTGAAGCAAGGTAAATCTATAAGCAAAATCCTTTTGAAATTTGAGTAAGTTAAAGATCTGGACCTGAAAGATTAAAAATTAGGCAATGCATAATTTAGGATTCTCTCTCTTCACCACTGTCACGGACTTTCCTCTGTTGCAGATTTTGGTGACAGGTTCTGGGTCAGACTCTCACTGTATTTTGTGGGACTCTGTTTATTAAATTAATTCCCTTTCCTTTGGGGGAGGAGAGGGTTAATATCAATATACTTTCAAGCAGCTCCTGACTCTTGGTGAAGTGTTTCTGGTTGGGACCAACGTCCAGGTCCTATAAATACCCTCAACTTCCACCAGAGGGGACCAGTTATTTTCAATCATTTGGAACCTTGGCCAGGGGGAGGATAGAGGTGGAGAAACCCTCTCTTAGACTTGCGTTCTGGGCTGAAGAATTGGTTGTTGCTGCAGCACTTCTAGGTTTGCTGGTTGTATGGTATGATTGTTTCCCAGTTGTCTGCTTTCTTTCTCCCCTTTTATGTTGTTTCCCCTTGTGCACTTTTAGTGGATCCTTTGTGTGTGGTTGCCGGGTGTACGCGTTGTTGTAGTTGTTACCACTGTTTTGTCCATATTTGTCAGTGGGGTGTTGACTTCTCTTCTTGCCCCTTCCCCCTGAGTGGTGGGTTACGAAGGGGGGGTTTATCACCAGGGAAAAGGACAGGAGATAGGGCCTAGATTGGAGGCCCACACGTCTCTACCTTCAAGGGTACCTTCTGGTGTTAGGGTGAGCACAGGGGACCACCTTAGTTCCAGCATAGATTTCCTTGTGTTCCACTAGTCACTCCATGACAACCAGCTTATTTAAGGTTTAGGTAAGCACATAGTGAGACAAATCAATAGAGAAGGGTCAATTCAATGAGGTCACCTTGTCTCTGATTGGTAACATACAGATGTAGCTTTTCTTAAATTAAAGAAAATATCAAAATGCAGAAAGTTAACTCTTAATATTTAGTCATTCAGTTTGTATAGTTATACGCCAGTAGACAACCCCTTTAAGGCCTGTTTCAGACGTCAGTGATTCTGGTATGTATGTGCTAGTTTTTATACATACCAGAATCACTGGCATACGCAGACCCATTATAATCAATGGGTCTGCGCACACATCAGTGATTTTTCACTGACTGTGTCTACATGTGGTGTACACGCATGTCCATATTTGCTGCATGGAGACATGTCCGTTTTTTTTATGGCATCACTAATGTCTCACGGACCACACTATGGTGTGATCGATGAAACACGTACCAGAAAAACACGGACATTGAAAATAATAAACATTTTTTACTCACCTTCTCCAGCACTGCTTGTCTCTGGCCTCTGCTGCCTCTGATTCAGAGCTGGCTCATTACTGCATACATATTCATGAATGCAGGAACAGCCAGCCTGGAAGTAGCTCCAGCGGAGGTCATAGAGCTGAAGAGTTCAGCACCACGGACCTCAGGGGCGGGGACAGGTGGGTATAAGTCCATATGCAATCACGGAGAACATATCACGGATTGCACATGGACAACCAACATGTGCGTTTTTTACACGTCAGTGAAAAACGTCTGTGTTTTTTACTGACTTGTAAAACGGGCCTAATATAATACCTCACATTTTTTACATGTCTAGCACTAGTGAAATGTATATAGTTATTAAATACGGAGTATTGTTGTATAGTGTTTCTATACGTCTTTATATTGTCCATGGTGTACATGCGTTTGCCCATATAATTAATGCTATGGGAATCCTGGTTATTTCACGTTTCCCTAAATTAGGAACTTGACATGATATGTACTTTATTGAACCATTTCAGCTTCATTTACAAGTCATACTTGTTTGATACAGACACTGATACTAAAAATGTAATGACAAGAAATACAATGGACTATTGTAAAATTAATATTCAAAAGGATAGTGTGCGATTCTTCCTTAGATCTTTAATTATTCAATTCATATTTTTCATAATCTTGCACTTAATTGGCATAGATGAATTAATAATAGGTGAAATAAAATAAAGTAGGAACGTCTTGATCTATAAAAAAAATTGCTCAGGAGCTCCTTCTTTTTACTTATGTTTAAAAATATCATTTATAAATTCTTTTATAACATCTTCCCACTTGTAAATCTGAATGAGTGTCTTGCCTTCATAGGGGATGTCTGGACTAGAATGAAAACTCTGCAATTACTCTGTGTGACTGCAGACCTCTGAATCCTCTCAGCGCATACACTGTGCACAGCAAGGATTCATTGGTGTCTACACTGAGGATGGAGGTCAGGTATGCAATATGCGTGCACCCAGCCAGAAACCCACCAGTGGACGAGACTCAATACACCCTTGCACACACTAGTCGGGTTCTGACCAGAAGTACATATAGTGCATACTTGACCTCCATTGCCGGCGCTGACACTGATGAATACTGCAGAGTTTTCATTCGATAGCAAACGACCCCTTTAATTGTTGTAATATTATCCAAAGTTCAGTATCCTAAAATGTTTTGCAAAGAATGGAAGAAATATAGCAGCAAACACACATGAACAACAAAGTTTGAAGACAAACAATGAAGAAAAGTGAATCTATAATGAGCAACCCCTCAAAACCACATATATTGTCAAGTAGGTTGTTGAAAGATAAAAACCACTGCTTCATAGTTAAAAAAAAATCCACATTATAATTCAGATAAAAATTATACTTCCTCAGCCTCTCCAACCCTAGCTCTATGCCCTGGCTAGCACCACCTTCTTTTGCTTGAAATCTCATAGGCTTGATTACGCAGCCAATGTGACAATAAAAGTGGTTGGAGGGGAAGAATGGGTTGGTCCCCTTTAAGAGCTTTGTCCCCAAAATGTAAAGTAGAAAAAAAACCTTGTACATACAGTATATCTCATTCACAGTGCCATTAAAGTCTGCTGATCTATAATATTGCCTAATTTATTTATAGATAGTTAAATCACCAAAACTGCCATTCACAGGAGTGAAAAAGCTGTGTGCAAAACGTGTGTCGGGTTCTGTGGGCCTTCAATTGGTGAAAGTCTTGATTATATATGGTATGTGATACATTTTTACTATTGTACTTTATCTAATACTGCATTTGGCTATTTTAGATGTATTTCATTCGTTTATGTCTATAAAATGTCAGCATACCCTTATTTATATATATGATGGAATTTTCACCATTTTGCCCATATCCAAATTAACTTTAATTATTTACCTTTTGGTTTGTGAACTCCTGACTATTTGAAGCCTATTTTTTAAATGCTTACAACAAATATTTGAATATTTTACCTTATCTCTGGTCAACAATGGAGGATGGGAGGAAAAAGCAGCTCTACCATCTGGTAGATAAAAACTAAAAGTTAATTTCATCAGATATTAAAAAAGTGTACAACATAGTTAAAAAAATAACAATCTTTGATCTCGGGAAGACCAGCCAGAGAAAACACTTCCGGCAGCCAACAAAGGTGCTCAACACAGTTAAATACTAGGTATATTGCCCCATGGGAAGTATGCAAATCAATATAGGTCCGTGGAGCCTCTGTTAGGCATCTCAACACAGAAAATAGCCAGATATCCCTCTGGAAAGGACCTAGCCAAGAAGTGGCTCTTTTTAGGAGACCACCATAACCACCATATTAAGTGGCCCTTTTAGTCAATATCCAACTCTTTGACGAGTTTAAAGATATGACAAGGGAAATACCAATGCCAGGTATCCATCCACAGACAGTTGTTTCAGGCTATTGCCCCTCATCAGTGTGGAGTAGGATTCTGGCTAGGTAGGAGCAATGCCTAGTAGACCAGCAAGACAAAACAATCACTGATCTGACCAGCCAGAGAAAGCCAACAAAGGCACTCAACACAGGGAAATCCTAGGTGCATTGCCCCCTGGGAAGAATGCAAATCAAATATTCCAGGAGGGATATCTTTTTATTTTCTGTGTCGAGACTAGAGATGAGCGAACCGGTCGCGGTTCGGCTCGAGGTCGGCTCGCCGAACGGGGGTCCCGTTCGAGTTCGGTTCGTCGAACGTTCGACAAACCGAACTCGAACCTATAGGCTATAATGGGAGGCAATCACAAACACATAAAAATGCATGATAAATGTACACAAACAGTTAATAAACATTGCCATAACACTTACCGGTCCCCGCGATCCCTTCTGCACTCTGTCTCCTGCCGCTATTCCATCCGATGATCGCTGAATCCTCCCGGTGACCGGCACTGCCAGCAGAGAAGCAGGACCTATCGTGACGTCAAAATAGCCATGTGACCAGTCACGTGGCTATTATCTCATTGGCTACAGACTGGTCACATGACTATGACACGTCATGTAGGACCTGCGAGTGCATCTCTCCGGTACACGGTGCACATATGTGTATCGCCGTGTACCGGCGACATGTTCTAGCACACAGTCGACTCCCCGTTCCGTTAGGGACCGGCTGACACAGCCGGTCATTAACGGAGATCACCGTTGCCATAGCAACGCAGTTAGCGGTGACGTCACCGCTAACCGCAGCTCCGAGAGCACCGTTGCTATGGTAACGCGTCTGTCAGCGTTACCGCTGACAGCCAGCACTGATCACTCACGGAGTGAAGGCTGCACGCTGCTTCCCGATTGTAGTGAGGATTGTACTGAGGATGAGGTTCCCCAGCCCCAAATGATGGGCTGGTGAACCTCATCCTCACTACAATCGTCACTACTACTACACTAGTGAGGATTGTACTGAGGATGAGGTTCCCCAGCCCCAAGTGATGGGCTGGAGCACCTCATCCTCACTACAATCGTCACTACTACTACACTAGAAAGAAAGAAGACAGAAGAGCAGGATCGTGGAGGGCTGACAGGGGGTAATAAAGATGGAGTCTCTAATGTGTCTGTGTATTTATTTCTATTAAAGTATTTTTTCTCTGTGTGGTGTCTTTTTTTTAACCCTTTATTGGAGATTCTTAATGGCCGGGTCAAACGTGCCTGACATTAAGAATCTCTGGCTTAATACTGGCTAGTAAAACAAAGCCAGTATTAACTCATGATTACCCAACAAGCCACCCGGCTCCAGGGCTGTTGGAAGAGTTGGATACAGTGCCAGATGATGGCGCTTCTATGAGAGCGCCATTTTCTGGGACGGCTGCGGACTGAAATCCGCAGCAGAGGCGCCCAGAAACCTCGGGCTAACCTGTGCTGCGGATTCCAATCCCCAGCTGCCTAGTTGTACCCGGCTGGACACAAAAATGGGGCGAAGCCCACGTCATTTGTTTTTTAATTATTTCATGAAATAAGTGAAATAATTAAAAAAAAATGGGCTTCCCTATATTTTTGGTTCCCAGCCGGGTACAAATAGGCAACTGGGGGTTGGAGGCAGCCCGTGGCTGCCTGCTGTACCTGGCTAGCATACAAAAATATGGCGAAGCCCACGTCATTTTTTTGGTGGGCAAAAAACTTCTGCATACAGTCCTGGATGGAGTATGCTGAGCCTTGTAGTTCTGCAGCTGCTGTCTGCTCTTCTCCATACAGACAGACAGCAGCTGCAGAACTACAAGGCTCAGCATACGCCATCCAGGACTGTATGCAGAAGTTTTTTGCCCCCTGAAAAAATTATGTGGGCTTCGCCATATTTTTGTATGCTAGCCAGGTACAGCAGGCAGGTACGGCTGCCCCCAACCCCCAGTTGCCTATTTGTACCCGGCTGGGAACCAAAAATAAAGGGAAGCCCCTTTTTTATTATTTCATGAATTTCATGAAATAATTAGAAAACAAATGACGTAGGCTTTGCCCCATTTTTGTGTCCAGCCAGGTACAACTAGGCAGCTGGGGATTGGAATCCGCAGCACAGGTTGGCCTGAGCTTTCTGGGCCCCACTGCTGCGAATTGCAGTCTGCAGCCGCCTCAGAAAATGGAATTTTCATAGAAGCGCCATCTTCTGGCGCTGTATCCAACTCTTCCAGCACCTGCCTGCTATACCTGGCTAGCATACAAAAATATGGCGAAGCTCACGTCCTTTTTTTGTAGTTTTTTGGGAAAAAAAATAAAAAATGCTTCCCTGGATTTTCCATTGCCAGTGAAGGTAACACCAAGCAGTGGGGGTTAGCAGCCAGTAGCTGCTTGGATTACCCTTAGCTAGCAATACAAAAAATGCAGCGGGAGCCCATATATATTTTTTTTAATTATTTATTTAAATAACTAAAAATAAAATGGGCTTCCCTGTATTTTGATTGCTGGACATCACAGTGCTGTAAAAATAAATCTTTAAAAAAATGACGTAGCGCTCCGCGGTATTTTTGATTCTCAGCAGATAAAGCAGACAGCTATGGGTTGCCACCCCCATCTGCCTGCCGTTACCTTGGTTGGCAATCAAAATACAGGGAAGCCCATTAATTTTTTCTATTTAAAAAATAGTTAAAAAAAAAATGACGTTGGGTCCCCCCATTTTTGATAGCCAGCTAGGGTAAAGCAGACGGCTGTAGCCTGAAAACCACAGCTGGCAGCTTTACCGTGGTTGGGGATCCAATGTTGAGGTCCCCTCAGGCTCTTTTTTATAATTATTTTATAAATATTAATAATTACACAATAAAAGTAGGGTCCCCCCCAAATTGGATCACCAGCCAAGGTAAAGCGGACAGCTGTGGTCTGGTATACTCAGGGTGGGAAGGTCCATAGTTATTGGGCCTTCACAGCCTAAAAATAGCAGGCCGCAGGCACCCCAGACGTGGCGCATCCACTAGATGCGCCAATCCTGGCGCTTCACCCCAGCTCATCCCGTGCCCTGGTGCAGTGGCAAACGGGGTAATAAATCGGGTTGATACTAGCTGTAAAGTAACCTGAGATCAAGCCCAGCAGTTTGTGATGTCATGGCGTCTATTAGATACCCAACATCATAAACTGTCAGTACTAACAAAAAAAAAATCGACAAAAGAAATTTATTTGAAAAAACAGTCCCCAAAACATTTCCTCTTTCACCAATTTATTGTAAGAAAAAAAATAAAGGGGTCCCACGACGACTCTGGACCGTCTAGAATATGGGGGGGAGACACTCAGGGAACGTATCCCTCATTTTCTAGGAGTGCGGACCCTTCATGTGAGGAGTGTGGGTGCAATGAATCTGCACTCACTCTTCTCGGGTCCACAGCAGCAGAGTCCATGTCGTAATGGTTGCTACCAAAGCTGCAATGCCCTGCTCATGAGGTAAGGGCATGCCTAATCAGGAGAACTACTGTAGAGGAAGCTCTGCTCACTGGTATATAGGTGCTCAGAGGTAATAATAGATAAAATTAGTGAGTAACCTCGGCACTCTAAATCTCCCAGACTAAGTCAGTAAGTCACAACGGATAGTAATGCAAAATCAATCTTTATTGGTCCGTATTAAGAAAATTTTTTTTTTCATAAGCATATATGTTTTTGTCCAAAACAAGTTACAAATGACGTTTCGGCCTGAGCCTTCGTCAGATTGGACTTATCTGCATGTAATCATGAAAAATGACAATAATCAGTATCACATAAGAGTGAGAGAACAATAACATAAATTCGAACAATGTAGAGGTACAATTGGGATGCAGCAAAAAAATTGCAACACAGCAAGAAATGAAACACATGATACAAATTTCATAATACAGTACAAGGACAATATAGTAATGACAAATATGGGGTCAGAGTAGGCTTAGACAGCTCTGGTACGAAAGAGATGTCAATCATAAAGTAACATGTGCAGTAGGTGTAGAGCTACACTATGCATGGCAGAGCTAATGGGTAGATCGACCATAGAAAAAGAACAGAGAAAAAGTGGAGAAAAAGAACAGAGAAAAAGTGGAGAAAAAGTGGAGAAAAAGTGGAGAAAAAGTGGAGAAAAAGTGGAGCACCCTTTGGTGCCTTTCATGTGGCACTAAGGGGTGCTTAGCTTTGTATTTAGCCAAAAAAATGAAAAAAAAATGACGTAGGGTTCCCCCTAGTTTTGTAGCCAGCTAGGGTAAAGCAGACGGCTGCAGCCTGCAGACCACAGTTGGCAACCTCACCTTGGCTGGTAATCCAAAAATGAGGGCACCCCACGCTGTTATTTTAAATTAAATAAATAATTTAAAAAAAAAAACACGTAGGGGTCCCCCAAAATTGAATCACCAGCCAAGGTAAAGCAGACAGCTGGGGCCTGATATTCTCAGACTAGGGAGGTCCATGGTTATTGGACTCTCCCCAGCCTAAAAATAGCAGGCCGCAGCCGCCCCAGAAGTGGCGCATCCATTAGATGCGCCAATCCTGGTGCTTCGCCCCAGCTCATCCCGCGCCCTGGTGCGGTGGCAAACGGGGTAATATATGGGGTTAATACCAGATGTGTAATGTCACCTGGCATCAAGCCCTGGGGTTGGTGAGGTCAGGCGTCTATCAGATACCCGACATCACCAACCCAGTCAGTAATAAAAAAAATAGACGACAAACACATTTTTATTTGAAAAAACACTCCCCAAAACATTCCCTCTTTAACCAATTTATTAGGATGAAAAACAAATTCAGGTCTGGTGTAATCCAAGGGGTTGCCATGACGATCCACACTGTCCCAGTCAATGAAGAGCAGGATGTTCCCCATTGGCTGGGAGAGCAGTGCAGTGACCTGAGCTAACATCAATGGGTCAGCCCAGGTCACTGCAGGGGGATGACAAGTGCTGGTGTCAGCGAGGTACATTACCTGCGCTGATCTCCTGCACACTGACAGCACCTGTCACGGAGTTCAATGACCGGCGCCTTCACACCAAGTATCGCGAGAGGCCCGTGACGTCACCGCTAGTCAGTCTCGGGTCAGAAGCGAGAGAAGGTGATGTGACAAGCGGCGGCCATGGAGGACAGTGACAGCGCTGAGGTCGGGATGGCGGGACTTCATCACCGCAGGTAAGCCGAGCGGGACCATGTGTGCAGTGTGTGTGTGTGTGTGTGTGTGTGTGTATGTGTATGTATGTGTACATGCCGCGGGCAGGAGGGGGCGGAGCAAGCTGAGCGGGGAAGTGTGGGCTTCCTGCACGTAACTAGGATAAACATCGGGTTATTAACCAAAGCGCTTTGCTTGGATACCCGATGTTTATGTTGGTTACCAGCTTGTGGCAGGCTGCCAGCGATGGCTCCTGCACACTGTAGCTGTAAAAAGCCCTGCTTTTTGCTGCTAGAACCGTTCTCGAACGTATCTAGAACTATCGAGCTTTTGCAAAAAGCTCGAGTTCTAGTTCGATCTCGAACAGCCCCCAAAATCACTCGAGCCTAGAACTGGAGAACCACGAACCGCGAACCGCGCTCAACTATAGTCGAGACTCTTAACAGAGGCGCCACTGACCTTTTTTTATTTGCAATCATCCCAGGGGGCAATGCGAAAAGGTCCATGGAGCCTCTGTTAGGAGTCTTGACACAGAAAATAGCCAGATATCCCTCTGGGAATATTTGATTTGCATACTTCTCAGGGGGCAATGCATCTAGGATTTCACTGTGTTGAGTGCCTTTGTTGGCTGCCGGCAGTGTTTTCTCTGACTGGTCTCCCCAAGATCAGTGATTGTTTTGTCTTGCTGGTCTACTAGGCATTGCTCCCACCTGGCCAGAATCCTACTCCACACTGATAAGGGGCAATACCCCGAAACAGCTGTTTGTGGATGGATACTTGGCCTTGGTATGTGCCTTGTCATATATTTAAACTTGTCAAAGAGTTGGGTATTGACTAAAAGGGCCACTTATTATGGTGGTTACAGATATATAGTAACTTCATTTTGATTTGGGAAACAAGTTCCACCCACATCAGAGTGTGAGGGTTATATTTCTAATAAGTATGACATTATCTCTGTAAATCGCAATTAATGTCAGGGGACACAGATCCTCTTTGTTACATGTAAATTATATTACAAAAGTGAGTACACCCCTCACATCTTTGTAAGTATTTTATTATATATTTTTATGCAACAACACTGAAGGTATGACACTTTGGCAAAATGTAAAGTAGTCAGTGTACAGCTTGTATAATGGTATGCCCACTAAATAACTCAACACACAGCCATTAATCTCAAAACAGCAGGAAAAGGAGTGAGTACACCCCTAGAAGAAAATGGAAAAATTTGAACATCTGGCCATTTTCCCTCCCTGTGACATGTGACTCATTAGTGTTACAAGGTCTCAGGTGTAAAAGGGAAGCTGATGTGTTAAATTTGGTGTTATCATTCACAGACTGTATTATATTGGTCGCTGGAAGTTCAACATTTCACCTCATGGCAAAGTTTTCTCTGAGTATCTGAAAAAAACGTGTTGCCTTACATAAAGATGGCCTAGGCTATAGGTATTTGCCAACACCCTGAAACTGAGCTGCGACATGATAACCAAGGTTTAACTCAGAACAGGCCTCGCCATGGTCAACCAAAGTTGAGTGTATGTGCTTAGCATCATATCCAGATATTGTCTTTTCAAAATAAACATATCAGTGCTGCCAGCATTGCTGTAGAGGTTAAAGGCATAGTCATCCTGTCAATGCTCAGATCACATGAAGCAAACTGCATCAAATTGATCTGCATGGCTGTTATGTCAGAAAGAAGCCTCATCTAAAGATGATGCACAAGAAATCCCACAAGCAGTTCTTTGAAAACATGCAGGCTAAGAACATAGATTACCTGAATCATGCCCCATGGTCTTATGAGACCAAGATAAACTTATTTTGGTTTATATGGTGTTACCCAGGTAAGAAGGACAAAGACAAGTGTGTCTTACCTACGGTCAAGCATGGTGGTGAGAGTGTCATGGTTTGGGGCTGCATGAGTGCTGCTGCCTGTGAGGAGTTACTGTTCATTGAGAGAACTATGAATGCCAACATGTATTGTGACATACTGAAGCAGAGCATTATCCACTCTTTTTGAACACTCTTCCAAGATGACGACTGCCTTGCTAAAGAAACTGAGGTTCTGTACTGGCCAAGCATGTCTCCAGACCTAAACCCTATTGAGCATCTGTGGTGCATCCTCAAATGGAAGGTGGAGGAGTGCAAGGTCTCTTACATCAACCAGCTCCATGATGTCATGGAGAAATGGAAAATGATTCTAGTAGCTCCTGTGAAGCTCTAGTGAACTTCATGCCCAAGAGAGTTAAGCAGGGCTTGAAAATAATGGTGGTCACAAAATATTGACACTTTGGGCACAATTTGTCCATTTTTACTTAGGGGCATACTCACTTTTGTTTCCAGTGGTTTAGATATGAATGGCTGTGTGTTGAGTTATTTAGAGGAAACACCAAACTTACAAGTTGTACAGCTGCACAATGACTACTTTACATTGTATCAAAGTGTAATATATTCAGTGTTATCCCATAAAAAGGTATAGAACTCTATTTACAAAATGTTAAGGGTTTACTCACTTTTACTCATTTTGTGATTTACAGTAAAGCCTGCTTTACATGTTACGATTCTGCATACGATATCGTATGCGATTGTAACCGCCCCCATCGTATGTGCGGCACATTCAATTTTGTTGAATGTGCCGCACAAACGATTAACCCCCGTCACACGTACTTACCCGTCCATATGACCTCGCTGTGGGCGGCGAACGTCCACTTCCTGGAGTTGGAGGGATGTTCGGCGTCAAATCGACGTCACGTGGCAGCCAGCCAATAGAAGCGGAGGGGCGGAGCTGAGCGGGACATAAACATCCCGCCCACCTCCTTCCTTCCGCATTACCAGCCGGAAGCCGCAGGACGCAGGCAAGATCTGTTCATCGTCCCCAGGGTGTCACACACTGCGATGTGTGCTACCCCGGGTACGATGAACAAGCTGACGTTCAATTCATGAGGAATGAACGATGTGTGTGCGATGAACGTTTTACCGTTCAATCGCAATCGCACGTAGCTGTTACACACTGCAATGTACCTTACAATGCCGGATGTGCGTCACTTACGACGTGACCCTGCCGACACATTGTAAGATACATTGCTTCGTGTAAAGCGGGCTTAAGTGACAGGGGTTCATGCAATCACTGGTCACAGCCAGATTTACACATTTCTACAGCCTTGGCCTAAGAACATAACTCAGTCCCCCCTCCTCTGGGTACTTGTGTCCCTCACTGCTACCAACTCCACCCCATTACAATGTTTCTTTATACAGTTAGAACCTATGGCATTGATGAAGATAGAAGCAGACAGCAAGCAACACACACATTGCTCACTCCTACAGCATCTACCATCTGAGATCCAGGATGTCTTCAGAATGGACAGCGATGCAAGGAATTGTAGTAACTGCAGCGCTCCTCTTGTGACTGATTTATTTATTATATATCAATGTAAATGTAAAAAAAATGTTTTATATAGCCTTTTCAAAATAATACGGAAGAATGTATAAATATTTGGTTATTATTTCTTCTGTATATACCGTACATCCCCCTAAATGTTGCACCATAGGCCATGGCAATCTTCAAATCAATATTGACAAGTAATAAATATAATAACTGTAACATGTTATTGAGCATCAGTTTTCTTTATGTAGCCATACTACTGATTTTCGCTGTGTATATTGACTACATCTTGCACAATATAAGAAAATAATGTTGTTTTTTTGATACTCAGCAATCCTCCCTAGAACACAGCCTTGGCTCGGGTACACCTGGGCGATCAATAGTTCAAGCCTTATCTAAGTGAAATCTAAGTGTACAGCTTACCTCTTCATTAATGAATCAATGCATTGTTGTCTAGACTTGATCTTACAACCAATATCACAATATTCGCCTTTGCTACATTGTGTTTTTCAATCCAAGAAAGCTTTGACTAATTTAAGGAAATCTATTACTCCATGTCTAATATATACCACAGAATGTGAAAGATCAGCTGAGTAAAACTGGCTGGTGAATAGAAAAAAAATGAAGAAATTTATTCTGCTGTCAAGAGTAATAAACATAGTAATTGTTTTCAATAGTTTATGTCTTGTTCATCTTCAAGAATTTATACTAACCTTTACAATTAACTCTGGTACTTATTAGTTATGTCAAAATCAAACTCTGGCCTATGGCCTGAATCTGTCTCGATACCTGATTTTATTTGGCCCTCAATGCCAGGCGCCAATTATTCTGTATGGAGGGCTATGTTGATCTTATTATTCTGTTTGGGGGGCTATGTAGGGCCCATTTTTTTTATGCATGACTATATGGGGTACATTTTTCTGTATGGAGGACTATGGGGGGCCATTATTCTGTATGGCGGACTATGTAGTGCCCATTATTCTGTATGGAGGACTATGTGGGGGGCCATTATTCTGTATGGAGGACCCTATGGGGCCCATTATTCTGTATGGAGGACTATGTGGTGCCAATTATTCTGTATGGAGGACTATGTGGTGCCCATTATTCTGTATGGAGGGTTATGTGGTGACCATTATTCTGTTTGCAGAGCTATATGAGGCCAATTATTTTGTATAGAGGGCTATGTGGTGCCCATTATTCTGTATAGAGGGCTATGTGGTGCCTCTTATTCTGTATAGAGGGCTATGTGGGGCCCAATATTCTGTATGGAGTGCTATGTGGGTCCCTTTATTCTGTAGGAAACGCTGTGTGGGGACCATTATTCTGTTTAGAGGGCTATGTGGGGAACAATATTCTGTATGCAGGGCTATGTGGGGCACATTATTCTGTTTAGAAGACTATGTGAATCCATTATTCTGTTTGGAGGGCTATTTGGGGCACATTATTCTGTTTGGAGGGCTATGTGGTGCCCATTATTCTGTATAGAGGGCTATGTGGTGCCTCTTATTCTGTATAGAGGGCTATGTGGGGACCAATATTCTTTATGGAGGGCTATGTGGTGCCCTTTATTCTGTATGGAACGCTGTGTGGGGACCATTATTCTGTTTAGAGGGCTATGTGGGGTACAATATTCTGTATGCAGGGCTATGTGGGGCACATTATTCTGTATGGAGGACTATGTGGGGCCCACAACTAGGTTGGCCCATGACTGTATTTGAGTTTGACATCCCTGGTTTAGAAAAAAAAGAATTGTATTCTAAGACAGAATTTTCTTATATAAAACACAGATATACTTTGTTGGTTGTTATGGAAAAAGATGAGTGGATCAATTTTGTTCCAAGTTTACCAAAAATGTGGCCTTCAGTAGAACGTTTGAGATTAAATTATCAGGAATCCAGCAAAATCATCACCATTTTACAAGATTCCTTCCAGGGCTGAGAAGTGGTTAAATGAATATTAAAATATTATACACATTTCACCTTTAGTAGCTGCATACCTGCCCTGCTACCGTAATTACCTACAGGATCCTCATTCTGTTTTGAATTGGTCATTTCCATGAAACACGTGGTTTCCTGTAAAGTCAATTTTTTTGAGATTTGAATTGTAGTTCTCAAAAATGTTTTAAATATGTAGCTCAGTACCCGTTCCCACACTGCTGAAGCATGAGAAATTGGCTAATGTCATTTTGCGTTTCCGCTTGTGCTGCCATGTGATACTTTGCATATATGCTGCCCCCCGGTAGACCTCTGATGTCATGGTGGTGGGTCCGAGTGGTGATGTGGCAGTACCGGGTGCGAGCGACAGACTTTTGTGATGGGGTAAAAATAATATTTGAAAAGGGAGAAAGAAAATAAAATAAGTAAATTAAATAAATAAATAAAGCAAATAAAGAGTTTGTGACACCAGTTGGGATGTTTGGCTTTGCTATGACCGGGCACTGCTGGAGTTCCCCAAGAGTTAGGTGGTGATTCACAGTGCCAGAGGGTTGTCCTCTCGCCTCCCCCCTCCCCCAACTAGGGCTGGGTTCTGGGAGATGTTGAGGTAGAGATGGTGCAGCAGAGATTAATTCAGCCAGAGTCAGGACAGGTAGCTTTTATCTTTTTTACTGGAGCTCTACAATATGTATATCACAACATCCAATGATGGTGGTACTTTCTGCCCTGATGAGAGTTGGCTTCTCTGCTGTATGCTAATAGTGTTTTCTTCCTCTGCTACTATTTGCTTACCTGGGAATAAGTATCTTGGTATCCTGAGATTTCCAAGACAAGAACAATCTGGAGTTGAAATCCTTCTGGCAAAGGAAAACTCACTATCTCTTCTAGAAGTTTCCAGAATCAAACATGCCGCTGTGCTCCCAGGAAATTCACTGCTTCTTATTAAAAGGCTAATAGCAGTCTGTCAGTTTGACATTGACCTTGGAAGTCCTGGTGACCTAGGGACTTATACCCTGCCAATGTGTAGTTGGCCCGCTAGAGGTTTTAGAAGTTACCTCAGTACAGGACCATTTTCATGTCACACTCCTCTCTTCATCTCACACTGCCTCTGACTGAAATTTACCTTAGAACTAAGCTCCACTCCTTTCTCCTTCTATGGCTCACTGTAAAGCATTGGTTTATCTCAAGAGAGCAGACCTAGTAAGGGACTGTAAGCAAATGTGTGTTTTGGGGTGGACAGCAGAGAAAACCATATTTCATCAAAGCGAACAATACATGTTATACAGATGGAAAAACAAATGCAGTTATTATCTGTGGTGACAAGGCACAGGGAGCAACACAAATATAACATTTTACAGATCATCATACCCTGTACAGAGGTGATCAGTACTTTGGTCATCAAAAATCAGTGGTTCCCAGTGGAGAACAGTTTGATGCTGAGATATTTTCCATGTTTTTCTCTTCTGTAGGGTGTAAGCTGTTATGGTTAGCGGGGTCATCTTTCTCCTTTAGAGTTTAAGTTCTTAAGGTCAGTGTGGTCATCTCTCCTTCTCTCTCTTGCTTGTAAATTGTAAACTAGACAGCAAAGTTCTCTTTCACGCCTTTACCTAACATTTATGTTATAAGCAATTACAAGCGTTACAGTATTGAAATTCACACAAATGTATTTACTTTGGACCAATTTGGGGGAAAATTCGTCAGTCATCAAACTTTGATTTTCGCAACATTTGTTAATTTTGATTTATGAATGAGAGAATGGTTACTCTAAAGGGGTGTACACTGAGTCTTATGTAAGTAATCTTTTTCAGTAGGCGGCACTAATAACTATTTTTTCATTCCTTCTGGAAGGGAGCTATCTCTATTGACCCTGTTATATATTGACCCTGTTAGATAAGAGAGATAGCTGCCAGTAAACAACTATTTATTCCATAACTATTTAAAGAGTATCTTCACCTTTTGAACAATTTTCTCAAGGACCTTTATAAAAAAAGGGATTTTGCTTACAACTTCAGTTTGAAGTGGAAGATTAGATAAGAGTTGTGTTTGTCTCTTAAAATTTGATTCATGTAGCTTGGTCAAATGAGGGAAAAGATTCAATTTGTATTCAATAAACTAAAACATAATAGAATCTGCAGTAGAAGGGTTAAGAAAAACCCCTGCTATACTCACCTTTCATCATCTCTTCTCATACCTGTGCAGCATCTGCTGATTCTCACCACTCCTTATCTGGCCCTCTGATCAGCCCTCTCCCTTCCTTTATCACCTTTGGCTTTTCTTACTGGTGCTGCCATGCTGTCCCATGCATTATGTCACAGCCTTGTGTGGCATACCTACGTGACATGTTCAGCAGCAGTGGCATACACTAGAATACCCAGATGGCAAAGACGATGGAATTGCAGTGTATCATAGAACTGGGAATGTAGTAGCATCATAAGTATGAGAAGGGAAGAGGAAAGGTTACTATAAGGGTATGACCACACTTTGAGTTTGCACCTGCGTTTCAGCTGCTTTTTAGGTCCATTTTGAGCTGCAGCGTTTTCATGCCAAAAGGCATGCGTTTTGCTTTTTCATAATAGTCTATGGAAAATGTAGATTTCTAGACCGCACTTTGCGTTTTAAAACACTGCGTTTAATTTGCATTATTTGTGGCAAAAAACATGCATTCAAAGAAGCAGCCTGTCAATTGTTTTTGCCATTTCTGCAGCATTTTGCTAACATTGAAGTCAATGAGAAATGGCAAAAACCAAGAAACTTCAAATTTCCTGCGTTTTACCTGCTTTTTAGGTGCAGAAAACATGCGTTTTGGACTTCAAAAATGCATGCTTTTCTAACATTAAATTAATGGAATCATATGTCCCTTTACACACACACATAGTCCGACAATTAAATTAAAGAAAATTATGATTTTATTGCTATATTAGAATTAAATATTATAAAACCGCTCTAATTTCATGAAATATAACTTTTTTCTTTATTAATTCACAAAATATATATGTATTGGTTATTTTTCTCTATTTTTCATTCTGTTTGACTGTGTAAACTTTATTTAGCAGTGTCTTTATGTTCAAAACGCATCTGTCAAAATGCAGGTGAAAAAGCAAGTAAAAGGTGCTGAAAACGCAGTAAATACGCATGTGTTTTTATCGCTAAATTTCTGGAAAAGGCAACATTGGCTAAATCAATTAAGGCAAAAACGTGCGTTTAGAACTGCAAGTAGGAGAACGCAAAGTGCGGTCTTACCCTTACCTTACAGTTTATTTTTATTCCCTTCCTCCAGATCCTTATAATCCAACAAAATAAAAGCTAATTTGCTGGAGTTGTGCAAAGGAAACCACCCAAAATTTGGATTCTACAACAATGAATATTGGGAAATTCAAAATTTATTTACCATATTTTTCTTTTTATTAGATGCACCTGATTATAAGAGGCACCCCAAATTTAGAGATAAAAAAGGTTAAAAAAAAAAAATATGGGGTCTGTCTTATAATCCGTTGGGAGGGGCGGTGGCAGCGGTGGTGGAGCGAGGGTCACAAGAGGCAGGGGCTTACAAGAGTATGGAGATGTTGTGGGTGTTGCAGAGGGGGTCTAGATACTCACTGCGGGCTGTGGCGCCGTGCTGAGCCACTAATGCTGCTCTGTGCTAGGGCAGCTGGTGCTGCTCTGTGCTGGTGCTCGCTGTGGGCAATGAGGCACTGGCCATTGTGAAGATGTCAACGGTGCGGGCTTCAAAGACATAGCGTCCGGAATCAGTGCGTGCGCAGATGAGAGCTTGAGCTGAGAGATACATCTGCGTACACGCCGACTCTGGGCATCATTATTTGAAAGCTCTTACTGCCAACATCTTCAGAATGGCCAGTGCCTCACCACCTGCAGCGAGCACCAGCACAGAGCAGCAGCAGCACACAGAGCCTTGCTGCCTGCCACACAGAGCTTAGCTGCCTGCCGCACAGAGCCTTCGCTGCACCCTGCACAGAGCCTCGCTGCATGCCACACAGAGCCTCACTGCCCACCACACAGAGCCTCGCTGCACGCCACACAGAGCCTCGATGCACGCCGCACAGAGCCTCATTGCACAGAGCCTCGCTGCCTGCCACACAGAGCCTCACCGCAAAGAGCCTTGCAGCCCACTGCACAGAGTCTCGCTGCCTGCCGCACAGAGCCAAACAGAGCAACCCCCCCCCCCCGGCACACAGAGCAGTGCTGCAGAGAGTAGCACAGAATTGCCCTGCCTCCTGTGTCCCCTCTCCACCACCCCCTGTAAACTACAATCACATTTTAAGATGCACGTCTCATTTTCCTCCCAAATTTTTGTGAGGAAAACTACATTTTATAATCCAAAAAATATGGTAAATATTTAGAATTGAATGACTCATTTCTATTAGATAACATTTTTAATGAGATTTGTAACTTTGCTGTTGAGTAGATTGAAAAAACAATGCTTGAAAAGTGTTGTTCTGGCAATATTCTTAACTTAATGTGTGGATATTCCAGCAGCCAATCAGGATGCAGAAACTATCCACAATGATCAGAATTAAAAGCTTGTGTAATTGGCTGCTTAATTCACATGTCGCCTCTGCATATAACATGGGGCATCAGCACCATTTTGAGACTGCTACACATTGGCGAGGGTAATGCTGCATAAAAATCACTGATAATGAATCCTAATTGATAACTCTATGGTCCTGCCACAACTAGATATTTCTGCATGTAAATATTGATTGACAATTCTGTGGTCCTGACACACTATCTTACATAGTTACATAGTTACTTAGGTTGAAAAAAGACCTAGGTCCATCTAGTTCAACCTTCCTCCACCAGTTCTACATTTAGTCACTAAGTCATTTATAACCAACAATGTTTTGTGCACTGAGGAAATCATCCAGCCCTTTTTTAAAAGCTGTTATAGTATCTACCATTACTACCTCTTGTGGTAGTGTATTCCACAGTCTGACTGCTCTAACTGTAAAGAACCCTTTCCTATTTAGGTGTCGGAATCGCTTTTCTTCCACTCGCAGTGAGTGCCCCCTGGTCCTTAGTACTGTCTTTGGAAGAAATAAGTCATGTGCCAGTCCTTTATATTGACCACACATGTATTTATACATATAAATGAGATCTCCTCTGAGACGTCTTTTTTCTAAGCTAAACATATCTAACTTTTTCAACCTGTCATCATATGGGAGGCCTTCCATTCCTTGTAATAGTCTAGTTGCCCACCTTTGAACTGACTCTAACTTCTGAATGTCCTTTTTAAAATGTGGAGCCCAAAACTGGATCCCGTATTCCAGATGTGGCCTTACAAGTGATTTATAGAGGGGTAACAATACGTTGGGATCACGGGATCTAATCTCTCTTTTTATACACCCTAAAATCTTGTTTGCTTTAGCAGCTGCTGCTTGACATTGAGTGCTGCTGCTCAGCTTATTTGTAATGAGAATACCCAAGTCCTTCTCCTGTTCTGTAGTCCCGAGTTTACTTCCATTTAATGTATACGCAGCTATAGGATTACTCCGTCCTAGGTGCATTACTTTACATTTATCAATATTAAATCTCATTTGCCAAGTATCTGCCCATTCTGACATCTTATCCAGATCTTTTTGTAATATTGTACTATCCAGGTCAGTTTTTAATATCCTACATAGTTTGGTGTCATCGGCAAAGACTGACACTGTACTATCAATCCCATCCACAAGGTCATTAATAAAGAGAGTAAAAAGAATCGGTCCAAGCACAGATCCCTGCGGCACCCCACTGCTGACTATAGCCCATTTAGAGAATGTACCATTTATGACTACTCTTTGTTTCCTATATTTTAGCCAATTCCTTACCCAGTTGCATATTGTGTCCCCTAGTCTTTGCTTCTGGAGCTTTAGTATAAGGCTATTATGTGGTACAGTATCAAATGCCTTTGCAAAGTCCAAATAAATCACATCAGCTGCATTACCAATATCCAGGTTTGAACTTACCCCCTCATAGAACCCCAACAGGTTGGTTAGACACGACTTATCTTTCATGAATCCATGCTGTTTGTCAGTTATCATATTATTTTCTGCAATATATTTTTGCATGTCATCCCTTAAAATGCCCTCAAAAACTTTGCATACTACTGATGTCAGGCTTACTGGACGGTAGTTGCCTGGATCTACCCTCTTACCTTTCTTAAATATCGGTACCACATCAGCAATCCTCCAATCCTGAGGCACCAACCCTGTTACAAGTGAGTCTAAAAAGATGAGATACAGCGGTCTGTCGATTACGGAGCTCAATTCCCTCAATATTCGTGGATGAATGCCATCTGGCCCTGGGGATTTGTCAATGTTTAATTTACTCAGACGTAGGCGTACTTCATCTTGTGTTAAATTAATTATATCGGGTGGTGGACTTTGATTTTTCACTTGTTGAATGATCCCTGGTACAGTCAGTTCCTTGGTGAATACAGATGAGAAATGCCTATTTAATATCTCAGTCTTTTGTTTGTCCTCTATAACTAACTTGTTATTATATTTTAAGGGGCCGATACTATCCTTTGTTTTACTTTTGGCATTAATGTATTTATAAAAGATTTTGGGATTTATTTTAATGTCATTGGCGATTTTTGTTTCAGTAGCTAATTTTGCTTGTTTGATTTCTTTTTTACATTTCCTATTGATATCTTTATACTCCTGCAATGCTATTTCTGTATTCTCAGCCTTTAAGATTTTAAATGCCCTTTGTTTTTGTTTTATTATACTTTGTACAGTCTTATTTATCCATAGTGGTTTCTTTTTATTCCTGGACATTTTATTACCAGAGGGTATACGTTTTTTACAGGACTCTAGTAGTATATCCTTAAACTTACCCCATTTATGTTCGGTATCCCCAGTTACCATGACTTTGTCCCAATCTACATATTTAAGCTCTTCCCTTAATTTGTTGAAATCAGCTTTCCTAAAATTCCAGGTTTTAGCATTCCCCCTTTGAAATGTTCTATTGAATATTATGTTGAAGCTTACCATATTATGATCGCTGGTGCCCAAGTGCTCCCGGACCTGTAGATCTGAAATTGTATCCGGTCTATTTGACAGGACCAGATCTAGCACATTATTTCCCCTCGTCGGTTCATCTACCATCTGAGAGAGGAAATGGTCTTGAATGGTAGATAAGAACTTACAGCTTTTAGCAGAACCAGAAGATTCTATGTCCCACTGTATGTCTGGATAGTTGAAATCCCCCATAATAAGAACCCGATTATTATTATTAGCTGCCTTTTCAATTTGTTCCAGCATTTCACCCTCTATTTGTTCAGGTATGTTAGGAGGCTTTTATTCCCCTCCCCATGTACATTTACCCAAACTGACTCTACATTGTTGCTGTTCCCTTCAATGTCATCATACAACACAGGTTTTAGGTTAGATTTAATAAATATACACACCCCACCACCTTTTTGGCCTTTCCTGTCCTTCCTAAATGTACTATAACCCTATATGTTTGTCACCCAGTCATGGTTTTCATCCAGCCAGGTTTCCGTAATGCCCACCACATCATAATCCATGGTTGACATAAGAGTCTCCAATTCATTCATTTTGTTTGCAAGACTTCTTGCATTTGCCAGTAGACATTTAATCCTATTAACACCTTTATTACTCCTAGCCTCCCTACCTTCCTTGTATGTCCCATCCCCCCCTAATCCTTCATTGACCCCTACCGTCTCCCTGTCTCTATCTGCTCTATCTATCCCCTTATTTGCTCCACTACCCTCCCTCCCCCCCTCTCAGCAGAGTTAAAAAAGATTTTGATTCTTGTGTGAGCCTCCAACTGATATATATCACTGGAAATAAATACTAATTGATAACTCTGTACTCCTGCCACAAATAGATATTTAAACATATACATTCTGATTGATAATTCTATGGTCCTGCCACAAATAGACATTTCTGTATATAAATAGTGATTATTAAAAACATGAGTGTAAAATGCAGAGGTCATGGTGAAAGGGGGAATAGACAAGATGTTCGAGGTCTACAGGGGGTAGGTGGTAATGTTACTGAAAGGTTTAATGAACAAACACCGGCTCATACTATCCAAACACAACTGAAAACGTTTCTTACTGGATGGGCTATTCAACTGCCTTTCTTTGACAGCTGTACAGTGGTACGACTTGTAGATGAGGCTCAGAAAGAGCATGTGATACAGTGGATGACAAGCGCTGCATGAAGAAGCCTCTCCTCCTTTTCCTCCACCTCAACATCACACAAGGTACAGTCCTCAGAGGTGGCACCCCAATTAAACTTGTTTTTCCCTGCATCACAACTCCCCAACCTCCCAACAGACGGTGGGTAGTCACAGATGGGCAAGTCTGCAGAGCTGTTCACACATTCTATTCCATGGACATCAGAAGTCTGCTACAGACTTAAGAGGATGAAAGCATCTGCACTGATGCCCAATTTCTTTGTCAGTTTGAACCAAGATTGGATGAAATAGGATCTGAGCAGAATTCAGACCCTTGTCACCAAACATTAACCCCAAGGGGTGAAGCTGATCATACCTTGGTGTCAGGGTATGAAGAGGAAGAGAGTCACACTCTGGGCAAGGAGTGAGACAACAGAGAAGATGACTACGATGTCCTAGATCCCACTTGGTGTGAACCCAGAGGCACGCAGCTGAGTACCTGAGCAGAGGAGGTCCAGGAGGAAGACAAGGAGTTTAAATTTTGGCTTCTGGCACAAACATGGAGTGATGCAACCATGACAAGCACTGCATCCTTAGCCCCAAATCTGGTTGTGGCCAGCAGCAGTTGTGGATCTGCAGTTTGCATGGGTGGCAAGGATTGCCTACCCTGGGCGTTTTTTGAGACATCAAAGGATGATCCAACTTATGTTATCTATCAACTTTGTAAACAATGACTCGGTAGAGACAAAAATTCCAATAATTTGACTACTACATGCATGAACCGGCAAAGGTGCATGCAACAAGTGCTAGTCTGGAAGTCTTAATGCTCTAAACCGTGGCCTAGAATGCTTTATCCACCACCAGCTACCCCATCAACCGCATCTGCTGTTTCTTCCTCCTTCGTCACTATGGCAAGTGTTCTCTCACCCACTACAGTGAAGGTGAATGAGTTCCTATCAGCTGTTGTGGAAGTGGACATGCCTGCTGTTTTGAACTGATCTCAGACACTGAGCACACCACATCTTTCACAATCCATGATAACATCTTTGTCTGCACCTCCCTCAAAGTCCACCAGTTTGTCGTGTGCACCCTACTCCACCTTCTCTCAGCACAGCAGCCAGCCCTCGGTACTGCAGTTGTTGTCACATAAGAAGATTATTTTCTCCTACACATGCCAAAGAATCTGTTGGCCACAGAAATACTGCCTTTCTGCCTGATGGATACATTTGGTTTCGGAAAGTGATGGCCATTGCAATCCCACAGTACCAGTTGCCCAGTCAACATTACTTCAGTAACAAAGCTGTGCTGTGCTGCAACAGCATATCGCTGACAACATCACCTATTTCTTTAAAAACTTTGTGTCTGCCAGGGCGCATTTCACTACTGATATCTGGAAGCGCAAGCATGACCAGGGTTATTACATCTTACTGACAAGGCACTGTGTGACTCTGGTGGCTGCAGGGGCAGGCAGGCAAGGGGCTACTCCAAAAATCTTGAAATTCACAAGGCTTGTTGGACAAACCTTTGCATTCTCCACTTCCTCCACTGCTTCTGCCTCCTTCACCTCCTCTGAGGCCTCCACCTGCACCTTTAACCTCACCCTTAATGTTACATGTGTTCCAGCAGTGCAGAGAGAATCCCTCTACTTCTGTTTTGCGCACTCAGGCACTGTAAATGTTAAAATGCATTGGAGGATGTGGTCACACAGTTGCAGAGATGTGGACAGCTATCCACGCCAAGTTTCAGCAATAGCTGTCTCCAAGGAACCTGGAGCAAGGGAAGTTTGTGTACGCCAACAGTGTGAACCTGCTGGCGGCCCTATGCTGGGGCAATCTCACACACATGCTCAATCTGGATGTACAGCAATTTCTAGGCAACTGTTCCAGTCTGGATGTGTTGCTGAAGAAAGCACAGTCGCTGTGTGCTCACTTTCGCAGTTCACAACCCGCGGCTCTTTGACTTGCATCGCTACAGAGGTATTTCAGCCTATCAAATAACTGGATGGTAAGCAATGTGCCAAAATGCGGGAATTGTACTCTGCAAATGTTACAGTGTTACAGCGACTATCGCTGCAGCAATGAGCCCTGGTGCAGTATGTCATGATGCTTAGCCTGGGCCAACGCAGTACCGTCATGGGCAAATCATGCTTGCAGAGTGGGTACAGATGAAAGACCTCTACATACTTCTTCCTAGCTTTTAAAGGGTTAATAAGATGGTTAGCGCTGATGATGCCATCATCAGCACCACTATTCCAGTCATCTATAGGCTGGCGCACACTTTGAATAGTCTGCGGGAGGAGGTGGTGGGTCCCAGTGGAAGAAGAGGAAGCAGAGGAGGATAGGAAGGTATACCAACATCTCTAAGGTCCGGACATGCACAGGAGTGTGGCATGGGAGGGTGGAGTACAGCAATCGAGGGGGGCTCATGGTATCAGGCAAACTATAAATGAAAGTGCAAAATCCGATGATCAAATGTAGGAGGATGAGAAGGTAAAGGTGATGAGGGGGCAACAGGCAGGAGATGAAGACGATATTGATCCCCTCTTTGTTATATGTGGTTGTGGCAGGGAACGGAGGAAGCAATCTTGAGTGTTACCTTGCCACCACATAATGGATTTGGACTGTATGGAAGCATTCGACACATGAGCACCTTCTTGTTGCACTTTCTTAAAAATGATTCCCATATTGTTTTGATTAGAAATAGTGCTGACTACTGGGTTCCCACTCTGTTAGATACACAGTACAAAAGTAAATTTTGCCTCATACTTCCCCACTGTAAAGGGAAACAAGCATGCTAGAGTATCGAAATAAGTGTGTACACAATCTTTAAAGTGGTTTCCCCAAGACTGCAGTGAGGCACACAGTGTGCATCACAGTTCTAGGCTTCCAACCCCAGGAATGTTGAGTCGTCATCACAGAAACAAAAGTAGCAGCAGTTTAAATGGCAGAAGCAAGTTCTTTTAGTTGTGGCAAACATTTTTTAGATCATCCTGTGTACCAGCACAATAGACTAAAAGTCTGACAGATAGTGAACAACTGGAGAGGATGGACCCTTTTTCATTTTGGTGTGTCTTGAGCTTGCCAGTCACTCCTTGGAAGTCTTGTCATGCCCGGCAGCTAGCATTCTCTCAGAATATGTATTCAGTGTTGCTGGTAGTGTCTTGACAGAGAAGCACATCCAGCTGTCCCCTAAACATGTAGACCGCCTAACTTTCATCAAGTTGAACAAGTTATGGATCTCCAATGAGTTTTTCATTCAGTCGCAGACTGTGCTGACTAGGCAATGTGTAGTATTCAGTGTGCTGAATTGATCTCATGTTATTGCAGTCTGTAACACCTTTGTCGTTGTTTCTGTGGCTGCTGTTGTTACTACTGCTGATGCTACTAAGTGACTTGGTGGTGCTATAATCAAAAGGTGTGTCCACTACTGTTACTTTTACAATTTGGACTTTTTTTATGTATGAAGCTCCTAATATTCCTCCTATTCCTCCTTTGGCTTCCTCTTGAGTCGGATTTAAGTCACAGATAAGCCACATTTTTTTGTAAATGGAGACTCCTATTCGGGTCTCTTTGTGTGTTGCCTGTAGTGGCTTGGATCTCAGAACACTAGGCCTACACCTGTCACTCATTCACCTGTTACTGATCAATGTTTAAGGTAGAAATGCTGGGCAAAGCCTTGTCTCATGCATCCATGCTGTGCTATTTATACTATTTGTAATCTGCGGCAATTGATGCCACTTTAGTGGTGTCTGACCAATCATTTTTTTAAATGTGGAAACTACAAATTGGGTCTCCATATTGTTTGCTGCCTGTAGTGGCAGGGATCTTAGAGCACCAGGCCTATATCTGTCACTCATCCACCTGTTTCTGATCAATGATTAAGGTGCAAATACTGGGCCAAGCCTTGTCCCATGAATTCATGCTGCGCCATAATACTATTGGCACGCTGAGGAAATTGATGCCACTTTCCTGGTGTTTTCACCTAACTTTGAGAAACTGTGATTGGGACTCCTAGTTATGTCTTCTTGTTTTGTGTTGCCTGTAGCAGTAGGGCTCCCAGACTAACAGGCATACACCTACCTTTCACTATTCTACCTATCTTACTATCCTTAAATGTGACTAGCAATATCAGTCTAAGAAGCTAATATTGGTGCCACCTTAGTGTGGCTGAGCAGAAAGGCAGTTTGAGGTTTTGCATGAGGTATGAGGGTTCCCAGCACAGCAGGCCTACACCGGTCATGCACTTATATCTTAATTTTGACTTAATTTAAAAGCTGTAGATGCTGGCCCAGGCCTTGTCTCATGCATGCCTCATGCCTGACTGGTGAACCAAGACGCTCTTAGTACTCTGGGGTAATTGATGCCACTTTCCTGGTGTCTGCTCCTAATTTTGGCAGATGGGGATGGTGATTCATAGTTTAGTGTCCTTTTTATGTATTGCCTGTAGCAGTAAGTCTCCTAGTCTCTCAGGAATGCACCTTCCTTTCACTCATCTACCTCTCTTACTATCCTTAAATGTTTCTAGTAATAACAGTCTATGAAGCTAATATTGCAGCCATCTTATTGTGGCTGAGCAGACAAGCAGTTTTAGCTGTGGCATGAGATTTGAGTGCTCCCAGCCCATCAGGCCTACACCTCTCACTCATCCACTTCAACATTTCTTATGTTAGTAGTCTAGGAAGCTAATGTCTGTGCTTTGAGCAGTTTTGGAAGCTTTTGTCCACACTGGAGGGTGTTGTCTATGCCATTGGTTTTGCCTCCCATTGAATTTAGATAGGGTTCAGATAGGGTGGTTGAACTGTTTGTCAAACTATTTGGCGAACACCGATAAAGTCGCCGAACCAAACTGAACCTTGAAAGGTTCACTCATTTCTAATTCTAACTACAGCTTTATTCAGTTCATTCTATTCATTCAGTTTACGGTCCATGAGAATAGAGAAATGCTTAGGCTTGTAGTTTCCATTGCGCTTCAATGAATTCTGAAGACCTCATTTATCTATAGTCTTTATACATATTCAGTTCATAGCTAGGGCTGAGCGGATCCAGACTGTAAAAGTCCAGATCCGCAAGCTTTTCAATGCTCTCTGGGTGCCGGACCCGGGCGTGGGATTCTGGGTGCACGATCCGGATTCAGTAATCAAAGTAAAATAAACAAAGGAAGAAACAAGTGAGCGTTTCATACTTATCGAGACTCGGTGTCATGGTGGCACACTGCTTCTGGGTCGCGCATTCACTTCCTGTACTGTCCATCGCATACACACAGTTTTCCGTGTTTTCTCCACCCACCGTCTGTGATTGGTTGCAGACTGATGCGCCCCCCAGCCTGTGACAGTCATTGCTCATCGCGGCTCAGTCATATGCTACACTCAGAGCTGGCAGTCTTCTCTATGGCTGCTAGCTGTGAGATGTAGCAGAGCTGGATGTGTGTTCGTGGGACCTCATGTGGATTATGCCGGAGGGAGCGTGTGCGTGTTTTGAACTTTATTCCAAATAAAGGATTTTTCTGTGTGTGTGCTTATTTACATTCACTTACGGGTTAGTGTGATGCAGGTATCTCATAGACTCCTGTGCCATTACAAACCTAGGGCTTAGTAGCAGTCGTGCGCTGATTTTTACCCCTTATTACCCCAATTGGCACCGCTCCAGGCCAATGGGAAGGGCCGGAATCGCACTGGGATTGTCACATCTAATAGATGATATGAATATACCAGCCCCCAGCCGGCGTTATCATGACTGGGATGAAAAATGGGGGAGACCACTCATCGGTATTTATTATTATTTATTTAAATAAAAAAAGCCGCATGCGGTTTTTCTTAGGCCGCAGTCACACTTGCGAGGGACTCCGGCGAGTCTGACATCGCAGCACAGCCACGCACACTTCTGACAGGAGCGTGCATGTGTTTCTAGGTACATGCATGCTCATGCTCAGACAGCGGCAGGCTGTGCCGGGTGATGTCATCGCAGACCCGCATGAGTCTGACATCACCGGCACAGCCACACACTTCTGACAGGAGCATGTATGTGTTAATAGGTACATGCATGCTCACCATACTGATCCGCAGACACTTGCTCTACTTTCCCCACCCACCAGCCATTCTCTTGTCTTTGATTGGTTGCAGGCTTTGACAGTCTCTGATGCAGTCATCGTTCATCGCAGCTCAGTCATAGGCTACACTCAGAGCTGGCAGTCTTCTCTATGGCTGTTAGCTGTGAGATGTAGCAGAGCTGGATGTCTTGTCGTGGGACCTCGTGTGGATTACGCCAGAGTTGGAGGGCTGTGTTGGGGTGTTTTGTACTTTATTCCAAATAAAGGATTTTTCTCTGTGTGTGATTATTTACATTCACTTGCAGGTTTGTGATGCAGGTGTCTCATAGACACCTGTGCCATCACAAACCTAGGGCTTAGTAGCAGCTGTGCGCTATCACTAACCCCTGCTATTACCCCGATTGGCATCGCATCACGCCACCGGGAAGAGCCGGTATCACACCGGGATTGTCACACATAATAGATGTGGCAATACCGGGCGGCTGCGGGCTGAGAATACAATCCCCCAGCCATCGTTATCATGACTGGGGATGAAAATTAGAGGGAACGGCACATCGTTTTTTTTTTAATTATTTATTTAAATTAAAAAAAAAAAAAGCTGGAATCACACTTGCGAGGGATATACTGCTTTCTAGCCATCCTGGCGAGTGTGATTGCACTCAGCTGACATGCTGCCCCTCAGGGTGGAGGCGTGTCTCATTGCAACCAATTACATGCACCGGTGGGCGGGCAAAGTAGTGAATATTGAATTGTCGGCTCCGGAGGGGAAAGCGTGACCCGGAAGGAGTGTAACACCATGACACCGCCTCGGTGAGTATACCGCGGTCGCTCCTACTTCCCCCTACCCACTCCACAAATGTTTTTAATCTCCAGATTCCGGTCCCCATCGACTTATATGGGCACCAGAATCCAGAGCGGATCGGACTCTTTTTAAAATCTGGCTATGATCCGCCGGTCCCGGTTTTTGGCGTGTTCGACCAACTCTATTCATAACTTTAGTCAATTCTAATATCATAGCAAGTAGCAGAACACATAGCTTCCTAATAAATAAAGACAGTGCCTGTATTCACCCAGATTTGTGTTCCCCCTCATCAAGTGTTTGTTTCACTGCATTCTTAGGGTACCTTCCAATCTTTATGAGATTTGACAGGAAAGACATTTAAGCGTTTCAATACTCTAACAAGGGATTTTCCCGGATTAAACAATTAATTCTTATTTATGGAATAAGAAGTTTAAACATTTTTTTATTATGTTTATGTATTACATGGACATACTTTTTATGCTATCTGCTTTCAGTTATCAAAATAAAAATCTTTTCTGCATAATTTTGTATTAGGAAAATCTGCCCTGATAATATGATAATCAATCAAAATCGGTCTCAGTACAGTTATCAGAGCTGAGTTTTGAGTATTTTCACTTGACCAGGATGGTTTCCATCCTATAAAAGTAAGTAAAGAAGGTTTCCCTTGATGATTACAAGCAAAGATCTTGAAACACATTAAGGATTAAGGAAAAAGCTATAACTCGTATTAGAAAAAAAGCTTGTTTTTGACAATAAATAAACTTTATTTGGTGCAGCAAGGCTTTTTAAACATCTAATAATCACTTGGGATTATTATTATTATTTATTATTATTATTATTCATAATAATAATATATTTTACTCAGCTTAGAACACAATTGTTATTTTTCTTTTGTCTTATAACATTAAAGGACATAAACATTTCTTTAAAAAACCTAAGGATTATTGTGAACAAATCATCAAGAAAAGTATTAACAATAAAGAATATTACATAATTACATCACGTCAAAGTGTTACCTTGGCAGCAGATGCTAAAATATAAATTGACCCCTGTTACCATTACTTCTTACATAACACATAATATGTGTTGCCATAGATTTCAAAATACAAAATGTTACATAAAACCAAACAAATATCTAAAATAACAGCTACACAAATTATAAAAGTAGCTGAGTGGAACAGAAGGCAAACAATATTTATTTACAGAAATAACTATCACATTAAGAAGATATCTACCAATTGAACACCAATAGAAGTAATTTATTAAGTCTAACAATTAATTTAGTTAATACAAAAATAGATGTGTGAAATAATTACCGTATATACCGGCCATTAAAAAATAATCCAAAAGTAGAAATAGTACCAGTACAAATCAGCAAAAACTTTTTTTCCATTTTATTCAATGCAAAAAGGCCTAAAAACAAGAAGGTAGGTGGATCAAAAATAAAAAAAACTGATACAAGACAAGTACTGCGTTTCTGGCCCAGAGTGGCCCTTAAGGGTGTTTTAAACGCTGCGACATCGCTAGTGATAGCTAGCGATGTCGTGCGCGATAGCACCCGCCCCGTCGTTCGTGCAACATTTGGTGATCGCTGCCGTAGCGAACATTATCGGTACGGCAGCATCACACGCACATACCTTTGCAGCGACGTCGCTGTGACCGCCGAACAATTCCTCCTTCAAGGAGGAGGTGCGTTCGGCGTCATAGCGACATCACTGCGGCGTCACTAAGCGGCCACCCAATAGCAGAGGAGGGGCGTAGATGAGCGGCCGGAATTTTCCACCCACCTCCTTCCTTCCTCTTTGCCGATGGACGCAGGTAAGGAGATGTTCATCGTTCCTGCGTTGTCACACATAGCGATGTGTGATGCCGCAGAAATGACGAACAACACCGTACCTGCAGCAGCAACGATATTATGGAAAGGAGCGACGTGTCAGCGATCAATGATTTTTGCCGCTCTTGCAGTCGTTGATTGTCGCTCCTTGGTGTCACATGCTGCGATGTCGCTAACGGCGCCGGATGTGAGTCACTAACGACGTGACCCTGACGATATATTGTTAGCAATGTCAAAGCGTGTAAAGCACCCTTTAGTCTCAACTTCAGGTTGAGACTAATGCTGGTGTCACACGGTACGATATATCGGGCGATATGTCGTCGGGGTCACGTCGTCAGAGACGCACATCCGGCATCGTCACAGATATCGTTCCGTGTGACACCTCCGAATGACTGTGAATGAGCAAAAATACTCACCTTATCATTGCTCTTTGACATGTCGTTCATTTTCATAAACTCGTTCCTCCTTCTGCGCACCGGTTGTTTATCGTTCCCGAGGCAGCACACGTCGCTCCGTGTGACACCTCGGGAACAACGAACACAGCTTACCTGCGTCCCGCTGGCAATGCGGAAGGAAAGAGGTGGGGGGGATGTTTACGTCTTGCTCATCTCCGCCCCTCCGCTTCTATTGGCTGGCTGCCGTGTGACGTCGCTGTGACGCCGAACGTCCCTCCCCCTTCAGGAAGAGGAAGTTCGCCGCCCACAACGACATTGCCCGGGAGGTAAGTGCGTGTGACAGGGGGTTAACGACTTTGTGCGCCACGGTCAACTAATTGCCCGTGACGCACAAACGACGGGGGCGGGTACGATCGCTCGTGCGATTACACGATAGATCGTCCCATGTGACGCCGGTATAAGGGCCACACTGCGCTAGAAACGTATTTTTTTTATTTTTGTATTAGTTTTTTTTTACTTTTGATCCACCTACCTTTTTGTTTCTAGACCTTTTTGTTTTGAATAAAATTATTATTTTTTTTTTTTTTACGGATTTGTGCTGGTACTATTTCTACTTTTGGATTGTCCATGGAGCTGCTCTGCACCATGCACTTTATCAGGTGAGCTGAAATGCTATTTTCTATATCTATTAAAAAATAATGTATTGTTAGACAATCTTATTTCAGTGAAGACAAACAATATATTACACTGCTAAAAAAAATAAAGGAAGACTTAAGTAACATAATGAGACTCCAAGTCAATCATACTTCTGTGAAATCAACCTAACCAGCTATGAAGCACCACTGATTGTGAATCAATTTTTGGTACGAAAATGGAACAAAAAATCAAGAAGAAATTAATTAGCAAGACAACCCCCATAAAAGGAGTGTTTCTGAATGTGATGACCACAGTCCATTTCTCTGTCCTCATCCTTTTTGGCTGTTGTGTTGGTCACTTTTGAAGTCTGTCATTTCTTTTACTTCTACTGGTAGCATGAGGCAGTGTCTACAAACCACAGAATAATCATAATAATAATAATAATAATAAAAAATCTTTATTTCTTTAGCACCAACATATTCCGCAGCGCTTTTCAATTCAGGAGGATCATATACAAACAAGTAACCGTTATAGAAAATACAATAATTGGAGTACGAAAAAAAGACAAGCCTGCTCGTGAGAGCTTACAATCTACAATGAGATGGGGGGGACAAGGTGCAAGTGCTTATTTACAATGACAATCCAGCCATCTCAAAAAAATGGGGGATAGATAAAGGCTGCCTTTACTAGTCAGCACGAACCTTGAGATGCATTTGGGTGAGGTGGAATTTGATGTGGAGTTATGTTCTGAGAGGTCCTGGAGGGACTATGTGAATTTAATTTGGCTAGGGAGTGTGATAGGCCGCCCTAAAAAAGATGCACTTTTAGGGAGCGTCTGATGCTGAGTAAGTTGTGATTTGCCCTAGCTTCTTGGGGTGGAACGTTCCAGAGGATTGGTGCAGCTCGAGAGAAGTCTTGGATCCGGGAGTGGAAGGTTCGGATTAGTGTGTATGTTAGACAAAAATCATTTGCAGAGCGTGGGGAATGGGTAAGGGTGATAGACAGAGAGGAGAGTGGAGATGTAGGGGGGGTGCTGCACTGTGGAGAGCTTTGTGTGTGAGAACAAGCAGTTTGAATTGGATCCTGTGATATATGGGCATCCAGTGCAATCAGTGGAACAGAGAGAAAGCATCCGAGTAGCGGTTAGCCAGATAGGTGACCCTGGCTGCTGCATTAAGGATAGACTGTTGCGGAGAGAGTCTAGTTAGGGGAAGACCAATTAATAGAGAGTTACAGTACTCAAGACGGGAGTGGATCAGGGCCACGGTGAGGGTTTTTGTCGTTCCCATTGTGAGAAAGGGGCGGATTTCAGAGATGTTCTTGGGGTGCAAGCGACAGGAGCGGGCAACAGACGGTATCTAGGAGGTGAAGGAGAGATCAGTGTCAAGTATAACAACCAGACAGCGACCCTGCTGCCTAGCAGTTATCGTGGTACCACACACAGAGAGGGAAATGTTGGGTTTAGGAAGGTTAGAAGATGGAGAGAATAGAAGAAGTTCAGTTTTGGAAAGGTTAAGTTTCAGATGGAGAGCATACATGAATTTGCAAACTGCGGTCAGACAGTCACTTGTGTTCTCTAGTACAGCGAGGGCGAGGTCAGAGGATGAGGTGTATAGTTGTTTGTCATGAACATAAAGATCGTACTGGAAGCCAAATCTACTGGTGGTCTGTCCAATTGTGGCGATGTATAGGGAGAAAAAAAGAAGGCCATGGACTGAATCTTGAGGGGTCCCAACAGTAAAAGGAAAAGGAGAAGATGTGGAGCCAGCAAATGATTTGCTGAATGAGCAGCCAGAAAGATAGGAAAAGAACCAGGAGAGCACAGTATCCTTTAGACTGATTGAATGGCGCATAGAGAGAAGGAGATGGTGGTCAGCAGTATCAAAGGCTGCAGAGAGGTCAAGAAGAATAAGCAGAGAGTACATTTTGCAGTCAATAGGTCATTGATCACTTTGACGAGGGCAGTTTCTGTGGGTGGAAGCCACACTGTAAAGGGTTTACAAGAGAGTGAGAGGAGAGGTAGCGGATGAGGCGGGAGTAGACCAAGAGCTCCAAGAGTTTAGAAATTAAGTTGCTCAGGTAGTGCAGCTCATCAAGGATGGAACATCAATGTGAGCTATAGCAAGGAGGTTAGCTTTGACTGTCAGCACAGTATACAGAGCATGGAGTAGAAACCAAGAGACAGGCCAGTACATCAAGAGACATGAAGGAGGCTGTAGGAGGACCACAACTCAGAAGCAGGACTGCTACCTCCTCCTTTGTGCAAGAAGGAACAGGAAAAGCAGTGCAAGGGCCCAGCAAAATGACCTCCACCAGACCCTTAATATCCATGTGTCTGTTCAAACTGCCAGAAACAGATTCCATGAGGGTGGTATGAGGCCCGATGTCATCAAATGAGTGTTGTGCTTACAGCCCAACACCGTGCAGGGTGATTGGCATTTGCCAGAGAACACCAAGTTTGACAGATTTGACATTGGTGCCCTCTGCTCTTCACAAATGAGAGCTGCTTCACACTGAGCATATGTAACAGACATGACAGTCTGGACACACCTTGAAGTATGTTCTGCTTCCTGCAATATCCTCCAGGATAACTGGTTTGGCAATGGGACAGTAATGGTATGGGGAGATATTTCTTTGGAGGGCCTTACAGTCCTCCATATGTTAACCAGAGGTAATCTGACTGCCATTATGTACAAGGATGAGAGCCTCAGACCCATTGTGAGCCCATATGCAGCCTTGAGTTTCTTCTGATGCATGAAAATGCTAGACCTCATGTGGATTAAGTGTGTTAGCAATTCCTGCATAATGAAGGTATTGATGCTATGGGCTGGCTTGCTCAATGTCCAGACCTGTATCCAATCAAGCACATCTGGGACATCATGTTTGTTCCATTCAGCAATGTCACATTGCACCACTGACTTTACAGAAGTTGACTGATGCTTTAATTCAGGTGTGGGAAGAGATCCCTCAGGAAAACATCCGTTGCCTGAAAAGGAGCATGCCTTGGCATTGTAGCGATGTCATACAGGCATGTGGAGGCCACCACACACTGCTAAGCCTCGTTTCCCAGTCTTGAGGCATTTACACTGAAGTTGTATCAGCCTGTAATTTGATTTCCATCAAATTCATTATCATCAATGGAAAGAGCATGGTACCACAACAAACCTGCCTAGAGAGGGTCACCCACCAAAACTCTCAGCCCAGGCAAGAAGGGCATTAATCAGAGAGGAAGCACAGTGACCAAAGGTAACACTGAAGTAGCTGCAGAGTTCCAAAGCAAAGACTGGAGCATCTGTCTATACAACCACAAAAAGCCATACACAACATAGAGCTGGCCTTTTTGGAATAATGGCCAAAAAACATCTTTACTTACAGCCAAAAAAATGGAAGGCCCATTTTGAGTTTGCCAAAAGACATGTGAGAGATGTCTCAAATGTATGGAGAAAAGTACCAAGGTAAACATTATGTCAGACTCCAAACCAAAACAACTCATCACACAAAGAACACTATCCCCACAGTGAAACATGGTGGTAGCAGCATCCTGCTTTGGGGATGTTTTTCACTGCAGGGACAAGGAAAATGTTCTGAGTCAAGTGGAAAATCAATGGTATGAAATATAGGGATATTCTTGAGCCAAAGCTGTTTAAGTCTTTCAGTGATTTGAGACTAGGACAGAGGTTCACCTTCCAACAAGACAATGAGCCAAAGCATACTGCGAAAGCAAAATTCGAGTGGTATAATGGGAAACTTGTAAATTTATTGGAGTGGCCTACTCAAAACCCAGACCTCAATCCAATTGAAAATCTGTGAGCAGACTTGAAGATTGCTATTCACCAGGGAAAACAGTCTAACCTAAAGGAACTGGATCAGTTTTCCCTTGAGGAATGAGCAAAAATCCCAGTGGCAAGATGTGGAAAAATCATACAAACTTATCCAAAGCAACTTGCTACTATAATTGCGGCAAAAAGAGGCTCTACAAAGTACTATCTTTAAGGGGCTGAATAGTTATGCACACCAAAAAATTCTGTTATCTTGTCCTATTTGTTGTTTACTGCACAATAAAAAGAAAAGCAAATGTTCACAGTTGAAAGCATGTTCTTTACATGAACATTTCAATTTTTCCCACCAAAGTTTTCATTTTAGTCCCATATATAGTATTTTTACAAGAGTAACAGGAGATATTGAACCACACAATTGTTTGTATGACAATACTCCATATGTGGAGGAAAGCAACGGGTTGGGCACAAGACAGAGCTCAGAAGGTAAAGAGCTAAATTTTACTTTTTGAATGCCTTATTGGCTGCAATCGATAGTGGATGCCATGGCGTGTTTGCAGAGCCCCTGATGTGCCAAGCAGTTTAAAATCCTACAAATGACCACTTTTTGCAAACTGCAGCCTTAAGGAATTTATGTAGATGTGGTGAGAGCATCTTGAACCCATAGGTACTTAAAAAAAAATTTATTATGTTGAACCATGAAAATAAAAAAATGATTTTTTTTTGCCACACAAATGTTGCTTTAGCCCCATTTTTTTAATTTTTAGTTTGCTGTTAAATTTCTTATGAGTACTCCAATACCCCATATGGGGTAGAAAACTAGAGTTTGGGCTGTACACTGCTGAGCTCCTGAAGGAAGCAGAGACGTTTTAGAGCACAAACTTTAATTAAATTGTTAGCTTACAAAATGTTGCATTTGAGGAGACCTTAAGGTGCCAAAGCAGTAGAACCCTCCCCCCCACAAGTGACCCCTGTTTGCAATTGATTTAATGGTATATTTTACCAGTATGTAAATTTATCATGTAATGGCATTTGAAAATTGTATAGCATATATAAGGGTGCTATATGTAAACTGTACATAGTATATGAAGTGGTGCACGGTAAATCAGAAGTAAATTTAGTAATCCATGGATGATTGGTACACTTTGAAGCAGTTTTTTTATCCACAGGCCAGGTGTTTTGCTGCAGGTGTCACATTGCCAAGTGGTTTCCTTTCTTGTTCACCTTTTGTAATCACACTTTGCATCTTTTCTGTGTTCTTCCCTTTCTTGTAGTTTGGGGAATTCACTGGCAAAATGTTGCCCTACTACCATATGGTCACCTTCAATTCCAAAGGTCCTGGGGGCCCTTACTTCCTGCCTTACAAATATTATAGTGTTTATTACTACCTCCTAAATCAGAAGTAAGATCCTGTTATTGCCTGCACATTGTGATAGCATGGAAGCATTTTTTAGTGCCATCTGTACGGTGTGCCTGGCCAGCTTTTTGTACGACACTTTCGTTTTCAGCATGGCACTGTAGGCCTGGAGAACTTGATCAGAAATATAAACTCCCCTTAGGTTGTTATTGTACTCCAGGACACAGTCTGGTTTGGAGACCTGTGTAGTAATACTTCCTACACCCATGGGGTGCTTCCATTACCATACATTGTGTTCAAGAAAAGGACATCACTCTTGTCCTTATACTTGAACATTGGCCGGTTATCCAAAATTGGCCCTATTTTCACCCTTTCTGAGCAGCTGTCCAATTATCAACCTAGGGTGGTCTCTTTTTTTACACACAGTATCACTTGCTGCACAAGCTATGTAAGAGAGAAATTTGAAGACTGGAATGGTGGAAAAGTTATATATGTAAAGGTGCTAATGTTAAGTATATGACGATTGATGGAAATATCCAAAATGGCTCTAGACTCCTCCGCACCCAAAACTGTACTCAGAGAGTATGAGACTTTTTCTTCCCTTTTTTATTAATAAGTTTATTGCGCCGCTTGGAAATATGATCATAGCAACATATATATTCAAAAAGGCTTTAATTGCAGTCTGACCTCTAGCAAGTACACATACGTAAACTGTTGGAAGATCCCTAGCATGTCTCTATATAATTTTTTGCTATTTCCACAATAAATCAGATTTAGTTCCTCATTGAACTATGTCTTGGTCAACATAGTATTTTGTGTGCATGCACACTTTAATCTAATTTGGAAACAGCCAATTAAGAAGGATTGTGTACCCCTAGAGTACACCCCTAAAACAATACATCCATTTGCGGGAACACACTGCATTATATGACATACTGGTACGTCCAATGTTGGGAAGGGGTTAAAACAGATTTTTAGGAGTAAGCAACATCTTTACTAATAGAGGTAAACTAAAAGGCTCCATGATTATTGATTGTGCATGACATTGCAGCTAGAATCAATTTAACCTACAAAAATGGCACAATTATGGGATTTTATGGCAATTTAGTATTAGATTAATATTGTATTTTACTGTCGATTGTTATTTTGGACAATGATAAACTATTACACCGATTTCTACATTTTGAAATGTTTTCTGAAAGGAAAACACCATCAAATCAGGAAATATATTGACAAATATGTGAATCAAGAGCCCTGTAAATCAGAAAATCATGATTACTCTTTATACACGGGGAAATAGCAGGCGCCAATTAACAGGCAGGTTGCAATCAGGCAACAGATTTGATAAGCAACATCTTGATTAGGCTAAAGGCCATCATCGCAGGAAATATCTGCACAGGAGGATTTCTCTAGAAAGTAAGTGGTTTCAATAAGCAGTAAAGCTAGCTGGAGATGGTAATATAAATCTTCTAAGCATAGAAGAGACAGAATATTATCACTGCTGTAAATATATTCTGTAAACTGGGGAAGTGTTAGATGGAAAATGGTTGTCTGAGAAAGAACCGGTATGAGGATCTTCACATAAACTAGACGTCTTCTAGAGCTCCATTATGGACAAGAATGTAAGCCAGTCAGCTTTATATGTGATCATCCAGTATGTTGAGTAATAAATGCTGTTCTTACTGTTAAGTATACATAGATCTCATACTAGGCTTTTGTTTTCTTTTTGTTTTATTCTCTTTCTTGGCCATTAATGTCTGGAGGTGCAGATATCTAGGAAAACACACCATAGTCCTAAAGGTATGTTACATATATTAAAAATGTAATTGTCTGGGTTTTGGAACCACTCATGATCCTGCTGCTTAAAGGGATTGTCCACTACTTGGGCAACCCTTGATTGAAAGCAACAGTCCCCATGTAACATAAAATCAACATATACTCAACAACTGGATGGGTGCCATTTCAGAAATGTTGGCATTGTATCTGCCTGCGCTTGCATAACATAATGTCATACACACGTAGTTTCACGGTGCCAATTCAGTATGTGAGTATATGGTGTTTTGATTTCATATGGACTATTTTTGCATTTAAGAAGGAGCTGTTAAATTAGTGGACAATCTTTTTAACCCCTTCCAAGCATCATCTGTACATGTGCAGCAGAGCCATCAAGGCATTTCAGCAAACTGCCATACATTTATGGTGCAATTATTTTGCCAACTCAAGAGCTGAACGGCATCATCAGCAACAAGTATGAGCAGTATATCAAAACTAATATTCTGCTGCAATGGCTGTGATTGGTACTAGCACCAATTACTGCATGTAACCCCTTAAATTCTGCTGTGTATGACTAGTTTGGCATCTAGATGATTGTCTGAAGGAGGGGGCTACCTATTTTGCATGAAATGCTTCCTGTGATAGCGATTGTGAAATGTTGATGGTTGCCTTGGCAACCTTAGACTAAGTAATGTGGTCCTGTTGGTCTCTAAAGCTGACAGGTCAACTAAAGTGGACTATTAGACAACTAGAAGGTGGCCCGATTCTAACGCATCGAGTATTCTAGAATTTATTGTGTAGTTAATGTATGATTTTTGTTATATATATAGATGTTGTTGTGTGTAGCTGCTAGTGTTTGTGTAGGGCGCTGTAAATGTTCTGGGTAATGTCTGGGTGTGGGGGTGTGTGAGAGCGGTGTTGTATGTGTGCTGCGTTGTGTGTGTTGCGTTGTTTGTGGAGCGCTGTGTGTCTGCAGTGTTGTCTGTGTGTGGTGCTGTGTGTGTTGCACTGTTTGTGTGGGTGTGGAGTGCGTGTGTGTGTTTTGGGGGAGGTATGTTTTGTGCAGTGTGTGTGTTGCGCGGTATGTGTGTATATTTGTGTATGCCGCGGTGTTTGTGTGTTGGGTGTTGTGTGTGTGCGGCGTTGTCTGTGTGTGGGTGTCTGAAGGGCGGTGTGTGTGGTTCCCAGTGTGTGTGTGGTGTGTTGTGCAGTGCGCGTGTGGCGCTGTAAGTGTGTTTTGGGGGGAGGTGTGCACGCCCATTGTGCTCCATCCCCCATGCTGCGCACCCCCCATCGTGCTCCATCCCCATGCTGTGCACCCCCCATCGTGCTCCATCCTCCATGCTGCGCACCCCCCATCGTGCTCCATCCCCCATGCTGCGCACTCCCATCGTGCTCCATCCCCCATGCTGCGCACTCCCATCGTGCTCCATCCCCCATGCTGCGCACTCCCCATCGTTCTCCATCCCCCATGCTGCGCACCCCCCATCGTGCTCCATCCCCCATGCTGCGCACCCCCCATCGTGCTCCATCCCCCATGTTGCGCACCTCCCATCGTGCTCCATCCCCCATGCTGCACACCCCCCATCGTACTCCATCCCCCATGCTGCGCACTCCCCATCGTGCTCCACAGTCACACATCAGACAGTATACACGCACACATCTGATCGCACACACTCACACCCCACTTCTCCCTGTGCCCTCTGGTGGGCGGTCCCAGCAGCTGTGCTGTATGCCATGCTCCTCCGCCTTCTGCCGACACTCACAGATCCGATCGCATACACTCACACATTAGAACACACGCACACATCCGATCGTATACACGCACACATCCGATCGCATACACGCACACATCCGATCGCATACACGCACACATCCGATCGCATACATGCACACATCTGATCGCATACACGCACACATCTGATCGCATACACGCACACACACACTGACGATATCGCACATACGCGCTCACACACTCACAACATCCGGAGATATCACATGCTTCCGGCCATGTGATCCTCCGTCAGGTCCTGGAAGGTCATTGCACGCAGAGTATCGCCGCCAAGAAGTAAGCGATATCACTGGATGTTGTGAGTATGTGGATGCGATCTGATGTGTGTGTGAGAGTGAGTGAGTGTGATCTGATGTGTGTGTGTCTGTTCTTATGTGTGTGTGTGTGTGTGTTCCGCCGCTGCAGGACCTTTATGCGCTCACCTGCTCCCGGTCGGCGTCTGGTGACTGCGGGGTCTTCTTTCTTCTCTCTTCTGGGGGTGCCCGCTGCCTTTAATGAAGTGCCTTGCAGTGTCTTTAACTCTTTCACCGCTGCATGACACTTCATTATTGACCGCAGCGTATGCCGGCTCCCTGCACATGTGTACCGGAAGCCGGTGTTCTCTGGTAACCATGATACACATCGGGTAACTTAGAGAAGTGCTTCCTATAGTTACGCGATGTGTATCATGGTTACCAGCGTACACCGGCTCCGTCACGATCCCAGCATCGCAAGGTTATGTCCGCCAGGGGCGGGGCCGAGTGTGCCAACGTGTGGCGGGGGAGAGCGGGCGAGGCGTCAGCGTATGCCGGCTCCCTGCACATGTGTACCGGGAGCCGGTGTTCACTGGTAAACCATGATACACATCAGGTAACTAAGGGAAGCGCTTCCTATAGTTACGCGATGTGTATCATGGTTACCAGGGTACACCGGCTCCATCACGATCCCAGCATCGCAAGGTTATGTCCGCCGGGGGCAGGGCCGAGCGTGCCAACATGTGGCGGGGGCGAGCGGGCGAGGCATCAGCATATGCCGGCTCCCTGCACATGTGTACCGGGAGCCGGTGTACGCTGGAGTGGGCGATGTGTGCGGAGGGCAGGGGCGAGCGGCTAATCCATGCGGGGGGCGGGGCCAGGACGAGGCGAGCGGCGAATCCGTGGGGGGGCGGGGCCAGGCCGAGTCCAGCAGCCAATCCGACAGTTGTCACTCTAACGACACGGTGACACAATTTTGGAGCAAGACAGACAGACAGACAGACAGAATAAGGCAATTATATATATAGATAACATTGACAGGTTTAGTAGTCAGAAAGAAGAAATTTGAAGTCCCAAACTGGGCCTAAGTAAAAAATTAAAACAAAGTTCAATGAAATTTGTAAAGATATAAAAGAAATAAAATAAAAAAGGTAGAAAAATGTGTTGCCACTGTGTTTTTGTTTTTGCACCAATAAAAGTAAACAAAAAGTATGCATAATTGATATCACCATGTTTTGAATGACTCAATCTGTACAACTCTCTCATTATTGGACGCCATTAAAAGATAAATAGAATACAATCTTAAAATATAGCTTTTCATCATTCTGAGAGACACAAATTTGCAATACTGATCAAAAAGCCATATATAAAATAAAAAGTAATCACAAGAAATGTCATCTTGTCCCACAAAAAAAGACAGAAGTTGTACAGCTCAGTCGGCAAAGAAGTTACAGCTATTAGATTATGATAATGCAAAATCAAATTACTTGTTGCAAAAAAAATAGCTTTTAGTAACTAAAAAGTAGCATAAAATATAAAAAATACTTATACAAATGCTTTATCACTGTGTTCGTATGTATTTAAAATCCTTATATAGTGCAAAACCTCAAGCTATCTCGCAAAAAAACCTAAAAATTATACATAGCTCATTGGCGTAAAAATACACAAAGTTAATTCAGCTTAAATAAAAAAGTAAAACAAAGTTTAATAAAATTGAAAATAATTTTAAAAGGTCGGAAAATGTTTTGCCAATAATTTTATATGCAACAAGAAAAGAGCAAACAATTAATTCATTGATGTCTTCATTGACTACATCTATTCAACTGTCCCATTATTTCACCCGTTTAGTGAACACCATAAAAAATAAATACAAAACATTCATACAGTATAGCTGTATCAGCATTTTTAACATCTTACTGAAATTGGACGCATTGGGTACAACCTGGCTATCTGGGCCTTAATGACCACGGATGCAACAGGTACGTTCTATCTTCCGGCGCTGTACCACCGCAAACGCTGCTGGGTCTATAGCTCATATTGTAGCCATGACCTGACTCTCACTGCCAGGAGCCATGCCTGCATCACTCCAAACAGTTTAACTCCCTAAATGCTGCAATCAATCGTTATTGCAGCATTCAGGTGACAGGGAGAGGATCGAGCTCCTCTCCCAAGGCATTGGGTCCCTATAAAGTGATCACAGGAACCCAATCGCTACCATGGCAAGCCTGGGTCTTCACCATGATGAATCTGGATCTCCCTGCTATGGAGAGCCTAACACACCATGCCAGATGCATGGTGTGAGGAAAACTGTCAGCGCTGCGAGTGCAACACGGACATATAATCCACTGCAATGATCTTGCATTGCAGTAGATTACATCAGTGATCAGAAGGATAAAAAGTAATGTCCCGTAAAGGGATTAAGTAAAACAAAATTTAAAAAAAATAAAAGAATATAAAAAAAATCTTAAAATAACACCCCCAAAATATTCCAATAAATTTGTTTATTTATGAAAAAAAGTTCACATATTTGGTATTGCTGAGTCCATAACAACCCAAGCTATAAAATTTGTCACACCACACCTCCCTGACGAAGGGTACGGCCAAAACACATGTTGGTGTGGCTCAGCAGTAGTCTTATGGTGACCGGTATCCCATTGCAGGATTTGTGGATCTATGATTTTGTGATGCCTGTATTTTATGCCATGTAAGTTATATGATAGCAGATTTCTGGCTCTGTTTGAGTTAATTGTGGGTTTTAACCCTCTATGTAATCTTTTGAGATACATATAATTCTTCTATAGGAATATATTTTTTATACCCAGATTGGGGTCAAATATTCTTTGGTAGTATATTGTGGTTCATATTGTACCTTCATCACTCACAATTATTATTAATTTTGTTATCTGCTTACAAGTACCTTGCTGAGCTTTGTGGTGCTTCATTGGTACTTTTTCATTACTCTTTTCCTTGCATTTTACGATTTTAAAATATTTTCTATTTAATAAAATTCTTTATAATTGCAAATTAATTTGTGTCCTTATGGTTATATTCTTTTTCAGTTATTGCCTCACTATAGTAAATGGATCCATCAGGAATTTCATCTGAATAGCGTATCTCAACATGTAGATGGAAAACCCAATGTAAGCACTCAGCATAGAGCACATGATAAACGTGACCTGATCCAAAATGTTCCCTACAAAAATTCCCAACTCAAGTTCAACTCAAACCACAAAAACACAAGTCCACACTCAGGTCCATCATCTGTTAATGGAAATATAGGGGGCTTCCACGTTACTGGTAGTAAAAAGGCTCTGGAATAATACCATGGCTCCCCCCCAAAAAATGAATCTATCAAAATCTGCTCTTCAAAGTTCAAATGCCCCCTCCCTTCTGAGCCCCACAATTTGCTTAAACCAAAGTTAGCATCCTCATGTTGGCATTGGTTGTAGTAAGGTGAGCCCGCTTAATTTATAGGGTGCAGGTCTCCCGAAGCATAAGCTGCGCAGAATATACGGGCACTACAATGTACTGGGCATGACATGGGGTTATTTGCAATATTTAATTCTGCAACATTCACTGCATTTGACATCATGGATGTTTTTCAGAGACTAAATCGTCAATGCACCTCAGGGGCTTTGCCAATGTGACATGGCACCCGCAAACATTCCAACTAAATCTAAACTCAAATATGGTACTCCTTACTTTATTCACTTTGCACTGTACCTCAAAAGTAATTTTTCACCACATATGAGGTACTGGCATACTCAGGAGAAATTGCACAACAAATTGTATGGTCCATTATCTCCTGTAACCCTATTAAATATGAAAAATGTGTGGTTAAAGCAACATTTTTGGGGTTGAAAATTTATCTTTTCATTTTCACTGCTAAATGTTTAAAATTCCATGAAGCACATGGGGGTTTAAGATGCTGGTGAAACATCTAGATAAATTCCTTGAAAGGTTTAGTTTCCAAAATGGGGTCACTTGTTCTGCATCCCCACTGTTTAGGCACCTAGGGGCTCTGGCAATATGACATGGCACCCATAAATTATTACAACTAAATCCGAACTCAAATATGGCGCTTATTCCTTTCTTCACATTAGACTGTGCCTCAAAAGTAGCTTTCAACCACATATGGGGTATTAGCATACCTAGGAGAGATCACACAATAAATTGTATGGTCTATTTTCTCTTGTTACCTTTTTGAAATGTAATAACATTTTTAATTATAGCAACATTTTTGTGAATAAGAAAAAAAAATTAATTTTCACATCTCAACATTATAAAATTCTGTGAAGTACCTGCGGGTAAAGGTGCTCATAAAACATTTAGATACATTTCTTGAGGAGTCTAGTTTCCAAAATGGGTCACTTGTTGGGAGCACCACTGCTTAGGCACCTCAGGGGGTTTCCAAAGGTGACATGGCATCCGCTGATGATTCCAGCTAATTTTGCATTCAAAAATTCAAATGACACGCCTTCCCTTCCTAGCTCTGCCATGCCCAAACAAAAGATTTCCACCTCATGTATGGTGTTGGCATGCTCAGAAGACATTGCACAACAAATTGTATGATGCATTATCTCCTGTCACCCTTGTGAAAATGAAAGATTTGAGGTTAAAGCAACATTATTGTGGTAAAAATTATTTTTTGTTTTTCATTTTCACGGCTCAAAGTTGCAAAATTCTGTGAAGCACCTCGGGGTTCAAGGTGCTCAGCAAACATCTACATAAATGCATTAGAAGTGTCTAGTTTTCAAAATGGGGTCACTTGTGGGGGAGCTCTACTGTTTAGATACCTCAGGGGCTCTTGAAATGCGACATGACATTCGCTAATGATTCCAGATAATTAGATACTATTCAATGGAGTTTAAACTAAGTCCTAATTTGGAGTCTCTGCGCATGCTCTGACATGTGACCACTGATTGATTTGCCAGTTGTGTTATACTTCATTTACTCGCACAAACACAATGCCTATCCATCTATACATGCCATGCTTTATATGTAATTTAAACTATGTCCCAATTCGGAGTCTGTGCGCATGCTCAAAGACATCACCACCGATTGTCCTGCCAGCGGCATTAGGGGGTAATGTGCAGGCGCGGTCTCCTTGACAGCATCCAACGCTTTCTCACCGCGGCCCGCTGAGCAGGACTTCCGTGATTATGGCCGATGTAGATGACGCCTGCACCGTAATATGACTCATTCTCTTGTTTGGCATATCAGGTAATTAACTTGCAGAGAGTTAATTGGCCATGGGTCGGATAAATACTGTCCTCCACCAACATGCGCTCCCTGAGAAGGTTTCTGCGAAACGTACATTGGAGTGAAGGGGGTGGACGGAACTTGTCTTATTATTTGTGTAAGTAGTATACTTTAGTTCTTACTATATATCAATGGATCACTTCTAGTCGATCAGTTTACATAGGTTGTTTTCAATTTGTTTGCTCTGCATTCTTATCTTCCTGCTTTCTGAGCTCCCCCTGCAGGGTATTCATTAAATATCCTTGGAATTATTGTATACTTGCAAGTAATCTCACTTAGAGCTCCCCCTGTTGGGCAATGCACATATTACCGCACAGTATTCATATATAATATTAGAAGTCTTTGACATCCTCCTACTTATTAAATTATTAATCCATACCCAGTACTTTTGTATAACTTCTATTTAAGTGATGTTTTCTTAAATTTTAGTGATATTTTTGTTAAGCAATCATGTGAGCCTATATATGCATGTGATCCATAATTGTTAATTGTATGTTTGAATTCAGTTCATCCCCTATATGTTGTGGTACAATCTCTACATTATACTATATGAATTGTTTTTTATCCTTTTTCAATAAAATTGTACTTTTAGGACTTAAACTATAGTATTTTGTTGTTTATCATTATTTGTAAGCCAAATTCAGGAATGGGACAATCAGAGGAAAAGTATATTAGAAACACGTGCACCACTTCTGCACTTGCCCACTCCTGGTTTTGCCTTTCAAATACTGATGTAAAATATTGACCAAATAATGTGTGAATGTGGCCTCACGCAGGGAATAGGAATGATAACTGCTGCTCAAAGTGTGGTGCAGTTCTCGCAATACTTCTGCTATTGCATGACACTCATCTGTGATATTTGCTGCTCCCAATATTGCTGTATATTTTATTGGTGTAAAAAACTAATAACATGTAAACATGCATAGTTAAACATCAATTTTGGTATATGCTGTGTGACTAAAGCATAAGTTGATTTTCTGCAACTGTCCTATGCAATTAATTAAATGTAATTTTGCTTGCTTTATCATTTTGTGACAATCAATACATTAATATATTTTAAAAAAATTGCAATAAAGAGCCTTATTGCCAAGTAAAATACTAACATCTAAACACCACAAACACCACTAGTTTAGCCTGGGAAACAAAGTGTAAGAGAGATATCACTGAGCTTTTGCAATTTGGAATTTCTGCACCCAGTAAGGCTTAATTTTAGGCTTCACTAAAAATTTAAACATCACATTACTAGTGATGGGCAAACCTGCAAATATCCGGAATTAGCAGGCCCAACCTGATATAAAAAAAAATTGGTTTGGGACCGGAAATATTTCTGGATATCTCGCTGGGTGCCGATCCTCATATAAGTGTAAGGAAACCCGAATAGTGAGCTTTAAAATGATGGTAGAAAGGGCTAAGGGGATTAGAGCAGGAGCGTTATACTTACTAAGTCTCCCAAATGGTGGTGACACTATTTACGGGGCCGCTCATTACTCTCATACATATTCACTGCTTCCCCTGCCCACCAGCAGTCCAGGTGTCATTGATTGGTTGCAGTCAGACAGCGCCCCCACCCTGTGTGACAGCATGTGTGACTGCTTGGAATCATACACGGTGTCTGTCTCTGTAGTGGATAATAAATAAATAAATACATTGGTATTGGGATCCCACATATTGTGATTCCTAGCACAGATAAAAAATACAGCTACTGGCTGAAAGGAAAGAAAGGGAAGAAAAAAATAAATAAATTAAAAAATCGATGCGCGGTACCCCACCATTTTGATACCCAGCCAAGATAAAGCTGACAACTGGGGGCTGCTATTCTCAGGCTGGGGAGACTGATGGTTATTGGCTCCCCTCAACCATAAAAATAGCTGCATGCAGGTGCCCAGAATTGTCACATCCATCATATGTGACAATCCTGGCACTTTACCCGGCTCATCCCGATTGCCCTGGTGTGGTGGTAATCAGGGTATCTGTTTATCTGTGGTCGCAGATGGAGGTTCTCACAGTGCCCCACCTGTGACTGCAGGTAAATTGACCTCAGGTGATCTCATTGAACTCAGTGACCTCACCTCAGGTAAACTGAGTTCACAGACGTGCCTCTCCTGGCAGAAAACAATGGTTTTTTGCCAAGAGATAAAGATTGGGTGTTGTAATGTATACACCATATTTCTGAATCAAATGTGCATCTTCTGACAAAAAAATGCATCAAAACACAATGCAGTTTTGATCCGGAATTGATGCGATTTTTGCCTGGAGATGTAGATTTGGTGCAGGAACATATAAATATAAATTTCTGCACCAAATTTGCAAGTCTTGTAAAAAAAATTGCTGTGTGCTTTTTTGCCAGGGGAGGCAAATTTGAAATATCTGCACTAGATTTCTGCACTGAAATTGCATCTCCTGGCAGGAAACTGTGCCGAAATAGCATCAAAACTGTTTTTTTCAAAATTTTTTTTTTTTTTTGTATGTGTGTGCACACTACATCAGATCACTCTGATTTTACCCCTTGTGCGAGCTGTTAAAACACTGCATGCAGCTTTCACAGGGCTGAGCATCAATCATACCCAAGCACAGCGGTGCTCGCTTGAGTGGTTTGAACTCATAACTTACTCGAACTTCGAACTCAAACTTAGTTTTCTTTTAGAAGTTGGTTTCTGAATACGAACCTCGAACCTCAGGTTCGCTCATCTCTAATTGCAAGGCATTGTGTAGAAAGCGGCAGATCATGTAATGCAATGTTTATGTGTGTAACATGTCACCAAGCATTTTAGGTGATTCACCTGAAATAAATAGCATACTATTCACATTTACAGTGGGTACGGAAAGTATTCAGGCCTCTTTAAATCTTTTTTTCTCAATAATGTACCCTAAACAAGAAAAACTGAAATATCACATGTAGAGATGAGCGAACCGGTCGCGGTTCGGCTCGAGGTCGGTTCGCCGAACGGGGGTCCCGTTCGAGTTCGGTTCGTCGAACGTTCGACAAACCGAACTCGAGCCAATAGGCTATAATGGGAGGCAATCACAAACACATAAAAATGCATAATAAATGTACACAAACAGTTAATAAACATTACCATAACACTTACCGGTCCCCGCGATCCCTTCTGCACTCTGTCTCCTGCCGCTATTCCATCCGATGATCGCTGAATCCTCCCGGTGACCATCACTGCCAGCAGAGAAGCAGGACCTATCGTGACGTCAAAATGGCCATGTGACCAGTCACGTGGCTATTATCTCATTGGCTACAGACTGGTCACATGACTATGACACGTCATGTAGGACCTGCGAGTGCATCTCTCCGGTACACGGTGCACATATGTGTATCGCCGTGTACCGGCGACATGCTCTAGCACACGGTCGACTCCCCGTTCCGTTAGGGACCGGCTGACACAGCCGGTCATTAACGGAGATCACCGTTGCCATAGCAACGCAGTTAGCGGTGACGTCACCGCTAACCGCAGCTCCGAGAGCACCGTTGCTATGGTAACGCGTCTGTCAGCGTTACCGCTGTTACCGCTGACAGCCAGCACTGATCACTCACTGAGTGAAGGCTGCACGCTGCTTCCCGATTGTAGTGAGGATTGTAGTGAGGATGAGGTTCCCCAGCCCCAAGTGATGAGCTGGTGAACCTCATCCTCACTACAATCGTCACTACTACTACACTAGTGAGGATTGTACTGAGGATGAGGTTCCCCAGCCCCTAGTGATGAGCTGGTGAACCTCATCCTCACTACAATCGTCACTACTACTACACTAGTGAGGATTGTAGTGAGGATTGTAGTGAGGATTGTAGTGAGGATGAGGTTCCCCAGCCCCAAGTGATGAGCTGGTGAACCTCATCCTCACTACAATCGTCACTACTACTACACTAGTGAGGATTGTAGTGAGGATGAGGTTCCCCAGCCCCAAGTGATGGGCTGGTGAACCTCATCCTCACTACAATCGTCACTACTACTACACTAGAAAGAAAGAAGACAGAAGAGCAGGATCGTGGGGGGCTGACAGGGGGTAATAAAGATGGAGTCTCTAATGTGTCTGTGTATTTATTTCTATTAAAGTATTTTTTCTCTGTGTGGTGTTTTTTTTTAACCCTTTATTGGAGATTCTTAATGGCCGGGTCAAACGTGCCTGACATTAATAATCTCTGGCTTAATACTGGCTAGTAAAACAATGCCAGTATTAACTCATGATTACCCAACAAGCCACCCGGCTCCAGGGCTGTTGGAAGAGTTGGATACAGCGCCAGATGATGGCGCTTCTATAAGAGCGCCATTTTCTGGGACGGCTGCGGACTGAAATCCGCAGCAGAGGCGCCCAGAAACCTCGGGCTAACCTGTGCTGCGGATTCCAATCCCCAGCTGCCTAGTTGTACCCGGCTGGACACAAAAATGGGGCGAAGCCCACGTCATTTGTTTTTTAATTATTTCATGAAATAAGTGAAATAATTAAAAAAAAATGGGCTTCCCTATATTTTTGGTTCCCAGCCGGGTACAAATAGGCAACTGGGGGTTGGAGGCAGCCCGTGGCTGCCTGCTGTACCTGGCTAGCATACAAAAATATGGCGAAGCCCACATCATTTTTTTGGTGGGCAAAAAACTTCTGCATACAGTCCTGGATGGAGTATGCTGAGCCTTGTAGTTCTGCAGCTGCTGTCTGCTCTTCTCCATACAGACAGACAGCAGCTGCAGAACTACAAGGCTCAGCATACTCCATCCAGGACTGTATGCAGAAGTTTTTTGCCCCCTGAAAAAATTATGTGGGCTTCGCCATATTTTTGTATGCTAGCCAGGTACAGCAGGCAGGTACGGCTGCCCCCAACCCCCAGTTGCCTATTTGTACCCGGCTGGGAACCAAAAATAAAGGGAAGCCCCTTTTTTATTATTTCATGAATTTCATGAAATAATTAGAAAACAAATGACGTAGGCTTCGCCCCATTTTTGTGTCCAGCCAGGTACAACTAGGCAGCTGGGGATTGGAATCCGCAGCACAGGTTGGCCTGAGCTTTCTGGGCCCCACTGCTGCGAATTGCAGTCTGCAGCTGCCTCAGAAAATGGCATTTTCATAGAAGCGCCATCTTCTGGCGCTGTATCCAACTCTTCCAGCACCTGCCTGCTATACCTGGCTAGCATACAAAAATATGGCGAAGCTCACGTCCTTTTTTTATAGTTTTTTGGCAAAAAAAATAAAAAATGCTTCCCTGGATTTTCCATTGCCAGTGAAGGTAACACCAAGCAGTGGGAGTTAGCAGCCAGTAGCTGCTTGGATTACCCTTAGCTAGCAATACAAAAAATGCAGCGGGAGCCCATATATATTTTTTTTAATTATTTATTTAAATAACTAAAAATAAAATGGGCTTCCCTGTATTTTGATTGCTGGACATCACAGTGCTGTAAAAATAAATGTTTAAAAAAATGACGTAGCGCTCCACGGTATTTTTGATTCTCAGCGCAGATAAAGCAGACAGCTATGGGTTGCCACCCCCATCTGCCTGCCGTTACCTTGGTTGGCAATCAAAATACAGGGAAGCCCATTAATTTTTTCTATTTAAAAAAAAGTTAAAAAAAAAAATGACGTTGGGTCCCCCCATTTTTGATAGCCAGCTAGGGTAAATCAGACGGCTGTAGCCTGAAAACCACAGCTGGCAGCTTTACCGTGGTTGGGGATCCAATGTGGAGGTCCCCTCAGGCTCTTTTTTATAATTATTTCATAAATATTAATAATTACACAATAAAAGTAGGGTCCCCCCCAAATTGGATCACCAGCCAAGGTAAAGCGGACAGCTGTGGTCTGGTATTCTCAGGGTGGGAAGGTCCATAGTTATTGGGCCTTCACAGCCTAAAAATAGCAGGCCGCAGGCACCCCAGACGTGGCGCATCCACTAGATGCGCCAATCCTGGCGCTTCACCCCAGCTCATCCCGTGCCCTGGTGCAGTGGCAAACGGGGTAATAAATCGGGTTGATACTAGCTGTAAAGTCACCTGAGATCAAGCCCAGCAGTTTGTGATGTCATGGCGTCTATTAGATACCCAACATCATAAACTGTCAGTACTAGAAAAAAAAATCGACACAAGAAATTTATTTGAAAAAACAGTCCCCAAAACATTTCCTCTTTCACCAATTTATTGTAAGAAAAAAAATAAAGGGGTCCCACGACAACTCTGGACCGTCTAGAATATGGGGGGGAACACTCAGGGAACGTATCCCCCATTTTCTAGGAGTGCGGACCCTTCATGTGAGGAGTGTGGGTGCAATGAATCTGCACTCACTCTCCCCGGGTCCACAGCAGCAGAGTCCATGTCGTAATGGTTGCTACCAAAGCTGCAATGCCCTTCTCATGAGGTAAGGGCATGCCTAATCAGGAGAACTACTGTAGAGGAAGCTCTGCTCACTGGTATATCGGTGCTCAGAGGTAATAATAGATAAAATTAGTGAGTAACCTCGGCACTCTAAATCTCCCAGACTAAGTCAGTAAGTCACAATGGATAGTAATGCAAAATCACTCTTTATTGGTCCGTATTAAGAAAAAAATTTTTTTCATAAGCATATATGTTTTTGTCCAAAACAAGTTACAAATGACGTTTCGGCCTGAGCCTTCGTCAGATTGGACTTATCTGCATGTAATCATGAAAAATGACAATAATCAGTATCACATAAGAGTGAGAGAACAATAACATAAACTCGAACAATGTAGAGGTACAATTGGGATGCAGCAAAAAAATTGCAACACAGCAAGAAATGAAACACATGATACAAATGTCATAATACAGTACAAGGACAATATAGTAATGACAAATATGGGGTCAGAGTAGGCTTAGACAGCTCTGGTACGAAAGAGATGTCAATCATAAAGTAACATGTGCAGTAGGTGTAGAGCTACACTATGCATGGCAGAGCTAATGGGTAGATCGACCATAGAAAAAGAACGGAGAAAAAGTGGAGAAAAAGTGGAGAAAAAAAATTGAGAAAAAGTGGAGAAAAAGTGGAGAAAAAGTGGAGAAAAAGTGGAGAAAAAGTGGAGCACCCTTTGGTGCCTTTCATGTGGCACTAAGGGGTGCTTAGCTTTGTATTTAGCCAAAAAAATGAAAAAAAAAAATGACGTAGGGTTCCCCCTAGTTTTGTAGCCAGCTAGGGTAAAGCAGACGGCTGCAGCCTGCAGACCACAGCTGGCAACCTCACCTTGGCTGGTAATCCAAAACTGAGGGCACCCCACGCTGTTATTTTAAATTAAATAAATAATTAAAAAAAAAAAACACGTAGGGGTCCCCCAAAATTGGATCACCAGCCAAGGTAAAGCAGACAGCTGGGGCCTGATATTCTCAGACTAGGGAGGTCCATGGTTATTGGACTCTCCCCAGCCTAAAAATAGCAGGCCGCAGCCGCCCCAGAAGTGGCGCATCCATTAGATGCGCCAATCCTGGTGCTTCGCCCCAGCTCATCCCGCGCCCTGGTGCGGTGGCAAACGGGGTAATATATGGGGTTAATACCAGATGTGTAATGTCACCTGGCATCAAGCCCTGGGGTTGGTGAGGTCAGGCGTCTATCAGATACCCGACATCACCAACCCAGTCAGTAATAAAAAAAAATAGACGACAAACACATTTTTATTTGAAAAAACACTCCCCAAAACATTCCCTCTTTAACCAATTTATTAGAATGAAAAACAAATCCAGGTCTGGTGTAATCCAAGGGGTTGCCATGACGATCCACACTGTCCCAGTCAATGAAGAGCAGGATGTTCCCCATTGGCTGGGAGAGCAGTGCAGTGACCTGAGCTAACATCAATTGGTCAGCCCAGGTCACTGCAGGGCATGACAAGTGCTGCTGTCAGCGAGGTACATTACCTGCGCTGATCTCCAGCACACTGACAGCCCCTGTCACTGAGTTCAATGACCGCCGCCTTCACACCAAGTATCGCGAGAGACCCGTGACGTCTCCGCTAGTCAGTCTCGGGTCGGAAGCGAGAGAAGGTGATGTGACAAGCGGCGGCCATGGAGGACAGTGACAGCGCTGAGGTCGGGATGGCGGGACTTCATCACCGCAGGTAAGCCGAGCGGGACCATGTGTGTGTGTGTGTGTGTGTGTGTGTGTGTATGTATGTGTACATGCCGCGGGCAGGAGGGGGCGGAGCGAGCTGAGCGGGGAAGTGTGGGCTTCCTGCACGTAACTAGGATAAACATCGGGTTACTAACCAAAGCGCTTTGCTTGGATACCCGATGTTTATCTTGGTTACCAGCTTCTGGCAGGCTGCCAGGATTGCTCCCTGCACACTGTAGCTGTAAAAAGCCCTGCTTTTTGCTGCTAGAACCGTTCTCGAACGTATCTAGAACTATCGAGCTTTTGCAAAAAGCTCGAGTTCTAGTTCGATCTCGAACAGCCCCCAAAATCTCTCGAGCCCCGAACTGGAGAACCTCGAACCGCGAACCGCGCTCAACTCTAATCACATGGTCATAAGTATTCAGACCCTTTGCTCAGACACTCATATTTAAGTCACATGTTGTCCATTTCCTTGTGATCCTTCTTGAGATGGTTCTACTCCTTCACTGGAGTCCAGCTGTGTTTAATTAAACTGATAGGACTTGATTTAGAAAGGCACACACCTGTCTGTATAAGACCTCACAGGTAGTGATGGGCAAACCCCCGATGTTCATGTTCGGGAGACTCGACCGAACGTTTTGTAAAGTTCGAGCTCAGATTCTGAGATAACGCAAACTTGCATCCGAACACCGAGTCCGAACACCGAACTTGGACTTTACAGTTATAAGATGGGGAGGGGGGGGCTGTAAAACAAAGAATATCATTAATAATAAACATTGTCATTATATAGTACTTACAGGTCCTGCGACGCATCCAGCAGACTCTGTCTCCCGCCGCTTCTGCTTCCGAGTCCGATCATTGGTGTGCCCTACCTGTAAACACCGCTGGCGATAGGACCTTCCGCGACATCATAGCCTTGTGACCAGTCACGTGTGAATGTTGTATTATCTCATTGGCTACAGACTGCTCACATGACTATGACGTCATGCAAGGTTCTGTACTGTCAGTGGATAGGGATGGACGAACATGCTCGCCGATACTTGGTGCTTGCCCGAGCATCTCAGTACTCGGTATACTCGGCAAGTGCCGAGTAGAAGCAAGATGATCAGCCACATGTTCGGCTCCCCCTACCTGCATGTTGGCACTCTTTACAGAGTCAGCCCACATGCAGGGATTAGTTGCCACACACTGTAATGACACAGCCGGTGAATAGCGGTGCCGGGAATCATGTGATCGGAGATCACCGTTGCTATAGTAACCCGCTTGTTAGGTTACTATGGCAACAGTGGCAGCGGCGACGTCACCGTTTACCAACCCGCAGCCTGTGCTCACTCATTGATTGATTAGACAGCATAGGGAGAAGAAGCGTTCTTCCTCCCCCTGTGCTTTCTGGTATAGCAGAGCTAGATCAGTGACAGAAGACAGAAGAACACAATCATGGAGGGGTGAGAGGGAGTAATAAAGATGGAGTCCCTAAGTGTGTCTGTGTATTTATTTTTAATAAAGTATTTTTTCTCTGTGTGGTGTATTTTTTTTAACCCTTTGTTGGAGATTCTTAATGTTCGGGTCAAACTAGGCCTGACATTAAAGGGGGCTTTACACGCTACGATATTGCTAGCAATTTCTAGCAATATCGAGGGTGTAAGTACCCGCCCTCGTCGCCCATATGATATCGGGTGATTGCTGCCGCTGTGAACATTATCGCTATGGCAGCGTCACACGCACCTACCTGGTCGGCGGCGTCGCTGTGACTGCCAAACAATCCCTCCCTCAAGGGGGAGGGACGTTCGGCGTCACCGCAACGTCACCGCGATGTCACTAAGTGGCCGGCCAATCAAAGCGGAGGGGCGGAGATGAACGGGACATAACATCCCGCTCACCTTCTTCCTACCCCATTGCGGCCGGTGGCAGGTAAGGAGACATTCCTTGCTCCTGCGGTGTCACACATAGCGATGTGTGCTGCCGCATAAGCAATGAACAAGATGGATAAACAACCCTTACCGATTTTTGAGTTTGGGATGACCTCTCCATGGTGAACGATTTTCACCATTTTTAAGGTCGCTTAAGGTCGCTGGTAAGTGTCACACGCTGCGATATCGTTAATGACGCCGGATGTGCGTCACTAACAATATGACCCTGACGATAAAACATTAACGATATCGTAGTGTGTAAAGCCCCCTTAAGAATCTCAGGCTTTATACCAGCTTGTAAAACAAAGCTGGTATTAACTCCTTCTTACCCAGCTTGCCACCCGCTACCATGGCCGCTGGAAGAGTTGGCTACAGCGCCAGAAGATGACGTTCTTCTATGAAAGTGCCATTTTCTGGGGCAGCTGCGAACTGCAATATTCAGTGAGGGGGCCCAGAAATCCTGGGCCACCCTGCTCTGTGGATTCCAATCCCCAGCTGCCTGGGCTGCACACAAAAATTGAGTGATGCCCACATCATATTTTTTTTTTTTATTATTTAATGAAATTCATAAAATAATTAAAAAAGGGCTTCCCTATATTTTTGGTTCCCAGTCGGGAACAAATAAGGTAGCTTGGAGTTGAAGGCAGGCCGTACCTATCTGCTGTACATGGCTAGCAAAAAAAATAGGGCAGAGCCCACACATTTTTTTTTAATTATTTTTTCTAAATAACTAAAAAAATGAACTTCCCCGTATTTTGATCATCACTCAGGTAATGTCAGGTAGCTGGGGGCTGAGATTCTCCACAGCCGGCCCTGAAAATGGTGCATTGTTTCTTAGCACTATTTCTAGGCACGTTGCCCGGCTCATCCAGTGGCCCTTGTGCCGTGTAGCAGTTAATAAAAGGGTTAATACCAGCTTTGTATTCTCAGATGGTACTAAGCCCGAAATTCATGGTGTCATCTCAAATTAGACATGGCCAACATGAATTTTTAGGAAACAGTAAAAAAAACCAACACAAACAAAAAACTCCTTAGTCTGACATAATCCACAGGGACAGCAATATCAACTCTGCTTCATCACTGTGCACAGACACAGTCTATACAGAGTGAGAAGCAAAGAGACCCATGTCAGCTCTGCTATATCGCTCTGTACAGAGCGTGAAGCAGGCTGACAGTGAGAGGATGATAGAACTTGCGTCTCGCATTGCATCACCCCACTCTCAGGACAGGAGCGCCTCAGCTGTGAAAATAAAGGCAGCTCACCAGCTGCTGTTGGTAGATTGTGCGCTGTGATGCGATCACGGCGCAACAGGACCTTTGATGATGTGATATTCACGTGACCAGTCTGTAGCCAAGGAGGTAATACAACATTCACACCTGACTAAACACATGCTCATGAGGTCACAGAAGGGCCTTTAGTCATTGTGGTTAGAGGCAGGACACAGCAATGATCGGACAGATGCGGAAGCGGCTGGGACACAGAGTCTGCAGGACGCGTCATGGGACCTGTAAGTATGATCATAATGTTTTTTAATAATCTGCTTTTTTTACAGCCCCTGGACCCGAACTGTACCCGAACTGTAACACGAACTTCACAGGAAAGCTCGTGATCGGGATCGTGTGCATGAACACCATGTGTTCGGTACGGACCCCAAACTTTACAGTTCGGGTTTGCCCATCCCTACTCATAGCTCACAGTGCATGTCAGACCATATGAGAATAATGAGGTCAAAGGAACTGTCCAAGGAGCTCAGAAACAGAATTGTGGCAACGCACAGATCTGGCCAAGGTTACAAAATAATTTCTGCAGTACTCAAGGTTCCTAAGAGTATAGTAGCCACCATAAATCCTAAATGGAACAAGTTTGGGATCACCAGAACTGTTCTTAGACCTGGCCATCCAGCCAAACTGAGCAATCGTGGGAGAAGAGCCTTGGTGAGAAAGGTAAAGAAGAACCCCGAGATCACTGTGCCTGAGCTCCAAATTTGCAGTAGGGTGATGTGAGAAAGTTCCACAAAGTCAACTATCACTACAGCCCTCTGCCAGTTGGGCCTTTATGGCAGAGTGGCTCAATGGAAGCCTCTTTTCAGTGCAAGACATATGAAAGCTCACATAGAATTGGCAAAAAAACACATGAAGGACTCTCAGACTATGAGAAATAAGATTTTCTTGTCTGTTGAGATGAAGATATAACTTTTTGGTGACAATTCTAAGTGGTATGTGTAGACAAACCAGTCACTGCTCATCACCTGCTGATTACAATCCCAACAATGAAACATGGTTGTGGCAGAATTATGCTATGGGGTGTTTTTCAGCTGCAGGGACAGGACGACACGTTGCAATTAAAGGAAAGATGAATGTCGCTAAGTACAGAGATATCCTGGAAGAAGAAGAGAGGGGAAGGAGTGCACTACAGCAGCATATATGTAAAAAAAGGGTGCTGGAAATGCAATGGACCATAGATATCAGAAAAAACAAAGGAAAAAGACATTGCACATGACCGCACAACCTATGTAAAAGTCATAACACCTTTATTAATTTCAGTACACTTGTACATAATAAAAACAATTAAAATATAAACACACAACCAAGACCTGGGCACCCACCAATTATTATAATTAAAGTGAACAATCTCTTATATATATATATAACAAGAGTAAAAATTACCTAATTAGTATACATGAGGTACCGTATCAAGGGTTATATAATATATAAATATTCACATATGTCAACAATAACCGTACAGGTATCCTACGTTCTATACAATACAAAAAGGCTGATAAGCCCAAGCGTAGGAGAAAGCATGTATGCAAGAACCATGGATATTAATGATGTTACCAAAAGAAAATCTATCCAGGTGGTCTATATATCGGATGGAGCATAAGCAAAAATATGCCCAATCAAACCCAAGCAAGCATGAAATGTTAAGCTCAATCTCAGGCCAAGGAGATGGCCAAGAGCCCACCTGGGCTAACATACCCAGGAAGAATGAGGTTAGAGACCTGCAACAAGGACTGGTGAGAGCAAGGCAACCACAGAACGTGGAAATGAAAGGAGATCCCACGCGTATCGCCGCTGCTGCGGCTTCGTCAGGGAAAGAAGGAGTAAAGGTACACTGAAACTCAAGATATTTAAGGTAGGTGAAATAGTAATTAGTAAAGTCATCTGAATCATAACACTGGCGGGGTCCGGACCATGTGTGTGATGCAAGACGCGGGCGCACGCGTGGTAGACATAGACGGCAAGTCAAAAAGCTCAAAATAGTATCTATGCATTATGCCCGCAGGCGCATGCGCGGTAGGCGCAGAGGGTAAGTCAAAAGGCCCAAAATAGTATCTATGCGTTGTGCCCACAAGCTCATGCGCGGTGTGCATCGTCAATGCATATAGCAATACTAAACGGTGCCGGTATATGGTATTCAATAGCCCAGGCACATACTGTATGCATATATGCAAAAGAAAAGGAGGGGCACCGCAAACACAATCCAGAAGCGTGCTAAACCGGGGAGGAGTGAGGGGAAGGGGAAGGGGGGGAAATATATATATGTCACAATAGAACGTGGTGGACACATAATGTTCCTAGATGGCGGACGGAGGAGTGTGGAGACATTCAGTATCTAATGGTACCAATATATAGTTAGGCAAGATGTTAATATACGGCAAATCAAACCTGCTGTATTTGGGAAGGTGTTATAACCAAAAAATAATGCCACATAACAGAGCCATCAATGCACATAAAGTGGATGGCAATACATATGAACCCCAACCCTAGTAAGGGACCAACAAAAGATACATATACAGTCGTGACACTCCTGCAATAATGGTAAGTACGCAAGGATCCCTAGACAAGGAAAGAGGAAAATTGAAAAATAAAACATTTTATGAGACAAGTTGGTATATATATATAGTTCAATTAGAAGAACAAGATTTCAAACCATTAAATGTAAAAATGCACAGGGTCCATGGCCCTCATTATAAAAAGGTGGGTTAATCCATAAGACGATGCTGCAAAGAGGGCAGCAGAGGGAATACATAAGCGGACCAGGACTGTAACAATGCTTGAGAACCGTACAAGCCATAATATCCCATGAGAGTCTAATTTCATAGATGTATCAGGCGAAGACTCAACCTGGAAGGAGGATGATACATATGTTGGTACCATAGGCAACAGGGGAAAATGCATGTAAAATGAATATAGGCGAGAAGGAGGACCGTCCACTATGAAATCAGAAAAAGTCCAAAGGCCATTAAATCAAGCCATACCAGTTGTTCCATGAAGCTCCAAGATGTCCATGCTACCAGAGGAAGATGAGTCCTAAAGGACATCAAGAATCCAGCCTTAAAAAAATGTTCCAAGGAACTCCAAAATGTTCAAGTTGCCAGAAGAAAAACTGTATGGATATACAAAGAATCGTATGTAAGTAACGGCAACAAAAATTAGACATGGAGCATATACAGTTAGGTCCAGAAATATTTGGACAGTGACACAATTTTCGCGAGTTGGGCTCTGCATGCCACCACATTGGATTTGAAATGAAACCTCTACAACAGAATTCAAGTGCAGATTGTAACGTTTAATTTGAAGGTTTGAACAAAAATATCTGATAGAAATTGTAGGAATTGTACACATTTCTTTAAAAACACTCCACATTTTAGGAGGTCAAAAGTAATTGGACAAATAAACCAAACCCAAACAAAATATTTTTATTTTCAATATTTTGTTGCAAATCCTTTGGAGAAAATCACTGCCTTAAGTCTGGAACCCATGGACATCAACAAACGCTGGGTTTCCTCCTTCTTAATGCTTTGCCAGGCCTTTACAGCCGCAGCCTTCAGGTCTTGCTTGTTTGTGGGTCTTTCCGTCTTAAGTCTGGATTTGAGCAAGTGAAATGCATGCTCAATTGGGTTAAGATCTGGTGATTGACTTGGCCATTGCAGAATGTTCCACTTTTTTGCACTCATGAACTCCTGGGTAGCTTTGGCTGTATGCTTGGGGTCATTGTCCATCTGTACTATGAAGCGCCGTCCGATCACCTTTGCGGCATTTGGCTGAATCTGGGCTGAAAGTATATCCCGGTACACTTCAGAATTCATCCGGCTACTCTTGTCTGCTGTTATGTCATCAATAAACACAAGTGACCCAGTGCCATTGAAAGCCATGCATGCCCATGCCATCACGTTGCCTCCACCATGTTTTACAGAGGATGTGGTGTGCCTTGGATCATGTGCTGTTCCCTTTCTTCTACAAACTTTTTTATTCCCATCATTCTGGTACAGGTTGATCTTTGTCTCATCTGTCCATAGAATACTTTTCCAGAACTGAGCTGGCTTCATGAGGAGTTTTTCAGCAAATTTAACTGTGGCCTGTCTATTTTTGGAATTGATGAATGGTTTGCATCTAGATGTGAACCCTTTGTATTTACTTTCATGGAGTCTTCTCTTTACTGTTGACTTAGAAACAGATACACCTACTTCACTGAGAGTGTTCTGGACTTCAGTTGATGTTGTGAACGGGTTCTTCTTCACCAAAGAAAGCATGCGGTGATCATCCACCACTGTTGTCATCCGTGGACGCCCAGGCCTTTTTGAGTTCCCAAGCTCACCAGTCAATTCCTTTTTTCTCAGAATGTACCCGACTGTTGATTTTGCTACTCCAAGCATGTCTGCTATCTCTCTGATGGTTTTTTTCTTTTTTTTCAGCCTCAGGATGTTCTGCTTCACCTCAATTGAGAGTTCCTTAGACCGCATGTTGTCTGGTCACAGCAACAGCTTCCAAATGCAAAACCACACACCTGTAATCAACCCCAGACCTTTTAACTACTTCATTGATTACAGGTTAACGAGGGAGACGCCTTCAGAGTTAAATGCAGCCCTTAGAGTCCCTTGTCCAATTACTTTTGGTCCCTTGAAAAAGAGGAGGCTATGCATTACAGAGCTATGATTCCTAAACCCTTTCTCCGATTTGGATGTGAAAACTCTCATATTGCAGCTGGGAGTGTACACTTTCAGCCCATATTATATATATAATTGTATTTCTGAACATGTTTTTGTAAACAGCTAAAATAACAAAACTTGTGTCACTGTCCAAATATTTCTGGACCTAACTGTACATGCATACAACTAGAGCCATACTAACAAAGAAATCCCGTAAACAGAAGTTCTTCATTAAGGCCAGCAGGGGAGACAGAGTGCAGGTTAAAAATCCATTTGGATTCTTGTTGTAACAACCATTTGGAGCACGCGCCTCCTCTGCCATTGCCAATATACTTCTACAGACCAAAATCACGTATGTTTGCTGTGCTACTCCGATGGTGTGCCATAAAGTGAGTGGCAACTAGGCTTACCCTTCCTTACATCCGATGGTGCGAGATTAATAGTCGAAAAGTGTTTTTGGACCCTTTTGCAGAGTTCCTTTGTTGTCTGTCCCACATAAACAAGATCACAGGGGCATACTAGACAATAGATGACGTTCTTAGTTTTACAATTAATATAACTATTAAGGGCATGGTTCTTGGTATCTTGTAGGTTGTTGAAATAGTTAGGCGTTGGGTGCATGTGACTGCAGATGTTACAGTAACCGCAGGGAAATGACCCTCGCAAGACAGTACTACGATTGAGCCTGGTCAGGTGTCTCACAAAATGACTTCTTGTAATGAGATCTCTTAGGTTCGGGGCCCATCGTGCTGTAATCTGGGGATATTGGTATACTATGTCAGATGTTTGTGCATCCATAGCAAGCACTGCTCAGCGGTTCTGAAGTAAACTTCTTATTTTTCCCCACTGGTCATTAAAGGTAGTAATGAACCTCACCTCTCCGTCAGTATGCTTTGGAGTGGTCTTGATCGGGGAGGCTTGTGTCTCAGATGAGGACCATTGGTATGCCCTGAACAGCACTCTCCTGAGATACCCGCGAGCGTGGAACCTGTTGGTAAGCAATGTTGCCTGTTGGCGGAAGTCAGTTACGCCTAATGCGAAGATACTGACCTGTTGGTACCCCGTTCTTCACATGATGTGGATGGAAGCTATGAAATTCCAGAAGACTGTTGGTGGCCGTTTGTTTTCTGAACAAAGTCGTCGATAGATGGTCTCCCCTGTTCGAAATTAGTAAGTCCAAAAAAGGCACTGTAGTAGGCGAAACATGGTGGGTCAAAAAGATATTATAAGAATTCTCATTCAAAGATGTAATGAACTCATCGCATTCTTCTTTTGTGCCAAACCATATGAAGAAAATGTCCTCGATATAACGATACCAATGACAAACTTTGCTGCAAAAAATGTCCAAAGGAAAGACCTGTGTGGCTTCACACCAACCTAAAAAAAGGTTGGTGAAAGCCGGCGCACAGCCAACACCCATTGCGACGCCCGTAATTTGTCTGTAAAAATTCCTATCGAACAGGAAGTAATTATGCTTAAGCAGGAAGTCCAATAGGTCAATGAGGAAGGAATCATGCATGCGGTTGTGTGTTTATATTTTAATTGTTTTTATTATGTACAAGTGTACTGACATTAATAAAGGTGTTATGACTTTTACATAGGTTGTGTGGTCATGTGCAATGTCTTTTTCCTTTGTTTTTTCTGATATGCTGGAAGAAAACATCTCCCAGAGTGCTAAGGACCTCAGACTTGGCCAAAAGTTCACCTTCCAACAAGACAATGACCCTAAACACACAGCTAATAACAAATGAGTGGCTTCAGAACAATTCTGTGACCATTCTTGACTGGCCCAGCCAGAGTCCTGACCTAAACCCAATTGAGCATCTCTGGAGAGACCTTAAAATGTCTGTCCAAAACGTTCACCATCTAACCTGATGTAACTGGAGAAGATCTGCAAGGAAGAATGGCAGAGGATCCCCAAATCCAGGTGTGAAAAACTTATTGCATCATTCCCAAGTAGGTTCATGGCTGTACGAGCTCAAAAGGATGCTTCTTCTCAATGCTGGACAAAGGGTCTGAATACTTATGACCATGTAATATTTCAGTTTTTCTTGTTTAATAAATTTGCAAAAATTTCTACATTTCTCTTTTTTTCTGACAAGATGGGGTGCAGAGTGTACATTAATGGGAAAAAATGAACTTTTTTGAATTTACCAAATGGCTGCAATGAAACAAAGAGTGAAAAATTTAAAGGGGTCTGAATACTTTCCAAACCCATTGTATATTGCTTTTGGGGATATCTAAAAATTCAGAGAAAAATCACTTTGCTGAGATTCATTTTATCAAACGCTAGCTGTGAGCTCCACTTCACATCTGCATGTTACTGGTAGACAATATGAAATGTAAGTATGGTCTTATGAGTCTACCTTGTTGTAAGCAAAAATAGATAAACCTTACACAGAGAAATATGGCCTTAGAAGCATATTTCAATATTTTGATAACTTTTCAGTTGGTCGTAGGACTTTCTTCTCAGGGGTTTTCTTTCAACCATAGCTAATTTTAAAGTTCATTTTAATCAATAGATCTTGGAATAATAATACGATCCCCAATTCGGTGTGCTTTAAAAAATGTTCCTGTGCTGAGATAATCTTGTAGGCTGAAAACACACTTCCGCATAAAAAACGTACGTGTGACACGGTCCATTTTTCTGGTCCGTGTTCCGATTTTAATGGGTATTTCTCCGGTACATTTGTCATCCGTGTGATGGTGTATACTATCCGTGTGTGCGTGTAAAATGTCCGTGCGTGAGTGTAAAATGTCCGTGTATGTGTACGTGGAATGTCCGTGTGGAATGTCCGTGTGTGTGATGTAAAATGTCGTTGATAAATGTCGGCTGACAGCAGACAGAGTTGCGCGATGAGAATGAACTCAGGTGAACTTCACCCGACATCATTGTCATACCACGGCTCTGTCTGTGTCGCGTACTGATTAGCGGTAACCCGTGAAGGACTCACCGGTGACCGCTAATCCCCTGAGTGACTGAATTGAGCAGTGTGATTAGTGCTCCTGTCACTCAGGTTACCCATGGCTAGCTGGATCCTCCCCCCAAGACCGCAACTCACTTGTGACTTCATCGCTGTCACTCGGGCGACTTGCTGTCACAGGTGGAGGATCCAGTGGTGGCTGTGAGTAACCTGAGTGACAGCTCAGCTGATCACACTACTCAAGTCAGTTGCTGCGTGGAGGTGACAGGAGAGGCGGTGTTCTTCTGCAGCTCCTGTCACCTTCACGTAGCAGAGCTGGAAGCGACGCTGGACCTCCGTGGATTACGCCGGACATGGATGGGTATTTGGGGCATAATAAATTGGTGAACGAGGGTATTTGTTATTGTTTATTATTTAAAGTAAAGAATTTTTTCACTGTGTGTGTTTATTAACTTTAACATGCCGGTTAATCATTGGAGGTGTCTCATAGACGCCTGCAATGATTAATCTTGAACTTATTGACAGCTATGGGCTGCCATTAACTCCTTATTACCCTGATTGCCAACGCACCAGGGCAAATCGGGAAGAGCCGGGTAGAGTCCCAGAACTGTCGCATCTATTGTATGCAGAAATTCTGGGCGGCTGCTGGCTGATATTGTTAGGATGGGGGGCTCCCAATAACGTGGGGCTCCCCATCCTGAGAATACCAGCCTTCAGCCGTACGGCTTTATCTTGGCTGGAATAAAAATTGGGGGGGACCGCACGCCGTTTTTTTAAATTAATTATTTATTTATTTCACTGCACAGTATAGATTTGCCCACCGGCTGCTGTGATTGGGTGCAGTGAGACAGCTGTCACTCAGAGTGTCGGCTTGTCTCACTGCAACCAATCATAGGTGCCTGTGGGTGGGGGAAGCAGGGAATAGTAGATTGATTAATGAGCGGCCGGCATTTTCAAATGAATTGAAGCCGCGTATTTTTGGCACAGCTGTTCCTCGCCGCGCTGGTGATCGGTGATTGATAAGTATGAGCCGGGGGAAGAAAAAGACCGAGCGCCAATGTAAGTATGACTGAGAACAGCAGAAAAAAAGATAAGTAGACTGACTTTAATAAAAAAGAAAAAAAAATAGATTGCTCGTTTAAAAACGCACACGGACGAAACGTGCTGAACACGGACATACTCCGTGTGCGGTCCGTGCAGGCACAGACCCATAGACTATACCGGGTCTGTGCCTGCGTGCTGCCGGCCAAAAACGGACATGTCGTCCCTGTAGAAAACCGCACACACGTACTTACGACACGGACACACGTTCCGTGTGATTTTACGAGTGTGTGCCATCTACCATAGAGTAACATTGGTCTCCGTGTCTCCATGTCTTTGGTTCATGCAAAAACGTACCAAACACGTACCGGAGGCACGGATGTGTGTTGCAGGCCATATATAGTATGTGCCTCAGCTATATACTGTGTATTGACCATGTGTGACCATAAAGGAACATGATCAGATCATTCTACAGCTCATGGGCAAAAGAGATGCAAAAGACTATTAAGACATTACAACACAGAATCATTGTTTTTGTGAGGTATAAGATTTCCCAGTCTATTTTTAAAAAAATCTTTTATCTCAAAGAAATAATTATTTCTGATCCTCTGCTGTAATGTCTGTACACTTTTTTACTTCCTACCCAGCTCAGGAGCTGTGGTATGATTAGACTATGTCTGTGTAATATCAGACACAGCCATTACACAGTACATAGCAGAAGCACATTCTCTCATATCTCAGCACATGAACATTTTTTACACAAAACCAATTGTGGAAATTATTATTATTTCAAGATCTATTGGTTAAAATGAACTTTGTTCATGGGAAACCACTTGAATAACTGTGATGGGATAGTCACTAGGCCCTATATGTTTGATGTTGGTAACAGATTAGGTCAAGAGTAGAGATGAGCGAACTGGTCGCGGTTCGGCCCGAGCTCGGTTTGCCGAACCGAGGTCTGGTTCTAGTTCGGTTCGGCGAACCGGTTCGGCAAACCACTCGAACCAATAGGAAACAATGGGAGGCAATAACAAACACATAAAAACGCATTATAAATGTACACGTACAGTTAATAAACATTGCCATAACACTTACCTGTCCCCGGGATGCTTGCTGCACTCTGTCTCCTGCAGCTTTTCCATCAGTAATCGCTGCGTCCTCCGGGAACACCAGCAGTGATACAGGACCTATCGTGACGTCACGTGTTTATTATCTCATTGGCTACAGACTGGTCACATGTAGGACCTGTCATTGCATCTCTCTGTTACATGGTGCACGTTTGTGTATCGCCGTGTACCTGCGACATGCTCTAGCACACGGTCGACTCCCCTCCCCACTCTGCTTCCCCGTTCCTTTAAGGTACCGTCACACTAAGCGACGCTCCAGCGATCCCACCAGCAATTTGACCTGGCAGGGATCGCTGGAGCGTCGCTGCACGGGTTGCTGGTGAGCTGTCACACAGGCAGATCTCACCAGCAACCAGTGACCAGCCCCCAGCCAGCAGCGACGCGTGGAAGCGATGCTGCGCCTGGTAACTAAGGTAAATATCGGATAACCAACCTGATATTTACCTTGGTTACCAGCGCACACCGCTTAGCGCTGGCTCCCTGTACCCGGATAGACACAAGCCCACGTCATTTTTTTTTTAATTATTTCATCAAATTCATGAAATATTAAAAAAAAAAAGGCTTCTCTATATTTTTGGTTCCCAGCCGGGTACAAATAGGCAGCTGGGGGTTGGGGGAAGCTCGTAGGTGCCTTCTGTACCTGGCTAGCATACAAAAATATGGCAAAGCACACGTCATTTTTTTGTAGTTTTTTGGCAAAAAAATAAAAAATGCTTCCCTGGATTTTCCATTGCCAGTGAAGGTAACACCAAGAAGTGGGGGTTAGCAGCCAGTAGCTGCTTGGATTACCCTTAGCTAGCAATACAAAAAATGCAGCAGGAGCCCATATATATTTTTTTTAATTATTTATTTAAATAACTAAAAACAAAAAGGGCTTCCCTGTATTTTGATTGCCTGACATGACAGTGCTGCAAAAATAATCTTTAAAAAAAATGACGTAGCGCTCTGCGGTATTTTTGATTCTCAGTGCAGATAAAGCAGACAGCTATGGGTTGCCACCCCCATCTGTCTGGCGTTACCTTGGCTGGCAATCAAAATACAGGGAAGCCCATTAATTTTTTCTATTTAAAAAATAGTTAAAAAAATGACGTTGGGTCCCCCCATTTTTGATAGCCAGCTAGGGTAAAGCAGACGGCCGTAGCCTGAAAACCACAGCTGGCAGCTTTACCGTGGTTGGGGATCCAATGTGGAGGTCACCCCAGGCTTTTTTTTTATAATTATTTTATAAATATTAATAATTACAAAAAAAAGTAGGGTCCCCCCCAAATTGGATCACCAGCCAAGGTAAAGCGGACAGCTGTGGTCTGGTATTCTCAGGGTGTGAAGGTCCATAGTTATTGGGCCTTCACAGTCTAAAAATAGAAGGCCGCAGGCACCCCAGACGTGGCGCATCCACTAGATGCGCCAATCCTGGCGCTTCACCCCAGCTCATCCCGTGCCCTGGTGCAGTGGCAAACGGGGTAATAAATGGGGTTGATACTAGCTGTAAAGTCACCTGACATCAAGCCCCGTAGTTTGTGATGTCATGGCATCTATCAGATACCCGACATCATAAACTGTCAGTACTAACAAAAAAAATCGACAAAAAAAATGTATTTGAAAAACACTCCCCAAAACATTCCCTCTCTCACCAATTTATTGTAAGAAAAAAAATAAGGGGGTCCCACGATGACTCTGGACCATCTAGAATATGGGGGGAGACACTCAGGGAACATATCCCCCATTTTCTAGGAGTGCAGACCCTCCATGTGAGGAGTGTGGATGCAAAGAATCTGAACCTACTATCCCCGGGTCCACAGGAGAAGAGTCCATGTCGTAACGGTTGCTACCAAAGCTGCAATGCTCTGCTCATGAGGTAAGGGCATGCCTAATCAGGAGAACTATTCTACATTTCCAAATATTGGTATTTTCTGATATTATTGCTACTCCACCTACTATATATTGAGGATAGGATCTTGGAGATGGAATACCCCTTTAAGTCCAGTTATCCAGCTGAATGAATACTAAACAACAGAGTTCGCTATTTAGATGTGTTTTCTTGTGGCGTATAATGGACTCATGTTTGGTAGTCGTTCAGCAGGTCAACTATAAAATCAAATACCTCTATTTGGAAATGTAGTATAGCTCTCCTGATCAACTATGTTTCTTACCTCATGAGCAGGGCATTGCAGTATTAATAATAATTTATTCATTTGTATAGCGCTATTAATTCCAAAGCGCTTTGCATACATTGAGAACACTGTCCCCATTGGGGCTCACAATCTAAATTCCCTATCTGTATGTTTTTGGAGTGTGGGAGGAAATCAGAGTACCCGGAGGAAACCCATGCAAACACGGGGAGAACATACAAACTCCTTACAGACGGTGTTCTGGGTGGGAATCGAACCCAGGACCTCAGCCCTGCAAGACTGCAGCGCTAACCACTGAGCCACCATGCCGCCCATTTAGCTTACAGATGAATAACCACCACTCACTGTGTCTGAACACAGGAAGCTGAGCTGACAGCCACTCTGTGCATGCGGCAGCGTCTATTGTGAAGGAGAGGGCCGCGGGGGATCAACGCTGCACAGGTACCGTGGGACACCGGGGAACACCGGTGGGGTTATAGGGGGTGACCTGGCAGGGCCTGGGGAGGAGTTTTCTGTCGCATGTGTCATAGCACATGCGACAGAAATCAGAGGAGTAGGGTGAATGCGGCTGGCGCGCTGCTGTTCGCGTGGCCATCTTGGATTTCCTGGAGGGGGTCGGGGGGGCACTTTGGCGACATCGGGGGACCGGGGAGGAGATTTATCACGTTTGTTCATGCCAGATGGGAAATAAATAATTTTTTACCGACGCTGTCATTTACTGTAACGTGATCATCGGTATACGGTGTATACCGGTGATCACCTGAGCGGGGACCGGAAAAAACGGCCTAAATCATGATCTCCAGGGTCTCAGCTACCCCCTGAAACCCCGGAGATGCTTGGGGGGCGCTATTCACTTATTTATGCCTGCTGTTTATAAACGGCAGATCAGAATAAGGCTACATTTACACGACCGATCCGTTTTTGCGGTCCGCAAAAAACGGTTCGGTTTTTTTACGGGTGCATCCATGTGGCATCCGTTTCTGTTCCATATACGGTCCGTATGTCATCCGTGTGCCTTCCATTTGTTTGCGTTCTGCAAAAAAACTGAAGGAGGGAAAATACATAAATTTACCCAGGATCTGTGATGCCCTGGACCCCCAGGAGTCACAGGTAACAACACACAACACCACACACACCCCCATCCCAGTGAGACACCAGCAGCCAACAAGTTCTGACCACCTCCCTCAGGTCTAGCAAGGCACACCAGGTGGGCAGAGCCAGGCAGATAGGCATGCCCTCCGAGGAGTCTGCTTGCCTGAGGCAGGGAAAGACAAGTGAGTCAAGTGGGGAGAGGTGTAGTGAGAGGAGTAAAAGTGGCGAGCTGAGAGTCAGGGGCCTAGGACGGAGCCTAGGACCCCTTGGAACGGTCAGGCAGGCAGACGGTGGTGGCCGTCTGCAGGAGTCTAGTCAGGGACTGAACTGCGGAACTGTAGGGATCGAGAAGAGGGTGGTGACCCTTCGGACCGGAACCGGGGAGCTAACAAGTTAACCGGAGCACCAGGCAGGGTACTCAGACCCCGTTCTAGCCCAGAAGCAACCGGGCTCAGACAAATCTACTGCTTGTGGTCTGGACCTCAGGGGTTCATTCCCACCCAAAGTCCAGATAGACGGCAACAGCCCACCGATTCCGGATAAGAGCCACCGCCAAGGGCCAGAGATCCAAAGGACCAGTGCCTGCAGGCAAAAGGGCTCCTCTGGTACCCAAAAGCCAGGGAGCGGACTACCGTTGCTGAAGCATAGGAGTCACTATAGCAAATTTAAAGGTGATGGAGAAAGGCGACATCACCAACCTCACTGGGGACACACGCAGCCGGCTGCAGGCACTGATCTACACCGAATTTGGTTTACCATTGACTCTGTGTGGTTTAATCGTGAGTACACCAGTGCCATCAGGCACCGCGCTGCAAGCGAGCCCCTGCATCCTGCAACCCCCTGCATCCTGCAACCCCCCGCTCCTGCCACCTGGCCCCGGGACCAACAAGCCCCCTACCCACGGAGGCGTCAACACCTAGCTGCGACCCACCACCAATCCCGGACGAGCCCCCGCACCCTCACAGCAGCGGTGGTGCCAATCACCTCACCACGACCCATGGGTGGCATCACGAACTGTCACCGCGGCTCCAGCCGTGAAACCGGTCCACCCTAAACCAAACAACCAAACCCCCCCTTTCCAGAGCGACGTGACTCACAGTCCGGAGGCGCTCGAGCCACAGACAACCCAAGCCCGGATCCGAGCGGCTCGGTGGAGAGCAGCCGAGCCCCCAGGGCGGTACAGATCCAAAACTTCAACTTACATGAGGTGGTCACATGTTCACTCCAGTGCCATTTTCTACTGCTTTTCACAGCGTAGAGCGCTCTGGTGATTTTCTTGTGCTTGTACACTTCATATCAGTCTTTTCTGTCATTATAATGGCAGAAAGACATAATGTCCCACTCTCCTGCATTTTGTAATTTTGCACCCTTTGGTGCCTTTCATGTGGCACTAAGGGGTGCTTAGCTTTGTATGTAGCCAAAAAAAATGAAAAAAAATGACGTGGGGTTCCCCCTATTTTTGTAGCCAGCTAGGGTAAAGCAGACGGCTGCAGCCTGCAGACCACAGCTGGCAGCTTCACCTTGGCTGGTAATCCAAAACTGAGGGCACCCCATGCTGTTATTTTAAATTAAATAAATAATTTAAAAAAAAAAAAACATGTAGAGGTCCCCCCAAAATTGGATCACCAGCCAAGGTAAAGCAGACAGCTGGGGTCTGATATTCTCAGACTAGGGAGGTCCATGGTTATTGGACTCTCCCCAGCCTAAAAATAGCAGGCCGCAGCCGCCCCAGAAGTGGCGCATCCATTAGATGCGCCAATCCTGGTGCTTCGCCCCAGCTCATCCCGTGCCCTGGTGCGGTGGCAAACGGGGTAATATATGGGGTTAATACCAGATGTGTAATGTCACCTGGCAGAAAGCCCTGGGGTTAGTGATGTCACGCGTCAGATACCCGACATCACCAACCCAGTCAGTAATAAAAAAAAATAGACGACAAACACATTTTTATTTGAAAAAACACTGCCCAACACATTCCCTCTTTCATCAATTTATTAGAAAGAAAAACAAATCCAGGTCTGCTGTAATCCAAGGGGTTCCCATGACGATCCACACTGTCCCAGTCAATGAAGAGCAGGATGTTCCCCATTAGCTGGGAGAGCAATGCAGTGACCTGAGCTAACATCAATAGCTCAGGTCACTGCAGGGGATGATAAGTGCTGCTGTCAGGAGCGAGGTACATTACCTGCGGTGACGATCTCCTGCACTGCTGACAGCACCTGTCACTGACTTCAATGACCTTCACAGCCAAGTATCACAAGTGGCCCGTGATGTCACCGCTAGTCTCAGGTCGGAAGCGAGAGAAGGTGATGTGACAAGTGGCGGCCTTGGAGGACAGTGACAGCGCTGAGGTCGGGAGGGCAGGACTTCATCACCGCAGGTAAGCCGAGCGGGGCCAGGTGTGCCGAGTGCGAGGTGGGCGGAGCCTAGCGGAGTAATGTGTGCAGAGTGCCAGGTGGGCGGAGCCTAGCGGATTAATGTGTGCAGAGTGCCAGGTGGGCGGAGCCTAGCGGAGTAATGTGTGCAAAGTGCCAGGTGGGCGGATCCTAGCAGGACCATGTGTGCAGAGTGCCAGGTGGGCGGAGCCTAGCGGGACCATGTGTGCAGAGTGCCAGGTGGGCGGAGCCTAGCGGAGCCATGTGTGCAGAGTTCATGTGGGTGGAGCCTAGCGGTACCATGTGTGCAGAGTGCCAGGTGGGCGGAGCCTAGCGGGACCATGTGTGCTGGCGGCGGAGTGCGAAGTTGGTGGAGCCTATCGGGGCCATGTGTGCTGGCGGCGGAGTGCGAAGTGGGTGGAGCCTAGCAGGGCCATGTGGCGCTGAGGACGTCAGTGTCGTGGACTGCATGGCTGGAGATAGGTGAGTGTGAGTGTGTGTGTGTACATGCCACGTGCAGGAGGGTGCGGAGCGAGCTAAGCAGGGAAGTGTCGGCTTCCTGCACACATAACTAGGATAAATATCGGGTTACTAACCAAAACACTTTGCTTTGATACCCGATGTTTATCTTGGTTACCAGCTTACTGAAGGCTGCCAGTGATGGCTCCCTGCACACTGTAGCTGTAAAAAGCCCTGCTTTTGCTGCTAGAACCGTTCTCGAACGTAACTCGAACTGTCGAGCTTTTAGCAAAAAGCTCGAGTTCTAGTTCGATCTAGAACACCCCCCAAAATCACTCGAACCGCGAACTGGAGAACCTCGAATTGCGAACCGCGCTCAACTCTAGTCAAGAGCATGATTTGGTCTACTCAAAAGAGGTATACTTTTCATCTTGATCGCAAATATTCCCAATCTACTGGATTAAACATTAAAGGAATCTTGACACATTTACATATTTTTTTTTTTACAGATTGAGGAAGAAAGAGTGAAAATAGGGTCTTACCAGATATATAAAGAGCAATGTGTAATAATGTAAACACACGTAACGGAGTTGCGAAGATCACAACCACCAGAGATAGCATACAGATAATGGCGGCTGCCTCAGCCCCACGTCAATGAATTTTCAATGCTGGAGAGGAGAAGGGTTAATGCATCGCTGCCGCAAAAAATCATGAAAAAAATTGTTGATTTATAAAAAATATTTTATTGTATAGGTCTACTCGTTTGAAGGTTCAAGATCTCTTTTTCAGGACCAAAAAAGGAAGAAAAATCAACAATGCATGAAACATACCGGGATGACAGACTTATATACATGTGGTACACAAAGAAGACCGCCCACTGACAGTTTGAAAAAAAAAAATCGGCGGGCAACCACATCTGCTACCAGTACAAGGCATTTTCTAATGAATAAGTAAATGAAATTACTTCGTATTGTTGCAACAAAGGATTGTTTAAACAATTACAAATGAAAAAATGATTAAAAAATGAATTGAAGAAAAAGAAGGAAATGAAAAAAAACTTTCATTTAGGAAGAAAATTGTGCAAAACTTTTAGTGAAGGGACTAGAACCCCAAACATATGAAGTTGAATATGTCATGGAAAAACACCATTTTTCTGAATAACGCCACCCCAGAAATTGTGTATGTTAAGGTGAATAAAGTGCAACATTTGCATGTAAGAATAAAAGTTAGAATTTATTTTATTCTGTGTAAAGTTTCAATTTTAGTTGTGAAAAGGATACATGGGAAGAAAAAGAAGAAAGGGATTCATATATTGGGGAAAAAATTACAAAGAACATATAAAATTTTATAAAAACTTCAACACATGAATTAAAATAGTAAGTATATATATATATATATATATATTTATATATATATATATATTTATATATATATATATATATATATATATATATATATATATATATATATATATATATATATATATATATATATATATACATACAGTATATATATATATATATATATATATATACTCAGTGGACCAGGAATATAATAATTCAGAAATAATTGTAGCAATAATTCTTACAAATAACACATAAAAAATAAATACTTCAGAAATCAGCGTAGTAATAATTCATAAAAAAATGAAACCTACAAATAAAAACTTCATTACAACTTTTAGTCGGGATAATATTCACACATTAGGAAGATCCTGACCAAACACTGGGGTATTCTTATGGGTGTTCCCATTTTAAATAAAGTGACACCGAGTCATCCTTGCATTACCTTCAGGAGGGCCCCCACACTCAGGATCACCTAAAGCCAGTGCTATACCGGTACTATCAGGCTGATTCTATACATACCTGAAGTGGTCAACTCGGATGTTTAGGTTTTGAAATCCAAAAAAGTAAAGTTTATAAATTTAGCTGCTTGTTGAGTGACAGCAGCAATGAAGCAGATAATATATTTATAATTATCCCATCCCTCTGTTAGAATTAGCATAAGTGGTGGGGCTTCAGCCAACAGGTCTTGCAACAAAGTGAATTGTTTGTGTAATATTTATACTAATTCTAACAGAGGGAATTTGCTGGCTTTAGGTTACATACGAAAATCCTAATGATTGGTTCCCTTTAATAGTGAATTTATCGGATTCTCCAGCTGGACCAAACATTTTTCTTTTATGCATGATGGATTGACAAGACAAACAATTCTTACTAAAGCATTTAAATACACCCATTGGCAGGTCCCTACCTTTGATAGTAGTAGGAATTCTTAACCTACTCGGTACAATAATATTCCTGAGCGTTGGGGCCTTCCTGAAGGTAATGTAAGGATTTTTACATTTTCTGGGGTGGTGTTATTCATAAAAATGGTACTTCTCCATGAACTATTCAACTATGTTTGGGGTTCTAGTCCCTTCACTAATAGTTTTGCACATTTTTCTTCCTAAGCGAAAGTTTTTTTCTTTTCTTTCTTTTTCTTCAATTCATTTTTAATATTTTTTTTAAACAATCCTTTGTTTCAACATCACGAAGTAATTTAATTTATTAGAAAATGCCTTGTCATGGTAGCATGTGTTTGCCCGCTGATTTTTTTTTTCAAACTGTCAGTGGGCGGTCTTCTTTGTGTACCACATGTATATAAGTCTGTCATCCCGGTATGTTTCATGTATTGTTGATTTTTCTTCTTTTTTTGGTCCTGAAGAAGAGGTCTTGAACCTTAAAACGTGTACACCTATTAAATAAAATATTTATTATAAATCAACAATTTTTTTCATCATTTTTGGCAACAGTGTGGCATTAACCCCTTCTCCTCTCCAGCAATGAAGATAATATTTTTTTTGTGATATTTTTTCTTAAAAAGTAAATGTATCTTTTTTTGAAAGCATCAACAAGTCCCATTGGGATCAGCTCTTGTGGTAGACACTCAGATCAATAGTTCTTATGGTAAAGAAGACCTGTCTCCACTGGAGATTGAACCTTTCTTTCTCTAGGCAGAACAAGAAAGCTGAAGAACAAACAAGCACAGTAGGGTCTTATGCAGAAAATATGTAACACGAATGCAGAGTGGTTGCTGACCCAGTGAACTGGTTCCTCTATTGATTCTTTGATTAAATAGATAAAACCACATTGTTCTCTGGATCCTTCACAATTCCAGGCAGAGTGAGTGCCCTATTTGTCTTTTAAGAGAGTTTAACATAAATCAGCTTTTGGCCATTTTTTTTCAATGGGCAATTTATCATCATGTCCTTTATTATAGGTATATTCTTAGGACTAATTATCTTTCATTCTTTTAGTCTTGCCTCATAATATAGATCCCCCATTCCCTTCTTTGTACCAATTTTTATTCCAGGTCATTCTTCCTATGATCTTGTGTCAGAACTGAACTGTTTACTACAGATTAAACAAAAAGCAGAGAAGGAGCATTAAAGGGCCATACATCATAATAAATAAATATTGAAACTCCTTGTAATGAAAAATTATTGACAAATTTATTTCAACATTACAGTAACAAGGAGACAACATTGCAATTAGTAAGAAAAGTGTATAAGTGCAGGAAAATGGTTCCAGAGAACGTTCCCAGATCATGGGCCCCTGCCATAATTGCTACAAATCACTGGGTCAGCAGTACAAGTTCAATACATTATAAGTAATACATATATTGCCGCTTACCCATCAAGAAAAAAGGTGCAAGAGTGCTATATAAACGCCCAGGCAGGGGTCCAGTACAGGGGAAGGAAGCCCCAACGCGTTTCGCTGTGTTAGCTTCTTCGGGGGGCAGTGTGTGGCAAGGGTGCCGCATGGTGGGTCTTTATAAACCTCCCAAATATAATAGGGATTGTCTTCACCTGCGCCGCGCGCGTCCCGATCCATCTCACCCATCCGCCCACCACTTCCGGGTCTCACCAGCGGAAGTGACTCTAACGTGACGTCACCCTCCACCGCTAGAGAGATCCTCTGATTACCCTGAGATTTTGTAAAATGTTTACTACAGATGCAGCCCCGGGAAGGGATAGAAAAAAACCCCAAAATGTACCTTTCCTAGCAGTAGTGCCTCATCAGATCCTCCATTGGCTATTTTCCGCCCTCTTTCTCTACTCTTCTTTTGTGTTCAGTTTTCACTCTTCAGTGCCTGTGCCACTGAATACACCTTAAGGGCCCTCATAATAACACAAAGCATGACAAGTCATGATTTCATGTGAGGCCTTGTGAGCACCAATAGCACTAAAGAGTCAATAAAACTGAAGGCAGATGAAAAGGCTGGAGCATGAGTTAGAAAGTAAAAAAATTGGAGGGAAGTAAAATAGTTTTAATTATGTAACCCATCCTTTGTTATGCTCTGGGGTTTTGAAAAGGTCTAAGAGCATAATAAATGCTTTATGCCATAAATTTGATTTGCATCTAATAAACATAATGTAAATCTACTTTTTTACAAAGTTTGATCTAATCTGGCAAGTCAAATTTTGTTAGAATCACTAATTTCTCGTTTTAGCGTTTTTATGACTTTTTAATTTCATTTACACGTGTGCCACCTCTGCGACAGCCGACGGGCTGCTGGGATCCAGATCCACAGTGGCTCAAAGGGTCTCTGGAATCGAGGCGGGGTCGCGTGGCCTCTCACAGACAAAAGGGGGGTAGAAAGGGTGGATTGGATAATGTTCGTGACGCCACCCACCGTTCGTGGTAACAATTGGGATACCACCGCTGCTGCATTTAGGGGAGAGGGGAGAGGGGAGCGCCCGGGAGCGACGGAATGGCAGCTATTGATGTTAACTAGAGTTGAGCGCGGTTCGTGGTTCGTGGTTCTCCAGTTCGCGGCTCGAGTGATTTTGGGGCATGTTCTAGATCGAACTAGAACTCGAGCTTTTTGCAAAAGCTCGATAGTTCTAGAAACGTTCGAGAACGGTTCTAGCAGCCAAAAAACAGCTAAATCCTAGCTTGGTTTCTGCTGTAATAGTGTAAGTCACTCTGTGAATCAAACTATTATCACATTTCAGTGTATAGTGTGCGTGAACAGCGCCTTCAGATCACAGCTGTTTCTATAATGGCGATCGCCATTTTTTTTTTTTTTTTCTTGTCTTCCTTCCCTAAGCGCGCGCGTCTTGTGGGGCGGGCCAGCATGTCAGCCAATCCCAGACACACACACAGCTAAGTGGACTTTGAGCCAGAGAAGCAACGGCATGTGTGATAGGATCTGCATGTCACATGTCCCTGCATTATAAAACCGGACATTTTCTTCACGAACGCCATTATCTGCCTTCTGCGTCTTTGGTGTCAGACATCAGTGTCGCAGCTCCGTCCTCCTGAGTCCTATAGCCGATACAGCTGTATGCGCTGCATACACAGCGTTAGACAGCTTAGGGAGAGCACATTCTAGCAGTCCTTTTAAGGGCTCAAAGCGGCAGGGTCAGAGAGCCATAAGTGACAGGTCCTGCAAACAGCAACAGCGTCTGTGTAGCCCAGGTCAGGGATTTCCTCCCTGCATTTCACCATTAGGAGGGAATAGAAAGGCAGGCTTCCATTCCTCTACCCAGAGCACCACAATCCTGCCACTGTACCCTCTTGTCCTCTGCACACTCCAACTCATTCTAAGTAAGCCATTATACTAGCAAACACTCAGTGTACCTAGTGGCATCCTAAACGTGGCTAAAGGACTTTGCTATAGTCCCACTAGTGCAAAGACATTAGCAGAGCACATCTGCCTGCATTGCACACTCCAAGTTTTTTAAACTAAGCAATTTTACTAGCAAACACTCAGTGTACCTAGTGGCATCCTATACGTGGCTATTGGACTTTGCTATAGTCCCACTAGTGCAAAGACATTTGCAGAGCACGTCTGCCTGCATTGCACACTACAACTTTTTTAAACTAAGCAATTTTACTAGCAAACACTCAGTGTACCTAGTGGCATCCTATACGTGGCTATTGGACTTTGCTATAGTCCCACTAGTGCAAAGACATTTGCAGAGCACGTCTGCCTGCATTGCACACTACAACTTTTTTAAACTAAGCAATTTTACTAGCAAACACTCAGTGTACCTAGTGGCATCCTATACGTGGCTATTGGACTTTGCTATAGTCCCACTAGTGCCAAGACATTTGCAGAGCGCATCTGCCTGCGTTGCACACTCCAACTAATTATAACGAAGCCATTATACTAGCAAACACTCAGTGTACCTAGTGGCATCCTATACGTGGCTATTGGACTTTTGTCAATTCACAGTATTGGAACGTTATTTGCATGACATCTGCCTGCATTGCACACTCAAACTTTTTTAAACTCAGCCATTATACTAGCAAACACTCACTGTACCTAGTTGTATCCTAAACGTGGCTATTGTACTTTTGTCAATTCACAGTATTGGAACGTTATTTGCAGGACATCTGCCTGCATTGCACACTCAAACTTTTTTAAACTCAGCCATTATACTAGCAAACACTCACTGTACCTAGTTGTATCCTAAACGTGGCTATTGTACTTTTGTCAATTCACAGTATTGGAACGTTATTTGCAGGACATCTGCCTGCCTTGCACACTCAAACTTTTTTAAACTCAGCCATTATACTAGCAAACACTCACTGTACCTAGTTGTATCCTAAACGTGGCTATTGTACTTTTGTCAATTCACAGTATTGGAACGTTATTTGCAGGACATCTGCCTGCATTGCACACTCAAACTTTTTTAAACTCAGCCATTATACTAGCAAACACTCACTGTACCTAGTTGTATCCTAAACGTGGCTATTGTACTTTTGTCAATTCACAGTATTGGAACGTTATTTGCAGGACATCTGCCTGCATTGCACACTCAAACTTTTTTAAACTCAGCCATTATACTAGCAAACACTCACTGTACCTAGTTGTATCCTAAACGTGGCTATTGTACTTTTGTCAATTCACAGTATTGGAACGTTATTTGCAGGACATCTGCCTGCCTTGCACACTCAAACTTTTTTAAACTCAGCCATTATACTAGCAAACACTCACTGTACCTAGTTGTATCCTAAACGTGGCTATTGTACTTTTGTCAATTCACAGTATTGGAACGTTATTTGCAGGACATCTGCCTGCATTGCACACTCAAACTTTTTTAAACTCAGCCATTATACTAGCAAACACTCACTGTACCTAGTTGTATCCTAAACGTGGCTATTGTACTTTTGTCAATTCACAGTATTGGAACGTTATTTGCAGGACGTCTGCCTGCATTGCACACTCAAACTTTTTTAAACTCAGCCATTATACTAGCAAACACTCACTGTACCTAGTTGTATCCTAAACGTGGCTATTGTACTTTTGTCAATTCACAGTATTGGAACGTTATTTGCAGCACGTCTGCCTGCATTGCACACTCAAACTTTTTTAAACTCAGCCATTATACTAGCAAACACTCACTGTACCTAGTTGTATCCTAAACGTGGCTATTGTACTTTTGTCAATTCACAGTATTGGAACGTTATTTGCAGGACATCTGCCTGCATTGCACACTCAAACTTTTTTAAACTCAGCCATTATACTAGCAAACACTCACTGTACCTAGTTGTATCCTAAACGTGGCTATTGTACTTTTGTCAATTCACAGTATTGGAACGTTATTTGCAGCACGTCTGCCTGCATTGCACACTCAAACTTTTTTAAACTCAGCCATTATACTAGCAAACACTCACTGTACCTAGTTGTATCCTAAACGTGGCTATTGTACTTTTGTCAATTCACAGTATTGGAACGTTATTTGCAGCACGTCTGCCTGCATTGCACACTCAAACTTTTTTAAACTCAGCCATTATACTAGCAAACACTCACTGTACCTAGTTGTATCGTAAACGTGGCTATTGTACTTTTGTCAATTCACAGTATTGGAACGTTATTTGCAGGACATCTGCCTGCCTTGCACACTCAAACTTTTTTAAACTCAGCCATTATACTAGCAAACACTCACTGTACCTAGTTGTATCCTAAACGTGGCTATTGTACTTTTGTCAATTTACAGTATTGGAACGTTATTTGCAGGACGTCTGCTTGCATTGCACACTCAAACTTTTTTAAACTCAGCCATTATACTAGCAAACACTCACTGTACCTAGTTGTATCCTAAACGTGGCTATTGTACTTTTGTCAATTCACAGTATTGGAACGTTATTTGCAGCACGTCTGCCTGCATTGCACACTCAAACTTTTTTAAACTCAGCCATTATACTAGCAAACACTCACTGTACCTAGTTGTATCCTAAACGTGGCTATTGTACTTTTGTCAATTCACAGTATTGGAACGTTATTTGCAGGACGTCTGCCTGCATTGCACACTCAAACTTTTTTAAACTCAGCCATTATACTAGCAAACACTCACTGTACCTAGTTGTATCCTAAACGTGGCTATTGTACTTTTGTCAATTCACAGTATTGGAACGTTATTTGCAGGACGTCTGCCTGCATTGCACACTCAAACTTTTTTAAACTCAGCCATTATACTAGCAAACACTCACTGTACCTAGTTGTATCCTAAACGTGGCTATTGTACTTTTGTCAATTCACAGTATTGGAACGTTATTTGCAGGACATCTGCCTGCATTGCACACTCAAACTTTTTTAAACTCAGCCATTATACTAGCAAACACTCACTGTACCTAGTTGTATCCTAAACGTGGCTATTGTACTTTTGTCAATTCACAGTATTGGAACGTTATTTGCAGCACGTCTGCCTGCATTGCACACTCAAACTTTTTTAAACTCAGCCATTATACTAGCAAACACTCACTGTACCTAGTTGTATCCTAAACGTGGCTATTGTACTTTTGTCAATTCACAGTATTGGAACGTTATTTGCAGCACGTCTGCCTGCATTGCACACTCAAACTTTTTTAAACTCAGCCATTATACTAGCAAACACTCACTGTACCTAGTTGTATCCTAAACGTGGCTATTGTACTTTTGTCAATTCACAGTATTGGAACGTTATTTGCAGCACGTCTGCCTGCATTGCACACTCAAACTTTTTTAAACTCAGCCATTATACTAGCAAACACTCACTGTACCTAGTTGTATCCTAAACGTGGCTATTGTACTTTTGTCAATTCACAGTATTGGAACGTTATTTGCAGGACATCTGCCTGCATTGCACACTCAAACTTTTTTAAACTCAGCCATTATACTAGCAAACACTCACTGTACCTAGTTGTATCCTAAACGTGGCTATTGTACTTTTGTCAATTCACACTACTGCAAATCTATGTGCAGCACCTCTGCATGACAACCTCGTGCTCTGTTTTTAATAAGCTATAATGATAGCACAAAATACTGCCATTTTGTGGCATCATAGAACTGGCTGTTGTATTCCATTAGTGCCCCACTGGTGACAAGCTATTTCTAGCACCTCTACATCACACCCTCATGCACATTTTGCTACGCTAATGTTATAGCAAACTCATGGAATTCATTGCTGCATTTCATAATTCGGAGGGATAGAAAGTCAGGCTTCCTTTAGCTTTTCCTTCTGTTCATAGACAGCATCTCCAAGACAAATTTCCCCTCCACGTCTAAGTGTGGAGAGGCAGCTAGTGCGCATGCGTGTGCCGATGTACCCCAGCTGCAGCATAATTACAGTGTTTCGCCTAGTGAGTATGCTCAGCCTGACTGTGCCATTCCTGACGCTAAGTTTTCATTTCGGGATACAGCGCATGCTCCCACACTAAGTGTGAAAAGCCTCTTTGCACAGGTGCTTGCATTCCGTGCCGGGTATAAGTCCTGTTTTGGGCATAGACACCATGCTAAAGCTGATAGTCTTTTTTCAGAGACTGTATTTCATGCTACTGAGCATGCTCAGGCACTTCCTGCATCAGAGACTAGGTCCGGTAATGAACTCTTTGGCCCTGGCCCTGATGTGGGGGTCCCATATAGACCACAGGGCATCAGGTGTCCTCCCAAATGGCTTGCAGAGGCCCACACCTATGACTTGTCACCGCATTATTGATGCTCAGACGATGACTGGTGAGGTGTTTGGGTCATGGCAGCCATGAGGTCATCATTGAAGTTGCGTTTCCAAATAGGACGCTAGTTATGCCACTCATGACGTGTCACTCTACTTTTGTCTCCAGGAGGTGCATTGTGGTTCACCCTGGTTTGGGGCGGACCCAGGTTATAAAAGGGGCTGGAGCCAACAAGGAGGTGCGCAGACTTCTATTATGCTCCGAAAGAGCACACCTCCATGTGTTGAACCCATTGCGGCTTTAGGCCAGAGGTAGGCAGGGATCGGGTGGTGGATGCAGGCCACCACCACAGTTGGTAACGCAGAACGGTTAAGACCAGCTCCTGTCCTAACAGTCCTGCTTGTGCAGCCCAGTGGCATTAACAGGCCTGCTGCTGCTGATGCGCCTGCTGTCCACAGGTGTGGCCCCTACGCACACGGTCAGCGTACTCAATGGCCCCTGTGTTGTTAACAGGGAGTTCCTGGGCTGGGTGGGCATGTGGACCCTGTGACGCTAACAGGGCTCACAGTCTCCAGATCCGAATGGCGTCTAACTCGGTTCAGGCTACTATTAGTTTCATAGCCACACAGCTCTGTATCCTCCACCAAACCTTCAAGTTGCCAACCTCTCCTTTTCCAACTGGGAGCACGGTGGACACTGACTGCTGATGGGGATATATACCTTTCTCTTTCTTTTCTTATTAATTTTCGTTATATAGCGGTCACAGATTATATACCACTTTATCCAAATCTGCCAGTCCCACTGTAACAGATGTTGTTTCTTCAGCAAATGTTACAGTTGCTTAACCACCAAATCCATGGACCAAAACTTTTTTCCCCTTTCCAACACACCTGTTCCCCTTTCCAACAGCATCTGTCCTTTTTCAACTCATTTTGGGATATGACCAAAAGTGCAACTGTGCAGGGACACCGTACTCAACGCCATCTCAGCACAGCAGCCATCCCTCGGTCCCTCCGATGTGGACAAGTAAAAGACCATTTCCTCCTATCCATGACAAAGCGTTGAGATTCACTCTGTGCAGCACTGGTGTTTAGTGGACAAGTAGATCTAAGATTGCGTACCACATTCTGCAGATACTCCTGTATACGTGCGTCTATTTCTATGGCAGGAATTAGTTCGCCAAATTTTGTCTTGTACCGGGGATCTAACAGTGTGGCAACCCAGTATTCAGGATTAGTTCAAATTCATACAATCCGAGGGTCATGTAGGTAGTGCAGCAAGAAGGCGCTCATGTGTCTTGTGCATCCAGGAGGACCAAGTCCTTGGTGTGTTGGTGGCAGAGAGGTGAGAATCGTGCATCCTTCCTCTGCCCTCTCCCCCCAACCTCGCACAACCGAAATGTGAGCAAGCTCTCACTCATCTGCTGAGTCTTCCATGCCCATCGCCAGTTCGTCCTCCATTTCTTCATGGGCTCCTGCACTTTCATCAACACTTTTTGCTGATACTATGCGCCCTTGTTAATCCCTCTCCCTCACCATGACTGCCGCATAGGTGCCGCTGACCATCTGGACCTCGTAGATCTTGTTATCCCTTCCGCATATAACTCCTCCTGTACTTCCTCCCCTTCCTCTTGTCCCAACACCTGACTCCGAATAATAATTACAGTGTGCTCCATCATGTAGATGACCAGAATTGTCACGCTGAGAATGACATTGCCAGTGCTAAACATCTTCGTCGACATTTCAAAACTGTGCAGAAGGGTGCATAGGTCCGTGATCTGAGATCACTCCATCAGGGTGATCTGCCCCACCTCTGCATCTCGTTGGCCCAGGCTATACGTCATGACGTATTGCACCAGGGCTCTGCGGTGCTGCCACAGTCGCTGTAACATGTGGAGAGTTGAATTCCAGCGTGTCGCCACATCGCATTTCAGGCGATGAACCGGCAGGCCGAAAGACTTCTGGAGCGATGCAAGTCGCTCAGCTGCGGCGCTTGAACGGCGGAAGTGAGCACTGCAGACAGTTTCCGTGCCCTGGTCAGAAGGCCATCTAGGCCGGGATAGTGTGTTAAAAATTGCTGGACAACAAGGTTCAACACGTGAGCCATACAAGGCACGTGTGTCACCTTGCCCAGGCGAAGGGCCGCACCCAGGTTTGCAGCATTGTCGCACACGGCCTTACCAGGCTGCAGGTTGAGTGGAGACAACCATTTATTAAACTCGGACCGCAGAGCTGACCACAACTCCTCAGCTGTGTGACTCTTATTCCCAAGACATGTCAAGCTAAAGACCGCCTGATGCCGTTGCGCTCTGCTGCCAGCATAGTAATGAGGGGTGCGTGATTCCTTCTGCGCAGTGAGAACGCTGGTGGCCTGACCAGGCAGGCTTGGGGCGGAGGTGGAGGACCCAGATGAGGTGGAGGATGCAGAAGCAGTGGCGGAACTTGGACAGACAGAGGATTGACACACAAGTCGTGGGGACGGCAAGACTTGTGCAGCAGACCCTTCACCATCTATCACCATAGTTACCCAGTGCCCAGTCAGCGACATGTAACGTCCCTGTCCATGCTTACTGGTCCAAGTATCGGTGCTGAAATTCACCCGTTCACACACAGAGTTTCTCAAGGAAGCGGTGATATTGTGTGCGACATGCTGGTGTAGCGCGGGCACACCTTTCTTAGAGAAGTAGTGGCGACTAGGCATCTGGTACTGGGGCACAGCGACAGATATAAGGTCTCTAAAATCCTGTGTGTCCACTAGGCGGAAAGGCAGCATTTCTGTAGCCAACAGCTTACAGAGGGATAGAGTCAACCTCTTCGCTTTGTCATGGGTCGAAGGAAGTGGCCTTTTATTTGACCACATCTGAGGGACAGAGATCTGGCTGCTGTGTGTAGACGGTGTTGAGTAGGGTGTCCCTGGAAAAATGCAGCTTTGGGAGGAAAGTGCAGGCGGAGACATGATGTTGCCTTCATCCAAAGTTGGTGCTATCGATGTCTGAGAGAGCTGTACACACTCACTTGTTTCCCCTTCCAAACCAACTGACGACCTACCAAGCAAACTGCCTGTTGCGGTTACAGTGGTGGAAGTTGTGGGTGGAAAAACAGGTGTGACAGCTGTCCCCACAGTCCTAGAAGATGACGAGCGCGCGGATGCCCTGGAAGGGGCAGGCGGTGGATGGTTGGCTCCACTAGGCCGCATTGCAGCACGGTGAGCTTCCCACCAGGCCATATGATATTTATTCATGTGACGATTCATGGAAGAAGTTGTCAAACTGCTGAGGTTTTGACCTCTACTAAGATAACCATGGCAAATGTTACAGATCACATAATTTGGCCGATCTTTTTTTATGTCAAAAAAGGACCAGGCTAGGCAAGGCTTAGAGGCCATGCGACCTGTTGATCCACCCCGAATAATGCTCAGAGGCAGAGTGGTGGCTGAGGATGCAGTTGTAGACGTGCTACCAGTGCTCCGACTGTGTCCAGGAAGGCGCCAGGTTACTTCGACGTCGGTTGCATCCTCCTCCACCGCCTCTATTGACCTCCTCGAGTGTCTGACTGTGGGTTGACAGTAGGTGGGATCTAGAACTTCATCATCAATTGTTGTGTTTGCACTCCCCTCCCCCTCAGACCGAGTTTCTTCTTGCCCTGACCGAATATTTAAGTTGTCATCCCAATCGGGTATCTGCGTCTCATCTTCATCAGTATGTTCCTCATTGCCTATAACCACAGTTGTTGGAAAGGCAGCATTTTGGTAGCCAACAGTTTGCATTTTATGAAAGTCAACCTCCAAGCCATGTCATGCCCTTCTAAAAGCATGTATAACACAGCGAGGGGACTCCAACCACAGTCTCCCTCGTTGCCACTCACTGGGCCACACACACCCCACTTGACTGGCATCGGTTGAGCCCCCTTTTGAAAAAGAAAAAGATGCTTTGCATGAAGCACTCTCAAAAATACGCGTGCCTTTCCCGTCCCCTGGCTGACCCCGGGGAAGAAAAGTCCTCTGAGAGCCATGACTTGTTCATCTTGGTTCTTTTAGAAACACAGCGAGGGGACTCCAACCACAGTCTCCCTCGTTGCCACTCACTGGGCCACACACACCCCACTTGACTGGCATCGGTTGAGCCCCCTTTTGAAAAAGAAAAAGATGCTTTGCATGAAGCACTCTCAAAAATACGCGTGCCTTTCCCGTCCCCTGGCTGACCCCGGGGAAGAAAAGTCCTCTGAGAGCCATGACTTGTTCATCTTGGTTCTTTTAGAAACACAGCGAGGGGACTCCAACCACAGTCTCCCTCGTTGCCACTCACTGGGCCACACACACCCCACTTGACTGGCATCGGTTGAGCCCCCTTTTGAAAAAGAAAAAGATGCTTTGCATGAAGCACTCTCAAAAATACGCGTGCCTTTCCCGTCCCCTGGCTGACCCCGGGGAAGAAAAGTCCTCTGAGAGCCATGACTTGTTCATCTTGGTTCTTTTAGAAACACAGCGAGGGGACTCCAACCACAGTCTCCCTCGTTGCCACTCACTGGGCCACACACACCCCACTTGACTGGCATCGGTTGAGCCCCCTTTTGAAAAAGAAAAAGATGCTTTGCATGAAGCACTCTAAAAAATACGTGTGCCTTTCCCGTCCCCTGGCTGACCCCGGGGAAGAAAAGTCCTCTGAGAGCCATGACTTGTTCATCTTGGTTCTTTTAGAAACACAGCGAGGGGACTCCAACCACAGTCTCCCTCGTTGCCACTCACTGGGCCACACACACCCCACTTGACTGGCATCGGTTGAGCCCCCTTTTGAAAAAGAAAAAGATGCTTTGCATGAAGCACTCTCAAAAATACGCGTGCCTTTCCCGTCCCCTGGCTGACCCCGGGGAAGAAAAGTCCTCTGAGAGCCATGACTTGTTCATCTTGGTTCTTTTAGAAACACAGCGAGGGGACTCCAACCACAGTCTCCCTCGTTGCCACTCACTGGGCCACACACACCCCACTTGACTGGCATCGGTTGAGCCCCCTTTTGAAAAAGAAAAAGATGCTTTGCATGAAGCACTCTCAAAAATACGCGTGCCTTTCCCGTCCCCTGGCTGACCCCGGGGAAGAAAAGTCCTCTGAGAGCCATGACTTGTTCATCTTGGTTCTTTTAGAAACACAGCGAGGGGACTCCAACCACAGTCTCCCTCGTTGCCACTCACTGGGCCACACACACCCCACTTGACTGGCATCGGTTGAGCCCCCTTTTGAAAAAGAAAAAGATGCTTTGCATGAAGCACTCTCAAAAATACGCGTGCCTTTCCCGTCCCCTGGCTGACCCCGGGGAAGAAAAGTCCTCTGAGAGCCATGACTTGTTCATCTTGGTTCTTTTAGAAACACAGCGAGGGGACTCCAACCACAGTCTCCCTCGTTGCCACTCACTGGGCCACACACACCCCACTTGACTGGCATCGGTTGAGCCCCCTTTTGAAAAAGAAAAAGATGCTTTGCATGAAGCACTCTCAAAAATACGCGTGCCTTTCCTGTCCCCTGGCTGACCCCGGGGAAGAAAAGTCCTCTGAGAGCCATGACTTGTTCATCTTGGTTCTTTTAGAAACACAGCGAGGGGACTCCAACCACAGTCTCCCTCGTTGCCACTCACTGGGCCACACACACCCCACTTGACTGGCATCGGTTGAGCCCCCTTTTGAAAAAGAAAAAGATGCTTTGCATGAAGCACTCTCAAAAATACGCGTGCCTTTCCCGTCCCCTGGCTGACCCCGGGGAAGAAAAGTCCTCTGAGAGCCATGACTTGTTCATCTTGGTTCTTTTAGAAACACAGCGAGGGGACTCCAACCACAGTCTCCCTCGTTGCCACTCACTGGGCCACACACACCCCACTTGACTGGCATCGGTTGAGCCCCCTTTTGAAAAAGAAAAAGATGCTTTGCATGAAGCACTCTCAAAAATACGCGTGCCTTTCCCGTCCCCTGGCTGACCCCGGGGAAGAAAAGTCTTCTGAGAGCCATGACTTGTTCATCTTGGTTCTTTTAGAAACACAGCGAGGGGACTCCAACCACAGTCTCCCTCGTTGCCACTCACTGGGCCACACACACCCCACTTGACTGGCATCGGTTGAGCCCCCTTTTGAAAAAGAAAAAGATGCTTTGCATGAAGCACTCTCAAAAATACGCGTGCCTTTCCCGTCCCCTGGCTGACCCCGGGGAAGAAAAGTCCTCTGAGAGCCATGACTTGTTCATCTTGGTTCTTTTAGAAACACAGCGAGGGGACTCCAACCACAGTCTCCCTCGTTGCCACTCACTGGGCCACACACACCCCACTTGACTGGCATCGGTTGAGCCCCCTTTTGAAAAAGAAAAAGATGCTTTGCATGAAGCACTCTCAAAAATACGCGTGCCTTTCCCGTCCCCTGGCTGACCCCGGGGAAGAAAAGTCCTCTGAGAGCCATGACTTGTTCATCTTGGTTCTTTTAGAAACACAGCGAGGGGACTCCAACCACAGTCTCCCTCGTTGCCACTCACTGGGCCACACACACCCCACTTGACTGGCATCGGTTGAGCCCCCTTTTGAAAAAGAAAAAGATGCTTTGCATGAAGCACTCTCAAAAATACGCGTGCCTTTCCCGTCCCCTGGCTGACCCCGGGGAAGAAAAGTCCTCTGAGAGCCATGACTTGTTCATCTTGGTTCTTTTAGAAACACAGCGAGGGGACTCCAACCACAGTCTCCCTCGTTGCCACTCACTGGGCCACACACACCCCACTTGACTGGCATCGGTTGAGCCCCCTTTTGAAAAAGAAAAAGATGCTTTGCATGAAGCACTCTCAAAAATACGCGTGCCTTTCCCGTCCCCTGGCTGACCCCGGGGAAGAAAAGTCCTCTGAGAGCCATGACTTGTTCATCTTGGTTCTTTTAGAAACACAGCGAGGGGACTCCAACCACAGTCTCCCTCGTTGCCACTCACTGGGCCACACACACCCCACTTGACTGGCATCGGTTGAGCCCCCTTTTGAAAAAGAAAAAGATGCTTTGCATGAAGCACTCTCAAAAATACGCGTGCCTTTCCCGTCCCCTGGCTGACCCCGGGGAAGAAAAGTCCTCTGAGAGCCATGACTTGTTCATCTTGGTTCTTTTAGAAACACAGCGAGGGGACTCCAACCACAGTCTCCCTCGTTGCCACTCACTGGGCCACACACACCCCACTTGACTGGCATCGGTTGAGCCCCCTTTTGAAAAAGAAAAAGATGCTTTGCATGAAGCACTCTCAAAAATACGCGTGCCTTTCCCGTCCCCTGGCTGACCCCGGGGAAGAAAAGTCCTCTGAGAGCCATGACTTGTTCATCTTGGTTCTTTTAGAAACACAGCGAGGGGACTCCAACCACAGTCTCCCTCGTTGCCACTCACTGGGCCACACACACCCCACTTGACTGGCATCGGTTGAGCCCCCTTTTGAAAAAGAAAAAGATGCTTTGCATGAAGCACTCTCAAAAATACGCGTGCCTTTCCCGTCCCCTGGCTGACCCCGGGGAAGAAAAGTCCTCTGAGAGCCATGACTTGTTCATCTTGGTTCTTTTAGAAACACAGCGAGGGGACTCCAACCACAGTCTCCCTCGTTGCCACTCACTGGGCCACACACACCCCACTTGACTGGCATCGGTTGAGCCCCCTTTTGAAAAAGAAAAAGATGCTTTGCATGAAGCACTCTCAAAAATACGCGTGCCTTTCCCGTCCCCTGGCTGACCCCGGGGAAGAAAAGTCCTCTGAGAGCCATGACTTGTTCATCTTGGTTCTTTTAGAAACACAGCGAGGGGACTCCAACCACAGTCTCCCTCGTTGCCACTCACTGGGCCACACACACCCCACTTGACTGGCATCGGTTGAGCCCCCTTTTGAAAAAGAAAAAGATGCTTTGCATGAAGCACTCTCAAAAATACGCGTGCCTTTCCCGTCCCCTGGCTGACCCCGGGGAAGAAAAGTCCTCTGAGAGCCATGACTTGTTCATCTTGGTTCTTTTAGAAACACAGCGAGGGGACTCCAACCACAGTCTCCCTCGTTGCCACTCACTGGGCCACACACACCCCACTTGACTGGCATCGGTTGAGCCCCCTTTTGAAAAAGAAAAAGATGCTTTGCATGAAGCACTCTCAAAAATACGCGTGCCTTTCCCGTCCCCTGGCTGACCCCGGGGAAGAAAAGTCCTCTGAGAGCCATGACTTGTTCATCTTGGTTCTTTTAGAAACACAGCGAGGGGACTCCAACCACAGTCTCCCTCGTTGCCACTCACTGGGCCACACACACCCCACTTGACTGGCATCAGTTGAGCCCCCTTTTGAAAAAGAAAAAGATGCTTTGCATGAAGCACTCTCAAAAATACGCGTGCCTTTCCCGTCCCCTGGCTGACCCCGGGGAAGAAAAGTCCTCTGAGAGCCATGACTTGTTCATCTTGGTTCTTTTAGAAACACAGCGAGGGGACTCCAACCACAGTCTCCCTCGTTGCCACTCACTGGGCCACACACACCCCACTTGACTGGCATCGGTTGAGCCCCCTTTTGAAAAAGAAAAAGATGCTTTGCATGAAGCACTCTCAAAAATACGCGTGCCTTTCCCGTCCCCTGGCTGACCCCGGGGAAGAAAAGTCCTCTGAGAGCCATGACTTGTTCATCTTGGTTCTTTTAGAAACACAGCGAGGGGACTCCAACCACAGTCTCCCTCGTTGCCACTCACTGGGCCACACACACCCCACTTGACTGGCATCGGTTGAGCCCCCTTTTGAAAAAGAAAAAGATGCTTTGCATGAAGCACTCTCAAAAATACGCGTGCCTTTCCCGTCCCCTGGCTGACCCCGGGGAAGAAAAGTCCTCTGAGAGCCATGACTTGTTCATCTTGGTTCTTTTAGAAACACAGCGAGGGGACTCCAACCACAGTCTCCCTCGTTGCCACTCACTGGGCCACACACACCCCACTTGACTGGCATCGGTTGAGCCCCCTTTTGAAAAAGAAAAAGATGCTTTGCATGAAGCACTCTCAAAAATACGCGTGCCTTTCCCGTCCCCTGGCTGACCCCGGGGAAGAAAAGTCCTCTGAGAGCCATGACTTGTTCATCTTGGTTCTTTTAGAAACACAGCGAGGGGACTCCAACCACAGTCTCCCTCGTTGCCACTCACTGGGCCACACACACCCCACTTGACTGGCATCGGTTGAGCCCCCTTTTGAAAAAGAAAAAGATGCTTTGCATGAAGCACTCTCAAAAATACGCGTGCCTTTCCCGTCCCCTGGCTGACCCCGGGGAAGAAAAGTCCTCTGAGAGCCATGACTTGTTCATCTTGGTTCTTTTAGAAACACAGCGAGGGGACTCCAACCACAGTCTCCCTCGTTGCCACTCACTGGACCACACACACCCCACTTGACTGGCATCGGTTGAGCCCCCTTTTGAAAAAGAAAAAGATGCTTTGCATGAAGCACTCTCAAAAATACGCGTGCCTTTCCCGTCCCCTGGCTGACCCCGGGGAAGAAAAGTCCTCTGAGAGCCATGACTTGTTCATCTTGGTTCTTTTAGAAACACAGCGAGGGGACTCCAACCACAGTCTCCCTCGTTGCCACTCACTGGGCCACACACACCCCACTTGACTGGCATCGGTTGAGCCCCCTTTTGAAAAAGAAAAAGATGCTTTGCATGAAGCACTCTCAAAAATACGCGTGCCTTTCCCGTCCCCTGGCTGACCCCGGGGAAGAAAAGTCCTCTGAGAGCCATGACTTGTTCATCTTGGTTCTTTTAGAAACACAGCGAGGGGACTCCAACCACAGTCTCCCTCGTTGCCACTCACTGGGCCACACACACCCCACTTGACTGGCATCGGTTGAGCCCCCTTTTGAAAAAGAAAAAGATGCTTTGCATGAAGCACTCTCAAAAATACGCGTGCCTTTCCCGTCCCCTGGCTGACCCCGGGGAAGAAAAGTCCTCTGAGAGCCATGACTTGTTCATCTTGGTTCTTTTAGAAACACAGCGAGGGGACTCCAACCACAGTCTCCCTCGTTGCCACTCACTGGGCCACACACACCCCACTTGACTGGCATCGGTTGAGCCCCCTTTTGAAAAAGAAAAAGATGCTTTGTGTGAAGCCCCGCCGGTGCTGTGTCGGTGCATTACCTTCAGGGACTCCACGTAGCTGGATCTGGTCACAGGTAGGGAATCTTCTGTTTTTGATCGTGACGCCACTCTCAGTATTGCGGCCAGTAGGGACCGCCACTGCAGGTTGAGGGTCGCCTGGGGCTGATGGTGTGTGCAGTTAGATGTAGGAGCCTCCTGAGAGTGAGGCAAGCCCCAGGGCCCTGTGTAGGTTTGTAGTACCACAAGTCGCAGAATGACCACACAGGCAGGATGTCTTTCAGGGTTTTTACTCACTTCAGGTGGCAGGGTGAGTAACCCGGGCGTAGCTGAGATGAACCAGGTAGGAACCAGGTATCCTTCAGGCTGACTTTATGAGGGTGACTACTGACTCGCCTTCCTTAGCCCTTGGTGGTTTGGGGTGACCCCGACTTTGAGTCCCTATGGGGGTCACCCAGGGAAGATGCTGCAGCCTCTCTCCCCTTGTTGTTTGCCGTGTGCTTGTTCCCCGGACCAGGCCACTCCAGCCTCTTGCCTCCTATGACCTATGGGCCCTCACTGCGGTTACGTGGCTGCGGCTTTTGTAGTGTTGTGGTGTGGGCTTTAAGAGCCCCACACCGGCAGGTTTAGCAGGGAAAGGTGAATCTATCCTCGCTTCGGGATCTGCCGCCCGGTTGGGCCTGGTGCTCTCTAGCAGTCTCCTTACTTCCCACTCCGTTGCACTCTCTAGCTGAAGCTGGCTTTCAGGCAGCACTCCTAGTTGACCGTTCTCCCCCGTCTGTAGCCACTGCGCGGGCGCTGTTAGACAGCAACAGCCCCACAGGTCTGCTCCTCACTGAGCCCTATGGAGTTCTCTCTAACTGACTCACTGCTCCTCCTCTCCTGTTCTTGCCTACGCCACCTAGCAACCAGATTCTCTTACCACACCCCTTGAGAGGAGATGGAGGCTCTACCCCCTCCACTATTCCAGTGAAGGTGAAGGCTTGCCCCCTCCTGGGATCCCCAGGGGTCCTCTCATGGGTACATGTGTGAGACCTGATCACTATGCGCCTGTGTTCCACACCCCAGTCAGCCTTCTGGATTACCTGTGTTGTACTGTCCCCAGCATGGGTGCAGTACTCAGTGGTGCCTGACCAGGTCAGGGGCGCCACACTTTGCATGAAGCACTCTCAAAAATACGCGTGCCTTTCCCGTCCCCTGGCTGACCCCGGGGAAGAAAAGTCCTCTGAGAGCCATGACTTGTTCATCTTGGTTCTTTTAGAAACACAGCGAGGGGACTCCAACCACAGTCTCCCTCGTTGCCACTCACTGGGCCACACACACCCCACTTGACTGGCATCGGTTGAGCCCCCTTTTGAAAAAGAAAAAGATGCTTTGCATGAAGCACTCTCAAAAATACGCGTGCCTTTCCCGTCCCCTGGCTGACCCCGGGGAAGAAAAGTCCTCTGAGAGCCATGACTTGTTCATCTTGGTTCTTTTAGAAACACAGCGAGGGGACTCCAACCACAGTCTCCCTCGTTGCCACTCACTGGGCCACACACACCCCACTTGACTGGCATCGGTTGAGCCCCCTTTTGAAAAAGAAAAAGATGCTTTGCATGAAGCACTCTCAAAAATACGCGTGCCTTTCCCGTCCCCTGGCTGACCCCGGGGAAGAAAAGTCCTCTGAGAGCCATGTCCACATTGTCAGTGGACAGACACGTGTGCTTATCTGCCAGCAGACCCACAGCAGCACTAAAGACAGGTTCCGAGAGAACGCTGGCTGCAGGACACGACAAGATCCCCAAGACGTACGTGGCGAGCTCAGGCAATTTATCAAGATTGGAAGCCAAGAATGAGCAGGGCTCAAGTTGCACAATAATGGCATGTTTCCTTGCATATACTCATATATCTGTGTGTCCTCCTCTTTTTCCTTGTCCAGCTCTTTTGTTTTCGCATGAGTATATGTCCTTGTCACTTTCCCATGTGTTGTGAGTTGTTTGTGACCTTTTGGACACCTTTGAGGGTGTTTTCTAGGTGTTTTTCTGTGTTTGTGATTGCCTGCCATTGTTTCCTATGCAGTTCGAGTTCGGTTCGTCGAACGTTCGACGAACCGAACTCGAACGGGAGGTCCGTTCGGCGAACCAACCTCGAGCCCAACCGCGACCGGTTCGCTCATCTCTAATGTTAACCCCTCCGTGGGCAGGGAAAGGTGTCCCAGGGCTCGGTGCTGGCAGGCTGGGGACCCATTGGGAGAAAAGGGGCACAGCGTACTCACACAGTCCAGAGATACTGACACTGACACCAGGTAAACCAAAGTCTTGAACGCCCTGCAGCCTTAGTCTGAACACGTTGGGTCCGTGCTCTTTTGGCGTTGCTGGTTGGTCTGAAGCCTTGTCCCTTGGCACTGTGTTTACACTTGGTGGATCCCTTTCGCCTAAAACTACTCGGGTCCCGCTCACCTGCGTGGCTAGCAGAGTGAGCTTGCTCTCAGGGTTCACGCTTGGGATTTTCTGGACGGTTTTGGAAAGTCCTATCCCTCCGTTGTGCTAGTACCCCGATTTTGGAGCATGTGGAGAGCGGTTCATGAAGATTCCGTTCCCGTCGGGTGAATTACTGGGCTGCATGAAGCTACTTCCCAGCCTAGGGTCTGCATACCCCGTCGTGCCCTGGCCCCTGCCCGGTTGTAGCACAAGGCCACTGGTCTGCCCTCTGTGGCAGTACCGTGCCCCCTGTCACTACCCCCTGCAACCGGGGTTCCAGCTCCTTCCAGGCCAGACCAATGTCTGGCACCTGGGACGATTACAGGAGCCCACCTCCGCAGTGTGACCTTTCCTGTCACTGCTCACTGGCACTTCCCGAATACAACTCTCCTACTCCTGACACTTCTGGCCTTCCTTCTATCATTCCTCCATCTGGGGGGCCCTATTCCCCTCAGGCTGCCCAATGGGTGTTTGGTGGGTGTGGTGCAGAGTGTTCCTCAGGATTTGTGTATACCTGTGCTTAGCAACACCAAAGGGACAGGACCTGTAACCAAGGAGGAGCGTGTACCATGCAGAAGGGCAGATTGCACGGCACCCTTGTGATGACCTGATAGGCCAGGGAGTCACATTCCCCCTTGGTTAAGCGTAGCTCGTCCGCGAGATACAGGATGCCAAGTATTAATTGAACTGGTAAAAAGAAAGGTTAACATTAATAACATTTATTCAACAGGTTCATCCCACATTAGAGAGGTACTTATACTTTAACGTTACCTAACTTAGCGCTCATCTGTCAGCAGGGGGACGCCACCGGTTGTGATGGTAGAGGGGACCCAGCCAACGACGTTGTGGTCCCTTCCTGTGACAGTCCAGTCCCAACGTCCCGGATCATAATAACCCCCACCCAAATAACCTGTTTCCCTTGGAAACCTAAATGGGTCCTTGGTCAGGATAAGGTCCCGGGGTGTGGCAGGTGACTATTTGGCACAGGAGGTACAATTATGTACAAGACACAAGTTTGTGTTGGTCACGCCAGTCCTGTGACCGTGGTCCATTTTTACTTAACTATTTAAAACTACGAAGTCCTTGAAAAAGTCGACCATGTCCATGTACCGGTTGTACACTCGCAGCAAATCTAGAGGAATATCAGGCTACTTTCCTGTTTCATTTAAAGCATTCATTTTCTAGCAGTTTCTATATGAAAAATAACAAACTGTGAAAAACAACAAACGAAAGCACCAATACCTAACAATTCTATGCCATCGTTAACTTTTCAGTATTAACATTTTTATCGCTGCATTACTGCAATGGGCAATCTCGATCGGTGCCAGAGGCCCCTCCAAGGCACAGTGCAACCTCTGGCCACCATGCCATGGAACCCAGACCCAGGTGACACTCCCACTCACTCTTGAGTCTTGAGTGGCAACTCTTCTCCGGCGCCGCTCTCTGGCGATCACTCCCGTACGGAGCCGTAATAGCCATCGCCCGTGCACTTCTCCAGCACGGGGATCGATGCTAGGCTGTATTTCAGCCTCTAACACTGATGGCAAGTAAATGTCTGCAGCCCTGACAGCTGTCGGGATGCCGCGTTGTAGTGGATCCGGTGGACTGGAAGGTCCAACTCCAACTACTGTAGGTAGAAAGACCGACTGCTCCCCAGCCGGTGTTGCAGGGTCCGGGTGCTCTGCCTCTGAGGACGGGCCCGGTGATGCGGACGGGTCTGATCTGGACGGGCTCCGGGGAACCGCTGATGTGACTGGGATGACAGGAGACATCGGGGTTGCTGCTGGAGCTTCATATGAAAATGCGGCAGGTTCCGCTGCCAGGATGGGTGATGGCAGCTCAGCGTCCGCCAAGGACGGGGTAGGTGATGGAAGAGTGGTTGCCGCAAGCAGGGGCGGACCATGTCCCTCAGCCGCCATGGCCAGATTAGGGTAATCAACAGGGACTGGGTAACCGCTTACCCTCTCTTCATGTGGGAGTTCGATCTCACGGGCTTGTACTGCCACCGCCAGACTCCTCATCTCTTCCCTCCAGTGATTCAGTATGAACAGGAATTGCGTCCGCATTCTCCTGCACAGCTGCTCGGTCTCTTCTTCAATCCAAGTCGCGATCCCGGGAACAGCACGTTCCGGTGACCAGCTCAGGTCCACCATCTTGCCTCTGCGTTGTCCAGGAACAGTATGGCAGGGTCTTGGTGTCCCTGCTTCTCTTCCGCTTTTTCTACATTCAGGCACGCCCTTTCGGTTTTCTCCCAGCACATTTTTGCGCACTGTGGCCCTCTGGGTACTTCCGGTTCCTGTTTCTTGCTGAGGACGAAAGGTGGGGCTACTGCTTTGCGTGCTTATCGAGGAGTATGTTGTTTTTGGAGCGAAACAGCGGAAAAATGGTGGACGTCGAGGGAAAAAGAATTTGGACTCCTGAACTTCACTTTTCAAGGCGCACATCACACAGGTTAGTGAGTCCTGCTCGCATCCTGTTCATGATGCCAAGTTTTTCGAGGATGTGCAACTCCGGCGACAGCGGACGGGCTGCTTGGATCTGGATCTGCAGTGGCTCAAGTGGTCTCCGGACCCAAGACAAGGTCGCGCGGCCTCTCGCAAATAAAAGGGTGGTGGAAAGGGTGGATTGGATAATGTTTGTGATGCCACCCACGGTTCGTGGTAACAATTGGGATACCACCGCTGCGGCATTTAGGGGAGATGGGAGCACCCGGGAACGATGGAATGGCAGCTATTGATGTTAACCCTTCCGTGGGCAGGGGAAGGTGTCCAGGGGCTCGATGCTGGCAGGCTGGGGACCCGTTGGGCGAAAAGGGGCACAGCAAACTCACACAGTCCAGCGATGCTGACACTGACACCAGGTAAACCAAAGTCTTGAATGCCCTGCAGTCTTAGTCCGAATACGTTGGGTCTGTGCCCTATTGGCATTGCTGGTTGGTCTGAAGCCTTGTCCCTTGGCACCGTGTTTACACTTGGTGGATCCCTTTCGCCTAAAATTACTTGGGTCCCGCTCACCTGCATGGCTCGCAGAGTGAGCTTGCTCTCAGGGTTCATGCTTGGGATTTTCTGGACGGTTTTGGAAAGTCCTATCCCTCCGTTGCGCTAGTACCCCAATTTTGGAGCATGTGGAGAGCGGTTCATGAAGATTCCGTTCCCGTCGGGTGAATTACTGGGCTGCATGAAGCTACTTCCCAGCCTAGGGTCTGCATACCCCGTCGTGCCCTGGCCCCTGCCCGGTTGTAGCACAAGGCCACTGGTCTGCCCTCCGTGGCAGTACCGTGCCCCCTGTCACTACCCCCTGCAATCGGGGTTCCAGCTCCTTCCAGGCCAGACCAATGTCTGGCACCTGGGACGATTACAGGAGCCCACCTCCGCAGTGTGACCTTTCCTGTCACTGCTCACTGGCACTTCCCGAATACAACTCTCCTACTCCTGACACTTCTGGCCCTCCTTCTATCATTCCTCCATCTGGGGGGCCCTATTCCCCTCAGGCTGCCCAATGGGTGTTTGGTGGGTGTGGTGCAGAGTGTTCCTCAGGATTTGTGTATACCTGTGCTTAGCAACACCAAAGGGACAGGACCTGTAACCAAGGAGGAGCGTGTACCATGCAGAAGGGCAGATTGCACGGCACCCTTGTGATGACCTGATAGGCCAGGGAGTCACATTCCCCCTTGGTTAAGCGTAGCTCATCCGCGAGATACAGGATGCCAAGTATTTATTGAACTGGTAAAAAGAAAGGTTAACATTAATAACATTTATTCAACAGGTTCATCCCACATTAGAGAGGTACTTATACTTTAACGTTACCTAACTTAGCGCTCATCTGTCAGCAGGGGGACGCCACCGGTTGTGATGGTAGAGGGGACCCAGCCAACGACGTTGTGGTCACTTCCTGTGACAGTCCAGTGTCAACGTCCCGGATCATAATAACCCCCACCCAAATAACCTGTTTCCCTTGGAAACCTAAATGGGTCCTTGGTCAGGATAAGGTCCCGGGGTGTGGCAGATGACTATTTGGCACAGGAGGTACAATTATGTACAAGACACAAGTTTGTGTTGGTCACGCCAGTCCTGTGACCGTGGTCCATTTTTACTTAACTATTTAAAACTACGAAGTCCTTGAAAAAGTCGACCATGTCCATGTACCGGTTGTACACTCGCAGCAAATCTAGAGGAATATCAGGCTACTTTCCTGTTTCATTTAAAGCATTCATTTTCTAGCAGTTTCTATATGAAAAATAACAAACTGTGAAAAACAACAAACGAAAGCACCAATACCTAACAATTCTATGCCATCGTTAACTTTTCAGTATTAACATTTTTATCGCTGCATTACTGAAATGGGCAATCTCGATCGGTGCCAGAGGCCCCTCCAAGGCACAGTGCAACCTCTGGCCACCATGCCATGGAACCCAGACCCAGGTGACACTCCCACTCACTCTTGAGTCTTGAGTGGCAACTCTTCTCCGGTGCCGCTCTCTGGCGATCACTCCCGTACGGAGCCGTAATAGCCATCGCCCGTGCACTTCTCCAGCACGGGGATCGATGCTAGGCTGTATTTCAGCCTCTAACACTGATGGCAAGTAAATGTCTGCAGCCCTGACAGCTGTCGGGATGCCGCGTTGTAGTGGATCCGGTGGACTGGAAGGTCCAACTCCCACTACTGTAGGTAGAAAGACCGACTGCTCCCCAGCCGGTGTTGCAGGGTCCGGGTGCTCTGCCTCTGAGGACGGGCCCGGTGATGCGGGCGGGTCTGATCTGGACGGGCTCCGGGGAACCGCTGATGTGACTGGGATGACAGGAGACATCGGGGTTGCTGCTGGAGCTTCATATGAAAATGCGGCAGGTTCCGCTGCCAGGATCGGTGATGGCAGCTCAGCATCCGCCAAGGACGGGGTAGGTGATGGAAGAGTGGTTGCCGCAAGCAGGGGCGGACCATGTCCCTCAGCCGCCATGGCCGGATTAGGGTAATCAACAGGGACTGGGTAACCGCTTACCCTCTCTTCATGTGGGAGTTCGATCTCACGGGCTTGTACTGCCACCGCCAGACTCCTCATCTCTTCCCTCCAGTGATTCAGTATGAACAGGAATTGCGTCCGCATTCTCCTGCACAGCTGCTCGGTCTCTTCTTCAATCCAAGTCGCGATCCCGGGAACAGCACGTTCCAGTGACCAGCTCAGCTCCACCATCTTGCCTCTGCGTTGTCCAGGAACAGTATGGCAGGGTCTTGGTGTCCCTGCTTCTGTTCCGCTTTTTCTACATTCAGGCACGCCCCCTCGGTTTTCTCCCAGCACATTTTTGCGCACTGTGGCCCTCTGGGTACTTCCGGTTCCTGTTTCTTGCTGAGGACGAAAGGTGGGGCTACTGCTTTGCGTGCTTATCGAGGAATATGTTGTTTTTGGAGCGAAACAGCGGAAAAATGGTGGACGTCGAGGGAAAAAGAATTTGGACTCCTGAACTTCACTTTTCAAGGCGCACATCACACAGGTTAGTGAGTCCTGCTCGCATCCTGTTCATGATGCCAAGTTTTTCGAGGATGTGCAACCCCGGCGACAGCGGACGGGCTGCTTGGATCTGGATCTGCAGTGGCTCAAGTGGTCTCCGGACCCAAGACAAGGTCGCGCGGCCTCTCGCAAATAAAAGGGTGGTGGAAAGGGTGGATTGGATAATGTTTGTGATGCCACCCACGGTTCGTGGTAACAATTGGGATACCACCGCTGTGGCATTTAGGGGAGATGGGAGCACCCGGGAACGATGGAATGGCAGCTATTGATGTTAACCCTTCCGTGGGCAGGGGAAGGTGTCCAGGGGCTCGATGCTGGCAGGCTGGGGACCCGTTGGGCGAAAAGGGGCACAGCAAACTCACACAGTCCAGCGATGCTGACATTGACACCAGGTAAACCAAAGTCTTGAATGCCCTGCAGCCTTAGTCCGAATACGTTGGGTCTGTGCCCTATTGGCATTGCTGGTTGGTCTGAAGCCTTGTCCCTTGGCACCGTGTTTACACTTGGTGGATCCCTTTCGCCTAAAATTACTTGGGTCCCGCTCACCTGCATGGCTCGCAGAGTGAGCTTGCTCTCAGGGTTCATGCTTGGGATTTTCTGGACGGTTTTGGAAAGTCCTTTCCCTCCGTTGCACTAGTACCCCAATTTTTGAGTGGGTGGAGAGCGGTTCATGAAGATTCCGTTCCCGTCGGGTGAATTACTGGGCTGCATGAAGCTACTTCGCAGCCTAGGGTCCGCGTACCCCATTGTGCCCTCACCCCTGCCCGGTTGTAGCACAAGGCTGCTGGTCTGCCCTCCATGGCAGTATCATGCCCCCTTTCACTACCCCCTGTGACCGGGGTTCCAGCTACTTCCAGGCCAGACCAAGGTCTGGCACCTGGGACTGTTACAGGAGCCCAGCTCCGCAGCGTGACCTTTCCTGTCACTGGTCACTGGCAGTTCCCGACTACAACTCTCCTACTCCTGACACTTCTGGCCCTCCTTCTACCATCCCTCCATCTGGGCAGCCCTTTTCCCCTCAGGCTGCCTAATGGGTGTTTGGTGGGTGTGGTGCACAGTGTTCCTCAGGATTTGTGTATACCTGTTCTTAGCAACACCAAAGGGACAGGACCCGTAACCAAGGAGGAACGTGTACCATGCAGAAGGGCAGATTGCATGGCACCCATGTGACGACCTGATAGGCCAGGGCGTCACACATGATCATTTTAATTTTTGTTGAAGGAGACCTTTCACTAGTTCTTTTCTATATAAAGTAGGGCCTTTACCTGTAAGCCCTTTGCTACAGCATACTAGGATGCTGTATACTGTATGTGTCACCAATCTACTCTGCAAAACAAAGAAAAAAAACAGCTTTCATTATACTCACCTACGGGGCACTCCGGCCTGAGGGACATCTCTGGTCCTGTGCCTCCTCTCTTTTTGCAATCACAGTCCTTAGTTCCTGCTTTGTGTGGATGATGCATCATTCACAGTCTCCCCATTGTGCTCCTTGCTCAGGTGCACTTCTCTCTGCCCTGCCGAGTGTGAATCAAAGGACTGTAATGCACATGCATGAGCAAAGGCGCAAAGGCCAAAGAGTGCTGGCACTTCCAAGCCCTGCCATGCGCCCAAACAGTTGATTTCCACCTCATATGAGGTATCTGTCTACTCAGGAGAAAGTGCCGGTGCATGCGCGCTATAATGCTTTGCTCTGATCCTTTATAGTCTAATGATTCACTGTTGAAGCACCTACTATAATCCTTGGGGAAATTTCACTTAATCATGTTTTTTTTACAAAGTGAGTTACTCCGAAAAAAGTAGGGAGATATCTCCAATTTTGATCCTACCCTGATCAAAATTACCCATGCAAGCCTATCTGTCTGTGAATATCACAGACAGCACACATATGCCATTCATATGTCATCTATGAGCTGCGCATTTTTAACATTGCAATGTGGAAGAAATGCTTTCATAATTGTTTACTTTTTTTTGCCTATGAGAAAATCACTGGTGAAATCTTGATGGTAATATTTAATGCACTGACCAAATACTGCTAAAAATCAGATCCTGAAAACCGTGAGAAAAAACCCTTAAAATTTTAAATTTTATTATTAAAGATTAAAAAACGTATCCCAACAGACAATACACACACATGTATATATACACAGATCAGTGCCGCAGTGCAGAATGGGAGTGGTCAACCACCCTATCACTCCTCCCTACCTATCCTGCGGAGGTCGGCACCCTAAATTGCGCAATGGCGCCCCCGCTCACCGTCGGCTCGCCCTCCTCTCCCTGCACTACAAATAAAAGTGCAACTAATCTGGGAGTATGGGAGTGCTCAGGATGGATATTGCTGCACTGCCAAGAAATTTTCAAAAGGTGCAAATAATTAAAATGTCAGGGATAACCCTATTGACATATGGCACACATGTGGGTGTGACTCTACAGGATAACTGTCAAAATCTGGCTATATATTATAAGATGTTCAGAGTTAAATACAAAACACCTCAAAAGGCAATCCTTCATAAGACATAGTGTAGCTGTATTGGTGTAACACTCAAAGAGCCCTCTGCACAAATACCCATTGTCCTGCACACTCAATCATGGCATATCCATGGACTCATGTTTACAGTGCTAAATAAATGACCACAAGAAAACACTGTGGGCAGGAAGAATACAGTATGCCAGCGACTACACAGTTGGCTCCACAGTCAGCACACATATCTATAGTCTTTAGGCATAGCCAGATGACAGTCTCGTGGACCAAGGTTCCACTTCAAATGTTTCACTGTAGAGAATGTAACGATAATGTACTCAAGTACTTAGCTTATAATGCAGATATGGACTAATCGCCAGATCACCAGCAGTCCTTCAGTGAAATCACCGGAAGTCTCGATGCAGCCCCAGTATTGGAAACCGCTTGCTCGACGCATTTCCCCCCGGCATACAGTCCCGCCAGGGTTCTTCAGGAGCTCCCACAATCGGGCACAGAAAACCGGCCACAATCTGCCGCTCTGCCTCGGTCCTAATCCCCGCCCGGGCGGAGCGGCAGATTGTGGCCGGTTTTCTGTGCCCGATTGTGGGAGCTCCTGAAGAACCCTGGCGGGACTGTATGCCGGGGGGAAACGCATCGAGCAAGCGGTTTCCAATACTGGGCCTGCATCGAGACTTCCGGTGATTTCACTGAAGGACTGCTGGTGATCTGGCGATTAGTCCATATCTGCATTATAAGCTAAGTACTTGAGTACATTATCGTTACATTCTCTACAGTGAAACATTTGAAGTGGAACCTTGGTCCACGAGACTGTCATCTGGCTATGCCTAAAGACTATAGATATGTGTGCTGACTGTGGAGCCAACTGTGTAGTCGCTGGCATACTGTATTCTGCCTGCCCACAGTGTTTTCTTGTGGTCATTTATTTAGCACTGTAAACATGAGTCCATGGATATGCCATGATTGAGTGTGCAGGACAATGGGTATTTGTGCAGAGGGCTCTTTGAGTGTTACACCAATACAGCTACACTATGTCTTATGAAGGATTGCCTTTTGAGGTGTTTTGTATTTAACTCTGAACATCTTATAATATATAGCCAGATTTTGACAGTTATCCTGTAGAGTCACACCCACATGTGTGCCATATGTCAATAGGGTTATCCCTGACATTTTAATTATTTGCACCTTTTGAAAATTTCTTGGCAGTGCAGCAATATCCATCCTGAGCACTCCCATACTCCCAGATTAGTTGCACTTTTATTTGTAGTGCAGGGAGAGGAGGGCGAGCCGACGGTGAGCGGGGGCGCCATTGCGCAATTTAGGGTGCCGACCTCCGCAGGATAGGTAGGGAGGAGTGATAGGGTGGTTGACCACTCCCATTCTGCACTGCGGCACTGATCTGTGTATATATACATGTGTGTGTATTGTCTGTTGGGATACGTTTTTTAATCTTTAATAATAAAATTTAAAATTTTAAGGGTTTTTTCTCACGGTTTTCAATATATGATCCCTTAATAATCATCTACAACGTTTTTTTCTAAAAATCAGATCCAAAATACTAATGAAAAAAAGAATATTTTTGCTTATGAGAAAAATAACTTCAATCTGAATGAGACATAAAGGCCCCGGATTCTGTGACGCACATCCGACATCGTTAGCGACGTCATTGCGTGTGACACCAACGAACGGCCGTTAGCGATCAGAAATACTCACCTCATCATTGATTGTTGACACGTTGTTCATTTTCAAATACTTGTTGCTTGTTGAGGATGCAGGTTGTTCGTCATTCCCGAGGCAGCACACATGGCTACGTGTGACACCCCGGGAACGACAAACTACAGCTTACATGCGGCCGCCGGCAATGAGGAAGTAAGGAGGTGGGCGGCATGTTATGGCTGCTCATCTCGTCCCTCCGCTTCTATTGGGCGGCCGATAAGTGACGCCGCTGTGACGCCACACGATCCGCCTCCTTTTTAAGGAGGCGGTTCGCCGGCAACAGCGATGTCGCTAGGCAGGTAAATGCGTGTGATGGCTTCTCACAATATTGTGCCGCACGGGCAGTGATTTGCCCGTGACACACAACCAACGGGGGTGGGTTCTTTCACCAGCGATATCGCTCCATGTAAAACCCCCTTTAGAATGGTATGGTATTGTTTAGTTATTTCTGCTTTTTATGTTACAAATATCCTATAGGTTTCAGGACATAAAATGCACAGACAGTGCAGTATCTACAAGTTTGAGAAATTAGAAAGTAGATTAGAAAAGATGGTGTTAAAGTAGTTCAAAGTAAAAAAAATGACTATCGACAGTGAATTTATTAACATTCAATGAATGCATAATCCATCCACACGATGAGGATTCTGACAGCAATTCACCGAATCACTCCCAATTAATTTAATGAGAGGACAGGAGCTCGATGTGCAGGAAAGCGCTGCACTGTATTTAAAGTGAGTAAATGCCAGCACATTTTACTAAAACTCTTAAGCCACTTACTCTGTTGAATTTCTCTATCACATTGTTCTATTATCCATTGATATGGATTTCCTACAACATTTACTTATATTCATGCATTTCCATTGTAAATTACATGTCCGCTTTTCAATATATTCAAAAAGGACTTAAGAATGCTAATATTCAAGCACAAGAGCTTAGTTGTTAGCAATGTTTTGTGGTAGCTCAGGAATCTGGGATGAAATATGATCATGGACAACATCTGCATTTGGAAGAATTTTTCTGGATTTTACAGTTTTCTTCAGGACTCCAAATCCATACTAATAAGGATCAATAGGGGTTTAAATACTAGGACCAAAGTGATTAACAAATCGGGGGTCCTATTTTCTCTATTTAAACTAGGTGGTGATCGCACATGTGTACTAGAGCTGCATTCAAAGTCTATGAGACTCGTGAAAATAGCCAAGAGCTGTATGTCATCAGGTCAATAGAGATAAAATGGAGCAGCAGTGTGCACCCAGCACTGGTGCTCTAAGTAAAAATGAATCAAAGATTACATGTTCTGCCACTCATCATCCACTAGTAACGAGCATTGCCATGTTTAGATGCTTGGTACTCGTAACGAGCAGTCAAACACTCAAACAGGCTCTACTTGTGTACCAAGAATAATAGAAGTCAATGGGGAAGTGTAATAGGGTCTTACCCAATAAAAATATGAAAGGTGATAAGGAATAGTGCTCACCTTCTGTGGTTGTGTGACACACAATCAGTATAAAAGCACGTAATCAGCTGCTGCAGAGGCCACCCACACAAAGGCCGGTATTGTTCAGGAACTGAATAAAGATGGAACTATTTCTGTGCTGCTGTGGGAATGAGGAATATCCAAAAATACTGAAGTATAGGAGGTTTTATTCTACGCTTTTTGAAGTGTGTCCTCACTTTTTCATCAGGAAAATCCACCAATCGTTGGAATTTCCTGATGAAAAAGTGAGGACACACTTCTAAAAGCGTAGAATAAAACCACCTATACATAAGTATTTTTGTATTTGTGTCATTCCTACAGCAGCGCAGAAATAGTTCCACCTTTATTCAGCTCCTAAACTATCCAAAATTTTCTCTTGACTTCTATTAAACTTGGTACACGAGTCAAGCCTTTCCAAGCATCCAACTGTTCATTACGAGTACCAAGCACTGAAGCATGGCAGTAATTGCTCATCATTATTACCTATCTAGCAGTTATCACCTACCTGATGTGTAAGTAATAATTTATTATTACTGGAATATCCTTCCTAAGAAATTGGTATTTTTAGCTGTTTTAAAGATCTTTATATCTTATCCTTCCTATTTGCACAATTAACCTTAGTTTGTTTTATTGCCCTACATAAAGGACTGCTAAAAAAAGAGGAATAATGTGAATCTTGCATGAATTGAACAGAAATGTTCTTAGATGGCTGAAAGGTCAAAAAATAAATTGTGGTTATTTCTCGGCAGCATGGTAGCTCAGTGGTTAGCATTGCTTCTTGGAAATGCTGGGACCCTGAGATCAAATCACACCAAGGAGTTTGTATGTTTTCCCTGTGTTTTTGTGGACTTCCTCCCACATTCCACAATAATAAAAATTTGGATTGCTAACCTGAGTTTATGATGAAGTCTGTAAAGTGCTGTGGGAATGCTGGTGCTAAATAACTAATACTATTCTACAACAAAGGCTGTTACCAGAATACATAGGGTGTATAAGTAGTTAGAAATATAAACCATAAAAAAATAACCATGCACTCCAAGTGAACTTGAATTTTTTATCCATTTCAAATATAATGCAATCTGGTGGATGAAGATGTTTCGGTCGGATAGACCTTCCTCTGTTCACGTAATGGAAGTTTACAAATCATGTGGGACACTGGCATCATGTGGCACTCCTTGAAATAGTGGACACTGCTCTATATGTTATTTCCAGTGGCTCCAACGATTTGTAAACTTCCAGCACATGAACCGAGAAAGGTCTAACGGACTGAAACATCTTCATCCACTGGATTGCCTTATATTTGGAATTAATAAAAAATTCAAGTTCACTTGGAGTGCATGGTTATTTTTTATAGTTTTGGTTCTGGACCCTACCATTGCACCCAACAAAGGAGTTAGATGTGCCATGTGCTGTATGTATGAGCAATATAAAACATGGCATTTATCCCTTCCCGACCAGGCGTTTTTGCACTTTTATTTTTTCCTCCCTTTATTTGAAAAGCCATAACTTTTTTACATTTGTGTAGACATAGCAATTTAAGAGCTTGTTTTTTTGTAGGACGAGTTGTACTTTTGAATGACACCATCCATTTCATCATATCATGTACCGGAAAAGAAAAAATATGGCACTACCAATTGCAGCAAAATATAGTTTGTTTATTTCATATAAAGAGGTCTATACTAGAGATGAGCCACCAGCCTAGAGTTCGAGTTCGGTTCGTCGAACGGAGGACAAGTTCGTCGAATGTTCGACGAACATTCGACGAACTAACTCGAACCCCATTGAAAACAATGGCAGGCAAACACAAACACATAAAAACACATTATACATGTACACATACAGTTAATAAACATTTCCATAACACAGGTCCCCGCGACGCGTCCTGCACTCAGCCTCCCGCCGCTTTTCCTTCCGATAATCGCTGCGTCCTCCCGGTAACCAGCACTGATGATAGGACCTATCATTACGTCAAAATAGGATGTGACCAGTCACGTGTCTATTATCTCATTGGCTACAGACTGGTCACATGGCTAGATGTCATGCTAGGTCCTTATGGGGAGATAAGGTATGCACACCAGTGACTATGTAAGGGGAATACATGAAATAGCAGAAACGGCTGTGTGAATACTAACTTAAAAAATCCAATAGCTATATGTAAGAGTGAAAATGTGAAAAATGGAATCTGCATTACTGCCATGAACATATGAATCAAGAGAAATTTAGCTACTGAATTGATCAATGCAATAGAGAGAGCCCCAACACTACGCCAAAGTATTTCTCTACGTTGGGGTCCCTAGCCTGTGTGTGTCCTCTCATGCGCATGTGTTGGGGCTCTATTGCATTGATCAATTCAGTAGCTAAATGTATTCCCCTTACATAGTCACTGGTGTGCATACCTTATCTCCCCATAGTGATGTTTTTTAGGTTTTTGCACCCAGTTCAGACTTAGAATGGTGTTCCAAACGTTATTCCTTATGTCATGCTAGGTCCTGTCAGTGCATCTCTCCGGGAAGCGGGGCTAGTTTGTGCATCTCCGTGTACCAGCGAAATGCTCTGGCACATGGTCGACTTCCACGTTCCTACATGTGGTCACTCTTTACAGAGTCAGCCCACATGCAGGGACTGGCTGCCACAGCCGGTAAATAGCAGCAGCGGGAATCACGTGATCAGAGATTGCCGTTGCTATAGTAACGGTGGCAGCGGTGATGTCACCGCTTACAGCCCACAGTCTCTGCTCACTTACTGAGTGAACGGAGCAGCAGCGTTCTTCCTCCCATGCAGTGCTGTCTGATGTAGCAGAGCTGCATGGGTTGAAGGAGAAAGAAGACAGAAGACAAGGATCGTGGAAGGCTGACAGGGAGTAATAAACATGGAGTCTCTAAGTGTGTCTGTGTATTTATTTCTATTAAAGTATTTTTTCTCTGTGTGGTGTCTTTTTTAACCCTTTATTGGAGATTCTTAATGGCTGGGTCAAACTTGCCTGACATTAAGAATCTCTGGATTAATACTAGCTAGTAAAACAAAGCTAGTATTACCCAATATTACCCAGCAAGCCACCCGGCTTCAGGGTTGCTGGAAGAGGTGGATACAGTGCCAGATGATGGCGCTTCTATGAAAGCTCCATTTTCTGGGGCAGCTGCGGACTGCAATTCGCAGCAGAGGAGCCCAGAAAGCTCGGGCCAACCTTTGCTGAGGATTCCAATCCCTATCTGCCTAGTTGTACCTGACTGGACACAAAAATGGGGCGAAACGTATGTCGATTTTTTTTTAATTATTTCATGAAATTCATGAAATAATTAAAAAAAGGCTTCCCTATTTTTTTAGTTCCCAGCCGGGTACAAATAGGCAGTTGGGGGTTGGGGGCAGCCGTACGTGCCTGCTGTACCTAGCTAGCTTACAAAAACATGGCGAATTTTTTTGGGGGGCAAAAACTTCCTGCATACAGTCCTGTAGTTGCCCCAAAAAAATTCGCCATGTTTTTGTATGCTAGCCAGGTACAACAGGCAGCTGCGGGCTGCCCCCAACTCCCAGCTGCCTATTTGTACCCGGCTGGGAACCAAAAATATAGGGAAGCCCTTTTTTTTTAATTATTTCATGAATTTCATGAAATAATTGGAAAAAAAAAAATGACCTGGGCTTCGCCCAATTTTTGTGTCCAGCCGGGTACAACTAGGCAGCTGTGGATTGTAATCCGCAGCTCAGGGTACCCAAGCTTTCTGGGTACCCCTGCAGCGAATTGCAGTCCACAGCCGCCCCAGAAAATGGTGCTTTCATAGAAGCACCATCTTCTGGCACTGTATCCAACTCTTCCAGCTGCCCTGGTGACGGATGGCTCGCTGGGTAATAATGGGGTTAGGGCTAGCTGTATATTATCAACTGGCCCTAAGCCCGAAATTCATGGTGTCACGCCAATATTAGACATGGCCACCATGAATTTCTAGTACAGATAAAAAAAACACAACACACAGAAAAATATTTTTATTAGAAATAAAACACAACACAATTAGTGACTCCATCTTTATTGAAATAAAGAACCCCCCTCCACAGTAATCCGGGGTTAAGAGTCCCGCGCCGTTCAATCCGGATCCAATATCATCTGATCGGTTTGCTGGACATTGGCAATTCTGCACAGACATGCTGAAATGAAATAAACATATAATATTTTCCTGCAATTATAAACGCCATGGTATTTTCTTCAGATCTCTTGGATTTACTCTACCATTGTGTACTCGCCATAACAATGAGTGCCTACCATACTTCTAATGTCCTACAAACCGGGAATAAAATTCCAAGTATAGAAAGAGCAAAAAAAAAAAATCACAGTTCCATTATTGTTTATTTGTCATTTACAACACTCATTTTACGGTAAAAATGGCCTGGCATAACAATTTAGAACAGTAGATCTCTATTATTCTTTTGAGGCCATTGGGATTACTGTATGACTACTTTTACCTGTGTAGGCTTAGCAGAAAGTAATATAGCACCCCTACACCAAGGACAATGTTCGGCTGAGGAATACTGTACTGAGTTTCAGTATTGGACTTCAGACTTTCAATGGACAGCCAGGCTATCCACTTTTCAGACAAAATTAAGGACATTTTAGTATAGTTTCCTCTTACTCATTTATTTGATTCTGTATGCCCATGCCATCAGTCTTGATAGGTGGTTATATGGACGCAGATAAGAAAACACCACTGAATGTACCTCCATATCAGACTCATGTGCCCACCACAGTTACTGAAGAGTCTTTGCAGATTGGGGTGACTCAGTCTCATCAACAACATGGGGTCAAGTGACTAAAGATTGATCTCATTACTTACTGATAAAATTCTGAACATCAGATATGTGCTTGCCGAAGACAACCACTGTCACACACGTTAAAATGCCTGGGTGGGTGCGGAGATGTCCATCTAGATAAGCACGGATTTTCCTTTTATTAAGAAAAACTATTGAGCCACATTTGTTAATCTTACCTAGAAAAATGTATGTGCTTTAAGGCCTTTATTTATTGTCTGTCCATTAAAACCATTTTAAGACATGCCAGAATCCCATTGTTAAAGCAAAGCAGTTTTGTATTTAAGTGTTAAGGTGGCTTTACACACTGCAACATCTCAAACGACATCGCTGTAACGTCACCGGTTTTGTGACGTTACAGCGACCTCCCCAGCGACATTGCAGTGTGTGAAACACATCAGCGACCTGGCCCCTGCTGTGAAGTTGTGATCGCTACAAATTGTTCAGGACCATTCTTAGGTCCTTTGTTTCCCGCTGTGCAGCATGCATCGCTAGAAAGATTCAGTGTTTAAAGGGGACTTTACAGCGACTTCCCTTTCAAAAAGCTGCTTTACAACGTCCCCAACAACCAGCTAGGTCGCTCTGCAGGTCCGGATCGCTGTTGCATCGTTGGCCAGGTCTGCCTGTTTGACAGCTCACCAGAGACTTTGTAGCGATCCCGGCCAGGTTGGGATCGCTGGTGGGATCGCTAGAAAGTTTCAGTGTGTAAACCCAGCTTAAGTGTTTACATTTGTTTACCTGATTTGCCATAATTGTGGGCCTATTGATCCATTTATACAAGCTGGCTCTTTTAAGATAACCTGGTGAAGTGGATTATCTAAGCTGCAGGTCTGGATGAGTAAGAACGAAGTCAATAGTGCAGAGGAACAAGTCTTGATGGATGACAGGTACATCAACAGAAAACCAGGGAAGAAGTGTATGCAAAACAGTAGATAAAGAAAGAAAGCTAGAAGTACAGATAAAGCACAGCCAGATGTGAAGATACACATGGAAATAGTAACTGTTTATGAAACTGGTCTTCTCCAGCAGAGCAAAGGTTAATCACAGGAATAACTGAAACATAAATGTAATCTACAGTATCATCCAGCAGCAAATTGGGACTTATTGTAAGGAAATCATTATATCATTATAGAGAGCCCCTCACAAAATGTTTCATGTTGAACTAGACACACAATGTAATAGTGGTTGCATTGGAGAATAAAATGTGCACTTCTTCCATCTGTGTGATATAACCCAATCTTAAAGTATCACTTCAGCATTTGACTGCCCCCAAGCTTATACTCACCTACCACCTTCTTCAGTTATTTTTTGGCACCGTTATGGTCTCAATGTGCCAAATCCTGCCCATAACTTCTCACTGGCTGGGAGTCAAAGAGAACGTCACAAGCTCTCATTGAGTTGCAATGATTTGTGACCTCCAGCGTGCTTCTTGAAACGCTGGAACTGCCGGAAGGTCACAAATCCCTGGAGACTTAGCTTTTAGAATAGCAATGAGGAGTAGAAAAGATCAAAGACACCTGGCTGAAGCTCAGCTAAGTGAAGTAATTGCAAACTCCTGACAAATTCATAGCAACTGTGGGCAATGATACTTAATGCCCAAGTACCCAGACTCTGCCTTAGCCATCTTTAACCCCTTCACGACCTCGGATGTAAATGTATACAACCTAGGTTGTGTCCGATCAGCAGACATGTGCAGCTAACAGGCGTGGATGGATCCACCCTCCCCTACTTACCATTTAAATCAAGCTTTCAAAATCTGACAGCACAATTTAAATTTCCGCGGTGGGAATTCTCCACCACCATCAGCGGCACCATGACATGTTCATGGAATGCCATGGTGTTGCCATGGTAGCATAGGGTCAGCTAATGACTCCTGATGCTACCATGACATTATTCGTGTGAGAGTCGACAGAGTGTCAGCACTCACAGGAAAAGTGCATTTTCTTAGATCAGAGCGATGCAGCATCGCTTTGATCTACACAAGCGATAGGACACTGCAGTGATAACGTCCCCTAGGGGGACTAGTAAAATCACTAAACAAAGTAAAAAAAAGTTTTAAAAAATATGAAAGAATAAACAAAAAAAAGTTAAAATCAACCCTCTTTCACCCCATTGAAAATAAAACAATAAAAAAATACGTATATTTGGTATCGCCACATTTAGAAATGCCCAATCTATCAAAATATAAATCTATTAATCTGATCTTTATGTGGCGTAACGATAAAAGCTCAACATGCAAAAAATAACCATCACTTAGCCCCAGATCCTGAAAAATGAGAACACTTCAGGACTCAGAAATGGCCACAAAAGAGCTATTCTTTTTTGGCCAAAATTCAGGGTTTTCTAGTCACCCCTTAGATAAAAGTAAAAGTATAGATGTTTGGTATCTACAAACTAATACCAACCTGAGGCATTATACTGACTTGTCAGTCTTACAATATAAGGAACAACTGGGTGAATAAAAGACCCCCAAAACAATCATGCAATTGCCCTTTTTTGCAATTTCATTGCACTTGGATTTTTTTTCCCATTTTCCAGTACATTGTTTGGTAAAACTAATGATTTCATTCACAAATAAAACTCCTCTCACAAAAAACCAAGCCTTCATATGGTAATGTTTTCCAAAAAATAGAAATTTATGGCTCATGGAAGAAGGGTTAAAGCACCACTCCAGCATGTTTTTTTTCAGCGCTGCATTGGTTGTTTAAATCTAAAGTGGGCTTTACACGCTACGATATTTCAAGCAATTGCTAGCGATATCGTACGCAAAAGCACCCGCCCCAGTCGTGCATGCGATATCGTGTGATCGCTGCCGCAGCGAACATTATCGCTATCGCAGCGTCACACGCACTTACCTGGTCGGCGGCGTCACTGTGACTGACGAACAATCCCTCCCTCAAAGGGGAGGTGCGTTTGGCGTCACGGCGACCGGCCAATCAAAGCGGAAGGGGCGGAGATGAGCGGGACAAACATCCTGCCCTCCTCCTTCCGTCCTCATTGCGGGCGGGACGCAGGTAAGGTGATGTTCCTCACTCCTGCGGTGTCACACACAGCGATGTGTGCTGCCGCAGGAATGAGGAACAACATCTATAAACAACCATTAACAATTTTTGGTTTTAGGACAACCTCTCCATGGTGAACAATTTTCACCACTTTGGAGGACGTTTAAGGTCTCTGGTAAGTGTTACACGCTGCGATACCGTTAATGACGCCGGATGTGCGTCACTAACGACATGACCCCGACGATAAAACATTAACAATATTGTAGTGTGTAAAGCCCCCTTAAGTTCCTCGCCTCATTTTTTAAACTTTGCCTCTAGCATTTTCATCCTTTTTTGGTGCAGCTCCGTTCCGGTGGCTCCATCCTGTGCAAGTAACTTCTGACTAACCGGAAGACACAAGTTCTCAATATGACTTTATGACAGCAAGGAAAAAGCTCTCATAGAGTTGTATTAATTTATGACTTCTGGCATGCTATATGAAACCATAGAGCTGTCTGCAGATCACATATCACTGGAGACTGACTGGAGCGACACTGGAATCGGATGAAGATGATGGTCGGTGACTATAAGACAAGTACAGGGGACTTACAGTACAGACCAAAAGTTTAAACACACCTTCTGATTCAAAGAGTTTCCTTTATTTTCATGACTCTAAAAATTATAGATTCACATTGAAGGCATCAAAACTATGAATTAAAACATGTGGAATGAAATACTTAAAAAAGTGTGAAACAACTGAAAATATGTCTTATATTCTAGGTTCTTTAAAGTAGCCACCTTTTGCTTTGATTACTACTTCGCACACTCTTGCCATTCTTTTGATGAACTTCAAGAGGTAGTCACCGGAAATGGTTTTCCAACAGTCTTGAAGGAGTTCCCAGAGATGCTTAGCACTTGTTGGCTCTTTTGCCTTCACTCTGCAGTCCAGCTCACACCAAACCATCTCGATTGGGTTCAGGTCTGGTGACTGTGGAGACCAGGTTATCTGGCGTAGCACCCCATCACTCTCCTTCTTAGTCAAATAGCCCATACACAGCCTGGAGGTTTGTTTGGGGTCATTGTCCTGTTGAAAAATAAATGATGGTCCAACTAAACGCAAACCGGATGGAATAGCGCGCCGCTGCAAGATGCTGTGGTAGGCAGGCTGGTTCTGTATGCCTTCAATTTTGAAAAAATCGCCAACAGTGTCACCAGCAAAGCACCCCCACACCATCACACCTCCTCCTCCATGCTTCATGGTGGGAACCAGGCATGTAGAGTCCATCCGTTCACCTTTTCTACAAAGACACGGTGGTTGGATTCAAAGATCTCAAATTTGGACTCATCAGACCAAAGCACAGATTTCCACTGGTCTAATGTCCATTCCTTGTGTTCTTTAGCCCAAACAAGTCTCTTCTGCTTGTTGCCTGTCCTTAGCAGTGGTTTCCTAGCAGCTATTTTACCATGAAGGCCTGCTGCACAAAGTCTCCTCTTAATAGTTGTTCTAGAGATGAGAAGGTGTGTCCAAACTTTTGGTCTGTACTGTACACTTAAAGCATCACTCTAGTGCGAAAATAAAAGAATAATGCTGGAGTGGGGGTCTAAAGGGCTTAAGGAAATGATGTCAGTGGAGTTTACTGGGTTACCTGAGAAACCCAAATTCTTTAATTCTTCAAGACTCATTCAATTAAACTGAATAATTGGTTAGTGCTTCCAATAGGCTTTGACTACAAGCCCTCTTTCCAGGCTTAATAAGAGACTCCAAATTTCACAATATCTTCTGTGTTTATTTAAATTAAACTTGCATTCAGTTATTTAGACATAACTCTCCATAACAATCTGAGATAATCAATGTAACCATCGCATTAATAACCATTATGTAAGAATTATTTTGTCAAGATTCTTTGGCTCCAAACTCAAGTCAATGCTATAACCAATAAAATGATCATCATTTAATAACTTTTACATCAATGTTCTTTGTCCCCAAACTCAAAGCATTAAGTCGACAGAGGCATCTATTAGATAGAAGAAGGAAAATATACTGTACATCAGCTCACCGGTGTAGGATGTATTCTATTGTGAGTGCTGCGCACGAACAGCTCTAGGCCGATTCTTGGGTGAAATTAATCAGTACAAAATTGAAAGAATTTTGCATCCACAAGGTAAAAATAAAACTATATTTATTGAAAAATGTTAAAAAATGGATATATATAAAATTTTGATGAAATACATCAAAGACACTGGACCTACGCGTTTCAAATAAGAACTCTTAATCATGAAGATGTATTTTGTGAAAAGTGAATTTTGCAAGAGAAACACAAAACCCCAGAAAGAAGTCAGAGAAAAAAAGCCTCATAGGTCTTGAATATTATATGTTTGGTAAAAACAGCAAAACAAAATGTATGTACCAATATGATTCAATGAAAATACATGAGACCAGTTTTAAAATTTAATCAGTTAAGGGGTTCATGTATCAAAAAAAAAAAAATTATGCTTAATGTGCCAAGAAGGGTTAAACCCAATCTTCACTGTAGAAGCCATAAGTGATGTAGTGTTGCCTTGATGTTCTTCAAAAAATGTGATAATAATATAATTGACATCAATCATTTTAACTTGAAGGAGTTTGAAAAAAGATATCTTCTTGTTTTTAACCTTTGTCCGGCTGAGTAGGTACAATTGTAACTATTCCGTTTTAAAATTGCAATAATTTTTTTTTTCCAAAAGCCGTAGAGGGCTGAAATTTCGTGACATCTCTGCAGTTTTGGTCCAGAATATACAGTTAGGTCCAGAAATATTTGGACAGTGACACAAGTTTTGTTATTTTAGCTGTTTACAAAAACATGTTCAGAAATACAATTATATATATATAATATGGGCTGAAAGTGCACACTCCCAGCTGCAATATGAGAGTTTTCACATCCAAATCGGAGAAAGGGATTAGGAATCATAGCTCTGTAATGCATAGCCTCCTCTTTTTCAAGGGACCAAAAGTAATTGGACAAGGGACTCTAAGGGCTGCAATTAACTCTGAAGGCGTCTCCCTCGTTAACCTGTAATAAATGAAGTAGTTAAAAAGGTCTGGGGTTGATTACAGGTGTGTGGTTTTGCATTTGGAAGCTGTTGCTGTGACCAGACAACATGCGGTCTAAGGAACTCTCAATTGAGGTGAAGCAGAACATCCTGAGGCTGAAAATAAAGAAAACATCCATCAGAGAGATAGCAGACATGCTTGGAGTAGCAAAATCAACAGTCAGGTACATTCTGAGAAAAAAGGGATTGACTGGTGAGCTTGGGAACTCAAAAAGGCCTGGGCGTCCACGGATGACAACAGTGGTGGATGATCGCCGCATACTTTCTTTGGTGAAGAAGAACCCATTCACAACATCAACTGAAGTCCAGAACACTCTCAGTGAAGTAGGTGTATCTGTCTCTAAGTCAACAGTAAAGAGAAGACTCCATGAAAGTAAATACAAAGGGTTCACATCTAGATGCAAACCATTCATCAATTCCAAAAATAGACAGGCCAGAGTTAAATTTGCTGAAAAATACCTCATGAAGCCAGCTCAGTTCTGGAAAAGTATTCTATGGACAGATGAGACCAAGATCAACCTGTACCAGAATGATGGGAAGAAAAAAGTTTGGAGAAGAAAGGGAACGGCACATGATCCAAGGCACACCACATCCTCTGTAAAACATGGTGGAGGCAACGTGATGGCATGGGCATGCATGGCTTTCAATGGCACTGGGTCACTTGTGTTTATTGATGACATAACAGCAGACAAGAGTAGCCAGATGAATTCTGAAGTGTTTCCTGGGATATACTTTCAGCCCAGATTCAGCCAAATGCCGCATAGTTGATCGGACGGCGCTTAATAGTACAGATGGACAATGACCCCAAGCATACAGCCAAAGCTACCCAGGAGTTCATGAGTGCCAAAAAGTGGAACATTCTGCAATGGCCAAGTCAATCACCAGATTTTAACCCAATTGAGCATGCATTTCACTTGCTCAAATCCAGACTTAAGACGGAAAGACCCACAAACAAGCAAGACCTGAAGGCTGCAGCTGTAAAGGCCTGGCAAAGCATTAAGAAGGAGGAAACCCAGCGTTTGGTGATGTCCATGGGTTCCAGAGTTAAGGCAGTGATTGCCTCCAAAGGATTCGCAACAAAATATTGAAAATAAAAATATTTTGTTTGGGTTTGGTTTATTTGTCCAATTACTTTTGACCTCCTAAAATGTGGAGTGTTTGTAAAGAAATGTGTACAATTCCTACAATTTCTATCAGATGTTTTTGTTCAAACCTTCAAATTAAACGTTACAATCTGCACTTGAATTCTGTTGTAGAGGTTTCATTTCAAATCCAATGTGGTAGCATGCAGAGCCCAACTCGCAAAAATTGTGTCACTGTCCAAATATTTCTGGACCTAACTGTATTGGCCAATTTTCAATAAAATATTTCCACCCCCTTCCGAGATAAGGGGTTGCTGTTACCGTTGTAAAATTATGCAGCATGACGAAGGTTAATTAACATATAGAGCAGCCTATATATTGCATTGAACAGCGTTTCCATTCCACAATATATAAAATGTATTGTATTACAATTTATAAATAATTTAATATTGAGGATAAATTAATTTCCACCAGATGAGAAACCGGAGGCTTTATTAATATCTCTGAAACAGACTTATAAATAACCTGGATGAGGAAAAAAAAATCTTTATGGTCTAATAAAAAGGGTCAGATGGCGAAGAGGTGAAGATTGGGTTAAATCTCTCCTATCATATGAAGCCTAATGGATTTTATGTTTGGACACATAAACTCCCAGGGGCCTAAACTTTAAAACTAATTTCATGTTTTTATATTGAATTATATTGATATATACTTTTTATATTTTTTACCAAATGGATAATTTATAGGACAGAAGTAGGCTTTTTTCTGTAAAAGCGTGTGTACTCACATCCCCGCCTTCTTTCCACGGAGTTGTCTTTCTCTTTAAGAATTTGAATTTAACAAAATACATCAAATTCATTATGATGAAGAGATCCTGCTCAAAACACATAGACCTGGTGTATTTTGATGTATTTCATCATAATTTTATATATATCCTGTTTTTAAAACTTTTTCGATAAATGTAAAGTTTTATTTTTACTTTTGATTTTTGCAGATGCTGGATTCTGCATTCTCCTACTGCCTGAAAGATAGAGTTGAGCGTCCAAACTTGAGGCAAAGTTTCAGAGAACTTAAAATACCGTATTTTTCGGACCATAAGACGCACTTTTTTTCCCGCAAATGTTGGGGGAAAGTTGGGGGTGCGTCTTATTGTCTGACTATAAGGCTGCGGCCGGGAATGAGGGTGCTGCGGGTCATCGGGGGCACGAGCAGGCTATAGCAGCCTGCTGTGACCACGTTGGCCCGCTGATTACATATGCAAACCCATCCTCCCGCCCATTTCTCAGCGCAGAAGCCGGAGCCGACAGGTGGGCGGGAGAACAAGCGCGGACGCGCGCATAGTAAAGAGCCGGTCTGCATGATCACCCCTGGCAATTACAGCCTGGAGTGATCAGTGCGGCTGTATTCACTGCCCCCCACGCGTCATCATCAGTGCGGGGAGCAGTGAATCAGTGTACTTACCCGTCCCCGTGTGTGGAGCCGTCTCCCTGCAGCATGCGATGTCTTCCTGTCTGTGCCGGTCAGCTAATCTGTGCTGATCAGCTGATCGGCACAGACAGGAAGACATCGCGATGCTGCAGGGGAACGACTCCACACACACAGGTCAGTGGCGCAGAGAGGGAGATGATCGGTGCTGCAGGGAGTGACGAACAGGTGAGTATAAACGTTTATTTTTTTTCTCTGTGCTATAGGATACAGGCCATATACCAGGATGGTATATGAGCACGATGGGGGCATATAGCAGGGTGTGAGTATATGAGCAGGATGGATGGGGGGTATATGAACAGGATGGGGGTATATGAACAGGATGGGGGTATATGAACAGGATGGGGGGTATATGAACAGGATGGGAGTATATGAACAGGATGGGGGTATATAAACAGGATGGGGTATATGAACAGGATGGGGGTATATGAACAGGATGGGAGTATATGAACAGGATGGGGTTATATGAACAGGATGGGGGTATATGAACAGGATGGGAGTATATGAACAGGATGGGGGTATATAAACAGGATGGGGGTATATGAACAGGATGGGGGTATATGAGCAGGATGGATGGGGGAATATGAGCAGGATGGATGGGGGGTATATAAACAGGATGGGGGTATATGAACAGGATGGAGGTATATGAACAGGATGGGAGTATATGAGCAGGATGGATGGGGGAATATGAGCAGGATGGATGGGGGGTATATGAACAGGATGGGGTATATGAACAGGATGGGAGTATATGAGCAGGATGGATGGGGGAATATGAGCAGGATGGATGGGGGGTATATGAACAGTATGGGGGTATATGAACAGGATGGGGGTATATGAACAGGATGGGGGTATATGAACAGGATTGGGGTATATGAGCAGGATGGATGGGGGAATATGAGCAGGATGGATGGGGGGTATATGAACAGGATGGGGGTATATGAACAGGATGGGGTTATATGAACAGGATGGGGGTATATGAACAGGATGGGGGTATATGAGCAGGATGGGGTATATGAACAGGATGGAAGTATATGAGCAGGATGGATGGGGAAATATGAGCAGGATGGATGGGGGGTATAGGAACAGTATGGGGGTATATGAACAGGATGGGGGTATATGAACAGGATGGGGGTATATGAACAGCATGGGAGTTTATGAGCAGGATGGATGGTGGAATATGAGCAGGATGGATGGGGGGTATATGAACAGGATGGGGGTATATGAACAGGATGGGGGATATGAACAGGATGGGAGTATATGAGCAGGATGGATGGGGGAATATGAGCAGGATGGATGGGGGGTATATGAACAGGATGGGGGAATATGAACAGGATGGGGGTATACAGTCAGGGCCAGAAATATTTGAACAGTGACACGTTTTGTTATTTTAGCTGTTTACAAAAACATGTTCAGAAATACAATCATATATATAATAGGGGCTGAAAGTGCACACTCCCAGCTGCAATATGAGAGTTTTCACATCCAAATCGGAGAAAGGGTTTAGGAATCATAGCTCTGTAATGCATATCCTTCTATTTTTCAAGGGACCAAAAGTAATTGGACAAGGGACTCTAAGGGCTGCAATTAACTCTGAAGGCGTCTCCCTCGTTAACCTGTAATCAATGAAGTAGTTAAAAGGTCTGGGGTTGATTACAGGTGTGTGGTTTTGCATTTGGAAGCTGTTGCTGTGACCAAACAACATGCGGTCTAAGGAACTCTCAATTGAGGTGAAGCAGAACATCCTGAGGCTGAAAAAAAAGAAAAAATCCATCAGAGAGATAGCAGACATGCTTGGAGTAGCAAAATCAACAGTCGGGTACATTCTGAGAAAAAAGGAATTGACTGGTGAGCTTGGGAGCTCAAAAAGGCCTGGGCGTCCACGGATGACAACAGTGGTGGATGATCGCCGCATACTTTCTTTGGTGAAGAAGAACCCGTTCACAACATCAACTGAAGTCCAGAACACTCTCAGTAGTAGGTGTATCTGTCTCTAAGTCAACAGTAAAGAGAAGACTCCATGAAAGTAAATACAAAGGGTTCACATCTAGATGCAAACCATTCATCAATTCCAAAAATAGACAGGCCAGAGTTAAATTTGCTGAAAAACACCTCATGAAGCCAGCTCAGTTCTGGAAAAGTATTCTATGGACAGATGAGACAAAGATCAACCTGTACCAGAATGATGGGAAGAAAAAAGTTTGGAGAAGAAAGGGAACGGCACATGATCCAACGCACACCACATCCTCTGGTGGTGGAGGCAACGTGATGGCATGGGCATGCATGGCTTTCAATGGCACTGGGTCACTTGTGTTTATTGATGACATAACAGCAGACAAGAGTAGCCGGATGAATTCTGAAGTGTACAGGGATATACTTTCAGCCCAGATTCAGCCAAATGCCGCAAAGTTGATCGGACGGCACTTCATAGTACAGATGGACAATGACCCCAAGCATACAGCCAAAGCTACCCAGGAGTTCATGAGTGCAAAACAGTGGAACATTCTGCAATGGCCAAGTCAATCACCAGATCTTAACCCAATTGAGCATGCATTTCACTTGATCAAATCCAGACTTTAGACGGAAAGACCCACAAACAAGCAAGACCTGAAGGCTGCGGCTGTAAAGGCCTGGCAAAGCATTAAGAAGGAGGAAACCCAGCGTTTGGTGATGTCCATGGGTTCCAGACTTAAGGCAGTGATTGCCTCCAAAGGATTCGCAACAAAATATTGAAAATAAAAATATTTTGTTTGGGTTTGGTTTATTTGTCCAATTACTTTTGACCTCCTAAAATGTGGAGTGTTTGTAAAGAAATGTGTACAATTCCTACAATTTCTATCAGATATTTTTGTTCAAACCTTCAAATTAAACGTTACAATCTGCACTTGAATTCTGTTGTAGAGGTTTCATTTCAAATCCAATGTGGTGGCATGCAGAGCCCAACTCGCGAAAATTGTGTCACTGTCCAAATATTTCTGGACCTAACTGTATGAACAGGATGGGGGTATATGAACAGGATGGGAGTATATGAGCAGGATGGATGGGGGAATATGAGCAGGATGGATGGGGGGTATATGAACAGAATGGGGGTATATGAACAGGATGGGGTATATGAACAGGATGGGGGAATATGAGCAGGATGGATGGGGGGTAAATGAACAGGATGGGGGTATATGAACAGGATGGGGTATATGAACAGGATGGGAGAATATGATCAGGATGGGGGTTTATAGTAGGATCATATACAAGGCAGGAGGATCATTACCAGGATGGGGTACCTTAGTAGAGAATTTGGGGACATTACCGCCATTACAGTGTCAGCAGCAGATCCTCGCCCCATAACAGTGTGTCATGACCACATTTTTTTGCTTAAAGTTTTATTTTCCTATTTTCCACCTCTAAAACCAGGGTGCGTCTTATAGTCCAGTGCGTCTTATAGTCCGAAAAATACGGTACTTGAAAAATTGGAATTCCTCAAAATGTTACAACAGTCATGGATGCTGACGTCTACTCTATTACCAACACCTAGGCTTGATGCCAGCTGACATTACACAGCTGACATCAAGTCCCAAAAATATTACCCAATTGCCACTGCACCAGGGCAAGTAGAAAAAGCCAGGCAAAGTGCCAGAATATAATGTGATACACCAATTCTGGGATGGCTGCGGGCTGATATTTTTAGTCGGGGAAGCACCAAATAAAGATAGGACTAGAGATGAGCGAACCGGTCGTGGTTCAGCTCGAGTTCGGTTCGCCGAAAGGAGGTCTCGTTCGAGTTCGGTTCGTCGAACGTTCGACGAACCGAACTCGAACTGCATAGGAAACAATGGCAGGCATTCACAAACACATAAAAACACCTAGAAAACACCCTCAAAGGTGTCCAAAAGGTGACAAAAAACCCACAACACAACACAAACACATGGGAAAGTGACAAGGACATATACTCATGTGAAAACAAAAGAGCTGGACAAGGAAAAATAGGAGGAGACACAGATATAGGCATGGCATGCCCTTCTAAAATCATGTAAAACACCGCAAGGTGACTCCAAGCGGAGTCTCCCTTTTTTCCAAAAATTGGGCCCCACACACACCCACCCATTCAGTGGCAGCAATTGTGCCCCAGTTGTACACTTCACAGCTAGATTTGCATCAAGCACATTCAAAAATACACCATACTTACCCGTCCCCAGGATGACACCGGGGTAGGTAGCAAAGTCTTTCCTGATCCCAGCTCTGTTCATCTTGGATCATTTTTAAAAACAATGTAAGCAAGGGTTACTCCAAGCGGAGTCTCCCTTTTTTCCAAAAATTGGGCCACACACACCCACCCCTTCAGTGGCAGCACTTATGCCCCAGATGTACACTTCACAGCTAGATTTGCATCAAGCACATTCAAAAATACGCCATAATTAACCGTCCCCAGGATGACCCCGGGGTAGGTAGCAAAGTCTTTCCTGATCCCAGCTCTGTTCATCTTGGATCATTTTTAAAAACAATGTAAGCAAGGGTTACTCCAAGCAGAGTCTCCCTTTTTTCCAAAAATTGGGCCCCACACACACCCACCCCTTCAGTGGCAGCAGTTGTGCCCCAGTTGTACACTTCACAACTAGATTTGCATTAAGCACATTCAAACATACGCCATTGTTAACCGTCCCCAGGATAACACCGGGGTAGGTAGCAAAGTCTTTCCTGATCCCAGCTCTATTCATCTTGGATCATTTTTAAAAACAATGTAAGCAAGGGTTACTCCAAGCGGAGTCTCCCTTTTTTCCAAAAATTGGGCCACACACACACCCACCCCTTCAGTGGCAGCACTTGTGCCCCAGTTGTACACTTCCCAGTTAGATTTGCATCAAGCACATTCAAAAATACGCCATTGTTAACCGTCCCCAGGATGACCCCGGGGTAGGTAGCAAAGTCTTTCCTGATCCCAGTTCTGTTCATCTTGGCTCATTTTTAAAAACAATGTAAGCAAGGGTTACTCCAAGCGGAGTCTCCCTTTTTTCCAAAATCTGGGCCCCACACACACCCACCCCTTCAGTGGCAGCAGTTGTGCCCCAGTTGTACACTTCACAGCTAGATTTGCATCAAGCACATTCAAAAATACGCCATAATTAACCGTCCCCAGGATGACCCCGGGGTAGGTAGCTAAGTCTTTCCTGATCCCAGCGCTTTGCATCTTGGATCATTTTTAAAAACAATGTAAGCAAGGGTTACTCCAAGCGGAGTCTCCCTTTTTTCCAAAAATTGGGCCACACACACACCCACCCCTTCAGTGGCAGCACTTGTGCCCCAGTTGTACACTTCCCAGTTAGATTTGCATCAAGCACATTCAAAAATATGCCATTGTTAACCGTCCCCAGGATGACCCCGGGGTAGGTAGCAAAGTCTTTCCTGATCCCAGTTCTGTTCATCTTGGATCATTTTTAAAAACAATGTAAGCAAGGGTTACTCCAAGCGGAGTCTCCCTTTTTTCCAAAATCTGGGCCCCACACACACCCACCCCTTCAGTGGCAGCAGTTGTGCCCCAGTTGTACACTTCACAGCTAGATTTGCATCAAGCACATTCAAAAATACGCCATAATTAACCGTCCCCAGGATGACCCCGGGGTAGGTAGCTAAGTCTTTCCTGATCCCAGCGCTTTGCATCTTGGATCATTTTTAAAAACAATGTAAGCAAGGGTTACTCCAAGCGGAGTCTCCCTTTTTTCCAAAAATTGGGCCACACAGACACCCCATCAGTGGCAGCACTTGTGCCCTAGTTGCAAACAGGATGTTTTGATTTGCATCAAGCACATTCCAAATCCACAAGCATTTACTCTCCCCAGGATGACACAGGGGTAGTAAATTCCTTGTGGATCCATGACTTGTTCATTTTGATGAACGTTAGTCTGTCCACATTGTCACTGGACAGACGCGTGCGCTTATCTGTCAGCACACACCCAGCAGCACTGAAGACACGTTCAGAGACAACGCTGGCAGCTGGACACGACAAAATCTCCAAGGCGTAACTGGAGAGCTCTGGCCATTTTTCAAGATTTGAAGCCCAAAATGAGCAAGGCTCCATTTGCAAAGTCATGGCATCGATGTTCATTTGCAGATTCTCCTGTATCATCCTCTCCAGCCGTTGACTATGTGTCAGACTTGTTGTCTCTGTTGGCCTTGCAAAGGAGGGTCTAAAAAAATTATGAAAAGATTCCAAAAATTGCTATTACCAGTAGCACCAGATAGGGTGCTACTGGTACGGGTAGACTGTTGAAGATGACGAGACCGTCCCATGCTTGTCAAGTTACAACTGGGAGATTCACTCCCTGCACCTGCACGGTTGTTTGGTGGAAAAGCCGAGCTAAGATCGAGTAACAGCTTCTGCTGATACTCCTGCATACGTGCGTCCCTTTTTATGGCTGGAATTATGTCACAAAATTTGGACTTATACCGGGGATCTAATAGTGTGGCAAGCCAGTAGTCATCATCACTTCTAATTTTGACAATACGAAGGTCATGTTGGAGGTAGTGCAGCAAGAAAGCACTCATGTGTCTTGCGCAGCCATGCGGACCAAGTCCACGCTGTGTGTGTGGCATAGAGGTGCTAACCGTTCTTTCTTCCTCTGACATTTCCCCCCAACCTCTTTCAACTGAAATTTGACCAAGGTCTCCCTCATCCGCTGAGTCTTCCATGTCCATGGACAGTTCGTCCTCCATTTCTTCATGTTCTCCTGCACCTTCCTCAACATTTCGCCTGCTACCATGTGCCCTTGTTGATCCCTGTCCCCCATAGTCCCATGCCTGCCGCGTTGGTGATGATGAACGTCTGGACCTTGGTGATGTTGTTGTGTCTTGCGCATATGAATCCTCCTGTAGTTCCTCCCCTTCCTGTTGTCCCACCCCCTGACTCCGAATAGTGTTTAGCATGTGCTCCAGCATGGAAATGACTGGAATTGTTATGCTGATAATGGCATTGTCAGCGCTAAACATATTCGTCGCCATGTCGAAACTGTGCAGAAGGGTGCATAGGTCCTTGATCTGAGACCACTCCATCAGGGTGATCTTCCCCACCTCTGCATCTCGTTGTCCCAGGCTATACGTCATGACGTATTGCACCAGGGCTCGGCGGTGCTGCCACAGTCGCTGTAACATGTGGAGAGTCGAATTCCAGCGTGTCGGCACATCGCATTTCAGGCGATGAACCGGCAGGCCGAAAGACTTCTGGAGCGATGCAAGTCGCTCAGCTGCGGCGGTTGAACGGCGGAAGTGAGCAGACAGTTTTCGTGCCCTGGTCAGAAGGCCATCTAGGCTGGGATAATGTGTTAAAAATTGCTGGACAACAAGGTTCAACACGTGAGCCATACAAGGCACGTGTGTTACCTTGCCCAGGCGAAGGGCCGCACCCAGGTTTGCAGCATTGTCGCACACGGCCTTACCAGGCTGCAGGTTGAGTTGAGACAACCATTTATTAAACTCGGACCGCAGAGCTGCCCACAACTCCTCAGCTGTGTGACTCCTATTCCCAAGACATGTCAAGCTAAAGACCGCCTGATGCCGTTGCGCTCTGCTGTCAGCATAGTAATGAGGGGTGCGTGATTCCTTCTGCGCAGTGAGAACGCTGGTGGCCTGACCAGGCAGGCTTGGGGCGGAGGTGGAGGACACAGATGAGGTGGAGGAGGCAGAAGCAGTGGCGGAACTTGGACAGACAGAGGATTGACACACAAGTCATGGGGACGGCAAGACTTGTGCAGCAGACCCTTCACCATCTATCACCATAGTTACCCAGTGCCCAGTCAGCGACATGTAACGTCCCTGTCCATGCTTACTGGTCCAAGTATCGGTGGTGAAATGCACCCGTTGACACACAGAGTTTCTCAAGGAAGCGGTGATGTTGTGTGCGACATGCTGGTGTAGCGCGGGCACACCTTTCTTAGAGAAGTAGTGGGCATCTGGTACTGGGGCACAGCGACAGACATAAGGTCTCTAAAATCCTGTGTGTCCACCAGGCGGAAAGGCAGCATTTCGGTAGCCAAGAGCTTACAGAGGGATAAAGTCAACCTCTTAGCTTTGTCATGGGTCGCAGGAAATGGCCTTTTATTTGTCCACATCTGAGGGACAGAGATCTGGCTGCTGTGTGTAGACGGTGTTGAGTAGGGTGTCCCTGGAAAAATGCAGGTTTGTGAGGAAAGTGCAGGCGGAGACATGATGTTGCCTTCATCCAACGTTGCTATCGATGTCTGAGAGAGCTGTACACACGCACTTGTTTCCCCTTCCAAACCAACTGACGACCTACCAAGCAAACTGCCTGTTGCTGTTACAGTGGTGGAAGTTGTGCGTGGAAAACCAGGTGTGAAAGCTGTCCCCACAGTCCTAGAAGATGAAGAGCGCGCGGATGCACTGGAAGGGGCAGGCCGTGGATGTTTCGCTCCGCTAGGCCGCATTGCAGCACGGTGAGCTTTCTACTGGGACATATGATATTTATTCATGTGACGATTCATGGAAGAAGTTGTCAAACTGCTGAGGTTTTGACCTCTACTAACAGAATCATGACAAATTTTACAGATCACATAATTTGGGCGATCTTTTTCTATGTCAAACAAGGACCAGGCTAGGCAAGGCTTAGAGGGCATGCGACCTGCTGAGCCCCCCCGACTAGTGCTCAGAGGCAGAGTGGTGGCTGATGATGCAGTTGTAGATGTGCTACCAGTGCTCCGACTCTGTCCAGGAAGGCGCAAGGTTACTTCGTCGTCGGTTACATCCTCCTCCACCGCCTGTGTTGACCTCCTCGAGTGCCTGACTGTGGGTTGACAGTAGGTGGGATCTAGAACTTCATCATATATTCTTGTGTTTGCACTCCCCTCACCCTCAGACTGAGCCTCTTCTTGCCCTGACCGAATATTTAAGTTGTCATCCCAATCTGGTATCTGCGTCTCATCGTCATCAGTATGTTCCTCATTGTCTATAACCACAGGTGTTACAGTTTGTGACAAAGGGTCAACATTATGCTCAGAAACTTGGACTTCACGGCCTGAATCAGAGTCACAAAGGTTCTGGGCATCACTGCAGACCATTTCCTGGTCTGTACTCACTGTAGCTTGGGAGCAGACCTCTGATTCCCAGGCTATAGTGTGACTGAACAGCTCTGCAGACTCAGCCATCTCAGTTCCACCATACTGTGCAGGGCTGATGGAGACTTCAGAGCTGGGAGAAAGCAAGTTTGATTGGGATGACAACTCAGAGGACTGGTGTTTTTTGGATGCGGTAGTTGAGGTGGCTGGGAGGGCAATTGTTGGACCACTTGAGATCCATTCAAGTATTTTCCTTTTTTGGCCATCATCTACCTTTGTTCCTGTTGTTCGTGTCCGTAAAAAAGGGAGCACATCGGATTGTCCACGGTAAGTAGTAGACATCTTACTTTTGCTGGTAGATGGTCTATCTTCAGCAGATGTTAATGGAGCTTTGCCACCTTTCCCACGGACAAACCCTTTTTTTCCTTTTACAACACACCTCTTCCCCTTTCCACCAGCATCTGTCATTTTGACACACATGTTGATTGCGACAATATTGTGCACTTAAAATGTGGTAGTAAAAATTGAGAGGTGGTGTAGATTGCAGCGGTGGTCTAGCTTTATTAACAGCAGAATAATAAAGAATAAATATCCCTGTCAATGCAACTATGGCCCTTAAACTGGCAGCATAAACTGCTAGTATAATGGCTTAGTAACAATGAGTTTTAGTGTGCAATGCAGCCAGACGTGCTGCAAATATCTTTGCACTAGTGGGAAAATACAGAAGTCCTATAGCCACGTTTAGGATGCCACTAAGTTCACTCAGTGTTTGATAGTATAATGGCTTAGTAACAATAAGTTTGAGTGTGCAGTGCAGGCAGACGATCTGCAAATATCTTTGCACTAGTGGGACAACACAGAAGTCCAACAGCCACGTTTAGGATGCCACTAAGTTCACCCAATGTTTGCTAGTATAATGGCTTAGTAACAATGAGTTTGAGTGTGCAATGCAGGCAGACGTGCTGCAAATATCTTTGCACCAGTGGGACAATACAGAAGTCCAATAGCCACCTTTAGGATGCCACTAAGTTCACTCAGTGTTTGATAGTGTAATGGCTTAGTAACAATGAGTTTAAGTGTGCAATGCAGGCAGACGTGCTGCAAATATCTTTGCACTAGTGGGACTATACAGAAGTCCTATAGCCACGTATAGGACGCCACTAAGTTCACTCAGTGTTTGCTAGTATAATGGCTTAGTTACAATAAGTTTGAGTGTGCAGTGCAGGCAGACGTGCTGCAAATATCTTTGCACTACTGGGACTATACAGAAGTCCAACAGCCACTTTTAGGATGCCACTAAGTTCACTCAGTGTTTGCTAGTATAATAGTATAATGGCTTAGTAACAATGAGTTTGAATGTGCAATGCAGGCAGACGTGCTGCAAATATCTTTGCACTACTGGGACTATACAGAAGTCCAATAGCCACGTTTAGGATGCCACTAAGTTCACTCAGTGTTTGCTAGTATAATGGCTTAGTAACAATGAGTTTGAGTGTGCAAAGGGCAGGAGGGTACAGTGGCAGGGTTGTGGGTCTCTGGGTAGAGGAAAGGAAGCCTGCCTTTCTATCCCTCCTAATGGGGAAATGCAGTGAGGAAATCCCTGACCTTAGCTACACAGACGCTGTCATCTTGTGTAGCTGTTAAACTCTGTTTTCACGGACCTGTCACCTATGGCTCTGACCCTGCCGGTACGAGCCCTTAAAAGGACTGATAGAAAGTGCTATCCCTATGCTGTCCAGCGCTGTGTATGGAGCGTACACAGCAGTATCGGAGATGACTGACACCAAGGACGCAGAAGGCAGATAATGGCGTGCTGTAGGAAAATGTCCGGTTTTATAATGCAGGGACATGTGACATGGACATCCTATCACACATGCCGTTGCTTCTCTGGCTAAAAGTCCACTTAGCTGTGTGTGTGTCTGGGATTGGCTGACATGCTGGCCCGCCCCACTACACGCGCGCGCTTAGGGAAGGAAGACAAGGAAAAAAAAAAAAAAATGGCGATCGCCATTATACATACAGCAGTGATCTGAATGCGCTGTTCATGCACACTATACACTGAAATGTCATAATAGTGTGAGTCACAGAGTGACTTACACTATTACAGCGGAAAGCCAGCTAGGAATTAGCTGATCTTTTTGCTGCTAGAACCGTTCTCGAACGTATCTAGAACTATCGAGCTTTAGCAAAAAGCTCGAGTTCTAGTTCGATCTAGAACAGCCCCAAAATCACTCGAGCCGCGAACTGGAGAACCTCGAACCTCGAACCGCGCTCAACTCTAGATAGGACTTCCCATTCTGATAATACCAGCTGTCTGCTTTACCTTGGCTAGTTATCAAAAATGTTTTTAAATTACATATTTATTTATCAGGTTGAACAAAGCAAAATTCACTCTTTAGTGTGACATGAAAGGCACTAAAGGGTGCAAGTGAACAACATACAATGTACTAAAATAGCAATTAAACACTGCCTGTATGTCTGTTCTAATCTAAACTCTCCCTCCTACAACAACTCTCCCTGAACTGCTTCTAGAAGATAGTGTGCTGAACATCATGCCATTGGATCTCATATAAGACCTGATGATGCAATGTGGCTAGACAATCACTTTAATGCCCGTAGCCAAAATAGCTATGGACTTACCATGTATGGAAGCCAATACTCTCTTGTTTATAGGCTTAACAGCTGCAAAACATGTGGGGCAGGGACTTAAGCAAGGCACTCGAGCACCCGCAATACTCAGTCAAGTAAGGAGCATATCCGAGTAACCCAATGCTTGATTACCAAGCACTGGAGAGAATGCTCACTCATCACTAACTGTGGCATTGTTGTATACATCGTTTGTTATAGACAAAATAAAATTGTGCTTTATGCAACATAATACATTAAGATTGTATACGTTCATTAGAAGACTCTTCTGTGTACATCACATGGAACAAAATACACAGAGATTCTACTGTATACACCACATAGGGAAAACTGGAACTCTGTTATGTAATATTACAGGATACCCTCAATCTCTCCTGTATATATATATATATATATATATATATATATATATATATATATATCAATACATACACTGAGACTCTGCTGTGTACAACACAAAAGGATACATTGAGAAAATAATGTTTAAAGGGAACCTGTCAGGTCCAATATGCACCCAGATCCATGGCCAGTTATGTTCGCATATTACTAATCCCTGCCTAACCGTCCATATATACAGTAGTATAGATAAAGGGATCTTTAGAAAAAGTATTTCTAAAGAACGTATATTATATGCTAATGAGCGCGTGGACTAGTCACGAGGGTGTTTGTTCCCTTGGCTAGCCCACATAGCATGGTAGCACGCCCCTGTGGGCATACTAACATGCTAATTAATATGCAGTGACGCCGCACATACCTCACTGTTCATGGTCGCCGGCGGAGGATGGATGCACACTGGGCATGATTCGGAGTCCTCAGCACTTCTGGTCATGTGCACTGTACCTCGCTGTAGCTGGAAGGCTTATACCCAGCATCAGTTTAGTGTGCATGATTGGAAGCCTCGGGTACTCCGGATCATGCCTAGAGAGCATCCATCCTCTGCCGGCCGGCATGAACAGTGAGGTATGTGCACGTTGCTGCCCATTCATTAGCATGTTAGTACGCCCACAGGGGCGCACTAGCATGCTATGTGGGCTGACTAGCCAAGAGAATAAACTACCTCGGGACTAGTCCCCATGTTCATTAGCATATAATATACGATCTTATAAATACTTTTTCTAAAGATCCCTTTAGCTATGCTAAGGTATACAGGGACGGTTAGGCAAGGATTAGCAATTTGTACCCAGAACTGCTCGTGGTGTTGGCTGCATATTACACCTGACAGGTTCCCTTTAAATCAAATAGAATACACTGAGATTCTACTGTATACATGAAAGAAGAAACACAGAGACTGCTGCATGCAACACATATGATAAAGTAAGTCTCTTTTTTATACATCATATAGGATACACTGAGACTCTGCTGTATACATCACAAAGGATGTAGGAGGCTCTGCTGTATACATCACAAAGGATACAGGAGGCTCTGCTGTGAATATCATATGCTGTATAGATCACATAGAATACGCTGAAAATCTGCTATATATACCATAGAGGATACACTGAGACTATTTGTAAACATAGAATAAATATAGATTTTAATGAATAAAATAAAAAACATACATTGAAACTGTTAAATAAATCACTAGACTCTGAGCCTATGACGTCATACATGATAACTGGTACATTGCGCACCAATCTAAAGCTATGTGCACACGTAGCAGATTTTTTTCCTGCACTTAAAACTGCATCTCTTGGCAAGAAAAAAAGCTGCTGAAAAAAAGTGGATTTTTTGCCTCGTTTATGCTTTTTTTCATGTTTTTTTTATCTATTGAGATAGGGAAAATTATTGATTAAAATCTGAAATAAAAAGAGCATGAAAAAAGTGGCAAATCTGCTACGTGTGCACATAGCCTTAATGCAGAGTCAGTTCAATTAAAGTGTAAATTTGATGTAACTTCCAACTTCCTATATATACACTTCAGTCATGCCTGCTATAATGTATGCCACTTTTGTGGCATAAATTACAGTGTAAGGAATTCTGTCTTACTGCTCTAGGTTATGGTCTGCCCCCTCAGATCCACTCACTTTTTCAAAAAGTTGGCAGTGCTGGCATAAATATTGCATTAAACAATTTTTGTACAAACTGTTTGATTCATCTGTGCCTAAGACTTTAATGTTTCAGAATAATTTTGCATGATAACATTGCTATACCTCATATTAATGCGGCTATAGCGGGCTTTACACGTTACAACAAATCTAACGATGTGTCGGCGGGGTCACGTTGTAAGTGAGGCACATCCGGCATCGTTAGTGTTGTTGTAGCGTGTGACAGCTATGTGCGATTGTGATTGAATGTAAAACCGTTCATCGCATTCACGTCGTTCAATTCCTTTAAATTGCATGTCAGGTTGTTCAATGTTCCCGAGGTACCACACATCGCAGTGTGTGACACCCCGGGAACGATGAACAGATCTTACCTGCCTCCCGAGGCTCCCACCAGCAATGCGGAAGGAAGGAGGTGGGCGGGATGTTCACGTCCCGCTCATCTCCGCCCCTCCGCTTCTATTGGCCGGCTGCTGCGTGACGTCGCTGTGACGCCAAACGTCCCTCCCACTCCAGGAAGTGGATGTTCGCCGCCCACATCGAGGTCGTATAGAAGGGTAAGTACGTGTGACGCCAAATAATCGTTTGTGCGACACGGTCAACAAATTGAACGTGCCACACATATGATGGGGGAGGGTACGATCGCATACGATATCGTATGTGATATCGTAAGGTGTAAAGCAGGCTTATCATGTCAGACCAAACAATAGCTTTCTGACAGCCTGAGATTTCTATACATTTTCAGGATGCCAATAGGGAAACTGAAATTCTCTACCACCTGAATAAAGGAAAAGAAAATATGGCCTATGATTAATATCTTGATTTTTTCTTTTATCTCTATTCACTATACATGATTTTTCTTATTGCATTACTTTGAAAAAGCCTAGTTGCTGTGTATGACATATTCTGCTTACTGCTGAAGTGTCATAGAGGTGGTTCCCCTATACTAAATAGTCTTACTTGCTGGTTGCTCTCTACCCAATAGTCATACTGGTTGGTCCCCCTTGCCTTGATATGTAATCACAAAGCAGCCTAGGCAGCATCCAGTGAATGTACAGCTGAAGACAAAGAGTTGTTATGGTTCATTCTGAAATCTGTGCTCATCAGTCCGGCCTCAATCGCTGTTCATGGACTCATGTCCCAAGCATCACAGTCTCAATGAAATATATGAAAATATGAATCTTTCATGCTGCTGTTGAGCGACTTGCGGCAAGTCCATGTAATGTGGTCCGAGATCAGATCTATGTGTTTGAACATGTGAATGAGCCCCTATCCTGATGTTAATAGAAAGTTGAGGAAAAAATGCACAATAGGGTGTTACCAGATATTAAGGAAGATGTACAAGGAATGAAACTCTTACTGAGGTTGTGTATGTCAAAACTCCTACGCAAGCCTGAGATAATGGCGGCTGCTGCAGCCCCACAAGGGTTAAACTTCAATGCTGGAGAGGAGAGACTGGGTTAATGCCGCACTGCTGCCGAAGTAATAGAATATTGATTTTAATCATTTTTTTTTTTTATTTTACAGGTCTACGCGTTTCAGAGGTCAAAAGCCTCCTTCATCAGGACAAAGGAAAAATCAACAATGGTACAATGACATTTTGATTTTTCCATTGTCCTGATGAAGGAGGCCTTTGACCTCTCAAATACTTAGACCTGTAAAATAAAAAGAATTGATTAAAATCAACAGTCTATTACTTTGGCAGTAGCACGGCATTAACCCCGTCTCTCTTCTCCAGCATTGAAGTCCTATCCTAACTTAGAAAGACCATTTTGTGAGTCCTGCTAAAGAGAAAATAGGTGTTGGTTCCAAAAATATTTAGTCTCCACCTGCCAACCGAGCCTGACAACTACAGGTTGTACAGAGCAGTGTGTTACGGTTGCTGCGAGCACTGGAGACTATGTCCAGATTTCTTGCTACTGCACATGTGCGAGCGCTGGAGACTAAGTCCAGATTTCTTGCTACTGCACATGTGCGAGCGCTGGAGACTAAGTCCAGATTGCTTGCTACTGCACATGTGCGAGCGCTGGAGACTAAGTCCAGAGTTCTTGATACTGCACATGTGCGAGCGCCGGAGACTAAGTCCTATCTTGGAGCCATTGCACATGTGCGGGTGACATCATCGCTGACACGAGGTCACATGTCTCTGACACCTTCTATGCTGATTGGTCGCTGGTCATGTGCTTGTGACGCCTTGCTCGGTGATAAGCCAGCATGACGTCACTCCTGTCGTTCTGGCAGCGGATTGGCTCTGGTGTCCTCCATCTTGGATGAGGCACAGAGTCTATATAAGACCCTGACACATGCCGCATGGTGCTCAGTCCTCTTGGTTCATGCATAAGAGTAGACGCTCTGTGCGCGTTCCTCTAGGCATTCCTCTGTCTATGCTAGGTGAGCGCTACCGGCAGGGTAGCGTTCTTATACCTTACAGCTTCGGCTGCTGTCCGTATCCTTACCTCTTAGGGGAGCGGACATAGGCAGGTGCCTGAGGCACATGGTCTGGCTGGGCCTTGTGATTCGACTCGTAGGTGGACGTTGCCGCTAGGGTAACGTTCCTTATACTGCGTCTGGCAGTTGTTCGTATCCTCGCACAGTAGGGGAGGGAACAGAGGTAGGAGCTTTGTGCGGCTTACGCTGCTGTTTGTCTCTTTTGCACCACTAGAAGAGCGGACATAGGCAGGTGCCATATCTAGTGGTTCGTGTCCTCGCACACTAGTGGAGCGAACGCAGGTAGGAGCTTTGTGTGGCTTACGCTGCTGTTCATCTCTTTTGCACCACTAGAAGAGCGGACCTAGGTAGGTGCCATTTCGCACACATTGCCTTTGTCGCTGTGATTATTAACAGAGATCATTCCACACACCCTCCAAGTAAGGGAGGAATTGCTTTACTTACTTATTATATCCTTCTGTGAGTTAACAGAGGTATTGCACTCTGCCATAGTCTGCAGCAGAGTCTTTGCACGGTGGACCCTGACTGTCTGATACTCCTTTAGGTTATTATCAGACAGCCCCCTGTAACACAGTGTTAGATAACACTGAGGAGATGGTGATTAGGCTAAGTGGGTTGAGTTGCAGCAACAGCAGGGAGGAGGACACTGAGGAACTGTCAATCAGGTTGGGTATTTTATCTATAAAAAAGATTGTGCTGCCACTCAAGCATGTATTGTATTTTCAGAAGTAACACCAGCCATATCAGGTCTTTGAGATGTAGTTAATAATGTATTCAGTTTGTATTATGAAATCTGTTGACAGAACAGTTTAAAAGTTTTCTAATGGGTTTCAGAGCAACAGGGTGCCTTAAAAGGTATCATTAGCTTTACACATAACACTCAGTAATGCCTGGGAATAAGGAGGTATTTAAGTGCATTACAGGATAAAAGATAAGTGTTCATTAAAAGTTGTAAAGTGCATTATTCAAAATCAAAATCAGTGACAGTTTTGCTCATTTATTACCTAATCTACCAAATATTATAATAAAAGTTAAACATTATACAGTGTGTTACCTAAAATGGTATTATAAAAAGTATAATTTATCACACAAGAATAAAGCTCCCAGCTGTTTCAACAATAAAATAAAAAGTTATGGATGTGGGGCAAAAAATAAACAAATTCTATTATCCTTGAAAAAGTTGTCTGGGACGTTTACACATCAATATCTGAATGATGGAGGTACCAAACTCGGCCGGAGCCATTTGGCAGTGCGCAGCTTCAGAGCTGTCCTGCACAGCATAGTGACTGTATGCTGCACATCTGCTCCTATTGATTCAAATATGCACTTAGACACAATTTTCCAACCCTGACCCTATTTTGTGTATTGAAGTGACTAATGAACCAAAGGTGTGAAGGGAGAGGGAGCAGGGTCAGCTGTGACATTGGCTATTGTGGCTGGTGGATTCTATGTTATCAGCTGTGTATAGAGTTTTTACCTGTCATTGTAACCCTGACTCATATGTACTATTGCACACCAGTCCCAGGTCCAGGTTCTGTTTCTATATAATTTCCTACCTAGGCTTGGTATTAAGATTTTTAGCTTGTCTGTACACCTCTACCAGCTCAGTACCTGTCTGTGGTTTACAATATCTCAGTTACCTGTCTGCAGTCTCCAGAACATCTCATGCTTGCCTGTGGTTTCCAGTATCTCAGCTACCTCTAAGAAGACTAAGGGATGTTACTTGCCTGCTTGTAGTTTCAACTACCTCAGCTACCTGTCTTCCATATCAAGGATATTTCTTGCCTGCCAGCAGTTGTCAGTGTCTAAACAACGTGTTTGCAGACTCCAGGACATTGTCTGCTTGCCTGCAATTTTCAGTATCCCAGCTACCTGTCTGCAGTTTCCAGGAGGTTTCCTGTCTGCATGTGGTTTCCAATATCTCAGTTACCTCATTAATCCCCAGGGTGTTACCTGCCTGTCTGCATTTGCTATAATCTCAGCTACCTGCCTGCCTGTCTCCAGGATGTCTTCTGCCTGCCTGCAGTTATTAGGATCTCAGCTACCTGCCTGCGGTCTCCAGGATGTCTTTTGCCTGCCTGCAGTTTCTAGGATTTCAGCTACCTGCCTGCAGTTTCCAGGATGTCTTCTGTTTGACTGTGGTTCTTAGGATCTCAGCTACCTGCCTGCGGTCTCCAAGATGTCTTTTGCCTGCCTGTGGTTTCTATGATCTCATCTACCTGCCTGGAGTTTCCAGGATGTCTCTTGCCTGCCTGCAGTTTCTAGGATCTCAGCTACTTGCCTGCAGTCTCCAGGATCTCTTCTTCCTGCCTGTGGTTTCTAGGATCTCTTCTTCCTGCCTGTGGTTTCTAGGATCTCAGCTACCTGCCTTCGGTCTCCAGGATGTCTTCTGCCTGCCTGTGGTTTCTAGGATCTCAGCTGCTTGTCTCTAGTCTTCAGGATATCTCTTGTCTGTCTGTGGCTTCTAGTTCCTCTGCTACCTGTCTCAGTTTGCTTCACGCCAGTGGCCCTTGTGTCCACCTGGACCTTGGACTTGGAGGATCCACCTTACCAGGTGAGCCTAACATGGAACTTTGATGTAAACTGTTCCTGAAAGGAGAGGAAGTATAAGTCTAAAAAATCCCTAGAAGCCGATGTGAAAATTGCAAAATTTTTAATTTATTTTGTTTTTAATAAAGATAATAAAATGAAGAAAAGAAGCCATTTCCAAAATATTTTTCATAGTATATGTAACTCAAAAAACTGAAGTAAACAATACATCATTTTATGATCAGCTTCAGAATAAAATAAAAACTCAGTTGGAATTGGAAAATATGTTTCCCTTGTTTCTATCCAACAAACTTGTTACTCTGTTACAGACTTGACCTTTTGTATTATACAATACTTTTCCTTCTTTAAACCGACAGAGAAGAAAAAAAAAACCTGTTCTTTAATTACATTATTATGGATCCTCAGATTTCTCGACAATGGTTTATTACTTCTGTGTTTTTACATTATATAGAAAGCAGCGATTATTGGCAATGCAATAAACCATACACTATTGAAAGCAGAAATATTACCTGAACTATCCTCGGCGCAACTAATTTTAATAGCGTTTTTCTCAATAATACTGTCAGAAAAATATAACCCTAATCATCAAGCTGCATGCATACATTTATAGCAAAATTTTGCTGCCTTATAAGTGGCCTTGTGTCTTCTGGGGTGTGAAATTCAGAATGGCAGACTAATGAATAAAACATGCATTACATTTATAGGGTTATAATTTAACCGGACTGTATCATTTCAATGAAGGGCAGCCTAAAATTGCATAGATTGAATCAAATTGCGTTCGCTATATTAATATTTTTTTCTGATAGGTTGTAAAATGGAATGGAGACATTATTTATTTCAAATTTAGATTCTGTTAAAGAATTGAATCACTTTGTAAGGCTGCTTCATAATTTAAAACTTAATTAAACTAAATGATATAACAGTTATTGCAATTAAAAATGCCAATAGTCTGCAGAAGATGTACTAAATAATAGAAACAGCTAAAACGCTTTCAATATTTTTAAATATTTCACTTTGGCACTGCTTTGCAAGAAACAAAAACTATATATTAGTAGGGATGAGCGAACCTGAACTGTAAAGTTCAGGGTTCCTACTGGAAACGTAGTGCACTCAAACACAAACTTTTCACCAAAGTCTGTGTTTGGAGTTCGAGTGCTGTTTGGATGCTGAATAAAGTTTGTTGAGAGGCTGGAGCATAGCCAATGAACAAGTTTTCGGGAGGAGGAAAATACCTGTACGTTGCTGTGAAAAAAACTAAAAAAAAATTAAAAAATTAAGTGGGGTCCCCCCTTTTTTTGATAACCAGCAAAGGTAAAACAGAGAGCTGGAGGCTGGTATTATCACGCTGGGAAGGCCCTTGGTTATTTGGCCCTTTTCAGCCTAAAAATAGCAGCTCACAACTGCCCTAGAAATAGCGCATCCATTAGATAGCCAATTTTGGCGCTTTTCCTGATTTTTCCTGATTTCCCTGTTGCGGTGTCAATCAGGGTAATAATTTTTGGAGTTAATTTCATCTGTGTAATGTCAACTGGCATCAAGCCCAGGGGTTAGAATTGTCTATCAGACACCCCCATTATAAAACTGGTAAGTGTACAGTTAAGAAAACACACACATAAAGGAAAAAAATAGTTTATTTGAATAAATACTTCCTTACACTCCCTCTGTCACCAATTTAATCATTTAAAAAAGTCCTCAAAGTTCAGATGCAATGCAATGGAGAATAAAGACTCCCCCATATTCCATCAGTCACCAATTTAATAATTAAAAATAAATTATTGAAGTTCCAACATAATGCAGTGGTGTAATATCCTATGACACCCATTGTATCCTCGTAACGAGGCTCTATAAGTCACTCCCAATCAGCAGCATGCCCGGAATTACTTATGCTAGCATAGGGGCAGGATGTTGCTTGAGAAAGGGGCAGTGTTAGGTTACAATGGAATACTCTTAAGAAATGTTCTCTGTGGCCACTCTGCACCAGACTTTGTAGGGTAATTGCAAAAAAGGCTATGTATGGCCACTCTGCACCAAGCTCCGGGGTGAGGTAATTTATAAAAATGGTCTGTGTGGCCACTCTGCACCAGGCTCTGTAGGGGAGCTCTTAAAAAATGGTGTGTGGGGGGAATTTTATTAAAGCATCTGTGTAGCCACTGACACCAGGCTCCTTAGGGTACTCTTAGAAAAGGGTCTGTGGGGGGAGTTTACCAAAAAAAAGTCTGTATTGCCACTCTGCACCATGCTTTGTGGGGCTACTCTTAAAAAAGGGTCTGTGGAGGGAATTTTAACAAAAAATGTCTATGTTGCCACTCTAAACCAGGCTCTGTGGGGCTAATTTTAAAAAGTGTCTGTAAGGGGGATTTAAAAAGGGTCTGTGTGGCTGCTCTGCACTAGGCTTTCTTGGGGTACTCTTAAAAGGCTTTGTCTCATTCCGGGGCCTGGGAGACTTGGCCTCCTTCTGAGTACCTTCGACCTTCCCTTGATTGCCCTCGCTGAGTGACCAGGCCTCCCCAGCTACCAGTGGGCCTTCATAGCTGGCTCACGGTTCCTGGCGCCTGAATGACAACCTTCTACAGAACTCTTTATGCCTGGCAGAAATTAAGAGCACTATAAAAACTGTTATGTCAGATCATGAAGATGACACCACCGCCCCTCCTATTAAATGGGAGGCTTTGAAGTGCACTCTGAGGGGGTTATTGATCTTTTATGGAACTCATCTTAAGTGAGAGAGAGCGGAGGAGATTAAAAATCTTTTATCAAAAATTTCCTCCCTAGAGAATCAACATAAACAAAACTTATCACCACGCCCAACTCTCTAACACTCGGCATAAATTGTTGGTCCTAATAGATCAAAAGTCGCAGAGTCTGAGGGAACGAACTAAAGGTCGATTTTATTGACTAGGCAACAAAAGTGGAACGTTATTTATCAAGAGCCTTGCATCCCCAGAACTTTAACACATACATTTCCAGTATTCTAGATCCTTCAGAGACGATAGTTCATAGTGATCGTGACATCCCGGCCAGTTTTAGGAGCTATTATGAGTCCCTTTATAACCTTAAGGCCCACTTTGATGACCTTACCCCTGCCCAGTGACAAGATAAGATAAAACAGTATTTATCCCAACATAAGCTCCCTAGGATTCCTGACAATGTTCTGTCAGAAATGAAGAAAGACTTCTCGCTTGAGGAGGTGGTGGAGGTGATCAGAGACGCTAAGTCGGGCAAGAGCCCTGGCCCTGATGGATTCGGAGTAAGTTTTTATAAGCTTCTGATAGAGGAATTGTGTCCTCTTCTCCTTTCACTAACTAATTCTATTTCCTCTTGATGTCCCTTGCCGCCCCAGGTGTTAATGGCTCATATAACTGTTATCTTAAAACCAGGGAAGGACCCTGCTTTATGCAATAGTTACAGACCAATATCACTCATTGATTCCGACGTTAAACTTTATGCCAAATCAATTTCAAACCGGTTAAAGGCCCTCCTCCCGTTGGTGATTGACTTGGACCAGGTGGGTTTCGTTCCAGGAAGGGAGGCCAGAGACAATGTCATCAGAACTGTCTCCTTGGTGGACTGGGCTCGGAGGTGGAAGCATCCCATGTGCATTCTGTCGATTGATGCTGAAAAAGCCTTCAACAGAGTGCACTGGGATTACAAGTTTCAAGTTCTCCGTGAGCTGGGAATTGGGGAGATGATGTTAAGGTGGATATTCTCCCTCTATGCCCTTCCATCGGCACAGGTGAAGGTGAATGGTTCTTTGTCCTCCCTTTTGCGGATCCGAAACGGCACTAGTCAGGGGTGTCCACTTTCCTCTCTTCTATATGTATTATCTATGGAGCCCCTGGCTACGGTCCTGAGGAATAATCTGTCTATTAAATAGATATCCATTGGGGGTGAGGAACACAAAACAGCTTTATTTGCAGAAGACCTTCTCGTTTATATTACGTCCCCAACTACAACCATCCCAAATTTAGTATCTGAACTTAAAAGATTTGGACATTTAAGTAATTTTAAAATTAATTCTACAAAATCAGAAATCCTAAATATCTCTCTGCCCTCCATAAAGACTAATCATCTCAGATCTTCATTACCTTTTAAATGGCAGGACAATCACTTCACTTACTTAGGAGTTAAGATACCCTTGGATCCCTCTAAACTGTACACTTTAAAGCATATAAAATTATTGATGACTGTGGAGCAGGACATGGTGAGATGGAGGGGCCTCTCTCTGTCCTGGTTCAGTAGGATGAATGCCTTTCCGATGGACCTTTTCTCAAGACTCTTGTATGTCTACCAAACCATCCCATTATGGCTGCCGGCCTCTTACTTTTCACACCTAAAGGCCATGATAAATAAATTTATTTTGTTAGGTAAGCGCCATCGCATTTCATACGTAATCCTCACTAGGACTATGGGAAGTCCCAGATCTCCACCTCTATAATCTCACCTCTTTAGGAACATGTGTTTTGGACCTGTTCCATGGGAGAGGTCGGAAAAAATGGGTTGATATGGAGTGAGCTAGATCCGGGCTAGACCCGGTGGCGTGGCTCTGGTCTGCTACTGCAGGTGAGGCGAGTCTGGATCCCCCCTCGGTTCTCATAGAGAACTTAATAAAGTTTTTGAGGCTCAGCCTGGAAGCATTGCATATCTCATCAGTCCCGGGACCCATGATCCCACTTTATGATAACCCAACATTTCCAGTAGGAAAGAAATCGGATCATCCGATTGTGATGAAATACATAGATTCGACTAGGATCCTTCCATTGTCGGCCATGGTCTCTGACCCTCTATCTCAAACTGGGATCTGGCTCTTATATGAGCAAATTAGAAGCTTCATTAGATGTTTACACCCTTGGAGTGCACTTTTTAGATCGCTTACCTCTTTTGAATCCTTGTGCCTGGCAAGCGACCCCCAGTCCACTCGGTCTCATTATTATACAGAATCTTCCTCGAAGTTCGTAGGGGAGTTGGCATTCTGCTACCTTTCTTTACTAGGTGGGAGTCTGATTTTGGAAGAGAGCAATCAGAAGAAGAATGTAGAAAAATCTTGCTTTTCTCTCACAAATCCTCCATATGTTCCCTTACCCAGGAGAGGAGCTATAAAATTCTCTCGAGATGGTATAGATGCCCGACCTCTATTAATAACATTTTCCCTGGAGTGCCAGACATTGCTGGAGATGTGAACGTCATAGAGGTACCTATCTTCACATATGGTGGTCATGTCCTCTTGTTAAAAACCTTAGGAGCATGAGTTTTGATCTTATTAACAAACTTTCAACGTCAAAAGTGAGTCCGACCCCAGAACTAGCTTTAGTATCTTTATGCAACTTTTCCATATCAAAATACAAGAAAAACCTACTTAGACATATTTTATCAGCTTTCAGAAGATTAAAAACTTCTTTACACGCAGCGACATCGCTAGCTATCGCTGCCCGTGGCGCACAATAGCACAATATCACTAGGACCCATCACATGTACTTACCTGCCTAGCAACGTCGCTGTGGCCAGCAAACCACCTCCTTTCTAAGGTGGCGATTCTTGCGGCACCACAGCGGCATCACTAAGCGGCCACCCAATAGAAGCGGAGGGGCGGAGATGAGCGGGTCGAACATACCGCCCACCTCCTTCCTTCCTCATTGCGGGCGACCGCAGGTACGGTGATGTTCTTTGTTCCTGCGGTGTCACACATAGCGATGTGTGCTGCCGCAGGAACAACGAACAACCTGCGTCGTGCAACAGCAACGACATTTTAGATGAGAACGACACGTCAATGATCAACGATTAGGTGAGTAATTTTGATCGTTAACGGTCGTTCGTGTTTTTCAAATGCAACGACGTCGCTAACGAGGCCGGATTTGCGTCACGAATTCCGTGACCCCAACGACATCTCGTTAGTGATGTTGTTGCATGTAAAGCCCCCTTAATCCCACGTTTTTGGAAATAGAAGAGGGTGCTGTCTTGTGCGGAACTTGTTGATGAGCTTAATGATATCTGTAAGATGTAAGATCTATTGGCATAGACTATGGGGGGTTCGGAGAGATTCCAGGAAGTTTGGACACCCTGGATATTATTCCAAGATTCTCCTGACATGTTGTTGTGGGTTGATGAGATTCGACCTCCACGTGTGAACCAATCATTAAATTCACCTGAGGGTAGTCAGTTGTCCCCGTAGTTCCCTGTGGGTCCTTGCTGGCTACACGTTCCTCACTTATTTCTAGTACTTTCCTTTATTCTGGACTTTTCTTTCTTCCCCTCTTTCTCCTTTCTATTTCTTCTCCCACTTTCTTTTTAGTTCTATCTTCTAAATTTCCTTCTCCTTTCTCCTTAATGCGTCAATTCTGGTGTAGGACTATAACGTTGTGGAACACCTTTCTGGTTATTGTCACAAAATTTGCAATCTGATTTTGGTAAATTTATGATTGTTCCACTCTTCTTTTATATCTGTATTGTTATAAGTCCAATAAAACTTGATTTAACTAAAAAAGGCTTTGTGCAGGGAATTTATTAAATGGTCTGAGGGGCTACTCTGCACCCCTGCTTTGTGGATGTACTCTTAAAAAAGGGCCTGGGGGGGATTTTATTAAAGGCTCAGTGTGGTCACTCTGCATCAGGCTTTGTGGGAGTAATCTTAAAAAAGGTTAATCTGTGCCTGCTACTAGCCCTGAGCAAACTTGTTGAATAAGGGTTTGCCAATCTCAAAGTTGGTACAAGTCTTGGCCAGTTCGGCTCTGAAAACCAAATAATTTTCCCAAAAGTTGGCAATGCTCAGTTTTGTTCGATAACTGTTTGTGGCTTTTCTAATACTTTACTTTGGCTACAATAGTGGTGCTCTATTTTGAGCGGGTTTGAGCGGAGTGTTTAAAGATGGGAGGGGTTGGTGAGAGATCAGAGGAGTGGCAAACTTTTATTCTTCTTAAACTTTTTATGTGGATTTTCTGGCAGGTAATCAGGGCACAAAAAACATACACAACGTTCAGTCGCAAGGGCTTTGTGTCATTGGTTGCTAAGTCACATGTCCATCTGCATATAAAATACGGACATGTGGCATCTGTGCCATTTTGTGATTACTAAAGCTTAGGATGGTGTTGCTGCTAGACAGTTAGCTTAGCTAGGGGTTTAATCATAGGTAGTTGAGATAGTTAGGACATAGGGCGATAGTGTAGAATAGGGAAATGTATTGTAGGGAACGTTGTGTGCCACAAATTGGCATTTCATTATCTAGTGACAGCTAGAGATGAGTGAGTACCAAAATATTCGTAATCGCGATGCTCATAAAAAGTACTTTGTAATACTCGTATATTTGTTCCGAATAGCGAGTACAATGCAAGTCAATGGGAAATGCGTGTAATTTTCTGCTAGACCCAACAAAGAGGTCTGGAGGCCTGAGGAAAAGGTTGAAATGGATAGGAAAGTGATGAAACTGAATAGGTATAGCCTGAAGAATATGCCTGCATGCATTTCTGACTCACATATGGTTTCTGGGAATAAACATGTTACAGTATTTTGTCACGTTTTATCACCCATTAAAATGAATGAGGTGTGTCACAATGCAAGAAAAATGTTAGCTGTGCATTTACACTGCGTTTTTGTTGCGTTTTGAATCCGTTTTTGTCAACAAAAAATGAAGGTCACCCACAATTTCCAGGATAAATTTATTCTCTCTTTCTCTCTCTCTAAGCGCTTCATGCTCATCGATCATCGGTGCGGTGTGGCTGTCACGCTGCTCCTGCTGCCTCTCATTCTTCTTCCAGAGCTGCTTATTAGGCTCATTCATATTCTTTGCTTCTCCCAACTGTAATTGGTTGCAGTCAGATGTACCCCAATGTTGAGTGACAGCTGTCTGACTGCAACCAATCACAAATGTCGGCATGTGGTTCTTCGAATTTTGATATCCAGCAATGATAAAGCCCCACAGCTGGGGGCTGGGATTCTCAGACTGAGAAGGCCTATGGTTATTAGGCTCTCCCCAGCCTAAAAATATCAGCTATCATACAGTCGTATGGAATTGCCGCATCTATTAGATATGAGCGTCCCAGCACTTTACCCAGCTCTTCGCGATTGCCTTGGTGTAGTGACAATCGGGGTAATAAGGAGTTAATAACATGCCATAGCTACCACTAAGTCCTTGATGAGAGATGGCAAGTGTCTATGAGACACCCCCATTATTAATTTGTAAGTGAAAGTAAATAAACACAAACACCACAAAAATCCTTTATATGAAATCAAAATAAAATACAGCAAAGCACCCTCTTTCGACACTCTAATAACCCCAATAGCACTTCTGCAGGTCCAACGTAATCCACACAAGATCCCACGATGATTCCAGCACTACTACTGCTGACGCTCACAGCGAGCGCCATAGAACAAGACTGCCCGTAGCAACTGAAGTGAGCCATGGGGACAGCAGTTAGGTTAGCTGCAGTCACATCTGGAGTACTCCAACTGTGACAACAAATCATCCGAGTGACTGAAGTAAGCCGCGGTGATGTCATTCAGGTGATTTGCGGTCTCAGCTGAAGTCCTCCACCTGTGACCACAAATTAGGCCACAACTCAAGCGAGCTGCAGGTGGAGGACTCACCTGAGTGATATCTCCGCTGATTGTGTGGCTCACTTCAGTCACAGCCTGAACCTCACAGTGGTGAACCCGTGACGTCACTGCAGTGATACATGCCATACTGCGGGGCGCGCAGCTGTGATGTCAGGGGTTCACCTGAGTTCATTCTGATTGCACAGCTCTGTCTGCACTCACAGTGGGCAGTTATGCTTTATGACGCTCGCTGTGACAGGACAAGGATGTAGCACAGCTGAATCGCCGTGGGACCTTGTGTGGATTACTTTGGACCCACAGGAGTGTTTGGGGGTTAATAAAGTGGTGACAGAGGGTGCTTTTTGTATTTTATTCCAAATAAAGGATTTTTGGGGGGTTTGTGTTCATTTACTTTCACTTACAGATTTGTGATGGTGTGATGGAGTGAGTCTCATAGACGACTGCCATCACTAATCTTGGAATTGGTGGCAGCTGTGGGCTGCCTTTAACTCCTTATTACCCCAAATGCCACTGCACCAGGGCAACGGAAGAGCTGGGTCCAGCGACAGAATTGGCGCATCTTATGGATGTGCCACTTCTAGGGTGGCTGTGGGCTGCTATTGTTAGGCTGGAAAGGGCCAAATAATGATGACTCTTTCCACCCTAATAATATCAGCCCCCAGTTGTCTCCTGTACCTTGTCTGGTTTTAGAAAATTAAGGGAACTACACGTCATTTTAAAAAAAAGATATCAAATAATTAAAAAAAGTGTGGGATCCCCTCTATTTTTCATAACCAGCTAAGGTACAGCAGACAGCTGAGATTTGCAGCTTGTAGCTGCTGCTGTTCCTCTGCTGGATATGAAAAATAGGGGGACCCCACATCATTTTTTTACCTTCCAAAAATAAAAAATAAACAGCTGGCCAAGCTAGCTATCCCTCTATCAAGCTATTCTATTATTTTTATCTATCTATTCGGCATATTTTTTCTTTCTAAAGCCCACATCTAAGTTACAGCAGCTGATTCTATGGCCGTTTGTTGTCAGTTCAGATATAGCAGACTTGGAATCATCATGGGACTACATATGGATTACGTCGGAACTGGGTCTTTTGGGGGTTTAATAAATTAGTGAAAAAGAAGGGATTTGTATTTTATTTCAAATAAAGGATTTTTTTGGTGTTTGTGTTTATTTACTTTTACTTACAGATAAGTAATGGGAGGTCTCAGATGACTCCCATTACTAATCTAGGGCTTCATGGCAGCTGTGAGCTGTGATTAACCCCTTATTACCCCGATCGCCACTGCACCAGGGCAATCGAGAAGAGCTAGGTAAAGTGCTGGGACTGTCACATCTAATGGATGCAACTATCCTGAGCGGCTGCAGGCTGCTGTGTTTAGGCTATGGGGGAACAATAAGCATGGTCTCCCCAGCCAGAGAATACCATTCCCCAACTATCAGTCTTTATCTTGGCTGGGTGTAAAATATGGGGGGAACACATGCTGGTTTTTAAAATTATTATTTAAATAATTTTAAAAATTCTGCATGCGGTTCTTCCTATTTTGATACCTTGATAGACCTCAAGACAGGGTCTGTTATTCCAACCAATCACAGATGTTTTGCCACCATTGAATTCAATGGGCTCGGTATGTTCACTGAACTGTTCGACAAACTTCTGAACAACGGGAAGCTTAGTAAAGATCGGCAAACTGAACTTTGAAATATTTACTCGTCTCTAGTGGTAGTGTCAGAGGAAGAGGACTAAGCAAAGGAGAATGCGGAAGGGTTACCAATAGTTCTATCATCCGGACTGTTGTTGCATAGGCAGGTGGTAAGGGAGGGTCTTGTATAGTGATTGAGGAGAAGTGTAGAAGCCCAGGAAGTAACTGAAAAGTACGAAAACTGAAAATCCTGGGCCACACCCTGTGTGGTGCATGGTCCATAGCTAATTACTGTGCAAATAAATTATGGTAGTGTGGGGCAATTGATGCCACTGTCCATCTGCCAGCCCATCATTTTTTTAGTTGTGGCTAATCGAAATGATGGATAAATACATTTGATAGGTTGAAATGCCACACTTATGACAGATTAAAGAAGTTTTTTGCACATTTTTTTTATTTACTCTAGAAATCTGTACTTTTTTTATTTTATAGCTCTCAATATCAATCGATGAGAGCAAGAACAAGACTCTCATAGGCTTGCATTAATTTCTGACTTTTAACGCACTCCATGAAACACAGGAACTGCTAACAGGTAAATATAAGAAAGGGAATAAGGGACTTAATTTTAAAGCACCTTTCCAGCAGTGAAATAAAAAGAAAAACAGTGGAGTGGTGCTTTAATTTGAAGCAAAGTAATAACTATTGCATAGCCACACCTTCTTCCAGCATATGAAAGAGAGTCCATATTTTGTATAAAGCTGGACTCACATGAATGTATGAAAAAACGGTCCCATTCTCATCCAGGATAGTAGGACAATTTTTTCTCACTTGTCATCTGTGTGCTCTACGTGTGCTCTTAGTGTGCAGTCAGTCTGCAATCCATTTTTTTCTCATCAGCTATTAGTCACTTACAGTCATTTACAGGATGATCTACAGGACCATTTTCAGTGTTCTGTGCTGCATGATAGAATTGTATCCAAACAACGGACATCACTAGGATGGTCCATGTGCCGTCCAAGTGGGGTCCGTTTTTCTGTCTCAGCCAGCCGTTGATTTGTATTGTTGAGTCTCAGACCAAATCGGCAGCAAATCACAGCATGTTGCGACTTTCCTCTCATCCAGAATCTGTATGAGAAAACCTGACCAACTGCTCTCCCTCTTTGACTAACATTGGTCCGAATGCAATGAGAGATTGTCTCGCATTGCACTCCTCCGATTCATACGCTAGTGTGAGTGTACCATAACCAGGATACGCTGTTACCTGCTTTGTGACGCTGAGAAAATGCCTGTCACCCACACGACTGACTAGCAAACTCCTCTGCGATCGATGCAGACATATCATTACCCCGCCTGTGCCAGTGTTATGGTTATAACAAGAAGCCAAGTCAGCAGCACCTACAGTATATTTGACATGTTGGACCAGATGTTCTTCTGCCATATGACAATCTAGCATATCTCAGCAAACATAGATGCACTGTCTAAACTTCCATACTGCGTCGTACCTAGACTGTGTTCTTATTGAGCCCCAATCCTGTGCAATTCTGAGTCAACATAAATTTATTTATTTAAAGGGCCTCTGCCAGAATGATCTGACCACAAAAACTATTTACATGGTCATGAAAGTCTGAAAAATGATGACCTTAACACTTATGCAATCTGTTGCTCCCTTACTGAAACATAACTATTCTAATATATATGCAAATGAGGCTGTACTGCCCTCGTTCCAGCGGCCGAGCCGCTCGGATCCGGAGCCGCGGTGGCTCGAGGGGTCTCCGGACCCAGGGGGTCCGCGCGGACTCTCGAATTAAAAGAAGAGGGGGAGTATGTACAGGGGATTAGAAAGTTTGTGACGCCACCCACGGTGTGTGTGGTAGTGTAGGAGACCACCACTGCTGTTGGGGGAGCCAAGTGGCGAACGTGTAGCAGCAGAATGTTTAACCCCTCCGTGCGTAGGGGGTTTGTGCCCCGGGGCCCGTTGGGAGTTGGTGTTTGGGTGCCGTTGGGTAGAGGAAAAGAGGATTTTCAGCGTACTCACTCAGTCCAGGAATAATAACACAGACAGCTTGTAAACCAGAATTCTGAGCACCACTGCAGCCTGGAGGGAGCAAGCTGGGATCAGTGCCCTTGGTGTTGCTGTTAGCCTGTGGCCTTTTCCGTGGCACCTTCTCACTAGTTGGACCCTCAAGCTTGAAACTTTTCGGACCCCGCTCACCCGTATGGCTAACGCGGTGAGCTTGCTCTCAGGGTTCACACGTAGGATTTCTTTGGACTGTATTTGGGAAAGTCCTATCCTATTGGTGCGCTAGAACCCCGATTTTGGAGCGGGTTGGGGATGAATCTTGAAGTCTTCACCCCCGTCGGGTAAATTACCAGGACGCATGAAGCTACTACCCGGCCTAGGGTCCACGTACACCGTCGTGCCCTGGCCCCTGCCCGGTGATGGCTCAAGGCCGCCGGCTGCCCTCCTTGGCAGTCCGTGCTCTTTGACACGTTCCAGCTCCTACCAGGCCCAGACTAACATCTGCCACCTAGTAAACTCCAGGAGCCCTGCTCCGGATCAATGACCTCTCTCTCCCAGAGAGTTACTTTTCCACCTCCTCCTTTTGCTCCTGTTTCCACTCTCTTGTCACTTTCTCACTTTTCCCTACCAACCCCCCATATTGGCGGCCCTATTCCCTTCAGGCCCCCCAATGGTGTGTCTGGTGGGTTCGGCGTAAAGTGTTTCTAGGATTTTGACTGGCTAAGCTGTTAGCAACACCAAAGGACCAGGATCCGTAACCAAGGAGGAGTGGATACTGTGCATAAGGGCAGATTGCACATTACCCGGTGATGACCTGATAGGCCAGGGCGTCACAAGGCTACTCTTAATCTTTACTGCTTTTACTATTCATACGTCTCCCCATATCATTGGCTCTATTTTTAATACTTTGCTGTGTATAAATAATATTGGGCTTTTCTAGTAATTTCAGGCACCAAATACTGTAACAATTTTATTTTCAGTTTCCAAACTTTCAACATAATGCAGAAAGATCCCGTGGATTGTGGAGAGGGAGCATCCTCTGCAAATTTTAGACATATTTGCTAACACAAAAGGGACATAAATTGCATAAATGTCGGCACAAATCTAATCTTGTCATAGCAAATTGCTTTTTTTAATAAATAAACAAATAAATAAATGTAATAAGTAAAAACTTCAATAGTTAGACATTTATGTGGGTTTTCACATTTTATGTTTCTTATGTATGTGCTGTAATCAGTTTTTGTATGAATTTCTTTAAAGCATCTATATTCAAAATGCAAATTTCTTAAGCAAGTGTTTAGGTGTAACAATGGAAGAAACATATGCTTTTATTTCGTGTTCTCATTGCACGGAGAGCAAAGAATAGGAAAACTGTTTTCTGATTGTCTCGTACTGTGAAGTCCTGAGCAGTACAAAGATGACTTTACATGCTGTACTTCTAATAGCAAAACCACATAAAAAAATACAAAACAGTATAGAAATTAAATGGATGTCCTGAGAGAGAGAATTTCAGGACTTAACCCTTTTTGCAGGAGTTTTTCTAGTTTTCCTTAGCACATTCCACATAGCCATAACTAATTTATGTTCTATTGACCCAGGCTTTCTTGCACAACTTTGGATAAAAGATTTTATTAGATCCTATCCAATTATGTAATAGGAGTAATAATAAGAATATTAGCAAATACCTCCAATTAGAAATGTAATATAGTTGTTCTCATTCACTATGACACTTACCTCCTGTGCAGGGCATTGTAGGCCCTTAGGTATCAATTGTTATGACCACTAGTAACTAACTGGCTGTGACTATATGCATGGTCATAACTATGGATATCTAAGGTCCGGCAATTACCTGAACATGACGTAACGACATAGTGAATCAGAAGAACTATGCTACATTTCTAATTGGAGGTATTTGCTAATATTATCATTATTATTTCCCTGAAAATATGACCTCCCCTGAAAATAAGACCTCCCAGGAGTTTTCAGGGAAGCTTTAATATAAGGCTTCCTCTGAAAAAAAGACCTAGCCACGATCAATAATGAATTGTCATGCAGCGGTGAAAAAGTTAAAGACACTGCAGGACACTTCATTATAGGCAGCGGGCAACCCCAGAAGAGAGAAGACAGACGAAAGAAGACCCCTGATCATACTTACCAGACGCCAACCATGAGCAGGTGAGCGCCCATCAAGGTCCTGCAGCAGAACACACACGCACACACACATCAGATCACACTCACTCACACACACACACACACACACACATGCACACACTACAAATAGCATCCACACACTCACCACATCCAGCAATATTGCTTGCTTCTCGGCGGCGATACTGTGCACTGTGCGTGCAGTGATCTTCCAGGACCTGCCAAGGATCACATGGCTGGAAGCATGTGGTATCTCTGGATATTGTGAGTGTGTGCACGCGTATGTGCGATATTGTGAGTGTGGGTGTGTGTGTGAGTGTATGCAATCAGATGTGTGCGTGTATGCTGTCTGATGTGTGAGCGTGTGTGTGTGTGTGTGATTGTATGCAATCGGATCTGTGAGTGTTGGCAGGAGGCAGAGGAGGACGGCGTACAGCACAGCTGCTGGGACCGCCCACCGGAGAGCACAGGGAGAAGTGATGTGTGTGTGTCTATGTGTGTGTGTGTCTATGCTGTCTGATGTGTGACTGTGTTCTGATGTGTGAGTGTCGGCCAGACGGAGGGGAGCACAGCTGCAGGGAGTTCATAGGGAGAACTAATGTGGTGTGTGTGTGTGTGTGTGTGTGTGAGAGACCTGATGTCAGCCAGACGCAGGGGAGGCATGCAGCGTACCTGCTGGGAGATCACAGGAGGATCTGGGAGCCATACAGATGCCCGGGGCTGGTAAGTATGACGATCCTGGGATGGAGGAAGACCTGCTTTTTGTGGGGGGTAAACTAACCCCCAACCATGTCTCCTCAAGAATAAGACACCCCCCCACCCCAAAAATAAGACCTAGTGCTTTTTTCAGGGAAAAAAAAAATATAAGACAGTGTCTTATTTTCGGGGAAACATGGTACTATATATTGGGATAGGATCTTGGAGATGGGAATACCTTCTAGCTTCATTGTGCAAATCTGTCATAGTTGTAATTGCTTGAATTGAGGAGTTACCATATTTTTCGGACTATAAGACACACTCAGGTTTTAGAAGTGTAAAATAGGAAAAAATATTTTGAAGCAAAAAACAGACCCCCCCCCCCCCCCCTTTCCAGCATCATCATGCTTTGCAGCCCCGGGCATCTGTGTGGCTCCCAGATCTCCATGTGATCTCTGGTGTGCACTCCATGGAGGTGTGCTGCACGCTGTTCTCCCCTGCATCTGGCCAACATATATACATCAGAACACACACTTACACATCAGATAGTCATATACACATACATATACACACACTTAGACACGCACACAATCAGATTCCACATCATTCCTCCCTGTGATCTCTGTGCTGCACACCATTCTCCCCTGCGTCTGGCCGACACTCACACATCAGATCACACACTCACACAGTCACGAAATCACACATAACAGTACAATCGCACGCACACTCACCGCATCTAGTGATACCACAGGACATGTTTCCAGCCATGTGATCATCCTGTAGGTCCTGGAAGCCCAACACAGTGCACAGCATCGCAGGTCCTTACGCCGTCGAGAAGCAAGCGATATCACTGGAAGTGGTGAGTGTGTGGATGCGATCTGTAATGTGATTGTGTGTGTTTGTGCTTTCTCGTGTGTGTGTGTGTGTGTGTGCGTTCTCATGTGTGTGTGTGTGTGTGTATGTGCACAACCCGAACATCAATTCCTCCACCACCACCATATATATGCAGACTATAAGATGCACCCCCCACTTTCCTCCAAAATTTGGAGGAAAAAAAGTATATAGTTATAGTCTGAAAAATATGGTAATAATAACCTGTCTTTAGGGCTACTTTGTCATTATGAAATTTTAGTAAGTTTTGGAAGTTGCATATTTTCTGCACCATTTCTGCACCTATTATGTAAATTGGGTTACTTGCATTTTTTTACATGCATTTTTGTGTATCTTTTTTACATGCATTTTTATCTCATTCTTGATGCTACGGTTTTTATCTCTTTGTGGTATGTCACGTTCAAAATAAAACTTCTTTGTTTTTATTGCTTCCTGGTATTTGGGTTTGACAAAACTTTATTGATATACTTATGATTGCATTACCTGCATTTTTTTATGCATTTCTTCCACGGAAAGGCACTAAAAATACATATACGTGTTTAAGCTGCAGATGTTTCACATCTAATGAAAGTCTATAGGGAAAATCTGTACATAAAATTCAGTGTAACTACAAAATTAATTGACATGTTGAGAATTTGAAGCTCTCACCACATGTGAGTTTACACTGAGTAAAAAAGAAGCAGCGTGGGAAGGAGATTTGTATACATTTTCATAACTTTGTTAAATGTAACATGCCTCACTTGGTAGTTTTCTTTTGGAGTTAGGCCAAGTATCTACACTGGAGAGCAAAATTAGAGAACAGCACACAATTTCCTAAATGTTAAGGTTATTGTGTTGTCTTATGTGATTATATCCTATTCCTAACATGAGTAAGCTAGCAGTATTTTAAGCTTATTTCATAAATTGATTTTTTTCAAAATCACATAATAAAAGTGTAGATGAGATAAATGTAACAGAACACGGATCAAATTTAGAGAACACTTTCAGATACCTGCAAGTTATTGGTGTTAATCTGGCACCTGGTGCCAATTTCTTTAATTATCTGACAAGCCCTATGTAACTGGCAGCCTACATTTCCAGTTTGCACTGACTTTGCAAAATTGGTGTGCCATTCCAAAGTGACTGAACCCTCCAGCAGCAAGTTGTCCAGATGAAGGCCAAAGGGGGGAACCTATCAGCCATAGCAAGAGAAATCCAAGTCTGTGATTTCAAGAATATTGCATCTTTACAACATCATAAACTGTTTCAAGTCCCCCAAGAAGGCTGGTAGTCCTCAAAAGACAAATGGAAAAGAGGACAGGATAATGTCAAAAATCTCCAGGGATAATAGTTTCAGCACTGCAGCTGAAATTGCTCATTAGTTCACCACTGAACTAGGTAAGAATCTGTCTCGTCATGCTGTGTCACAACGTTTAAGAGCATTTGGACTGAAAGCCCTCTCTGCAGTAACCAAACCTCTCTTTAGTAGAAATAATCAAAAGGCTTGACTCACGTTTGGTGAGGAGCATGTTGTGTGGACAGAGGAGAAGTGGTCCACAGTTCATTTTAGTGATGAAAGCAAGTTTAATTTATTTGGGTCTGATGGGAAACATTATGTTTGTCGACAAACTGGTGAAAGACTGAACCCAGAGTGTGTTAAGAAGTCAGTGAAGGGTGGTGGAGATAGTGTCTTGGTTTGGGGAATGTTTTCTGCAGCAGGAGTTGGACCTTTCATACAGCTACATGGCAGACTGAATGCAAGTATTTATCAGAACCTTCTTCAACAACACATGGTTCTAACACTCCTGCCCCAAGGCCGGGGGACTCAGAACCAGGCCAGACTAGTCCGGTGACATCAGCCGTGGCGGGGTCCAGTTCCGTGACCCTGGCTGTGTTTTTTGGAGTAAATAGAAGAGGTTTTAAAAGAGAGAAAATAAAATAAAAAGAGTTTTTGTTGACTACGCCACTTGCGGTATGCGGCCAGGTTATAAGGGGAGGCCGTCGCTGTAGGTTTCTGCTGGGGCTGATGGAGTGATGCAGCCTGGATGGTTAGAGCCCCTCGCAAGCAGGGACAGGCCCCAGCAGTTGATGATGGGGTTGTAGTGGGGAAACAGTCTATGTGAGTACATGCCGTCAAGGAAACAGTCCACATCAATTTTGTAGTTTAACTTGCCTTTCTTTACTTTGCTGTGGTGGTACCTGAACCCACGGGTGCTAGTCCCAGGTGTATCCGCTCCCCTTGTTCTCTGTGCCAGCTGTGACCTGGGTTGGCTGTCCTCCGTGCACACTTGTTGTTGATGGGCTCCCGTGGCCTAGAGCTACTTGGGAACCCTCTGTTTCTGTCTTGGTCCTATTGCAGGCAACCTGGACTATTTAAGGGGCTCAGTCCCTGGTCCCCTCTTTGCTGCTTGTGCTTCAGACTTTTTGGGTTGGTGATTGACCCTGCAGATCTTTTTGCCCGGCAGAGTTAACAGCTGACCATAAAGTGTCCCACTGTCCTAGGGTCTGCACCCCGCCTTGTGCTGAGTCCCATGAGCCTTGATTCCGAATTTCCACAGGCCCTCCATGGTACCTGAAATCTGCTGGCTCCACAGGTAACCCACGGTGCCTGGAGTCCCGTTCCGTACTCCACAGTTCTCACTCCTTTTACAGCACTCTGTTCTCACTGCAGGTCTTTTCAGTACTTTCCACTTTCTACTACTTCAGATTATTACTACTCCTCTCCTCCTCTCCTCAGACTCACTACTTCCTTCTTCACCTCATTCTCTGACTTTCTACAGAGTGCACACCACTTCCTCTCACCTTTTTCAACTGACCACTGGCCTCTCCCCCTCACTGGGTCTCTCTCTACAGGCTGGGTGATTACATCTAATCAGTTCCCTCCCCTTTTACCTGTTACTAGGCTGTCTCCCAGGTTAGTGTTGAAGTTGTGTGTGTGGCTTGAAGGTGCTGGTGTGTTTACTCTGGCACGGATATTCTGGGGTTTGGATTTCCATGAGTTACATTTGTGGCACCTGGTACCTCAGGGGTGCTATAGTTCCTTACTTGCATTCATCACTCAATCAGCCAGCAATTTTCATGCAGGACAATTCCCCCTATCACATAGCAAAACGGGTAAAGCAGTTCCTTGAAACAGAAAACATTGAAACAATGAAAGGGCCAGCCCAGAATCCTGATCTAAACACAATAGAAAACCTTTGGAAAATCTTCCGTGACAAAGTTATGGCCAAGAAACCCAAGAAACCCACAACAGTCAAAGAACTGTGCAACTGACTGCAAGAAGAATGGACCAAAATCACACCACAGCAGTGTGAGAAACTAGTGATATCTTGCTGCAGTCATTCAAAGGAAAGGCATATACACTTCCTACTGATTGAAGATTGTTGTTACCTTCAGAAAATGTAGTTATAATCTTCTCTGTACTAAAGTAATTGCTGTTCTCTAATTAGGATCATCACGTTTTGGACAAAATAAAAGGTTTATGGTGATAAACTTTGGATCTTTTTTAAAACACTGTTCTAGTGGCATGATGTACCCCTTACAGAAAACCTTCAAATGTTGATGAATGTAGATTAAATTATTTTGGAAAAAAGCAAGTGATCATTCATTATTCCCTAACTTTGATCTTCAGTGTACATGATCAGCACTACTTTCTTGAGTTGTTGCAAAATTCATGCAAACTATCATTTTTGCTAACACAAAACTCCAGCAAAGCATGGCAGCTTGACATCCGACAGACCAATACAATTCAATTCACATGGTGCTCAGAATAAGCAACAAACAATTTCATTGAATATCCAAAAACATTACAGTGTATACCCTGTGTGCACACTTCTTAGACAATTTATATTTTTAATCATTAATTATATTATTCAACAATAGGGATGATCGAATACCTCAAATATTCGGCAATGCCATATTCGCCGAAGAGGTCGCTGCTATTTGACTATTTGCGAACATTCGATGCTCAATGTAAGTCTATAGGAAACCCGAATAGTTGCCGAATAGCAACTATTCAGGCTTCCTATAGACTTACATTGCACATCGAATATTCACATAGCGGCTACCTATTCGTCGGATATTCGCGAAACCGAATGTTAACAAATATTTGTGATATTCAATCATCCCTATTGAACAACTACAGCACTATTGGCCAATCCATTAGGTTAATAAACTTGAACGCTGAATATTCAAGAAAGTAAAAGTAAGGTTTGGTTTTCTTGGTGAACATTTAGTTTTGCAAAATGTTTGGGCAACTATTAATCTTCAGAATTACTATGCAATCAAATGAAAAATATAAATTTTCAGACATCTCATTTGTTTATTTTCATTGATTAAAATGAGAATAGAATACTAACCACCCAATTCAAAATGTACAAAAGTACTTTTCTGAAACTTAATGAAAAATATCAGTGACCAATGTATTGTGGCTACTAGGGATGAGAAAACTTGAACTGTAAAGATCGGGGTTCATAACGAACGCCGGGTGTCGGGTCTCAGAACCGAACAAAGATTTTTTCTTGTACGTCTGGTTCCGGTTTGGGTTTTTCATCTCAATAAAGCTTATTGAGAGGTGGCAGAGCAGCCAATCAGCAAGCTCAACTCTACTGGCCATTCTTCTTTTCAAAAACAGTCATAAGCCTTGCATCCATGGAGTCTGTCAGTTTCTTAACCTGTTGACAATTATTTTTTTTTTGTCAGCACCAACCACAGCCTCTGAGCTACTAATCAGAGAGATGTACTGCTTTATGTCACTATAAACGCATGTTTAAGAAGTGCACACAAGTTCTCAATAAGGTCAAAATAGAAAGGGGCCATGTCATTTTTCTTCCATCTTTAAGCATTTACTGGCTCCCCAAGCAGTGGAGTATTTCGATACATACAGTGAAGCCTTGTCTAGCATACAATTCTAGGTTTTCTTGAAAGATATACGGTAACATTTTTCCAGTACAATTTCTTGAAGAAAGTGTTTTCTAAAAACTGTCAGTAGGTTTGGGAGTTGATTTATACTTCATTTTCAATCCCAAAAGGTCCAATTTGACAATTTTTAATAATAGCAGCCCATATTAGTACTCTAACTCCACCTTGCTTGCTTGAGTATGATTTGAAGTTATTTAGTGGTAGTTGGATTTCAGCCCTCCAGTCCTGACCTTGGTCATGTCTCTGAGCACTGATCACTTTTTATCTCTGGGGTCTACAGGTAGGTTGCATTTCTGTAATATGACAGCACTGGAAGATAATGGATTCTTGGTCGCTTTATGTGTGTCGCCCACCTGCAGCGGTCGCCCCAGGGACACCACTCCGCTCTCGGGGATGCCACAGGGTTGCCACTTGTTGGAATCAATGGGCACAGGTATGTCAGGTTTATTAACATGGGAGTCGTGACGCCACTCACGGTTTGCGGTCAGGGATATGGGTGACTGCCACTGCAGGTTTAACGAGCATCTGGGGCTGATGGAGTCTGCAGTCTGATGGTATGGCCTCCCGTGAGTGAGGCGGGCCCCAGGGGCTCGGATGTGTAGAAAAATGAGTCCCAGAATAACTCAGTCTCAGTCCAAGATGTCATTCAACTGTTCTTTACTCACTTTCAGATGTTCTGTGAGGAACCCAGGTGATGCTGAGTAAACCAGGAGGAACCAGGTATCGTTTAGGCCGGTCTAAGGGTAACCGTTAACTTGCCTTCCTAGCACTTCTTGTTTCGGATAACCCCTGACTTGAAGTATCGTGGGATTCATCCAGGGAAGTCGCTACTGCCTTTTCTCCCCTTTTTGGACAGTTTGCTGGCAGCATGGACCAAGGGAGATGGGGCCAGGCTTGATCCCCCTTATGGGCCCCCTCGTTGCTGCTGAGGCTCGAACTCTAGTTAGTTGGTGTGGGACTTGTGGTTCCCCTCACCGGCAGGTTTAGCAGATCAATAAATGGACATCTACTCTAGGGACCTGTTCCCCGTGCGTGCCTAGTCACCAGGAGTCTCCGTACTCGACCAGCTGACTTCCTCAGCGTCTTTCTGACCGACTTGCTGGTAACCGCTCTCCCCTGCTAACGGCTACTACACGTACAGGGTCTGACTAGCATGTCAGCGCACGTCTCTCCTCCAGCAACCCTCTCTTCGCGCCTACCGCTTTCAGACTGGCTAGCTCCTCCTACTTTCCTTACAACCGATGCCATCTTAGCTTCCAGCCCCTTCCCTACACCTCTAGATGAGATGTGGAGGAAAGCCCCCTCTTGGGTCTGCCCAAGGGTCCCCTCTAACGTGTGGGAGACCTGGTTGCTATGTGTCTGTGTGTACACACCCTATTCCGGCCTTTGCAATTACCTGGAAGCACTTTCCCAGCATGGGTGCAGTACTTAGTGGTGCCTGACCAGGTCAGGGGAGCCACACATGTTTTATTGTTATCAAATCGTTTATGGATAATATGCATCTTATTTCTCAAAACATTTATTTGTGACCCTGTTGACTATTTGCAACACAGCTTTTCATGGTTCCGTGATTATGCCTCAATATGTAAGAAATTTCAAGAGTGTTGCATCCCTCCATAAGACGTAGAGAAATGATTGACCTTTTAGAGTTCATTAAATCTTTTTTTTGCCCATTTTCTGCAAATCATGAACAAGGGTGTTGATATCATTAGGCCACAATACAAATACTAGTGAGAGCACAGTATTCAAATCAAGCATTTCGGATGTTCAGATGGGCTCAACTTGAGTACCTAGTTTAACGGATGTCAGTGGGAAACTCAAGCATTTTTCCAGAAGACCCTACCAGAAGAGTAGGAAAATCACTGGAAGGGATGGAAACAGCGCACAAGTGAAATAAAAACAGCATTGGGAAGACGCCTGGACGCATCTCTGACTCCCAAGTTGCTGCTGGGAACCATGTTGTAAGAGTATTACTCCACTTTTCCAGAGTGGCAGTAAAACATACAAAACTAAAGATAAAGTAGATTTTAAAGGAAAAATGCTAGGAACATTTTTTTACATTTATAATGACTTGTATATAAGACAAAATTAAAAAGAGAAAAAAAATGCCTCCTCCTACCCTTAATAGCTGGGCCAGCTCTCACTATATTTCCCATTACCTATGACTACAGTGGATGACATAGTAGAGGGGGAAATAAAAGTTACACAAGCCACTGGAAAATATATTAGTAACATCTTAATACCTTTTTGTGGCATGTGGTGTGTGTGTCATGATGAGAAACCTCCTGTTTAATTTAGAAAGGAGAGACTCTGGAACTCACAAAGCCTATGCGTACAATGCAAAATTTAGAAGCAAGAGGGACTTCAATGCACTCTTTATTAGGCCCCTTTCACAATTTTGTGTTTCCAGTAAGTGTGTCTTCCTTTTTCCCCACTTAGAAAACCACATTCACACACATGCTCATTGAAATAGGTTATAATTTTCATACCTCCATGTTTTCACATGGATCATGTGTCCGTCTGAACCACACATGTGTCCGTATGAGCCACATGGAGACACATCTGTATTATACCGTCAGCACGGATGACAATCATCAATAAATGTCTATGGGTCTGTGAAAGCACGTGATTATGCATTTGCAGTCCCTGTGACACGGACCAAAATTAAATGCATTCAAGGAATTACTGACTTTCAAGTGTTAAAGGTGAGCAAAAATGAAAGAAAGATAGTTAGATAGAGTTTTGTTAACCTGCAAAGGTAAAGCAGACAGCTGTGGGCTGATAATATCAGGTTGGGAAGGTTCATGGTTATTTGGCCCTTCCCAGCCTAAAAATACCAGCCTGCAACTTCCCCAGAAGTGGCAAATCACATTAGATGTACCAATTCTGGCACTTCGCCTTGGCTCATCCCTTTTACACTGGTGTAGTGGCTATTGGGGTCATGGTTTATGCGTCTGAAGTCAGCTGTGTAAGGTCAACTGAAATGTTATTAATGGAGTGGTGTCTATGAGACACCCACATAAATAAACCATTAATTCAAAAAAGAAAACAAACACACAACAAAATAATTCATTTCAACAAACACTTTCTGAACTTTTCCCTTGTTAACTACAGTCATATGAAAAAGTTTGGGCACCCCTATTAATGTTAACCTTTTTTCTTTATAACAATTTGGGTTTTTGCAACAGCTATTTCAGTTTCATATATCTAATAACTAATGGACTCAGTAATATTTCTGGATTGAAATGAGGTTTATTGTGCTAACAATGTGCAATCTGCATTTAAACAAAATGTGACCGGTGCAAAAGTATGGGCACCCTTATCAATTTCTTGATTTGAACACTCCTAACTACGTTTTACTGACTTACTAAAGCATTAAATTGGTTTTGTAACCTCATTGAGCTTTGAACTTCATAAGTAGGTGTATCCAATCATGAGAAAAGGTATTTAAGGTGGCCACTTGCACGTTGTTCTCCTATTTGAATCCCCTATGAGGAGTGACATCATGGGCTCCTCAAAACAACTCTCAAATGATCTGAAAACAAAGATTATTCAACATATTTGTTCAGGGGAAGGATACAAAAAGTTGTCTCAGAGATTTAAACTGCCAGTTCCACTGTGAGGAACATAGTAAGGAAATGGAAGAACACAGGTACAGTTCTTGTTACGCCAAGAAGTGGCAGGCCAAGAAAAATATCAGAAAGGCAGAGAAGAAGAATGGTGAGAACAGTCAAGGACAATCCACAGACCACCTACAAAGACCTGCAGCATCATCTTGTTGCAGATGGTGTCAATGTGCATCGTTCAACAATACAGTGCACGTTGCACAAGGAGAAGCTGTATGGGAGAGTGATGCGAAAGAAGCCGTTTCTGCAAGCACGCCACAAACAGAGTCGCCTGAGGTATGCAAAAGCACATTTGGACAAGCCAGTTACATTTTGGAAGAAGGTCATGTGGACTGATGAAACAAAGATTGAGTTGTTTGGTCATACATAAAGGCGTTATGCATGGAGGCAAAAAAAAACACGGCATTCCAAGAAAAGCACTTGCTACTCACAGTAAAATTTGGTGGAGGTTCCATCATGCTTTGGGGCTGTGTGGCCAATGCCGGCACCGGGAATCTTGTTAAAGTTGAGGGTCGCATGGATTCAACTCAGTATCAGCAGATTCTTGACAATCATGTGCAAGAATCAGTGACGAAGTTGAAGTTACGCAGGGGGTGGAAATTTCAGCAAGACAATGATCCAAAACACCACTCCAAATCTGCTCAGGCATTCATGCAGAGGAACAATTACAATGTTCTGGAATGGCCATCCCAGTCCCCAGACCTGAATATCATTGAAAAACTGTGGGATGATTTGAAGCGTGCTGTCCATGCTCGGCGACCATCAAACTTAACTGAACTGGAATTGTTTTGTAAACAGGAATGGTCAAATATACCTTCATCCAGGATCCAGGAACTCATTAAAAGCTATAGGAAGCGACTAGAGGCTGTTATTTTTGCAAAAGGAGGATCTACAAAATATTAATGTCACTTTTATATTGAGGTGCCCATACTTTTGCACCGGTCAAATTTTGTTTAAATGCGGATTGCACATTTTCTGTTAGTACAATAAACCTCATTTCAATCCAAAAATATGACTGAGTCCATCAGTTATTAGATATATGAAACTGAAATAGCTGTTGCAAAAAAACCAAATTGTTATGAAGAAAAAAGGTTAACATTAATAGGGGTGCCCAAACTTTTTCATATGACTGTATATTATTTAAAAACAAAACAAAAAAAACTGGCCAAAATCCAGAATATCAAGAAAAATATTACCACTTGATGCTTAGGTTACTGGCCACTTCTCCAGTCCATTAGTTGCTGGTTTCATAGGACAATAGCAGGTGATTGCAACCTTTTTAATTACTGAAGTAGACTACACAAGTTACTTATATTACTGATTTGATGCAGTTGTAAGATCAGCAGATTTTGCTGCCTACCCTGATCAAAACTTAGAGATGAAAGCAACCCTGGGAGTTTGTGGCAAATACAAGAAAACAAGTAAAACAGCATACTACTTACAAAGGCAGCAGTTCCCTGAAGCAGGTGAGTAGGTGTATTTACCAGCTGCATTGCAGCATTTGTGTACTAATTCATAGTAGACAGTCTTAACACTAGAAGTCCAAGGAATTTCGAGCTCCATAGGGTTTCAATGGTAGAAATGTTAAATAATGCCTCTCTGGGACTTCTAGTGTTAAAGGTCAATCCAGACCTTACTAGTAAGGTCATAGCTAGCAGAAGCTCACTTACATTAATTCCTAGAATATAGGGTTACCACAAATTGCCAAGCTATTCTTCTAGAATTTTCATTGCAAGAACTATATCATTGTCCATGGCCATTGGCAATGTTTCGTTGTAGTGTAAAGAAGAAAATGGAAAGTTGTTGTCATGTTACTCCCTGTACATCAGCATGGCTGTTAGTAAAAAAAACCCCTTTGTTTTAACAAACTGATGTGGTGTTTCCCGTTGCGGGGTCCAAGGGAACTGGCACTGCGCAAAATGTGGCTAAACTGAACATAGAGGTATCCTCAACCAAATCAACTCAACAATACACACAGTCAGACAGGAATGCAAGAATCCCTATATATCTATATCATGCCAGGTAATGGAATGCAAGTTCTCCACCCAAGCCACTTTACACCAGTATATAGTTCCATAAATAATGACATCACCCTCCTCTAGAGTTGAGCAAAATGATTACAAAGAGCATGGTCCAACTACCGCTTTCGTAGTCCTTGTCCACCAATCCAGATCTTTGCAAATCATTGCCTAGCAGCTATCATCCCTGCTCTTCTTCAGATTAGTCAGTCTTGCACCAAGTTATTCCAGCATTGTGCTGCATCTACGATGCCATACCTTATAATGACCTTTGCCAAACTTTGGCCCACCAGACACAGACTACTTATGTGGCATTTGGTGCATGGTCCTGTGAATCTTTTTTTCTCAACTTTCCTCCCATATCTTCAGCTACCTACAACAGGTTTTTGTAACATTTGCATGTTACAAAACAACAGCAATCCCTTCAAGAGATATCTCTCTTAACACATTGCTCTTCTCTTGAAAATGCATAGCAGAATAGCCATATAATTCTTGCTAAAAGTTTTCTGCCTGATATTAAAATTAAAATTTTATGAGTTCATCCCTAGCAGAACTCATAAAATGCTTATATTGAAAATACATGGTCATTTTGACATTGATATTAAAGATACAATAGTCTTCCAGTCTCTGTAGGTCTAAGAAATTTGCTTAATGATACTGTATGCCATTTGTACTGGGAAACCCGGTGCCATTCTGCTTCAAATGTAGCAATATCATGCATGTCTAATTACCTCTCCATTCAAATGGGGAACACATGACACCTACTCGGGCAATTCAAAGACGGGGTAATTCAAGTACCAATACCTCAACAATCTATTAGTGAATAGTATTTTCTGGCGGTAACTTAATATGTTACTTGAGGAACACAGCAAATTAGAAATGTTCCATATAATGTCACAAATCCATGTCATAGACGCCTGACATGATTAATCTAGGACTTATTGGCAGCTATGGGCTGCCAATAACTCCTTATTACCCCGATTTGCCAACGCAACAGGGCAAATCGGGAAGAGCCGGGTACAGTCCCAGAACTGTCGCATCTAATGTATGCGCCAATTCTGGGCGGCTGTTGGCTGATATTGTTAGGCTGGGGGGCTCCCCATAATGTGGGGCTTCCCATCCTGAGAATACCAGCCTGCAGCCGTATGGCTTTATCTGGCTGGTTTTAAGATTGGGGGGGACCGCACGCCGTTTTTTTTAATTATTTAATTATTTATTTCACTGCACAGTATAGACACGCCCACCGGCTGCTGTGATTGGGTGCAGTGTGACACCTGTCACTCAGCGTGGGGGGCGTGTTTCATTGTAACCAATCATAGGTGCCGGTGGGCGGGGTAAGCAGGGAATACGAGATTGTTTAATGGGCGGCCGGCTTTTTCAAAATAGTAAAAGCCGCCGGAGCAGTGTGAATGCCGTGCAGCGCCGCGCCAGGGATCGGGGATCGGTGAGTATGAGAGGGGGGTAAGAGGGATAGACTGACATGGACAGAGAGAGAGGGACAGAGATAGTGACCGACTGACAGAGATTAGTGCATGACAGACATTGTGAGGTGCTTCAGAACGCAGCTTTTCAGCTGCGCTCTGAAGCAGACCTTTGTTAAGCTGCGGTGCAGAGCGCACACCTGCGCACATAGCCTCAGACATCAAAATCGTATGAGGGATGTCACACATTACAATTGACTAGGTTCGTACAACAAAACGTCCAATGTATGAGGAATAAACGACGTGTATGCGATCACCGTATTTGCATTCAATCTTGATCGCACGTAAGTTTCACACGCAAATACGTCACGAACGATGCCGGATGTGCGTCACTTACAACTTGACCCCGACGACGGATTGAAAGATTTATTGAAGTGTGTGAAGCAGGCATTAGAGGCTTCGCCACTTTGACTCTGAAGATGTTCCTTTATATTAAATTGCAATGAAATTGTCCGTCGAAGTAATACTGGACTATTGTTTGATACAATGGATTTTTATAACGATTGTTCTACTCTCCACTACTTCACACTGCAGTGTGTGCAGAATACAATATAATTCATGCATAACATATCCTTGTTGAAGAGACACTGGTGAATAAAAGCCTTTTATTTAATTTGGATAAAGAGATAAATCTTATGAATTTGGCAGATGAACTATCAACACTGTTATCTCAATCAATGAGTCAACAAGAGTATTTATCTTACTCTTATGAAATGATGACGGCTGTGAACTATGTCAAATCCCTTCTGTCGAGGCTCATTTTTCACGTTCTTTTCATATTCTTCTAAATAGGTCAAGTAACACAATATCAAAATTAGCTTATAGTAAATTATGAAGACTCCACTGTATTAAGAAGAATTAGCTCAATAATATCATGCTAAATGTACATCATCATAGAGCATCATAACCAGAGCCTTCTTAAAATTGAAGATTATTAACAAAAGGCTTATGTTATGATGTCTTTAGTACTTATTCCCTTGTACAAGCCTTCCAGTTTTTCCTGAATTGCATTTTCACTCAATATATTCTACTTTCTCGAGTCACTACTGGATTACTAAGTGTTTCATGAAAGGGTGGGCAATGCAGTTAAAAAAAAAAAAGTAAAAGACTATGAAATCAACATTAATCTTGGACATAAATTCAAAAAATCTCAAAGAAAAAGATTCAACTTTACCAACTTTGGGTCAGATTACCAATGTGCACTAGCAGGATGCAGCAGACCTCCGTGATAAAGGTAGGTGTAGCACATGTACAAAATATTGATGAAGCAACCATTCAGAGACCTACCAATTTATAGAGGGAGTGGCCGCCAATTAGCCAATTAGATTAGATGAGGCTTGCAGAGGGCGCTGGTTACTTACATACATGAGATGCACAGTGTCTGTCCTGTAATGTATAAATTATATGAGATATTGGTCCATATTTTTGCGAAAATATGCAAGCCCATGTATTTTATAAATTATTTTTTCATCTGTTTATTGCACATTTTTTTTCTACAGGGTACAGCCAGGCCCTTTAGTGTTGTTTGGGTGAATTGGGATGTCTGTCCTGTTGTCTGCACTTATACAGTGCTGGGCAGTACACCTAATCTAATAGTATGGGTATCTTCAATAGGCTGTAAGCCAGACACTGTGCACACATGTGCCTGTGTGACTGGTGCCCTAAACAAGACTAATCTGTGTGATGTCTAATAGTAGGCAACCGCTCACTCAATGAATGATAGGTTATTTGTGGCACAATAGTAGACCTGGCACAACATCATTGTTGTGGCAGGACACTTGAGTAATGTTCCATTAGTTTTATGTATGATTAGAAAAGGTGCTCCAACATCCCAGCAGGTAGAATGAGGTTTGCAGGGCCCTGGTTCATGGTCCGTGAATACTTGATGACTAGGGTCCTCTGAATCTTTTTGATCAATTCTAAACAATTATCATTTTTTAAGTGACCTAATGTCACACTAGGTACAGGGAAGTAGCAAGAGAAGGGAAAACCTGTGTTTAAGAAAGGGGGAGATGGTGACCCTTGACCAAGCCTACCACTGGGCCCTGGGTTCTCTCACCACCCAAGATAGGTTTGTCACCTATGCGCCAAGCCAGATACATGACCCCAGGCTTACCTTGATCTGGGTCCTGGGTAGAAAGCGGATGGGATAAGCTCTTTGTTAACCCCCACTAGGTGCTAAAGGACACACAGGGATAACAAACAAGGGAAAATAACAAACAACTTATCTCAAAGTAGATCAAGGGAGAGGAACTGCAAAATGCAAGAAAGTACTCCAGGTACTTTGGTGTAGAAAGTTAAAACTATCAGCAGCACAGAGCAATAGGAAGTGAGGGCATATAAAGCCACCAGGTAAGTACTGAAGAAAAGCAGCTGAAAGGCCAAGGAACTCTGCAGTGTCCTAAAGAGAAAGGGACTAAAAACTTGCAGAAATAATACAAGCTCAGGGAGCAGTTTGCATAGCCAAACGCTGTGACCTTCTGTAGCTGGACACCACAGAACTGTCTGTCACATGTGACACACCCGTGACACCCAAGCTATGGACCAAACAGCTAATACTGTAATTCCTCCACATTTTCTCTATGTGGCTGAGGTTGTGATGTCGAGTGTTGTTAATAAATGGATATGTCACTAAGAATCCCAAATATTAACCACTTTTTGCCCAAATATGAATTTTAGATGATTTTGAAGAATTTTTTCCCCACCATTCTGTAATGTTTTGAAAAATGAAATAAAGAGGGAATGTCCTGGATTAGGAGATTTATTTGTTAGTTTTGCTTGCCATGATTCTGTAAAGATGCTACTTCTGAAGCACATTATTACGTGATTGCATGTCAGTGCAGATATTATTTACAATAGGAGATTTTAAATACAATATGAATGAGAATGAGCTATCAAAACAAGCTATGACCTATCCACATTTTGATTGATGGGATCCAAAATCTTGGATCGCACAAATCATCCAAATCATTATATTTTAATCCTGCTAAAATGGAGCTGCAGGCAGTATGTATGTTTTATCACTGTTTTATTAATTTTGTTTGGGGCTGCCATATGTTGCATCTGGCTTTTTCTGGAAACCCCATAAGGAGTAAATAGAGCATTGGCTGCCATGCTATTTTGCAACAGAGATGCATTTCTATGATATTGATTCATGATGCAAATATTACATTATTTTAATCTATTATTAAAGAGGTTGTCCACTTCTTTAAAATTGGTGGCCTATCCTAAGAATAGGTCATCAATGTCTTTTTTGCCAGAATCCTACACCCAACACCCTCGTTAATGAGCTGCTCTTGGTGCTGCCAGAGTAGGAGTGGAATGAGAATGGGAGAGTAGAATCCGGAATCCCCTGTACCATTCAAGAGAAGCGGATCCAGTAGTAGAATTGCCCAGGCACCACCCATAGGGTACAGGTGGCATATAAGCAGGAAGCAATACTGCAATCAGAAACAGCACAACAAGGAACAGGTGTACTGTTCTTTGAAATTACAGCAGAATGGGGTGAGCACTGCCTAAGTGTGCTCACAGAGGACCTGCTGAGGGAACAAAGGTTCCGCGAGGAGAAGGAGGCCGGGGAACGCTCAGCACAGCAGACAATTGAGGGACATGCTGCGCTGCAGAGTCAGAGCCGGAGGCAGGAATGGAGGTGCGGGGAGAACATTGATCTCCCTGTCCAGGAGAGACCGACCCTACGACCGAGGGCATGATAACTGGTACTATATAAGACTACCTAGGAGCAAAAATATCAATTACGCTGCTGGAAAGACTATTGAAACTATTCATATGTAACCACAGCAAAGAAACCCAAACCTCATCCTTTTAGAATTGGGTGCTATTACACGCCTAATGGTCAGCTATGGAGCATGCTGTTTGGGTGCCTTACTTTTGCTTATACATTTTAATGCTCATTGTTCCCTAGACAAAGTTTAAGTCATTTTCATAAGTAATACTGTAGTTGACGTAAACATATGAAAAATATTCTCCATTGTGCACAAAATAACACCATTTTTCTGCATACAAGCACTCACAATTTGGAAAGTTCTATTACTAATAATGTTGTGTATAACAATAGCATGTTTGCTCCCTAAGGTTTTTAAGGAAATGTCTTTATTTCTTTATATAAAGCTTCATTGTTTTGCTGTATGCAAAGACTACAGAATTGTGATAGGTCTTCTATTCCACATAAGGCACCACAGTGTCAGATTTAAAAGTGTCAGAATATTACTATAAATATTGTTTAAACAGATGGTACATGCTGAACACATTGTATAGTAGAAACCTATTTTTATAAGTGGAGAACGAAAATTATAGAACACTAAAAATGTCTCTAAATAACAAGTAAATAAAAGTAATACAATAGAACATAGGCTATAAATACAACATAATTGTCATGTGTAATGTACTGAAATGAAAAACATATTAAATTCAAAGTATAGATTATGCAAAATATTCATTATTATATCAATTATTGTAATTACTTTTTTCCCAAGATAAATAGATGCTGCCTGGTAGAGAACGTTACGTTAGCAGTAAGTAGGGTAAGGGGATTTCAAAATGTCACTACAGAGACAAAACCTGAAAGCAAGCGGATGGACAAAATGCAAGTCAAGGTCAGAAAATGGCAGCAATTATGGAAAAACAGCAAGAACAAAGAATATAGACTAGGTATGCAGAATTTATTGACTCCATGTCGGACTGGCTACCGGAGGAACCTTCAGTAATACCAGGCTCGGTTGCAGTTACCTGCATTGAACTCCGGAGCTCTCACCTCTCACAGTGAACCAAGCCTAAAATACGACCCTACACAACATGATACACAGTACACCATATCCCACCATCACAACCTCTCCCTCCTTCTGAATAAGTGAGTATGCCATGAAGTCAACACCTCACTTAAGTCCATGTTGCTCAGCTGTGGATAGTCTATGATTCTTCTTGCCGGGACAGTCCATCAGCATTCTGGTGTTGGCTTCCACGCTTGTATTTGATGGAAAAGCTGTAGATGTCCCTTGTACAGTGGTAGGGTTGGAAGAACAAGCTTCCCTTTGTGTCCTCCTTCACTCAAACTGTGTTTCTTGCACCCACAAATCGGCATTGTAGATCTCCCATATCATTTCCTAGGAGAATATTAGCATTGCAGGCCACTCATCACCCCAACTACACATTGCTTGTCCCCAAAGCCAAAGGCCAAATCTACAGTCGCATTTGGGATATTTCTCCTTTGTCCTCCAGCCAATTCAATAATAATCCCTGGTCCATGATGTATAGCCTCTGGCCGAACCACACGGGGATTAGCTATTGTGAGAAATACCCCGGAGTCACAAAATTCAATGACTCTCTGTCCATCCAGCACAACCTTCTGTAAGTGCTTACTTTGATGGTAAGAGGAACTCGGGGCTGTGGCTCAAACCCCATAAACTCCTAGGCCGACAATAAGTGTCTGAATCATTAGGAAAGTCAACTTGAAGGGGTGAGACTGCTTCCCCCTTTGTATTTGGCTGTAGAGAATGAACAGGTCAATTTGATGCAAGGTCATTCCTCAATTGACCAGAAGGGCAAGTGTTTTGCAAATGCCCAGGCTGCCCACATTGATAACATCTCCTCTGCGTCGTACTCCTTCCAATGTGCATTCTGGAGAGGGCAGTAGGAGAACCTGGTGACACAGGCCAGAGGCCATACACTCTAACAGGGGCATCTATGGTGCAGGGGTCAGCGGTACTGTTACGGTTGCTGTGGCTCTGGAGACTATGTCCAGATTTCTTGCTACTGCACATGTGCAAGCGCTGGAGACTAAGTCCTATCTTGGAGCCATTGCACATGTGCGGGTGACATCATCGCTGACACGAGGTCACATGTCTCTGACACCTTCTAAGCTGATTGACCACTGGTCATGTGCTTGTGACACGTGGTCACATGTCTCTGACACCTTCTATGCCGATTGGTCACTGGTCATGTGCTTGTGACGCTTTGCTCGGTGATAGGCCAGCGTGACGTCATTGCTGTCATTCTGGCAGCGGATTGGTTCTGGTGTCCTCCATCTTGGATGAGGCACAGAGTCTATATAAGACCCTGACGCACGCCGCCCGGCGCTCAGTCCTCTTGGTTCATATATGAGGGTAGACGCCCTGTGCACGTCCCTCTAGGCATCTCTCTGTCTATGTTAGGTGAGCGCTACCGGCAGGGTAGCGTTCTTATACCTTACAGCTTCGGCTGCAGTCCGTATCCTTACCTCTTAGTGGAGCGGACATAGGCAGGTGCCTGGGGCACATGGTCCGGCTGGGCCTTGTGATTCTACTCGTAGGTGGACGTTGCCACTAGGGTAACGTTCCTTATACTGCGTCTGGCAGTTGTTCGTATCCTCGCACACTAGTGGAGCGAACGCAGGTAGGAGCTTTGTGCGGCTTACGCTGCTGTCCGTCTCTTTTGCACCACTAGAAGAGCAGACCTAGGCAGGTGCCATATCTAGTGGTTCGTGTCCTCGCACACTAGTGGAGCGAACGCAGGTAGGAGCTTTGTGCGGCTTATGCTGCTGTCCGTCTCCTGGCACCACTAGAGGAACGGACCTAGGTAGGTGCCATTTCACACTCACTGCTTTTGTCTCTGTGATCTTTAACAGAGACCATTCCACACACCCTCCAAGTAAGGGAGGAATTGCTTTATTTTCTAATTATATTCCTCTGTGAGTTTAACAGAGGTATTGCACTCTGCACTTGTGCTATTATTTTTTACAGTGGCACATTTATATACCCCTTATCCTCTGCCATAGTCTGCAGCAGAGTCTTTGCATGGTGGACCCTGACTGTCTGACATTCCTTTAGGTTTTATTATCAGACAGCCCCCCGTAACAGGTACACTCTGGTGGAGGTGGTGGTAACTCTTCCTCAGGCAAGATGGAATGCACAAAATGCACCGGACGAGATGGAGGTGCGTGCGGGTCGCTCTGAATCCTTGTGGGACAACTGGATTGCAGGTGCCCAAGGTTTCCCACACCCATAACATCTCCTCTCTGTGATTCCCCCAGGGCATGGTTGGAACTGTTGGGGCCCAGAATTGTGAGACGTGGATGTCATTAACCTGAAGCTGGGTAGAGGGGCAGATATAGCTTGAGAGGGCCGAGGCGCAGGAGGATCAGACTGTGACGTATTGTCCATAAGCCTACTCCATTGTGGTTGGATAGTAAAGGCCTCATCAGTAAGGGGTGCAGTTCTATCCAAGGTGCATGGCGTGCGCTCTCTGACCCATTCCCGTATTTCTGATAGACACTTGTAAACAAATTGTTCTATAAGAAATACCTGCATAACGTCTTTCACAGTGAAGGCATCTTCCGCTTCCAGCCATCTCCGACATGCCTGGGACATCTTATGGGCATACATCCTAAACGATCCCCCCGTGGTGCATGGGAAGTCTCGTAATTGTGCCCTATGTGAGTCTGGGGTGATAGCATGGTAATCCAGGATAGTCAGTTTTACAATGTTGTAATCCCGGTTCTGCTGTGAGTTAATGGTGCGATAAACCTCCACCAGGCTTCCGTTCAGGAGTCCCACTAATAAACGCATCGAGCCAGAGTGGGGCACTTCCATCACGGCACACTGCTGCTCAAAGTCCTTGAAGAACCCCTCCACAACTCCGGAAGCCTTATCAAATGGCTTGAAGTCTGCCCAGGTAATCCGTACAGGCTCAAAGAGCTCCACTCACATTACTCCTTCTGTTGGACTCCATTGCTTCTTGTCTCCTCTGTGCTTAGCGAGCAGCATCCTCCTTTTACTCCTGAGATGCACAAGGGCCAAGAGCTGCCATCTCTTCTTCGAACCACACCAACCACTGGCTTTTTGGGGCAGGGATCCACGTCCCATGTCCTTGTCCACCAGACATCTGGGAGGAGGTGGACTGGCTCGCACCTACCAGTAGATCAATTAGGGCTTCTTTACTCAGTCCCTGGTAGCTCATGCCCAAATCACTGGCTCTCTCCTGTAGACTGGATGCTGTCCAGTTTTCTTACTCACTCTGTGAGTTGATCTCCATTAGGCTGCGCTCTGTTGATCCCACCGCTGCCACCAGTTGTGACGGGGTCCTTCTCCCATATCACACAATCAACAGAGCGAGAGAATAGTGAGCAATCGAAAGCATATTTATTCCATGCAATCCAGAATTTCAATCAAATAATCCACCACACAGAGGATAAAATATTCCAATAATGGTATAAATGTCCCGGGAATGAGTCACAATCCTCCAGCAGTCCTTTTCCAGGCAAATCGGGGTGTCTCAGTCTCTCTTCAAGTTCTCAAACAGACTGACCAATCCCCCCAGGTAAGGAAATTGGTTAGGTGGGTTCCAGGCCCACCTCCCCCACACCTAAGGACAAACACTACAGGGGGTGATTACCTGCAGACAATACAATGTACACACAAGCAATACAAATAATGGACAGTGAACCACGCCTAAAATACGACCCTACACAACATGATACACAGTACACCATAACCCACCATCACATCAAGGACTAGTGGAAACTATATGCAACTGGGTAAGGAATTGGCTAAAAGATAGGTAACAAAGAGTTGTCGTAAATGGTACATTAAATGGGCTATAGTCAGCTCAGCAGTGGGGTACCTCAGGGATCTGTGCTAGGACCGATTCTTGTTTATCTCTTTATTAATAACCTTGTTGATGGACCTTTCGATCACTGTTTTTAAACATTTTTTTTTGTTTAATAAGACAAATGTGCACTTCTTCTGTTTAAATATATATACAGTATACATATAAAAATTTTTGATGATAAAAAAGTCATGCTTTATTTTGATTTTTTTTTTTTTACATTTTATCCCTTTATGTAAGTAATACAGTTTTACAGTTACCACCATATAGTAATTTTGGGGAACATCTTGTAGTAATGTTCCCATCCTGGTCCTCATATTTTAGTAATGTCCTTCATCCTGTTCCTTTTCTTGTAGCAATGTGCACCATCCTGGTCCCAATTCTGTAGTTATGTGCCCAATTCTGCTCCCTATTCTGTAGTAATGTGCCCCATCCTTGTCCCCTTATAGTACTGTGCCCATCCTGGTCCCCATCTTGTGTAATATTCTCCATCCTGGTCCCATCCTATAGTAATGTGCCCATCCTTGTCCCCATTCTGTAGTAATGTGCCCATTCTTGTCCTCATCCTGTAGTAATGTGCCCATCCTTGTCTCCTTCTTGTATTAATGTGCCAATCCTTGCCCCTTGTAGTAATATTCTTCATTCTGTTCCCCACCCTTTGGTAATGTGCCCCATCCTTGTCACTATCCTGTAGTAATGTGCCCATCCTTGTCCCCATAATGGTATAAAGTGACCATCTTTGTGCTCATGCTGTAGTAATGTGCCCATGTTTGTACCCATGCTGTAGTAATGTGCCCTATCCTTGTGCCCATCCTGTAGTAATATGCCCAATGCTTTTGCCCAGCCTATAGTAATGTGCCCATGCAGGTCCTCTTTTTGTTGTTATGTTCCTTTTGCTGGTCCACTTCTGGTACAAGTGTCCCATCCTGGTCCCATATTGTACCATTCTGCACAAACACACACAAACCAAAACATTCTTCTCACCTATCCTCCATTCACCTAGCAATGAAAAATAACTGGCACACCAAATAAGTAAAAAAGAAGGTTGATAAAATCTTGCTGTTTATTTTCGTGCATAAGGCATATGTAAAACAAAAAAAGTCCAACGTTTCGACCCTTGTAGGGTCTTTATCATGGACATATGGTCTAAATAGGTATGTGCTAGAGTGTTGTTCTCAGAAGAGGTATACCCTAGTCTCTTGAATATATGCCATAAAGATGGTTTGATCAAAGCTCTGGTGTCTATCAGACTATAACCTGAATATTCTTTGTGTTGGGAAATAATCCAATGTGAGGTAGTGAAACCAAGCCGGTGATGAGGCGGCGTAAGTTAAATGTTGCTAGTCCTGGAACCATAAACTGCAAATGAATGGAGACAATTAAATAAACCACTTTGACATTTGAGAGTCTGACTGATAATGGGAGTCTCTGCTACTATGTCGTATTAAATATTCAATGAGAATGCCATATTCAATTGGCCCATGAGTTAATTATGTGAAGGGTTAGTATGTCCTGGTGTATGGGTTGGTGCCCAATTTAAGTGTAGCGGAAATGCACCTCCAGTGGTGAATCAGGTGAAGATATATGTTTATGGTTCCAGGCTTAGTAATGTTTAACTTACGTCGTCTCATGACCGGCTTGGTTTCACTAACTCACATTGGATTATTTCCCAACACAAGGAATATTCAGTTAATATTCTGATAAACACCAGAGCTTTGATCAAACCGTCTTTAAGGCATATATTCAAGACTCTAGTGTATACCTCTTCTGAGAGCATCACACTAGTACATACCCATTTAGACTATGTGTCCGTGATAAAGACCCTACAAGGGTTGAAACATTGGATGTTTTTTGTTTTACATAGTCTTTATACACAAAAATAAACAGTGAGATTTGATCAACCTTCATTTTTACTTATTTGGTGTGTCAAAGTTATTTTTCCCTATTGTGTACTATTTTGACTTTCCTGCACCCAACATTTAATAGTTCAGCCAGGTTTTACGTCATATTTGCTCCGTTCCCCCAGTGTCCTCTTTCCTTGGCCCACAGGCACGTGGACCAAGTAACAATCACAGCCACTATCAGCGCTTCAACTGAACTTCAGATTAACATTTTCCCAGTGCTGCTCAAATGGCAGCCACTGGCAAATCAAAGGCAAACAACTGAGGGCATACATGTCAGTTGCTTGCCTCTGATTGGCTGGCAGCTGCCATTGCAATAATTGTGCAGCAAGAGTTTGACTCTGCGCAGCACCGGCAAAAGGTTCATCTAAAATAAAGCACGCCCCTGCACCAGCCACAATCATGATTGGGTCCACGTGCCTGCGGGCTGCAAGAAGCAGCCTGAGCGGCCACATGCGGCCCCAGGGCGCGTGTATGAGACTCCTGAACTAGATAAACCTAGATCTTTTTTCAGCCTATGTAATTATGTAATTATACCATTTTCTAATTGCCTGTTAAGGGCGCTTTACATTCTGCGATATCGCTATTGATATCACTAGAGAGCTTACCCATCCCTGTCGGTTGTGCGTCACGGGCAAATCACTGCCCGTGGCGCACAACATCGCTTACACCCGTCACACGTACTTACCTTCCATATGACGTCGCTGTGGCCGGCGAACCGCCTTTTTTCTAAGGGGGCGGTTCGTGCGACGTCACACGGCAGCTGTCCAATAGAAACGGAGGGGCAGAGATGAACGGGCGGAATATCTCGCCCACCTGCTTTCTTCCTCATTGCCGGTGGACGCAGGTAAGGAGATGTTCGTCGTTCCTGCGGTGTCACACATAGTGGTGTATGACGGCGCAGGAACGACGAACAACCAGCGGCATGCACAACCAACGATATTATGAAAAGGAGCGACGAGGCAACGATCAACGATTTTTGACGTTTTTGCGATCGTTGACTGTCGCTCCTAGGTGTCACACACTGCGTTGTCGCTAATGACGCCGGATGTGCGTTAAGCGGGCTTTACACGCTACGATTTCGCTACAGCGATCTCGTTGGGGTCACGGATTTTGTGACGCACATCCGACCGCTGTAGCGATGTCATAGCGTGTGACTCCTAGAAGCGATTTTGGATCGTTGCAAAAACGTCCAAAACCGCTCCTCGTTGACATGGGGGTCCACTCCCAATTATCGCTGCTGTCGCAGGGGCGATGTTGTTCCTCATTCCTGCGGCAGTGCACATCGCTCCTTGTGACGCCGCAGGAACGAGGATCATCTCCTTACCTGCCTCCAGCCACAATGTAGAAAAAAGGAGGTGGGCGGGATGTTACCGCTCATCTTCGCCCCTCCGCTTTCATTGGGCGGTCTCTTAGTGACGTCGCTGTGACGCCGGACAGACCGCCCCCTTCGAAAGGAGGCAGTACGCCGGTCACAGCGACGTCGCTATGCAGGTAAGTATGTGTGACGGGGGTGCCGGATTTTGTGCGTGACGGGCAGCGATATGCCCGTTTCGCACAAACGATGGGGGTGGGTCGCATGCTAGCGATATCGGGCCAGATATCGCAGCATGTAAAGCCACCCTTACTAGCGACATGACCCCGACGATATATCCTTAATGATGTCACAGCATGTAAAGCAGCCTTTACTGCATTTTAATGCAATATTGCGGCGACCAAAAAACGTAATGTTGGCATTTGGATTTTTTTTTTTTTGCTACGCCATGTACTGATCAGATTAATTGATTTTGTATCTTGATAAATTGAGCATTTCTGAATGCAAGGATACCAATATTTGTACTTTTTATTGTTTTATTATCAATGGAGTCAAAGGGGATGATTTGACTTTATAGGTTTTTTTTCATATTTTTTAAAAAATCTTTTTATTTTTTTAATTAATTTTACTAGTCCTCATAGTGGACTTTATCATTGCAGTGTCTGATCACTTGTGCTGATCAGAGCAATGCTGCAGGTTGACTCCCAAGTCTGCCTATGTGGATCCCAGGCACCAGAGAAAACATCGGAGGAGTGTCAGAATCTGCAATCTGAACAGAGTCCAATGCCTTAATGACAGTTGGTGAAGTTTATGCAAGACTTTGCGTGATATTACCCCTCTTTCTAAGATGGGCCTCTGGACCCTCAGGACCTAGCCTCTAAGGACGGAGATGATGGAATGTCCTAACCAGGTGCTCAGTATGGATATCTGAGGCTGATACCCAAGTCCTCTCTTCGAGGTCATAACCTTGCTGATGAACTAAACACTGTAAAGATCGCCAAGTGAAATGAAAATCAACAATTTTGGAGACCTGAAGTTCAAATGACCTATTGAGTAAGACCAGAAGTGAGGGAAGGGGAAAAAGAGTTCCCAAACCCACATATTTCTTTAACAGAGATCTATGAACAACATTATGAATCTTGTAAGTTTCCAGTAATGCCAGGCAGAAAGCAACCAGATTAATAACTGCTGTGATTTTGTATGGACCAATAAACTGAGGTTCTAACTTCAATGAAGGTATCTTAAGTATAATGTTTTTCGTAGATAACCACACCAGATCACCCACACACAGGTCCAGGCCAGGCATATGTCTACAGTAAGATCCATATTTCAATTTAGAATATTTAAACTTATGTAGATGATAATGCTGAGACATATTGGTCCTCGCCAGGCACCCCTCTTGAAATGTAGAGAATTGGGGATGACGACAATAGACACAAAAAATGGAGATATACCAGAAGATTCATGGCGGCGATTATTGATGAAAAATTTAGCAACAGGAAGGAACAATTACCACTCTTCCTGATTATCTGAAGCAAATTCTGATTCACGCATTCTGCTTACCCATTAGACTGACCTGGAACGCTAACAAATGAGATAGTTTAATCCCTTATCAGGAGCAGAAAGCGCTCCAAAAGTTGGGGATAAACCGAGTTCCTCGATCAGAAACAATATTAGAGGGAACTCCATGGAGTTTGAGAATGTCACGAATAAACACCTGGGCTAATGTGTTACGAGGGGGACCCGGGGAAGCGTGCCAAGATGGGGAATGGACAGCTTCCGCCGGTCAAGGTCCACTGTGCGGTGTAAGGGACCGCTGCTATGGTGGGTGAAGAGTGAGCGGGTTGCTGCTAGCGATCGTCTGGAATGTCACAGACGATCTATGTACACCGGTCTGCCCTAACCCGTGTGGGTTTTATGGCAGGGATCACACGGCTCGGTGTACCTGTTGCACGGGGAATCACAGAGGTGCCCACGCACGTGTGCCAGTGGAAGTCACGAGAATATGGCACGAGGGTAGCACAGTGGTGCCCACGCACGTGTGCTTTCAATAACCAGGTGAGTCCAGTGGAGACTCGAGGAGCTCACCTGGGACAGGAACACGGCCTGTAGAAGGAGCTACTGCCGGAGCAGCAAGGCAGGGACACGGCCTGCAAACTAGGTGCTGCCTAAGCAGCAAGGGCCAAGCCCACAGAAGAAGATAATGCCTGAGCAGTGGCGTGGCAGCACGCTGCCAGACATCCAAACATAGAAGGACGGTCGCGCGCCGCCATGATGGCAGGAGGAGCTTTTAAGGAGGTGTAGCTCCAGCCAAGGGCGGGCGCGAGGCGGAGATGATGGACTTGACCCAATCAGGATCCACGACATCCCAGCCTGGCCAGTCAGGATTCACCACGTCACCAGCCTTGTCATCAAGCCATGTGACGTCAGTGGGCGAATCAGGATCCACCAAGCATAGCACATGCTCACCCTCCTGCCTCTGGGAAATAGAGGTGGGATCCTCGGTCTCACAATGTGTAGAGATAACGGGAGTCTCACTGCTTCCCTGAGCAGCAAACCTCTGCACATTGCGCAACCTCACAGACCTTCGAGGCTGCTGAGCAGGAGGAGCTGCGGCAGGCAAGGAATGGGAGACCGCCTCATTTCTTGCAACAGGAGTACCACTAGGTGTCACCCTTGTGCTGCCTCTCTGAGGAGGTTTCTCCTGCACTCTGCGCAGTCTGGCAGACCTTCGGCGCTGCTGAGTAGGAGCGCTCGTGGCAGGCAAGGAGACTGTCTCATTCCTTGCCACAGGAGAGCCACGAGGTGTAACACTAATGTTTTGGAATTAAGTAACAACAGTAAGGCAATAATATGTGTCATCTTAGAAAACCTATCCACCACCACCAAAATAACCAGCAAAGGAAGGTAAATCCAGAATAAAGTCAGTGGAAATATCTGTACAAGGTTAACTAGGGACACTCAAAGACTGCAAACATCCCGAAGGATGAGAGTGAGATGCCTTCAACCACACATAGGTGGCACATGCAGACACAAAGGATACCACATCCCTCTGGATTCTGGGTCACCAAAAGTAATGCACTATGAGAGTACCTTTGACCTCAGAGTGACCAGGCAGGACTGAACAATGACGCTCTCAAAGAACCTTGAGATAAAGATTCTAAGAAACAAACACCTTGTTTACTAGAACCCCAGATGCAGCATCACCTTGAGCCTAAGCAACCTCAGATTCCATTTCAGTACTAAGCACCAACACCACCACTCCTTTCTGAAGAATTCAGACCTGGAAAAATCCTTGACAAAGCGTTGACTTTAAGGTTTTTAGAACCAGGGCAATAAGTAACCAAAAAACTAAACCTAGTAAAAAAAAAAGACCATTGAACTTGGCTCAGTGTTAAATAAAGACCATTGAACTTGTCTCAGTGTAAGATATTTAGTAGACTCAAGGAAAAGAAGGTTTTTATGGTCACCATTGATCAAATGCTTACTTAGTCACCAACAATTCCGTTACTAATATCCTAATTATGTTTGGCTGAAGATACTTTCTTAGAAAAGAAGGCACGTGGATTCAGTTTACCAAGAGACAGACCTTGGATGACAAAGCTCTCACCCCCACTTCTGACACATGAACCTACCCCTGACGAGGAGCACTTCTTTAAACTGTCGAAAGCATATAAAGCCCTATAGAAGTCCATACCTTCTTAGTCATGTCAGTAAGTGGTTTTATAATAATAGAGACATGCTTAATAAACTTCTGGTAATATGTAGCAAAACCTAAAAAACGTTGCAGGGCCTTGAGGTTCTTGGAACGGTCTCATTTTAATATAGCCTGTAGTTTAGTGGTATCCATCTGAAAACCTGCAGCAGAGATAAAGTAACTCTAAAACGGAGGTTCTTGAACAGCGAACACACATTTTGATAGATTAACGTACAATTTATTCACCCTGACAATTTGTAATACTTATAGCCTACAAAGATATACAGGAATCATAGGTTATGATTTTCAAAAATAGAAAGTTTATTATGCAAAGTGCTAGTGCAAAAACAATAAAATTTCATTATACATAGGCTGACATAAATTTGGGTATTGAGGGGATAAAGAGCCGCACCACAGAGGGTGGTACATATAGTGCAGTTACCACAACATATTAAAGATGCATATACAATGGCCAGTGATGATCACATATCACATGTAGCAAGGAAAATCATAATCGGTATATATCAATAATCTCAAAACAGGTCATTGAATGATAGATACCTAATATCTACATGTGACTCTATGCAAAATATATATAATACATCTCCGGGGTGTTTAATATTTAGGGCACACTGCCCCTATAAATTACATCCATCCCATAAGTATTAATGTTGCATAGATGTAGCCATCTAAATACCTGTGGCCATTAATGAGGTAAATCAATCCTGTGCAGCACTGCAGAATATACCACCACCACCTCGACGCGTGTTTCACCATACTGCTGGTTTCATCAGGAGGCGTATCCATAATGTGGTGTGTGTCCCTTTTTAAGGCTCCATAATTAGATTCAGGCGCACACTGACGGTCTGGTTTGTGGGCGCATGCCATGACATGATGCGCATACTGTGCTTGAGTCGCCCATCGAGCGCGTCATACGTCACATGACCATGAGTCACTCGGTCAGCGAACACATGACACTGAGCAAGCACGGAGACACACAGCGCATTCCACCCGTGCGTCCCTCGATAACCGAGCAGTGCCTGGATCCAACCATAGACGGTAGTGTTGTAAATGTTAGTTATGCTTTTGCTGCTTTGAGGCTCCCTCCCTTGGTTTAGACAGAGACCAGGTGTGTTAAGCAATGGACATTTCCATTGCTAAAGGGGCTTTACACGCTACGATATCGTTAATGTTTTATCGTCGGGGTCACATTGTTAGTGATGCACATCCGGTGTCATTAATGATATCGCAGCATGTGATACTTACCAGCGACCTTAAGCGACCTCAAAAATGGTGAAAATCGTACACCATGCAGAGGTCATCCCAAAACCAAAAATGGGTAATGGTTGATTATCGATGTGGTTCATCGCTCCAGAGGTAGCACACATCGCTGTGTGTGACACCGCAGGAGCGAGGAATGTTTTGTTACCTGCCACTGGCCGCAATGCGGAAGGAAAAAGGTGGGCGGGATGTTACGTCCCACTCATCTCCGCCCCTCAGCTTTGATTGGCCGGCCGCTTAGTGACATCGTGGTGACGTCGCTGTGATGACGAAAGTCCCTCACCCTTGAGGGAGGGATTGTTCGGCAGTCACAGTGACGCCGCCGACCAGGTAAGTGCGTGTGATGCTGCCGTAGCGATAATGTTCGCTGCAGCAGCGATCACACGAAATTGTATGCACGATGGGGGCGGTTGCTTTTGCGTATGATATTGCTAGCAATTGCTAGCAATATCGTAGCGTGTAAAACCCGCTTAACTCTCTGCCTATTTAAACCCTGGTCTGCTAGCAAGCTATACTGATGTCGGTTGTTCTTTGTTCACCGGCCTGCTTCATCCTGCTCCAGACCAAATCTATCCCAGATAAGTGCTTGGCTCTTTATTTGTTGTTTGGTTCTTTTTGATCTTATCTGAGTTTGTCATTTACTGTGGTTGCTTTCAGTTTATTTGCATGCAGGGATCTTCCCTCTCAGTTGCTTAGCTGGGAAGCTCCCTGCAGCTATGTTTGGAGTATTACTCCTATTAGTCCATGTGTTTGTTGCTTCTTGAATTTGTAATGGTTCCTGCTTTCTGTTCATTGGTATGACAAGAGCGCCAGGTATAGGACGGAGTTCAGATCTAGCGATCTGAGGGCTTTTTGTACTGTCAGGTTTTTGGATTTTTAAAGGGTTTTTCTCTGGCCACCATCAGTCCCTTTCCTACCTTGTCCTATTTCGTCAGTAGGGCCTCACCTTTTGCTAATCCTATCATCTATCTGTGCATTGTGTTTTCCTATATTACCACAGTCTTTGAATGTGGTTGGCTTGCTATTCTTTATCTATTTTCTGAGGCAGAGAGTTATTCATCTTTCCTTCCTTTAGGATAGCTAGTTCTCCGGCTGGGTTCGCGGTGCACAGGATGTTAGTTCACCCCTCGGCTACTTCTAGTGTTGATGGTTAGTGAGGGGATGGTGGCCAGATTAGTTGTCAATGCTCTTGTCACCTTTTACCAATGATTTATAGTGGTTTTCCATGGTTCTGGATCATAACAGTACATGCGGCCCACAAATTTAAAGGGTACTCTTAAGTAGGAAAAAATAAATAAATAAAAAAAAAAGTCTGCTAAAAGATTTTTTTTTTTTTTTGGTGTTTTTCCTCTTTTTCTTTGGGTTCAGTGGAAGATTTCTTTTTCCTAGCATGGATGAATTGGGTGAGTGTGTTGCTCATCTTGATGCTAAGGTTCGCTGTATAGAGTCTTATCTTGCATAGACTCATCTTGCAGAGCCTAAAATTCCCGTTCCTGAATTTTTTCGGGAGATAGGTCGAGATTTTTGAGCTTCAAAAATAATTGTAAATTATTTTTTGACCTGCGCCCTAAGTCCTCAGGGAATCCCGTACACCAGGTCAAGATTGTCATCTCCCTGCTGCGTGGTGACCCTCAGGACTGGGTCTTCTCTTTGGCGTCTGATGATCCGATTCTCAGTAATGTGGACTCCTTTTTTCAGGCCTTGGGTTTATTATATGAACCCAACCCAATATTGTGGACCAAGCAGAAAAGGCCTTGTTGTCCTTAACTCAGGGTCTGGATTCTGCAGAAACTTTTTGTCAGAAATTTCGAAAGTGGGTGATCCTTACCAAATGGAATGATGACGCGCTTGCGGCTCTTTTTCGGAAGGGTATTGCTGATACTGTGAAGAATGTAATGGTGGGATTCCCCATCCCTTCTGGTCTTGATGCCTCTATGACCTTAGCCAATCAGATTGATAGGCGGTTACGTGACCACAGGAAGATACCTGCTGATTTTGTGCCTGTGGAACAGCCTTTGGAGCCTATGGAGTGTGATAGGGTCCTTTCCAATGCTAGTCGGCAGGGGTTCAGATGGAAGAATAGACTGTGCTTCTATTGCAGAGACGCTTCTCATAATATCTCTGTCTGCCCTAAACGTGAAAGGAGATTGGCTACTGTTACTGTGGGTTCTTTGCAACCAAAGTTTCTTTTGTCTGTCACATTGATTTGCTCATTGTCTTCCTTTTCTGCATTGGCCTCTGTGGACTCAATTTGATGGATTTTGGGTTTGCTAGGGATTGTGCTTTCCCCATGGTTCCTTTGCAAACTCCTATTCCTTTAAGGGGCATTGATGCTACCCCTTTGGCAGAAAATAAACCCCAATTTTGGAGTCAGGTGCCTATGAGAGTTGCACCAGCGCATCAGGGAACTTGTAAATTTTTAGTATTGCATATTCTACAGGATACCTTGGTACTGGGATTTCCGTGGTTGCAGACCCATAATCCAGTTCTTGACTGGAGATCCTTGTCGGTAGCTAGTTGGGATTGTCAAGGTGTGCATCAGGAACTTTCCATGTCGTCTACGTCTGCTCAGGCAGTTGATGTTCTGGCCTTTTTGTCTGATTTCCGTGATGTATTTAATGACCAATGACCTGTTGTGAGATTATTGATATATACCGATTATGATTTTCCTTGCTACATGTGATATGTGACCATCACTGGCCATTATATATACATCTTTAATATGTTGTGGTAACTGCATTTTATCTACCACCCTCTGTGGTGCGGCTCTTTATCCCTCTAATATTCAAATTTATGTCAGCCTATGTATAATGAAACTGTATTGTTTTTGTACTAGCACTTTGCATAAAATATTTTCTATTTTTGAAAATCATAACCTGTATATCTTTGTAGGCTATAATTGTTGATGATAGGAATCTATTAATGAATATGAGAGGCCGTTTATAGGTAATATAATTTGTAATACTTGTCTGACATGTTCCAAATGAGGCCCAAAATCTTGTAAATATATAAGACTGTCATCAAGATAAACAAAATAAATTTCCCTAACCGATGAGAAAACACATCTTTAACAAAATGCTGGAATACTGCAGGCACATTGGTTAGACCAAATGGCATCCCCAGATTTTTGATGTGCCCCTCTGACGTATTGAAGTTTGTGTGTGTAACTTGAAAAAATGTGGAATAGCTCATGGCCTTTGAATACTTTTTCAAGGCACTGTAGTAGTATTGTTATTGTTAATAATAATAATAATAATAATAATAATAATAATAATAATATTAGCTTATATTTTGCGGTAGTATTTACCTTCATATAGCGTAATGCTATAAAATTGCAGTATGTAACTGAATATATACACATACAGTCCTTTAATTTCATTGTCTTGTTTAATGACATACTTTTGAGTCGTAGCTTCAACACTTAGAGCTTCTAATCTCCAAAAAGTCCCAGGAAAGCAAAAAGTTGCTGAGCAGATCAACATAATTTCAACTACAGTGCATAATGTTAAGTGGATTTATACCTAAATATACTGTACTGATATTTTACTGGAACAGCAGTTTGAAGTCCTTAGTATCATTCCACTGGGACAATCAGTGAATAGCATACTTGTCGTTTATTTGTTGGCTGTGTAAGTAATGCACACACTAAATTTATATTTTAACCTCTTTCCTGGCAGGTTTTTCTGTGAGCTTATACATTTTAAGCTCTTAGGCACATAGTAATGTATGTTTATAGCAATCTGCTGGTTCAGCCTCTGTGCCTAATGTGAAAAACAGTCAACTTTTAATCTTTACAATGACAGGAAGATACTGATTTTAGCACAACGGTTCATAAACCTATTAACTATGTAGATATTCATACTCCCTATATCAGGCTACTTTGAGAATTTCAGAAAATGCCATATATGATGCTGAGTCATGCAGGAAAAGTGAAGCAGATTTCTATGGCATTTGTCCATGATTTTCACTTCTCATTTCAGAGGTTCTTTGCTCTCTGCACTTATTAAGATCATTGTGATACATCTTTCCCATTCAGTCAAGTGAAAAATTCAGCCCTTCAAAATGTTATATGTGTTACTGTTAGAAAATCATACCCTGCGTGGCTTGATTACTGCAAAACTAAAGTGTGTAGTTAGGTTTAAGTGTACCTTTACCTGAGACTTTTTGGGAATGCACATTCAAAACTGCATTCATGTAGAAAAATTACAGCACAAAACTATCAGCATTTGCAGTAAAACCAATGGTTTCAATGCACTTTGCAAAGAAAAATTGGGAAAAGGTTTTATGTAAATGTACCCATATGCCAAACACATACGAAACATAGACTGTGTTCAGATGGCAATACTTGACTAGACTGTTGGTCTTCTGATCTGAGCTAAATTCCTCGTATAGGTCTCTTAGGTGACTCATTCAGATCAGTGATTTGCAGATAGGCCAAGGAGGGTTCCACATACAAAATAAATAAATATACAATAACAGTCAAAAATTTGTACACACCTGTTTATGCAATGGCTTATCTTTTACTTATTGGAATAATTAGGGAAAGTAAGTATTTGATCCCTTGCTGATTTTGTAAGATTGCCCCCTGACAAAGACATAAACAGTCTAGTTTGAAGGGTAGATTAATTTTACGGCCGAGGCCACATGGGGATTTGTGCGAATGCTCGCATGACAATCGGCACACACTTGCAGCACAGCGGGAACTTAGTGTCGTGCAAGTGTCATACGAGTGTGGTCCAATCGTGAGATCAGACCAGAATTGCGGAGGGGGGCCGGAGCTGCGGAGAGGAAGTCCAGCACTGCGGAGAGGAGGTCCAGCCCTGCAGATGAGATGGAAAGATTTATCTCCCTCTCTCCTCCGTTGCCAGCTGATGTATGAATCGCACTGCTCTAGCGTTACACCGGTGTAACACGAGAACAATTAAATGTTTCTTTTGCCCCATAGATTTGCATGGGTGCGAGTGGAAAAGGATCGCATTTCACTCGCAGCATGCTGCGACTGTTTTCTTGGTCCAATTAGGGCTGAGAAATTAATCGCTTATGGGAGCTGCCCCATAGAGTAATATTGGTCAGAGTGGAATGCAATTTTTTTTATCGCATCCCACTCGTAACCTTTTTCTCGCCGTGTGTCCTAGGTCTAACAGTCAGAAAATAATATCCAGAAAAGCACATTGTATAAATGATATAAATTTATTTGCATTTTACAGAGAGAAATATGTATTTTACCCCCTACCAACTCTTAAGCGTTCTGGCTCCTACACACCTCCTAACCAACTCGTTACCTGCATTACAGACAGCTATCTTAAATTGTCACCTGTCCACAGACTCTGTTAATCAGTCAGACTCTATCCTCTAAAACATAGGCAAGACCAAAGAGATTTCTAAGGATGTCAGAAACAAGATCATAGACCTGCACAAGGCTGGAATGGACTACAAAACTATAAGTAAGACACTGGGAGGGAAGGAGACAACTGTTGATTCAAAAATAAGAAAATGGAAGAAATACAAATTGAGTGTCAATTGACCGATCTTGGGGCTCCATGCAAAATCTCACCTCATGGAGTATCCAGGATCATGAGGAAGATGAGAGATCAGCCTAAAACTACACTGGGGGAACTTGTTAATGATCTCAAGGCAGCTGGGACCACTGTCACCAAGAAAACCATTGGTAACACATTATGCTGTAAAGGCTTAAAATCCTGCAGTGCCCACAAGGTCCCACTGCTCAAGAAGTCACATGTACAGGCCCATCTGAAGTTTGCCAATGAACACCTGGATTATTCTGAAAGTGATTGGGAGAAGGTGCTGTGGTCAGATGAGAAAAAATAGAGCTCTTTGGCCTTAACTCAACTTGCCATGTTTGGAGGAAGAGAAATGCTGCTTATGACTAGAGATGAGCGAACCGGTCGCGGTTCGGCTCGAAGTTGGTTCGCCGAACGGACCTCCCGTTCGAGTTCGGTTCGTCGAACGTTCGACGAACCGAACTCGAACTGCATAGGAAACAATGGCAGGCAATCACAAACACAGAAAAACACCTAGAAAACACCCTCAAAGGTGTCCAAAAGGTCACAAACAACTCACAACACATGGGAAAGTGACAAGGACATATACTCATGCAAAAACAAAAGAGCTGGACAAGGAAAAAGAGGAGGACACACAGATATATGAGTATATGCAAGGAAACATGCCATTATTGTGCAACTTGAGCCCTGCTCATTCTTGGCTTCCAATCTTGATAAATTGCCTGAGCTCGCCACGTACGTCTTGGGGATCTTGTCGTGTCCTGCAGCCAGCGTTCTCTCGGAACCTGTCTTCAGTGCTGCTGTGGGTCTGCTGGCAGATAAGCACACGTGTCTGTCCACTGACAATGTGGACATGGCTCTCAGAGGACTTTTCTTCCCCGGGGTCAGCCAGGGGACGGGAAAGGCACGCGTATTTTTGAGAGTGCTTCATGCAAAGCATCTTTTTCTTTTTCAAAAGGGGGCTCAACCGATGCCAGTCAAGTGGGGTGTGTGTGGCCCAGTGAGTGGCAACGAGGGAGACTGTGGTTGGAGTCCCCTCGCTGTGTTTCTAAAAGAACCAAGATGAACAAGTCATGGCTCTCAGAGGACTTTTCTTCCCCGGGGTCAGCCAGGGGACGGGAAAGGCACGCGTATTTTTGAGAGTGCTTCATGCAAAGCATCTTTTTCTTTTTCAAAAGGGGGCTCAACCGATGCCAGTCAAGTGGGGTGTGTGTGGCCCAGTGAGTGGCAACGAGGGAGACTGTGGTTGGAGTCCCCTCGCTGTGTTTCTAAAAGAACCAAGATGAACAAGTCATGGCTCTCAGAGGACTTTTCTTCCCCGGGGTCAGCCAGGGGACGGGAAAGGCACGCGTATTTTTGAGAGTGCTTCATGCAAAGCATCTTTTTCTTTTTCAAAAGGGGGCTCAACCGATGCCAGTCAAGTGGGGTGTGTGTGGCCCAGTGAGTGGCAACGAGGGAGACTGTGGTTGGAGTCCCCTCGCTGTGTTTCTAAAAGAACCAAGATGAACAAGTCATGGCTCTCAGAGGACTTTTCTTCCCCGGGGTCAGCCAGGGGACGGGAAAGGCACGCGTATTTTTGAGAGTGCTTCATGCAAAGCATCTTTTTCTTTTTCAAAAGGGGGCTCAACCGATGCCAGTCAAGTGGGGTGTGTGTGGCCCAGTGAGTGGCAACGAGGGAGACTGTGGTTGGAGTCCCCTCGCTGTGTTTCTAAAAGAACCAAGATGAACAAGTCATGGCTCTCAGAGGACTTTTCTTCCCCGGGGTCAGCCAGGGGACGGGAAAGGCACGCGTATTTTTGAGAGTGCTTCATGCAAAGCATCTTTTTCTTTTTCAAAAGGGGGCTCAACCGATGCCAGTCAAGTGGGGTGTGTGTGGCCCAGTGAGTGGCAACGAGGGAGACTGTGGTTGGAGTCCCCTCGCTGTGTTTCTAAAAGAACCAAGATGAACAAGTCATGGCTCTCAGAGGACTTTTCTTCCCCGGGGTCAGCCAGGGGACGGGAAAGGCACGCGTATTTTTGAGAGTGCTTCATGCAAAGCATCTTTTTCTTTTTCAAAAGGGGGCTCAACCGATGCCAGTCAAGTGGGGTGTGTGTGGCCCAGTGAGTGGCAACGAGGGAGACTGTGGTTGGAGTCCCCTCGCTGTGTTATACATGCTTTTAGAAGGGCATGACATGGCTTGGAGGTTGACTTTCATAAAATGCAAACTGTTGGCTACCAAAATGCTGCCTTTCCAACAACTGTGGTTATAGGCAATGAGGAACATACTGATGAAGATGAGACGCAGATACCCGATTGGGATGACAACTTAAATATTCGGTCAGGGCAAGAAGAAACTCGGTCTGAGGGGGAGGGGAGTGCAAACACAACAATTGATGATGAAGTTCTAGATCCCACCTACTGTCAACCCACAGTCAGACACTCGAGGAGGTCAATAGAGGCGGTGGAGGAGGATGCAACCGACGTCGAAGTAACCTGGCGCCTTCCTGGACACAGTCGGAGCACTGGTAGCACGTCTACAACTGCATCCTCAGCCACCACTCTGCCTCTGAGCATTATTCGGGGTGGATCAACAGGTCGCATGGCCTCTAAGCCTTGCCTAGCCTGGTCCTTTTTTGACATAAAAAAAGATCGGCCAAATTATGTGATCTGTAACATTTGCCATGGTTATCTTAGTAGAGGTCAAAACCTCAGCAGTTTGACAACTTCTTCCATGAATCGTCACATGAATAAATATCATATGGCCTGGTGGGAAGCTCACCGTGCTGCAATGCGGCCTAGTGGAGCCAACCATCCACCGCCTGCCCCTTCCAGGGCATCCGCGCGCTCGTCATCTTCTAGGACTGTGGGGACAGCTGTCACACCTGTTTTTCCACCCACAACTTCCACCACTGTAACCGCAACAGGCAGTTTGCTTGGTAGGTCGTCAGTTGGTTTGGAAGGGGAAACAAGTGAGTGTGTACAGCTCTCTCAGACATCGATAGCACCAACTTTGGATGAAGGCAACATCATGTCTCCGCCTGCACTTTCCTCCCAAAGCTGCATTTTTCCAGGGACACCCTACTCAACACCGTCTACACACAGCAGCCAGATCTCTGTCCCTCAGATGTGGTCAAATAAAAGGCCACTTCCTTCGACCCATGACAAAGCGAAGAGGTTGACTCTATCCCTCTGTAAGCTGTTGGCTACAGAAATGCTGCCTTTCCGCCTAGTGGACACACAGGATTTTAGAGACCTTATATCTGTCGCTGTGCCCCAGTACCAGATGCCTAGTCGCCACTACTTCTCTAAGAAAGGTGTGCCCGCGCTACACCAGCATGTCGCACACAATATCACCGCTTCCTTGAGAAACTCTGTGTGTGAACGGGTGAATTTCAGCAACGATACTTGGACCAGTAAGCATGGACAGGGACGTTACATGTCGCTGACTGGGCACTGGGTAACTATGGTGATAGATGGTGAAGGGTCTGCTGCACAAGTCTTGCCGTCCCCACGACTTGTGTGTCAATCCTCTGTCTGTCCAAGTTCCGCCACTGCTTCTGCATCCTCCACCTCATCTGGGTCCTCCACCTCCGCCCCAAGCCTGCCTGGTCAGGCCACCAGCGTTCTCACTGCGCAGAAGGAATCACGCACCCCTCATTACTATGCTGGCAGCAGAGCGCAACGGCATCAGGCGGTCTTTAGCTTGACATGTCTTGGGAATAAGAGTCACACAGCTGAGGAGTTGTGGTCAGCTCTGCGGTCCGAGTTTAATAAATGGTTGTCTCCACTCAACCTGCAGCCTGGTAAGGCCGTGTGCGACAATGCTGCAAACCTGGGTGCGGCCCTTCGCCTGGGCAAGGTGACACACGTGCCTTGTATGGCTCACGTGTTGAACCTTGTTGTCCAGCAATTTTTAACACACTATCCCGGCCTAGATGGCCTTCTGACCAGGGCACGGAAACTGTCTGCAGTGCTCACTTCCGCCGTTCAAGCGCCGCAGCTGAGCGACTTGCATCGCTCCAGAAGTCTTTCGGCCTGCCGGTTCATCGCCTGAAATGCGATGTGGCGACACGCTGGAATTCAACTCTCCACATGTTACAGCGACTGTGGCAGCACCGCAGAGCCCTGGTGCAATACGTCATGACGTATAGCCTGGGCCAACGAGATGCAGAGGTGGGGCAGATCACCCTGATGGAGTGATCTCAGATCACGGACCTATGCACCCTTCTGCACAGTTTCGACATGGCGACGAATATGTTTAGCGCTGACAATGCCATTATCAGCATGACGATTCCAGTCATTTACATGCTGGAGCACACGCTAAACACTATTCGGAGTCAGGGGGTGGGACAACAGGAAGGGGAGGAACTACAGGAGGATTCATATGCGCAAGACACAACAACATCACCAAGGTCCAGACTAGAGTTGAGCGCGGTTCGTGGTTCGTGGTTCTCCAGTTCTAGGCTCGAGTGATTTTGGGGCATGTTCTAGATCGAACTAGAACTCGAGCTTTTTGCAAAAGCTCGATAGTTCTAGAAACGTTTGAGAACGGTTCTAGCAGCCAAAAAACAGCTAAATCTTAGCTTGGTTTCTGCTGTAATAGTGTAAGTCACTCTGTGAATCAAACTATTATCACATTTCAGTGTATAGTGTGCGTGAACAGCGCCTTCAGATCACTGCTGTTTCTATAATGGCGATCGCCATTTTTTTTTTTTTTTCTTGTCTTCCTTCCCTAAGCGCGCGCGTCTTGTGGGGCTAGCCAGCATGTCAGCCAATCACAGACACACACACACCTAAGTGGACTTTGAGGCAGAGAAGCAACGGCATGTGTGATAGGATCTGCATGTCACATGTCCCTGCATTATAAAACCGGACATTTTCTTCACGATCGCCATTATCTGCCTTCTGCGTCTTTGGTGTCAGACATAACTGTCGCAGTTCCGTCCTTTGTCCTATCGCCGATACAGCTGTATGCGCTGCATACACAGCGTTAGACAGCTTAGGGAGAGCACATTCTAGCAGTCCTTTTAAGGGCTCGTACCGGCAGGGTCAGAGAGCCATAGGTGACAGGTCCTGCAAACAGCAACAGCGTCTGTGTAGCCCAGGTCAGGGATTTCCTCCCTGCATTTCACCATTAGGAGGGAATAGAAAGGCAGGCTTCCATTCCTCTACCCAGAGCACCACAATCCTGCCACTGTACCCTCTTGTCTTCTGCACACTCCAACTCATTCTAACTAAGCCATTATACTAGCAAACACTCAGTGTACCTAGTGGCATCCTATCTGTGGCTATTGGACTTTGCTATAGTCCCACTAGTGCAAAGACATTTGCAGAGCACATCTGCCTGCATTGCACACTCCAAGTTTTTTAAACTAAGCCATTTTACTAGCAAACACTCAGTGTACCTAGTGGCATCCTATACGTGGCTATTGGACTTTGCTATAGTCCCACTAGTGCAAAGACATTAGCAGAGCACATCTGCCTGCATTGCACACTCCAAGTTTTTTAAACTCAGCCATTATACTAGCAAACACTCTGTACCTAGTGGCATCCTATACGTGGCTATTGGACTTTGCTATAGTCCCACTAGGGCCAAGACATTTGCAGAGCGCATCTGCCTGCGTTGCACACTCCAACAAATTATAACGAAGCCATTATACTAGCAAACACTCAGTGTACCTAGTGGCATCCTATACGTGGCTATTGGACTTTGCTATAGTCCCACTAGTGCCAAGGCATTTGCAGAGCACATCTGCCTGCATTGCACACTCCAAGTTTTTTAAACTAAGCAATTTTACTAGCAAACACTCAGTGTACCTAGTGGCATCCTATACGTGGCTATTGGACTTTGCTATAGTCCCACTAGTGCAAAGACATTAGCAGAGCACATCTGCCTGCATTGCACACTCCAAGTTTTTTAAACTCAGCCATTATACTAGCAAACACACAGTGTACCTAGTGGCATCCTATACGTGGCTATTGGACTTTGCTATAGTCCCACTAGTGCCAAGACATTTGCAGAGCGCATCTGCCTGCGTTGCACACTCCAACTAATTATAACGAAGCCATTATACTAGCAAACACTCAGTGTACCTAGTGGCATCCTATACGTGGCTATTGGACTTTGCTATAGTCCCACTAGTGCCAAGACATTTGCAGAGCGCATCTGCCTGCGTTGCACACTCCAACTAATTATAACGAAGCCATTATACTAGCACACACTCAGTGTACCTAGTGGCATCCTATACGTGGCTATTGGACTTTGCTATAGTCCCACTAGTGCCAAGACATTTGCAGAGCGCATCTGCCTGCGTTGCACACTACAACAAATTATAACGAAGCCATTATACTAGCAAACACTCAGTGTACCTAGTGGCATCCTATACGTGGCTATTGGACTTTGCTATAGTCCCACTAGTGCCAAGACATTTGCAGAGCGCATCTGCCTGCGTTGCACACTCCAACTAATTATAACGAAGCCATTATATTAGCAAACACTCAGTGTACCTAGTGGCATCCTATACGTGGCTATTGGACTTTGCTATAGTCCCACTAGTGCCAAGACATTTGCAGAGCGCATCTGCCTGCGTTGCACACTCCAACTAATTATAACGAAGCCATTATACTAGCACACACTCAGTGTACCTAGTGGCATCCTATACGTGGCTATTGGACTTTGCTATAGTCCCACTAGTGCCAAGACATTTGCAGAGCGCATCTGCCTGCGTTGCACACTACAACAAATTATAACGAAGCCATTATACTAGCAAACACTCAGTGTACCTAGTGGCATCCTATACGTGGCTATTGGACTTTGCTATAGTCCCACTAGTGCCAAGACATTTGCAGAGCGCATCTGCCTGCGTTGCACACTCCAACTAATTATAACGAAGCCATTATACTAGCACACACTCAGTGTACCTAGTGGCATCCTATACGTGGCTATTGGACTTTGCTATAGTCCCACTAGTGCAAAGACATTAGCAGAGCACATCTGCCTGCATTGCACACTCCAAGTTTTTTAAACTCAGCCATTATACTAGCAAACACTCAGTGTACCTAGTGGCATCCTATACGTGGCTATTGGACTTTGCTATAGTCCCACTAGTGCAAAGACATTAGCAGAGCACATCTGCCTGCATTGCACACTCCAAGTTTTTTAAACTCAGCCATTATACTAGCAAACACTCAGTGTACCTAGTGGCATCCTATACGTGGCTATTGGACTTTGCTATAGTCCCACTAGTGCCAAGACATTTGCAGAGCGCATCTGCCTGCGTTGCACACTCCAACTAATTATAACGAAGCCATTATACTAGCAAACACTCAGTGTACCTAGTGGCATCCTATACGTGGCTATTGGAGTTTGCTATAGTCCCACTAGTGCCAAGACATTTGCAGAGCGCATCTGCCTGCGTTGCACACTCCAACTAATTCTAACGAAGCCATTATACTAGCACACACTCAGTGTACCTAGTGGCATCCTATACGTGGCTATTGGACTTTGCTATAGTCCCACTAGTGCCAAGACATTTGCAGAGCGCATCTGCCTGCGTTGCACACTCCAACTAATTATAACGAAGCCATTATACTAGCAAACACTCAGTGTACCTAGTGGCATCCTATACGTGGCTATTGGACTTTGCTATAGTCCCACTAGTGCCAAGACATTTGCAGAGCGCATCTGCCTGCGTTGCACACTCCAACTAATTATAACGAAGCCATTATACTAGCAAACACTCAGTGTACCTAGTGGCATCCTATACGTGGCTATTGGACTTTGCTATAGTCCCACTAGTGCCAAGACATTTGCAGAGCGCATCTGCCTGCGTTGCACACTCCAACTAATTATAACGAAGCCATTATACTAGCAAACACTCAGTGTACCTAGTGGCATCCTATACGTGGCTATTGGACTTTGCTATAGTCCCACTAGTGCCAAGACATTTGCAGAGCGCATCTGCCTGCGTTGCACACTCCAACTAATTATAACGAAGCCATTATACTAGCACACACTCAGTGTACCTAGTGGCATCCTATACGTGGCTATTGGACTTTGCTATAGTCCCTCTAGTGCCAAGACATTTGCAGAGCGCATCTGCGTGCGTTGCACACTCCAACTAATTATAACGAAGCCATTATACTAGCAAACACTCAGTGTACCTAGTGGCATCCTATACGTGGCTATTGGACTTTGCTATAGTCCCACTAGTGCAAAGACATTAGCAGAGCACATCTGCCTGCATTGCACACTCCAAGTTTTTTAAACTCAGCCATTATACTAGCAAACACACAGTGTACCTAGTGGCATCCTATACGTGGCTATTGGACTTTGCTATAGTCCCACTAGTGCCAAGACATTTGCAGAGCGCATCTGCCTGCGTTGCACACTCCAACTAATTATAACGAAGCCATTATACTAGCACACACTCAGTGTACCTAGTGGCATCCTATACGTGGCTATTGGACTTTGCTATAGTCCCACTAGTGCCAAGACATTTGCAGAGCGCATCTGCCTCCGTTGCACACTACAACAAATTATAACGAAGCCATTATACTAGCAAACACTCAGTGTACCTAGTGGCATCCTATACGTGGCTATTGGACTTTGCTATAGTCCCACTAGTGCCAAGACATTTGCAGAGCGCATCTGCCTGCGTTGCACACTCCAACTAATTATAACGAAGCCATTATACTAGCAAACACTCAGTGTACCTAGTGGCATCCTATACGTGGCTATTGGACTTTGCTATAGTCCCACTAGTGCCAAGACATTTGCAGAGCGCATCTGCCTGCGTTGCACACTCCAACTAATTATAACGAAGCCATTATACTAGCAAACACTCAGTGTACCTAGTGGCATCCTATACGTGGCTATTGGACTTTGCTATAGTCCCACTAGTGCCAAGACATTTGCAGAGCGCATCTGCCTGCGTTGCACACTCCAACTAATTATAACGAAGCCATTATACTAGCACACACTCAGTGTACCTAGTGGCATCCTATACGTGGCTATTGGACTTTGCTAAAGTCCCACTAGTGCCAAGACATTTGCAGCACGTCTGCCTGCGTTGCACACTCCAACGAATTATAACTAAGTTACATTGTCAGGGATATTTATTCTTTATTATTCTGCTGTTAATAAAGCTAGACCACCACTGCAATCTTCACCACCTCTCAATTTTTACTACCACATTTTCAGTCCACAATCTTGTCGCAATCAACATGAGTGGCAAAATGACAGATGCTGGTGGAAAGGGGAAGAGGCGTGGTGGAAAAGGCAAAAAATGTTTTGTCAGTGGGGAAGGTGGCAAAGCTCCATTATCATCTGCTGAAGATAGACCATCTACTAGCAAAAGTAAGATGTCTACTACTTATTGTGGACAATCCGATGTGCTCCCTTTTTTACGGACACGAACAAGAGGAACAAAGGTAGATGATGGGCAAAAAAGGAAAATGCTTGAATGGATCTCAAGTGGTCCAACAAGTGCCCTCTCAGCCACTTCAAGTACCGCATCCAAAAAACACCATTCCTCTGAGTTGTCATCCCAATCACACTTGATTTCTCTCAGCTCTGAAGTCTCCATCAGCCCTGCACAGTATGGTGGAACTGAGATGGCTGAGTCTGCAGAGCTGTTCAGTCACACTATAGCCTGGGAATCAGAGGTCTGCTCCCAAGCTACAGTGAGTACAGAACAGGAAATGGTCTGCAGTGATGCCCAGAACCTTTGTGACTCAGATTCAGGCCGTGAGGACCAAGTTTCTGAGCATAATGTTGACCCTTTGTCACAAACTGTAACACCTGTGGTTATAGACAATGAGGAACATACTGATGAAGATGAGACGCAGATACCCGATTGGGATGACAACTTAAATATTCGGTCAGGGCAAGAAGAGGCTCGGTCTGAGGGGGAGGGGAGTGCAAACACAACAATTGATGATGACGTTCTAGATCCCACCTACTGTCAACCCCCAGTCAGGCACTCGAGGAGGTCAACAGAGGTGGTGGAGGAGGATGCAACCGACGACGAAGTTACCTTGCGCCTTCCTGGACAGAGTCGGAGCACTGGTAGCACGTCTACAACTGCATCCTCAGCCACCACTCTGCCTATGAGCATTATTCGGGGTGGATCAACAGGTCGCATGGCCTCTAAGCCTTGCCTAGCCTGGGCCTTTTTTCACATCGAAAAAGATCGCCCAACTCATGTGATATGTAACATTTGTCATGATTCTGTTAGTAGAGGTCAAAACCTCAGCAGTTTGACAACTTCTTCCATGAATCGTCACATGAATAAATATCATAAGTCCCGGTGGGAAGCTCACCGTGCTGCAATGCCGGCTAGCGGAGCGAACCATCCACCGCCCGCCCCTTCCAGTGCATCCGCGCGCTCTTCATCTTCTAGGACTGTGGGGACAGCTGTCACACCTGTTTTTCCACGCAAAACTTCCACCACTGTAACCGCAACAGGCAGTTTGCTTGTAAGGTCGTCAGTTGGTTTGGAAGGGGAAACAAGTGAGTGTGTACAGCTCTCTCAGACATCGATAGCACCAACGTTGGATGAAGGCAACATCATGTCTCCGCCTGCACTTTCCTCACAAACCTGCATTTTTCCAGGGACACCCTACTCAACACCGTCTACACACAGCAGCCAGATCTCTGTCCCTCAGATGTGGTCAAATAAAAGGCCACTTCCTCCGACCCATGACAAAGCTAAGAGGTTGACTCTATCCCTCTGTAAGCTGTTGGCTACCGAAATGCTGCCTTTCCGCCTAGTGGACACACAGGATTTTAGAGACCTTATGTCTGTCGCTGTGCCCCAGTACCAGATGCCTAGTCGCCACTACTTCTCTAAGAAAGGTGTGCCCGCGCTACACCAGCATGTCGCACACAACATCACCGCTTCCTTGAGAAACTCTGTGTGTGAACGGGTGCATTTCACCACCGATACTTGGACCAGTAAGCATGGACAGGGACGTTACATGTCGCTGACTGGGCACTGGGTAACTATGGTGATAGATGGTGAAGGGTCTGCTGCACAAGTCTTGCCGTCCCCACGACTTGTGTGTCAATCCTCTGTCTGTCCAAGTTCCGCCACAGCTTCTGCATCCTCCACCTCATCTGGGTCCTCCACCTCCGCCCCAAGCCTGCCTGGTCAGGCCACCAGCGTTCTCACTGCGCAGAAGGAATCACGCACGCCTCATTACTATGCTGGCAGCCGAGCGCAACGGCATCAGGCGGTCTTTAGCTTGACATGTCTTGGTAATAAGAGTCACACAGCTGAGGAGTTGTGGTCAGCTCTGCGGTCCGAGTTTAATAAATGGTTGTCTCCACTCAACCTGCAGCCTGGTAAGGCCGTGTGCGACAATGCTGCAAACCTGGGTGCGGCCCTTCGCCTGGGCAAGGTGACACACGTACCTTGTATGGCTCACGTGTTGAACCTTGTCGTGCAGCAATTTTTAACACACTATCCCGGCCTAGATGGCCTTCTGAACAGGGCACGAAAACTGTCTGCTCACTTCCGGCGTTCAAGCGCCGCAGCTGAGCGACTTGCATCGCTCCAGAAGTCTTTCGGCCTGCCGGTTCATCGCCTGAAATGCGATGTGGCGACACGCTGGAATTCAACTCTACACATGTTACAGCGACTGTGGCAGCACCGCAGAGCCCTGGTGCAATACGTCATGACGTATAGCCTGGGCCAACGAGATGCAGAGGTGGGGCAGATCACCCTGATGGAGTGGTCTCAGATCAAGGACCTATGCACCCTTCTGCACAGTTTCGACATGGCGACGAATATGTTTAGCTCTGACAATGCCATTATCAGCATGACGATTCCAGTCATTTACATGCTGGAGCACACGCTAAACACTATTCGGAGTCAGGGGGTGGGACAACATGAAGGGGAGGAACTACAGGAGGATTCATATGCGCAAGGGACAACAACATCACCAAGATCCAGACGTTCATCATCACCAACGCAGCAGGCATGGGACCATGGGGAACAGGGATCGACAAGGGCGCATAGTAGCAGGCGAAATGTTGAGCAAGGTGCAGGAGAACATGAAGAAATGGAGGACGAACTGTCCATGGACATGGAAGACTCAGCGGATGAGGGAGACCTTGGTCAAATTTCAGTTGAAAGAGGTTGGGGGGAGATGTCAGAGGAAGAAAGAACGGTTAGCACCTCTATGCCACAAACACAGCGTGGACTTGGTCCGCATGGCTGCGAAAGACACATGAGTGCCTTCTTGTTGCACTACCTCCAACATGACAGTCGTATTGTCAAAATTAGAAGTGATGATGACTACTGGATTGCCACACTATTAGATCCCCGGTACAAGTCCAAATTTTGTGACATAATTCCAGCCATAGAAAGGGACGCACGTATGCAGGAGTATCAGCAGAAGCTGTTACTCGATCTTAGCTCGGCTTTTCCACCAAACAACCGTGCAGGTGCAGGGAGGGAATCTCCCAGTTGTAACTTGACAAACATGGGACGGTCTCGTCATCTTCACCAGTCTACCCGTACCAGTAGGACCGTATCTGGTGCCGGTAACAGCAATTTTATGGAATCTTTTCATAATTTTTTTAGACCCTCTTTTGCAAGGCCACCAGAGACAACAAGTCTGACACATACTCAACGGCTGGAGAGGATGATACAGGAGTATCTCCAAATGAACATCGATGCCATGACTGTGCAACTGGAGCCTTGCTCCTTTTGGGCTTCAAACATAGAAAAATGGCCAGAGCTCTCCAGTTACGCCTTGGAGATTTTGTCGTGTCCAGCTGCCAGCGTTGTCTCTGAACGTGTATTCAGTGCTGCTGGGTGTGTGCTGACAGATAAGCGCACGCGTCTGTCCAGTGACAATGTGGACAGACTGACGTTCATCAAAATGAACAAGTCATGGATCCAGAAGGAATTTACTACCCCTGTGTCATCCTGGGGAGAGTAAATGCTTGTGGATTTGGAATGTGCTTAATGCAAATCAAAACATCCTGTTTGCAACTAGGGCCCAAGTGCTGCCACTGATGGGGTGGGTGTCTGTGTGGCCCAATTTTTGGAAAAAAGGGAGACTCCGCTTGGAGTAACCCTTGCTTGCTGTGTTTTTAAAAGAAGCCAAGATGAACAGAGCTGGGATCAGGAAAGACTTTGCTACCTACCCCGGTGTCATCCTGGGGACGGATAAGAATGGCGTATTTTTGAATGTGCTTGATGCAAATCTAGCTGTGAAGTGTACAACTGGGGCACAACTGCTGCCACTGAAGGGGTGGGTGTGTGTGGGCCCAATTTTTGGAAAAAAGGGAGACTCCGCTTGGAGTAACCCTTGCTTGCTGTGTTTTTAAAAGAAGCCAAGATGAACAGAGCTGGGATCAGGAAAGACTTTGCTACCTACCCCGGTGTCATCCTGGGGACGGATAAGAATGGCGTATTTTTGAATGTGCTTGATGCAAATCTAGCTGTGAAGTGTACAACTGGGGCACAACTGCTGCCACTGAAGGGGTGGGTGTGTGTGGGCCCAATTTTTGGAAAAAAGGGAGACTCCGCTTGGAGTAACCCTTGCTTGCTGTGTTTTTAAAAGAAGCCAAGATGAACAGAGCTGGGATCAGGAAAGACTTTGCTACCTACCCCGGTGTCATCCTGGGGACGGATAAGAATGGCGTATTTTTGAATGTGCTTGATGCAAATCAAAACATCCTGTTTGCAACTAGGGCCCAAGTGCTGCCACTGATGGGGTGGGTGTCTGTGTGGCCCAATTTTTGGAAAAAAAGGGAGACTCCGCTTGGAGTAACCCTTGCTTACATTGTTTTTAAAAGAAGCCAAGATGAACAAGTCATGGATCAGCAAAGACTTTATCTACGTACCCCGGTGTCATCCTGGGGACGGATAAGAATGGCGTATTTTTGAATGTGCTTGATGCAAATCAAAACATCCTGTTTGCAACTAGGGCCCAAGTGCTGCCACTGATGGGGTGGGTGTCTGTGTGGCCCAATTTTTGGAAAAAAGGGAGACTCCGCTTGGAGTAACCCTTGCTTGCTGTGTTTTTAAAAGAAGCCAAGATGAACAGAGCTGGGATCAGGAAAGACTTTGCTACCTACCCCGGTGTCATCCTGGGGACGGATAAGAATGGCGTATTTTTGAATGTGCTTGATGCAAATCTAGCTGTGAAGTGTACAACTGGGGCACAACTGCTGCCACTGAAGGGGTGGGTGTGTGTGGGCCCAATTTTTGGAAAAAAGGGAGACTCCGCTTGGAGTAACCCTTGCTTGCTGTGTTTTTAAAAGAAGCCAAGATGAACAGAGCTGGGATCAGGAAAGACTTTGCTACCTACCCCGGTGTCATCCTGGGGACGGATAAGAATGGCGTATTTTTGAATGTGCTTGATGCAAATCAAAACATCCTGTTTGCAACTAGGGCCCAAGTGCTGCCACTGATGGGGTGGGTGTCTGTGTGGCCCAATTTTTGGAAAAAAAGGGAGACTCCGCTTGGAGTAACCCTTGCTTACATTGTTTTTAAAAGAAGCCAAGATGAACAAGTCATGGATCAGCAAAGACTTTATCTACGTACCCCGGTGTCATCCTGGGGACGGATAAGAATGGCGTATTTTTGAATGTGCTTGATGCAAATCTAGCTGTGAAGTGTACAACTGGGGCACAACTGCTGCCACTGAAGGGGTGGGTGTGTGTGGGCCCAATTGTTGGAAAAAAGGGAGACTCCGCTTGGAGTAACCCTTGCTTGCTGTGTTTTTAAAAGAAGCCAAGATGAACAGAGCTGGGATCAGGAAAGACTTTGCTACCTACCCCGGTGTCATCCTGGGGACGGATAAGAATGGCGTATTTTTGAATGTGCTTGATGCAAATCTAGCTGTGAAGTGTACAACTGGGGCACAACTGCTGCCACTGAAGGGGTGGGTGTGTGTGGGCCCAATTTTTGGAAAAAAGGGAGACTCCGCTTGGAATAACCCTTGCTTGCTGTGTTTTTAAAAGAAGCCAAGATGAACAGAGCTGGGATCAGGAAAGACTTTGCTACCTACCCCGGTGTCATCCTGGGGACGGATAAGAATGGCGTATTTTTGAATGTGCTTGATGCAAATCTAGCTGTGAAGTGTACAACTGGGGCACAACTGCTGCCACTGAAGGGGTGGGTGTGTGTGGGCCCAATTTTTGGAAAAAAGGGAGACTCCGCTTGGAGTAACCCTTGCTTGCTGTGTTTTTAAAAGAAGCCAAGATGAACAGAGCTGGGATCAGGAAAGACTTTGCTACCTACCCCGGTGTCATCCTGGGGACGGATAAGAATGGCGTATTTTTGAATGTGCTTGATGCAAATCAAAACATCCTGTTTGCAACTAGGGCCCAAGTGCTGCCACTGATGGGGTGGGTGTCTGTGTGGCCCAATTTTTGGAAAAAAGGGAGACTCCGCTTGGAGTAACCCTTGCTTGCTGTGTTTTTAAAAGAAGCCAAGATGAACAGAGCTGGGATCAGGAAAGACTTTGCTACCTACCCCGGTGTCATCCTGGGGACGGATAAGAATGGCGTAATTTTGAATGTGCTTGATGCAAATCAAAACATCCTGTTTGCAACTAGGGCCCAAGTGCTGCCACTGATGGGGTGGGTGTCTGTGTGGCCCAATTTTTGGAAAAAAAGGGAGACTCCGCTTGGAGTAACCCTTGCTTACATTGTTTTTAAAAGAAGCCAAGATGAACAAGTCATGGATCAGCAAAGACTTTATCTACGTACCCCGGTGTCATCCTGGGGACGGATAAGAATGGCGTATTTTTGAATGTGCTTGATGCAAATGTAGCTGTGAAGTGTACAACTAGGGCACAACTGCTGCCACTGAAGGGGTGGGTGTGTGTGTGGCCCAATTTTTGGAAAAAAGGGAGACTCCGCTTGGAGTCACCTTGCGGTGTTTTACATGATTTTAGAAGGGCGTGCCATGCCTATATCTGTGTGTCCTCCTCTTTTTCCTTGTCCAGCTGTTTTGTTTTCGCATGAGTATATGTCCTTGTCACTTTCCAATGTGTTTGAGTTGTTTGTCACCTTTAGGACACCTTTGAGGGTGTTTTCTAGGTGTTTTTCTGTGTTTGTGATTGCCTGCCATTGTTTCCTATGCAGTTCGAGTTCGGTTCGTCGAACGTTCGACGAACCGAACTCGAACGGGAGGTCCGTTCGGCGAACCAACCTCGAGCCGAACCGCGACCGGTTTGCTCATCTCTAGTCCAGACGTTCATCATCACCAACGCGGCAGGCATGGGACCATGGGGGACAGGGATCAACAAGGGCGCATGGTAGCAGGCGAGATGTTGAGGAAGGTGCAGGAGGACATGAAGATATGGAGGACGAACTGTCCATGGACATGGAAGACTCAGCTGTTGAGGGGGACCTTGGTCAAATTTAAGTTGAAAGAGGTTGGGGGGAGATGACAGAGGAAGAAAGAACGGTTAGCACCTCTATGCCACAAACACAGCGTGGACTTGGTCCGCATGGCTGCGCAAGACACATGAGTGCCTTCTTGTTGCACTACCTCCAACATGACCCTCGTATTGTCAAAATTAGAAGTGATGATGACTACTGGCTTGCCACACTATTAGATCCCCGGGACAAGTCCAAATTTTGTGACATAATTCCACCCATAGAAAGGGACGCACGTATGCAGGAGTATCAGCAGAAGCTGTTACTCGATCTTAGCTCGGCTTTTCCACCAAACAACCGTGCAGGTGAAGGGAGTGATTCTCCCAGTTGTAACTTGACAAACATGGGACGGCCTCGTCATCTTCAACAGTCTACCCGTACCAGTAGGACCGTATCTGGTGCTGGTAACAGCAATTTTATGGAATCTTTTCATAATTTTTTTAGACCCTCCTTTGCAAGGCCACCAGAGACATCAAGTGTGTCACATAGTCAACGGATGGAGAGGATGATACAGGAGTATCTCCAAATGAACATCGATGCAATGACTTTGCAAATGGAGCCTTGCTCCTTTTGTGCTTCAAATCTAGAAAAATGTCAAGAGCTCTCCAGTTACGCCTTGAAGATTTTGTCGTGTCCAGCTGCCAGCGTTGTCTCTGAACGTGTCTTCAGTGCTGCTGGGTGTGTGCTGACAGATAAGCGCACGCGTCTGTCCAGTGACAATGTGGACAGACTGACGTTCATCAAAATGAACAAGTCATGGATCCAGAAGGAATTTACTACCCCTGTGTCATCCTGGGGAGAGTAAATGCTTGTGGATTTGGAATGTGCTTGATGCAAATCAAAACATCCTGTTTGCAACTAGGGCACAAGTCCTGCCACTGATGGGGTGTCTGTGTGCCCAATTTGGGGAAAAAAGGTAGACTCCGCTTTGAGTAACCCTTGCTTGCTGTGTTTTTTAAAAATGATACAAGATGAACAGATCTGAAGGCAAGATGAAGGCAACATCATGTCTCCGCCTGCACTTTTCTCACAAACCTGCATTTTTCCAGGGACACCCTACTCAACACCGTCTACAGACAGCAGCCAGATCTCTGTCCCTCAGATGTGGTCAAATAAAAGGCCACTTACTGCGACCCATGACAAAGCTAAGTGGTTGACTCTATCCCTCTGTAAGCTGTTGGCTACCGAAATGCTGCCTTTACGCGTAGTGGACACACAGGATTTTACAGACCTTATGTCTGTCGCTGTGCCCCAGTACCAGATGCCCAATCACCACTGCTTCTCCAAGAAAAGCATGCCCGCGCTACACCAGCATGTCGCACACAACATCACCACTTCCTTGAGAAAATCTGTGTGCGACAGGGTGCATTTCAACACAGATACTTGGACCAGTAAGCATAGACAGGGTCATTACATGTCACTGACTGGGCACTGGCAAACTATGGTGAGAGATGGAGAAGGGTCTGCTGTACAAGTCTTGCCGTCCCCACGAGTTGTTTCAATCCTTGTTCTGTATGTAGAAGTTAATACACTGCTTCTGCCTCTTCAACCTCGTGTGGGTCCTCTACCTTGGCGCAAACCCTGTGTGGTCAGGCCACCCTTCCTTGCAACTGCGCACAAGGACTACCACACACCTCCTTACTATGCTGGCAGCAGAGCTCAATGCCATCAGGCGGTCAAAGTTTTACTTTGAAATGTATGGGAAATGTGAGTCACACCGCTATTACAGAGAATAGTAGTCAGGCAGGGTCAAAACATTAATTGAGGAACAGGAACAGAATGGGACGGCCAGGAAAGAATCAGAAAACAAGCAGAGGTGAAATGCGTATCGGCCAACAAGGTACATAAACAGCAAGCAGGAAAAGTAGTCAGGTAACAAGCACACAAAATCATAAAACTGAACTGGGGGTAAAATTAACCAGAGGTTCATAGCTATGTCTGGCAGTGGTCTGCAGACAGGATGGGCATAAAAAAGGGTGTGGTGTCTTCCCATTGGTTGTAGCTGAATGATGGTATTTCATCTGTGAGATACCCACCAGCTACATTCAGCCAGAGATTCTGCATCTGTCAAGGTAATGCAGCCCAGTGGGTGAGCATAACCTGCGTCCACCTGCGCCGCTGGCATCGACTACTCTCCCATCATCAGCACTATTCATGAAAGGAACACGTTGTCACCTGGCGACCGGAGTACAAATTGACGGAGCGGACTCCGTTGGTGACTTAACAGCCGTGTGCGGCAATGATACAAACCTGGCTGCGGGCCATCCTCAGGGCAATGTGACACACGTGCCTTTTAGGGCTCACGTGTTGAACCGAATTCGCCAGCAATTTTTAAAACACCATCACGGCCTACATGGCCTTGTGCAGTGGGCACGCTCGCTATGTGCTCACTTCCATCGTGCGCACACAGCAGCTCAACAACTTTCATCACTCCGGAAGTCTTAGGGTCTGGCAGTTAAACGCCGTAAATGCGATGTTTCGACACGCAGGAATTGGAATCTGCACATGTTGCAGCGTGTGTGGCAGCACCGCAGAGCCCTGCTGAAATACGGTAAGACATATAGCCTGGGATAACTTGATCCAGAGGTGGTGCAGATCACGCTGCTGGAGTGGTGTCAGATCAAGGACCTATGCACCCTGCTACACAGTTTTGAAATGTCGACGAAGATGTTTAGCACTGGCAATGTCATTCTCAGCGTGACAATTCTGGTCATCTACATGATGGAGCACACTGTAATTATTATTCGGAGTCAGGTGTTGGGACAAGAGGAAGGGGAGGAAGTACAGGAGGAGTCATATGCGGAAGGGATAACAAGATCTACGAGGTCCAGATGGTCAGCGGCACCTATGCGGCAGTCATGGTGAGGGAGAGGGATTAACAAGGGCGCATAGTATCAGCAAAAAGTGTTGATGAAAGTGCAGGAGCCCATGAAGAAATGGAGGACGAACTGGCGATGGGCATGGAAGACTCAGCAGATGAGTGAGAGCTTGCTCACATTTCGGTTGTGCGAGGTTGGGGGGAGAGGGCAGAGGAAGGATGCACGATTCTCACCTCTCTGCCACCAACACACCAAGGACTTGGTCCTCCTGGATGCACAAGACACATGAGCGCCTTCTTGCTGCACTACCTACATGACCCTCGGATTGTATGAATTTGAACTAATCCTGAATACTGGGTTGCCACACTGTTAGATCCCCGGTACAAGACAAAATTTGGCGAACTAATTCCTGCCATAGAAATAGACGCACGTATACAGGAGTATCTGCAGAATGTGGTACGCAATCTTAGATCTACTTGTCCACTAAACACCAGTGCTGCACAGAGTGAATCTCAACGCTTTGTCATGGATAGGAGGAAATGGTCTTTTACTTGTCCACATCGGAGGGACCGAGGGATGGCTGCTGTGCTGAGATGCCGTTGAGTACGGTGTCCCTGCACAGTTGCACTTTTGGTCATATCCCAAAATGAGTTGAAAAAGGACAGATGCTGTTGGAAAGGGGAACAGGTGTGTTGGAAAGGGGAAAAAAGTTTTGGTCCGTGGATTTGGTGGTTAAGCAACTGTAACATTTGCTGAAGAAACAACATCTGTTACAGTGGGACTGGCAGATTTGGATAAAGTGGTATATAATCTGTGACCGCTATATAACGAAAATTAATAAGAAAAGAAAGAGAAAGGTATATATCCCCATCAGCAGTCAGTGTCCACCGTGCTCCCAGTTGGAAAAGGAGAGGTTGGCAACTTGAAGGTTTGGTGGAGGATACAGAGCTGTGTGGCTATGAAACTAATAGTAGCCTGAACCGAGTTAGACGCCATTCGGATCTGGAGACTGTGAGCCCTGTTAGCGTCACAGGGTCCACATGCCCACCCAGCCCAGGAACTCCCTGTTAACAACACAGGGGCCATTGAGTACGCTGACCGTGTGCGTAGGGGCCACACCTGTGGACAGCAGGCGCATCAGCAGCAGCAGGCCTGTTAATGCCACTGGGCTGCACAAGCAGGACTGTTAGGACAGGAGCTGGTCTTAACCGTTCTGCGTTACCAACTGTGGTGGTGGCCTGCATCCACCACCCGATCCCTGCCTACCTCTGGCCTAAAGCCGCAATGGGTTCAACACATGGAGGTGTGCTCTTTCGGAGCATAATAGAAGACTGCGCACCTCCTTGTTGGCTCCAGCCCCTTTTATAACCTGGGTCCGCCCCAAACCAGGGTGAACCACAATGCACCTCCTGGAGACAAAAGTAGAGTGACACGTCATGAGTGGCATAACTAGCGTCCTATTTGGAAACGCAACTTCAATGATGACCTCATGGCTGCCATGACCCAAACACCTCACCAGTCATCGTCTGAGCATCAATAATGCGGTGACAAGTCATAGGTGTGGGCCTCTGCAAGCCATTTGGGAGGACACCTGATGCCCTGTGGTCTATATGGGACCCCCACATCAGGGCCAGGGCCAAAGAGTTCATTACCGGACCTAGTCTCTGATGCAGGAAGTGCCTGAGCATGCTCAGTAGCATGAAATACAGTCTCTGAAAAAAGACTATCAGCTTTAGCATGGTGTCTATGCCCAAAACAGGACTTATACCCGGCACGGAATGCAAGCACCTGTGCAAAGAGGCTTTTCACACTTAGTGTGGGAGCATGCGCTGTATCCCGAAATGAAAACTTAGCGTCAGGAATGGCACAGTCAGGCTGAGCATACTCACTAGGCGAAACACTGTAATTATGCTGCAGCTGGGGTACATCGGCACACGCATGCGCACTAGCTGCCTCTCCACACTTAGACGTGGAGGGGAAATTTGTCTTGGAGATGCTGTCTATGAACAGAAGGAAAAGCTAAAGGAAGCCTGACTTTCTATCCCTCCGAATTATGAAATGCAGCAATGAATTCCATGAGTTTGATATAACATTAGCGTAGCAAAATGTGCATGAGGGTGTGATGTAGAGGTGCTATAAATAGCTTGTCACCAGTGGGGCACTAATGGAATACAACAGCCAGTTCTATGATGCCACAAAATGGCAGTATTTTGTGCTATCATTATAGCTTATTAAAAACAGAGCACGAGGTTGTCATGCAGAGGTGCTGCACATAGATTTGCAGTAGTGTGAATTGACAAAAGTACAATAGCCACGTTTAGGATGCCACTAGGTACAGTGAGTGTTTGCTAGTATAATGGCTGAGTTTAAAAAAGTTTGAGTGTGCAAGGCAGGCAGATGTCCTGCAAATAACGTTCCAATACTGTGAATTGACAAAAGTACAATAGCCACGTTTACGATACAACTAGGTACAGTGAGTGTTTGCTAGTATAATGGCTGAGTTTAAAAAAGTTTGAGTGTGCAATGCAGGCAGACGTGCTGCAAATAACGTTCCAATACTGTGAATTGACAAAAGTACAATAGCCACGTTTAGGATACAACTAGGTACAGTGAGTGTTTGCTAGTATAATGGCTGAGTTTAAAAAAGTTTGAGTGTGCAAGGCAGGCAGATGTCCTGCAAATAACGTTCCAATACTGTGAATTGACAAAAGTACAATAGCCACGTTTAGGATACAACTAGGTACAGTGAGTGTTTGCTAGTATAATGGCTGAGTTTAAAAAAGTTTGAGTGTGCAATGCAGGCAGACGTGCTGCAAATAACGTTCCAATACTGTGAATTGACAAAAGTACAATAGCCACGTTTAGGATACAACTAGGTACAGTGAGTGTTTGCTAGTATAATGGCTGAGTTTAAAAAAGTTTGAGTGTGCAATGCAGGCAGACGTGCTGCAAATAACGTTCCAATACTGTGAATTGACAAAAGTACAATAGCCACGTTTAGGATACAACTAGGTACAGTGAGTGTTTGCTAGTATAATGGCTGAGTTTAAAAAAGTTTGAGTGTGCAATGCAGGCAGACGTGCTGCTAATAACGTTCCAATACTGTGAATTGACAAAAGTACAATAGCCACGTTTAGGATACAACTAGGTACAGTGAGTGTTTGCTAGTATAATGGCTGAGTTTAAAAAAGTTTGAGTGTGCAATGCAGGCAGACGTCCTGCAAATAACGTTCCAATACTGTGAATTGACAAAAGTACAATAGCCACGTTTAGGATACAACTAGGTACAGTGAGTGTTTGCTAGTATAATGGCTGAGTTTAAAAAAGTTTGAGTGTGCAATGCAGGCAGACGTCCTGCAAATAACGTTCCAATACTGTGAATTGACAAAAGTACAATAGCCACGTTTAGGATACAACTAGGTACAGTGAGTGTTTGCTAGTATAATGGCTGAGTTTAAAAAAGTTTGAGTGTGCAAGGCAGGCAGATGTCCTGCAAATAACGTTCCAATACTGTGAATTGACAAAAGTACAATAGCCACGTTTAGGATACAACTAGGTACAGTGAGTGTTTGCTAGTATAATGGCTGAGTTTAAAAAAGTTTGAGTGTGCAATGCAGGCAGACGTGCTGCAAATAACGTTCCAATACTGTGAATTGACAAAAGTACAATAGCCACGTTTAGGATACAACTAGGTACAGTGAGTGTTTGCTAGTATAATGGCTGAGTTTAAAAAAGTTTGAGTGTGCAATGCAGGCAGACGTCCTGCAAATAACGTTCCAATACTGTGAATTGACAAAAGTACAATAGCCACGTTTAGGATACAACTAGGTACAGTGAGTGTTTGCTAGTATAATGGCTGAGTTTAAAAAAGTTTGAGTGTGCAAGGCAGGCAGATGTCCTGCAAATAACGTTCCAATACTGTGAATTGACAAAAGTACAATAGCCACGTTTAGGATACAACTAGGTACAGTGAGTGTTTGCTAGTATAATGGCTGAGTTTAAAAAAGTTTGAGTGTGCAATGCAGGCAGACGTGCTGCAAATAACGTTCCAATACTGTGAATTGACAAAAGTACAATAGCCACGTTTAGGATACAACTAGGTACAGTGAGTGTTTGCTAGTATAATGGCTGAGTTTAAAAAAGTTTGAGTGTGCAAGGCAGGCAGATGTCCTGCAAATAACGTTCCAATACTGTGAATTGACAAAAGTACAATAGCCACGTTTAGGATACAACTAGGTACAGTGAGTGTTTGCTAGTATAATGGCTGAGTTTAAAAAAGTTTGAGTGTGCAATGCAGGCAGACGTCCTGCAAATAACGTTCCAATACTGTGAATTGACAAAAGTACAATAGCCACGTTTAGGATACAACTAGGTACAGTGTGTGTTTGCTAGTATAATGGTTGAGTTTAAAAAAGTTTGAGTGTGCAATGCAGGCAGACGTGCTGCAAATAACGTTCCAATACTGTGAATTGACAAAAGTACAATAGCCACGTTTAGGATACAACTAGGTACAGTGAGTGTTTGCTAGTATAATGGCTGAGTTTAAAAAAGTTTGAGTGTGCAATGCAGGCAGACGTCCTGCAAATAACGTTCCAATACTGGGAATTGACAAAAGTACAATAGCCACGTTTAGGATACAACTAGGTACAGTGAGTGTTTGCTAGTATAATGGCTGAGTTTAAAAAAGTTTGAGTGTGCAAGGCAGGCAGATGTCCTGCAAATAACGTTCCAATACTGTGAATTGACAAAAGTACAATAGCCACGTTTAGGATACAACTAGGTACAGTGAGTGTTTGCTAGTATAATGGCTGAGTTTAAAAAAGTTTGAGTGTGCAATGCAGGCAGATGTCCTGCAAATAACGTTCCAATACTGTGAATTGACAAAAGTACAATAGCCACGTTTAGGATACAACTAGGTACAGTGAGTGTTTGCTAGTATAATGGCTGAGTTTAAAAAAGTTTGAGTGTGCAAGGCAGGCAGATGTCCTGCAAATAACGTTCCAATACTGTGAATTGACAAAAGTACAATAGCCACGTTTAGGATACAACTAGGTACAGTGAGTGTTTGCTAGTATAATGGCTGAGTTTAAAAAAGTTTGAGTGTGCAATGCAGGCAGATGTCCTGCAAATAACGTTCCAATACTGTGAATTGACAAAAGTACAATAGCCACGTTTAGGATACAACTAGGTACAGTGAGTGTTTGCTAGTATAATGGCTGAGTTTAAAAAAGTTTGAGTGTGCAATGCAGGCAGATGTCCTGCAAATAACGTTCCAATACTGTGAATTGACAAAAGTACAATAGCCACGTTTAGGATACAACTAGGTACAGTGAGTGTTTGCTAGTATAATGGCTGAGTTTAAAAAAGTTAGAGTGTGCAATGCAGGCAGATGTCATGCAAATAACGTTCCAATACTGTGAATTGACAAAAGTCCAATAGCCACGTATAGGATGCCACTAGGTACACTGAGTGTTTGCTAGTATAATGGCTTCGTTATAATTAGTTGGAGTGTGCAACGCAGGCAGATGCGCTCTGCAAATGTCTTGGCACTAGTGGGACTATAGCAAAGTCCAATAGCCACGTATAGGATGCCACTAGGTACACTGAGTGTTTGCTAGTAAAATTGCTTAGTTTAAAAAAGTTGTAGTGTGCAATGCAGGCAGACGTGCTCTGCAAATGTCTTGGCACTAGTGGGACTATAGCAAAGTCCAATAGCCACGTATAGGATGCCACAAGGTACACTGAGTGTTTGCTAGTAAAATTGCTTAGTTTAAAAAAGTTGTAGTGTGCAATGCAGGCAGACGTGCTCTGCAAATGTCTTTGCACTAGTGGGACTATAGCAAAGTCCAATAGCCACGTATAGGATGCCACTAGGTACACTGAGTGTTTGCTAGTAAAATTGCTTAGTTTAAAAAAGTTGTAGTGTGCAATGCAGGCAGACGTGCTCTGCAAATGTCTTTGCACTAGTGGGACTATAGCAAAGTCCAATAGCCACGTATAGGATGCCACTAGGTACACTGAGTGTTTGCTAGTAAAATTGCTTAGTTTAAAAAACTTGGAGTGTGCAATGCAGGCAGATGTGCTCTGCTAATGTCTTTGCACTAGTGGGACTATAGCAAAGTCCAATAGCCACGTTTAGGATGCCACTAGGTACACTGAGTGTTTGCTAGTAAAATTGATTAGTTTAAAAAAGTTGTAGTGTGCAATGCAGGCAGACGTGCTCTGCAAATGTCTTTGCACTAGTGGGACTATAGCAAAGTCCAATAGCCACGTTTAGGATGCCACTAGGTACACTGAGTGTTTGCTAGTAAAATTGCTTAGTTTAAAAAAGTTGTAGTGTGCAATGCAGGCAGACGTGCTCTGCAAATGTCTTTGCACTAGTGGGACTATAGCAAAGTCCAATAGCCACGTTTAGGATGCCACTAGGTACACTGAGTGTTTGCTAGTAAAATTGCTTAGTTTAAAAAACTTGGAGTGTGCAATGCAGGCAGATGTGCTCTGCTAATGTCTTTGCACTAGTGGGACTATAGCAAAGTCCAATAGCCACGTATAGGATGCCACTAGGTACACTGAGTGTTTGCTAGTAAAATTGCTTAGTTTAAAAAAGTTGTAGTGTGCAATGCAGGCAGACGTGCTCTGCAAATGTCTTTGCACTAGTGGGACTATAGCAAAGTCCAATAGCCACGTATAGGATGCCACTAGGTACACTGAGTGTTTGCTAGTAAAATTGCTTAGTTTAAAAAAGTTGTAGTGTGCAATGCAGGCAGACGTGCTCTGCAAATGTCTTTGCACTAGTGGGACTATAGCAAAGTCCAATAGCCACGTATAGGATGCCACTAGGTACACTGAGTGTTTGCTAGTAAAATTGCTTAGTTTAAAAAAGTTGTAGTGTGCAATGCAGGCAGATGTGCTCTGCTAATGTCTTTGCACTAGTGGGACTATAGCAAAGTCCAATAGCCACGTTTAGGATGCCACTAGGTACACTGAGTGTTTGCTAGTATAATGGCTTACTTAGAATGAGTTGGAGTGTGCAGAGGACAAGAGGGTACAGTGGCAGGATTGTGGTGCTCTGGGTAGAGGAATGGAAGCCTGCCTTTCTATTCCCTCCTAATGGTGAAATGCAGGGAGGAAATCCCTGACCTGGGCTACACAGACGCTGTTGCTGTTTGCAGGACCTGTCACTTATGGCTCTCTGACCCTGCCGCTTTGAGCCCTTAAAAGGACTGCTAGAATGTGCTCTCCCTAAGCTGTCTAACGCTGTGTATGCAGCGCATACAGCTGTATCGGCTATAGGACTCAGGAGGACGGAGCTGCGACACTGATGTCTGACAACAAAGACGCAGAAGGCAGATAATGGCGTTCGTGAAGAAAATGTCCGGTTTTATAATGCAGGGACATGTGACATGCAGATCCTATCACACATGCCATTGCTTCTCTGGCTCAAAGTCCACTTAGGTGTGTGTGTGTGTCTGTGATTGGCTGACATGCTGGCCCGCCCCACAAGACGCGCGCGCTTAGGGAAGGAAGACAAGAAAAAAAAAAAAAAAATGGCGATCGCCATTATAGAAACAGCAGTGATCTGAAGGCGCTGTTCACGCACACTATACACTGAAATGTGATAATAGTTTGATTCACAGAGTGACTTACACTATTACAGCAGAAACCAAGCTAGGATTTAGCTGTTTTTTGGCTGCTAGAACCGTTCTCGAACGTTTCTAGAACTATCGAGCTTTTGCAAAAAGCTCGAGTTCTAGTTCGATCTAGAACATGCCCCAAAATCACTCGAGCCGCGAACTGGAGAACCACGAACCACGAACCGCGCTCAACTCTACTTATGACCCAAAGAACACCATCCCCACTGTCAAGCATGGAGGTGGAAACATTGTTTTGGGAGTGCTTCTCTGCTAAGGGGACAGGACTACTTCACCGCATCAATGGGACAATATAAGGAGTCATGTATCATAAAATCCTGAGTGACAAACTCCTTCCCTCTGCCAGGACATTAAAAATGGGTCGTGGCTGGGTCTTCCAGCACAACAATGACCCAAAACATATTCATACAACCAAGGCAACAAAGGAATGACTGAAAAAGAAGCACATTTAGATCATGGAGTGGCCTGGCCAGTCTCCAGACCTTAATCCCATAGAAAACTTATGGAGGGAGCTGAAGCTCCGAGTTGCCAAGCAACAGCCTCAAAATCTTAATGATTTAGAAATGATCTGCAAAAGGAGAGGACCAAAATTCCTCCTGACATGTGCGCAAATCTCATCATCAACTACAAAAGAATCTGACTGCTGTGCTTGCCAACAAGGGTTTTGCCACCATGTTTTAAGTCTTCTTTGCCAGAGGTATTAAATACTTATTTCTCTCTGCAAAATGCAAATATAATTATATAATTTATACAATGTGGTTTTCTGAATTCTATTTTGAATATTCTATCTCACTGTTAAAATTAACCTACCTTTAAAATTATAGATTGTTCATGTTTTTGTTAGAAGGCAAACTTACAAAATCAGCAAGGGATCAAATACTTATTTCCCCCACTGTATATACTCAAAATGAAAGCAGCAAAACCCACAAATAAACACATATGGAAACGAGTGAAGAAACACATGGGAAACAAAACAAAATTTGTGTTGAACTGTAGAATTCTCAAAGTACACGTCTTTTAGTCTGATGACATCTTGACACATCATTGGGATTTCTCAAGCAGCTTCATCAGTTAGTCACCTAGAATCACTTACAATGAACAGGTATGACTTGTAAAGAGTTCATTTGTGAAATCACTGACCTTCAGACAATTTTTATGACCATCAGAAGTGTTTTGAAGAAGTGTTGTTGGGACATACTTTCATACAGTCCTGAGCCCTATTCTACTACTGTTCTAAGCAATAAAATGGCAAGACCCACTCAACGAAGCAAAGCAAAATGACAGTCCTTCATGACCCGAAGACAAAATAGTCATTCAGTCTTGAAAATGCAAGAACCTTGAAGACATTCTCAAGTACAGGCATGAAAACCATCAATCAATCATGATGTTATCTTTCATGAGGACTGCCTCTTAAACAAAAGAAAAAGAATTACATGTGAGACAGAATATACAGTTAGGTCCAGAAATATTTGGACAGTGACACAATTCTCGCGAGTTGGGCTCTGCATGCCACCACATTGGATTTGAAATGAAACCTCTACAACAGAATTCAAGTGCAGATTGTAACGTTTAATTTGAAGGTTTGAACAAAAATATCTGATAGAAATTGTAGGAATTGTACACATTTCTTTACAAACACTCCACATTTCAGGAGGTCAAAAGTAATTGGACAAATAAACCAAACCCAAACAAAATATTTTTATTTTCAATATTTTGTTGCGAATCCTTTGGAGGCAATCACTGCCTTAAGTCTGGAACCCATGGACATCACCAAACGCTGGGTTTCCTCCTTTTTAATGCTTTGCCAGGCCTTTACAGCCGCAGCCTTCAGGTCTTGCTTGTTTGTGGGCCTTTCCGTCTTAAGTCTGGATTTGAGCAAGTGAAATGCATGCTCAATTGGGTTAAGATCTGGTGATGGACTTGGCCATTGCAGAATGTTCCACTTTTTTGCACTCATTAACTTCTGGGTAGCTTTGGCTGTATGCTTGGGGTCATTGTCCATCTGTACTATGAAGCGCCGTCCGATCAACTTTGCGGCATTTGGCTGAATCTGGGCTGAAAGTATATCCCGGTACACTTCAGAATTCATCCGGCTACTCTTGTCTGCTGTTATGTCATCAATAAACACAAGTGACCCAGTGCCATTGAAAGCCATGCATGCCCATGCCATCACGTTGCCTCCACCATGTTTTACAGAGGATGTGGTGTGCCTTGGATCATGTGCCCCCTTTCTTCTCCAAACCTTTTTCTTCCCATCATTCTGGTACAGGTTGATCTTTGTCTCATCTGTCCATAGAATACTTTTCCAGAACTGAGCTGGCTTCATGAGGTGTTTTTCAGCAAATTTTACTCTGGCCTGTCTATTTTTGGAATTGATGAATGGTTTGCATCTAGATGTGAACCCTTTGTATTTACTTTCATGGAGTCTTCTCTTTACTGTTGACTTAGAGACAGATACACCTACTTCACTGAGAGTGTTCTGGACTTCAGTTGATGTTGTGAACGGGTTCTTCTTCACCAAAGAAAGTATGCGGCGATCATCCACCACTGTTGTCATCCGTGGACACCCAGGCCTTTTTGAGTTCCCAAGCTCACCAGTCAATTCCTTTTTTTTCAGAATGTACCCGACTGTTGATTTTGCTACTCCAAGCATGTCGGCTATCTCTCTGATGGATTTTTTCTTTTTTTTCAGCCTCAGGATGTTCTGCTTCACCTCAATTGAGAGTTCCTTAGACCGCATGTTGTCTGGTCACAGCAACAGCTTCCAAATGCAAAACCACACACCTGTAATCAACCCCAGACCTTTTAACTACTTCATTGATTACAGGTTAACGAGGGAGACACCTTCAGAGTTAATTGCAGCCCTTAGAGTCCCTTGTCCAATTACTTTTGGTCCCTTGAAAAAGAGGAGGCTATGCATTACAGAGCTATGATTCCTAAACGCTTTCTCCGATTTGGATGTGAAAACTCTCATATTGCAGCTGGGAGTGTGCACTTTCAGCCCATATTATATATATAATTGTATTTCTGAACATGTTTTTGTAAACAGCTAAAATAACAAAACTTGTGTCACTGTCCAAATATTTCTGGCCCTGACTGTAAGTTAATCAGAGTTTTCAGCCTCAGATAACCCAAACTAATAGCAGCTTTAAAACCCCTCAAAAACTATGCACACAAATCAAGTAACCGACACATTATAAGAAGGAACTACTGAAATCAGGCCTTTTTGGTTGAATTTCTACAGAGAAGCCATAACTGAGAAATTGCAAGCAAGAGGAGGTTTGTTTGGGCCAAGGAAAACAAGGACTATACATTAGATAAGCAGAAATCTGTACTGTATTTTTCGAGTCTAAATTTGAGATATTTAATGCCAACAATCCTGTCTTTATGACGTTTAGTATTTAGTCAGTATCTTACATCAGTATTTCTAAGCCAAAACTAGGAGTGGGTTAAAAATGCAGAGGTGTTTCTTCTTTAGACTTTTCCTCTGATTTTACCACTCCTAGTTTTGGCTACAAATACTGAGTTAAAATACTGACCAAATAGTCAACATAAGCACATGAGCTTAGAAATGGCGATTACTTAGCATATTTGCTACAGTGTACTAGTCACAGGACAAGGAGGGGTTAAACATTCAACCGTTTAATCTCTACTGGAAATAATCTTCCCTTTATTGATAGAGAGAAATAATGTCCTCCAGACACAACACAATCCCCTCTACCAAGACCAATAATACCACATACAAGGGAGAAATACCACCACTCCGTGACCAGACAACATATTACCACCACATAGTAACCAAATACAACCACTTACAAGAAAAAACTACCACCACACCATAACCAGAGCACATAATGACCGAATATTATCACATACAAGTGTCAGGTTTCCGGGTTTTCCAGTTCTCTTTTGAAAGAGCTTGCCCTCGGTTAACATGGAGTTTGCTGTTCTGTTGCCCTACTTCCTGTCCAGCTGCTTAAAAGGCCGCCTCTAAGCCTAGTCCAGTGCCTGAGTATACTGCTTGCTGTGTGCTCCTGCTTTGCTGCTCCTATTTCCTGATTGACATTTGGATCCTCCTGAAAGACCACCGACACCGACTCTGGACTTTACCCGGTTTCATCAAGCTGTGCCTGGACTCCGTCTGCCGTCTTTGGTCAGCACTTTTGCCCGGTTCCTTCTGGTTCGTAACCACTCTGGACTATCATCCCGTACGGACACTTCTGGACTTTACCTCTTGCCCCTTGTGTCCCGGCTGCTGCGCATTTAGGCCTTCCGGGGTGATTGCCAGACAGTCCCTGTATAGGGGTTCGCTCTTGGTGGTCTCCCTGAGGGAGTCCGGTGCGTGGCCCCGGGAATTCCCTTCGCTCCGATCCGGGAAGGTATTTCGTGTGTTATTGTTCTACTGTGTTTGTTCCGTTTGTGTACCTATCGTGGTTACATATTATAAACATCTCTGTACCAAGAACTCGTCTCTGGTTGTCATTGCCCTAACGCTATCGAAATCCTCAGAACATACAATAGTATTACAACACGGAACAAATACCTCAACACTATGACCAGACTATATAAATGACCAAATAATACCACATACAACAGAGAAATACCATTACATTGTGACCAGACTACATATTACCACCACACAGTGCCCGAATAATACTACAATAATGATCATGAATAAAAACCACAGTAATAATAACACTAATATTACCATCAGATTACCATCAGTGCCATTATACATAGGAGCTCTCTATATAGTGTCAGTGTACAGGTAATACAGTGATCCCCAGTGACAATAGTTTGTGACATTATACACAGGAGTTCTGTGTATAGTGTGTGTGTACATGTAATACACTGACTTACCAGTGACTTCTCTAGCTGAAGTTATTCATCTTCGCTCTCCCGCTTCATCCAGCACTGACCACCATCATGCCTTCCTGCCATGATGCGACTCTACAGAAAATAACACACAGTCACCTATATCTGATCACTCCCAGAGCACATTCCTCACTTTTCCTTCAATCTCTATACCACGTCAGACTTTTGTTCCTCCATGGAAGACAGTATCCGCAAAGGTAAATTGTTTTACAGCAGTAATAATGTCCCCACAGGTCATTCGGCAACTGTGGAAACTGCAGAGATCACACAGAATTTGTGCTATCATTGCAGTTTATGATGGAAAGACTGGGGGCTCATCAGAGCATGGGGGCCCAGTCTGCCTGCTCTAATGCTGGCATTGATAAACACCGCTGTCCAGCTTGCAATAACAATCCCTCGGTACTCCCACAATATAAAGCTTAGGGGCCCACTGGGGCCCTGGGAGTAAACCGGATGATTCTCCGGTGCTCCGGTGGGCCAGTCCAACACTGATGTACATACTTATATAGGAGGCTGATTGCACCAAGCCAGCCTTACTTTCTGTTTTCTTCATTTGGAAGGGAAGGATGAACAGATGGAGTTTTCTTTTCATACCATGGTTTTATAAATACAATTTAAATTTGAAGGCAAAATACTTGTTTAAAATTTTCCATTACATTTACTAAAGATGTTCGCCCAACTCATTTAAACCACACAAGTGATAAGGAAAAACAATTGGTCATACACTAAGGAATATAATGTGGTCAAAAGAGCTCATTTATGCAACTAAATGGGACATTTCTAATGACTTCCTGTATGAGACTCAATTGTCAAAAATGAATTAAAATAAATATATGTATAATAATCAATATAATGTTCAGAATTGTCAGCAATAATGTTTCTATAAAGGTAGTATCCTTTGCAGCAAACATAAAAAAATCAAAGTGCACCGAGGATAAACAATTCAATATACCCAGACAGTGCAAAATTACACTCATTAAAATAGTCTCTTATGGAGCAGGAAAACAACAATGAGGAAGAAAGCCTTTAAAAATCCTCAAAGAAAAGGCAGAAGAAATATAATATTAGGCCATTCAAAACATAAGGTAGCACAAATTCAGTATCCACTCATGACCAGAATCAAGTGTTCTGACTTTGATTCTGAGTCTGTTCAGAGATCTCAAAATATACAGTAGATGCCTCCACTTAAACCACCATGGATCAACTTCAACTCTAAAGTACACAGCAGACAGAAGAATAATCTTCAAGTGATACTTATAGATATATAAAATATTGCTGTAACATAGTTTAAAAGTCTATAAAACAGCATGCCTCATTACTTGCTCTGCTAGACCAAGGGTTTAACCCTACCGACTTTGTTGAGACCTAAAGGAACAAAACCCTAGAGCTGGACTATTATTCTCGGGATACCTTGTATATTAGAACGGTGTATGACGTTCCATTGTGAATACTAAATCTTTATTGCCATATGTTTTGAACAGTCCAACATTATATTTATTGTGAAATATCCATCTACTTAGGAACCGAAGAAAAGAGAAAGCCATGACAGTCCAGTAATAGTGGCAATTACTTACGTCACCATACTTCAGTGCCATTTTTCCTTGCCAGCTTCAATGATATTTCAGTGTGGCTAGTATGGTGTGGTATGAAGAAGGTCAAGCCACTTCATAAGGGTTTTCATAGAGATTAAAATTACTTTCAATTAATAGGAAAAGGAATATATGTTTTAAGTTGAAGTCACTGATTTCTTGAAATAAATGTGATTTGCGGTGAATAAACTTGTGCAAATACTAATATTGCAATGCTTGTAATTCTTTGGAAAATAAATGTAGAGGATAGGAGAGAGATAACTCTATTGACCATAAAAGCTTGCACACTAGAGAATAGAGAGAGGAACCATTGAGAGAAAGGACCTCACTGACCATGAGAGTTTATACTCTACAGGTGAGAAAGGTCCCTATCTATATATATAATTACCTTATTCTGTCTGTCTGTCTGTCTGTCTTGCTCCAAAATTGTGTCCTTACCGTGACACATGTCCTTACGGTGACACACAGCGGATTGGTTGCTGGGCTCGCCATAGCCCCGCCCCCCGCACGGATTGGCCGCTCGCCTCGGCTCCTCCCCCCGCATGGATTGGCCGCTCGCCCCGGCCCTCCGCACGCATCGTCAGACATAACCTTGCGCTGCTGGGATCGTGACGGAGCCGGTGTACGCTGGTAACCATTATACACATCAGGTAACTAAGGTCCCTTAGTTACCCGATGTGTATCATAGTTACCAGTATACACCGGCTCCGTCACGATCCCAGCAGCGCCAGACATAACCTTGCGCTGCTGGGATCGTGACGGAGCCAGTGTACGATGGTAACCATTATACACATCGGGTAACTAAGGTCCCTTAGTTACCCAATGTGTATCATAGTTACCAGTATACACCGGCTCCGTCACGATCCCAGCAGCGCCAGACATAACCTTGCGCAGCTGGGATCGTGACGGAGCCGTTGTACGCTGGTAACCATTATACACATCGGGTAACTAAGGTCCCTTAGTTACCCGATGTGTATCATAGTTACCAGCGTACACCGGCTCCCAGTACACATGTGCAGGGAGCCGGCATTATACTCCTCTCCCCCCAGGAATACTACTCTTATTATAGTCCTCCTATTATACTCCTCTCTGAGTATAATAGGAGAACTATTATAGCATGGGGGATGGAGCACATGGGGGTGCGCAGCATGGGGGATGTAGCACGATGGAAAGTGCGCAGCATGGGGGATGTAGCACGATGGGGAGTACGCAGCATGGGGGATGGAGCACGATGGGGGGTGCGCAGCATGGGGGATGGAGCACGATGGGGGGTGCGCAGCATGGGGGATGGAGCAAGATGGGGGGTGCGCAGCATGGGGGATGGAGCACGATGGGGAATGCGCAGCATGGGGGATGGAGCACGATGGGGAGTGCACGGCATGGAGGATGGAGCACGATGGGGAGTGCGCAGCATGGGGGATGGAGCACGATGGGGAGTGCGCAGCATGGGGGATGGTGCACGATGGGGAGTGCGCAGCATGGGGGATGGAGCACGATGGGTGGTGCGCAGCATGGGGGATGGAGCACGATGGGGGGTGCGCAGCATGGGGGATAGAGCACGATGGGGGGGTGCGCGGTATGGGGGATGGAGCACGATGGGGGGTGCGCGGCATGGGGGATGGAGCACGATGAGGAGTGCGCGGCATGGAGGATGGAGCACGATGGGGAGTGCGCGGCATAAGGGATGGAGCACGATGGGGAGTGCGCAGCATGGGGGATGGAGCACGATGGGGAGTGCGCAGCATGGGGGATGGAGCACGATGGGGGGTGCGCAGCATGGGGGATGGAGCACGATGGGGGTGCACAGCATGGAAGATGGAGCACGATGGGGGTGCGCAGCATGGGGGATGGAGCACAATGGGGGGTGCGCAGCATGGGGGATGGAGCACGATGGGGAGTGCGCAGCATGGGGGATGGAGCACGATGGGGAGTGCACAGCATGGGGGATGGAGCACAATTGGGGTGCGCAGCATGGGGAATGGAGCACGATGGGGGGTGCGCAGCATGGGGGATGGAGCACGATGGGGAGTGCGCAGCATGGGGGATGGAGCACATTTGGGGTGTGCAGCATGGGGGATGGAGCACGATGGGGAGTGCGCAGCATGGGGGATGGAGCACGATGGGGAGTGCGCAGCATGGGGGATGGAGCACGATGGGGAGTGCGCAGCATGGGGGATGGAGCACGATGTGGGGTGCGCAGCATGGGGGATGCAGCACGATGGGGGGTGCGCAGCATGGGGGATGGAGCACGATGTGGGGTGCGCAGCATGGGGTATGGAGCACGAAGGGAGGTGCACAATTCCCCCCAAAACACACACACACACACACCGCCACACACGCACTGCACAACACACCACACACACACTGGGAAGCACAAACACCGCCCTACACAGACATCCACACACACAGACAATGCCGCACACACACAACACCCAACACACAAACACCGCGGCACACACAAATATACGCACATGCCGCACAACACACACATTGCACAAAACATACTGTAATACTATTGTATGTACTGAGGATTTCGATTGCGTTAGGGCAATGACAACCAGAGACGAGTTCTTGGTGCAAAGATGTTTATAATATGTAACCAACAAGATGTACATAAACGGAACAAAACACAGTAGAACATAAAACACAGGAAATACCTTCCAGGATCGGAGCGGAGGGGAATTCCCGAGGCCAGGCACCGGACTCCCCCAGGGAGACCACCAAGAGCGAACCCCTATACAGGGACTGTCTGGCAATCACCCCAGAAGGCCTAAATGCGCAGCAGCCAGGACATAAAGGGCAATAGGTATAGTCCAAAAATGTCCGTACGGGATGATAGTCCAAAGTGGTAACGAACCGGAAGGAACTGGGCAGAAGTGCTGAGCAAAGACGGCAGACGGAGTCCGGGCACAGCTGGATGAGACCAGGTGAAGTCCAGAGTCGGTGTCGGTTGTCTTTCAGGAGGATCCAAATGTCAATCAGGAACCAAGAGCAGCAAAGCAGGAGTACACAGCAAGCAGTCTACTCAGGCACTGGACTAAGCTTAGGGGCGGCCTTTTAAACAGATGGACAGGAAGTAGGGCAACAGAACAGCAAACTCCATGTTAACAAAGGGCAAGCTCTTTCAAAAGAAAACTGGAAAACCCGGAACTCTGACAGTACTCCCCCCCCCAGAAACGGCCTCAGGACGGATCAGGGCCCGGCTTGTCCGGGTACCGCCGATGAAACTGCGCAACCTTCCGGGGCGCACGAATGTTACCCATGGGTTCCCAGGAATCGTCCTCAGGGGAGTACCCCTGCCAACGTACCAGATACTGAAGCCGATGCCGATGGAGCCGGGAGTCAATAATGTCCTCAACCACGAACTGCTCCTGGCCGTCAACCATCACAGGCGGAGGAGGAGGCACGATACGGCCATGAAACGGATTAGGGGAGACAGGTTTGAGTAGCGAAACATGAAAGACCGGGTGTACCTTCAAATGGTGCGGCAACCTCAGCCGACAGGCAACAGGACTCACGATCCCGGTGATCCTAAACGGACCGATGAATTTCTGCCCCAGCTTCTGCGAAGGAACACCCAATTTCAGGTTTTTGGTGGATAACCACACCGAGTCCCCTACCTTATACATGGGTGCCCGTTTCCGGTGAGTGTCTGCCGACTCTCTTGTAACGCTCCTGAGCCGAAGCCAAAGAGTCCTTTAAAACCTCCAGATTCTGTCGTAGCTCCGTCACTCTGTCCTCCACCGCTGGCACTGAAACCGCCACCGGTGACCTAGGCAAAACATTCGGATGGTAACCCAAGTTAGCGAAAAAGGGCGTTACCTTAGTGGAGCTGCTCTGAGCGTTGTTATACGAGAACTCCGCCAAAGGAAGCAGCTTCAACCAATCATCCTGCAGATGGCTGACATAACAACGTAGGTACTGCTCCAGGGTTTGATTAGTCCGTTCGGTTTGCCCATTTGTCTGAGGATGGTATGCAGAAGACAAACAGACATCAATACGGAGTGCCGAACAAAACCCCTTCCAGAATTTAGACGTGAACTGCACGCCCCGGTCAGAGATGATCTCATCTGGTACCCCATGCAGTCGAAATACATTCTGGATAACCAAATCCACTGTCTCTGCGGCTGAGGGAAGACCGGTACATGGAATAAAGTGAGCAGCTTTGGTCAACCGATCCACCACCACTAAAATGGTATTGTTACCGCCTGAGACTGGCAACTCCACAATAAAATCCATTGAGATGGATCCCCAAGGGCGAGATGGAACGGGTAACGGTTGAAGGAGTCCCGTAGGAGCCACACGAGGGACCTTGCACCGGGCACAAACCACACATGAGTGGACATAGTCTTTCACATCCTTTAAACAGGTTGGCCACCAGAAAAAACGACTCAGAAATTCCTGCGTCTTCTGTACCCCCCTATGACCTGCCAACACGGAGTCATGGACCAATTTGAGAACCCGAAGTCTTACAGCCTCCGGGACATAAATACGTCGCTCTCTCAACCACACACCATTCCGAAGGACAAGAGTCACATCATTCGGGGGGGCAGCAAGAAATACGTCACCATCATAGGCCAGCTTGATGTCCTTCCACAAGTCCTGGTCCTGAATTACTCCAACGAAATTGGCATCAGATAACACGGTCTGAGACGGGGTTCCAGGAACGGAGTCCATGGCGTGGATTCGGGACAAGGCATCGGCTTTCCCATTATGTGAACCTGGACGGTATGTAACGATAAAATTGAACTGGTTAAGGAACAAGCTCCAACGGGCTTGCCGTGGAGACAGGCACCTGGCAGATTTAAGGAATTCCAGGTTACGATGGTCTGTGAGAACTATCACTTGCTGCGCTGCTCCCTGTAAGTCTTGTCTCCATTCCTTAAAAGCTGCAATAATCGCCAACAATTCCTTGTCCGCAATGTCATAGTTCCTTTCTGCAGGGGACAACCGGCGAGAAAAGAAAGCACACGGATGCAAGAGACTCTTGTCCCCAGTTCTTTGGGAAAGGATAGCCCCTAACGCATAATCGGAAGCGTCGACTTCCACAATAAAGGGGAGTGCGGGATTCGGGTGTATTAGTATTGGTGCTGAGGTAAAACAAACCTTGAGACGATTGAAAGCTTCCTGGGCCTGGGCGGACCACACAAACTTCTGTCCTTTCTTGGTTAACAGAGTAATAGGACGGACGATCTCTGAAAAGTTACGGATAAAGCGTCTGTAAAAGTTGGCAAAACCGACAAAGCGTTGTACCTCCTTGATGTTTCCCGGTTCCGGCCAGTCTAGAATTGCTTGTATCTTGCCAGACTCCATGTTCAGTCCCTGAGGAGAGATGACATATCCTAAAAATTGTATTTTTGAGCAATGGAATTCGCACTTCTCCAGTTTAATATACAGGTGGTTATCCCTCAGTCGGGTAAGTACTGTCTTGACGTGCTCCTGGTGTTCCTGTAGGGAATCAGAAAAGATTAAGATATCATCCAGGTAAATCACCATGAATTGGTCCATTATATCCCTGAAAATATCGTTGACGAGGTGTTGGAAAGCCGCAGGAGCGTTACAAAGTCCAAAAGGCATCACTAGGTACTCATAATGTCCATACCGACATCTGAACGCTGTCTTCCACTCGTCTCCGGGACGTATGCGGAGTAGATTATATGCCCCACGGAGATCCAATTTAGTGAATATCTTTGCCTGTTGGACTCTCTCCAATAGCTCAGGAATCAACGGTAACGGATACCGGTTCCGGATGGTTATCTTATTTAGTTCCCGGTAGTCGATACAAGGTCTCAGAGTCCCCTCTTTCTTTTTTACAAAAAAGATGGGTGCCCCTGCTGGTGAGGTAGAAGGGCGAATAAATCCCTTGGCTAGACTTTCATCGATGTAATCCTTTAGTGCTTCTAACTCAGGTGCCGCCAACGGGTAGACATGACCAAACGGGATCTCTGCCCCTGGGAGTAAGTCTATGGGACAATCATACGGTCTATGCGGGGGAAGCCGATCTGCTTTTCTTTTGTCGCATATATCAGCGAAGTCCTGATAAACCGGGGGTAGAACAGGTACCTTTACAGTGCCCTACGCATTCGGTGTTACTGGAACCGGTACAGTTGGACTAATGGTCGGACCACTCTGCGGTGGGAAGGATATTTCTTTAGTCTCCCAATCGATGACTGGATTTGTAGACCGCAGCCACAGAATTCCTAAAATTATCGGAAAATGGGGAGAAGAAATTAACATGAAAACAAGGGTCTCCTGCTGACCTGGCTTCATCACACATTCTAGGGGTACTGTTTCCCGATCAACTGGTCCAGAAACTAATGGAGATCCGTCTACCGTCTCCATGGTAACCGGTGAAGATCTTTGTTGTGTCTGGATACCGTGTTTCCTGGCAAAAGAAGAGTCCATGAAATTTCCCCCTGCCCCAGAGTCTATCATAGCAGATGTTGGAATTAACTGTCCCTCCCACCGTATCTGAATGGGAAGCGAGCAATGGGTGTATTTCCCTTCTGAGTCCTTAGGTGAAGTTGACATTACAGTCAAGGGAAATACCGCATCCAGGTGTCCACTTGCCTCAGAGATATCGGACTCTGCGTCCGTGTTGTCACACTCTGCCATGGCCGCCAATACCTTATTTGGGCGATTTGGACGTTTTGGGCAGTCAATCAGGAAATGGTCCGATTGACCGCAATAGAAACACAAACGCTCACGGAGCCGGTGTTCACGACGTTCGTTGGTCTCTCGCTTTTGTAGAGAGTCCACTTGCATAGGAACATCCTCGGCCTCCCGTGGCGTCCTGAGAGCGGGTTCTCTGGAAGGAAACGCAAAGTTGGTTACCCGGTTTACAGCTGCCCATTTTTCCTGTCTACGTTCCGTCAAGCGGGTATCGATACGCACACAGTGTTGGAGAAACAGTTCAAAATCCCCTGGAGATTCGGAACGAGCTAACTCGTCCTTGATGGTACCGGACAAACCTTTTCTGAAAACTGACAATAACGCATTGTTTCCCCAGTCGGTGTCTACCACTAACCTCTTGAACTCAGTGGCGTATTCAACGACAGACCGCTTTCCCTGACGTAAGGAAAGGAGAGCCGATTCAGTGGTAGCACGGCGATTCGGATCATCAAACATTTGCGCCATTGCTGTTAAAAAGTCATCCAGGTGATTTAAACGGATATCACGATTCTCTATCATAGGATTAGCCCAAGCCAGTGCTCTGGAGGTTAACAACATGATTATACATAACACTTTTGACCGGTCAGAACGGTAATAATCAGCATGTACATCAAAAAACAGTATACACTGGTTAACAAATCCACGAAACTGACTACGATCACCACTGAAACGAAACGGGGGTAACCTAGGCATACCGGCAGCTGATACGGACGTAGTGGGGGCGGCTTCCTGAGCCTCCACTCTGGTTTGCAAATCCTGAATAGCTGGACCCAGTACCTGGTGATCATGGCCCAGCTGTACCTCCACATCTCTAAGATTAGTTTGCACCGCCTCCATCTCCTGCTGCAAGGAGTTAATCATGGAAAAAAGCTGATCTACTCGTGTCTCAGTCATTGCCCCAGCGAAATCCTTTTGCGGCCTGAGTATAATGTAATACTATTGTATGTACTGAGGATTTCGATTGCGTTAGGGCAATGACAACCAGAGACGAGTTCTTGGTGCAAAGATGTTTATAATATGTAACCAACAAGATGTACATAAACGGAACAAAACACAGTAGAACATAAAACACAGGAAATACCTTCCAGGATCGGAGCGGAGGGGAATTCCTGGGGCCACGCACCGGACTCCCCCAGGGAGACCACCAAGAGCGAACCCCTATACAGGGACTGTCTGGCAATCACCCCAGAAGGCCTAAATGCGCAGCAGCCGGGACATAAAGGGCAATAGGTATAGTCCAAAAATGTCCGTACGGGATGATAGTCCAAAGTGGTAACGAACCGGAAGGAACTGGGCAGAAGTGCTGAGCAAAGACGGCAGACGGAGTCCGGGCACAGCTTGATGAGACCAGGTGAAGTCCAGAGTCGGTGTCGGTTGTCTTTCAGGAGGATCCAAATGTCAATCAGGAACCAAGAGCAGCAAAGCAGGAGTACACAGCAAGCAGTCTACTCAGGCACTGGACTAAGCTTAGGGGCGGCCTTTTAAACAGATGGACAGGAAGTAGGGCAACAGAACAGCAAACTCCATGTTAACAAAGGGCAAGCTCTTTCAAAAGAAAACTGGAAAACCCGGAACTCTGACACATACCTCCCCCCAAAACACACACACACACCCCACACCCACACAAACCGTGCAACACACACACACAACGCAACAGACACACAGCGCTCCACAAACAACGCAACACACACAACGCAACACACAAACAACACCGCTCTTACCCCCCGCCACACCCAGAACATGTACAGCGCCCTACACAAACACTTGGTAACTACACACAACAACATCTATATATATATATATATATATATATATATATAGATATATAACAAAAATCATACATTAACTACACAATACGCTAATTCTAGAATACCCGATGTGTAGAATCGGGCCACCTTCTAGTTTACCATAAAAGCTTACATAGAAAGGACCCTATTGACTATAAGACCGTAAACTCTACTAGAGAGAGAGAGGACCTCACTGACCATAATAGCTTAAACTGCACAGAAGAGAGAGGCTTACCCTCTGACTTTGGAGATTGAAAAATTACTCTGCAGAACAAACTGTGCTACACTGGAAACCACATAAAATGACACATAGCTCAGACTGATACAATCCTGGACTGCAGAGTACCACAAAATCATATAAGGTGTAGAAGCTTGGACAAACTTTTCTAGGCCTGAAAACAATCATCTAAAAAAAAAAACACCTGTGTTTGAAGGTGACTTTAAAGAGTACTATGTGTCATTAGCATTTATTTCTTAATATTTCTATTTACAATTGATTTAGCAAGAACAAATTAAAAGCTTTTAATAATATGCCCCACACAGTCCCACAACACAGTATGAAAGGCCCCATAGGCTTCCGCACATTAAATTTTCTCCCAGAACCCTCAACACATTATAAGAGCCAGAACACAGCTATATACACAATACAATGACCTCCACACAGCCCTCCACAAGGTATAGTTGTCCCTATACAGTTCTCCATAAAGTGTAATGGTTGCACACAGCCTTCAACACAATCTTCTACACAGTATAAGGCCTTCACAGCCCTTCACATATTATAATGGCACGCACAGAGTCCTTCACACGGTATAATGGCTTCAATACAGTAAAATGGCCACCCACAGCCCTCTGCACAGTAAAATGACCCCACACAGCCCTTTCACATAGTATAATGTTGCCTACACAGCCCTCAAACACAGTATAATGTAACACACAGCTCTCCACACAGTATAATGGAGGTCCCCTACTTAGCCGTTCCACTGATTAAAAAGCCCCCCACTACAGAGTATAGTTAGCCTACACAGCCTTTCCTTCACTAAATAAAATTGAGCACACAGTATAATGCCCCCTTAGACCTCCACACATTATAATGACATCCACTGAGCCTTACACACAGCATAATTACCCCATAATTACTACTTCCACAAAGTAAAATGTCCCTCACACAGCCCTCCAGCACAGTATTATGGTGGATCCCACAAAGAGTCCCACACATTATTATGCACATACAGACACCACACAAATTATGATTTCCCACACTGTCCACCCAGACATATTATGATGGCCATACAAACCATGTAACATGTGGAGGTTTCCTGCCAAACATGGGAATGCCATAGCCATGTTGGAGAATTTCAGGTGAAGGGATAGTGTATTTGCTTTTCATTAAAAGCATATAGGCAGGGATTATTGCCTTACTGTCTATGCTGCTGCAATATTAAAAAAAAGTCATTTTCTGTTCGACATCTATTCTATTCTAGTCCATATTAGTATCATTCTTAGCTGCATTTAGTGTAGGGAGAGTTGCTGGAGAAGGTATAGTGTATTAGTGTATTAGTGTATTAGTTTGACATTAAAGGTATATAGATAGGGATTATTGCATTACAGTCCTTAATGCTGCAACATAGACAAAATGTCCCTTTCAGTCCTACATCTATTATATTCTAGTCCTTATTAATACCATTCTTAGCTGCATTTAGTGTAGGGAGAGTTGCTGGACAAGGGATAGCATATTAGTTTAGCATTACAAGCATTTATGCAGGGATTATTGCCTTACAATCCTTGCTGCTGCAAAATAAAACTAAAAATCCTCCTACATCTAATCTATTCTAGTCTATATTAATATCACTGTTAGCTGCATACCTAAGTCTTTAGCTCTTTTAAAGAAACTGCTCTTTTGAAAAAACTGCAAACAACAAAAAAAAAGTAATTTTCAATTTGTGAAATGCCACAATCAGTAGGTGCCTGCATACTACCAGCCGGACCACCACCAGCATGCTCAGACATATGTCATCAAAGCACCTGAGTAGGTAGGCCAAATGCCTGTCTCCACAATCAGCATCTTCGGGTGAACCTACTGCCTCTTCTCCTAGGCTATATGCTTGTCAATCCCCTGTCCAAGATGTAGGCACAGATGCCTCCCACTCTGCACCAGTCATTGCACAAACAGAACCAACATCAGTAACCATGTCCACTTCTTTATCTCAGCACAGCATTCAACTGTTACTACAATAGGCCTTTGAACACAAGCGGAAATATGCAGAAACCCACACTCAGGCCCAAATACTACACACTTGCACTTAGTGCATAGGCATTACCAATTGAGGAATCCCACTCTTTTTAAAATTGTAAAAAAATAAATAAATTCTGAGGCCTTCCTGTACATGACTTCCAGGGTGCATTGCAGTCCCTCCTTAATATTTTTGCTAGGCTTTGCACGAATGTTGTACAGGTTTGGAATAATGGCTCAAAAAAAGTGAAGAAGCCTTGACTTTAATATCATCTTAAGAAGTGTCAACTCGAGTTTGCCAAACAGTCTGAAAAGTGGACAATAGAAGTTTGGAAATGGGTGATTTCGAGTAATTATAATTAAGTCAATAGACTAGGTTCTGATCGGTGCAAATAGGTCTGGAAGAAACAAGGAAAAGCAGCTAAGGCATTGAAAAATTAAAGGAACTGTCAAGAAGGAATCCTGATGTTATGGACTTGTCTTACAGCCAAATGCGTTAAATACGTGATCAAGACTGATGGTGGTCTCAATGCTGAGCTATATGTGAGTATCCTAAAAGATGAGTTACTTTGTACACTCGAGTACTATAGGTATGAAAAGGATGATGTAATGTTCCAGCAGGCCATTGACCCAAAGCAAGTGCCGAGATTGGCAAAGAAATGGTTCAATGACAAAAAAGTAGAGGTTCCAATCTGGCTCCCAGAGTTCCCAGACCACAACTCAATAGAACACGTGTGGGTAGAGTTGAATAAACAGCTGTATACATACCTAAGTGAGTCAACCAGTATGCACCCATATTGGGAATGTGTAGAAGAGACTTGGGATCAGATTTCAGTGGATACATTCTTGAATCTGATCAAGAGCATGCCTAGAAGGATTCAGGCAGTGTCAATGTACAAAATACTAAGAAAATAAATTAGATTTTTATGAGCAAAGCAATAACAATGCAATGACATGACAAGAATCTGCAATAGCTAATAATATGCTAAATAGTTGAATGTCACATTTATTTATGAGATAGCCATGATAATTGTCTATAAAATGATGGTAGTCTTACATTCAAAGCTATAGTGAATGGAAAGATATGGAGTCTGCAGTTCAAATATGGAGAGAAAATGGTTAATAAACCGTGCTACTATAGAAAGGAGGGTCCATGTAGAAGGAATTATTTTATTTGTCTATGTGTTTCAAAGCCTTATCACTTCTTCCTCAGGACAAATCATATGGATATGGACTCTGAAAGTGAAAAATTCAAGAGTGTTACTCTTTTGCTTGTCAGTGCATAATGCCCCCCACACTGCTGAGTATTATGATGGCTTCCACAGTGATCAACACACATTATCGTGCCCATACAGACCCCACACACATTATAATTTCCATCAAAGTCCTCCCATGCACATTATGATGACCTCCATACTGTGAAATGGCACATTACATCACTCCACACATTATAATGGTCCTAGAACAGCACTCCAGAAAGTATGAGGCATTCACAATCCTTCATACAGTAATGCAACTCCAAATCAACTCTCACGCAGATTATTATGGCTCACCATAGTTCTCTGCACATTATAATTAGAGATGAGCGAACCGGTCGCGGTTCGGCTCGAGGTTGGTTCGCCGAACGGACCTCCCGTTCGAGTTCGGTTCGTCGAACGTTCGACGAACCGAACTCGAACTGCATAGGAAACAATGGCAGGCAATCACAAACACAGAAAAACACCTAGAAAACACCCTCAAAGGTGTCCAAAAGGTCACAAACAACTCACAACACATGGGAAAGTGACAAGGACATATACTCATGCGAAAACAAAAGAGCTGGACAAGGAAAAAGAGGAGGACACACAGATATATGAGTATATGCAAGGAAACATGCCATTATTGTGCAACTTGAGCCCTGCTCATTCTTGGCTTCCAATCTTGATAAATTGCCTGAGCTCGCCACGTACGTCTTGGGGATCTTGTCGTGTCCTGCAGCCAGCGTTCTCTCGGAACCTGTCTTCAGTGCTGCTGTGGGTCTGCTGGCAGATAAGCACACGTGTCTGTCCACTGACAATGTGGACATGGCTCTCAGAGGACTTTTCTTCCCCGGGGTCAGCCAGGGGACGGGAAAGGCACGCGTATTTTTGAGAGTGCTTCATGCAAAGCATCTTTTTCTTTTTCAAAAGGGGGCTCAACCGATGCCAGTCAAGTGGGGTGTGTGTGGCCCAGTGAGTGGCAACGAGGGAGACTGTGGTTGGAGTCCCCTCGCTGTGTTTCTAAAAGAACCAAGATGAACAAGTCATGGCTCTCAGAGGACTTTTCTTCCCCGGGGTCAGCCAGGGGACGGGAAAGGCATGCGTATTTTTGAGAGTGCTTCATGCAAAGCATCTTTTTCTTTTTCAAAAGGGGGCTCAACCGATGCCAGTCAAGTGGGGTGTGTGTGGCCCAGTGAGTGGCAACGAGGGAGACTGTGGTTGGAGTCCCCTCGCTGTGTTTCTAAAAGAACCAAGATGAACAAGTCATGGCTCTCAGAGGACTTTTCTTCCCCGGGGTCAGCCAGGGGACGGGAAAGGCACGCGTATTTTTGAGAGTGCTTCATGCAAAGCATCTTTTTCTTTTTCAAAAGGGGGCTCAACCGATGCCAGTCAAGTGGGGTGTGTGTGGCCCAGTGAGTGGCAACGAGGGAGACTGTGGTTGGAGTCCCCTCGCTGTGTTTCTAAAAGAACCAAGATGAACAAGTCATGGCTCTCAGAGGACTTTTCTTCCCCGGGGTCAGCCAGGGGACGGGAAAGGCACGCGTATTTTTGAGAGTGCTTCATGCAAAGCATATTTTCTTTTTCAAAAGGGGGCTCAACCGATGCCAGTCAAGTGGGGTGTGTGTGGCCCAGTGAGTGGCAACGAGGGAGACTGTGGTTGGAGTCCCCTCGCTGTGTTTCTAAAAGAACCAAGATGAACAAGTCATGGCTCTCAGAGGACTTTTCTTCCCCGGGGTCAGCCAGGGGACGGGAAAGGCATGCGTATTTTTGAGAGTGCTTCATGCAAAGCATCTTTTTCTTTTTCAAAAGGGGGCTCAACCGATGCCAGTCAAGTGGGGTGTGTGTGGCCCAGTGAGTGGCAACGAGGGAGACTGTGGTTGGAGTCCCCTCGCTGTGTTTCTAAAAGAACCAAGATGAACAAGTCATGGCTCTCAGAGGACTTTTCTTCCCCGGGGTCAGCCAGGGGACGGGAAAGGCACGCGTATTTTTGAGAGTGCTTCATGCAAAGCATCTTTTTCTTTTTCAAAAGGGGGCTCAACCGATGCCAGTCAAGTGGGGTGTGTGTGGCCCAGTGAGTGGCAACGAGGGAGACTGTGGTTGGAGTCCCCTCGCTGTGTTTCTAAAAGAACCAAGATGAACAAGTCATGGCTCTCAGAGGACTTTTCTTCCCCGGGGTCAGCCAGGGGACGGGAAAGGCACGCGTATTTTTGAGAGTGCTTCATGCAAAGCATCTTTTTCTTTTTCAAAAGGGGGCTCAACCGATGCCAGTCAAGTGGGGTGTGTGTGGCCCAGTGAGTGGCAACGAGGGAGACTGTGGTTGGAGTCCCCTCGCTGTGTTTCTAAAAGAACCAAGATGAACAAGTCATGGCTCTCAGAGGACTTTTCTTCCCCGGGGTCAGCCAGGGGACGGGAAAGGCACGCGTATTTTTGAGAGTGCTTCATGCAAAGCATCTTTTTCTTTTTCAAAAGGGGGCTCAACCGATGCCAGTCAAGTGGGGTGTGTGTGGCCCAGTGAGTGGCAACGAGGGAGACTGTGGTTGGAGTCCCCTCGCTGTGTTTCTAAAAGAACCAAGATGAACAAGTCATGGCTCTCAGAGGACTTTTCTTCCCCGGGGTCAGCCAGGGGACGGGAAAGGCACGTGTATTTTTGAGAGTGCTTCATGCAAAGCATCTTTTTCTTTTTCAAAAAGGGGCTCAACCGATGCCAGTCAAGTGGGGTGTGTGTGGCCCAGTGAGTGGCAACGAGGGAGACTGTGGTTGGAGTCCCCTCGCTGTGTTTCTAAAAGAACCAAGATGAACAAGTCATGGCTCTCAGAGGACTTTTCTTCCCCGGGGTCAGCCAGGGGACGGGAAAGGCACGCGTATTTTTGAGAGTGCTTCATGCAAAGCATCTTTTTCTTTTTCAAAAGGGGGCTCAACCGATGCCAGTCAAGTGGGGTGTGTGTGGCCCAGTGAGTGGCAACGAGGGAGACTGTGGTTGGAGTCCCCTCGCTGTGTTTCTAAAAGAACCAAGATGAACAAGTCATGGCTCTCAGAGGACTTTTCTTCCCCGGGGTCAGCCAGGGGACGGGAAAGGCACGCGTATTTTTGAGAGTGCTTCATGCAAAGCATCTTTTTCTTTTTCAAAAGGGGGCTCAACCGATGCCAGTCAAGTGGGGTGTGTGTGGCCCAGTGAGTGGCAACGAGGGAGACTGTGGTTGGAGTCCCCTCGCTGTGTTTCTAAAAGAACCAAGATGAACAAGTCATGGCTCTCAGAGGACTTTTCTTCCCCGGGGTCAGCCAGGGGACGGGAAAGGCACGCGTATTTTTGAGAGTGCTTCATGCAAAGCATCTTTTTCTTTTTCAAAAGGGGGCTCAACCGATGCCAGTCAAGTGGGGTGTGTGTGGCCCAGTGAGTGGCAACGAGGGAGACTGTGGTTGGAGTCCCCTCGCTGTGTTTCTAAAAGAACCAAGATGAACAAGTCATGGCTCTCAGAGGACTTTTCTTCCCCGGGGTCAGCCAGGGGACGGGAAAGGCACGCGTATTTTTGAGAGTGCTTCATGCAAAGCATCTTTTTCTTTTTCAAAAGGGGGCTCAACCGATGCCAGTCAAGTGGGGTGTGTGTGGCCCAGTGAGTGGCAACGAGGGAGACTGTGGTTGGAGTCCCCTCGCTGTGTTTCTAAAAGAACCAAGATGAACAAGTCATGGCTCTCAGAGGACTTTTCTTCCCCGGGGTCAGCCAGGGGACGGGAAAGGCACGCGTATTTTTGAGAGTGCTTCATGCAAAGCATCTTTTTCTTTTTCAAAAGGGGGCTCAACCGATGCCAGTCAAGTGGGGTGTGTGTGGCCCAGTGAGTGGCAACGAGGGAGACTGTGGTTGGAGTCCCCTCGCTGTGTTTCTAAAAGAACCAAGATGAACAAGTCATGGCTCTCAGAGGACTTTTCTTCCCCGGGGTCAGCCAGGGGACGGGAAAGGCACGCGTATTTTTGAGAGTGCTTCATGCAAAGCATCTTTTTCTTTTTCAAAAGGGGGCTCAACCGATGCCAGTCAAGTGGGGTGTGTGTGGCCCAGTGAGTGGCAACGAGGGAGACTGTGGTTGGAGTCCCCTCGCTGTGTTATACATGCTTTTAGAAGGGCATGACATGGCTTGGAGGTTGACTTTCATAAAATGCAAACTGTTGGCTACCAAAATGCTGCCTTTCCAACAACTGTGGTTATAGGCAATGAGGAACATACTGATGAAGATGAGACGCAGATACCCGATTGGGATGACAACTTAAATATTCGGTCAGGGCAAGAAGAAACTCGGTCTGAGGGGGAGGGGAGTGCAAACACAACAATTGATGATGAAGTTCTAGATCCCACCTACTGTCAACCCACAGTCAGACACTCGAGGAGGTCAATAGAGGCGGTGGAGGAGGATGCAACCGACGTCGAAGTAACCTGGCGCCTTCCTGGACACAGTCGGAGCACTGGTAGCACGTCTACAACTGCATCCTCAGCCACCACTCTGCCTCTGAGCATTATTCGGGGTGGATCAACAGGTCGCATGGCCTCTAAGCCTTGCCTAGCCTGGTCCTTTTTTGACATAAAAAAAAGATCGGCCAAATTATGTGATCTGTAACATTTGCCATGGTTATCTTAGTAGAGGTCAAAACCTCAGCAGTTTGACAACTTCTTCCATGAATCGTCACATGAATAAATATCATATGGCCTGGTGGGAAGCTCACCGTGCTGCAATGCGGCCTAGTGGAGCCAACCATCCACCGCCTGCCCCTTCCAGGGCATCCGCGCGCTCGTCATCTTCTAGGACTGTGGGGACAGCTGTCACACCTGTTTTTCCACCCACAACTTCCACCACTGTAACCGCAACAGGCAGTTTGCTTGGTAGGTCGTCAGTTGGTTTGGAAGGGGAAACAAGTGAGTGTGTACAGCTCTCTCAGACATCGATAGCACCAACTTTGGATGAAGGCAACATCATGTCTCCGCCTGCACTTTCCTCCCAAAGCTGCATTTTTCCAGGGACACCCTACTCAACACCGTCTACACACAGCAGCCAGATCTCTGTCCCTCAGATGTGGTCAAATAAAAGGCCACTTCCTTCGACCCATGACAAAGCGAAGAGGTTGACTCTATCCCTCTGTAAGCTGTTGGCTACAGAAATGCTGCCTTTCCGCCTAGTGGACACACAGGATTTTAGAGACCTTATATCTGTCGCTGTGCCCCAGTACCAGATGCCTAGTCGCCACTACTTCTCTAAGAAAGGTGTGCCCGCGCTACACCAGCATGTCGCACACAATATCACCGCTTCCTTGAGAAACTCTGTGTGTGAACGGGTGAATTTCAGCACCGATACTTGGACCAGTAAGCATGGACAGGGACGTTACATGTCGCTGACTGGGCACTGGGTAACTATGGTGATAGATGGTGAAGGGTCTGCTGCACAAGTCTTGCCGTCCCCACAACTTGTGTGTCAATCCTCTGTCTGTCCAAGTTCCGCCACTGCTTCTGCATCCTCCACCTCATCTGGGTCCTCCACCTCCGCCCCAAGCCTGCCTGGTCAGGCCACCAGCGTTCTCACTGCGCAGAAGGAATCACGCACCCCTCATTACTATGCTGGCAGCAGAGCGCAACGGCATCAGGCGGTCTTTAGCTTGACATGTCTTGGGAATAAGAGTCACACAGCTGAGGAGTTGTGGTCAGCTCTGCGGTCCGAGTTTAATAAATGGTTGTCTCCACTCAACCTGCAGCCTGGTAAGGCCGTGTGCGACAATGCTGCAAACCTGGGTGCGGCCCTTCGCCTGGGCAAGGTGACACACGTGCCTTGTATGGCTCACGTGTTGAACCTTGTTGTCCAGCAATTTTTAACACACTATCCCGGCCTAGATGGCCTTCTGACCAGGGCACGGAAACTGTCTGCAGTGCTCACTTCCGCCGTTCAAGCGCCGCAGCTGAGCGACTTGCATCGCTCCAGAAGTCTTTCGGCCTGCCGGTTCATCGCCTGAAATGCGATGTGGCGACACGCTGGAATTCAACTCTCCACATGTTACAGCGACTGTGGCAGCACCGCAGAGCCCTGGTGCAATACGTCATGACGTATAGCCTGGGCCAACGAGATGCAGAGGTGGGGCAGATCACCCTGATGGAGTGATCTCAGATCACGGACCTATGCACCCTTCTGCACAGTTTCGACATGGCGACGAATATGTTTAGCGCTGACAATGCCATTATCAGCATGACGATTACAGTCATTTACATGCTGCAGCACACGCTAAACACTATTCGGAGTCAGGGGGTGGGACAACAGGAAGGGGAGGAACTACAGGAGGATTCATATGCGCAAGACACAACAACATCACCAAGGTCCAGACGTTCATCATCACCAACGCGGCAGGCATGGGACCATGGGGGACAGGGATCAACAAGGGCGCATGGTAGCAGGCGAGATGTTGAGGAAGGTGCAGGAGGACATGAAGATATGGAGGACGAACTGTCCATGGACATGGAAGACTCAGCTGATGAGGGGGACCTTGGTCAAATTTAAGTTGAAAGAGGTTGGGGGGAGATGACAGAGGAAGAAAGAACGGTTAGCACCTCTATGCCACAAACACAGCGTGGACTTGGTCCGCATGGCTGCGCAAGACACATGAGTGCCTTCTTGTTGCACTACCTCCAACATGACCCTCGTATTGTCAAAATTAGAAGTGATGATGACTACTGGCTTGCCACACTATTAGATCCCCGGGACAAGTCCAAATTTTGTGACATAATTCCACCCATAGAAAGGGACGCACGTATGCAGGAGTATCAGCAGAAGCTGTTACTCGATCTTAGCTCGGCTTTTCCACCAAACAACCGTGCAGGTGAAGGGAGTGATTCTCCCAGTTGTAACTTGACAAACATGGGACGGCCTCGTCATCTTCAACAGTCTACCCGTACCAGTAGGACCGTATCTGGTGCTGGTAACAGCAATTTTATGGAATCTTTTCATAATTTTTTTAGACCCTCCTTTGCAAGGCCACCAGAGACATCAAGTGTGTCACATAGTCAACGGATGGAGAGGATGATACAGGAGTATCTCCAAATGAACATCGATGCAATGACTTTGCAAATGGAGCCTTGCTCCTTTTGTGCTTCAAATCTAGAAAAATGTCAAGAGCTCTCCAGTTACGCCTTGAAGATTTTGTCGTGTCCAGCTGCCAGCGTTGTCTCTGAACGTGTCTTCAGTGCTGCTGGGTGTGTGCTGACAGATAAGCGCACGCGTCTGTCCAGTGACAATGTGGACAGACTGACGTTCATCAAAATGAACAAGTCATGGATCCAGAAGGAATTTACTACCCCTGTGTCATCCTGGGGAGAGTAAATGCTTGTGGATTTGGAATGTGCTTGATGCAAATCAAAACATCCTGTTTGCAACTAGGGCACAAGTCCTGCCACTGATGGGGTGTCTGTGTGCCCAATTTGGGGAAAAAAGGTAGACTCCGCTTGGAGTAACCCTTGCTTGCTGTGTTTTTTAAAAATGATACAAGATGAACAGATCTGAAGGCAAGATGAAGGCAACATCATGTCTCCGCCTGCACTTTTCTCACAAACCTGCATTTTTCCAGGGACACCCTACTCAACACCGTCTACAGACAGCAGCCAGATCTCTGTCCCTCAGATGTGGTCAAATAAAAGGCCACTTACTGCGACCCATGACAAAGCTAAGTGGTTGACTCTATCCCTCTGTAAGCTGTTGGCTACCGAAATGCTGCCTTTACGCGTAGTGGACACACAGGATTTTACAGACCTTATGTCTGTCGCTGTGCCCCAGTACCAGATGCCCAATCACCACTGCTTCTCCAAGAAAAGCATGCCCGCGCTACACCAGCATGTCGCACACAACATCACCACTTCCTTGAGAAAATCTGTGTGCGACAGGGTGCATTTCAACACAGATACTTGGACCAGTAAGCATAGACAGGGTCATTACATGTCACTGACTGGGCACTGGCAAACTATGGTGAGAGATGGAGAAGGGTCTGCTGTACAAGTCTTGCCGTCCCCACGAGTTGTTTCAATCCTTGTTCTGTATGTAGAAGTTAATACACTGCTTCTGCCTCTTCAACCTCGTGTGGGTCCTCTACCTTGGCGCAAACCCTGTGTGGTCAGGCCACCCTTCCTTGCAACTGCGCACAAGGACTACCACACACCTCCTTACTATGCTGGCAGCAGAGCTCAATGCCATCAGGCGGTCAAAGTTTTACTTTGAAATGTATGGGAAATGTGAGTCACACCGCTATTACAGAGAATAGTAGTCAGGCAGGGTCAAAACATTAATTGAGGAACAGGAACAGAATGGGACGGCCAGGAAAGAATCAGAAAACAAGCAGAGGTGAAATGCGTATCGGCCAACAAGGTACATAAACAGCAAGCAGGAAAAGTAGTCAGGTAACAAGCACACAAAATCATAAAACTGAACTGGGGGTAAAATTAACCAGAGGTTCATAGCTATGTCTGGCAGTGGTCTGCAGACAGGATGGGCATAAAAAAGGGTGTGGTGTCTTCCCATTGGTTGTAGCTGAATGATGGTATTTCATCTGTGAGATACCCACCAGCTACATTCAGCCAGAGATTCTGCATCTGTCAAGGTAATGCAGCCCAGTGGGTGAGCATAACCTGCGTCCACCTGCGCCGCTGGCATCGACTACTCTCCCATCATCAGCACTATTCATGAAAGGAACACGTTGTCACCTGGCGACCGGAGTACAAATTGACGGAGCGGACTCCGTTGGTGACTTAACAGCCGTGTGCGGCAATGATGCAAACCTGGCTGCGGGCCATCCTCAGGGCAATGTGACACACGTGCCTTTTAGGGCTCACGTGTTGAACCGAATTCGCCAGCAATTTTTAAAACACCATCACGGCCTACATGGCCTTGTGCAGTGGGCACATTCGCTATGTGCTCACTTCCATCGTGCGCACACAGCAGCTCAACAACTTTCATCACTCCGGAAGTCTTAGGGTCTGGCAGTTAAACGCCGTAAATGCGATGTTTCGACACGCAGGAATTGGAATCTGCACATGTTGCAGCGTGTGTGGCAGCACCGCAGAGCCCTGCTGAAATACGGTAAGACATATAGCCTGGGATAACTTGATCCAGAGGTGGTGCAGATCACGCTGCTGGAGTGGTGTCAGATCAAGGACCTATGCACCCTGCTACACAGTTTTGAAATGTCGACGAAGATGTTTAGCACTGGCAATGTCATTCTCAGCGTGACAATTCTGGTCATCTACATGATGGAGCACACTGTAATTATTATTCGGAGTCAGGTGTTGGGACAAGAGGAAGGGGAGGAAGTACAGGAGGAGTCATATGCGGAAGGGATAACAAGATCTACGAGGTCCAGATGGTCAGCGGCACCTATGCGGCAGTCATGGTGAGGGAGAGGGATTAACAAGGGCGCATAGTATCAGCAAAAAGTGTTGATGAAAGTGCAGGAGCCCATGAAGAAATGGAGGACGAACTGGCGATGGGCATGGAAGACTCAGCAGATGAGTGAGAGCTTGCTCACATTTCGGTTGTGCGAGGTTGGGGGGAGAGGGCAGAGGAAGGATGCACGATTCTCACCTCTCTGCCACCAACACACCAAGGACTTGGTCCTCCTGGATGCACAAGACACATGAGCGCCTTCTTGCTGCACTACCTACATGACCCTCGGATTGTATGAATTTGAACTAATCCTGAATACTGGGTTGCCACACTGTTAGATCCCCGGTACAAGACAAAATTTGGCGAACTAATTCCTGCCATAGAAATAGACGCACGTATACAGGAGTATCTGCAGAATGTGGTACGCAATCTTAGATCTACTTGTCCACTAAACACCAGTGCTGCACAGAGTGAATCTCAACGCTTTGTCATGGATAGGAGGAAATGGTCTTTTACTTGTCCACATCGGAGGGACCGAGGGATGGCTGCTGTGCTGAGATGGCGTTGAGTACGGTGTCCCTGCACAGTTGCACTTTTGGTCATATCCCAAAATGAGTTGAAAAAGGACAGATGCTGTTGGAAAGGGGAACAGGTGTGTTGGAAAGGGGAAAAAAGTTTTGGTCCGTGGATTTGGTGGTTAAGCAACTGTAACATTTGCTGAAGAAACAACATCTGTTACAGTGGGACTGGCAGATTTGGATAAAGTGGTATATAATCTGTGACCGCTATATAACGAAAATTAATAAGAAAAGAAAGAGAAAGGTATATATCCCCATCAGCAGTCAGTGTCCACCGTGCTCCCAGTTGGAAAAGGAGAGGTTGGCAACTTGAAGGTTTGGTGGAGGATACAGAGCTGTGTGGCTATGAAACTAATAGTAGCCTGAACCGAGTTAGACGCCATTCGGATCTGGAGACTGTGAGCCCTGTTAGCGTCACAGGGTCCACATGCCCACCCAGCCCAGGAACTCCCTGTTAACAACACAGGGGCCATTGAGTACGCTGACCGTGTGCGTAGGGGCCACACCTGTGGACAGCAGGCGCATCAGCAGCAGCAGGCCTGTTAATGCCACTGGGCTGCACAAGCAGGACTGTTAGGACAGGAGCTGGTCTTAACCGTTCTGCGTTACCAACTGTGGTGGTGGCCTGCATCCACCACCCGATCCCTGCCTACCTCTGGCCTAAAGCCGCAATGGGTTCAACACATGGAGGTGTGCTCTTTCGGAGCATAATAGAAGACTGCGCACCTCCTTGTTGGCTCCAGCCCCTTTTATAACCTGGGTCCGCCCCAAACCAGGGTGAACCACAATGCACCTCCTGGAGACAAAAGTAGAGTGACACGTCATGAGTGGCATAACTAGCGTCCTATTTGGAAACGCAACTTCAATGATGACCTCATGGCTGCCATGACCCAAACACCTCACCAGTCATCGTCTTAGCATCAATAATGCGGTGACAAGTCATAGGTGTGGGCCTCTGCAAGCCATTTGGGAGGACACCTGATGCCCTGTGGTCTATATGGGACCCCCACATCAGGGCCAGGGCCAAAGAGTTCATTACCGGACCTAGTCTCTGATGCAGGAAGTGCCTGAGCATGCTCAGTAGCATGAAATACAGTCTCTGAAAAAAGACTATCAGCTTTAGCATGGTGTCTATGCCCAAAACAGGACTTATACCCGGCACGGAATGCAAGCACCTGTGCAAAGAGGCTTTTCACACTTAGTGTGGGAGCATGCGCTGTATCCCGAAATGAAAACTTAGCGTCAGGAATGGCACAGTCAGGCTGAGCATACTCACTAGGCGAAACACTGTAATTATGCTGCAGCTGGGGTACATCGGCACACGCATGCGCACTAGCTGCCTCTCCACACTTAGACGTGGAGGGGAAATTTGTCTTGGAGATGCTGTCTATGAACAGAAGGAAAAGCTAAAGGAAGCCTGACTTTCTATCCCTCCGAATTATGAAATGCAGCAATGAATTCCATGAGTTTGCTATAACATTAGCGTAGCAAAATGTGCATGAGGGTGTGATGTAGAGGTGCTAGAAATAGCTTGTCACCAGTGGGGCACTAATGGAATACAACAGCCAGTTCTATGATGCCACAAAATGGCAGTATTTTGTGCTATCATTATAGCTTATTAAAAACAGAGCACGAGGTTGTCATGCAGAGGTGCTGCACATAGATTTGCAGTAGTGTGAATTGACAAAAGTACAATAGCCACGTTTAGGATACAACTAGGTTCAGTGAGTGTTTGCTAGTATAATGGCTGAGTTTAAAAAAGTTTGAGTGTGCAATGCAGGCAGATGTCCTGCAAATAACGTTCCAATACTGTGAATTGACAAAAGTACAATAGCCACGTTTAGGATACAACTAGGTACAGTGAGTGTTTGCTAGTATAATGGCTGAGTTTAAAAAAGTTTGAGTGTGCAAGGCAGGCAGATGTCCTGCAAATAACGTTCCAATACTGTGAATTGACAAAAGTACAATAGCCACGTTTAGGATACAACTAGGTACAGTGAGTGTTTGCTAGTATAATGGCTGAGTTTAAAAAAGTTTGAGTGTGCAATGCAGGCAGACGTGCTGCAAATAACGTTCCAATACTGTGAATTGACAAAAGTACAATAGCCACGTTTAGGATACAACTAGGTACAGTGAGTGTTTGCTAGTATAATGGCTGAGTTTAAAAAAGTTTGAGTGTGCAATGCAGGCAGACGTGCTGCTAATAACGTTCCAATACTGTGAATTGACAAAAGTACAATAGCCACGTTTAGGATACAACTAGGTACAGTGAGTGTTTGCTAGTATAATGGCTGAGTTTAAAAAAGTTTGAGTGTGCAATGCAGGCAGACGTGCTGCAAATAACGTTCCAATACTGTGAATTGACAAAAGTACAATAGCCACGTTTAGGATACAACTAGGTACAGTGAGTGTTTGCTAGTATAATGGCTGAGTTTAAAAAAGTTTGAGTGTGCAATGCAGGCAGACGTGCTGCAAATAACGTTCCAATACTGTGAATTGACAAAAGTACAATAGCCACGTTTAGGATACAACTAGGTACAGTGAGTGTTTGCTAGTATAATGGCTGAGTTTAAAAAAGTTTGAGTGTGCAATGCAGGCAGATGTCCTGCAAATAACGTTCCAATACTGTGAATTGACAAAAGTACAATAGCCACGTTTAGGATACAACTAGGTACAGTGAGTGTTTGCTAGTATAATGGCTGAGTTTAAAAAAGTTTGAGTGTGCAATGCAGGCAGACGTGCTGCTAATAACGTTCCAATACTGTGAATTAACAAAAGTACAATAGCCACGTTTAGGATACAACTAGGTACAGTGAGTGTTTGCTAGTATAATGGCTGAGTTTAAAAAAGTTTGAGTGTGCAATGCAGGCAGACGTGCTGCAAATAACGTTCCAATACTGTGAATTGACAAAAGTACAATAGCCACGTTTAGGATACAACTAGGTACAGTGAGTGTTTGCTAGTATAATGGCTGAGTTTAAAAAAGTTTGAGTGTGCAATGCAGGCAGACGTCCTGCAAATAACGTTCCAATACTGTGAATTGACAAAAGTACAATAGCCACGTTTAGGATACAACTAGGTACAGTGAGTGTTTGCTAGTATAATGGCTGAGTTTAAAAAAGTTTGAGTGTGCAATGCAGGCAGACGTGCTGCAAATAACGTTCCAATACTGTGAATTGACAAAAGTACAATAGCCACGTTTAGGATACAACTAGGTACAGTGAGTGTTTGCTAGTATAATGGCTGAGTTTAAAAAAGTTTGAGTGTGCAATGCAGGCAGACGTGCTGCAAATAACGTTCCAATACTGTGAATTGACAAAAGTACAATAGCCACGTTTAGGATACAACTAGGTACAGTGAGTGTTTGCTAGTATAATGGCTGAGTTTAAAAAAGTTTGAGTGTGCAATGCAGGCAGACGTCCTGCAAATAACGTTCCAATACTGTGAATTGACAAAAGTACAATAGCCACGTTTAGGATACAACTAGGTACAGTGAGTGTTTGCTAGTATAATGGCTGAGTTTAAAAAAGTTTGAGTGTGCAATGCAGGCAGATGTCCTGCAAATAACGTTCCAATACTGTGAATTGACAAAAGTCCAATAGCCACGTATAGGATGCCACTAGGTACACTGAGTGTTTGCTAGTATAATGGCTTCGTTATAATTAGTTGGAGTGTGCAACGCAGGCAGATGCGCTCTGCAAATGTCTTGGCACTAGTGGGACTATAGCAAAGTCCAATAGCCACGTATAGGATGCCACTAGGTACACTGAGTGTTTGCTAGTAAAATTGCTTAGTTTAAAAAAGTTGTAGTGTGCAATGCAGGCAGACGTGCTCTGCAAATGTCTTTGCACTAGTGGGACTATAGCAAAGTCCAATAGCCACGTATAGGATGCCACTAGGTACACTGAGTGTTTGCTAGTAAAATTGCTTAGTTTAAAAAAGTTGTAGTGTGCAATGCAGGCAGACGTGCTCTGCAAATGTCTTTGCACTAGTGGGACTATAGCAAAGTCCAATAGCCACGTATAGGATGCCACTAGGTACACTGAGTGTTTGCTAGTAAAATTGCTTAGTTTAAAAAACTTGGAGTGTGCAATGCAGGCAGATGTGCTCTGCTAATGTCTTTGCACTAGTGGGACTATAGCAAAGTCCAATAGCCACGTTTAGGATGCCACTAGGTACACTGAATGTTTGCTAGTATAATGGCTTAGTTATAATGAGTTGGAGTGTGCAGAGGACAGGAGGGTACAGTGCCAGGATTGTGGGGCTCTGGGTAGAGGAATGGAAGCCTGCCTTTCTATTCCCTCCTAATGGTGAAATGCAGGGAGGAAATCCCTGACCTGGGCTACACAGACGCTGTTGCTGTTTGCAGGACCTGTCACCTATGGCTCTCTGACCCTGCCGCTTTGAGCCCTTAAAAGGACTGCTAGAATGTGCTCTCCCTAAGCTGTCTAACGCTGTGTATGCAGCGCATACAGCTGTATCGGCTATAGGACTCAGGAGGACGGAGCTGCGACACTGATGTCTGACACCAAAGACGCAGAAGGCAGATAATGGCGTTCGTGAAGAAAATGTCCGGTTTTATAATGCAGGGACATGTGACATGCAGATCCTATCACACATGCCGTTGCTTCTCTGGCTCAAAGTCCACTTAGGTGTGTGTGTGTCTGTGATTGGCTGACATGCTGGCCCGCCCCACAAGACGCGCGCGCTTAGGGAAGGAAGACAAGAAAAAAAAAAAAAAAATGGCGATCGCCATTATAGAAACAGCAGTGATCTGAAGGCGCTGTTCACGCACACTATACACTGAAATGTGATAATAGTTTGATTCACAGAGTGACTTACACTATTACAGCAGAAACCAAGCTAGGATTTAGCTGTTTTTTGGCTGCTAGAACCGTTCTCGAACGTTTCTAGAACTATCGAGCTTTTGCAAAAAGCTCGAGTTCTAGTTCGATCTAGAACATGCCCCAAAATCACTCGAGCCGCGAACTGGAGAACCACGAACCACGAACTGCGCTCAACTCTAATTATAATGCCCCCTTTACAGCCCATCACTTACTATGATTGCCACCACACATCCCTAAACGCAGTATTATGGCCCTCATGTAGCCCTCCACATAGTATAGTGGCTCTCACCAAGCCCTCGCACATAATATAAAGGTCCCAACACAGTTTAATGGCTCCCATACAGCTCTCCCCCATAGTATAATTGCCTCAACACAGAGCTTAATGTAGTACAATGGCCCCCCAGAGACTTACAAAGTATGATTGCCCCCACAAAGCCTTCCACACAGTATTCCCCTCCCTTAAAGCCCTTTACACAATGTAATAGCTCTTCTCACTAGTCACCAAGTTTCCCACCGGACCCAGGAGCACTATAGCAGCTTTAATTACCAGAACACAACTGACTGTGACAGTACATTTTAGTTGTGCTTTAAAGGGAACCTGTTACCACTTTTTTGGTGTATCTGCTGTGGCCACCACCACTGGGCTCTTATATACAGCATTCTGACATGCTGTATATAAGAGCCCAGGCCGGGGGTATAATATATAAAACATTTTAGAATACTTACTTAAAGGTCGCACGCTGGGTCTTATGGGTGTCTCTGTTTTCTGTGCCAGCGCCACCTCTTTTGGCCATCTTTGTTCTCCTTCTCTAGCCACAGTGCATGATGGGTCTGACGTCATCCACACTCGCCGGCATTCAGGTCCTGACCAGGCGCACTTTGATCTGCCCTGAGCAGGGCAGATCAAAGTATTATAGTGTGCCTGCGTGGAACGGCGAGTGTGTATGACGTAGCCGCGATATGCACACAGGCTTCAGAAAGAGGATGAAGATGGCCGAAAGGGGAGGTGCCCACACCAGACAACGGAGACGCCCATAAGGCCCACCGTGTGACCATTAGGTAAGTATTATAAAGTGTTTTTTATGTTATACCCCCGGCCTGGGCTCTTATATACAGCATGTTAGAATGCTGTATATAAGAGCCCGGTGGTGGCCACAGCTTATAGGCCAAAAACGTGGTGACAGGTTCCCTTTAAATGAAAACTATTGCTGAGAAAACTGTTTACTAATATATAATTGGGTGACCTTTAACACATTTGATTGCATCTGAATAATGCTAATCAATAATCACAGGGAATGTCTAAAAGTGCATGTTCACCATTCCTGGAACAGTGTACTAGTGTACCAGTCATCTGCTTATTTTATATCCGTTGTTAATACAGGACTATTTTAATCAATTGATGTATTTCCCCTACGACATATAATTGCATAATTTGGCTAACTTACTGTACATTTATTGCCAGCTACATTACATTAAAATAATTTTCATCATAAAATATTGCATGCCACAAACTATCTAATTATAGTATCCACCATATTAATGTATTCTACTAAAATTGTACATAAATTGTTTGTAAATGCAGAAAAGCCATTTATTGTAAACCTATATAATAGAATATTTTCATTTCTTCCAAAAGAAAAATAGTTTAATTAGGCGTAGTGCAAAAAAAAAACAAATATAAATGAGCAATAAAAGAGGGAGAATAAAGGTCAATGAATAAATTGAAATGAATTCCTTTGAACCATTGGGCTAAATTATTAATTGAACAATATATTCAGCAAGTCTGAGTAATTTGGAGGTACAAAGGGAAATCTTTATTAAAGGTTAAGCTTTCTCTCTTGTTACCTGAGTAGTTTATATCACAGCAGGGAATCCCACTGTGAACTATGATACATTAAGATGAACAATATAAAGCAGTCAGTAATCATGAATATCAAATCAAATCCACATATGTAAAAGAGAAAACATACACTAAGTCACAAAAGTCCACCCCTGACATTTTTGTAAATATTTTATATCTTTTCATGGGACAACACTTAAGATCTGACACTTTGATACAATGTAAAGTAGTCAGTGTACAGCTTGTATAATATTGTAAATTTGGTGTGTCCTCTAAATAACTCAACACACAGTCATTAAGGCCTAAGACACCCGGCGTGAAAATCGGAGCGAGTGGAATGCGATAAAACATCACATTCCACGCGGACCAATATTAACCTATGGTCCCGCTTCCATGAGCGATTATTTTCTCAGCCCTAATCAGACCGAGAAAACAGTCGCAGCATGCAGCGGGTGCAATGCGATCCTTGTTTCTCTCACATTCATTCAAGTCTATGGGGCGAGGAAAAAAAAAAAGAAAAAAAAAAAAAATCGCACTGCACTCACATTACACTAGTGTACTTCGAGTGCAGGGCGAGAATGGCAATAGCCGGCAACGGAGGAGAGAGGGAGATAACTCCCTCCCTCCCTTCCTTAGTGCCAGCCTGCCCCTCCTCAGTGCCGGCCCGCCCCCCGCAGCTATGGTCCGATCGCATGATCGGACCTCAGTCGCAATGACACTCGCATGACACTCGGCTCCCACTGTGCTGCCAGCGTGAGCCGAGTGTCATGTGAGGATCGCAGTAGTCCCCGTGTGGCCCCGGCCTAATAGCTAAACCGGTAGCAAAAAAAAGTGAGTACACACCTAAGTGAAAATGATAAAATTGTACACAAAGTGTCAATATATTCTGTGGCCCAAATTATTTTCAAGCATGGAGTTCACTAGAATTTCACAGATTGCAGCCGTAATTTTTTCATTTTTATGTAAGCTTTACTATATAACATCTTACTTTTTTGCCTGTAAGGCTATTGTTTAAATTTAACGTTTTTGTTTTCTTTAGGTAAGCATTAACAGTTTTCTTTGATTATTGCATTGTTCTGCATTTTTTATGCCACTTCCTCCATATTTGATGTTTTTGGTACAGATTTGAAGCAATTGTGCTTTACAGGTTGTTATGATTACAGGGACACCCAATATCTTCATATTATTTGCTGATTTGTGATGTTTTATTTATTTAAAAACATTAAAAATGACATTTCCATAATATTTTTCATTAATTTCATTAATCATTTATTTTTCAGTAAATAAATGTGACAATTTCATTCTAGAATACAGGTACTCAGAAATATATTTTATCTATATACTGTATGCTCAATGTATCTCTATGTATCTGTTTATTCTGTCTGCGCATGCAAAGTCTAAAATGCAGCTTCAACTATTCAAACTCCTTCTATATGGACCAGTGTATGCTATGGCTCATGGATTCTGGTGCTGCCTACAATGATACAGGTTGGGAGTTTGATTACCAGTGAAATTAAACATAGCTGTGAATTGTGATATTTACTTAAAAAGCATATATTAATGATATTGTGATTGTTTTTCATTATTTTTAGTAATATTTAGGAAGAAAACAATCTTACTTATAATTTCTCTCTAAATACAGAGACATAGAAATACACTGCTATATACAGATATACAAAATCCTCCTATACTTTGCAGTGCAGTCTTTAGCTCATAGATTTGACTACCGCATGCAGTGATACAGAAAAACAAGCCAGAGAATAAGTTGGTATACTTACAATAATAGGAGCATGTTCAAACTGTAACCAAGCCCAAAAGAAAAACACAAAACGATCATATACTCTATAAAATAAGCAAATAGTAGAAGTAAATGTAAATAAGCTAGGGTAGTTGGTTCACACTGTTTGATCAAAAAGCCTAAGGCTATGTGTCTACGCTGTGGAAAATTCTCGGAATTTGCCGCGATTATTTCTCAGAATTTCCATGGATTTTTCAAAATTCCGCAGTACAGCGAGTCCCCATCAATTCCTATGGCTTTTTGGAACTGCTGTGCCCATGTTGCATTTTTTTCTGCAGCGTAAATAATGAGGATTTCCCTGCGGAAAAATCTGCAGCATGTCAATTATTCCTGCGGATTTTTCCGCAGTACCCCATACTTACCTGTCTGGATAGCAGACACTGGAGTCACTTCCTCCGGAGCAGAGGAGCGCAGTGGAGTCAGGAGCAGGCAGCAGGAGGTGGTGGGTGGGGCCTGCATGAGCTCCAGTCATGTGACAGCCAGAGCTAGTTCAGGCCCGCCCACCTTCTCCTGCAAAGTGCGGATAGACATCGCCAGAAAGTGAAGTGCTGCGTGATGGAGGTAAGTATGAACTCACCGACCACTCCTACACTTGTTCTGCATTGAGGATGCAGTGCCAAAGCCATGGTACTGTATCCTCAATGCAGCATATCCGCAGGACATTCTGCAATACAACCGCAGCACATCCACAGCATGAAAACAGACAGTTGTGCTGCAGAGTTCTGGGAGCTCCTGTGGAATGTCCTGCGGATATATCCGCAAGACACTTTCCCCCGTGGGCACATAGCCTAAGGCGGGCTTTGCACGTTGCGACATCGCAGGCTGATGCTGCGATGTCGCACGCGATAGTGCCCGCCCCCGTCGCAGGTACGATATCGTGTGATAGCTGGCGTAGCAAAAATTATCGCTACGCCAGCTTCACACGCCAGCTTCACATGCACTCACCTGCCCTGCGACCGTCGCTCTGGCCGGCGACCCGCCTCCTTCCTAAGGAGGCGGGTCGTGCGGCGTCACAGCGACGTCACACGGCAGGCGGCCAATAGGAGCGGAGGGGCGGAGATGAGCAGGATGTAAACATCCTGCCCAGCTCCTTCTTTCCTCATATCCTACGGAAGCCGCAGTGAGGCCAGTAGGAGATGTTCCTCGCTCCTGCGGCTTCACACACAGCGATGTGTGCTGCCGCAGGAGCGAGGAACAACATCGGACCGTCGCGTCAGCGTAATTATGAATTTCGCCGACGCTGCACCGATGATACGATTACGACGATTTTGCGCTCGTTAATTGTATCATCAAGGCTTTACACACTACGATATCGCATGCGATGCCGGATGTGCGTCACTTTCAATTTGACCCCACCGACATCGCACCTGCGATGTCGTAGTGTGCAAAGCCGCCCTAAGAGTCATCCCACCACAACAAGGTGTACCCAGTCAGGACTGTCATACTCTAACATTTAAATCTTACCTTGTGTCTCTGCCATCAATGTGAATAAGGGTAGAGAAGAACAGGGTCCCAACTGCAGCCACCTGTCAATGGGAAGCTAAATAGATTAAATGCCTCACTCAAGAGTACAAGTCTTTACAACTCTGTATTGATTTTTCTCCCCTCTCATCTACCAACTCAATCATTAAAAGAGCCTTTATTGTCCCCCTTCCCCTATAGAGTAAAAGAGCCTATATTTACTACTCGCTCCCCCATTCATTGTAAGAGGCCGAATCGTCTTCTCCCTCCTCCTAAGTCATTATAAGACTTTGCATTCCTGTCTCTCTCCCCAATTCATTATAAAACTCTATTTTCCTCTCAAATCCCCAAATTCCTTCTGTCTTTCCCACTTAATTTATTATAATGTCCTGTTTTGACCTCCCCCACCATCCCAATGCAATATAGGATAATATTGTTGTTTCTCTCTCCAGTATATATAAGGCTTTGTGTTGTCCTCTCTCTCCCTAACTCATGATAGCATCTTGTGTGGTCCTCTCTCTCCCCAACAAATCATTATACAAGGCTATACTGTTCTCCTTCCCCTAACAATTTATAATAAGGTCCTGTATTGTTCTTTCTCAGTCTCTTAATTCCTTTTAAAGGGAATCTGTCACCACTTTGACCTTTTTAAACTGTTAATATGGGCAAACAGGTTATAGAATGCTGAAAAAATGTCATACCTGTATGTCTCATAGTCTCATATCAGATGCCTTATGGAAAAATCATCTTTTATCACTTTATGTAAATGAGGTCTTCCAGGCTATGGGGCGGATGCTGCCTGGAAGAAAATTCTGCCTCCAGAGATTATTTTAAATAAAAGGGGCATTACCAGTGTGATGTGTGATGGTCACTGTCTGCTCTCACTGCAGAGCTGTGTGTGATTACAACTGACACCTCTGCAGGTGACTCTCAGCTTCAGCCTCCAGTTTCCAGGCAGACATTGTTTTATCACTGTTGCAATGAAGCAGAGCTCAGGGAGCTGCAAAAAATATGTTTGAAAGAAGACACATTTAATTTCTCCTGTTCTGTGTCATTATCTTCTCTCACACTGGTAACGACCATTTCTAATTAATGTAATCTCTGAAGGTGGTAGCCTCTGCCCCATAGCCTGGAAAAGCTCATTTACATCAAGTGATAAAAGATATTTTTTTTCAACAAGGCCTCTGATATGAGACATAGAGGTATGACATTTTTCAGCATTCTATACCCTGTATGCCCATATTAACAGTGTAAAAAGGTCAAAGTGGTGACAGATTCCCTTTAAGACCCTTAACTGTCAACTCTCCTCCTCAAGTTCATTATAAGACCATGTAAAATACTAAGCACCAAATAATGTTAATACTTTGCATTGATCTAACTATCCCACCTCAATTATTTTAACTCCTTCTTGACAGATGATGTACAAGTACATCTCAATAAATTAGAATATCCTTGAAAAGTTAATTTATTTCAGTAATTTAATACAAAAAGGGAAACATATTATATAGAGTCATTACACACAGAGTGATCTATTTCAAGTGTTTATTTCTGTTAATGTTAATGATAATGGCTTACAGCCAATGAAAACCCAAAAGTCATTATCTCAGAAAATTAAAATAATTCCCACAAAACACCTGCAAAGGTTTCCTAAGCATTTAACATTTTCCCTTAATCTGTTTCAGTAGGCTGCACAATCATGGGAAGACTGCTGACCTGACAGATGTCCAGAAGGCAGTCACTGACACACTCCACAAGGAGGGTAACCCACAAAAGGTCATTGCTAAAGAAGCTGGCTGTTCACAGAGTGCTGTATCCAAGCATATTAATGGAAAATTTAGTGAAAGAAAAAAGTGCAGTAGAAAAAGGTGCACAAGCAACCTGGATAACCACAGCCTTGATAGGATTGTTCAGGAAAGGCCATTCAAAAATTTGGGGGAGAGTCACAAGTAGTGGACTGCTGATGGAGTCAGTGATTCAAGAGCCACCACACACAGATGCATCCAAGACATGGGATACAACTGTCTCATTTCTTTTGTCAAGCCACTCATGACCAATAGACAACGCCAGAAGCATCTTCTTACCTGGGCCAAAGAGAAAAAGAACTGGACTATTGCTCAGTGGTCTAAGCTGTTGTTTTCAGATGAAAGTAAATTTAAATTGCGGTCCCAGAGTCTGAAGGAAGAGTGGAGAGGCCACAATCCAAGCTGCTTGAGGTCTAGTGTTAAATTTCCAAAATCAGTGATGGTTTGGGGAGCCATGTCATCTGTTGGTGTAAGTCCACTGTGTTTTATCAAGGCCAAAGTCAGCGCAGCCATCTACCAGGAAATGTTAGAGCACTTCATGCTTCCCTCTGCCAACAAGCTTTTTGGAGATGAAAATTTCATTTTCCAGCAGGACTTGGCACCTGTACACTCTGGGAAAAGTACTAATACGTGGTTTAATGACCACAGTATCACTGTGCTTGATTGACCAGCAAAGTCACCTGACCTAAACCCCATAGAGAATCTAAGGGGTATTGTCAAGAGGAAGATGAGCGACACCAGACCCAACAATGCAGATGAGCTGAAGGTTGCTATCAAACCAACCTGGGCATCCATAACACCTCTTCAGTGCCACAGGCTGATTGCCTCCATGCCACGCTGCATTGATGTAGTAATTCATGCAAAAGAAGCCCTGACCATGTATTGAGAGCATTTACTGTACATATTTTTCAGTAGGCCAACATTTTTGAGTTTACATTTTTTTTTCAGTTGGTTTTATATAATATTCTAATTTTCTGAGATAATGACTTTTGGGTTTTCATTTGCTGTAAGCCATAATCATCAACATTAACAGAAATAAACACTTGAAATAGATCCCTCTGTGTGTAATGACTATATAATATATAGAAATAGATCCCTCTGTGTGTAATGACTCTATATATAATATATGTGTCTCCCTTTTTGTATTGAATTACCGAAATAAATTAACTTTTTGATGATATTCTAATTTATTGAGATGCCCTTGTACATGGAAAAAAAGGTCAAATCATCCCCTTTTGCCTCACTGAAAATTAAGCAATTAAAAAAAAAAAAAGAAAATGTACACGTTTGGTATTGCCACATTCAGAAATGCTTAATCTATCAAAATGTAAAATAAATCCATCTGATTGATAAAGGGCGTGGCGATAAAAATATCAAAATGCCAGAATTACTGGTAGCTGCAAAATTGTAATAAAAGCCAATCAAAATATTTAATCTACACCAAAATGGTATAATGAAAAACATCAGCTCAAAATGCAAAAAATAAAACACAACAAAGCCCCGGATCCTGAAAAATTAGAACGCTATGGATCTCAGAAAATGGCAACAAAAGCACAATTGGTTTTTTTTTTTTGACAAATGTCTTAATTTTTGTTCACCAATTAAATAAAAATAAAACTGTTGATGAGATTCTTTGATGACGGGAGGAGGGAGGAGCAAAAAACAGAAGGAGGGGCTGTGGGCAGAGCTTCCCCCCACCTCCCTCTTCTATCTACATAGAATCTCATCTGTAACCACTGCCATCTCCTATCTCAATAATGGGAAAGTCTTCACTGAATACAGATTTTACCTGAGAATTGAGAATTTTATTAATGACTGATCAATTCTGGCAGAGAAAGAAGAAAATGTGTCTGATCAGATATATTACAGAGTTGCTTATTTTCATGTGTACTATTGATTTATATAACAAAAATTGAAATAACGAATATGCTTTAACAGCTTGTGGATTTTGGTGCCTAATGAGAAATGATGGTGTGCTCTCAACCTTGCTGTAAGATACCAAGCCACTATTATGTCTTGCAAAAAGAGGTGACAATCTCTGCTCTCATTTGAAGAACACATGCCACTCTCTGGACTTATCTTGAGCTCCAAAATGCACTGGTGTCTAGATAATTGGAGCCGTATTCTACAAATTGTTGAGGTATCAGCACTAACAGTATATTTAACATGATGAACCATAAGGTTTTTTTAATCTATTGCAAAAGTCTGGTGCACTTCAACAAATATACATTATAATGTAAATATAAATTTGTCAGGTTTGGGAAAAAGCTACTACTTATTCGTTTTGCTAAATGATTGATACTCCTCAAACAATAAAATCTTTGCATACAAAAGTGTGAAAATGACATATCTTTTTTCATTGGCACCACCTGAGTATAAACAGCAGCAAGTCATGCATCTGCCAATAGAAAGGAATAATTTTTGGACTGGTTATATAATATAATTTATATAATATAATTAGCCTCCAAAATCTAAAACTGCTTTGTAATGCTATACAGTGTGCCCACCCATATCCTGTCTACCGTCATTAACGTGAGAACGGCGGCAGGTATAGGAATAGAAGTGGTGTCTAGGTATAGTAAAGTATCCATGCGCTACGCAATTAATCCACCTATTGCGCTACCTGGTGGAAAACAACGGAGTTAGCATTTTTATCTCGAAATCGAATAGAGATAGAGAAAAAGTGTGAATTAAAAAATTGTAGGACATCATCAATTCAATACGAATCGACACCTTGCATACAGAAATGCTATGATATGAAACCCATGACGACCCAAAACATTGAATGCTGGTCACGCATATGGCGCTCATTTAACGTTGATGCTCAAAGTGCCCACCGTCAGCTGCAATGCACATCTGGACTCTGGACAGCATACTGTATCTTGCTGCACTTTGTGCAATATGGTAGGTGACACGTTTGCACAAGCGTCTGTGATACGTCATCATAGGTCCTGCAATGTTAGTAGAGGGGTCGCATACACCTGCTGTTTGATGTGACCTCACAGAAAGAAGTCCAATGGGGTCAGGTCAGGTGAGCGTGGAGGCCACTCCATGCAGCCACCATACCCAATGACTTGTAGGAAGGTCTCCATGAGGTATCCCTTCACGTCCGCAGCCTTGTGAGTTTTACACGTTCTAATCATAGCATTTCTGTATGCAAGGTGTTGATTCGTATTGAGTTGATGATGCCCTACAATTTTGTAATTCACTTTTTTTCTCTATCTCGTTCCATTTTCGAGATAAAAATGCTAACTCCATTGGTTTCCACCGGGTGGCACAATAGGTGGTTTCATTGCGAAGCGCTTGGCTACTTTACTATTCCTAGACACCACTTCTATGCCTATAGCTGCTGCCATTCTCAACTTAATGGTGGTGACAAGATATGGGTGGAAACACTGTATAGGCTGCTAGTTAGTAGAGATGAATGAACCTGATGTTCAAGGTTCGAAGTTTGGGTTCAAACAGAGACTACAAAAAAAGAGTTTGGGTTCAAAGTTCGAGTTAGTTACAAGTGCAAACCATTTAAGAGAGCAGCGCTGTGCTTCGGTATAAGTGATGCTCAGCACTGTGCAAGCCGTGTGAAGTGTTTGAACGGCTCGCACTGGGGGTAAAATCAGCATGCTCAGATATAATGTGAACACACACAAAAAAAACCTAAGACATTTTTGAAAGCCCCCACCACCTTCCCCCAGTAGTGTTCTGCTTATGGCTGGCTGCATGTGGGCGGAGACACAAATTGCCCAATTACTGACTTCCATTGCGGTTTATGTCAAGTCAGAGTCACAAACTGAACCTTATCTAAGGTTCAACTGTGCCCTCCAAGCTGTAATTCCAAAGGTTCACTCATCTCTACTGGTTAGCATCACTAGCATCCATTTTCAACTAACCAAATAGGTTGAGGTGACTTGGACAATAAATAGTCTGTGTTTGATTTACATAGCTCAAAATGGGCTCAATAGACACCAAGTGTAACACTGAGCATTATATTTTGGCAAAACTAGTTAATCTGAATTTCAAAAGATCTGCTCATCTATACTCCAGACTTTAATGTACATACTGTAACTTCCGCATTAAGCAAAATAAGTGTAGTAGTGTGCAAATAATATAGTACTCTGTATGATTACACTGGTCAACATAAAAAAAAACATCAGCAAAGGTAATATGTCTGTTTTGTGGAGTGTTATGTGCTAATTCCAAAAACAGGCTTAGTTTTGCTCTATCACATAAAGTTTCTGAGATAGAAGTATTTTTGTTATTACGTTATTTCTGCATTTTCAATGTATATTGGGCCCCTCATGTGATATGCTCAAGTTGTTCAAATATTTTTCGTGAGTGGTTGAATATGAGAAAAGTGACTATCCCATTTGCTGTTCCCATGATTTGGAGAGAACCTAAAAATCATAGTGAGGCCTGCTACTTTTGTTTTGTCAAACTGAAGGGCTATTCTACAAAGAACAAATATAAGATTAATTACCCTGAACTTAAATCTGCAATTAGGTCAGTTCCACATGATGGTACCTTGCCAGTTCCTGTACCACCATTGTCTGGATTGGATGAAAATTAGGTAGAATATAAAGACTATGGGGCTGAAGCTACTGGCGAAGACATGGAGACCTCAAGTCAATATGAGTATGTACCTGATGGAGCTGCCAAGCAGCTAGAACGCTTCACTCAAAATGTATTAAATGACCTCATCTGAGACTTTTAATTGTTAAAGGATGAAGCTGAACTTCTTGACTCTAGCTTGAAACAGAAGAATCTTCTTCATGATGATGTGAAAGTGTGTTATTACCAAAACAGAAGTAACACTTTAACACAATTTTTCACAGTTGATGGACCAGTGATGTACTGTAACAATGTGAATGGCCTCTTTGAAGAACTGAATCAATAGTATTTTGATGCAGGTTGGCGATTGTTTATTATCTCATCCCAGAGAAGTTTGAAAGCAGTGTTTCTTTACAATGAAAATATGAAACCATCAATCCCTATTGCTCACTCATGTCATCTAAAGGAAAGTTATGAAAATCTGTCAGTAGTTTTTGATGCTATACAATATAAGCATCATCAATGGAATATCTGTGGAGATTTGAAAGTGATTGGTCTGCTAATGGGAATGCAAGGAGTTTTCACAAAATTTTGTTGCTTCTTGTATTTATGGTACAGTAGAAATACAGTAGAGCATTCATCGTGATTGAGGACATAGAAACATCTATGCTCCAGGTAGTGTTACGGTTGCTGTGGCACTGGAGGCTATGTCCAGATTTCTTGCTACTGCACATGTGCGAGCACTGGAGACTATGTCCAGATTTCTTGCTACTGCACATGTGCAAGCGCTGGAGACTAAGTCCTATCTTAGAGCCATTGCACATGTGCGGGTGACATCATCGCTGACACGAGGTCACATGTCTCTGACACCTTCTATGCCGATTGGCCACTGGTTTGTGACACGTGGTCATATGTCTCTGACACCTTCTATGCCGATTGGTCGCTGGTCATGTGCTTGTGACGCTTTGCTCGGTGATAGGCCAGCGTGACGTCATTCCTGTCGTTCTGGCAGCGGATTGGCTCTGGTGTCCTCCATCTTGGATGAGGCACAGAGTCTATATAAGACCCTGACGCACGCCGCACGGTGCTCAGTCCTCTTGGTTCATGCATGAGAGTAGACGCTCTGTGCACGTTCCTCTAGGCATCTCTCTGTCTATGCTAGGTGAGTGCTACCGGCAGGGTAGCGTTCTTATACCTTACAGCTTCGGCTGCAGTCCCTATCCTTACCTGTTAGGGGAGCGGACATAGGCAGGTGCCTGAGGCACATGGTCCGGCTGGGCCTTGTGATTTTACTCGTAGGTGGATGTTGTCACTAGGGTAACGTTCCTTATACTGCGTCTGGCAGTTGTTCGTATCCTCGCACACTAGGGGAGCGAACAGAGGTAGGAGCTTTGTGCGGCTTATGCTGCTGTCCGTCTCTTTTGCACCACTAGAAGAGCGGACCTAGGCAGGTGCCATATCTAGTGGTTCGTGTCCTCGCACACTAGTGGAGCGAACGCAGGTAGGAGCTTTGTGCGGCTTACGCTGCTGTTCGTCTCTTTTGCACCACTAGAATTGCGGACCTAGGCAGGTGCCATATCTAGTGGTTCGTGTCCTCGCACACTAGTGGAGCGAACGCAGGTAGGAGCTTTGTGCGGCTTATGCTGCTGTCCGTCTCCTGGCACCACTAGAGGAACGGACCTAGGTAGGTGCCATTTCACACTCACTGCCTTTGTCTCTGTGATTATTAACAGAGACCATTCCACACACCCTCCAAGTAAGGGAGGAATTGCCTTATTTACTAATTTTATTCCTCTGTGAGTTTAACAAAGGTATTGCACTCTGCCATAGTCTGCAGCAGAGTCTTTGCACGGTGGACACTGACTGTCTGATACTCCTTTAGGTTTTATTATCAGACATCCCCCTGTAACATTAGGACTGAGCCAAGGGTCTGGCAGTTATGGCAGAATATCAGCAGTTACACCGTTACATACAAGTACTTGAGTCACGGCTCAAGAGTATAGAGGATAAACCTCAGACCATGGTGACATCTGCACATAATCCTCGACTTGCTCTGCCAAACAGATATTCTGGCGATGCCAGATCATGTCGTGGTTTCATTAGTCAGTGTCAGATACACCTAGAGGTCAACTCTTCTCGCTTCTCTACGGAGAGGTCCAGAGTAGGCTTTATCATCTCCTTACTTCAGGACAAAGCCTTAGAATGGGCGACTCCCCTATGCAAGCGCTCTGATGTGGTTACTCTGAGACATCAAGACTTTCTTGATGCTCTTTAGGCGGTATTCATGGGTCCGCAGGTTACCCATGATGCGGCCCTGAGACTGTTAGATCTATCTCAGGGTTGTTATCCACTAGTTCTTATGCCATTGCTTTTAGAACTCAGGTGGCAGAACTAGATTGGCCAGAGAAGGTGTTGATTCCTATCTTCTGGAGAGGGTTGGCAGGCTATGTCAAGGATGCTCTTGCTACTCGTGAGGTCCCTGTTTCTCTGGAAGACTTGATCACAGTAGCAACGAGGATCGACGTACGCCATAGGGAACGTAGACTCGAGGTCTCTTCCTCACGCCCTAAGCATCGGGCTATTCCAGTTGTTGAGGGTCCACTACCATCTTCCTCAGCATCTGAAACATCTCCCACTCCTATGGAGTTAGGTCATACGTCCTCCAGACTACGCAAGTCTGGTCCTCCTATATGTTACGTATGTCGTCAGGCTGGGCACTATGCCAACAAGTGTCCTAGCCATCAGGGAAACTCCCAGGCCTAGTAACCATTAGAGGGGGGTTACTAGAGACGTCTTCTGCACCCTCTAAGTGTAGTATCCCAGGTCAGCTCTCATTCTCTGAGAATACATGGCCTATAATGGCTTTTGTGGATTCCGGAGCTGACGCGACTTTTGTGTCCTCAGGATTTGTAAAGAGACACAATATTCCCTCTATCATGTTAGATTCCTGTCCGTGTTGTTAATGGAACTATGTTGTCTGACTCTATTACATTGAGGACAGTTCCCTTGCGCCTTTCCCTGTCTCAGGGTCACATAGAGGAGATTTCTTTTCTTGTTTTGCCTGAGGGTATAGACGACGTCCTTCTGGGTCTCCCATGGCTTCGGACTCATGCTCCTCACATTGACTGGGAGTCTGACAGCATTATTAGTTGGGGTTCGAAATGTCAGTCCCGATGTCTTCCCTTACCACCTAATGTCGTTGCGGTTGCATCAACTGATCTCTCTCCCATACCTACACCCTATTTGGATTTCGCTGACGTGTTCTCCAAACAGGGTGCTGAGGTTCTTCCACCCCATAGGCCGTATGACTGTGCCATAGACCTTATCCCAGGTTCGGTTCCACCTAAGGGCAGGGTTTACCCCTTGTCGATACCTGAGTCGGAGGCCATGTCGACCTATATAAGAGAGAGTTTAGAGAAGGGGTTCATTCATAAGTCTGTCTCTCCCACGGGAGCTGGGTTTTTCTTTGTTCGGAAGAAAGAGGGTGATTTGCGTCCCTGCATAGATTACAGGGGTCTCAACGCAATCACAATAAAGAACAAAATACCCGTTACCTTTAATTTCGGAGCTCTTTGACAGACTGAGGGGAGCTCAAGTTTTTAGGAAGTTGGATCTGCGGGGTGCGTATAACTTGGTACGAATTCGAGAGGGTGATGAATGGAAGACCGCTTTTAACACCCGAGACGGTCACTATGAATACCTCGTCATGCCTTTTGGTTTATGTAATGCACCCGCAGTATTTCAGGACTTCGTAAACGATGTGTTCAGGGATTTACTGTTATCCTCTGTAGTGGTGTATCTGGACGACATCCTGATTTTTTCTCCTGATCTGGAGACTCATCGTCAGGATGTCGTTCGTGTCCTTTCCCATTTAAGGGAGCACTCATTGTTTGCTAAACTCGAAAAATGTGTATTCGAGCAGTCATCCTTGCCTTTTTTGGGCTACATTATCTCACAAGAGGGTCTGGCTATGGATCCTGCGAAGCTCTCTGCTGTCCTGGAATGGTCCGAACCTCATTCCTTGAAGGCGGTGCAATGCTTCTTAGGATTCATAAATTACTACAGGCAGTTCACACCCCATTTTTCTACTTTGGTGGCCCCTTTGGTGGCCTTGACTAAGAAAGGTGCTAATCCCAAAGTCTGGTCTACTGAGACATCTCAGGCTTTTGAGGCAGTAAAAAGACACTTTTCAACTGCTCCCGTTCTTCAAAGACCCGATGAGAATAAGCCCTTCCTCTTGGAGGTTGATGCCTCTTCAGTGGGTGCTGGTGCGGTCTTGTATCAAAAGAACGGTGTAGGTAGAAAAAGGCTGTGTTTCTTCTTTGCTAAAACCTTTTCACCGGCAGAGAGAAACTATACCATTGGGGATAGGGAACTGCTCGCCCTGAGATTAGCCTTGGAGGAGTGGCGTCACTTGCTGGAAGGAGCAAAACATCCTTTCCAGGTCTATACAGACCATAAGAATCTGACGTACTTACAAACCGCTCAGCGTCTGAATCCTCGCCAAGCCCACTGGTCCTTGTTTTTCTCCCGCTTTCACTTCTCCATCAACTATCTGTCTGGGAGTAAGAATAACAAGGCAGACGCCCTGTCTCGCTCTATGCTTTCTACCCAGGAAGAGATTGACGAACCTCGTCTTATGTTTCCCTCCAGGGTTTTTCATACGCTCTCCCCTGTGACGTTAGACCAAATCCCACTGGGCAAGACCTTTGTTCCGCCTGATTGACAGAATGATATACTGTCGTGGGCCCATACCTCAAAGGTGGGTGGGCATTTAAGTATTAGGCGGACACGAGAGTTACTGGAGAGGTGGTATTGGTGGCCACACTTAGCCAGCCACGTCAAGAGATATGTCGGTTCCTGCTACTCGTGTGCTCGCAACCGTCCATTACAGCAGAGACCGGCTGGGCTCTTGCATCCTTTACCAGTGCCAGATAGACCATGGGAGGTGGTAGGCATGGACTTTGTGGGTGATCTTCCGTGTTCACAGGGACATAGATTTGTGTGGGTCATTACGGACCATTTCTCCCCGATGGTTCATCTCGTACCGTTATCGAGAATCCCATCTTCCAGGGTACTAGCCAAACTATTCCTCAAGCATGTCTTTAGGCTTCACGGGATGCCAGATCGTATCATTTGTGATAGAGGCCCGCAATTTGCTTCCCGTTTCTGGCGAGATCTTTGTAGCCTTCTGCAAATTGAGTTGAATCTCTCTTCGGCATACCATCCGGAGACCAATGGTTTGGTTGAGCGTACCAATCAATCCATAATTATATACCTTCGACACTTTGTTGCTGAGAACCACGATAACTGGTCCTCCCTCCTACCCTGGGCAGAATTTGCCTTTAACAATTCGCTGGCTGAGGCCACTGGGCAGACACCATTCGTACTCAATAATGGGCAACACCCTAGGGTACCGGTACCGTTTCCCGCTGCTGCACCTCCTCCTCTTGTGGCCGACTGGGCAACTAATGCCAGAGAGGTTTGGGATCGGACTCAAGAGTCGATCCAAGCAGCTAAGGACCGTATGAAGACGGTGTCCGATCGGTTTTATCGCCCGGCTCCTGTCTTTTCTCCGGGGGACGTTGTGTGGCTCTCTGCAAAACACGTGAGACTTAGAGTGAGCTCTGTCAAATTTGCTCGTCGCTTCCTGGGTCCTTATGAGGTTCTTCGACAGGTAAATCCTGTAGTCTACCAATTGAAGTTACCCGTCCATCTTAGGATCCATGACAAATTCCATGTCGCACTGCTAAAGCCGGCTGTTTTACCTCACGCTCGTGAAGTGCACTCTCCTGCCTCTGATTCCTCTCGCTCTAGCTATGAGGTACGAGCCATAGTTGGTTCTAAGATGGCTAGAGGGCGCAGGTTCTTCTTGATAGATTGGGAGGGCTACGGCCCGGAACATCACTCTTGGGAGCCTGAGGAGGCTGTCCATGCTCCCGACTTAGTTGCCGATTACCTGCGTCGCCGGGAGGGGGGCCCTTGAGAGGGAGGTACTGTTACGGTTACTGTGGCACTGGAGTCTATGTCCAGATTTTTTGCTACTGCACATGTGCGAGCACTGGAGACTATGTCCAGATTTCTTGCTACTGCACATGTGCAAGCGCTGGAGACTAAGTCCTATCTTGGAGCCATTGCACATGTGCGGATGACATCATCGCTGACACGAGGTCACATGTCTCTGACACCTTCTATGCTGATTGGCCGCTGGTCATGTGCTTGTGACACGTGGTCACATGTCTCTGACACCTTCTATGCCGATTGGTCGCTGGTCATGTGCTTGTGACGCTTTGCTCGGTGATAGGCCAGCGTGACGTCATTCCTGTCGTTCTGCAGCGGATTGGGTCTGGTGTCCTCCATCTTGGATGAGGCACAGAGTCTATATAAGACCCTGACGCACGGCGCTCAGTCCTCTTGGTTCATGCATGAGAGTAGACGCTCTGTGCACGTTCCTCTAGACATCTCTCTGTCTATGCTAGGTGAGCGCTACCGGTTATACCTTACAGCTTCGGCTGAAGTCCGTATCCTTACCTCTTAGGGGAGCGGACATAGGCAGGTGCCTGAGGCACATGGTCCGGTTGGGCCTTGTGATTTTACTCGTAGGTGGACGTTGCCGCTAGGGTAACGTTCCTTATACTGCGTCTGGCAGTTGTTTGTATCCTCGCACACTAGGGGAGCGAACAGAGGTAGGAGCTTTGTGTGGCTTATGCTGCTGTCCGTCTCTTTTGCACCACTAGAAGAGCGGACCTAGGCAGGTGCCATATCTAGTGGTTCGTGTCCTCGCACACTAGTGGAGTGAACGCAGGTAGGAGCTTTGTGCGGCTTACGCTGCTGTTCGTCTCTTTTGAACCACTAGAAGAGCGGACCTAGGCAGGTGCCATATCTAGTGGTTCGTGTCCTCACACACTAGTGGAGCGAACGCAGGTAGGAGCTTTGTGCGGCTTACGCTGCTGTCCGTCTCCTGGCACCACTAGAGGAACGGACCTAGGTAGGTGCCATTTCACACTCACTGCCTTTGTCTCTGTGATTATTAACAGAGACCATTCCACACACCCTCCAAGTAAGGGAGGAATTGCCTTATTTACTAATTATATTCCTCTGTGAGTTTAACAGAGGTATTGCACTCTGCCATAGTCTGCAGCAGAGTCTTTGCACGGTGGACCCTGACTGGCTGATACTCCTTTACGTTTTATTATCAGTTATCCCCCTGTAACAGGTAGAGACAATGTTCATCAATCCCTTATTTGCTCCAACAAACATCTTTCTTCCCCCACTACATATAAAGTTGGGATTGATTAAAAACTTTGTGAAAACCATGGCAAAGACAAATTCACAATGGTTCCAGTAAATTTCACAAAAATTCTCCAACATTTCTTCAGCAAAACTGAAGAAGGGGTATTTGTTGGTCCTCAGATCAGAGAGGTTATGAGAGACGATGTGTTTGATGTAACTCTAAATGATGAGGAATTGAGATCTTGGAAAAGCTTCAAGTGGATCTGTGAAAACGTCTTAGGAAAAAATAAATCTCCAGAATATGTTGAAGGTATTGAGGAAATGCTAAATGCAAACCAGTGTCTTGGATGTCGCATGCCTCTGAAAATGCCCTTCTTGTATTTACATTTAGATTTCTGCCCTCAAAATCTAGGGGATATAAGCGATGAACAAGGCGAGCGGTTTCACCTGGACATTAAAGTAATGGAGCACCGCTACGAGGGTTTTTTGAAATGACTCTATGATGGCAAATTACTGTTGGATGTTATATAAGGACAACCCTGAAAAATCGTATCAACGACAGTCTAATGTCAAGCACTTTTAATTTCTTCTCATATTTTGGTTTCTATTTTCCGTGTGAAATTATATTGGTTTAATAAAAAGCTGTTTTGTAAAGTGAAGGATTTTTTTCTATGTAGATTACTGTTAAATTAATGTCACCAGTATATTTCCCTTATCTTATAACAGTGATGCTGCTCCATGGAAACCATACGTGTTACAGGAAAACTATATACATTTTTTTAAAATTAGGACAAAAAGATGATTCATAAAAGTACAAAGTTACCTGCGAAGATTATGTACCGCCCTGAGAGGGGCCCGGCCACTTCCTCTGCTTGCTCGGGCTGAGCCACTCGAGGTCCGGGCTCGGGTTGTAGGTGGCACGAGCGCCTCCGGATCGGAGGCCACGTCACTCTTGTTAAAACAGGGAGGCGGTGTGGGGGGGTTTGTGGTTACACACGGGTCGTGACGCCACCCACGGGTCGTGGTGACGGGAGAGGCACCACCGCTGCGGCTGAAGTGATGGCGGGCTCGTCTGGGATCGGTGTTGCGGCCGCAGCCAAGATGTTAGCCCCTCCGTGGGTAGGGGCGGTGTGTCCCGGGGCCCGGTGGGGGACACTGTAAGGGTTATTTGATGCTGTTGTCCGGGTGCAGGGCGCCGTGCCATGGTGTAGTGTGTCGTGCCCGGATGGCACTGGTGTACTCACAATTAATTCACACTGAGTCACTGGTAAACCAAAGTTTGGGTCTGGTCGGTTCCCGCGGCTGGTTTTCTGATGTCCCCCTGCGGGGTTGATGGTGGCCCCTCTTCCCGTGCACCTCTAGATGTTGTGTTTCGGCTCCCCCCTGCCTGAGCAGTGGTATCCCGCTCCCCAGCATTGAGCTGCCGGAGGAGCCCTCGGTTGCCCGCAGGCGCTGGCCGGTCGAGTGTTAGGCCCTTGGCGGTGGCGCTCACCCGGTCTCGGTGGGCTTTTGCCTTCTTTCGGGACTTTAGTTGTGGATGAACCCCTGAGGTCCGGCCAGCAATCAGTCAATTTGCCTATACTCAGTGGCTTCTAAGCTAGGATGGGGTCTGAGTACCCTCCTTTTGGTGCTCCGGTACACGTTTGACTCCCCGGTTTGGGACCGGCGGGCTCCAACCCAGGCCCGGTCCGTACGGTTCCACTGGTTGCTGTACCGGTACTCCTGTAGACGGCCACCACCGTCTGCCTGCCTGACGTTCTCCAAGGGGCCCAGGCTCCTACCCGGGTCCCTGACAGCTGCTCCACTACCACTCACTGTCACTGTACAAACTAATCTGCTTGAACTTCCTGCCCCAGGACAGTAGTATCCTCGGTGGGCGTGTCTTTCCACCAGACTCCGCCCACCTGGTGTGCTCTCCTTGCCCTGGGGGAGGCATCAAGTCTCCCTTTTGGGTGACATGTGTGTGACCTCACAGGGGGAGGGGGTGTGTGTGTATGTGGCTGATGTAATTACCTGTGACCCCTGGGGTCCAGGGTGTCACAATTACTAAAAATATTATTTTGTAGACCTGTGTTATTTAACATACCTATAAGTCCTTGGTCACGTCTGTCCCTTTAATGTGGGCTCGCACGGCAAGCCTGCATTATTCCCCACACATATCTGCCAATCTGATCAGCAGACATGTGCAGCTAACAGGCGCTGGTGGATCTCCCGAGCCTGTTAACCCTTTAGATCGCACTGTATTGCGAGCTAAGTTGTGAGCTCTGATGTTCTTCTCTAGCCTGAATTACTCTAAAATGGCTGCTACATTCCCTGTCTTGGCTTTTACACAGTCCCTGATCGTTCTCCTAATTGGCTGTTCCATACCATGTGATAGGTGTACGGTATTATGGAGAATCCTACACAGCAGTCCTGTGAGACTTTTGTAGCTTTTGCAATGTTCTGCAATCTATTTGTAAAAGTGACCTGGCATTTATTTTTTTTAATAATTTGCATGATTTAAATTGCAAATTGTTTGAATATGCTGAGACAAGTACATTTCATAGGATTTGACATGAAAGGATTTGTATTGAAATGATTCAGTCATTATTTAGATCCACACAAGATTAAAATATGTTCAGAGATAATCTTAAGAGTTTATTTCAGAGTTGTTGCTTTATAAATAAAAGTATTGGAAAGAAGAGAGACAAGCACACATAGGGTAATACAAGTTAGAGAAAGTTAGGGGGAGGCGTGGGGGGCTTACCTGACCAGGTTGTGCACCTCACAACCCCATTATAAGCCCATACTTGAAACACTTAATAAAGCTGCTATTAAATATTACAACAGAGTGGAACGACTACTTTCCCGGTAGCAGCGCACCCCACCAGAAACATCCCTTTACTCCAAAATAAATAAAAGTAAAGCACATTAAGTTCCGTTGAGTTTTGTAAGTCAAATTGCAAAATGTGTAGTGAAATCTAAAATCTTAGCTGAGGCAATATCCTGGCAGGATAGACTAGCTCTGCATACCCCTGCTGATGTGCATATTACTCTGTTGAATTATACCATCCACTTACTTTCATCTCCATTGCCTCATTATATTCTTATTCATTTTTTCAGGCCAAAATATATAGCTTTGTACGTTCATGTGAATCACTTTTGAATTAAACCAAAATGAACATTTGTCAACTTGAAATATAAATGGAAACTCAAAATGAAATATTTAACACCTGAAATTACTGCACTTTGTAAAGTATAGGTGGGCTGTTTTTTATACTGTAGACACATTGAACTGAAAAAGAGAATGTTTAGGTCCACAAGACTTCTACATTAATACGTTAGCTATTTCAGTTCTTTAAAGAAGGAATAGATGATAAAGTTATTTTTGGTCAATTTTTGAGAAAGGGAGTAGTTATTGTTTTATTCATATCGATTATATGTACTTTCCTTTCATTCTATCGCATTCTACGGTATATGTAAAACAAAATACTGCTTGAAAGGCACAAAATATTATTCCTTAGATTACATAAGTAATTTGTATCCTGTCAACTTGTCATAAGAATCATTACAAATTATGCTGAACTAACTTAAACAAAGGGAATGTCAGCAAAAAAGATCTTTATATTATTTTATTGAAATATTCAATGGATGTGAAAAGTCTATGGACCTGTTAAATTGCCAGGGTTTTGTCATGTAAAAAAAATTGTACAAAGATTTATTTAAAAACTTTTTCTACCTTTTTTTTACCCATAATTCAAACTGTTAGATGAAAATAAAATTCACATTTTAATGCGTGGCAAAAGAAAAATTAGGAGCTAGAATAATGTTTTTGCATAATTATGACGTATGCAAAAAACTCTTAACCTCTTAATGACCACGGGCAGTAAAGTTACGTCCTAGCCGTCATAGTGTTAATCCCACCTGGCTACTGTGGGTAGCCGGGGTTAATTCACGCACATGTCAGCTGATTTGCACAGCTGATATAGGTGCCTAGCAGGCACAAGAAGATCCGCGATCTGCCCCTAACTGTTAACCCAATAAATGTCACTGTGAAAATGTAATAGCGCCATTATAATAGCGGTCGCGATAGAAGTTTACCCACCGCCCGACACCGGAAGTCAAGTGGATCTGATGGTTGTCATGTCAGCACAGAGTCATATGGTGACTCCTGTAGCTCACATGACTCGGGTCCTGTAACTTGTAGCCGAGTGCTGCCTCTTGCAAGAGATGAGCTTTTCTCCTGATCTGAGCGGTGCTGCTCCGATCGGAAGAAAACAATGAGCGATCAGACTGCTGATCCCTATAGCCCCTTAGAGGAGACTATTAAAATAAAAAAAATCTAAGAAAAAGTTTTGAAAAATTAAAAAAAATAAAAAACCTCAAAGTTCAAATCACTCACTGTTACGGGGGTCCTGTCTGACATAATATAGATGTTAAATATTCAGACAGCCAGGGTCCACCGTGCAGTGATAGTAGACCGCTGCCAGCAATAAACAGAATTAACGTAGTCTCCGTAAGTTCACGGAGATAAGCAAATTAGAATATATGTTAAATAAGGTAGTACGCTATTAAACTTATAGCGACTACCGGACACGTGGGTATAAAAGGAAGTGAACCTCTTGTTACGTCACAGAGGACACCTATGTTTGATAGGAAAATTGTCCCGTTAACAGTCACGGCGGTCCTAACAATACTGCCTCTGCTGCCTCACAGAGGCAAAGTGTAAAGAATAGAATGCTGTGTGTTGAGACACACACACAGTATAAAAATGGATAACAGCAGCACTAATCATACCCGCTGTATCCTGGCTCAGTGTTAAACACACTGACCTGCGTGTACCAGATGCTAACCACACTGTATGGTGGTACGCTGAATACCTACACCTGCCTGACAGCCTGTGTGCAACCCACAACCAGACCCTACTCCCAGAGGAATGGGCCTAACCGGCTAATGCAGAGCAGGGGGAACAAAAGCTGCTGAAGCGGCAGTATAGAATCGCCAGTGTATAGGTAGCGATTCACTATAGTAGTTTAGCAGCAGAGCACATACATGGGCGGCTACCTCATACATGCACAAGAACGACTGAGCTCCGTGCGGCGTGCTCCAGGGTCTTTTATTAACTAAGACCCACCCACAAGATGGTGATGTCCAGGGCAAGACCGAATCTGGACTAATTGGATGGGAAAGCATCATCAGTGACATAACCACAACGAATCCGATGCCAGCAAGTCATCGGTGATGTCACCCGTGACCAATCAGGCAATGCCACGTCACACGCCGAGAACCATGTGATCCCCGCATCATCTATGATGTCACTCACAACCAATGAACGGCTGCCACATGGCAGACATGCTCAGAACGGATTAAACCACACATAGTGCCAAACTCCGTTACTTTACTTAACGCATGTGCAGTTGCCCTGTTCTTTGGACTTAGTCCCAAAACCACACAGAATTCAGCCCAAAGACTGAGAAACAGACCGACGAGTGGCATGCCGCGACGGGGAGGAATCTAGCCGAGGCAAGGCAGGATCTCGGCCCGTAACATTACAAATATGCAGCAATAAGATCAGGAGCTTCAATGGCCGACGAGTGGCACGCCGCAACCAGGAAGCAGACGGGAAGGAATCCGGCCAGTAGCAAATAGTTTATAAAATTTTGCAGTGAATCCGTCTGGACTAAGACTTTTATTTTGTGGGGACAACTTAATAGCTTGTGTTACTTCTTCCTCGCTAACTGGCTGTTCTAAGATAGTTTATACAGTGTGTCCTCTAATAAAGATGAAGGGGTTGTTTTTCCAATATATTTATCTATTTTGTCTCCAGACATGATGGGGACTTTTCTACATGTTTACCCTTAATGTGTTTTTAGAGATTTGTAATACTCTTTGAATGCTTCAGTAATCTGCCAAGATTCATTAACCTCAAGTCCAGTTGAGGTAATAATGGCAGGGATATAAGTGGTACAAGTCCTGGGATGTTTATTTTTATATATGGGCCACCACATTTGTCAGTGAATTTATATAAAAATTGTTGCATTCTATCCTTATGCATGGCATAGCTCTGATCCAGTAGTTTTTTTAAGATTATCTTTCAGTTTATATAGATAAATAAGAATTGTAGCAATTGGATTTCGCGTGTGATTTTGCTCCAGATCATGTATTTGATTCAGTAATTATTTTTATTTGGGTGGCTTTTTTTTATTCTTAATCTTTCTCTGATGAGAATACCTCTAATTTTACAGTTTAAAGCCTCCCAGCCTCCCATTGAGTAGAGTGGAGTGTTGTCCCTTTCGGGATGTAATAAAAAATATTTCATTGTTAGATCTATAGAATTTACATTGTGAGAAACTTGTAGGAGATTTAGATTAGGGCACCACTGCCATGGTTTGAGAGAAGCCCCCAGCGGCTGGAAGATAAAGAAGATAGTGTCGCAACTGTGCTGACACAGCGTTTGACCATTTGTGTGAGGTGAACTATTTTTAATTAGGCCAGACGTATGAGTCCTAAATTATGATGGGCGGAGACTGACTTTAAAAGTACAGATCTACGCGGTTTCAAAAGTACCCGAGTGCCGGGCCTAGAGTTCTCAGGGAACTCCGGGTAAGGATCTAGATTCGGCAACTGAGGAAATAAAAACAAAACAAAGGACAAATAAAGAAAATAAGAAAACTTACCAAGCCTCCCGCATGGCTGTAAAAGATTACGGGGCCACTCATTATTGCTCATTCATATACATTGCTTTCGCCACCCACTGGCGACAGTGATTGATTGCAGTCAGACAGCACTCCCAGCCTATGTAACAGCGTGTCTGACTGCATTCAACCACAGACCCTGTCTGCAGTCGCTATCGTGGTGTAAAACTAAATAAATAAAAAAATTGTCATAGGGTATTCCCACATTATGATACCCAGCACAAATGAAGCTTATGGCTACAGGCTGCAGCCCACAACCATGCACTTATCTTGGCTGTGTATCAAAATAAGAGGAACCGCATGTGGCTTTTTTATTTTAAAAAAAGCAAATAATTAATAATGGGAGGCATCTATGAGACACCCCATTACTAATCTGTGAGTGCAAAGAAATAAACACATACACCAAAAAATCCTTTATTTGAAATAAAATACAAAAGAAACAAACCTTCTTTCACCCCTTTATTAACCCACAGCACAACCAAGTCTGAGGTAATTAACTTGAGGTTTCACAATGATTTCAGCTGTGTTACATTGAAGTGACAGCCTGCATAAAACAATGACCGCCCACTGGAAGCTTCAGGAGGAGTCTGAGCTGAGCGATTAGTGGTGATGTCACTCAGGTTAATTGCGGTCACAGCTGGAGGTTGCCATGGCCCTCCACCTCTGAGCACAGGTAATCTGACTGCATGCGATTCCTCTTATTGTGATATGCAGCTAATCTAAGCTCATGGCTGGGGGCTGTAGTCTGTAGCTGTAAGCTTTATATGTGCTGGGTATCATATTATGGGGGAAATCTTTTTTTTTTATTTATTTAATTTTACACCCCGATAGAGCCGCAGACAAGGTCTGTGATTGCGAGTAGTGAGACACGTTGCGTGTCTGACTGCAACCAATCATAGACACCATGACTGGCAGTGGGTGGGGGAATCAGTGCATATAGATGCTCAATAATGAGCGGCCCCAGAAGTAGCATTACAGCTGCACCGGAGACTCGGTAACAATATCGCACCTGCTCCAATCCCCTATCCCTTGTACCATCATTTTTAAGTTCTGGATTCTGGTCCCCATAGACTTATTTGGTGACCAGCATCTGGCCAGAATCAATTCCGGGCAAGAACCAGAATTTTTTTTAATCTTGTTATACACACCGATCCTGGATATCTACGAGTCTGCCCATCACTAGTCCTAATGTTTGTTAAATCAAGAGAAATTAACCACTGTCTCTTCCCAGACTGATTGGAGCTTATTTTCTGTAAATGTATATTCCCTCAGCCCTTCTGCCAGTGTAGTTCAGAGAAAAATTAGGCCGTTGGATTGAACTTGCCAACATTGAGAGATTAGCCATCTTCTACCAATCCTGTAAGACCCAAAACCCTGAATTGAGAACTGAGTGGTATAAAAGTGCATTGCTTTTGTCACCAGTAGATTATTCTACATGATTCCAGCTGAAGAACTTCGGCTCCATCTGGAGAATCACAGAAGTGCACCAAGAGAAGGATTTTACATGCTCCCATCCAAGGAACTTCGACTCTAGCTGGGGAATAACAGAACTGCTTCCTAAGCTTTCCACTATCTCTTATCAGTGGATGCCTGTCAAAATTGGTGTGCTTCAGGTCTAGGATAGTTGACCCTGGAAGCTCAGAAGTCACAAAGACTCTAATCTTTGTGGGCCAGTGGAAAGGTGAGACTGAGTTACGTGTACAATCTTGTTTTTGCTTCAAATTTCCAATGTTTTTGCCTGTTGGTAGGTGCACTCATCCTTTGTTGTCTCATGGGGAAGGAGTGCAAACATTCTTTCATAATTGAAAATTTCTTTCATAATTGAAACTTTTAGGAACAGAAATTGAACTGTCTTATCAGCATTCAACCCAATCAGAGTAAAAAGTTCTTTCTTATGGATAGCAACACTGATCCTCTTGAATTTAGAAATCGGATTTGAGCTATGAGACCAGTGTGTATAATAATGATTCTTTACTTCGGGGATATGATTACTTTTAAAATGTGTTTTCTGATGAAAGACATTCTGAACTTTCATCCTCTCTATTCCATATAGAATCTGACAACATTTCTGTGGTTACATTTAAGAAGTCTACTTTAACTAACCCTTCACAACCTATAATGTACTGGTAGGATATCAGTCATGTCTTGGTAATCACTGCTGGTTGCTGCAATGAGCCAGCGGTGATCCCCGCACATGTCTGTTGATATGAATGGCAGACATGTGGGGCTAATAGGTGCGTGTGGATCCGCGATCCACCCGCACCTGTTTGTCACTTAGATTGCGCTGTCAAAATATTGCAAAGTGATTTAAATGGCCATGACGGGGATCACATTGTTCTCCGCTATAGTCATCGGCTCCATGATGTGGTCACAGGAAGCCAATGGTTGCCATGGTAGCTCGAGGTCTTGTGATGGCCCTTGATGTGACCACGATGTATTTCCTGTGAGAGCTGACAGAGCATGGCTTTCACAAGAATACTGCATTTCTGCTGATCAGAGCTGTGCAGCTTATGAAATAAACAAGAGATCAGATTGCTGATCCATACAGGCCCTTAGGGGACTACTAAAAAATAAAAAATGTTAAAAATGATTTAAAAAATAAAAAACCTAAATTCAAATCACCCTCCATTTGCCCCATTGAAAATAAAACAGTTAAAAAAATTAAAAAATATACACATATTTGGAATCGGCGCTGAATAATAAGAGTGAAAATTATTTTATTAATACCATTACTCCTAATCCCTAACAAAATAAACAAGATTCATTTCTACAAGTAAATAACAATGGACGAATCATATACACTTTATAAGCACAGTAGGACTAAAGGGTCGTGGGGCCCCGGCCGGTGGCAACCACGATCTAATATATAAAAAAAAATTTTTTGATGTTATTAGTCCGATTAAAAAGGAGGGTGAATTTCTCAAGAAAAAGATTTTTTATAGCTGCAGAAAGTTTTTACAAAGAAGCACTATGACTGTACCAGCCCGTATATAAAGACAATCTTCCTGCTTAAGGGTGCCTGCACCGAGGTTAAAGCTTTACTGTTTGTTGAATTTTCACTAACAGCCACGCTGCACTCATTCACGATCCCTGGTTAGGATTGAGTATACCGCGCTCCTGACAGGGAGTCTAGCGGTAATTAGATCAGTGCACCGGGGGCCCGTTACAGATCCCCAGTGTAGGTTACCTGACACCGATGCTAACCGAGAGGGCTCCGTGAGATGTGGTCCTTGCGTGGAGTAGTTTTTTCTCCTGTCTGGAGAGGAAAAAGTTGATGCTGAGTCTCTGTGTACAAAATCCTCAAATCCAGAAGACAGGATGCCGATTAAACGTTATTGAAGAATACAGGGCTGTAATATCCTGGATTGTAGGCTTCTCCGTGTACCTGCTTAGGTGTTCACCTGCCAGTGAACCGACAGGTCCCGTAGTCAGGACTACGCCAGTACATACATGGTTTCTCACCATGTATGCCCCCCTTGATTTTGTGGTAGTTGTTTTTAATCCTTGTTCTATTGCTGTTTTGCTTGTGTCTTTTTTTGAATAAATACATTTCTGCATATACACTTGTTTTTTCTCTATTTGTTGCATTCTATTGCGAGTGGTGCATATATTCCACCAACGCAAGTGTGCTGGCGGAGTATTTACTATATGGCTCATAATTTGGGATATTCCCTCATAACAAGTTTAAAAAAATGGCGCCAAAAGCAGTATTCTTTTTTTGGACAAACTTCTGAATTTTATAACCAATTAGATAAAAGTCTAAGTATACATGCTTGGTATCTACGAACTCGTACTGACCTGAGGTATCATAGTGATATGTTAGTTTTACCATATATTGAATACAGTGAATAAAATGTCAAAAAAAATTGTGCAATTGCACTTTTTTTGTGAATTTCACCGCAACTGTATTTTTTTTTCAAGTTTTCAGCACACTATTTGGTAAAACAAATAGTTTCATTCAAAAGTACAACTCATCCAGCAAAAAATAAGCCTTCATATAGCAAGATTGATGTAAAAGTAAAAATATTACGGCTCTCAGAAGAAGGTGAGCTAAAAACAAAAATGGAAATTCGTCCGGGGTGAAGGGATTAAGGAGAAGGGAAAAAAAAGAGACGAATAGCTGTATTATCTGTGCCAGTGTCAGTTTTGGCCACTAGAGATCTTGTTTGTGCCTCTTTCCTGTGTGCCTGTATTTTGACCTTCCCTGAAGAAGCAAATATATGGTGTATGCGAAACGCGCAATGTAAGGGGTCTTTTAGTCCACTGCAATAGCAGTTGTATACAATACCTCAAAAGGGGAGTCTTACTTCATTCTCTTATGACATCATACCTTGAGAAGTTAGTATGACTTAACCTCACCAGAAATAATAACCGGATAGGAGTCAATTTCTTTAGACGAGTGGCAGAGCATAGAGGATGGTGAAAATTGGAAATAAAGCAGCGGGAGCCACTTATAGATCTGCATCGTCATCCACTCAAGCAGATATTCATAAATTTATCAAAAAACACATGCAGAACCCAAAACAGATGTCATCTCTGCTCTCTGCTCCACCTGCAAAGGAAGACTCGGAGTCTGAGGAAGAGAGCAATATGGAGGAGACAGGAAAGCAGAAGGAGCAATCTCTGTCAAGATCGTTTATGAAACGCCTCCTTGCAAAAATCATGGCCCCTGTACTTAAAGACCTCACGGACAGTAGGATGTGGCGCAAATCGGTCACAGAGTAGATGCATTGGAGGCTGCCAATTCTGCTGCAATTCACCAAGTAAACTCTACCCTCACTTGTCTCCAGGCCCATGAAGGTCATATCAATCAAATCTACAACACCTTGGAAGACCACGAGAACAGGGAACGAAGGAACAACCTTTGCATTAAAGGACTGCCAGAGTCGGTTGCCGCAGAAGCATTAGACTCCACTCTCAAAGAAATATTCACCAAACTGCTCCTCCCAGATGATTCAAACTCATTGGATATAGTCAGAGCACACAGGTCTCTGAGGCCCAGGCCCAAGCAGTCTGAACCCCCCCGGGACACTAAATGCCGCTTCTTGGACTTTCGTGTTAAAGAGCTGGTGCTCAAAAGAGCCAGGGAGGCCGAAAGTATCACTTACGAAGGAGCCAATATTTTAATATTACAGGATCTCGCTGCATCCACACTCACCAAAAGACGGGCACTCAAACCCTTCACAGAAGCCCTAGGCCTGAAGCAGTTCCAGTATAGATGGCTGTTCCCTTTTGGGATTGCAGTCACTGCCATGGATAAAATATGAGAAGCTGTAGTAGGAGAGAAAAGGCGCAATAGGGTCTTACCCGATTTACAGGGCAGAGGGAAAAAGGGTTAAAACACACTCACCTGGCTGGGTTGTGCCAGTCACAACCCCTTAGAGAACGTGGATGAGTGCTTTAGTGGTTCAGCAGCGGCCCCGTGTCTGAGCAAAGGATATCAAAGTGTAGACTGGAGGAAAAACGGGTTTAAAAACCGCGCTAGGAAACCACGAGCAAGGATGTAAATGAATATTTTTCTTTTATTTAGATAATTCCAACGCGTTTCGGAGACCCATCTGTCTCCTTCCGAAACGCGTTGGAATTATCTAAATAAAAGAAAAATATTCATTTACATCCTTGCTCGTGGTTTCCTAGCGCGGTTTTTAAATCCGTTTTTCCTCCAGTCTACACTTTGATATCCATGGATAAAATATATCAGGCCAGAACATCAAAAGAAATTCTTAAGATCTGTGAAGAACTGAACATTGCTTTGGAAAACCCCCCAGACCTGGAGGTAACACAACTTGCATCCACAGTCCAATCACTGCCTAATCCGGCCCCATGGCACACAATAACCACGCCCAAAGCCCAGAAGCACAAGCAAAAAGCAGCAAAAATGCTACTGCTTAACTCAACAAGCAAGCAAGTCTGATGCACTTTTGTCGTCACTCTCTAAAACGGGCGTACTTCCATCCACACTCCTCCTCTCTGGGAATAGTAAGGAGTGGGGGGCTGAGCTTCTTTTGGGAACTGATTAGACCCTCAAATAACCCATTATCCCTCCCTTGAGATGTTGAGACAGACCTGCTCTTTCTTCACCAGTACTGAGGGAACCCCCACGTGCGGAACTTTGAAGCTAGAGTTTCCCCAATGGCTTTTCTGAACTCGCCTTGGGGGCGATATGCCAGGGTCAATACCCTGAGGAGACATCTCAAAGACGTCACACCCACTATCATCATCCCCTGCATCTGGGAACATAGAACTGAAACGCCATGTCCATGTCATTTGACCTTTAAGATTCTCACCTATTCGGTCACAAGTTAAATCGAACTTATGTTGTTAAATATTAACATTGTTTTACTTCTTTTTCTAGAATTGAACATTTTGTGTTGTCATCCCCCTTCCTCCCTGGTCTTTCCTTACCCCCCTCCAACATACGGCTCTGAGAGGTATCCTTATTGGCGAACCGTCGTCCGGTATGCACTTCACCATGGCTTCTACACATAAGGTAATTAAAGTAGCCAGTCACAACACACATGGTTTTAATTCTCCCATCCCGCGATCACAAGCTTTAGACAGATTCCGTAGGGAAGGTATTGGAATTCTAGCTATTCAAGAGACACATTTTCTATCAGATAAGATCCCCAACTTTGATAGACACCATTATAACCAGTGGTTTTATGCCCCAACCCTGCAAAAAAAGGCTCCAGGGGAGTTTCCATTGCCATCTCAAAAAATATCCCGTTCTCGGTAATCGAATACAAAGCAGACCCAAATGGTAGATACATCTTTGTTAAAGGTCTTACTGGCGGATCCTTGATTACGATTGGAAGCATCTATGCTCCAAACACGAAACAAATGAAGTGGATTTTGTCTACGATTAAGAAATTTGGTCTCTTTTTAGAGGGATCGATTTTCTTGCGCGGAGACCTGAATCTATCATTGGATCCCTCCGTGGACTCCACGGCAAAGAGGTATCATATATCCTTGAGAGACCTGTCCCGGGTTAAAAACTCTCTGCAACAGCTATCCCTGTGGGACTCATGGAGATATTTTCACCCTTCCGACCGAGATTACACTTATTACTCTCATCCGCACCACTCTTACCACAGAATCGACTACATATTCATAACTAAATCCCTCTTGCCCGCAGTGCTTAAGGCTGATATCCTTACGGCAGTCTTATCGGACCACTTGATCGTCACAACTCATCTGACTCTCCAGAAACCTCACTCAGACATCAGATCATGGAGGCTTAATGAGTCTATATTATCTTCCGCTGATAACAAGAAACGCATACAAACCGCTCTAGAAAATTATTTTCGAATAAATGAGACCCCAGAGGTTTCATCCCCCACCCTTTGGGAAGGGCATAAGGCGGTAATTAGGGGGGAGATAATTTCAATTGCGTCGCACTTAAATAGAATAAGAAAAAATACACTTCATAAAATATACGAAGAAATAGCTGCCCTGGAACTATTGCATAAGAGATCCCAGAGGAGTTCGGTACTGGAACAGTTGGCCACTAAAAGGCAATGTCTGAAAGACCTGCTTAACAAGCAATCAGCCAAGTTCTATATGAACTAGAAAAAAAAGTTATATGTACATGGAGACAGGGCATCAGAATTGATGATGTCTCTAATCAAAAAGCGTCAAACACGCACCTTTGTTCAATCGCTTAAATTAGCAGGGGGCGGCCGTACTACAGACCCCTCTGGATCTTGGCAGAAATTTAAAAATTTTATACAGAGCTTTATCAAATTTGCCAGAACGAGACACACTTAGAAAAAGAAAAGAGAGTTCCCCACATTCATGACTTTGTTTCCAAACTGCAGCTCCCCAAACTGTCCTCGGACCAACAAACAGCCCTCTCCAGAACCTTTACCCTTGCGGAACTTCAGTCCACCTTGTCTAGAACCCCTCAGGGGAAAGTGCCAGGACCTGATGGTCTCCCGGTGACCTATTATAAAGCATTTCCTGGTACACTAATGCCTTACTTACTCAACACGTGTAACACCATTATGGCTGGACATCCCTTCCATAAACAGGCCTTAGAAGCCCACATTTCGCTGATTCACAAAGAAGGGAAAGACCCGGAGCTCTGCAACCAATTAGGCCAATTTCTCTTCTGAACGTTGACTTAAAAATCTTCGCTAGTATGATTGCCAATAGAATAGCCAAATTCCTTCCCACTCTTATATCAACTAATCAGACAGGTTTTGTAAAGGGACGGGAAGGCAAAGACAATGCTATACGTGTTTTGCATCTCCTCCAACATGCTAATTTAAACAAAATCCCCTTGGTTCTACTGGGCACAGATGCTGAGAAAGCGTTTGACAGGGTGGACTGGACTTTCCTTAAGGGTACCCTCACACACATGCTTTCCCCCAGCCCCTTATCCAGGCTATAATGCTAATGTACACATATCCATCGGCAAGAATTAAACTCAACAATTCCTTAACTGCCCCATTTGACATACAGAATGGGACCAGACAGGGATGCCCTCTGTCCCCTACCCTTTTTGTCTTGGTAATGGAACCCCTGATACAAGCGATTAAAAAATGCGGGGATATCCAGGGAATAGACGTAGGAGGCGTAATGCACAAAACTGCGGCTTTCGCGGATGATCTTCTGGTTATCTTGTCACGTCCAACAAGAGGCCTCTCACAGCTCATGACAATTCTGACAGAATATGGCTCCCTATCGAATTTTAAAATAAACCCATCTAAATCGGAAGCCCTCGATCTAAACATCCCCACACACCTAATTAACAGCCTTAAAATCAACTTTCCGTTCCGTTGGCCACCAAAGTATATTACATACCTGGGCATTAAGATTGGTCAAAACACCAAAACTCTTTACGAACTTCATTTCAAACCATTGCTCCAAAAGGTTTCAGATTGTACCAATTCCTGGAAGGCCCTCTACTTATCGTGGATTGGGCGAAATAACTTGATAAAGAGTATAATCCTTCCAAAATTTGTATACTTATTCCAAATGCTGCCAATTCTGGTCCCAGAATCATATCTAGCCCAGGCCAATTTACTTATTAGAAATTTTATTTGGAACAACAAATGATCCCGCATAAATTTCTGTACCTTATCTTTGCCCAAACGTGCAGGGGGAATGGGGACGCCAAATATCCGTTTATACTATTATGCGGCACTAGCTGCTAGAGCTCTGGACTGGATCCGGAGACCCAAAGAGAAGACATGGGTCAGTGTTGAAGACTGTCTGGCCCCAATCCCCCTCCGCTCCCTTTTATTTTTACCATCTGGATTTGACAAGAAAAATGCAATCACTAATATACTGACGAGAGCCACGTTGTCGAAATGGAAAAGTCTAGTAAAGATACTTGCACCATATGGGTCTCCATTGACTCATATTTCAGATATACTGTGCCTACGTCACACCTACATGGGTTTGCATACTGAGAATCGGCCCCCTAGCTTTGACATCCCTATGCATGTGTTGATGGAAGATGGAGCTCTATTAACATACCAAGAATTGCGTGCCTCTCCTAGACTCGCAAGCCTAACCTTTCTTCATTATAATAGAATAAAAAACTTTGTTCGCCACCTACAACTAGAAAGGAGCCCACCAAGACCGCTTACAAAATTTGAGGCACTATGCTCTCAATTGAAACCCCCCACGAAGGTCCTTTCACAAATTTACAACTCACTGGTTTCTGATAATACGCCCAAGAAGAGGGCTTATGTGGGAAATTGGGAGAAAGACGTGGGCACTGTTTTTTCTGATCCACAGGTTAACCTTATTTATACACGCTCACATGGCCCCTCACGCTGCATCAGAATTCAGGAAAACTCATATAAAGTGGTAACTAGGTGGTACACTATGCCTGTGCAGTCGCATCAATGGTACTCGTCCTCTTCCTCACTGTGCTCCTCTGTGCAGAGGAGGGCACGTACATGCACATATGGTGGGGCTGCCCAATAATTAGCTCCTTTTGGCGAGAAATCTCAATACTTGTTTCGTCTCTTGTGGGCAGTAAAGTCCAACTCACCCTGGAAATGACCTTACTTAATTTTTCGATTTGGCCGGCTGATAATTCTCTGTCAAAACTGGCGGCCTTTGTAGTAGCAGCAGGTAAACTCTTGATTCCCACCCTCTGGCTCACTACCAGTATTCCGTATAAAAAGCAGGTGCTTAACAAATTAGACCTTCTATTTCAAACGGAGGAACTGGCTTCTCTCTCGCAGCTTACTTTAACCCCTTAACGACCGCGGGCCATAAAATTACGTCCTAGCGGTCATAACGTTACTGCCCGCGGTCTGCCGGCGGCATCATGGTGCGATCGGCGCACATCTCAGTTGATTTTCACAGCTGAGATGTGTGCCTGCTAGGCACGAGCAGAATCGTTATCTGCTCGTGCCATTTAACCGCTTAAAAGGCGCTGTCAATATGTGACAGCGCCATTATAAGCGCGATCGCGGTAAACTTTTACTTACCGCCCGATACCGGAAGTCACGTGAAGCGCACGTGTGACTTCCGGTAGTTGTCATGGTAGCACAGGGTCATGTGATGACTCCTGTACTACACATGAATTGCTTTCACTTTTGCTGTGTCCGCGGCACAGTGAAAGAGAAAGTGAGCGTATCTGCTGTTTACAGCTATGTAGCTGTGATCAGCAGATAGTGCAGAGCGATCGGACTGCTGATCGCAATAGTCCCCTAGGGGGAATAGTAAAATAAAAAAAAATAAAAAAAAAGTTTTAAAAAATTAAAAAAAAAACAAAAAAACCTAAAAGTTCAAATCACCCCCCATTTGCCCCATTGAAAATTAAAGGGTTAAAAAAATAAAAAATATACACACATTTGGTATCGCCGTGTTCAGAAACGCCCGATCTATCAAAATATAAAATCAATTAATCTGATCAGTATATGGCATAGCGGCAAAAAATTCCAAACGCCAAAACGACATTTTTTTGTCGCCACAACTTTTGCGCAATATGCAATAAGAGGCGATCAAAATGTAGCATCTGCGCAAAAATGGTACCGTTAAAAACATCAGCTTGAGACGCAAAAAAATAAGCCATCACTGAGCCATAGATCCCGAAAAATGAGAACGCTACGGGTCACGGAATATGGCATAAAACGTGCGCCACTTTTTTCGGACAAACTTCCTATTTTTTTTTAACCCCTTATAAAAAAGTAAACCTATACATGTTTGATGTCTACGAACTCGCACTGACCTGAGGCATCACACCCATACATTAGTTTTACCATATAGTGAATACAGTGAATAAAATATCTCAAAAACTATAGTGCTATCGCACTTTTTTTGCAATTTTTCTGCATTTGGAGTTTTTTTGCAATTTTCCAGTACACTACATGGTAAAACTGATGATTTAATTTAAAAGTACAGCTCGTTCCACAAAAAATTAGCCCTCACATGACCATATTGACTGAAAAATAAAAAAGTTATGTCTCTCAGAAAAGGAATGGCGAAAAAAAAAATGGAAAGCGAAAAATCGGCCGGTCGTGAAGGGGTTAAATTCCTTTCACAAGGTTTAGTTTCAATCAGCAGGAGAAAAGCAGGTTTAGAATACCGTGCCAAACCACAAGAGTCCAGGTGAAGATAGTAAAACTCTTTTCTTTATTTTCACAGGTCTACGCGTTTCAAGGACATATCCGTCCTCTTCCTCAGGACAAATGTGCAGAGAATACTATCTGGAATCCTTGGATTGCATTTAGGAAATCCGCAGAATATCTTTCTATAATTGCAGTAGAAGAGTAATAACAGGTTGGGGTACGTAAATGACAGGCAGTACCAATTCTTACCAAACCCTTCCTCTCTCGCTCCAATACCCTCAGAGCCCACCTAATCTCCATACTCGTATCCATCCCCCCCCTCTCCCTTCTTCCCCACTTACCCCTCTTCTTCCCTTTGTCTTTGGTGTATTTTTGTTTAATAGATCTGGTTGATAATTGATTTGAAATACATGCCATGGCCATCCTCGCTGTTTTTTTATCTTCTTTTTTTTCTCCTCTTAGCTTCAACCTAAGGATGGCCAGGGTCTGAAGCAATGTATGCTGTCACTGTTCCTCATCTATTGAATATATTCTGATGAGATAAGCATATTCACTAATGATAAATGTTTTGTTGTCTGTATTGAAAATTCCATAAATAAAACATTGAAAAGAAAAGGAAGGGGTCTTTTGGTGCTTTTGAGGGCTTGGTTGGGCTACTGTTTGATGGGAAATCAGCCATAATTATTTAATACAATTTTTTTTTCTTACATGATCCCACCATCCTGCTCAGAGTGCGCATTATATTGCTGATCCCTCTTGTGAATCTAGAGTGGAGCTTATAAATTGCTCTGATATAGTTCAATATGGTGATCTAACATACAATCTGGATATTGGGTTCTGCTTACTATCACTGCTCAGCTATTCTACTACTCACCTCCTCACTTACTGTGGGTTTATATAAAAATGTTTCCCCCTTGGTTTACATACCCATCATTAGCATGTTTATTTTGCACTGACCTTTTTGTGGTTTTCTGTAATTTCTAGAAACATTGTTATAAACAATTTTTTTGCCTAAATAAAAATAAAAAATAACCATTTTTATCCTTAAAGCTCTGGTTTCCTTTGTCATTTCAATTTTAACATGAAGTGGCTTTTTTTCAATAAATACATTACTCTTCTAAATTAAAAAGGTACAATGTGCAAAATGAAAATATTTGTGCATCTATAGTATTTGACCTGATATTCTTATTTATTGACCTCGACTTAACATTTGACAATCCATTTGTTGTTTGTTTCTTTTCTAACATGCAGTCCTGGATTTCACCAGGCTTACTGTCTATCCTTCTGCAGGTGAGTCTATGGCCCTTTCCCAGGGAGCACTGTTTAAGTTCAGATCCCTGTAAAGGGGTAACGGGTGATGGACGGAGCAACTCCTTGGTTCTGGGAAAGGGAGTATCTTGTGCCAAGCCTGTTCGTGGCAACTAGAGTTGAGCGCGGTTCGTGGTTCGTGGTTCGTGGTTCTCCAGTTCTAGGCTCGAGTGATTTTTGGGCTGTTCGAGATCGAACTAGAACTCGAGCTTTTTGCTAAAAGCTCGATAGTTCTAGAAACGTTCGAGAACGGTTCTAGCAGCAAAAAGCAGGGCTTTTTACAGCTACAGTATGCAGGAGCCATCGCTGGCAGCCTGCCAGAAGCTGGTAACCAAGATAAACATCGGGTATCCAAGCAAAGCGCTTGGTTAGTAACCCGATGTTTATCTTAGTTACGTGCAGAAAGCCCACACTTCCCCGCTCAGCTCGCTCCGCCCCCTCCTGCCCGCGGCATGTATACATACATATACACACACGCACACACACACACACTCTCACACACGCACCCCCACCCGCCCCCAGCTCGGCTTACCTGCGGTGATGAAGTCCCGCCATCCCGACCTCAGCGCTGTCACTGTCCTCCATGGCCGCCGCTTGTCACATCACCTATCGCTTCCGACCCGAGACTGACTAGCGGTGACGTCACGGACCTCTCGCGATACTTGGTGTGAAGGCGCCGGTCATTGAGCTCAGTGACAGGGGCTGTCGGCAGTGTTGGAGATCAGCGCAGGTAATGTACCTCGCTGACAGCAGCACTTGTCATCCCCTGCAGTGACCTGGGCTGACCCATTGATGTTAGCTCAGGTCACTGCACCGCTCTCCCAGCCAATGGGGAACATCCTGCTCTTCATTGACTGGGACAGTGTGGATCGTCATGGCAACCCCTTGGATTACACTAGACTTGGATTTGTTTTTCATTCTAATAAATTGGTTAAAGAGGGAATGTTTTGGGGAGTGTTTTTTCAAATAAAAATGTGTTTGTCGTCTATTTTTTTTTATTACTGACTGGGTTGGTGATGTCGGGTATCTGATAGACGCCTGACCTCACCAACCCCAGGGCTTGATGCCAGGTGACATTACACATCTGGTATTAACCCCTTATATTACCCCGTTTGCCACCGCACCAGGGCGCGGGATGAGCTGGGGCGAAGCACCAGGATTGGCGCATCTAATGGATGCGCCACTTCTGGGGCGGCTGCGGCCTGCTATTTTTAGGCTGGGGAGATTCCAATAACCATGGACCTCCCTAGTCTGAGAATATCAGGCCCCAGCTGTCTGCTTTACCTTGGCTGGTGATCCAATTTTGGAGGACCCCTACGTGTTTTTTTTTTTAATTATTTATTTAATTTAAAATAACAGCGTGGGGTGCCCTCAGTTTTGGATTACCAGCCAAGGTGAGGTTGCCAGCTGTGGTCTGCAGGCTGCAGCCGTCTGCTTTACCCTAGCTGGCTACAAAACTAGGGGGAACCCTACGTCATTTTTTTTTCATTTTTTTGGCTAAATACAAAGCTAAGCACCCCTTAGTGCCACATGAAAGGTACCAAAGGGTGTTCCACTTTTTCTCCATTTTTTTCTCCACTTTTTCTCCATTTTTTTCTCCACTTATTCTCCACTTTTTCTCCACTTTTTCTCCTCTTATTCTCCACTTTTTCTCCACTTTTTCTCCACTTTTTCTCCATTTTTTTCTCCACTTTTTCTCCACTTTTTCTCCACTTTTTCTCCTCTTATGCTCCACTTTTTCTCCACTTTTTCTCCTCTTATGCTCCACTTTTTCTCCACTTTTTCTCCACTTTTTCTCCACTTTTTTCTCCACTTTTTCTCCTCTTATGCTCCACTTTTTCTCCACTTTTTCTCCACTTTTTTCTCCACTTTTTCTCCTCTTATGCTCCACTTTTTCTCCACTTTTTTCTCCACTTTTTCTCCACTTTTTTCTCCACTTTTTTCTCCACTCCACTTTTTTCTCCACTTTTTCTCCACTTTTTCTCCTCTTATGCTCCACTTTTTCTCCACTTTTTTCTCCACTTTTTCTCCTCTTATGCTCCACTTTTTCTCCACTTTTTCTCCACTTTTTCTCCACTTTTTTCTCCACTTTTTCTCCTCTCATGCTCCACTTTTTCTCCACTTTTTCTCCTCTTAATCTCCACTTTTTCTCCACTTTTTCTCCACTTTTTCTCCACTTTTTTCTCCACTTTTTCTCCTCTTATGCTCCACTTTTTCTCCACTTTTTCTCCACTTTTTCTCCTCTTATGCTCCACTTTATCTCCACTTTCTCCTCTTATGCTCCACTTTTTCTCCACTTTTTCTCCTCTTAATCTCCACTTTTTCTCCTCTTATGCTCCACTTTTTCTCCACTTTTTCTCCACTTTTTCTCCACTTTTTTCTCCACTTTTTCTCCTCTTATGCTCCACTTTTTCTCCACTTTTTCTCCACTTTTTTCTCCACTTTTTCTCCTCTTATGCTCCACTTTTTCTCCACTTTTTCTCCACTTTTTCTCCTCTTATGCTCCACTTTTTCTCCACTTTTTCTCCTCTTATGCTCCACTTTTTCTCCACTTTTTCTCCTCTTATGCTCCACTTTTTCTCCACTTTTTCTCCACTTTTTCTCCACTTTTTCTCCTCTTATGCTCCACTTTTTCTCCACTTTTTCTCCACTTTTTTCTCCACTTTTTCTCCTCTTATGCTCCACTTTTTCTCCACTTTTTCTCCTGTTATGCTCCACTTTTTCTCCACTTTTTCTCCTCGTAATCTCCACTTTTTCTCCACTTTTTCTCCACTTTTTCTCCACTTTTTTCTCCACTTTTTCTCCTCTTATGCTCCACTTTTTCTCCACTTTTTCTCCACTTTTTCTCCACTTTTTCTCCTCTTATGCTCCACTTTTTCTCCACTTTTTCTCCACTTTTTTCTTCACTTTTTCTCCTCTTATGCTCCACTTTTTCTCCACTTTTTCTCCACTTTTTCTCCTCTTATGCTCCACTTTTTCTCCACTTTTTCTCCTCTTATGCTCCACTTTTTCTCCACTTTTTCTCCTTTTAATCTCCACTTTTTCTCCTCTTATGCTCCACTTTTTCTCCACTTTTTCTCCACTTTTTCTCCACTTTTTTCTCCACTTTTTCTCCTCTTATGCTCCACTTTTTCTCCACTTTTTCTCCACTTTTTCTCCACTTTTTCTCCAGTTTTTCTCCTCTTATGCTCCACTTTTTCTCCACTTTTTCTCCACTTTTTTCTCCACTTTTTCTCCTCTTATGCTCCACTTTTTCTCCACTTTTTCTCCACTTTTTTCTCCACTTTTTCTCCTCTTATGCTCCACTTTTTCTCCACTTTTTCTCCACTTTTTCTCCACTTTTTCTCCACTTTTTTCTCCACTTTTTCTCCTCTTATGCTCCACTTTTTCTCCACTTTTTCTCCGTTCTTTTTCTATGGTCAGTCTACCCATTAGCTCTGCCATGCATACTGTAGCTCTACACCTACTGCACATGTTACTTTATGATTGACATCTCTTTCGTACCAGAGCTGTCTAAGCCTACTCTGACCCCATATTTGTCATTACTATATTGTCCTTGTACTGTATTATGACATTTGTATCATGTGTTTCATTTCTTGCTGTGTTGCAGTTTTTTTGCTGCATCCCAATTGTACCTCTACATTGTTCGAGTTTATGTTATTGTTCTCTCACTCTTATGTGATACTGATTATTGTCATTTTTCATGATTACATGCAGATAAGTCCAATCTGACGAAGGCTCAGGCCGAAACGTCATTTGTAACTTGTTTTGGACAAAAACATATATGCTTATGAAAAAAAAATGTTCTTAATACGGACCAATAAAGAGTGATTTTGCATTACTATCCATTGGGACTTACTGACTTAGTCTGGGAGATTTAGAGTGCCGAGGTTACTCACTAATTTTATCTATTATTACCTCTGAGCACCTATATACCAGTGAGCAGAGCTTCCTCTACAGTAGTTCTCCTGATTAGGCATGCCCTTACCTCATGAGCAGGGCATTGCAGCTTTGGTAGCAACCATTACGACATGGACTCTGCTGCTGTGGACCCGGGGAGAGTGAGTGCAGATTCATTGCACCCACACTCCTCACATGAAGGGTCCGCACTCCTAGAAAATGGGGGATACGTTCCCTGAGTGTCTCCCCCCCATATTCTAGACGGTCCAGAGTCGTCGTGGGACCCCTTTATTTTTTTTCTTACAATAAATTGGTGAAAGAGGAAATGTTTTGGGGACTGTTTTTTCAAATAAATTTCTTTTGTCGATTTTTTGTTTTTGTTAGTACTGACAGTTTATGATGTTGGGTATCTAATAGACGCCATGACATCACAAACTGCTGGGCTTGATCTCAGGTGACTTTACAGCTAGTATCAACCCGATTTATTACCCCGTTTGCCACTGCACCAGGGCACGGGATGAGCTGGGGTGAAGCGCCAGGATTGGCGCATCTAGTGGATGCGCCACGTCTGGGGTGCCTGCGGCCTGCTATTTTTAGGCTGTGAAGGCCCAATAACTATGGACCTTCCCACCCTGAGAATACCAGACCACAGCTGTCCGCTTTACCTTGGCTGGTGATCCAATTTGGGGGGGACCCTACTTTTATTGTGTAATTATTAATATTTATAAAATAATTATAAAAAAGAGCCTGAGGGGACCTCCACATTGGATCCCCAACCACGATAAAGCTGCCAGCTGTGGTTTTCAGGCTACAGCCGTCTGCTTTACCCTAGCTGGCTATCAAAAATGGGGGGACCCAACGTATTTTTTTTTTTTAACTATTTTTTAAATAGAAAAAATTAATGGGCTTCCCTGTATTTTGATTGACAACCAAGGTAACGGCAGGCAGATGGGGGTGGCAACCCATAGCTGCCTGCTTTATCTGCGCTGAGAATCAAAAATACCGTGGAGCGCTACGTCATTTTTTTAAAGATTTTTTTTTACAGCACTGTGATGTCCAGCAATCAAAATACAGGGAAGCCCATTTTATTTTTAGTTATTTAAATAAATAATTAAAAAAAATATATATGGGCTCCCGCTGCCATTTTTGTATTGCTAGCTAAGGGTAATCCAAGCAGCTACTGGCTGCTAACCCCCACTGCTTGGTGTTACCTTCACTGGCAATGGAAAATCCAGGGAAGCATTTTTTATTTTTTTTGCCAAAAAACTACAAAAAAAGGACGTGAGCTTCGCCATATTTTTGTATGCTAGCCAGGTATAGCAGGCAGGTGCTGGAAGAGTTGGATACAGCGCCAGAAGATGGCGCTTCTATGAAAATGCCATTTTCTGAGGTGGCTGCAGACTGCAATTCGCAGCAGTGGCGCCCAGAAAGCTCAGGCCAACCGGTGGTGCGGATTCCAATCCCCAGCTGCCTAGTTGTACCTGGCTGGACACAAAAATGGGGCGAAGCCTACGTCATTTGTTTTCTAATTATTTCATGAAATTCATGAAATAATAAAAAAAGGGCTTCCCTTTATTTTTGGTTCCCAGACGGGTACAAATAGGCAACTGGGGGTTGGGGGCAGCCGTACCTGCCTGCTGTACCTGGCTAGCATACAAAAATATGGCGAAGCCCACATAATTTTTTCAGGGGGCAAAAAACTTCTGCATACAGTCCTGGATGGAGTATGCTGAGCCTTGTAGTTCTGCAGCTGCTGTCTGTCTGTATGGAGAAGAGCAGACAGCAGCTGCAGAACTACAAGGCTCAGCATACTCCATCCAGGACTGTATGCAGAAGTTTTTTGCCCACCAAAAAAATGACGTGGGCTTCGCCATATTTTTGTATGCTAGCCAGGTACAGCTGGCAGCCACGGGCTGCCTCCAACCCCCAGTTGCCTATTTGTACCCAGCTGGGAACCAAAAATATAGGGAAGCCCGTTTTTTTTTAATTATTTCACTTATTTCATGAAATAATTAAAAAACAAATGACGTGGGCTTCGCCCTATTTTTGTGTCCAGCCGGGTACAACTAGGCAGCTGGGGATTGGAATACGCAGCACAGGTTAGCCCGAGGTTTGTGGGCGCCTCTGCTGCGGATTTCAGTCCGCAGCCGTCCCAGAAAATGGCGCTCTCATAGAAGCGCCATCATCTGGCGCTGTATCCAACTCTTCCAACAGCCCTGGAGCCGGGTGGCTTGTTGGGTAATCATGAGTTAATACTGGCTTTGTTTTACTAGCCAGTATTAAGCCAGAGATTCTTAATGTCAGGCACGTTTGACCCGGCCATTAAGAATCTCCAATAAAGGGTTAAAAAAAAGACACCACACAGAGGAAAAATACTTTAATAGAAATAAATACACAGACACATTAGAGACTCCATCTTTATTACCCCCTGTCAGCCCTCCACGACCCTGCTCTTCTGTCTTCTTTCTTTCTAGTGTAGTAGTAGTGACGATTGTAGTGAGGATGAGATTCACCAGCTCATCACTTGGGGCTGGGGAACCTCCATCCTCACTACAATGCTCACTACAATCGTGCAGCAGCGTGCAGCCTTCACTCCGTGAGTGATCACTGCTGGCTGCTAGCGGTAACGCTGACAGACGCGTTACCATAGCAACGGTGCTCTCGGAGCCGCGGTTAGCGGTGACGTCACCGCTAACTGCGTTGCTATGGCAACGGTGATCTCCGTTAATGACCGGCTGTGTCAGCCGGTCCCTAACGGAACGGGGAGTCGACCGTGTGCTAGAGCATGTCGCCGGTACACGGCGATACACATATGTGCACCGTGTACCGGAGAGATGCACTCGCAGGTCCTACATGACGTGTTATAGTCATGTGACCAGTCTGTAGCCAATGAGATAATAGCCACATGACTGGTCACATGGCTATTTTGACGTCACGATAGGTCCTGCATCTCTGCTGGCAGTGCAGGTCACCGGGAGGATTCAGCGATCATCGGATGGAATAGCGGCAGGAGACAGAGTGCAGAAGGGATCGCGAGGACCGGTAAGTGTTATGGCAATGTTTATTAACTGTTTGTGTACATTTATAATGCATTTTTATGTGTTTGTGATTGCCTCCCATTATAGCCTATACGTTCGAGTTCGGTTCGTCGAACGTTCGACGAACTGAACTCGAACGAGACCTCCGTTCGGCGAACCACCTCGAGCCGAACCGCGATCGGTTCGCTCATCTCTAGTGGCAACCATTAGGAAGAACCCAAAATTTGTTAAGAACAACTCACTCTATTTGAGGAGTGTCTTTCAATAATAATGGTGGGCTTCTCCCAATAGCCACCCCCAGCAAAAACATTATAGTATATAAGAAAATAGAAAAAGAACTAACCCGCATTAATTACAAAGTATCAAAGTAGCCCTTAACGGTCAACCAATGGGGGATGTTTTGAAGGCCAAGCATATAAACATATATATTGATAAAGACCTCTTGGATAATATTTATATATATATATATATATATATATATACAGCATATCTGTGACAAAAATTATGAGACTACTGCAAAATTTTCAGTTTATCTGATTTTTCTCTTTATAGGTATATTTTTGAGTAAAATGTAAATTATTCTTTTATTCTATACACTACTGACATTTTTCCAAATTTCCAAGCAATACATTTTATATCTATTTTCTGTAATAAGAAATAGTCAAAATAACAAAAAAATGCATTACTTTCAGACCTCAAATAATGCAAAGAAAACAAGTTCATAATCATTTAGAAACAACAATTCTACTTTCATTCTTCTTTCTTCTTTCAGCCAGACTGGAATTGGGCAAATTAAACTATATATATACAGTGCCTACAAGTAGTATTCAACCCCCTGCAGATTTAGCAGGTTTACACATTCGGAATTAACTTGGCATTGTGACATTTGGACTGTAGATCAGCCTGGAAGTACTGCAGCAAAAAAGAATGTTATTTCTTTTTTTTTTTTTTCTAAATTGTGAAAAGTTTATTCAGAGGGTCATTTATTATTCAACCCCTCAAACCACCAGAATTCTGTTTGGTTCCCCTAAAGTATTAAGAAGTATTTCAGGCACAAAGAACAATGAGCTTCACATGTTTGGATTAATTATCTCTTTTTCCAGCCTTTTCTGACTAATTAAGACCCTCCCCAAACTTGTGAACAGCACTCATACTTGGTCAACATGGGAAAGACAAAGGAGGATTTCAAGACCATCAGAGACAAGATCGTGGAGGGTCACAAGGCTGGCAAGGGGTACAAAACCCTTTCCAAGGAGTTGGGCCTACCTGTCTCCACTGTTGGGAGCATCATCCAGAAGTGGAAGGCTTATGGAACTACTGTTAGCCTTCCACGACCTGGACAGCCTTTGAAAGTTTCCACCCGTGCCAAGGCCAGGCTTGTCCAAAGAGTCAAGGCTAACCCAAGGACAACAAGGAAGGAGCTCCGGGAAGATCTCATGGCAGTGGGGACATTGGTTTCAGTCAATACCATAAGTAACGTACTCCACCGCAATGGTCTCCGTTCCAGATGAGCCCGTAAGGTACCTTTACTTTCAAAGCGTCATGTCAAGGCTCGTCTACAGTTTGCTCATGATCACTTGGAGGACTCTGAGACAGACTGGTTCAAGGTTCTCTGGTCTGATGAGACCAAGATCGAGATCTTTGGTGCCAACCACACACGTGATGTTTGGAGACTGGATGGCACTGCATATGACCCCAAGAATACCATCCCTACAGTCAAGCATGGTGGTGGCAGCATCATGCTGTGGGGCTGTTTCTCAGCCAAGGGGCTTGGCCATCTGGTCCGCATCCATGGGAAGATGGATAGCACGGCCTACCTGGAGATTTTGGCCAAGAACCTCTGCTCCTCCATCAAGGATCTTAAGATGGGTCGTCATTTCATCTTCCAACAAGACAACGACCCAAAGCACACAGCCAAGAAAACCAAGGCCTGGTTCAAGAGGGAAAAAATCAAGGTGTTGCAGTGGCCTAGTCAGTCTCCTGACCTTAACCCAATTGAAAACTTGTGGAAGGAGCTCAAGATTAAAGTCCACATGAGACACCCAAAGAACCTAGATAACTTGGAGAAGATCTGCATGGAGGAGTGGGCCAAGATAACTTCAGAGACCTGTGCCGGCCTTATCAGGTCTTATAAAAGACGATTATTAGCTGTAATTACAAACAAGGGTTATTCCACAAAATATTAAACCTAGGGGTTGAATAATAATTGACCCACACTTTTATGTTGAAAATGTATTAAAATTTAACTGAGCAACATAACTTGTTGGTTTGTAAGATTTATGCATCTGTTAATAAATCCTGCTCTTGTTTGAAGTTTGCAGGCTCTAACTTATTTGCATCTTATCAAACCTGCTAAATCTGCAGGGGGTTGAATACTACTTGTAGGCACTGTATATATATATATATATATATATATATATATATATATATATATATATATATATATATATATATATAAAACTTCTGATTGCCCAATAAATATTGTTATCGTATATACAAAGGTTCCAATAACCTATTAGAAATCAGTTATACAGCTCTGGCAAAAATTAAGAGACCACTGCAAGATTGTCAGTTTTTCTGATTCTTCTCTTTGACAACGTCTCTGAATTTTCAAGCAATAAATTTTGTGTACATTTTTGTAAAAATGAGAAATGGTCAAAATAACAAAACAATGCATTGCTTTCACACCTCAAATAACTTTTACGAAAATAAGTTCATAAACAATTGGAAACAACAATACTAATATTTTAACTCAGAAAGAGTTCAGAAATCAATATTTTATGGATAAACCATGATTTTTGATCACAGCTTTCATGTGTTTTGGCATGCTTTCCACCAGTCTTTCACACTGCTTTTGGGTGACCATATGCCACTCCTGGTGCAAAAATTTAAGCAATTCTTCTTTGCTTGATGGCTGGTGACTATCCATCTTCCTCTTTATTACATTCCAGATATTTTCAATGGGGTTCAGGTCTGGAGATTGGACTGGCCATGACAGGGTTTTGATGTGGTGTTCCTTCATCCACACATTGATTCACCTAGCTGTGTGGCATGGCGCATTGTCCTGCTAGAAAAAACAGTCCTCATAGCTGGGAAACATTGCATGAGCAGAAGGAAGCAACTGTTTTTCCATGAAAACCTTGTATGCGGCTTGATTCATACGTCCTTCGCAAAGTTTAATCTGCCCAATTCCTACCTAATTTCTAGAGTAAGGTAATCTTCTCTGATGAGTCTAATTTTCAGCTTTGCCCAACACCTGGTCATCTAATGGTTAGATGGAGACCTAGAGAGGCGTACAAGCCACAGTGTCTTGCACCCACTTTGAAATTTGGTGGAGGATTGGCAGATTAAACTTTGCGAAGGACATATGAATCAAGCCGCATACAAGGTTATCCTGGAAAAACAGTTGCTTCCTTCTGCTCAGCCAATGTTCCCCAACTCTGAGGACTGTTTTTTCTAGCAGGACATTGTGCCATACCACACAGCGAGGTCAATCGTGAACGAAGGACCACCACATCAAAACCCTGTCTGGCCAGCCCAATCTCCAGACCTAAACCCCATTGGATATCTCTGGATTGTAATCAAGAGGAAGATGTATAGTCACAAGCCATCAAACAAAGAAGAACCGCTTACATTTTTGCACCAGGAGTGGCATAAGGTCACCCAAAAGCAGTGTGAATGACTGGTGGAAAGCATGCCAAGAGACGCATGAAAACTGTGATTAGAAATCATGGTTATTTCACAAAATATTGATTTCTGAACTTTTCCTGAGTTAAAACATTAGTATTGTTGCTTCTAAATGATTATGAACTTGTTTTCTTTGCATTATTTGAGGTCTTAAAGCAATTCATTTTTTTTTATTTTGACCATTTCTCATTTTCAGAAAATAAATACAAAATTTATTGCTTGGAAATTCGGAGACGTTGTTAGTAGTTTATAGAAAAAAAGAACAATTTATATTTTACTCAAAAATATCCCTATAAATAGAAAAATCAGAAAAACTGAAAATTTTGCAGTGGTCTCTTAATTTTTGCCAGAGCTGTATACATATGCAGGTTCCAATAACCATTTAGATAATGATTATAAGATCACAGGGGTTCAAATAACTGACCCTAAAATAATAATATACAAATACAGGTTCTATTAACCTATTTATAATAATTACAAACATACATGGATTCCAATAGCCTATCAGATAGTTTATACATGCTTGAACAGATTCCAGTAATCTACAGTGCCTTGCGAAAGTATTTGGCCCCCTTGAATTTTTAAACCTTTACCCATATTTCAGGCTTGAAACATAAAGATAAATATTTTAATGTTATCGTAAAGAATCAACAAGTGGGACACAAATGTGAAAGGGAACGAAATTTATTGCTTATTTTAAACTATTGTAAAAAAGAATAAACTCAAAATTTGGGCATGCAATATTATTCACCCCCTTTACTTTCAGTGCAGCAAACTCACTCCAGGAGTTCATTGAGAGGATCTCTGAATGATCCAATGTTTTCCTAAATAATTGATGATGATAAATATAATTCACCTGTGTGTAATCAAGTCTCCGTATAAATGCACCTGTTCTGTGATAGTCGCAGTGTTCTGTTTTAAGCACAGATAGCATCATGAAGACCAAGGAACGGAACAGGCAGGTCCATGATACTGTTGTGGAGAGGTAAAAAGCCGGATTTGGTTAAAAGAAGATTTCCAAAACTTTAAACATCCCAAGGAGCACTGTGCAAGCGATCATATTGAAATGGAAAGAGTATCATACCACTGAAAATCTACCAAGACCCGGCAGACCCTCAAAAATTTAATCTCAAACAAGGAGAAGACTGATCAGTGATGCAGCCAAGAGGCCCATGATCACTCTGGATGAACTGCAGAGATCTACAGCTGAGGTGGGAGAGTCTGTCCATAGGACAACAATCAATTATACACTGCAAAAATCTGGCCTTTATGGAAGAGCGGCAAGAAGAAAGCCATTTCTCAAAGATATCTGTGGCGCCCCTGTGGTTAGACACTACAGGGGAATACAGCACCTTAACAGCAAGGTGCAGTGCTCTTTGGTCACAGGTGATAGAGAGAAAAAATGCAGAGTCTTATATTAGATTGAGTAACATTGACTCAGCAGCCCCTACCTTCATATTCCTGGGACTGTTTATATAGTAGGTCCATAGGGGGGTAGAGCCTAGCTGAGCGTGAGACGCGACGTGGTTGCCAGGATGACTGGGTGACAGTTAGTCAGTTAACAGTCAGTCAGTAAGGAGTGACAAGAAGAGATGAGAGTAAAATGATGACTGAAAGAAGGGCTAGAAATAACATAGGCCCGACGTCCTGAGCGAGGGTACCCCAAAAGAAAATAAAGACACTGGAAAAGGGGTAACCCAGACAGAAAGGGGACGCTTTAGGTCTGGCGAGAGCCGGCTGAAGAGTTCAGGTCGACACCGGTATAACGGGACTGAGGAGGTTTGTCAGGTTTATCCCCAAAACCATTGACCGTTAACCTGGGATCCTAAATAAGAGGAGTACCGGTACCCATCAAGAGTCTGACTACTAACCCCAAGCTGAGTTCACGACGCTGTTGTGGGATAGGTAAAGAAATCGTACAGCATCAGACCCCTGGGAAAACCAGTGGCGAGACTAACGAGTGGGTTAAAGAGGGAGTCACAGAGCCCTCAGAGCAGAGACCGAGAAAGAAACAAAGAAAGGTTACCTCAGAGAGAGACTCTGTCATCAAATCTCTTCTGAAACTTGTGACCATTGGCCTTCTGGTAACCGAACTGTTGCTGCTGTGAACTGTGCAAAATAAACCAGATGCTAGTATAAAGGACTTGTTTAAGCTGATGTGGACTCGGTGTGTCATCTCTCCGACATTCTACAGGACCCTTCAGAGAAGAAGGCAGCCATCACCGCTCGGTCGCTTCCATCCTGGTCAGCGACCTGCCACCCTGAGGTAAGAAATCTCCACCTGTGGGGAGCTGAGAGATCTTAAGCTGCCGTCACCATCGCCTCAGAGGTCGGCCGCGGGCAACGCTGGTATATCGCCACAGGTGGCGTCACGTATATCCTCAAAATCATCCCTGAACCCCATTCCACAGCCGCAGAGTGAGCGCCCAGTGCACGAAGCCGGGACCGACCACCTGTGATAACGCCATCGAGAGAAAAGTATCCGTAGTCCCGGCGCCAGAGTACCCCTACCGAAAACCCTGATGGTCGACTCAATTGGCGTCACGAACAGGATCGTACTTAAAAACCAACAGTGTGTGCCTAAAAAGACTTTATTGGCTATGTAAAGTGCGCGCAGAACCGCCATAGTCATTGTAATTAAACGGCGTTGCTCATTGGTTTGAAATAGGCACGAGCTACCACAGAAATTGAAGCTGCGCCACACAACAGGTGAAAAGGAGAGCGAGGATAAGTCCTGCTCAGCACTCTGCTCAGACTATCTGAAGTGCAGTGGCTGATTCCGAAAAGACCCGAGAACTGACAAAAGGTGGGTCTGTCTATGCAAAAGCCTAGTGAGTGCTGAACTTTGACTGTATCTAAAGGCTTTGCAACTAGCCGCAATTAACTAAGGGGGTTCCGCCATGAGTGAGGACAATGAGTCCTGGGTCCCTGCAGAAGGAGGAGCCGCGCCAGTAGCCTCAATAATGTCAATAACCTTGCCGTATGTGCCCGGAGCAAAGTGGTTGCCAATCTATGAAGGGAAACCAGGCACTCTGGCAGCTTTTAAGAGGAAAATATGTGCGGTTCTGGATATGTATGCTATGACCGGGAAACAGCGAGCCACTATGGTGCTAGGACAATTAATCGGTGCAGCAGAGCTGGAGGTGGAGTCATGGAAAGATACTGACAGAGACTCCGTAGAAACTGTATTTGCCAAGTTAAAAGCTGCTTTTGAGAAACGCACCCGGGCTGAGTTGAGGATGATATTCTACCAATGTGAACAAGGGCCAAAGGAAACCATCAGAGATTATGCCTTACGTTTACAGGTAGCACTCCAGTCCTTAAAGCAAGTGGATCCAGCAAGTGTGGACGACGAGGATAAAATGCTTGCCGAACAGTTAATAGCTGGCTTGAGGTCAGAAGTCAGTCGTCAGCAGGTGCATATGTGGGTCTTAGATCACCCTGATGTTGACTTTGATGCTATAAAAGATAGAGCAATAACAGTATTACAGTACAAGTTGCCGGCCAAGTCAGTGGACCTGTCCTGGCAGGTGGATACTTCTCCCGCCGGCATAACAAATGCTTCCAAAGATTTGGTAAAGGTTGTAAAGGTGGCTGAGACATCAAGCAGAGAGGATGATTTGCGCAACCAAGTACAGCAGCTGACTAAAAAGATGGACTTTGTGCTAACACTCTTGCAGAACCAGCCAGGGTCACAACTACCCAGTAAAACACAGCTAGCTGATTCTCCTGAGGATGTTCCATGGAAGAAGAAAAGGCACATGTCGCCCATGGAGGGGACCAACATGTCGCCCGTGGAGGGGGCCAACAAGTCGCCCGTTCAGGGGACCAACGCACCATTCCAACGCAGAGCCATGGACCACACGGATTCTTCAGAACAACCCGTCTGCCTTCGTTGTAACAAGCTAGGCCATTTCGCAAGAGGATGTCTTTTAAACCGGCGGTTCCTGGGGCCCAAGGGCCGAGCCTCAGGAATAAGACAGTCGGCCCCAAAAGACTGGCGTAGTCAGTATGTGGGAGGCCGCCCGTACCTTAATATTACACTAGAAGGAATCCCCATGTCAGTTCTTTTGGACACTGGGTCACAAGTAACCACCATCCCACATATATTGTACAAACACAATTGGTCTGATGACGATCTTAGACCCCCAGATTCTAGTTTGGTTATACTAGCAGCCAATGGACTACCCCTAAACCAGGTTGGGTTTAGGGAAGTCACATTAAAACTGGGGAGAGTAGAGTTAAAAGACCAAGGATTATGTGTGGTAGAAGATGACCCTAACAACAAATGCCCCTCCATGGTACTTGGAACAAATGTAATTGAAAACTGCCTTGGGGAAGTATTGTTTTTGCTCCAACAGATTGCTGTGGCTGCTGATCATGGACAGAGGAGAGTGCTACATCGTGAGATTCGAGTCCTGACACACAGACAACAGGTAAATCTGTCTGGAGGGGAAATTGCCAGTGTACGGGTTACAGACCAATTTCCGATTATGTTACCACCTAAAAGTAAAATGATGATCTGGTGTCAAGCAGCTATTGGTCTTAGAGGAAAGGAATACCAGGCAGTTGTAGAACCAGGATACTCAGAGCACAGACCTACGCTGCTGACAGCCAGAGGGGTGGTGGATGTACGCAAAGGAAGAGTACCAATTCGTATCATTAACTGTGGGGAAGAGGAAGTAAAATTACCCAGGTACGCTACAGTAGCAAAGCTGTACACTGTCTGTGACAGCCATATACAGTCGATAAAGCTTTTGCCCCCGTCAAATCAAGCGGAGGACAACAACTCCAAGAGACAGCTGGAGGAATGGTGTCAGCAGTTGCATGTAGGGACTGATACCACCCCTTCCTATCAAAAACATGGAATCTATCGGGTAGCACGAGAATTTGAACAGGTGTTTAGTAAGCATCTGTTAGACTTTGGGAAGGGCGAAGGGGTACGTCATCACATATCCACAGGGAATTATCCCCCAATTAGACTGAGACATAGACCCGTGCCACCAAAACACTACCAGTGTGCAAAAGAGATGCTGAGGGACATAAGAAAGGCAGGGGTTATAAGAGATAGTTGTAACCCCTAGGCAGCACCCTTAGTCCTAGTTAGAAAAAAAAGATGGCACTATGAGGATGTGTGTGGATTACTAGGAAATAAATAAGATCACTCACAAAGATGCTTACCCGTTACCCCGTATAGAGGAGTCTCTTGCTGCATTGAGGACTGCTAATTATTTTTCTACATTAGATCTCACTAGTGGATATTGGCAGGTCTCCGTGGCAGAGGAAGACTGAGAGAAGACGGCATTTACAACACCAATGGGGCTATGTGAATTTAATAGGATGCCATTCGGATTATGTAATGCACCAGGAACATTTCAAAGGCTCATGGAATGTTGTCTGGGACACAAGAACTTTGAGACCGTACTCTTGTACCTAGACGATGAAATTGTATACTCCAACACCTATGAAGATCACCTGGAACACTTGGCTGAGGTATTTGCATCTCTAGCAAAATATGAAATGAAGCTTAAACCATCAAAATGTCACCTGCTGAAACCAAAAGTCCAATATTTTGGATATGTAGTTAGTACAGATGGAATAGCTCCAGATCCAGAGAAGATAACAGCTATTCAAGATTGGCAGAGACCAACCACCATCAGAGAAGTACGCCAGTTCCTGGGTTTGGTAGGATATTACCGGAGTTTTATAAGGGGCTATACGAAAATGGCAGCACCTTTACAAGACCTACTGGTAGGCTAAACTAAACGAAGAAGGTCAGAACCATCATTGGTATGGAGTAAAGAGCAAGAAGATTCCTTCCAACAGATGAAGACTGCTCTGACTGGTGAGGAAATATTGGCATATCCTGATTATAACCTACCATTTGTCCTGTATACCAACGCAAGTAATGTACCTAAAAAGAGAAATAGCGCTTATGAGTAGTACCTGCGGGTCTAATATTAAGTTTAGAAGTATAAGGGTTTGCTCACCTGGTGAGGTTGTGCGCCCTCGCACAACCCCGGTGTTAGTTGTATAGATCCTCCGATCTTATCTGGATTGGGAGTTTGAAGCCTTAATATCGATCCTATTGGATCGTGATCTTTGTTGGAGATGTCCGGAAACAGGACCGCTGGTTTTCTCCTAGGATCCCCGGCACTCTGGGTTCTGGAGTGTTGCAGCGATCCACCGTCCTCCAGCTAGGGTTTCACTTCTAAATGGAGTGCCTATGTCTTGCTGCAGCTCTGACCGAATCCCTCAGAAGGGAGTGTGCATATAGTGGGTAATTAGATTATCGGTCTGGCGAGCGCTAACAATGCACAGGTTCCATAAAGGTTAAAGTTGCTTTATTATTAAAATATTTCAGAATGCTCCTGTTATTCAGATACAACGCGTTTCAGCATTACAACAATGCTTTCCTCAGGTATAACAGGGGTGTTTCTCAAACAGTAAATATATAGGGGTTGCACAGGTGTTTGTTCTTATGGGTGTGCCTTTACTTAGAACTTTTGCTTCCTTTATACAAAATATAGTGAGATAAAATTTATTTGATTTCATAATAAAATGGTTATTATAGAGATAGTTGTTAAAATCCTTTTAGGGGTATTAGGTATATAGTATAAATAAATAATATATAATAAAATTTATTATGTAATAAAAATTATTTGAATTAAAATTAATAAAATTTTATAATTTTATTAAAAAATCCGTTTGAGAGTTTTATTTTTCCTTTGTATATTTCTTATAAAATTGTGTTCTCTATATTTCTACTATGTTTATTTATACTATATATATGTATTATAATATCTTTATATATGAAGTTCCCTTAAGGATTTTTCTTGATTTCTCTTAAAGGGATTTTTTCTCTCTTAAAGGGATTTTTTTCTCTCTTAAAGGGATTTTTTTCTAAAAGGGATTTTTTTCTAAAAGGGATTTTTTACTATAGGAATCAGACATTTAGTGATCTTATCTGGCTACATTGTCCAATGTTAGATTGTGCCCTTCTGGGGCTAAAGTGCCCAATTTAAAGATCCAAAAACGTTCTCTCCTGGTTAGTTTCATTAATGCTTCTGGGTCTTTATTATCGACAGAGTCTATAATGATGAGGGTCATCTTTGTGTGATCCCTGTTGTGCTGAATACTATAATGTTTTGAGATACTGTGTTGCATATAACCATTTTTAATATTATGCCGATGTTTGTTTAATCTGGAGTGCATCTCTTGTATTGTTCGACCCACATATTGTGTGCCGCATGGGCATTCTAGGAGATAAATTATATATGTAGATTTACAATTGAAGATATATTTTATTGGGAAGGTTTCCCCTGTGGTTTTGGAGGTGAAAGTTTTAGCTCCTTTTTTCATGACTTGACAGCAAAGGCATTTGGATGCTGTGCAGGGGTAACATCCCCAAAGGTTCGGATTGTCTGTTTTGATTATTTTTGGTTTTATGGATGTGTTGCTGGGTGCAACCATATTTCCTATATTCCTATTTTTCCTGTATATAACCATTGGTTTATGAGGTATATGATCTGTTAGGATAGGGTGCCACAACCCAGTGAAACTCCCAGAGCAGAAGAACCACCCATTGTAATGGAATCAGAGATTTCTGCAGTCGGTGTACCTGCCATTTCCACTAGGAGAGTACGTAGACCCTCAAGTATACCAATTTTACGCAGGACAACATGTATTAACTTTGGCTGTCCACCACTTAGATACAGAGAATAAAATGTAGAAAGTGGAATATGTAAATAGTGTAATAGGTAGATAGTATTAATATATAAAAGGGGTAAAGGAAGTTTGCATAATGCTGTATAGGGGCCAGGAAGGTGACTCCAGGGCCAAGAGGCCTACAGTGATTATGACTGATATGGAACCTCACCACACTTAGAACTCTTAAACTAAAGCACTCGTAACTGTTGATATATTTTTTTTTGTGTTGATGCATTTTAAGTGAAGACCAAAGGACTGGGTGTGGCAAAAGTTTCTTTAACATCTTACGGCCAATTGACTAATGCTGTATGAGCTGGTGACCTATCTTATTCAATTTTTGTAGTTTTCATTTTTAAGACTCTGTTAAAAAAAAAAGTAGAGTAAATATTACCAATATGTTATGGGTAAATTCTAAGAAAATGTTTAGCTTAACCCAAACCTTGTTGCCACACTCGGGGACGAGTGTGATTAACTAAGGGGGTATGTAGCGCCCCTGTGGTTAGGCACTACTGGGGAATACAGCACCTTAACAGCAAAGTGAAGTGCTCTTTGGTCACAGGTGAAAGAGAGAAGAAATGCAGAGTCTTATATTAGATTGAGTAACATTGACTCAGCAGCCCCTACCTTCATATTCCTGGGACTGTTTATATAGTAGGTCCATAGGGGGGTGGAGCCTAGCTGAGCGTGAGACGCGATGTGGTTGCCAGGATGACTGGGTGACAGTTAGTCAGTTAACAGTCAGTCAGTAAGGAGTGACAAGAAGAGATGAGAGTAAATTGATGACTGAAAGAAGGGCTAGAAATAACATAGGCCCGACGTCCTGAGCGAGGGTACCCCAAAAGAAAAGAAAGACACTGGAAAAGGGGTAACCCAGACAGAAAGAGGACGCTTTAGGTCTGGCGAGAGCCGGCTGAAGAGTTCAGGTCGACACCGGTATAACGGGACCGAGGAGGTTTGTCAGGTTTATCCCCAAACAAAGAAAGGTTACCTCAGAGAGAGACTCTGTCATCAAATCTCTTCTGAAACTTGTGACCATTGGCCTTCTGGTAACCGAACTGTTGCTGCTGTGAACTGTGCAAAATAAACCAGATGCTAGTATAAAGGGCTTGTTTAAGCTGATGTGGACTCGGTGTGTCATCTCTCCGACATTCTACAGGACCCTTCAGAGAAGAAGGCAGCCATCACCGCTCGGTCGCTTCCATCCTGGTCAGCGACCTGCCACCCTGAGGTAAGAAATCTCCACCTGTGGGGAGCTGAGAGATCTTAAGCTGCCGTCACCATCGCCTCAGAGGTCGGCCGCGGGCAACGCTGGTATATCGCCACAGGTGGCGTCACGTATATCCTCAAAATCATCCCTGAACCCCATTCCACAGCCGCAGAGTGAGCGCCCAGTGCACGAAGCCGGGACCGACCACCTGTGATAACGCCATCGAGAGAAAAGTATCCGTAGTCCCGGCGCCAGAGTACCCCTACCGAAAACCCTGATGGTCGACTCAATTGGCGTCACGAACAGGATCGTACTTAAAAACCAACAGTGTGTGCCTAAAAAGACTTTATTGGCTATGTAAAGTGCGCGCAGAACCGCCATAGTCATTGTAATTAAACGGCGTTGCTCATTGGTTTGAAATAGGCACGAGCTACCACAGAAATTGAAGCTGCGCCACACAACAGGTGAAAAGGAGAGCGAGGATAAGTCCTGCTCAGCACTCTGCTCAGACTATCTGAAGTGCAGTGGCTGATTCCGAAAAGACCCGAGAACTGACAAAAGGTGGGTCTGTCTATGCAAAAGCCTAGTGAGTGCTGAACTTTGACTGTATCTAAAGGCTTTGCAACTAGCCGCAATTAACTAAGGGGGTTCCGCCATGAGTGAGGACAATGAGTCCTGGGTCCCTGCAGAAGGAGGAGCCGCGCCAGTAGCCTCAATAATGTCAAACTAATTATTCAGAGCATACTATCCAATATCTGGACCTACAGATCACCTGTAATGGAACAGGTAATATCACAACGTCTACACATTTTAAGAAGGTGGATGTCAATAGCTACCTTAAATTTAATAGCGGACACCTACCAAGGTGGATACGCAATATCCCATACGGACAATACAGGAGAATTAGGAAAAACTGTACGGCCGATGTCAAGTCATGAAAAAAGGAGCTAAAACTTTCACCTCCAAAACCACAGGGGAAACCTTCCCAATAAAATATATCTTCAATTGTAAATCTACATATATAATTTATCTCCTAGAATGCCCATGCGGCACACAATATGTGGGTCGAACAATACAAGAGATGCACTCCAGATTAAACAAACATCGGCTTAATATTAAAAATGGTTATATGCAACACAGTATCTCAAAACATTATAGTATTCAGCACAACAGGGATCACACAAAGATGACCCTCATCATTATAGACTCTGTCGATAATAAAGACCCAGAAGCATTAATGAAACTAACCAGGAGAGAAAGTTTTTGGATCTTTAAATTGGGCACTTTAGCCCCAGAAGGGCACAATCTAACATTGGACAATGTAGCCAGATAAGATCACTAAATGTCTGATTCCTATAGTAAAAAATCCCTTTTAGAAAAAAATCCCTTTAAGAGAGAAAAAAATCCCTTTAAGAGAGAAAAAATCCCTTTAAGAGAAATCAAGAAAAATCCTTAAGGGAACTTCATATATAAAGATATTATAATACATATATATATAGTATAAATAAACATAGTAGAAATATAGAGAACACAATTTTATAAGAAATATACAAAGGAAAAATAAAACTCTCAAACGGATTTTTTAATAAAATTATAAAATTTTATTAATTTTAATTCAAATAATTTTTATTACATAATAAATTTTATTATATATTATTTATTTATACTATATACCTAATACCCCTAAAAGGATTTTAACAACTATCTCTATAATAACCATTTTATTATGAAATCAAATAAATTTTATCTCACTATATTTTGTATAAAGGAAGCAAAAGTTCTAAGTAAAGGCACACCCATAAGAACAAACACCTGTGCAACCCCTATATATTTACTGTTTGAGAAACACCCCTGTTATACCTGAGGAAAGCATTGTTGTAATGCTGAAACGCGTTGTATCTGAATAACAGGAGCATTCTGAAATATTTTAATAATAAAGCAACCTTAACCTTTATGGAACCTGTGCATTGTTAGCGCTCGCCAGACCGATAATCTAATTACCCACTAAACGCAAGTAATGTAGGCCTAGGAGCAGTATTATCTCAGGTACAAGATGGAAAAGAAAGGGTAATTTCTTATGCCAGCAGGAAACTTCGACCCATCGAAAGAAACTCTGAAAATTATAGTTCTTTTAAGTTGGAGTTTTTGGCTTTGGTCTGGGCCATAACGGAAAGGTTTAAACATTATCTGGCTGCTTCAAAATTCGTCGCCTATACGGATAACAATCCATTGACGCATCTGGACACTGCAAAATTCGGTGCACTGGAGCAACGCTGGATGGCCAGATTGTCAAATTTTGATTTTATCATCAAGTACCGGACAGGCCGTAAAAATGCCAATGCTGATGCCCTGTCTAGGAATCCTCAGGCATATCTACCAGGATCAGAAGTAGAGGAGGATGACTTGGAGGAAGTAGAACTCCCAGTTTTCCATAAGAACAAAAAATGGGAAGAGACAGAGGCCGTTATCTATCAAAACCAGCAGAATATAGCATTAAACCCGTTGCCTCACTATAATTGGAAAGAAACCCAAGATAATGATCCGGCAGTGAGCCTAGAGAAAAAGCTAGTAACCGAACCAAGCTGCAAACTTGACAAAGATTCCCCACAATACAAAAAAATGGTACAAAAGGCACCAGGTTTCAAGATAATGAATATTAATTGGCATGGACCTTGATTTGTGCAAACATTACAATATTTATTAAATATAAGGTGGTAAAACACTCACATTTAAAATCATTTAAAAACAGACATACACAATAATCACTGTCTCCTGCATAGAACACATCTGTACATGATCAGAGTATTTTGGGAATATAGTCAACAATTTTAGCAATGATGAAACCCACCCCCCATCAGGGAATTCAATATACTCTTACATATATATCCTATTTATATTCAAGTTTGCCTGCATTGCACCTAATAGTTATTGGGAGCCATGAGAACTATCACCAATTAGTATATAGCAAGGCTAAAATAGCCAAAAATAAGTCTCAATGGCAACTGACAAGGATTACCAAAGCTGCAATGCAAGATTCAGGAGTTCCAGTGTATGAGCATGATGCGTTGCGCCAGTCAAGCTTGCTTCATCAGGAGAAGGACCACATGGATATCCAGAACGAGTATTAACAGATCAAAACCCAACTTTTGAGTCTGAACTATTTCATGAATTCTGTAAATTATACGGATGCAAGAAAATTCGTACTACGCCTTATCTTCCTCAGACTAATGGAATGTGTGAGAAAATGAATCACATTGTGATAGAGCTGCTAAAAACCCTGCCCTTGAAGGAGCGGAACAGATGGCCAGAGAAGTTACCAGATCTAGTTGACATGTATAACAACATTCCAGTAAGCTCAACAAATTGCACCCCTGCATACCTTATGAGAGGAAGACCAGGAAAATTGCCGGTGGATTTGGAGATGGACATAATAGTTCCTGAAGAAAATAGCTCAGATGCAGATTGGGAAGTAAAAAGAAAGGAGCAATATCAGAAAAAACAGGAATGTGTCGAGAGAAGCCTGGAAAAATCAAAGGATAAACAAGAAGAAAACTTTAACAAAAGTGCTCAAGGAACACTCTTACTACCAGGTGAATTAGTCTTAAAGAGAAAAAGACGACTGCATAAGTTAGATGATCAATGGGAGGCAGAACCCCACACTGTACAACCATCAAACTTCAACAACCAGAAAACCTGTTTGATTAGCAAAGACAAAGGTGAAATAACAGCAATGGTGTCCAGGGATCATTTAAAGAAATACCCTCAACAGTTGCCACCAGTAGAGAGAATTACTATTCAGAGAAAAGAAGAGAAAGAAAGAATAGTCAAGACAATTTTAGGAGAACTTCCTGCAGATTGGCCGCAAGTAGATGGCATATACTTGATACCGATGGTGACTTTTCCACAACCCAGTGAAACTCCCAGAGCAGAAGAACCACCCATTGTAATGGAATCAGAGATTTCTGCAGTCGGTGTACCTGCCATTTTCACTAGGAGAGTACGTAGACCCTCAAGTATACCAATTTTACGCAGGACAACATGTATTAACTTTGGCTGTCCACCACTTAGATACAGAGAATAAAATGTAGAAAGTGGAATATGTAAATAGTGTAATAGGTAGATAGTATTAATATATAAAAGGGGTAAAGGAAGTTTGCATAATGCTGTATAGGGGCCAGGAAGGTGACTCCAGGGCCAATAGGCCTACAGTGATTATGACTGATATGGAACCTCACCACACTTAGAACTCTTAAACTAAAGCACTCGTAACTGTTGATATATTTTTTTTTGTGTTGATGCATTTTAAGTGAAGACCAAAGGACTGGGTGTGGCAAAAGTTTCTTTAACATCTTACGGCCAATTGACTAATGCTGTATGAGCTGGTGACCTATCTTATTCAATTTTTGTAGTTTTCATTTTTAAGACTCTGTTAAAAAAAAAAGTAGAGTAAATATTACCAATATGTTATGGGTAAATTCTAAGAAAATGTTTAGCTTAACCCAAACCTTGTTGCCACACTCGGGGACGAGTGTGATTAACTAAGGGGGTATGTAGCGCCCCTGTGGTTAGGCACTACTGGGGAATACAGCACCTTAACAGCAAAGTGAAGTGCTCTTTGGTCACAGGTGAAAGAGAGAAGAAATGCAGAGTCTTATATTAGATTGAGTAACATTGACTCAGCAGCCCCTACCTTCATATTCCTGGGACTGTTTATATAGTAGGTCCATAGGGGGGTGGAGCCTAGCTGAGCGTGAGACGCGACGTGGTTGCCAGGATGACTGGGTGACAGTTAGTCAGTTAACAGTCAGTCAGTAAGGAGTGACAAGAAGAGATGAGAGTAAATTGATGACTGAAAGAAGGGCTAGAAATAACATAGGCCCGACGTCCTGAGCGAGGGTACCCCAAAAGAAAAGAAAGACACTGGAAAAGGGGTAACCCAGACAGAAAGAGGACGCTTTAGGTCTGGCGAGAGCCGGCTGAAGAGTTCAGGTCGACAGCGGTATAACGGGACCGAGGAGGTTTGTCAGGTTTATCCCCAAAACCATTGACCGTTAACCTGGGATCCTAAATAAGAGGAGTCCCGGTACCCATCAAGAGTCTGACTACTAACCCCAAGCCGAGTTCACGACGCTGTTGCGGGATAGATAAAGAAATCGTGCAGCATTAGACCCCTGGGAAAACCAGTGACGAGACTAACGAGTGGGTTAAAGAGGGAGTCACAGAGCCCTCAGAGCAGAGACTGAGAAAGAAACAAAGAAAGGTTACCTCAGAGAGAGACTCTGTCATCAAATCTCTTACGAAACTTGTGACCATTGGCCTTCTGGTAACCGAACTGTTGCTGCTGTGAACTGTGCAAAATAAACCAGATGCTTGTAAAAAGGACTTGTTTAAGCTGATGTGTACTCGGTGTGTCATCTCTCCACCATTCTACAGGACCCTTCAGAGAAGAAGGCAGCCATCACCGCTCGGTCGCTTCCCTCCTGGTCAGCGACCTGCCACCCTGAGGTAAGAAATCTCCACCTGTAAGGAGCTGAGAGATCTTAAGCTGCCGTCACCATCGCCTCAGAGGTCGGCCACGGGCAGCGCTGGTATATCCCGCTTACCAGACACCACAGGTGGCGTCACGTATATCCCCAAAATCATCCCTGAACCCCATTCCACAGCTGCAGAGTGAGCGCCCAGGGCACGAAGCCGGGACCGACCACCTGTGATAACGCCATCGAGAGTAAAGTATCCGTAGTCACGGCGCCAGAGTACCCCTACCGAAAACCCTGATGGTCGACTCATATCCATAAAAAGTGTTGTTTAAAGTTTGCCACAAGTCAATGCCAATGTCAATGCCAAACGATATATTTGGTGTAAAAGGGACACAGCTCATCACCCTCAACACACCATCTCCACTGTCAAATATGGTGGTGGCAGCATCATGGTTTGGGCCAGCTTTTCTTCAGCAGGGATAGGGAAGTTGGTTAAAATTGATGGTAATATGGATGGAGCCAAATACAGGACCATTCTTGAAGAATATCTGTTGGAGTCTTCAAAAGACCTGAAACTGAGACGGAGATTTGTCTTCCAACAAGACAATGATCCCAAGCATAAAGCAAAATCTACAATGGAATGGTTCATAAATAAACGTATCCAGGTGTTAGAATGGCCAAGTCAAAGTCCAGACCTGAATCCAATCGAGAATCTGTGGAAAGAGCTGAAAACTGTTGTTCACAAACGCTCTCCTTCCAACCTCACTCAGCTCGAGCTGTTTGCAAAGGAATAATGGGCAAGAATTTCAATCTCTCGATGTGTAAAACTGATAGACACAAACCTCAAGCGACATGCAGCTGTAATTGCAGCAAAAGGTGGCACTATAAAGTATTATCTTAAAGGGGACGAATAATATTGCACGCCACAATTTTCAGTTTATTATTTGTCACAAAAAATTAAAATAAGCAATAAATATCGTTCACCTTCACAATTGTGTCTCTTTTGTTGTTGATTCTTCACCATAACATTTTTTATCTTTATGTTTGAAGCCTGAAATATGGTAAAAGGTTGAAAAATTGAAAGGGGACGAATACTTTCGCAAGGCATTGTATAGGATATTATGATATGAACCCCAGTAGTCTAATTACATTGGTTAAATTAATTAAACCACTAAGGAACCTCAAGTGGCAAGGGTATCAAAAGCAGGTTACGAATTCAGTCTGTTACTGTTCAACTGATTGAGGTTGATTGGGTGGTCTGTGTATTTCTCTCTGTGGTTGCCGTGAGAGATGAAAGTTGCCATACAAATCAGGGACTGCAAGTGAGTTTGTCGGCCAATCTGTTATAGTAATCATTGGTAAACCCAAATCCTCAAGCAGTAGCTGTAACCCCTGTGGATCTCGTAGAAGAAAACTTCCCCTGTGGTTGCACACTTGTAATTGAAAAGGGAAGCCCCACATGTACGGAATGTTTCTTTCTCTCAACACCTCCAGAACAGAGCACATAACTCTGTGTTTTGCTACAGCTGTTCTGGAGAAGTCTGCTAAGAACTAAAACTGTGCTCAAAATCCAAAGCACCCTTAGCTCGTGCTTGCCTCACTATTTCTTCTTTTATAGTAAATAAAAAGTAATTAATCAGGTATCTTGCATCTCTGGGTTTTCTAACTTCATTGTTGCAAATTGTGGGAGATGAGAATTAATTTTGTCTGCTTCATCTCCATTTTATGTTTCAAATCCCCCACATAGCATATTTACACTACACTTCGCCTATGCATTTCTCAATTGTTCTTGAATTCCTGAAGGACTGAGATATCCTTTACCCAAACACTTGTTTCTGCAGTCACAGTCAAATAAAAGATGTTGTATAACCATAACTTGCTATTTGCCGCAAAACCTAACCTTCTTTCTTCAAAAGTAAGGGTGTTCATAAACCCTTACATTCCAATAAAGTAAAATCATTATACTGAGCACTACACAAGTGTCCCATCTCTTGATTCTCCAAGCTTGTCTGTCATATCATCTCTAATTGTGCCTTGCACATCAACTCTAGTGGGTCCGTTGCACCCACAGTTAATTTAGCTTTCCTGGATGGGCTGGACAACAACTATTGCTCCTATCAGGACTATTTTGCGTAATGTCTCCCAGAATGGACAGATATAGCGGATGCATTGCAGAAAGCAAGGTAAGAGGCTTCCAATTTTTCCATACCTTCCTGGTGATGTTCTCTAAGTCTAGGTGAGTTGTATATCACGACCAGGCAGAATCCAGAAGGAGAAAGATTTGATGTGTGATTAAATGATACAATGATGCCACTTCCTCAAGAAATTACTGTTGCTTGTTTTGTATAGTTGTGATCGAATTAGCTTGCTTTGGCTAGTGGATGGTTTATAGAGCATAAAATACAATAGCCATGGCTTCCCACTTGATATAATTTTGCATTTTTTGTGAGTGAAGCGTAGAAGTCTTCCTATTTTCTTTCCGTGAGCAGAAGGATTTAAATCCTAGATAAAACAAGAAAGGGAGAGGGAAGGATCATAGCCCCGTTTGTCTCGCTTTGAAATTCCAGAAATAGAGTACAGTGGAATTGGAACCAGTAGAGGAGCCCATGCTAAGCATAAGTATTCAGTAAAGGAACTTGTGCTCAAGTATAGAATAAAGCAAGATGGGAAATAACCTGCAGAAGGAAGGAAAAGGGAGAATGAGTACGAGACAGTGGGAAAGACATGTCAGATAGTCTTGAAAAGTGATGGCAAGCATGCAATAAAAGAAAGTTGCTTAAAATAGAATGAAGGCCATCTTGTGGCATTGGGGAAGATGTTTAATGGAGACGGTTTACTAAGAAAAACTGTGATTAGCTGAAAGATCATTGATTGGAAGATACTGCCAAGAGTTGGTTAAATGTTTCACGGGATGTGGAAAGGGGTGGCTGGCTGTAAGGATGTTTGGGAGAGTAATAAGTATTGTTACTATGTGTATGACTCACAAACTTAACTGACCCAATTGACCATGACTGATTTGTCCAGGTACCAATATTCCTTTTCAAGTGCCTCCCCTGTACAATGGATCTGCATGATGGACATGTAACTGTGGACAGCAGATCCCAGATAGGAGAGAAACTTGATCTGCAGGCAATGCCAACAGAATATGTCCCAAGCTGGGGACTTTGGCAAACCCTCTCCTGTCCCTGGGGACCTTGGCCGCCCACCGCTTGTGGCTATAGTACACAATGTTTGAGAGTTGGCCTCATTTTAGGTACCCTAGTAGGTGGTTACAATGACAGCTGGTTTCTCTAAGGATTTTTCGATCAAGGATTTCTGGTACCATTCCACTACGCCAACAAGGTCAACTGCATTCCAGCGATCTCCCTGGACAACCCAGGTCAGCACTGGTATTGTAAGGGAGTGATTAAATCTGTCCATAAACACGCTCTCAACCATGTGGGCTGGGGTGGAGGACTACAACTGCAACCATTTCTCGAGAAGATGCAGCAAATTAAACATTTGGAATTGAGGAGGTTTGTCGCTGCGATAAGCCCAGTGCTGTACTCTTTGCACCCTGTGGACAAAGTCACTCCCAAGCGGCCTAATATCTCAGTTTTTAACTTGGAGTACTCTTTTGAGCCTTGCATGGTATGGTCATTATAAGCCTTTTGTAGCCTGCCAGTTAAATATGGTTTCTGCTACTCTGCCCACCAATCCTGCTGCAACTTCTCCCGGTCTGCAGTCCTTTCAAAGACAATTAAAAATTCCTCAACATCATCCACTGGGGTCATTTTTTGCAATGCTCCTCTTTCCACCTTCTCACTTAATTTTTCATTACCTGGACTCAGGGGTGGTGAGGTTGCCGTGCCATAGATTACCTCAGCCAGGACATAAGGACGTCCTTATGCGTTTTTTATCAGTGAACAAAAAAAAAAAAGGTCTGATGTCATTTCCTTCTTCAATGTGTTCTTCATTCTCCACTAGTGTATGCAGAAGAGCAGACAGCTGCAGAACTACAAGGCTCAGCATCCTCGATCCAATAGTGTATGCAGGACAGCAGACAGCAGCTGTCGAACTACAAGGCTCAGCATCCTCCATCCAATAGTGTATGCAGGAGAGCAGACAGCAGCTGTCGAACTACAAGGCTCAGCATCCTCCTTCCAGGACTGTATGCAGGATTTCTCTGCCCCCCCCAAAAAAAAAAATGACGTGGGCTTCGCCATATTTTTGTATGCTAGCCGGGTACAGCAGGCAGGTACGGGCTGCCCCCAACCCCCAGCTGCCTATTTGTACCCGGCTGGGAACCAAAAATATAGGGAAGCCCTTTTTTTTAAATTATTTCATGAATTTCATGAAATAATTTAAAAAAAAAAATGACGTGAGCTTCGCCCCATTTTTGAGTCCAGCCGGGTACAACTAGGCAGCTGGGGATTGGAATCCACAGTGCAGGGTGCCCATGCTTTCTGGGCACCCCCGCTGTGAATTGCAGTCCCGCAGCCACCCCAGAAAATGGCGCTTTCATAGAAGCGCCATCTTCTGGCGCTGTATCCAACTCTTCCGGCTGCCCTGATGCCGGGTGGCTAGCCAGGTAATAATGGAGTTAGGGCTAGCTGTATATTATCAGCTAGCCCTAAGCCCGAAATTCATGGTGTCACGCCAATATTAGACATGGCCACCATGAATTTCTAGTAAAGATAAAAAAAAAACACAACACAGAAAAATATTTTTATTAGAAATGTGGCGCCCCTGACCTGGTCAGGCACCACTGAGTACTGCACCCATGCTGGGGACAGTACAATACAGGTAATCCAGAAGGCTGACCGAGGTGTGACTACACAGGCGCATAGTGATCAGGTCTCACACATGTACCTATGAGAGGACCCCTGGGGATCCCAGGAGGGGGAAAAGCCTTCACCTTCACTGGAATAGTGGAGGGGGCCAAAAGCCTCCATCTCCTCTCAAGGGGTGTGGTAAGAGAGCCTGGTTGCTAGGTGGCGTAGGCAAGAACAGGAGAGGAGGAGCAGTGAGCCGGTTCAGTGCAGAGTCCAGGGAGCTCCGAGAGGAGCTGACCCCTACCCCTGGGGCTGTTGCAGTCTGACAGCGCCCGCGCAGTGGCTACCGACGGGGGAGAACGGTCACCTAGGAGTGCTACCCGAAACCCGTCTCCAGCTAAAGAGAGAGCACAGAGTGGGAAGTAAGGAGACTGCTAGGGAGTACCAGGCCCAAACGGGCGGCAGATCCCGGAGCGGGGATAGATCCACCTTTCCTTGCTAAACCTGCCGGTGTGGGGCCCTCAAAGCCCACACCACAACACCCAAAAGCCGCAGCCACGTAGCCACAGTTAGGGCCCATAGTTCACAGGAGGCAAGCAGCTGGAGTGATCTGGTCCAGGCAACAAGCAAACGGCAAACGAAGGGGAGAGAGGCTTCAGCAACTTCCCTGGGTGACCCCCATAGGGACTAAAAGTCGGGGTTACCCCAAACCACCAAGGGCTAAGGAAGGCGAGTTGGTAGTCACCATCAGAAGTCAGCCTGAAGGATACCTGGTTCCAGCCTGGTTCATCCCAGCTACGCCCGGGTTACTCACCCTGCCATCAATTGTGAGTAAAACCCCTGAAAGACATCCTGCTTGTGTGGAGTTATTCTGCGCCTTGTGGTTCTACACACCTATACAGGGCCGTGGGGCTTGCCTCACTCTCAGGAGGCTATCCCAACTGACTGCACACACCATCAGCCCCAGGCGACCCTCAACCTGCAGTGGCGGTCACCACTGACCGCAATTCTGAGAGTGGCATCACGACAAATAGAAGATTTCCTACCTGTGACAGGATCCAGCAGAGTGGAGTCCCTGAAGGTAATGCACCGACTCAGCGTTCTCGGGGCTTCACATCTGGCGTCACGAACAGGATAAGGACTAGACCTGTTCAGACAGGTGACCATGTGCCTGGGCGGTCCGCTTGAAAAATTGGAAGCGCCGCCATATTGCCACCATGAAGAGCGCGCTGAAAAACAACAGCAGCCCGCGCTGGGAGAAGTTACCGCCCACGAAGAGGTGTGGCTACCCAGAGATCCCCTGCAGAGTCCTGACCTCGCCAGTGAAGAGAGCGGAAGCGTTCAGAGACGTCGGGACAGAAAGGGAGCCAGAAGCCTGCTGCTAGAGGAGATGGCGTCCGAACACAGAGACCCAGAGCCAGGCTCCACTGCCTGGTGGTGTCGGGAGCTTGCCGAGTTCTTCGATCAACTGGAGGCCAGGGTCGGAAGGCAGATCAGAGCGGGACGTGCGGAGTTTCTGGAAATGGCTGCAGCGGTTCAGGCCTACGAAGAGAGAGCCGCGCGCCGAGTGCCAGACCGGGCGGTGACGACTCAGACCCCGATGCTGCCACCGATGGGTGAGTCCAGTGATGCCCCTGCCAGCGCGAGTGCCCCGACCCCTGCTGCCACGTCCGCGGTCCCTGAAGAGGCGTCCGGCGCGGCGACGCTGAAGCAGGCCGCAGCCACGCCAGGTGCAGCCCGCCAAGCTCAGGCCGCCGCAGCGATGCCCTGCTCGGCCCACCAAGACCCGGTCCCTGCAGCGACGCCCAGTCCGGCCCGCAGAGAACCGGCTGCCACCGCGACCCTCATCCGCGCCGCAGGTGTGACGCTGACCCAGGCCGCCGCCATGCTAGGCCCGGCCCGCTGAGACCCTACCGCAGCCGCAACGCTCGTCCGCGCCGCAAGTGAGGTGCTGAACCAGGCCGCAGCCCCGTCAGGTGCGGCCCGCCAAGCCCAGATCGCTGCAGCGACGCCCAGCCCAGCCTGCAAAGACCCCATCGCAGCTGCGACGCCGATCCAAGCTCCGCCAGAAACGCCCATCCAGGCCGCCGCCATGCCAGGCGCGGCCCGCCAAGACCAGGCCGCCGCCATATCGGGCGCGGCCCGCCAAGAAAAGACAGACGTACCATTGTTTACCCCGGCCTGCAAGGCCAGAGCAGACACCGCTCCCCAGTCTAAGGAAGTCCCTGCTAGGAAGTCCCTGGTAGGTGAGGACCCCGCATACTGGCAGCTGAAGGCTGACCTGGAGGCCAAGTTCCCACAGGAGATGGTGGACCGGTACATGCTCCCTCCGCATACCCCCAAGACGACTCCTGCAGCAACCATGCCGAAGAGATCCCCGCCTGGGCCGGCTGAGGAGCACCCATCCCCAGCACTGCCACCACCGGAGTGCTCAGAAGAACTAAGGGGGAGGGGAGGCCAGGAAGCTGAGGAGCTGACTCAGGAGCCACCAGCAGTGGATCCATGCCCAGAGCCGGAGATGTTGCCATATTCCCGCTGGGATGAGGAAGACCTAACACCGTCTGCTGAAGAAGATCTGCCCAAAAGCCTCACCTGGGAGCTTGTAAGCTGTACCTCGCAGAATCCAGCCCGCAAGACACGGCGCCGTAACAGAACCCAGTCTTTCCCTGCACCGCAGTCCCCAGAGCAGAGAGATGACATAACGGCCAGAGACCTAGAGGAGAAACGGTTCCTGAGAAGAGCCAAAGCCCAGGTCAGAGGACCCCTTTGTCGAGGAGTAGTCGAAGATTTTAGCCTAAAATCAGGATACGGCTTCATCGTAGCACCTGGTATGAAAGAAGGCATTTTTGTCAACAGAAGAGACGTTAGAGCTCATTTGCCCAGAGGACATCCTGGAAGAAACCTAAGGATGGGAGACACAGTGCAGTTTACCATGCATCAAGGCGAAAGAGGCTGGTATGCGCTAGATGTAACACCATGTCCTAAAGAAAAAGAAACAGACACAGACGAAGAAAGAGGTCAAGAAAGCAGCAGGTGCCGCAGCCCTACAGGCCCAAGCCCTGGTGAGGAGGAATCTGCATAAAGTAAAGTACACCAAGTTACTGTTTGACCAGTTTGAAGTTTTGCAACGTTTTCAAGTTTAAGCAATGTGCCCACATAAACTAATGTGAGAAATGAACCTTAAGGCTATGAACTGGCTATAGCCACAAACTCTCGCAGTGTAAATAGTTACACCAGAGGGCACCACCACCACCAGAGTCAGCCTGTTTAGGGGCTTGGCTCGTCTGCAACCAGGGAGCACGTCCGTATATAGGGCCTTGGCTTACCTGCAACCAGAGAGCATGCCTGTTTATGGGGCCTGGCTCTCCACCACAAAGAGGGTACCTGGTCAGCACCAACTGTGGAGGCCGCCTCTGGATCCTGCCAGAAGTGGCTGAAGGCGCGGCTTCACCAGGCCAGGTATGCCCTGAAGACCACCAGACCATGAAAGCCGCCTCTACATCCTGCCAGAAGTGGCTGAAGGCGCGGCCAACGTGAAAGGGTTTAGGGTGGGTTAACGGACTTGTGGGTGGAGGGTGGTGATGTATGGTACCTGGTGGTTTTAAATGTTTTACCATGTTTTTACTGTTTTATGCATTTTAAAATGTTGTCTTGCAGCCCGAGGACGTGCTGGTGATAACTAAGGGGGAATGTGGCGCCCCTGACCTGGTCAGGCACCACTGAGTACTGCACCCATGCTGGGGACAGTACAATACAGGTAATCCAGAAGGCTGACCGAGGTGTGACTACACAGGCGCATAGTGATCAGGTCTCACACATGTACCTATGAGAGGACCCCTGGGGATCCCAGGAGGGGGAAAAGCCTTCACCTTCACTGGAATAGTGGAGGGGGCCAAAAGCCTCCATCTCCTCTCAAGGGGTGTGGTAAGAGAGCCTGGTTGCTAGGTGGCGTAGGCAAGAACAGGAGAGGAGGAGCAGTGAGCCGGTTCAGTGCAGAGTCCAGGGAGCTCCGAGAGGAGCTGACCCCTACCCCTGGGGCTGTTGCAGTCTGACAGCGCCCGCGCAGTGGCTACCGATGGGGGAGAACGGTCACCTAGGAGTGCTACCCGAAACCCGTCTCCAGCTAAAGAGAGAGCACAGAGTGGGAAGTAAGGAGACTGCTAGGGAGTACCAGGCCCAAACGGGCGGCAGATCCCGGAGCGGGGATAGATCCACCTTTCCTTGCTAAACCTGCCGGTGTGGGGCCCTCAAAGCCCACACCACAACACCCAAAAGCCGCAGCCACGTAGCCACAGTTAGGGCCCATAGTTCATAGGAGGCAAGCAGCTGGAGTGATCTGGTCCAGGCAACAAGCAAACGGCAAACGAAGGGGAGAGAGGCTTCAGCAACTTCCCTGGGTGACCCCCATAGGGACTAAAAGTCGGGGTTACCCCAAACCACCAAGGGCTAAGGAAGGCGAGTTGGTAGTCACCATCAGAAGTCAGCCTGAAGGATACCTGGTTCCAGCCTGGTTCATCCCAGCTACGCCCGGGTTACTCACCCTGCCATCAATTGTGAGTAAAACCCCTGAAAGACATCCTGCTTGTGTGGAGTTATTCTGCGCCTTGTGGTTCTACACACCTATACAGGGCCCTGGGGCTTGCCTCACTCTCAGGAGGCTATCCCAACTGACTGCACACACCATCAGCCCCAGGCGACCCTCAACCTGCAGTGGCGGTCACCACTGACCGCAATTCTGAGAGTGGCGTCACGACAAATAGAAGATTTCCTACCTGTGACAGGATCCAGCAGAGTGGAGTCCCTGAAGGTAATGCACCGACACAGCGTTCTCGGGGCTTCACAGAAATAAAACACAACACAATTAGTGACTCCATCTTTATTGAAATAAACCCCCCTCCGCAGTAATCCTGGGTCAGGGTCCCGCGCCGTCCAATCAGGATCTAATATCATCTGATCGGTTTGCTGGAAGGCAAAGCGATCAGATGATGTGTCAGGATCAAGTGCCTGAATCCCATCACACATCAGCTGATTGTATAAAAGCCGATTATACAATCAGCTGATGCATCAGTAGAAAAAAAAAAAAAAAATAATACTCACTTATGTGCTGATTACCGGCAGCTCCCGGAGCGATGGGGCGGGAGTCTGATCCTGTCCGATCGCTGCAGCAGCTGCCGGTAATCAGGGATGAAGTCTCCTGACGCATCCGCTGATACCGGCCGGGCGCCCGCGTCAGCCCGAGACTCGATCAGCTGATGCGTCAGGTGACTGCATCAGGTGATCCATCGCCAGGTCCTGCAAGCAAGGTCCTGCCCCGGGGAGACTGCACACAGCCGGAGCGGGAGCGGCGATACCGTGACAGGAGCTGGGAGCGGGCATGGCACCGCGAGGCTGCAGACAGGTGAGTATAACTTTTTTTTTTTTTATTCTACTGTTAACTTTTGTTTTCGCAGCCGCTTCCACCTCCTGCCTGTACATGGCGCCGCACGGCAGCATACATGCACAGGACGGGAGATGGACGCGGCGGTGACGGTACCGGGAGGATTCACGCTTCTGTCTATACTGACAGAAGGAATCCTCTTCCTGTACACGTCACTTTACTACCCACCTCCTGCGCTTATAGCTGCGTTTTTGGTCTTAGAAACGCACCAAAACGCAGCTATTTGCGTTTCTCATTGCGTCTTTCAACATCCCATTGAACTCAATGGATGAAAAGCGCAGTGAAAAACGCGGGAATAATTGACATGCTGCGTTTTTGTGGTCACCACAAAAACGCAGCTGAAAAAAAACGCTGTGTGGGGACAGCAAAAATGAAAACTCATAGACTTTGCTGGGGAAGCAAAGTCATGCAGTTTTGAGGCCAAAAACGCACCCGAAAAACGCGCAAAAACGCCGAGAAAAATGCACCGTGTGCACATAGCCTTATTTGTCTCCTGTTGTGCTAGCTGTTGCTGCCTTTGCTGCTGCTGTTGCTGCTGCTATTGTTGGACTAGCATCAGATGTTAATCAGATACTCCATTTTATCTGACTGTGCTTCTTGGCGTACTGCTGCCAACACAAGACATGCAGTTTGTCCACAGCAGTCACGCATGTTCATGGGAATCTTACCCACACTTCTAACGCCAATTGTGGTACATTGGCTAACTCAGCTGCTTCACAAGGTAGCCAGAGGAAAAACTTCTCATTCAAATTTCAACAGGTTTATTCAAGGCTTCATAAAGCACCCAAGGTAAAGTAAAAATAAACTGCCTTACTGACATAAAGAAAACAAATAAACAACATTCAGTTCATACATCTACAGGTTTTGCCCGCCGCTCAGAATTAGAGCTCATACTCTTTGCACTGAGAGCTAGCTCTGGAGGTATGCTACCTACCAAACACAGAACCACCAAGTGATTCCAGAGGTCTTGCTTTTACCTACTGGACCACATCCTAGGGTGGAGAAGATATGTGAACAGCCAACCCACCCATCTCTTTGACTATTCACAAAAAGAAACAAAACAGTCTTTGTCATGGCCGATTAACCCTCTCAGCACCATAATGATGCCAGATTTTACATGTTAGGGTTCACATTGCTAAAGTTAATACCTTAACTGAAAAATATCTCCCCTCCAGGATTTTGCTATTGACCATCTTACAGTATGTATACAGCTTTTTTTTTCAACTCTACCCGCAAGTGTTTGATTGGGTAAAAATCTGGAGACTGTGGGTGCCAATCTAGCACTTCTACTTCATGGTCATTGAAGGATTTATTCTTCAATCTTGATGTATGCTTTGAGTCCTTGTCCTGCTGGACACTATGCCTTACTTTTCATACCCATGGTACTTGAGTTTACAAAGTAGTAAATCCTGTAGGATACTCACATATAGCTCAGCATTGAGATCACCATTGATCCTGGTCAAATATCCAATGCAATGTGAAACAACCTTATATTATCAGGCTTCTTCCATCAAACTTGATAGTTCTTTCAATTTCTTGATCTGTTAGCCTCCTTTTTCCTTGTTTCTTTCAAACCTATTTGCACTAATCAGAACCTCCAAATCACCCGTTTCCAATCTTCTTTTGTCCACTTTCCATATTTTTTTTGCAAACTGGAGCTGATGCTTCTCATGCTAATATTGAAGTTGAACCTTCTCCACCTTTTTTTCAGGCCACTATTAAAGACTTGTGTAACGTGCATTGCATGATGCGTGCATGGATGTCTGTGATCTGACTATTATGAATCACATGAGCCTCCTCTATTGTGTTTGACACTCCAGAACTGATAGACTTTAGACTTGCCTACATGTTGACTTGATATTTTTCCTGGACGTCCACCTCTTTGCTTTTGAATGGATGGACTGACTTCAGTTTGGCATTTTTCTTAGTCAAGAGACAACTATTGATGAGCTGGATGATATTGCTTCTCTTTTCTTGAGAAATCTTCTTCATTGCTCCTCATCGATCTGAACCAGTGACCTTTTGCTTTGGAATCAACCTAATAACACACTGAGTTATTATGGAATGAGAGAACAGGTTGTAATTTGTAGTTTACAGGAAGAAAAGGATGTTTTCACCACTACGATCAAAACAGGGAAAATGCAGTAACATGACAAGAATCTGCATAACAAGTCTTATGCTAAATAGTGGAAAGTCAATTTTATGTATGAGATGATACAAGATGATTGTCTATAAAATGAAGGTCGCCTCACACTCAAAGCTATAGTGGATGGAGAGATATGGAGCCTGAAAGTCACAAGTTCAAAATATTATAACCCTTTTGATCATCATTGTATGTCAGTAGACAACATCTATGACTAGAGATTATATACTTTCCCTGATATTAATAGACGTCACTCTCTTACTCTCTTGCCAGAATGGGTGCAACATGAACTATGTTCATGTTTCCACGCCTGCACACTGACACTGGAGGAGTCTATAGTAGCACAAACACTGTAGGTGCAGGTGCACACCCATTGTGTGAAGGCTAACTCTGATTTCTGACCCCTCTTTTTCAAATCAGTAGAAACCGCTCACTATCCTGATTCACTCAGAAGTGTAGCACACAAGCTGCTTTATAGAGGAGCTTGGGATAACAGCACACACACACACACACACTGACACTGTGTGCGCTCTACTGTGCTCCTTCATTGTCAGTGAGAATTCAGGGGGAATTCCTTCGATGTTTGCTCTGGTCAAGCTTTGTCAATCAAAACCTGCTAAAATGCAAACTGAATGGGATAGTGGAGCACTGATTCTTGGCCATACCATAGGGTACATTGAAGCACCATCATTTGAAATAGAAGTCGATTTCCCTACCACTAAAACACAAAAATGTATATTACATTAAGATTTTTATAGGCAAATAAATCTCCTGTATAAAAGTTAAAACTATAGATTTCTTAAGTTAAGGCCAAGTTTAACCATTTCATAAGATACACTTGATACAGAAGTCTGAGGTTTCGGGACACATGCTCTTCCTCTGTCCATAAAGTCAAGCATGACCGCTCTCAGAAGGAAAAATGGTTATTTAATTGTAATGATACTAAGAACTCACCAAAACTCATAAGAGCAGGTGCCCCCGACCGAATATCTTTCATTTGAGAAAATCGGGTTGAATATGTAAATTACACTGTAATTAAACTCTGATCAGTGTTAGGGCACAGTGTCAGCATAGTGTGATCTGATGCTCTCTGGTGAGGAGAAGATGAAGAAAAAAATGTCTAAATGTGTCAGTCGGCAGAAATCAGATTGCACTCAGATGTTATCAGAGTGCAGTCAGATGTGTTCCTCCCATTCTTCAACTTGCATGACAGAGTGCAATCTGATAATCAGATCAAACTTGAGAATGCAGCAATTTTGACAGACTCTGTCCAAGGAAAAAATCGGACATGCACACAGACCTTTAGACTAAAGGGTGCTTTACATGCTGGGACATCACCAGCGATCTCGTTAGCGATGTGACACGCCAGAACGCACATACGATTTGTCAAGATCGCACATGTGACCGGCGCTACAAAAATAACCTATGTGCGATCTCGGCAAATCTTTTCTGCGATCTGGCGTGTCACATCGCTAACGAGATCGCTAGCAATGTCGCAGCATGTAAAGTACCCTTAACATTCGTCTGAATTTGATCCACTGTTATGTTGGATCACACTGAGACCGAAAATATGGTTGCATGAACCTGGCCTGTCTCAGTCATTTTTTGTTAATTGATTGCTCAAAGAAATATAAAGACGAGGCATTTTTTCTTATTATTATTATTAATTGTTCCCTGCCCTCATTTGCATCTTAGGTGACATCTCACTCTATCTATTCACTTTTTGATTTTGTTTAAAACCAGCTAATCATTCATTATCCAATAGAATTATATTCCATGATACACTGCATGCAAACACTCCATAATTGAAAGTTTGAGATCGCTTAGGACTTCTATATAAAATCATGAACCTACATTCCTATAACTCACTCAACTTAGTTCCCTGTATCACCTTGACACTAGTACTGCATTTGTAGGACATAACCGTGCATAATTTCTCTTATTTTATTCCACAGATCATGTCAACTTATGCCAATTATATTTCAAAGCAAGACAATAAGAACAAAAGTAAAATGACATTTCACATTCTTTACACATCCAACTGGGTAAGTTTGTAATTAGAAGGAAAAGGAGGACTGAAAGATAATACACGTCAAAAAATCTTAACAAAGGTATCTGAGTCATGGCAGATAACGATGGTTTTTTTTCAATCCCACAATGCAACCTCAAGTTTCTCGATACTTTTCTTGAGTAGATAATAGAATAAAATAATTCTATGCTTTATTGCCAGGACAATGATAATATTTGATGTGCATCATAATGACTTGAGTCTTCATTATTTGAAGAGGAAATAATGAAAAATGCCTGTCTAGTATATACGACCAAATGAGGACATATTGTAACCGTTTAGGTGGAGCTATTAAGTGCTTTTCCCGTTTGACGACAGACACAATGAATTAGAAAAAAAAATGGATTGTATGCTAGGTGTCCTTGAAAATGTTTATCATGTGTAGTGACAGTTCCTTTATCATCTTCTTTTCTTCACAAATGCTAGTCTTAAGGACAAGCACAATGTTACTGCTCTCTATAACTGACGGTTATTGAAACGTCTTCAATTTGATTTCAAAATAGCATGGTTAATTTTCTCTAATATTGCCTTGAATCTTTTCTCGAGCAAACCAGCCTTTACTTTTGTCTACTTTTCTTTTTTTAGATTTTTATTCCTTACCTCCTCTGTTTTACTTAATTGGTTTCTACAGTTCTTTGAAACATATCAATTTTTCCTACGGACTGAAAGCTAGATATACCAACCAGATCAAATTTTCAACTCCACCGAGTTTCTTAACACATGAAAGGTTTAAAACTTCAATTCTCTTGCTATACCTCCTATTGATTGCTTAGATGCAAAGTGATTGTGCATATGGGATTTCCTGTAAGCTGTGTCTGACCAGATTGAAAGAAAAATGCTAAATAATTTATTCTGAGGAACAAGGTCCCTCTAGGAGAGGTTTGCAAAATGCAGGCCTGATATAAATGAAGATAAAAAAATTGGACATTTTTGTCAATACTTTTGTATCGTAAACTTTCTTGGGTACCATAGTTAAAGTAGTAGGACAATACCACCTACTTCATTGCTAATGAAGATTAATAAGATAATTAATTATTCACCAAGATAAATGAAAAATAGAGGCACACCGTGATAGTCTTGTCCTGACTGTGAGAACGAACATCATCTCCAAGATACTACAATTATTACAAACAAGGAAATGGAAAACACCAATAGGCATAAAATAGGAATAGGGTCACCAGGACTTCCTGCTGCTGGTTGATGCTGTCAAGCAGATCCGGAAAGGACCCCTAAAAATATTTTGATTTGTTATATACTAAATGGTCAACTTTCGTTCCATTTTTTAAGTTTTACTGTTTTCTTACGTTTGTATTAGTACATTAGGTTTGTGCATATAATATCAGTACAACACATTTATATTTTAGAGACCATGCTTCAAACACTACACGCATGTGTCCACATGGTGTTGTGCTTCCACTGTAAATAAATGAACTGTACTACATTAGTGACGGATTCCGTTTCTGTCAAAACAACGCAAATGTGAAACCGGCCTTAGAGGTTGTATAGAAGCAGCCCCTATACAAGAAGCAGGTCCTGCTGGTAATGAACAACTTACCAGTAAACCATTTTTCATCCATTTTTCATCCATCAACATTAGCTAGTCACCGGAACCTCAAAAATTATAAAACCGCCCACTAAAAATCTCAAACTTTATTAGATATGAGCTAAAATAATGCAGTCAAACCATTAAGTAGATAGTAAATAAAAAATTCCTTATGAAGAACGTTGCTTGGAGACAAATATAGTCAAAGAAACACAAATCACTTTAAAATGTCACCAATAACACTGAGAAAAAGAGGTCTAGCAGTCCACTCCTTGTGAATCTCCCCCAAATTTTAAATGGCATTTCTTAACAATCCTAAAGCTGCAGCTATCCCACTTGCTTGTACACTTTTGTCTACCACACTTTTTCCTTCCACTCAACGTTCCATTAATATGCTTGGATACAGCACTCTGTTAACAACCAGCTTCTTTAGCAATGACCTTTTGTGGCTTACCCTCCTTGTGGAGTGTGTCAATAACTGCCTTCTGGACATCTATCAAGTCAGCAGTCTTCACCATGATTGTGTAGTCTACTGAACCAGACTAAGGGACCATTTAAATGCTTAGAAAGTGTTTGCAGGTGTTTTGTGTTACTTATTAAAATTTTCTGAGATAATGACTTTTGGATTTTCATTGGCTGTAAGTTGTAATCATCAACATTAATAGAAATAAACACTCGAAATAGATTACTCAGTTTATAATAACTCTATATAATATATGTGTTTCACTTTTTTTAAATAAATTAACTTTTTGATGACATTCTAATTAATTGAGAAGCACTTGTATGTAATTTTAACCTCATGACCACCCAGCGATATTCTGCTTTGATTTATTCTCCTCCCCTTCTTCAAACGTCATGATGATTTTGGAATACCGGGGAACTGGGGCTCCTAAGCTGTCCCTCAAGCTAGGGAACCCTATGCTATCCCTATTCTCAAAGGTACTCCTAATTGAGTAGAGGCCTGAGTCTTCTTCCTGGCCCTGCTGCTTACCAGTCCTGATCTAATTCTCCCTTCCCTTTCTTCCTTGAGTGATGGGTCAGGTGTGTATTGAAACTACAGAAAAAGACTGACAAGGAAAAAAACAAAACTCTGTCACACAGCACACACACAAACAGGATAGGACAATAAGAGATTCAGGAAGAAAACAAGAGAAGGAAAGATGTACAAAACAACAGGGATACACTTCACAACTGCTCCAAGCAAAAAACACCACTATTTACAACTTTCACCAGAAAGAGTATGGGGCACCAAACCTCATAAACCAACACAGAATAAACTATTGCTGGCATTGGGTAGAAAGATTTAACCAGCATAATTAGGAGAGGAGAAGATGTGATAGGTCTCCCCCCAACATGTGATTAAATGAGCAAGCAGAGTAGAAGAGATTAACTCTTTCTAGCCCACCTATGAATCAGCACACAGCAGGTTGATGCCCGAGTCTGCCTGTGTTGATGCCAGACACCAGAGAAATCATCAGATGGCATGTCAGAATCTGCATTCTGAACAGAGTTCAATGCCTCCATGATAGTCGGTGAAGTTTGTGTAAAACATCTATGCTCAGCGTTCAAGACTGCGTTGAAGAGAATGACTCAACCTTGGATGTAAGAGTACATCATAGGTTGTGAAGGGGTTAACATCCAATAATTAGAGATGAGCTAATGTTTGACATTCACTTTTATCAGATTTATTTTGTTTCCAGGAATATTGAATAGCTATAAATCAAAAGTGCTCCAAAGCCTCCAATTGCTCTTAAAAATGTCTAGGACAATAATCTCTTCTCTTCTCATCTGCTGTTCTGGTACACACATTATTTGTACTTTCTTTAAAGTGTTATGGCTTTTTTTGCTTTTTCTTTATATAAACTATGAGCTATGATGTCCTGTCAATATTTAGATTCACCACAAAATGACTACTGCATTTCTTGCTTCTGCTTTTATACAGGCTATGATCATACTGATTTATACTGTACCATGTAATGTGATAGTTGCTAATCATTATGGACAAACCTGTCTGCGGTCATGTGGTCCTTCTCTGGCTACTTTAATCTTCTGCAATGCTTAAATGATGGTGGCTATTTTAGGCAGTTCAGTGTATTCTTAAAAATTCAACATGAATGTGATTCACATCTAGTTCTTTCGCTAATCTCTACCAGTAGTGCTTACTACGATATCAAACATTAATGTAGCTGTTCTCCAAGCATAAACAATTAGATATAAACATACTCTGCTCACATTAACTTTTCAGTAGACTTTTTTTAAAGCCCCATCTCCATAACTAAGTTGTTTTTTTTAGTTGATCTTTAACAGAAAATCCAGTAATGGACCTAAATGCTTTACTTTAGCTCGTCCATATGTCTGAAAGTACTTTCCCTTCAGTGGTATTATACATTTCTTATGTAAAGCAGGGTGAACCCAGGACATTACATTTATAAAAACATCATAGTATAACCCCAAGTCATTTTCAACTTCAGGGACATCAAAGTCCAGATAGGAAGCACAGGTGATTTTGAATCTATTCCACCATCTTGGGGACAAATTAAAGTGACAACAGGTGAACTAGAGAAGTGATTAGACAATTCACTAAAAAAGGATAGTTTTGTAAGTGAAGTCCATGTCTCTCTTATACTTCCGGAGGGATTTAACATTTTGCTAGTATCCTTCACTACTAGTAGCATAAAAGGGTACCTGCAACCCTTCAATTGCACAGATTTTGTCATTTTAAAGGAGCTGTGATGTAGCAATAAGGTTTTCTATATCTCAAAGCACAGTTTCAAGAGCATGGAGCATATACAGATCAAGCAATACTTATTTTGACTCAGAAAAAACAGCACTGAGATATCATGCCACAAAAAAGTATAGGGATGAGCAAGCCCATTGAAATTCAGGTTCGCCAGATTCTGACGTACTTTAGTTAAACGTTCAGTTTCGGACCTGGACTTGAACTTAACTTGACCCTGGACCCCGAACCCCATATAAATGAATGGAGACCCAAACTATGGTGCTGCATAATGGTCATAGTAAGGGCTATGGTGCTACAAAAGGAAACAAAATTGGGTAAGATTAAGAAAATTATCCTGCAAACAAATGGGGATAGGGAATAAATAAAAATTACATAGGGTGCCGTCTATTTTTGATAACCAGGGCAGGTAAAGCAGACAGTTGGATGCTGCAGCCCTCAGCTGTCTGCTTTTCCTTGGATGGCTATCAAAAGAAGAGGAGACCCCAAGCCATTTTTTTAATTATTTCTATAAATAATAAAAAAAAAAACCTGTGAAAACTCTGTGGGGTCCCTCCTATTTTTGATAAGCAGCCAAGATAAAGCAGACAATGGGGGCTGGTATTATTAGGCTTGGAGACCCATGGTTATTTGACCATTATCAGCGTACTGTAAAAATAGCAGCCCGCAGCAGCCCCAGAAGTGGCACATCCATTAGATTCACTAATTGTGGCGCTTTTCCTGGCTCTTATTGATTGCACAGGTGCAGTGGCAAATCAGGGTAACTTTTCAGGGGGTTGATCTCAGCTGTGAATTGACAGCTGGCACAAAGCCCAGGGGTGAGTAATGGATAGGGGTCTATCAGACACACACACACACACACACTCACACAAAAAAAGTTGATTTAAATAGACTTTCCTAAACTCCCTCGTTCATCAATTTATTACTTTAAAAACGTCCTCGACGTTTCGATGTATTCCAATGGTGGAATAAGACTCCCCCCCCCAACTCCTTTGTTCACCAATATATTAATTAAAAATAAATCCTTAAAATTTTGATATAATCTAATGATGTAATTTCCCATGACACCCTACTAATCCTTTGGAGCCTCGTTCTCAGAACATTCTCAGAATGAGGCTCCATATATCTCTCCCAATCAGCGGCAGGTATGGCATTTCTTGTGGGTGTGAAAACTATGTGCCTGCCGCTAACCTGGAGTGACCTATGCAGCCTCGTTCTGATGTAAGAACTTCAAGGATTTCTTTTACTTAATAAATTATTGAACAAGAATTTTATTCAAATAAAGTTTTTTTATTCCTGTGCATGTGTTTTTTAACTGTGCACTAACTGTGTTAGTAATGGAGGTATCTGAAAGATATTAATCCATTACTAACCCCTGGGATTAATGACAGCTGGCAATTCCTAGCTTTTCTTCTCCAACCCATCTTTGTAAAGGCACATAGCCATTTTTTTCGTTAATTTATTTTTTAAAGAAAAGCCACATTTTAGTTTTTGACTACTTGTTTTAATTGTCCAATTTATTAACCATAACAACAACAAAGCAGGAGCAGGGAAAAGAATAAGTGATGCCTCACCGGAATTCAAGGAACACAGGTGCAAGAAACAAATGGCTGGAACCACTCCTTAGCAGTCATGAAAGAGGAAACAAAATTCCAGCAACAGGTGTCTTTTCATTAAAATCTTTAATATTTTATTTCTATGTCAAAAATAAAAAAATCATATGGGGACGCAGCCCCTAAACACCTGACTTATTTCGAACAAGGTACTTAATCATAGGCATAATAATATCAACCATACTGGTTATCACTAGCGATGATCGAATACCTCAAATATTCGGCTATGCCTATATTCGATGAATAGGTCGCCACTATACAACTATATGCGAATATTCAATGCGCAATGTAAGTCTATGGGAAACCCGAATACTTGCCGAATAGCAACTATTCGGGCTTCTCATAGACTTACATTGCACATCGAATATTCGCATAGCGGCGACCTACTTGTCGGATATTCGCGAAGCCGAATATTGCCGAATATTTGTGATATTCGATCATCCCTAGTTATCTCATTTTCCTTTTTGATTGTGAACCTACAGATAGCTACTAGGGATGAGCTGAATCATGGATGTTTGGGTTTGGCTGTACTGTAGTTAAGTTTGGTTTGCTACTTGAACTTAACCCAGAACCCCGAACCCCATAGAAGTCAAAGGGACCCAAACTTTGATGCTGTAAAATGGTTGTAGTGTAACATACCAGGGAGGGGCAGTTGTGGGTGAGGGTTTCAGTCCTCAACCCACCCTGGTATGCTACAGAGACGGTGGACAGAGTGGTGTGTGGAGCTGCTCATCTGGAGTTTCGTCCGGCTTTTCTAGATCACGTTCACACAGTGTGATGTTATATGCACTGTTACCAGAGATGAGGCCACAACCAGTTAAAACTTCAAGGGATTTACTACATACAACGTTCCAGTTAATATTCACAGGCTCTACACCATATTCTTTAACAGGCAGTTTCTTATCTACATATTCTGGCTCTCCCATTATGGCTGCAGTCAGAGTCCCACCAGCTATCAAAAAGTATGAGGGTGAGGGTTTGGCACTGCTGTTAGGCATTGTGCTGCTCCCCCTGATGGCTACGCTATTTTCCCAGGATAACTCGTAGCATCTTCTATCCTGCAGTGTCAGTGGCCCTGTCAGTAAACACAGACTCCGCTGACTGTCTGCACCGTTCACGCTTGCCCACTTGAGCGGGGGGGGGGGACTGTCTGCTCCTTTACTCTACCTCACTGAATCCTCCCTACTGCCAGCTACATTCTATGTCACTGGGTGTTTTTCCACACCGTTCCACTCTGCTACATCTGCAGCTTGCAATTGTCTCTGTTACTCTTCCCTACCTGCCTAAAACCAGGAAAGGTCTTCCTTTATATCCCTTTCCAGCATGACAAACATGGCAGTGGAAGTGGCTTGTATGCTTCATAATATTGAGATCACAGACATCTATGCAAGCACTGTGCAATGCACATTAATGCAAGTCTGGAATGGTAGCTTGAAAAAAGGTGAAGAAGCCTCATCTTCAATATATTCATGACAAATGTAAGCTGGAATTTACAAAGAAGTATGAAAAGTGGACAGCAGAAGATTGGTAATTGATAATTTGGAGCGATGAGACAGTCAGCAGTGGAGTGGGTAGCCATACCATTGAGACAAAGTCTGGAACTTGATGTGATGGTAAAAAGGCAAACAGGGTGTCCTTAATAGTCCCATATTCTAGTATGTCCTGAGGTGCAAATAATCTGACAGAATCCTGGGCCCGGCCAGTCAAACTATTCCACAGGTATTTGGCTCAATCAGCTGTGGGTACCTGGTGCATCAGCATCATAGTCTAAACATTTTGCAAGTGTTCATCAACCTCAGTGCTGGATCTATTAAGTAATATCACGTCCTAGCAGAGATGATATCCTGGGTGGTGTGCCATTATGGAGGTAGGGGCCGCCACTGGCGGTAGGGAAACTGGAACTCCCAAAGCTGCTTCTGTAACGCAAGTTGTCTCCCTCTTTGAGGCTTTGAGAGTCAATGTGGCAAAAAACTCCTGGATTTCGGCTACTTGGGACTGGGTTGTTGACTCTAGATTGCCACTGGATCATTGATCTGGCAAGTAGTTTAATTCCACAGGGTCAACCTCAGTTGGGTTTTAGTCATCATCTATGATGATATGAGCAGCCCAACAAATCAATTTCTGGATAAAGTCCGACCTGATGTCAGTGGCTCAGAATTCAATTTGCAGCTGGCATAGAACCTGTAGTTGCATTTCTTGTTATGGCTCTATAACCACTCCAGTCTTTATCCCAAGGGTGAGTCAGTGGAGTTTGACACGATGGCATCTCAAACCTGCTATGTATGCTTCACCTATAACCTTCCGGGTAAGCCTATTTACCTTTAAACACAAGAAAAAACTGGCCATGCCAAAATTAGGTGTAACACAGGGGAGTCACTAAATAGTGGTCCCTCGGTGGGTATATTCTTCTGATATCATAGAAAAACCGGAGGAAGAAAGAACAAAACCAGAAAAGAAAAGTAATGGTGAAATATAAATATTTTATTTATTATAGTGTAAAAAATTCATAAAAACATGATAGGAGAATAAAGGGTCAGATGCAAAGAGAATGGGGCTAACATTCAAGGATGGGCTGCACAAAAAGTGACAGTGACAATGAAAGGGCCCCTCTCCTGCACAGCGCAACCCACCATAGTGAAGATGTAACAAGGGGAATCAGAAGTAGTAACAGGTAAACCCATTAGTAATATAATAGTAAGTTATATGAGTTTTTGCCTGATAGTGAATGTAATGGCATAGTGCATGGACTGAAGATTTAGAGTACCACGGTTCAGCAAATAAATCCTATTTCTTTATTTGGTGGTTAAATAACCAGTCTATGCACTGGGACATAAATTTAAGATATAGTATCTGTACAAATGCATGAGATGTATCTATTACGCATGCACTGCCATTACAAATTAATTGGGTATAAATGAAAAATAATGAAGCTAGTAGAAACTACAGAGATTGAGTTTGCATTCAAAAATAGCAAAAGATGAATAAAGATTCCAGTGGTTACCTGTTAAAGATGGGGGGTCGCAAGGAGCAGGAGAGGGGTCCCCCAATGATCGTTTCGCTGCAGAAGCGAAATGATCGTTGGGGGACCCCTCTCCTGCTCCCTGCGACCCCCCATCTTTAACAGGTAACCACCGGAATCTTTATCCATCTTTTGCTATTTTTGAATGCAAATTCAATCTCTGTAGTTACTACTAGCCTCATTATTTTTCATTTATACCCAATTAATTTGTAATGGCAGTGCATGCGTAATAGATACATCTCATGAATTTGTACAGATACTATATCTTAAATTTATGTCCCAGTGCATAGACTGGTTATTTAACCACCAAATAATGAAATAGTATTTATTTGCTGAACCGTGGTACTCTAAATCTCCAGTCCATGCACTATGCCATTACATTCACTATCAGACAAAAACTCATATAACTTCCTATTATATTACTAATGGGTTTACCTGTTACTACTTCTGATTCCCCTTGTTACATCTTCATTATGGTGGTTCGCCCTGTGCAGGAGAGGGGCCCTTTCGTTGTCACTGTAACTTTTTGTGCAGCCCATCCTTGAATGTTAGCCCCATTCTCTTTGCATCTGACCCTTTATTCTCCTCTCATGTTTTTATGAATTTTTTGCACTATAATTAATACAATATTTATATTTTACCATTACTTTTCTTTTCTGGTTTTGTTCTTTCTTCCTCCGTTTTTTCTAAGCCTATTTACCTCTCTGGTTGTGGAGCCCTTGGACGGTGTCTATTGAAGACCAGTACCATGCAGCTCCCCAGATTTGCAGGATTGAATAGTTTCTAAAAGCTGCCACAAGTTTTGTAGACATGAGGGTCAGTAAATGCACTAATCGTTGCCTGGTTGTCTTTAGAAGGACTGCCTAGATAAGGGATCATCCAATTTAACACCCCTACTCCTTCCCATGGGCAAAACACTACACAGACAATACAGGGTGAAGCTACCAAACTGTTTAGACTTGGATCACCAACAGTCAACAGTATGTAGTCCATTCAGATCAAGAGCACAAGATGGTAAAAGCACCAGTCTCACCTATCTGCTGGTCCACCAAGGATATGAATTTTTGTGCATCAAAGGCCAAGTATTCCAGTGGGCACCTACTGAGATGAGATAGTGGTAAGTTTAAGAAACTAACCAGTATGTAGGCAGGTGACCTGGCTGTCCCAATCTGGGTTCTCCAAGCAAATTTGTGGTATCAGTGTGGGGCAGTAAAGCAGTTCTGTAACCCTCCAGCTGGATCCATGAAGCCTAAAGGCTACTTTACACACTGCGATATCGGTCCCGATATCGCTAGTGTGGGTAGCCGCCCCCATCTGTTGCGCGACACGGGCAAATCGCTGCCCGTGCCGCACAACATCGCCCAGACCGGTCACACATACATACCTGTCCGGCGACGTCGCTGTGACGGGCGAACCGCCTCCTTTCTAAGAGGGCGGTCCGTGCGGCGTCACAGCGACGTCACTGAACCGCCGCCCAATAGCAGCGGAGGGGCGGAGCTGAGCGGGACGTAACATCCCGCCCACCTCCTTCCTTCCTCATAGCGGCCGGGAGGCAGGTAAGGGGAGCTTCCTCGTTCCTGTGGCGTCACACGCAGCGATGTGTGCTGCCGCAGGAACGAGGAACAACCTCGTTACTTCTGCAGTAACGAGATTTGAGAATGGACCCCCGTGTCGCCGATTAGCGATTTTGCACGTTTTTGCAACGATGCAAAATCGCTTATCGGTGTTACACGCAACGGCATCGCTAATGCGGCCGGATGTGCGTCACGAATTCCGTGACCCCAACGAGTTCGCATTAGCGATGTCGCAGCGTGTAAAGCCCGCTTAAGCTGAAGTCCTGTAGAATGACGTGGTGACAGGAGCAAGGACCTTTTTAACTCCCACAATTACTATTTCAGGGTATTGTGTGTTAGAAAATGGATGGAGACAATCATGGCTGTTCCCTCATTATTCATTATTTCAAATACACTGCATAGTTGTCCCCCAAATGCAGACTAGTACACTGAAGGGTGCTAATGCAATCTGTAATCAGCTGACATTTTACAATTTAACATACAGAAAGAGACAGCAAACAAGCTTGCATGAAGTGATGGTTAATGTGTCTTGAGTTACTGAACAAAGGAACAATGCATCTGGCATAGTTAAGAATAGTTCCCCCAGGCACAAGTGGTCAGCTATTCCTCATTGACGCTGAGTCATCACAACTTCTATTGAAAATTGGAACACTTTATCCAATTAGATTCTAGGCTTCACCAACATGAAGGCAATAATGGCATTCACAGCCACAAAACTACTGACAACTGAAAAGAAATATTAGGAAAACACTCAAGTGAAAAATTAATTGCATCCACAAACACACGCCATTCACCCATATTCATTCCTCTAACAAATGTGTTTTTGAACAGGCAGTTGGTTACTAACAATTACCAACCATGTACCAATCTCCATTTATGTTGAGGTCAGTTGTAAGGCTTTTTTGTGTTAAAAGAGCATGGAATTAGGTCAAAGGAAGACCACAAACTGTGCATACATTTTTCAGTCAATAAAAGGCTTTGCTGTATCCATGATTATAAGCAAACCAATTACCTGTGAATCAAACTTTTTTGAAAATCTCGACAGCTGTAGAATTAAAATAACAAAAAGTTTGATCACCTCTATTGAAAACTAAAATGAAAAATGACTTTAGTTATTGCGATAATATTGTTTTATGTTAAGTTATATAATTTTCTTTTGCGGTAATGTTTTACATTTTTAGATTCACATCATGATCATTTGTTTTTTAAAGAATGATTTTAAATTTCAAAAAAAGTCTTCTTTCTCTCTGTTCCTTTTTGTTTTACTAGCTATGATCTACAATCATTTATTTCAGTAGTTTGTATACATTTCATCATTTGTGTTTTGTACCTTTTCATATTTATTGCACGTGAAAAAAACTTACAGCATCGTATACACAAAATCTAAACACACCTCTGGCTGTTCTGTTTGCTTTATGACCCATACATCTGAGCAGTCTGTGTAGGTGGAAAATTGGTTTTCTATTTCAGGGCAATGTTTTGATTTTTTTCTAAATCTCTAAATATTTTAGAGAGGAAATTTGTGAAGCGTTGAAACATCTGCCAATTTAAATTAACTGAATTTCCATAATGTTTAATGACAGTTTGCTTTAGGAATTATACATAACACAATGAATTATAGTTTACATTTTAATTCTGTGATGAAGTTGGCATTACTGTACAAGTCAATAAAACTGATTAGCTATAGTAAGCAATGCCTAAATAGACTTACCTGGTTAAACATTCTGCTGCCAAAATCCTTTATATACATGCATACTTTCCTCAAAAGTGCATACATGGGTTCTGTAAAAAGAAAGGAGAGGTTAAGTAACTATAAAGACACCTCTGATGTCTTCGTGTAGAACACAGGCATTGTGTGGCTAAAAATTTAGTAGTTAACTTCCTGCCTTTTCTATCGACTATTTCCTGCTTCCAATTATGTCATATCGACAGAGAAGCTCATCCTCTTCCTGGCTACTGTGTTGAACAGGCATCAATGTTGCTTTGTAGATGGGTTTTCACTGCAAGCTGGAGAATCACTGGCAGGAGTGGCTGATGATGACTCCTTCATTCCCAGACCACCGTCTGTGACCTAGCCAAAAGTCCCCAGGGAGCTCCAACTCCCAGCTCCTCACTCTTTGAGGGCTACCACTGATCTGACTCTACTCCCACCCACCAGTCTGCCTGACCCCTAGGCGAGTGGCCCTGTTCCAGCTAGACCACCCACTGGTGGTGTAAGGTGTGACTAGGATTTGCATGCTTATGGAGCAATACCAAAGGTTAAGATCCCAGAACCATGGGGGATTGAGTCCTGCACCAAAACATAGAGGAGTGCAGTACCCTGTGACACCCTGACTAGTTCAGGGGCATCACACATCCAGTCCTAATACAGCCGGGTCCATACAGTCCTAATACAGCCTGTTGCATCCAGCCCTAATACAGCATCATCCATACAGGGTTAATGCAGCCTGTTATTGTTATTATTATTATTATTATTTTTATTATTATTATTATTATTTTTATTATCATAGAGCCATTTATTCCATGATGCTTTACATGTAAAAAGAGGTATACATATTTCACTGTCAGCATAAGATGAGGTTTCCCAGCTGCTAGTTCCTCAGTCTCTAGTGAACATGATGAACTTGAGAACCTGCAGATTTGTAGTGAAGGCGGAATACACTTGTTTCTCTAATGATGACATGCCCAATTGTTGAAGGTTACTCATGATTGTTGTGTAATAAAAGTCACATCAGACCTGTTACAGCATATTACTTTTAGCACACAATCACGCACTTCTGATCAGCTACATACACTCACTATGCCAGTGGAACTAGTGTTAGAGGATGGAACATTAACCCCTTTGGCCCCCAGCCTGTTTTCACCTTAAGGACCCGGCCATTTTTTGCAATTTTGACCAGTGTCACTTTGACAGGTTATAACTCTGGAACACTTCAACGGATCCTGGCGATTCTGACATTGTTTTTTCATGACATATTGTACTTCATGTCAGTGGTAAATTTAGGCCGATTTGTTTTGCGTTTATTTGTGAAAATTATGGAAAGTTGGCGAAAAGTTTGAAAATTTCGCAATTTTCAAAATTTGAAATTTTATGCCCATAAATCTGAGAGATATGTCACAAAAATAGTTACTAAATAACATTTCCCACTTGTCTGCTTTACACCAGCGCAATTTTTGGAAAAAAAAAATTTCCGTTAGGAAGTTAGAAGGGTTCAAAGTTCATCAGCAATTTCTCATTTTTCCAACAAAATTTACAAAAAAAAATTTTTTAGGTACCACATCACATTTGGAGTGATTTGAGAAACCTAGGCGACAGAAAATACCCCAAAGTGACCCCATTCTAAAATCTGCACCCCTCACTCTGCTCAAAACCACATCCAAGAAGTTTATTAACCCTTTAGGAGCTTCACAACAACCAAAGCAATGTAGAAGAAAAAATGAAAATTTTACTTTTTTAACACAAAAATGTTACTTTAGCCATAAAAATTAGTATTTTCACAAGGGTATCAGAAAAAATACACCATAAAATGTGTTGTGCATTTTCTCCTGAGTACGCAGATACCCCATATGTGGTGGAAATCAAATGTTTGGGCACAGGACTCGGAAGGCAAGGAGCGCCATTTGAATTTTTGAGAGCAAAATTAGCTGCACTCATTAGCGGACGCCATATCGGGTTTGAAGACTCACTGAGGTGCCTAAACAATAGAGCTCCCCCATAAGTGACCCCATTTTGGAAACTAGAGCCCTCAAATATTTTTTCTAGATGTTTGATGTGCACTTTGAACCCCTGGGGGCTTCACAGACGTTTATAATGTTGAGCCGTGAAAAGAATTTTTTTTTTTTTACCACAAAACTGTTGCTTCAACCAGGTAGCTTTTTTTATCACAAGGGTATCAGGAAAAAATGCACCATAAAATGTATTGTGCATTTTCTCCTGAGTACGCAGATACCTCATATGTGGTGGAAATCAAATGTTTGGGCACACGGCAGGACTCGGAAGGCAAGGAGCGCCATTTCACAGCAAAATTTGTTGGAATTATTAGCGGACGCCATGTTGCGTTTGGAGACCCCCCTAAAGTGCCTAAACAATGGAGCTCCCCCACAATTGACCCCATTTTGGAAACTAGACCCCTCATGGAATTTATCTAGCTGTTTAGTGAGCACTTTGAACCCCTGGAGGCTTCACAAACGTTTGTAATGTTCAGCCGTGAAAATATTTTATTCTTTTTTTTACCACAAAATTGTTTTTTCAAACAGGTAGCTTTTTTTCACAAGGGTATCAGAAAAAATTCACCATAAAATGTATTGTGCAATTTCTCCTGAGTACACAGGTACCTCATATGTGGTGGAAATCAATTGTTTTGGCGTACGGCGGGGCTCAGAAGAGAAGGAGCGCCATTTCACAGTAAAATTGATTGGAATTATTAGCAGACGCCATGTTGCATTTGGAGACCCCCTGAGGTGCCTACACAATGGAGCTCCCCCACATGTGATCCCATTTTGGAAACTAGACCCCCCCCATACAAAAAAATTAGTTTGGCGAAATAAAAAATACAGACATCAGTAAAAAAAAAAAATGAATAAAAAAAAAAAAATATGAGCGCCTGCCACTAAGACCAGTGCCAAACGTGAGAGAAATGCACGAGTCTCGCATCGCATCATCCACTCCAGTCTGGAAGCGAGCAACTGCGCTGGATAATGCGACGCGAGAGGGCGGGGCGGCAGATGAGAAAGGGCGCAGTGGATGGAAGATGAGAAAGGGCACAGCGGATGGAAGATGGGAAAGGGTGCAGCGGATGGAGGAGCGGCAGAGGATGGGAAAGGGCGCAGCGGATGGAAGATGGGAAAGGGCGCAGCGGATGGAGGAGCGGCAGAGGATGGGAAAGGGCGCAGCGGATGATGGGAAATGGACCAGCGGATAGAGGATGGGAAAGGGCGCAGCGGATGGATGATGGGAAATGGCGCAGCGGATGGAGGAGCGGCGGAGGATGGGGGGAAGGGAGGTGAGATGGGGATACCTACCTTACAGGATGGATCTAGGCAGCAGGATCACAGCAGACAGAAGAGGCAGAAGATGAAAGAGGCAACAGATTGAGGAGTGTGAGAGGTGGCAGTAGATGAAGAGGATGGGAGAGAGCAGGCAGCAGATCGGGGAGGGGGGCAGAGTCTGATGGGGGAGAGATGGCACATGGAGGAGGGGGGGCCCCGGGGGAGAGGGGCCACCAGAACATGGAGGGGGGAGGGTGGCTTGCAGCACATGTGGGGGGAGGGTGGCTTGCTGCACATGTGCTGCAAGCCACCCTCCCCCCACATGTGCTGCAAGCCACCCTCCCCCCACATGTGCTGCAAGCCACCCTCCCAGCACATGTGGGGGAGGGTGACTTGCAGCACATGGAGGGGGAGGAGGTGTAGTGGCGATGGAGAAGGGGCAGCCGATGAAGGAGGCGGCAGCGGCCGCCGATCGGGAACAGTGGGGGCCGATTCGGGGGCAGCAGCGGCTGAAAAAGGTGGGTGCGACGGTGGCGGGGACAGTGGCGAGCGTGGCGGCGGGGACAGTGGCGAGCGTGGCGGCAGGGACAGTGGTGAGCGTGGCGGCGGGGACAGTGGCGGGCGGGGCGATCGGGGACAGCGGTGGATCGGGAGCAGCGGCGGGGCGATCGGAGAGAGCGGCGGGGCTGGCGGTGGCGAGCGGGGCGATTGGAGACAGCGGCGGGGCTGGGGCTGGCGGGTGGGGCGATCGGAGACAGCGGCGGGGCTGGCGGTGGCGGGTGGGGCGATCGAAGACAGCGGCGGGGCTGGCGGTGGCGATCGGGGCCGCGGTGGGGCTGGCGGTGGCGGGCGGAGACAGCGGCGGGGCTGGGGCTGGTGGGCGGGGCAATCGGATACAGCGGCGGGGCTGGCGGTGGCGGGCGGGGTGAACAGAGACAGCGGCGGGGCTGGCGGGGCGATCGGAGACAGCGGCGGGGCTGGCGGTGGCGGGCGGGGCAATAGGAGACAGCGGTGGGGCTGGCAGGGCGATCGGGGACAGGGGCGGGCGGCGGGGGCAGCAACTTACCGATGGGCACCCTCAGGGATGGACACAGGTCACCTTGGAGAGATCGGTCACAAGACCGGTCTCTCCAATCACAGCTGGGGGTGGGTGAAGCACCGATCACCCAGCTCCAGCCAATGGCCAGTGCTACAGCAGCATTGATCAGGGCTGGATTTCAATGTTCCAGCCATTTTCAATGGCTGGAACATTACAGTGACTTTAATTGGCTGAGCGGCGTTCGTCAGCTAATCACAGCCTCTGTAGGTTTGGGGAGGAGGCACCACCCCTCCTGAGGTCAGGCAGAGGTCCCCTCCTTCCCGAATCTACTGTTTGATTAAACAAATTGGACTCCCCGGGGCTCCGGGACCGCGATTTTGCCATCACGTACTGGGTACGTCATGGGTCGCTTAGCACCATGTCACCATGACGTACCCAGTACGTCAAGGGGTTAATACCCCTGACTTAATAAGATCATAGCCCCAAACTCATTCAACTTCCTTCAATATGAAAGACTAAAGTCTGCGGTACTGGATCACTTACCAAATGGGCTGCCCCAAAGGGAGCTTTCCACCTTTGAATCTATGATTACGCAAACAAAATGCTCTCTGAAAGTCCTGTCTAAATTTTATCAAATATTGGTCTTAACTAAACTCCCGCAGAGATGGGCATACATATCATTATGAGAGAAAGATCTAGGCAGGAATTTTACAGAGGGAGATCTGATCCAAATTTATAAGAGATCCTTTGGCCCATCACATTGCATGAAGGTACAGGAAAACCCATACAAATTAGTTACCAGATGGTACGTATCACCTTCTCAAACTAGCACATTGGTTCCCTTCCTCTGTAGGGTAATGCTGGAGGTGCAATAGAGAACGATGTACATACTCCCACATTTGGTGGCAGTGCGACCAGTTGCATCCCTTCTGGGAAAACGTGATTACCTACACCAAGCAGATTTCTAAACTGTCTTTTAATCCTCAACCCAGCCTAATCTTACTGAACTTGGTCAGCAACCCACAAAACACTCCAAACAAAACTCTCCTCCTATTACTACTAGCGGAGGCCAAGCTGCTCATCTCCCCCCCTTTTGGCGCTTGACAAGTATCCCTACCATCCAAAACTGGATGCTCAAAATCGACCAGTTATATCATATTGAAGAGCTGGCAGCTTTATATTATCACTCTCAAGAGAAATTTAGACTCTTCTGGGCCCCCTGGTTGAAGTCTTGAGAATCCTCTGAGTACTTTGAATTGGTGACATCTTGACCTGCTCCCACCCCCCTCCCCAGAGCCAGCCATGATATATTTCTTATCTAGCATAATCCCCACTCACGCCTCTTGTCTCTCACTATCTTCTTGAAACGATCCTTACCTTTCTTTACCCCCTGCACCCTACTGTCGATATGTTTTACATTTGTTCATCTCACTAATGTTGAATATTCACAATAGTTTATTGTTGATTACACATGGACTGAAATGGTAAACACATCGAACTGAGGTATTTCCGACAAGGGAAGAAAGATTATCTAGAACTGTGGGACCAAATTTTGGAACAAAATCTCTCCCTCCAGGATTCGAGTGCCTTATATGTTTCTCACATATTCTCATTGTTATATGTTAAATTATGTCAATGTCTTGATTCAAATAATACTTGGAAGGTGTGCATTGTGTTTCATATGCTATTTTTCACTACAATAAAAAGAATATTGAAAAGAAAAGAGGTATACATAATAGGGACAAGTACAATAATCATAAACAATACAAGGCACAGACAGGTACAGGAGGAGAGAGGAGCCTGCTTGCAAGGGCTCACAATTTACAAGTGATGGGTGGAGATACAATAGGTGAAGGTGCAGATGGTTGTGCGGCGCTATCTTGGACTGAGGGTTACTGCAGGTTGTAGGATTGTCAGAAGAGGTGGGCCTGCAGGTTCCTTTGGAAGCTTGGCAAAGTAGGCAAGAGTCTGATATGTTGTGGAATAGAATTCCATAGTATGGGGGATGCACAGGAGAAATCTTGAATGTGATTGCGGGAAGAGGATATATGAGGAAAGTCGAGAAAGAGATCTTATGAGGATTGGAGGTTATGTGCAGGTAAGTATCGGGTGACTAGGTAAAGATGTATAGAGGAGACATGTTGTGGATGGCTTTGTATGTCATGGTTAGGGTTTTGAACTGGAGTTGTTGGGCATGGGAAGCCAGTGAAGGGATTGTCAGAGAGGAGAAGTCAGAAAGTAGCAGATGGACAGGTAGATTAGTTGGGCAGCATAGTTTAGAATCTATTGTAGGGGTGTGCAAGTGTTAGAAGTAAAGCCACAGAATAGGGGGTTACAATAGTCCAGGCAGGAGATAGTAAGGGCATGCACTAGTGTTATTGCAGCTTCATGGTTAAGGAATGTACGAATCTGGGAAATATTGGAGGCGGCAGGAGGTGAAGAGGGTTTGAATGTGTGGTTTGAAGGAGAGAGGAGAGCCAAGAGATACGCTGAGGCAGTAAACACGTGAGACTGGGGAAAGTGAGCAACCATTGATTTTGATGGATAGGTCTGTTGGGGACTTGAGTGAGTAGGAGGAAAGATAATGAATGAGTCACACGGATAGCACAGGAACAGCACACGTACAACACACATGGACACACGCACACACATACGCACCTACACCACGAACCCTGAAACAGGTGTGTGTTATATACAGATGAGTGAAAGAGGCCTAAGGGTGTGCAGCAGGACAGGCCATGTCAGAGGGGGTGAGACAGGATTCAGTGATGCCAATGAAAGAGAATTTGTTAGTGATGAGAAGTTCAGGGATGTATGAAAGTTTGTTGCAGACTGAGCAAGCGTTCCATAGAGTTCCTGTTAGAGAGACTGGGGGAGCGAGGGGTGGATGAATGGGTATGTGGTTAGGAGTATTGCGAAAATTTGTGATAGATTGTGGATGGGGGTTAGAAAGGACTTGGGATGTGGTGAGGAGGGATAGGATCTGGGGAGATATTACCAGCAATAAGGAGAAGCAGAGAGAGTGTTAGTTTCTGGAAGCAGGAGAAGCGATGAGATGGCCTTGTGTGTCTAGAAACATAGGGTTTATATGGAGGATCCGATCTGAGGAGGAGGTGAGATGAGTGGGGAGGATGGAGGGAGAGATGACCAGGTCATTCCTAGGTTTAGGGATCAGGGGATTAGTAGGAAGTGAAGTATTATAGGGGTTAAAGTGAAAGAAACAGAAACATTGTTTACAGTGACTATGTATCCAGTTACCTTCAGGTCCTTTCAGGTCTAATTCTGGGCTAATTTCAACAGTTAGGTTTGCACACGCCGACATGTCTCAGCCGACATCATGGGCCCAATATATAGTGTTAGAAGTGTGCTCAGGTGCATTGCAGGGGGCAGGGGCTGGTACTCATCCTGATTACTTAAATCAAAGCTGGGTCCAGATATGGCATAGGATATGCAAAGTAAACAAGTGGTCATAAAGAAAAGTGGGGAAAGGGTCATGGAGTGGTCAGTAAGAAACATACCAGATAGACAAAAACAGCACAGACAGGGGAAATCAGATCATGGGAAAGTGGAGTAGTTTTTAAACATACCTGTGGAAAGAGTAGACACAATGATTAGATGGTGAGTGCAGAGCAGTGATAATACAGTAAATGGCCAAATGCATCATGTTCAATTCTGGTTTAATTCATTATAGAACACTTATAGAAGAACACTTAGGGATGCACACGCCAACAAGGGTGTATTAAGTCTGTATGGACCAGGCCATATTAGGGCTGGTCTGAAGAAGCTGGATTAGGCCTGTATTAGGAGAGGATGCAGAATGCTGAATTAGTCCTGTATGGACAAGCCTATTTAGGGCTAATAAAGAAACCACTTGTATCCTTAAACAAGAATACATACGATGCTAATTTTCCTTACAAAAGTTTATTTTATTGATGAAAATCAAAACATAAAATTACACATCTAGACATGACAGCACAACATGGACAAAAAGGGTAAGTACATGCAACTCCCATACTTTGGGGAAAGGGGGGGTATAGAACCCACAGCAGATCCCCTACACAAGTGATAAATACACAGGGGCCATTGGTCTGCCTATACATTGTGCTAAACTTCACACTGCCGTATACTGGGGCCACTGCCTCATGCAATATAAAATGAGGGCTAGATATTGATTACAACAGATGGTAATATATTAAACATAAAGTCTCTATCACCATACTGTTTCCACTATTTGTTGGTTATGACCACAAAAAGTATATAGGGGTATAATTAAGATACACATCCTGGGTCATAAATGGCAATAGAGTACCTTCATTAATTTTGCCAAAGGACACTGCATATCTCCCCCTCTATGGGTACTACAAATCCCCACCATACCATAAAGCCAGAGGATGGGCGTTACTTATTTTCTAGTCCATCTATTGCACAGGCAGAGACTGAGTATCTATCATTATAAACGGCAGTGGATAACACAGGGCACAATCATGACAGTGATACAAAGTAATGAAACAGACCTGAATAGTGACTGCTGCGGGTCCCACCCACCGCGCCTCAACGCGTTTCACCAACTGGGCTTCCTCAGGAGTAGAGTTGAGCGCGGTTCGCGGTTCGAGGTTCTCCAGTTCTAAGCTCGAGTGATTTTGGGGGCTGTTCGAGATCGAACTAGAACTCGAGCTTTTTGCAAAAGCTCGATAGTTCTTGATACGTTCGAGAACGGTTCTAGCAGCAAAAAGCAGGGCTTTTTACAGCTACAGTGTGCAGGAGCCATCGCTGGCAGCCTGCCACAAGCTGGTAACCAAGATAAACATCGGGTATCCAAGCAAAGCGCTTTGGTTAGTAACCCGATGTTTATCTTAGTTACGTGCAGGAAGCACACACTTTCCCGCTCAGCTCGCTCCACCCCCTCCTGCCCGCGGCATGTACACACACACACACACACACACACACACACACACACACACACACACACACACACACACATGGTCCCGCTCGGCTTACCTGCGGTGATGAAGTCCCGCCATCCCGACCTCAGCGCTGTCATTGTCCTCCATGGCCGCCGCTTGTCACATCACCTCTCGCTTCCGACCCGAGACTGACTAGCGGTGACGTCACGGACCTCTCGCGATACTTGATGTGAAGGCGCCGGTCATTGACCTCGGTGACAGGGGCTGTCAGTGTGCTGGAGATCAGCGCAGGTAATGTACCTCGCTGACAGCAGCACTTGTCATCCCCTGCAGTGACCTGGGCTGACCCATTGATGTTAGCTCAGGTCACTGCATTGCTCTCCCAGCCAATGGGGAACATCCTGCTCTTCATTGACTGGGACGGTGTGGATCGTCATGGCAACCCCTTGGATTACAGCAGACCTGGATTTGTTTTTCATTCTAATAAATTGGTTAAAGAGGGAATGTTTTGGGGAGTGTTTTTTCAAATAAAAATGTGGTTGTTGTCTATTTTTTTTTATTACTGACTGGGTTGGTGATGTCGGGTATCTGATAGACGCCTGACCTCACCAACCCCAGGGCTTGATGCCAGGTGACATTACACATCTGGTATTAACCCCATATATTACCCCGTTTGCCACCGCACCAGGGCGCGGGATGAGCTGGGGCGAAGCACCAGGATTGGCGCATCTAATGGATGCGCCACTTCTGGGGCGGCTGCGGCCTGCTATTTTTAGGCTGGAGAGAGTCCAATAACCATGGACCTCCCTAGTCTGAGAATATCAGGCCCCAGCTGTCTGCTTTACCTTGGCTGGTGATCCAATTTTGGGGGACCCCTATGTGTTTTTTTTTTAAATTATTTATTTAATTTAAAATAACAGCGTGGGGTGCCCTCAGTTTTGGATTACCAGCCAAGGTGAGGTTGCCAGCTGTGGTCTGCAGGCTGCAGCCGTCTGCTTTACCCTAGCTGGCTACAAAACTAGGGGGAACCCTACGTCATTTTTTTTCATTTTTTTGGCTAAATACAAAGCTAAGCACCCCTTAGTGCCACATGAAAGGTACCAAAGGGTGCTCCACTTTTTCTCCATTTTTTTCTCCACTTTTTCTCCACTTTTTCTCCTTTTTTTCTCCACTTTTTCTCCACTTTTTCTCCACTTTTTCTCCACTTTTTCTCCATTTTTTTCTCCACTTTTTCTCCACTTTTTCTCCACTTTTTCTCCACTTTTTCTCCACTTTTTCTCCACTTTTTCTCCATTTTTTTCTCCACTTTTTCTCCACTTTTTCTCCACTTTTTCTCCACTTTTTCTCCACTTTTTCTCCATTTTTTCTCCATTTTTTCTCCACTTTTTCTCCACTTATTCTCCACTTATTCTCCACTTTTTCTCCATTTTTTTCTCCACTTTTTCTCCATTTTTTTCTCCACTTCTTCTCCACTTTTTCTCCACTTTTTCTCTGTTCTTATTCTATGGTCGGTCTACCCATTAGCTCTGCCATGCATAGTGTAGCTCTACCCCTACTGCACATGTTACTTTATGATTGACATCTCTTTCGTACCAGAGCTGTCTAAGTCTACTCTGACCCCATATTTGTCATTACTATATTGTCCTTGTACTGTATTATGACATTTGTATCATGTGTTTCATTTCTTGCTGTGTTGCAATTTTTTTGCTGCATCCCAATTGTACCTCTACATTGTTCTAGTTTATGTTATTGTTCTCTCACTCTTATGTGATACTGATTATTGTCATTTTTCATGATTACATGCAGATAAGTCCAATCTGACGAAGGCTCAGGCCGAAACGTCATTTGTAACTTGTTTTGGACAAAAACATATATGCTTATGAAAAAAAATTTTTTCTTAATACGGACTAATAAAGAGTGATTTTGCATTACTATCCGTTGTGACTTACTGACTTAGTCTGGGAGATTTAGAGTGCCGAGGTTACTCACTAATTTTATCTATTATTACCTCTGAGCACCTATATACCAGTGAGCAGAGCTTCCTCTACAGTAGTTCTCCTGATTAGGCATGCCCTTACCTCATGAGCAGGGCATTGCAGCTTTGGTAGCAACCATTACGACATGGACTCTGCTGCTGTGAACCCGGGGAGAGTGAGTGCAGATTCATTGCACCCACACTCCTCACATGAAGGGTCCGCACTCCTAGAAAATGGGGGATACGTTCCCTGAGTGTCTCCCCCCCATATTCTAGATGGTCCAGAGTCGTCGTGGGACCCCTTTATTTTTTTTCTTACAATAAATTGGTGAAAGAGGAAATGTTTTGGGGACTGTTTTTTCAAATAAATTTCTTTTGTCGATTTTTTTGTTTTTGTTAGTACTGACAGTTTATGATGTTGGGTATCTAATAGACGCCATGACATCACAAACTGCTGGGCTTTATCTCAGGTGACTTTACAGCTAGTATCAACCCGATTTATTACCCCGTTTGCCACTGCACCAGGGCACGGGATGAGCTGGGGTGAAGCGCCAGGATTGGCGCATCTAGTGGATGCGCCACGTCTGGGGTGCCTGCGGCCTGCTATTTTTAGGCTGTGAAGGCCCAATAACTATGGACCTTTCCACCCTGAGAATACCAGACCACAGCTGTCCGCTTTACCTTGGCTGGTGATCCAATTTGGGGGGACCCTACTTTTATTGTGTAATTATTAATATTTATAAAATAATTATAAAAAAGAGCCTAAGGGGACCTCCACATTGGATCCCCAACCACGGTAAAGCTGCCAGCTGTGGTTTTCAGGCTACAGCCGTCTGCTTTACCCTAGCTGGCTATCAAAAATGGGGGGACCCAACATCATTTTTTTTTTAACTATTTTTTAAATAGAAAAAATTAATGGGCTTCCCTGTATTTTGATTGCCAACCAAGGTAACGGCAGGCAGATGGGGGTGGCAACCCATAGCTGTCTGCTTTATCTGCGCTGAGAATCAAAAATACCGCGGAGCGCTACGTCATTTTTTTAAAGATTTATTTTTACAGCACTGTGATGTCCAGCAATCAAAATACAGGGAAGCCCATTTTATTTTTAGTTATTTAAATAAATAATTAAAAAAAATATATATGGGCTCCCGCTGCATTTTTTGTATTGCTAGCTAAGGGTAATCCAAGCAGCTACTGGCTGCTAACCCCCACTGCTTGGTATTACCTTCACTGGCAATGGAAAATCCAGGGAAGCATTTTTTATTTTTTTTGCCAAAAAACTACAAAAAAAAGGACGTGAGCTTCGCCATATTTTTGTATGCTAGCCAGGTACAGCAGGCAGCCACGGGCTGCCTCCAATCCCCAGTTGCCTATTTGTACCCGGCTGGGAACCAAAAATATAGGGAAGCCCGTTTTTTTTTAATTATTTCACTTATTTCATGAAATAATTAAAAAACAAATGACGTGGGCTTCGCCCCATTTTTGTGTCCAGCCGGGTACAACTAGGCAGCTGGGGATTGGAATCCGCAGCACAGGTTAGCCCGAGGTTTCTGGGCGCCTCTACTGCGGATTTCAGTCCGCAGCCGTCCCAGAAAATGGCGCTCTCATAGAAGCGCCATCATCTGGCGCTGTATCCAACTCTTCCAACAGCCCTGGAGCCGGGTGGCTTGTTGGGTAATCATGAGTTAATACTGGCTTTGTTTTACTAGCCAGTATTAAGCCAGAGATTCTTAATGTCAGGCACGTTTGACCCGGCCATTAAGAATCTCCAATAAAGGGTTAAAAAAAACACCACACAGAGAAAAAATACTTTAATAGAAATAAATACACAGACACATTAGAGACTCCATCTTTATTACCCCCTGTCAGCCCTCCACGATCCTGCTCTTCTGTCTTCTTTCTTTCTAGTGTAGTAGTAGTGACGATTGTAGTGAGGATGAGGTGCACCAGCTCATCACTTGGGGCTGGGGAACCTCCATCCTCACTACAATCCTCATTACAATCGTGAAGCAGCGTGCAGCCTTCACTCCGTGAGTGATCAGTGCCGGCTTACCATAGCAACGGTGCTCTCGGAGCCGTGGTTAGCGGTGACATCACCGCTAACTGCGTTGCTATGGCAACGGTGATCTCCGTTAATGACCGGCTGTGTCAGCCGGTCCCTAACGGAACGGGGAGTCGACCGTGTGCTAGAGCATGTCGCCGGTACACGGCGATACACATATGTGCACCGTGTACTGGAGAGATGCACTCGCAGGTCCTACATGACGTGTCATAGTCATGTGACCAGTCTGTAGCCAATGAGATAATAGCCACGTGACTGGTCACATGGCTATTTTGAATCACGATAGGTCCTGCATCTCTGCTGGCAGTGCAGGTCACCGGGAGGATTCAGCGATCATCGGATGGAATAGCGGCAGGAGACAGAGTGCAGAAGGGATCGCGAGGACCGGTAAGTGTTATGGCAATGTTTATTAACTGTTTGTGTACATTTATCATGCATTTTTATGTGTTTGTGATTGCCTCCCATTATAGCCTATACGTTCGAGTTCGGTTCGTCGAACGTTCGACGAACCGAACTCGAACGGGACCCCCGTTCGGCGAGCCGACCTCGAGCCGAACCGGGACCGGTTCGCTCATCTCTACTCAGGAGGCGGATATCAGTCTCTGCCTGTGCAATAGATGGACTAGAAAATAAGTAACGCCCATCCTCTGGCTTTATGGTATGGTGGGGATTTGTAGTACCCATAGAGGGGGAGATATGCAATGTCCTTTGACAAAATTAATGAAGGTACTCTATTGCCATTTATGACCCAGGATGTGTATCTTAATTATACCCCTATATACCTTTTGTGGTCATAACCAACAAATAGTGGAAACAGTATGGTGATAGAGACTTTATGTTTAATATATTACCATCTGTTGTAATCAATATCTAGCCCTCATTTTATATTGCATCAGGCAGTGGCCCCAGTATACGGCAGTGTGCAGTTTAGCACAATCTATAGGCAGACCAATGGCCCCTGTGTATTTATCACTTGTGTAGGGGATCTGCTGTTGGTTCTATACCCCCCCTTTCCCCAATCTATGGGAGTTGCAGGTACTTACCCTTTTTGTCCGTGTTGTGCTGTCATGTCTAGATGTGTAATTTTATGTTTTGATTTTCATCAATAAAATACACTTTTGTAAGGAAAATTAGCATTGTATGTATTCTTGTTTAAGGATACAAGTGGTTTCTAGGTTGTTGGATGCAGTCCTGGTTATAGTAAACAAAACATGTGGAATGTGTGGTTATATTAGGGCTAATAAAGCCTGGTCCATAATGCAGTGATCCAGCCTCATGCATCCAATCCTAACACAGCCTTGTCCATACAGGTGAAGGAAAGAAAAATTCTTCAGCTCACCTGTTGCCCGGACTGCTGGACCTTGCGGGTGCCTAGGATCCGTCGGTGAGTCCCAACCGGTTAGTGGATGAAGGAAATAGGAAAAATGATCCGGCACTGATTCTCCTTTTTTAGATAAAATCTTCAAAGTCTTTATTAGAAATATTAAAAACATCGTGAAGGCCGAGTATGAATCTTTACATGGAAACTTTACGCGTTTCGGACTACACCATAAAAACAACTAGAGTCCTTAATCATAAGTCATTTGTCCATACAGGCCTAATACAGCCTTATACATTAAGTCCTATTACAGCATGGTCCATATTGCTGTAAACCAGCCATGTGCATCCAGCCCTAATACAGCCTTGTCCATACTGCTGTTAATCAGTCTTGTGCATCCAGCCCTAATGCAGACTGGTCCATACAGGCCTAACACAGCGTCATGCACCCTGTCCTAATATAGATGTAATCCAGCATTTTGCATGCAGCCCTAATATGGCCTGGTTCGTACAGACCTAATATAGCCTTGGACATACAACCATAATGCAACCTGGTGCAGATTGCCCTAATAAAGCCCTAATAATGCCTGCTGCAAACAACCATAATATCCTGGTAAAGGCTGCTGTAATGCAGCGTGGTGCATCCAGCCCTAGTACAGTTTCCTCTCTATGTGCTCAAACTAAACACCTTCCTTTGGTGCACGGGAGCCACAGGACATTTCAGAATCATTTTGGGGCCTCAAGTACTACTGGACAATTCCTGAAGCCAGAACATGTAGAGGTGGTTTAAGATTGGATGGTTGACAGTGCTTTCAGTTTCCTTGCTTTGTAGTCCACTCGGTCCCCTGCTAAATACCACAGAGTAGGCACCAGAAGTCGATGGTCATCTTTTTTCCACCTTATCTTCTTGCAAATCTGCCAAGCAGTGTGAGCCCTAAGTGCAGCAGTTTCTTCTGTTACTTGATAACTCATCTGGCTGGGGTTCCATGGCCCATTTATCTGGCCCAGCCCAAAAAGTGACTGAGAGCACTGATGCCTAACAACTTGTGATGGAAGATTAGTACATGGGAAGGCTAGTGCATACAATCATTGGAATATTCAGTACATTTCAGAGGATGACAGAAAAAAGGTCCCAAATGCTGCAGCCTTCTGCACTGTGCAATATGGGGAGATAAGGTATGCACACCAGTGACTATGTAAGGGGAATACATGAAATAGCAGAAACTGCTGTGTGAATACTGACTTGAAAAATCCAATAGCTATATGTAAGAGTGAAAATGTGAAAAATTTTCAAGTCAGTATTCACACAACAGTTTCTGCTATTTCATGTATTCCCCTTACATAGTCACTGGTGTGCATACCTCATCTCCCCATAGTGATGTTTTTTTAGGTTTTTGCACCCAGTTCAGACTTAGAATGGTGTTCCAAACGTTATTCGTTATTGTTAGTAGTTTTTCGTTTGTGAACCCTCCCCAACCACACCTATTGCCAATCCATATCATATGCATAAATAGCCTGGGTCTCAGCTTCCCATACACGGTAAGTTTTTTTAACTGCATGAGAGGACACACACAAGCTAGGGACCCCAACGTAGAGAAATACTTTGGCGTAGTGTTGGGGCTTTATTGCATTGATCAATTTAGCAGCTACATTTCTCTTGATTCATATGTTCATGGCAGTAATGCAGATTCCATTTTTCACATTTTCACTCTTACATATAGCTATTGGATTTTTCAAGTCAGTATTCACACAGTAGTTTCTGCTATTTCATGTATTCCCCTTACATAGTCACTGGTGTGCATACCTTATCTCCCCATAGTGATGTTTTTTTAGGTTTTTGCACCCAGTTCAGACTTAGAATGGTGTTCCAAACGTTATTCGTTATTGTTAGTAGTTTTTCGTTTGCGAACCCTCCCCAACTACACCTATTGCCAATCCATATCATACGCATAAATAGCCTGGGTCTCAGCTTCCCATACACGGTAAGTTTTTTTAACTGCATGAGAGGACACACACAAGCTAGGGACCCCAACGTAGAGAAATACTTTGGCGTAGTGTTGGGGCTCTATTGCATTGATCAATTCAGTAGCTAAATTTCTCTTGATTCATATGTTCATGGCAGTAATGCAGATTCCATTTTTCACATTTTCACTCTTACATATAGCTATTGGATTTTTCAAGTCAGTATTCACACAGCAGTTTCTGCTATTTCATGTATTCCCCTTACATAGTCACTGGTGTGCATACCTTATCTCCCCATAGTGATGTTTTTTTAGGTTTTTGCACCCAGTTCAGACTTAGAATGGTGTTCCAAACGTTATTCGTTATTGTTCTGCACTGTGCTGACCAGAAAGAAGGGCAGGGATGAGGAGTGAGTGGAAGATGATGCCGGAGATGATGATGTCCCAGACCCAACATGGAGCGAAGGTTATCCTAATGATGTGCACAGTTCGGAAGAAGAGGAGATGGTCATGCTGACCCGGCATCAGAGGAAAAGAGGGAGCAGGGTGCAACAGCACAGAGGATATGGACCCTAGCCAGTGCAATGGCTGCTACTACCCACTATGCCACCAGACTAACCCCAAAGGCAGCTGAAAAGAGTTCCCTAGCACTGCATTTCTTCAGGCAATGTACCGATAATATGACACGGGTTGTGTGCATGCTCTGCCATCAGAGCCTGAAGCAAACCATAAGTGTTCTGAACCTGAGCACTACCTGCATGATGAAGCATCTGAATTCCAATGCATGAGCTGCAGTTGAGTAGACACCTGAAAAACCAGGAAACATCTGAGGATCCTCCTGCTCCCTTTTCTGGTTCTTAGAATCTACAGCGCCACCTACCTCTCCACAAAGAGAGGCTATGACAGCACCATCAGCAGTGTCACCAAGCATGTTCACACTGTCTCATGTAAGAATTCAACTGTCTATCCCACAAACCCTTGACAGAAAGAGGAAGCACCCCCCTACCCACCCATGAGCCTTTGTCCCAAATTACACCATTTCAATTTTTGCAACCTTTGAAATGCTGCCATTCCAGCTGGTGGTGACGGGGAGTTTTAAAAAAAAAGTTTTGATGGTGGCTGTCCCACAGTACACTGTTCCCAGCTTCCTCTACTGTTTCAGGCAAGCTGTGTCTGCCTTTCACACAAATGTGAAAGACCAAATCAGGTTTGCACTGCACAAAGTGATCAGTGGCATGGTCCATTTAACCACTGATATGTGGACCAGTAAGCATGAGCAGGATCATTATATCTCCCTAATTGCCCACTGGATAAATGTAATGGTGGTTTGGCCAGAGGCAGAAAGCATTCTAGTGCATGTCCTACCACCACTGAGGATTGCTGGATGTTTCTCTGCCCATGTTGCCTCCTCCTCCTACTAAGCTTCCTCCACCAGCTCAGTGGCTACACCAGCATCTAAACCATGTTATGTACACATACCTTTACAGGGATTTGGAAGTGTTTTGCAATAGTTTTCTTTCATATGCATCCTTCTGATTAAACATTGCCTAGTTTGGAGAGTTCTTCTCACCATGGATTTTTAAAATCATTAAAGGAGTGTATTCAAGTTTGAAATGTATCTCATACCCAAAGCATAGGGATTGCTCTGCAGTGGCTGCACATTGTAAAAGAGGAATGGAGCCATCAATGTGGAAGAGTTGGTCGCGTTGTGGTACTTAAGCATTGTTATGACATCTTTGCATATTAACAACCCACACCGAGATCAGGGTCGGAAGTATCATTGGTGCAACTGTGCCGCCACCATACCAGCAGCAGGGCTGCTGCTCGGATCCGGATCCTTGGTGGCTCGAGGGGTCTCCGGACGCAGGGGTCGTGCGGCCACTCAATGAAGGGGGGTTATGTACAAGGGGGGTATGAAGTTCGTGACGCCACCCATGGTGCGTGGTAAGATGGTGTACCACCGCTGCTGTTGGTGGGGGAGCCTGGTGGCGGTGGTATAGCAGCAAGGATGTTTAACCCCTCCGGGGGTAGGGGGTTTGTGCCCCGGTGATGGTGAGGTAGAGGTTCCATTTGGGTAAGAAGTGTTTTTCAGTGTACTCACTCAGTCCCGAAATAATCACACCGACAGCTTGTAAACCAGAGTTCTGAGCACCGCTGTATCTGGGAGGGAGCACGCTTGGCTCCGTGTGCTTGGTGTTGCAGTTAGTCCTTTTCCTTGGCATCAGTGTTTTCCTCTTTGGACACTCAAGTCTGAAACTTTTCGGGTCCCGCTCACCCGTGTGGCTAACGGAGTGAGCTTGCTCTCAGGGTTCACGCGTAGGATTTCTTTGGACTGTATTGGGAAAGTCCTATCCCATCGGTGCGCTAGTACCCCGATTTTGGAGCAGGTTGGGGATGACACTTGAAGTCTTCACCCCGTCGGGTAAATTACCAGGACGCATAAAGCTACTTCCCGGCCTAGGGTCCACGTACCCCGTCGTGCCCTGGCCCCTGCCCGGTGATAGCTCAAGGCCACCGGCCACTCTCCTCGGCAGTCCGTTCCCACTGACACTATCCCCTGCGACCGGGGTTCCAGCTCCTACCAGGCCCAGACCAACATCTGTCACCTAGTACTCAGGAGCCCTGCTCCACCTGTGACCTCTCCTCCAGAGAGTCACTTCCTTCTCTTTCCCCTGCCACTTTGTTTCTCTCATTCTCTTGCTCAACTGTCACTTTTTTCACTCTCCCCTACCAACCCCCAATGTGGGCGGCCCTATTCCCTTCAGGCCCCCCCATGGTGTGTCTGGTGGGTACAGTGCAAAGTGTTTCTAGGATTTTGATTGGCTCAGCTGTAGGCAACACGAAAGGACCAGGACCCGTAACCAAGGAGGGTGGATACTGTGCTGAAAGGCAGATTGCAAAGTACCCTGTGACACTGACGACCTGATAGGCCAGGGCGTCACACAACCACAGGGGCCCAAGAGGTAAGGTGCCTAGCTCCACCTCCAAAATATGTACAGTTGTGCGTTATAATGAGCTATTGGAATGCAAAATCCTTTAAATTGTTATTGCACAAGGACTCTTTTCTGTCAGGGACCAGCATTCTGCAGCTGAACGAGTGGGGAGCATTTATAGATAAAGGTAGACTCTCCAAAAGAATAAGGTAGAAATGGTTTGATACCATCGATGTCTTTCTCATTACTGTATACACAGCTGTGCATACAATTTAGAAAGCACTTAAATCTCTTCCTAATAATAATGTGACCACAAAGTGCCGGGAGGAAGAAAGACCGGCTGAATATTAACAGACACAGATCAGCTCAGCAGAGCAGGCTGGATTCGGAATTTGCTATGTAACTAGCACTAATCTTGCCAGTCGCAGTTACAGACAAGGAAGGGATATGTGGGGGAGTAGGGAAAAAAGCAGGAGGTTACTAAGGAAAGGTAAGGTAATGAAGGAAAGGAAAAAAAGGAAAGGAAAGGAAAGAAAGGAAAGGAAGGAAAGGGAAAAAAGCAAAGGAAAGTAAACAAAGAAAAGGAAAGAAAGGAAAGGAAGGAAAGGAAAGTGAAGGAAAGGGAGAAATGGAAAGGAAGGAAATGAATGGGAAAGAAGGAAAGGAAGGATGGTTAGGAAGGGATGAAGGCAAGGAAGGGAAGGAAGGGAAGGAAGGAAAGAAGGGAGGGAAGGATGGAAGGAAGGAAGGAAGCCCAAGTCACTTTTTATTGTTTATCCCAATGAAAAAGAAAAAAAAATGTCTGACATAAAAATAAATGCGACGGAAAGGAAAAAACAGTTTAAGCTGTATCTTAGTAGCTACATGTTGGCTTGAAAAATGAAAGCAATGTGAAATACAGAAATGTGTTTCCTCTTTTTCTTTACATTTCCCATTCATGCCAGTAAAAAATAAGGAAAACAAATTTAAAAATGAGTTAAAATTTAGACGCTCCCCTAAACGTGTCCACAACCCTGTCCCCCCCTGAAAAAAGAGAGGGGCAAATAATGTTTGAATAACCAAAAAATAGTGATGTGAGCTATTAACCTCTTCACGATACATGACGTACTGGGTACGTCATGGATCGTGTGAGGTTAATCTCAGCGGGCTGCCGTGGGTAGTTCACAGTGACCCGTGCACATATCAGCTGATTTCAATAGCTGACGTGTGCCTACCAGACGTGAGTGGAATCACATTCAACCCGCGCCTCTTAACCCCTTACATCTCGCTGTCAAATTCTGACAGGAAGATGTATAAACATGCCGCCATAAGCATAACTTACCCACCCCCATCGGAAGTAACGGGACATGATAACATGACTTCCGGTGGTTGCCATGGTAGCACAGGGTCATGTGATGACTCCTGTAGTTATCATGAGTCACTTTCTCTCACTGCTGGCAGACTGCCGTGTGAGAGAGGAAGCAGCTTTTCTCCAAATCTCAGCTGTGTAGCTGTGATCGGGAGAAATGGAAGAGTGATAAGACTGCTGATCGTTATAGTCCCCTAGGGGGACTATTAAAATAAAAAAAGTTGAAAAAAAGTTTTAAAAAATTAAAAAAAATAAAAAAACCTAAAAGTTCAAATCACCCCCCATTCAGCCCATTGAAAATGAAAGGGTTAAAAAAATAAAAATTATACACATTTTTGTTATCGCCGCATTCAGAAAAGCCCGATCCATCAAAATGTAGCGACAAAAAAATTTAAAACGCCAAAATTACGTTTTTTGGTCTCCGCAAATTTTACGCAGAATGCAATAACAGGCGATCAAAACATAGCATCTGTGCAAAAATGTTGAAAACATCAGCTCAAGACGCAAAAATTAATTTATCACTGAGCCATAGATCCCAAAAAATGAGAACTCTATAAGTTTCAGAAAATGGCGCAAAAAGTACGCCACTTTTTTTGGACAAGCTTGTGAATTTTTTTAACCCCTTAGATAAAAGTAAATCTGTACATACTTGATTTCTACAAACTCGCACCGATCTGAGACATCACACCAAAACATTGGTTTTATCATATAGTGAACATTGTGAATAAAATATCCCAAAAACTATTGTGGGATCACAGTTTTTTGTAGTTGTTCCGCACGTGAAATTTTTGCTGTTTTTCAGTACAGTATATGGGAAAACTTATGGTTTAATTTAAAAATACAACATCCCGCAAAAAACAAGCCCTTTTAAGGAAAGATTGATGGAACAATAAAAAAGTTAAGACTCTCTGAAAAAGGGGAGGAAGAAAAAAATCTGGAAAAAATGGAAAAGTGAAAGGATTAAAATCACATGTATGAAAAAAAGTGTCAGATCATTAACAGAGAAAAATGTTAACCTCTTGAACAGATTAAAGTAACTGTTTTAATTTAAACAGTTTAACGTGTCTTGAAAATTCTTCTTAAGGCCCCCTTCACACGTCCGTGTCTCCGGTACGTGTTTGATCCATTTCCTCACGTGCCGGAGACACGGGCACATGTAGACCCATTAAAATTAATGGGTCTTTGCACACGTGCGTGTTTTGCCATGGACCGTGTGTCCATGTGGAGCACATGTGTGCCCATGTGCTCCACACGTAGACATGTCCATTTTTCTCCGGCATCACGGGTGTCACACGGCCCACACACAGACCGCACGGATGTGATCCATGTGACACGCACCGGAGAAAACACACGCGTTTGTAAAAAAAAAAAAAAAATTCTATACTCAACTTCTTCAGCGCTGCTGTCTCTGACGCTTCTGTCACTTGCTTCTGAATCCCACTCATTATGCTCATTGAATATTCACTCCACTGCGGCCGGAAGCAGCAGCAGCGGGGAGTCGGTAGGACCGGAGACCAAAGATCAGCACCACGGACAGCAATGCCAGTGACAGGTGAGCAGAAAGTTCCGGTTCTCCAGAGAACACACGTTGTGCAATAAAAACGGCACACGGAGGGCAAAACGCACCTTTGACACGTCCGTGAAACACATGCGTGATTTTCACGGACGTGTGAAGGGGGCCTAAGAAAAATTACCAAATGCATTAAAAAATGCACACTTTTCTAAAGATAAATATTTTTGTTTTATCAAACTTAGAAGCTGAAATTTTAATGGCAATACACCACAAGCAATACTTTATAGCACCATGAAGTTAGTTGAAGAACAAACAGATATTAAACTGTAAGTAACTTTAGTTCTGCTAGCAGACGTGTATTTTCTGTACTGTTTATATATATATATATATATATATATATATTCACTTTTTTTAATTTACTTTTTACATCTTTACAGCACCACTCCAGCAAATTTTTTTCACCGCTGGAGTGGTGCTTCCAATCTAAGTTCCCTGACCCTACTCTTATACTCGCCCTCTAGCTTCTTCATCTTCTATCACCACTGCTTCTGTTGGTCTCAGACAGTTTGTGACTTACCGGCTATTTAAGTGTTTTATAGAGCACCACAGAAGTTACTCTTCAATTTAAGTATATGAGAGCCTCATTCTGGTGCCATAGGTTGTGCTGATAATAGGTGAAGATGTTGAGGGATTAATATAAGACCAGGTGAAAGGATCTTAGAGTAAAAGCACCACTCAAATAGTGAAAAAAAAAATACAGGAGTCGTGTATAGAAAAAAAAAACATTGGTTTCATGAATAAAGCAGTTTTTATTTATTGAATTATTTTATTTCTGTACAGCACTAAGTTACATGCAATTATTAATATGTGCTTGAACTTTTCAGAGGACATTTTTCTTCCATAAAATGACACCCTTTTTAATAATAGCGTTAAATGAAATTGAAACTGCAGTTCTATTCACACTCTAAAATAGAGCGGCTGTGATAGAAATATCAGTTAACATCAGCATTTCACGCTTATATCGGCATGCACAATTGTCTGAGAGGTATTATGAAGAGTGGCTTCACCTCAACAGATATCCAACTGTCAGCTCACATATATCTTAGAAGACTTTGCTTCATTTTTCAAAACTCTGAATAATGGCCCAGGTGTATTGCTGGTTACTTCTAAAACCTAAAACTAAAACACATTGGAGTAATGCTACAGCCTACACTATGTTGATCTTTGAAGAATATTTCATAATCATTTTATCATATCAAATGAATTGTTTATTCCATAATGTTCTCATACCGAATTACTTATTACTACCATATTTTTTTCAGCACAAAATGTTTAAACCAAGTATAGTATGTAGATTCAAAACAAATCATACCTATAGTACAAGCGATGGCTCACACTAGTGTATAAATTGGATAAGTGCAATCCGATAAACAAAGGAATTCCACTCAAACCAGTATGATTCAATGCAGGTGTACATTTGTTTCTCAGTTGTATTTGGCCTTAGAAAAAAAGAAGCCATGCTGTGATTTAACTTCATAATTTGTGCATTAGGAGAAAAAAAGAATCGGATGTCATGGCATCCGATTTTTCAAGCCACGCTATACCACAGGATCCAGCTTTAATGAAAGGTGATGGATATGTCCTGATGAAGGAGATAGACATATCTTTGAAACAAGTAGACTGATTCATACAATAAAGGAATTTCATTAACACTGAGTCCTGTGGTATAGCGTGGCTTGAAACCCGAATTCCCTTTCTGGAAAGATTCACGTATTTGCCGGGACTGCAGCTGACCACTGTCTTTACAAGCACATGTAGGGGTTGTGACTTGCACAACCCTAATAGGTGAATATTTCCATCATTATCTTTAAAGCGGGCTTTACACACTACGATTTCGCTACAGCGATCTCGTTGGGGTCATGGATTTTGTGACGCACATCTCGCCGCTGTAGCGATGTCATAGCGTGTGACTCCTAGGAGCGATTTTGGATCGTTGCAAAAACGTCCAAAATCGCTCCTCGTTGACATGGGGGTAAGCTGCCAGTTATCACTGCTGTCGCTGGGGCGAAGTTGATCCTCGTCCTTGCGGCAGCACACATCGCTACGTGTGACGCCACAGGAATGAGGATCATCTCCTTACCTGCCGCCGGCCACAATGCGGAAGGAAGGAGATGGGCGGGATGTTATGTCCCGCTCATCTCCGCCCCTCCGCTTACATTGGGCGGCCGCTTAGTGACATCACTGTGACGCCGAATGGACCACCCCCTTAGAAATGAGGCGGTACGCCGGTCACAGCGACGTTGAAGGACAAGTAAGTATGTGTGACGGGGGTGCGCGATTTTGTGTGCGACGGGCAGCGATATGCCCGTCGCGCACAAACAATGGGGGCGGGTCTTATGCTAGTGATATCGGGCCGGATATCGCAGCATGTAAAGCCACCCTAACCCTCATATCGGGTAAAACCCTATTGCGCTTCTTTATCCACATTAATCTCATGGCATCCGATCTGTACTGGTATATTACAATTCTGTAATATGTGAAACTGTAAATGGTCCTGTAAAAGATTTACTGATGAGTAAAAATATCGGATTCCAAACCGACAACACACAAATGACAAGTAAGAGAAAATTGTCCCTTTTTTGGGAATTTTTGGGAAAATTTGCCAATTTATTTACATGCTTGTGTAACCCGAGACTAAAGGGTCATTTACATGCTGCGACATCGCTAATGATTTATCATCAGGGTTACGGTGTTTGTGATGCACATCCGGCGTCGTTAGCGACATCGCAGCATGTGAGACCTATGAGCGACCTTAAACGATCGCAAAAGAGACAAAAATCATTTGTCTGTGAGAGTTCGTTCACTTACCATTTATCGTTGTCTGGTCAGTAGCGATGTTGTTTGTAGTTCCTGAGGCAGCACACATCGCTATGTGTGACACCGCAGGAACGAGAAACAACATCGCACCTGCGGCCGCCGTTAATGATGAAGGAAGGAGGTGGGCGGAATGTTAGTTCAGCACATCTCCGCCCCTCCGCTTCTATCGGGCGGTCGCATAGTGACGTCGCTGTCACGCCGAACAAACCATTCCCTTAGAAAGGAGGCGGTTCGCCGGCAACAGCAACGTCGCAGGGCAGATAAGTATGTGTGACGCGTGTTAGCGACGTTGTGCGGCACGGGCAGTGATTTGCCCGTGATGCACAACCGACGGGGGCGGGTATGCTCGCTAGCGATATCGGTACTGATATCGCAGCGTGTAAAGTACCCTTAAGACTGGGTGTATGCAAAACGTTTTTTTTAACCTAGCAGATATTATCCATTTACAGAACCATTTACATTTTCCCATCTTACTGAATTTTTATTATATTCCTAAAAATCAGTGTGGCATCCAATTTTTTTCTCAAGCTATACCAATTTCAAAGTCAAATTGCAGTATTTTTTTCTCAAGCTGAATACAGCTGAAAAATAAATGCAGATCTGAACTGGCTCATTCAATAGCATTGGTCTGAGTATAATCCTCTTTTCTGTCGAATTGCACCTGTCTGATTTATACACTCATGTGAGTGAGCCCTAAGGCTATGTATCCACGGGAGAATGTAGCTGCGGATTTTTCTGCATCAAAATCCGCAGCTTTCCCGCAAAATCCGCACCTTTTCAAAGGTGCGGATTTGCCGTGGATTTACCGCGGATTTGATGCTGATTTTGGTGCGGATTTTTTTTTTTTCCCAATTTCAAAGCCAAAATCCGGATGAAAATCTGCAACAATAATTGACATGTTGCAGATTTTTCCGGACCAAAATCCGCTGCGGAAAAGTCCGCAGCGTGGGCACAGCATTTCCAAAATGCCATAGAAATGGCTGGGAAGTACCTGTGCTGCAGATTTTTGGGAAATCCACGGCTTTTCCGCGAGAAATCCGCGGCAAAATCTGCGCATTTTCCGCAGTGTGGACACATAGCCTAAGGCTGTTCCTGGTACTTAAGTTTAGCACTGTTGTATTTCAGTGAATGTGAGCCTTTAACTTTGATGATCTAGGCAAATCCATTATTTTTAGATCGAACAATTTAACTGATTTATTTGTAAATCTAAAATAATCATTTTCTTTATTCACATTAGAGTTTTTCCAATCATACTTAAATAGAAAAGAATGTTCTGATTAGAATAGTTTCACAATTTCCCAATACCCCCCCAAAAAAAAATAATTATTGATATACACTGGAGATCAAAATTAGAGAACAATGTATGATCACTTGCTTTTTCAGAAATAATGTAATCTGCATTGATGAACATTTGAAGGTTTTTTTGTAAGGGGTACACCATGACACTAAAATAGTGTTTTACAAAAGATCCAAACTTTACAAAATAAACCTTTATTTTGCCCAAAATGTTATAATCATAATTAGAGAGCAGAAATGAGTGTAGCACAGAGAAAGATTATAACTATATTTTCTGAAGGTTAGAACAGCCACCAATCAGTATTAAGTGTACAGGCCTTTGAATAACTTCAGCACATCTTCGGCCAGAGGACATCATCCTGCTCTGATGTGATATTGGCCCCCTCTTCTTCCAGTCTCTTCCACAGTTCTTTGACTGTTTTAGTTTTCTTGGCTATAACTTTGTCAACAAGGATATTCCAGAGGTTTTCTATGGGGTTTAGATCAGGACTCTGAGCTGGCCAGTTCATTGTTTCAATGTTTTCTGTTTCAAAGAACTGCTTTACCCGATTTGCTATGTGACAGGGAGTATTGTCCTGCATGAAAATTTCTGGCTGATTGAGTGATGAATGCAAGTAAGGAACCACGTGTTGTTGAATAAGGTTTTGATACACACTTGTATTCACTCTGCCATGTAGCTGCATGAGGGGTCCGCCTCCTGCTGCAAAAAAAATTCCCCAAACTATGATACTTTCTCCACTACCTTTCACTGACTTCTTAACACACTTTGGAATTAGTCTCTCCCCACTTTGTCGACGATCATAATGTTTTACATCAGACCCAAATAAATGTAACTTGCTTTCCTCACGAAAATGAACTGTGGCCAACTTCTCTATCCACATAACATGTTTATCACCAAAGGTGAGTCTAGCCTTTTGATTCTTTCTGCTAATGAGAGGTTTGATCACTGCAGAGTGAGCTTTCAGTCCAAATGCTCTTAAACATTGTGACACTGTATGACGAGACAGATCCTTACCCTGTTTAGTGCTGCACTGGTGCGCAATTCGAGCTGCAGTGTTGAAACGATTATCCATTGAGGTTCTTCACATTATCATGTCCTCTCTTGCATTTGTCTTTCAAGGGCAACCAACCTTTTGGGGGACTTGAAAGAGTTTGTGATGTTGTAAAGATGCAATATTTTCAAAATCAGAAAATTGGAACGACTAACTTCTCATGCTATGGCTGATAGGGTTATCCCTTTGGCCTTTGTAAAGTCAGTGCAAACTTTTGGCTCCTAGTTAAATAGAGTTTGTTATATAAAGGAAATTAGTACCAAGTGCCAGATAAACAACAATAACTTGCAGGTATCTGAAATTGTTCTCTAATTTTGATCAGTGGTCTTTTTCATTTATCTCATTTACGCTTTTATTATGTGCTTTTTATTAAATTAAATTTATGAAAAAGGCTTAAAATGCTGCTAGTTTCCTCATGTTAAGGTATAATCACATAGGACTACACGATGACCTTAACATTTAGGAAATTGTTTGTTATATAATTTTAATCTCCAGTGTAGATATATAGTGACATTAAAAAGTATTCATACTCTCAAACGTTTTTACATTTTTTTTATTTTACAACCACAAATTTAAATGTACAGCATTATATGGGGATTATATGTGATATACCACCACAAAGTAACAAATATTTATCAGCTTTGCTCTTCTAGAAGTTGACATTTTTGTCCATTCTTCTCTATAAAATAGCTTTAGCTTAGTGAGATTGCATAGGGAGAATCTGTGAACAACTATTTTCAAGTCTTGCCACTGACTCTATATGGGAATTACGTCTTTAGTTTGACCCACTTATATACATGAATATGCTCTTATCTAAACCATTCCATTGTATCTCTGGCATTATGCTTCGGGTAGTTTTCCTGATGGAAAGTGAACCTAAGCCCCAGTCGCAAATCTTTTCCAGCCTCTAACAGGATTTCTTCCAGGATTCCATAGTCTTTAGCTCTTCCATTTACTCATGAACTCTGACTAGGATCCTGGTCCCTGCTGAAGGAAATCACCTCAACAACATGATGCTCCCACCACCATGTTTGACAGTGAGGGGTTTGTTTTCAGGATGATATGCAGTGTTAGTTTTGTGCCACACAATGTTTTGCCCATAGCTCAAAAATATTTTGGTCTCATCTAACCAGATAACCTTTTTCCACTTTTTAGAAAATGCAAATGTGACTTCTTATGGCTTGCTTTCAAAAAAGACTTTCTATTTGCCACTCCTCCGTATAGGCCAGATTTGCCGAGTACAGGACTGATACTTGTCCTGTGGACAGATTCTCCCACCTGAACTAGGTATCTCTGCGGTTTCTCCAGTGAGACCATGTGCCTTTTGGCTGCTTCTCTAATTAGTGCTCTCCTTGTTTGGGATGTCTGTTTTGGTGAATGCCCACATCTTGAATTTCTGCCATACTCCTTCAATTTTTGGATGATTACTTGAACAATGCTCTATTAGATGTTCAGAGCTTGGACTCTCTTTTTGTAACATAACCTTACGATTGCTCATTTGGGATTTCATTTAAAGGTATAAGACTACAGGGGACTGAATGCACATGTGCATCACAATTTTCAGATTTATATTTTTAAAATATTTATAAAACCATGTATCATTTCCTTAATGCTTCACAATTACTTCCTTTTTTTTTTTTTAATCCAATTAGTCTTTATTGAAAACACGGCAGATACAAAATCATGCATGGTAAATTAAGAGAACATTTGTCAACTGCCCGCACATGAGGGCTCCATACATTAGTATACTCCAAGACAATCCAGTTACAATTCCAATGCCCTACACTTTAACCACACAACAACATGGGGAGGGAGGAGAGGGGAGGAAAGATGGGGACTTCATTCAAGTAAGGGGGAACAAGAACACCGGGGGAGGGGAAGAAGGTAGGGTTGGGGGGGAAGTGGGGGGGGGTTAGTAGGGGTAGAGGGTTAGATGCCTGCCTGCATTACCAACCTCAGTCCACCAGCCGGGGCCATCAACTCCTCCTAGATTTCTCTCATAAACTGCTGCCTCAGTCAGGCTCTCAATGCTTTAGCCCCCTGGCTAGCCGAGCCAGGGCTATAATTCCATCAGCTCTATCTCAACTAGGTGCTCTTTGCCCGGGGAATAGTTGTGTAATAGGTGTTGCATGGCTGGATGGCAGCCAGGGTTCCCATATTGTAAGAATTCTAGTTTTTTGTTTTAGGGAGTGGGCAAGGCAGTATTCATATTGGCATTGTTGGTCGATCCTACTATATAACTCCGCTCCAGAGGGAGCTTCAGTGGCCTTCCACGAATGGCTCAGACACTGTCTGGCAGCTATGAGAATTTGCACAATCAGTCCCCTAAAATTCTGCGGGTACGAGTCTATGCCCAAATTCAGAACTGCCAGCCCTGGGTTGGGGTTGGTGTGCACACCTGTCATTTCGCTAATGAGTCTAAAAACTGCTATCCAAAAAGGTTGGACCCTCGGACAGTGCCACCAACAGTGTCCCAGTGATCCACTCTGGAGGCAGCCCTTCCAACAGAGCGGTGAGTAGTTGTGAATGTAATGCACCAATTTTGCCGCCGTAAGGTACCAACGTAGATGCACCTTTTTCAGCTGTTCCAAATGGTTAATGCATTTTGAGGATCTTTGCACCCACTGTGTCGCAGTATGCCACGCCGAGGGGGAGGTGTTAATGTCTAAATCTGATTCCCATTTTGTCATGTATGGGAGCTTTTGCTAGTCAGAAGGGTTGTTCAACCATTTTTAGGTTAAAGAGATTCCCGGTTGCCTCAATAGTTTTTTAAACAATAGCGCCTTAACAGTGGGTAAGGTCGGGTTTGATCCCGGGGGGAATTTTGTGCTTAGAAAATGGCGAATCTGCAGGTGTTGATAAAAACACCCCCTTAGGGAGGGGTGCTCCCGAAGTATATCGTCGAAGGGCCTAATCTCTGCACCATCGTAAAAGTCCGCCAAAACTCCAAAACCCGCTGCTTCGCATCTACTCAAATTTGTATGTGGAATGTGGGATTCTAATGCTCTGAGCGAAATTTCTGATAGCGGGACCTGGATCTTAGGGATCACCTCACTGCGCCATATGGCTATCGATGCTGTCATAGTAGGGAGACACAGGGTGGACCTAGAACGTTTTAGATATTCCACCTCCATCAGTTTCCTCGTCGAACCCTGGTCTGTCAGAGAGTTCTCAAGTTGAATCCACCTATTGGAGCTCTCCGTGTTCCACCATTCTTTGAGTGATTTTAGAAAAGAAGCTTTATAATAGGCCATCACATTAGGCGTACCCAGACCTCCCATTCCATATGGCAGATGCATAATCTTACTAGCAACTCTAGCTCTTTTATTACCCCAAATAAACTTATTGGTCATCGACTGCAGTTTTATCAAATATCTATATGGAATTTTAAGAGGGAGACACCTAAACATGTATAGCAGTTTAGGAAGGAACGTCATCTTAAAGGATTGAATTCTCGCCATCCAAGAAAGCGACAACTTCTCATACCTGCCTAGATCCTGACCCAAGTTTTTGAGTAGGTGATCAAGATTGGATCTGATTAGGGAATGGGTTGGTGTCAAACGGATACCTAGATAAGGGATACTGTATTCGCACCACTGGAAAGGAAAGGCTGCCTCCAAAATCCTTATGGACCTTGAGGGTACATTAAATGGTAGTACTAAGGACTTAGTGGCATTCAATTTGTAATATGACACCTCAGCAAAGGTCGACAGGGTGGACATCACTGCTGGAAAGGAATATTCAAGGTTAGTGCATGATATTATTACATCATCCGCATATAGACCCAATTTATGTTCATGCTCCCCTACCCTTATACCAGTTATGTTTGGCTTCACCCTAATCACCTCCGCCAGAGGTTCCACCACCAGAGCAAAAACAATAGGGGACAGCGGGCACCCCTGGCGGGTGTCATTGGTTATAGAAAATTTTAATGAGCGAAAACCCGAGGCTAGAACTGAAGCATTTGGGTGAGAGTACAAGGCCAAAACAGATGACTTAATTCTTCCTTCAAAACCAAATTTCGTGAGCACTCTTTCCAGATATCCCCAGTGCACCCTATCAAAGGCCTTTTCGGCGTCGAGTGACAAGAATACACCAGGGACACCCGACTGCTCCATCACCCCAATTAAATCCAGCATCCGCCTGGTGCCATCTTTGGATTGCCTGCCCACCACAAAACCCACCTGATCCGAGGCTACCAAGGAGGGGATTATTTTATGGAGTCTGGTGGCTACCATTTTTGAGTAAATTTTTAAATCACAGTTGAGCAATGAAATTGGTCTGAAATTCCCAGGGGTATCCGTCGTTTTCCCCGGTTTGGGTAGTGTAGTGATGACTGCTTCTAGGTTCTCTTAGGAAATAAACCCGTTCGTTTGCCACAAATTAAAGGTCTTTAGTAAAAAAGGGGCTAGAATAGTGGCAAATTGCTGATAATATTCATAGGGAAGCCCTTCCGGGCCTGGGGCTGAGTTTCGTTTAGAAGCTCTAATGGTGTACAAAATTTCCTGTATAGTGAAGGGAAGATTTAAAGATTCTAATTGCCGGTCTGAGACCCGAGGCAATTCCAGACCGTCCAAAAACTCCTGATTTTTTTCCGGTGTTGGCTGAGGGGTTTGCGGGTCATCCCTTAAATTGTACAGGGCAGCATAATACTTGGCAAAGGCGTCTGCTATCCCATTAGGGTGCCTTATAAGTGATCCGTCTGGGCCCTTCAAAAATTCAATTCTAGATTTAATTTCCCGTTTTTTTGTTCTTCTAGCTAGTAAGGTGCTGGCTCTATCCCCCATTGCATAAAAACTTGATTTACTCTTTTTAAGATTATGTTCATATCTATACAACAGGAGGGATCGCAGTTGAAACCTGCAAGTAAGAATTTCCCTGGACAGTGTAGACGACGGGGAGGCCTTGTTAATAGTTTCTAAGTGTTGAATATGGGCTATAATTTCTTTAATTTCTGCTTCTCTTTGCTTTTTCAAGAATGATGCAGTTTTTAAAAACTGCCCTCTAATAACTGATTTGTGTGCAGCCCATAAGGTCTCGTCAGAGACCTCCCCATTGTCATTATGCCCAAAGTATTCCAACAGGCTTCCACAACCTCCTCCTGAACATTATTTTGGTTCAGTAAACTAGTATTAAGTCTCCACTGAGGCACCATAAATCCACTAGTAGAGTCCTGTACAACCAAAGTTATCGGAGCATGATCCGACCATGTTATCAGACCCACTTCAGCACTCGTACACTTGTGAACAGTCAGGAAGAAGTTGATTCTGCTGTACGACCGATGCCTTGGGGAAAAGAAAGTATAGTCCCTTTCCGATGCATGAAGGTATCTCCATATGTCATGTAGATGAAACTCCGCGACCAACTGTTTCAGTTCCTTTCCTGACTTAGCGGACCTCGCCGAACAGTCCATAGATTGAAGAACTGGAGTGTTAAAGTCCCCGCAGATTATCTCTGACCCCTGTGCGGTGCTCCTAAACATCTGGAAAAATTTCCGGGCAAAAGTTAGTTGAGATGAGTTTGGAGCATAAATCGATGCCAAGGTATACAAAAGCCCATTCAGGAGGCACTTTAGAATAATATATCTCCCGTCTGCACCATAGGTTACATCAATCATTTTGAAAGCCACAGAGTTTTTAATCAGGATAGCCACTCCTCCTTTTTTTTTTTTAGAGTCATTTGCAAAGAACATATGTGGAAATCTTGGATGTAGTAGCCTTTTATTGTCATCAGTAAGAAGGTGAGTTTCTTGAATACATGCTATATCACATTTGGATGCTATAACTTCTCTCCACAGCATGGATCTTTTTGCAGGAGAATTGAGACCCTTCACATTGAGAGACAGAAACTTAATACTCATGGTGGATCCCAGAAAGGACGATGTTTCCAGGCAGGCCGACTGAGAGGCATAGGGCAGGCAGAGGCAGGCAAGGAGGACCAGTTAGGGACGGTGCACAGGTGGAGGGAAAAAACAACAGCAACAAAAAAAAAAGAATACTTCAGCTTCATCCTTATCGGACAGCTGGGAAGTACTTGCTCGCCATAGGCGAGAACAACAGAGGGCTTAAGTGACATCACAGGTCACATGAGAGCTACACACGCCTGCGGCTGGCAAGACTCCCTCAAGCTGGTTCTCACTCAGGATTGATCTTTTTCTTCTGAGCATCCCCCTGATCCCGGCGTGAGTCTGAGTGCATTGTAAGGGGTAATCCCCAGGACTCAAGTAGTTTGCTCAGTTGAGGAGGGGACTGGCATACATGTGTTTTAGAATCCCTGAAGATAATCAATTTCACCGGGAATCCCCATTTATAGTGTATGTCATGCTCCCTCAGGAATCTGGAGAACTGGGAAAATTCTCTTCTTTTTGCCATAGTTGCAGCAGACAGGTCCGGGAACACCTTTAACCCCTTCACCCCCGGCCACTAAAACACCCTAATGACCGGGCCATTTTTTGCAATTCTGACCAGTGTCACTTTGACAGGTTATAACTCTGGAACGCTTCAACGGATCCTGGCGATTCTGAGATTGTTTTTTCGTGACATATTGTACTTCATGTCAGTGGTAAATTTAGGCCGATATATTTTGCGTTTATTTGTGAAAATTTAGGAAATTTGGCGAAAATTTTGAAAATTTCGCAATTTTCAAACTTTGAAAATTTATGCCCATAAATCTGAGAGATATGTCACACAATATAGTTACTAAATAACATTTCCCACTTGTGTACTTTACATCAGCGCAATTTTCGAAACAAATTTTTTTTCCGTTAGGAAGTTAGAAGGGGTCAAAGGTCATCAGCAAATTCTCATTTTTCCAACAAAATTTACAAAATAATTTTTTTTAGGGACCACATTACATTTGAGGTGACTTTGAGAGGCCTAGGTGACAGAAAATACCCAAAAGTGACCCCATTCTAAAAACTACACCCCTCATACTGCTCAAAACCACATCCAATAAGTTTATTAACCCTTTAGGTGCTTCACAGGAACCAAAGCAATGTGGAAGGAAAAAATGAAAATTTTACTTTTTAACACAAAAATGTTACTTTAGCCATAAAATTTTCATTTTTACAAGGGAGAAAAGAGAAAGTACACAATACAATTTATTGTGCATGTTCTCTTGAGTACGCTGATACCCCATATGTGGTAAAAATCAATTGTTTGGGCGCACGGCAGAGCTCGGAAGGGAAGGAGCGCCATTTGAATTTTTGAACGCAAAATTAGCTGCACTCATTAGCGGACGCCATGTCGGGTTTGAAGACCCCCTGAGGTGCCTAACCAATGGAGCTCCCCCACAAGTGACCCCATTTTGGAAACTAGAGCCCTCAAATAATTTTTCTAGATGTTTGGTGAGCACTTTGAACCCCTGGGGGCTTCACAGAAGTTTATAGCGTTGAGCCGTGAAAAGAAAAAAAAATTTTTTTTACCACAAAACGGTTGCTTCAACTAGGTAGCTTTTTTTTCACAAGGGTAACAGGAAAAAATGCACCATAAAATGTATTGTGCATTTTCTCCTGAGTACGCTGATACCCCATATGTGGTAAAAATCAATTGTTTGGGCGCATGGCAGAGCTCGGAAGGGAAGGAGCGCCATTTGAATTTTTGAACGCAAAATTAGCTGCACTCATTAGCGGATGCCATGTCGGGTTTGAAGACCCCCTGAGGTGCCTAACCAATGGAGCTCCCCCACAAGTGACCCCATTTTGGAAACTAGAGCCCTCAAATATTTTTTCTAGATGTTTGGTGAGCACTTTGAACCCCTGGGGGTTCACAGAAGTTTATAGCGTTGAGCCGTGAAAAGAAAACAAATTTTTTTTTACCACAAAACGGTTGCTTCAACTAGGTAGCTTTTTTTTTCACAAGGGTAACAGGAAAAAATGCACCATAAAATGTATTGTGCATTTTCTCCTGAGTACGCAGATACCTCATATGTGGTGGAAATCAAATGTTTGGACACACAGCAGAGCTCGGAAGGCAAGGAGCGCCATTTGAATTTTTGAGTGCAAAATTAGCTGCACCTGTTAGCGGACGCCATGTCGGGTTTGAAGACCCCCTGAGGTGCCTAAACAATGGAGCTCCCCCACAATTGACCCCATTTTGGAAACTAGAGCCCTCAAATAATTGTTGTAGATGTTTGGTGAGCACTTTGAACACCTGGGGGCTTCACAGAAGTTTATAGCGTTGAGCCGTGAAAAGAAAACATTTTTTTTTACCACAAAACAGTTGCTTCAACTAGGTAGCTTTTTTTTCACAAGGCTATCAGGAAAAAATGCACCATAAAATGTATTGTGCATTTTCTCCTGAGTACGCAGATACCTCATATGTGGTGGAAAGTAATTGTTTGGGCGCATTGCGGGGCTCAGAAGAGAAGGAGCGCCATTTGACAGCAAAATTGGTTGGAATCATTAGCGGACGCCATGTCACGTTTGGAGACCCCCTATGGTGCCTAAACAGTGGAGATCCCCCACAAGTGACACCATTTTGGAAACTAGAGCCCTCAAATAATTTTTCTAGATGTTTGGTGAGCACTTTGAACACCTGGGGGCTTCACAGAAGTTTATAGCGTTGAGCCGTGAAAAGAAATTTTTTTTTTTTTTACCACAAAACGGTTGCTTCAACTAGGTAGCTTTTTTTTTCACAAGGGTAACAGGAAAAAATGCACCATAAAACGTATTGTGCAATTTCTCCTGAGTACGCAGATACCTCATATGTGGTGGAAAGTAATTGTTTGAGCGCATGGCAGGGCTCAGAAGAGAAGGAGCGCCATTTGACTTTTCAAACGCACAGACGCAGTGCACTGATCGGCCGCTGCAGGACGCACGGTCGGATGCGATAAAAAAAAGCGTCGGGGATACGTAAAAAAAAAAGTCACGCCAAAAATTGACCATGGATGCAGATACGTTATGTGCATCCCTGATCAGCGCTTGACGGGATGCACGGACGGATGCGATACAAAAAGCGTCGCAAATACGGAAAAAAGTCACGCCAAAAATTGAGCAGGGATGCCGATCCGTTATCTGCATCCCTAATCAGCGCTCGGCGGGACGCACGGACGGATGTGATACAAAAAGCGTCGTGAATACGGAAAAAAGTCACGCCAAAAACTGACCACGGATGCAGATCCGTTATCTGCATCCCTGATCAGCGCTCGGCGGGACGCACGGACGGATGTGATACAAAAAGCGTCGTGAATACGGAAAAAAGTCACGCCAAAAACTGACCACGGATGCAGATCCGTTATCTGCATCCCTGATCAGCGCTCGGCGGGACGCACGGACGGATGCGATACAAAAAGCGTTGTGAATACGGAAAAAAGTCACGCCAAAAATTGACCATGGATGCCGATCCGTTATGTGCATCCCTGATCAGCGCTTGGCGGGACGCACGGACGGATGCGATACAAAAAGCGTCGGGGATACGGAAAAAAAAGTCACGCCAAAAATTGAGCAGGGATGCCGATCCGTTATCTGCATCCCTGATCAGCGCTTGGCGGGACGCACGGACGGATGCGATACAAAAAGCGTCGGGGATACGGAAAAAAACGTCACGCCAAAAATTGAGCAGGGATGCCGATCCGTTATCTGCATCCCTGATCAGCGCTTGGCGGGACGCACGGACGGATGAGGTGTAAAAATGGACAGGGGATACGGAAAAAAAAAAAAAGTTATACTCACAGTACCCAGAGGACTAGCAGGAGGATCACTGACCAGAAGAGCTGCAGAGGAACAGATGGCAGAGAGATGGACAGCTTTACAGGAGCAGCAGGCAGATCAGCAGAATGCCCAGGAAGGACCCAGCGATGGACGCAGATGTGATCAGGCCGGTGAAGACAGGTAAGAGGACGTCGGGGGAGAGCAGAGGGGGAGAGGGGGGGGTGAGAGCAGAGGGGGGGTTGAGAGCAAAGGGGGGGAGAGCAGAGGGGGAGGGGAGAGCGCAGAGGGGGAGACCGGAGAGGGAGCTGCAGAAGCAGAATAGAGATAATGAGGGAGGCAGTCAGATCGCGGGGGGAGCAGATCGGGATGCCGGGGGGGGGGTTGGGGGGAGCAGATTGCGGGGGGGCACGGCAGGGGCTATCACGGCAGCGCGCAGGGGCACCACGGGAGCGCGCACGGGCTGCAAAGTGGGCACAGTACTCACGTGCAGCAGCAGCGGTGACCTCAGCTACGGCGGCGGCGGCAGCAGCAGCGGTGGCGTGGTACCACAAGTACCAGCCACTGCACGCTGCAGACATGTTGGGGGAGGGCTCGCAGGCCAGCACAGGCCTGGGGAGGGCGGCCACCGGCAGATCAGACCGCCCCACTGCACACTGATTGGAGCGATTGCGCGTCATAGCACGATCGCTCCAATCAGTGCTGCAGGGGCTGGGGGCGGCATGTTTGAGGTCCACCTATGATATGCTGCAGCAGCTGCGGCATCTCATAGCTGGATCTCACAGGATCGCACTAATTCGGGCATTATTTTTGCCAAAATTAGTGCGATCGATGTGGTTGGCGGTTCAGATTTGAACAGCCAATCACATCGATCGTCGATAGGGGGTGGCGATGCCGCCCCCCCTGGGGTCAAGCAAAGGTCCCCTGCTGTAATAAACAGCAGGGGACATCATTTGAAATCCGTTGCTATGGCCACGGCAATCAAATGAAGTTTAGGCAGTAAAATTACGTCCCTGGTCGTTAAGTCACGTTAAAATAGGACGTAATTTTACAGCCCTCGGTCGTGAAGGGGTTAAATCATTAAATTCATCTGGGAGGATAGGGTTATCCCTCAGTATCTGGAGCACTGCTTCCTTTGTTTTATAAAAATGCAGTCGTGCCAGCGTGTCCCTGGGCAGAGTGGGGTTGATACCTTTAGGTTTAGGGATTCTATGTATTCTATCCACTATGAGATCTCTTTCTGTGTGTTCTGGGAGCAGTAATTGGAGAAACTTGTGAAAGAAATCTGGCAGCTCTTTATCAGCCACTGACACAGGAATGCCCCTAATTTTAAGATTGTTCCTCCTGGATCTATCTTCCAGATGCCCAAGCTTGTTTTTCAGTATTCCCACCTCCTCCTCTAGTGCTGTGTTAGCATCAATCAGATCATTGTGTGACTGAGCAAGTTCGGCCATTTTAGACTCCACATGGTCTGTACGGTCCCCCAGTGATTTGATTTCCTCTTTAACTTCTTTAATCATGTTCTTAAGATCCCTGAAATCCTCCTGCAGTGATGACCTCAGAGAACTGAACATGGCTTGCAGCCTTTCGTCTGTGAGAGGAGTGCCGGTGACACTGCTTCCCCCCCCTGTCTCTTCCTGGTGTAAGGGAGACACTGCAGCAGCAGACATCTTCTGAGGAGAGGGGGATCCCCTATCCCTGGGATAAAAGTCAGTAAGCTTTGCCGGGGGGCCAGAATTCCGGGGTCTACCCTTTGGCATACTGTGCAAGGGGGATTACTCACTGTTTCAAAGGAGAGTTCTCAGCGATTTGAAGCAGGTTTGAGCCAGTTTGTACAGCCACAGCACAGAGCTTCACTCTTAAGCAGCCATTGCCTTCAGCATGCAGGCCCACAATTACTTCCTAATTTACTGTATGTTGAAATATCCCATAAAATCCAAATAAAATACATTTAAGTTTGTTGGTATAACGTGAAAAAATGTACAAAGTTTATGTTTTATGATTAACTTTTCAAGACACTTTACAAAATGCTGAGTTGCTACATATATATCACACTCCTCCTTTAAATTTAAACAACAAGAAGAGAAAGTTGTGTAATTGTAAAAATCACAGGACCAATAGACATCTTAATGATATGCAAATTATAAAGAAATGAAAACAACATTTTCAATATGTCTCAATTTAATCAGCATCAAGTATGAACCCCATGCACAGAAGGAAACGTACTTATACACCTTGGCATGATATCAATTGAGTTATTAATGCTTTTCTGAGGCTATTGTAAATGCACATGAACACGCAAACTTTCAAGATCCACTGTTTTCAGCTCCCTTGGCAATTACTGATCAATGCTTTCCCAGATGTGCTAAATTGGAGACAAGCCTAGATTTGCTTCAAGCCATGGTAGCACTTTTAAACCATGTAAATGTCTAACACTAGCATGAGTGCAACGTATACTGTACATTTTGTGTTGAAAAATGGCTTCTGGGACACATTTACATTTGCTCATAAAGGCCTCTTCATGTTGTTGTCCAAGTGGTCTCCAGTAGAGATGAGCGAACCGGTCGCGGTTCAGCTCGAGGTCGGTTCGCCGAACGGAGCTCCCGTTTGAGTTCGACGAACCGAACATGAACTGCATAGGAAACAATGGCAGGCATCACAAACACATAAAAACACCTAGAAAACACCCTCAAAGGTGTCCAAAAGGTGACAAACAACTCACAACACAACACAAACACATGGAAAAGTGACAAGGACATATACTCATGCGAAAACAAAAGAGCTGGACAAGGAAAAAGAGGACAAGACACAGATATAGGCATGGCATGTCCTTCTAAAATCATGTAAAACACCGCAAGGTGACTCCAAGCGGAGTCTCCCTTTTTTCCAAAAATTGTGCCCCACACACACCCACCCATTCAGTGGCAGCACTTGTGCCCTTGTTGTACACTTCACAGCTAGATTTGCATCAAGCACATTCAAAAATACGCCATACTTAACCGTCCCCAGGATGACACCGGGGTAGGTAGCAAAGTCTTTCCTGATCCCAGCTCTGTTCATCTTGGCTTCTTTTAAAAACAATGTAAGCAAGGGTTACTCCAAGCGGAGTCTCCCTTTTTTTCCAAAAATTGTGCCCCACACAAACCCACCCATTCAGTGGCAGCACTTGTGCCCTAGTTGTACACTTCACAGCTAGATTTGCATCAAGCACATTCAAAAATACGCCATACTTAACCGTCCCCAGGATGACACCGGGGTAAGTAGCAAAGTCTTTCCTGATCCCAGCTCTGTTCATCTTGGCTTCTTTTAAAAACAATGTAAGCAAGGGTTACTCCAAGCGGAGTCTCCCTTTTTTCCAAAAATTGTGCACCACACACACCCACCCATTCAGTGGCAGCACTTGTGCCCTAGTTGTACACTTCACAGCTAGATTTGCATCAAGCACATTCAAAAATACGCCATACTTAACCGTCCCCAGGATGACACCGGGGTAGGTAGCAAAGTCTTTCCTGATCCCAGCTCTGTTCATCTTGGCTTCTTTTAAAAACAATGTAAGCAAGGGTTACTCCAAGCAGAGTCTCCCTTTTTTCCAAAAATTGTGACCCACACACACCCACCCATTCAGTGGCAGCACTTGTGCCCTAGTTGTACACTTCACAGCTAGATTTGCATCAAGCACATTTAAAAATACGCTATTCTTAACCGTCCCCAGGATGACACCGGGGTAGGTAGCAAAGTCTTTCCTGATCCCAGCTCTGTTCATCTTGGCTTCTTTTAAAAACAATGTAAGCAAGGGTTTTTCCAAGCGGAGTCTCCCTTTTTTCCAAAAATTGTGCCCCACACAAACCCACCCATTCAGTGGCAGCACTTGTGCCCTAGTTGTACACTTCACAGCTAGATTTGCATCAAGCACATTCAAAAATACGCCATACTTAACCGTCCCCAGGATGACACCGGGGTAAGTAGCAAAGTCTTTCCTGATCCCAGCTCTGTTCATCTTGGCTTCTTTTAAAAACAATGTAAGCAAGGGTTACTCCAAGCGGAGTCTCCCTTTTTTCCAAAAATTGTGCACCACACACACCCACCCATTCAGTGGCAGCACTTGTGCCCTAGTTGTACACTTCACAGCTAGATTTGCATCAAGCACATTCAAAAATACGCCATACTTAACCGTCCCCAGGATGACACCGGGGTAGGTAGCAAAGTCTTTCCTGATCCCAGTTCTGTTCATCTTGGCTTCTTTTAAAAACAATGTAAGCAAGGGTTACTCCAAGCGGAGTCTCCCTTTTTTCCAAAAATTGTGCCCCACACACACCCACCCATTCAGTGGCAGCACTTGTGCCCTAGTTGTACACTTCACAGCTAGATTTGCATCAAGCACATTCAAAAATACGCCATACTTAACCGTCCCCAGGATGACACCGGGGTAAGTAGCAAAGTCTTTCCTGATCCCAGCTCTGTTCATCTTGGCTTCTTTTAAAAACAATGTAAGCAAGGGTTACTCCAAGCGGAGTCTCCCTTTTTTCCAAAAATTGTGCACCACACACACCCACCCATTCAGTGGCAGCACTTGTGCCCTAGTTGTACATTTCACAGCTAGATTTGCATCAAGCACATTCAAAAATACGCCATACTTAACCGTCCCCAGGATGACACCGGGGTAGGTAGCAAAGTCTTTCCTGATCCCAGCTCTGTTCATCTTGGCTTCTTTTAAAAACAATGTAAGCAAGGGTTACTCCAAGCAGAGTCTCCCTTTTTTCCAAAAATTGTGACCCACACACACCCACCCATTCAGTGGCAGCACTTGTGCCCTAGTTGTACACTTCACAGCTAGATTTGCATCAAGCACATTTAAAAATACGCTATTCTTAACCGTCCCCAGGATGACACCGGGGTAGGTAGCAAAGTCTTTCCTGATCCCAGCTCTGTTCATCTTGGCTTCTTTTAAAAACAATGTAAGCAAGGGTTACTCCAAGCGGAGTCTCCCTTTTTTTTCCAAAAATTGTGCCCCACACAAACCCACCCATTAAGTGGCAGCACTTGTGCCCTAGTTGTACACTTCACAGCTAGATTTGCATCAAGCACATTCAAAAATACGCCATACTTAACCGTCCCCAGGATGACACCGGGGTAAGTAGCAAAGTCTTTCCTGATCCCAGCTCTGTTCATCTTGGCTTCTTTTAAAAACAATGTAAGCAAGGGTTACTCCAAGCGGAGTCTCCCTTTTTTCCAAAAATTGTGCACCACACACACCCACCCATTCAGTGGCAGCACTTGTGCCCTAGTTGTACACTTCACAGCTAGATTTGCATCAAGCACATTCAAAAATACGCCATACTTAACCGTCCCCAGGATGACACCGGGGTGGGTAGCAAAGTCTTTCCTGATCCCAGCTCTGTTCATCTTGGCTTCTTTTAAAAACAATGTAAGCAAGGGTTACTCCAAGCGGAGTCTCCCTTTTTTCCAAAAATTGTGCCCCACACACACCCACCCATTCAGTGGCAGCACTTGTGCCCTAGTTGTACACTTCACAGCTAGATTTGCATCAAGCACATTCAAAAATACGCCATACTTAACCGTCCCCAGGATGACACCGGGGTAGGTAGCAAAGTCTTTGCTGAACCATGACTTGTTCATCTTGGCTTCTTTTTAAAACAATGTAAGCAAGGGATACTCCAAGCGGAGTCTCCCTTTTTTCCAAAAATTGTGCCCCACACACACCCACCCATTCAGTGGCAGCACTTGTGCCCTAGTTGTACACTTCACAGCTAGATTTGCATCAAGCACATTCAAAAATACGCCATACTTAACCGTCCCCAGGATGACACCGGGGTAGGTAGCAAAGTCTTTCCTGATCCCAGCTCTGTTCATCTTGGCTTCTTTTAAAAACAATGTAAGCAAGGGTTACTCCAAGCGGAGTCTCCCTTTTTTCCAAAAATTGTGCCCCACACACACCCACCCATTCAGTGGCAGCAATTGTGCCCTAGTTGTACACTTCACAGCTAGATTTGCATCGAGCACATTCAAAAATACGCCATACTTAACCGTCCCCAGGATGACACCGGGGTAGGTAGCAAAGTCTTTCCTGATCCCAGCTCTGTTCATCTTGGCTTCTTTTAAAAACAATGTAAGCAAGGGTTACTCCAAGCGGAGTATCCCTTTTTTCCAAAAATTGTGCCCCACACACACCCACCCATTCAGTGGCAGCACTTGTGCCCTAGTTGTACACTTCACAGCTAGATTTGCATCAAGCACATTCAAAAATAAGCCATACTTAACCGTCCCCAGGATGACACCGGGGTAGGTAGCAAAGTCTTTGCTGAACCATGACTTGTTCATCTTGGCTTCTTTTAAAAACAATGTAAGCAAGGGTTACTCCAAGCGGAGTCTCCCTTTTTTACAAAAATTGTGCCCCACACACACCCACCCATTCAGTGGCAGCACTTGTGCCCTAGTTGTACACTTCACAGCTAGATTTGCATCAAGCACATTCAAAAATACGCCATACTTAACCGTCCCCAGGATGACACCGGGGTAGGTAGCAAAGTCTTTGCTGAACCATGACTTGTTCATCTTGGCTTCTTTTTAAAACAATGTAAGCAAGGGATACTCCAAGCGGAGTCTCCCTTTTTTCCAAAAATTGTGCCCCACACACACCCACCCATTCAGTGGCAGCACTTGTGCCCTAGTTGTACACTTCACAGCTAGATTTGCATCAAGCACATTCAAAAATACGCCATACTTAACCGTCCCCAGGATGACACCGGGGTAGGTAGCAAAGTCTTTCCTGATCCCAGCTCTGTTCATCTTGGCTTCTTTTAAAAACAATGTAAGCAAGGGTTACTCCAAGCGGAGTCTCCCTTTTTTCCAAAAATTGTGCCCCACACACACCCACCCATTCAGTGGCAGCAATTGTGCCCTAGTTGTACACTTCACAGCTAGATTTGCATCGAGCACATTCAAAAATACGCCATACTTACCTGTCCCCAGGATGACACCGGGGTAGGTAGCAAAGTCTTTCCTGATCCCAGCTCTGTTCATCTTGGCTTCTTTTAAAAACAATGTAAGCAATGGTTACTCCAAGCGTAGTATCCCTTTTTTCCAAAAATTGTGCCCCACACACACCCACCCATTCAGTGGCAGCACTTGTGCCCTAGTTGTACACTTCACAGCTAGATTTGCATCAAGCACATTCAAAAATAAGCCATACTTAACCGTCCCCAGGATGACACCGGGGTAGGTAGCAAAGTCTTTGCTGAACCATGACTTGTTCATCTTGGCTTCTTTTAAAAACAATGTAAGCAAGGGTTACTCCAAGCGGAGTCTCCCTTTTTTACAAAAATTGTGCCCCACACACACCCACCCATTCAGTGGCAGCACTTGTGCCCTAGTTGTACACTTCACAGCTAGATTTGCATCAAGCACATTCAAAAATACGCCATACTTAACCGTCCCCAGGATGACACCGGGGTAGGTAGCAAAGTCTTTGCTGAACCATGACTTGTTCATCTTGGCTTCTTTTTAAAACAATGTAAGCAAGGGGTACTCCAAGTGTAGTCTCCCTTTTTTCCAAAAATTGTGCCCCACACACACCCACCCATTCAGTGGCAGCACTTGTGCCCTAGTTGTACACTTCACAGCTAGATTTGCATCAAGCACATTCAAAAATACGCCATACTTCACCGTCCCCAGGATGACACCGGGGTAGGTAGCAAAGTCTTTCCTGATCCCAGCTCTGTTCATCTTGGCTTCTTTTAAAAGCAATGTAAGCAAGGGTTACTCCAAGCGGAGTCTCCCTTTTTTCCAAAAATTGTGCCCCACACACACCCACCCATTCAGTGGCAGCAATTGTGCCCTAGTTGTACACTTCACAGCTAGATTTGCATCAAGCACATTCAAAAATACGCCATACTTAACCGTCCCCAGGATGACACCGGGGTAGGTAGCAAAGTCTTTGCTGAACCATGACTTGTTCATCTTGGCTTCTTTTTAAAACAATGTAAGCAAGGGGTACTCCAAGTGTAGTCTCCCTTTTTTCCAAAAATTGTGCCCCACACACACCCACCCATTCAGTGGCAGCACTTGTGCCCTAGTTGTACACTTCACAGCTAGATTTGCATCAAGCACATTCAAAAATACGCCATACTTCACCGTCCCCAGGATGACACCGGGGTAGGTAGCAAAGTCTTTCCTGATCCCAGCTCTGTTCATCTTGGCTTCTTTTAAAAGCAATGTAAGCAAGGGTTACTCCAAGCGGAGTCTCCCTTTTTTCCAAAAATTGTGCCCCACACACACCCACCCATTCAGTGGCAGCAATTGTGCCCTAGTTGTACACTTCACAGCTAGATTTGCATCAAGCACATTCAAAAATACGCCATACTTAACCGTCCCCAGGATGACACCGGGGTAGGTAGCAAAGTCTTTGCTGAACCATGACTTGTTCATCTTGGCTTCTTTTAAAAACAATGTAAGCAAGGGTTACTCCAAGCGGAGTCTCCCTTTTTTACAAAAATTGTGCCCCACACACACCCACCCATTCAGTGGCAGCACTTGTGCCCTAGTTGTACACTTCACAGCTAGATTTGCATCAAGCACATTCAAAAATACGTCATACTTAACCGTCCCCAGGATGACACCGGGGTGGGTAGCAAAGTCTTTGCTGAACCATGACTTGTTTATCTTGGCTTCTTTTTAAAAAAATGTAAGCAAGGGGTACTCCAAGCGGAGTCTCCCTTTTTTCCAAAAATTGTGCCCCACACACACCCACCCATTCAGTGGCAGCACTTGTGCCCTAGTTGTACACTTCACAGCTAGATTTGCATCAAGCACATTCAAAAATACGCCATACTTAACCGTCCCCAGGATGACACCGGGGTAGGTAGCAAAGTCTTTCCTGATCCCAGCTCTGTTCATCTTGGCTTCTTTTAAAAACAATGTAAGCAAGGGTTACTCCAAGCGGAGTCTCCCTTTTTTCCAAAAATTATGCCCCACACACACCCACCCATTCAGTGGCAGCACTTGTGCCCTAGTTGTACACTTCACAGCTAGATTTGCATCAAGCACATTCAAAAATACGCCATACTTAACCGTCCCCAGGATGACACCGGGGTAGGTAGCAAAGTCTTTCCTGATCCCAGCTCTGTTCATCTTGGCTTCTTTTAAAAACAATGTAAGCAAGGGTTACTCCAAGTAGAGTCTCCCTTTTTTCCAAAAATTGTGCCCCACACACACCCACCCATTCAGTGGCAGCACTTGTGCACTAGTTGTACACTTCACAGCTAGACTTGCATCAAGCACATTCAAAAATACGCCATACTTAACCGTCCCCAGGATGACACCGGGGTAGGTAGCAAAGTCTTTCCTGATCCCAGCTCTGTTCATCTTGGCTTCTTTTAAAAACAATGTAAGCAAGGGTTACTCCAAGCGGAGTCTCCCTTTTTTCCAAAAATTGTGCCCCACACACACCCACCCATTCAGTGGCAGCAATTGTGCCCTAGTTGTACACTTCACAGCTAGATTTGCATCAAGCACATTCAAAAATACGCCATACTTAACCGTCCCCAGGATGACACCGGGGTAGGTAGCAAAGTCTTTCTTGATCCCAGCTCTGTTCATCTTGGCTTCTTTTAAAAACAATGTAAGCAAGGGTTACTCCAAGCGGAGTATCCCTTTTTTCCAAAAATTGTGCCCCACACACACCCACCCATTCAGTGGCAGCACTTTTGCCCTAGTTGTACACTTCACAGCTAGATTTGCATCAAGCACATTCAAAAATACGCCATACTTAACCGTCCCCAGGATGACACCGGGGTAGGTAGCAAAGTCTTTGCTGAACCATGACTTGTTCATCTTGGCTTCTTTTAAAAACAATGTAAGCAAAAGTTACTCCAAGCGGAGTCTCCCTTTTTTACAAAAATTGTGCCCCACACACACCCACCCATTCAGTGGCAGCACTTGTGCCCTAGTTGTACACTTCACAGCTAGATTTGCATCAAGCACATTCAAAAATAAGCCATACTTAACCGTCCCCAGGATGACACCGGGGTAGGTAGCAAAGTCTTTCCTGATTCCAGCTCTGTTCATCTTGGCTTCCTTTAAAAACAATGTAAGCAAGGGTTACTCCAAGCGGAGTCTCCCTTTTTTCCAAAAATTATGCCCCACACACACCCACCCATTCAGTGGCAGCACTTGTGCCCTAGTTGTACACTTCACAGCTAGATTTGCATCAAGCACATTCAAAAATACGCCATACTTAACTGTCCCCAGGATGACACCGGGGTAGGTAGCAAAGTCTTTCCTGATCCCAGCTCTGTTCATCTTGGCTTCTTTTAAAAACAATGTAAGCAAGGGTTACTCCAAGCGGAGTCTCCCTTTTTTCCAAAAATTGTGCCCCACACACACCCACCCATTCAGTGGCAGCACTTGTGCCCTAGTTGTACACTTCACAGCTAGACTTGCATCAAGCACATTCAAAAATACGCCATACTTAACCGTCCCCAGGATGACACCGGGGTAGGTAGCAAAGTCTTTCCTGATCCCAGCTCTGTTCATCTTGGCTTCTTTTAAAAACAATGTAAGCAAGGGTTACTCCAAGTGGAGTCTCCCTTTTTTCCAAAAATTGTGCCCCACACACACACACCCATTCAGTGGCAGCACTTGTGCCCTAGTTGTACACTTCACAGCTAGACTTGCATCAAGCACATTTAAAAATACGCCATACTTAACCGTCCACAGGATGACACCGGGGTAGGTAGCAAAGTCTTTCCTGATCCCAGCTCTGTTCATCTTGGCTTCTTTTAAAAACAATGTAAGCAAGGGTTACTCCAAGCTGAGTCTCCCTTTTTTCCAAAAATTATGCCCCACACACACCCACCCATTCAGTGGCAGCACTTGTGCCCTAGTTGTACACTTCACAGCTAGATTTGCATCAAGCACATTCAAAAATACGCCATACTAAACCGTCCCCAGGATGACACGGGGGTAGGTAGCAAAGTCTTTCCTGATCCCAGCTCTGTTCATCTTGGCTTCTTTTAAAAACAATGTAAGCAAGGGTTACTCCAAGCGGAGTCTCCCTTTTTTCCAAAAATTGTGCCCCACACACACCCACCCATTCAGTGGCAGCACTTGTGCCCTAGTTGTACACTTCACAGCTAGACTTGCATCAAGCACATTCAAAAATACTCTATTCTTAACCGTCCCCAGGATGACACCGGGGTAGGTAGCAAAGTCTTTCCTGATCTCAGCTCTGTTCATCTTGGCTTCTTTTAAAAACAATGTAAGCAAGGGTTACTCCAAGTGGAGTCTCCCTTTTTTCCAAAAATTGTGCCCCACACACACACACCTATTCAGTGGCAGCACTTGTGCCCTAGTTGTACACTTCACAGCTAGATTTGCATCAAGCAGATTCAAAAATACGCTATTCTTAACCGTCCCCAGGATGACACCGGGGTAGGTAGCAAAGTCTTTCCTGAACCATGACTTGTTCATCTTGGCTTCTTTTAAAAACAATGTAGGCAAGGGTTACTCCAAGCGGATTGTGCCCCCCACACACACGCACCCATTCAGTGGCAGCACTTGTGCCCTAGTTGTACACTTCACAGCTAGATTTGCATCAAGCACATTCAAAAATACGCTATTCTTAACCGTCCCCAGGATTTCACCGGGGTAGGTAGCAAAGTCTTTCCTGATCCCAGCTCTGTTCATCTTGGCTTCTTTTAAAAACAATGTAAGCAAGGGTTACTCCAAGCTTAGTCTCACTTTTTTCCAAAAATTGTGCCCCACACACACCCACCCATTCAGTGGCAGCACTTGTGCCCCAGTTGTACACTTCACAGCAAGATTTGCATCAAGCACATTCAAAAATACGCCATACTTAACCGTCCCCTGGATGACACCGGGGTAGGTAGCAAAGTCTTTGCTGAACCATGACTTGTTCATCTTGGCTTCTTTTAAAAACAATGTAAGCAAGGGTTACTCCAAGCGGAGTATCCCTTTTTTCCAAAAATTGTGCCCCAAACACACCCACCCATTCAGTGGCAGCACTTGTGCCCTAGTTGTACACTTCACAGCTAGATTTGCATCAAGCACATTCAAAAATACGCCATACTTAACCGTCCCCAGGATGACACCGGGGTAGGTAGCAAAGTCATTCCTGATCGCAGCTCTGTTCATCTTGGCTTCTTTTAAAAACAATGTAAGCAAGGGTTACTCCAAGCGGAGTCTCCCTTTTTTCCAAAAATTGTGCCCCACACAGACACCTTATCAGTGGCAGCACTTGTGCCCTAGTTGTACACTTCACAGCTAGACTTGCATCAAGCACATTCAAAAATACTCTATTCTTAACCGTCCCCAGGATGACACCAGGGTAGGTAGCAAAGTCTTTCCTGATCCCAGCTCTGTTCATCTTGGCTTCTTTTAAAAACAATGTAAGCAAGGGTTACTCCAAGCGGAGTCTCCCTTTTTTCCAAAAATTGTGTCCCACACACACCCACCCATTCAGAGGCAGCACTTGTGCCCTAGTTAAACACTTCACAGCTAGATTTGCATCATGCACATTCAAAAATACGCCATACTTAACCGTCCCCAGGATGACACCGGGGTAGGTAGCAAAGTCTTTCCTGATCCCAGCTCTGTTCATCTTGGCTTCTTTTAAAAACAATGTAAGCAAGGGTTACTCCAAGCGGATTGTGCCCCCCACACACACCCACCCATTCAGTGGCAGCACTTGTGCCCTAGTTGTACACTTCACAGCTAGATTTGCATCAAGCACATTCAAAAATACGCCATACTTAACCGTCCCCAGGATGACACCGGGGTAGGTAGCAAAGTCTTTCCTGATCCCAGCTCTGTTTATCTTGGCTTCTTTTAAAAACAATGTAAGCAAGGGTTACTCCAAGTGGAGTCTCCCTTTTTTCCAAAAATTGTGCCCCACACGCACCCACCCATTCAGTGGCAGCACTTGTGCCTAGTTGTACACTTCACAGCTAGATTTGCATCAAGCACATTCAAAAATACGCTATTCTTAACCGTCCCCAGGATGACACCGGGGTAGGTAGCAAAGTCTTTCCTGATCCCAGCTCTGTTCATCTTGGCTTCTTTTAAAAACAATGTAAGCAAGGGTTACTCCAAGCTTAGTCTCCCTTTTTTCCAAAAATTGTGCCCCACACACACCCACCCATTCAGTGGCAGCACTTGTGCCCTAGTTGTACAGTTCACAGCTAGATTTGCATCAAGCACATTCAAAAATACGCCATACTTAACCTTCCCCAGGATGACACCAGGGTAGGTAGCAAAGTCTTTGCTGAACCATGACTTGTTCATCTTGGCTTCTTTTAAAAACAATGTAAGCAAGGGTTACTCCAAGCGGAGTCTCCCTTTTTTCCAAAAATTGTGCCCCACACACACCCACCCATTCAGTGGCAGCACTTGTGCCCTAGTTGTACACTTCACAGCTAGATTTGCATCAAGCACATTCAAAAATACGCTATTCTTAACCGTCCCCAGGATGACACCGGGGTAGGTAGCAAAGTCTTTCCTGATCCCAGCTCTGTTCATCTTGGCTTCTTTTAAAAACAATGTAAGCAAGGGTTACTCCAAGCGGAGTCTCCCTTTTTTCCAAAAATTGTGCCCCACGCACACCCACCCATTCAGTGGCAGCACTTGTGCCCTAGTTGTACACTTCACAGCTAGTTTTGCATCAAGCACATTCAAAAATATGCCATACTTAACCATACTTAGGATGACACCAGGGTAGGTAGCCAAGTCTTTCCTGATTTCAGCTCTGTTCATCTTGGCTTCTTTTAAAAACAATGTAAGCAAGGGTTACTCCAAGCGGAGTCTCCCTTTTTTCCAAAAATTGTGCCCCACACACACGCACCCATTCAGTGGCAGCACTTGTGCCCTAGTTAAACACTTCACAGCTAGATTTGCATCAAGCACATTCAAAAATGCGCCATACTTAACCGTCCCCAGGATGACACCGGGGTAGGTAGCAAAGTCTTTCCTGATCCCAGCTCTGTTCATCTTGGCTTCTTTTAAAAACAATGTAAGCAAGAGTTTCTCCAAGCGGAGTCTCTCTTTTTTCCAAAAATTGTTCCCCACACACACCCACTTATTCAGTGGCAGCACTTGTGCCCTAGTTGTACACTTCAAAGCTAGATTTGCATCAAGCACATTAAAAAATACGCTATTTTTAACCGTCCCCAGGATGACACCAGGGTAGGTAGCAAAGTCTTTCCTGATCCCAGCTCTGTTCATCTTGGCTTCTTTTAAAAACAATGTAAGCAAGGGTTACTCCAAGCGGAGTCTCCCTTTTTTCCAAAAATTGTGCCCCACACACACCCACCCATTCAGTGGCAGCACTTGTGCCCTAGTTGTACACTTCACAGCAAGATTTGCATCAAGCACATTCAAAAATACGCCATACTTAACCGTTCCCAGGATGAAACCAGGGTAGGTAGCAAAGTCTTTGCTGAACCTTGACTTGTTCATCCTGGCTTCTTTTAAAAACAATGTAAGCAAGGGTTACTCCAAGCGGAGTCTCCCTTTTTTCCAAAAATTGTGCCCCACACACACCCACCCATTCAGTGGCAGCACTTGTGCCCTAGTTGTAAACTTCAAAGCTAGATTTGCATCAAGCACATTCAAAAATACGCTATTTTTAACCGTCCCCAGGATGACACCGGGGTAGGTAGCAAAGTCTTTCCTGATCCCAGCTCTGTTCATCTTGGCTTCTTTTAAAAACAATGTAAGCAAGGGTTACTCCAAGCGGAGTCTCCCTTTTTTCCAAAAATTGTGTCCCACACACACCCACCCATTCAGTGGCAGCACTTTTGCCCTAGTTAAACACTTCACAGCTAGATTTGCATCAAGCCCATTCAAAAATACACCATACTTAACCGTCCCCAGGATGACACCGGGGTAGGTAGCAAAGTCTTTCCTGATCCCAGCTCTGTTCATCTTGTCTTCTTTTAAAAACAATGTAAGCAAGGGTTACTCCAAGCGGAGTCTCCCTTTTTTCCAAAAATTGTGCCCCACACACACCCACCCATTCAGTGGCAGCAATTGTGCCCTAGTTGTACACTTCACAGCTAGATTTGCATCAAGCACATTCAAAAATACGCCATACTTAACCGTCCCCAGGATGACACCGGGGTAGGTAGCAAAGTCTTTCCTGATCCCAGCTCTGTTCATCTTGGCTTCTTTTAAAAACAATGTAAGCAAGGGTTACTCCAAGCGGAGTATCCCTTTTTTCCAAAAATTGTGCCCCACACACACCCACCCATTCAGTGGCAGCACTTTTGCCCTAGTTGTACACTTCACAGCTAGATTTGCATCAAGCACATTCAAAAATACGCCATACTTAACCGTCCCCAGGATGACACCGGGGTAGGTAGCAAAGTCTTTGCTGAACCATGACTTGTTCATCTTGGCTTCTTTTAAAAACAATGTAAGCAAGGGTTACTCCAAGCGGAGTCTCCCTTTTTTCCAAAAATTGTGCCCCACACACACCCACCCATTCAGTGGCAGCACTTGTGCCCTAGTTGTACACTTCACAGCTAGATTTGCATCAAGCACATTCAAAAATACGTCATACTTAACCGTCCCCAGGATGACACCGGGGTGGGTAGCAAAGTCTTTGCTGAACCATGACTTGTTTATCTTGGCTTCTTTTAAAAACAATGTAAGCAAGGGTTACTCCAAGCGGAGTCTCCCTTTTTTCCAAAAATTGTGTCGCACACACACCCACCCATTCAGTGGCAGCACTTGTGCCCTAGTTAAACACTTCACAGCTAGCTAGATTTGCATCAAGCACATTCAAAAATACGCCATACTTAACCGTCCCCAGGATGACACCGGGGTAGGTAGCAAAGTCTTTCCTGATCCCAGGTCTGTTCATCTTGGATTCTTTTAAAAACAATGTAAGCAAGGGTTACTCCAAGCCGATTGTGCCACCCACACACATGCACCCATTCAGTGGCAGCACTTGTGCCCTAGTTGTACACTTCACAGCTAGTTTTGCATCAAGCACATTCAAAAATATGCCATACTTAACCGTCCCCAGGATGACACCGGGGTCGGTAGCAAAGTCTTTCCTGATCCCAGCTCTGTTCATATTGGCTTCTTTTAAAAACAATGTAAGCAAGGGTTACTCCAAGTGGAGTCTCCCTTTTTTCCAAAAATTGTGCCCCACACACACACACCTATTCAGTGGCAGCACTTGTGCCCTAGTTGTACACTTCACAGCTAGATTTGCATCAAGCAGATTCAAAAATACGCTATTCTTAACCGTCCCCATGATGACACCGGGGTAGGTAGCAAAGTCTTTCCTGATCCCAGCTCTGTTCATCTTGGCTTCTTTTAAAAACAATGTAAGCAAGGGTTACTCAAAGCGGAGTCTTCCTTTTTTCCAAAAATTGTGCCCCACACACACCCACCCATTCTGTGGCAGCACTTGTGCCCTAGTTGTACACTTCACAGCTAGATTTGCATCAAGCACATTCAAAAATACGCCATACTTAACCGTCCCCAGGATGACACCGGGGTAGGTAGCAAAGTCTTTCCTGAACCATGACTTGTTCATCTTGGCTTCTTTTAAAAACAATGTAAGCAAGGGTTACTCCAAGCAGATTGTGCCCCCCACACACACGCACCCATTCAGTGGCAGCACTTGTGCCCTAGTTGTACACTTCACAGCTAGATTTGCATCAAGCACATTCAAAAATACGCTATTCTTAACCGTCCCCAGGATGACACCGGGGTAGGTAGCAAAGTCTTTCCTGATCCCAGCTCTGTTCATCTTGGCTTCTTTTAAAAACAATGTAAGCAAGGGTTACTCCAAGCTTAGTCTCCCTTTTTTCCAAAAATTGTGCCCCACGCACACCCACCCATTCAGTGGCAGCAATTGTGCCCCAGTTGTACACTTCACAGCAAGATTTGCATCAAGCACATTCAAAAATACGCCATACTTACCCGTCCCCTGGATGACACCGGGGTAGGTAGCAAAGTCTTTGCTGAACCATGACTTGTTCATCTTGGCTTCTTTTAAAAACAATGTAAGCAAGGGTTACTCCAAGCGGAGTATCCCTTTTTTCCAAAAATTGTGCCCCACACACACCCACCCATTCAGTGACAGCACTTGTGCCCTAGTTGTACACTTCACAGCTAGATTTGCATCAAGCACATTCAAAAATACGCCATACTTAACCGTCCCCAGGATGACACCGGGGTAGGTAGCAAAGTCATTCCTGATCCCAGCTCTGTTCATCTTGGCTTCTTTTAAAAACAATGTAAGCAAGGGTTACTCCAAGCGGAGTCTCCCTTTTTTCCAAAAATTGTGTCCCACACACACCCACCCATTCAGTGGCAGCACTTGTGCCCTAGTTAAACACTTCACAGCTAGATTTGCATCATGCACATTCAAAAATACGCCATACTTAACCGTCCCCAGGATGACACCGGGGTAGGTAGCAAAGTCTTTCCTGATCCCAGCTCTGTTCATCTTGGCTTCTTTTAAAAACAATGTAAGCAAGGGTTACTCCAAGCGGATTGTGCCACCCACACACACCCACCCATTCAGTGGCAGCACTTGTGCCCTAGTTGTACACTTCACAGCTAGACTTGCATCAAGCACATTCAAAAATACTCTATTCTTAACCGTCCCCAGGATGACACCGGGGTAGGTAGCAAAGTCTTTCCTGATCTCAGCTCTGTTCATCTTGGCTTCTTTTAAAAACAATGTAAGCAAGGGTTACTCCAAGCGGAGTCTCCCTTTTTTCCAAAAATTGTGTCGCACACACACCCACCCATTCAGTGGCAGCACTTGTGCCCTAGTTAAACACTTCACAGCTAGCTAGATTTGCATCAAGCACATTCAAAAATACGCCATACTTAACCGTCCCCAGGATGACACCGGGGTAGGTAGCAAAGTCTTTCCTGATCCCAGGTCTGTTCATCTTGGATTCTTTTAAAAACAATGTAAGCAAGGGTTACTCCAAGCCGATTGTGCCACCCACACACATGCACCCATTCAGTGGCAGCACTTGTGCCCTAGTTGTACACTTCACAGCTAGATTTGCATCAAGCACATTCAAAAATATGCCATACTTAACCGTCCCCAGGATGACACCGGGGTCGGTAGCAAAGTCTTTCCTGATCCCAGCTCTGTTCATATTGGCTTCTTTTAAAAACAATGTAAGCAAGAGTTACTCCAAGTGGAGTCTCCCTTTTTTCCAAAAATTGTGCCCCACACACACACACCTATTCAGTGGCAGCACTTGTGCCCTAGTTGTACACTTCACAGCTAGATTTGCATCAAGCAGATTCAAAAATACGCTATTCTTAACCGTCCCCATGATGACACCGGGGTAGGTAGCAAAGTCTTTCCTGATCCCAGCTCTGTTCATCTTGGCTTCTTTTAAAAACAATGTAAGCAAGGGTTACTCAAAGCGGAGTCTTCCTTTTTTCCAAAAATTGTGCCCCACACACACCCACCCATTCTGTGGCAGCACTTGTGCCCTAGTTGTACTCTTCACAGCTAGATTTGCATCAAGCACATTCAAAAATACGCCATACTTACCCGTCCCCTGGATGACACCGGGGTAGGTAGCAAAGTCTTTGCTGAACCATGACTTGTTCATCTTGGCTTCTTTTAAAAACAATGTAAGCAAGGGTTACTCCAAGCTTAGTCTCCCTTTTTTCCAAAAATTGTGCCCCACACACACCCACCCATTCAGTGGCAGCAATTGTGCCCCAGTTGTACACTTCACAGCAAGATTTGCATCAAGCACATTCAAAAATACGCCATACTTACCCGTCCCCTGGATGACACCGGGGTAGGTAGCAAAGTCTTTGCTGAACCATGACTTGTTCATCTTGGCTTCTTTTAAAAACAATGTAAGCAAGGGTTACTCCAAGCGGAGTCTCCCTTTTTTCCAAAAATTGTGCCCCACACACACCCACCCATTCAGTGGCAGCACTTGTGCCCTAGTTGTACACTTCACAGCTAGATTTGCATCAAGCACATTCAAAAATACGCTATTCTTAACCGTCCCCATATGACACCGGGGTAGGTAGCAAAGTCTTTCCTGATCCCAGCTCTGTTCATCTTGGCTTCTTTTAAAAACAATGTAAGCAAGGGTTACTCCAAGCGGAGTCTCCCTTTTTTCCAAAAATTGTGCCCCACGCACACCCACCCATTCAGTGGCAGCACTTGTGCCCTAGTTGTACACTTCACAGCTAGTTTTGCATCAAGCACATTCAAAAATACGCCATACTTAACCATACTTAGGATGACACCGGGGTAGGTAGCCAAGTCTTTCCTGATTCCAGCTCTGTTCATCTTGGCTTCTTTTAAAAACAATGTAAGCAAGGGTTACTCCAAGCGGAGTCTCCCTTTTTTCCAAAAATTGTGCCCCACACACCCACCCATTCTGTGGCAGTACTTGTGCCCTAGTTGTACACTTCACAGCTAGATTTGCATCAAGCACATTCAAAAATATGCCATATTTAACCGTCCCCAGGATGACACCGGGGTAGGTAGCAAAGTCTTTGCTGAACCATGACTTGTTCATCTTGGCTTCTTTTAAAAACAATGTAAGCAAGGGTTACTCCAAGCGGAGTCTCCCTTTTTTCCAAAAATTGTGCCCCACACACACGCACCCATTCAGTGGCAGCACTTGTGCCCTAGTTAAACACTTCACAGCTAGATTTGCATCAAGCACATTCAAAAATGCGCCATACTTAACCGTCCCCAGGATGACACCGGGGTAGGTAGCAAAGTCTTTCCTGATCCCAGCTCTGTTCATCTTGGCTTCTTTTAAAAACAATGTAAGCAAGAGTTTCTCCAAGCGGAGTCTCCCTTTTTTCCAAAAATTGTTCCCCACACACACCCACTTATTCAGTGGCAGCACTTGTGCCCTAGTTGTACACTTCAAAGCTAGATTTGCATCAAGCACATTAAAAAATACGCTATTTTTAACCGTCCCCAGGATGACACCAGGGTAGGTAGCAAAGTCTTTCCTGATCCCAGCTCTGTTCATCTTGGCTTCTTTTAAAAACAATGTAAGCAAGGGTTACTCCAAGCAGATTGTGCCCCCCACACACACGCACCCATTCAGTGGCAGCACTTGTGCCCTAGTTGTACACTTCACAGCTAGATTTGCATCAAGCACATTCAAAAATACGCCATACTTAACCGTCCCCAGGATGACACCGGGGTAGGTAGAAAAGTCTTTCCTGATCCCAGCTCTGTTTATCTTGGCTTCTTTTAAAAACAATGTAAGCAAGGGTTACTCCAAGCTTAGTCTCCCTTTTTTCCAAAAATTGTGCCCCACACACACCCACCCATTCAGTAGCAGCACTTGTGCCCTAGTTGTACACTTCACAGCTAGATTTGCATCAAGCACATTCAAAAATACGCCATACTTAACCGTCCCAAGGATGACACCGGGGTAGATAGCAAAGTCTTTGCTGAACCATGACTTGTTCATCTTGGCTTCTTTTAAAAACAATGTAAGCAAGGGTTACTCAGAGCGGAGTCTCCCTTTTTTCCAAAAATTGTGCCCCACACACACCCAACCATTCAGTGGCAGCACTTGTGCCCTAGTTGTACACTTCACAGCTAGACTTGCATCAAGCACATTCAAAAATACTCTATTCTTAACCGTCCCCAGGATGACACCGGGGTAGGTAGAAAAGTCTTTCCTGATCCCAGCTCTGTTCATCTTGGCTTCTTTTAAAAACAATGTAAGCAAGGGTTACTCCAAGCGGAGTCTCCCTTTTTTCCAAAAATTGTGTCCCACACACACCCAACCATTCTGTGGCAGCACTTGTGCCCTAGTTGTACACTTCACAGCTAGATTTGCATCAAGCACATTCAAAAATACGCCATACTTAATCGTCCCCAGGATGACACCGGGGTAGGTAGCAAAGTCTTTGCTGAACCATGACTTGTTCATCTTGGCTTCTTTTAAAAACAATGTAAGCAAGGGTTACTCCAAGCGGAGTCTCCCTTTTTTCCAAAAATTGTGCCCCACACACACCCACCCATTCAGTGGCAGCACTTGTGTCCTAGTTGTACACTTCACAGCTAGATTTGCATCAAGCACATTCAAAAGTACGCCATACTTAACCGTCCCCAGGATGACACCGGGGTAGGTAGCAAAGTCTTTGCTGAACCATGACTTGTTCATCTTGGCTTCTTTTAAAAACAATGTAAGCAAGGGTTACTCCAAGCGGAGTCTCAATTTTTTCCAAAAATTGTGTCCCACACACACCCACCCATTCAGTGGCAGCACTTTTGCCCTAGTTAAACACTTCACAGCTAGATTTGCATCAAGCCCATTCAAAAATACACCATACTTAACCGTCCCCAGGATGACACCGGGGTAGGTAGCAAAGTCTTTCCTGATCCCAGCTCTGTTCATCTTGTCTTCTTTTAAAAACAATGTAAGCAAGGGTTACTCCAAGCGGAGTCTCCCTTTTTTCCAAAAATTGTGCCCCACACACACCCACCCATTCAGTGGCAGCAATTGTGCCCTAGTTGTACACTTCACAGCTAGATTTGCATCAAGCACATTCAAAAATACGCCATACTTAACCGTCCCCAGGATGACACCGGGGTAGGTAGCAAAGTCTTTCCTGATCCCAGCTCTGTTCATCTTGGCTTCTTTTAAAAACAATGTAAGCAAGGGTTACTCCAAGCGGAGTATCCCTTTTTTCCAAAAATTGTGCCCCACACACACCCACCCATTCAGTGGCAGCACTTTTGCCCTAGTTGTACACTTCACAGCTAGATTTGCATCAAGCACATTCAAAAATACGCCATACTTAACCGTCCCCAGGATGACACCGGGGTAGGTAGCAAAGTCTTTGCTGAACCATGACTTGTTCATCTTGGCTTCTTTTAAAAACAATGTAAGCAAGGGTTACTCCAAGCGGAGTCTCCCTTTTTTCCAAAAATTGTGCCCCACACACACCCACCCATTCAGTGGCAGCACTTGTGCCCTAGTTGTACACTTCACAGCTAGATTTGCATCAAGCACATTCAAAAATACGTCATACTTAACCGTCCCCAGGATGACACCGGGGTGGGTAGCAAAGTCTTTGCTGAACCATGACTTGTTTATCTTGGCTTCTTTTAAAAACAATGTAAGCAAGGGTTACTCCAAGCGGAGTCTCCCTTTTTTCCAAAAATTGTGCCCCACACACACCCACCCATTCAGTGGCAGCACTTGTGCCCTAGTTGTACACTTCACAGCTAGATTTGCATCAAGCACATTCAAAAATACGCCATACTTAACCGTCCCCAGGATGACACCGGGGTAGGTAGCAAAGTCTTTCCTGATCCCAGCTCTGTTCATCTTGGCTTCTTTTAAAAACAATGTAAGCAAGGGTTACTCCAAGCGGAGTATCCCTTTTTTCCAAAAATTGTGCCCCACACACACCCACCCATTCAGTGGCAGCACTTGTGCCCTAGTTGTACACTTCACAGCTAGACTTGCATCAAGCACATTTAAAAATACGCCATACTTAACCGTCCCCAGGATGACACTGGGGTAGGTAGCAAAGTCTTTCCTGATCCCAGCTCTGTTCATCTTGGCTTCTTTTAAAAACAATGTAAGCAAGGGTTACTCCAAGCTGAGTCTCCCTTTTTTCCAAAAATTATGCCCCACACACACCCACCCATTCAGTGGCAGCACTTGTGCCCTAGTTGTACACTTCACAGCTAGATTTGCATCAAGCACATTCAAAAATACGCCATACTAAACCGTCCCCAGGATGACACCGGGGTAGGTAGCAAAGTCTTTCCTGATCCCAGCTCTGTTCATCTTGGCTTCTTTTAAAAACAATGTAAGCAAGGGTTACTCCAAGCGGAGTCTCCCTTTTTTCCAAAAATTGTGCCCCACACACACCCACCCATTCAGTGGCAGCACTTGTGCCCTAGTTGTACACTTCACAGCTAGACTTGCATCAAGCACATTCAAAAATACTCTATTCTTAACCGTCCCCAGGATGACACCGGGGTAGGTAGCAAAGTCTTTCCTGATCTCAGCTCTGTTCATCTTGGCTTCTTTTAAAAACAATGTAAGCAAGGGTTACTCCAAGCGGAGTCTCCCTTTTTTCCAAAAATTGTGTCGCACACACACCCACCCATTCAGTGGCAGCACTTGTGCCCTAGTTAAACACTTCACAGCTAGCTAGATTTGCATCAAGCACATTCAAAAATACGCCATACTTAACCGTCCCCAGGATGACACCGGGGTAGGTAGCAAAGTCTTTCCTGATCCCAGGTCTGTTCATCTTGGATTCTTTTAAAAACAATGTAAGCAAGGGTTACTCCAAGCCGATTGTGCCACCCACACACATGCACCCATTCAGTGGCAGCACTTGTGCCCTAGTTGTACACTTCACAGCTAGTTTTGCATCAAGCACATTCAAAAATATGCCATACTTAACCGTCCCCAGGATGACACCGGGGTCGGTAGCAAAGTCTTTCCTGATCCCAGCTCTGTTCATATTGGCTTCTTTTAAAAACAATGTAAGCAAGGGTTACTCCAAGTGGAGTCTCCCTTTTTTCCAAAAATTGTGCCCCACACACACACACCTATTCAGTGGCAGCACTTGTGCCCTAGTTGTACACTTCACAGCTAGATTTGCATCAAGCAGATTCAAAAATACGCTATTCTTAACCGTCCCCATGATGACACCGGGGTAGGTAGCAAAGTCTTTCCTGATCCCAGCTCTGTTCATCTTGGCTTCTTTTAAAAACAATGTAAGCAAGGGTTACTCAAAGCGGAGTCTTCCTTTTTTCCAAAAATTGTGCCCCACACACACCCACCCATTCTGTGGCAGCACTTGTGCCCTAGTTGTACACTTCACAGCTAGATTTGCATCAAGCACATTCAAAAATACGCCATACTTAACCGTCCCCAGGATGACACCGGGGTAGGTAGCAAAGTCTTTCCTGAACCATGACTTGTTCATCTTGGCTTCTTTTAAAAACAATGTAAGCAAGGGTTACTCCAAGCAGATTGTGCCCCCCACACACACGCACCCATTCAGTGGCAGCACTTGTGCCCTAGTTGTACACTTCACAGCTAGATTTGCATCAAGCACATTCAAAAATACGCTATTCTTAACCGTCCCCAGGATGACACCGGGGTAGGTAGCAAAGTCTTTCCTGATCCCAGCTCTGTTCATCTTGGCTTCTTTTAAAAACAATGTAAGCAAGGGTTACTCCAAGCTTAGTCTCCCTTTTTTCCAAAAATTGTGCCCCACACACACCCACCCATTCAGTGGCAGCAATTGTGCCCCAGTTGTACACTTCACAGCAAGATTTGCATCAAGCACATTAAAAAATACGCCATACTTACCCGTCCCCTGGATGACACCGGGGTAGGTAGCAAAGTCTTTGCTGAACCATGACTTGTTCATCTTGGCTTCTTTTAAAAACAATGTAAGCAAGGGTTACTCCAAGCGGAGTATCCCTTTTTTCCAAAAATTGTGCCCCACACACACCCACCCATTCAGTGACAGCACTTGTGCCCTAGTTGTACACTTCACAGCTAGATTTGCATCAAGCACATTCAAAAATACGCCATACTTAACCGTCCCCAGGATGACACCGGGGTAGGTAGCAAAGTCATTCCTGATCCCAGCTCTGTTCATCTTGGCTTCTTTTAAAAACAATGTAAGCAAGGGTTACTCCAAGCGGAGTCTCCCTTTTTTCCAAAAATTGTGTCCCACACACACCCACCCATTCAGTGGCAGCACTTGTGCCCTAGTTAAACACTTCACAGCTAGATTTGCATCATGCACATTCAAAAATACGCCATACTTAACCGTCCCCAGGATGACACCGGGGTAGGTAGCAAAGTCTTTCCTGATCCCAGCTCTGTTCATCTTGGCTTCTTTTAAAAACAATGTAAGCAAGGGTTACTCCAAGCGGATTGTGCCCCCCACACACACCCACCCATTCAGTGGCAGCACTTGTGCCCTAGTTGTACACTTCACAGCTAGACTTGCATCAAGCACATTCAAAAATACTCTATTCTTAACCGTCCCCAGGATGACACCGGGGTAGGTAGCAAAGTCTTTCCTGATCTCAGCTCTGTTCATCTTGGCTTCTTTTAAAAACAATGTAAGCAAGGGTTACTCCAAGCGGAGTCTCCCTTTTTTCCAAAAATTGTGTCGCACACACACCCACCCATTCAGTGGCAGCACTTGTGCCCTAGTTAAACACTTCACAGCTAGCTAGATTTGCATCAAGCACATTCAAAAATACGCCATACTTAACCGTCCCCAGGATGACACCGGGGTAGGTAGCAAAGTCTTTCCTGATCCCAGGTCTGTTCATCTTGGATTCTTTTAAAAACAATGTAAGCAAGGGTTACTCCAAGCCGATTGTGCCCCCCACACACACCCACCCATTCAGTGGCAGCACTTGTGCCCTAGTTGTACACTTCACAGCTAGACTTGCATCAAGCACATTCAAAAATACTCTATTCTTAACCGTCCCCAGGATGACACCGGGGTAGGTAGCAAAGTCTTTCCTGATCTCAGCTCTGTTCATCTTGGCTTCTTTTAAAAACAATGTAAGCAAGGGTTACTCCAAGCGGAGTCTCCCTTTTTTCCAAAAATTGTGTCGCACACACACCCACCCATTCAGTGGCAGCACTTGTGCCCTAGTTAAACACTTCACAGCTAGCAAGATTTGCATCAAGCACATTCAAAAATACGCTATTCTTAACCGTCCCCAGGATGACACCGGGGTAGGTAGCAAAGTCTTTCCTGATCCCAGCTCTGTTCATCTTGGCTTCTTTTAAAAACAATGTAAGCAAGGGTTACTCCAAGCTTAGTCTCCCTTTTTTCCAAAAATTGTGCCTCACACACACCCACCCATTCAGTGTCAGCACTTGTGCCCTAGTTGTACACTTCACAGCTAGATTTGCATCAAGCACATTCAAAAATACGCCATACTTAACCGTCCCCAGGATGACACCGGGGTAGGTAGCAAAGTCTTTGCTGAACCATGACTTGTTCATCTTGGCTTCTTTTAAAAACAATGTAAGCAAGGGTTACTCCAAGCGGAGTCTCCCTTTTTTCCAAAAATTGTGCCCCACACACACCCACCCATTCAGTGGCAGCACTTGTGCCCTAGTTGTACACTTCACAGCTAGATTTGCATCAAGCACATTCAAAAATACGCTATTCTTAACCGTCCCCATATGACACCGGGGTAGGTAGCAAAGTCTTTCCTGATCCCAGCTCTGTTCATCTTGGCTTCTTTTAAAAACAATGTAAGCAAGGGTTACTCCAAGCGGAGTCTCCCTTTTTTCCAAAAATTGTGCCCCACGCACACCCACCCATTCAGTGGCAGCACTTGTGCCCTAGTTGTACACTTCACAGCTAGTTTTGCATCAAGCACATTCAAAAATACGCCATACTTAACCATACTTAGGATGACACTGGGGTAGGTAGCCAAGTCTTTCCTGATTCCAGCTCTGTTCATCTTGGCTTCTTTTAAAAACAATGTAAGCAAGGGTTACTCCAAGCGGAGTCTCCCTTTTTTCCAAAAATTGTGCCCCACACACCCACCCATTCTGTGGCAGTACTTGTGCCCTAGTTGTACACTTCACAGCTAGATTTGCATCAAGCACATTCAAAAATACGCCATATTTAACCGTCCCCAGGATGACACCGGGGTAGGTAGCAAAGTCTTTGCTGAACCATGACTTGTTCATCTTGGCTTCTTTTAAAAACAATGTAAGCAAGGGTTACTCCAAGCGGAGTCTCCCTTTTTTCCAAAAATTGTGCCCCACACACACGCACCCATTCAGTGGCAGCACTTGTGCCCTAGTTAAACACTTCACAGCTAGATTTGCATCAAGCACATTCAAAAATGCGCCATACTTAACCGTCCCCAGGATGACACCGGGGTAGGTAGCAAAGTCTTTCCTGATCCCAGCTCTGTTCATCTTGGCTTCTTTTAAAAACAATGTAAGCAAGAGTTTCTCCAAGCGGAGTCTCCCTTTTTTCCAAAAATTGTTCCCCACACACACCCACTTATTCAGTGGCAGCACTTGTGCCCTAGTTGTACACTTCAAAGCTAGATTTGCATCAAGCACATTAAAAAATACGCTATTTTTAACCGTCCCCAGGATGACACCAGGGTAGGTAGCAAAGTCTTTCCTGATCCCAGCTCTGTTCATCTTGGCTTCTTTTAAAAACAATGTAAGCAAGGGTTACTCCAAGCAGATTGTGCCCCCCACACACACGCACCCATTCAGTGGCAGCACTTGTGCCCTAGTTGTACACTTCACAGCTAGATTTGCATCAAGCACATTCAAAAATACGCCATACTTAACCGTCCCCAGGATGACACCGGGGTAGGTAGAAAAGTCTTTCCTGATCCCAGCTCTGTTTATCTTGGCTTCTTTTAAAAACAATGTAAGCAAGGGTTACTCCAAGCTTAGTCTCCCTTTTTTCCAAAAATTGTGCCCCACACACACCCACCCATTCAGTAGCAGCACTTGTGCCCTAGTTGTACACTTCACAGCTAGATTTGCATCAAGCACATTCAAAAATACGCCATACTTAACCGTCCCAAGGATGACACCGGGGTAGATAGCAAAGTCTTTGCTGAACCATGACTTGTTCATCTTGGCTTCTTTTAAAAACAATGTAAGCAAGGGTTACTCAGAGCGGAGTCTCCCTTTTTTCCAAAAATTGTGCCCCACACACACCCAACCATTCAGTGGCAGCACTTGTGCCCTAGTTGTACACTTCACAGCTAGACTTGCATCAAGCACATTCAAAAATACTCTATTCTTAACCGTCCCCAGGATGACACCGGGGTAGGTAGAAAAGTCTTTCCTGATCCCAGCTCTGTTCATCTTGGCTTCTTTTAAAAACAATGTAAGCAAGGGTTACTCCAAGCGGAGTCTCCCTTTTTTCCAAAAATTGTGTCCCACACACACCCAACCATTCTGTGGCAGCACTTGTGCCCTAGTTGTACACTTCACAGCTAGATTTGCATCAAGCACATTCAAAAATACGCCATACTTAATCGTCCCCAGGATGACACCGGGGTAGGTAGCAAAGTCTTTGCTGAACCATGACTTGTTCATCTTGGCTTCTTTTAAAAACAATGTAAGCAAGGGTTACTCCAAGCGGAGTCTCCCTTTTTTCCAAAAATTGTGCCCCACACACACCCACCCATTCAGTGGCAGCACTTGTGTCCTAGTTGTACACTTCACAGCTAGATTTGCATCAAGCACATTCAAAAGTACGCCATACTTAACCGTCCCCAGGATGACACCGGGGTAGGTAGCAAAGTCTTTGCTGAACCATGACTTGTTCATCTTGGCTTCTTTTAAAAACAATGTAAGCAAGGGTTACTCCAAGCGGAGTCTCAATTTTTTCCAAAAATTGTGCCCCACGCACACCCACCTATTCAGTGGCAGCACTTGTGCCCTAGTTGTACACTTCACAGCTAGTTTTGCATCAAGTACATTCAAAAATACGCCATACTTAACCATCCCCAGGATGACACCGGGGTAGGTAGCAAAGTCTTTCCTGATCCCAGCTCTGTTCATCTTGGCTTCTTTTAAAAACAATGTAAGCAAGGGTTACTCCAAGCGGAGTATCCCTTTTTTTCCAAAATTTGTGCCCCACACACACCCACTTATTCAGTGGCAGCACTCTTGCCCTAGTTGTACACTTCAAAGCTAGATTTGCATCAAGCACATTCAAAAATACACTATTTTTAACCGTCCCCAGGATGACACCGGGGTAGGTAGCAAAGTCTTTCCTGATCCCAGCTCTGTTCATCTTGGCTTCTTTTAAAAACAATGTAAGCAAGGGTTACTCCAAGCGGAGTCTCCCTTTTTTCCAAAAATTTTGCCCCACAGACACCCACCCCTTCAGTGGCTGCACTTGGGCCCTAGTTGTACACTTCACAGCTAGATTTGCATCAAGCACATTCAAAAATACGCTATTTTTAACCGTCCCCAGGATGACACCGGGGTAGGTAGCAAAGTCTTTCCTGATCCCAGCTCTGTTCATCTTGGCTTCTTTTAAAAACAATGTAAGCAAGGGTTACTCCAAGCGGAGTCTCCCTTTTTTCCAAAAATTGTGCCCCACACACACCAACCCATTCAGTGGCAGCACTTGTGCCCTAGTTGTACACTTCACAGCTAGATTTGCATCAAGCACATTCAAAAATACGCCATACTTAACCGTCCCCAGGATGACACCGGGGTAGGTAGCAAAGTCTTTGCTGAACCATGACTTGTTCATCTTGGCTTCTTTTAAAAACAATGTAAGCAAGGGTTACTCCAAGCGGAGTCTCCCTTTTTTCCAAAAATTGTGCCCCACACACACCCACCCATTCAGTGGCAGCACTTGTGCCCTAGTTGTACACTTCACAGCTAGATTTGCATCAAACACATTCAAAAATACGCTATTCTTAACCGTCCCCAGGATGACACCGGGATAGGTAGCAAAGTCTTTGCTGAACCATGACTTGTTCATCTTGGCTTCTTTTAAATACAATGTAAGCAAGGGTTACTCCAAGCGGAGTCTCCCTTTTTTCCAAAAATTGTGCCCCACACACACCCACCCATTCAGTGGCAGCACTTGTGTCCTAGTTGTCCACTTCACAGCTAGATTTGCATCAAGCACATTCAAAAGTTCGCCATACTTAACCATCCCCAGGATGACACCGGGGTAGGTAGCAAAGTCTTTGCTGAACCATGACTTGTTCATCTTGGCTTCTTTTAAAAACAATGTAAGCAAGGGTTACTCCAAGCGGAGTCTCAATTTTTTCCAAAAATTGTGCCCCACGCACACCCACCTATTCAGTGGCAGCACTTGTGCCCTAGTTGTACACGTCACAGCTAGTTTTGCATCAAGCACATTCAAAAATACGCCATACTTAACCGTACTTAGGATGACACCGGGGTAGGTAGCAAAGTCTTTCCTGATTCCAGCTCTGTTCATCTTGGCTTCTTTTAAAAACAATGTAAGCAAGGGTTACTCCAAGCGGAGTCTCCCTTTTTTCCAAAAATTGTGCCCCACACACACCCAACCATTCTGTGGCAGCACTTGTGCCCTAGTTGTACACTTCACGGCGAGATATGCATCAAGCACATTCAAAAATACACCATACTTAACCGTCCCCAGGATGACACCGGGGTAGGTAGCAAAGCCTTTGCGGAACCATGACTTGTTCATCTTGGCTTCTTTTAAAAACAATGTAAGCAAGGGTTACTCCAAGCGGAGTCTCCCTTTTTTCCAAAAATTGTGCTGCACAGACACGCACCCATTCAGTGGCAGCACTTGTGCCCTAGTTGTACACTTCACAGCTAGATTTTCATCAAGCACATTCAAAAATACGCCATACTTAACCGTCCCCAGGATGACACCGGGGTAGGTAGCAAAGTCTTTCCTGATCCCAGCTCTGTTCATCTTGGCTTCTTTTAAAAACAATTTAAGCAAGGGTTACTCCAAGCGGAGTCTCCCTTTTTTCCAAAAATTGTGCCCCACACACACCAACCCATTCAGTGGCAGCACTTGTGCCCTAGTTGTACACTTCACAGCTAGATTTGCATCAAGCACATTCAAAAATACGCCATACTTAACCGTCCCTAGGATGACACCGGGGTAGGTAGCAAAGTCTTTCCTGATCCCAGCTCTGTTCATCTTGGCTTCTTTTAAAAACAATATAAGCAAGGGTTACTCCAAGCGGAGTCTCCCTTTTTTCCAAAAATTGTGCCCCACACACACCCACCCATTCAGTGGCAGCACTTGTGCCCTAGTTGTACACTTCACAGCTAGATTTGCATCAAGCACATTCAAAAATACGCCATACTTAACCGTCCCCAGGATGACACCGGGGTAGGTAGCAAAGTCTTTCCTGATCCCAGCTCTCTTCATCTTGGCTTCTTTTAAAAACAATGTAAGCAAGGGTTACTCCAAGCGGAGTCTCCCTTTTTTCCAAAAATTGTGCCCCACACACACCCACCCATTCAGTGGCAGCACTTGTGCCCTAGTTGTACACTTCACAGCTAGATTTGCATCAAGCACATTCAAAAATACGCTATTCTTAACCCTGCTTTACTGTTCGGGTCAATATGACCCGAAATGATTTTTGAGACCCTGCAGATTTTTTTTAATGAGAATTTGAAACTAGTGGTTCCTTGACTTCTCCTCATTTGTGGAGCTCTACATTTTTTTTTTGTTTTTGTTTTTTTTTTTGTTTATTGTTTGCTACACGCTGATTGTTACACTTGTACTGTTCGGGTCAATATGACCTGATAGCATTTTATACTGTTGTACAGGTCTCTGATTATTTCTGACTGCAAAAGTTATGTTTTTTTATGTGTACTTCATCTCAAAATGGTGTATACAGGAAAAACGACTGATGAAAGACCTGAAAAAAATCAGGGTATGCGTGTTGTTCTAGATTTGACTCATGAACTAAAAGGACAAAATGTCACATGTGACAACTTTTTTACATCCTATCAACTAGGCCAGATGTTGAAGAAAAAACAACTTACCATGCTGGGTACTATGAGAAAAAACAAACCTGAACTACCGCAAGGTATCCTTAGCAAGAGAGAGGTGTACAGTTCTACTTTTTATTTTTCTGGAAATACAACTGTTGTTTCTTATGTTCCAAAAAACCCAAACAGGTAATTCTAATGAGCACAATGCCGTAAGTGATAGAGAAGACAGAAAGCCTGACATTATTTTGGATTATAATGCCACAAAGGGAGCAGTTGATACTTTAGACCAAGCAATATCAACATATACATGCAAACGCAAAACCAATCAGTGGCCAATGTTTTTATTTTATAACATACTGGACGTTTCTGCATACAATGCATTTTTCTAATGGAGAGAAATCGACCCCGATTGGAACCGGAATAAGCTGCATAAAAGAAGATTATTTCTTGAGGAATTGGGAAAATCCCTGATGAGGCCATATATTGAGAGGAGAAAAGTGACCCCCAGAAGTGATGGAGCAACAGCCATTGTAAAAAGTGTCCAGCATGCTCAAGAAAGAGACTCCACATCCACGGCCTCCACCAGCACAGCTACCAGCAAAAAAAGGAAGAGATGTAGCTTCTGTCCATCTTCCTGTGACAATAAAACTAATCTGACATGTGCTGGATGTTCAAAATATCTGTGTAAAGGACATGTGTCTTATTACTGTGTTCAGTGTAAAAATGCATGAACATGTTCAGTTTTTTCTTCTTTCTTTCTAAAAAGGTTGAAGTTTTTATGATTTTTCATTTGTTGATTTATAAAATTTGTTTTCAAAAAGTTAAATTTCATGTTTAAGTAATAGTAATGTAAAGCTTCTTTATTATTTGTGTGCAGAATGTCAACAATCGAAGATAATTGCAAAAAGCCTATGTAACCTTTTTATAAAAAAAAAAATAATTAAGTTTGAATTTAAATTTTTCATTTGTTTATGATCAACCATGTTCACATACAGTATTTCAATGAAAAAAGTATTCAAATAAAACAATTAGAGTAGCTAAAAATCAAGAATTAATAGGTCGGGTCATATTGACCCGGGAACAGTACAAGTGTATAGCAAATGCGAACAGAACAGCAGGGTTAACCGTCCCCAGGATGACACCGGGGTAGGTAGCAAAGTCTTTCCTGATCCCAGCTCTGTTCATCTTGGCTTCTTTTAAAAACAATGTAAGCAAGGGTTACTCCAAGCGGAGTCTCCCTTTTTTCCAAAAATTGTGCCCCACACACACCCACCCATTCAGTGGCAGCACTTGTGCCCTCGTTGTACACTTCACAGCAAGATTTGCATCAAGCACATTCAAAAATACGCTATTCTTAACCGTCCCCAGGATGACACCGGGGTAGGTAGCAAAGTCTTTCCTGATCCCAGCTCTGTTCATCTTGGCTTCTTTTAAAAACAATGTAAGCAAGGGTTACTCCAAGCGGAGTCTCCCTTTTTTCCAAAAATTGTGCCCCACACACACCCACCCATTCAGTGGCAGCACTTGTGCCCTAGTTGTACACTTCACAGCTAAATTTGCATCAAGCACATTCCAAATCCACAAGCATTTACTCTTCCCAGGATGACACAGGGGTAGTAATTTCCTGGTGGATCCATGACTTGTTCATTTTGATGAACGTCAGTCTGTCCACATTGTCACTGGACAGACGCGTGCGCTTATCTGTCAGCACACACCCAGTAGCACTGAAGACACATTCAGAGACAATGCTGGCAGCTGGACACGACAAAATCTCCAAGGCGTAACTGGAGAGCTCTGGCCATTTTTCTAGATTTGAAGCCCAAAATGAGCAAGGCTCCATTTTCAAAGTCATGGCATCGATGTTCATTTGGAGATACTCCTGTATCATCCTCTCCAGCCGTTGACTATGTGTCAGACTTGTTGTCTCTGGTGGCCTTGCAAAGGAGGGTCTAAAAAAATTATGAAAAGATTACATAAAATTGCTGTTACCAGCACCAGATACAGTCCTACTGGTACAGGTAGACTGTTGAAGATGACGAGACCGTCCCATGTTTGTCAAGTTACAACTGGAAGAATCACTCCCTGCACCTGCACGGTTGTTTGGTGGAAAAGCCGAGCTAAGATCGAGTAACAGCTTCTGCTGATACTCCTGCATACGTGCGTCCCTTTCTATGGCTGGAATTATGTCACAAAATTTGGACTTGTACCGGGGATCTAATAGTGTGGCAATCCAGTAGTCATCATCACTTCTAATTTTGACAATACGAGGGTCATGTTGAGGTAGTGCAACAAGAAGGCACTCATGTGTCTTGTGCAGCCATGCGGACCAAGTCCACGCTGTGTTTGTGGCATAGAGGTGCTACCCGTTCTTTCTTCCTCTGACATCTCCCCCCAACCTCTTTCAACTGAAAGTTGACCAAGGTCTCTCTCATCTGCTGAGTCTTCCATGTCCATGGACAGTTCGTCCTCCATTTCTTCATGTTCTCCTGCACCTTCCTCAACATTTCTCCTGCTACTATGCGCCCTTGGTGATTCCTGTCCCCCATGGTCCCATGCCTGCTGCGTTGGTAATGATGAACGTCTGGACCTTGGTGATGTTGTTGTCCCTTGCGCATATGATCCCTCCTGTAGTTCCTCCCCTTCCTGTTGTCCCATCCCCTGACTCCGAATAGTGTTTAGCGTGTGCTCCAGCATGCAAAGGACTGGAATTGTCATGCTGATAATGGCATTGTCAGCGCTAAACATATTCGGCGCCATGTCGAAACTGTGCAGAAGGGTGCATAGGTCCTTGATCTGAGACCACTCCATCAGGGTGATCTGCCCCACCTCTGCATCTCGTTTGCCCAGGCTATACGTCATGACGTATTGCACCAGGGCTCGGCGGTGCTGCCACAGTCACTGTAACATGTGGAGAGTCGAATTCCAGCGTGTCGCCACATCGCATTTCAGGCGATGAACCGGCAGGCCGAAAGACTTCTGGAGAGATGCAAGTCGCTCAGCTGCGGCGGTTGAACGGCGGAAGTGAGCAGACAGTTTTCGTGCCCTGGTCAGAAGGCCATCTAGGCCGGGATAGTGTGTTAAGAATTGCTGGACAACAAGGTTCAACATGTGAGCCATACAAGGCACGTGTGTCACCTTGCCCAGGCAAAGGGCCGCACCCAGGTTTGCAGCATTGTCGCACACGGCCTTACCAGGCTGCAGGTTGAGTGGAGACAACCATTTATTAAACTCGGACCGCAGAGCTGACCACAACTCCTCAGCTGTGTGACTCTTATTCCCAAGACATGTCAAGCTAAAAACCGCCTGATGCCGTTGCGCTCTGCTGCCAGCATAGTAATGAGGCGTGCGTGATTCCTTCTGCGCAGTGAGAACGCTGGTGGCCTGACCAGGCAGGCTTGGGGCGGAGGTGGAGGACCCAGATGAGGTGAAGGAGGCAGAAGCAGTGGCGGAACTTGGACAGACAGAGGATTGACACACAAGTCGTGGGGACGGCAAGACTTGTGCAGCAGACCCTTCACCATCTATCACCATAGTTACCCAGTGCCCAGTCAGCGACATGTAACGTCCCTGTCCATTCTTACTGGTCCAAGTATCGGTGGTGAAGTGCACCCGTTTACACACAGAGTTTCTCAAGGAAGCGGTGATGTTGTGTGCGACATGCTGGTGTAGCGCGGGCACACCTTTCTTAGAGAAGTAGTGGCGACTAGGCATCTGGTACTGGGGCACAGCGACAGACATAAGGTCTCTAAAATCCTGTGTGTCCACTAGGCGGAAAGGCAGCATTTCGGTAGCCAAGAGCTTACAGAGGGACAGAGTCAACCTCTTAGCTTTGTCATGGGTCGCAGGAAATGGCCTTTTATTTGACCACATCTGAGGGACAGAGATCTGGCTGCTGTGTGTAGACGGTGTTGAGTAGGGTGTCCCTGGAAAAATGCAGGTTTGTGAGAAAAGTGCAGGTGGAGACATGATGTTGCCTTCATCCAATGTTGGTGCTATCGATGTCTGAGAGAGCTGTACACACTCACTTGTTTCCCCTTCCAAACCAACTGACGACCTACCAAGCAAACTGCCTGTTGCGGTTACAGTGGTGGAAGTTGTGCGTGGAAAACCAGGTGTGACAGCTGTCCCCACAGTCCTAGAAGATGAAGAGCGCGCGGATGCACTGGAAGGGGCAGGCCATGGATGGTTCTCTCCGCTAGGCCGCATTGCAGCACGGTGAGCTTCCCACCGGGACCTATGATATTTATTCATGTGACGATTCATGGAAGAAGTTGTCAAACTGCTGAGGTTTTGACCTCTACTAACAGAATCACGACAAATTTTACACATCACATAATTTGGGCGATCTTTTTCTATGTCAAAAAAGGACCAGGCTAGGCAAGGCTTAGAGGGCATGCGACCTGCTGAGCCCCCCCGACTAGTGCTCAGAGGCAGAGTGGTGGCTGATTATGCAGTTGTAGACGTGCTACCAGTGCTCCGACTCTGTCCAGGAAGGCGCAAGGTAACTTCGTCGTCGGTTGCATCCTCCTCCACCGCCTCTGTTGACCTCCTCGAGTGCCTGACTGGGGGTTGACAGTAGGTGGGATCTAGAACTTCATCATCAATTGTTGTGTTTGCACTCCCCTCCCCCTCAGACCGAGCCTCTTCTTGCCCTGACCGAATATTTAAGTTGTCATCCCAATCTGGTATCTGCGTCTCATCTTCATCAGTATGTTCCTCATTGTCTATAACCACAGGTGTTACAGTTTGTGACAAAGGGTCAACATTATGCTCAGAAACGTGGTCCTCATGGCCTGAATCAGAGTCACAAAGGTTCTGGGCATCACTGCAGACCATTTCCTGGTCTGTACTCACTGTAGCTTGGGAGCAGACCTCTGATTCCCAGGCTATAGTGTGACTGAACAGCTCTGCAGACTCAGCCATCTCAGTTCCACCATACTGTGCAGGGTGGAAGGAGACTTCAGAGCTGGGAGAAAGCAAGTTTGATTGGGATGACAACTCAGAGGACTGGTGTTTTTTGGATGCGGTACTTGAAGTGGCTGAGAGGGCACTTGTTGGACCACTTGAGATCCATTCAAGCATTTTCCTTTTTTGGCCATCATCTACCTTTGTTCCTGTTGTTTGTGTCCGTAAAAAAGGGAGCACATCGGATTGTCCACGGTAAGTAGTAGACATCTTACTTTTTCTGGTAGATGGTCTATCTTCAGCAGATGATAATGGAGCTTTGCCACCTTCCCCACGGACAAAACCTTTTTTTCCTTTTCCACCACGCCTCTTCCCCTTTCCACCAGCATCTGTCATTTTGCCACTCATGTTGATTGCGACAAGATTGTGCACTGAAAATGTGGTAGTAAAAATTGAGAGGTGGTGTAGATTGCAGCGGTGGTCTAGCTTTATTAACAGCAGAATAATAAAGAATAAATATCCCTGACAATGCAACTACGGCCCTTAAACTGGCAGCATAAATTGCTAGTATAATGGATAAGTTACAATGAGTTGGAGTGTGCAATGCAGGCAGACGTGCTGCAAATATCTTTGCACTACTGGGACTATACAGCAGTCCAACAGCCACGTTTAGGATGCCACTAAGTTCACTCAGTGTTTGCTAGTATAATGGCTTAGTTATAATGAGTTGGAGTGTGCAATGCAGGCAGACGTGCTGCAAATATCTGTGCACTAGTGGGACTATACAGAAGTCCAATAGCCACGTTTAGGATGCCACTAGGTTCACTCAGTGTTTGCTAGTATAATGGCTTAGTTTTAATGAGTTTGAGTGTGCAATGCAGGCAGACATGCTGCAAATATCTGTGCACTAGTGGGACTATACAGAAGTCCAATAGCCACGTTTAGGATGCCACTAGGTTCACTCAGTGTTTTCTAGTATAATGGCTTAGTAACAATGAGTTGGAGTGTGCAAAGGGCAGGAGGGTACAGTGGCAGGGTTGTGGGTCTCTGGGTAGAGGAAAGAAAGCTATCCTTTCTATCCCTCCTAATGGGGAAATGCAGCGAGGAAATCCCTGACCTTAGCTACACAGACGCTGTCATCTTGTGTAGCTGTTAAACCCTGTTTTCAGGACCTGTCACCTATGGCTCTGACCCTGCCGGTACGAGCCCTTAAAAGGACTGATAGAAAGTGCTATCCCTAAGCTGTCCAGCGCTGTGTAGGGAGCGTAATACAGCTGTATCGGCGATAGGAGCTGTGCCAGTGATGTCTGACACCAAGGACGCAGAAGAGATAATGGCGTCCGGACGGGCAGATACTCATTTTTATAATGCAGGGACATGTGACATGGACATCCTATCACACATGCCGTTGCTTCTCTGGCTAAAAGTCCACTTAGCTGTGTGTGTGTCTGGGATTGGCTGACATGCTGGCCCTCCCCACTACACGCGCACGCTTAGGGAAGGAAGACAAGGAAAAAAAAAAAAAATGGCGATCGCCATTATACATACAGCAGTGATCTAAATGCGCTGTTCCCGCACACTATACACTGAAATGTCATAATAGTGTGAGTCACAGAGTGACTTACACTATTACAGCGGAAAGCCAGCTAGGAATTAGCTGTTTTTTTTGCTGCTAGAACCGTTCTCGAACGTATCTAGAACTATCGAGCTTTTGCAAAAAAGCTCGAGTTCTAGTTCGATCTAGAACAGCCCCCAAAATCACTCGAGCCGCGAACTGGAGAACCACGAACCACGAACCGCGCTCAACTCTAGTCTCCAGACCTACCTCTTGCCACTGTTGTATAAGGCAAAAGCTGGATTCCACTTTGAAGAGGATAGAACTTCATTTCAGCCTTCATTGTCATTTTGATCTGAATCATAATATTCTTTGAAATCATTGGCATGAGGTCAATGAAACACTTATCCGGACATCTGCTCAATGCTTAAAGAGGTTGTCTACTACTAGGACAACCCCTTCTGATTTACATGTTTCCCCAGGTAAAATATTAAAGGCTATACTCACCTCCCATATTGGAGCCCTTCCAGCGGTGTTACGGCTTGTGGTGCCAGAGCTCATGTGGGGTTTGGACGTCATGTGATCCTTAAGTCTAATTACTGTTGTCTTTTGTCTCCCCGCCTTGGATCAAATGAGTTATTTCACAGGAAGTGAGCCCTGCTGGATTTTTAAGCCTTTTTATTTTACCTTAGGGAAACATGTGGAATCAGAAGATGTTGTATTAAGTTCCAAACCCATTTACTGTCATAGAAACACGCTTTGATGGTTTCTGAAGACACTGTTTGACGTCTTAAACTTGGTACGTAACATATATTTTCACTTGCAGAACAGAATGGATCATTATGTATTTGTATTATGTATTAATTATCAAAATGAAAGCTATCTGGATTCTTTAATCTTATTGACACTAACAGCAAGGTGTTGCATTGATTTGTTCATGGGACCAGTATTCCGGGAGCCATTTCTCAACATGACAACATCAGGCCATGTGTTGCTCATACTAATGTGAGCAATCTGTGTGGCCTTGCATGTTACCATGGCTTTCAACCACTCCGGACTGGTTTCTCATCAAGCACATCTGGGACATCATTGGTCAGAATTTTCAAAGACAGCTGCCAGCAGCAAATTTTGATGATCTTTGTGCACCATTAATATCCTCAATCTGCATGTATATCCATGCATGGCACCCATACTCATTCCTAAAACATCAAGGTTTTTTGTAAATGTTGCTTCCACTTTTTCATTAATTGTATATCTTTAGCATAGCTTTCAATCCTTTGATTTTTCTCAATTCCATGACTTTTTCAGTTTGTTGTTGAAATGTCAGTACTGAGGAATGTATAAAAAAATATGAAATATTCAGTCCACACTACAACTAATTATCAAAAATGTATAAAAATGTGTTTCAGCATTAGTGTATTAGCCTCCTAAACATTAATATAATATAATCGCATAATTCACAGTTGAGTAACCCTTTTCAAAAACTTGCGTAGGGTTTGCAATTTTTTTGGGGGTGTTCCCTTCTTTTTATTGCTTGTTCATACTTATTTTGTTTCTTTTTTTGCTTGAATCCTATGTATGTTGCAAAATGATTTTGCCCTTGCACTATGTTCTACTTAGACCTCCAGTGGGTTTATGTATATGTGACGCCCCTGAGGCTTTCGTCGCCTCTGAGGTACTGCACCTCAGCCAGAGGTGTGGTATCCCATCCTGGGTAAGAAGGGGGGTCATCTACTGGATCACAGACAAAACCTGCACACATCAATTTTTAGGACACACACTTGGTCAGGGTTTAAGACAGGTACCCCATTAATGCTGAGGAGCAGCGACCAGTATACCTGGTTATGGGGCCTTAAATCCCATTCACTGTCCTAGAGGGGTGGAGCCTGGTAAGGGGGAGTGTAGGAGGAGTCAATGGGGTAGTTAGGAAAACTGGTTAGTTCAAGTTTGAACTAGGCAGTCTGTCAGAGAAGTGACAGTTGACAGGAGTCTGTGAGAGAGTCTTTGACAAAAAGTCTGAGAGAAAAGAGTGAGGAGACTTGGTTTTGTAGTGAAGACCCTGGGGCCCTACTAGGTCTAGATAACACTGAGGAAAGGGTTCCAGAGTGCCACGGATCTGTGGGAGGCCTCCATGGACTTGTTCCACAAAGAACAACAGAGTGGAGGAATCTGGTTGCAACAACGAGGATGCTCCCGAGGATAAAGGAAGAAAACATTTCCCTTTAGTAATCCGAAGGCTCGGGAGATTGCTTCAGGCACTCGAGGTCCCATCCAGCAGCAGCGGCTAAAAAGCCGCAATCCACAGGTGGCGACACGAATCTTATACAAACTTTATTACCACCTTCCCCATAGCACCATTTTAATTGACTCCGCCAGGGTCATGGAGCCGGGCCCCGCCACCGCTGACTACCCCGGACTAGTCCGGCCCGAAACCAAGTCACCTAAGGCCCTGTGGTTGGCGAGTCATATACGTCATTTATATTTATGATGTTACATGGTGTCACAGGGTTCTTCTCCCATATCACACAATCAACAGAGCAAGAGATGGCTGTACAATCCAAAGAGCATTTATTCCAAGCAAATCAAATGGTCCATAACATAATCCACAAAACAGAGGATAAAATTGTCCAGTAGTGGCATAAATGTCCCCGTCTGTCTGAGAAGTCCCAGCTTCTCCCAGAGGATAAATCCTTCTTCCTCCAAGTTCTCAAACAGACTGCCCAATTCTTCAGGTAAGCAGAGAGTTTATGTGGATCTCATGCCCCCTCCCCCGACTTAGGAACAAAAGGCTGGCAGGAGAGGAATTAAACCTGCAAATGGGACAATGTACACACAAGGAACACAGAATGGACAGTGAACCACACCCAAACATTAACCCACACAAAATGGTATACAATCCACAATTATCCACCATCACACATGGTATCTTTTCCACATTTGGAACTGAATTCCTGTAATTAAGCCCAATTATAGTTTATACTTAAGTTTTCTTCTGTTGCTTTTTTTCCCTTTTTTATAGTTTTGATAGGAAGGGGATACTTCTTAATTTTTCAGAGTTGCCCACCTTTGATCTCTACGCATGAAAATCTTTGATATTTTTTTTAATGCTGTTTAATTATGTAAGATATAGATATAATATAAGTACATTTATTTGTTATTAATAGCACAATTGTGTATTTGTGCTTTGTGTAATGTTTAGAATATACTTTGTACACTTAGTCATTGATATTTTGGGACAACTGATTTTTTTGGTTTTCATGTACTAGAAATTAATTGTACGGATACATTTTAATAAAGCAATGTTGTAATGATATAATTAGTAACATTCAAGGCCAGAGAGAGCTTTGAAGTGTACTCAAAAGATGCATCAATAAAATAGTAAATAGCACAGAAGAATAGAAAGGAGGGGGTTTGTGACCTTGACTTGGCATTGAAGCAATCAGAGATTTCTCTATATCTTAGCAACCTTTTTTTTCTGTTCTTCGTGTTCCATTTCTGTCTTAGCAACCTTTACTCTTGCAACATTGAAAGTTTTCCATCATATGATATATTCCAACTTAATTTTTACCTATTTAGATCAATATGTGAATTTACCTGTTTATTAGGTTACTTTCTGAAATGTATATTTTTTTCTAATGGTTTTCCTTCTTTGATCTACTATATGTGAGTTGCTTCTGGTTTAACTGAATCTTCTAAAGTCAAGGCCTTCATTAGTTAAATAAATATTATTAGAAGTGGCCTTTGTAAACATTTTTATGCATTTTTATTGTTCAGGTTTTCTAGTGTAATCATAATAAGACCCTCACCTTACAGATATACTTGCTAAACAACCTTGTATTCTGCACAAATGTCAATTCTGCTCCTTCTTTCTAACCTGTTATTCAATACATTTAATAAAAAATACTGAATTTGACCACCACTCCAGCATTTTGTTTTGTTTCACTGCTGGAGTGGTGCTTATAATCTAAGTTCCTTGCCCCTACTCTTAGACTTACCCTCCGGCGTCTTCACCTTACATCACCACTGCTTCTGTTTGTCTCTGACAGTTTGTGACCTGCTGGATAACTCCGGGGTTTCATGCAGCAAGCCGGAGGTCACTCTTTAATCTAAGTCTATGTTAGCATGGTTCTGGCTCTCATAGACTTGCACTGAGAAATTGTAACATAACTTCCAACTTCTGGCAAGTCAGAAAATGTGGTCACAAGAAGGCACTGTGGGGCCAGCATGGCATCAGTAAATGGATAAAACCCCAGAGGATCAGTATATGACAAATGTCAGGGACCTTAGATTAAAAGCACAAATATAACAATTGTAATATTTTGTTTTGCTTTGTTTGTTTTGCTTACTATGCTCATCCAGCATGTTAGCAAAATTTTCCCTTTTCCCATCAACCTCTAAATAAAAAAAAATAAATAAATAAATACAAGGAACTATATATATATTTATGTATATCTATCTATCTATCTATATATATATATATCTGTATATACTTCTCTATATATCTTCTCTCTCTCTCTCTCTATCTATATATATATATATATATATATATATATATATATATATATATATATATATATATATATATATATATGCTCTATATTTGGAGAGACAACCATCAATGCTGCCGATCCTTCAGTCATTATTTACTACATTCACATCTTGCATCCACCACCAACATATCACCATTAGCTGTGCTACCTTTTTTCATTTTACATCTTACATACTATCCATTCCAATTAGTTATGACTGAACACTTTCCTCCTCATTAGAGATCTTTAACCATTAGCTAAGAGTCTCCTGCGCAATCATAATTTTGGAAGAGAGTGGGTCCCTTTCCAAAGTGTAAGATATATGGAAGTGATAAGAAAGTCACTTGGCTAAGAACACCAGCAACAAGTCATGGATTTAGACCATAGAACTAAATAAAATTCATTTCTTAACGTTTATTTGTTAAGGTAGTAACAAGCCTAAAACCTTCAAGATTTAAAAGGGTATTCCCATCTCCAAGATTCTATCACAAAATGTATTAGGTGTAATAATAATAATGATAATATTAGGAAAAACCTCCAAAAAGAAAATTACTATAGTTCTCCTGATATAGCCATGTCTCTGACCTGATCCATGGTTATGACTATGTGCAACTTACTGTCACTATGTAAGTGGACATAACCATGGATACCTAAGCTGCAATGCCCTACATATGAGGTAAGACACATGGCTATATCAGGAGAACTATACTATTTCTTATGATTCTTCTTCCTCTTCTTAATTTTCTTCTTCTTCCTTTTCCTCTTCTTCTTCCTCTTCCTCTTCTTCTTCCTCTTCCTCTTCTTATTCCTCTTCCTCTTTTTCTTCCATATTGGGATAGGATTTTAGAAATGGGAGAACCCCTTTAAATTTCTCCAAATTAGACATTAAAATATTAAAAGATCACGAACTTGAAAAAAATAGGAAAAAAATCAACCATGTACAAGAGGTTTTTTCTCCATTTCCACTTACAAAAAAAAGAACCATCCTAAGCTTAAACGTTACAAATTAGTAAGAATCCACAGTGGTTTTTAATAGATTGGAACATTGATGTTTTCTCTTATAAACAAAAAAAAATCAAAACAAACATTTTGTACAATAAATGTCATTAGATAACTGTATAAAGCAGTGAAAAATATATTTTTTATGTTGTCACAAAATTACCGGCTCAGCAGTACTAATTGTAAATCATGCCGAGTTTAGCAACCTGTAAGCTACAAGTAGAAGCCCGGAAGCCATATGTCACCAAAAAGAAAGAAAAAAAACCCTAAAAGATAAAATTCAGCATGTCTAATTATGCCACAGTCCATTAGCCAAAGGGAATTTATCTGCATTAAATAGTAAGTAGAAGTTTTAAATGAAGAAAATAATGAGTTTCCCATGAATAATTCCATGGCTTGGGTGACTTATATCTCTCTTTGCTGACATTTGTTAAATTGGGAGATCTAATGTGTTTATAGTTCTTACAATGCATTTTGATACAGCTCAAATTACTTGAATACAAATTGGCATCTTTGTTGGATGGAATGATGCCAGCCCAGAGCAATCTCTCTATTCCCTATTGAGATGTGGTTAAATTGTACATTGTATTCCAAAGTTACAGCAAGTTCAGTGCCTATCAATTGTATATCAATGTACCATGAAAAGTAAGATCAGCATTTTAGTTTAAGCCGTAGCTCCTCTCTGGGTTCTCTGTTCTATGAAGAATACAAAATAAAGAACACTTAAAACCATAATTGGACCCATTCATTATTCTATTTTCCTTTTTTTGTTTTTAAAGTTTTTAGTGTTTTTTCTTTTTTTTTTGTTTGTGCCGTATTCATCTTTCCCTTTCCGCCTATTTTTATATGTTTTTCCTTTTATTAAGTTTTCCATTGTGGTTGTAACTTAGTGTTTCCAGATGTTTTTGCCTGATTCCTCATTTGTGACTTTTAGAAAAGTTTTTTTTAATAAATGTGGAAATATTCCAGTTCCCTTTGGAGTAAGTTTATCTATGCTAGATATTTTGAAACATTTTTGTGCAATTTTGTGGAAAAAGTAGCCAAATACATAAAAGACAAAATTCATGAACCACATGCGCCATTTTTATTTTTGTCTTTGCTAACACTGTGCATCTCACTCATCTATATGACGGGCTTCCAATGCAAGCCTTATTAGTGTGCATTTTCTATGCTCCTTTAGTGTGGAGGTTTGTGTGGATATATCATCAGCATTGTGCACCTGAGCTGTGGCCATCTTTCTTAGGAGGGTTTGCGACGTTCTGTGCATGCGTACATCGTCTGAATTGGCTCCTATGGTCTGGGTTTTTTTTTTTATCCAGAGTATGGCAAAAACCTCATGTGGCAAAAACTTCACAACAAGGGAAAAATTCCTTCCTGACTCAATATATGGCAATCAGACTAGTTTTCTGGATCAAAGCCCCATCAAAGAATCTACATTGCGCCTTGAAAATTAAAAAAAAAAAAAATACTACAAAAATTTTATTTTAGTATGTGGTGAGAAAAAAATGTCTGGCAGTGCTAGGAAGGGAAGGAGGGACATTTTGGAGTGGGGACCTAGTATATGACTTTTATGTGGTGGTTTGGGCGAGTTGTGTAGAGTATACCCGGTTAGCATGTGTGAGTTGTGGGGAGTATGTCAGGTTGGGATGTGTGATTGTGCTTTTTTTGTGGTGTGTGAGTTGAGGGGAGTATGTCAGGATGGCATCTGTGAGTGCTGTTTTTTTTTTCCTTGTGTTGTATTAGGGCCTTGACCACTACCTCCTGGAAGTGAAGGAATGTGTTAGTGCTGCCTGCACATCGTGATGGCACTGTACAACGAGTTTGTGCTATCTGTACGAGGTGCATAGCCAGCTTCTTATGCCACACTTTAGCCTTTTGTATTGCACTTTAGGGCTGGAATACTTCATCAGTGTGATCAACTCCTCCATTTACCAGTTGTACCCCAAGTGTTACGAGGGGGACCCGGGGAAGCGTGCCAAGATGGGAAATGGACTGCTTCCGCCGGTCAAGGTCCACTGTGCGGTGTAAGGGACCGCCGCTATGGTGGGTGAAGAGTGAGCGGGTTGCTGCTAGCGATCGTCTGGAATGTCACAGACGATCTATGTACACCGATCTGCCCTAACCCGTGAGGGTTGTATGGCACAGATCTCACGGCTCGGTGTACCTGTTGCACGGGGAAGCACAGAGGTGCCCACGCACGTGTGCCAGTGGAAGTCACGAGAATATGGCACGAGGGTAGCACAGAGGTGCCCACGCACGTGTGCTTTCAATAACCAGGTGAGTCCAATGGAGACTTGAGGAGCTCACCTGGGACAGGAACACGGCCTGTTGACGGGGGTACTGCCGGAGCAGCAAGGCAGGAACACGGCCTGCAAACGAGGTACTGCCGGAGCAGCAAGGGCCAAGCCCACAAGAGACAGTAATGCCTGAGCAGTGGCGTGGCAGCACGTTGCCAGACATCCAAACATAGAAGGACGGTCGCGCGCCGCCATGATGGCAGGGGGAGCTTTTAAGGAGGTGCAGCTCCACCCGAGGGCGGGCGCGAGGCGGAGATGACGGACTTGACCCAATCAGGGTCCACGACGTCCCAGCCTGGCCAGTCAGGATTCACCACGTCACCAGCCTTGTCATCAAGCCGTGTGACGTCAGTGAGCGAATCAGGACCCACCACGCATTGCACATGCTCACCCTCCTGCCTCTGGGAAATAGAGGCGGGATCCTCGGTCTCACAATGTGGAGAGATAACGGGAATCTCACTGCTTCCCTGAGCAGTAAACCTCTGCACATTGCGCAGCCTCGCAGACCTTCGGGGCCGCTGAGCAGGAGAATCTGCGGCAGGCCAGGAATGGGAGACCGCTTCACTCCTTGTAACAGGAGAACCACTAGGTGTCACCCTTCTGCTGCCTCTCTGAGAAGGTATCTCCTGCAGTCTGGCAGACCTTCGGCGCTGCTGAGCAGGAGTGCTCGTGGCAGGCAAGGAATGGGAGACTGCCTCAGTCCTTGCCTCAGGAGAGCCACGAGATGTAACATTACCCCCCCGTCTAGGCCCCCCCCCTGTCCGTGCTCGAAGGCCGCTATCAAACCCGGGGCGCGGATATGATCCTCCAACTCCCAGGATCTATGCTCCGGACCACGGCCGGCCCACTCCACGAGGTAGTACCTCTTGCCCTGTATGACTTTTGTCTCCACAAGTTTTGCCACCTCAGGGTCGTCGGACTGGGAGTCGGTTTGAGCCGGCAGGGACCCCGAGAATTTATTAAGTCGTACGTGTTTCAGGAGGGACACGTGAAAGGTGTTGGCTATAGCCCAGCGTGGAGGGAGCTGGAGTCGATATGCCACTGGGTTTACCTGCTGTAGTACTTTAAACGGACCCAGATACCTAGGGGCGAATTTGGCTGCCTGTACCCGTAGGTTAACATTCTTAGAGGACAGCCATACTAGGTCACCAGGGGCGAAGGATGGTGCAGGGCGGCGGCGAGCATCAGCCGTTGTCACCATCCGGTCTTTAGCCCTTTTAAGAGCCTCTTGGGTGTCATCCCAGATCTCACGGGCCTTGGTCGCCCAATCCTCCACTCTAGTATCGGGTGACGTAATGGGCATCGGAACCGGGATTCTGGGATGTTGTCCGTTATTGAGTAGGAACGGAGTCTGGCCAGAGGATTCATGGACCGAATTGTTAATGGCAAATTCGGCCCAAGGAAGGAGGTTAGCCCAGTTGTCGTGGTGCGCGGATATAAAATGGCGGAGGTAAGTTACCAAGGTCTGATTAGTCCTCTCCACTAGTCCATTGGTCTCGGGATGGTATGCGGAGGAGATGTTCAGCTCTATCTGCAGGAGCTTACAGAGCTCTCTCCAGAAGCGAGACGCGAACTGGGGACCCCGGTCGCTCACCACCTTGTCAGGCATGCCATGCAACCTAAATACATGCCGAATGAACAAGGTGGCGAGAGCACGTGACGTCGGGAGTCGTGGGAGAGGCACCAAGTGGACCATTTTAGAGAAGTGGTCCGTGATGACCCATACGACCCTGTGCCCTGCTGACTTGGGCAGATCTCCCAGGAAGTCCATCCCCACCACTTCCCAGGGACGATCCGGCACTGGCAGTGGGTGAAGAAGACCTGCCGGTCTCTGCCGGGACGGCTTATTCCGAGCACACGACATACAGGCTCCCACATATTCCTGTATGTCCTGGGGTAGTCTCGGCCACCAATAATGCCTGGTCACCAGGTCTCTGGTCCTTTTGACCCCGAAGTGACCCCCGACCTTGGAGGCATGGGCCCACGATAGCACCTCGTTCCGTAGTTCAGGGGGAACGAGGGTTTTGCCAGGTGGCACCTGGTCCAAAGAAGTGGAAGTGACCATCCTCAAGCTGTCCGGGGGTAGTATAAGACAAGGCTCCTCCTCGTCCTCCTCCAACACAACCATACAACGTGACAAGGCATCAGCCCGTACGTTCTTCTCACCGGCCAGGTGGCGGATAATAAAGCGGAACCAGGAGAAGAATAAAGACCAACGGGCCTGCCTTGGGTTCAGGCGTTGTGCTGTCTGGAGGTATGTGAGGTTTTTGTGGTCAGAAAAAACCTCAAATGGATGCTTTGCACCCTCCAGGAGATGCCGCCATTCCTGGAATGCTAGTTTCATCGCCAGTAACTCCCTATCCCCTATGGAGTAGTTCCTCTCGGCCGGAGAAAAGGTCTTGGAGAAAAAGAAACACGGATGTTTCCTTCCTCGTTCGTTTTTCTGGTACAGGACTGCACCTGCACCGACCGAAGAGGCGTCTACCTCCAGTAGGAAGGGTTTGGAGATGTCTGGACGATGAAGGATGGGAGCTCTGGAGAAGTGAGTTTTGAGAGTGTGAAATGCCTCTACCGTTTCCCGTGTCCATGCTTTGGGATTAGCGCCCTTGCGGGTAAGGGCAATGATGGGTGCTGCCACCATCGAGAAGTTGGGAATGAACTGGCGATAATAATTGATAAACCCCAAGAATCGCTGGATCGCCTTCAGCGAGCGGGGCTCAGGCCAGTTCATCACTGTCTCCAACTTCCCCGGATCCATTGCTAACCCCTGACTGGACACTATGTACCCCAGGAACGGCAAGGATTCCTGTTCAAAAACGCACTTTTCCAGCTTAGCATATAACGAATGGGTGCGGAGCCTCTTAAGTACTCGGATGACATCCCTCCGATGGGTGGTAAGATCGGGGGAGAAGATAAGAATGTCATCCAGGTATGCAACCACGGAAAGATACAAATCCCGGAAAATGTCATTCACAAAGTCTTGAAATACGGCGGGGGCATTGCAGAGTCCGAAGGGCATTACTAGATACTCGTAGTGACCGTCCCTGGTGTTAAAGGCGGTCTTCCACTCATCGCCCTTTCGGACTCGCACTAGATTATACGCCCCGCGTAGATCCAGCTTTGTGAAGACCTTTGCCCCGCGGAATCGATCAAATAGCTCAGTAATGAGGGGCAAAGGGTATTTGTTCTTGATTGTGATTGCATTTAATCCCCTGTAATCGATACAGGGGCGCAGATCCACTTCCTTCTTCTGCACAAAAAAGAACCCTGCACCAGCCGGTGAAATAGACTTGCGAATGAACCCCTTCGCCAGGCTGTCCTGAATATATTTGGACATAGCCTCCGTCTCTGGAGCAGAGAGTGGATACACTCTGCCCCTAGGGGGCTCGGAGCCTGGCTTCAGGTCTATTCGGCAATCATATGGCCGGTGGGGAGGAAGAGTATCTGCGGCCCTTTTGGAAAAGACATCCCTGTAGGCCTCATAAGGTGTCGGTAAACCCGGCCCCTCAGTATTCCCTAAGGACCCAACCGACCTAATGGTAGCGGGTGGTTCGGTAGTCACGAGGTGCTCTCTACAGGATCCTGCCCAGGATGAGATCTCCCCTGCTGCCCAGTTGAGTATAAGAGCATGCTGTCTCAACCAGGGAAGGCCCAGTAGGATCTCATCCGTCCCCCCTGGAAGGACACCTGTTCATGGTGTCCCGGTGGTAAATCCATCCTGAGAGGGATGGTGATCTGGGTGATAGGATCGAGTAGTATGGACCCGTCGACTACCCGGACCCTGAGTGGCTTGGGCAACAGAACCAGGGGAACTGAGTATCGGGTTGCCAGGGAGGTCGAGATGAAATTGCCTTCAGCGCCTGAGTCCAAGCAAGCCAGGGCAGAGAAGAGAGTAGTGCCGAACTGCAACTGGGCGCTGATAGTCAACCTAGAGGGAGAAGTAGCGTCTAGAGTCCCCCCTCTGATAGAAACTAGACGCTGTCTTTTCCCGACGGTTTGGGACATCGGGTAGCTATGTGTCCCCTCTGCCCACAGGAAAAGCAGATGACACAAGACCAAGAACCTGGGGCAGAGGAGACCACCTTGGACACCTCCATTGACTCCACGGAGTCGCCTACAGGACTGGCTGGGGGACCTGTCTGATGGAAGACGGGAGTCAGACGCTTTTTAGGCCGAGAAGACGTGGGTGCTGAAGAGACCTCGAGCCTTCGCTCCGCCTGGCGGATGTCTATACGAGAGGCAACCTGAATCAAGGACTCTAAAGTGGCAGGCACCTCACGTGTGGCCAGTGCGTCTTTGACAAACCCTGCCAGGCCCTCCCAAAACACAGGGACAAGGACCTTATCCAGCCAGTCCAGCTCTGCGGCCAGTGTCCTAAAGTGTACAGCAAAGTCCCCGACTGAAGCAGACCCTTGCCTAAGTCGTAGGAGGCGCAGCGCGGAATCGTGGGTGACTTGAGGCCCGAGGAACACCATTCTCATGGCCCCAAGATAAGCTGCTAAGTTATTCACCACACGATCTCCACGCTCCCACAACGGCGTGGACCACTTCAGCGCTCTCCCTGTGAGCAGGGACTGGACGAAGGCTACCTTCGCCTTCTCGGTAGCGTAAAGAGTCGCGGACAGCTCTAAGTAGGTGGTAACCTGGTTTATAAAACCACGGCACTCAGAGCTGTTGCCGCTAAAGCGCTCTGGAAGCGCAAGGCGAGGAGACCTTCCGCCCAATAGCACAGCCTGGGTGGCCGCCTGGGTGGCGACTGTCGTCAGAGTAGTCTTATCGGAGGAAGACTGCTCCACTGCTGCCAATCGTGACTCCAACTGCTGCACATAACGCAGCAACTGCTGCTGCTCTTCAGCCATAGCCAGACCTTTGGCGTGACCGTAATGTTACGAGGGGGACCCGGGGAAGCGTGCCAAGATGGGAAATGGACTGCTTCCGCCGGTCAAGGTCCACTGTGCGGTGTAAGGGACCGCCGCTATGGTGGGTGAAGAGTGAGCGGGTTGCTGCTAGCGATCGTCTGGAATGTCACAGACGATCTATGTACACCGATCTGCCCTAACCCGTGAGGGTTGTATGGCACAGATCTCACGGCTCGGTGTACCTGTTGCACGGGGAAGCACAGAGGTGCCCACGCACGTGTGCCAGTGGAAGTCACGAGAATATGGCACGAGGGTAGCACAGAGGTGCCCACGCACGTGTGCTTTCAATAACCAGGTGAGTCCAATGGAGACTTGAGGAGCTCACCTGGGACAGGAACACGGCCTGTTGACGGGGGTACTGCCGGAGCAGCAAGGCAGGAACACGGCCTGCAAACGAGGTACTGCCGGAGCAGCAAGGGCCAAGCCCACAAGAGACAGTAATGCCTGAGCAGTGGCGTGGCAGCACGCTGCCAGACATCCAAACATAGAAGGACGGTCGCGCGCCGCCATGATGGCAGGGGGAGCTTTTAAGGAGGTGCAGCTCCACCCGAGGGCGGGCGCGAGGCGAAGATGACGGACTTGACCCAATCAGGGTCCACGACGTCCCAGCCTGGCCAGTCAGGATTCACCACGTCACCAGCCTTGTCATCAAGCCGTGTGACGTCAGTGAGCGAATCAGGACCCACCACGCATTGCACATGCTCACCCTCCTGCCTCTGGGAAATAGAGGCGGGATCCTCGGTCTCACAATGTGGAGAGATAACGGGAATCTCACTGCTTCCCTGAGCAGTAAACCTCTGCACATTGCGCAGCCTCGCAGACCTTCGCGGCCGCTGAGCAGGAGAGTCTGTGGCAGGCCAGGAAAGGGGGACCGCTTCACTCCTTATAACAGGAGAACCACTAGGTGTCACCCTTCTGCTGCCTCTCTGAGAAGGTATCTCCTGCACACTGCGCAGTCTGGCAGACCTTCGGCGCTGCTGAGCAGGAGTGCTCGTGGCAGGCAAGGAATGGGAGACTGCCTCAGTCCTTGCCTCAGGAGAGCCACGAGATGTAACACCAAGGCACAGTTTGGTTTCTGGACCTGTAAAAAAAACCTTTAACAGGGGTGGAGGTGGTGCCAGGATCATGAATTGTGGTCAAGAAAAATACATCCCTCTTGTCCCTGTAGTTGACCACAAGCATGTTGTCACTATCACTACACTGAGCTCTGTTCTCGCACTTTCAGATCAGCTGCCCAGTTATAAAGGTAGGGAGACCCCTCTGGTTTCTGCGCACAGTACCACACGCTGCGGTAGCTCTGGCAGAGATGGACTTGAAGTGGGGGATGCTGGTATAAAAGTTATCAACCTACAGGTGATAATTCTTATTCAGTAGTGGGTGCATCAAATCCCACACGATTTTCCTACTCACCACAAGAGTGGTGGGCTTTCCAGGGGTTCAATCTGGGTGTCTTTTCTAAAGATAAGCGAGGTTTGAGGTTCGCCAATTTCATGTTTGAGTGATTTTGGCAGGTGTTCGAGACGTTCGACGAACTCGAGCTTTTTGCTAAAAGCTCCACAGTTCGAGTTACGTTCGAGAATGGTTCGAGCACCAAAAGCGTGGCTTTTCACAGTAAGGCTATGTGCACACATTGCTATCTGCATGCGTCCTGCATCCCCAGCACAATCCCTCTCTCTTTCCTATTCACCGATCACGGGCGTCTCGCTGCACGGCTGTCACAAATCTCCAGCGGCATTTCCTCTTTTGAAAATGGCTGCCGCTTCATTATTCAATAAGTTATTCTGTGCTTTCCCCGCCCACCGGCGCCCATGATTGGTTGCAGTCAGACAGGCCCCCACGATGAGTGATAGCTGTCTCACTGCAACCAATCAAAGCCGCTGGCGGGAGGCTCTATATCTTGCAGTAAAATAATTAAATAAATAATAATAAAAAAAAAAATGTTGTTTCCCTTTATTTGATACCAGCCAGGATAAAGCCACATGGCTGGAGGCTGGTATTGTCAGGATGGGGATATCCACGTTATGGGGAGCCAACCACCCTAACAATATCACCCAGCAGCCATCCGGAATTGCCACAACCATCAGACGCGACAGTCCCAGGACTCTACCCAGCTCATTCCGAATTGCCCTGGTGAGGTGGCAATCGGGGTAATAATGAGTTATTCATGCCAGGCATCTCCTCGAGATACCTTCCATGATCAACCTGAAAGTGAAAGTAAAGAAACACACACAGCGAAAAATCCTTTATTTGGAATAAAAGACAAAAAACCCCTCATTTACTTCTTTATTAATCCCAAAACAACAATTCAGGTCCGAAGTAATCCAAACGACACTGTCAGCTCTGCTACATGAAGATGACAGGGAGCGCTCTGTGTCCTCTCCACGTAGCACCTGAACTGAACCGCGCTCTAATCTCAGACTTTAGTCTGCAATGCAGAAGTCAAGATTACCAAATCTGACTATGTTTTTCATTAGAGCCAGTAGCTCAATGGTTAAAGCTCTCGACTCAGAAGCATTAGTTCACGAGTTCTAGTCCTGTCCGTCCCAGTAAAAAAATTAATTTTAAATTAGAATTACTTATTTATAATTATAATTTAATTTAATTTAATTATGCACTGAGGGGAGGAGCCGGACATCAGCTGTGAGCCTCACCTCTAAAATCGGAGCAGTTGACGGAATGAGGCTGCATTGCTCTCTCTCTCTCTTTCTCTGTCTCTCTCAGTCTCTCTCTCTTTTTCTCTCTCTCTCTTTTTCTCAGTCTCTCTTTTTCTCTTTTTCCCTCTCTCTCTTTCCTCTCTCCTCTCTGTCTCTTTTCTCTCTTCTCTCTCTCTCCTCTCACTCTTATCTCTTTCTCTTCTCTCTCTCTTTCTCTCAGTCTCTCTCAGTCTCTCAGTCTCTCTCTTTTTTTTCTCTCTCTCTTTTTTTCAGTCTCTCTTTTTCTCTCTCTCTCTCCTCTCTCTCTTCTCTCTCTCTCCTCTCTCTCTTCTCTCTCTCCTCTCTCTTCTTTCTCAGTTTATCTCAGTCTCTCTCTCTGTCTCTCTCTCTCTGTCTCTCTCTCAGTCTTTCTCTCTCAGTCTTTCTCTCTCTTTCTCTATCTTTCTCTCTCTCTCTTTGTCTCTCTCAATCTCATTCTCTCTCAGTCTCTCTCTTTTTCTCTCTCTCTTTTTCTCAGTCTCTCTTTTTCCCTCTCTCTCTTTTCTCTTTCCTCTCTCTCTCTTCTCTCTCTCTCCTCTCTCTCTCTCTCCTGTCTCTCCTCTCTCCTCTCTCTCTCCTTCTCTCTCTCTCTTTTATCTCTCTTTTCTCTCTCTTTCTTCTCTCTCTTTCTTCTTTCTCTCTCTCTCTCAGACCTGGCGATCATCAGCTGATGTGGTCACCTGACAGAATCAGCTGACACTATAAGTCGAGTGGTGAGGCTGGCTTTTTACCGCCCGACCGGCTAAACTATCAGCTGATGCTGTCGGAGAGGAGTCTGCACAGAAGTGTGTAATTTGTTCGGGGTTTTTTTGCACTGGTGCATCATCTGATTGTATAAAAGCCATTTATACAATCATCTGCTGTGTCATGTGATTCAGGCCCATGAACCTGACACATCATCTGATCGCTTTGCCTTCCAGCAAACCGATCAGATAATATTGAATCCGGATTGGACGGCGCGGGACTCTTGACCCAGGATTACTGCGGAAGGGGGTTCTTTATTTCAATAAAGATGGAATCACTAATTGTGTTGTGTTTTAATTCTAATAAAAATATTTTTCAGTGTGTTGTGTTTTTTTTTTTATCTGTACTAGAAATTCATGGTGGCCATGTCTAGTATAGGCATGACACCATAAATTTCGGGCTTAGGGCCAGTTGATAATATACAGCTAGCCCTAACCCCATTATTACCCAGTGAACCACCCGTCACCAGACAGCTGGAAGAGTTGGATACAGCGCCAGAAGATGGCGCTTCTATGAAAGCGCCATTTACTGGGGCGGCTGTGGACTGCAATTCATAGCAGGGGTGCCCAGGAAGCTTGGGCACCCTGAGCTGCGGATTCCAATCCCCAGCTGCCTAGTTGTACCTGGCTGGACACAAAAATTGTGCGAAGCCCACGTCATAATTTTTTTTTAATTATTTCATGAAATTCATGAAAAAAAAAAAAAAAAAAAGGGCTTCCCTATATTTTTGGTTCCCAGCCGGGTACAAATAGGCAGCTGGGGGCTGAGGGCAGCCTGTAGCTGCCTGCTGTACCTGGCTAGCATACAAAAACATGGCAAAGCCCACGTATTTTTTGGGGGGGGCAAAAAACTCCTGCATACAGTCCTGGATGGGGTATGCTGAGCCTTGTAGTTCTGCAGCTGCCGTCTGTCTGTATGGAGGAGAGCAGATAGCAGCTGCAGAACGACAAGGCTCAGCATGCTTCATTCACTAGTGTATGCAGGAGAGCAGACAGCAGCTGCAGAACTACAAGACTCAGCATAATTCATCCAGGGCTGTATGCAGGAGTTTTTTGGCCACCAAAAAAATGATGTGGGCTTTGCCATATTTTTGTATGCTTGCCAGCTACAGCAGGCAGGTACAGCTGCAACCAACCCTCAGCTGCCTATTTGTACCCGGCTGGGAACTAAAAAAATAGGGAAGCCCTTTTTTTAATTATTTCATGAATTTCATGAAATAATTAAAAAAAAATCGACATGACCTTCGCCCCATTTTTGTGTCCAGCCAGGTACAACTAGGCAGCTGGGGATTGGAATCCGCAAGACAGGTTGGCCCGAGCTTTCTGGGCGCCTCTGCTGCGAATTGCAGTCCGCAGCCGCCCCATAAAATGGCGCATTCATAGAAGCGCCATCATCTGGCACTGTATTCAACTCTTCCAGCTGCCTTGAAGCCCGGTGGCTCGCTGGGTAATAATGAGTTAATACTAGCTTTGTTTTACTAGCTAGTATTAAGCCAGAGATTCTTAATGTCAGGCAAGTTTGACCCGGCCATTAAGAATCTCCAATAAGGGTTAAAAAAAAGACTCCACACAGAAAAAAAAAAACTTTAATAGAAATAAATACACAGACACACTTAGAGACTCCATGTTTATTACTCCCTTTCAGCCTTCCACGATCCATGGTCTTCTGTCTTCTTTCTCCTTCAACCCATGCAGCTCTGCTACATCAAGGGGCACTGCATGGGAGGAAGAACGCTGCTCCTCCCCGTGCAGTCTATTCACTCAGTGAGAGTGAGCAGAAGCTGCGGGCTGTAAGCGGTGACATCACCGCTGACAGTCGGGTTACCATAGCAACGGTGCTCCGATCACGTGACTCCCGGTGCCGCTATTTACCGGCTGTGACAGCTAGTCCCTGCATGTGGGCTGACTGTAAAGAGCGCACACATGCAGGAACGAGGAGTCGACCATATGTCAGAGCATTTCGCCGGTACAAGGACATGCTGGAACGATCACCGCGTACCGGAGATATGCACTGACAGGACCTAGCATGACATCATGCCATGTGACCAGTCTGTAGCCAATGAAATAATAGACATGTGACTGGTCACATGATATTTTGACGTCACGATAGGTCTTATCATCAGTGCTGGTTACCGGGAGGACGCAGCAATTATCGGAAGAAAAAGCGGCAGGAGACAGACTGCAGGACGCGTCGCGGGGACCTGTAAGTGTAATGGCAATGTTTATTAACTGTGTGCGTACATGTATAATGTGTTTGTGTTTGCCTCCCATTGCTTTCAATAGGGTTCGAGAGGTTCGAACTGAACTCGAACAGAGCCTCCGTTCGACGAACCGAACCGAACTCGAGCCTTCAGAGTCTCGCTCATCTCTAGTCTTTTCCTTCATAAACTTTAAACCTAAGGGTGTACCCTGAGGTAATCTTGCAAAGTTTGTAGAGTTTGATTCTGTACCTGGCCCTCTTGTTGGGCAGGTACTGATAGAATCCCAGCTTACCCTTGAAGTTGATGATAGTTTTATTCACACAAATTTTCCTTTGTGGAATATACACCTCAGCAAACTTGTTGCTGAAGCGATCGATGACCAGACGAATTTTGGAAAGTCTTTCAAAATTCGGGTTATCTTGGGGAAGAGGCTCCAAATTGTCCCTGAAATGGAGAAATTTATGAATTGACTCAAAACAATGATGGGTCATTACTAGAGTTGAGCGCGGTTCGCGGTTCTCCAGTTCGCGGTTCGAGTGATTTTGGGGGGTGTTCTAGATCGAACTAGAACTCGAGCTTTTTGCTAAAGTTCGATAGTTCTAGTTACGTTCGAGAACAGTTCTAGCAGCAAAAAACAGGGCTTTTTACAGCTACAGTGTGCAGGAGCCATCGCTGGCAGCCTGCCAGAAGCTGGTAACCAAGATAAACATCGGGTATCCAAGCAAAGCGCTTTGGTTAGTAACCCGATATTTATCCTAGTTACGTGTGCAGGAAGCTGACACTTCCCCGCTCAGCTCGCTCCGCCCCCTCCTGCACGTGGCATGTACACATACATACACACACACACACACACACTCACACTCACCTGTCCCCAGCCATGCAGTCCACGACACTGACGTCCTCAGTGCCACATGACCCCGCTAGGCTCCCCCACTTCGCACTCCGCCGCCAGCACACATGGCTCCGCCCACCTGGCACTCTGCACACATGGTCCCGCTAGGCTCCGCCCACCTGACACTGCACACATTACCCCGTTAGGCTCCGCCCACCTGGCACTTTGCACACATGGTCCTGCTAGGCTCCGCACACCTGGCACTCTGCACACATTTCCCCGCTAGGCTCCGCCCACCTGGCACTCTGCACACCTGGCACTCTGCACACATGGTCCCGCTAGTCTCCGCCCACCTGGCACTCTGCACACCTGGCACTCTGCACACATGTTCCCGCTAGGCTCCGCCCACCTGGCACTCTGCACACATGGTCCCGCTAGGCTCCGCCCACCTGGCACTCTGCACACATGGTCTCGCTAGGCTCCGCCCACCTGACACACTGCACACATGGTCCCGCCTGGCTCCGCCCACCGGCACTCTTCACACATTTCCCCGCTAGGCTCCGCACACCTGGCACTCTGCACACCTGGCACTCTGCACATATGGTCCCGCTAGGCTCCGCCCACCTGGCACTCTGCACACATGGTCCCGCTAGGCTCCGCCCACCTGGCACTCTGCACACATGGTCTCGCTAGGCTCCGCCCACCTGACACTCTGCACACATATTACCGCTAGGCTCCGCCCACCTGGCACTCTGCACACCTGGCACTCTGCACACATGGTCCCCCTAGGCTCCGCCCACCTGGCACTCTGCACACCTGGCACTCTGCACATATTACCCCGCTAGGCTCCGCCCACCTGGCACTCTGCACACATGGTCCCGCTAGGCTCTGCCCACCTGGCACTCTGCACACCTGGCACTCTGCACACATGGTCCCGCTAGGCTCCGCTCACCTGGCACTCTGCACACTTGGCACTCTGCATACATTACCCCGCTAGGCTCTGCCCATCTGGCACTCTGCACACATGGTCCCGCTAGGCTCCGCCCACCTGGCACTCTGCACACATGGTCCCGCTAGGCTCCGCCCACCTGGCACTCTGCACACCTGGTCCCACTAGGCTCAGCCCACCTGGCACTCTGCACACCTGGCACTCTGCACACATTACCCCGCTAGGCTCCGCCCACCTGGCACTCTGCACACATGGTCCAGCTCGGCTTACCTGCGGTGATGAAGTCCCGACCTCAGCGATGTCACTGTCCTCCATGGCCGCCGCTTGTCACATAACCTTCTCTCGCTTCCGACCCAAGACTGTGACTAGCGGTGACGTCACGGTGTTACGAACTGGCGCCGCCATATCCGCAAGCAGCCTGCTGCAGTTCCTGTTGCGCCCAGGCGCCGGCTGCCGTTCTTGGCCGTGCCTCGGGTCGTCCAGTTGGCTGTTCCTTCCACCACGTCTAAGTGTGGAGAGGCGGCTAGTGCGCATGCGTGCTCCGATTTACCCCAGCCAGAGTTTAAGCCCGGTGTTTTGCCTAGTGAGCATGCTCAGCCTGATTGTGTTATGTCTGAGACTAAAGGTGGTGTCACACCGACGACGACAACGACGTCGCTGCTACGTCACCATTTTCTGTGACGTTGCAGCGACGTCCCGTCGCTGTCGCTGTGTGTGACATTCAGCAACGACCTGGCCCCTGCTGTGAGGTCGCCGGTCGTTGCTGAATGTCCAGCTTCATTTTTTGGTCGTCACTCTCCCGCTGTGACACACACATCGCTGTGTGTGACAGCGAGAGAGCGACGAAATGAAGCGAGCAGGAGCCGGCACTGGCAGCTGCGGTAAGCTGTAACCAGCGTAAACATCGGGTAACCAAGGGAAGACCTTTCCCTGGTTACCCGATGTTTACGCTGGTTACCAGCCTCCGCCGCTCTTGCTGCCAGTGCCGACTCCTGCACTGTGACATGTGGCTGCAGTATGCATCGGGTAATTAACCCGATGTATACTGTAGCAAGGAGAGCAAGGAGCCAGCGCTAAGCAGTGCGCGCGGCTCCCTGCTCTCTGAACTGTGACATGTAGCTGCAGCACACATCGGGTTAATTAACCCGATGTGTGCTGCAGGAGAGCAAGGAGCCAGCGCTAAGCGCGGCTCCCTTCTCTCTGAACTGTGACATGTAGCTGCAGCACACATCGGGTTAATTAACCCGATGTGTACTGTAGGAGAGCAAGGAGCCAGCGCTAAGCGCGGCTCCCTGCTCTCTGAACATGTAGCACAGCGACGTTATGATCGCTGCTTCTGCTGTGTTTGACAGCTAAGCAGCGATCATAACAGCGACTTACAAGGTCGCTGTTACGTCACCGAAAATGGTGACGTAACAGCGACGTCGTTGTCGCTGTCGTTTAGTGTGAACCCAGCTTAAGTCCTCAGTTCAGGCTACTGAGCATGCTCCCACAATTAACCCTAACAGCCTTTTTGCACAGGTACTTGGACTTCGTGCTGTGTCTAAGTTCTGGGATGTGCCTACTGAGCATGCTTAAACTGATAGTCTGCTTTCTAAGCCTGTTGCTCAGGCTACTGAGCATGCTCAGGCACTTAGTGCACCAGAGGCTAGGTCCGGTAAGGACCTCACTGAGCATGTCCGTGAGGTGGCAGGCCCTGATAGGGCAGAGGGTGTCAGGTGTCCTGATGACGTGGCAACTCCGGACTGGCTCGCAGAGGTCCGCCCCTATGATCTGGCACCTCAGTATTGGTCGTCAGACGATGACTGGTGAAGTGTTTGGGGCGTGGCTGCCATGAGGTCATCAATGATGTGGCGGTTCCGGATAGGTCGCATGTGACGTCACTGATGACATGGCACTCTGCTATTGGACCTTGGTGGTTCCACCCTGGGTTTGGGGCGGACCCAGGTTATAAAAGGGGCTGGAGACAACATGGAGGGGCGCAGTCTTCACTTTTGCTCAGTCAGAGCACACCTCCATGTTAGAGCCTCATTGCGGCATAAGCCTATGTTGGGAAGCGGTAGGTAGGGTTAGGCGAACGGTGCCTGTCACGCCAAGATTCGTGGCTCGGCACATCAGGGTCAGGCGCCGTGCTTCCCTCCTGCCGTTACAGTCTTGCTATAGCAGCCCAGTGGCGTTAACTGGGCTGCGGCTGCTGTGCTTCCTGTCCGATTGTGCCCCCTATGCACACGGACAATGCACCTGCTGCGCTACCTGTCCGATTGTGCCTCCTACGCACACGGACAACGCACGTGCTGCGCCACCTGTCCGATTGTGCCCCCTACGCACACAGACAATGCACCTGCTGCGCCACCTGTCCGGTTGTGCCCCCTACGCACACGGACAGCATACCCCAGGACCCCTGTGGAGTTAACAGGGTGTTCCTTATCCTCCTAGCTAGGAGCACCAAAACGCTAATCGGGTTGTCGTCCGGTCTGACGTGTCCCAACACACGTGACCGGTTCCCAGAGTTCCTGGGTTATCTGAGAGCCATCCAGCTCTATAGTCTCCGCCTAACTCTCAGGTGCCAGCAGCTCCTTTGTCATCTGGAGCACGGTAGGCCCCGACTGGTGATTAGGATATATACCCCCTGGTCCTAATCTGCCGGTCCCCCCGTAACACACGGGCCTCTCGCGATACTTGGATGTGAAGGCGTCGGTCTTTAAGTCAGTGACAGGTGCTGTCAGCAGTGCAGGAGATCAGCGCAGGTAATGTATCTCGCTGACAGCAGCACTTGTCATCCCCTGCAGTGATCTGGGCTGACCTATTGATGTTAGCTCAAGTCACTGCATTGCTCTCCCAGCCAATGGCGAACATCCTGCTCTTCATTGACTGGGACAGAGTGGATCATCATGGCAACCCCTTGGATTACACCAGACCTGGATTTGTTTTTCTTTCTAATAAATTGGTTAAAGAGGGAATGTGTTATGGAGTGTTTTTTCAAATAAAAATGTGTTTGTCGTCTATTTTTTTTTATTACTGACTGGGTTGGTGATGTCGGGTATCTGATAGACGCCTGACCTCACCAACCCCAGGGCTTGATGCCAGGTGACATTACACATCTGGTATTAACCCCATATATTACCCTGTTTGCCACCGCACCAGGGCACGGGATGGGCTGGGGCGAAGCACCAGGATTGGCACATCTAATGGATGCGCCACTTCTGCGGGGGCTGCGGCCTGCTATTTTTAGGCTGGGGAGAGTGCAATAACCATGGACCTCCCTAGTCTGAGAATATCAGACCCCAGCTGTCTGCTTTACCTTGGCTGGTGATCCAATTTTGGGGGGACCCCTACGTGCTTTTTTTTTAAATTATTTATTTAATTTAAAATAACAGCGTGGGGTGCCCTCAGTTTTGGATTACCAGCCAAGGTGAAGCTGCCATCTGTGGTCTGCAGGCTGCAGCCATCTGCTTTACCCTAGCTGGCTACAAAAATAGGGGAAACCCCACGTCATTTTTTTTTCATTTTTTTGGCTAAATACAAAGCTAAGCACCCCTTAGTGCCACATGAAAGGCACCAAAGGGTGCAAAATTACAAAATGCAGGAGAGTGGGACATTATGTGTCTTTCTGCCAATTTAATGACAGAAAAGACTGATATGAAGTGTACAAGCACAAGAAAATCACCAGAGCGCTCTACGCTGTGAAAAGCAGTAGAAAATGGCACTGGAGTGAACATGGGACCGTCTCATGTAGGTTGAAGCTATGGATCCTGGGTAAATTTATGTATTTTCCCTCCTTCAGTTTTTTTGCAGTACACAAAAAAAACGGAAGGCATACGGATGACAAACAGATGACATACGGACCGTCTACGGAACGGAAACTGATGCCACACGGATGCACCCGTGAAAAAAAACGGACTGTTTTTTGCAGACCACAAAAATGGATTGGTCGTGTTAATGTAGCCTTATTCTGATCTGCCGTTTATAAACAGCAGGCAGAAATAAGTGAATAGCGCCCCCCAGCGTCAGAAAATCTCTGGGGTTTCAGGGGTAGCTAAGACTTTGGAGATCATGATTCAGGACGGTTTTTCCAGTCCCCGCTCACGTGATCACAGGTATACACCGTACACCGATGATCACATTACAGTAAATTACAGCGCCGGTAAAAAATTATTTATCTCCCATCTGGCATGAACAAACATGATAAATCTCCTCCCCGGTCCCCTCCGGTCCCCCGGTGTCACCAAAGTGCCCCCCCCTGATGCCCTCCCAGAAATCCAAGATGGCCGCGCGCACAGCAGCACGCCGGCCGCATTCACCCTACTCCTCTGATTTCTGTCGCATATGCCATGAAACATGCGACAGAAAACTCCTCCCCAGGCCCTGCCAGGTCACCCCCTATAACCCCACCGGTGTTCCCCGGTGTCCCACGGTACATGTGCAGCATTGATCCCTCCACGGCCCTCTCCTTCACCATAGACGCTGCCGCATGCACAGAGCGGCTGTCAGCTCAGCTTCCTGTGTTCAGACACAGTGAGTGGTGGTTATGCATCTGTAAGCTAAATGGGTGGCTCAGTGGTTAGCACTGCAGTCTTGCAGCGCTGAGGTCCTGGGTTCAAATTCTCACCAAGAACACCATCTGCAAGGAGTTTGTATGTTCTCCCCGTGTTTGAGTGGGTTTCCTCCGGGTACTCCGGTTTCCTCCCACACTCCAAAGACATACAGCGCTATGGAATTAATAACGCTATATAAATGAATAAATTATTATTATTACTGCAATGCCCTGCTCATGAGGTAAGGAACATAATTGATCAGGAGAGCTATATACTACATTTCCAAATGGAGGGATTTGCTTTTATAGTTTCCCTGCTGAACGCTTACCAAACATGAGAGTCTGTTATACGCCACAAGAAAACACATCTAAATAGCGAGCTGTTGTTAAGTATTCATTCAGCTGGATAACTGGACTTATAGGGGTATTCCATCTCCAAGATCCTATCCCCAATATATAGTAGGTGGAATAGCAATAATATCATCAAATACCAATATTTGGAAATGTAGAATAGTTCTCCTGATTAGGCATGCCCTTACCTCATGAGCAGGGCATTGCAGCTTTGGTAGCAACCATTACGACATGGACTCTGCTGCTGTGGACCCGGGGAGAGTGAGTGCAGATTCATTGCACCCACACTCCTCACATGAAGGGTCTGCACTCCTAGAAAATAAGGGATACGTTCCCTGAGTGTCTCCCCCCAAATTCTAGACGGTCCAGAGTCGTCGTGGGACCCCTTTATTTTTTTTCTTACAATAAATTGGTGAAAGAGGGAATGTTTTGGGGACTGTTTTTTCAAATAAATTTCTTTTGTCGATTTTTTTTGTAAGTACTGACAGTTTATGATGTTGGGTATCTAATAGACGCCATGACATCACAAACTGCTGGGCTTGATCTCAGGTGACTTTACAGCTAGTATCAACCCGATTTATTACCCCGTTTGCCACAGCACCAGGGCACGGGATGAGCTGGGGTGAAGCGCCAGAATGGGCGCATCTAGTGGATGCGCCATGTCTGGGGTGCCTGCGGCCTGTTATTTTTAGGCTGTGAAGGCCCAATAGCTATGGACCTTCCCTCCCTGAGAATACCAGACCACAGATGTCCGCTTTACCTTGGCTGGTGATCCAATTTGGGGGGGACCTTACTTTTTTTGTGTAATTATTAATATTTATAAAATAATTATAAAAAAAGAGCCTGGGGGTACCTCCACATTGGATCCCCAACCACGGTAAAGCTGCCAGCTGTGGTATTCAGGCTACAGCCGTCTGCTTTACCCTAGCTGGCTATATAAAATAGGGGGACCCAACGTAATTTTTTTTAACTATTTTTCAAATAGAAAAAATTAATGGGCTTCCCTGTATTTTGAGTGCCAACCAAGGTAACGGCAGGCAAATGGGGGTGGCAACCCATAGCTGTCTGCTTTATCTACGCTGAGAATCAAAAATACCGCGGAACGCTACGTCATTTTTTTTAAAGATTTATTTTTACAGTACTGTGATGTCCAGCAATCAAAATACAGGGAAGCCCTTTTTGTTTTTAGTTATTTAAATAAATAATTAAAAAAAATATATATGGGCTCCCGCTGCATTTTTTGTATTGCTAGCTAAGGGTAATCCAAGCAGCTATTGGCTGCTAACCCCCACTGCTTGGTGTTACCTTCACTGGCAATGGAAAATCCAGGGAAGCATTTTTTATTTTTTTTGCCAAAAAACTACAAAAAAGGACGTGAGCTTCGCCATATTTTTGTATGCTAGCCAGGTATTGCAGGCAGGTGCTGGAAGAGTTGGATACAGCGCCAGAAGATGGCTCTTCTATGAAGGTGCCATTTTCTGAGGCGGCTGCAGACTGCAATTCGCAGCAGTGGGGCCCAGAAAGCTCAGGCCAACCTGTGCTGCAGATTCCAATCCCCAGCTGCTGTCTGTCTGTATGGAGAAGAGCAGACAGCAGCTGCAGAACTACAAGCTCAGCATACTCCATCCAGGACTGTATGCAGAAGTTTTTTGCCCACCAAAAAAATGACGTGGGCTTCGCCATATTTTTGTATGCTAGCCAGGTACAGCAGGCAGCCACGGGCTGCCTCCAACCCCCAGTTGCCTATTTGTACCCGGCTGGGAACCAAAAATATAAGGAAGCCCGTTTTTTTTAATTATTTCCCTTATTTCATGAAATAATTAAAAAACAAATGACGTGGGCTTCGCCCTATTTTTGTGTCCAGCCAGGTACAACTAGGCAGCTGGGGATTGGAATCCGCAGCACAGCTTAGCCCGAGGTTTCTGGGCGCCTCTGCTGCAAATTGCAGTCCGCAGCTGCCCCAGAAAATGGCGCTTTTATAGAAGCGCCATCATCTGGCGCTGTATCCAACATCTCAACAGCAGCCCTGAAGCCGGGTGGCTTGTTGGGTAATAATGAGTTCATACTAGCTTTCTTTTACTAGCTAGTATTAAGCCAGAGATTCTTAATGTCAGGCACGTTTGACCCGGCCATTAAGAATCTCCAATAAAGGGTTAAAAAAAGACACCACACAGAGAAAAAATACTTTAATAAAAATAATTACACAGACACATTAGAGACTCCATGTTTATTATTCATTGTCAGCCCTCCACGATCCATGGTCTTCTGTCTTTCTCGTTCAACAAATGCAGCTCTGCTCCATCACTGCTGCATGGGGGAAGACGCTGCTTCCCGTGCAGCCTTCACTCCATGAGAGATCAGTGCTGCTGGCTGTTAGCGGTAACAGCGATAATGCTGACAGACGCGTTACCATAGCAACGGTGCTCCGATCATGTGATTCCCGGAGCCTCGGTTAGCGTTGACGTCACCGCTAACTGCGTTGCTATGGCAACGGTGATCTCCGTTAATGACCAGCTGTGTCAGCCGGTCCCAGCGGAACGGGGAGTCGACCGTGTGCTAGACCATGTCGCCAGTACACGGCGATACACAAATGTGCATCGTGTACCGGAGAGTGCAATGACAGGACCTAGGACAGGACATGACGTCAAAGACATGTGACCAGTCTGTAGCCAATGAGATAATAGCCACGTGACTGGTCACATGGCTATTTTGATGACGTCACGGAAGGTCCTATCAGTACTGGTTATCGGGAGGACGCAGCGATCATCGGAAGGAATAGTGACAGGAGACAGAGTGCAGGAGGGATCGCGGGCACCGGTAAGTGTTATGGCAATGATTATTAACTGTATGTGTACATTTATAATGCGTTTTTATGTGTTTGTGATTGCCTCCCATTCTTTCCTATTGGTTCGAGTTCGGTTCGTCGAACGTTCGCCGAACCAAACTCGAACGGAACCTCGGTTCGGCGAACCGAGCTCGAGCCGAACCGCGGCTGGTTCGCTCATCTCTAGTCATTACCATGTAAAATACTGGAGTGTTATATAAAATATCTACACTCCAGTATTGGCGCAGTTGAGGCGTCTTTGCTAACCTCATGTGAAGAATCAGACCCCAGTACTTCATCATTTCCACTGCATCAATGGGAAACCAGTCAGAAAATGATAAAGCAGCATTTTGAACCAAAAAACATTCAGCATACAAATTGGTTTGAACTACCATGAGACTTATGAACTGCTCAGATAAAAAGACTTTCAAAAAGTCCAGTTCACTGCCGCTGTCAGTCTCAAATTGGATTCCTGATTGGAGAATAAAATATGAAATCCGTGGTGCAAAGTTTACAGGGGCCAAAGACCAGAGCGGATCACTAGTGCTAGGCTGGGGAGCACTAGTACGAGTGCTTGGTTGGGGGGCAGTAGCACTAGTGCTGGGGGTCACTCACCCATGGCGGTTGTCCACTTCTTTCCTGCAGCTTCTTGATGCTTCTTCTTCACTGGAAGAGGAGGAAGAGGAGTGGGAGGAATATAAAAATGTGGGGTCTTCTTACTATCGATGTCAAAGGCAATCTTTTTGTATGCCTTTTGGGCCAAATAAAGTTGTTGTTTCCAGGATGAGTGGCATGTAAGGGACATTGTGTAGGGTGTTTAGCGCGTGTTCAAAAAAAATAACTAAACTTTATTAGTGTGTGTGTGTGTATTTCTGTGAATCTTTATTTTCTTTGAGTAAAAAACAACTAGAAAAAGAGAAAATTAAAAGGAGATTAAAATTTGGTAACATAAAGAAGAAACATACTAAACATATGTCAGTAAAAAAACGAAAAAAAGTCATGCCCAAAATTGAGCAAGGACGCTGATCCATGATAAGCATCACTGATTGGTTGATTGGCGCTTGGTGGCAGCAAAACACGCACACAGATGAGGTGCAAAAAGTGACAGGGGATATGGAAGAAACAAAAAAATTGCTGCCCAAATTTGAGCATGGACACGGATCCATGATGTGCATCACTGATCGGCACTCATCAGCTGCAGGATGCACGTACAGATGAGGTGCAAAAAGGATGGGGGATGAAAGACAAAAAAAATAAAAAAATTATACTCACAGAACAAGAGGAACAGCAGGAGGATCAGTGACAAGAGGAACTACAGGAGGAACAGAAGGCAGCAAGATGGAAGTCTCACACAAGGACCCAGGAAGGACACAGCAATGGAGGCAAATGCGTTTGGACCGATGAAGACCTGGCAGCAGGGGCAGGAGGATCCAGACAGCATCGGCAGCAGGTAGGGGACATCAGAGGAGGGGACAGCAGAAGCTGACGGGGGGACAGGAGAAGCGGAGGGATCACACCAACTGCAGGGGGCAGGAGAACCAAGGCAGTAGGAGAAAACACAAGGGGCAGATGGAGAGGTCGGAGGGGGGTTGATGTAGAGGTGAGAGGGGCAGCATGCAGAAATTGCAGCAGTGGCAATATGACTGATGAGCAGTGGTGGCGATCAGACAGAGCCGGTGGCATGGCACTACAAGTACCAGCAGAAGCATGGTGTAGAATGGCTCTCCTGGCCAAAACAAGCCTGGGGAGAGCGGTCACCACCAAATCAGACTGCCCCCCGCATGTTGATTGTAGCGATTGCGCGTCATAGCATAATCGCTCCAATCAATGCTGCGAGGGGGGAAGGGGCGTCGTGTTTGCTGGCCTCCAGCCAGTGAATGGTGCTGTAGCACTGATCATAGCTGGATCTCACTGTATCACACTAGTGTAGGCATGTTTTTGGAAAAAACAGTGCGATCACTCTGATTAGCCATTCAAGGAGCATCATTTGAAAGCCATTGCTATGGCCACTAAAATTAAATGAATTTTAAGACCTACCATTATGTCCCTGGTTAAGTCATGTAAAAATAGGACGCACTGGTATGTCCCATGAAGGAGCTAAGTCCCATTGCACACCTATGGAGAGATCTTAGAACTGCTGTTGGGAGAAGGCACTCTTTATATATGTGGGACCTGGAGCAGTTTTCGAAAGAATAATGGTCCAAAACTCCAGTTGAGAGGTGCAAGAACCTTGCTGAAGGTTATAGGAAGCAATTAATTCCAGATATTTATTCCAAATATTAAATTGAGGGTACCAATAATTTTGTTCAGCTCATTTTTCTTTGTTTGTTTTCTTTAAATTATGTCTTATTTGCCTTTTTTCCTCTTTTTCTGTGTTGTTCCAATATACACAAAGGAGATAAACATGTGTATAACAATATATATGTAAATGCAATAATTTTCTAGGAGTACCGTATTTTTTGGACCATAAGACGCACTTTTTTTTCCCCCAAATGTTGGGGGAAAGTGGGGGGTGCGTCTTATATTTTGAATGTGGCTGCGGGGAATGTGGGTGCTGCGGTGGAGCGGGTCATCGGGGGTACGAGCAGACTGTAGCAGCCTGCCGTGACCACGTGGACCCGCCCATTTAATATGCACACCCATCCTACCGTCCATCATCCTTCAGCGCTGAAGCAGGCACTGACAGGTGGGCGGGATGATGGGCGGGGGATAAACAGCCGGCCCGCATGATCACCCCTGTCAACTACGGCCTGGATTGATCATGTGTGGCTGTATTCACTGCTCCTCGCGCATCATCATCAGCGTGTGGAGCAGTGAATCAGTGTACAGTACTCAACGTTCCCCTGCAGCATCGCTTGTCCTCCCGTCTGTGTCAGCGGCAGCGCCGCTGAGTGGAGCTGTCCTTGTTACCCTGCTGCATCGCGATCATCTCCTGTGTCTGTGCTGGCAGCTGGGTGGAGACTAGCGGCGCGCACAGCAATGACGCCATCACAGTGCGCACGTGTCCACACGCAGCCGCGGCACAGACATAGGAGATGATCGCAATGCTGCAAGGGAACGGGGACGGCTCCACTCAGCGGCGCTGCTGCTGACACAGACGGAAGGACGAGCGATGCTGCAGGGAGTGAGGTAAGGTGAGGTGAGTATGAACGTTTATTTATTTTTATGTGCCACAGGATGTGGCCATACACCAGGATGGGGGTATATTATGAGCAGGATGGGGTTATATGAGCAGGATGGGATCATATGAGCAGGATGGAGACATATGAGCAGGATGGGGGCATATGAGCAGGATGGGGTCATATGAGCAGGATGGGGGCATATCAGCAGCATGGGGGCATATCAGCAGGATGGGGGCATATCAGCAGGATGGGGTCATATGAGCAGGATGGGGGTATATTATGAGCCGGATGGGGGTATATTATGAGCAGGATGGGGGTATATTATGAGCAGGATGGGGGTATATGAGCAGGATGGGGGTATATTATGAGCTGGATGGGGGTATATGAGCAGGATGGGGGTATATAGCAGGATGGGGCCATATGCCATGATGGGTTATATAGCAGGATGCGGCCATATGCCAGTATATAGCAGGATGCGGCCATATTTCAGGATGACGGTATATAGCAGGATGAGGGACATATACTGTATATACAAGGCAGGAGGATCATTACCCGGATGCGGCACCTTAGTAGAGAATTTGGGGACATTACCCACATAACAGTGTCAGCAGCAGATCCTCGCCCCATAACAGTGTGTCATGACCACATTTTTTGCTTAAAATTTTATTTTCCTATTTTCCTCCTCTAAAACCAGAGTGCGTCTTATAGTCCGGTGCATCTTATAGTCCGAAAAATACGGTAATACTTCTATTTCTGGAACCATTGCAAAGGGGCCAACACTTTCAGACATGGCAGAATATATACATAATATTCACACATATATATATATACATATGTATATATATATATATATATATATATATATATATATATACTTACCTATGTATGTACACTACAGTGACCGCAATCCTTTGAACTGTAGTGTGTATATATATATATATATATATATATATATATATTTAAGCTATTGATATTTGTATTATAAATCAGATACATTTTTCAGTCAATTTTTTTTATAACTCCTAATTTAGAAGGTGCAATATTCTTTTTGTATTATCATTTTGTAGCAGTGTACATTTATGTGGTGTGGTTTAAATATGGGTGATTTTAAGTAAATTTAATTTGGTTAATAGAGAGGAGGCATGTACAACATAAAACCTCAGGGAACAGTAGTCAGAAGTTTAATTAGTTCATGAATTAGCTATAATTTGATACATTTAATTCATTTAAATATTCCATTGTAACCATGAACGGGACTCTCTTTTTACACTCTTGAATTATAGCAGCACATTATATTTGACATCTAATTCAATTACTTTTAATATCCTAGTTTCTCTTTTCTAAGGAAGTAAGGTTCCATCATCATTCACCAGTTTAACAAAGTACTTTGAGTAACAATGAAAGTTTTTTAAAAATCAAATGTTTTAAAAATGACAGGTCAATTTTGTGTCAGTGATTCATTGAAGGGCAAGTGATGCCAAATGAGATGCCTGAGAGTCAAGACGGCAAATTTATCTAGTACAGCTGCCAAGAATAATGATCAGGGATGGATCTTCTTCTACAGGGTCCAGTGTACCAGCCTACCACTAGTTACAAAATAGCTGCTATATTTTCCCCATTTTCTGGTATAATTATGGTGTTAGAAAGTCTAGGTTTACATTTATACAGTGTTTTTTTTTTGCTGGATGTATAACCTCTTGTGTCAACTATGTTAAGAAGTATGCTATAGAGTCAAAAGTGAAAAGGTTTTGGTACCGTGTTAGACAGCTGAAAAATTATTGAATGTTCTCAGTGAGAGGAACAAAATTATAATCTTGTGATACCTTTTAATGGCTAACTAAAATAAAATAAAGTGATGTTACAAAGCAAGCTTTCGAGACATCTCGGGTCCCTTCATCAGGCATAGTATGACAAAATATCTGAAGAAACACAAATATATGCACAAACAGAGCAGAGGGATGGCATAATAAAAGACATTTAAATAAACAAACACTGAGCTTAGAAAGTGAATCCTTAATTAGCTTTCATTAGTGGTGTGAGAGTTTTATTGTCCCAATATCCAAGTTGTTACGGTTGCTGTGGCACTGGAGTCTATGTCCAAATTTCTTGCTACTGCACATGTGCGAGCACTGGAGACTAAGGCGGGCTTTGCACGCTGCGACATCGGTAACAATGTGTTACCGATGCTGCAGCGATAGTCCCGCCCCCGTCGCATGTTCGATATCTAGTGAAAGCTGCCGTAGCGATTATTATCGCTACGGCAGCTTTACACGCACATACCTGCCGTGCGACGTCCCTCTGGCCGGCGACCCGCCTCCTTCCTTAGGGGGCGGGTCATGCGGCGTCACAGTGACGTCACACGGCAGGCGGCCAATTGAAGCGGAGGGGCGGAGATGAGCAGGATGTAAACATCCCGCCCACCTCCGTCCTTCTCATTGCAGCCGGCGGCAGGTAAGTTGGAGTTCCTCGCTCCTGCGGCTTCATACACAGCGATGTGTGCTGCCGCAGGAGCGAGGAACAACATCGCACCTGTCGCTGCACCGGCATTATGGAAATGTCGGAGGCTGCAGCGATGATACGATAACGACGCTTTTGCGCTCGTTCATCGTATCATCTAGGATTTACACACTACGACATCGCAAGTGACGCCGGATGTGCGTCACTTTCGATTTGACCTCACCGACATCGCACCTGCGATGTCGTAGTGTGCAAAGCCCGCCTAAGTCCTATCTTGGAGCCATTGCACATGTGCGGGTGACATCATCGCTGACACGAGGTCACATGTCTCTGACACCTTCTATGCCGATTGGCCGCTGGTCATGTGCTTGTGACACGTGGTCACATGTCTCTGACACCTTCTATGCCGATTGGTCGCTGGTCATGTGCTTGTGACGCTTTGCTCGGTGATAAGCCAGCGTGACGTCATTCCTGTCATTCTGGCAGTGGATTGGCTCTGGTGTCCTCCATCTTGGATGAGGCACAGAGTCTATATAAGACCCTGATGCACGCTGCACGGCGCTCAGTCCTCTTGGATCATGGATCAGAGTAGACGCTCTGTGCACGTTCCTCTAGGCATCTCTCTGTCTATGCTAGGTAAGCGCTACCGGCAGGGTAGCGTTCTTATACCTTACAGCTTCGGCTGCAGTCCGTATCCTTACCTCTTAGGGGAGCGGACATAGGCAGGTGCCTGAGGCACATGGTCCGGCTGGGCCTTGTGATTATACTCGTAGGTGGACGTTGCCGCTAGGGTAACGTTCCTTATACTGCGTCTGGCAGTTGTTCGTATCCTCGCACACTAGGGGAGCGAACAGAGGTAGGAGCTTTGTGCGGCTTATGCTGCTGTCCGTCTCTTTTGCACCACTAGAAGAGCGGACCTAGGCAGGTGCCATATCTAGTGGTTCGTGTCCTCGCACACTAGTGGAGCGAACGCAGTTCACTTCTAGGGGTCCTTGTGGCTCTAATGATATAATAATCTATGGAGGTGGGGTGGTTGTCTTGGTTTAGAAATATCTTTTTAAAATGGGTTAAGTGTTCATCCCTGTCTGCAGGGCTGGAACAGATACGATTATATCTGAGGGCCTGGCTGTAGACAATGGACTTTTTAATGTGTTTGGGGTGAAAGCTTTCCCATCTGAGGTATGTGGGATGGTCAATAGGTTTCCGATACACCGATGTCTGGATTGAACCATTTTGAATTTTTATGGTTGTATCCAGTAAGTTGATTTTTGTTTTTAAGTGTTCCAATGTCAAGTTTATGTAGGATGAAATGCATTGAATTTTTCAATTTTAGAAGCTCTTGTTCAGATTCGGTCCAGATTATTAAGATGTTATCAATGAAACGGAAATAGGCCAATGGTTTGAGGTTGCAGGATGTTAAAAAGTCTTTTTCCTGTTTAGCCATGAAAAGGTTGGCATACTGTGGTATTGTAAGTATAGTTCCTCGCGAAAAGAGAAAACGTTGTGTGTGAGGATGAATCTGGTGAGTCTTAATACAGACTCAGGAGGGATCCCATTAGCAACAAGAAACATTTGGCAGGCGGTTAGTTCATCTTCATGTGGGATGTTAGAGTATAAGGATTCCTCATCCATGGTAGCTAAGATGGTACTCTCGGGTAGGGGACCTATTGTAGATAGCTTTTTCAAAAGGTCAGTGGTGTCCTGTATATAGCTGGCTGTGTTTCTCACCAGTGACTTAAGGACATTTTCTACCCACCCAGAGAGTTTTTCAGTGAGCGTTCCCACCCCTGAGATGATTGGCCTCCCTGGGTTACCTGGTTTATGAATCTTGGGTAGCATATAGAAAACTCCCATCCTTGGATTCTCAGGTATTAGGTCCAGAAGGTTTGTGAAGTCTGTACCCAGACATCTGATGACCTGATGACTTTTTTCAACTCCCTCATATATTTTGGGGTTGGGTCATCATCCATTCTGGTGTAGTACTGTATATCCATCAGTTGTCTGTTTGCTTCTTTAATGTAGTCCATTGTATTCAGGAGAACTATGGCGCCCCCTTTATCTGCTGGCTTAATAGTGATCTCCTTGTTTTTCTTCAGCCTGTGAATTGCCCTTCTCTCCGGCACACTGATATTAGATGTTCCTTCTGATTTTTTGTCCAATATTGTTGACTGTACCGAATATCTAAATGAGTCAATATACTGGTCCAAAATGGTGTTGCAGCCAGGAGAAGGTGTCCAGTCAGACATTTTCTTGTTCTCTGTTTTGATTTGTGTTTGGCTGTTTAGAAGCTTCAAGTTTTCTTTAGCATCAAAGAATTCCTTCAGTCTCAGTCTCCTAAAGTATTGTTCCATGTCACTACAAAGCTCAGTTTTGTCTAGAGGTTTTGTAGGACAAAATGTGAGACCTCTGGAAAGCACACTGAGTTCTAGATTAGTGGGTTTGTGGGATGACAAATTAATAACACAGCTGATTGTACCTGTGTCCATCTAGCAGTTTTGTTCCATGCTGCTGTGTTTAGGAGGAACTTGGCTGGTGCTTGAGAAAAATCCTGCTTTCAGCCGGTCTGTGGAGTTTCTTTTTCTTAAAGGCTATTAGGTATGACTGCAGTGTTGTATAAAAATTCTGCATCTTTTGCTTTGTGCTTCCAGTTACTGTACATCTTAAGGTTTGTATTTCCATTTGGATCTTTTTCTTGACGCTGTAGAAAACATGAATAAGGTGATTCTGTAGTCTCTCCGAGGTTCTGTAGCAAAGTTGTTGTGAATAATGAGTATTGTAGGTGTTCCAAATAGGATTCCTTAAGCTTAGTCCTTTGGGTATTAAATGTTCTTTCTTGCATCTGTTTAAAAAGATGATGTCACTGTCCAGTTGTGCCAGTTTATTCAGAAGATCTTTTAGTTCCATAGTTGTGCAGTACATTCTGGTATCCTCCATTTTTAATTACAAGTTAAAAGGTTTTGGTACCGTGTTCGCCAGTTGAAAAATTATTGAATGTTCTCAGTGAGAGGAACAAAATTATAATGTGATACCTTTTAATGGCTAACTAAAATAAAATAAAGTAATGTTACAAAGTAAGCTTTCGAGACATCTCAGGTCCCTTCATCAGGCATGGTATGGCAAGCTTTCGAGACACCACATTCTACACAATACTACATTCTACACAGGGATGACCGATTAAAAAAAATATTCAAAGATCCTCCATTGCTGTGCTACAGGCAACCTCCTAAATTAAGGAGCATCATGATCCGAAGTTCTATGCCCTCAGACACACCAAGAGGAACTTCTCCTTGTAATGTAAAGAGCTGCAAAACCTGCACTCATGTAGAGACCAAAGACTGGATACAGATCCCTAACACACAGAAGGACTATAAAATTCTTGGGACATTCACATGTTCCTCTTCCAACGTGGTGTACTTAATCCTGTACACTATTGTCCTATTGGGGGCCTCTATGTTGGAGAAACAGGACAAAGACTGAGAGCAAGGATAAGATCTAACCGCCACACAATTACAGACAAAAAAATCCATTTACCTGTGGCCAAACATTTCTGTGCTTCAGGACACAACATAAACCATATGAAAGTTGTCATATTAAAAGGTAACTTCAGATCACAGAGCCATCGCAGGGTCTGGGAATACAAATTCATTAAAATGTTTAACTCTGTGGACACAGGACTCAACCTGTCAGGAGGATTTATGGAACATTATAAAATCTGAGGAGTCTTTTCCAGAGACTGACCAGACCTCTGATCCTACATGGATATTGGGACAATAAAACTCTCACACCCCTAATGAAAGCTAATTAAGGATTCACTTTCTAAGCTCAGTGTCTGTTTATTTAAATGTATTTTATTATGCCATCCCTCTGCTCTGTTTGTGCATATACTTGTGTTTCTTCAGATATTTTGTCATACCATGCCTGATGAAGGGACCTGAGATGTCTCAAAAGCTTGTTTTGTAACATCACTTTATTTTAGTTAGCCATTAAAAGGTATCACAAGAATATAATTTTGTTCCTCTCACTGAGAACATTCAATAATAGAGTCAAAAGGAATGGAAACCAGGTCACCTGTAACATTGGCAGTCGGCATGCTTGCTTTTCCCAAAGGAAGTCTATTTGAATCTGAAATGCGTTGCTTTTATCCTTACTTAGGTTCTGCCATTTTAATTTTATAAGGAAAAGGAAAAAAATAGCCCAGCTAGGAATCATCCAGATGTAGTAAAAAATAACCTGTATTAAAAATTCTTACAGTACATAGGCAATTCCATACTGACTATAAAAGTGGCAGATTACAAAGACAATGCATTTCGGCGTGCTGTTTCCTTACTCAAACTAAAAAGGGGGTAGATTACAAAGACAACGCGTTTTGGCGCTCTGTTGACTTTTCCCAACTATAAAGGTGGTAGATTACAAAGGCTATGTGTTTCAGCATTAGGAAGGTGACAGAGCACCGAAACGCGTTGTCTTTGTAATCTGCCACCTTTATTGTCAGTATGCAATTGTCTGTGCACTGTGAGAATTTTTAATGTTGCAATAAAGGTCATCTTTTTACTACTTCTGGAGGATTCCCAGCTGGACTATTTTTTTTCCTATTCGTTGGACTATTGATGCAGTAGGCTGCTGTGAGTCCCTGCTTGGATTCTGGATACATATGAGGAGATTTATCTGGGCAAACCCTACAATAGTGAATGGTTCCTTACTCTATGTTTTAATTTTGTAGAGTAAAGTTTGAAAAAATTTTAGAGTTGGAAGTTTTTTTGGTATATTACAGGATACTTCTAGAATTAAAAAAGGTGAAGACACTGTCAAAGGCATGTTCTTTTAACTGCCTTTTGTTATTTTTACATTATAATGAACCTAACCTGAAGTATCCATTTTCTGTATACAGTATATTTATGAAGAAGGCTATTTTGAATATACATTTGCTCTTTGTTCCCCTATTTTCAATATGTTACAAAAATTAAAAACAGATAAAGCTGAATATAGTACAGAGAATGAAATTGTAATTTTTATAACACTTGCAAAGATCCTATTCAAAGCAGTACAGGGTCAAAATTATTGGTCAAGGGCAATTGAAAGGGTTAATCTCAAGTCTCCTGTGATGATTTGTTCTAAGAAGAATTTGAATATGGACAATCTGTCTAGATCTAATAATGTTCAGCTGCAATGATCATATAGGTAGATCATAGAGGTCATTACAGAACAGGAGACAAGAGAGTATGATTTGGCTGCGCTGTTATAGCTGAACAGTTATTTCAATTGTTTGGCTGGTTGCTTAACAGGAATGAGTATTGTTCTCTTGATTTATATAAATGTTAGTGGAAAAAATGTAGGTGTGCTCATTTCCCATTGGGATTTTTGGAGGTTCAATTCTTATCCACGTTGAAAACAGACTTTTAGTCAAAAACTCAGTTGGCCAAGCTCCAAACCAGATCTACGAATACAGTATTTAAATATAATATGGAACAATCGTAAATATAATTGAACCTCAGAATTACATGGCATGTATTTCCCAAAAAATATGGTGGTAATATGTTAGCATAGGGCAAGTATTAGAAGCTCAGGGTCACATTCTTTCTCTTTACAAAGTTCTTTACAATTTTTAGTTGACATTTTGGTTTGTATTTCCAGCTGTTCTGTGCCAACATGAAACTTAACCAAGATATGAGAAGGATTAAATAAGAGTTTGAATGACCACCTCCGGATATTTGTATCGCAGGCACAGAACACAGAGATGTACAGTTTAGAAAAGGTTAGGATTGAAAGATATGATTACCAGAAAGTAGTATAAGGCCAAATAGGTTAAAAGAAGAGAAAAGTATTAAATTGGAGGTTTGAGCAAAATTGGCATGATCTGTTAAAAGAAAGCTAAGCGAGGTTAGATTTTGAAGAAGGGCACAATAAAATAGGTGAATGGATTGAAGCCAGGTAGTAAATGAATATAGGTAGGGGGTCATGCACAAGGCTGAACAAACAATTACGCCAAGAAAAAAAAAATGAAAGCAATAAAAAATGTAATTACTGGATAAAAAAAAAAATATTACTGTACACTATGAGAAGATGATAATGGATGGTAAATGATACATGAGCAAAGGTGGCAAAAAGTACAAGCTTTCCTGGAGCTCAAGGTGGTGTCCTTAGAACATTCCTCACCATCCTTTATCCAAGGTAGCAAGATATGACAATCATTCAATTCAATTTACACTGTTGGGACCTTTCCCTACCATATTCCGTAAAATTATTATTTTAGAAAGGTTAACACTCTTTGGTATCAAAATATAAAAGCAGAACTTGTGACTATCTATCACTAAGTCCACCTCTATATAGATACCATATTTTTTGTTTTATAAGTCACACTGGATTATAAGATGCATCCCAAATTTAGAGATAAAAAAAGGTAAAATAAATGGGGTTATCTTATACTTTGGTGGGGCAGCAGCGGTGGTGGAGCGGGGTCACAGGAGGCAGGGGGTGTTGGAGTAGGAAGAAAAGAGAGATTTTCAGCTCACCTGACACCCGAAGCCATAAGATCCTAGGGATGCACGTGGTCCGCTGGTAAGTCCAAACCAGCCAGCAGGTAATGTAGGAAAGGGAAAAATCAGACCCAGCACCAATTCCAAAATTATGTAAAAATCAAACTTCTTTATTAATACATGGTTAAAAAATTCTTATATGAAGACCATGGTGAAGAGTATGGAACATAGCACTTAACGCGTTTCGGACTTCATAAATTTAAAAACAAAAAACACATCACAAAAGTCATGCCTCAGCAGCGATGTTGCTAGCGATGTTGCTTAAGACCCCGTCACACTAAGCAACATCGCTAGCAACATCGCTGCTAAGGAACAACTTTTGTTACGTAACAGCGATGTTGCTAGTGATGTTGCTGTGTGTGACATCCAGCAACAACCTGGCCCCTGCTGTGAGGTCGCTGGTTGTTGCTGAATGTCCTGGGCCATTTTTTAGTTGTTGCTGTCCCGCTGTGCAGCACACATCGCTGTGTGTGACAGTGACAGAGCAACAACTAAATGTGCAGGCAGCAGGAGCCGGCTTCTGCGGACACTGGTAACCATCGTAAACATCGGGTAACCAAGAAGCCCTGTCCTTGGTTACCCAATATTTACCTTCATTACCAGCCCCGCCGCTTTCACTGTCAGTGCTGGCTCCTGCTCCTTGCACGTGTAGCAGAGTACGCATCAGGTAATTAACCCAATGTGTGCTGTAGCTAGGAGAGCAGGGAGCCAGCGCTAAGCAGTGTGCGCTGCTCCCTGCTCTCTGCACGTGTAGCTGCGTGCGCTGGTAACCAAGGTAAATATCGGGTTGGTTACCCGATATTTACCTTAGTTACCAAGCGCAGCATCGCTTCAGTGCGTCGCTGGGGGCTGGTCACTGGTTGATGGTGACAGCTAACCAGCAACCCGTGTAGCGATGCTCCAGCGATCCCTGCCAGGTCAGGTTGCTGGTGGGATCGCTGGAGCATCTGACTGTGTGACCTCTCACCAGCAACCTCCTAGCAACTTACCAGCGATCCCTATCAGGTTGTATCGTTATTGGGATCGCTGGTAAGTTGTTTAGTGTGACGGTACCTTTAGTGAGACGTGGCCTTAATAGATCAGTCGGGTATTACACTACATATTGACAACTGTGAATTGATTATCATTGTCTTGAACACTTTTATCACTTATTGTCCTTCATTCTTCTAACTCATTGTTACTACAGGATAAATACTGGTCTTGAGTCACCACTGAGCTGCCTTCAATGTGTTTCTGAATTCCTGTCCCCTGTTTACAGTACACCATGTTTTTATTGTATTTATGTTGTTTGTTTATTACTATTTCACATGACGTGTATGTGTGCCTTTCCCGTTGTTGTTGCTGTTTTTTTCTGTATTGTTTTTCCAGTACTGTAAGCATGTGACTTGGTCACAGTGGGAGACACACTTTCATCATAAATAAGAGTGATAATTAAAAAGTAAATCATTTCTGAAAACCTCTAATATTCATTTACAGGACCAAATCCCCTACTATCATAACTTAAAGGGTTTGTCTGGAGGGGGGGGTGCATGGTCAACAGCCAAGATGCACAGACATGTCTAGAGAGAGCTCATCTTTAAACTCAGATTACCATGATCCTGCTGTAAACGGGTAAGCAAAAACACCCACAAGTACCTTATTTTGCTGGGTCCCTCAAGGGAGCAGTAATGAACAGAAGGAAGTAGTGTTCAGCAGTGGAGAAATGGAAGAAATGCATTCAGCAATGCAGACAGACAGAAATGCACTTAGCAATGTAGGCAGATAGAAATGCGCACAGCAATGTAAACAGATAGACCACCGGGGGGTCACTCAGAAATCCCCCGCGCTGGCTACCAGTACGTCACAATCGGGGGGTAACAAGTGGGGGTCACCCCTCCTTTATACCTCCCGACCGACAGACAGAGCACGTGACGCGCTCTCTAGCGCCCCTCTTATAGTCAGGCCAATTATGGAATTGCCCGACAATAAGCAAGGAGGCCGCTATACTACTTATGCCGATTATTGAAGGGTCCCCGGTGAGAGTAGGGTATATATTCCCCCGACCTCCGCGGGCGGAATATATAAAATCTCCCCGAATCTCACTGGCCTCCCCACAATAATCCTTGGCACAAACTCGCTGCCACCAACCGCTTCACGGTAACTATTAGCCGAACACACAGACGTGGGATTCAAGATCGAGATAACAGAACAGCCCAAGATTAATTATATAATTTAATCAGCCTAAAGCACACTAGAAACTACAATATATACAATAGGGAATCTACAGAATATACATATGTCAGAGTACAGTTACAGATAAAGCATGGTTTACAAACAGGTATGCAATTCAATCAGTTACCTTGTGCGTCTGGCCACAGGGGGGCGCTGTAGACCAGGTTTCTAGGAACTCCCACAGATGTTTCCTACACGTGACCCCCAGCGAAAGAACACTGGAAAATGGCCGAAGTAGGGTTATCAACCTGGGCAAATCCAGGTCCCCTCCTACCTTCGTGACCTCAGAGGGAGCACTGCTCCACCCCTGGCTGGAGTTATGGACAAAATCCACAACATGGAATATGGCCATAACTTGGCCTGGGAGCGTCGTAGGCGGACGCCAATGCTCTCATTGTGACAGTTATGAATTTAGCTACAGAATGAGAGGTTTCTCCAAATCCAGCTTCTCCACCATGACAGAAAACAATCTCTCCACTCTACTCTCAAGATCACATCTAACCACCTGTGCACTGGACCCGCTCCCATCGCACCTCATCCCCAACATCACCGCAGTCCTCATCCCAGCCCTAACCCATCTCTTCAACCTATCACTAGCAAGTGGTGTATTCCCTTCATGCTTTAAACATGCCTCTATTACACCCATCCTCAAAAAGCCCTCCCTTGACCCATCCTCTGTGTCAAACTATCGCCCCATATCCCTTCTCCCCTATGCCTCAAAACTACTGGAACAGCATGTCCATCTTGAATTGTCCTCATACCTCTCCTCCTGCTCCCTCTTTGACCGGCTTCAATCTGGCTTCCGACCACATCATTCTACCGAAACTGCCCTAACCAAAGTCACCAATGATCTACTAACCGCCAAAGCCAAGCGACACTACTCTATCCTCCTCCTCCTGGACCTGTCCTCTGCCTTCGACACAGTAGACCATTCCCTCCTACTACAGATTCTCTCATCTCTGGGCATCACAGACTTGGCCCTATCTTGGATCTCCTCATACCTAACCGACCGAACTTTCAGCGTCTCCCATTCTCACACCACTTCCTCAGCTCGCCCCCTATCTGTCGGTGTCCCTCAAGGCTCAGTTCTTGGACCCCTGCTGTTCTCCATCTATACCTTCGGCTTGGGACAGCTCATAGAGTCCCACGGCTTCCAGTATCATCTCTATGCCGATGACACACAGATCTACCTCTCTGGACCTGACATTACCTCTCTACTAACCAAAATACCACAATGTTTGTCTGCTATTTCATCCTTCTTCTCTGCACGATTCCTAAAACTTAACATGGACAAAACAGAGTTTATTGTCTTTCCTCCTCCTCACTCACCTCCTCCAACAAGCCTTTCCATCAAACTTGATGGTTGCTCACTCACCCCAGTCTCACAAGCTCGTTGCCTTGGAGTGACCCTCGACTCTGCTCTATCCTTCAAGCCACACATCCAAGCCCTCTTCAACTCATGCCGATTACAACTCAAAAATATCTCCCGGATCCGTGCTTTTCTTAACCAAGAATCTTCAAAAACATTAGTGCATGCCCTCATCATCTCCCGCCTCGACTACTGCAACCTCCTGCTCTCTGGCCTCCCTTCCAACACTCTTGCACCCCTCCAATCTATCCTAAACTCTGCAGCCCGCTTAATCCACCTCTCCCCTCGCTACTCCCCAGCCTCGCCACTCTGCCAATCCCTTCACTGGCTTCCCATCGCCCAACGACTCCAGTTCAAAACATTAACCATGACATACAAAGCCATGCACAACCTGTCTCCTCCCTACATCTGTGACCTAGTCTCCCAGTACCTACCTGCACGCAACCTTAGATCCTCACAAGATCTCCTTCTCTGCTCCTCTCTTATTTCCTCTTCCCACAATCGTGTACAAGATTTCTCCCGTGCATCCCCCATACTCTGGAACGCTCTACCTCAGCACATCAGACTCTCCCCTACCGTGGAAAGCTTCAAGAGGAACCTCAAGACCCACCTCTTCCAACAAGCCTACAACCTACAATAGCCCTCAGCCCAGTAGACCACTGCGCAACCAGCTCTGTCCTCACCTATTGTACCATCACCCATTCCCTGTAGACTGTGAGCCCTCACGGGCAGGGTCCTCTCTCCTCCTATACCAGTCTGTCTTGTACTGTTAATGATTTGTTGTACGTATACCCTCTTTCACTTGTAAAGCGCCATGGAATAAATGGCGCTATAATAATAAATAATAATAAATAAATAATAAATAAAATAGATATGCACTCAGCAATGCAAGCAGATAGTAAATATTCTCTGCAATGTAAACAGACAGAAATGCACTCAGCAATGAAAACAGAAATGCACTCTGCAATGCAAACAGATAGAAATGCACAAAGCAATGAAAACAGATAGAAATGCACTCAGAAATACAAACAGAAAATAAATGCTCTCAGCAATAAACACAGATAGAATTATACTGAGCAGTGCAAACAAGTAGAAATGTACTCTACAATGCAAACAGATAAAAAATGCACTCAGAAATGCACATTGCGGATTACATCATGCTTGGGTGTTTTAGAGATTATTAAATTTGTGAAAGAGGGTGTTTTTTTATTTCAAATTAAGGATTTTTTCAACTTTTGTGTTTATTTCTTTTCAGATACAGATTAGTAATGCGTGGTCCCATAAACGTCTCTCATTAGCAATCTAGGGATTAGTGGCAGCTGTGAGCTTCAATTAATCGCTTAGCACCCCGATTGCCACCACAGCAGGGCAATCTGGAAGAGCCGGGGAAATCTAATGGATGCAACAATCCTGGGCAGCTGCTTTCTTAGGCTGAGTGGCTCAATAAGCAGGGGTCTCCCCAGCCAGAGAATACAAGCCCCCAGCTGTCGGGATTTATCATGGCTGTGTATCAAAATTTGGGAAGCCACATGTCATTTTTTTAAAAAAATTATTGATTTAAATAATTAACAAAAAGACCACATGTTGTTCCTCTTTTTTTGATACACAGCCAAGATTGATAAGGCCTTAATTTAGGTTGATGCAATCTAATCATGCATCCCTCTTAAACTGTCTGCAGTCCAAATTATGAGTCACTCGTGGTAGCATGCATAACCACTCTTTCACACACACCAGAGACGTGCTCAGATATGAATAGAAAGTAAGACTGACTTTTAATACGGAAATTGTACGGATATATATAATCTTATTGGCTAGGTGCCAAGAATACGTAACACGTCTCCTATTGGATAAAGTAGAACAGCTTATTCTGTGATATACAATTTACTGTAATGTGCTTGGTTCCTCATTTATATTAGGCAATGTCAGCATGATTCACTGGTCACAAGAATAGCCCAGACTGTCTGTCTGAGTCTTATGCCAAGAGATATGTGGGGTACAGTTCAAACACCATCTTAAATCCTGTTCTTTATGGATATCTCCATGTAACTCTTATATACTTTTAATAATTCATAATCTTGTCCATAACAGTCCCCCCTTTGGAGATAGCCAAAAAGTCTTTCCTTACTTTTCCCGAGTCTATTGATCTGTCCTAATGCCGATGGTTACCTCACTCACATACGAGATACCCCATCCCTTGTGGATGAATCTCCCCACCCAACAGACTATGCATAGGAAGCCAGATCCTGACCGTATTCTCTAGACTGTCCTCATGGCTATATTCCGCTGGCACACGTTATTCAGGAAGGGGGAACGTGGCAGTAGTCCTCTAATGGGCTAATATTTATCAGGGTTGGTTTCTCTCAGAGTCTCAAGCTCCTCAGTCCTCAGGCGGTAATGGTGGGACATCATCAAAGGTGGGATGCACAGTCGTCTTCTGGTCCACATGCTTAGATATCATCGTCCTGGCACAAAGTATCGCATAGAAGAGGGAAGACAGCCATCTCCTGGTCTCAGGCAGGTCCGACATCTCTTTGTAGTGGAATGCATGGATCTTCATCCGAAAGAAAAAGAGTGAGAGAAGAGAGAGGAAGAGAGAGAGAGATTGACAAGAGAGGAAGAGAGAGAAAGATTGAGAAAAGAGAGAGGAAAAGAGGAGAGAGAGAGAAAGAAAAGAGAGGAAAATCTAGATCTGGTTAGATCTGGAGGAGAAAACTCAAAAACGTGTATTAGGCAAATGTTTAAACAAACAACAAGCTTAGTTGAAGTATCTGGGAGTACTTCTAAACAGGATTTCATAGGGTCTCAACCTAGTGGTCCCTACTGGGGTGTGTCTGACACTGAACAATACAAGGGGAAGACTCTCATGCCCTTGCCTTCTACACTGCCCCATCCTCCCAACCTTCCCTCTATTCTGTGGCTGGTATGGGGTGTGTAGAGTCAGTTCTGTGTCTAAGGCCTGCCATATCTCTTTGGCTGGCAGTGAAAGCAGGTCACTAGCCACTTTCTATGGTCTCCGGGAGCCCACAGCTGCACCCTATCCCAGTCCTCATCTTCTTCTGAGACTTGCTCTTGTAGGGTCAGGACAACGTTTTCTCAAGACTTTCCATCTTTCCTTTCTTCTTCACATCGGGGTCATTCAAAAAGCACAGATTGACTGACTGTTTCTTTGGTAAGTGGTCTTGGGGCTTCTTGGGATGTTCTGTCAGTGAGGGCACTTCTTACTGCTTCCCTTGACTCCTCCAATGTAGGCCTCAACCCTGCTCACCGCGACTGTCTGGCAATGGCAATAGCAAAGCTTCCATCCGTTTTTCTATGGCCTCATGGCGGCGTACAGTTCCATTGGCAGTGATCAAGTCTCTTGTCCTCCACAGAGTAGATGCTGGCTGCCATCTTGCAGGCTTCAGCGAGAGCACATACATCTGCTTCTTCACAGACAGGCATGCGGGTAGCGACCGCTCTATCAGCACAGCGTCTTCAGCTACCAGCACCATAACCATGTGGAACCGTCTTCTTGATGCACATCTTGATCCATCCGCAAAGGGGTTAAGTCAGGGTCCAAAGGTGTATCCGTCACTGTATCGAATCCAGAGTTTCAGCTATGCCAGAGTCGACTACCTCTTCCACCAAGGTGTCAGAAGTGGGACACTCCCCCCTTGGAAGAGGGAGAAGTTCAGCAGGATTAAGGACCGCACACCGGGAGATGGTGACTGTCAGGGAGCAGTGATGTCATACGGGCACTGATCTTCAACTGGTGCTTTAGGTAGGTGTTCAATCTGGCTGAGTAGTGTTCAAAGGGCTGCTATCTTCTTCCATGGCAAACATGTAGAATGACTTCTGGGCTGGAGATGATGTGATGATACTCTTCAGGTGACTTTGACTGTAGCTCAGGTGACTGTGACTGCTGCACCTCTGTATGTGGGGTGATCTTGTAAGCTGCTAGATTCATCTCCATACGTCTTGCCACTTGAAGGAGGGTGTCTTGGTCTTTACCAGCTGTAGTTGTTTGCATATGGGCTCTCGGAGACCTGATACAAAGGACTATACCCAGGTTTGTAAGAAAGAGCAATGAGTGTAACTTGGGGTCAGGAGAACACTGAAATTCTAAAAACTAAGATCCCCTAAAGCCCCGAGGAAAGAGAAAAGAGCACAAGAGGGTTTGGAAACTACCAAGCAGCACCCCCTGACTACATATACACAACTAGGAAAAAGCAGTGGAGCGTATCTACTCTACCTCTCCTGTGCTGACCCTGTAACTGGGGGCCCTGCACTCTCCCTCATCCCGACGGTAGACCTGATGGGGGTCAGGGTCGGGCCTCCAGCGTATCCCTATCTCCTGTCAGACCCTGCAAACTAAGACACAAAGGATTACTGGGTGCTGCCAACGAAAACCCTAATATATGTCAACTCCTGATGATCAATGTCCCCTTGGGACCACATGAACCTCCACCCTCTCTATCAGGGAACTCTTGTGCAAGATACCAGGCAGGATAACATACAAGTGAGAATATCTCAAACCAGGCTAAGCATCAACTGCCATAGGCAGAAAAATATTCACTGTCCACCAGGACTAATAGTGAGCAGTCTATATGGTCTAGACTGTATACTAGATACAGCAAAAAACAAACATGCAAAAGTGAAGGGAAAAGGTTTCCACAGGACTATCAGCAATAACCTCTGCTAAGGTTCATTAGTGGGAACACTGTGGGAAAAAGTTCATTAGTGGGAAAAACTGCATATATGACCAAAAATGGAGTGTGTGTGTTCCAGGTCCCTGTCTCCCCCCTCTGCAGTCCCTGCTATGTCAGCAATAAACAGAGCAGTGACTTTGGCTGCTGAAACAAAAATGGGGAACTGGGTGTCGGCTGGACTAAAATGGCGTCTAAAGATGAACTATGTAGTGTCTGAGTTAAAACGTCCACTAAAGATAATTGCCGATAAGAAACAGCCGCTAAAAGAGGAAGTAGGTGTTGGCCAAAAATGGCGTCTGAAGAGTCCTGGGAGGGAGTGACATGTATTGTGACATCTACATTCAGGAGGCATTCAATCTGTCACCGGGAATATGGATTATATAGGGACCCCTGGGCTGACCCTGTAACTAGGGACCCTGTACTCGCCCTCATCTCGACGGTAGACCTGATGGTGGTCAGGGCCGAGCCTCCAGCGTATCCCTATCTCCTGTCAGACCCTGATAACTATCCCCATACCATACCCCACCCAGGGCAGAGTGACAGAAAGAAATCTACATTCAGAACAGAAAATAATGGGGTGGACTTACGTGGACACAGTGAGCACACAAGTCCACCCTATCTATCAGCTTTTGTTTCTTGTTTCCTGTTTTGTTTTTTTTTTTCCTTCCTTTCAACTCTCCTACGGTGTTTCACACCAAAAACTGCGTACATTATACATAAAACATCTTCCAGTGTCACTTAGGTGATAAGGTACACGCACCCTCACTGTAAACCTGCAAACCTGGCTCCATTACTTGCCAGAAAGAATCCCCAGCTTTAATCTGGGTGAAAACATCTTTCAGGGAAAACTATATATGAGATATTATGTCAGGGAGAGAATTCATGATATACATACACCTCCATGAGAACGGTCTATCGACTACTCAATAATTCCGATTTAAGACCAAAGTTTAGGGGTCTTCCCCAATGTATTCAATTCTAGGTAAGAATACGTTGACATCCACTAAAACAAGACCAGTGAGTATGCATACAACGTTCAACTCACTGCTTAGCAGGAAAACCGTACCAGGTAACAGTCTAACAGTCAGGGCTCTTTCACCCACTTTTCCTTAACACTGCACCTGTACATAGACAACCCCCCTTTCAAATCTTCTATCCCCGAAGATCAGGTCCAAGGTATCAAACATCAATTATTGATGACACGTCACTCATAGGTGTATATATCTCAGTGTTCCTTCACAAGGACTGCAGCCTCTTGAGGCTTCCATGTCACATATTTAGGGCGTTCTTGTCTGGGACTATCGGAATAATGGTGCGATGCCATGTGTGGCCTGACGTCCTCGAATAAGGACAGCACCTGTAGTTTACCTCTACTAGGGACAGTGTTGGTGGTGGGGTGGATCATTGTTAAATCATTGTCATCTTCCTGCCCCCCCTCGGTGTCTTTTGTTGCTCCAGCAACAAATAGGCCAGTGGCCTTGGGACTGAAAATTGGCTGGAAAAGGGAACTAGGTGCGGCCCGACCTGAAATGACGTCTGGGCAGGCTAGGGAGGGCGTTTGGTGGGCAGTGGGACAACTACACAAGTCCAACCCTCTGGGGACGACTTATGAGGAGGGGGGCGTTGTTTCCTAATGGGCTTGGCCACTTCCTGAGGCGCCATTTTCTGATCTGGTGCAATATAGAAATATCTACTATGCCAATTTTATCTTTCAAAATCCCTTGCTTATTTAACAAAACATCTTTCCATTCCTGCTCCTCTAATCTCCCTTTCTTGGCAAGAGCGACTTCATATTTTTAACATACTTCCTTTCTTCTCGTTCGCTTACTAATTCTTCTGCCATTAACTTGACAGGTGTGGACTGATTAGACCCCATGCTTCAAGGGTACACGACTTAAAACTAACACGTCAACCTGCATGTCTGATGCTCTACCGACTGAGCTAGCCACTTTCTCTCCTAGACCAGCGACTATACACATCCACAGAATACACAGAATTTCTACCTCAGTCCACAAACCACAACACAAACGGGTTGTCCTACCAGGAAGTAGTGTCACGCGGGTGATAGAAACTAAATTCACCCTCACTATCTCTTACTTCATGTACTAGTAACCTCTGTTCACACTATATACACCTTCTTTGAACGGTCCGTCCAGAACATCAATAATACTGTTTAAAACCAAAGTCACGGGATTCTGCCAATGTTCCTTCTACCTAGGATCGTAGAGAACATCAAATTCCACCGGATACAGTCAGGGTCTTACCATGACGCTGTACCGGCCAAAACCAATCCCCCAATTGTCTCCTCTCTGTGGAAGACGCACCAGGATTCTGCCAATGTTCCTCCTACCTAGGATCGCGGAGAGAACATCAAATTCCACCAAATACAGTCAGGACTCTTACCATGACACTGTATCGGCCAAAACCAATCCCCCTATTGTCTCCTTTCTGTGGAAGACCACCAGGATACAGTCAGGACTCTTACCATGACACCTGTACCTGCCCTTTAGATTTATCAATTACTGACTATCGACCGGACACGTCACACACCAGTGTATACAATATATACCAGCTTCAATATCTCAAAGTACATTCCCGTGACACAACTTCCTCTTTTTGCGTAAACCAGCAAGTACGAACAAAGCACATAGAACTTCCTCTTTTTGCAGCCAGCAAGTACTCCACCTGCTGCAAATAGACAGACATCTCAACAGGTAGACACAGGTCAACACAATGACATAACAATAAGGACACTATATACACCATCCAGGTGGCTGATCTCACCTGCAGATATAACCATATATATCCATATATGCAGCGTATATAACAACTTCCTCATTTTCCCTTGCAGTTAAGTCAGAGAAAAATAAAACATAGAACTTCTGCTTTTCTCCTAGAGCAGACAAAAAACCTCAAACCACATTACATTTCATGTGATTTACAATTACATTACATAAATTACAGACAGCTTAAGGTGAACCTGACCACCTTGGTGTGAGATCTCTTAGGACGGCTTATCTCATGCGAGATGGCGGTCATTAGGTGTCTAGACTGGGACAGCCCAACCCCCCCCTTCGAAATGCAAGTACACGCATGAGGTTGCAAGGTGAGATTATACAAATGTTCTCACCTGCAGCTGGAGTGCGCAATTCTCCACCTCTCGCATAGTTGCCTTTCGACTGAAGGTGTCAGCACGGCCGTCCGCCATCCAGAGCTCCGTCCTAAGGTTCGTTGGGCGCCAAATGATAAGGCCTTAATTTAGGTTGATGCAATCTAATCATGCATCCCTCTTAAACTGTCTGCAGTCCAAATTATGAGTCACTCGTGGTAGCATGCATAACCACTCTTTCACACACACCAGAGACGTGCTCAGATATGAATAGAAAGTAAGACTGACTTTTAATACGGAAATTGTATGGATATATATAATCTTATTGGCTAGGTGCCAAGAATACGTAACACGTCTCCTATTGGATAAAGTAGAACAGCTTATTCTGTGATATACAATTTACTGTAATGTGCTTGGTTCCTCATTTATATTAGGCAATGTCAGCATGATTCACTGGTCACAAGAATAGCCCAGACTGTCTGTCTGAGTCTTATGCCAAGAGATATGTGGGGTACAGTTCAAACACCATCTTAAATCCTGTTCTTTATGGATATCTCCATGTAACTCTTATATACTTTTAATAATTCATAATCTTATCCATAACAAGATGAGTACATGGCTGGTGACTGCATCCTGTAGCTGTGGATTTATTTGTGCTGGTATCAATAGATGGAGGGACCCTATGCCAATTGTCTTATTTATTTTATACCACGATAGAGACCCGCAGGCAGGGTCTCTGATTCCAACCAATCACAGATGCTGTCTGGGGGCGAGGTCTTACTGCAGCCAATCACATACACTGGTGGCTGGTGAAAGCAGTGAACATGGATGAGGGATAATTATCGGGCCTAGAAATACAGCAACGGGAGCAGTTACAGCCGCTGGAGACTTGGTAAGTGTGTATTGCTTTAACCCTTTTGCTTCCTTTTTTTACAATGGCCAGTCACAGACATGCCAATAGTTGACATGGCTGTGATGAGTAGGGAGAGGATAGTTTTTGCTATCTGAACATTTACAGATCCTTGGCAAGATCGCCGACTTTTGCGGTAAATGTTCAGATGTCTGATCCAGATCCGGACAGAGATTGTACTATTTTAACATTTTCCCATCTTTCCAATCAGGATTGCTCATCCTTAATTAGGATGTCTATAAGGGTTTTGCTTGATACAGGACAGTGTCACTAGTGTGGGTAGTGGGATAATTATACTTATGTGTATATATGTCACTGAAGTAAGGTATTTTACTATATTGTAATCTATGTTTTTGTTACGTATCTGTTTCGTGAAGCAAAGACCCTGATATGATTGGAAAAGTATTTACTTATTTCTATAAAAAATGTTTTGGTTGTTTTGTACTTATACTTTAATAAAAATGAGTTTAAAAAAAATAGTTTGTCCACTATCTGGTAAATCATTTGTCCTTTTAAAATAAAAATAAAACATATACTCACCTGCTTCTTACATGGGTTCTCCCAGGGTTTGAATGGCATTATGCTGCTGGGCTCTCACTTCTGCCACTTGTCCAACATTAGTCAAAGGAAAGTGAGTTCCCCACTGCTCAATAGTGTCTGCTGAATAGTTTCTTGAGCTCACAAGGTATTACGATGCCAAACAAACCTCTTGATAAATTATGCAGGTATTGGTTTTGGTCATTAAAAGTCAAAATAGGTAACATTTATTATAGTTATTAAATTTAAATTCCCTAACTTATCCAACTATTTAGTTCATATGTGTATGGGCTATGTATGGTATTTCTCTATATTCCAAGGTTCCTGTTTGCTTTAGGCTTAAATTTTAAAGTTAATTTTGCAGTTAAATGTTATATTAAATCAGGTGGTTTGGCTGACAACCTAATCTATGCAGCTGCTGTAAATTCATTATAAAATGTCACAATGACATTGGAAAAATAAAATTGTTCTGTAAGCAAAATGTATTTTGAAGCATATTTCGGTTACTAGCAAAAAGTATAACTTTTATTAGTAATGGATGAACACTAAAATGTTCGTTTGCTTTTTACTTGAGTGGAGCAATTTACAATACTCAGGTGCTCTTCTCAAGTAACAAGCATAATGGAAGTCAATGGGAAACTCAAGCATCTTTCCATCAGACCCCCCGGTAGATATGAGGGGGGGCCTGGAAATCACTGAAAGGGATGGACACACCACAGAAATGGAATGGTAACAGCATGGGATAATGCCTGGACGCATCTTTGACTCCCAGGTTGCTGCTGAAAACAGTGTTGTCAGAGTATTACTCCCCTTTAACACCTTCACGAACGTGGATGTATATATATGTCCTAGGTCGTCTACCCTGGTTACTGCGGGCTCCAGCAGTGAGTTCACGGTAATCCCCGTACATGTCTGCTGATCCGATCAGCAGACATATGCAACTAACAAAGATCCACCCACACCTGCTTACAACTTATATTGCGCTGTTACACTCTGTCAGCACAATTTAAATGTCAAGAATTGCACCATTTCCCACCACCATCGGCGACCCTGTGACTGGGTCAGAAGGCACCATGGTGTTGCTATTGTTGCACGGGGTCAGCTGATGACCCCTGATGCTACCATGAAGTACAGAAGTACAAAGACATGAACAGTCTATAACTTTAATGGTAGGTTAATTTTAAAAGTGAGAGATAGAATATCCAAATAAAATCCAGAAAATCACATGTGACGCCCTGGACCCCAGGGGTCACAGGTAATAACACCTACCATATACACATACCCCCCACCCCCTGTGAGGTCATACACACGTCACCTGAAAGGGAGACCTGATGCCTCCCTTAGGGCCAGTAGGGCATACCAGGTGGGTGGAGTCAGGTGGAAAGACACGCCCACCCGAGGAGACTACTGTCCTGAGGCAGGAAGTTCAAGCAGATGAGTTTGTACAGTGACAGTGAGTGGTAGTGGAGCAGCTGTCAGGGACCCGGGTAGGAGCCTGGGACCCTTTAAATGTCAGGCAGGCAGACGGTGGTGGCCACCTGCAGGAGTACCGGTACAGCAACCGGCGGAACCGTACGGACCGGGCGTGGGTTGGAGCCCGCCGGTCCTGAACCGGGGAGTCAACCGTGAACCGGGGAGTCAACCGTGTACCGGAGCACCAGAAACCGGGTACTCAGACCCCGTCCTAGCTTAGAAGCCACTGAGTATAGGCAAATTGACTGATTGCTGGCTGGACCTCACGGGTTCATCCACACCCAAAGTCCCGAAAGAAGGCAAAAGCCCACCAAGACCGGGTGAGCGCCACCGCCAAGGGCCAAACACCCGACGGGCCAGCGCCTGGGGGCAACCGAGGGCTTCTCCGGCAGCTCAACGCCGGGGAGCGGGCTACCACTGCCCAGGCAGGGGAGCTGAAACGCAACTACCAGAGGTGCATGGGAAAGGGGCCACCATCAACCCCACAGGGGACCTTAGCAGCCGGCCGCGGGTACCGACCACATCCGAACTTTGGTTTACCAGTGACTCTGAGTGTGAATTAATCGTGAGTACACCAGTGCCATCCGGGCACGGCACTACACCGCGGCACGGCGCCCTGCACTCTGACAACAACATCAGCGCTTGCAGTCCCCAGGACACACCGCCCCTACCCACGGAGGGGGCTACCATCTCGGCTGCGGCCGCAACACCGATCCCGGATGAGCCCGCCATCGCCTCAGCAGCAGCGGTGGTGCATCCCGTCACCACGACCCGTGGGTGGCGCCACGACCCGTGAGACAACAGCGCGGCCCTCCCCGGCAGCGCGCCCCGTCCCACCACCACCACCCCGCTACCTCTCCCCTCTAACAGAGCGACGTGGCCCCCGGTCTGGTCGCGCTCGTGCCACCGACAACCCAAGCCCGGACCTCGAGCGTCTTGGCCCGAGCAAGCGGAAGAAGCGGCCGGGCCCCTCTCAGGGCGGTACACACATTGTATAAATTATATAAAATTATTTATATTTTGGAAAGAGAAATAAGCATTTGATCCCCTACGAACAATTAAGAGTTCTGGCTCCTACAAACCATTTAGATACTCCTAATAAACTTGTTACCTGCATTAAAAACAGCTGTCTTAAATGGTCAGCTGTCAATCAATCAGTCAGACTCTAACCTCTGCAACATGTGCAAGACCAAAGAGCTTTCTAAGAATGTCAAGGATAAGATCATAGACCTGCACAAGGCTGGAATGGGCTACAAAATCATAAGTAACAAGGAACATTTTAGTTCACTTTATATTTGACTGCTGTCATCTGGTGGGGTTATGAAGTCTGTGTCAATTCAGGCCTTGTTCATTTTGGTAAGAGTCAGCCTGTCAGCTTTGTGCATTGACAGGCTGAATAATCTATCAGTTATTATATAGTTACATAGTTACATAGTTACATAGTTACATAGTTACTAAGGTTGAAAAAAGACCTAGGTCCATCTAGTTCAACCTTCCTTCACCAGTTCTACATTTGGTCACTAAGTCATTTATAACCAACAATGTTGTGTGTAGTGAGGAAAACCATCCAGCCCTTTTTTGAAAGCTGTTATAGTATCTGCCATTACTACCTCTTGTGGTAGGGTATTCCACAGTCTGACTGCTCTAACTGTAAAGAACCCTTTCCTATTTAGCTGCCGGAATCGCTTTTCTTCCAATCGCAGTGAGTGCCCCCTGGTCTTTAGTATTGTTTTCGGAAGAAATAAGTCCTGTGCCAGTCCTTTATATTGACCACACATATATTTATACATATAAAGACGTCTTTTTTCTAAGCTAAACATATCTAACTTTTTCAACCTGTCATCATATGGGAGGCCTTCCATTCCTTATAGTAGTCTAGTTGCCTGCCTTTGAACTGACTCTAACTTCTGAATGTCCTTTTTAAAATATGGAGTCCAAAACTGGACCCCATATTCCAGATGTGGCCTTACAAGTGATTTATAGAGGGGTAATAATACGTTGGAATTGCGGGATCTAATCTCTCTTTTTATACACACTAGAATCTTGTTTGCTTTTGCAGCTGCTGCTTGACATTGAGTGCTGCTGCTCAGCTTATTTGTAATGAGAATACCCAAGTCCTTCTCCTGTTCTGTAGTCTTGAGCTTACTTCCATTTAATATATACGCAGTTATAGGATTACTCCGTCCTAGGTGCATTACTTTACATTTATCAACATTAAATCTCATTTGCCAAGTATCTGCCCATTCTGACATCTTCTCTAGATCTTTTTGTGATATTATACTATCAAGGTCAGTTTTTAATATCCTACATAGTTTGGTGTCATCAGCAAAGACTGACACTTTACTATCAATCCCATCCACAAGGTCATTAATAAAGAGATTAAAAAGAATTGGTCCTAGAACAGATCCCTGCGGTACCCCACTGCTGACTATGGCCCATTTATAGAATGTTCCATTTATGACTACTCTTTGTTTCCTATCTTTTAGCCAATTCCTTACCCAGTTGCATATAGTTTCCCCCAGTCCTTGCTTCTGGAGCTTTAGCATAAGGCTATTATGTGGTACAGTGTCAAATGCCTTTGCAAAGTCCAAATAAATCACATCAGCTGCATTACCAATATCCAGGTTTGCACTTACCCCCTCATAGAACCCCAACAGGTTGGTTAGACACGACTTATCTTTCATGAATCCATGCTGTTTGTCAGTTATTATATTATTTTCTGCAACATATTTTTGCATGTCATCCCTTAAAATGCCCTCAAAAACTTTGCATACTACTGATGTCAGGCTTACTGGACGGTAGTTACCTGGATCTACCCTCTTACCTTTCTTAAATATCGGTACCACATCAGCAATCCTCCAATCCTGAGGCACCAACCCTGTTACAAGCGAGTCTAAAAAGATGAGATACAGCGGTCTGTCAATTACGGAGCTCAATTCCCTCAATATTCGTGGATGAATGCCATCTGGCCCTGGGGATTTGTCAATGTTTAATTTACTCAGACGTAGGCGTACTTCTTCTTGAATTAAATTAATTATATCGGGTGGTGAACTTTGATTTTTCACTTGTTGAATGATGCCTGGTACAGTCAGTTCCTTGGTGAACACAGATGAGAAATGCCTATTTAATATCTCAGTTATGCCTCTAGTGACACTAAAAATTTGCTCTGACAAAATGCTATCAGCAGGACAGGCCAACTCCTTCAAGGCATAGAGGGAAAGTTCATGCCATGTGTCCAGCTTTGATTCCAATTAGTTATACGGCACAGAGAAATCATGGTAGGTAGTATTCCTACACCATCTTCCAAAAGTTCTCCTTACTTTTCAGAGTACCCAATGCATCAGGGCCTGGGCACTGGGAGGGTTTTATGAAACTGTCCCAGACCTTTGATAGTGCTCGCCTGCTTTTGATGGACCTCGTGTGTGTCTCCCTCATTTCTTCTCCTTGGTTGCCCAAGGACCTATCACTTCTGCTGCTATCGTTGTCAAATGGGAATTATTTTACCAATTATTTAATGGCCTTTTGATATTGCCCCATTTTAGTAGCCCTCTTTTCCGCAAGAAGGAGAGATGGAAAGTTATTCTTCTAGCTTGGGTCAAGAAAGGTGGACAACCAATTATCGGTGTTGGCCACAATGCATATAATATAAGGGCCACGAGATACACAGCGGAATATAAAGTCAGTTGTGTGTGTCAGACTACCAACAAGCAAGACTTCCTTGTACCCACAAGGAGGATGACTCTCCATCTCTTCCTCCTTCCTCTCCTCCTCCTGTGCCTCCTCTTCAGGCTATCCACGCTGAACAGACAACATTGAGCAGATGTGGGTAGTACCCTTTGTAGCTCAGGCAACCATTTTCTATTCGTCCTCCTTCTCAGCCTCCTCCTCCTCTTCATTATCACCCAATCAGGCTGAGAAGATAAGATGAGGATGGACTGGTTAGTATCACTCTGCAAAGTTTCTTCTTCTATCTCCAACTGGTTAGCATGGAAAAAGTATTTTTTAATTGTGAGCAGTGCGTTTCAGTAGACAGAGAAGTGGGATAGTTACACTGATTATTGTATTGTTACAGGGTGGCAAGGGATAACAGTAACTTGGTGATCCTAAGCTAGCCCTGAATGGAAGGGAGGCCCTGATTCCAGAGATACAGTTAATGGTCATGATTTCTGGCCTCCTTCCTACCTCTGCTTAAAGCAGAACTGAAATGTGCACCACTTAGTCTATAAGCAATGATTATATTTAGATAGCTGGTTCCCTCATACAGTGAAATAGTATCTATATAAGGCCTTAAGCGGGCTTTACACGCTACGACATCGCTCAAGTGATCTCGTTGGGGTCACGGAATTTGTGACGCACATCCAGTCGCTTTAGCGATGTCGTTGCGTGTGACACCTATGAGCGATTTTGCATCGTCGCAAAAATGTGCAAAATCGCTCATCGGTGACATGGGGGTCCATTCTCAAATACCGTTACTGTAGCAGTAACGAAGTTGTTCATCGTTCCTGCGGTAGCACACATCGCTCCGTGTGACACCGCAGGAACGAGGAACCTCACCTTACCTGTGTCCCGGCCACAATGTGGAAGGAAGGAGGTGGGCGGGATGTTACGTCCCGCAAATCTCCGCCCCTCTGCTTCTATTGGGCGGCGGTTCAGTGACGCTGCTGTGACATCGCTGTGACACTGAACAAACCGCCCCCTTAGAAAGTAGGCGGTTCGCCGGCCACAGCAACGTCGCAGGGAAGGTAAGTCCGTGTGACAGGTCTGGGCGATGTTGTGCAACATGGGCAGCGATTTGCCCGTGTCGTACAACCGATGGGGGAAGGTCCGCACGCTGGCGATATCGATACTGATATCGCAGTAAGTAAAGCGGCCTTTAGTTTTACTTGCGCATACGTTCTGACGCGAGAAGATCGGAAACGATATGCTAATGACCTTTTGCTGTGAGCGTGAGCCGAGAGTCATGCGATTGTGATCAGATCTTGCGATCGTATCACACAACGGTGGAGAAGAGAGCCGCGGTCTGTATCTACTTACGTCGCACTGCACTTGGATGACATGATGTACGATGCTTCACATGCATACCATAGACTTTTATGGGTGCGTGTGAGCGGAGACTCACTGCCAAACACAGAATCCTGTGATTCATTTCTCATGCCGATATGGCATGAGAAATCAATTGCAGATGGACACTGCCCCATAGTTTTGCACTGGTCTGAGTTCAACCCAGTGTTTTATCGGATTGCACTCATCCATGCAAAATGCAAGTGGAACTGAAGCCTAAAAGAGAGAAAAGGCACTGCATATATGTAAGAGAGCACTTTTGAGATATAAAATACAACCTTTATTGTACACATTAAAACCAATTAAAAACAATGAAGCAAAAGGTCCAGTACCTCGTACCATGTCACAAAACAGGTGATACACTTTGATAAGTAAAGAATCCTCATGCAAGATAAGATGGCACACACAACATGAAGCACACACAATATTAAGCACACCAATACAATATGCCAGCCTAACACAGTAAATGACAAGTAATCAGGAGAGAGGTATCTCATTAAGCACACTATAGATGCTGTTTAAATATAACATAGACCAGTCATGGCGAACGTTTCAAAGGCCGATTGCCCAAACTGTAGCCGTAAATTCAATTTTTTTTTCCGAAGTGCCAACCAATCCTATTATGTAAATAATTGATTTTAATCTTACCTTTGCTGTCTTCTCTTCTCTTCAGCAGGGGGTATCACGCTCATTCCTGCTTACCACACATTGAAGTTGAGCCACTCCCTCTGCCCTTTCCAGACACAGCAGTTGGATTGATCTTTCTGGAAAAAATTGCAGCATATTAGACAGAGATTTTAGCATGGAATGCAATCAGATTTCACCCTGTAATCCACATCTACATTTCAAAGTCTGAACATCTTGAAATCCCATAAAGACGTACAAGTTGCTACCCTCCCCCTTCGGTGTGTAGTTATTTCCCCTTTCCTGGGCCACTTCCTGGTAAACATGTCCCCCATCCTGATATATATTTCCTACATTCTGGTATATATATGGCCCTATCCTGGTAAATGTACCCCATCCTGGCATACTCCCCATCCTGGTAAATGTTCCTCATCCTGGTAAATAATCCCCTATCCCGGCATGTACCTCATCCTGTTAATGTACCCAATTCCTGGTAAATGTCCTCCATCATAGTAAAAGTCCTCCATCATGGTAAAATACCCCATCCTGGTGAATGTTCCAGTTCCTGGTAAATGTTCCCCTTCCTGGTAAATGTGCCCCTTTCTGGTAAATGTTCCCCATCCTGGCATGTTTCCTCATCCTGGCATGTTCATGTACTCCCTTCCTGGCATGTTCCCCTATCCTGGCATGTTCATGTACCCCCATCCTGGCATGTTCATGTACTCCTATCCTGGCATGTTCATGTACTCCCATTCTAGCATGTTCATGTACACCCATCCTGGCATGTTCATGTACCCCCATCCTGGCATGTTCATGTACTCCTATCCTGGCATGTTCATGTACTCCCATTCTAGCATATTCATGTACACCCATCCTGGCATGTTCATGTATCCCCATCCTGGCATGTTCATGTCTCCATATCCTGGCATGTTCATGTCTCCAAATCCTGGCATGTCTCCACATCCTGGCACAGTCCCCCCACCTTGGCATCTTCATGTACCCCCATCCTGGCATGTTTCAACATCCTGGCATGGTCCCCTCATCCTGGCATGTTCATGTACCTCCATCCTGGCATGTGAACCCTCCCCAACCACACCTATTGCCAATCCATATCATACGCATAAATAGCCTGGGTCTCAGCTTCCCATACAGGGTAAGTTTTTTAACTGCATGAGAGGACTGTTACGGTTGCTGCGAGCACTGGAGACTATGTCCAGATTTCTTGCTACTGCACATGTGCGAGCGCTGGAGACTAAGTCCAGATTTCTTGCTACTGCACATGTGCGAGCGCTGGAGACTAAGTCCAGATTTCTTGCTACTGCACATGTGCGAGCGCCGGAGACTAAGTCCAATCTTGGAGCCATTGCACATGTGCGGGTGACATCATCGCTGACACGAGGTCACATGTCTCTGACACCTTCTATGCTGATTGGTCGCTGGTCATGTGCTTGTGACGTCTTGCTCGGTGATAGGCCAGCATGACGTCACTCCTGTCGTTCCGGCAGCGGATTGGCTCTGGTGTCCTCCATCTTGGATGAGGCACAGAGTCTATATAAGACCCTGACACATGCCGCATGGTGCTCAGTCCTCTTGGTTCATGCATATGAGTAGACGCTCTGTGCGCGTTCCTCTAGGCATTCCTCTGTCTATGCTAGGTGAGCGCTACCGGCAGGGTAGCGTTCTTATACCTTACAGCTTCGGCTGCTGTCCGTATCCTTACCCCTTAGTGGAGTGGACATAGGCAGGTGCCTGAGGCACATGGTCTGGCTGGGCCTTGTGATTCTACTCGTAGGTGGACGTTGCCGCTAGGGTAACGTTCCTTATACTGCGTCTGGCAGTTGTTCGTATCCTCGCACACTAGGGGAGCGAACAGAGGTAGGAGCTTTGTGCGGCTTACGCTGCTGTTCGTCTCTTTTGCACCACTAGAAGAGTGGACCTAGGCAGGTGCCATATCTAGTGGTTCGTGTCCTCGCACACTAGTGGAGCGAACGCAGGTAGGAGCTTTGTGCGGCTTACGCTGCTGTTCGTCTCTTTTGCACCACTAGAAGAGCGGACCTAGGTAGGTGCCATTTCGCACACATTGCCTTTGTCTCTGTGATTATTAACAGAGATCATTCAAGGGAGGAATTACTTTACTTACTTATTATATCCTTCTGTGAGTTAACAGAGGTATTGCACTCTGCCATAGTCTGCAGCAAAGTCTTTGCACGGTGGACCCTGACTGTCGGATACTCCTTTCGGTTATTATCAGACAGCCCCCCGTAACAAGGACACACACAAGCTAGGGACCCCAACGTAGAGAAATACTTTGGCGTAGTGTTGGGGCTCTATTGCATTGATCAATTCAGTAGCTAAATTTCTCTTGATTCATATGTTCATGGCAGTAATGCAGATTCCATTTTTCACATTTTTACTCTTACATATAGCTATTGGAATTTTCAAGTCGGTATTCACACAGCAGTTTCTGCTATTTCATGTATTCCCCTTACATAGTCACTGGTGTGCAAACCTTATCTCCCCATAGTGATGTTTTTTTAGGTATTTGCACCCAGTTCAGACTTAGAATGGTGTTCCAAACGATATTCCTTATTTCCAAATCCTGGCATGTCTCCACATCCTGGCACAGTCCCCCCACCTTGGCATTTTCATGTACCCTCATCCTGGCATGTTTCAACATCCTGGCATGGTCCCCTCATCCTGGCATGTTCATGTACCTCCATCCTGGCATGTTTCCACATCCTGGCACGGTCCCCCCATCCTGGCATGTCTCCCCATCCTGGCATGTTCATGTACTCCCTTCCTGGCATGTTCCCCTATCCTGGCATGTTCCCCCATCCTTGCATGTTTCCCAATGCTGCCATGTACCCCCATGCTGCCATGTTTCCCCATGCTGCCATGTTTCTCCATGCTGCCATGTTTCCCCATGCTGCCATGTACCCCCATGCTGCCATGTTTCCCCATGCTGCCATGTTTCCCCATGCTGCCATGTACCCCCATGCTGCCATGTTTCCCCATGCTGCCATGTTTCCCCATGCTGCCATGTTTCCCCATGCTGCCATGTTTCCCCCATCCTGGTATGTTTCCCCATGCTGCCATGTTATCCTATCCCTGCATACTCCTCATCCTGGTAAATGGTTCCCCATCCTGGCATGTACCTCATCCTGGTAACTGTACCAAATTCATGGTAACTGTTCTCCATCATGGTAAATGTCCTTCATTATGGTAAATGTACCACATCATGGTAAATGTACCCCCATCCTGGTAAATGTACCCCCATCCTGGTAAATGTACCCCTTCCTGGTAAATATACCCCCATGCTGGTAAATGACCCCCTCCTGATAAATGTACCCCATCCTGTCATGTTCCCCCATCTTTGTAAATGTCACCCTTCCTGCTAAATGTTCCCCATCCAGGCTGAACGGAGCCAGGGCAGAGCCATGGGCGTAGTGACCCATGACTCACCTTTGCAGGGCAGCAAGGGGTTAATGATTTTCTATAGAAAGAACGGGCTTGTGCGGGGTCAAGAGTTTAGGGGGGGGTGGATCTATAGGGCCAGGGGAGGTGACAGGGTGGGGGCTGTATATATGTCCAGGGAGAAACGGGGGGGGGCACTACTTTGGCGCGAGGTACCGTTAGAGAAGGTCCACGTGTCACCTCACCTGGTCTCCCCCTGATCTGATGGCATCGGTTGCAGGACTCCTGGAGCAGCTTTGGGCTGCTGCCGGCGGCGCAGATGGAGCGGCGATCAGGACAGCGTTGAGGGAGATCCTGGGAGGTCCGGATGTGGTGTCTGATGCTGACCCCCCACCGCTCCGGAGTGGGCGCAGGGCGAGGGCACCGGAGAGGTTCTCGCCTGATGCTGCTCCTGGTCCTCAGCGGCGCCGTAGGAGCCCCTCCGGGGACCCTCCTCACCAGAAGAATCCACCTGCAGCAGCTGGCAGGAGCAGGCGAGGGAGGAATCCTGCTCGGCGTTCAGGACCTGCGGCGGTGGGCGTTCCCTCCAGGGGTCATGTGACCGGCTCAGCTGCCTCTACTGCTTCGAGCTACAACAAAATGGCGGCGGTCCTCCCTGGCGATGCTCCTGTCGGGGGGACTGCTAGACAGCATGGAGATGGAGTTTCTGCGGGGCCTCCGGGGCCGGGAATGTGGAGTACGACCCTGCAAGGAACATCACCTGTCGAGCCCAGGATGGATGCAGCTTCCAGGATGACAGCGCGCGCTGGGTTCGAGGATACTGCCAGGAGTGAGGCATCACAGCTGCGGAGATCATCGCCAGAGAGGAGGTCGCGGTCCAGGTTCAGGTCCCCTTCGACGCGGAGGAGCGGGTCGCCATCAGGGAGGTCAGCGACGGGGAGAAATTCGCCCGCACGGCAGGGGCCTACGTCATCCCGGTCGAGGTCGCGATCCAGGAGGAGGTCGCCTTCACGGTCGGCATCTGAGGGGAGTCGTCCTGCATTTCATTATCCGGTTCGCTCCCGGGTCATCCGACCAAGGTCGAGCGCGGCGGGTTCCCAGGTCCCCCCTGGTCGAGCTGCCGAAGACGTGCTGGGCCATTCTGGAGGAGATCGTCGTCTGGAGTCAGGATTTTCGGCTGGTGGGTCTCATGTACCGACGCAGCTTGGTGAGTACTCCTCTGTGTTTTGTGCGTCCTCACCTAGTTTAGTTTCCCCGGGAGTGAGCAGGGGCCAGGCGCAGGGCGTCATGGGGGTTCTGGGGGTCGCGGGGCCGAGCGCGGCGGGGTTTGATGTCGGTAGTCTGAGCAATGTTTTGAAGGGTGTGCGTGATTTGTTGGCGCAGTTGGATAGGGCGAGTCAGGGGGCGACCGGGTCTCCCGTCCCAGCGTGGGTGCCGGGTTCTGGGGCGGCAGCATCGGCTGTGGTTGTGGTACCGACGGGAAGCGAGGTGGTTGCTGGGGATAGTGTGGTGGATCCCGGGCAAAAGGAGAAGGATAAGGAGGGAGATAGGATTATTTTGGATGATAGGGCCAGAGGGGAGGTGTATGTTTGCTTTGAGGGCCCTCTGGGGGCGCATTTAAAGAAGGATGTGAAGGAGAAGATTTGGAAGGATGAATACGTGGAAATTTTTTCCCTCCTTCCTTTGGAGAAGTTTAATTTAGATAAGAGAAAGAAGGATGATAGCAAGAAGGAGGAGGAAGGAAAGCGGAGGTGGCGGCTGATCCCTCAAACATTTGTTAACTGGTTGCAGGCTTTTGCGATCCTAGCTAGCGTCATTGGTGAAAAGGCGCCGGATAATTGTTCTGGGCTATTCTGCAACATGGATGCTATAGCGGAAGCTCATAGGATTTATGGTGGGCAGACTTGGTTGCGGTACGATGAACAATTTAGGCAGCGGAAAGCTGTGCGGCCCAGTATCCGTTGGGATCAAAAGGATATTGGTTTATGGTTAAAAGTCATGGCTCCGGCTCGTTATGGTCAGCCCTTTCACGGGGGGGCCGGGTCGGCCGGCCACAATACTGCGGGGGGAGCGGGGACCCAGGCAGGGGGTGTTGGAGCAAAGGCAGGGGTGTGCTGGCAGTTTAACGACAGCCAGTGCAAGTTTGGAAACTCCTGCAAGTTTAAGCATAAGTGTTCAGGTTGTGGAGGGTCCTCCCATGGAGCAGCTCGTTGCTTTAAGAAGGGTAGGCCCAAGGCAGGGGGAGATTTGGGAAAAGGGGGTGAGCCCGGTGAGGCTTCACGAGATGGCCCCTTATCTAGATAGGTATTGTTGGAGGATGGTTTTCGTGTTGGTTTCTGGATCCCTCCCCCTCCTCATGTTGTTCCGTTTCAGTTAAAGAATTTGTTGTCGGCGCGGCGACACCCAGAGGTTGTGGCTAAAAAGCTTTTTGGGGAGGTTGCTTGTGGGCGGATGGCGGGTCCATTTGCATCTCCCCCCATTCCCAATTTGGTAGTATCTCCGTTAGGGGTCATCCCAAAGAAGGAGCTGAACAAATTTCGGCTCATTCAGCATTTGTCGTTCCCCAAGGGTTTGTCGGTGAATGATGGCATTGACCCAGACCTCTGTGCTGTGGTTTATACCTCTTTTGACGCAGCCGTCAGCTGGGTTCGGAAATGTGGTCGGGGAGCATTGCTAGCAAAGACGGACATCGAATCGGCATTCCGCTTGCTGCCGGTGCATCCTGAGAGTATGCGCCTGTTGGGTTGTTTTTGGGACGGTTCCTATTTTGTTGATCGTTGTTTACCAATGGGGTGTTCCATTTCTTGCGCTTATTTTGAAGCGTTCAGTTCCTTTTTAGAATGGGCAGTGTGTTACGTGGCGCAGCTCTCGTCGGCGATCCATTATCTTGACAATTTTTTGTTTATCGGCCCCGCTGAGTCGGGAGTGTGTCAGACGTTGTTGGGGACGATGCAGTGGTTGTCTGGCCGGTTCGGGGTCCCCTTGGCTCAGGATAAGACGGAAGGCCCGTGTACTTGTCTGAGTTTTTTGGGTATCACTATTGATACTGTGTTGATGGAGTGCAGGCTGCCTGAAGAAAAGATCTCAGCTTTGCGGGCAGAGGTGGGATCGGCTGTGCGTCTTAGGAAAATCCAGTTGAGGGACCTCCAGTCTTTGTTGGGCAAGCTTAATTTTGCTTGCCGCATCATGCCCATGGGCCGCGTTTTCTCACGAAGGTTGGCGTCGGCGACCGCTGGAGCGCGCTCCCCAAGGCATTACATAAGGTTGACTCGGGACCTTAGGGAGGATTTGGCGGTATGGGGCAGTTTTTTAGAAAAGTACAATGGCCGGTCGCTAATGATGGCGGAAGTCTTAGATGATTTTGATTGTGAGCTCTTCACCGATGCCGCGGGGGGTAAGGGCTTTGGAGCTTACTTCGGCGGCAGATGGTGCGTGGGAGAGTGGTCCGCGGCTTGGCATGAAGCAGGGTTTACACGGAATTTGACTTTGTTGGAGTTTTTTCCAATTATGGTGGCAGTGTCCGTTTGGGGAGAGCATTTCAGCAACAGAAAAATTCGTTTTCACTGTGATAATATGTCGGTAGTCATGGCAATTAATAAATTGTCGGGCGCGTCTCCTCTGGTGGTCCGCTTGTTGCGGTACTTTGTGTTGCGGTGCCTTTGTCTTAATGCGTCGGTTGTGGCAGTGCATGTACTGGGGGTTGAGAACGCCATTGCTGATTCCCTTTCTTGCTTGCAGTGGGATCGTTTTTGGAGCCTGGAACCAGAAGCGGAGTCCGCTGGCAGCATCTGGCCGGCGGAGCTCTTGGAATTGGTGTTCGAGAGGCGAGTTCGTTGATCAGAGCATCATTGGCCCCTGGCACGTGGGCTGCGTATGAAGCAGCTTGGATGGAATGAACATATTGGAGGCAGGAATTTGGGGCGGGGGAGTCTGCCGAGGATTCTGTAGGCGCTTTGCTTTGTTGGATGTGCCGGATGGCTTCTGGTCAGTGGTCTTTTTCCAGGGTTAATCGGTTTATGGCAGGGGTTGCGTTTGGTTGTAAATTGCGGGGGGTTGTTGACATATCAAAGAATTTTTTGGTTCGACAAGCTGTGAGGGGCTTGAGGAAGGGGCTTCATAGACTGGACAGTCGGAGGCCGGTGTCATTCCAGATGCTGGAAGAGCTGGGTGTTCAGCTGGAGCGAGTGTGTGTTTTGAATTGGTTTTGTTTCGGTTGGCGTTTTCCTGGGCTTTCTTCGGAGCTACGAGGATAGGCGAGTTGGTGTCCCCAGCGTCGTCCCGTGGGGGGGTGTTTTGGGAGAAGACACAGTTGATTTGGGAGACTCTGTGGAATTTTGGATCCGGCGGTCTAAGACGGATCAACTTGGTCGGGGAAGAAGGGTCACTTTATGGGCATTGGCGGGGTCCTTGATGTGCCCTGTCTCTTGTTTTAAACAGTACGTAGAATTGGGGCCTGGCCGTCTGGGCCCGTTGTTGAAGCATCAGGACGGATCGTTTTTGTCCAGGTACCAGTTTGTGGCAGTCTTTCGGAAATGCCTGGAGAGGTTGGGGTTGGAGGCGGACAAGTTTTCAGCCCACTCTTTTCGCATTGGGGCGGCGACGGAGGCCGACAGGTGGGGGCTTCCAGCGGAGACAGTGAAGAGGATAGGCAGGTGGGAGTCGAGGAGGTTCAGGCTGTACTTCCGCCCACATTTGTTGTAAAAGTCGGGGCTAGTCTGGCGTAGTGGTGAATTTTTAAAAAAAAAAAAAAAAAAAAAAAAAAAATTGTAATGTTGTTCTAAAGTTAATGGTAGTTACTGGAGTGTGTCTGACTTGTGGTTGTTGTACCCTCCCCCCCTCCTCTTTTCTTGTTTTGTTTCCTTTTATAGGTGGTGCGCCCCTGGTCTGGATTTTCGGCCATTCATTTGTTTATTGGGGGGCACTGAGAGCTGATGTGCGGCGCAATGGTCGGCAGTTGGGTTGGTCCAGAGACGAGGTAATCGTACGTTGGATCGGGGTGAGGGGCATGCGCTGGCGGCAGGTGTTGGTTGATTTTCACCGGTTCGCTCGATTGGATCGCACCCCGGATGTGCTGGTGTTGCACATTGGGGGAAACGATTTAGGGGCCCGCCCCTGTCGGGAGTTGATTCGGGATATACGGTATGACCTGCTCCGCCTTTGGTCAGTTTGCCCTAACCTGAGGGTGGTTTGGTCGGACATTGTGCCCAGAAAAGTTTGGCGGGGGGCTCGGTCCCTGGAGGGGATCGACAAGACCAGAATAAAGGTCAACAGGGTGGTTGGGAATTTTGTGGCCAGGAATGGAGGAGTTGTTGTTCGGCACAGGGAGTTGGAGTCGGGGGAGGGGAATTTTTGGCGATCAGATGGTGTGCACCTGACTGCCGTGGGTATTGATTTATGGGCCTTGAGCATTCAGGAAGGAGTGGAGCGGGCACTCATTTTGGTGGGGTGACTCGCATTATGAGGTGTCAGGTAATGCTCGTGGTGGCGGTGGCGAGGGGGGTTCTTGGAGTCGGTGGAAATTCGGGGTGGGGGGTGGTACATTGGATAGATGGGGGACCACCCCCCTTTGTTTATTCTGGTATGGTAATTGCCTGGCGGACTTGGGGGGGCTCTCCAGGGGTGGGGTCCCCTGAGAGTCGGTTAGGGACACTGTTTTCCGGCAAAGGTGGTGCCCCCGAGCTTGTGGGCGCGGCTGGGGGCAAAATATGCCGGATGGTTTGGTAATAATATTTGGTGTCCGCCAGGTTTTGGGGCTCCAAGAACCGCCCTTGCAATGGTAAAATGGTTATTTATTATCTGTTATAATGTTTGTTAATAAACCGGGCCGATTTGGCCAATTTATCCAAAGAAGGGTGTTGTGTTTTTATTAGCGGTTGGGAAAAGGGGGGGTTTGGTGTGGGGGATTCTGCTGACAATATGAAGACAGCCTCTGTAGTAGGGCAGTCAAGGCTGAACGGAGCCAGGGCAGAGCCATGGGCGTAGTGACCCATGACTCACCTTTGCAGGGCAGCAAGGGGTTAATGATTTTCTTTAGAAAGAGCGGGCTTGTGCGGGGTCAAGAGTTTAGGGGGGGTGGATCTATAGGGCCAGGGGAGTGGACAGGGTGGGGGCTGTATATATGTCCAGGGAGAAAGGGGGGGCACTACTTCGGCGCGAGGTACCGTTAGAGAAGGTCCCGCCCTCCCGCCCTATACATATATGTTTAATCTTTGTCGGAGAAGACGGTGGAGTCGAGGTTCATTTAATTTTATATTGGGTGTTCGAGTCATTTCGGCGAGCGGTGGCGAGGGGGGTTCTTGGAGTCGGTGGAAATTCAGGGTGGGGGGTGGTACATCGGATAGATGGGGGACCACCCCCCTTTGTTTATTCTGGTATGGTAATTGCCTGGCGGACTTGGGGGGGCTCTCCAGGGGTGGGGTCCCCTGAGAGTCGGTTAGGGACACTGTTTTCCGGCAAAGGTGGTGCCCCCGAGCTTGTGGGCGCGGCTGGGGGCAAAATATGCCGGATGGTTTGGTAATAATATTTGATGTCCGCCAGGTTTTGGGGCTCCAAGAACCGCCCTTGCATTGGTAAAATGGTTATTTATTATCTGTTATAATGTTTGTTAATAAACCGGGCCGATTTGGCCAATTTATCCAAAGAAGGGTGTTGTGTTTTTATTAGTGGTTGGGAAAAGGGGGGGTTTGGTGTGGGGGATTCTGCTGACAATATGAAGACAGCCTCTGCAGTAGGGCAGTTATGGTAAATATACCCCATCCCGACATGATCCCCCATCCTGATAAATCTTCCCCCATCCTGGTAAATGTTTCTCTTCCTGGTAAATGTTCCCCTTTCTGTTAAATGTTCCCCATTATGGCAAGTTTCCTCATCCTGGCATGTTCATGTACTCCCATCCTGGCATGTTACTTCATCCTGGCATGTTCATGTACCCCCATCATGGCATATTTCCCCATCCTGGCATGTTTTCCCATCCTGGAATGTTTCCACATCCTGGCACGGTCTCCCCATCCTGGCATGTTCATTGTACCCCCATCCTGGTATGTTCATGTACCTCCATTCTGGTATGTTCATGTCTCCACATCCTGGCATGTTCATGTCTCTCCACATCATGACATGTATCCACATCCTGCCATGTTTATGTACCCCTATCCTGGCATGTCTCCCACATCCTGGCATGTTTCCCCCATCCTGGCATGTTTCCCCATGCTGCCATGTACCCTCATGCTGCCATGTACCCCCCATGCTGCCATGTTTCCCAATGCTGCCATGTTTGCCCATGCTGCCATGTACCCCCATGCTGCCATGTACCCCTATTCTGCCATGGTTCCCCATGCAGTCATGTTTCCCCATGCTGCCATGTAACCCCATGCTGCCATGTTTCTGCATCCTGGCACAGTCCTCCCCCCCCTTGGCACAGCCACACACAGTTAAATAAAAAAAAACAAAAGCATACTCACCTTCCAGCACCCGCTCCACCGCTGCACGCCGCTGGGTCCTCAGTTCCCGTGCGGCCACAAGACGGCATTACGCCGGCGCCGCTTCATGATGCTCCCGCTGTCACCTAGGCAACAGGCTTAGGAGAGTAGAAGTGTCCAAGCGAGGAGAAATTTCTCCTCTGCTCCCACACAACTTTGAGCTGCTAGCATGATCGTGCCAGCAGCTCAAAGTGGCTAAATAAAGCGACAGCACGCATGCCGACAGAAAGGGCTCTGCATGCCCAGTCTGGCACGCGTGCCATAGGTTCGCCATCACTGACATAGACTGTACCAATACAATATACCAGCCTAACACAGGAAATGACAAATGCAGATAGTCAGAATAAAAGGGGCCTAGTAGCACATATTCATATGCCCTAATTTATTAGGAACACAAAACCTCACATGGTGGTTAAAACCCATGGGGATTTCAGGGCCTTATCACAGTTGCCCACGCATATCACTGCCTGCTGCGGCTTCGTCAGGGGAAGTTCACATAGGTCACCTGAGACAAAATATATGTATGAACATCCTACCTGTAAGGAGATTATCACCTGTTTATATTAAGTAGGTGCAGTCCGATTGTAATGCTGCCGCTGACGCTTGTGTAGTGCGGTACAGCAAGTGTAACGGGTCAAAATGGAAAAAAAAGTATAGCGCTGGATCCAGGCATAGGCGCGTGTATGCGCAAAGCAAGTGAAAAGGTGATAGTGCCATTAGCAGGATAGAGAGACCAGGATTCAAGCATGTGGGGTTATAATAAACACCGCGGCCCTAGTTACATCAGTATCTCCCCCACCTCCTACACAATTTCCTGCACCCCTTTCTCATCTTCATCCTCCATCTCTTAATTGTTGCACATATCAGTTGTAAGCTCGAAGGACTACAGTATTGCTTTATTAAAATGGCAACAGGCTCTGCTGAGACTAATTTTCTTAGGGACAAAGAGCACACCGCCACAGAGTTGGTAAAAGGTATAATAGAACAGACAGATCTGTGGCTCTCGCCACTGAACCTCCTATGAGAAATGGTTTTGTGTGATAATGGCCATAACCTGGTGGCAGCTCTGAAGTTTGAGAAGCTGCAATGCATACTATGCCTGGCCCACGAGCTCAACTTACTAGTTCAGCGCTTTCTAAAAACCTACCCATGTTTTCCCTAGCAGCTTGTTAAGGTACGCCACATGTTTGCCCATTTCCGCAAGTCAGCTATAGCTGCCGCCAGTCTGGTAGTGCTGCAGCAGCGCTTGCAAGTTCCAGTTCACTGACTTGTTTGCGACCTGCCAACGCACTGGAATGCAACGTCACATATGTTAGCAAGGCTTTGTGAGCAGCAAAGAGCAGTAGTTGAATTCTAGTTATAACATGCCCATCTGTATTCTGGTCAGCCTCTGCACATAAGAACTGATGAGTGGCCATGGATGTCTCCCATCTGTGTTGCTCTTCAAAACTTTGAGAAATCAACCAAGATGTTAAGCGGCGATGACACCTGTCACACGGTCTTTTGTTCTAAACTTGCCGGTTGTCATGGCATCATCAAACGCTGTTCAGACAACAGACTCAGACACTCCTTACTATACTTTCTCTGGTATTTCTGAGTTGCACAGGAAGACTCAGGCATCAACCAGTTGTGTGCTCATTAGTGATTGGATTAGCTGGAGTTAATTTCTGCTAGCCTGCTGGTTATGTTTTTTGATCACATGTTGCAGGAGACCTATTACAGATACTCCCCGGCTTTTTAAGTTGGAGGAATTTGTCCTTCTTGGCCGACTATAGTTCTCTGCTACACCGGTCCATGTACTGTTGTTTTCCAGGATGAAGATTTACTGCATATTACTTGGAGTGAAAGGGAATTCCTCCTGTCTGGTTATTTCCTTCCTGCTTTAGTTTACCTCCTTATCACTCATTGTCTTATTACTCTGTGTGAGTATGCTCTGTAATAGAGTTTTGAGTTCCCCTGTTTGTCTATCAGTGTTGGTGTTTACATGCTCCTGTCCCCGCCCCCCTCAGGGTAGGGAGGGAGGGTCTACAGGATATGGGCTGGTCAGGAGCAGTGGTAGGAATAGACGCTACAAAAAATGCACCACAGGTCAGTTTACGCAGCGTAAAAAAATGCACAACACTACATTTCTATAAATTCCATCCACTTTGATAGAACTTACTTTTTTTGCGCAGAAAAACTATACAGCATCAAAACTCACTAAAAACTCATTGTGTTAATGTACTGCCCCTGCAGCAGTCGGACTGCTCGGATCCAGGGTTGCTGTGGCTCGAGGGTCTCCGGACCCCGGGGATTACGGTCACTCGAAATTGAGAGGGGATGGAGTGGGGCAGCAAGATAACGTTCCCTCCACGGGTAGGGGAGGCCCCGGGACTCTGAATGGTTGAGGTGTAAGGAAGCGTGGTGCAGGCTAGGCGGGCAGACTCCGGGGAGAGCAGCGTACTCACTCAGCCCGTGTGGATGTTTGTGCAACCATTAAGCAGACTCTGACACAGGAGTAAACTAAGTCTGTGGGTGCCGCTGCCACTCTGGGGAGCTCGTCCATGAATCCATCCCCGTTGGTATTGCTGGAAGTCTGGAGCCTGCCTCCATGCACTTTTGTTTAGACATTTCTGAGTGACCACTCGTCCTGTAGCTGTCTGGGTCCCGCTCCGTATAGTTAAATAGGGGAGTTGTGCTCTCGATGGCTGACACTTGGGATTTCAGTGGGCTGCATAAGCTGGAAAGCCCTATCCCCCCTTGTTGTGTTGGTGCCTTCGATCTCTGAGCTCTTAGTGAAAGTTCATGAAGAGACTATCCTCCACAGGTTAATTATCAGGTTGCTTGAAGCTACTCCCTGATCTAGGGTCCAGTAACCTGCCGTGCTCGGTACCAGTCTGGTTACTAGATTTTCCGGTGCCGACCATTCTCCAAAACTTAAGGCTGCTTTACACCAGACAATCTGACTCGCCCACCCCAGGGCTATGGGACACCCGGTGCCGGGCCGGACTAGTCCGGTGGTAGTCAGTGGTGGCTGGGCCCGGCTCCGTGGCCCTGGTGGGTGTCAGTAGTTTATGTGGCTTGCTTGTTAATGTTTGTGTTCGTGACGCCACCTGTGGTATGCGGCTACTGAGCCGCCGCTGCTGTGTGAGGCCTCCGGGATGGTGTTGTGGCAGCAATGATGGTACTGCTCCCCACAGGTGGAGCAATGCCCGGGGCACAGTTGGTGCCCGTGAGAGCCTATGGTGTTGTGTGGCTGACACGGTGCAGGGCCGACAGGCGAGGAAAGAACCAGGCACAAACAACAGTCTCTTTACCTTTTCCTCTTTACTCTGGGAACAGTCCAGTCCTGGGAGACCGTTACAGATGGTGATGGGGATCCGGTCGGCCTGGAAGTACTTGGGGAGAGCGTTCTGGCCAGCTGAGTATGAGGCCTACTCCTGTACTTTTCCTGGTGGTGATAGGACCCTGCTTTCCTGAATCCAGCAATGGCCCTCTTCGCTGCTGGGACCAATGGTATGTCCCTTCCCTCTGTAGGTGGCTGCGCAGGCCCTTTTTCTGGTGCTTCGCCGCTGGGGTCCACACCGGGCCCTGATGCTGCAGCTGCACCTTGGGTGTGACTGGGCCAGGGGGCTTGTAGCTCTCCTGCCCTTCGGATTCGGCTACCAGGGACGGATTTTATACCCTGGCAACCACAGACTCCGATGTCCGAGTCTTTCTCTGCTGCCTCACAGCTGCTCCTGTTTCTCTGGGCCAAGCTGCTCCAGCTCCAGGCCCCAGATTCACAGGACAGCTCACTCTGCGTCTGTTCACTTCTGCTCCGTCCTACAGACTGCCTAACTCCTCCCCCAGGTCAGGCTTAAGGAAGCTCCCTGAAACTTCAGGTTCAGAGCTCCCCCTACTGGCCTGAGGGAGAAACTGCGGTGGATGTTAACTTACTGGCCAGTAGATTTCCCCATTACCTCCAGGCTCAGCATTAACCCTCGGGAGGGCAATGCCGTTGTGGCGACCAGGTCCTAGGGCGCCACACTCCCCCTTAGTTGAATTCAGTACTCCCGGACTGTAGAAATAAAACATAACATGTCATACATTTCATCCCAATATGGGAGGCACATTCTCTTTAACGTTACAACCTTAAACATTACTATAAGAGTCCAGTGTGGCTCCCTGCCGGGTGTCCATTACACTGCTCCATGGGGGACCCGCCGCGTTCAAACCCCCAACGTAGGCTCTGGGCGTGCGTCAGAGCATTGATGACCCCACTCTATGCACGCCGGACGGGTTTTTCTTCAGGGGTGAAGGCACACTGGTGCTAACTATGAACAATTTGAGTGTTGGCCACCCATAGTCCAGTGGCCCAATTGTCCATTTTCGCAATCAAAGAAAAAGAAAACATTTTGTACATAACATGACAGACATTTGCATAACTATTTACATTCTAATAAGTACTCTTTTCCTTTAGATAGTTGACTCCCTGTACCTTAGAGGAGGTTGTCCCCGAGTGCTGCGCTGGGACCTACGTATCTCTGGTGTTTGCCCCTGACTACGTGGTGCGTCTTCTACCTCAGCGCTACAGGTGGGCCTAACCCCAATAGGTAAGCGGGATGGTTGCCTTTGTGGTCTAAGATTCACCAATGGTATGGCAGGTTCACCACTGACAGGGGGTTGATCTTCCTGTCCCACTGCTGGCGTGTCATCTTGTGCTGGAGCAGGCGATTCTTTAGGTGGATCCGGAACCTTTTCTGTTTCTGGCTCGACCAACTGCGGGAACGTCAAAACTGGTACCACTATGGCATTGTTGATTCGGGTCCAAGTTTTGGGGAACTTTCCAAGGATGGTTTGGATCATCTCCCCTTCTTTCTCTTGACTTTGGGGACTTCCTTGTACTCCTTCCATTTCTCTTTGGATTCTGCACCGTTCAGGGCACGCTTTCAGGCGGTCTCGGGAAATTGCTTGACAGGTCTTGCCTTCATCTTTGCTTATGAGGCATACCTTACTATTGTCAAAGTTGGAGGGGACAACGGTGTAGGGCTCGTTTTCCCACTGATCATCCAATTTATGCGTCTTCCGCTTCTTCTTGAGGACTTGTTCTCCAGGTGCTAAGGGAGTTGCTGGGGCTGTTTGATTGTAATGCTGTTCTTGTCTCGTTCTTGCTTGAGACAGGCTCCTTTCTACGCACTCCTGGACCTTACGGTACCGCTGCTGCCGTTCTGTATCCCAATCCTCTATTTCTTGAACCGCCTCAGGCGACACAGTCCCCATCTCGAAGTCTACAGGCAACTTGCCTGGTCTGGCTCGCATCAGGTAAGCGGGGCTGCAGTTGGTCGAATTCACTGGGATGTGGTTGTACAGGTCTACCAGATCTGGCAACTTTTCTGGCCATTGGTTCCTCTCTTCCAGCGGTAGGGTCTTCAGCATGTCAATAACCACATGGTTCATTTTCTCGCACAGTCCATTGGTCTGGGGGTGGTACGGTGTGGTTCGAATTTTCTTACAACCGTACATGTTACAGAACTCTTGGAACACTTCAGCCTCGAATGCAGGACCCTGATCCGTCAGTACCCTTTCCGGATAGCCGTGCGGTCGACAAAAGGATGCCTGGAACGCTCTAGCTGCTGTTCTAGCTGTCTGGTCCTTCACAGGCACTACTACCAGGAAACGAGAGTAATGGTCCACAATGGTGAGGGCGTACACATAGCCTGACCGGCTTGGTGTTAACTTCACGTGGTCCAGGGCCACCAACTCCAGGGGCTGCTTCGTGACAATCGGCTGTAGGGGAGACCTTTGGCTGGCATCATCCTTCCGCCGCAAGTTACACGGGCCACAGTCTCGGCACCACTTCTCGATCATCTTTCTCATGTGCACCCAATAGAACCGATCACGGAGCAAGGCCTCCAACTTCTTCCACCCGAAGTGTCCTGCGTTATCATGATACGCTGCTAGGACCATTGGAGCATCCCTCTGCGGAACCACTATCTGCCAGACAAGTTCATTTGTTCGATAGTTGACATATCTCTTGCAGAGCTTGCCCTGGTAGGTGAACAGTCGTCCCCTCTCCTTCCACAGCTGCTGGGCTTCCTCTGGAGCGTCTGGGCCAAGATGGGCCTCAGCTTGCGCTAGCTTCTCTTTGACCAATCGCACGGCCGGGTCACCATTCTGTGTTTCTTCCCAATTATGGTGGAGTAATGGGTTAACCGAGACCTCGTGCTGGCTTGAGCGCTTCACTCCCACAACATGCTCACACTGGGAAACACCCTGGTGATGGAAAGCCGGTAACTCTATCTCTTCGAGTTCATCCAGGTCTTCTCCAGACTCGGGTAAGTGAGGCATTCTGGACAGCGCATCAGCATTGTTATTCTTCTTGCCAGCCCGATACTTGATGGTAAAGTCAAAGTTAGACAGCCGGGCCATCCATCGCTGTTCCATCGCACCTAACTTGGCTGTTGCCAGGTGTGTCAACGGATTGTTGTCCGTGAAGATGGTAAACTTGGCCGATGCCAGATAGTGCTTGAAGCGTTCAGTCACTGCCCAAACAATAGCGAGGAACTCCAGCTTGAAGGAACTGTAGTTTTCTGGATTCCTTTCTGTGGGCCGAAGCTTCCTACTGGCGTACGCTATTACCCTCTCTCTGCCTCCCTGTACCTGGGACAAAACTGCTCCCAGTCCCACGTTGCTGGCGTCTGTGTACAGTACAAACGGTTGGCTGTAGTCAGGGTAGGCCAGAATTTCTTCTCCCGTGAGAGCCCCTTTCAGCCGGACAAAGGATGTTTCCAGTTGGCTGCTCCATTCAAATGGAGGGCTCTGCTTCTTAGCCTGCTTCGGCTGGCCCACCAGGAGATCTTGGAGGGGCGCTGCTATCTTGGTGAACCCATCAATGAACCTCCGGTAGTAGCCCACCAGTCCAAGGAACTGTCGCACCTCCTTCACCGTGGTGGGTCTTGGCCAGTCCTTGATTACTGTGACTTTCTCCGGATCAGGTGCCACACCTTCTGCGCTAACCACATGACCCAGGTACTGTACCTTTGGCTTCAGGAGGTGACATTTGGACGGCTTGATCTTCAGGCCATATTTCGACAAGGACTCAAACACTTCTGCTAAGTGCTTCAGGTGGTCCTCATAAGTCTTGGAGTAGACTATTACGTCATCCAGGTACAGCAGCACGGTTTCGAAGTTGTGGTGGCCCAAGCAGCACTCCATCAACCTTTGGAATGTCCCTGGGGCGTTGCAGAGCCCGAATGGCATACAATTGAACTCACAGAGACCCATTGGTGTCGTGAATGCAGTCTTCTCCTTGTCCGCCTCTGCCACGGGAACCTGCCAATACCCACTGGTGAGATCCAAGGTGGAGAAATAGTTAGCTGACTTTAAGGCTGTTAGTGACTCCTCTATTCTGGGCAGTGGATAAGCATCTTTATGTGTAATGCGGTTAATTTGCCTGTAATCTACACACATTCTCATCGTACCATCTTTTTTCTTTACGAGCACTAGTGGAGCTGCCCAGGGGCTACAACTATCTCTGATAACCCCAGCCTCCTTCATTTCCCGTAACATTTCCTTGGCACACTGATACTGCGCGGGGGGTACAGGGCGGTACCTCTCTTTAATGGGATGATGATCACCCGTGGGGATTTGATGTTTAACCCCTTTCACCTGCCCAAAATCTAGGGGGTGTTTGCTGAAGACCCGCTCGTACTCCTGTACCACCCGGTAAACCCCATGTTTTTGGTGCGAGGGGGTGGAGTCGGTGCCTACATGTAATTTTTGGCACCAGTCTTCCGGCTGCCCCTTGGAGCCATTGTCTTCCGCCTGGTCGGACGGGATCAAGGGTTCCACTGCTTTAATGGTATTGTTGCTGACAGTGTACAGTTTTGCTACAGTGGCGTACCGGGGCAATTTGGCCTCCTCCTCCCCACAATTCAAGACACGGACGGGCACTCTTCCCTTGCGGACGTCTGCTACCCCTCTGGCTATCAGGACTCCAGGCCTACTGTCTGAATACACCGGTTCTACCAAGGCATGGTAATCCTGACCCTTGAGGCCTATTGCTGCCCGACACCATATCAACATTTCACTTCTTGGGGGTATTACAATGGGGAGGGGATCACTTACCCTCACACTGCCAATTTCTCCTCCGGCCAGCTCTACCTGCTGCCTCCTCATCAGGGCTCTGATCTCCCTCTGTAGGGCACGCTGCTGTCCGGAGCTGGCAGTTTCAGATGCCTGTTGCAACAAAATTATCACTTCGGCAATACAATTTTCTATCACATTTGTACCAATGGTTAGCAGTGGGTCAGATTCTTTGCGATCAATATCTACAATTATCATCCCCTGACCTGGCAACTCCACCCGCCCCACTTTAATGGTTACTTCTTTGTACCCAATTTGAGGTAAGGGCTGACCATTACTGGCCACAATTGTTAAATCATCATCTGGGCCATGGTCAATGTCTGAATCAGCCCAATATCTTTTGTACAGTTTGTGGGGGATGGTTGTTACCTGGGACCCCGTATCCAGGAGGGCATTCAAAGGGATCCCATCCAGCACAATGGGAAGGACCGGTCGTCCTCCCACATACTTGCTGCGGCTGGGGTTGGAGCCGGGCTTCCTTACACCTGGGGGTCGGCTCCTGGCCCCAGGCTCGGCCCATTTAAAGGACAGCGTCGTGCAATGTGGCCCGCCTGGTTGCAGTTGCGGCAGATCGGTTGTCCTGTTGCATCATACCGGTCTGTGTCTCTGCCTCGGGTCGGCGGAATCCTTCTCTGTCGCATCCATGGGACGTCCTCTGGGCTGGAGGCCAACTCGATTTTCGCAGGCGAGGGGGTCACTTGTAGAGACTGCACGGTCTTGGCAAGGGCAGCCACAGTCTTGGTCAGCTCCTGGACCTGCTGTCTGAGCTCTGCAGTGGGATCCTTATCCAGGGACTGCGCCTCAGCCCCTGCAGTGGCTCGTGTTGCAGGCATCACCCCAGGGTACGTGATAGCAAGAGGCCGGAGAGGTACTGGGTCATTCGGCGTAGATTCTCTCAGTACCCTGATGGCCTGGTCCTTAAACTTGGCAAAGTCCAGAGCAGGGTTCTGCAGGACCATGATACGCAGCTGGGTCCTGTGGGCATCTGACAGGAGCCCTTCTATGAACTGCTCAGTTAGGAGTTTGTCTTCTTCACGTACACTCTCTGGGTCCACCTGTTTAACTGCTTTCAGGGCCTCTTGCAGGTTTAAGGCATAGTCCCTTATGCTGTCTGTGGTCCGTTGCTTGCACCCAAAGAATCTCATCTTTATCTCTGCTGCGGTGCGGGTGTCAAACGTACTCTTTAGCTTGGCCAGTATCTGGGTTGCTGTCCCTTTATCTGTATCAGGCCAGGACTTCGCTTCACGCTGGGCTGCGCCGGCTAGCTGTCCCATTACTATGCCCACCTTCTGGCTCTCAGTCAGCGGATACACCCGGAATAAGCTGTGCAGGCTTTCTCTGAAGTCACTCAAGGTATGGGACTCCCCGGAGTATTGCGGCAGCCATTCCGCTCCCGGTATGTATGGCATGGTGATCGGCATTACCGGCGCTACAGCGGGGGCTGGGGCGACGGCGACTGGGATTGCTTCGGCTGGTGCTGCGGCGTCTCGGGCTACGGCAGCCACCTGCCCTCCCTCTGAGTCGGACATCTTCCTCCCCCTTAGTGAACCTTACCAGGCTCCGTTCACTTTTCAAATTTCCTTCCGGGTCGCGCGGGGTTAACAGCGCTCTGCTCTGATGGCGCGCTCCCTTCGCGCTCTTCGTCAGGCACGCCCCCCTTCTTCCTGCGCTCGGCGAGGCTAATGGCGGCGGTGGTCTGCAGCCAGTACACAGTCTTTTAAGCACAATTCCGGCAGGCGCACAGTACCCAGTGGGACCGGGCACGAAATCCTGTTCGTGACGCCAAAAGTTGACTCGCCCACCCCAGGGCTATGGGACACCCGGTGCCGGGCCGGACTAGTCCGGTGGTAGTCAGTGGTGGCTGGGCCCGGCTCCGTGGCCCTGGTGGGTGTCAGTAGTTTATGTGGCTTGCTTGTTAATGTTTGTGTTCGTGACGCCACCTGTGGTATGCGGCTACTGAGCCGCCGCTGCTGTGTGAGGCCTCCGGGATGGTGTTGTGGCAGCAATGATGGTACTGCTCCCCACAGGTGGAGCAATGCCCGGGGCACAGTTGGTGCCCGTGAGAGCCTATGGTGTTGTGTGGCTGACACGGTGCAGGGCCGACAGGCGAGGAAAGAACCAGGCACAAACAACAGTCTCTTTACCTTTTCCTCTTTACTCTGGGAACAGTCCAGTCCTGGGAGACCGTTACAGATGGTGATGGGGATCCGGTCGGCCTGGAAGTACTTGGGGAGAGCGTTCTGGCCAGCTGAGTATGAGGCCTACTCCTGTACTTTTCCTGGTGGTGATAGGACCCTGCTTTCCTGAATCCAGCAATGGCCCTCTTCGCTGCTGGGACCAATGGTATGTCCCTTCCCTCTGTAGGTGGCTGCGCAGGCCCTTTTTCTGGTGCTTCGCCGCTGGGGTCCACACCGGGCCCTGATGCTGCAGCTGCACCTTGGGTGTGACTGGGCCAGGGGGCTTGTAGCTCTCCTGCCCTTCGGATTCGGCTACCAGGGACGGATTTTATACCCTGGCAACCACAGACTCCGATGTCCGAGTCTTTCTCTGCTGCCTCACAGCTGCTCCTGTTTCTCTGGGCCAAGCTGCTCCAGCTCCAGGCCCCAGATTCACAGGACAGCTCACTCTGCGTCTGTTCACTTCTGCTCCGTCCTACAGACTGCCTAACTCCTCCCCCAGGTCAGGCTTAAGGAAGCTCCCTGAAACTTCCGGTTCAGAGCTCCCCCTACTGGCCTGAGGGAGAAACTGCGGTGGATGTTAACTTACTGGCCAGTAGATTTCCCCATTACCTCCAGGCTCAGCATTAACCCTCGGGAGGGCAATGCCGTTGTGGCGACCAGGTCCTAGGGCGCCACAAATCTATCGTGCGATAGATCGTCGGGGTCACGGTTTTTGTGACGCACATCCGGCATCGCTGGCGATGCCGGCCTGTGTGACACCTCCTAACGACGCAGTATCGCTCACAAATCGTGAGTCGTGTACTGCTCGCTAGGTTCCATAATATCATTTAATTTAGTTGTTCATCGTTTCCGGGGTAGCACACGTCGCTCCGTGTGACACCCCGGGAACGATGAACAGCAGCTCACCTGCGTCACGCGGCCGCCGCCGGCTATGTGAAGGAAGGAGGTGGGCGGGATGTTTACAACCCGCTCATCTCCACCCCTCCGCTTCCATTGGCCGGTGGCCGTGTGACGTCGCTGTGACGCTGAACGTCCCTCCCACTCCAGGAAGTGGACGTTCGCCGCCCACAGCGAGGTCGCACGAGAGGTAAGTATGTGTGACGGGGGTTACTGACTTTGTGCGACACGGGCAGCGATTTGCCCATGACGCAAAAAGGATGGGGGCGGGTATGATCGATTGTGAAATCGCACAATCGGTCGTACCATGTAAAGCAGCCTTAAGTCTGGGCACCCTTCTCCAATACCCTGTGACTGGGTCTCTGACTCCTCTGGTCCCAGACCACCGTCTGCGACCTAACCAACGTCTCCCAGGGAGCTACAGCTCCCTCAGCTCCTCACTCTCTGAGGGCTACTCTAAGACTCACTATGTCCCTCCCACCAGTCTGCCTGACCCCTAGGAAGGTGGCCCTTTCCCAGTTAGACCAGCCACTTTTGTGCTTGACAGTGTGTGGTGTGGCTAGGATTTAAATACTGATGGAAGCAATACCAAAGGTTAGGATCCCAGAACCATGGAGGGTGAGTTCTGCACCATAAGAAAAAGGAGTGCAGTTCCCTGTGACACCCTGATAAGGTCAAGGGCATCACATAAACTTAATGAAAAGCTTTAGTAGCTCTTAGTAAGTAGCTTATTTTTTATTTCTGGTCCATTCTTCTTGTTATGCCATACATTTAAATTCAAGTAAATCAATGACGAGAGATATTAATACTTTAATTTTGATGTTTCATATATAAATTCTAGCTGTTTTATCTAATTTGTCTTGAGAATAACATTTTTGCATTAAATCTATGCATTGTTTATAATGCCACATAGTGGATTTCCGAACCTGTTGAAGTTGACATGTAACAAGGAGCCGTCTATTTGCCGATTCATTTTAAAGAGTAAATAACAGTGTCATCAGGTTTTTACACATTGACTATATTAGCATCATGGGAGCCGTACAATTCACATCAACACTACACCTAAGATTCACATCCATCTTCATTCTCTTTAAGACTGTGAATTTTAAACAAACATCAAATCCACCTTCATTTTTTCCTTTTTTTTATTTTTGTCAAAAGGACTGTTAGCCACCTTAGTTTATGATAGTCAATTATTTCAGAACGATCTCTATTACCCTCAGAAATCAAGTGTCTGATTGCATTTTACAGCCATGAAGGGATTCATAAAATGTCTAATGTTGTAAGAAACAGCTGTTTCTTCACTCCAGCAAAGCCTCTAAACTGTTTTCCACCCATAGTATGTCACAAGGGACAAACCACTACCATTAAAAAGACACTTGCTGGAAAGCAATGAATGTTGTCTGAAAAACAATTAATCCCCAAATGTTTTAAAACCTAATTTAAAGCAGATTTCAGGGTTTGAAGTTGATAAGAAAGTCACAGTCTCTGAACTTCAAACAGCAATGCCTTACTAGTGGAGTATGGATTATTATAAATAAGGTCATTCATTTTTTATCAAATATTATTTACAGTTATATTAATTTAACTTCCAATAAATGTAATGTAAATATTTCTATGCCCATAACTGTAAGCAGACCCTGTAAATGAATGGCCATTTCCGCTCCATACAATCGCTAAAGCCATAGGATGGCATGCATAAAGGTGTGAACGCTTCATTTCCGGATCAGACAGGCTTTGTTGACATGATATCCTATCTACACCTCTATACCCTGACGTCAATCACATTCACTAGGCTCAGTATACTGTACTGTAATCTTCAGTATGTCCCTAGTAATTAGCTGCAGAAATCATGAGCTACAGATGTGATGTTATTTCTACATTTATGTCACCAACGATGGATGCAACACCAGTAAGTAATGATAACCAAATCTGACATGACTGCTCTTATGATTGTCCCCAGGTGGCACTAGACAAACTTGTAAATGGAGAGGTAGTCAGACAGGCCGAGATCATAAACCAGGAGGGCACGACAGTACACGGGAGCAGGCAGTAACCAGGTCAGGATACAAGCCGAAGGTCAGGGTTCTAGGAGAGAATGTAAAAAATACAGAAAGCAGGTGGGAACGTGGTCAGGAGGAAGTCTGAGGTCAGAAACCAGGAAGTCACAGCAGAAACAGAGAAGGACAGGCAGAGAGGGGAGTACAACAGTCCGGAGTCGAGAACCAAAGATCTGGACACTGAGTACCACGAGAGCCAACAGCACAACTGTAAACACGATGTAAGACTGGCAGCATCCTGAGCTAACATGCTCCATAATGAAGCAGATCAATCACCAGGAACGAGAAGCATCTGTGAGAGCACCTCCCAGGATCGGCATGAAATCTAGTGCTGTGAAACAACCAGCACAGCATTCATGCTGCAAATCACTCTGCACCATAAGCAAATATATACTGGCTCAGCAGGAGAGCATAGCCAAACAATACAGATTGTTCTGCACATTGCAATCATGACTGCAGAAGTGACATCAAAACCACAGCACATAATGGCAGTGCAAATCAAACCTCTTCATGGCATTCAATTCAGACTCAATGTTACTAAAATCAGAGCTCTGTGGTGTGCATATCATTGCTTCCAGGATGCCTTTATGCTGACGATAGTTGTTAATAACATTGGCTGTATTTTGGAGGGTTGTTGTCCTTCTGCAAAAAAAAAATTAGAGCCAATGACACTTTTGTCTCATAGTATTTCTAATGGCTGTGTGCAGTAGTCATGCTGATTCATTCTGATTAATTTTGCATGAAATATCTGAGCCCAAGTGGAAAACGAACTTAATAATCAGGTGTGTAAAGTGCTGTGGAATTAGTAGTGCTATTTCAGTATATACAATAAATAATAGTGTGAGTCTGATAACTCAGAAAAGTAAAAAAAAGATATGCATTTCATTGTGAAGGTGATAGTTCGTCCGATGTCCATTGTACGTCGGGGGAGCTGTCAGCTCGTCAGATGAGCTAGGTTGGCAGGAAAGCCGTGAGGACCAAAAGTTTGGACACACCTTCTCATTCAAAGAGTTTTTTTTTATTTTCAGGACTCTGAAAATTGTAGCTTCACATTGAAGGCATCAAAACTATGAATTAAAACATGTGGAATTAAATACTTAAAGTGTGAAACAACTGAAAATATGTCTTATATTCGAGGTTCTTCAAAGTAGCCACCTTTTGCTTTCATTACTACTTTGCACACTCTTGGCATTCTCTTGATGAGCTTCAAGAGGTAGTCACTGGAAATAGTTTTCCAACAGTCTTGAAGGAGTTCCCAGAGATACTTAGCACTTGTTGGCCCTTTTGCCTTCACTCTGCAGTCCACCTCACCCCAAACCATCTCGATTGGGTTCAGGTCTGGTGACTGTGGAGACCAGGTCATCTGGCGTAGCACCCCATCACTCTCCTTCTTGGTCAAATAGCCCTTACACAGCCTGGAGGTGTGTTTGGGGTCATTGTCCTGTTGAAAAATAAATGATGGTCCAACTAAATGCAAACCGGATGGAATAGCACACCGCTGCAAGATGCTGTGGTAGTTATGCTGGTTCAGTATGCTTTCAATTTTGAATAAATCCTTAACAGTTTCAACAGAAAAGCACCCCCACACCATCACACCTCCTTCTCCATGCTTCACGGTGGGAACCAGCCATGTAGAGTCCATCCATTCACCTTTTCTACAAAGACACGGTGGTTGGATCCAAAGATCTCAAATTTGTACTCATCAGACTAAAGCACAGATTTCCACTGGTCTAATGTCCATTCCTCATGTTCTTTAGGCCAAACAAGTCTCTCCTGCAGTGGTTTCCTAGCAGATATTTTACCATGAAGGCCTGCTGCACAAAGTATCCTCTTAACAGTTGTTCTAGAGATGATAAGGGGTGTCCAAACTTTTGGTCTGTACTGTATATATTTAATAGTTTTACACTGAAATATTTTTATTCATACATTGTTTAGGCTCTAAACGCCTTATAGGATCAGGTCCTATTGGAACAAATTCAGAGGAGTACAACATATCAGGTATCTACCTCCATTACTATCAGGATTAATTGTACAATTGAACTATAAATAGATAACCTGCAATTTTCATTACTACAGGATATTGTCAACTCTCCATCCATATAGGCCATGGATAGTGAGCCCTCTTGTGTTTCACACAAAGGTATCTGCACTCAGGCTGCTCATATAAATAATCTCACACGTTATGTTATTTCCAGTAGGTGATTTTACATTTTTTTTTTTTTTTTTTAGGAACCCACCCTTAACTCCACTCTTTCTTCAAATTATCTAATTTTAGTCAACAACAAGTGCTACCATCATGTAATAAAATAAATCTCTTTACCCCTAAGTTTTAACGTTCAATCGCAATCGCACGGAGGTTTCACATGCTACAATGTAACTTACGATGCCGGATGTGCGTCACTTACGACGTGACCCTGCCGACACATCGTTAGATAAATTGTAGCGTGTAAAGCCCGCTTAACTGTGACAGGCTTAATCAGACCCTGCCTACTACCTGAAACTCCTACTAGTTCTAACACACCTACAACTAGGTTCCCCCCTCCCTCATTATCCCCCTGGGTGAGCGTTAGTGTCCACTTTTAATCCATAATAAAAAGTATACATATTAATCCATCTGAAAATGAGGGTAAAAGTGCTTCCAGTGTGATAAGAGCACTAGATGTTTCTCTGCCTCAATTTGTCTATTTCCTCTGTAGCTCCACCTCCTTCTGCTTGACTGACAGCTAACACCCAGATCACTTTAGCCCTATAATATGAATTAAAATGTATATTTTTTCAGTTAGGAAGTGGCAGATTATATAAGTAGATATAAAAGTAGGCTTACCTTTTAATGACTTACTTGACATTATAAGCTGTTTGAGGGATGAAAGTCATGACAGATTCCCTTTAAACGTAGACATTTTCTATTTAAGAAAAAAATAAAAATCTGTCACAGCAGTAATATTAGAAAGATGGAAATGTAATACATATGTAGAAAGAGCCATTCCCAGAAGCTTAATTTACTTCAAAATGCAATTATCAGATCTGGCCTTGACACCGACATTTGGTCCCTAGATCATAATCTCACAAATTCCCTACAATTAAGGTAGAAGAGCAAAAGATGATGACTCCAGTTTAGTGCAGACATAGCTCATAAGTGATATGAAATTACAGCAGACTTGGGATCTGCTATTATTTTAGCCTTTACTCAGTAGGATTAATTATTGGTTAATTTCTGAAAATGGTTGAAATGTTGAGAAATGTCATATTCCAAGTTCTGTTTGTAATGTCGAGATTTGAAATTCAGTATATAAATTATTATTAGTTAAAAATGCTGATTAAATTTTAAAAATCAATTGGAAAGTATTTACCATCGTACGTCAACGTATATCTACAAATATACAGTATGGGGCTTTGTTGAGAAGTTACATAACTGCTAAGAAGTTGCTTTGCCTCCTAATAATATACTCTGCTTTGTAACTTCTTCAAACTATATACAGTGAAATTTTATACATCCACATCTCACCTTACAATAATTCTCAATATCTGATGTGTGACAAAAAATGCTGATATTGGATTAGTACCAAAATAAACAGAGAAAATAGCATTTGGACAGTCAATCTGTGAAGCGCACCTGCAGTAGTCGCCTTAGGGACATCACTCCACCTTCAGGGACGCCACAGGGGTTTCTTTTGATATTTCTGGCAACAGGTATGTCGGTTTTGTATGAATATGAGTCATGACACCACTCGCGGTTTGCGGTCAGGGATATGGATGACTGCCACTGCAGATTTAACGAGCGTCTGGGGCTGATGGAGTCTGCAGTTGGATGGTGTGGCCTCCCGTGAGTGAAGCTGGCCCCAGGGGCTCAGGTGTGTAGAACAACAGGTCCAAGAATAACTCAGTCTCAGTCCAAAATGTCTTGCAACTGATCTTTACTCACTTTTAGATGTTTTCTGAGGTACCCGGGCAATGCTGAGATTAAACCAGGTGAAACCAGGTATCCTTTAGGCCGGTTTAAGGGTAACCATTAACTCGCCTTCCTAGCACTTCTTGGTTCGGATAACCCCTGACTTGAAGTACCGTGGGGTTAATCCATGGAAGTCGCTACTGCCTTTTCTCCCGTTTTTGGCCCATTTGCTGGCAGCGTGGACCAAGTGAGATGGCTCCAGGATCGATCCCTCTTATGGGCCCCCTCATTGCTGCTGATGCTCGACTCTAAATGGTTGGTGAGGGATCCGTGGTTCCCCTCACCGGCAGGTTTAGCAGGTAGTTAAACTTGAGCCTGCTCTGGGAACCTGTATCCCGTACGTGCCTAGTCACCAGAAGTCCCCGTAGTCGACCGACTGACTCCCTCAGCGTCTTTCTGACTGACTGGCAACCATTCTCCCCCGCTAACAGCTACTTCACGTGCAGGGTCTGACTAGATTCTGCGCGTGCCTGCGTCTCCTAGCAACCGCTGCGCTACACTGACAGACTGGCTCACTCCCCTTCTTTCCTGACAGCCTCTGCAACTTTAGCTCCCAGCCCCTCCACTACACCCCTTGATGAGATGTGGAGGCAAGCCCCATCTTGGGTCTGCCCAAGGGTCCCATCTCATGGTTTGGGAGACCTAGTTGCTATGTGTCTGTGCGTACACACCCTATTCCAGCCTTCAGGATTACCTGGAAGTACTGCCCCAGCATGGATGCAATACTCAGTGGTGCCTGACCAGGTCAGGGGCGCCACAAATCCAACTAGATGTTAACAAAGCATACATTTCTTGAAATAAATAGTATAGTTTGGCGCCAACTGCCAATAACCGGAGTGGCTATATTCTTCTTATCTTTAAGGCATTCGTCCATGTTGTCCAAGTGGCAATATTCTTATAATACTCCTGGTTGCCTACAGTAGTTTAACAGTTAACCTTGTTGATCTAAAGTGATAATGTTGGTCAAATGCACTATATATGCTGGCCAGGATGAATACAAGTTAATGTTTCATATTCTTGGAGGTCTACGACAAGGCTATTCAATCTTGTTCACGTGTGGCCACATAAAGCTGACCAAGCTAATATCTGGGTCCTATCATTTGTAGTAAATAATCATGCTCAATTTAAAAAAAAGTCTAAATTTTACTTTTCTTGCCACATGTATCCATGTTGTAATATTAGCAAAATAATAAAGGACTAAGGAGGCTATTTTCAGAATATCCTCACACAGTTTATGAAACACTTGTATAAGAGATTGTGGGTTTATAGGTGACACATTAGTTATTAATTATTTGTTTTGCTTCAAAAAATGTCTCAATTTAACTTTTTTTTTTGCCGCATGGATCCTTGTTGTAATATGAGCAAAATAAAAAAGGACTAAGCAGGATATTTTCAGAATATCCTCACAGTTTGTGAAGCCCTTGTATAAGAGATCGTGAGTTTATGGGGGACACATTAGTAATTTATTTTGTCTTGCTTATATTACAATTTGTACAATTTATTATTTGTGGTGGAGACAACAATGCCATGAATGATTTGTTTAAACTGCTATAAATCTGGCAAACATAGCTAGAAATTAAGTTAGATCATTTCAGCCCAAAACACTTTATTGACTTTGGTCATCCATTCGAAGGGCCTGCCATTTGGAACCATTATATCCTTGTCTGCGGGTGACCCTACTGCCCCTTCCCCTGTACTATGTGCTGGTCAATCGCCTGTCCAGGAGACTCCTGAATTGCTCCAGCCATGAAGATGTCTTTGCACAAACACCATCAAGCACATCCACTTCCTTATCCCAGTGCAGGGTCAAGCTGTCTCTACTACGGCCTTGGAATGTACAGTAAGTGGAAATTCTCAGCCATCCACAGGCCCAAACACCAAATGACCACATTGCCAGACTGCTTGCCCTGTATGGTCCCTTATATTGCCAATACTAGCACTGCTTACATATCCCTTGCAAGTTGGAAAGTCAATTATTAAGAGTGGGTTCAAAATTAAACAAAATACAGCATCAGAATCTGTCCTCTAGATATGTTGCTGGCTGTACTGCCATTCCTTGTACCCCTTTTGCTAGGACTACAGCTCCTTCTTCAGTTTGAGAGTCAAGAATTAGAAGTATTTTTAAAATTGATAAAAAAATTTAATCAGACTATCTTCTGTATGTTTATTGCTGGGTGTATTGCCATATCTCCTACCCATTTTGACTAGGCCTTGCTTTGTCTGCAAATCATTTACCACTTTGAGAGTCAATAATTAAGAATGTTGTAAAAATAAAAAGCAATGGAATCAGATTGTCCTGTACATTTGATGCTGCCTGTATTACCATTCCTCATGCCCTTTTTGTCTAGACCTTTCACTGTCTGCATCTCTTTTACCACTAAGAGAGTCATGAATTTGGATCAACATTGATCCCAAAAGGAATCAGAGTTTCCACTGTAAGTCTATTGCTGTCTAGATTGCCATACTAACTAGTCGACGATGTGTTCCACAATCATTCTCTATGAGTGACCACACTGCCTCTTCTCCTGTGCTGTATGCTGCTCAATCCCCTGTCAAGGATGCTGGCACTGATGTCTCCACCCTGAATCTGTCCTTCGAATTCAAAAACGCCATCAGCAACCACGTCCACTACGTTGTACCATTCCTCGTCCAGCTGTCTCTACCCCTGGCCTTGGAGTGCAAGTGTTAATACCTACCCATGGGACAAAACAATAAACAGCCACATTTCAAGACTGTTTTTGTTGCAAATGTGGTATTTAGGCTTGTGGACACTGAAGACGTTTGCAACCTGATGGTGGTGGCCATCCATCTGTACCTGATCCTCAGCCTTCACTTTTATTCACGGTGTGGTATCTCCATGTTACACAACCTCATATCCCTTAACATCAGCTGTGCCTCATAGATAGTTTGACTTGGCCTTGCACTGACTGCAGATCCTTACCAGTTTAACTAATACTAATACCGCTGTTAACTACCTCCATAATTTATTATGCGCCGTCCAGGCTGTAGGGGGTGGGGAAATGACTGTGCTACTGCTGTCACACACAGGTTATGATAGTCGGGCAGGTGAAACTGTGCCTGCTGCATATGCACAACAAATGCCCCAGACCAACCTTACTGTACTACTTAGCAGGGTGATGAGAGACAACACTCCTGAAAGCTGAGCAAAGTCAAAAGGTTGTCGGTTGGTTGGCAGATAATAGTTTAAGAAAAACTATTCCAGAATTTAATCTGAGTCTCTCCTCCTCATCTCTTCCTGTGTGTATAATCTTTCTTTTGGATTCTAGATAGTGTTGAATAAGTGCATAAAAAAAGAGGAACTCTGGCGCTTATGAAACCCCAGGAAAGAAAAAAAACAAAGATAATGATTAGGGATGATCTAATACTTCGATTATTCGGCTTCGCGAATATTTTCCGAATACCTCACCGCTATTCGACAATTTGATGCGCAATGTAAGTCTATGGGAAGCCCAAATAGTTGTTATTCGGGTTTCCCATAGACTTACATTGCACATCGAATATTCACGAATAGCGTTGAGGTATTCGGAAAATATTTGCGAAGCCGAATAATCGAAGTATTCGATCATCCCTAATAATGATGTTTTCTTATTCTTTATAAGTAGGATAAATAGTAAATAGTTCGCAAACAGTTTGACGTTTCGGCCCCAGGCCTTTATGAAAGCTGGACCATCTGGGTATAAATCACAAACAAATAACAATCAGTTACAGATAATGTGATATAGAAAATACTGCACATAATTAATATCATCACATGACAACTTGGTAACATCATAACAGCTGATGTCAATAAAAATAGGCAAACTAAAAAGACGTGTTAATTCACCCTCTGATAAATAATTCCAACTTGCTGCACAAGAAATAAACATAAAGATAATGGAAAGTATGTAGTTATATACTTTTTTCTCAAAATCTTATCATGAAGACAGAAAATAAAACTGGTAAGGGACTTACCAGATGGATTGACACAGTAAGTATGTGGGTTAATTCAAAGGAGATTATCATTACATGTCAAAGTAACAGCCTAAATTAAAAGATAAAGAGATGTAAAACTAGGATAAAGGGGGGAAAAATTGTATTATTAAAACAGTACGAGTTTACAATGGTGGGAAGAAATGTGTTACCTGCAAAATGGCCTGATAAAGTGTATGAAAGTCAGGTATGTAGGTTGATTATCATTACAAGTAACATAGCCTGGATTAAGAAATAAAAGCTGTAACACTAGGGTATAGGTGAGAAATATTATATATATATATATATATATATATATATAGAGTGAGTGTATCCAGAGAGAGGAGAAATATTTTACCTGCAGAATGGCCTAATAAAGTATATTTTAGTAGAGTATAAGGACAACCAAGTCCTAATTTAATGCCAAAGGACGAGTTTATGACACCCAATGTGGATGCAGGAGTCCAGTGTTACCTGGGTATTAGATGCAGTATAAAAGGTATGAGATACAGGGTGGGAGTGGAAAAATTGTACAAAATTGTACTACATCAAAATTATATGACCGTAGGAACAGCATACCTGGTTAATAATTGCAGAAAACCTAAGCATAAATGGAACCACAATGCAGCAAAAGAGGGGGATTATATATGGGAGTCAAGGCTGCACATCAAACTTAGATAATGGTATAATGCCATAAGCATACCGAAAAATATTGAAGCATACAATGAAAAAGGACACTTGCTAACTTGAAAGTGTGAATAATTTAATGCATACCTGCCATGAATATTAGGAAAAAGGAGATATTTAGCAATCGCATTGATCAATGTAACTGAGCCCCAAAACCTCGTCAAGGTATATCTCTATATTGGGGTCCCTATCTCTATGACCCTAACTGTGTGCCATCTCAATGCAATTAAAAACTGCTGTGTGTGGAGAGGGGTAACCAAGGACTTGCTTATATAGGAGATGGAAAAAACATGGCCGAAAGGGGCTTATGGCATTATACTATTATCTAAGTTTGATGTGCAGCCTTATCCTTATATATTATGTATTTTTGTGGCTTGCACTCATAATATATATTAGTGCTCACTTCAGTTATCCTATTTAGTTATATGGGAGTCAAGGCATACCAATTTCTGTATTACACAAAGGGGGAGAAGGGTGTGATTAAATGTACAATTACAACAATGAGTAATAGTGTAATAGGTGATCTACTGATATACCATTTAATGATTAATGACACTAGTGTGTGAAAAACAGTAAACCGCTGTGACAAAACCCTGTTAAAGAGTGCTGCACTCATAGTATGGCTGAGCCAAACAGGCAAAGTTAAAATGAGCAAGAACATACCTATTGGTGTTAGATCATATAGTGGCTGGGAGAGGGAAATCGCATCATAGTATGGAAAAGTCTAGGAAAATAATTACAATGTGTCAGAAATGAATAACTATAGGTGTCATCCGTCTAGAGGAACAGCTTACCTTATTGAGCTTGATCAATAATTCCTCGATTGTCATCAAACCAGCCGATAAAGGCAGGGCCACAGTTATCCCCAATTGACAGTACTACATATCTGAAATTCTCGGTCAACTTAGCGATAGATCTATGTACTAACCGGTTGCCCACGATCCGACATCACGGATTGCATATCTCATTAACAATGTAGTCAAGCACCATTTTGACCTAGGGGACATTAATCAAAAATTGAGGAATTTTCTTAGCAATCCACACCCTATCACTCCAGTGTTTTACACACTTCCTAAAGTGCATAAAAATCTTACCCATCCACCAGGCTGTCCTATAGTGGCCTCCACGGACTCTGTACTATCTCCCCTAGCCAGAACCATTGAAAAAGTACTCTCTCCTTTCATTCCACTCACTCCATCTTTCATTAAAGACACATCACATTTTTGTGGTTACACCATATTCCTCCTACTTCAATACTAGTAACATCAGATGTGAATAGTCTCTGTACAAGCATTAACCATGATGAAGGCATTCAGGCCGTTAACTGTTTTTTGGATCAATATACCACCTTGCCCTCTAACCACAAGGTATTTTTCATTGATTTACTCACAATTGTATTGGAACAAAACTTTTTCCTTTTCCAGGACCAGTTCTATATCCAGCATAGGGGGGACTGCCATGAGTTCCAAGATGGCACCCCCTTACGCTAACATTTTCATGACTTGTTTTGAAGAAAGGCATATTAACTCACATCCTCTCATCATTAAGCACGCCCGTTTATAGCATAGATATATTGATGACATTTTTTTGATTTGGGATGGTGATTCTACCTCTCTGCTAATTTTTTTAACTGAAATTAAGCCAGGTCTCTCCTTTACTATACATTATGACCAACATCAGATTAACTTTCTCGACTGCATGGTTATTAAACAGACAGTTGGAGTACTCATAAGAGATATCTACATCAAATCCACCGACAGGAATAGTTTATTACATTATTCCAGTAATCATCCCAGGCATATAAAAAGAGCTTTACGTATCTCACAACATATGCGTGTCGAAAGACTTGTTTCTGAGAGAGAGCTCAGGAATGTTAGACATCAAGAGATGAGTAAAACATTTTTACAGAGGGGCTACCCTTTAGAGGTAGCTACAACAGAGACATCCAAATCAGTCATGCCACGAGAATTACAAAATTAACTTCCGTTCATAAACACTTACCATCCATTCTCACCCATGTTAAAATGCATTATTTTGTGCTATTGGCCAATCTTACGTTCAGCTTATCCACACATCAGTGAATTTCAGAATTACCCTTTTTTTTTCCTATAGACGATCCCCCAATATTAAAAAAAAACTCATTCGGGCTGATATTGGGTCAGCTTTAGCTGTTCCAAGGCAAAGGTTTCATGGTACCCCGCAACAAGGTACATTCCCATGCCTGGGATGTGCCCAGTGTTCTAATGTGACCAAGGGAGGGACTTTCACACATCCCATGACTGGCAAAGTCTTTCATATTAAGGCCTTCTACATGTAATAGTTCATTTGTTGTACACTATGTCAAGTGTCTATGCAGTTTCGGATATGTTGGGGAGACCACCCAGCATGTCCGTGACTGCATCAATAAGCACAAATCCAACATTCGATGTGGACATACACTTCTACCAATTCCACATCATTTCATTTCAGTCAGTCATAAAATCTCTCAATTGAGATATCAACTGATAGATCACGTTGATATTCATCGAAGGGGTGGTGATAGAACCAAACGCCTCTTGGAAAAAGAAGCCAAATGGATCCACACCTTGGGCACGTTGGAACCACATGGCTTAAATCGGAGATATGAAACCGGTATATAAATTACATACCTGGCTCCTTCATAGTTTTAATTTTTCTGTGAGGGTCCTTTTACTTTTTGGTATAATTAATAAGTCCCCATGTATCTACAGTAAGAAGATAAGACTATAGGGGTCACTATTCTTGAGCTTGTTCATAATCATTTCCCCCTCTCATATCCTCATCCCTTCTCCTTTTTTTCTTTATCAATATTATATTTGTAATTCTGATTGATGTCTTTTTGGCTGACAATATAATATGAAAGTATGATTTATCATGTGTATGTTTTAATATGTTTTCTAATCTATTCCTATTTTCTTGCAGAATTATTAAAACTTCACTAATGAATGTCACCTGTCACCCAATCCTGCTAGCACACGGATTGCTGGAGCAGTTTTTCACCATAGTCTGGCATTTGCACTAATTTTTCCCTTATTTAACCTTTCACGCATGCTCAGATGGACTGTTGTGGTACTTGTGCATCTGTTATCATGTTACACCTCCTGGCCAGTTAGAGCGCATGCGCTAGTTATTTTTACCCTTTACTTCTTTGTTCCCAACGTCATTAGTCACATGACCGCTCCTTATTATAGCTTGGGCGGTATTCAGCTCCCTTATAGCCACCGCGCATGTGCACCTTGTGTTCCACCGACCACTTCCGCGTCTCACAGACCGGAAGTCATATTATCTCACGTGTTCACGCCAGTGGCTTAAATATTCCTGGAGTGACAGAGCACAGCGCACGGCAGGACTTTCAAGGACATTTTCCCAATCACTAAGGCATAAGGTAAGCTGCACCTCCAGATGGATGACACCTATAGTTATTCTTTTCGGACTCATTGTAATTATTTTCCTAGACTTTTCCATACTATGATGCGATTTCCCTCTCCCAGCCACTATATGCTTTAACAACAATAGGTATGTTCTTGCTCATTTTAATTTTGCCTGTTTGGCTCAGCCATACTATCAGTGCAGCACTCTTTAATAGGGTTTTGTCACAGTGGTTTACTGTTTTTCACACACTAGTGTCATTAATCATTAAATGGTATATCAGTAGATCACCTATTATACTATTACTACTTGTTGTAATTGTACATTTACTCACACATGTTTCCCTTCTCCCCCTTTGTGTAATACAGAAATGGGTATGCCCTGACTCCCATAGAAACCAGAGAGGTTAATCCCCCTCTTTTGTTGCATTGTGGTTCCATTTATACTTAGGTTTTCTGCAATTATTAACCAGGTATGCTGTTCCTACGGTCATATAATTTTGATGTAGTACAATGTAGTACAATTTTTCCACTCCCACCCTGTATCTCATACCTTTTATACTGCATCTAATACCCAGGTAACACTAGACTCCTGCATCCACATTGGGCGTCATAACCTCATACTTTGGCAATAAATTAGGACTTGGTTGTCCTTATACTCGACTAAAATATACTTTATCAAGCCATTCTGCAGGTAAAATATTTCTCCTCACCTTTAATAATGAAAATTAAAATTAACAATACAAAATATATATAAATGTTTAAATATGTATAAATATATATATTTCTCACCTATACCCTAGTGTGACATCTTTTCTTTCTTAATCCAGGCTGTTATATGTGACATGTGATGATAATTTCCTGGGAATCAACCTACATACCTGACTTTAATACACTTTATCAGGCCATTTTGCAGGTAACACATTTTTCCCACCATTGTAAACTCATAACATTTTAATAATACAATTTTTTTCCACTTTTATTATAGTTTTACATCTCTTTATCTTTTAATTTAGGCTGTTATTTTGACATGTGATGATAATCTCCTGTGAATTAACCCACATACTTACTGTGTCAATCCATCTGGTAAGCCCCTTACCAGTTTTATTTTCTGTCTTCATGATAAGATTTTGAGAAAAAAATATATAACTACCGTACATACTTTCCATTATCTTTATGTTTATTTCTTGTGCAGCAAGTTGGAATTATTTATCAGAGTGTGAATTAACACATATTTCTAGTTTGCCTATTTTTATTGACATCAGCTGTTATGATGTTACCAAGTTGTCATGTGATGATATTAATTATGTGCAGTATTTTCTATATCGCATTATCTGTAACTGATTGTTATTTGTTTGTGATTTTATACCCACATGGTCCGGTTTTGATAAAGGCCTGAGGCCGAAACGTCAAACTGTTTGCGGACTATTTACTACTTATCCTACTTATAAAGAATAAGAATACATCATTATCTTTGTTTTTTTCTTTACTGGGGTTTTATGAGTGTCGGAGTTCCTCTTTTTTATTCAGTTCTACTTTTCCCCTGAGCACCTACTTGGTGATGCTGGGTCTTTTGTAATCTATATTTGAATAAGTGCATAGGCTGTACAAGGGTAGGAGGCTGAATGTTTTTAAATTTGAAAAAATAAAATGTAGTCACAGGCCTTCCTCTTGAATTTGAAATAGGGGTGATCGAACACCTCAAATATGCGTGAATAATAAATCGCCACTATTCGACTATTTGCGAATATTCGATGTGCAATGTAAGTCTATGGGAAACCCCAAATAATAACTGTTCGGAACTATTCGGCCTTCCCATAGACTTACATTGCTCATGGAATATTCGCATAGCGGCGACCTATAACAGCTGCAGCCGATCCCACGTGCCAAATGCAGAAGCAAAACAAAACCAGGATAATTGTGGTGTACTCCGCGCTGCTGTACAAAGAATCACTCCAAGCAATAAAACAATGTGGGTGGTTTATTCTATGCGTTTGGAAGAGATATCCCCTCTTCTTCCTCAGGAAATTCCACCAAATCTGGATCTGAGTGGATTTTCCTGAGGAAGAAGAGGGGATATCTCTTCGAAACGCGTAGAATAAACAACCCACTTTGCTTTATTACTTGTAGTGATTCTTTGTACAGCAGCGCTGAGTACACCACAATTATTCTGTTTTTGTTTATAATCCTTCTATTACAGTATGGCTAGCAGATAGACTAATAAATGGATAAATATGCCTATCAGACGTCAGGGTCCACTGTGCAGTGATGTTATGGCTGCTGCTGGTAGATGAATGACTGAACTGCAACTAGGCAAATAGGCAAATTGCTACTTAAAATGAGGATCCCCTGAGTTACACTACCCACAGGGAGGAAAGTAATGGTAAGACCTTGAACTCTGTTACACCACAGAGAGGTCAGAGATATCGCTATAAAATTGGCGCACTCTGTTACTGCACAGAGGGGTATGAAATATAGCTATAGTAATGGCAACTCTGTTACAGCACAGAGAGCCAAGGCCTGAGATCTCGTGTTATAGGTCACACGAAAGCTCTAATATGGCCTCTGCCGAGCACTGTATTTCACAGCGTCAGATTATGACTTGTTGACTCTGTTACTTCACAGACGTTAATACTTTTTATATATATTTATATATATATATATATATATATATATATATATATATATATATGGTACACAGTGTGAATAGGGAGTATTTAGTGGGCACTAGTCATATCCCACTATGGAGGAGACTCAAATGATGTGTGGAGGAGTGATTTAGGTCATTAACTCCTATCAAGGACTGCTGTGGAGTTCAACCAGCTAACCACCGGTGAGCCCAATACTTGCATAGCCCAGAAGCTCTGCCTAACCGGCACCTGACTCTAAACCGGTCTAATATGACCGAGATGCCTCCCCCTACACCTGCCTCCTAACCCTGTATCAGTCCCAGAGGACTTCGACGCCTAGCCCTGTACTAATGTTGTAAGTGCTTGTTGCACCATGTGTGAAGATGAGTGAGCATGGCCATGTGGGTTCCCAAGGCTTATATAACCTAAGAACAGCCCACAAGATGAAGATCCCCATGGCCCGCCCAAACCATAACAAATGAGCGGTCTTCCATGTGACCACACGTCACTGATGACATCATCACGGCCAATGGGATCGCACCACGTCATCTGTGATGTCACCACGGCCAATGGGATCATGCCACGTCATCTGAGATGTCACCACAGCTAGTGGGATCGTGCCACGTCATCTGGACACCTGATGCACTAAGTGCCTGAGCATGCTCAGAAGCCTGAACCTCTGACTTAATCTCAGAAATGAGATTATCAGGCTGAGCATGCTCAGAAGGCACAACAACTTAGGCTGAAAATGCCTAGATGTTCTGGTCAGTACCCGAGACTCAAGGAGGCGAACCGAACAAGGCTGGGCATAGGGGGAAATTGTCCCAGGGGGCATCCGAGAAGACGCCACATTTCGGTTTATGACACCTTCCTTGGAAATCTAGATAGTATTTGCAATACATGCATAGATTGTAAAAGGGTAGGAGTCCCACTCCTGGTCAAAAAATGTTGTCTGTGGACATCCTCTACATTTCTTCCAAGGGATATTGCAGTTCTTCCTTCTAATTTGTGTCAGTCTTTGCACTTAATGCAGCACCTTTACAAGTGTAGCAGTCCCACTACCTAATAATTTTAACAGCCTAATAATTTTAACAGCACACTGTCGGGCTTTATCATGGCTGGGTATCAAAATTGGGGGGAGGGGACCGCAGGTCATTTTTTAAAATTATTTATTTAAATAATTAAAAAAAGCCACATGTGGTTCCTTTTATTTTGATACATAACCAAAATAAGAGCATGGTTGGGAGCTGCACCCTGTAGCTGTATGCTTTATCTGTGCTGTGTATCATAATATGGAGGGACACTACGCCAATTTTTTAAATTATTTTTTTATTTTTATTCCAATGTACAGTGACCCACAGACAGGGTCTGTGATTGCAAGTAGACAGACATGGGGTCACACAGGCTGAGGGCGCATCTGACTGCAACCAATCACAGACACCAGGCTTGCCGGTGAGTGGGGAAGCAGTGAATATGTATGCGTGACCGTGGAAGAAGATTGAGCGGCCCAAAAGCAGTTACAGCCGCGCCGGAGACTTGGTAAGTATAGAGTGCTTGCTCTAATACCCCTATTCCTTCTACCACCATTTTTAAGCACTAGATTCTGGTCCCCATAGACTGCTATGGGGATATAGATAGATATCCAGGATCAATTCCGGGCTGGACCTGATTTTTCTTGTAAAATCTGGTTAGTCCCACCGATCCCGGATATCTGCGAGATGGCCTATCACTTCATATAATCAGACCAACCTTAAGTCCTTGTTGCAAAAATGATAAAAATATCGACAGATGTGTCATGCTCTCAAATTTAACAGAATAGACAGACACTCTTCCTTCAAAGCTCTGATAGTTAATTAATAAATATATGAAATGGATGTTCAATCCATAATGCTACCATCATGTAATCATTTTTTGTCTAATTCTAATTAATCTTAGTTAAGCATTACAAGCAATTTGGGGGTACATACTTTTCAAAACACTGTTTTTTGTTTATTTATATAACAGATATGCACTATATTGGCATTGTGTATTTGCCACATAGAAGTGAAAAATAGTTAAGATCACGTAGGTACGGTAGAAAATGAATTTGTATACAAGACAATTGAAATGCAGAGAAACAGTAACTCCATCTACTCTACCTGTGAATGTGTTAGCTCATTGATTGTCAAGCCCAGGACTCAGCAGGGTGAAAAGTTGTATCAAGTATGCATTAGTATAAGCAAGAAAATAGGGAGCTCAGTCATTGATTATCTAACATATAAAGATGTTTCATAATGAGTTTACCCCGCAGCTACTAGATCTTAATGTGTTCACTAATCTTTGTGGATCTTTCTACATTGGATGAGCTATTTATGGTCTATATAGAGATGGATATAGTTAATGAGATTTCTTGTAAATCTAATTATATACTACATATTTGCAAAGTGTTTTCCTTTTATGTAGAGATGAGTGACTATGTTTGCAGGACCCTGATCTAGAGTATATTGGTATTCCATGGCCATCGATCAGGTACCATGCAAACCACATCCTACCTGTTGGAAGCCTTGGATGCTTTTTTGATTTATTGACTTCTCTCGATTTTATGTGCAATGCCACACAATAATAACATCCAGGTATGGAGATATTGTTTAAAAATCAATTTCCCATCTTTGGCAAACTTTCTCAAATAACTAGAATTTATTTGCCACAAATTGCAATACTAAACAGCCTCTAATTGACCTAAAAAATTCATATAAAATACTTTGAGTTTTCCTAGGAGTATATTGAATCCCTTTTGAGCTCTTTAATGCAAACTACTAGTGATGAGCGAGTACTAAAAAGCTCGGGTACTCGAAGCTCGGGCCGAGCCTCCCAAGATACTCGTGTACTCGGGCCGAGCAACGAGCCCAATGTTATCCTATGGGAGACCCGAGTATTTTTGTGAAATGACCCCCCGGCAGCATGGAGAAACCCTAAAAATGTCACAAAAGTCTCAGAAGAGTGCTCAAATGACATGGCAACAGCATGGGGAAGACCCCTTGAAGCATTTATCACTGAAAAGTCACAGCTGTGAACAATTTTGTACGCGTTTTACGCCATTTTTACAGACTCACCAGAAAACCTTCCAAAATGACCCCAAAATGATTTTTCATGGCGGAAATGTTAAGGGCACATACCCAATAGTGAGATAGAGCTGGTGTATGTTACTTTTTGAGATTAATACATGAAAGATTTTACGTGAAAACATTGTGTGGCACTCCGATGTCCCTGAGAAGAGACGTACATGAAGGCCTCTTGAGTCTAATGTGCCCATTTTGAGGAAGTGAGTCTTTGTAGTATTTTCCTTTGCCAGGGCAGTCCAAAATTGTGAGGTTCACCAATGCCCCTGCATACAGACGTGCATGAGGGCCTGTAAACCTGAAGTGCCCATTGTAAGGAAGTGGGTCTATTGTAGTATAGCCCTTAGGCAGGGCAGCCAAAAATTGGGAGGCTCCACGTTGTCCCTGGGTAGAGACGTGCATGAGGGCCTCAAAACATTAAGTGTCCATTGTCAGGAAGTGGGTGTATTATAGTATAGCCCTTAGGCAGGGCAGCCAAAAATTGGGAGGCTCCACATTGTCCCTGGATAGAGACGTGCATGATGGCCTTTAAACCTGAAGTGCCCATTGTAAGGAAGTGGGTCTATTGTAGTATAGCCCTTAGGCAGGGCAGACAAAAATTGGGAGGCTCCACATTGTCCCTGGATAGAGACGTGCATGATGGCCTGTAAACCTGAAGTGCCCATTGTAAGGAAGTGGGTCTATTTTAGTATAGCCCTTTGCCAGGGCAGCCAAAAATTGGGAGGCTCCACGTTGTCCCTGGATAGAGACGTGCATGATGGCCTGTAAACCTGAAGTGCCCATTGTAAGGAAGTGGGTCTATTGTAGTATAGCCCTTAGGCAGGGCAGCCAAAAATTGGGAGGCTCCACATTGTCCCTGGATAGAGACGTGCATGATGGCCTGTAAACCTGAAGTGCCCATTGTCAGGAAGTGGGTGTATTATAGTATAGCCCTTAGGCAGGGCAGCCAAAAATTGGGAGGCTCCACATTGTCCCTGGATAGAGACGTGCATGATGGCCTGTAAAACTGAAGTGCCCATTGTAAGGAAGTGGGTCTATTGTAGTATAGCCCTTAGGCAGGGCAGCCAAAAATTGGGAGGCTCCACATTGTCCCTGGATAGAGACGTGCATGATGGCCTGTAAACCTGAAGTGCCCATTGTAAGGAAGTGGGTGTATTGTAGTATAGCCCTTAGGCAGGGCAGCCAAAAATTGGGAGGCTCCACATTGTCCCTGGATAGAGACGTGCATGATGGCCTGTAAACCTGAAGTGCCCATTGTAAGGAAGTGGGTCTATTGTAGTATAGCCCTTAGGCAGGGCAGCCAAAAATTGGGAGGCTCCACATTGTCCCTGGATAGAGACGTGCATGATGGCCTGTAAACCTGAAGTGCCCATTGTAAGGAAGTGGGTCTATTTTAGTATAGCCCTTTGCCAGGGCAGCCAAAAATTGGGAGGCTCTACGTTGTCCCTGGATAGAGACGTGCATGATGGCCTGTAAACCTGAAGTGCCCATTGTAAGGAAGTGGGTCTATTGTAGTATAGCCCTTAGGCAGGGCAGCCAAAAATTGGGAGGCTCCACGTTGTCCCTGGGTAGAGACGTGCATGAGGGCCTCAAAACATTAAGTGTCCATTGTCAGGAAGTGGGTGTATTATAGTATAGCCCTTAGGCAGGGCAGCCAAAGATTGGGAGGCTCCACATTGTCCCTGGATAGAGACGTGCATGATGGCCTGTAAACCTGAAGTGTCCATTGTAAGGAAGTGGGTCTATTGTAGTATAGCCCTTAGGCAGGGCAGCCAAAAATTGGGAGGCTCCACGTTGTCCCTGGGTAGAGACGTGCATGAGGGCCTCAAAACATTAAGTGTCCATTGTCAGGAAGTGGGTGTATTATAGTATAGCCCTTAGGCAGGGCAGCCAAAAATTGGGAGGCTCCACGTTGTCCCTGGGTTGAGACGTGCATGAGGGCCTCAAAACATTGTTCCCATTGCAAAGGAGCGGGTCTCCTGTCGTTGTAATGTCCATTCTGCAAGGAATGGGCGAAAAAATTTACCACTGGGGGTATACCTGAAACAAAGGCCTAAGTATTGCAATTTGTAACGGTCATCATCATGGTGGCGCATGAGGAGAAGGAGGAGCAGTCCAGCGATTATCCAAAGTCCAGAAGTGTGTACCCATGGGTGAGTGGAGGTACATGGCAAACGTTAAATTCCGCTCTCATTTGCTGGTGGTGTGGTGAAGTCTGGCCCAATCCAACCCTTGTTCATCTTGATCAGAGTCAGCCTGTCAGTATTTTCAGTTGACAGGCGGGTGCGTTTATCTGTAATGATTCCACCTGCGGCACTAAAAACACGCTCTGACAAAACGCTAGCAGCAGGGCAGGCCAGGACTTCCAAGGCGTAGAGAGCCAATTCATGCCACGTGTCCAGCTTGGATACCCAATAATTGTAAGGCACAGAGGAATGTCGGAGTACAGTTGTTCGATCTGCAAGGTACTCCTTCAGCATCTGGGCAAACTTAGGATTTCTTGTGGCACTACCCCGCACCTCAGGGGCTGTGGTACGTGAGGGGCTGAGAAAACTGTCCCACATCTTAAAGACTGTTCCCCTACCTCTGGCGGATTGGACTTGTGCCTCTCTCGGCTGTACGCCTCGGTTGTCCACTGATTCCTGACCTATGCCGCTAGCGTTTTGTGAGGGGAATGCTTTGCCTACTTCCGTGAGTATGGCCTTCCGGAACTGCTGCATTTTGGTTGACCTCTCCTCCACGGGAATAAGAGACAAAAAGTTCTCCTTGTAGCGTGGGTCTAACAGTGTTACCAACCAGTAATGATTGTCGGCCAAGATGTTCTTAATGCGAGGGTCACGAGACAGGCAGCTTACCATAAAGTCAGCCATGTGCGCCAGACTCTTAACAGCCAGGACTTCAGTAGCCTCACCAACAAGATGACTGAACATGCTGTCCTCCTCCTCCTCCTCCTCCTCCTCATCTACCCTGTCCTCTGGCCAGCCACGCTGAACCGAGGATATGACTGGTGTGCATGTCATATCCTCAATTTGGCCGGAGAGTTGCTCCATGTCTTCATCCTCCTCCTCGTCATAGTCCTCCACTGCACGTTGTGATGAGACGAGGCTGGGCTGTGTGTTATCACCCACACCCACTACTGTTTCTTGCTGCAACTCATCGCGCTCCGCCTGCAATGCATCATGTTTGTTTTTCAGCAGAGACCGTTTTAGAAGGCAGAGTAGCGGTATGGTGACGCTAATAATGGCGTCATCACCACTCACCATCTTGGTGGAGTCCTCAAAGTTTTGGAGGATGGTACATAGGTCTGACATCCATCTCCACTCCTCAGGTGTTATGTGTGGAGTTTGACCCATTTCCCGACGGCTTAGGTGATGCAGGTACTCAACAACTGCCCTCTTCTGCTCACATATCCTGACCAACATGTGCAGAGTTGAATTCCAACGCGTGGGGACATCACACACCAGTCTGTGAGCCGGAAGATGCAAACTGCGCTGAAAGCCGGCAAGGCCGGCTGAAGCAGTAGATGACTTTCGAAAATGTGCAGACAGGCGGCGAACTTTTACCAGCAGATCAGACAGCTCTGGGTATGACTTTAGAAACCGCTGAAACACGAGGTTGAGCACATGGGCCACACATGGAACATGTGTCAGCTGGCCTCGCCTCAAAGCCGCCACCAGGTTCCGGCCATTGTCACACACGACCTTTCCTGGCTTTAGGTTCAGAGGTGTGAGCCAGTGATCTGCCTGCTGTTTCAGAGCTGTCCACAGCTCTTCTGCATTGTGGGGTTTGTCACCTATGCAGATTAGCTTCAGCACAGCCTGTTGCCGCTTCGCCGAGGCAGTGCTGCAGTGCTTCCAGCTTGTGACTGGTGTGGAGGGTACAGTGGATGAGGATGCGCAGGAGGAGGAGGCTGAAGAGCATGACATTCCGGAGCTGTAGAGTGTGGGTGAAACACTGACTGAGGTAGGGCCTGCAAACCTTGGTGTGGGAAGGACGTGTTCCGTCCCTCGCTCAGACTGGGTCCCAGCTTCCACAATATTAACCCAGTGTTCCGTCAACGAGATGTAGCGGCCTTGCCCACAAGCACTTGTCCACGTGTCTGTGGTTAGGTGGACCTTGGGTGAAACAGCGTTGTTCAGGGCACGTGTGATGTTTTGTGACACGGGGTTATGCAACGCGGGGACGGCACACCGGGAGAAATAGTGGCAGCTGGGGACCGAGTAACGTGGGACAGCTGCCGCCATCAGGTCACGGAATGCTTCTGTCTCCACCAGCCTAAAAGGCAACATTTCCAGCGCAAGCAGTCGCGAAATGTTAGCATTTAGAACTGTGGCATGTGGGGTGTTGGCAGTGTATTTGCGCCTGCGTTCAAAGGTTTGCTGAATGGATAACTGAACGCTGCGCCGGGACAAGGACGTGCTTGATGATGGTGTTCTTTCTGCGTAGGCAACTGCAGGTGCAGGAGTGGAGGAGGCTTGTTCGCAGGCAGCATGGACAGGGGATTGGCTCAAACCATGAAAAAAAATTCCTATATTAAAAATATCAATCTTTATTAGTCAATATCTAAAAAACTGTCAGTGCAGTCACAAAAAGAAAAGAATAGCCAAAAAAAGTGGTTGGGCGGGTAAAACGGGGGAGACAAGTGCGCCAGATGACGATATTGAGGATGTAGGCAGGGGAGGGGGGGGCCTATCCTAGCCCTATGAATTTCCCCTACCTACCAGCGGAGTGAAAACACCCTACTTTACTCGGTGCCCCCGCTCCTCGGCGGCTGTCCCTTAATGTCCCTCCAACCATAAAACCACCATCACCAAAAGTGTACGTGAAAAAGTGCAAGTCAAAACACTAAAAAGTCTGGTATGCAGTTCAGTTAATACACATGCAATCAGGTAGTTCCCAATCAGGGTAAAACAATGATCACACTATTTCCCTTAGGGATGACCAACGGTGCTCTTGTTTCAGAGGACACAGGCCTAAATAGTCTGAGTAACCACCCTAATGTTCATACACATCAGGTCAACTGCACACCCATCTCAGTTGAAAAAATATATTTTTGACATTTTAGAATGAAGTACTCATCAGGTCATATCATAATATCAAAGATGATAAAAGCACTTAACATGTCAAGCTGTATACTCTCTCAGCATCTCTCTCAAGTCTGGTGTGCAGTTCCATTCATGCAATTGCAATAAGGTAGTTCCCCTATCAGGGTAAAAAAACGACAATATTTCCCCTAAGGGTGACCGACAGTGTTCTTATTCCAGAGGATACAGGCATAAATAGTCTGGGTAGCCACTCTGTTGTTAATACACGTCGGGTCAACTACATACCAATCCCAGATGAAAAATTTGATAATTTAAAATGAAGTACTTATTATCAGGTTATATATCATACTCTCACAATAATAAAAGTACTTATCCATGTCATGTTGCATATCATCTCAGCATATCTCTCAGCATATCTCTCTCAACGCGTTTCTCCCTCAGGATGTCTGGGGGTTCATCAGGAGATTTTCAATCAGTAAAGCCGATCTCACAATGGAGCGGTTGCTATGCCTAATAACGCCACTCAGGACCGCAAAAATATGGGTCCTGGCTCATTAGTGGTATCAGAGGTAATGCCTCATTTGGCCACACACCACCTCCACTTATATCAACTCGATAAGCGTCACTTAACCCCACCCCCATGCGACTTACTGTCCATGATAATTTCAAAAGGCCGCGCCATTCCGCCGGCGGTCACTTCCGGTTTGCAGTCTATGTGACGTAGGAACGGAAATCAATATTCCCCATCAGGCCTTGCACACAATTCCAGGCCTCTGACGTCACACCGGAAGTTCCGGCCCATGGACCGCACATTGCGTTCCACTTATCAGGGACGCCCACATGGAGCACATGTTAGGGGAGGGTAATTGGCGGATCACATGACAATACACTGGCGGAACGCAAATTGCGCTCCACATGCAGTAAATGCCCTCATAGCAACAGGGGCGTCGCCTGTAGTGAGGGCTAGTCACGTGACTACCGAGTAAAGATTGGGCTATTCATATGAATGGAGAAATGAAAAAACGATAACATTATATCGCCAGGAAATAACCATGCTCGTCCTATAGGGACAATAAGCGCATAGGCATAAAAGTCAGCTCCGCTCAATAACTCATCCCATAGAGATGTAAAGGGGGTTCCCAAACCACCATAAACCTTTCACAGGGAGTTAGATGAAACTGGTGAAATTTAGTTGTTCATTAATCCCATCTGGGGACATACTCCGCAGAAGGTAGATCCACCTCGTTTCCCTTTGGAGAATCGCCCTATTCCAGTCACCCAGCCTCTCATGTTTTTGAACGGTCTCAATCACCCTAAATAGGATATTTTTATCCCCATTATGGTATTGGACCATATGCCGGGCCAGTGCAGTATCCCTTTTGTGGAGAATATCCCCCATGTGCTCTCCAATCCTTACTCTCAGTTCCCTCTTAGTTTTCCCCACATAATTTTTGGGACACTGACAGGTGCACATATAAACTACTCCAGTGGTCTTGCAGTTCGCAAAATCCCTATTGGAGAATACTCTCCCTGTCGCTGCACTTGTGAAGGTTTTTGAGGGGTCAATATACCTACAGAAACTGCAGGTCCCACACCTAAAGGTCCCAATCGGTCTCCTGTCCAACCAGGTCCCTCCCGATTTTGGTTGCTCAAAGTGGCTATGGACCACGTGGTCCCTTATTGACCTCCCTCTCCTAAAAGTGACTGAAAGTTTTGTAGTTAGGGTATCTGCCAAATCTGGGTCTGCCCGAAGAATGTCCCAGTGCCGCCTTAGAATGTCCATAATCCTATCCGTATGGTCGTCAAAGGTCCCAATCAATCTTGTCAGCCCATCATTTTGTATTCTCTGGCGGGGCGCAATTAGCTCTGTTCTGTTTCTTCCCTTTGCGACTCTATATGCTTCCTCAATTACTCCCACTGGATAACCTCTATCTCTGAACCTGCGTCTAAGGTTATTAGATTGTGCCTGAAAATCTCCCAAATTAGAACAGTTCCTCCGAAGTCGAAGGAACTGTCCCTTGGGGATCCCTCTCTTCAGGCTAGTGGGGTGACAGCTCTCCCATCGCAGCAAACTATTAGTTGCCGTCGGTTTTCTGTAGATGGTGGTATCCAGATAGCCGTCCTGGTTCCTCTTAATGTACAGATCCAAAAAGGAGATCCTGTCCCCCCCTATCTCCGAGGTAAACCTCAGGTTCAAATTGTTCAAGTTCAGATGTCCAACAAAGGCCCTGAAGGAGTTTTGGTCACCCGACCAAAGGATGAGGATGTCATCAATATATCTCCCCCAGAACAAAATCCTGGGGGTCCAGATGACATCCTCATCCCTAAAAACAACAGTGTCCTCCCACCAACCCAGGAGCAAGTTTGCGTATGTGGGAGCACAAGGGCTCCCCATCGCTGTGCCCCTGAGTTGATGGTAAAACTTCCCGTTAAACAGGAAGTAGTTGTGTCCCAGGACAAACCTCAGCAGTTCAATAATTAAGATGTTATGGGGTCCGAGATGACTCCCCCTACTCTTTAAAAAGTACTCGACTGCCTCAATGCCCTTCTCATGCGGGATACTGCTGTACAGGGCCTCCACGTCTATAGATGTTAGGATGGTGCCCTGTTCCACACAAATTCCATCCAACTTCCCAATAAGATCAGCAGTATCCCTAATGTACGATGGTAAAGATGTTACAAACGGGCGCAACAGTTTGTCCAGATATACACTCACATTCTGACACAGTGCTTCTATGCCCGAGACTATAGGTCGGCCTTTCAAGGGCACCACCCCTTTATGTATCTTAGGGAGTGAATAGAATGTTGCTATTCGTGGATGTTTAAGATACATAAAGTCAAACTCACTCTTAGAGATAAGCAGGTCCTCCAGTGCACGTGTCAATATCTCCAATAGTTTACAGGCATAGTCATTAGTCGGATCCCCCCTCAGTACCTCATACGTGGCAGAGTCATGGAGAATGGAAAAGCACATGTCCTTGTATTTACCCACATCAAGGATCACAGTATTCCCCCCCTTGTCGGAGGGCTTTATTACGATGTTTCTGTTTTTTTCTAGAGACAATAGTGCATCCTTCTCTAGTGGTCCAAGGTTGGTATCAGATCTCCCCTTTCTCGGATTAATTTTACTAATCTCGGCCGACACCAGTTTGGCAAATATGTCAATATTACTACATTCTCCCAAGGGTGGAAGTCGTAGGCTCTTAGGTTTAAGGTCCGAAAAGGGGCCCTCACCAATCTCACGGTCACTCTCCTCTGCAAGTCCGGCCAAAACCCTAACATCATTGAGCGATTCAAGAGGAATCCCCAATTGTTGGCATTTATTTCTATCGTTAATGACAAAATATTTCTTCCACTTAAGTTTCCTAAGAAACAAATTAATGTCCTTGATCCAAATAAACGGATCGCACCGTGTGGTCGGAACAAATGAAAGGCCCGCAGCCAGAACCCTCTCTTCATTAATAGATAGAGTATACGAGGACAGGTTAATAATTCGTTGCCTATCTTCCTCTACACCTGCCCCTACTATTTTTTCTGTACCCCCACTAATCGTGTGCGTAGTTGGTAGGACATACCGTCTGTCCCCTCTAAAAAAGAGGCCGGAACCGAGGATGAGGTAGAGGATGAAGATGGAGCAGAAGGTTCCCCCAGGGATGCTCCAACTACCGGGAATCTCTGATTCCCCCTTTTTTCTTCCCATTTTTTGTTCTTATTTTTGTACCTCCTGAATTGGCCTCTCCCTCTATTATTTCTAAATGGGCCCCTCTCTCATCCGAAACTCAGTATCCGAATTCTCTGCGTCTGAGGAGGAGGGATCAACTGCGTGATCGTATGACTCCAAACTGGGATAAGCTTTGTTATCCTTAAAATCAGCCAGGTCCCGTACGTAGTGTCTGTGTTTTCTCTCTTTGAGTTCCTGCTGATATTTATCTACTGTAGTTTTGAGTGTAATTTCTTTATTACTAAAGTCTGAGTCAGATTTATATTCACGAGCTTTCTCGATTTGGCTCTCAAGTTTCTTAGACGATTCTTCTAAAGTCAATCTCTCCTCCTCTAGCAGGATTGTCATAAAACGAATTGATGACGCTATTGATTCCTTGCGCCACTTATCTAGCAGTGTCTGGGTTCTAGACCTCGGTGCTGGTGTAAGTGGGATCCTTAGGCCTCTTGGAACAATGCCACTCTTAATATAATGCTCTAACGATCTCACCTCCCACCAAGACTTCAGGTGGTTTTTGTAGCATGCCAGTAAATCCGAAAAAATATTTTTAATGCTAGGTTTGGCCAAGGTCCTGCTCAGTTCAGAGGCCTCAGAAAACACCTCCTCCACATCACTCAACCAATCAGACGTGTTAAGCGGAGCTGACAAGAAGCCAGCCATATCAATTTATACCTCAAAATCAAATTATAGGGAGGAACCCAATTTATCAAAAACCATGAAAAAAAATTCCTATATTAAAAATATCAATCTTTATTAGTCAATATCTAAAAAACTGTCAGTGCAGTCACAAAAAGAAAAGAATAGCCAAAAAAAAGTGGTTGGGCGGGTAAAACGGGGGAGACAAGTGCGCCAGATGACGATATTGAGGATGTAGGCAGGGGAGGGGGGGGCCTATCCTAGCCCTATGAATTTCCCCTACCTACCAGCGGAGTGAAAACACCCTACTTTACTCGGTGCCCCCGCTCCTCGGCGGCTGTCCCTTAATGTCCCTCCAACCATAAAACCACCATCACCAAAAGTGTACGTGAAAAAGTGCAAGTCAAAACACTAAAAAGTCTGGTATGCAGTTCAGTTAATACACATGCAATCAGGTAGTTCCCAATCAGGGTAAAACAATGATCACACTATTTCCCTTAGGGATGACCAACGGTGCTCTTGTTTCAGAGGACACAGGCCTAAATAGTCTGAGTAACCACCCTAATGTTCATACACATCAGGTCAACTGCACACCCATCTCAGTTGAAAAAATATATTTTTGACATTTTAGAATGAAGTACTCATCAGGTCATATCATAATATCAAAGATGATAAAAGCACTTAACATGTCAAGCTGTATACTCTCTCAGCATCTCTCTCAAGTCTGGTGTGCAGTTCCATTCATGCAATTGCAATAAGGTAGTTCCCCTATCAGGGTAAAAAAACGACAATATTTCCCCTAAGGGTGACCGACAGTGTTCTTATTCCAGAGGATACAGGCATAAATAGTCTGGGTAGCCACTCTGTTGTTAATACACGTCGGGTCAACTACATACCAATCCCAGATGAAAAATTTGATAATTTAAAATGAAGTACTTATTATCAGGTTATATATCATACTCTCACAATAATAAAAGTACTTATCCATGTCATGTTGCATATCATCTCAGCATATCTCTCAGCATATCTCTCTCAACGCGTTTCTCCCTCAGGATGTCTGGGGGTTCATCAGGAGATTTTCAATCAGTAAAGCCGATCTCACAATGGAGCGGTTGCTATGCCTAATAACGCCACTCAGGACCGCAAAAATATGGGTCCTGGCTCATTAGTGGTATCAGAGGTAATGCCTCATTTGGCCACACACCACCTCCACTTATATCAACTCGATAAGCGTCACTTAACCCCACCCCCATGCGACTTACTGTCCATGATAATTTCAAAAGGCATAGCAACCGCTCCATTGTGAGATCGGCTTTACTGATTGAAAATCTCCTGATGAACCCCCAGACATCCTGAGGGAGAAACGCGTTGAGAGAGATATGCTGAGAGATATGCTGAGATGATATGCAACATGACATGGATAAGTACTTTTATTATTGTGAGAGTATGATATATAACCTGATAATAAGTACTTCATTTTAAATTATCAAATTTTTCATCTGGGATTGGTATGTAGTTGACCCGACGTGTATTAACAACAGAGTGGCTACCCAGACTATTTATGCCTGTATCCTCTGGAATAAGAACACTGTCGGTCACCCTTAGGGGAAATATTGTCGTTTTTTTACCCTGATAGGGGAACTACCTTATTGCAATTGCATGAATGGAACTGCACACCAGACTTGAGAGAGATGCTGAGAGAGTATACAGCTTGACATGTTAAGTGCTTTTATCATCTTTGATATTATGATATGACCTGATGAGTACTTCATTCTAAAATGTCAAAAATATATTTTTTCAACTGAGATGGGTGTGCAGTTGACCTGATGTGTATGAACATTAGGGTGGTTACTCAGACTATTTAGGCCTGTGTCCTCTGAAACAAGAGCACCGTTGGTCATCCCTAAGGGAAATAGTGTGATCATTGTTTTACCCTGATTGGGAACTACCTGATTGCATGTGTATTAACTGAACTGCATACCAGACTTTTTAGTGTTTTGACTTGCACTTTTTCACGTACACTTTTGGTGATGGTGGTTTTATGGTTGGAGGGACATTAAGGGACAGCCGCCGAGGAGCGGGGGCACCGAGTAAAGTAGGGTGTTTTCACTCCGCTGGTAGGTAGGGGAAATTCATAGGGCTAGGATAGGCCCCCCCCTCCCCTGCCTACATCCTCAATATCGTCATCTGGCGCACTTGTCTCCCCCGTTTTACCCGCCCAACCACTTTTTTTGGCTATTCTTTTCTTTTTGTGACTGCACTGACAGTTTTTTAGATATTGACTAATAAAGATTGATATTTTTAATATAGGAATTTTTTTTCATGGTTTTTGATAAATTGGGTTCCTCCCTATAATTTGATTTTGAGGTATAAATTGATATGGCTGGCTTCTTGTCAGCTCCGCTTAACACGTCTGATTGGTTGAGTGATGTGGAGGAGGTGTTTTCTGAGGCCTCTGAACTGAGCAGGACCTTGGCCAAACCTAGCATTAAAAATATTTTTTCGGATTTACTGGCATGCTACAAAAACCACCTGAAGTCTTGGTGGGAGGTGAGATCGTTAGAGCATTATATTAAGAGTGGCATTGTTCCAAGAGGCCTAAGGATCCCACTTACACCAGCACCGAGGTCTAGAACCCAGACACTGCTAGATAAGTGGCGCAAGGAATCAATAGCGTCATCAATTCGTTTTATGACAATCCTGCTAGAGGAGGAGAGATTGACTTTAGAAGAATCGTCTAAGAAACTTGAGAGCCAAATCGAGAAAGCTCGTGAATATAAATCTGACTCAGACTTTAGTAATAAAGAAATTACACTCAAAACTACAGTAGATAAATATCAGCAGGAACTCAAAGAGAGAAAACACAGACACTACGTACGGGACCTGGCTGATTTTAAGGATAACAAAGCTTATCCCAGTTTGGAGTCATACGATCACGCAGTTGATCCCTCCTCCTCAGACGCAGAGAATTCGGATACTGAGTTTCGGATGAGAGAGGGCCCATTTAGAAATAATAGAGGGAGAGGCCAATTCAGGAGGTACAAAAATAAGAACAAAAAATGGGAAGAAAAAAGGGGGAATCAGAGATTCCCGGTAGTTGGAGCATCCCTGGGGGAACCTTCTGCTCCATCTTCATCCTCTACCTCATCCTCGGTTCCGGCCTCTTTTTTAGAGGGGACAGACGGTATGTCCTACCAACTACGCACACGATTAGTGGGGGTACAGAAAAAATAGTAGGGGCAGGTGTAGAGGAAGATAGGCAACGAATTATTAACCTGTCCTCGTATACTCTATCTATTAATGAAGAGAGGGTTCTGGCTGCGGGCCTTTCATTTGTTCCGACCACACGGTGCGATCCGTTTATTTGGATCAAGGACATTAATTTGTTTCTTAGGAAACTTAAGTGGAAGAAATATTTTGTCATTAACGATAGAAATAAATGCCAACAATTGGGGATTCCTCTTGAATCGCTCAATGATGTTAGGGTTTTGGCCGGACTTGCAGAGGAGAGTGACCGTGAGATTGGTGAGGGCCCCTTTTCGGACCTTAAACCTAAGAGCCTACGACTTCCACCCTTGGGAGAATGTAGTAATATTGACATATTTGCCAAACTGGTGTCGGCCGAGATTAGTAAAATTAATCCGAGAAAGGGGAGATCTGATACCAACCTTGGACCACTAGAGAAGGATGCACTATTGTCTCTAGAAAAAAACAGAAACATCGTAATAAAGCCCTCCGACAAGGGGGGGAATACTGTGATCCTTGATGTGGGTAAATACAAGGACATGTGCTTTTCCATTCTCCATGACTCTGCCACGTATGAGGTACTGAGGGGGGATCCGACTAATGACTATGCCTGTAAACTATTGGAGATATTGACACGTGCACTGGAGGACCTGCTTATCTCTAAGAGTGAGTTTGACTTTATGTATCTTAAACATCCACGAATAGCAACATTCTATTCACTCCCTAAGATACATAAAGGGGTGGTGCCCTTGAAAGGCCGACCTATAGTCTCGGGCATAGAAGCACTGTGTCAGAATGTGAGTGTATATCTGGACAAACTGTTGCGCCCGTTTGTAACATCTTTACCATCGTACATTAGGGATACTGCTGATCTTATTGGGAAGTTGGATGGAATTTGTGTGGAACAGGGCACCATCCTAACATCTATAGACGTGGAGGCCCTGTACAGCAGTATCCCGCATGAGAAGGGCATTGAGGCAGTCGAGTACTTTTTAAAGAGTAGGGGGAGTCATCTCGGACCCCATAACATCTTAATTATTGAACTGCTGAGGTTTGTCCTGGGACACAACTACTTCCTGTTTAACGGGAAGTTTTACCATCAACTCAGGGGCACAGCGATGGGGAGCCCTTGTGCTCCCACATACGCAAACTTGCTCCTGGGTTGGTGGGAGGACACTGTTGTTTTTAGGGATGAGGATGTCATCTGGACCCCCAGGATTTTGTTCTGGGGGAGATATATTGATGACATCCTCATCCTTTGGTCGGGTGACCAAAACTCCTTCAGGGCCTTTGTTGGACATCTGAACTTGAACAATTTGAACCTGAGGTTTACCTCGGAGATAGGGGGGGACAGGATCTCCTTTTTGGATCTGTACATTAAGAGGAACCAGGACGGCTATCTGGATACCACCATCTACAGAAAACCGACGGCAACTAATAGTTTGCTGCGATGGGAGAGCTGTCACCCCACTAGCCTGAAGAGAGGGATCCCCAAGGGACAGTTCCTTCGACTTCGGAGGAACTGTTCTAATTTGGGAGATTTTCAGGCACAATCTAATAACCTTAGACGCAGGTTCAGAGATAGAGGTTATCCAGTGGGAGTAATTGAGGAAGCATATAGAGTCGCAAAGGGAAGAAACAGAACAGAGCTAATTGCGCCCCGCCAGAGAATACAAAATGATGGGCTGACAAGATTGATTGGGACCTTTGACGACCATACGGATAGGATTATGGACATTCTAAGGCGGCACTGGGACATTCTTCGGGCAGACCCAGATTTGGCAGATACCCTAACTACAAAACCTTCAGTCACTTTTAGGAGAGGGAGGTCAATAAGGGACCACGTGGTCCATAGCCACTTTGAGCAACCAAAATCGGGAGGGACCTGGTTGGACAGGAGACCGATTGGGACCTTTAGGTGTGGGACCTGCAGTTTCTGTAGGTATATTGACCCCTCAAAAACCTTCACAAGTGCAGCGACAGGGAGAGTATTCTCCAATAGGGATTTTGCGAACTGCAAGACCACTGGAGTAGTTTATATGTGCACCTGTCAGTGTCCCAAAAATTATGTGGGGAAAACTAAGAGGGAACTGAGAGTAAGGATTGGAGAGCACATGGGGGATATTCTCCACAAAAGGGATACTGCACTGGCCCGGCATATGGTCCAATACCATAATGGGGATAAAAATATCCTATTTAGGGTGATTGAGACCGTTCAAAAACATGAGAGGCTGGGTGACTGGAATAGGGCGATTCTCCAAAGGGAAACGAGGTGGATCTACCTTCTGCGGAGTATGTCCCCAGATGGGATTAATGAACAACTAAATTTCACCAGTTTCATCTAACTCCCTGTGAAAGGTTTATGGTGGTTTGGGAACCCCCTTTACATCTCTATGGGATGAGTTATTGAGCGGAGCTGACTTTTATGCCTATGCGCTTATTGTCCCTATAGGACGAGCATGGTTATTTCCTGGCGATATAATGTTATCGTTTTTTCATTTCTCCATTCATATGAATAGCCCAATCTTTACTCGGTAGTCACGTGACTAGCCCTCACTACAGGCGACGCCCCTGTTGCTATGAGGGCATTTACTGCATGTGGAGCGCAATTTGCGTTCCGCCAGTGTATTGTCATGTGATCCGCCAATTACCCTCCCCTAACATGTGCTCCATGTGGGCGTCCCTGATAAGTGGAACGCAATGTGCGGTCCATGGGCCGGAACTTCCGGTGTGACGTCAGAGGCCTGGAATTGTGTGCAAGGCCTGATGGGGAATATTGATTTCCGTTCCTACGTCACATAGACTGCAAACCGGAAGTGACCGCCGGCGGAATGGCGCGGCCTTTTGAAATTATCATGGACAGTAAGTCGCATGGGGGTGGGGTTAAGTGACGCTTATCGAGTTGATATAAGTGGAGGTGGTGTGTGGCCAAATGAGGCATTACCTCTGATACCACTAATGAGCCAGGACCCATATTTTTGCGGTCCTGAGTGGCGTTATTAGGCATAGCAACTAGAGATGAGCGAACCGGTCCCGGTTCGGCTCGAGGCGGTTCGCCGAACGGGGGGTCTGGCTCGAGTTCGGCTCGTCGAACGTTCGACGAACCGAACTCGAGCCCATAGGAAACAATGGCAGGCAATCACAAACACAGTAAAACACCTAGAAAACACCCTCAAAGGTGTCCAAAAGGTGACAAACAACTCACAACACAACACAAACACATGGGAAAGTGACAAGGACATGTACTCATGCGAAAACAAAACAGCTGGACAAGGAAAAAGAGGAGGACACACAGATATAGGCATGGCACGCCCTTCTAAAGTCATGTAAAACACCGCAAGGTGACTCCAAGCGGAGTCTCCCTTTTTTCCAAAAATTGGGCCCCACACACCCACCCCTTCAGTGGCAGCAGTTGTGCCCCAGTTGTACACTTCACAGCTAGATTTGCATCAAGCACATTCAAAAATACGCCATTCTTATCCGTCCCCAGGATGACACCGGGGTAGGTAGCAAAGTCTTTCCTGATCCCAGCTCTGTTCATCTTGGCTTCTTTTAAAAACACAGCAAGCAAGGGTTACTCCAAGCGGAGTCTCCCTTTTTTCCAAAAATTGGGCCCCACACACACCCACCCCTTCAGTGGCAGCACTTGGGCCCCAGTTGTACACTTCACAGCTAGATTTGCATCAAGCACATTCAAAAATACGCTATTCTTAACCGTCCCCAGGATGACACCGGGGTAGGTAGCAAAGTCTTTCCTGATCCCAGCTCTGTTCATCTTGGCTTCTTTTAAAAACACAGCAAGCAAGGGTTACTCCAAGCGGAGTCTCCCTTTTTTCCAAAAATTGGGCCACACAGACACCCACCCCATCAGTGGCAGCACTTGGGCCCTAGTTGCAAACAGGATGTTTTGATTTGCATCAAGCACATTCAAAAATACGCTATTCTTAGCCGTCCACAGGATGACACCGGGGTAGGTAGCAAAGTCTTTCCTGATCCCAGCTCTGTTCATCTTGGCTTCTTTTAAAAACACAGCAAGCAAGGGTTACTCCAAGCGGAGTCTCCCTTTTTTCCAAAAATTGGGCCACACAGACACCCACCCCATCAGTGGCAGCACTTGGGCCCTAGTTGCAAACAGGATGTTTTGATTTGCATCAAGCACATTCAAAAATACGCTATTCTTAGCCGTCCCCAGGATGACACCGGGGTAGGTAGCAAAGTCTTTCCTGATCCCAGCTCTGTTCATCTTGGCTTCTTTTAAAAACACAGCAAGCAAGGGTTACTCCAAGCGGAGTCTCCCTTTTTTCCAAAAATTGGGCCACACAGACACCCACCCCATCAGTGGCAGCACTTGGGCCCTAGTTGCAAACAGGATGTTTTGATTTGCATCAAGCACATTCAAAAATACGCTATTCTTAGCCGTCCCCAGGATGACACCGGGGTAGGTAGCAAAGTCTTTGCTGACCCATGACTTGTTCATCTTGGCTTCTTTTAAAAACAATGTAAGCAAGGGTTACTCCAAGCGGAGTCTCCCTTTTTTCCAAAAATTGGGCCACACAGACACCCACCCCATCAGTGGCAGCACTTGGGCCCTAGTTGCAAACAGGATGTTTTGATTTGCATCAAGCACATTCAAAAATACGCTATTCTTAGCCGTCCACAGGATGACACCGGGGTAGGTAGCAAAGTCTTTCCTGATCCCAGCTCTGTTCATCTTGGCTTCTTTTAAAAACACAGCAAGCAAGGGTTACTCCAAGCGGAGTCTCCCTTTTTTCCAAAAATTGGGCCACACAGACACCCACCCCATCAGTGGCAGCACTTGGGCCCTAGTTGCAAACAGGATGTTTTGATTTGCATCAAGCACATTCAAAAATACGCTATTCTTAGCCGTCCCCAGGATGACACCGGGGTAGGTAGCAAAGTCTTTCCTGATCCCAGCTCTGTTCATCTTGGCTTCTTTTAAAAACACAGCAAGCAAGGGTTACTCCAAGCGGAGTCTCCCTTTTTTCCAAAAATTGGGCCACACAGACACCCACCCCATCAGTGGCAGCACTTGGGCCCTAGTTGCAAACAGGATGTTTTGATTTGCATCAAGCACATTCAAAAATACGCTATTCTTAGCCGTCCACAGGATGACACCGGGGTAGGTAGCAAAGTCTTTCCTGATCCCAGCTCTGTTCATCTTGGCTTCTTTTAAAAACACAGCAAGCAAGGGTTACTCCAAGCGGAGTCTCCCTTTTTTCCAAAAATTGGGCCACACAGACACCCACCCCATCAGTGGCAGCACTTGGGCCCTAGTTGCAAACAGGATGTTTTGATTTGCATCAAGCACATTCAAAAATACGCTATTCTTAGCCGTCCACAGGATGACACCGGGGTAGGTAGCAAAGTCTTTCCTGATCCCAGCTCTGTTCATCTTGGCTTCTTTTAAAAACACAGCAAGCAAGGGTTACTCCAAGCGGAGTCTCCCTTTTTTCCAAAAATTGGGCCACACAGACACCCACCCCATCAGTGGCAGCACTTGGGCCCTAGTTGCAAACAGGATGTTTTGATTTGCATCAAGCACATTCAAAAATACGCTATTCTTAGCCGTCCCCAGGATGACACCGGGGTAGGTAGCAAAGTCTTTCCTGATCCCAGCTCTGTTCATCTTGGCTTCTTTTAAAAACACAGCAAGCAAGGGTTACTCCAAGCGGAGTCTCCCTTTTTTCCAAAAATTGGGCCACACAGACACCCACCCCATCAGTGGCAGCACTTGGGCCCTAGTTGCAAACAGGATGTTTTGATTTGCATCAAGCACATTCAAAAATACGCTATTCTTAGCCGTCCCCAGGATGACACCGGGGTAGGTAGCAAAGTCTTTGCTGACCCATGACTTGTTCATCTTGGCTTCTTTTAAAAACAATGTAAGCAAGGGTTACTCCAAGCGGAGTCTCCCTTTTTTCCAAAAATTGGGCCACACAGACACCCACCCCATCAGTGGCAGCACTTGGGCCCTAGTTGCAAACAGGATGTTTTGATTTGCATCAAGCACATTCAAAAATACGCTATTCTTAGCCGTCCACAGGATGACACCGGGGTAGGTAGCAAAGTCTTTCCTGATCCCAGCTCTGTTCATCTTGGCTTCTTTTAAAAACACAGCAAGCAAGGGTTACTCCAAGCGGAGTCTCCCTTTTTTCCAAAAATTGGGCCACACAGACACCCACCCCATCAGTGGCAGCACTTGGGCCCTAGTTGCAAACAGGATGTTTTGATTTGCATCAAGCACATTCAAAAATACGCTATTCTTAGCCGTCCCCAGGATGACACCGGGGTAGGTAGCAAAGTCTTTCCTGATCCCAGCTCTGTTCATCTTGGCTTCTTTTAAAAACACAGCAAGCAAGGGTTACTCCAAGCGGAGTCTCCCTTTTTTCCAAAAATTGGGCCACACAGACACCCACCCCATCAGTGGCAGCACTTGGGCCCTAGTTGCAAACAGGATGTTTTGATTTGCATCAAGCACATTCAAAAATACGCTATTCTTAGCCGTCCACAGGATGACACCGGGGTAGGTAGCAAAGTCTTTCCTGATCCCAGCTCTGTTCATCTTGGCTTCTTTTAAAAACACAGCAAGCAAGGGTTACTCCAAGCGGAGTCTCCCTTTTTTCCAAAAATTGGGCCACACAGACACCCACCCCATCAGTGGCAGCACTTGGGCCCTAGTTGCAAACAGGATGTTTTGATTTGCATCAAGCACATTCAAAAATACGCTATTCTTAGCCGTCCACAGGATGACACCGGGGTAGGTAGCAAAGTCTTTCCTGATCCCAGCTCTGTTCATCTTGGCTTCTTTTAAAAACACAGCAAGCAAGGGTTACTCCAAGCGGAGTCTCCCTTTTTTCCAAAAATTGGGCCACACAGACACCCACCCCATCAGTGGCAGCACTTGGGCCCTAGTTGCAAACAGGATGTTTTGATTTGCATCAAGCACATTCAAAAATACGCTATTCTAAGCCGTCCCCAGGATGACACCGGGGTAGGTAGCAAAGTCTTTCCTGATCCCAGCTCTGTTCATCTTGGCTTCTTTTAAAAACACAGCAAGCAAGGGTTACTCCAAGCGGAGTCTCCCTTTTTTCCAAAAATTGGGCCACACAGACACCCACCCCATCAGTGGCAGCACTTGGGCCCTAGTTGCAAACAGGATGTTTTGATTTGCATCAAGCACATTCAAAAATACGCTATTCTTAGCCGTCCCCAGGATGACACCGGGGTAGGTAGCAAAGTCTTTGCTGACCCATGACTTGTTCATCTTGGCTTCTTTTAAAAACAATGTAAGCAAGGGTTACTCCAAGCGGAGTCTCCCTTTTTTCCAAAAATTGGGCCACACAGACACCCACCCCATCAGTGGCAGCACTTGGGCCCTAGTTGCAAACAGGATGTTTTGATTTGCATCAAGCACATTCAAAAATACGCTATTCTTAGCCGTCCACAGGATGACACCGGGGTAGGTAGCAAAGTCTTTCCTGATCCCAGCTCTGTTCATCTTGGCTTCTTTTAAAAACACAGCAAGCAAGGGTTACTCCAAGCGGAGTCTCCCTTTTTTCCAAAAATTGGGCCACACAGACACCCACCCCATCAGTGGCAGCACTTGGGCCCTAGTTGCAAACAGGATGTTTTGATTTGCATCAAGCACATTCAAAAATACGCTATTCTTAGCCGTCCCCAGGATGACACCGGGGTAGGTAGCAAAGTCTTTCCTGATCCCAGCTCTGTTCATCTTGGCTTCTTTTAAAAACACAGCAAGCAAGGGTTACTCCAAGCGGAGTCTCCCTTTTTTCCAAAAATTGGGCCACACAGACACCCACCCCATCAGTGGCAGCACTTGGGCCCTAGTTGCAAACAGGATGTTTTGATTTGCATCAAGCACATTCAAAAATACGCTATTCTTAGCCGTCCACAGGATGACACCGGGGTAGGTAGCAAAGTCTTTCCTGATCCCAGCTCTGTTCATCTTGGCTTCTTTTAAAAACACAGCAAGCAAGGGTTACTCCAAGCGGAGTCTCCCTTTTTTCCAAAAATTGGGCCACACAGACACCCACCCCATCAGTGGCAGCACTTGGGCCCTAGTTGCAAACAGGATGTTTTGATTTGCATCAAGCACATTCAAAAATACGCTATTCTTAGCCGTCCACAGGATGACACCGGGGTAGGTAGCAAAGTCTTTCCTGATCCCAGCTCTGTTCATCTTGGCTTCTTTTAAAAACACAGCAAGCAAGGGTTACTCCAAGCGGAGTCTCCCTTTTTTCCAAAAATTGGGCCACACAGACACCCACCCCATCAGTGGCAGCACTTGGGCCCTAGTTGCAAACAGGATGTTTTGATTTGCATCAAGCACATTCAAAAATACGCTATTCTTAGCCGTCCCCAGGATGACACCGGGGTAGGTAGCAAAGTCTTTCCTGATCCCAGCTCTGTTCATCTTGGCTTCTTTTAAAAACACAGCAAGCAAGGGTTACTCCAAGCGGAGTCTCCCTTTTTTCCAAAAATTGGGCCACACAGACACCCACCCCATCAGTGGCAGCACTTGGGCCCTAGTTGCAAACAGGATGTTTTGATTTGCATCAAGCACATTCAAAAATACGCTATTCTTAGCCGTCCACAGGATGACACCGGGGTAGGTAGCAAAGTCTTTCCTGATCCCAGCTCTGTTCATCTTGGCTTCTTTTAAAAACACAGCAAGCAAGGGTTACTCCAAGCGGAGTCTCCCTTTTTTCCAAAAATTGGGCCACACAGACACCCACCCCATCAGTGGCAGCACTTGGGCCCTAGTTGCAAACAGGATGTTTTGATTTGCATCAAGCACATTCAAAAATACGCTATTCTTAGCCGTCCACAGGATGACACCGGGGTAGGTAGCAAAGTCTTTCCTGATCCCAGCTCTGTTCATCTTGGCTTCTTTTAAAAACACAGCAAGCAAGGGTTACTCCAAGCGGAGTCTCCCTTTTTTCCAAAAATTGGGCCACACAGACACCCACCCCATCAGTGGCAGCACTTGGGCCCTAGTTGCAAACAGGATGTTTTGATTTGCATCAAGCACATTCCAAATCCACAAGCATTTACTCTCCCCAGGATGACACAGGGGTAGTAAATTCCTTCTGGATCCATGACTTGTTCATTTTGATGAACGTCAGTCTGTCCACATTGTCACTGGACAGACGCGTGCGCTTATCTGTCAGCACACACCCAGCAGCACTGAATACACGTTCAGAGACAACGCTGGCAGCTGGACACGACAAAATCTCCAAGGCGTAAGTTGCGAGCTCTGGCCATTTTTGTAGGTTTGAAGCCCAAAAGGAGCAAGGCTCCAGTTGCACAGTCATGGCATCGATGTTCATTTGGAGATACTCCTGTATCATCCTCTCCAGCCGTTGACTATGTGTCAGACTTGTTGTCTCTGGTGGCCTTGCAAAAGAGGGTCTAAAAAAATTATGAAAAGATTCCATAAAATTGCTGTTACCGGCACCAGAAAAGGTCCTACTGGTACGGGTAGACTGTTGAAGATGACGAGACCGTCCCATGTTTGTCAAGTTACAACTGGGAGATTCACTCCCTGCACCTGCACGGTTGTTTGGTGGAAAAGCCGAGCTAAGATCTAGTAACAGCTTCTGCTGATACTCCTGCATACGTGCGTCCCTTTCTATGGCTGGAATTATGTCACAAAATTTGGACTTGTACCGGGGATCTAATAGTGTGGCAATCCAGTAGTCATCATCACTTCTAATTTTGACAATACGACTGTCATGTTGGAGGTAGTGCAACAAAAAGGCACTCATGTGTCTTGCGCAGCCATGCGGACCAAGTCCATGCTGTGTTTGTGGCATAGAGGTGCTACCCGTTCTTTCTTCCTCTGACATCTGACCCCAACCTCTTTCAACTGAAATTTGACCAAGGTCTCCCTCATCCGCTGAGTCTTCCATGTCCATGGACAGTTCGTCCTCCATTTCTTCATGTTCTCCTGCACCTTGCTCAACATTTCGCCTGCTACTATGCGCCCTTGTCGATCCCTGTCCCCCATGGTCCCATGCCTGCTGCGTTGGTGATGATGAACGTCTGGACCTTCGTGATGTTGTTGTCCCTTGCGCATATGAATCCTCCTGTAGTTCCTCCCCTTCATGTTGTCCCACCCCCTGACTCCGAATAGTGTTTAGCGTGTGCTCCAGCATGTAAATGACTGGAATCGTCATGCTGATAATGGCATTGTCAGAGCTAAACATATTCGTCGCCATGTCGAAACTGTGCAGAAGGGTGCATAGGTCCTTGATCTGAGACCACTCCATCAGGGTGATCTGCCCCACCTCTGCATCTCGTTGGCCCAGGCTATACGTCATGACGTATTGCACCAGGGCTCTGCGGTGCTGCCACAGTCGCTGTAACATGTGGAGAGTTGAATTCCAGCGTGTCGCCACATCGCATTTCAGGCGATGAACCGGCAGGCCGAAAGACTTCTGGAGCGATGCAAGTCGCTCTGCTGCGGCGCTTGAACGGCGGAAGTGAGCTGACAGTTTTCGTGCCCTGTTCAGAAGGCCATCTAGGCCGGGATAGTGTGTTAAAAATTGCTGCACGACAAGGTTCAACACGTGAGCCATACAAGGTACGTGTGTCACCTTGCCCAGGCGAAGTGCCGCACCCAGGTTTGCAGCATTGTCGCACACGGCCTTACCAGGCTGCAGTTTGAGTGGAGACAACCATTTATTAAACTCGGACCGCAAAGCTGACCACAACTCCTCAGCTGTGTGACTCTTATTACCAAGACATGTCAAGCTAAAGACCGCCTGATGCCGTTGCGCTCTGCTGCCAGCATAGTAATGAGGGGTGCGTGATTCCTTCTGCGCAGTGAGAACGCTGGTGGCCTGACCAGGCAGGCTTGGGGCGGAGGTGGAGGACCCAGATGAGGTGGAGGATGCAGAAGCAGTGGCGGAACTTGGACAGACAGAGGATTGACACACAAGTCGTGGGGACGGCAAGACTTGTGCAGCAGACCCTTCACCATCTATCACCATAGTTACCCAGTGCCCAGTCAGCGACATGTAACGTCCCTGTCCATGCTTACTGGTCCAAGTATCGGTGGTGAAATGCACCCGTTCACACACAGAGTTTCTCAAGGAAGCGGTGATGTTGTGTGCGACATGCTGGTGTAGCGCGGGCACACCTTTCTTAGAGAAGTAGTGGCGACTAGGCATCTGGTACTGGGGCACAGCGACAGACATAAGGTCTCTAAAATCCTGTGTGTCCACTAGGCGGAAAGGCAGCATTTCGGTAGCCAACAGCTTACAGAGGGATAGAGTCAACCTCTTAGCTTTGTCATGGGTCGGAGGAAGTGGCCTTTTATTTGACCACATCTGAGGGACAGAGATCTGGCTGCTGTGTGTAGACGGTGTTGAGTAGGGTGTCCCTGGAAAAATGCAGGTTTGTGAGGAAAGTGCAGGCGGAGACATGATGTTGCCTTCATCCAACGTTGGTGCTATCGATGTCTGAGAGAGCTGTACACACTCACTTGTTTCCCCTTCCAAACCAACTGACGACCTTACAAGCAAACTGCCTGTTGCGGTTACAGTGGTGGAAGTTTTGCGTGGAAAAACAGGTGTGGCAGCTGTCCCCACAGTCCTAGAAGATGAAGAGCGCGCGGATGCAGTGGAAGGGGCGGGCGGTGGATGGTTCGCTCCGCTAGGCCGCATTGCAGCACGGTGAGCTTCCCACCGGGACTTATGATATTTATTCATGTGACGATTCATGGAAGAAGTTGTCAAACTGCTGAGCTTTTGACCTCTACTAAGAGAATCATGACAAATGTTACATATCACATGAGTTGGGCGATCTTTTTCGATGTGAAAAAAGGACCAGGCTAGGCAAGGCTTAGAGGCCATGCGACCTGTTGATCCACCCCGAATAATGCTCATAGGCAGAGTGGTGGCTGAGGATGCAGTTGTAGACGTGCTACCAGTGCTCCGACTCTGTCCAGGAAGGCGCAAGGTAACTTCGTCGTCGGTTGCATCCTCCTCCACCGCCTCTGTTGACCTCCTCGAGTGCCTGACTGGGGGTTGACAGTAGGTGGGATCTAGAACGTCATCATCAATTGTTGTGTTTGCACTCCCCTCCCCCTCAGACCGAGCCTCTTCTTGCCCTGACGGAATATTTAAGTTGTCATCCCAATCGGGTATCTGCGTCTCATCTTCATCAGTATGTTCCTCATTGTCTATAACCACAGGTGTTACAGTTTGTGACAAAGGGTCAACATTATGCTCAGAAACTTGGTCCTCACGGCCTGAATCTGAGTCACAAAGGTTCTGGGCATCACTGCAGACCATTTCCTGTTCTGTACTCACTGTAGCTTGGGAGCAGACCTCTGATTCCCAGGCTATAGTGTGACTGAACAGCTCTGCAGACTCAGCCATCTCAGTTCCACCATACTGTGCAGGGCTGATGGAGACTTCAGAGCTGGGAGAAATCAAGTGTGATTGGGATGACAACTCAGAGGACTGGTGTTTTTTGGATGCGGTACTTGAAGTGGCTGAGAGGGCACTTGTTGGACCACTTGAGATCCATTCAAGCATTTTCCTTTTTTGCCCATCATCTACCTTTCTTCCTGTTGTTCGTGTCCGTAAAAAAGGGAGCACATCGGATTGTCCACGGTAAGTAGTAGACATCTTACTTTTGCTGGTAGATGGTCTATCTTCAGCAGATGATAATGGAGCTTTGCCACCTTCCCCACGGACAAAACCTTTTTTGCCTTTTCCACCACCCCTCTTCCCCTTTCCACCAGCATCTGTCATTTTGCCACTCATGTTGATTGCGACAAGATTGTGGACTGAAAATGTGGTAGTAAAAATTGAGAGGTGGTGAAGATTGCAGTGGTGGTCTAGCTTTATTAACAGCAGAATAATAAAGAATAAATATCCCTGACAATGCAACTTAGTTATAATTAGTTGGAGTGTGCAACGCAGGCAGACGTGCTGCAAATGTCTTTGCACTAGTGGGACTATAGCAAAGTCCAATAGCCACGTATAGGATGCCACTAGGTACACTGAGTGTTTGCTAGTATAATGGCTTGGTTAGAATGAGTTGTAGTGTGCAACGCAGGCAGACGCGCTCTGCAAATGTCTTTGCACTAGTGGGACTATAGCAAAGTCCAATAGCCACGTATAGGATGCCACTAGGTACACTGAGTGTTTGCTAGTATAATGGCTTGGTTAGAATGAGTTGTAGTGTGCAACGCAGGCAGACGCGCTCTGCAAATGTCTTTGCACTAGTGGGACTATAGCAAAGTCCAATAGCCACGTATAGGATGCCACTAGGTACACTGAGTGTTTGCTAGTATAATGGCTTGGTTAGAATGAGTTGTAGTGTGCAACGCAGGCAGACGCGCTCTGCAAATGTCTTTGCACTAGTGGGACTATAGCAAAGTCCAATAGCCACGTATAGGATGCCACTAGGTACACTGAGTGTTTGCTAGTATAATGGCTTGGTTAGAATGAGTTGTAGTGTGCAACGCAGGCAGACGCGCTCTGCAAATGTCTTTGCACTAGTGGGACTATAGCAAAGTCCAATAGCCACGTATAGGATGCCACTAGGTACACTGAGTGTTTGCTAGTATAATGGCTTGGTTAGAATGAGTTGTAGTGTGCAACGCAGGCAGACGCGCTCTGCAAATGTCTTTGCACTAGTGGGACTATAGCAAAGTCCAATAGCCACGTATAGGATGCCACTAGGTACACTGAGTGTTTGCTAGTATAATGGCTTGGTTAGAATGAGTTGTAGTGTGCAACGCAGGCAGACGCGCTCTGCAAATGTCTTTGCACTAGTGGGACTATAGCAAAGTCCAATAGCCACGTATAGGATGCCACTAGGTACACTGAGTGTTTGCTAGTATAATGGCTTGGTTAGAATGAGTTGTAGTGTGCAACGCAGGCAGACGCGCTCTGCAAATGTCTTTGCACTAGTGGGACTATAGCAAAGTCCAATAGCCACGTATAGGATGCCACTAGGTACACTGAGTGTTTGCTAGTATAATGGCTTGGTTAGAATGAGTTGTAGTGTGCAACGCAGGCAGACGCGCTCTGCAAATGTCTTTGCACTAGTGGGACTATAGCAAAGTCCAATAGCCACGTATAGGATGCCACTAGGTACACTGAGTGTTTGCTAGTATAATGGCTTGGTTAGAATGAGTTGTAGTGTGCAACGCAGGCAGACGCGCTCTGCAAATGTCTTTGCACTAGTGGGACTATAGCAAAGTCCAATAGCCACGTATAGGATGCCACTAGGTACACTGAGTGTTTGCTAGTATAATGGCTTGGTTAGAATGAGTTGTAGTGTGCAACGCAGGCAGACGCGCTCTGCAAATGTCTTTGCACTAGTGGGACTATAGCAAAGTCCAATAGCCACGTATAGGATGCCACTAGGTACACTGAGTGTTTGCTAGTATAATGGCTTGGTTAGAATGAGTTGTAGTGTGCAACGCAGGCAGACGCGCTCTGCAAATGTCTTTGCACTAGTGGGACTATAGCAAAGTCCAATAGCCACGTATAGGATGCCACTAGGTACACTGAGTGTTTGCTAGTATAATGGCTTGGTTAGAATGAGTTGTAGTGTGCAACGCAGGCAGACGCGCTCTGCAAATGTCTTTGCACTAGTGGGACTATAGCAAAGTCCAATAGCCACGTATAGGATGCCACTAGGTACACTGAGTGTTTGCTAGTATAATGGCTTGGTTAGAATGAGTTGTAGTGTGCAACGCAGGCAGACGCGCTCTGCAAATGTCTTTGCACTAGTGGGACTATAGCAAAGTCCAATAGCCACGTATAGGATGCCACTAGGTACACTGAGTGTTTGCTAGTATAATGGCTTGGTTAGAATGAGTTGTAGTGTGCAACGCAGGCAGACGCGCTCTGCAAATGTCTTTGCACTAGTGGGACTATAGCAAAGTCCAATAGCCACGTATAGGATGCCACTAGGTACACTGAGTGTTTGCTAGTATAATGGCTTGGTTAGAATGAGTTGTAGTGTGCAACGCAGGCAGACGCGCTCTGCAAATGTCTTTGCACTAGTGGGACTATAGCAAAGTCCAATAGCCACGTATAGGATGCCACTAGGTACACTGAGTGTTTGCTAGTATAATGGCTTGGTTAGAATGAGTTGTAGTGTGCAATGCAGGCAGACGCGCTCTGCAAATGTCTTTGCACTAGTGGGACTATAGCAAAGTCCAATAGCCACGTATAGGATGCCACTAGGTACACTGAGTGTTTGCTAGTATAATGGCTTGGTTAGAATGAGTTGTAGTGTGCAACGCAGGCAGACGCGCTCTGCAAATGTCTTTGCACTAGTGGGACTATAGCAAAGTCCAATAGCCACGTATAGGATGCCACTAGGTACACTGAGTGTTTGCTAGTATAATGGCTTGGTTAGAATGAGTTGTAGTGTGCAACGCAGGCAGACGCGCTCTGCAAATGTCTTTGCACTAGTGGGACTATAGCAAAGTCCAATAGCCACGTATAGGATGCCACTAGGTACACTGAGTGTTTGCTAGTATAATGGCTTGGTTAGAATGAGTTGTAGTGTGCAACGCAGGCAGACGCGCTCTGCAAATGTCTTTGCACTAGTGGGACTATAGCAAAGTCCAATAGCCACGTATAGGATGCCACTAGGTACACTGAGTGTTTGCTAGTATAATGGCTTGGTTAGAATGAGTTGTAGTGTGCAACGCAGGCAGACGCGCTCTGCAAATGTCTTTGCACTAGTGGGACTATAGCAAAGTCCAATAGCCACGTATAGGATGCCACTAGGTACACTGAGTGTTTGCTAGTATAATGGCTTGGTTAGAATGAGTTGTAGTGTGCAACGCAGGCAGACGCGCTCTGCAAATGTCTTTGCACTAGTGGGACTATAGCAAAGTCCAATAGCCACGTATAGGATGCCACTAGGTACACTGAGTGTTTGCTAGTATAATGGCTTGGTTAGAATGAGTTGTAGTGTGCAACGCAGGCAGACGCGCTCTGCAAATGTCTTTGCACTAGTGGGACTATAGCAAAGTCCAATAGCCACGTATAGGATGCCACTAGGTACACTGAGTGTTTGCTAGTATAATGGCTTGGTTAGAATGAGTTGTAGTGTGCAATGCAGGCAGACGCGCTCTGCAAATGTCTTTGCACTAGTGGGACTATAGCAAAGTCCAATAGCCACGTATAGGATGCCACTAGGTACACTGAGTGTTTGCTAGTATAATGGCTTAGTTATCAGTTGGAGTGTGCAGAGGACAAGAGGGTACAGTGGCAGGATTGTGGTGCTCTGGGTAGAGGAATGGAAGACTGCCTTTCTATTCCCTCCTAATGGTGAAATGCAGGTAGGAAATCCCTGACCTGGGCTACACAGACGCTGTTGCTGTTTGCAGGACCTGTCACCTATGGCTCTCTGACCCTGCCGGTTGGAGCCCTTAAAAGGACTGCTATAAAGTGCTCTCCCTAAGCTGTCTAACGCTGTGTATGCAGCGCATACAGCTGTATCGGCTATAGGACTCAGGAAGACGGAGCTGCGACAGTGATGTCTGACACCAAAGACGCAGAAGGCAGATAATGGCGTCCGTGAAGAAAATGTCCGGTTTTATAATGCAGGGACATGTGACATGCAGATCCTATCACACATGCCGTTGCTTCTCTGGCTCAAAGTCCACTTAGCTGTGTGTGTGTCTGGGATTGGCTGACATGCTGGCCCGCCCCACAAGACGCGCGCGCTTAGGGAAGGAAGACAAGAAAAAAAAAAAAAAAAAATGGCGATCGCCATTATAGAAACAGCAGTGATCTGAAGGCGCTGTTCACGCACACTATACACTGAAATGTGATAATAGTTTGATTCACAGAGTGACTTACACTATTACAGCAGAAACCAAGCTATGATTTAGCTGTTTTTTGGCTGCTAGAACCGTTCTCGAACGTTTCTAGAACTACCGAGCTTTTGCAAAAAGCTCGAGTTCTAGTTCGATCTAGAACATGCCCCAAAATCACTCGAGCCGCGAACTGGAGAACCACGAACCACGAACCGCGCTCAACTCTAATAGCAACCGCTCCATTGTGAGATCGGCTTTACTGATTGAAAATCTCCTGATGAACCCCCAGACATCCTGAGGGAGAAACGCGTTGAGAGAGATATGCTGAGAGATATGCTGAGATGATATGCAACATGACATGGATAAGTACTTTTATTATTGTGAGAGTATGATATATAACCTGATAATAAGTACTTCATTTTAAATTATCAAATTTTTCATCTGGGATTGGTATGTAGTTGACCCGACGTGTATTAACAACAGAGTGGCTACCCAGACTATTTATGCCTGTATCCTCTGGAATAAGAACACTGTCGGTCACCCTTAGGGGAAATATTGTCGTTTTTTTACCCTGATAGGGGAACTACCTTATTGCAATTGCATGAATGGAACTGCACACCAGACTTGAGAGAGATGCTGAGAGAGTATACAGCTTGACATGTTAAGTGCTTTTATCATCTTTGATATTATGATATGACCTGATGAGTACTTCATTCTAAAATGTCAAAAATATATTTTTTCAACTGAGATGGGTGTGCAGTTGACCTGATGTGTATGAACATTAGGGTGGTTACTCAGACTATTTAGGCCTGTGTCCTCTGAAACAAGAGCACCGTTGGTCATCCCTAAGGGAAATAGTGTGATCATTGTTTTACCCTGATTGGGAACTACCTGATTGCATGTGTATTAACTGAACTGCATACCAGACTTTTTAGTGTTTTGACTTGTACTTTTGCACTTTTTCACGTACACTTTTGGTGATGGTGGTTTTATGGTTGGAGGGACATTAAGGGACAGCCGCCGAGGAGCGGGGGCACCGAGTAAAGTAGGGTGTTTTCACTCCGCTGGTAGGTAGGGGAAATTCATAGGGCTAGGATAGGCCCCCCCCTCCCCTGCCTACATCCTCAATATCGTCATCTGGCGCACTTGTCTCCCCCGTTTTACCCGCCCAACCACTTTTTTTGGCTATTCTTTTCTTTTTGTGACTGCACTGACAGTTTTTTAGATATTGACTAATAAAGATTGATATTTTTAATATAGGAATTTTTTTTTCATGGTTTTTGATAAATTGGGTTCCTCCCTATAATTTGATTTTGAGGTATACAGGGGATTGGCTCGCATGCACAACCAGCGAAGACGTAGCAGTGACATCAGCAAGCACTGCTCCTCGACTCTGTTGTACTTCCCACAAAGTCGGGTGCTTGGCTGACATGTGCCTGATCATGCTGGTGGTGGTCAGGCTGCTAGTTTTGGTACCCCTGCTGATGCTGGCACGGCAGGTGTTGCAAATGGCCTTTTTTGAATCATCTGGATCCAACTTAAAAAACTGCCAGACTCGGGAAGACCTAACATTTGTACAGGCACCTTGTGTCGTCGTGTTGTTCCGGGGAATGGTTGCCTGACTTCTGCCTGGGGCCACCACCCTGCTTCTTACTGCCTGTTGTGATGCTACGCCTCCCTCCCCCTGTGCACTGCTGTCCTCGCTCTGCATATCCTCCTGCCAGGTTGGGTCAGTTACTGGATCATCCACCACGTTGTCTTCCTCTTCCGCACCCTGCTCCTCCTCCTGACTTCCTGACAATTGTGTCTCATCATCGTCCACCACTTGTTGAGACACGTTGCCAACTTCGTGAGAACGTGGCTGCTCAAATATTTGGCCATCTGTACAGACGATCTCCTCATGACCCACTTCAATATGAGCTGGTGAGAGGCCAGAATGTGTGAATGGAAACGTGAACAGCTCTTCCGAGTGTCCAAGTGTGGGATCATTAATGTCCGAGGAGGACGTGTACTCAGCCTGGTGGTAGGAAGGAGGATCAGGTTCAGAAATGTGCGGTGCAGTATCACGGCTACTGACACTTGACCGTGTGGAAGACAGAGTGTTTGTGGTGGTGCCAATCTGACTGGAAGCATTATCTGCTATCCAACTAACAACCTGTTGACACTGGTCTTGGTTCAAGAGCGGTGTACTGCTGCGGTCCCCAAGAATTTGGGACAGGACATGCGAGCGACTAGATGTGGCCCTTTGTTGTGGCGAAATTAGAGCTTGCCCACGACCTCGGCCTCTGCCTGCACCACCATCACGTCCACTTCCTTGTTCCTTGCCAATGCCCTTGCGCATTTTGCAATGCTGTGCACTGCTGACGTGTATATTCACTACTTGTGCGTTATATCAAAGTTTGTGGAAATTGCACACAAGTGCACCTGTACGCTGCCACCAACAGGCACACACGTGCGGTTTTAAAAACCAAGCACGGACGCAATAAGAACCTAACAGGTTTTTTTGGGAAGCGACAATTACAGACAAGTCAGACACTATCTGGACTGTTTTACACTGTTTTACACTGTGTACACCAGCCCCAGATATGATGAAGGCTGGTATACGGTCACCACTACCCTGCCTGCCTGCCTGCCTGTATACTGGTACAATAGTCCTGACAAGGACTCTTCTGGTCACTAGCCTGTATTCAGACCTGGCTATACCCTGCCTGTATATAGCAACAATAGTCCTGAGAAGGACTCTGCTACTGTACTCCGACCTGGCTATACCCTGCCTGCCTGTATACAACTAGAATAGTCCTGAGAAGGACTTTTGGTCACACTGTTTGCAGCCCTGCAACTGAAAAAGCTATAAAGGGCCGCAAAGCTTTCCCTGAATCAGCGACACTCTCCCTGCACTGACTGTCTGGATAGCTGTGAGCAGAGCACAGCGCGCCGGCCGGTATAAAGGCTCGGTCACGCTGTGCAGGCCGGCCAATCACTGCAATTCCACAACTAACAGGGCTGTGGCATTGCAGTGGTCTGCCAGCCAATCCCTGCATGAGGGCTGGCTCTCAAAAGAGCGCCAACATGCAGAAATGAAGACCACGAGTACAGCACGAGTATCGCGAGATTACTCGGTCCCCGCCGAGCAGCCCGAGTACAGCGATACTCGTGCGAGTACCGAGTAGTTACAAGCATGCTCGCTCATCACTACAAACTACGTATTAATGTCTAAGTGACTCAACCTATCTGTCTAGGCGGAAATGGATGTTAAACAGTAGTAACAAACAGTTATTAAGATGGTAAGTACCTGTGTAATTTTAGACTATTACAATCAGAAAGAGTGTAAAAAATATTTTTTTTTTGTTACTGTGCACACTTTTAGGAAGCTAGATAGATGTTTTTAAATTTTTGGGTTATGGAGATTTTTCTTTTGGCTTTTAAAAAAAAATTATGGTTTTCCTACCTCACAATGCAGAAGGATTCTTTCTATAATATATAGGCCTTAGTTTCAGAATTTTGTTTTAGTAATAGAGTTAAACAAGAGGGATGATCGAATACCAAAATATACGCTTCAACGAATATCCGACGAATTGGTCACCGCTATTCGCATATTCGCAAATATTCGACGCCCAATGTAAGTCTATGGGAAACCCGAATAATTTCACGTTAGACCTAAGGGTGAGCTGTGGTGACTGAGCAAAAGGCTGAAATGGATAGGAAAAGGCAGAAACAGTATGGGCACAGCCTGTAGAAGGTGTGTGACTGTATTTCTGGTGTCTTGGAATAACATGCTAAGAGCATCATGCAGCATTTACGTAGTCGCCAGAACAGCTCTTAAACCAAATTGCTTTTTTGAAAAACAGAATGTTGGTCTTTTGGTCTGTCTCTCTGTCTCTTGGTCTCTCTATCTTCCCCCTCTCTCATACTCATTGATCACCGGCGCGGCGCGGCACGGCTGCCACACTGCTCTGGCGGTTTCTCCAGCTTTTGAAAATGCTGGCCACTCATTATTCCATCTCGTATTCCCTGCTTCCCCCGTCCACCGGCGCCTATGATTGGCTGCATTCAGATGCGCCCCATGCTGAGTGACAGCTGTCTCACTGCAACCAATCACAGCCGCCGGTGGGTCTATGTAGTGCAGTAAAATAAATAAGTAAATAATTAAAAAAAAACGGCATGTGGTCCTTCCCAATTTTGATACCAGCCAAAGTAAAGCCACACGGCTGAAGGCTGGTATTCTCAGGATAGGGAGTTCCACTTTATGGAGAGCCTCCCAGCCTAAAAATATCAGCCAGCAGCTGCCCAGAATTGCAACATCCATTAGATGCGACAGTTCCGGGACTCTGCCTGGCTCAACCAGAACTGCCCTGGTGCGGTGGCAATCGGGGTAATAGGTAGATATGAGTGAGCCTCTGAAGGCTCGAGTTTGGTTCGGTTCATCGAACGGAGGCCCCGTTCGAGTTCGGTTCGATAAACCGTTCTACGAACCTCTCGAGCACCATTGAAATTAATGGCAGGCAAGCACAAACACATAAAAACACATTATAAATGTACACATACAGTTAATAAACATTGCCATAACACTTACAGGTCCTCGCGATGCTTCCTGCACTCTGTCTCTTGCTGCTTTTCCTTCCGATAATTGCTGCATCCTCCCGGTAACCAGCACTGATGATAGGACCTATCGTGACATCAAAATAGCATGTGACCAGTCACATGTCTATTATCTCATTGGCTACAGACTGGTCACATGGCTAGACGTCATTGCTAGGTCCTGTCAGTGCATCTCTCCAGTACACGGTGCTCGTTTGAGCATGTCCGTGTACCGGTGAGATGCTCTGGCACATGGTCGACTCCCCGTTCCTGCATGGGGCGCTCTTTACAGAGTCAGCCCACATGCAGGGACTAGCTGTCACAGCCGGTAAATAGCGGCACCGTCTGTCAGCGGTGACGTCACCACTTACAGCACGCTGCTGCTGCTCATTCACTGAGTGATTAGACTGCACGGGAGCAGCAGCATTCTTCCTCCCATGCTGTGCTGTCTGATGTAGCAGAGCTGCATGGGTTGAAGGAGAAAGAAGACAGAAGACCATGGATCGTGGAGGGATTACATGGGGTAATAAAGATGGAGTCTCTAAATGTGTCTGTGTATTTATTTCTATTAAAGTATTTTTTCTCTGTGTGGTGTTTTTTTTTAACCCTTTATTGGAGATTCTAAATGGCTGGGTCAAACGTGCCTGACATTAAGAATCTCTGGCTTAATACTAGCTAGTAAAACAAAGCTAGTATTAACTCATTATTACCCAGCAAGCCACCCGGCTTCAGGGCTGCTGGAAAAGTTGGATACAGTGCCAGATGATAGCGCTTCTATGAAAGCACCATTTTCTGGAACGGCTGCAGACTGCAATTTGCAGCAGAGGCTCCCAGAAAGCTCGGGCCAACCTGTGCTGCGGATTCCAATCCCCAGCTGCCTAGTTGTACCTGGCTGGACACAAAAATGGGGCGAAGCCCACGTCGTTATTTTTTTAAATGATTTCATTAAATTCATGAAATAATTAAAAAAGGGCTTCCCTATATTTTTAGTTCCCAGCCGGGTACAACTAGGCAGCTGGGGGTTGGGGGCAGCTGTACCTGCCTGCTGTACCTGGCTAGCATACATTTTTTGGCAAAAAAAATAAAAAATGCTTCCCTGGATTTTCCATTCCCAGTAAAGGTAACACTAAGCAGTGGGGGTTAGCGGCCAGTAGCTTAGCTAGCAATACAAAAAATGCAGCGGGAGCCCACATATATTTTTTAATTATTTATTTAAATAACTAAAAAAAAATAGGCTTCCATGTATTTTGATTGCCTGCCATCACAGTACATTAAAAATAAATCATTAAAAAAAAATGACTTAGCGCTCCGTGGTATTTTTGATTCTCAGTGCAGATAAAGCAGACAGCTATGGGTTGCCACCCCCATCTGCCTGCCGTTACCTTGGTTGGCAATCAAAATACAGGGAAGCCAATTAATTTTTTTTATTTAAAAAAATAGTTTTAAAAAAAAATGAAGTGAGGTCCCCCCATTTTTGATAGCCAGCTAGGGTAAAGCAGACGGCTGTAGCCTGAAAACCACAACTGGCAGCTTTACCGTTGTTGGTGATCAAATGTGGAGGAGACCTCAGGTTTTTTTTTTTATAATTATTTTACAAATAATAATAGTTACAAAAAAAAAGTAGGGTCCCCCCCCAAATTGGATCACCAGCCAAGGTAAAGTGGACAGCTGTGGTCTGGTATCCTCAGGGTGGGAAGGTCCATAGTTATTGGCCCTTCACAGCTTAAAAATAGCAGGCCGCAAGCGCCCCAGAAGTGGCACATCCACTAGATGCACCAATCCTAGCACTTCACCCCAGGTCATCCCATGCCCTGGTGCAGTGGCAAACGGGGTAATAAATGGGGTTGATACTAGCTGTAAGGTCACCTGACATCAAGCCCAGCAGTTTGTGATGTCATGGCGTCTATCAGATATCTGACATCACAACTGTTAGTACTAACAAAAAAATAGACAAAAAAAATGTATTTGAAAAAACACCCCCCAAAATATTCCCTCTTTCACCAATGTATTGTAAGGAAAAAAAAATAAAATAAGGGGGTCTCACGATGACTCTGGACCATCTAGAATATGGGGGGACATGCTCAGGGAACGTATCCCCCATTTTCTAGGAGTGCAGACCCTCCATGTGAGGAGTGTGGGTGCAATAAATCTGCACTTACTGTCCCCGGGTCCACAGCAGCAGAGTCCATGTCATAACTGTTGCTACCAAAGCTGCAATGCCCTGCTCATGAGGTAAGGGCATGCTTAATCAGGAGAACTATTCTACATTTCCAAATATTGGTATTTGCTGATATTATTGCTATTCTACCTACTATATATTAGGGATAGGATCTTGGAGATGGAATACCCCTTTAAGTCCAGTTATCCAGCTGAATGAATACTAAACAACAGAGCTCGCTATTTAGACATGTTTTCTTGTGGCATATAACGGACTCTCATGTTTGGTAGTCATTCAGCATAGCAACTATAAAATTAAATACCCCCATTTGGAAATGTAATATATCTCTCCTGATCAAATATGTTCCTTAACTCATGAGCAGGGCAATGCAGTAGCTTACAGATGCATTGTTACCGCCACTCACTGTGACTGAACACAGAAAGCTGAGCTGACAGTCACACTGTGCATGCGGCAGCATCTATTGTGAAGGAGGGGGCCGCGGGGGATCAACGTTGCATAGGTACCGTGGGACACCGGGGAACACTGGTGGGGTTATAGGGGGTGACCTAGCAGAGCCTGGGGAGGAGTTTTCTGTTGCATGTGTCATGATATTCTCAGACTAGGGAGGTCCATGGTTATTGGACTCTCCCCAGCCTAAAAATAGCAGGCAGCAGCCGCCCCAGAAGTGGCACATCAATTAGATGCGCCAAACCTGGTGCTTCGCTCCAGCTCATCCCGTTGCCCTGTTGCGGTGGCAAATGGGGTAATATATGGGATTAATACCAGATGTGTAATGTCACCTGGCATCAAGTCCTTGAGTTGAGTTCATGATGTCAGGTGTCTATCAGGTACCCGACATCACCAACCCAGTCAGTAATAAAAAAAAAATACACACATTTTTATTTGAAAAAACACTCCCCAAAACATTCCCTGTTATGAATGTCAGTTATGCTTTGGCTGCTGTGAGGCTCCCTCTTGTGGCCATGAATGGTTTGGACAGAGACCAGGTGTGTTGAGCAATGGGCGTTTCCATTGCTAACTCTCTGCTTATTTAAACCCTTGTCTAATAGCAGGCTATGCCGGATGTCAGTTGTTCTTTGTTCACCAACCTGCTTCATCCTGCTCCAGACCACATCTACCCCAGATAAGTGCTTGGCTCTTTATTTGTTGTTTGGTTCTTTTTACTCTTATCTGAGTTTGTCATTTGCTGGGGTTGTTGTCAGTTTATTTGCTTGCAGGGATTTTCCCTCTCAGTTGCTTAGCTGGAAAGCTCCCTGCAGCTATGTTTGGAGTATTGCTCCTATAAGTCCATGTGTTTGTTGCTTCTTGAATTTGTAATGGTTCCTGCTTTCTGTTCATTGGTATGACAAGAGCGCCTGGTATAGCACGGAGTTCAGATCTAGCGATCTGAGGGCTTTTTTGTACTATCAGGTTGTTGGATTTTTGCAGGGATTTTCTCTGGCCACCATCAGTCCCTTTCCTGTCCTGTCCTATTTAGTCAGTAGGGCCTCACCTTTTGCTAATCCTATCATCTATCTGTGTATTGTGTTTTCCTATATCACCACAGTCTTTGAATGTGGGGGGCTTGCTATTCTTTATCTATTTTCTGAGGCAGAGAGTTATTCATCTTTCCTTCCTTTAGGATAGCTAGTTCTCCGGCTGGGTTCGCGGTGCACAGGATGTTAGTTCACCCCTCTGCTACTTCTAGTTGTGATGGTTAGTATGGGGATGACGGCCAGGTTAGTTGCCAATGCTCTTGTTACCTTTTACCAATGATTTATGGTTGTCTTTTATGGTTCCAGATCATAACAATTCCCTCTTTCACCAATTTATTAGAAAGAAAAACAAATCCAGGTCTGGTGTAATCCAAGGGGGTCCCATGACGATCCATACCATAGTCAATGTCCCAGTCAATGAAGAACAGAATGTTCCATATTGGCTGGGAGAGCAATGCAGTGACCTGAGCTAACATCAATAGGTCAGCCCAGGTCACTGCAGGGCATGACAAGTGCTGCTGTCAGGAGGATAGCGAGGTACATTACCTGCGGTGATCGCTGCACTCCTGATAGCAGAGCTGTCACTGAGTTCAATGACCGCCACCTTCACAACCAAGTATCGCGGGTGCCTGTGACATCACCTCTAGTCACAGTCTCGAGTCAGCAGCGAGAGGAGATGTGACAAGCGGCAGCCATGGAGGACAGTGACAGTGCTGACGTCGGGAGGGCAGGACTTCATCACTGCAGATAAGGAACCTCACTAACCTCTTGACAGCAGCGCTTGTCATCCCCGCGGCTGCTGGCACTGCAGTGTGGGCAGCTGCGGACACAGTACAGTGCGGGCAGCTGTGGACACTGCTGAGTGGGCACCCGCGGGGCTGCGACTGGGGCTGGAGCGGGACACAGACTGCAGCGGCATCCGATGGAAGTCACAAGGAAGTGCTTCTGTGTGGCTTTCGGGGATTTTTACACACGTAGCCAGGGTAAACATCGGGTTACTAAACAAAGCGCTTTGCTTGGATACCCGATATTTACCCTGGTTACCAGCTTACCGCACGTAGCTGTTAAAAGCCATGCTTTTGGTGATCGAACGGTTCTCGATCGCTACTCGAACTGTCGAGATTTTAGCAAAAGGCTTGAGTTAGTCGAATGTCTCGAACACCCCCTAAAATCACTCGAACATGAAATTGGCGAACCTCGAGTCTCGAACATCGCTCATCTCTAGTAATAAGGAGTTAATGGCAGCCCATAGCTGCCACTAAGTCCTAGATTAATCATGGCAGGCATCTATGAGACACCCCCTTATTGATTAACCTGTAAGTGAAAATAAACACATACACCCAAAAAAATCCTATATTTGGAATAAAAGACAAAAAAAAACACCCTAGTTTACCACTTTATTAAAATCCCCAAATACCCTGCAGGTCCGGCGTAATCCACACGAGGTCCCACGACGCATCCAGCTCTGCTACATGAGGCTGACAGAGGCGGCCGTAGAACGCCGCCACTCTCTGTGAGCTCTACGCAGCCACTGAAGTGAGTCGTGCGATCAGCGATGACGTCACTCAGGTTACCCGTTCCCACTGCTCTCAGGTGGAGGACTGTAGCTGGCCGCGGGTCACCTGAGTAATGGCACCGGTGATCATGTGGCTATGTGGCTCACTTTAGTCACTCAGGGGATTTGCCGTCACCGATGAGTCCTTCTCCTGTGATCGCAAATCAGGCTGCAGCACACACACAGAGCCACACGATGGCAATTAAGTTGGATGAAGTTCATCCAAATTCATTCTGATCGCACGGCTCTGTCTCGCAGCCAGTCATGTTCTATGGGGATGTAGCAGAGCCAAGTTGGACCACACTGTGGAAAATGCATCCAAAATGCATTAAAAATTAATCCAAAATGCATCGTTTTGGATGCATTTTAGATGTATTTTGAATGCATTTTTGACAGTGCAGTACCACTCGGCTCTGCTACATCCCCATAGAACATGCTGGCTGTGAGACAGAGCCACGCAATCAGAATAAAATCAGATGAACTTCACCTGACTTCATTGTCATCGCGTGGCTCTGTGTGTGTGTTGCGGCCTAATTTGCGATCACAGGCGAAGGACTCACCGGTGACTGCAAATCCCCTGAGTGACTGAAGTGAGCCACGTGAACAGCGGTGCCATCACTCAGGTAACCGTGGCCAGGTGGAGTCTTCCACCTGAGAGCTGTGGCCATGGGTAACCTGAGAATCTTGCGACTCACTGCAGTTGCTGCGTAGAGCTCACAGAGAGCGGCGGTGTTCTACGGACGCTCCTGTCAGCTTCATGTAGCAGAGCTGGATGAGTCGGGACCTCGTGTGGATTACGCCGGACCTGGGGAGATATTTGAGGATTTTAATAAAGTGGTGAAAGAGGGTGGCGTTTTTTCGTCTTTTATTCCAAATAAAGGATTTTTTCTGGTGTATGTGTTTATTTACTTTCATTTACAGGTTAATCATCGGGGGTGTCTCATAGACGCCTGCCATGATTAATCTAGGACTTAGTGGCAGCTATGGGCTGCCATTAACTCCCTATTAACCCGATTGCCACCGCACCAGGGCAATTCTGGATGAGCCGGGTAGAGTCCCGGGACTGTTGCATCTAATAGACGTGGTAATTCTGGGTGGCTGCTGGCTGATATTTTTAGGCTGGGGGCTCCCCATAACATAATAAAAAAAGTGTTTTCAGCTCACCTAGTATAAAGATGTCCCAGGACTTTAGCAGGAGTGCACGCAGTCCACTGAACACGCCAGTCCAGAGGTAGAGTTAGAAGCAATGAGTAGAAGGGAAGGACCCAGCACTGATGCACGTAAAAATAAAATCCAAGGCTTTATTAAGTCACCTTAAAAACATTATCATGGTAACGGCTCCATAATATGTGCCCAAGCCTGCAACTTGATGCGTTTCGGACTATAAAATAAAAACAAAGTCTTTAATCATAAGGACTTATGATTAAGGACTTTGTTTTTATTTTATAATCCGAAACGCGTCAAGTTTCAGGCTTGGGCACATATTAAGGAGCCGTTACCCTAATAATGTTTTTAAGATAACCTAATAAAGCCTTGGATTTTATTTTTACGTGCATCAGTGCTGGGTCCTTCCCTTCTACTCAGGGCTCCCCATAACGTCTGACTCCCTATCCTGAAAATACCAGCCTTCAGTCGTTTGGCTTTACTTTAGCTGGTATCAAAATTGGGGGAACCGCACGCCGCTCTTTTTACAGTATTTATTTATTGAACTGCACTACATAGACCTGCCCACCAGTGGCTGTGATTGGTTGCAGTGAGACAGCTGTCACTCAGCGAAGGGTCGCGTCTGAATACATCCAATCATAGGCGCCGGTGGGTGGGGGAAGCAGGGAATATGAGATGGAATAATGAGCGGCCGGCATTTTTAAAAGCTGGAGAAGCTGCCAGAGCAGTGTGACAGCCGTGCAGTGGTGATCGGTCAATGATTGGTGATTATGAGAGAGGCGGGGAAAGGGAGAGACCATCAGACAGAGAGAGAGATCAAAAGACCTGCATTCTGCTTGTCAAAAATGCAAATCAAAAAAATCTGTGGAGCCTGTGTTAGGAGTCTCGACACAGAAACTAGCCAGATATCCCTCCGGGAAGGACCTAGCCAAAGAGTGGCTCTTTTTAGGAAACTACCATATCCACCATATTAAGTGGCCCTTTTAGTCAATATCCAACTCTTTGACAAGTTTAAAGATATGACAAAGAAAATACCAAGGCCAGGTATCCATCCACAGACAGCTGTTTCTGGGTATTGCCCCTCATCAGTGTGGAGTAAGATTCTGGCCAGGTGGGAGCAATGCCTAGCAGACCAACAAGACAAAACACTGATCTCGGGGGGACCAGCCAGAGAAAACACTGTCGGCAGCCAACGAGGGTGCTCAATACAGTGAAATCCTAGGTGCATTGCCCCCTTGGAAATATGCAAATCAAGAAAGTCAGTGGAGCCTCTTTTAGGAGTCTCAACAAAGAAACTAGCCAGATATTCCTAACATCCTAACAGAGGCTCCACAGACTTATTTGATTTGCATATTTCCCAGGGGGCCATGCACCTAGGATTTCACTGTTGAGCGCCCTTGTTGGCTGCCAGTAGTGTTTTCTCTGGCTGGTCTCTCAGAGATCAGTGATTGTTTTGTCCTGTTTGTCAAAAAAGCGATTTATGGAGCTTCTAACAGCTACTGGATACTGTGTTCAGCCCTTACAAGGACTATTTATTAGTTGTATCTACGAACACTCTTGCACACAATATAGTCTAAGTACACCGCCAGCTCCTTATCACTGCGTGTTGACAAAATGGCTGCTGGCTTATATAGACCCAATGACGCTGTGCGGCCAAGCAAATTATAGTAACACCACAACAAAGATGGCTGCGGCGTTACTATGAGGGCAAGCAACATCAGATGTGTTAATTGGCTGTAAAACAGGCGCCAGGAAATCAGAAATAAAAATGAAAGTATCGGAGCAGATGTTGTTTTATCCATCGGATATCAAATGGTACGAATAGCCTGTTAGCCGTCGGTCACCGAATCGTGGCGAATACTTTCGCTCATCCCTATTAAGCAAAGATATTGAGGTAAAATGGAATTCTAAATTAGAATTGTAAAAAAAAACTTCATTCGCTAACATGCAGATTTTTTTGTATTGTGATTCCGCAAGGAGTAATCAATATGGCAGTCTCTGGCCTCCAAGTTGCTGATCCATTAAGAGTTATAAAAAGAAAATTACTATGCTCCTTTTCATCACCGCTCTTTGGCTGGAGTCACATTAGCGTATGGCATCCGATGAGAGAGCAACGGATACGAAATGCTAATGACCCTCATCTCAGGCTCTGCTGCGAGCGTGAGCCGAGAGTCATGCAACTGTGAAGCTGAGGGCGGGTGCTGCAGAGGAGAGGAAGGGGTTAATCACCCCATCTCCTTCACTGTCAGCCTGTGCTTATATCGCACTGCACTGGGATAACATCCTAGTGCAGTCCGATGTTTCTCTCGCACCCATTCACTTGAATGGGTGCGAGTTACATGTCTCTCGCTGACAATTGCAGAATGCTGCGACTTTTCTCGCATCTAGAATCTGGATGCGAGAAAAGCTGACCAACTGCTCTCCCTCATTTACTAACATTGTTCAGAGTGCAATGCGAGATTTTCTCGCATTGCACTCATCTGTTTTTCATACTCATTTGAGCGTACCTGTTGACACATATACTGAATGCTACTACAAATGCTTAATCACTTGGTCCCATCACACTAGACTGTGACTTGGGACTCTGATGAAGCCATGGATGGTTTTGTGGTCACGGTGCAGGTCATGATGTCACAACCTTATGCAGTATTGTCCTGCGCCACATCAGAGCTGGAAGTCTGGGTCTAGTGTGAAGAAGCTTAAAGATTACAGTTATAATAACAAGTTGTGATGAGGACTGGATATGTGACAATGATGAGAGGGGCACCAGAAAGGTGAGTGGTGAGATGAGTAAGAATTTACTATCATTTTTTTAATTTTACATACTTTAGGCTTTATGTTATGCAGAGACCTCAGAGTATAATAAGGGACATTCAATTTGATGGAGAATTACTTAACTGCTAATCAAATTTCCTTGGAAAATCAATAGAAACAGGTAATTTCAAATTTTGCCTAATCCGCTCATGACTATTTAGTGGCAATTAGCACTTAGGAGTTTCATACTGCCCTCCTTGTTTGCTTAATGTGAAGAATAAAAGATGTATTTTATTAATAATAACAACAATTTTTTTTTCTATAGCGCCAACATATTCCGTGCTTTACAATTCAGAGGGGACATGTACAGACAATATGAGACAATACAAAATAACAAAATTAAGATACCAAGAGGAGTGAGGGCCCTGCTCGTAAGCTACAGTCTATGAGGAAATAGGGGAGGCACAAAAGGTGAATGGGGGGGAGGCTTGTCATACATGGTCCAGCCATTGATTTAAGGTGCTGGTACTGTAGTATTTAGCAGATAAATCAATTCTCAGTCATATCACTGTTATCCTTATGCCACCAATGCAGGCAGATCTCTCCCAGCATCACATAAAACTGATGAAGGTCTAAAGGCCACTTTACACGCAGAGATAAATCTTTGGCAGATCTGTGGTTGCAGTGAAATCATGGACATATTGTTGCATTTGTACACAGCCACAAACCTAGCACTGATTGTCCACAATTTCACTGCAACCGCAGATCTGCCGCAGATCTGCCGCAGATCTGCTGCAGATTTATCTCTGTGTGTGACAGGGCCTTAACATTAGACCAAAACATCGTTTTCTTTTTTTCACTGATTTTGCTGCATCAATAAAATTACTTTTTTCATCTATTTGAGAGTGCCCGACTTTTCTTCTTTTCTGTTGGCAAGTTGAATAGACATGAAGAAATGTTTCTGTTATCACGTTTCTTCCTTGGCATAGAAAGGGCCATATGGAGTGGAAAACAACTTTCCCTCCCAGTGGCTACTTGTTCGTACAGGCATAGTCTTTCCCAAGGTATGGGAAGCTTTTAAAGAAATACTTTGTTTCTATATCTGCAGCAATCCAGAAATTAAGTCCATATTTTTGGTCATAACCTGATCATATTTGCATGTTGTTTTGCTTGGAAGTAATTTCTCTTGAATGGTTACGTTTTCACCTGGGTGGTAACAAGCTCAGTGCATGTGTGACGCCCTGGACTATCCAGGTCGTCCCAGGTAGTCATACACCACACCACATCCCCTCCCAGCCAAACCAAAACCCTTGTCACCACCCTCCAGGTTTGATGTCCACACCAGGGAGTCGGAGCCAGGCGGTTGGCTCTGCCCACCAAGGAGTTCACAGGCATGGAGGCGGGAAAACAGTTAGTCTGAGAAACACTAGTAGAAGTGCAAGTCGAGAGCAGTCAAGGTCACGGGCAGTCCTGTGTCCGTGCCCTGATAAGAGACTACCAGGTGGCTGGGTCGGAGCCCAGTCACCATTGGCAAGCAGGCAGATGGTGGTGGCCACCTGCAGGAGACCGGGAATACGACCGGTGGAACAGTAAGGGACCGGGACAGGGTAGTTGCCCGCCGGAACCAAACCGGGGAACCAACTGGATACCGGAGCACCAGGTAGGGTACTCAGAGCCCATACAAATCCCTGAACCAACAAGACTGAGTCGAATCAACTGATTGCGGGCTGGACTCAAGGACCTACCCCACACAAGTCCCTTTAGAAGACAACAGCCCAACCATACAGGGTAACGCCACTGCCAAGGCATAGAGACCCAAAGGGCCAGCGTCTGCGGGCAAACGGGCTCCTCCGGCAAATACCAGCCGGGGAGCGGACTACCGGTGTCTAGGCACAGGAGTCATAACATTTACACAGAGGTGCAGGAGAAAGGTGCAGGCCACCAACCTAATCTGGAAGAAGCTGCAGCCGTCTGCGGGCCCCGTTCATCACCTCGGGATCCCCATACCTTCACCGCAGCGGTGGTGTCCACAATCACCACAACCCGTGGGTGGCATCACAAACTGTCATTCCAAATCAAACACCCAAATCCCCGTGTGTAGCGCCAACTCCCTTGCAGAGCGACGTGATCCCCGGGTCCGTGAGAGGCTCGAGCCACCAGCCGCAGTACGAGCACGGATCTGAGTGGCTCGGCAGTCGCAGCCGAGCCTGCGGGGCAGTACACATGTAAGAGAAGATTCAGATACACAGACAATGTGTACCTGTCATGCTTCGGTCTCAGGACTCAATCTGGTGGCCTTTTGCTCCGTGGTTGATTTCCTTTTTTTCGGCACCATAGCTGCTCTGTTCAAATGCTGATGGTTTTACCTTTGCTTTTCCTTTTGGTTTGGTTTTAATCAGATGTTTTCACTTGCTTATTTTGTCTCTGTAATATAACATCCTTGGTGGAGCTATTTATACTTTCCGTTCACCAGCATCTTCGCTTGCTATTTGGTCATGTGGATTTCTGCTAAGGAGTTCAAGCTCTGCAGCTAAGTGATTTTGCCTGTACGGCCACATTCACATGACCGTTCTGTTTTCGTGGTCCGCAAAAAAAAGGTCCTGTTTTTCACGGATGCATCTGTGTGGCATCCATGTGCAACCGCATCTGTCCCGTTTCGTTCCGTATACGGTCCGTGTGACATCTGTGTGACTTCTGTCTTTTTTTGCGGATCTCAAAAAAATTGGAAGGAGAGTTACATGCTGTCCAGGGTATCTGGCCAGATGCTGGTCCCCGTATATAGTCTATGGGGAACAGAATCTGGGGCAAAGGGGTAGGAGCATGCACTACATACTCACGGACCACCAGGCAGTTGTCACACTGCTTTCGCAGCAGCTCTTTATTCTTCCCGAGCCAGCCGCTCATAAGGCCCATACATATTTACTCCCCTCCCTATCTGTGATTTGTTACAGTCAGATGCATCCCCACGCTGAGTAACAGCTGTCTGACTGCAATCAATCACAGCCACTAGTGGGTGGGTCTATATCATACAGTACAATAAATAAATAAATAATTTAAAAAATTTTGATACCTGCCAAAATAAAGCCTCACAGTTGCTGGCTGGTATTCTCAGACTGGGGAGCCCCACGTCATCACGTCATTGAGAGCCCCCCAGCCTAAAAATATCATCCAGCAGCCAGCTGAAATTGCCCCATCAATTACATGCAACAGTCCCGGGACTTTACCCGGCTCATCCCGAATGCCCTCGTGCAGTGGAAAACGGGGTAATATATGGGGTTGTTACCAACTATGCAATGTGACCTGGCATCCAGCCCAAAGGTTAGGGATGTCACAGCACCTATCAGATACCTGACATCACAACCCAGTCAGCAATAAAAAAAAATAGACGACAAACACATTTTTATTTGAAAAAACACTCCCCAACACATTTCCTCTTCACCAATTTATTGGAAATAAAAAACAAATCCAAGTCCGGTGTAATCCAATAAGGGGTTCCTCCCATGACGATCCATACTCAGTTTCTCAGTCAATGAAGAACAGAATGTTCCCCATTGGCTGGGAAGAGTAGTACAGTGACCTGAGCTAACATCATGAGGTCAGCCCAGGTCACTGCAGGACATGACCAGCGCTAACTTCAGGAGGTTAGCTAGGTACATTACCTGCGGTGATGGAAGCCGCCATAATCCTGACAGCTCTCGTCACTGAGTTCAGTGACTGCAAGCAAAGTACCGCGAGCAGCCAGTGACGTCACCACTAGTCACAGTCTCGGGCCGCCCATGAGAGATTATGTGAGAACGTGGCGGGCATAGAAGTCAGTTACAAGCGCTGACGTTAGGAGTGCAGGAAGTCATCACAGCAGGTAATATTTAACTTTACTAACCTCCTGATGGCAACTCTCATCATCCCTGCAGCTGCTCGCACACTGCAGTGTGGGCAGATGCTGACACTGCTGTGCGGGCAGATGCTGACACACTGCAGCAGTGCAGGCAGATGGTAACACACTGCAGTGCGGACAGATGCTGACACATTGCAGTACGATCAGCCACGGGGCTGGCACGGAAGCGGGACACAGACTGCAAGGGCACCCGATGGAAGTCACACGGAAGTGCTTCTGTGTGACTTTCGGGGATTTTTGCGGACCCATTGACTTGTATTGGGTCACGGTCCGTTATTACGGAACAGAATAGGACATGTTCCATAATAACGGAACAGACATACAGCATCCGATCTGTTTTTTTGTAGGATCGGATGCACACAGAAGTGCTTCCATGTGCCATCCAATCCTACACAAAAGACATTGAAAAGATGGTCCTGTCCGTGGGTCTGCAAAAAAACAGGAACTGACCAGGACAAATGGAACGGTCGTCTGAATGAGCACTTAGGCAGAGACTACTGTTTACTTGTTCTGAGTATTTCTCATATTCCTTCCCTACAGCTTTCTTTTGCTTTCTGTTTGCTTTGCTGGAGGTTACTATTGTCTGCAATTATTGTTTCTCTGTTTGCACTTGTGCACATGCTTTATGTTTGATCTCCTTAGTTTCCCCTCTTTCCCTGTGCAGAGATATATGAGTATATGCAAGGAAACATCGATGCAGTTAATGTGCAACTTGAGCCCTGCTCATTTTAGGCTTCCAATCTGGATAAATTGCCTGAGCTCGCCACGTACGCCTTGGGGATCTTGTCGTGTCCTGCAGCCAGCGTTCTCTCGGAACCTGTCTTCAGTGCTGCTGGGGGTCGGCTGGCAGATAAGCACACGCGTCTGTCCACTGACAATGTAGACATGGCTCTCCGAGGACTTTTCTTCCCCTGGGTCATCCAGGGGACAGGAAAGGCACGCGTATTTTTGAGAGTGCTTCATGCAAAGCATCTTTTTTATTTTGAAAAGGGGGATCAACTGATGCCAGTCAAGTGGGGTGTGTGTGGCCCAATTAGTGGAAACGAGGGAGACTGTGGTTGGAGTCCCCTCGCTGTGTTTCTAAAAGAACCAAGATGAGCAAGTGATGGCATTCAGAGGACTTTTCTTCCCCTGGGTCAGCCAGGGGAGGCAAAAGTCATGCGTATTTTTGAGAGTCCTTCATGCAAAGCATCTTTTTCATCTTAAAAATGGGGGTCAACTGATGCCAGTCAAGTGGGGTGTGTGTGGCCCAATTAATGGAAATGAGGGAGACTGTGGTTGGAGTCCCCTCGCTGTGTTTATAAAAGAACCAAGATGAACAAGTCATGGCTCTCAGAGGACTTTTCTTCCCCTGGGTCAGCCAGGGGAGGCGAAAGGCATGCGTATTTTTGAGAATGCTTCATGCAAAGCATCTTTTTCATCTTGAAAATGGGGGTCAACTGATGCCAGTCAAGTGGGGTGTGTGTGGCCCAATTAGTGGAAACGAGGGAGACTGTGGTTGGAGTCCCCTCGCTGTGTTTCTAAAAGAACCAAGATGAACAAGTCATGGCTCTCAGAGGACTTTTCTTCCCCTGTGTCAGCCAGGGGAGGTGAAAGGCACGCGTATTTTTGAGAGTGCTTCATGCAAAGCATCTTTTTCATTTTGAAAAGGGGGATCAACTGATGACAGTCAAGTGGCATGTGTGTGGCCCAATTTGTGGAAACGAGGGAGACTGTGGTTGGAGTCCCCTTACTGTGTTTCTAAAAGAACCAAGATGAACAAGTCATGGCTCTCAGAGGACTTTTCTTCCCCTGGGTCAGCCAGGGGAGGCGAAAGGCACGCGTATTTTTGAGAGTGCTTCATGAAAAGCATCTTTTTCATTTTGAAAAGGGGGATCAACTGATTACAGTCAAGTGGGGTGTGTGTGGCTAAATTAGTGGCAACGAGGGAGACTGTGGTTGGAGTCCCCTCACTGTTTTTTACATGATTTTCGAAGTGCATGACATGCCTAAGAGGTTTAGTTTCAGCATCTCAAACTTGTTGGCAACAGAAAAGCTGCCTTTACACCCTTTTGTTATCGAGGATTTTTGAGACCTTATGCCCATTGCAGTACCCCAAGAGCCGATGGCCATTTGCCACTCCTTCTCCAAGAAAGGGGTGCCCGCGCTAACACAGCAGGTTGCACACAACAGCACCGCTTACTTGAGAAACTCTGTGTGTGACAGGGTGCATTTCACCACAGATACTTGGAACAGTAAGCATGGACAGGGGCGTTACATGTCGCTGACTGGGCACTGGGTAACTATGGTGATAGATGGAGAAGTGTCTGCTGTACAAGTCATTCCGTCCCCACGAGTTGTGTGTTTCAATCCTTCCTCTGTATGTACAAGTTCCTCCACTGCTTCTGCCTCATCAACCTCGTGTTGTTCCTGCACCTCAGCCCAAACCCTGTGTGGTCAGGCCACCCTTCCTTGTAACTGCGCCCAAGGAATCCCACACACCTCCTTACTATGCTGGAAGCAGAGCTCAAGGACATCAGGCAGTCAAATGTTTACTTTCAAATGTAGGGGAAATGTGAGACACCGCTGAGGAGTTGTGGACGGTTAGCTCTGTAGAGTGAGACCGAGTTTCATCAATGGTTGTCTCCACTCAACCAGCAGCCAGGGAATGCTGGGTGCGACAATGATGCTTAACAGTCTGCGGCCCTTCTTCAGGGCAATGTGACACACGTGCCTTGTATGGCTCACGTGTTGAATCCGAATCTCCAGCAATTTTTAAAACACTATCCCGGCCTACATGTCCTTCTGTCGAGGGCACGGTGGAACGCCTGCCTGGATCGACACACTCAGACGGGCTGTAAAAGATAGGCTAGAGGGAACCCACTCACCAAGCTGGACCCCCAGAACCCTGAAACCCTTTAATCCCTATACAGTGATGTTGAATGACACAGGGCCCAAGTTGATCAATACTTGTGGAAGGCTGCAGTTCCAGAGAATAGTAGTCATGCAGGGTCAAAACATTAATTGAGGAAGAGGAACAGAATGGGAGGGACAGGACTTAATCAGAAAACAAGCAGATTTGAAATGCAAATCGGCCAATGAGGTACCTAAACAGCAAGCAGGAAAAGTATTCAGGTAACAAGCACACAAACTCATAAAACTAAACTGGGGGTAATGGTAACCAGAGGTTCATAGCTATGTCTGGCAGTGGTCTTCAGACAGGAGGGGCTTAAAAAACGGTGTTGTGTCTTCCCATTGGTTGTAGCTGAATGATGGTACTTCATCTGTGAGATACCCACCACCTGCATTCAGCCATTGGTTCTGCATATGTCAAGGTAACGCATCCCAGTGGGTGAGCATAACCTGCACCGCTGGCGTCGACTCCTCTCCCATCATCAGAACTATGCATGAAAGGAACACGTTGTCACCTGGCGACCGGAGTTCAAATTGATTGAGTGGACTACGTTGGTGACTTAACAGCCGTGTGCGGCAATGATGCAAACCTGTCTGCGGCTCTTCGTCAGGGCAATGTGACACACGTGCCTTGTATGGCTCACGTGTTGAATCTGATTCTCCAGCAATTTTTAAAATACCATCCCGGCCTACATGGCCTCGTACAGCGGGCACACTGCTATGTGCTCACTTTCATCCTTCGCACCCAGCAGCTCAACAACTTTCATCGCTCCTCAAGTCTCTTAAGGTCTGGCGGTTAAACGCCTGAAATGCGATGGTCCGACACGCAGGAATTAAAATCTGCACATGTTGTAGCGTCTGTGGCAGCACCGAAGAGCCCTGCTGAAATACGTTATAATGTATACCCTGGGCTAACTTGATCCCAAGTTGGTGCAGATCACGCTGCTGGAGTGGTGTGAGATCAAGGACCTATGCACCATTCTACACAGTTTACAAATGTCGACGAAGATGTTTAACACTGGCGATGCCATTCTCAGCGTGACAATTTTGGTCATCTACATGATGGAGCACACTGTAAGCATTATTCGGAGTCAGGTGTTGGTCCAAGAGGAAGAGAGGAAATACTGTAGGAGTCATATGCGGAAGGGATAACAAGATCTACAAGGTCCAGATGGTCAGCGGCACCTTGGCGGCAGTCATGGTACGGTGGGGGAGAGGGATTATCAAGGGCGCATAGTATCAGCAAAACAGTTGAGGAAGGTGCAGGAGCCCAGGAAGAAATGGAGGACGAACTGGCGATGGGCATGGAAGACTCAGCAGATTAGTGAGAGCTTGCTCACATTTCAGTTGCGCGAGGTTGTGGGGAGAGGGCAGAGGAAGGAGGCACAATTCTCACTTCTCCGCCACCAACACACCAAGGACTTGGTCCTCCTGGATGCTCAAGACACATGAGTGCCTTCTTGCTGCACTACCTACAACATGACCCTCGGATTGTACGAATTCCAAGTCATGCTGACTACTGGGTTGCCACACTGTTAGATCCCCGGTACAACACCAAATTTTGCGAAATAACTCCTGCCATAAAAAGGGACGCACGTATGCAGGAGTATCAGCAGAAGGTGTTACGCAATCTTACATCTGCTTTTCCACTAAACACCAGTGGTGCACAGAGTGAATCTCAATGCTTTTTCATCGATAGGAGGAAATGGTCTTACTTGTCCACATCTGAGGGACCGAGGGCTGGCTGCTGTGCTGAGACGGTGTTGAGTACGGTGTCCCTGCAGAGTTGGATTTTTGGTCATATACAAACTGAGTTGAAAAAGGACAGATGCTGGTGGAAAGGGGAACAGGTGTGTTGGAAAGGGTAAAAATGTTTGTGTCCGATGGTTTGGTGGTTAAGCAACAGTAACATTTGCTGAAGAAGCAACATCTGTCATGGTGGGACTGGCAGATTTAGATAATGTGGTATATACTATGTTACCGCTATATAAAAAATATTAAGAAGAAAAGAAAGAGAAAAGTAGATATCCCAATCGCCATTCGGTGTCCACCGTGCTCCCAGATGGAAAAGGAGAGGTTGGCAACTGGAAGGTTAGGTGGAGGATACAGAGCAGGTTGACTCTCAAACAAATAGTGGCCTGAACCAAATTAGACGCCACTCGGATCTGGAGACTTGGAGCCCTGTTAGCGTGACAGGGTCCACACGACCACCCAGCCCCGGAACTCCCTGATAACATCACAGGGGCCATTGCTTACGCTGTCCTTGTGCGTAGGGGACACACCTGTGGACAGCAGGCGCATCAGCAGCAGCAGGCCTGTTTATGCCACTGGGCTGCACTAGCAGGACTGGTATGACAGGAGCTGTTCTTAAACGTTCTGCGTTACCAACTGTGGTGATGGCCTGCATCGATGACCTATCCCTGCCTACTTCTGGCCTAAAGCCGCAATGGGTTCAACAAATGGAGGTGTGCTCTTTCGGAGCATAATAGAAGACTGCGCACCTTCTTGTTGGCTCCAGCCCCTTTTATAACCTGGGTCCGCCCAAAACCAGGGTGGACCACAATGCACCTCCTGGAGACAAAAGCAGAGTGACACGTCATGAGTGGCATAACTAGCGTCCTATTTTGAACCGCCACTTGAATGATGACCTCATGGCTGCCACAACCAAAACACCTCAACAGTCATCGTCTGACCAACAACAATGAGGTGACAAGTCATAGGGGCGGCCCTCTGCAAGCCTGTTGGGAGTGGCCTGGCCAAATTGTCAGGACACCTGATGCCCTGTGGTCTATATGGGCCCCCCACATCAGGGGCAGGGCCAAAGAGTTCATTACCCGACCTAGCCTCTGATGCAGTAAGTGCTTGAGCATGCTCAGTAGCATGAAATACAGTTTCTGAAAAAAAGACTATCCGCTTCAGCATGCTGTCTAGGCACAACACAGGACTTAGACCCGGCACGGAGTGCAAGTACCTGTGCAAAGAGGCTTTTCTCAGACAGTGTGAAGCCCCACAGGTGTTGTGTTAGTGCATTACCTTCAGGGACTCCACGTGGAGGAAGAGTCTGGTCACACTTAGGTTGCTTCTTTATATGTATTTTCGTGACGCCACTCTCGGTATTGCAGTCAGTGGGGACCGCCACTGCAGTATAAGGGGACACCTGGGGCTGATGTTGGGTGCAGTTAGTTTTAGTGGCCTCCCGAGAGTGAGTCAAGCACCAGGGCCCTGTGTAAGTGTGTTGAGCCGCAGGTCGCAGAATGACTCAGGCACAGTCCAAACGAGCATTCGCTGTAGCCCAAAATTAAGACTTTGCCTCAGGAATGACACAGTCAGGCAGAGCATGTTCAGTTGGCGAAACACTGGAGTTGGGCTGCGGCTGGGGGAAATTGGCACACAGGAAGGAGCAACTGCGGAAACACTTCGTTCAATTGTGAGGGGAGTCATTTTGGAGTTTGGTGAGGAGTACCGTAACGCCAGTGAGCAGCATCCTGTGCCACAGACCAACATTCTTCCGGTGCTGTCTATACTGTTAACCATGATAGGAGCGTAAAGTCTGTATTTATGGCAACTGGACATCACATTACCCGGGTACGGTAGGCTGTGCCCAGACAGTAATGCGTGCATGCAACACTTTGTTTTATTATGAAAACACATATCTGTTCTGGGTAGGACGACTATATAGACAATCACACTTGCTGCCTCTGCACTGTCAAATTGTCACATACAGTTTAAATCATAGAGGGACAGCGACACATGTTTGCATTGAATGTTGCTTTTCAAGATTTACATGACTGTGTTGCAGAGCTGTGTGGTTTGCATTCACACTGTTATCATCTGCCTTATCTGTGAGGCTTCAGATAACAAGGGTATTCAGGGTGGGTGATGTATTTTGTCTATGTTTAGGTAGATAACTGGGAAGCTCTTGTGATGCGCCTCTGGTAAGTTGTCTTCGCACACACACACACACACACACACACACAAACACATAATTACTGCTGCTACGCAGAGGGCTTAGCAAGCAGTAGGCAACTGAATAGATTGTTCTATTATTTCAATTTAATGCATGGTTCTTATTGTTTGTTTTGGGAAAGTGAAAGAATCATTTATGAACCCAACTGCAAACAGTGCTTTTCATGTTGCGTGGTATTGCTGCATACTGTGGATCCCACCAAATACAAGACTTAAAATGAAGCATGTCGCAAAGGGAATTTTACTGTGCTACAATGTGGCCTAGCGGGGCTGTGCAACCACCGCCTGCCCCATCACGTGCATCTGCGTGCTCTTCATCCTCTGTGACTGTGGGGACAGCAGTCACACATGCTTTTTCACACTGTACTTCCACCCCGTTACCCGTAAGCGGGAGTGTGATTGGCAGGTCGTCACTTGTTTTTTCAGTGCAAACAGATGGTATTGTTGAGCTGTCAGACATCGAGAGAACCACCATTGGATGAAGGAAACATTATATCCACGCCTGCACCTTCGTGAAAGATTGGCTGGACTACCTGCAGTTAATTATTGTGTTCCAGAAATGGAAAGGAGTGTAGAATGCACAGGTGTTGTACCTTGCTTGGCAGCAAAGGAACAACAATATCTTAGTATTACAGACAATTTTAGGATGGCAGAAAAAGTGTCAGCTCTTTGGGCAAATTAAATAGCGTGGAAAAAGTCGGCAGGTGGGTACAGTGGCCGTGTTCTGTGTGTACCAGGACAGTAAAGGAAGCCTCACTTTCTATCCCTCCTAATGATGAAATGCAGCAAGGAATTCCCTGAGTTTGCTATAAAAATAGCGTTGCAAAATGTGCATGAGGGTGTCATGCAGAGGTGCTAGAAATAGATTGGCACCATTGGGGCACAAATGGAGTACAACAGCCACTATTTGTATGCCACAAACTGGCAGCATTTTTTGGTATTATTATAGCCTATTAAAAACAGAGCAGGAGGGTGTCATGCAGAGGTGTTAGAAATAGCTTGGCACCATTGGGGCACAAATGGAGTACAACAGCCACTTTTTGGATGCCACTAAGTTTACTCAGTGTTTGCTAATATATTGGCTTAGTAAAAATGAGCTTGAGTGTGCAATGCAGAGGTGCTGCAAATAGATTTGCACTAGTGGGACCCTAATGGAAGTCCAACAGCCACTTTTAGGATGCCACTAAGTTTCCTCAGTGTTTGCTAGTATAATGGCTTAGTAACAATGAGCTTGAGTGTGCAAAGGGCAGGAGGGTACAGTGGCAGGGTTGTGGGTCAGTGTACAGGAAAGGAAGCCTCACTTTCTATCCCTCCTGATGGTGAAATGCAGCGAGGAAATCCCTGACCTTAGCTACACAGACGCTGTTATCTTCTGTAGCTGTTAAAATCTGTTTCCACGGACCTGACTGTCACCTATGGCTCTGAGCCTGCTGTTATTAGCCCTTACAAGGGCTAATAGAAACTTCTATCCCTATTGTGTATAGTGCTGTGTGTGGAGCGTACACAGCAGTGTCGGAGACTGGAGCTGCGCCAGCGGTGACTGACACCCAGACGCAAAAGAGATAATGGCGTCCGGACGGGCAGATACCCATTTTTATAATGCAGGGACATGTGACATGGACATCCTATCACACATGCCGTTGCTTCTCTGGCTAAAAGTCCACTTAGCTGTGTGTGTGTCTGGGATTGGCTGACATGCTGGCCCGCCCCACTACACGCGCGTGCTTAGGGAAGGAAGACAAGGAAAAAAAAAAAAATGGCGATCGCCATTATCCCAGCAGCAGTGATCTGAATGCGCTATTCCCGCACACTATACGCTGAAATTTCATAATAGTGTGAGTCACTGAGTGACTTAGGCGGGCTTTGCACGTTGCGACATCGCAAGCTGATGCTGCGATGTCGCACGCGATAGTCCCCGCCCCGTCACAGGTACGAAATCTTGTGATAGCCGGCGTAGCGAAAATTATCGCTACGCCAGCTTCACATGCACTCACCTGCCCTGCGACTGTCGCTCTGGCCGGCGATCCGTCTCCTTCCTAAGGGGGCGGGTCGTGCGGCGTCATAGCGACGTCACATGGCAGGCGGCCAATAGCGGTGGAGGGGCAGAGATGAGCAGGATGTAAACATCCCGCCCACCTCCTTCCTTCCGTAGAGCCCCCGGCGGCAGGTAAGGTGAAGTTCCTCGCTCCTGCGGCGTAACACACAGCGATGTGTGCTGCCACAGGAACGAGGAACAGCATCGTACCATCGCTGCAGCAAAATTATGGAAAAGTCGGAGCTTGCAACGATGATACGATAACGACGCTTTTGCGCTCGTTTATCGTATCATCTAGAATTTACACACAACGATGTCGAAAGTGACGCCGGATGTGCGTCACTTTCGATTTGATCCCACCGACATCGCACGTGCGATGTTGCAACGTGCAAAGCCGCCCTTACACTAACTATTACAGCGGAAAGCCAGCTAGTAAGTAGCTTGGCTTTTTGCTGCTAGAACCGTTCTCGAACGTAACTAGAACTATCGAGCTTTAGCAAAAAGCTCGAGTTCTAGTTCGATCTAGAACAGCCCCCAAAATCACTCGAGCCGCGAACTGGAGAACCACGAACCACGAACCGCGCTCAACTCTAGTGATTACCCATTCATGATTTAGGACCTACCATTATGTCCTCAGTTGTGAAGGGGTTAAGGCTTTTTGTTCTTGTTTATTGGTCCTTTCATTATGAGTTAATTGGTTCCTTACTCTTTCACAGTGTTTCAAAAACATATATACTTTGTTTCTTCATGTCTGTCATTATGCCCTTGGAAGAAGTCATGGTGAAACATATGCCTGGAAACTGATCATATGCAACCTATTCAATTATATGGATTACTTACTACTGTGAGGCTCACTATAACTCTTCGTACACATGTATTATATTTTTGTTGAATATTATTGGTTAAATACACAATGCACTTAATTTATTGGACTACTTATATGTATTCTACATTTGATTAATTGTTACTATATACACCTTGGTTCTAAGTCTTTCCATGTTAGGCCTTTGGTCCAGATTATCTATTTAACAATCTTTGCACAGATTTTCTGTCTTTTACTGTTTACAGGCACTGTGCACTTTCCTTCTCATGATATATTTAACTCAATTCTGAGAAGTGCCTCAATATCTATCCATATTCATGAGTTGCTTTTACGTCATGTCATATTATGTCATTGTCTTTGCATATAGTTATCAATAAAGATATACAATTTATGAATTAAATACTGCATTTATCCAGTGTAGGTTTTGTGCTGTAGCCAGTGTTGATTGACCATATCACTAATTTTCCTTCAAGTATATATCTAACTAGAAGGTGGCCTAATTGTAACGCATCGGGTATTCTAGAATTTATTGTGTAGTTAATGTATGATTTTTGTTATATATATATATAGATGTTGTTGTGTGTAGTTACCAAGTGTTTGTGTAGGGCGCTGTAAATGTTCTGGGTGTTGTCTGGGTGTGGAGGTGTGTGACAGCGGTGTTGTATGTGTGTTGCGTTGTGTCTGTTGCATTGCTTGTGGATCGCTGTGTGTCTGCAGCGTTGTGTGTGTGTGGTGATCTGTGTGTTGCACGGTTTGTGTGGGTGTGTGTGTGTTTTGGGAGAGGTATGTTTTGTGCAGTGTGTTTGTGTTGGAAGAGTAGTCCTGGGGAGAGAGGAGTATAATAGGAGGAGTAGTCCTGGGGAGAGAGGAGGATAATAGGAGGAGTAGTCCTGGGGAGAGAGGAGGATAATAGGAGGAGTAGTCCTGGGGAGAGAGGAGGATAATAGGAGGAGTAGTCCTGGGGAGAGAGGAGGATAATAGGAGGAGTAGTCCTGGGGGGAGTAGTCCTGGGGGGAGAGGAGTATAATAGGAGGAGTAGTCCTGGGGGGAGAGGAGTATAATAGGAGGAGTCGTCCTGGGGGGAGAGGAGGATAACAGGAGGACTAGTCCTGGGTGGAGAGGAGTATAATAGGAGGAGTAGTCCTGGGGAGAGAGGAGGATAATAGGAGGAGTAGTCCTGGGGGGAGAGGAGTATAATAGGAGGAGTAGTCCTGGGGGGAGAGGAGTATAATAGGAGGAGGAGTCCTGGGGAGAAAGGAGTATAATAGGAGGAGTAGTCCTGGAGGTGAGAAGTATAATAAGCGCAGTAGTCCTGGGGGGAGAGGAGGATAATAGGAGGAGTAGTCCTGGGGGGAGAGAAGTATAATAGCAGGAGTAGTCCTGGTGGGAGAGGAGTATAATAGGAGGAGTAGTCCTGGGGGAGAGGAGTATAATAGGAGGAGTAGACCTGGGGGAGAGGAGGATAATATGAGAAGTAGTCCTGAAGAAAGATGAGTATAATAGGTGGAGTAGTCTGGAGGGAGGTGTGTAATAGGTGAAGTAGTCCTGGGGGGAGAGGAGGATAAAAGGAGGAGTAGTCCTGGGGGGAGAAGAGGATAATAGGAGAAGTAGTCCTGGTGGGAGGTGTATAGGTGCCCAATATGTGTGGTGGGCGTGGCTGAGCAGTCAAAGTGTGTGGGGGGCGTGGCTGAGCGGTCAAAGTGTGTAGGGGGCGTGGCCGAGAGGGCAAAGTGTGTGGGGGGTGTGGCCGAGCGGGCAAAGTGTGTGGGGGCAGGGCCGAGCGGGAAAAGTGTGTGGGAGGTGTGGCCGAGTGGGCACAGCGTGTGTGGGGGGTGTGGCCGAGCGGGCAAAGTATGCGGGTGGCGTGGCCGAGCGGGCACAATGTGCGGGGGCGTGGCCAATGCATGCGGGGGCGTGGCCGGGCAGAGCCGAGCGGTCAATGCATGCGGGGGGCATGGCCGGGCCGAGCCAAGCAGCCAATGCATCCGGGGGGTGTGGCCGGGCCGAGCCGAGCGGCCAATGCGACTGTTGTCATGGTAATGACGTCATTTTGGAGCAAGATAGACAGACAGACAGACAGAATTATATATATACAGATGAGCCCCTTTTCTTTTATTGGTGTGTTGACAGCCATATTTATCAGTTTTGTATCAATTCACTGCAAATCAAATTTTGGTAACAAAATTGTCCCATCTTGAGATTTCAAATTTTAAAAAAAATCAATAATCTTTAGTTTCTGATGTTTATAACAATAGGATTTATCAGTCTTCTGACAGCTGTATATCTTTGTATACCATATTGTATATCAGCAGTGCTCTCACAAATCATGTTGGGGGCATTGCCACACAGTTTGCTATCTTGAATTATTTTTTCTCTTACATACACAACAATATTCAATATACGGTTTATTTTAAATCTTCATGTGTGTGTACGGTTTCTTTGCTATTTCCATCACCTGAGCGCTTTCATACTTAAACAACTATCAATTTATTAAAAAAAAATTGTTAATAAGGTGTTGGAGTGTCGAAGCTTTATTGTCTTCAAAGGATAACACTATTAACATGGAGATATAGGGTGAATCTGCAGGTTAATTGTATGAAAATGGTTCCCAACTGCCATTTTCAGTCATAGGGCATAGTAGGAAAGCTACAGTCACCGCTCACAGCATCACTCAATAAACATTGAGTGGTGGTTTTAAGCATATCTTGGCATTTTAACCTACTGCCAAACATTGCACAGCTGGCAGTCAGTGCTGGGCATGGTTAGAGCCACCACTCACATTGCTATGAATGGTGACTGTAGCATCAGCACATCGTTATGACTGAAAACAAGTGGCTTCAAGGAGGTATAAAGTTATTTTTTTTCCCAGGAGCCACACTTTCAGTCGAGCAGCCAGGCACCTTTCCAACCCTGTTAACCTGAAGATTATACCTATATCTACAAGTTAATATTGTTATTTTACATTAGAGGTTACGTTTAAGTGCAAAATTATTGTACATGCTGCTCAATGATGGTACGGACGCCGGCCATTGAGGCTCCACACTCCTTCGCCAGAGAGAGTCACTTTGTCTGTTTGACTTCGGGCGAGTTGTGAGACACTTACTGTTTTTTTTAGGGTTGGTGTCCATCCCCATGCAGCCGGTCCTCATTATAGATGCAGTAAACAGACATATGACTCCGGAGTACTCTTGTCAAACCAAAACTTGAACAGTTTATTTTTTCCACACTATGACAGACATGGCCTCACTCCTGACAGTTCTGCAGTTACTGTGTTTTTGGAATACTCTCGCTTGACCTATCCCCGCTATCTTGGAAGTAATCTGCAAGCTGCTGGGCACCTGCATCTCCATTCCCGTACGGTTTTTATCACTGCTGTCCACTTCTGAGCCCCAAAGCTGTCTAGTCGCATGACTTTCCTGAACCCACCAGGGGAGACCTTTAACATGTTAACTCAAGGTTCCCTGACTGTTTCTGACACCGTGCCACATCTTTACTCCTGGAACCCTTCTGCAGAACTCCCTCTCAACAGGCAAGTCTGTTTAACCAACCCACTGGCTATCTGTCACTACTACCCTTTCTTATCTAACATCTAATCCACCACTGCTCTTGCCTGACCGCTACACAGTTTGCTACATCAGGGACCCACACTTCACAACCAGCTGTAGTAGTCATTTTATCAATTATATTAACAGCATACTTGGTACCTACAACATATTATCTTCACAACACATACAAATAGCATAAAACAATAGGGGGGTGCACAACCACCTCTTAAACTACCACAGGGCATGGTAAAAATGGTGGATAGAACATGTTGGTGAAGTACAAGGATTAAACACAAAGGATTACTGCCTTATTGTTATTACTGTAGAATGTTAATCCCAGCAGAGGTCAATAGCAAATATTCTGTATCGTAAAACAGACCTTTTTTTTTATCTTACCCTGGATAAACTGTGTTTTTCAGATCGATAAGTGTCGCACTTGATAGTCTAATCTTTTTCAACCTGCTAGCTATTAAGCTATGTAGTAAGGACATATAGGAGTGAGGATTTGTCCATGACAAATAGTGGCTACACTTTCTGTTTTAGTTTAAAGAATGACCAGAAACACCTCTTTCCTCTCGTAAAAATATTTGGTACTCTTCAAATTGAAGATTATGATGCAGTAGATAACTTTTAGTTCCCTCATGCTTGAGAATGGAACAGGCAGTACAAATAAATAGAATATGTTCTCATGTCGGAATGATATTGAGGTTAGTGAGGGAAGGGTCAGAGGTCAGGATTTTAAGAAACAGCAAGAAAGCAAAATAAAAACCAGTAGAATACCAATAACTTTCTTGAATTCTGTTACACTTCTTGACAAAAATGTTTCTATTCTATTTTTCCTCCAGATATCTACACTCTGCCAGTGTGTCCCTTCTTGAAATTATGGAAAATGATGATGTCCTGTTGAAAGCAATCAGTGGCAAACATGTGGCTCGCATATTCAAATCTTCAGATTGATAAAGGCTTTAAAATGTTTTGTTTATTTCATTCTCATTTACAGGAGAACGCCGCCCGGCCTCGCTTGCACTGAATAATAGATAACATAGTTAGAGAAACTCAACGATGTAACTTGAATATTAATTTTACTTTTATTCAAGTAGATAAAACACATCAAATTCAAGATACATGACAAGAAAAGACTGCAAATGATTTATTTCCAAAATTATTTTAGTATCTGTGTCGAAGAGACTATAGTACTATACGGACGTGGAATATTATAATATTATCTACCTGGATAATGTCCTAAAAAATACACATTAAAATGAAAACCTTTATATGTTCTGTAAGTTACAGGGAAAATTCAGTAATACTACAGGGCATTCTTGGCAGCTAGAAGTAAAATAATACAAAACTTTAAGTTACTACATAAGTTATTCTCAGACTCTTGTAGTGCATGGACTCCTTAAAACTCACAGAGTGAGCGCCCATGGCGCACAATATCGCTAGTACCCGTCACACATACTTACCTTCCTAGCGATGTTGCTGTGGCCGGCGAACAACCTCTTTTGTAAGGGGGCGGTTCATGCTGCATCACAGCGACGTCACACAGCAGGTGTCCAATAGAAGCGGAGGGGCAGAGAGCAGCCGCATGAATGTCACGCCCACCTCGTTGTCAGAGGATGCAGGTACGGTGTTGTTCGTCATTCCTGGGGTGTCACACGTAGCGATGTGTGCTGCCTCAGGAACTACGAACAACCTGCGTCCTGAAGCAGCCACGATATTTTGGAAATGGACGACATGTCAACAATCATCGATTTGGTAAGTATTTTGCATCGTTAGCGGTCACTCGTACGTGTCACACACAACGACATCGCTAACGAGGCCGGATGTGCGTCACGAATTCCGTGACCCCAACGACATCTCATTAGCGATGTTGTTGCGTGTAAAGGGGGCTTTAGTCGTAGAGAAAACTAAGATGGGGCCTGATTACAAGAAGGTAAATGGCCTATACACATTATGGTGAGGGAATAGCTATTTTAGGGAAGTATAATGTTTTTCTTAGAGCTAGGAAACACTATGAGTAAAATGGAGTGAGTGGAATGCGATAAAAAATTGCCTTCCGCTCGGATCTATGTTATTCTATGGGGCTGTTCTCATCTGCGATTTTTTTTTGAGCCCTAATTGAACCGAGAAAATAATCATAGCATGCTGCAGGTGGAATCTGATCCATTTCCACTCGCACCCATACAAGTCTATGGGTGAGAGAGAAACATTGCAGTGCACTCGCATTACACCGGAGTGCAGTGCAATAATCGTATCAGCTGATAATGGAGAAGATATTGAGATTAGTCCCTCCCTCTCCTCCACAGCTGTGATCCGATCGCAGGATTGCATCACAGTGAAATGACAGTCAGCTAACACTCGCAGTACAGTGGGATCCGTGGGTCATTAGCATAATGCATCCGATACTCTCGCATTGGATGCTAAATATTCATGTGGCCTTAGCCTTATACTCACAGTAATCCTCATTAAATCAGACCCACAGCTTTTTATAATTTATTTATTACAGAAGCTGTAATTTGTTTTGGTATTGTAGCTGAATACAAGTGCTTGCTTATCTAACTCATACAACGACCCCTCAATTTCATATCTGATGTCAGAGCTGAATGGAATGTTTTTGATCGATCAATACCAAAGATCTATTTGTAGCGATAAGAAGCTATACAGTCATTATGACAAGGTGTAAAGTATATAGTTTATTTTTTCTTTGGTTGCACTGAGCGTCACTTGGCTGAGGTATAATGTATAGCTTTTGAGGCAGTTACATAGGGGTGTACGCTGTATCTGCACAAAGTAACACTCGATGAACAATTGCTACAACATTAAATATATTTTAATCAATCTATGCAAGTAATTTAAGGTAAGAACTGAAGATTAGCGATCAAAAACATTTTTTTTTAGAATAGTATGTATCCTGTATAGTCTAATATATAGAATCCATCACACCTTTAAATCTCAGTTTTTAAGTGTAGTATATAATTATTTGTAAAGGGAATGTCTACATAGAGTATTATGATACATGACTTTCTAAAGGTAAAAGCTCCTGAAAGAGTCTCTGCAACAGCTCCTACTTCTATGGACTATATATATATATATATATATATATATATATATATATATATATAAAAATATATAAACCTGAATGTGTGTATGTATGTATGTGTGTGAGTGTGTGTGTGTGTGTGTGTGTGTGTGTGTGTGTGTCCAGGATAGGCATCTGCACCGTCGCAGCTGCAGCCACAAAATTTTTCACACTCACACTTCTGGACCTCAAGAGCGTCATAGGCTATGTTTTGAGGGGAAATTTTAACCCTGCGCTTTACAGTTATTCACCAAAAAACCTGCCTCCATTAAAGCGAATGGAGCTGGGAGCCACAGAACAGCCATGACTTCAGAAAAATGTGCAGCCAAGCCCTTAAATGGAATGTTGGCGTGTCACAATGCAGCCAGGGAAAGAGGCAGGCACAGACAGGGTAAGAAACAGACATAGACAGGGTAAGAGACAGACACAAAGAGACAGACACAGACAAAGGGACAGACTGACAGGGAAAGAGACAGACAGGGAAAGAGAGGGAAAGAGAGAGACAGGTTAAGAGACAGACACAGACAAGTATAGAGACAGACACAGACAAAGAGACAGAGACAGACACAGGGAAACAGACAGACAGGGAAAGAGACAGACAGGGTAAGAGACAGACAAAGACAGGTAAAGAGACAGACAAAGAGACAGACACAGGGAAAGAGACAGAGTGAAAGAGGGAAAGAGACAGACAGGGAAAGAGAGGGAAAAGAGAGGGAAAGAGAGGGAAAGAAACAGTCAGGGGAAAGAGACAAGTGTAGAAAATAATAGAGTCTGGCTCACTGTTAGTATGATAGGTGCACCGAGAAAAAAGTCACTGTGTATGAAGAGGTTAGCTCGGGCACACTCAAAGAAGAATCTTCATCTTTGAGTGTGCCCAAGCTAACCTCTTCATACACAGGGGAAAGAGACAGACAGGGAAAGTGACAGAGATAGATAGACAGACAGGGAAAGAGATAGATAGACAGACAGGGAAAGAGATTGAGACAGATGGAGAAAGAGACAGAGAAGTCAGAGACAGACAGGGAAAAAGACAGACAGACAAAGAGATAGAGAGAGAGACACAGAGATATATACAGAGGGGGAGACAGACATTATAATTACATTTATATCTATTTGTTTTGTGGTTTTTGTGTGCGGAATACATTTTTGTTAATACATTCTATTTTGTTAACAACAGTTATTAACCCGGTCGAATTACAGCTAGTATATATATATCTCTGTCTCTCTCTATTTCTTTGTCTGTCTGTCTCTTTCCCTGTCTGTCTCTGACTGTCTCTTTCTTCATCTGTCTCAGTCTCTTTCCCTGTCTGTCTATCTCTTTCCCTGTCTGTCTATCTCTGTTACGTTCCCTGTCTGTCTCTTTCCCTGTTTGTCTCTTTCCCTCTCTTTCCCTCTCTGTCTCTTTCCCTCTCTTTCCCTGTCTGTCACTTTCCCTCTGTCTCTTTCCCTGTGTCTGTCTCTTTGTCTGTTTCTTTACCTGTCTATGTCTGTCTCTTAACCTGTCTCTCTCTTTCCCTCTCTTTCCCTGTCTGTCTGTTTCCCTGTGTCTGTCTCTGTCTCTTTGTCTGTGTCTGTCTCTTTGTGTCTGTCTCTTACCCTGTCTGTCTGTTTCTTAGCCTGTCTGTGTCTGTCTCTTTCCCTGTCTGTGTCTGTCTCTGTCTCTTTCTATGGCTGCATTGTGACAAGCCAACATTCAAAATTTGTGGCTGTAGCTGCGACGGTGCAGATGCCAATCCCAGACATACATACGCACATACATACATACACACATTCAGCTTTATATATTAGATAAATATATATATATATATATATATATATATATATATATATACAGTTAGGTCCAGAAATATTTGGACAGTGACACAATTTTCGCGAGTTGGGCTCTGCATGCCACCACATTGGATTTGAAATGAAATCTCTACAACAGAATTCAAGTGCCGATTTTAACGTTTAATTTGAAGGTTTGAACAAAAATATCTGATAGAAATTGTAGGAATTGTACACATTTCTTTACAAACACTCCACATTTTAGGAGGTCAAAAGTAATTGGACAAATAAACCAAACCCAAACAAAATATTTTTATTTTCAATATTTTGTTGCGAATCCTTTGGAGGCAATCACTGCCTTAAGTCTGGAACCCATGGACATCACCAAACGCTGGGTTTCCTCCTTCTTAATGCTTTGCCAGGCCTTTACAGCCGCAGCCTTCAGGTCTTGCTTGTTTGTGGGTCTTTCCGTCTTAAGTCTGGATTTGAGCAAGTGAAATGCATGCTCAATTGGGTTAAGATCTGGTGATTGACTTGGCCATTGCAGAATGTTCCACTTTTTTGCACTCATGAACTCCTGGGTAGCTTTGGCTGTATGCTTGGGGTCATTATCCATCTGTACTATGAAGCGCCGTCCGATCAACTTTGCGGCATTTGGCTGAATCTGGGCTGAAAGTATATCCCGGTACACTTCAGAATTCATCCGGCTACTCTTGTCTGCTGTTATGTCATCAATAAACACAAGTGACCCAGTGCCATTGAAAGCCATGCATGCCCATGCCATCACGTTGCCTCCACCATGTTTTACAGAGGATGTGGTGTGCCTTGGATCATGTGCCGTTCCCTTTCTTCTCCAAACTTTTTTCTTCCCATCATTCTGGTACAGGTTGATCTTTGTCTCATCTGTCCATAGAATACTTTTCCAGAACTGAGCTGGATTCATGAGGTGTTTTTCAGCAAATTTAACTCTGGCCTGTCTATTTTTGGAATTGATGAATGGTTTGCATCTAGATGTGAACCCTTTGTATTTACTTTCATGGAGTCTTCTCTTTACTGTTGACTTAGAGACAGATACACCTACTTCACTGAGAGTGTTCTGGACTTCAGTTGATGTTGTGAACGGGTTCTTCTTCACCAAAGAAAGTATGTGGCGATCATCCACCACTGTTGTCATCCGTGGACGCCCAGGCCTTTTTGAGTTCCCAAGCTCACCAGTCAATTCCTTTTTTCTCAGAATGTACCCGACTGTTGATTTTGCTACTCCAAGCATGTCTGCTATCTCTCTGATGGATTGTTTCTTTTTTTTCAGCCTCAGGATGTTCTGCTTCATCTCAATTGAGAGTTCCTTAGACTGCATGTTGTCTGGTCACAGCAACAGCTTCCAAATGCAAAACCACACACCTGTAATCAACCCCAGACCTTTTAACTACTTCATTGATTACAGGTTAACGAGGGAGACGCCTTCAGAGTCAATTGCAGCCCTTAGAGTCCCTTGTCCAATTACTTTTGGTCCCTTGAAAAAGAGGAGACTATGCATTACAGAGCTATGATTCCTAAACCCTTTCTCCGATTTGGATGTGAAAACTCTCATATTACAGCTGGGAGTGTGCACTTTCAGCCCATATTATATATATAATTGTATTTCTGAACATGTTTTTGTAAACAGCTAAAATAACAAAACTTGTGTCACTGTCCAAATATTTCTGGACCTAACTGTATATATATATATATATATATATATATATATATATAAACACCTGCTATTCATCTGTTCCACTAAAAGCACTGGGAACGGCTTCACTTCTCCCCAACCCAATGGACACCTATTGCATCATTTTGCAAGGCTAATGAAAACAATATGTCTACTTGATGTTGGCCTGCAGTGTTGTGGTTCCAACAGTGTTGCATTAAAGTACAACTTGCTAATTTGTTAGCGTGAGCTCGATACAATACTGCACCGACTCTGCTACATCATATTACCAACTTTTTTTATTTTTGTAACAACACTGCTACATCACATCACCATCTTTACTATACTGTTGTAATAACATTGCTGTATTATAGTAAAAACGTAAAAACTTTACAAATTCATTGCACTAACTAAGCTAATTTATGATGACAGCTCTGCTTCATCAGTCTTTACTGTTCTGGCCCTGCTTCATCAATCTTTCATGATCCAGCTCTACTTCATCAGTCTTTCCTGTTCCAGCCCTGCTTCATCAGTCTTTCCTGTTCCAGCCCTGCTTCATCAGTCTTTCCTGATTCAGCCCTGCTTCAACCATCATTGCTATCAGGCTGTACTTGACCAGTCATCATTCACCAGTCTTTTCTGACTTACCTTTATTTTACCAGTTTTCACTGATTAATCTCTCCTTCATTAGTCATCCAGCTCTGCTTCACCACTCGGCTTGGTATTTCCTCTATGGCCCTCTCCTCTATCCTGCTCTAGAATTGCTCTTTCAGACCCAGGGCTTCAAATATCCACTTCTTGAGGAGAGACATGAACATGACAACAACATATACTAAAGAACAAATTGTGTAAGATAATTACTAACACATCAACTAATCAGGGATACTGATATGTGTAACAATCAATGAGTAGTGACTGCTGCTAAAAAAGTTGCTGACTCATAAATGAGAATTAATCTTTATTGAAGTCACACTTTCAGCAAACATATATAGACATTAGAGATGGGTGAATTTATTTGAATAAAACTGAATTCTACTCCACTCAATTTTTCCAAAAATGCTCATTGTGGAAAATACAGATTTTTTTTTTGTTTTGTCACTCGTTTTGTGAGAATTTAGCAAAATGGTAGCCACTAGAAGACTGACAAAAGCATAAAAAGAAAAAAAAAACTCTCACCACTCACCTCATTGGTTTTCCCTGCTCGCTGTTTGGTCTTCCCCGCTTTTGTGCCATTAATGGCCCAGTGTTGATTCTAGGCCGAGGCTTCACAGTAGGAAGGCCCAGTATAGAGTGAATACCTGGCTACAGATGCGACACAATGGAATTATACACAATTGGACAGAAAACAAGGAGTAAAAGAAACAGTCAGAAAGGTGAGTGATGCCGTATGTTTTTTCCTTTTTTTGCTGGCCACTTACCTTTCTGACCACCTCATTGCCCCCTGGCTGCTGTTCGGTCCTCCATCAACATCACACCGTATCGACTATTCATTCCAGGCCACGGATTCCTGCTGTAAGCAGTCCCTGGAGTTTACTGCACATGCATTTTTAACTCCAGGGCCTATGTGCTTTACTACAGACCCTACCTAGAGTTAGCCCCAGGCCGGAGATGTGACTGAACAGAGGTGCAGTAGACTGAGCATTAGGCAGAGAACAGCTGGACAGGTGAGCAGGGAGGTAAGTATCATTATTTTTTTATTTTTGTTTTACATCTTATGTTTAAAATGCACTATGGGTCTATAGAGAGCCTGGAGCATAATAAGGAACATTACATTTACTGACAATAACTCTGCTAATCAAGTTCTGACAGTTTTGCTCATCACTAGTACACAAGCATTCAAAAAGAAAGGAAGTAATATCACCATATGTTAGATCAAAAAAAAATCATCAGACAGCATTAAAAGTATATACAGTACACAAATATAAAGGTTCTTTAGGGATGAGTGAATCAATCTGCTGCAAAGCAACTTCAAAATTTCCTAAACGTTTCCACTACCTATGAATTCAGCAGATTGGACCAGTGGCAAGAGTTGGCCAAGTTTGTTATGAACATACTGTTATGTTAAGGCTCAAGTCAGAGGATATTCATCATGGTTGGTTCCTTGTAATACGTGTCTGCAAATTGGGATTCTGATCTGGCTTATATATCCTGAGTCATATTGCAAAGGATTGTTGAAAATCCACTTGTGACTTTTAGGATCGCTACTTCCAATAGGTAACGCTGTGCTAGAGTTTGTCTCCTTTCCTGGAGAGACAATTTGTAATACCCAAGCAGATTAGGTTATCTGCAAGTTTCATAACTTAACTTTTGACAAAATGAATCAGGCATGGATTGTTGCCATGTTTCATTCCTCTACAGGTGATACTAATGCTTAGGTCGGCCATACCATCCACTTGTATGACTTTTTATTGTCCGTCTTCTACACCAATCTGCTACCACCAGTGCTGATGGCAAATGCTCAGTTGGGCATTTTCTCCCTGTACATAATGTCATCTATACTGTGACTTACACTTGGTCTACTGCCACTACACAGGCACACCATCTCCGAATCTCCTATCTTCCTACTGTGCTTTATAGTGCTAGACAGTACTGCTGCTTTTCATATCGCTACTGCTGACCCTATGTAGCCTCATATCTGCTTGCCTGACCGATTATATACTGTGAGGTGTTACAAATGAGCCCTTACACTCACACGGGGATCAACAAACCAAGGTAGATGTTAACCACAGGACCCTATACAGACTGAGTTACCCTAAACCTGACCCTGATTTGTCCCTGTCTGATCCCAGAAGTTGGAAACATAAAATAAAGCAATGGTGCCACCACTAGATGTCAGCTGACCCTGAGTGTCCTTAACTCAACCCTCAACTATAAACCAAGCGTAATAAAAAAACAACAGCAAACTTAAATTAAGTGCACAAAGACAGCGGGTGTGATACAGGTCTAGGAATGTGCAAACACAGTCTTAGGCCATGTGCGCACGTTGCGTATTTGCATGCAGTTATGCTGCGATCTGCACCGCAGCGTAACTGCATGCATCCTGCGTCCCCAGTATAATCTATGAAGATTATGCAGGAGAAGTACGCACGTGGCGTATTAGAGCGCAGCACTTCGACTGCTGGCCAAAGCACGCCTTCTAAGAAGTGACATGTCACTTCTTCCGTGCGCTCTGCCTGCAGTCCCCGCTCTGTCTAATGGAGGGGCTGCACTCAGAGCGCATGGAATCGGCTTTTTTTTTTTATTACGGACTCTTTCTGCGGCGATTTGAAGTGCACGTGTGCTGTTCAAATTGCTGCAGAAATTTCTGCAGGGACAGAACGCAACGTGCGCACATAGCCTTACAGGGAAGATGGAGGAAAACAAAAGAAAGCCAAAAGAATAACAGAATACATGGAAATCATCCAAATTCTAAAATAAAATGAATAGGAAAAAACTGGGAAAGGAATCATACAAACAAACTGCAGGGAAAATAAATAACAATAACTCAGTAAGAATCCTTAACTGAGGATCTGGGACTGCAGACTACCATCCATCTAGGAATAAAGCCAGCACTGAAGACTTGTGCATAGAGAGTATAAATAGTCCCTGCCAAGATGTGATAGGGCAAACAAGAAAAGGACGTGTATGCACCTGAATAGACATGAAACAGAAAAGCAAAACAAAGGAAAGGCATGACAAGACACCCTTCACTACTTGGACCAACACACAACAGGTTGTGGTCTAACAGACAGAGAAACCGACCATACAACCAATGATCACTGGAATGAGCCCCAGATCGAGCCATAACAGTGGAATATGCCCCTGCTACAAGATTCCCACTCAAATCTTTTGCATTTGTCCAGCATGCTGGAAGCTGAAGTGTATACAGTTAAACAGTTACCAAAATAGGAGCAATGTATGCATATCTTGTTGACAAGTCGTTTTTTTTCATTTTGAAAACAATTAGCTTAGGCTAGTTTCACACATGCGTTGGACGGGATCCGTAGCATTGCGTTGTGTGACGGATGCAACGGATGCGTTGCATATAGTGGCACAACGCAATGCTACGGATCGTACAAAATAACGCAATCCGTTATAGGATTTTTTCCTTGACTTTACACATCTGGGCATGCGCAGGTGTGTAAAGACGCATGCGTTAACGGAATCCGTCAAATGACGCATTCTAACGGAATCCGCCACCATAGGCGTCCATTATAAAAACAACGGACACCTAACGGATTCCTGCAGGTTGCGTTTTTTTGACACTCCGCCAAGCGCAGAAAAACACTACATGCAGCGTTCCATACCCCTGACGCAGCGTCAAAATAACGATGCTGCGTAGTCTAGCGGATGCAACGCAGACACTTGCGTTACAGTGCATCGTCCATACAACTCTATGGAGAATAGCGCAGTCCGTTAACGGACTGCGCTATTCTCCATAGTGACGGAATGCGCTGAACGCAAGTGTGAAACTAGCCTTATTGTTACTCCCTCAAAAAGGGATAATTTTTAAGCAGCTTCATAAAATGCCTTTGTAATTATTTAATCATTTTTGGGAATAGCAAACCTAATTCAAATCCCAAAAATGTAAAAAAAAAATTCGCTCCTACTTGAGAAATCTTTACTTATTCACTTTTAAAACAGCTAACTAGTGATGAGCGAGTACTAAAAAGCTCGGGTGCTCGAAGCTCGGGCCGAGCCTCCCAAGATACTCGTGTACTCGGCCCGAGCAACGAGCCCAATGTTATCCTATGGGAGACCCGAGTATTTTTGTGAAATGACCTCCCGGCAGCATGGAGAAACCCTAAAAATGGCACAAAAGTCTCAGAAGAGTGCTCAAATGACATGGCAACAGCATGGGGAAGACCCCTTGAAGCATTTATCACTCAAAAGTCACAGCTGTGAACAATTTTGTCCGCGTTTTACGCCATTTTTACGGACTCACCAGAAAACCTTCCAAAATGACCCCAAAATGATTTTTCATGGCGGAAATGTTAAGGGCACATACCCAATAGTGAGATAGATCTGGTGTATGTTACTTTTTGAGATTAATACATGAAAGATTTTACGTGAAAACATTGTGTGGCACTCCGATGTCCCTGAGAAGAGACGTACATGAAGGCCTCTTGAGTCTAATGTGCCCATTTTGAGGAAGTGAGTCTTTGTAGTATTTTCCTTTGCCAGGGCAGTCCAAAATTGTGAGGTTCACCAATGCCCCTGCATACAGACGTGCATGAGGGCCTCAAAACATTAAGTGTCCATTGTCAGGAAGTGGGTGTATTATAGTATAGCCCTTAGGCAGGGCAGCCAAAAATTGGGAGGCTCCACATTGTCCCTGGATAGAGACGTGCATGATGGCCTTTAAACCTGAAGTGCCCATTGTAAGGAAGTGGGTCTATTTCAGTATAGCCCTTTGCCAGGGCAGCCAAAAATTGGGAGGCTCCACATTGTCCCTGGATAGAGCCGTGCATTATGGCCTGTAAACCTGAAGTGCCCATTGTAAGGAAGTGGGTCTATTTCAGTATAGCCCTTTGCCAGGGCAGCCAAAAATTGGGAGGCTCCACATTGTCCCTGGATAGAGCCGTGCATTATGGCCTGTAAACCTGAAGTGCCCATTGGAAGGAAGTGGGTCTATTTCAGTATAGCCCTTTGCCAGGGCAGCCAAAAATTGGGAGGCTCCACGTTGTCACTGGGTAGAGACGTGCATGATGGCCTCAAAACATTAAGTGTCCATTTTAAGGAAGTGGGTGTATTTCAGTATAGCCCTTAGGCAGGGCAGCCAAAAATTGGGAGGCTCCACATTGTCCCTGGGTAGAGACGTGCATGAGGGCCTCAAAACATTAAGTGTCCATTTTAAGGAAGTGGGTCTATTTCAGTATAGCCCTTTGCCAGGGCAGCCAAAAATTGGGAGGCTCCACATTGTCCCTGGATAGAGCCGTGCATTATGGCCTGTAAACCTGAAGTGCCCATTGTAAGGAAGTGGGTCTATTTCAGTATAGCCCTTTGCCAGGGCAGCCAAAAATTGGGAGGCTCCACATTGTCCCTGGGTAGAGACGTGCATGAGGGCCTCAAAACATTAAGTGTCCATTTTAAGGAAGTGGGTGTATTTCAGTATAGCCCTTTGCCAGGGCAGCCAAAAATTGGGAGGCTCCACATTGTCCCTGGGTAGAGACGTGCATGATGGCCTCAAAACATTAAGTGTCCATTTTAAGGAAGTGGGTGTATTTCAGTATAGCCCTTAGGCAGGGCAGCCAAAAATTGGGAGGCTCCACATTGTCCCTGGGTAGAGACGTGCATGAGGGCCTCAAAACATTAAGTGTCCATTTTAAGGAAGTGGGTGTATTTCAGTATAGCCCTTAGGCAGGGCAGCCAAAAATTGGGAGGCTCCACGTTGTCCCTGGGTAGAGACGTGCATGAGGGCCTCAAAACATTGTTCCCATTGCAAAGGAGCGGGTCTCCTGTCGTTGTAATGTCCATTCTGCAAAGAATGGGCGAAAAAATTTACCACTGGGGGTATACCTGAAACAAAGACCTAACTATTGTAACGGTCATCATGATGGCGCATGAGGAGAAGGAGGAGCAGTCCAGCGATTATCCAAAGTCGAGAAGTGTACCCATGGGTGAGTGGAGGTACATGGCAAACTTTAAATTCCGCTCTCATTTGCTGGTGGTGTGGTGAAGTCTGGCCCAATCCAACCCTTGTTCATCTTTATCAGAGTCAGCCTGTCAGCATTTTCAGTTGACAGGCGGGTGTGTTTATCTGTAATGATTCCACCTGCGGCACTAAAAACACGCTCTGACAAAACGCTAGCAGCAGGGCAGGCCAGGACTTCCAAGGCGTAGAGAGCCAATTCATGCCACGTGTCCAGCTTGGATACCCAATAATTGTAAGGCACAGAGGAATGTCGGAGTACAGTTGTTCGATCTGCAAGGTACTCCTTCAGCATCTGGGCAAACTTAGGATTTCTTGTGGCACTACCCCGCACCTCAGGGGCTGTGGTACGTGAGGGGCTGAGAAAACTGTCCCACATCTTAAAGACTGTTCCCCTACCTCTGGCGGATTGGACTTGTGCCTCTCTCGGCTGTACGCCTCGGTTGTCCACTGATTCCTGACCTATGCCGCTAGCGTTTTGTGAGGGGAATGCTTTGCCTACTTCCGTGAGTATGGCCTTCCGAAACTGCTGCATTTTGGTTGACCTCTCCTCCACGGGAATAAGAGACAAAAAGTTCTCCTTGTAGCGTGGGTCTAACAGTGTTACCAACCAGTAATGATTGTCGGCCAAGATGTTCTTAACGCGAGGGTCACGAGACAGGCAGCTTACCATAAAGTCAGCCATGTGCGCCAGACTCTTAACAGCCAGGACTTCAGTAGCCTGACCAACAAGATGACTGAACATGCTGTCCTCCTCCTCCTCCTCCTCCTCCTCCTCCTCCTCATCTACCCTGTCCTCTGGCCAGCCACGCTGAATCGAGGATATGACTGGTGTGCATGTCATATCCTCAATTTGGCCGGAGAGTTGCTCCATGTCTTCATCCTCCTCCTCGTCATAGTCCTCCACTGCACGTTGTGATGAGACGAGGCTGGGCTGTGTGTTATCACCCACACCCACTACTGTTTCTTGCTGCAACTCATCGCGCTCCGCCTGCAATGCATCATGTTTGTTTTTCAGCAGGGACCGTTTTAGAAGGCAGAGTAGCGGTATGGTGACGCTAATAATGGCGTCATCACCACTCACCATCTTGGTGGAGTCCTCAAAGTTTTGGAGGATGGTACATAGGTCTGACATCCATCTCCACTCCTCAGGTGTTATGTGTGGAGTTTGACCCATTTCCCGACGGCTTAGGTGATGCAGGTACTCAACAACTGCCCTCTTCTGCTCACATATCCTGACCAACATGTGCAGAGTTGAATTCCAACGCGTGGGGACATCACACACCAGTCTGTGAGCCGGAAGATGCAAACGGCGCTGAAAGCCGGCAAGGCCGGCTGAAGCAGTAGGTGACTTTCGAAAATGTGCAGACAGGCGGCGAACTTTTACCAGCAGATCAGACAGCTCTGGGTATGACTTTATAAACCGCTGAACCACGAGGTTGAGCACATGGGCCACGCATGGAACATGTGTCAGCTGGCCTCGCCTCAAAGCCGCCACCAGGTTCCGGCCATTGTCACAAACGACCTTTCCTGGCTTTAGGTTCAGAGGTGTGAGCCAGTGATCTGCCTGCTGTTTCAGAGCTGTCCACAGCTCTTCTGCATTGTGGGGTTTGTCACCTATGCAGATTAGCTTCAGCACAGCCTGTTGCCGCTTCGCCGAGGCAGTGCTGCAGTGCTTCCAGCTTGTGACTGGTGTGGAGGGCACAGTGGATGAGGATGCGCAGGAGGAGGAGGAGGCTGAAGAGCATGACATTCCGGAGCTGTAGAGTGTGGGTGAAACACTGACTGAGGTAGGGCCTGCAAACCTTGGTGTGGGAAGGACGTGTTCCGTCCCTCGCTCAGACTGGGTCCCAGCTTCCACAATATTAACCCAGTGTGCCGTCAACGAGATGTAGCGGCCTTGCCCACAAGCACTTGTCCACGTGTCTGTGGTTAGGTGGACCTTGGGTGAAACAGCGTTGTTCAGGGCACGTGTGATGTTTTGTGACACGTGGTTATGCAACGCGGGGACGGCACACCGGGAGAAATAGTGGCGGCTGGGGACCGAGTAACGTGGGACAGCTGCCGCCATCAGGTCACGGAATGCTTCTGTCTCCACCAGCCTAAAAGGCAACATTTCCAGCGCAAGCAGTCGCGAAATGTTAGCATTTAGAACTGTGGCATGTGGGGTGTTGGCAGTGTATTTGCGCCTGCGTTCAAAGGTTTGCTGAATGGATAACTGAACGCTGCGCTGGGACAAGGACGTGCTTGATGATGGTGTTCTTTCTGCGTAGGCAACTGCAGGTGCAGGAGTGGAGGAGGCTTGTTCGCAGGCAGCATGGACAGAGGATTGGCTCGCATGCACAACCAGCGAAGACGTAGCAGTGACATCAGCAAGCACTGCTCCTCGACTCTGTTGTACTTCCCACAAAGTCGGGTGCTTGGCTGACATGTGCCTGATCATGCTGGTGGTGGTCAGGCTGCTAGTTTTGGTACCCCTGCTGATGCTGGCACGGCAGGTGTTGCAAATGGCCTTTTTTGAATCATCTGGATCCAACTTAAAAAACTGCCAGACTCGTGAAGACCTAACATTTGTACAGGCACCTTGTGTCGTCGTGTTGTTCCGGGGAACGGTTGCCTGACTTCTGCCTGGGGCCACCACCCTGCTTCTTACTGCCTGTTGTGATGCTACGCCTCCCTCCCCCTGTGCACTGCTGTCCTCGCTCTGCATATCCTCCTGCCAGGTTGGGTCAGTTACTGGATCATCCACCACGTCGTCTTCCTCTTCCGCACCCTGCTCCTCCTCCTGACTTGCTGACAATTGTGTCTCATCATCGTCCACCACTTGTTGAGACACGTTGCCAACTTCGTGAGAACGTGGCTGCTCAAATATTTGGCCATCTGTACAGACGATCTCCTCATGACCCACTTCAATATGAGCTGGCGAGATGCCAGAATGTGTGAATGGAAACGTGAACAGCTCTTCCGAGTGTCCAAGTGTGGGATCATTAATGTCCGAGGAGGACGTGTACTCAGCCTGGTGGTAGGAAGGAGGATCAGGTTCAGAAATGTGCGGTGCAGTATCACGGCTACTGACACTTGACCGTGTGGAAGACAGAGTGTTTGTGGTGGTGCCAATCTGACTGGAAGCATTATCCGCTATCCAACTAACAACCTGTTGACACTGGTCTTGGTTCAAGAGCGGTGTACTGCTGCGGTCCCCAAGAATTTGGGACAGGACGTGCGAGCGACTAGATGTGGCCCTTTGTTGTGGCGAAATTAGAGCTTGCCCACGACCTCGGCCTCTGCCTGCACCACCATCACGTCCACTTCCTTGTTCCTTGCCAATGCCCTTGCGCATTTTGCAATGCTGTGCACTGCTGACGTGTATATTCACTACTTGTGCGTTATATCAAAGTTTCTGGAAATTGCACACAAGTGCACCTGTACGCTGCCACCGACAGGCACACACGTGCGGTTTTTAAATGCAAGCACGGACGCACTAAGAACCTAACACAGGTTTTAGGAGCAAAAATTAAGAACTCTGACACTATCAGCCACTGCTGACTGACGTGTATTATACACTACACTTGTGCGTTATATAATAGTTTGGTAAAAACGCACACCAGTGCACCTGTACGCTGCCACCAACAGGCACACACGTGCGGTTTTAAAAACCAAGCACGGACGCAATAATAACCTAACAGGTTTTTTTGGGGAGCAACAATTACAGTACAGACAAGTCAGACACTATCTGGACTGTTTTACACTGTGTACACCAGCCCCAGATATGAAGGCTGGTATACGGTCACCACTACCCTGCCTGCCTGTATACTGCTACAATAGTCCTGACAAGGACTCTTTTGGTCACTAGCCTGTATTCAGACCTGGCTATACCCTGCCTGTATATAGCAACAATAGTCCTGAGAAGGACTCTGCTACTGTACGCCGACCTGGCTATACCCTGCCTGCCTGTATACAACTAGAATAGTCCTGAGAAGGACTTTTGGTCACACTGTTTGCAGCCCTGCAACTGAAAAAGCTATAAAGGGCCGCAAAGCTTTCCCTGAATCAGCGACACTCTCCCTACACTCACTGTCAGAATAGCTGTGAGCAGAGCACAGCGCGCCGGCCTATATAAAGGCTCGGTGACGCTGTGCAGGCCGGCCAATCACTGCAATTCCACAACTAACAGGGCTGTGGCATTGCAGTGGTCTGCCAGCCAATCCCTGCATGAGGGCTGGCTCTCAAAAGAGCGCCAACATGCAGAAATGAAGACCACGAGTAAAGCACGAGTATCGCGAGATTACTCGGTCCCCGCCGAGCAGCCCGAGTACAGTGATACTCGTGCGAGTACCGAGTAGTGACAAGCATGCTCGCTCATCACTACAGCTAACCTCTTCTTGCCCCTAAATAAATGGATCTTTTTTTAGATGGTTTGTGAAAAAGCTATCACTTCTTTAGTTAGTAAAGAGTAAAGTTTTTGAACTTCACAAACAGGGATAATATTTGCACCATCCCATCTGAAAAAGCCACAGCTTATTTTATTTGCACCGATTATGTATAAACATAAGCATAGCAGGCATCATCCCCAAAAAAGTGATAACTTTTGGACCATTTTTACATTTTTAGCCGACTAAATATTTGTTACTGCGGTGTGTTGTTAGAGGGGCATTTGATTAACCCCAATTACTATCCATTTTACACAAGCAAGATAGGTTGAACCCTCCTGGATATTGATAAGGCTGTGTTTGAGTTAAAAAGTTTAAAGAGCACAAAAAAGGGGTTGAATACTATCCAAGCAGACCAAAGAGTGTTACACACATATATTCTTGGCAATTAGAAGCTTTGCACTTTTTAGATATATTTGAATATTATTTGTTGCAAATCCAACTTTTTTTTTGGGGGGAGGAATTTGTCGAAAAGTGCAAATTTCAAATTCTTAATTGTCAATCATCTCTACATTTGTGGGAGTTCAATAATGACAGATTTTTACGTAAAAAAAGAAACAGAGCCTGTACATCTTTAGTATTAAATGAATGTACAGGTGCACAAATATGATATGTAGCCAAATTATGAATATATATATACAATATACTTCAGCACACTGTGATTAATGAAAAAACAAACTCCAGTATTACTGTTAACGATTTAAACATAAGTTACTTATCTAAAAAATGTGGACCAAAATGTGCAAAAGCCATCCATCCATTGCAAAACGTACCTTAAGGTGAACCAATCACCAGGATTTTCCAATATAAACAAAAGCCAATGCTATACTGGCACTATCGTGCTGATTCTATACATACCTTTCATGGTCAGCTAGGATGTATAGCTTTTGAAATACAGGCAAGTAAAGTTACAGAAATGTGCAGCTTTTTGATTGGCAGCAGCTGCCAAATAGCTAATATGTGGGTTGGGTTTTGCTGTCTATTCCCGCTCCTGTCTGCTGCCTGTTAGATGTTAGACTGTATTGGCTTCTTCCAGGTATGAGTCATTTTTGTTGTGATGGGGGCATGTTAGAAATGCAGCTCATACCGACTAACATCTACATATGCCAGGCAGCAGACAGGAGCCGAAATAGATAGCAAAACCCAACCAACATATTAGCTATTCGGCAGCTGCTGCCAATCAAAAAGCTGTACCTTTCTGTAACTTTACTTGAATGTATTTCATAAACTATACGTCCAATCTGACCACTAAAGGTAGGTATAGAATCAGTATGGTAGTGCCAGTATAGCACTGCCTTTAGTTTATAGAGGAAAATCCTGGTGATTGGTTCCCTTTAATATTAATAAATAAATGTGTGTATGAATAATACTAAATTAATGTACTTATTAATAAAAAAATGTTAACTAAGTACCTTCCATTTTAACATTTATAGTAATAATTAAATTCAATTGTTCAATAATTACAGTGTATTGATGCATTGTATATGTTTATATATTGGCCACATAGCATATTTGTGCACCTGTATATTTATTTAATACTACAGGTGTGGGGTCCTAATTTGAATTTTTTTTAGTATAAATTAGGGGTGAGGCTCCTTTGAGTGGTTCAGCAGTCTTATCTACACATCCTTGTAACAGGATAAGGCACTGCCAAATGGTGGCGGTGTATCGAGGTGCACTTGTTGATTTCCAAACCATAAGTCAATGAAATAAGTACAATGTACTCTCAATTGTTAAATTTCATATAATTTATTCCAAAATAGTTTTTAAACATGTGACATTTCGGCCACTAAGTGGCCTTCATCAGAAAACTAGAACTCTACATTTGTGGGAGTTCAATAATGACAAATTTTTAAGTAAGAAAAGAAATAGAGCCTGCACACCTTTAGTATTAAATGAATGTACAGGTGAAAAAATATGATATGTAGCCAAATTACAAATATATATATATATATATATATATATATATATATATATATATATATATATATATATATATATATATATATACAATATACTTCAGCACACTGTGATTAATGAAAAAACAAACTCCAGTATTACTGTTAACAATTTAAACATAAGTTACTTATCTAAAAAATGTGGACCAAAATGTGCAAAAGCCATCCATCCATTGCAAAGTGTACCTTAAAGTGAACCAATCACCAGGCTTTTCCAATATAAACAAAAGCCAATGCTATACTGGCACTATCGTGCTGATTCTATACATACCTTTAGTGGTCAGCTAGGATGTATAGGTTTTGAAATACAGTGGCCTTCATCAGACAACTAGTATTATTAAGTGGCCAGAGTGGAATGTAAGGCAGCAGTATCCACCGCTATGCTGTGCAGCATCTATATCTACAGCATCTACACATCTTTCTCAGCCAAGGTTTTAAGTGAAAGCTATTTCCATGGATTAGTTTGACTTCCCCGGTCAGATGAGGCTTAGGGTGGCACATCAAGAGTAGAGATGAGCGAACCTCTAGAGGCTCGAGTTCAACTCGATTCATGTAACGGAGGCCGCGTTCAAGTTTGGTTCAGCGAGCCGTTCGACGAACCTCTTGAACCCTATTGAAACCAATTGGAGGCAAACACAAAGATATAAAAACAAATAAATAAATATAAATGTACACATACAGTTAATTTAACATTGCCATAACACTTTCCTGTCCCCGCGATGCTTCCTGCACTCTGTCTCCCGCCGCTTTTCCTTCCGATCATCGCTGCCTCCTCCCGGTAACCAGCACCAGCATAGGACCTATCGTGACGTCAAAATAGCCATGTGACCAGTCATATGTCTATTATCTCATTGGCTACAGACTGGTCACATGGCTTTGACATCATGCTACGACCTGTCAGTGCATCTCTCCAGTACGCGGTGATTGTTTGTGTATCTCCGTGTACCGGCGACATGTTCTGGCACACAGTCAACTCCCCGTTCTGCTTCCCCATTCCGTTATTCACCGGCTGCCACAGCCGATCAATAACGGAGATCACCATTGCTATAGCAACGCGCCTATCAGCGGTGACATCACCGCTTACAGGCAGCAGCTTCTGGTCACTCACGGAGTAAAAAGACTGCAATGCACGGGGAACAGCAGCGTCTTCCTCCCATGCAGTGCTGTTGATGTAGCAGAGCTGCATGGGTTGAAGGAGAAAGAAAACAGAAGAGCAGGATTGTGGAGGGATAAGAGGGAGTTATAAACATGGAGTCTTCAAGTGTGTCGGTGTATTTATTTCTATTAAAGTATTTTTTCTCCGTGTGGTGTTTTTTTTTTTAAACTTTTATTGGAGATTCTTAATCGCTGGGTCAAACTTGCCTGACATTAAGAATCTCTGACTTAACACTAGCTAGTAAAACAAAGCTAGTACTAACTCATAATTACCCAGCAAGCCACCCGGCTCCAGGGCTGTTGGAAGAGTTGGATACAGCGCCAGATGATGGCGCTTCTATGAAAGCGCCATTTTCTGGGGCGGCAGCGGATTGCTATTCGCAAAAGAGTGGCCCAGAAAGCTTGGCCTAACCTGTGCTAGGGATTCCAATCCCCAGCTGCCTAGTTGTACCTGGCTGGACACAAAAATATGGCGAAGCTCATGTCCATTTTTTTTTTAATTATTTCATGAAATTCATGAAATAATTAAAAGAAGGGCTTCCCTATTTTTTTTGTTCCCAGACGGGTACAAATAGGCAGCTGGGGGTTGGGGGCAGCCGTACCTGCCTGCTGTACCTGGCTAGCATACAAAAATATGGCGAAGCTCATGTCATTTTTTTGGTGATCAAAAAACTCTTGCATACAGTCCTGGATGGAGTATGCTGAGCCTTGTAGTTCTGCAGCTGCTGTCTGCTCTCCTGCATACACTAGTGAATGAAGCACGCTGAGCCTTGTCGTTCTGCAGCTGCTGTTTGCTCTCCTCCATACAGACAGACAGCAGCTGCAGAACTACAAGGCTCAGCATGCTCCATCCAGGACTGTATGCAGGAGTTTTTTGCCCCCCCCCAATAAATTATGTGGTCTTTGCCATATTTTTGTATGCTAGCCAGGTACAGCAAGCACCTACGGGCTGCCCCCAACCCCCAGCTGCCTATTTTTACCCGGCTGGGAACCGAAAGTATAGGGAAGCCCTTTTTTTATAAATTATTTCATGAATTTCATGAAATAATTAAAAAACAAATGACGTGGGCTTCGCCATATTTTTGTGTCCAGCCAGGTACAACTAGGCAGCTGGGGATTGGAATCCACAGCACAGGTTGGACTGAGCTTTCTGGGCCCCTCTGCTGCAAATTTCAGTCTGCAGCCACCCCAGAAAAGGGCGCTTTCATAGACGCGCCATCTTCTGGCGCTGTATCCAACTCTTCCAGCTGCCCTGGTGATGGGTGGCTCACTGGGTAATAATGGGGTTGGGGCTGGCTGTATATTATCAACTGGCTCTAAGCCCCAAATTCATGGTGTCATGCCAATATTAGACATGGCCACCATTAATTTCTAGTACCGATAAAAAAAAACACAACACACAGAAAAATATTTTTATTATAAATAAAACACAACACAATTAGTGACTCCATCTTTTTTGAAATTATGAACCCCCGCCGCAGTAATCCTGGGTCAATGGTCCCTCGCCATACAATCCGAATCCAATATCATCTGATAGGTTTGCTGGAAGGCAAAGCGATCAGATGATGTGTCAGGTTCAAGGGCCTGAATCACATGACACAGCAGCTGATTGTAAAAACGGCTTTTATACAATCAGATGATGCATCAGTGCAAAAAACGGCATCAGCTGATAGTTTAGCCGTCCGGGCGGTAAAAAGACGGCCTCACCGCTCAACTTATAGTGTCAGCTGATGCCATCAGGTGACTGCATCAGCTGATCATTGCCAGGTCTGAGAAAAAGAGAGAGAGAAAGAAGAGAGAGAGAAAGAGAGAGAGAAAGAAGAGAGAGAGAGAAAGAGAGAAAGAAGAGAGAGAAAGAGAGAAAGAAGAGAGAGAAAGAAAGAGAGAAAGAAGAGAGAGAGCGACAGAGAGAAAGAAGAGAGAGAAAGAGAGAAAGGAGAGAGAGAAAGAGAGAAAGAAGAGAGAGAGAAAGAGAGAAAGAAGAGAGAGAGGAAGAGAGAGAGAAAGAAAGAAGAGAGAGAGAGAAAGAAGAGAGAGAGAGAAAGAGAGAAAGAAGAGAGAGAGAAAGAGGAGAAAGAAGAGAAAGAGAGAAGGAAGAGAGAGAGAAAGCGATAAAGAAGAGAGAGAAAGAAGAGAGAGAGAGAGAAAGAGGAGAAAGAAGAGAAAGAAGACAAAGAAGAGAAAGAAAGGAGAGAGAAAGGAGAGAGAGAAAGAGGAGAGAGAGAGAGACAGAGAGAGAGAGAGAGAGAGAGAGCTCACAGCTGATGTCAGTCTCCTCTCCTCAGTGCATAATTAAATTCTAATTATAAATATATTATAAATATAATTAAAATAATAAAAAAAAAATTCTTTACCGGGGCTAGAACTCGCACACTCATGCTTCATAGGCGAGCACTCTATCCACTAGCCTACTGCTTATAATGATAAAGATAGGCGGATTAGGTAATCTTGACTTCTGCATTGCGGTAGTCTCTGCTGACCGCGCGATTCACTTTATTGCTACGCGGAGCTGATAACTAAGAGCACTCGTGTTCTGTAGCAAAGCTGACAGTGTCGTGTGGACTACGTCTGACCTGGAAGGGTATTTGTGGGTTAATAAAGGGGTGAAAGAAGGTGATTTTTTTGTCTTTTATTCCAAATAAAGGATTTTTCGCGGTGTGTGTTTGTTTACTTTCACTTTAAGTTTAATCATGGACGGTATCTCAAGGAGACACCTGGCATGATTAAACTCATTATTACCCCGATTGCCACCTCACCAGGGCAATTCAGGTTGAGCTGGGTAGAGTCCCCCAGGACAGTCGCATCTAATGGAAGCGGCTATTCCGGCCGGCTGCTGGGTGATATTGTTAGGCTGGAGGGCTCCCCATACCGTGGTGCTCTCCATCCTGACAATACCAGCCTCCAGACGTGTGGATTTATCCTGGCTGGTATCAAATATGGGGGAAACCACAATTTTTTTTTTTATTTATTTATTTTACTGCACGATATAGACCCGCCCGCTGGCGGCTGTGATTGGTTTCAGTGAGACAGCTGTCACTCAGTTTGAGGACATGTCTGACTGCAGCCAATCATGGAATAACTAATTGACTAATGAAACGGCAGCCATTTGCTAAAGAGGAAAAGACACCGCAGATTTGTGACAGACATGGAGCGAGACACCCGTGATCGGTGAGTAGGAAAGGGAGAAGGATTGTGCTGGGGATGCATGCAGATAGCAACATGTGCACATAGCCTTACTGTGAAAAGCCAAGTTTATGGTGATCGAACCATTCTAGAATGTAACTTGAACTGTCGTGTTTTTAGCAAAAAGCTCGAGTTTGAGTTCGATCTCGAGTACCCCCCAAAATCACTCGAACATGAAATTGGCGAACCTCGAACATCGCTCATCTCTAATCAAGAGTTATTTAGGTACACCTTGACATTTTTGGATGTTTTTTCTACTTTTTCATCCAAAAATGTTAACCAAGTACCTTATGTTTGTATTTACAGCAATAGAGGAGTTTATGTATTTATTAATTGCAGTGTGTTGACTCATAGTGTATGTATTTGTTATGTAAGAAAATCCCTCGATGTTCAATTAGTGTAGGTTAATGCGGTAAGAAAGTTTTATATCTTAGAGGCAGAGTAAATAGAACATTTTTATTGGCACAGATCTCATGGAGAGTAAAGAACATTGAACACAGTAAACAGCTGCAAAGTTGCAGTGGATAATAAACGCTAAATCACAGTATCTTGGGCATCATTTGGTTCCTGGGCTGATGGAAAAATTTAACATTGAGTATAAAGTGAGCGAGGGAAGACTCTTCATTGATTCAGTCAAAAAAAGTCTGAAAGCTGTGCTACCACACAATGGCAGCAAGTAAGCTTCAGTGCCTTTAGGGCATTGTGTGTACTTGAAGGAAAGCTGTGGAAATGTAGACTTTATTCATTAAAAACTTTACTTCAAGGATCAAGGATGATCAAAATGTGGAGATCTGAAAGTTATTTCTTTGTTCTTTGGGCAACAAGGGAATACACAAGGTACACATGTTTTTGTGTGAATAGGACAGCCGGGATAGGACTGATCGCTAGAGGCAAAAAAGTTGGCCATCGAGAACATCTTTGCTTCCTGTACTCAAGAACACAGTTGCAGAAAGTTTATTTGATCCCACTAAACTTCTCCTGCCACCAGTCCACAAAAAGCTTGGACTGATGAAGCAGTTTGTGAAAGTTCTACCAAAAAAAGGAGAACATTTTAAGTATTTCTGTACAAAGTTTTAAGGACTGTCCAAGCATAAGTGAAGGAATGCATTTTTGTGGGTCCAGATATCTGAAAACTCATGAAGGCTGATGTGTTTGAAATAAAAACAAATTCTGTTAAAAAAAGGGCTTGTGATTGTTTTAAAGAAGTTGTGAAGACATTTTTTGGTAACAAGAAAGATCCAAAATGTAAGTTGATCGTGGAGAAAATGCTGACATGCTTCAAAGCCTTGGGTTGTCTAATGAATTTGAAGTTAAACTTTTTACATTCCTATTTGGACTAATTAAAAAAACCTTAAAACCTTGGTGCTGTTACAGGGGCGGGCACTGAGAGAAAAGAATTGACACTCCCGAACACCTCCAACCCCCCCCCACTTTTTAGGGTCTTCTATTTTACCATTTTAAGTTTTATTGTGCTCATCATCTTGCAATGGTAAAAAAAATAATAAAATCAGAGTTACTCATTTTCACCAGGTCCAGTGATGTCTCTCTGTTACAGTCTTGTCTATACTTACAGGCTAGAGTAAAAATGTCGCACGTGACCACTTTAGCTAATCACAGGGCTCCGCAACTGATGCCATCTACCTTGGCAAGACGGCTGAGCTCAGTGATTGGCTCCAGCAGTTACGTGTTTTAGTCATAACATCACGGCTGCAAACATAGACCAGAACAGTAGCAAAGAGAACTTGCCGGTCCTGAGGGGGATAAATGACCCTGAATGTATTCTTTTTCCCTATCCTAAGGCCTAAAACAATTATAATGGAAAATATATACACAGTCACATATACACATACTATTAATGCACAGAGATACATATGCTATATACACACACAGGCACATATAAACACAAGCACATATACTATATACACACAGGTCCATATACACACAAGCACATGCACTATAAATACCTGGCACATATACACATACTATTTATGCACAGAGATACATATAATATATACACACTTGAATATACACACATACTATATATACACACAGGCACATATACACATACTATTTATACACAGAGATACATATACTATATACACACATGCACATACACACATACTATATATACACACACAGGCACATACTGTATATACACAAGCACATACAATATATATACGCACATTTACTATTTAGGTACATAGATACATATACTATATACACACAGGCACACATTCATATAGACACATACTATATATACAGACAGACACATGCACAATTACATATAGTACAAGCAACATAGATACAGTATGTAAAAACAGACATATCCAAGAAGTATATTCGGTACTTACCTCTCTGTTACTTCATAAGTTGCTGATAACCTGTGAAGTTTGTCCTGTGCTTCCTCCCCTGCTGTGGATGTGATGCTTTGCAGCCTCCATCTTCCTGCTGCCTCCTCATCTTTAGGAACCAGCTCCTCTTTGGCTGCAACCTCCATCCTCTCCTGAGTAGAGAGTCAAAGTCATCTTCCCCCCTGTGCTCTTATTCGGGGGGAAAGACAGAGTGAACTGCAGAACACTGAGAGCAGGGCACAATAAGAGCCTCTTACTAGATCACGGGCCCACTGGCATTCATCACTTTCCTGGTGAGTCAGTTAGACCCCAAAAATATACAATATTTATTACACTGCACTAGAGATGAGCGAACCGGCCGCGGTTCGGCTCGAGTTCGGTTCGCCGAACGGAGGTCTCGTTCGAGTTCGGTTTGGTGAACCGGTTCGGCAAACCACTCGAACTACATAGGAAACAATGGGAGGCAATCACAAACACATAAAAACACCTAGAAAACACCCTCAAAAGTGTCCAAAAGGTGACAAACAACTCACAACACAACACAAACACATGGGAAAGTGACAAGGACATATACTCATGCGAAAACAAAACAGCTCAACGAGGAAAAAGAGGACGAGACACAGATATAGGCATGGCATGCCCTTCTAAAATCATGTATAACACCGCAAGGGGACTCCAAGCAGAGTCTCCCTTTTTTCCAAAAATTGGGCCCCACAGACACCACTTCAGTAGCAGCACTTGTGCCCCAGTTGCAAACTGGACAGGTAGATTTGCATCAAGCACATTCAAAAATACGCCAGCCTTAACTGTCCCCAGGATGACACCGGGGTAGGTAGCAAAGTTTTTGCTGATCCCAGATCTGTTCATCTTGGATCATTTTTAGAAACACTGCAAGCAAGGATTACTCCAAGTAAGTCTCCCTTTTTCCCAACATTGGGCCACACAGACACCCACCCCATCAGTGGCAGCACTTGTGCCCTAGTTGTACACTTCACAGGTAGATTTTCATCAACAACATTCAAAATTACGCCATCCTTAACCCTTTTCAGGATGACCCCGGGGTAGGTAGCAAAGTCTTTGCTGAACCATGACTTGTTCATCTTGGCTCCTTTTTAAAAACACAGCAAGCAAGGGGTACTCCAAGCGAAGTCTCCCTTTTTTCCAAAAATTGGGCCACACAGACACCCACCCCATCAGTGGCAGCACTTGTGCCCTAGTTGTACACTTCACAGGTAGATTTGCATCAACAACATTCAAAATACACAAGCATTTACTCTCCCCAGGATGACACAGGGGTAGTAAATTCCTTGTGGATCCATGACTTGTTCATTTTGATGAACAATAGTCTGTCCACATTATCACTGGACAGACGCGTGCGTTTATCTGTTAGCACTGAAGACACGTTTAGAGACAACGCTGGCAGCTGGACACGACAAGATCTCCAAGGCGTAAGTGGAGAGCTCTGGCCATTTTTCAAGATTTGAAGCCCAAAATGAGCAAGGCTCCAGTTGCAAAGTCATGGCATCGATGTTCAATTGGAGATACTCCTGTATCATCCTCTCCAGCCGTTGACTATGTGTCAGACTTGTTGTCTCTCGTGGCCTTGCAAAGGATGGTCTAAAAAAATTATGAAAAGATTCAATAAAATTGCTGTTACCAGCACCAGATACGGTGCTGCTGGTATGGTTAGACTGTTGAAGATGACGAGACCATCCCATGTTTGTCGAGTTACAACTGGGAAATTCACTCCCTGCACCACGGGTGTTTTGTGGAAAAGCCGAGTTAAGATCGAGTAACAGCTTTTGCTGATACTCCTGCATACGTGCGTCCCTTTCTATGGCTGGAATTATGTCACAAAATTTGGACTGGGGATCTAATAGTGTGGCAATCCAGTACTCATCATCACTAGAGTTGAGCGCGGTTCGTGGTTCGAGGTTCTCCAGTTCGCGGCTCGAGTGATTTTGGGGGCTGTTCTAGATCGAACTAGAACTCGAGCTTTTTGCTAAAGCTCGATAGTTCTAGATACGTTCGAGAATGGTTCTAGCAGCAAAAAGCAGGGCTTTTTACAGCTACAGTATGCAGGAGCCATCGCTAGCAGCCTGCCAGAAGCTGGTAACTAAGATAAACATCGGGTATCCAAGCAAAGCGCTTTGGTTAGTAACCAGATGTTTATCCAAGTTACGTGCAGGAAGCCCACACTTCCCCGCTCAGCTCACTCCGCCCCCTCCTGCACGCGGCATGTACACACACACTCACACACACACACACGTCCCCAGCCATGCAGTCCACGACACTGATGTCCTCCTGGCACTCTGCACACATGGTCCCGCTCGGCTTACCTGCGGTGATGAAGTCCCGACCTCAGCGCTATCACTGTCCTCCATGGCCGCTGCTTGTCATATCACCTTCTCTCGCTTCCGACCTGAGATTTACTAGCGGTGACGTCACGGGCCCCTCGCGATACTTGGCTGTGAAGGCGGCGGTCATTGAACTCAGTGACAGGTGCTGTCAGCAGTGCAGGAGATCAGCGCAGGTAATGTACCTCGCTGACAGCAGCACTTGTCATCCCCTGCAGTGACCTAGGCTGACCCATTGATGTTAGCTCAGGTCACTGCACTGCTCTCCCAGCCAATGGGGAACATCCTGCTCTTCATTGACTGGGACAGTGTGGATCGTCATGGCAACCCCTTGGATTACACCAGACCTGGATTTGTTTTTATTTCTAATAAATTGGTTAAAAAGAGAATGTATTGGGGAGTGTTTTTTCAAATAAATATGTGTTTGTCGTCTATTTTTTTTTATTACTGACTGGGTTGGTGATGTCGGGTATCTGATAGACGCCTGACCTCACCAACCCCAGGGCTTGGTGCCAGGTGACATTACACATCTGGTATTAACCCCATATATTATCCCGTTTGCCACCGCACCAGGGCACAGGATGAGCTGGGGCGAAGCACCAGGATTGGCGCATCTAATGGATGCGCCACTTCTGGGGCGGCTGCGGCCTGCTATTTTTAGGCTGGGGGGAGTCCAATAACCATGGACCTCCCTAGTCTGAGAATATCAGACCCCAGCTGTCTGCTTTACCTTGGCTAGTGATCCAATTTTGGGGGGGACCCCTACGTGTTTTTTTTTTTAATTATTTATTTAATTTAAAATAACAGCGTGGGGTGCCCTCAGTTTTGGATTACCAGCCAAGGTGAGGCTGCCAGCTGTGGTCGGTCTGCAGGCTGAAGCCGTCTGCTTTACCCTAGCTGGCTACAAAAATAGGGGGAACCCTACGTCTTTTTTTTTTTCATTTTTTTGGCTAAATACAAAGCTAAGCACCCCTTAGTGCCACATGAAAGGCACCAAAGGGTGCAAAATTACAAAATGCAGGAGAGTGGGACATTATGTGTCTTTCTGCCATTATAATGACAGAAAAGACTGATATGAAGTGTACAAGCACAGGAAAATCACCAGAGCGCTCTACGCTGTGAAAAGCAGTAGAAAATGGCACTGGAGTGAACATGTGACCGCCTCATGTAGGTTGAAGCTAAGGATCCTGGGTAAATTTATGTTTTTTCCCTCCTTCAGTTTCTTTGCAGTACACAAAAAAAACGGAAGGCACACGGATGACAAACAGATGACATACGGACCGTCTACGGAACAGAAACGGATGCCACACGGATGCACCCGTGAAAAAAAACGGACTGTTTTTTGCAGACCACAAAAATGGATCGGTCGTGTGAATGTAGCCTTATTCTGATCTGCCGTTTATAAACAGCAGGCAGAAATAAGTGAATAATGCCCCCCAGCGTCAGAAAATCTCCGAGGTTTCAGGGCTAGCTGAGACCCTAGAGATCATGATTCAGGACGTTTTTTCCGGTTCCCGCTCACGTGATCACAGGTATACACCGTATACCGATGATCACGTTACAGTAAATGACAGCGATGGTAAAAAATTATTTATCTCCCATCTGGCATGAACAAACATGATAAATCTCCTCCACGGTCCCCTCCGGTCCCCCGGTGTCGCCAAAGTGCCCCCCTGATGCCCTCCCAGAAATCCTAGATGGCCGCGCGCACAGCAGCGCGCCGGCCGCATTCACCCTACTCCTCTGATTTCTGTCGCATGTGCCATGACAAATGCCACAGAAAACTCCTCCCCAGGCCCTGCCAGGTCACCCCTATAATCCCACCGGTGTTCCCCGGTGTCCCACGGTACCTGTGCAGCGTTGATCCCCCCACGGCCCTCTCCTTCACAATAGACGCTGCTGCATGCACAGAGCGGCTGTCAGCTCAGCTTCCTGTGTTCAGACACAGTGAGTGGTGGTTATGCATCTTTAAGCTAAATGGGCGGCACGGTGGCTCAGTGGTTAGCACTGCAGTCTTGCAGTGCTGACATCCTGGGTTCAATTCTCACCAAGGGCACCATCTGCAAGGAGTTTGTATGTTCTCCCTGTGTTTGTGTGGGTTTCCTCCGGGTACTCCGGTTTCCTCCCACAATCCAAAGACATACAGCACTATGGAATTAATAACACTATATAAATGAATAAATTCTTATTATTACTGCAATGCCCTGCTCATGAGGTAAGGAACATAATTGATCAGGAGAGCTATATACTACATTTCCAAATGGGGGGATTTGCTTTTATAGTTTCTCTGCTTGGTGTTACCTTCACTGGCAATGGAAAATCCAGGGAAGCATTTTTTATTTTTTTTGCCAAAAAACTACAAAAAAAGGATGTGAGCTTCGCCATATTTTTATATGCTAGCCAGGTATAGCAGGCAGGTGCTGGAAGAGTTGGATACGGCGCCAGAAGATGCCGCTTCTATGAAAGTGCCATTTTCTGAGGCGGCTACAGACTGCAATTTGCAGCAGTGGGGCCCAGAAAGCTCAGGCCAACCTGTGCTGCGGATTCCAATCCCCAGCTGCCTAGTTGTACCTGGCTGGACACAAAAATGGGGCAAAGCCTACGTCATTTGTTTTCTAATTATTTCATGAAATTCATGAAATAATAAAAAAAGGGCTTCCCTTTATTTTTGGTTCCCAGCCGGGTACAAATAGGCAACTGGGGGTTGGGGGCAGCCGTACCTGCCTGCTGTACCTGGCTAGCATACAAAAATATGGCGAAGCCCATATAATTTTTTCAGGGGGCAAAAAACCTTTGCATACAGTCCTGGATGGAGTATGCTGAACCTTGTAGTTCTGCAGCTGCTGTCTGTCTGTATGGAGAAGAGCAGACAGCAGCTGCAGAACTACAAGGCTCAGCATACTCCATCCAGGACTGTATGCAGAAGTTTTTTGCCCACCAAAAAAATGACGTGGGCTTCGCCATATTTTTGTATGCTAGCCAGGTACAGCAGGCAGCCACGGGCTGCCTCCAACCCCCAGTTGCCTATTTGTACCCGGCTGGGAACCAAAAATATAGGGAAGCCCGTTTTTTTTAATTTTTTCACTTATTTCATGAAATAATTAAAAAACGAATGACGTGGGCTTTGCCCCATTTTTGTGTCCAGCCAGGTACAACTAGGCAGCTGGGGATTGGAATCCACAGCACAGGTTAGCCCGAGGTTTCTGGGCGCCTCTGCTGCGAATTGCAGTCCGCAGCCGCCCCAGAAAATGGCGCTCTCATAGAAGCGCCATCATCTGGCGCTGTATCCAACTCTTCCAACAGCCCTGGAGCCGGGTGGCTTGTTGGGTAATCATGAGTTAATACTGGCTTTGTTTTACTAGCCAGTATTAAGCCAGAGATTCTTAATGTCAGGCACGTTTACCCGGCCATTAAGAATCTCCAATAAAGGGTTAAAAAAAAGACACCACACAGAGAAAAAATACTTTAATAGAAATAAATACACAGACACATTAGAGACTCCATCTTTATTACACCCTGTCAGCCCTCCACGATCCATGGTCTTCTGTCTTTCTCGTTCAACAAATGCAGCTGTGCTCCATCACTGCTGCATGGGGGAAGACGCTGCTTCCCGTGCAGCCTTCACTCTGTGAGAGATCAGTGCTGCTGGCTGCTGGCGGTGACAGACGCGTTACCATAGCAACAGGGCTCCAATCATGTGATTTCCGGAGCCGCGGTTAGCGGTGACGTCACCGCTAACTGCGTTGCTATGGCAACGGTGATCTCCGTTAATGACCGGCTGTGTCAGCCAATCCCTAACGGAACGGGGAGTCGACCGTGTGCTAGAGCATGTCGCCGGTACACAGCGATACACAAATGTGCACCATGTACCAGAGAGTGCAATGACAGGTCCTACATGACGCGTCATAGTCATGTGACCAGTCTGTGGCCAATGAGATAATAGCCACGTGACTGGTCACATGGCTATTTTGACGTCACGATAGGTCCTGCATCACTTCTGGCAGTGCTGGTCACCGGGAGGATTCAGCGGTCATCGGATGGAATAGTGGCAGGAGAAAGAGTGCAGGAGGGATCGCGGGGACCAGTAAGTGTTATGGCAATGTTCATTAACTGTATGTGTACATTTATAATGCATTTTTATGTGTTTGTGATTGCCTCCCATTATATCCTATTGGTTCGAGTTCAGTTCGTCGAACGTTCGCCGAACGGAACTCGAACGAGACCTCCGTTCGACAAACCGAACTCGAGCCGAACCACGGCCAGTTCGCTCACTCTAATCATCACTTCTAATTTTGACAATACGAGGGTCATGTTGGAGGTAGTGCAGCAAGAAGGCGCTCAGGTGTCTGGCGCAGCCATGCGGACCAAGTCCACGCTGTGTTTGTGGCATAGAGGAGCTAACCGTTCTTTCTTCCTCTGACATCTCCCCCCAACCTCTTTCAACTGAAATTTGACCAAGGTCTCCCTCATCCGCTTAGTCTTCCATGTCCATGGACAGTTCGTCCTCCAGTTCTTCATGTTCTCCTGCACCTTCCTCAACATTTTGCCTGCAACCATGTTCCCTTTTTGATCCCTGTCCCCCATGGTCCCATGCCTGCCGCCTTGGTGATGATGAACGTCTGGAACTTGGCGATGTTGTTGTCCCTTGCGCATATGACTCCTCCTGTACTTCCTTCCCTTCCTGTTGTCCCACCCCCTGACTCGGAATAGTATTTAGCGTGTGCTCCAGCATGTAAATGACTGGAATTGTCATGCTGATAATGGCATTGTCAGTGCTAAACATATTCGTCGCCATGTCAAAACTGTTCAGAAGGGTGCATAGGTCCTTGATCGGAGACCACTCCATCAGGGTGATCTGCCCCACCTCTGCATCTCGTTGGCCCAGGCTATACGTCATGACGTATTGCACCAGGGCTCGGTGGTGCTGCCACAGTCGCTGTAACATGAGGAGAGTCGACTTCCAGCGTGTCGCCACATCGCATTTCGGGCGATGAACCGGCAGGCCGAAAGACTTCTGGAGCGATGCAAGTCGCTCAGCTGCGGCGGTTGAACGGCGGAAGTGAGCAGACAGTTTTCGTGCCCTGTTGAGAAGGCCATCTAGGCCGGGATAGTGTGTTAAAAATTGCTGGACAACAAGGTTCAACACATGAGCCATACAAGGCACGTGTGTCACCTTGCCCAGGCGAAGGGCCGCACCCAGGTTTGCAGCATTGTCGCACACGGCCTTACCAGGCTGCAGGTTGAGTGGAGACAACCATTTACCAAACTCAGTCTCCAGAGCTGCCCACAACTCAGTCGCTGTGTGACTCTTAGTTCCAAAACATTTCAAGACAAAGACCGCCTGAGGCCGTTGCACTCTGCTGCCAGCATAGTATTGAGGTGTGCGTGATTCCTTCTGCGCAGTTACAACACAGGTGGCCTAAACAGGCAGGCTTGGGACGGAGGTGGAGGACCCAGACGAGGTTGAGGAGGCAGAAGCAGTGGAGGAACTTGGACAGACAGAGGATTGACGCACAAATCGTGGGGACGGCAAGACTTGTGCAGCAGACCCTTCACCATCTATCACCATAGTTACCCAATGCCCAGTCAGTGACATGTAACGTCCCTGTCCATGCTTACTGGTCCAAGTATCGGTGGTGAAATGCACACGTTCACACACAGAGTTTCTCAAGGAAGCGGTGATGTTGTGTGCGATATGGTGGTGTAGCGCAGGCACACCTTTCTTAGAGAAGTAGTGGCGACTGGGCATCTGGTACTGGGGCACAGCGACAGACATAAGGTCTCTAAAATCCTGTGTCCACCAGGCTGAAAGGCAGCATTTGGGTAGCCAAGAGCTTACAGAGGGATAAAGTCAACATCTTAGCTTTGTCATGAGTCGCAGGAAATGGCCTTTTATTTGTCCACATCTGAGGGACAGAGATCTGGCTGCTGTGTGGAGACGGTGGTGAGTAGGGTGTCCCTGGAAAAATGCAGGTTTGTGAGGAAAGTGCAGGCGGAGACATGATGATGCCTTCATCCAACGTTGATGCTATTGATGTCTGAGAGAGCTGAACGCACGCACTTGTTTCCCCTTCCAAACCAACTGACGACCTACGAAGCAAAATGCCTGTTGCGGTTATGGTGGTGGAAGTTGTGCGTGGAAAACCAGGTGTGACAGCTGTCTCCACAGTCCTAGAAGATGAAGAGCGCGCGGATGCACTGGAAAGGGCAGGCAGTGGATGGTCCGCTCCGCTAGGCCGCATTGCAGCATGGTGAGCTTTCCACTGGGACAAATGATATTTATTCATGTGACGATTCATGGAAGAAGTTGTCAAACTGCTGAGGATTTTTCCTCTACTAACAGATTCCCGACAAATTTTACAGATCACATGATTTGGGCGATCCTTTGCAAGGTCAAAAAAGGACCAGGCTAGGCAAGGCATAGAGGGCTTGCGACCTGCTGAGCCCCCCGACTAGTGCTCAGAGGCAGAGTGGTGGCTGAGGATGCAGTTGTAGACGTGCTACTGTTAGGGCCAGGTGGACGGGCAGACCCAGGAGGTGGATCCACTGGGCCGAACACCTCACTGAAGGCAAGGGGTCCGGTAGCCGGAGCACTACAGGTAGCAGGACAGTCCGTTCAAAGGAGTGGAGTGTAGATGTCCCTGGGACCACGGAGTCACCGAAGGTAGTCTGGATGACGGAGCTCAGGTTCGGAGGCCGAGATGTTGTCAGGCAGAGTCCGGAACCGACGGAGCGAGAAGACGGATCACCACAGGGATCAGAGATGGTATGGACTGACGGGATGGCGGACAGTCACCGTTCGGGGTTCGGGAATCGTCAGGACCGGATGGCGAGGCAGGAGCGGCTCTAGGAGAGAGATAGGTAAGTATACCGCAAGACACAAGGAGACCTGACTCCTAGCTTAGCAAAACACGAAGAACAGGCCCCGCCCACTTGGAAAGGATTCCCCTATATACCCTGTACCTGATTCTTCAATATCCTGTTGGAAGACACTGGCCCTTTAAGAGAGGGTCAATGACCGCGCGCGCCCCCTAATGCGCATGCGCGAGGCCCGGGTGCCAGAAGCCAGAGCAGGGAGCGGTGAACAGGAGGCAGGAGAGCCGGGCTGGGGCCGAGTTGCCGATGGGCGCCGGGAGCGGGGACCGGGCTGCCTGGGGACCGCAGGCGATGGAGCAGGAAGGCTGTGGAGCAGGGGACCGGGAAGCCTGGCACGGGAGCGGCGGAGCGCGATCTGGGAGCGGGGAAGCGTGGCAGGGGAGCCGGTAAGCAAGGCAGGGGAGCCGGGGAGCATGGCAGGGGAGCCGGGGAGCCTAGCAGGGGAGCCGGGGAGCGTGACAGTACCCCCTCCCCCATGCCCCCCTCCCCGCAACCGGGACAGGAAGGCACGTATCAGAGGAGTACCCACATTCTCCCGGGGTTCCCAGGACCTATCTTCAGGACCATACCCTGCCCAGTCCACCAGGAAGAACTGTCGGCCCCGTACGGTTTTCATGGCCACGATATCCCTTACCGCATAGATGTCATCATCAGCAATAGGAGGAGGAGCAGAACTGGCAGCAGCGGAGAAGGGACCAAGGACAACCGGCTTGAGCAGGGAGACGTGGAAGGAGTTGGGTATTCTCATCGTGGCCGGGAGCTGCAGCTTGTAGGAGACCTCATTTATTTTGCTGAGGACTTTAAATGGCCCGATGTAGCAAGGGCCCAGCTTGTATGATGGTAGCTTCAATCGGACGTACTTTGAAGCAAGTCAGACCAGATCTCCTGGAGAGAAACATGGAGGATCCAGACGCCTCTTGTCTGCGTGTCTCTTCATCCGCAGGGAAGCACGTCCAAGGGACGCCTTGACAGAGTTCCAAATTGTTGCAAAGTCACGGACTACAGCATCAGCAGCAGGGACATCCGAGGAAGAGGATACAGGTAAAGGGACGGAAGGCTGAAGTCCGTAAATGACGTGGAAGGGAGAGCTGGAGGAGGACTCACTGACGTGGTGGTTATGGGAGAATTCAGCCCAAGGAAGAAGCGTGGACCAGTCGTCGTGATGGGCGTTGACGTAGTGACGTAAGAAGGTCAAGATCTGATTGACTCGTTCCACTTGGCCATTCGACTGAGGATGGTAGGCTGAAGAAAAGTCCAGAGTCACTCCCAGATGTTTGCAGAGAGCCCTCCAGAAGCGGGAGGTAAACTGAGTTCCTCTGTCGGACACAATGTGTGATGGAAAGCCATGCAACCAGAAGATGTGTTGTACATAGGCGTCAGCGAGTTCCTGGGCAGAGGGCAGTCCAGCCATAGGGACGAAATGAGCCATTTTGGAGAACCGATCCACCACGACCCATATGACTGTGTGTCCGGAGGACAGGGGCAAGTCCGTAATAAAGTCCATTGCAATGTGTTGCCACGGAATGGAGGGTATAGGCAGAGGCAGAAGACGGCCATATGGCAGGTGTTTGGGCATCTTGTTCCTGGCACAAGAGGAGCAGGCTGAGACAAAAGAAGCGACGTCCGTGCGAAGGGATGGCCACCAGTAGTGACGTACAATTGTACTCCATGTTTTCTTCTGACCAGCATGGCCGGCTATTTTCGAGGCATGGCCCCAGTGCAACACTTTTTGCCTGTCAGTCTCAGAGACATAGGTCTTCCCGGGCGGTATCTGGGCCAGGGTGACAGGGGCCACCGGAATGATTTTACTAGGGCAGATGATGGGCTGGGATGTCTCCTCCTCCTGCTCCATGGACATGAATGACCTGGACAAGGCATCTGCTTGCACATTCTTGTCCACGGGTCGAAAATGGAGCTGAAAATCGAACCTGGCAAAGAACAAGGACCACCTGGCTTGCCGTGGGTTCAGTCGCTGAGCGGACCGCAGGTATTCCAGGTTCTTGTGGTCCGTGTAAATGATCACGGGGTACACTGCTCCCTCCAGAAGGTAACGCCATTCCTCCAGAGCCAGTTTGACTGCTAATAGCTCTTGGTCACCGATAGTGTAGTTGCGTTCAGGCGCTGAGAAGCTCTTGGAGTAGAAACCGCAAGTAACCATCTTCCCGGAGGAGGACTTCTGCATGAGCACTGCTCCGGCTCCCGAGGAGGAGGCATCCACCTCCAAGGTGAACTGTCGGTTTAACTCAGGACGGTGGAGCACAGGGGAGGAAGCAAATGCCTGTTTCAGGGAGCCAAACGCGGCGTCGGCCGCAGGTGACCAGTCCTTTAGATTAGCCCCCTTCTTGGTCAAGGCGGAGAGAGGTGCAGTCAGAGCAGAGAAGTGAGGAATGAACTGACGGTAATAGTTTGCGAATCCCAGAAAGCGTTGGATTGCCTTCAGTCCGGAAGGAGGGGGCCAGTTGAGAATGGAAGAGACCTTCTCCGGGTCCATCTGCAGACCGGTATCGGAGATTACGTAACCCAGGAAGGGAAGAGAAGACTGCTTGAAGACACACTTCTCGTACTTGGCGTACAGACGATTCTCCCTCAGTCTTTGTAGTACCAGCTGCACATTCTCTCTGTGGGTCTGGAGGTCCGGAGAAAAGACCAGGATATCATCGAGATACACCACCACACAGACGTAGAGAAGGTCCCGGAACACGTCGTTCACCAATTCCTGAAAGACTGCTGGTGCGTTACACAGGCCGAAGGGCATCACACAGTATTCATAGTGCCCATCGCGAGTATTGAATGCGGTCTTCCATTCGTCCCCAGAGCGGATGCAGACCAGGTTGTAGGCACCCCGAAGATCCAACTTGGTAAACACATGAGCTCCTCTAAGCCGATCAAACAATTCGGGGATGAGCGGCAGGGGGTATTTATTTTTCACGGTGATTTGGTTCAATCCCCGGTAGTCAATGCATGGGCGTAGGTCGCCCTCTTTCTTCTTAACGAAGAAGAAGCCTGCTTCAGCAGGAGAGGAGGATCTCCGAATGAATCCCCTTGCCAGGTTCTCTGTGATGTAGGTAGACATGGCCCTTGTTTCGGCAGGAGACAGCGGATATATCCATCCTCGAGGTGGTGTAGTTCCCGGGAGTAGGTCGATGGCACAGTCGTAAGGACGATGTGGCGGCAGTACCTCTGACTCCTTTTTATCAAAGACGTCCGAGAAGGACCAATAGGCCGAGGGCAGTCCCGGTAGGGACTCCGGAACCGGAGGTCGTCGGATGGGCTGTATAGTCTTCAGACAGTTCTCGTGGCAAGAGGAGCCCCGTCGGGTGATTTCACCAGTACCCCAGCTGACTGACGGTTCGTGTGTCCGTAACCAGGGGAGTCCCAGCAGGATTTGATGAGACATGTGTGGGAGGACGTAGAGAGCGATGTTCTCGGTGTGCAGGGCACCGATACGTAGTTCCACCGGCTTGGTGATCCACGAGATGGTGTCAGAGAGGGGTCTCCGATCTACAGAGGCAATCACGAGGGGTTTGTCGAGTGGAGTAACAGGCACCTGGTACTTGTCCACCGTGGCCTGCTGGATGAAATTGCCTGCTGCCCCGGAATCGAGGTACGCCTCGACCGTGAACCGCGTCTCTCCCGTTGTCACTTGAACAGTCCACGTAACCGGGTCTGAGAGAGTCCCAGCACCTAGGGTGGCCTCTCCTACCAGCCCTAGGCTTTGGAGTTTCCCGGCCTCTCTGGACAGGAGCGTAGAAGGTGTGTGCCCTCTCCGCAGTAGAAGCAGAGGCCCTTGGCGAGCCGTTCTGCTCGGCGTTGTTCGGACTGCCACAAACGGTCAATCTGCATGGGCCCGTGGACAGAGACACCAGACGACGCTGACTGAAGTACGGCGGGCTTCTGCGGAGGAGAGGAATGCCGTATCGGACGTCTCTCACGGGACACCTCTTTGGATCGTTCCTGGAATCTGAGGTCCACGCGGGTGGTTAGTGCGATCAGGGCATCCAGAGTAGAAGGAACATCGCGGCCTGCCAGCTCGTCCTTAATATGACTGGAGTGTCCTTCCCAGAAGGCGGCGGTGAGGGCTTCATTGTTCCAGCCCAATTCTGAGGCCAAAGTGCGGAAGCGGATGGCATACTGCCCCACCGTCATGGTCCCCTGACGTAGCCTGAGGAGTGATGAGGCGGATGTGGCGGCACGGCCGGGTTCGTCGAAGGTGGTTCTAAACGCATGCAGGAAGTTCTGGATGTTAGTGGTTACAGGGTCCTCCTTTTCCCACAAGGGGTTCATCCAGGCCAGTGCCTCACCCTCTAGATGGGACATCACAAACGCCACCTTGGCTTGGTCGGAGGCAAACAGGTGCGGAAGCAGCTTGAAATGGAGGGAGCACTGGTTTAAGAATCCTCTGCAGGTCTTGGGATCTCCGGCATATCGGGTAGGAGAGGCCAAGCGAAGTTTAGATGCTTCCGAGGGAGCCGCCACGGGAACCGTGACCGTGGACTTTGCAGTGGTAACCTGAGATGCCAGGGACGTGGCAGATGCTTGCAGCGTGTGCAAGCGGGTATCCACTGAGGTCATGAAGGCCAGCATGCGGGACTGAGTCTCGCGCTGACGTCCGAGTTCCTGCTGCAAGTTGCCCAGCTGGGCCGCTAGTGCTTCGGCGGGATCCATGGCCTGTTCTTACTGTTAGGGCCAGGTGGACGGGCAGACCCAGGAGGTGGATCCACTGGGCCGAACACCTCACTGAAGGCAAGGGGTCCGGTAGCCGGAGCACTACAGGTAGCAGGACAGTCCATTCAAAGGAGTGGAATGTAGAAGTCCCTGGGACCACGGAGTCACCGAAGGTAATCCGGATGACGGAGCTCAGGTTCGGAGGCCGAGATGTTGTCAGGCAGAGTCCGGAACCGACGGAGCGAGAAGACAGGTCACCACAGGGATCAGAGATGGTATGGACTGACGGGATGGCGGACAGTCACCATTCGGGGTTCGGGAATCGTCAGGACCGGATGGCGAGGCAGGAGCGGCTCTAGGAGAGAGATAGGTAAGTATACCGCAAGACACAAGGAGACCTGACTCCTAGCTTAGCAAAACACGAAGAACAGGCCCCGCCCACTTGGAAAGGATTCCCCTATATACCCTGTACCTGACTCTTCAATATCCTGTTGGAAGACACTGGCCCTTTAAGAGAGGGTCAATGACCGCGCGCGCGCCCTAATGCGCATGCGCGAGGCCCGGGTGCCAGAAGCCAGAGCAGGGAGCGGTGAACAGGAGGCAGGAGAGCCGGGCTGGGGCCGAGTTGCCGACGGGCGCCGGGAGCGGGGACCGGGCTGCCTGGGGACCGCAGGCAATGGAGCAGGAATGCTGTGGGGCAGGGGACCGGGAAGCCTGGCACGGGAGCGGTGGAGCGCGACCTGAGAGCGGGGAAGCGTGGCAGGGGAGCCGGTAAGCAAGGCAGGGGAGCTGGGGAGCATGGCAGGGGAGCCGGGGAGCCTAGCAGGGGAGCCGGGGAGCGTGACAGCTACCAGTACTCCTCCTCTGTCCAGGAAGGCGAAGGTAACTTCGTCGTCAGTTGCATCCTCCTCCACCACCTCTGTTGACCTCCTCGAGGGCCTGACTGTGGGTTGACAGTAGGTGGGATCTAGAACTTCCTCATCAATTGTTGTGTTTGCACTCCCCTCACCCTCAGACTGAGCCTCTTCGTGCCCTGACCGAATATTTAAGTTGTCATCCCAATCTGGTATCTTCGGCTCATCGTTATCAGTATGTTCCTCATTGTCTATAACAACAGGTGTTACAGTTGGTGAATAAGGGTCAACATTATGCTCATAAAGTTGTTCCTCACGGCCTGAATCTTAGTCACAAAGGTTCAGGGCATCACTGCAGACCATTTCCTGGTCTGTACTCACTGTAGCATGGGAGCAGACCTCTGATTCCCATGCTATAGTGTGACTGAACAGCTCTGCAGACTCAGCCATCTCTGCTCCACCATACTGTGCAGGGCGGATGGAGACTTCAGAGCTGGGAGAAAGCAAATGTGATTGGGATGACAACTCAGAGGACTGGTGTTTTTTAGATGCGGTAGTTGCGGTGGAGGAGAGGGCACTTGCTGGACCACTTGAGATCCATTCAAGCATTTTATTTTTTTCAGCAACATCTACCTTTGTTCCAGTTGTTCGTGTTCGTAAAAAAGGGAGCACATCGGATTGTCCACGGAAAGTAGTAGACATCTTACTTTTGCTGGTAGATGGCCTATCTTCAGCAGAGGTTAATTGAGCTTTGCCACCTTCCCCACGGACACAAACTTTTTTTCCTTTTCCAACACGCCTGTTCCCCTTTCCACCAGCATCTGTCATTTTGCCACTCATTTTGCTAGCAACAAGAATGTCCACTTAAAATGTGGTAGTAAAAATTGAGAGGTGGTGTAGATTGCAGCGGTGGTCTACCTTTATTAACAGCAGAATAAACAACAATAACTGTCACGGACAATGAAACTATGGCCCTTAAAATGGCAGCACAGTTTGCTAGTATAATAGCTTAGTAAAAGTGAGCTTGAGTGTGCAATGCAGAGGTGCTGCAAATAGATTTGCACCAGTGGGACACTAATGGAAGTCCAAATGCCACTTTTAGGATGCCACCAAATTTCCTCAGTGTTTGCTAGTATAATGGCTTTGTAACAATGAGCTTGAGTGTGCAATGCAGAGGTGCTGCAAATATATTTGCACCAGTGGGACACTAATGGAATTCCAACTGTCACTTTTAGGATGCCACTAACTTTCCTTAGTGTTTGCTAGTATAATGGCTTAGTAACAATGAGCTTGAGTGTGCAATGCAGAGGTGCTGCAAATAGATTTGCACCAGTGGGACACTAATGGAAGTCCAACTGCCACTTTTAGTATGTCACTAACTTTCCTCAGTGTTTGCTAGTATAATGGCTTAGTAACAATGAGCTTGAATGTGTAATGTAGAGGTGCTGCAAATAGATTTGCACCATTGGCCACTAATGGAAGTCCAACTGCCACTTTTAGGATGCCACTAAATTTCCTCAGTGTTTGCTAGTATAATGGCTTTGTAACAATGAGCTTGAGTGTGCTATGCAGAGGTGCTGCAAATAGATTTGCACTAGTGGGACACTAATGGAAGTCCAACAGCCACTTTTAGGATGCCACTAAATCTCCTCAGTGTTTGCTAGTATAATGGCTTTGTAACAATGAGCTTGAGTGTGCAATGCAGAGGTGCTGCAAATAGATTTGCACTAGTGGGACACTAATGGAAGTCCAACAGCCACTTTTAGGATGCCACTAATTTTCCTCAGTGTTTGCTAGTATAATGGCTTAGTAACAATGAGCTTGAGTGTGCAAAGGGCAGGAGGGTACAGTGGCCAGTTGTGAGTCAGTGGACAGGGAAGGAAGCCTCACTTTCTATCCCTCCTAATGGTGAAATGCAGCAAGGAACTCCCTGACCTTAGCTACGCAGACGCTCTTATCTGTAGCTGTTAAAACCTCTTTCCACGGACCTGACTGTCACCTATGGCTCTGAGCCTGCTGGAATTAGCCCTTACAAGGACTGATAGAAACTGCTATCCCTATTCTATATAGCGCTGTGTGTAGAGCGTACACAGTAGTATCGGAGACAAGAGCTGCGCCAGCGGTGACTGACACCCAGACGCAGAAGGCAGATAATGGCGTCCAGACGGGAAAATGGCCGTTTTTATAATGCAAGGGTACATGACATGGACAGCCTATGACACATGCCCTTGCTTGTCTGGCATAAGTCCACTTAGCTGTGTGTGTGTCTAGGATTGGCTGACATGCTGGCCCGCCCCACTACACGCGCGCTTAGGGAGGGAAGGAAGATCAGAAAAAAAAAAAATGGCGATCGCAGCAGCAGTGATCTGAACGCGCTTTTCCCGCACACTATACGCTGAAATTTCATAATAGTGTGAGTCACAGAGTGACTTACACTATTACAGCGGAAAGCCAGCTAGTAATTAGCTTGGCTTTTTGCTGCTAGAACCGTTCTCGAACATAACTAGAACTATCGAGCTTTAGCAAAAAGCTCAAGTTCTAGTTCGATCTAGAACAGCCCCCAAAATCACTCGAATCGTGAACTGGAGAACCACGAACCGCGCTCAACTCTACACTGCACGGCTCTCTTTTAGTTGTGAGGGCCTCCTTTCTCTGGGCCCCGGTGCAGTTACATCGGCTGCACAGGCAATATGTCCGCCATTGTGCTGTTAGCAAAGAGAAAGGAGAAACATTTCATCAAGATGCCAAGGAAATGGAACGATACCAAGGTAGATGGAATGTGAACATGATGGGGGACGACTGCTGGATGCTTAACAGAGAAGATCCACAAGATTTCATAAACTCAAATTTTGCATACCTGTTTTATATTTACAGTAAGTAAACTGGTGATTGTTTTCTCCCCATGTAGTATCATGCTATCAGCACCACTGAGTGATTTGCTGCCAAGAACAATGATCTTTAATCCAGCATAAACAATCCAATAACCCAATGAATGAGCGTCATTTTACTTGTTCATTGGGTGATTACCAACATATTTACACGTACAAACTCTTAACTGTGCTGCTACTAGTTATGTGTTTCTACACTCACACAGTATATTACCCTTTCTGTATATCACCCTCATACATACAGACACAAATATGTATAAGACACACTTATCATACAATAACACACACATTGTATATAAGCTAAATAACATCAGTATATAACACATATAAGTATATAACACACACACACAAACATCAATATACAGTGCTCAGCTTAAATGAGTACACACCCTTTGAAAAGTAAGATTTTAATGTACTCCACATAAGTACATTACCACTGCCATGTTTTGTAGTAGGCACCATGTATTTTTCTTGGTACTTCTCACCTTTACGATGCCATGTAGTTTTGAAACCTACAGTTGAAAAACTATCTTAGGCCCCCTTCACACGTCTGTGAAAATCATGCACGTGTTTCACGGACGTGTCAAAAGTGCGTTTTCCCCTCTGTGTGCCGTGCTTATGGCACTACGTGTGTTCTCTGTGTGTTATCCGTGATAACACACGGAAAACGGAACTTTCTACTCACCTGTCCCTGGCGTCGCTGTCCGTGGTCCTGATCTTCAGTCTCCGGTCCTGCCGACTCCCCGCTGTTGCTGCTGCCAGCCGCAGTGAAGTGAATATTAAATGAGCATAATGAGCAGCGGTCGGCAGCATGTGACATCAGCGGCAGAGACAGGAGGGCTGGAGAAGGTGAGTAAAGATTTTTTTTTCTCTGACACGTATGTTTCTCCGGCGCGGGTCACACGGGACCGCATCCACACTACATCCGTGTGGTATGGGTGCGGGCCATGTGACACCCGTGCTGCCGGAGAAAAATGGACATGCATCCGTGTGGAGCACACGGACGCACGTCTGCTCCACATGGATGCACAGGCCAATGGCTGCACACGTGCGTGCACAAAAACCCATTGATTTTCATGTGTTTACGTGTGCCCATGTCTCCGGTACCTGCAGGCACGGACCTAGCACGTACCAGAGACACGTGCGTGTGAAGGGGGCCTTAGTCTCATTACTCCAGAGTAGAGTTGAGCGCGGTTCTCCAGTTCGCGGTTCGAGTGATTTTGGGGGGTGTTCTAGATCGAACTAGAACTCGAGCTTTTTGCTAAAGCTCAATAGTTCTAGATACGTTCGAGAACGGTTCTAGCAGCAAAAAGCAGGGCTTTTTACAGCTACAGTGTGCAGGAGCCATCGCTGGCAGCCTGCCAGAAGCTGGTGGTAACCAAGATAAACATCGGGTATCCAAGCAAAGCGCTTTGGTTAGTAACCCGATGTTTATCCTAGTTACGTGCAGGAAGCCCACACTTCCCCGCTCAGCTCGCTCCGCCCCCTCCTGCACGAGGCATGTACACATACACACACACACACACGCGCACACACATACACACACATGTCCGTCCTCCTGGCACTCTGCACACATGGTCCCGCTCGGCTTACCTGCGGTGATGAAGACCCGACCTCAGCGCTGTCACTGTCGTCCATGGCCGCCGCTTGTCACATCACCTCTCGCTTCCGACCTGAGACTGACTAGCGGTGACGTCACGGGCTTCTCGCGATACTTGGCTGTGAAGGCGGCGGTCATTGAACTCAGTGACAGGTGCTGTCGGCAGTCCAGGAGATCAGCGCAGGTAATGTACCTCGCTGACAGCAACACTTGTCATCCCCTGCAGTGACCTGGGCTGACCCATTGATGTTAGCTCAGGTCACTGCACTGCTCTCCCAGCCAATGGGGAACATTCTGCTCTTCATTGACTGGGACAGTGTGGATCGTCATGGCAACCCCTTGGATTACACCAGACCTGGATTTGTTTTTCTTTCTAATAAATTGGTTAAAGAGGGAATGTATTGGGGAGTATTTTTTCAAATAAAAATGTGTTTGTCGTCTATTTTTTTTTATTACTGACTGTGTTGGTGATGTCGGGTATCTGATAGACGCCTGACCTCACCAACCCCAGGGCTTGATGCCAGGTGACATTACACATCTGGTATTAACCCCATATATTACCCCGTTTGCCACCGCACCAGGGCACGGGATGAGCTGGGGCGAAGCACCAGGATTGGCGCATCTAATGGATGCGCCACTTCTGGGGCGGCTGCGGCCTGCTATTTTTAGGCTGGGGAGAGTCCAATAACCATGGACCTCCCTAGTCTGAGAATATCAGACCCCAGCTGTCTGCTTTACCTTGGCTGGTGATCCAATTTTGGGGGGACCCCTACGTGTTTTTTTTTTTTTAAATTATTTATTTAATTTAAAATAACAGCGTGGGGTGCCCTCAGTTTTGGATTACCAGCCAAGGTGAGGTTGCCAGCTGTGGTCTGCAGGCTGCAGCCGTCTGCTTTACCCTAGCTGGCTACAAAACTAGGGGGAACCCTACGTCATTTTTTTTTCATTTTTTTGGCTAAATACAAAGCTAAGCACCCCTTAGTGCCACATGAAAGGCACCAAAGGGTGCAAAATTACAAAATGCAGGAGAGTGGGACATTATGTGTCTTTCTGCCATTATAATGACAGAAAAGACTGATATGAAGTGTACAAGCACAAGAAAATCACCAGAGCACTCTACGCTGTGAAAAGCAGTACAAAATGGCACTGGAGTGAACATGTGACCGCCTCATGTAGGATGAAGCTATGGATCCTGGGTAAATTTATGCATTTACCCTCCTTCAGTTTTTTTGCAGTACACAAAAAAAACGGAAGGCACACGGATGACAAACAGATGACATACGGACCGTCTACGGAACAGAAACTGATGCCACATGGATGCACCCGTGAAAAAAAACGGACTGTTTTTTGCAGACCGCAAAAATGGATCGGTCGTGTTAATGTAGCCTTATTCTGATCTGCCGTTTACAAACAGCAGGCAGAAATAAGTGAATAGCGCCCCCCAGCGTCAGAAAATCTCCGGGGTTTCAGGGCTAGCTGTGACCCTGGAGATCATGATTCAGGACGGGTTTTCCGGTCCCCGCTCATGTGATCACAGGTATACACCGTACACCGATGATCACGTTACAGTAAATGACAGCGTCGGTAAAAAATTATTTATCTCCCATCTGGCATGAACAAACACTTCTTCTCCACTTCTTCTCCACTTCTTCTCCACTTCTTCTCCACTTCTTCTCCACTTTTTCTCCACTTTTTCTCCACCTTTTCTCCACTTTTTCTCCATTTTTTCTCCATTTTTTCTACATTTTTTCTCCATTTTTTCTCCACTTTTTCTCCACTTTTTCTCCATTTTTTCTACATTTTTTCTCCACTTTTTCTCCATTCTTTTTCTATGGTCGGTCTACCCATTAGCTCTGCCATGCATAGTGTAGCTCAACACCTACTGCACATGTTACTTTATGATTGACATCTCTTTCGTACCAGAGCTGTCTAAGCCTACTCTGACCCCATATTTGTCATTACTATATTGTCCTTGTACTGTATTATGACATTTGTATCATGTGTTTCATTTCTTGCTGTGTTGCAATTTTTTTGCTGCATCCCAATTGTACCTCTACATTGTTCGAGTTTATGTTATTGTTCTCTCACTCTTATGTGATACTGATTATTGTCATTTTTCATGATTACATGCAGATAAGTCCAATCTGACGAAGGCTCAGGCCGAAACGTCATTTGTAACTTGTTTTGGACAAAAACATATATGCTTATGAAAAAAAAAAATTCTTAATACGAACCAATAAAGAGTGATTTTGCATTACTATCCGTTGTGACTTACTGACTTAGTCTGGGAGATTTAGAGTGCCGAGGTTACTCACTAATTTTATCTATTATTACCTCTGAGCACCTATATACCAGTGAGCAGAGCTTCCTCTACAGTAGTTCTCCTGATTAGGCATGCCCTTACCTCATGAGCAGGGCATTGCAGCTTTGGTAGCAACCATTACGACATGAACTCTGCTGCTGTGGACCCGAGAAGAGTGAGTGCAGATTCATTGCACCCACACTCCTCACATGAAGGGTCCACACTCCTAGAAAATGGGGGATACGTTCCCTGAGTGTCTCCCCCCCATATTCTAGATGGTACAGAGTCGTCGTGGGACCCCTTTATTTTTTTTCTTACAATAAATTTGTGAAAGAGGAAATGTTTTGGGGACTGTTTTTTCAAATAAATTTCATTTATCGATTTTTTTTTTTGTTAGTACTGACAGTTTATGATGTTGGGTATCTAATAGACGCCATGACATCACAAACTGCTGGGCTTGATCTCAGGTGACTTTACAGTTAGTATCAACTCGATTTATTACCCCGTTTGCCACTGCACCAGGGCACGGGATGAGCTGGGGTGAAGCGCCAGGATTGGCGCATCTAGTGGATGCGCCACGTCTGGGGTGCCTGCGGCCTGCTATTTTTAGGCTGTGAAGGCCCAATAACTATGGACCTTCCCACCCTGAGAATACCAGACCACAGCTGTCCGCTTTACCTTGGCTGGTGATCCAATTTGGGGGGGACCCTACTTTTATTGTGTAATTATTAAAATTTATAAAATAATTATAAAAAAGAGCCTGAGGGGACCTCCACATTGGATCCCCAACCACGGTAAAGCTGCCAGCTGTGGTTTTCAGGCTATAGCCGTCTGCTTTAGCCTAGCTGGCTATCAAAAATGGGGGGACCCAACGTCATTTTTTTTTTAACTATTTTCTAAATAGAAAAAATTAATGAGCTTCCCTGTATTTTGATTGCCAACCAAGGTAACGGCAGGCAGATGGGGGTGGCAACCCATAGCTGTCTGCTTTATCTGCGATGAGAATCAAAAATACCGCGGAGCGCTACGTCATTTTTTTAAAGATTTATTTTTACAGCACTGTGATGTCCAGCAATCAAAATACAGGGAAGCCCATTTTGTTTTTAGTTATTTAAATAAATAATTAAAAAAAATATATATGGGCTCCCGCTGAATTTTTTGTATTGCTAGCTAAGGGTAATCCAAGCAGTTACTGGCTGCTAACCCCCACTGCTTGGTGTTACCTTCACTGGCAATGGAAAATCCAGGGAAGCATTTTTTATTTTTTTTGCCAAAAAACTACAAAAAAAGGACGTGAGCTTCGCCATATTTTTGTATGCTAGCCAGGTATAGCAGGCAGGTGCTGGAAGAGTTGGATACGGCGCCAGAAGATGCCGCTTCTATGAAAATGCCATTTTCTGAGGCGGCTGCCGTCTGCAATTCGCAGCAGTTGGGCCCAGAAAGCTCAGGCCAACCTGTGCTGCGGATTCCATTCCCCAGCTGCCTAGTTGTACCTGGCTGGACACAAAAATGGGGCGAAGCCTACGTCATTTGTTTTCTAATTATTTCATGAAATTCATGAAATAATAAAAAAGGGCTTCCCTTTATTTTTGGTTCCCAGCCGGGTACAAATAGGCAACTGGGGGTTGGGGGCAGCCGTACCTGCCTGCTGTACCTGGCTAGCATACAAAAATATGGCGAAGCCCACATAATTTTTTCAGGGGGCAAAAAACTTCTGCATACAGTCCTGGATGGAGTATGCTGAGCCTTGTAGTTCTGCAGCTGCTGTCTGTCTGTATGGAGAAGAGCAGACAGCAGCTGCAGAACTACAAGGCTCAGCATACTCCATCCAGGACTGTATGCAGAAGTTTTTTGCCCACCAAAAAAATGACGTGGGCTTCGCCATATTTTTGTATGCTAGCCAGGTACAGCAGGCAGCCACGGGCTGCCTCCAACCCCCAGTTGCCTATTTGTACCCGGCTGGGAACTAAAAATATAGGGAAGCCCATTTTTTTTAATTATTTCACTTATTTCATGAAATAATTAAAAAACAAATGACGTGGGCTTCGCCCCATTTTTGTGTCCAGCCAGGTAGAACTAGTCAGCTGGGGATTGGAATCCGCAGCACAGGTTAGCCCGAGGTTTCTTGGCGCCTCTGCTGCGAATTTCAGTCCGCAGCCGTCCCAGAAAATGGCGCTCTGATAGAAGCGCCATCATCTGGCGCTGTATCCAACTCTTCCAACAGCCCTGGAGCCGGGTGGCTTGTTGGGTAATCATGAGTTAATACTGGCTTTGTTTTACTAGCCAGTATTAAGCCAGAGATTCTTAATGTCAGGCACGTTTGAGCCGGCCATTAAGAATCTCCAATAAAGGGTTAAAAAAAAGACACCACACAGAGAAAAAATACTTTAATAGAAATAAATACACAGACACATTAGAGACTCCATCTTTATTACCCCCTGTCAGCCCTCCACGATCCATGGTCTTCTGTCTTTCTCGTTCAACAAATGCAGCTCTGCTCCATCACTGCTGCATGGGGGAAGACGCTGCTTCCCGTGGAGCATTCACTCCGTGAAAGCTGCACGAGAAGCAGCGTGCAGCCTTCCCTCCGTGAGTGATCAGTGCTGCTAGCGGTAACAGCGGTAACGCTGACAGACGCGTTACCATAGCAACGGTGCTCCCGGAGCCGCGGTTAGCGGTGACGTCACCGCTAACTGCGTTGCTATGGCAACGGTGATCTCCGTTAATGACCGGCTGGGTCAGCCGGTCCCTAACGGAACGGGGAGTTGACAGTGTGCTAGAGCATGTCGCCGTTACACGGCGATACACAAATGTGCACCGTGTACCGGAGAGATGCACTCGCAGGTCCTACTTGACGCGTCATAGTCATGTGACCAGTCTGTAGCCAATGAGATAATAGCCACGTGACTGGTCACATGGCTATTTTGACGTCACGATAGGTCCTGCATCTCTGCTGGCAGTGCCGGTCACCGGGAGGATTTAGCGATCATCGGATGGAATAGCGGCAGGAGACAGAGTGCAGGAGGGATCGCGGGGACCGGTAAGTGTTATGGCAATGTTTATTAACTGTATGTGTACATTTATAATGCATTTTTATATGTTTGTGATTGCCTCCCATTATAGCCTATTGGTTCGAGTTCGGTTCGTCGAACGTTCGACGAACCGAACTCGAACGGGAGCTCCGTTCGGCGAACCGACCTCGAGCCGAACCGCAACCGGTTCGCTCATCTCTACTCCAGAGTATAGAACCTCAGTAGTCTTTCTTTTTTCACCATGGACCCTAGAAAATTGTAGACAAGCTTTCATGTGCATGTGTCTAAAGCCCACTTTACACGCTTCAATATATCTCACAATCCGTTGTTGGGGTCAAGTTGTAAGTGACGCACATCCGGCATCGTTAGTGAGGTATCTGCATGTGACACCTAAGTGCGATCAGGATTGAACGCAAAACCGTCGATCGCAAACACATCGTATCTTTGTCTAGAATTGAACGTTTTGTTGCACGAACCTAGTCAATTGTAACGTGTGACATCCCTCATACGATTTTGATGTCTGAGGTTATGTGTGCATGTGTGCGCTCTGCACCGCAGCTTAAAAAAGGTCCGCTTCAGAGCGCAAGAAATAAAAAACACAAACATATACCCTGGATCAGCTGAGCTGTCACTGAGGTTACCCGCGGCCACCGCTGTATCCAGTGACAGTGGGTAACCTTAGTGACAGCTCAGCTGATCGCACTATTCCCTTCATTAGCTGCGTGGAGCTGACAGGAGCGGCTGTGTCTTCTGCAGCTCCGGTCACCTCCATGCAGCAGAGCTGGAAGCGATGCTGGAGCATCTTGAATTACGCCGGACATGGAGGGCTTTTTCGGGCTTATTAAAGTGGTGAAACAGGGAATGTTTGTGTTTTTTATTTCTAATAAAGGATTTTTTCGGGTGTGTGTGTGTTTATTTACTGTCACTTACAGATTAATCATGAAAGGTATCTCGGGGAGACGCCTGACATGACTAAATTAGGATTTATTGGCAGCTATGGGCTGTCAATAACTCCTTATTACCCCGATTTGCCAACGCACCAGGGCATATCGGGAAGAGCTGGATACAGTCCCAGAACTGTCACATCTAATGTATGTGGCAATTCTGGGCGGCTGCTGACTGATATTGTTAGGCTGGGGGGCTCCCCATAACGTGGAGCTCCCCATCCTGAGAATACCAGCCTTCAGCCGTATGGCTTTATCTGGCTGGTTTTGAAATTTTTTAATTATTTAATTATTTATTTCACTGCACAGTATAGAAACGCTCACCGGCTGCTGTGATTGGGTGCAGTGAGACACCTGTCACTCAGCGTGGGGGCGTGTCTCACTGCAACCAATCATAGGTGCCGGTGGGCGGGGAAAGCAGGGAATATGAGATTGTTTAATGAGCGGCCAGCTTTTTCAAAATAGTGAAAGCCGCCGGAGCAGTGTGAATGCCGTGCAGCACCGCGCCGGTGATCGGGGATCGGTGAGTATATGAGAGAGGGCTGCTCACTTCAGTCACTCAGGGGATTAGCGGTCACCGGTGAGCCCTTCACAGGTGACCGCTAATCAGGACGCGACACAAACAGAGCCGCAGCATGACAATGAAGTCGGGTGAAGTTAACCCAAGTTCGTTCTGATCGTGCGGCTCTTTCTGTGTCTGCTGTCATCTGCCATTCAGCTCTGCTACATGGCTGTCTGTGTCTGCTGTCAGCGGCCATGTAGCAGAGCTGAATGGCAGATGACATAGTAAAAAACGTATCCCTACACATTACACACGCTTGGCAAGTCAAAAAAAAAAAAAAAGGGTGCCCAATGCATACGTCACAGAACACATGATCTAAAGGATCGCACACAAAATTGGTCAATTTAACATAGACTACTAACGCTCGTGTGACAGCAAATGAACGACCTATGTGCAATCTCATAAGATCCCGTATGCAACCTGGACGTGTCACATCGCAAATGCAATTGTACAACTAATTGCAACGTGTAAGGCAGGCTTAAGGAGAGGCTTCCATCGTGGATAACACCCATGCAGCATGCCATCTCTCTGCTGTGTATGCCATACTGTGTCATGGGAAGCACCATGGTTTAGATTTCTACTTCTTTAGCTAACTGCAGTGAACTTGCATATCTATTTTCTTCAGCCCTTCTCATCAGAAGACACTGTTAAGCCTGGTTTACACATTGCAATTTCGCATACGATATCGTATGCGATTTGCAACGCCCCCATCGTATGTGTGGCACGTTCAATTTGTTGAACGTGCCGCACAAATGATTAACCCCCGTCACACGTACTTACCCTTCCATACGACCTCGATGTGGGCGGCGAACGTCCACTTCCTGGAGTGGGGGGGACGTTCGGCGTCACATCGACGTCACGCGGCAGCCGGCCAATAAAAGCGGAGGGGCGGAGCTGAGCAGGACGTAAACATCCCGCCCACCTCCTTCCTTCCGCATTGTGGGCCGGGAGCCGCAGGACGCAGGTAAGATCTGTTCATCATTCCCGGGGTGTCACACACTGTGATGTGTGCTACCCCGGGTACGATGAACAATCTGACGTGCAATTCTAGAGAAAGGTACGATGTGTATGTGATGAACGTTTTACCATTCAATCGCAATCGCACGTATCTGTCACACGCTGCAATGTACCTTACTATGCCGGATGTGTGTCACTTACAACGTGACCCCGCCGACACATTGTAAGATACATTGCAGCATGTAAAGCAGGCTTTAGATGTCAACCTACGTGGTTGTATCTAGTACATGGTTGCAGTTCCATCTTTGCTACATTATTGTATCTCTTTTGCTCCTGTGTCTATCTGATAAGTAAAGCCTTGCTGATCTATTTGTAGCCCCCACCCTTCTTGAGTAACAAAATAATTGTCCTTCTTAGGTCTTGTGACATTTGTCTTCCATGTGGTGTCACTGTAGACAGCATGAAATGCAAAGAGGTTTCTTTGTTAAGTATCACCCTTTTATAGTCAACTTTCTGCATGACACCTGTTTAATTATTAGACTAAATTCACGACAAATTAACTTTCCTGGTCAAATTTGAGTGAACTGCTGAAATTGAATTTCATCATATAAATGGCAATATTTTTGTGCAGTAAAAAAACATTTTGCATATTTAGTGTAACTAACAGGTAGTTACATTTGCAGCAATCATATTTATTTAGTTATTTACTTTTTTACCAATTAACACATTTTGCAAGTGATTTTTGCCCATTGATGTTGTTTTTTGTACCATTAATTTAACTATTTTTTACTACTTATTTCCACAATGAGTTCAACTAGGATACTTAATCCAGCAATCCTTTGCTCTCTAATAGATTGCAATACTTCTTTATTGCATTTTATTATTCCTAATAGGCTAGGTTCACCCGAGAAAACAATCAGCTTAGGCTTATCAGACTCTGATCAGAATGTTTTCTCAGATATGGTGAAGATTAAAAAAAAAAGTTTCTCCATCATTACCAATCCATCAGTCTGGGAAAATCGGACTGCGCTCAGATGTCATACTAGTCAGGTCCAAATTTTTTAATGGACCCAAAAACTTGAAATACCAAGTGCCTTAAAATTCTCAGAGGCAAATCATGCATGGGGGGATTGTTTTTTCCTCGGACCACTTTGTCCAAGGAACAAATTGGACGTGTACTGCCTCATTGAATAACATTGGGATGATACAAATGAATAACATTTGTACAATATGATTTTTCATTGATTGCACTCGAACCAAAAATACGGTTGTATGCACAAGTACTTTGCATAATATTGAAAACCAACCTCCTAAGCTATGGTTTTAGCTGTAACAGGGAAATACAATAGAGATAGTATATCTTGACTTCAGCAAAGCATTTGATAAAGTATCTCATACTATCATTATTGAAAACTGACCAAGTATTGAATTGACAAGGCTACGGTTAGGTGGATTAAGAACTGGTTTAGTGATCTTCCTCAAAGAGTGGTAATAAATGGCTGCACATCCAACTGGAATAGTGTTTCAAGTGGGTACCACAAAGCTCTGACTTGGCTTAAGGGGGCTTTACACGGAGTGACATTGCTAGCGATGTCACTCATAAAAGCACCCGACCCCGTTGTTTGTGCGTCACGGGCAAATCACTGCCCGTGCTGCACAATATCGCTAGTCCCTGTCACACATACTAACCTGCCTAACGACGTCGCTGTGGCCGGCGAACTGCCTCTTTTCTAAGGGGGCGGTTTGTATTGAAGCGGAGGGGCGGAGAGCAGCCGCAGGAAAGTGACGCCCACCTCGTTGCCGAAAGATGCAGGTACGTTGTTGTTTGTCATTCCTGGGGTGTCACACTTAGCGATGTGTGCCGACTCAGGAACGACGAACACCCTGTGTCCAGCACCATTAATGATATTTGGGATTAGAACGACGTGTCAACGATCAATGATTTGGTGAGTATTTGTGATTGTTAGCGGTCGTTCGTTCGTGTCACACGCAATGACATCGCTAACAAGGCCGGATGTGCGTCACGAATTCCGTGACCCTAACGGCATCTCGTTAGCGATGTCGTTGCATGTAACGGGGCCTTTAGTGTTGTTTAACATTTTTAGAAATGAATATATAAGGAAACTGTAGGTAAATTAATCAAATTTGCAAACAATGCTAAGCTATGAGGGATAGCTAACACTAGAAAAGATAGAGAAAGGATTCATAAGGATCTTGATTAGCTAGAAAAATGTGCAGTTACTAATAAAATGTGGTATTTAACAAGGAGAAGTGCAAAGTTCTACATCTGGGCAAGAAAAATGTAAATAACATCTACAGAATGGGAGGAATATAAATAAGCAACAGCATGTGTGAAAAAAATTGTATTTACTAATAGATCACAGACTGCACATGAGTTAACAGTATGATGCAGCAGCAAAAAAAAAAAAAAAGGCAAACAGTCCTTGGATGTATTAATAGAAGCATAGTCTAGATCATGTAAAGCAATTATCCCCTTCTACTTCTCTTTAGTCAGACCTAATCTGGAAAACTATGTCCAGTTATGGGAACTGTATTTTAAAAAAGACATAAGAAAACTGGAGCAATTTCAGAGAAGAGCTACCAAGATGGTGAGCATATTATGTCCTACAAGGAATAGCTAAAGGATCTGGGAATGTTTAGCTCAGAAAAAAAACAGAAAAAAGAAGACTAAGAGGAGACTTAATAGCTGTATATAAATATTTGAAGGGATGTCACAGAGTAGAGGGATCATTCTCATTTGCACTTCAAACAAAAGAAGCAATGGAATGAAACAGAAAGAAGAAGTTAAAAAGTTTAGATATTAGAAAAAACTTTTGTTTGAGTGGAACAGGCTGCCCTGAGAGGTGGTAACTTCTCATTAAATGGAAGTCCTCAAGCAGAGGTTGGACACAACATCTATCGGAGATGGTTTAGTGAATCCTGCATTGACCAAGGGGTTGGAAAGGACTCTGGAGGTCCCTTTCAACTCTGACATTCTATAATTCTATGATTCTATGGTCCTTCTTCACGACAGACTTAAGAGAATTTATAATTCCTTCAGCTGATATGGAAATCCATTAACACTTTGTAATCAAATAATGAAGATGTCAATGGAGTGTAGGAGGAAGTGCATATCAAAATCTAACCTCTCAGGTGCCATAGTTATGGTGGCATCTAAGACAATGGGAGTTAACTCAGATATGACCATTTGCAGAAGAGTTTTAGCCAAACCTAGGCTGTCTGCTCTATTCTAACATTTTAAGAAACTTTATTACAGGTGCCACTTAATACAGTGCCTTACAAAAGTATTAACCTCCCATGGCTTTTTCCTACTTTGTTACATTACAACATGTGTTTTAATATTTTTGCAATCCAATTTATGTGTGATGCATCAGCACTGAATTGTCCAAGTTGAGAAAAATAGAGAAAAATAGAGTAAAAAATTGGATTATTGGATAAAATAATTAAAAATTGCCATTAGCATAAGTATTCATCCACCTGTGTGCAATCTAAAGTTCACATGGTCTGTAAGTATAAACACCATTTCTGAAAGGCCACAGACGCTACAACACCATTAAGCAAAAGGCACCAATAACCAAACATCATTAAGACCATAGACATCTTCAAACAAGTCAGAGAAACATTGATGAGAAATACAAGTCAGGGTTGAGTTCTAAAAAAAATATTCCAAGCTTAGATTATCCCATGGAGCACCATGAAATCCATTATCATCAAATGGAAATAACAAGGTACCACAGCAAACTTGCCAAGAAAGGGATGTCCACCAAAACTCTCAGCCCAGGCAAAAAGGGCATTTATCAGAGGGACAGCACAAAGACAAAAGTTAACCATGAAGGAACTGCAGAGTTCCCAAGCAGAGACTGGAGTATCTGTTCATACAACCACTATAAGCTATACACTCCATAAAACTGGCCTTTATGGAAGAGTGGCCAAAAAAGCCTTTACTTATGACCAAAAATTGGAAGGTTAATTTTGATGAACTCCCCAAGACTCCCCAAATGTATGGAGGAAAGTGCTGTGGTCATATGAGACCAAAATTGTACCTTTTGGCTAAATGTTATATCTGGTGCCAAACCAACACAGCTCATCCCCCCAAGAACACCATCTGCACAGTGAAATATGGCGGTGACAGTATTATGCTGTGGGGATGGTTTTTGGCAGCAGGGTCAGGTAAAGTAGTCCAAGTCAAGGGGAAAATAGATGGTGTAATATGCTGGGATATTGTTAAGCAAAACTATCACAATGTGACTGTGGGATAGCAAGGGAAAAGGGAATCCTATGTTGTCACTCATGCTAAGGATCCCTCTCCTGCGGATTACCCTTAAAGGTGGAGATACCAGAGTCCCGTGTGTTACTATAATCCTGAGTAAAGCTGATATGTTTTTCCCCTTCCTCCAGTTAAGGAAAGGGCAAAAGTGGAATAAAAACAGAGCTGAGAAAGACAGGGTTAATAAAAACTCACTCACACTGAACACTCACAGGAATAAACAGTAAAAAAATAAAGTGGAATACAACAGAAGTAATGCAGCAACAAAAAGGACAACAAGGGTTAGCACTACAATTACACATCACAATAATATCACAACCATCAGTAGGCCTGGATAAATCAACCTCTCCAGGTCAGGTATTGTCAAGCTATAACCGGCACCATAAAAAGAGTTCAGAAAGCAAATATAGGAGGAGAGTGAACAAGACTGCTTGTCCCATAGCATGTCACCAAGGAGACTAACAAGCAGTCCACCAGAGATTAATTCTTGCTACCTGCCCATGAACCACAGGTCTATCAAGTCGATGTGTTAGTCACCCTGTGCTGATTACAGATATCAGGGAAGTTAGAAGGCAGAGAGGAGGAATTTGATGTTTCCCCAGATCCTGATGCTGCCATTACAGTGGTGATTCCCACAAAACCTCCTACTGACACAAAACTATTCAGTCCGTTAGTAATTTGAGACTGGGATGGAGATTCACCTTCCATCAAGACAATGATCCAGAGCATACTACTAAAGCGACATTCGATTGGTTTAAGGGAAACTGTGTAGATGTATTGGAGAAGCTTGGTCAAAGCCCAGACCTTAACCCAATTGAGAATCCATGGGTAGACTTAAAGATTGCTGTTCACCAGAGGAAACCATCTAACTTCAAAACACTGAAGCTATTTTGCCTTGAGAAATGGGAAAAAATCCCAGTGGCAAGATGTGGAAAGTTCACAGAAACTTATTCAAAGTAACTTGCAGCTGTGATTGCCGCAAAAGGAGGCTTTAGAAACTACTGACTTCAGGGGGGTGATTAGTTATGCATTTTAAAGTAATTTTGTCCTATTATTTGCTTCACAATGAAAAGAAAACCAAATGTTCACGGTTGCAGGCATGTTCTTTGCATAAATTGATGCAAACCCTAAAAAAACCCCAGTGAGATTCCAGGCTGTGAGGTAGCAAAACACGAAATATGTAAAGGAGGGGGGGGGGTGATGAATATTTTAGCAAAAAACTGTGCATGCTTATGGATGTCAGAGAAAGGGGTCACCTGATCATGAATCCTTATACAGTGGAATCTTGGTTAACGAGAATAATCCGTTCTGGGAGTGTGCTTGTTAACCAAGTTACTCGTTCAGCAAAGCAAGATTTCCCATAGGAAATCATTGCAATGCAGACAATTCGTTCCAGAACTTGTTAAATGTCCCATCCTGGTCCCCTATTGTGCCATTCCACACATGCACAAACACACACAAACACGTACAGACACACACAAACACACACAAGCACGCACGCACACGCACATCACATATTATGCTCACCTTACCTTCCGTTCCATAGTTGGCCTCCTGGGACTTGCTGTTCGCTAGTACGGGCTGTGTATCGGGTAATCATCACGATGAGGGAGGAACTTCCGCACCCAGAGCGCTGACGTCAAACGCAGGAGCCGCTTGACTCTGGTTGGTCAGCGAACTGCCTTTGAGTAGTGGTGACAGAGGAAGTTCCTGCCTCGTCGCGCTGCCTGCCGATGCACATCCTGGAGCGGCAAACTACAGGACCCAGGAGGCCGGCAATGGAATGGAAGGCACACATATTATGCTCACCTTACCTTCCATTCCATCGCCGGCCTCCTGGGTTCTGTAGTTCGCCACGAGGATTCCTCAATCGTCACAGGCACCGGCGAACTACAAGAACCATGAGTCCGGCGATGGAACGGAAGGTAAGGTGAGCATAATACTGAATGTGCGTGCGTGTTTGTTTGGGTGTGTTTTGTGCATGCTTGTGTGTGTTTGTGTGGACTGCAAGTGAGGGTTAGAGCGCAGTGGATGTACAGAACCGGAAGTGTGTGCGGTGAGAGTTTTGCTCGTACAGCAAAGCTTTCTCGTAAACCGAGTTACAAATTAACAGAAAGCTTTGCTTGTTAAGCAAAATTTTCGTTAACTGGGTTACTCGTTAAGTGACGTTCCACTGTATTAGCTAAAGTAAATGGTCACTCAATGAAATAAAGTGCTAAGTCCAGAAGAATATTCTGATTCACACAAAAATTTTTATTTTGCACACAATGTAGGGAATTTGTTATACTTTTTTTATGCTACATATTATTTTGTATGTATTATATAACCTTTATGTCCCCTTTTCTGCATAATTAGATCCAGTATTAATTGGCCAAAAGCTTGTAATGAATCTATGTAGATTGTGTATTGCTGACAATATGATATGAGAGCCAAAAAACATCCTGCAGCTTTACAAAGCGTGGCAGCATAAAGAATTTATACATTTCTCCAATACAAGTTTACCTGGGAGATTTGAGGTTTCACTGACAAAATATAAATGCCGGAGGTTTGTTTTCTCCAAAGACTTCAGCCACTCACTTGAATTCCAAAAGATATTTTAATCTTGTTTGTTGTCACTCCCACCTCCCTGTTAACTCAGTACTGCGAATAGCTGTGAACGGCTAATTGGGTATGGCAATGGGATGCATGGGCTTTAGTTCGAATCACCATGATGAACCGCAATTAATATCAACATTACCTTAATTATATGGATGAATTATTAACTCTCTTACAATATTCACAGCTGGTTATTATTTCATAGTCACTGCTGGTAAATATGCATGATCTGTAAAGGTAGGTTCAATATTTAAAGTCATATTTTATTATTAATGGTGGGAACTTTGTCTCTATCATTTGCTTTTATGAACCTGCAGATGCCACTGTTAATGGTGCACAATACAGTATTAATTAAACATTCCAATGCAGTTATGGATTAAAGGATTTTGTGGCTATGGCTGGTTAGAGCACACAAGTGTAGATGTGGCGTGGTGAGAAGACTTGCCCTAAAGTACTGCGTGCTGGGACAATGCTGATGGAACATAGTCTTGGACATGATGTTTAGATACAGAGCTTTGACTTCAAATTACATTTTTGCTATCGGTGAAGTAAACCCTTGCTTCTAATTTTGTTAGGGCATATAGAATCCTTTTTTGAGTGGAGAAAATCTCTATTTATGTGACAGCAATAATTCAGTTAACACACTTTATACATTAATAACACTATAGTCTATTGATTGATATTAAGGCTTATTTCAGATGTCAGTGATTCTGGTACATATGTGCTAGTTTTTATACGTTCCAGAATCACTGATATACGCAGACCCATTAGAATCAAAGGGTCTGAGCACATATAGGTGATTTTTCACTGACCGTGTCTCCATGCGGGGTACACGCGTGTCCGTGATCGCCGCACGGAGACATGTCCGTTTTTTTCTAGCGTCACTGATGTCCCACGGACCACACCATGGTGTGATCCATGAAACACGTACCAGAAAAGTACAGACATTGATAATAAAAAAACATTTTTAACTCACCTTTTCCAACACAATGTGTTCTGCCTCTGCTCTCTACAGCTTCCTGCCCAGCTCATTACTGTTGTGCATATTCATTATGCACGACACAGCTGACCCAGAAGTACCTGCAGAGGTGAGAGACACAGCAGCCGCAAGATGCACTGCGGGACTCTTCAGCACCGTGGACAGCAGAAGCGGGGACAGGTGAGCTTATGTCCATGTGCAATCACGTATCACGGATGATGGATCATGGATTGCACATGGACAACCCACATGTGCCGGGAATTATGGCACACAGAGGGACATATGTGTGTTTAACACGTCAGTGAAAAAGTCTGTGTTTTTCACTGACGTGTGAAACAGGCCTAAAGCTGAAACAAGTTTATATAGGCAGGTTACCACTTTTGTACTGCTACATTTAATGCTGACAGGGAACACTTTTAACTGATAACATCAACATTATTGTTTATTTACATTATAATGAGTAGAGCTGAGCGCGGTTCGCGGTTCAAGGTTCTCCAGTTCGCGGCTCGAGTGATTTTGGGGGCTGTTCTAGATCGAACTAGAACTCGAGCTTTTTTGCTAAAGCTTGATAGTTCTAGATACGTTCGAGAACGGTTCTAGCAGCAAAAAAACCAGCTAATTACTAGCTGACTTTCCGCTGTAATAGTGTAAGTCACTCTGTGACTCACACTATTATGACATTTCAGTGTATAGTGTGCGGGAACAGCGCATTCAGATCACTGCTGTATGTAAAATGGCGATCGCCATTTTTTTTTTTTCCTTGTCTAGCTTCCCTAAGCGCGTGCGTGTAGTGGGACGGGCCAGCATGTCAGCCAATCCCAGACACACACACAGCTAAGTGGACTTTTAGCCAGAGAAGCAACGGCATGTGTGAAAGGATGTCCATGTCACATGTCCCTGCATTATAAAACCGGACATTTTCCTCCAGCATGCCACTATCTGACTTCTGCGTCCTTGGTGTCAGACATCACTGGCGCAGCTCCTATCGCCGATACTGCTGTATACGCTCCATACACAGCGCTGGACAGCTTAGGGATAGCACTTTCTATCAGTCCTTTTAAGGGCTCATACCGGAAGGGTCAGAGCCATAGATGACAGGTCCGTGAAAAGAGAGTTTAACAGCTACACAAGATGACAGCGTCTGTGTAGCTAAGGTCAGGGATTTCCTCGCTGCATTTCCCCATTAGGAGGGATAGAAAGGCAGGCTTCCTTTCCTCTACCCACTGTATAGTCCCACTAGTGCAAAGATATTTGCAGCACGTCTGCCTGCATTGCACACTCCAACTCATTGTTACTAAGCCATTATACTAGCAAACACTGAGTGAACTTAGTGGCATCCTAAACGTGGCTATATGACTTCTGTATAGTCCCACTAGTGCAAAGATATTTGCAGCACGTGTGCCTGCATTGCACACTCCAACTCATTGTTACTAAGCCATTATACTAGCAAACACTGAGTGAACTTAGTGGCATCCTAAACGTGGCTATTTGACTTCTTTATAGTCCCACTAGTGCAAAGATATTTGCAGCACATCTGCCTGCATTGCACACTCCAACTCATTGTTACTAAGCCATTATACTAGCAAACACTGAGTGAACTTAGTGGCATCCTAAACGTGGCTATTGGACTTCTGTATAGTCCCACTAGTTCAAAGATATTTGCAGCACGTCTGCCTTCATTGCACACTCCAACTCATTGTTACTAAGCCATTATACTAGCAAACTCTGAGTGAACTTAGTGGCATCCTAAACGTGGCTATTGGACTTCTGTGTAGTCCCACTAGTGCAAAGATATTTGCAGCACGTCTGCCTGCATTGCACATCAAACTCATTGTAACTAAGCCATTATACTAGCAAACACTGAGTGAATCTAGTGGCATCCTAAACGTGGCTATTGGACTTCTGTATAGTCCCACTAGTGCAAAGATATTTGCAGCACGTCTGCCTGCATTGCACACTCAAACTCATTGTTACTAAGCCATTATACTAGCAAACAGTGAGTGAACTTAGTGGCATCCTAAACGTGGCTATTGGACTTCTGTATAGTCCCACTAGTGCAAAGATATTTGCAGCACGTCTGCCTGCATTGCACACTCCAAATCATTGTTGCTAAGCCATTATACTAGCAAACACTGAGTGAACTTAGTGGCATCCTAAACGTGGCTATTTGACTTCTGTATAGTCCCACTAGTGCAAAGATATTTGCAGCACGTCTGCCTGCATTGCACACTCCAACTCATTGGTACTAAGCCATTATACTAGCAAACACTGAGTGAACCTAGTGGCATCCTAAACGTGGCTATTGGACTTCTGTATAGTCCCACTAGTGCGAAGATATTTGCAGCACGTCTGCCTGCATTGCACACTCCAACTCATTGTTACTAAGCCATTATACTAGCAATTTATGCTGCCAGTTTAAGGGCCGTATTTGCATTGTCAGGAATAATTATTCTTTATTATTCTGCTGTTAATAAAGCTAGACCACCGCTGCAATCTACACCACCTCTCAATTTTTACTACCACATTTTAAGTGCACAATCTTGTCGCAATCAACATGAGTGGCAAAATGACAGATGCTGGTGGAAAGGGGAAGAGGCGTGTTGGAAAAGGAAAAAAAGGGTTTGTCCGTGGGGAAGGTGGCAAAGCTCCATTAACATCTGCTGAAGATAGACCATCTACCAGCAAAAGTAAGATGTCTACTACTCACCGTGGACAATCCGATGTGCTCCCTTTTCTACGGACACGAACAACAGGAACAAAGGTAGATGATGGCCAAAAAAGGAAAATGCTTGAATGGATCTCAAGTGGTCCAACAAGTGCCCTCTCAGCCACCTCAACTACCGCATCCAAAAAACACCAGTCCTCTGAGTTGTCATCCCAATCACACTTGCTTTCTCCCAGCTCTGAAGTCTCCATCAGCCCTGCACAGTATGGTGGAACTGAGATGGCTGAGTCTGCAGAGCTGTTCAGTCACACTATAGCCTGGGAATCAGAGGTCTGCTCCCAAGCTACAGTGAATACAGACCAGGAAATGGTCTGCAGTGATGCCCAGAACCTTTGTGACTCAGATTCAGGCCGTGAGGACCAAGTTTCTGAGCATAATGTTGACCCTTTCTCACAAACTGTAACACCTGTGGTTATATACAATGAGGAACATACTGATGACGATGAGACGCAGATACCAGATTAGGATGACAACTTAAATATTCGGTCAGGGCAAGAAGAGGCTCGGTCTGAGGGTGAGGGGAGTGCAAACACAACAATTGATGATGAAGTTTTAGATCCCACCTACTGTCAACCCACAGTCAGGCACTCGAGGAGGTCAACAGAGGCGGTGGAGTAGGATGCACCCGACGACGAAGTTACCTTGCGCCTTCCTGGACAGAGTCGGAGCACTGGTAGCATGTCTACAACTGCATCATCAGCCACCACTCTGCCTCTGAGCACTAGTCGGGGGGGCTCAGCAGGTCGCATGCCCTGTAAGCCTTGCCTAGCCTGGTCCTTTTTTGACATAGAAAAAGATCACCCAAATTATGTGATGTGTAAAATTTGTCGTGATTCTGTTAGTAGAGGTCAAAACCTCAGCACTTTGACAACTTCTTCCATGAATCCTCTCATGAATAAATATCTTCACCGTGCTGCAATGCGGCCTAGCGGAGCGAACCATCCACGGCCTGCCCCTTCCAGTGCATCCGCGCGCTCTTCATCTTCTAGTACTGTGGGGACAGCTGTCATACCTGGTTTTCCACGCACAACTTCCACCACTGTAACCGCAACAGGCAGTTTGCTTGGTAGGTCGTCAGTTGGTTTGGAAGGGGAAACAAGTGCGTGTGTACAGCTCTCTCAGACATCGATAGCACCAACGTTGGATGAAGGCAACATCATGTCACCGACTGCACTTTCCTCACAAACCTGCATTTTTCCAGGGACACCCTACTCAACACCGTCTACACACAGCAGCCAGATCTCTGTCCCTCAGATGTGGACAAATAAAAGGCCATTTCCTGCGACCCATGACAAAGCTAAGAGGTTGACTTTATCCCTCTGTAAGCTCTAGGCTACCGAAATGCTGCCTTTCCGCCTGGTGGACACACAGGATTTTAGAGACCTTATGTCTGTCGCTGTGCCCCAGTACCAGATGCCCAGTCGCCACTACTTCTCTAAGAAAGGTGTGCCCGCGCTACACCAGCATGTTGCAGACAACATCACCGCTTCCTTGAGAAACTCTGTGTGTGAACGGGTGCATTTCTCCACCGATACTTGGACCAGTAAGCATGGACAGGGACGTTACATGTCGCTGACTGGGCACTGGGTAACTATGGTGATAGATGGTGAAGGGTCTGCTGCACAAGTCTTGCCGTCCCCACGACTTGTGTGTCAATCCTCTGTCTGTCCAAGTTCCGCCACTGCTTCTGCCTCCTTTACCTCATCTGTGTCCTCCACCTCCGCCCCAAGCCTGCCTGGTCAGGCCACCAGCATTCTCACTGCGCAGAAGGAATCACGCACCCCTCATTACTATGCTGGCAGCAGAGAGCAACGTCATCAGGCGGTCTTTAGCTTGACATGTCTTGGGAATAAGAGTCACACAGCTGAGGAGTTGTGGTCAGGTCTGCGGTCCGAGTTTAATAAATGGTTGTCTCCACTCAACCTGCAGCCTGGTAAGGCCGTGTGCAACAATGCTGCAAACCTGGGTGCGGCCCTTCGCCTGGGCAAGGTGACACACGTACCTTGTATGGCTCACGTGTTGAACCTTTTTGTCAAGCAATTTTTAACACACTATCCCGGCCTAGATGGCCTTCTGACCAGGGCACGAAAACTGTCTGCTCACTTCCGCCGTTCAAGCGCTGCAGCTGAGCGACTTGCATCGCTCCAGAAGTCTTTCGGCCTGCCGGTTCATCGCCTGAAATGCGATGTGGCGACACGCTGGAATTCGACTCTCCACATGTTACAGCGACTGTGGCAGCACCGCCGAGCCCTGGTGCAATACGTCATGATGTATAGCCTGGGCCAACAAGATGCAGAGGTGGGGCAGATCACTCTGATGGAGTGGTCTCAGATCAAGGACCTATGCACCCTTCTGCACAGTTTCGACATGGCGACGAATATGTTTAGCGCTGACAATGCCATTATCAGCATGACAATTCCAATCATTTACATGCTGGAGCACACGCTAAACACTATTCGGAGTCAGGGGGTGGGACAACAGGAAGGGGAGGAACTACAGGAGGAGTCATATGCGCAAGACATAACAACATGTCCAAGGTCCAGACGTTCATCATCACCAACGCGGCAGGCATGGGACCTTGGGGGACAGGGATCAACAAGGGCGCATGGTAGCAGGCGAAATGTTGAGGAAGGTGCAGGAGAACATGAAGAAATGGAGGACGAACTGTCAATGGACATGGAAGACTCAGCGGATGTGGGAGACCTTGGTCAAATTTCAGTTGAAAGAGGTTGGGGGGAGATGTCAGAGGAAGAAAGAATGGTTAGCACCTCTATGCCACAAACACAGCGTGGACTTGGTCTGCATGGCTGCGCAAGACACATGAGTGCTTTCTTGCTGCACTACCTCCAACATGACCCTCGTATTGTCAAAATTAGAAGTGATGATGACTACTGGCTTGCCACACTATTAGATCCCCGGTACAAGTCCAAATTTTGTGACATAATTCCAGCCATAGAAAGGGACGCACGTATGCAGGAGTATCAGCAGAAGCTGTTACTCGATCTTAGCTCGGCTTTTCCACCAAACAACTGTGCAGGTGCAGGGAGTGAATCTCCCAGTTTTAACTTGACAAACATGGGCCGGTCTCGTCATCTTCAACAGTCTACCCGTACCAGTAGGACTGTATCTGGTGCTGGTAACAGCAATTTTATGGAATCTTTTCATAATTTTTTTAGACCCTCCTTTGCAAGGCCACCAGAGACAACAAGTCTAACACATAGTCAACGACTGGAGAGGATGATACAGGAGTATCTCCAAATGAACATCGATGCCATGACTTTGCAAATGGAGCCTTGCTCATTTTGGGCTTCAAATCTTGAAAAATGGCCAGAGCTCTCCACTTACGCCTTGGAGATTTTGTCATGTCCAGCTGCCAGCATTGTCTCTGAACGTGTCTTCAGTGCTGCTGGGTGTGTGCTGACAGATAAGCGCACGCGTCTGTCCAGTAACAATGTGGACAGACTAACGTTCATCAAAATGAACAAGTCATGGATCCACAAGGAATTTACTACCCCTGTGTCATCCTGGGGAGAGTAAATGCTTGTGGATTTGGAATGTGCTTGATGCAAATCAAAACATCCTGTTTGCTACTAGGGCACAAGTGCTGCCACTGATGGGGTGAGTGTCTGTGTGGCCCAATTTTTTGAAAAAAGGGAGACTCCACTTGGAGTAACCCTTACTTACATTGTTTTTAAATATGATCCAAGATGAACAGAGCTGGGATCAGGAAAGATTTTGCTACCTACCCTGGTGTCATCCTGGGGACGGTTAAGAATGGCGTATTTTTGAATGTGCTTGATGCAAATCTAGCTGTAAAGTGTACAACTAGGGCACAAGTGCTGCCACTGAATGGGTGGGTGTGTGTGGGGCCCAATTTTTTGAAAAAAGGGAGACTCCGCTTGGAGTCACCTTGCGGTGTTTTACATGATTTTAGAAGGGCGTGCCATGCCTATATCTGTGTCTCGTCCTCTTTTTCCTCGTTACGCTCTTTTGTTTTCGCATGAGAATTTGTTCTTGTCACTTTCCCATGTGTTTGTGTTGTGTTGTGAGTTGTTTGTCACCTTTTGGACACCTTTGAGGGTGTTTTCTAGGTGTTTTTATGTGTTTGTGAATGCCTGCCATTGTTTCCTATGTGGTTCGAGTTCGGTTCGTCGAACGTTCGACGAACCGAACTCGAACGGGACCTCCGTTCGGCGAACCGACCTCGAGCCGAACCGCGACCGGTTAGCTCATCTCTAATAATTAGATAGCAAAAAAAGTTACATAATGCATAAATTGCCCTTCATCTTTTTGTTTTCATGCTTGTTATTACCTCTTTGAATAGTCTTTTAGACACTTGTGTAAAGTACACCAATAGGAGTACAGTCACCAAAGGGAATCAGTCAACAGATTTGTCCTCTATAAACTGCTGCCACTACTAGTCAGCCCCTATATATAGTATTCTAGAATACTATACTATAAATATATACTATTTACTATACTATACTATAATACTATACTATACTATACTGTACTATATATACAGCATTCTAGAATACTGTATATAAGTGCACAGACTACTCTGTATAATGTAAAAAACACCTTTATAATACTCACCTAGAAGGTGGTCCTGTTCAATGGACATCACTGCTTGTGGGTCCGGTGCCTCCTCTCTGCTGAAATTGCCGTCCTCCTTTTCCCAGCCCCGTGTAGTTGACGGATTCGACGATATCCACACAGGCTGTCATTGTGGTCCTGCTCAGGCACACTTTGATCTGCCCTGCTGAGTGCATCTCAACGTACTGTAATGCGCAGGTGCGAGGAAAGGTTACAGACCGCCTGCGCATGCGCACTATAATTAGCAGGGCAGATCAAAGTGCACCTGTGCAGAACCCTAATGCCAGCCTGCATGGATAATGTAGGACGTGTCTTCCACATGAGGCTGGGAAAAAGGAGGACCATGATAGAAGGAAGATAAGAGGAGCTGGACCTACGAGCAGTGACACCCATTGGACCGACCTCCCCAGGTAAGTATAATAAAGGAGTTCTTTGTATATAGAGTGGCCTGGGCTCTTATATACAGTATTCGAAATGCTGTATATAAGGACTGGCTAGTGGTGGCCGCAGCTCAGAAGGGAAAAACCTGGTGACAGGTTCCCTTTTATATATTGAAATATGTGCTATACTTTTTTATGTAGCTGGATCACAGGCTCATTGCAACATCAATGTACCTTGTCACATGTACTTTTTAAGGACAATGTGTCCTCAAATTCAAAAGCAACTTTGCAAAGTGTAATTTAAAATGTCTTATTGCTTAATATTAAAGCTTACATATAGACTCATGTGTCTGCTCAGCTATAGACAACATACAAATCCTGCACAATCGGCTCCTGCAGGTATATTCCTTCAGTGTGACCTACCAAACTTTATTACATGAGGACAAGTATGAAGAAATATACACACAGTATTTTACTATACAGATTTTGTTGTCTGTAAACAAGGAGATGATTATTGCATACTATACATGCTGTAGAAGGAAAACAATAGAAACATGACCTATTTCTAAAGGGGGTATTTTACCACTGCAATTAATGTGTGCTTGTTACTCAGTATGCTATTGATTTTCCCTCTGTGACACATGCAGAATAGAGGTGAGTGTGTCTTTTGAAATTAGAATTTGCTGACTTTTTCTCTAAAACTACATTTGCAGAGAATAATTTTTTGCAAATGTTAAAACTAAAAAGCATTCAATTACCTGAAAAAACACAAAACATAAAAGCTTTAAAGGCAAGAAAGAGAGAGTGCAAGGACTGCACTAACTATAAGAGCTTACACGCTACAGGAGAGAGTACCTTGTTAACCATAACACATTACATTCTATAGGAGAAAGAGAGTACCTTGTTAAACATAAGAGCTTATACTCTACAGAAGAAAGAGAGTTCTCTATTAACCATAAGAGCTTACACTATACAGGAGAAAGAGAGTACCTCGTTAACCATGAGAGCTTACACTCTACAGGAGAAAGAGAGTACCTCGTTAACCATAAGAGCTTACACTCTACAGGAGAAAGAGAGCACCTCATTACCATAAGAGCTTACACTTTACAGGAGAAAGAGACTTACCTGTAAGTTATAATTACCCAGTTTGAAGCTGTACTCACTGAATGTAATGGGACACTCGCTTGGCTGCTAGATTGAGACACACAGGAATGGTTTTCTATTTAAATTGTGCAGGTACTTTATTAAGGCACACTTAAAATGCTTTCCAGCAATGAAACATGAGCTTTTTTCATCTATACAGAAACATATATTTTATACAATCTGGTTCATTCGCGGGTATGCCTACATGACATTGGATACAACCCAACAGTGGTATCCAAGTGGTTGTATCGCACTGTCCACTCACTAAAATCAGTCAGTACAGTACCCTCTTTTGTGAGGTTACCTTTTCTGGAGCTTGAGTCAGGCTCCAACTAAGACTGAGGAAGACTGCCTTACTGGGATCACCGACTGAGAACTGTGACTCGCTCCATACACTGACTTGTATCAGGCTAAAAGCTCAGATGTACAATCAAATACATCCAGTATGTCATAAACATGTTTCTTACATGTGGATACTCCAGAAGATATGAGAACTCAGAAAAAGCGGAGTCATAATCCAAAATTTATATTAAAAGGTATAAGTTTATTCAATACAAAATTCATACAAATAACATACAATAAAAACTGGGGGAATGAGGTGCAAGGAGCAGCTATACTACCACAGTAAGGGTAATTGGTGAGCATAAGAATATTCAAATGGCACGTAGTGCAACCCACATCCGGTGCGGTTAACAACAGTACAATAGTGCCACAATCTGGTTTAGTCAAATCCTTCAACACACTGTAGTAACATCAGTAACCCTAGGGATCCTCCTCCCACCATATACTATAGGCCTGTAACATTATAATAAGTATAAGTAATATGGTTATGGAGGCAGAGATCCCAGTGGTCACATAGTATTATATCGCAGGTGTGTAATGAAAGACAGGCATCCAGAGCTCAGCACTTACAATGAGGCTGATTACATCGGATGTATAGCAGAGCCGCACAACAGCCAGAGTAAGATGAAAGATTTAAATAAGATTATAAATGCTCACCCATAATATGAAAAGTGGTAGGACTGTCCAGGGGGCCCCTGGACAGTCCTACCACTTTTCATATTTTGGGTGAGCATTTATAATCTTATTTAAATCTTTCATCTTACTCTGGCTGTTGTGCGGCTCTGCTATACATCCGATGTAATCAGCCTCATTGTAAGTGCTGAGCTCTGGATGCCTGTCTTTCATTACACACCTGCGATATAATACTATGTGACCACTGGGATCTCTGCCTCCATAACCATATTACTTATATTTATTATAATGTTACAGGCCTATAGTATATGGTGGGAGGAGGAACCCTAGGGTTACTGATGTTACTACAGTGTGTTGAAGGATTTGACTAAACCAGATTGCGGCACTATTGTACTGTTGTTAACCGCACCGGATGTAGGTTGCACTACGTGACATTTGAATATTCTTATGCTCACCAATTACCCTTACTGTGGTAGTATAGCTGCTCCTTGCACCTCATTCCCCCAGTTTTTATTGTATGTTGTCACGCTCCCCGGGTCCTCTGCTCCGCTTCCCGGCTCACCTGCCACGCTCCCCGCTCTCCAGCCTCCATCGCCCGCGCTTCCCAGGCCTCCTGGTCCCCGCTCCCGGCGCCCGTCGGCTTCCCAGCCCCAGCCCGGCTCTGCTGCGTCCTCCTCTCAGCTTCCTGCCCTGGCTTCTGGCACCCGGGCCGCGCGCATGCGCATTAGGGCGCGCGCGCGGTCACTGACCCTTTCTTAAAGGGCCAGTGTCCACTGACAGGAAATGAAGCACACAGGTACGGGGTATAAAGGGGTTCAATGTCCAAGGGGGCGGGGCCTGATCTTCGTGTTTCCCAAGCTAGGAGTCAGGTCTCCTTGTGTTCCTGTGAGATACTTACCTCTCTCTCTTCTAGAGCCGATCCTGCATTGCCATCCGGTCCTGCCGTATCCCGAACCCCGAACGCTGCCTATCTGCCATCCTGACAGTCCGTACCATCTCTGTTCCCTGCGGTGACCCGTCATCTCGCTCCAACGGTTCCGGACCCCGCCTGACATCATCCCGGCTTCCGAACCTGAGCTCCGTCACCCGGACCACCATCAGTGACCCCGTGGTTCCAGGGACTTCTCCATTGTGCTCTTGTGCGCGGACTGTTCTGCTACCTATAGTGCTCCGGCTACCGGACTCCTTTCCCTCATCGGGGAGTTCGGCCCAGTGGATCCACCTCCCGGGTCTGCCCATCCACCTGGCCCTAACAGTAAGATCAGGCCATGGATCCCGCCGAAGCACTAGCGGCCTTGCATGAGGAACTCCAACGCCAGCGTGAAGTCCAGACCCGCATGCTGAACTTTATGACTTCCGTGGACGCCCGCTTGAACACGCTACAAGCATCGGTCACATCTTCAGCACCTCCGGCCTCCACTAGTCAATCCACGGCTCCCGCTCCCGTGGCACCCTCCTCGGATGCTTCCAGACTTCGTTTGGCCTCACCACCCCGGTACGCCGGAGATCCCAAGACCTGCAGGGGGTTTATAAACCAATGCTCCCTCCATTTCACGCAGCTGCCGCATTTGTTTGCCTCCGACCAAGCCAAGGCCGCCTTCATAATGTCTCACCTAGAGGGCGAGGCACTGGCGTGGATGAACCCCTTGTGGGAGAAGGAGGACCCTATGACCAAGAACCTCCAGGAGTTCCTGCAGGCTTTTCGCGGCACCTTTGACGAGCCCGGACGCGCCTCCGCGTCTGCTTCATCTCTTCTCCGGTTACGTCAGGGAACTCTGACGGTGGGTCAATACGCCATCCGTTTCCGCACCTTGGCTTCGGAACTCGGGTGGAATAACGAGGCCCTAACCGCCGCCTTCTGGGAAGGACTCTCAGGTCGAATCAAAGATGAGCTGGCTGGTCGTGACGTACCGTCCACCCTGGACGCCCTGATTACCTTAGCGACTCGAGTGGACATTCGCTTTCAGGAGCGGTCCAAAGAGGTGTTTCGTGAGAGACGCCCGGTACGGTATTCCTCTCCTCCGCAGAAGTCCGCCGTACTCCAGTCAACGGCATCTGGTGTTTCCGTCCATGAGCCCATGCAGATCGACCGTGTGCGACAGTCTGAACAACGTCGAGCAGAGCGGCTTGCCAAGGGTCTCTGCTTCTACTGCGGAGAGGGCACACACCTGCTACGCTCCTGTCCAGAGAGGCCGGGAAACTCCAAAGCCTAGGGTCGGTAGGAGAGGCCACCCTAGGTGCTGGGACTCTCTCAGACCCGGTTACATGGACTGTGCAAGTGACAACGGGAGAGACGCGGTTCACGACTGAGGCGTACCTCGATTCTGGGGCAGCAGGCAATTTCATCCAGCAGGCCACGGTGGACAAGTACCAGGTGCCTGTTACTCCATTCGACAAACCCCTCGTGATTGCCTCTGTGGATGGGAGACCCCTCTCTGACACCATCTCCTTGATCACCAGGCCGGTTGAACTGCGTATCGGTGCTCTGCACACCGAGAACATCGCTCTCTACGTCCTCCCACACATGTCACATCAAATCCTGCTGGGTCTTCCTTGGTTACGGACACACGAACCTTCTGTCAGCTGGGGCACTGGTGAAATCACTCGATGGGGCTCTTCTTGCCATGAGAACTGTCTGAAGACCATACAACCCATCCGGCGACCTCCGGTTCCAGAGTCCCTACCGGGACTACCCTCAGCCTATTGGTCCTTCGCGGACGTCTTTGATAAGAAGGAGTCAGAGGTACTTCCGCCACATCGTCCTTACGATTGTGCCATTGACCTGCTCCCGGGGACTACACCACCTCGAGGACGGATATATCCACTGTCTCAAGCCGAAACAAGGGCCATGTCTTCTTACATCACAGAGAGCCTGGCAAGGGGATTCATTCGGAGATCCTCCTCTCCTGCTGGAGCAGGCTTCTTCTTCGTAAAGAAGAAAGAGGGCGACTTACGCCCATGCATAGACTACCGGGGATTGAACCAAATCACCGTAAAAAACAAGTACCCCCTGCCGCTCATCCCCGAATTGTTTGATCGGCTCAGAGGAGCTCGTGTGTTCACCAAGTTGGATCTTCGGGGTGCCTACAACCTGGTCCGTATCCGCTCGGGGGACGAATGGAAGACCGCGTTTAACACTCGCGATGGGCACTATGAATACTGCGTGATGCCCTTCGGCCTGTGTAACGCACCAGCAGTCTTCCAAGAATTAGTGAACGACGTGTTCCGGGACCTTCTCTACGTCTGTGTGGTGGTATATCTGGATGACATCCATGTCTTCTCTCCGGACCTCCAGACCCACCGAGAGAACGTGCAACTGGTTCTACAAAGACTGAGAGAGAATCGTCTGTATGCCAAGTACGAGAAGTGTGTCTTTGAACAGTCTTCTCTCCCCTTCCTGGGTTACCTCATCACCGATACCGGACTGCAGATGGATCCAAAGAAGGTCTCTTCCATTCTCAACTGGCCTCCTCCTTCTGGACTGAAGGCAATCCAACGCTTTCTGGGATTCGCCAACTATTACCGCCAGTTCATCCCTCACTTCTCTGCTCTGACTGCTCCTCTCTCCGCCTTGACCAAGAAGGGGGCTAATCCAAAGGACTGGTCACCTGCGGCCGACGCCGCGTTTGGCTCCCTAAAGCGGGCCTTCGCCTCCTCTCCTGTACTCCACCGTCCGGAGTTAAACCGCCAGTTCACCTTGGAGGTGGATGCCTCCTCCTCGGGAGCCGGAGCAGTGCTCATGCAGAAGCCCTCCTCCGGGAAGATGGTGACTTGCGGTTTCTTCTCCAAGAGCTTCTCAGCGCCTGAACGCAATTACACCATCGGTGACCGAGAGCTATTGGCAGTCAAACTGGCTCTGGAGGAATGGCGTTATCTTCTGGAAGGAGCAGTGTACCCCGTTATAATTTACACGGACCACAAGAACCTGGAATACCTGCGGTCTGCTCAGCGACTGAACCCACGGCAAGCCAGGTGGTCCTTATTCTTTGCCCGGTTCGATTTCCAGCTCCATTTCTGACCCGCGAACAAGAACGTACGCGCTGATGCCTTGTCTAGGTCTTTCATGCCCATGGAGCAGGAAGAGGAGACATCCCAACCCATCATCTGTCCAAGTAAGATTATTCCGGTGGCTCCTGTCACCCTGGCCCAGATACCGCCCGGGAAGACCTATGTCTCTGAGACTGACAGGCAAAAAGTGTTACACTGGGGCCATGCCTCGAAAACAGCCGGTCATGCTGGCCAGAAAAGAACTTGGAGTGCGATTGTACGTCATTATTGGTGGCCATCCCTTCGCACGGACGTTGCCTCTTTTGTCTCTACCTGCTCCTCTTGTGCCAGGAACAAGACGCCCAAACACCTGCCATATGGCCGTCTTCTGCCTCTGCCTATACCCTCAGTTCCCTGGCAACACATTGCGATGGACTTTATTACGGACTTGCCATTGTCCTCCGGACACACAGTCATATGGGTCGTGGTGGATCGGTTCTCTAAAATGGCTCATTTCGTCCCTATGGCTGGACTGCCCTCTGCCCAGGAACTCGCGGACGCCTATATACATCACATCTTCCGCTTGCATGGCTTTCCATCACACATTGTGTCCGACAGAGGAACTCAGTTTACCTCCCGCTTCTGGAGGGCTCTCTGTAAACATCTGGGAGTAACTCTGGACTTTTCTTCAGCCTACCATCCTCAGTCGAACGGCCAAGTGGAACGGGTCAATCATATTTTGACCTCTTTCTTACGTCACTACGTCAACGCCCATCATGACGATTGGTCCACGCTTCTTCCTTGGGCTGAATTCTCCCATAATCACCACGTCAGTGAGTCCTCCTCCAGTTCTCCCTTCCATGTCGTCTACGGACTTCAGCCTTCGGTCCCATTGCCTGTATCCTCTTCCTCGGATATCCCTGCTGCTGATGCGGTAGTCCGTGACTTTACAACCATTTGGGACTCAGTTAAGGCGTCCCTTGCACGTGCATCCCTGCGGATGAAGAGACACGCAGACAAGAGACGTCTGGATCCTCCGTGTTTCTCCCCCGGAGATCTCGTCTGGCTTGCTTCCAAGTACGTCCGATTGAAGTTACCATCTTACAAGCTGGGTCCTCGCTACATCGGACCGTTTAAAGTCCTCGGCAAGATCAATGAGGTCTCCTACAAACTGCAGCTCCCAGCCACGATGAGGATACCCAACTCCTTCCACGTCTCTCTGCTCAAGCCGGTTGTCCTTGGTCCCTTCTCCGCTGCTGCCAGTCCGGCTCCTCCTCCTATTGCTGATGACGACATCTATGCGGTAAGGGATATCGTGGCCATGAACACCGTACGGGGTCGACAGTTCTTTCTGGTGGACTGGGCAGGGTATGGTCCTGAGGATAGGTCCTGGGAGCCCAGAGAGAATGTGGGTACTCCTCTGATCCGTGCCTTCCTGTCCCGGTTGCGGGGAGGGGGGCGTGGGGGGGGGTACTGTCATGCTCCCCGGGTCCTCTGCTCCGCTTCCCGGCTCACCTGCCACGCTCCCCGCTCTCCAGCCTCCATCGCCCGCGCTTCCCAGGCCTCCTGGTCCCCGCTCCCGGCGCCCGTCGGCTTCCCAGCCCCAGCCCGGCTCTGCTGCGTCCTCCTCTCAGCTTCCTGCCCTGGCTTCTGGCACCCGGGCCGCGCGCATGCGCAGTAGGGCGCGCGCGCGGTCACTGACCCTTTCTTAAAGGGCCAGTGTCCACTGACAGGAAATGAAGCACACAGGTACGGGGTATAAAGGGGTTCAATGTCCAAGGGGGCGGGGCCTGATCTTCGTGTTTCCCAAGCTAGGAGTCAGGTCTCCTTGTGTTCCTGTGAGATACTTACCTCTCTCTCTTCTAGAGCCGATCCTGCATTGCCATCCGGTCCTGCCGTATCCCGAACCCCGAACGCTGCCTATCTGCCATCCTGACAGTCCGTACCATCTCTGTTCCCTGCGGTGACCCGTCATCTCGCTCCAACGGTTCCGGACCCCGCCTGACATCATCCCGGCTTCCGAACCTGAGCTCCGTCACCCGGACCACCATCAGTGACCCCGTGGTTCCAGGGACTTCTCCATTGTGCTCTTGTGCGCGGACTGTTCTGCTACCTATAGTGCTCCGGCTACCGGACTCCTTTCCCTCATCGGGGCGTTCGGCCCAGTGGATCCACCTCCCGGGTCTGCCCATCCACCTGGCCCTAACATATGTTATTTGTATGAATTTTGTATTGAATAAACTTATACCTTTTAATATAAATTTTGGATTATGACTCCGCTTTTTCTGAGTTCTTAAATGCTCAGATGGACTCACACTTCCGAAGCACAGTCACCGTAGGCTTTATACACATCTGACCTCCTAGCCAGTGTGTCTTCAGGGAATTCTGCAACCAGCGCTTAACCCACATGGACTCCTCACAGGGTGTCTCCAGGAAGTAAATGCTACCAAGCATACAGAGACCATGTGACCAAACAATCATTCTCATATATCAGACCAGACACACCCATGGGTGGAGGTATGTGAATAGCCAGAGCCACCTAGGACTCTGACAATTCATACACCTGGCTCTTAATACATTAATAAGTCTTGTGGAACTACAAGTCCCAGGGTAAACATTCCAGTTTTACATCAGAGAGGCTCTCTGCCACTGCAATACATAGTGACCATTTACAATATAGATGCTCTCCACCTCACACCAGGTACTGCCTTCACTCAACCTCCTGTATACAGTTGATAAATGTCATAGTTGTAGGACATTATAGGGTGGCCCTTGTGGAAATGCAAAATTAAGTTAGCCTGCTCTCAAAAGCTTTACAGTGTGGAAAATGGTGCCAGAAAACTTTTTTTTGTGAACCACAAATAAAAAAAAAATGTCAAATTTAACTCAATAATCTGCTAACACTAGATAGTGTTAGGTACCGTCCGGATTTGGGTACACCTTGTCGCTCTGGGATGGCTTGACACTTTTTTTGATCAGGAATAGTGTTTGCTAAGTTCCCTATGCTTATTTATATCCACTAACCTTTTATTTAGTTACAACAGGGTATACGTCCATATTATTTTCATTTTGGGATTTAATTATTCCCAGCTGCAGTTGACAGGGAGCAGCCAGCAGAATATTTCCTGCTTGATGTGCAGCATCAACTCGTTTGCTGTATTACTTTTCCCACATTGTTTACCTTGCTTAGGAAAAAAAAATAGGATGTTTTTTGGACTTGAGGTTGTACACAGTGGCTTTTAAGCATAGGGTCATGTCTTTTGAGCAAATTTGGAAGAGGAGTTAACAGAAATAGATAACTACTGCCTGCTGGTGGAAACAGGGAGCTCACAATCATGAAGCTACATGACCTGTCCCAGCTGTGGGGTGCATTGTTGCCAACCAAAACATTTACCTATGTATTACCCCTGCTCATAGTTGTTGCTTCAGGTGCCTAAGGCCTCTTTCACACATCAGTTTTTTGCCATCAGTCGCAATCCGTCGTTTTGTGAAAAAAACTGATCTAGCACTGGATACGTTTTTTTCTCATTGACATGTATTAGCAACGGATTGCAACGGATAGCCTCACGTTACATACGTCGTGCAACGTATCCATCGTAAAATGTTTGTCCGGCCAATGTAGCTGACGCACTCATTAACTTTTTTTTGGCTGCGTCGAAAAACACGGACAGCGACAGATCAGTCGCCATTCGTTGTTTGTTATAATGGTAGCCTATGGGCGCAGGATCCGTCGCAATCCGTCAAATGACAGATTCCAGCGATGGATCCGTTTTTTTCAACCGAGCATGCTCAGATGAGATGTAAATTCAAAATCAGTGGTACAACGGATCCATTTTTTTACAGGATCCGTCGCATCAGTTTTATCACAATCTGCGACGGATCCGTTGCATCAGTCACAAAACAGATTGTGACTGATGGCATAAAACTGATGTGTGAAAGAGGCCTAAGGCATGTACGTAAAGCAGTGGAAGGCTTATGTTATCTTGCCATTAAGGCACAAGTATTGGAGGATAGGTATAGTATTTTATTACAGTATTACCCTAATGTGCATGCATTTCTCAGCCTGTAACTGGATTTTTTAATGTTTTCACCATGTGTGATCTGTAATTCTTGCTTTTTTTATGTACCGATAAAATTTATTTACTTTGTATGATCCCGTTGTTTTTGGCACATTTCTTTTTTCAAATGCCTAAGGGGGATTAAACTTTGTAGCCTAAAGACAAGTCTATTCAACAACTTATGTTCCTTGGCACAAAAAAAGACACGGTAGCTATGCCATTCTGACAGAAATAACGTCATCAAGGTATCAATTACGGAGTTAATGAGATAACCGGGGACCAGAGCTCCTGTACAGCTCTGTTGTAATACCCCCTGTCCCTCACTCCAGGGAAGGGCCAGGACAGGATTGTTAGAACCAACAGATATGGACAAACAGGGGAAACCAAAACTCGTTCATTCAGCACGTTCACACAGAGCTATTAGGCAACAAGTGATAAGCAGGAAAATAAGTGCAGGGTGGAAACAAACACACGACGAGAGAACTCCCCAACAACTCCAAGCACAAAGCACTCCAATCACCAGCAGGACTGAGATACAACAGACCATGGACCGTTTAGCAAAAGCTATCGCTGGCATAGGGAGGCAGGCACCTCCATCCTAAAATGGTTGGGAGTGTATGTCATAGGTCTCCCACAACATGTGATCCAAGAGGTCCCCCGCAGGCTAGCAGAAATCAACTCCTGCAATCCCAGTCACTAATGAGAACACAGCTGGTCAAATCTCAAGCCTGTCTGTGTAACTCAGAAGCACCAAAGGTGGCATAGTGAAGAATACCAGGCTCTGTAGTGTGAACATCGTCAGATGCCACCATGACACTCATCGAGTTCAGAGCCAAGCAACGTTTTACAGTTTTGTTTATCAATGCTGAGCAGATGCCATCATTTCTTGAAAGGCAGCAGACATCACATGGTGATACAGCAAAGACTGCACCATCAGCAAATTGACAAAGTGAGAGTTTAGTTGGCTCAAAAGTTGTTGACTGGTTCCTCATCACACAATGTGTGTTGGATGTCTGAAGTTGTGAGAACAAAGGATGAGGAGTAGTAATGGCCAAGCATACTCAGCACTGCTTGGCACTTGATTGAGCAGTGAGGTGCTTGACATCCTCCATACTCAATTGAGTATTCAAAGTCATTGCCTACTCACTATCCTCAGTCCTGCATGCTCGCTGCCTGGGGGTAACACTTGACTTCACTTTCTCTTTCATGTCACATATCCAAGTCCTTTCTACTGCTTGCTGACTAAAACTTAATATTTTTTCCTGGATCCATACATTCCTTGACCAAAAATCTGCAAAAATACTAGTACATGCCGACATTATAACCTGCCTGAACTACTATTACCTCCTGCTCTATAGCCTTCCTTCCAACACACTTGCTCCTCTCAAATCTATCCTATTTTCTGCTGCCCGACTAATCAACTTGTCCCCCCAGCTATTCCACTGTAGTTTGTGTGCAGGAGTATGGTTTAAAAATTTTAGCACCAAATCTGGCAAAAGAATGCAGTTTTCTGCAGGAGATGCAGGTCTGTGAACTCAGTGAAAATTTACTGAGGTCCCCTGAGGGCAGGTTACCGCTGATCACAGGTGGAGGGCTGTGAGAACCTCCATCTGTGACCGTAAATAATCTGAGTGACATCACCACTGATTACAGCTTAGTCGTTGCCTGAACCTCACAGTGGGCAGTCATGCTCTATGGCACTCATTGTGAATTCAGATGTAGCAGTCCTGGAAGTGTCGTGGGACCTCGTAGTGTGGATTAAGTCAGACCTGGAAGCTTTGGGAGTTGACAAATTGGTGAAAGAGTGGGTTTTTTTTATATCTTTTTAATAAAGAATTTTTCTGTGTGTTTGTGTTTATTTCTTTTTACTTACAGGATTAGTGATGGTGGGGGGGGGTCTCATAGACCCTCCCCATCCCTAATCCAGGGCTTAGTGGCAGGTGTGAGCTAACATTAACCTCTTATTACCGCAATTGCCACCGCACCAGGGCAATTGGGAAAAGCAGGGTAAAGTTCTAGGATTGCCACATCTAATGGATGCGGAAATCCTTGGCAACTGCAGGCTGCTATTTTTAGGCTTGGGCAGTTCCAATAAGCCTGTGTCTCCCAGTCTGAGAATGCCAGCCCTGAGCTGTCGGGCTTTATCATGGAGGGTATCAAAATTGAGGGGGACCACACACTGTTTTTTAAAGTGTCCATGTATTTAAATATATATTTTTTTTAACAAAAAAAGCCCGGTGGTTCCTCTTATTTTGATACACAGCTACGATAAGCACACTGCTGTGGGCTGCAGCCTGTAGCCATGGGCTTTATCTGTGCTGCTATCAATACAAGGAGGACCGCATGGCAGGTGCCAACACGTTTAGCCATAACTGTGTATAAGCAGAGATTTCTCAGCACATCTATCCAGTGGTTAAAAATGTTAATTTATTCCAGTTCATTAAAAGATATTAATGAACTGAATTAAAAGAAATAGTTTTTTAACCACTGAATAGATGTGCTGAGAAACCCTAGTTCCTTAATCATACTGCTGTGCTCAATCAGCTGTCTCTGACCGCCCACCAGCAACATCTTCACCTGACTCTTCAGCATCGACATCCATGGTGAGATTTGTTTTTTTCCCCTTTAATAGATACTGCTCAAAAAAACAAAGGGAACATACCACATCTTTGTTTAAGTGCTCCCTTTAGTTTTTTGAGCAATATATATAATATATATACATATATATACACTAGTGATGAGCGAGCATGCATGTAACTACTCGGACGAGTATCGCTGTACTCGGGCTGCTCGGCGGGGACCGAGTAATCTCGCGATACTCGTGCTGTACTCGTGGTCTTCATCCCTGCATGTTGGCGCTCTTTTGAGAGCCAGCCCTCATGCAGGGATTGGCTGGCAGACCACTGCAATGCCACAGCCCTGTTAGTTGTGGAATTGCAGTGATTGGCCGGCCTGCACAGCGTGACCGAGCCTTTATACCGGCCGGCGCGCTGTGCTCTGCTCACAGCTATCCAGACAGTGAGTGCAGGGAGAGTGTCGCTGATTCAGGGAAAGCTTTGCGGCCCTTTATAGTTAGTTCCGGAGCAGGGCTGCAAACAGTGTGACCAGAAGTCCTTCTCAGGACTATTCTAGTTGTATACAGGCAGGCAGGGTATAGCCAGGTCGGAGTACAGTAGCAGAGTCCTTCTCAGGACTATTGTTGCTATATACAGGCAGGGTATAGCCAGGTCGGAATACAGGCTAGTGACCAGAAGAGTCCTTGTCAGGACTATTGTAGCAGTATACAGGCAGGCAGGCAGGGTATATAGCCATTCCTAGTGGTGACCGTATACCAGCCTTCATCATATCTGGGGCTGGTGTACACAGTGTAAAACAGTCCAGATAGTGTCAGACTTCTCAGTAATTGTCGCTCCTAAAAACCAGTTAGGTTCTTATTGCGTCCGTGCTTGCATTTAAAAACAGCACGTGTGTGTCTGTCGGTGGCAGCGTACAGGTGCGCGTTTTTCACAAACTATTATATAACGCACAAGTCTAGTGTATAATACACGTCAGTCAGCAGTGTCTGATAGTGTCAGACTTCTCAGTAATTGTCGCTCCTAAAAACCAGTTAGGTTCTTATTGCGTCCGTGCTTGCATTTAAAAACAGCACGTGTGTGGCAGTCGGTGGCAGCGTACAGGTGCGCGTTTTGCACAAACTATTATATAACGCACAAGTCTAGTGTATAATACACGTCAGTCAGCAGTGTCTGATAGTGTCAGACTTCTCAGTAATTGTCGCTCCTAAAAACCAGTTAGGTTCTTAGTGCGTCCGTGCTTGCATTTAAAAACAGCACGTGTGTGTCTGTCGGTGGCAGCGTACAGGTGCACGTTTTGCACAAACTATTATATAACGCACAAGTCTAGTGTATAATACACGTCAGTCAGCAGTGTCTGATAGTGTCAGACTTCTCAGTAATTGTCGCTCCTAAAAACCAGTTAGGTTCTTATTGCGTCCGTGCTTGCATTTAAAAACAGCACGTGTGTGTCTGTCGGTGGCAGCGTACAGGTGCACGTTTTGCACAAACTATTATATAACGCACAAGTCTACTGTATAATACACGTCAGTCAGCAGTGTCTGATAGTGTCAGACTTCTCAGTAATTGTCGCTCCTAAAAACCAGTTAGGTTCTTATTGCGTCCGTGCTTGCATTTAAAAACAGCACGTGTGTGTCTGTTGGTGGCAGCGTACAGGTGCACGTTTTGCACAAACTATTATATAACGCACAAGTCTAGTGTATAATACACGTCAGTCAGCAGTGTCTGATAGTGTCAGACTTCTCAGTAATTGTCGCTCCTAAAAACCAGTTAGGTTCTTATTGCGTCCGTGCTTGCATTTAAAAACAGCACGTGTGTGTCTGTCGGTGGCAGCGTACAGGTGCACGTTTTGCACAAACTATTATATAACGCACAAGTCTACTGTATAATACACGTCAGTCAGCAGTGTCTGATAGTGTCAGACTTCTCAGTAATTGTCGCTCCTAAAAACCAGTTAGGTTCTTATTGCGTCCGTGCTTGCATTTAAAAACAGCACGTGTGTGTCTGTTGGTGGCAGCGTACAGGTGCACGTTTTGCACAAACTATTATATAACGCACAAGTCTAGTGTATAATACATGTCAGTCAGCAGTGTCTGATAGTGTCAGACTTCTCAGTAATTGTCGCTCCTAAAAACCAGTTAGGTTCTTATTGCGTCCGTGCTTGCATTTAAAAACCGCACGTGTGTGCCTGTTGGTGGCAGCGTACAGGTGCACTTGTGTGCGTTTTTCACAAACTATTATATAACGCACAAGTCTAGTGTATAATACAAGTCAGTCAGCAGTGGCTGATAGTGTCAGACTTCTCAGTAATTGTCGCTCCTAAAAACCAGTTAGGTTCTTATTGCGTCCGTGCTTGCATTTAAAAACAGCACGTGTGTGTCTGTCGGTGGTAGCGTACAGGTGCATGTTTTGCACAAACTATTATATAACGCACAAGTCTAGTGTATAATACACGTCAGTCAGCAGTGTCTGATAGTGTCAGACTTCTCAGTAATTGTCGCTCCTAAAAACCAGTTAGGTTCTTATTGCGTCCGTGCTTGCATTTAAAAACCGCACGTGTGTGCCTGTTGGTGGCAGCGTACAGGTGCACTTGTGTGCATTTTTCACAAACTATTATATAACGCACAAGTCTAGTGTATAATACACGTCAGTCAGCAGTGTCTGATAGTGTCAGACTTCTCAGTAATTGTCGCTCCTAAAAACCAGTTAGGTTCTTATTGCGTCCGTGCTTGCATTTAAAAACAGCACATGTGTGTCTGTCGGTGGCAGCGTACAGGTGCACGTTTTGCACAAACTATTATATAACGCACAAGTCTAGTGTATAATGTGGGGCCCCGAGGTGCGGTGTCGATGCAGCTGTGCATTACCTTCAGGGACTCCACGCGGCTGGATCTTGTCACAGGTAGGAAATCCTCTATTTTGATTGTCGTGACGCCACTCTCAGAATTGCGGTCAGTGGAGACCGCCACTGCAGGTTAGGGGTGCCTGGGGCCGATAGTGGGTGCAGTCAGTTGTAATAGCCTCCTGAGAGTGAGGCATGCCCCAGGGCCCCGTGTAGATGTGTGGAACTACAAGTCGCAGAATGACTCACACGCACAAGCAGAGTGTCTTTCAAGGGTTTTACTCACTGAGGGTGGCAGGGTGAGTAACCCGGGCGTAGCTGGGATGAACCAGGCTGGAACCAGGTGTCCTTCTGGCTGACTGATGAGGGTGGCTACCGACTCGCCTTCCTTAGCCCTTTGTGTTTTGGGGTAACCCCTGCTTGAAGCCCTGCTGGGGTCGCCCAGGGAAGTTGCTGGTGCCTCTCTCCCCTTCCTTTTGGCCCGTTTGCTTGTAGCCTGGACCAGGTCACTCCGGCTGCTTGCCTCCTGTGAGCTATGGGCCCTCACTTTGCTACGTGGCTGCGGACTCTGTGGTGTTGTCTTGGGGGTGTAAAGTGCCCCCTCATGCAGGTTTGGCAAAGGACAGGTGAATCTATCCCTGCACTGGGACCTGTTACCCGGTTGGGCCTGGTAACTCCCTGACAGTCTCCTTACTCCCCACTCCGTTGCTCTCTCTTTAGCCGTGGGTGGATTTCGGGCAGCACTACCAGGTGACCGTTCTCCCCCGTCGGTAGTCACTGCGCGTACGTTGTCAGAATTGTGTCGAGCTACAGGGTCTGCTTCTGCTCTCCCTGAACTTCACCACTCAACTCCTCTCGGCTCACTCTTCACTCCTCTCCTGTTCTTGCCTACGTCACCTAGCAACCAGGCTCTCTACCACACCCCTTGAGTGGAGATGGAGGCCTCGCCCCCTCCTGGGATCCCCAGGGGTCCTCCCAAAGGTACATGTGTGAGACCTGATCACTATGCGCCTGTGTAGTCACACCTCGGTCAGCCTTCTGGATTACCTGTTTTGTACTGTCCCCAGCATGGGTGCAGTACTCAGTGGTGCCTGACCAGGTCAGGGGCGCCACATATAATACACGTCAGTCAGCAGTGTCTGATAGTGTCAGACTTCTCAGTAATTGTCGCTCCTAAAAACCAGTTAGGTTCTTATTGCGTCCGTGCTTGCATTTAAAAACAGCACGTGTGTGTCTGTCGGTGGCAGCGTACAGGTGCACGTTTTGCACAAACTATTATATAACGCACAAGTCTAGTGTATAATACACGTCAGTCAGCAGTGTCTGATAGTGTCAGACTTCTCAGTAATTGTCGCTCCTAAAAACCAGTTAGGTTCTTATTGCGTCCGTGCTTGCATTTAAAAACAGCACGTGTGTGTCTGTCGGTGGCAGCGTACAGGTGCACGTTTTGCACAAACTATTATATAACGCACAAGTCTAGTGTATAATACACGTCAGTCAGCAGTGTCTGATAGTGTCAGACTTCTCAGTAATTGTCGCTCCTAAAAACCAGTTAGGTTCTTATTGCGTCCGTGCTTGCATTTAAAAACCGCACGTGTGTGCCTGTCGGTGGCAGCGTACAGGTGCACTTGTGTGCATTTTTCACAAACTATTATATAACGCACAAGTCTAGTGTATAATAGACGTCAGTCAGCAGTGTCTGATAGTGTCAGACTTCTCAGTAATTGTCGCTCCTAAAAACCAGTTAGGTTCTTATTGCGTCCGTGCTTGCATTTAAAAACAGCACGTGTGTGCCTGTTGGTGGCAGCGTACAGGTGCACTTGTGTGCGTTTTTCACAAACTATTATATAACGCACAAGTCTAGTGTATAATACACGTCAGTCAGCAGTGTCTGATAGTGTCAGACTTCTCAGTAATTGTCGCTCCTAAAAACCAGTTAGGTTCTTATTGCGTCCGTGCTTGCATTTAAAAACAGCACGTGTGTGTCTGTCGGTGGCAGCGTACAGGTGCACGTTTTGCACAAACTATTATATAACGCACAAGTCTAGTGTATAATACACGTCAGTCAGCAGTGTCTGATAGTGTCAGACTTCTCAGTAATTGTCGCTCCTAAAAACCAGTTAGGTTCTTATTGCGTCCGTGCTTGCATTTAAAAACAGCACGTGTGTGGCAGTCGTTGGCAGCGTCAGGCTCCATATTGTCCCTGGATAGAGACGTGCATGATGGCCTGTAAACATGAAGTGCCCATTGTAAGGAAGTGGGTCTATTTTAGTATAGCCCTTAGGCAGGGCAGCCAAAAATTTGGAGGCTCCACATTGTCCCTGGTTAGAGATGTGCATGAGGGCCTCAAAACATTGTTCCCATTGCAAAGGAGCGGGTCTCCTGTCGTTGTAATGACCATTCAGAAAGAATGGGCGAAAAAATTTACCACTGGGGGTATACCTGAAACAACGGCTTAACTATTGTAACGGTCACCATGATGGCGCATGAGGAGAAGGAGGAGCAGTCCAGCGATTAGCCAAAGTCCAGAAGTGTGTTACCATGGGTGAGTGGAGGTACATGGCAAATTCCCGTTACAAACTTTAAATTCCGCTGTCATTTGCTGGTGGTGTGTGGTGAAGTCTGGCCAAATCCAACCCTTGTTCATCTTGATCAGAGTCAGCCTGTCAGCATTTACAGTTGACAGGCGGGTGTGTTTATCTGTAATGATTCCACCTGCGGCACTAAAAACACGCTCTGACAAAACGCTAGCGGCAGGGCAGGCCAGGACTTCCAAGGCGTAGAGAGCCAATTCATGCCACGTGTCCAGCTTGGATACACATTAATTGTAAGGCACAGAGGAATGTCGGAGTACAGTTGTTTGATCTGCAAGGTACTCCTTGAGCATCTGGCCAAACTTAGGATTTCTTGTGGCACTACCCCTCACCTCAGGGGCTGTTGTATGTGAGGGGCTGAGAAAACTGTCCCACATCTTAAAGACTGTTCCCCTACCTCTGGCGGATTGGACTTGTGCCCCTCTCGGCTGTACGCCTTGGTTGTCCACTGATTCCTGACCTATGCCGCTAGCGTTTTGTGAGGGGAATGCTTTGCCTACTTCCGTGACTATGGCCTTCTGGAACTGCTGCATTTTGCCTGACCTCTCCGCCTCGGGAATAAGAGACATAAAGTTCTCCTTTTAGCGTGGGTCTAACAGTGTTACCAACCAGTAATGATTGTCGGCCAAGATGTTCTTAACGCGAGGGTCACGAGACAGGCAGCTTACCATAAAGTCAGCCATGTGTGCCAGACTCTTAACAGCCATCACTTCAGTATCCTGACCAACACGATGACTGAACAAGCTGTCCTCCTCCTCCTCCTCCTCATCATCTACCCTGTCCTCTGGCCAGCCACGCTGAACCGAGGATATGACTGCATGTCATATCCTCAATTTGGCCAGAGAGTTGCTCCATGTCTTCATCCTCCTCCTCGTCATAGTCCTCCACTGCACGTTGTGATGAGACGAGGCTGGGCTGTGTGTTATCACCCACACCCACTACTGTTTGTTGCTCAAACTCATCGCGCTCCGCCTGAAATGCATCATGGTTGTTTTTTGAGCAGAGACCATTTTAGAAGGCAGAGAAGCGGTATGGTGACGCTAATAATGTCGTCATCACCGCTCACCATCTTGGTGGAGTCCTCAAAGTTTTGGCGGATGGTGCATAGGTCGGACATCCATCTCCACTCCTCAGGTGTTATGTGTGGAGTTTGACCCATTTCCCGACGGCTTAGGTGATGCAGGTACTCAACAACTGCCCTCTTCTGCTCACATATCCTGACCAACTTGTGCAGAGTTGAATTCCAACGCGTGGGGACATCACACACCAGTCTGTGTGCCGGAAGATGCAAACGGCGTCTTAAGCCGGCAAGGCCGGCTGAAGCAGTAGGTGACTTTCGAAAATGTGCAGACAGGCGGCGAACTTTTACCAGCAGATCAGACAGCTCTGAGTATGACTTTAGAAACCGCTGAACCACGAGGTTGAGCACATGGGCCACGCATGGAACATGTGTCAGCTGGCCTCGCCTCAAAGCCGCCACCAGGTTCCGGCCATTGTCACACACGACCTTTCCTGGCTTTAGGTTCAGATTTGTGAGCCAGTGATCTGCCTGCTGTTTCAGAGCTGTCCACACCTCTTCTGCATTGTGGGGTTTGTCACCTATGCAGATTAGCTTCAGCACTGCCTGTTGCTGCTTCGCCGAGGCAGTGCTGCAGTGCTTCTGTGTCGCCCTGGACAAGCCAGGGGCCACAGAGCACAACACCTAAACACCCCACACTCCCTGCAGGCATATCATAGTCAAAACACAAAATCCTTGTTGCCTTCCCCAGGGGCTGTTGTCCACACCAGGGTGTGGAGCCAGGCGGTTGGTCTCCACCCACCGAGGAGGAGGGAAAACACAGGCAGTGAGAGTTAAGCTAAGGAAGTGGAAGGAGGAAAGTAGTAGAGAGGAGAAAAGTGACAGCAAAGAGCCTGAAGTTGGTCCGGGTGTGTGGCCCGGACAGGACAGCAAGGTTGGCAGGATGTGGTGACCGTCTGCAGTGGAGGCCGATTGGAGTCTGCCGTAAGGACCGTGGACGGGTGGTGACCCGGCCGTACCGGACCGGTATACAAAGAGAAGCCAGCACCATTGGCAGAGGACTTTCGGATCCCGGCAAGGCTTGGTGTCGCCGTGAATTTGCCAAATCCGTTAGTGAAGGGGACCTCAGGGTTTCCAAACAGCCAAGTCCAGATAGAAGGCAACCGTCCAACCGTGAAGGGGAGACACCGCCACCGCCAAGGGCAACCGTCTCCCAGGGCCAGCACCTGTGGGCAAAAGGGGCTCCTCCGGCCCATATCCAGGTCGGGGAGCGGGTTACCGTTGGGAAACCATCACTACCAACACTTAACTTAGGTGCAGGGAGAGACAGTCATCACTAACCTGCAGGGAGAAACAACCGCAGCCGTCCGAGGGACCCGTCCATCCAGCCACTTGTTTTACCGTGAACCGTGTCATCATCATTGGGCTGAGTGAGTACCTCCGTGCCGTGCGGCACAGCGCTGCCCCTGCGACCCTGCACCTCATCAGGCCCCGCAACCCGCCTGTCATCCATCTCTACCCCATCACCAGGCCCCGGGACAACCAACCCCCCTACCCACGGAGGGGAGAAATAACAAGAAAGCTGCTCCCTGTCACAGGCTCCCGGGATCCCCGTCCAGAGCAGCGGTGGTGTCCACACAATCACCACAACCGTGGGTGGCGTCACAGACAATATCCCCAAACCCCAAACAACCCCTTTTCACTCACGGGCGAGTAGCGCCGCTCGAGTCCCCGGGATCCGGCCATCGCTCGAGCCAACGAGCAGCAGCAGCCGTAGAGCAGCGTCAGCCGGACCCGAGCAGTGGGAGAGCGCACCGTCCCCTCCTCCGCCCGCGACACTTCCAGCTTGGGACTGGTGTGGAGGGTAAAGTGGATGAGGATGCGCAGGAGGAGGAGGAGGCTGAGGAGCATGACATTCCGGAGCTGTAGAGTGTGTGTGAAACCCTGACTGAGGTAGGGCCTGCAAAACTTGGTGTGTGAAGGACGTGTTCCGTCCCTCGCTCAGACTGGGTCCCAGCTTGCACAATATTAACCCAGTGTGACATCAACGAGATGTAGCGGCCTTGCCCACATGCACTTGTCCACGTGTCTGTGGTTAGGTGGACTTTGGCTGAAACAGCGTTGTTCAGGGCACGTGTGATGTTTTGTGACACGTGGTTATGCAATGCGGGGACGGCACACCGGGAGAAATAGTGGTGGCTGTGGACCGAGTAACGTGGGACAGCTGCCACCATCAGGTCGTGGAATGCTTCTGTCTCAACCAGCCTAAAAGGCAACATTTCCAGCGCAAGCAGTCGCGAAAAGTTAGCATTTAGAAGTGTGGCATGTGGGGCGTTGGCAGTGTATTTGCACCTGCGTTCAAAGGTTTGCTGAATGGATAACTGAACGCTGCGCTGGGACAAGGACGTGCTTGATGATGGTGTTATTTCTGCGTGGGTAACTGCAGGTGCATGGCCGGAGGAGGCTTGTTCGCAGGCAGCATGGACAGGGGATTGGCTCGCATGCACAACCAGCGAAGACGTAGCAGTGACATCAGCAAGCACTGCTCCTCGACTCTGTTGTACTTCCCACAAAGTCGGGTGCTTGGCTGACATGTGCCTGATCATGCTGGTGGTGGTCAGGCTGCTAGTTTTGGTACCCCTGCTGATGCTGGCATGGCAGGTGTTGCAAATGGCCTTTTTAGAATCATCTGGAGCCAACTTAAAAAACTGCCAGTGTCAGAGTTCCGGGTTTTCCAGTTTTCTTTTGAAAGAGCTTGCCCTTTGTTAACATGGAGTTTTCTGTTCTGTTGCCCTACTTCCTGTCCATCTGTTTAAAAGCCGCCCCTAAAGCTTAGTCCAGTGCCTGAGTATACTGCTTCCTGTGTGCTCCTGCCCTGCTGCTTTTGGTTCCTGATTGTTATTCGGATCCTCTTGGAAAACAACCGACACCGACTCTGGACTTCATCTGGTATCATGTAGCTGTGCCCGGACTCCGTTTGCCGTCTTTGGTCGGCACTTCTGCCCGGTTCCTTCCGTTTAATACCACTCTGGACTCACATCACGTACGGACATTTTTGGACTTACCTATTGCCCTTTTGTGTCCCGGCTGCTGCGCATTTAGGGCTTCTGGGGTGATTGCCAGACAGTCCCTGTATAGGGGTTCGCTCTTGGTGGTCTCCCTGGGGGAGTCCGGTGCGCGGTCCCGGGAATTCCCTTTCGCTCCGTCCCTGGAAGGTATTTCCTGTATTTATGTTCTACTGTGTTTTTGTTCCGTTTATGTACATATTTGCTGGTTGCATATTATAAACGTCTTGCACCAAGAACTCGTCTCTGGTTGTCATTGCCCTAACGCAATCGAAATCCTCAATACATACAATAGTATTACAGCCAGACTCGGGAAGACCTAACATTTGTACAGGCACCTTGTGTCGTGTTGTTCCGGGGAACAGTTGCCTGACGTCTGCCTGGGGCCACCACTCTGCTTCTTACTGCCTGTTGGGATGCTACGCCTCCCTCCCCCTGTGCACTGCTGTCCTCGCTCTGCATATCCTCCTGCCAGGTTGGGTCAGTTACTGGATCATCCACCACGTCGTCTTCCTCTTCCGCACCCTGCTCCTCCTCCTGACTTCCTGACAATTGTGTCTCATCATCGTCCACCCCTTGTTGAGACACGTTGCCAACTTCGTGAGAACGTGGCTGCTCAAATATTTGGGCATCTGTACATACAATCTCGTCATGGCCCACTTCAACAGGAGCTGGCGAGAGGCCAGAATTTGTGAATGGAAACGTGAACGAACAGCTCTTCCGAGTGTCCAAGTGTGGGATCAGTAATGTCCGTGGACGTGTACTCGGCCTGGTGGTAGGAAGGAGGATCAGGTTCTGAAATGTGCGGTGCAGTATCACGGCTACTGACACTTGACCGTGTGGAAGACAGAGTGTTTGTGGTGGTGCCAATCTGACTGGAAGCATTATCCGCTATCCAACTAACAACCTGTTGACACTGGTCTTGGTTCAAGAGCGGTGTACTGCTGCGGTCCCCAAGAATTTGGGACAGGACGTGCGAGCGACTAGATGTGGCCCTTTGTTGTGGCGAAATTAGAGCTTGCACACAACCTCGGTCTCTGCCTGCACCACCATCACGTCCACTTCCTTGTTCGTTGACAACGCCCTTGCGCATTTTGCAATGCTGTGCTGATGTGTATTCACTAGACTTGTGCGTTATATCCAAGTTTTTGCAAAACTCACACAAATGCAGCGGAAAGCTGCCACCAACAGGCACACACGTGCGGTTTTTAAATGCAAGCACGGAGGCACTAAGAACCTAACAGGTCTCTATCCAGGGACAACGTGGAGCCTCCCAATTTTTGGCTGCCCTGCCTAAGGGCTATACTACAATAGACCCACTTCCTTCCAATGGGCACTTCAGGTTTACAGGCCCTCATGCACGTCTCTATCCAGGGACAATGTGGAGCCTCCCAATTTTTGGCTGCCCTGCCTAAGGGCTATACTATAATACACCCACTTCCTGACAATGGGCACTTCAGGTTTACAGGCCCTCATGCACGTCTCTATCCAGGGACAACGTGGAGCCTCCCAATTTTTGGCTGCCCTGCCTAAGGGCTATACTACAATAGACCCACTTCCTTCCAATGGGCACTTCAGGTTTACAGGCCCTCATGCACGTCTCTATCCAGGGACAACGTGGAGCCTCCCAATTTTTGGCTGCCCTGCCTAAGGGCTATACTACAATAGACCCACTTCCTTCCAATGGGCACTTCAGGTTTACAGGCCCTCATGCACGTCTGTATGCAGGGGCATTGGTGAACCTCACAATTTTGGACTGCCCTGGCAAAGGAAAATACTACAAAGACTCACTTCCTCAAAATGGGCACATTAGACTCAAGAGGCCTTCATGTACGTCTCTTCTCAGGGACATCGGAGTGCCACACAATGTTTTCACGTAAAATCTTTCATGTATTAATCTCAAAAAGTAACATATACCAGCTCTATCTCACTATTGGGTATGTGCCCTTAACATTTCCGCCATGAAAAATCATTTTGGGGTCATTTTGGAAGGTTTTCTGGTGAGTCCGTAAAAATGGCGTAAAACGCGGACAAAATTGTTCACAGCTGTGACTTTTCAGTGATAAATGCTTCAAGGGGTCTTCCCCATGCTGTTGCCATGTCATTTGAGCACTCTTCTGAGACTTTTGTGAAATTTTTAGGGTTTCTCCATGCTGCCGGGGGGTCATTTCACAAAAATACTCGGGTCTCCCATAGGATAACATTGGGCTCGTTGCTCGGCCCGAGTACACGAGTATCTTGGGAGGCTCGGCCCGAGCTTCGAGCACCCGAGCTTTTTAGTACTCGCTCATCACTAATATACACATGTGCTATCCATCAGAAGTTCCCTTCTCCCCACCACAGTCGCACACACAGTATGCCTGCTGGGGGAAGTTGTGCACTGAATAAAGGAGATACAGGAATGCGACCACTGTTAATAAACCAGTTGTTCCCCTATGTCCTAGCAGCCGAGGGAACATAGGTTAATTTTAGCCCTCTACTATGGATGGGGTGATTGACCCTTTGTCTTCATCCCCCTACACCTGGGACTGGACTTGCTTCATTTTCTGTGGATTTATAAGCCCAAGACCTCACATGATCTTTCTTTTTTGGACCACTGGCATTATGTGGAGCATACTGGGCTAAGTAACTTCTGGGACCCCTGAATTAACCAACCTTGACCAAACCCTAACCTTTCTATGCATTATCCTTAACCATTGCTTCTGCACCACTACTAATCCCTTAATCTTTATCTAGGGATAGCCAATTTGAGGTGGACTGTTATTGTGTGTGTTTCAGGTAACATGGGTGGCAAATATTAATAGGTAATTGTGGGATTTATTGTGTGCTTTTACCATATTTCGTATTAGTATTGACATTAGTAGAGTAATAAACTGAATTCTTGTGGTGTGTGTATCATAAATATTTTCTATTAGTACATGGTTTTGTCTCAGGTAGTCACCGTTCTTACAGATATCAAAAGGAACAGGAAACGCTAAGGCGTCGTTTAGTATTGGATATTAGTCATTAATAGTCAAGGTTGACTTCATAATTAATATTAGGAAGTCCAATATATATATATATATATATATATATATATATATATATATATATATATATATATATATATATATATATATATATATATAAATAAATATATATATATATATAAAAGTATATATAGTATCATAATATATGTTAACCTTACGAAAAAATGAAGTAAGATAACTGTTTTTAGTTAATATGTTAAGTCCTTTTTATGAGGAAATAATTTGTAGTAAGTTGTTTTTTTTAGCCTTCTCAGAACTGCAACCACATTATACCATTTCTTCCATTACATGTTAGATTAGACATTACCATCTATCTTTTCCTTGTTTTTCTAGAATATGTGATGTCTTAGCACCTTACAAAATTTTTCACACATTAAAAGCAAATTGGGCTATTTCAGTCCAATTGTTGCTTTTTCAAATGGAATCTGAATTGATCAGAGTATCTCCGCATGAAATTGCTATTACTCTGTTTTCAGTCTAGTGATATAACATACTGTAGCCCCGCTGTTACAGAAAAGGACATGTTTTTTTTTATTCCTAAATAGAATTTCATTGTCCTCTGTTTTAGCTGTAATTTTTATCTGCCAGCCATTGCTGAAATGAAGTTGTTCCAATGAGTCATATCGTAATACACATTTTGTCTTAGCATTTTGTTCTAAGCCAAAAACATTACACACTATGTTCTGAAAATGTACATGAATTTTACCTGACTTGTCTATCTTTCATTATTCAAGTATCTATCTATGTATCTTTCTATCTATCCATCTATCTATCTATTTATCTACAGTCATATGAAAAAGTTTGGGCACCCCTATTAATGTTAACCTTTTTTCTTTATAACAATTTGGCTTTTTCCAACAGCTATTTCTGTTTCATATATCTAATAACTGATGGACTGAGTAATATTTCTGGATTGAAATGAGGTTTATTGTACTAACAGAAAATGTGCAATCCGCATTTATACAAAATTTGACCGGTGCAAAAGTATGGGCACCCTTATCAATTTCTTGATTTGAACACTCCCAACTACTTTTTACTGAGTTACTAAAGCACTAAATTGGTTTTCTAACCTCATTGAGCTTTGAACTTCATAGCCAGGTGTATCCAATCATGAGAAAGGTATTTAAGGTGGCCACTTGTAAGTTGTTCTCCTATTTGAATCTCCTATGAAGAGTGGCATCATGGGCTCCTCAAAACAACTCTCAAATTATCTGAAAACAAAGATTATTCAACATAGTTGTTCAGGGGAACGATAAAAAAAGTTGTCTCAGAGATTTAAACTGTCAGTTTCCACTGTGAGGAACATAGTAAGGAAATGGAAGAAGACAGGTACAGTTCTTGTTAAGCCCAGAAGTGGCAGGTCAAGAAAAATATCAGAAAGGCAGAGAAGAAGAATGGTGAGAACAGTCAAGGACAATCCACAGACCATCTCCAAAGACCTGCAGCTTCATCTTGCTGCAGATGGTGTCAATGTGCATTGGTCAACAATACAGCGCACGTTGCACAAGGAGAAGCTGTATGGGAGAGTGATGCGAAAGAAGCCATTTCTGCAAATGTGGTGCCCTGGCCTAGCCTGGTTATCACAGATAACATCCAAACACCCCACCCCCATTAGACAGGGACAACAGCCAAACACAAAACCCTTGTTGCCTCCCTCCAGTGTCTGATGTCCACACCAGGTGGGGCGGGGCTAAGCGTTTGGCTGCACCCACCGAGGAGTTCACAGGCCTGGAGGTGGGAAAAGTGACAGAACAGTTTAGGAGGTTGAAGTGAGAGGAGTGAACACTTGGGTGTCTGAGTTTGTGGTCCAGGCACTGACAGCAAGGTTGGCAGACAGTGATGGCCGTCTGCAGGAGTGGTGGAGCGACATGGAACCGTAGGACCGGGGTCGGGCGACGGCCCACCGGTACCGACCGGGGAGCGAAGTGAAGCCAGCACACTCAGGCAGGGCCATCGGACCCCGACCAGGCTTGGAGCCGCCGACAATAGTCAGATCCGAATGTGACTGGAACCCCAGGGGTTTCACAACAGCAAAAGTCCCGATTGAAGGCAACCGCCCACACCGTGAGGGTATACAGCTGCCGCCTAAGGCTAGAGACCCAAGGGCCAGTGCATGAGGGCAAACGGGCTCCTCCGGTACCCATACACCGAGGAGCGGACTATTGTTGGGAATCCATAGTAGTCAGAAGAAGAAAATCAAGGTGCAGGGAAAGACAGCCGCCATCACCTGTCCGGGGAGAGACACTGCAGCCGGCTACGAGACCCGGCCATCCAGCCGTTTGGTTTACCGAGGACTTTGTACCTTTCTTGCTGAGTGAGTACACCCGTGCCATCCGGCACCGCGCTGTGCTGTCCCTGCAACCCAGCACCTAACCGACCCTGCCTCCCCATCACATCACCGGGCCCCGGGACCACCAACCACTACCCACGGAGGGGGAAAACAACATCCCAGCTGCTCCCTACCATCGCTCCAGGGATCCCCGTCACCAGCAGCGGTGGTGCCCATCTTCACCACGACCCGTGGGTGGCGTCAGCGACTAAATCCCTCAAACCAACCACCCCTTTGACTCACGGGCGAGGAGCGCTGCTCGAGTCTCCGAATCCGGCCCACCGCTTGAGCCACTGAGCAGCCATCACAGCAGCGCCGGACCCGAGCGTTAGCGAGAGCGCAGCAGCGACGGTGTCCTCCCCGCCCGCGACACAAGCACGCCACAAACCGAGTCGACTGAGGTATGCAGAAGCACATTTGGACAAGCCAGTTACATTTTGGAAGAAGGTCCTGTGGACTGATGAAACAAAGATTGAGTTGTTTGGTCATACAAAAAGGCGTTATGCATGGAGGCAAAAAAACACGGCATTCCAAGGAAAGCATTTTCTACCCACAGTAAAATTTGGTGCAGGTTCCATCATGCTTTGGGACTGTGTGGCCAATGCCGGCTCTGGGAATCTTGTTAAAGTTGAGGGTCGCATGGATTCAACTCAGTATCAGCAGATTCTTGACAATACTGTGCAAGAATCAGTGACGAAGTTGAAGTTACGCAGGGGATGGATATTTCAGCAAGACAATGATCCAAAGCACCGCTCCAAACCTACTCAGGCATTCATGCAGAGGAACAATTACAATGTTCTGGAATGGCCATCTTAGTCCCCAGACCTGAATATCATTGAAAATCTGTGGGATGATTTGAAGCGTGCTGTCCATGGTCGGCAACCATCAAACTTAACTGAACTGGAATTGTTTTGCAACAGGAATGATCAAATATACCTTCATCCAGGAACTCATTAAAAGCTACAGGAAGCGACTATAAGCTGTTATTTTTGCAAAAGGAGGATCTACAAAATATTAATGTCACTTTTATGTTGAGGTGCCCATACTTTTGCACCGGTCAAATTTTGTTTAAAGGCGGATTGCACATTTTCTGTTAGTACAATAAACCTCATTTCAATCCAGAAATATTACTGAGTCCATCAGTTATTAGATATTTGAAACTGAAATAGCTGTTGGAAAAACCCAAATTGTTATAAAGAAAAAAGGTTAACATTAATAGGGGTGCCCAAACTTTTTCATATGACTGTATTTACCTGTCTTGTTGCCCATACACTATTAGGGTTAGTGTTACACTTTTTTTTTGTAAATTTATACCTTTTAAATGATAAATTAAAGGTTATTTTTTATGGGAATTTTTTTCTTTTGGTTTTGAACATATTGGTTCCCATTGTAAAACTAGCAGCGGCTTTGGTCTGTTTTTCACCTGCTATATACAAACAAGAAAAAGGTGTCCCGCAATGTTGCTTCTAGGGTAAAAAATTCAATTTATTACAAGAATGTAGAATCAAAGAATAAGACAAGAAAAAATTGTTACAAGTGACGTAAAAAAGACGTATTTTGACCAAATCAACAGTCTAAAGCCCGCTACACACGCTTCAATATATCTCACAATCTGTCGTTGGGGTCAAGTTGTAAGTGACGCACATCCGGCATCGTTTGTGAGGTATCTGCGTGTGACATCTTCCTTTTGATCAGGATTGAACGCAAAACCGTTGATCGCAAACACATCGTATCATTCTCTAGAATTGAGCGTTTTGTTGCACGAACCTGGTCAATTGTAACGTGTGACATCCCTCATACGATTTTGGTGTCTGAGGCTATGTGCGCAGGTGTGCGCTCTGCACCGCAGCTTAAAAAAGGTCCGCTTCAGAGCGCAGCTGAAAAGCTGCGTTCTGAAGCGCCTCACAATGTCTGTCAGTCACTAATCTCTGTCAGTCGGTCACTATCTCTGTCCCTCACTCTCTGTCCATGTCAGTCTATCCCCCTCTCTCATATACTCACCGATCCCCGATCCCCGGCGCTGCACGGCGTTCACACTGCTCCGGCGGCTTTTACTGTTTTGAAAAAGCCGGCCGCCCATTAAACAATCTCGTATTCCCTGCTTTCCCCGCCCACCAGCGCCTATGATTGGTTACAGTGAGACACGCCCCCACTCTGAGTGACAGGTGTCACACTGCACCCAATCACAGCAGCCGGTGGGCGGGTCTATACTGTGTAGTGAAATAAATAATTAAATAATTAAAAAAAACGGCGTGCGGTCCCCCCCAATTTTAAAACCAGCCAGATAAAGCCATACGGCTGAAGGCTGGTATTCTCAGGATGGGGAGCTCCACGTTATGGGGAGCCCCCACCCTAACAATATCAGCCAACAGCCGCCCAGAATTGCCGCATACATTATATGCGACAGTTCTGGGACTGTACCCGGCTCTTCCCGATTTGCCCTGGTGCGTTGGCAAATCGGGGTAATAAGGAGTTATTGGCAGCCCATAGCTGCCAATAAGTCCTTGATTAATCATGTCAGGCGTCTATGAGACACCCTCCATGATTAATCTGTAAATTAGAGTAAATAAACACACACACCCGAAAAAATCCTTTATTAGAAATAAAAACACAAACATATACCCTTGTTCACCACTTTAATCAGCCCCAAAAAGCCCTCCTTGTCCGGCGGAATCCAGGATGCTCCAGCGTCGCTTCCAGCGCTGCTGCATGGAGGTGACCGGAGCTGCAGAAGACACTGCCGCTCCGGTCACCTCCACGCAGGTAATGAAGACAGCCGTGCGATCAGCTGATCTGTCACTGAGGTTACCCGCTGTCACTGGATCCAGCGGTAGCCGCGGGTAACCTCAGTGACAGCTCAGCTGATCGCGCTACTCACCTCAGTTGCTGCGTGGAGGTGATAGGAGCGGCGGTGAGTAGCGCGATCAGCTGAGCTGTCACTGAGGTTACCCGCGGCCACCGCTGGATCCAGTGACAGCGGGTAACCTCAGTGACAGCAGCTGATCGCGCGGCTGTCTTCATTACCTGCGTGGAGGTGACCAGAGCGGCTGTGTCTGCTGCAGCTCCGGTCACCTCCATGCAGCAGCGCTGGAAGCGACGCTGGAGCATCCTGGATTCCGCCGGACAAGGAGGGCTTTTTGGGGCTGATTAAAGTGGTGAACCAGGGTATATGTCTGTGTTTTTATTTCTAATAAAGGATTTTTTCGGGTGTGTGTGTTTATTTACTGTAATTTACAGATTAATCATGGAGGGTGTCTCATAGACGCCTGACATGATTAATCTAGGACTTATTGGCAGCTATGGGCTGCCAATAACTCCTTATTACCCCGATTTGCCAACGCACCAGGGCAAATCGGGAAGAGCCGGGTACAGTCCCAGAACTGTCGCATATAATGTATGCGGCAATTCTGGGCGGCTGTTGACTGATATTGTTAGGGTGGGGGGCTCCCCATAACGTGGAGCTCCCCATCCTGAGAATACCAGCCTTCAGCCGTATGGCTTTATCTGGCTGGTTTTAAAATTGGGGGGAACCGCACGCCTTTTTTTTAATTATTTAATTATTTATTTTACTACACAGTATAGACCCGCCCACCGGCTGCTGTGATTGGGTGCAGTGTGACACCTATCACTCAGAGTGGGGGCGTGTCTCACTGTAATTAATCATAGGCGCCGGTGGGTGGGGAAAGCAGGGAATACGAAATTGTTTAATGGGCGGCCGGCTTTTTCAAAACAGTAAAAGCCGCCGGAGCAGTGTGAACGCCGTGCAGCACCGGGGATCGGGGATCGGTGAGTATGAGAGAGGGCTGCTAACTTCAGTAACTTAGGAGATTAGCGGTCACCGGTGAGTCCTTCACTGGTGACCGCTAATCAGGACGCAACACAGACAGAGCCGCAGCATCACAATGAAGTCGGGTGAGGTTCACCCGAGTTCATTCTGACAGTGCGGCTCTGTCTGTGTCTGCTGTCATCTGCCATTCAGCTCTGCTACATGGCTGTCTGTGTCTGCTGTTAGCGGCCATGTAGCAGAGCTGAATGGCAGATGACATAGTAAAAACGCAGCCCTACACATTACACACGCTTGGCAAGTCAATAAATAAAAAAAAAAAAAAGGTGCCCAATGCATACGTCACAGATCACATGATCTAAAGGATCGCACATAACATTGATCAATTTAACATAGACTACTAACGCTCGTGTGACAGCAAATGAACGACCAACGTGAAATCTCATAGATCCCGTATGCAACCTGGGCGTGTCACATCGCAAATGCGATTGTACAACTAATTGCAACGTGTAAAGTGGGCTTTAGTCACTTAAACTCGTAAATACATTTTGAACACCACATAGCTTCCAATATGCATTATAAGCAGCACTTAAGCACATAAGCAGCTACTAAATAATAATAATCTTTATTTCTATAGCGCCAACATATATCGCAGTGCTTTACAATTCAGAGGTTTATATATGTGGCACCCCTGAAACTTCAGCCACCACAGAGGTACTGCACCTCAGCCAGGCGTGTGGTATTCCATCTTGGGTAAGGAGGAGGTCATCACTGGTTCCCACAAAGCACAACACGCAGGTTCAGAAACACGTCATCAGACATGCTTAGGGCATGATTATACCCGAAGCCAGGCTGGGGAGGTGGAGTCTTAGGAATGGGAACACAGTACAAGTGGGAACACAGTGTAAAATGTGGAGATGAGTGAGAGGAGCAGTAGAGGAGCTAAGACCCGTGGCCTGGAGCAGGTACTGCTCAGCCCGGGCACAGACAGAAGGAGTCCTAGAGACCACGGGATGTGCAACATCATCCCGTGGCCTTGTTCCACAGATAATCCAAGGGTGGAAGAACTTGGCTGCAACATGGGGACTGGTCCCTAGACTAGAGAGGAAGAACCTATGTACTCCACTAGTAAAAACCAGCGGCTGAGGTGATTGCACGCACTGAAGCCACCACCGCACACAAATTCAATGGAAGGTGACCCTCAAGGACCAAGGGATAAAGCTTCACGCCACCCAACAGGGTTCACAGATCGAAGGCACAAAGCAGGAGGGAGAAGCCAGTGCAGGAGTTGGCAAGGACAGGGTACACTTCAGAAAGGTGCATCGGGTTTGACCTACAAACTACCCGGGATCGGCTGGAGCTCATCACGGTGAATCCCGGCACTCCAAAGGTGGTCACTGGCGTGTGTGTAATTTTGGAACCGGCTACAGTGAGTAAAGACCTTGAGACTTCCTTTCTTTGTTGCTCCGTTATTCACCCGCTCTTCCCTCCTTACGACTCCCGCCATCATAGACTACTACTACCACCTCCATCCGCCCTGGGGCCCAGCTCTACCTGTGGAGAGTAATACCATTCAGCTGCGTCACCATCTGCCCCAGAGGTCCCCGTCTCGCAGCGGCGGCACCTAGCTTGCAGCATACCACAGGTAGCATCACGAATCAACCATTATAATCCCCTTTACCTTTATTAAACGACACCGCCAAGGTCACGGAGCTGGGCCCTGCCACCGCAGCATCCCAGAAGCAGAACCGCAGCCTGGTAACGAGTGCCCCACGGCCCCGGTGGGCGCATCTATATGCAAACAAGCATTAACAATTATAGAAAATACAATAATTAAGGCAAAAATAAAGACAGCCCTGCTTGGAAGAGCTTACTAAATACAGTATGAGCCCCCACATAACGTTATATATACATTATAAGCTCCAAATAGCTAACTATACACATTTCTGAGCCCCCACATAGCTTCCTATATACATGTCTGAGTCTCCGCATAGCCCCCTATATAAAATATGAGCCCCCATACTGCCTACTACATACATGGAAACATCCCATACACATGACAATAAAAAAGTACAACAAACTAACCTCGCTCCTGTTCCTCTAGTGCTATCCTTCGGCATCCAGTGCTCTGACGCTCAGCACAGCACATGCAACGATGTGAGTTCATCGTGTCTGCTATGCCTCATACTGATTGGTTTAAGATGTAGCCAACGGCATCGCCACCCACGAATGCAGATAGAGTTGTCTTCAGGTGGCGGGCAGCAGTAGAAGGGCAGTGAAGGGTACAGTGCACTGTTTTCAGCCTTATGGCTGTCTCGGGTCGCACTTGCTAAGCCCTGAGGTAGAACATACCATAAGTCACTGTATGACAGCACATGAAACTTTTGCTTTGGACTAAAAAGCTGCAATGACTTCTAGTGCTGCTCTATAACTTGGGTATGTCAAGGTTGCACGAAGCTCCAGTACGGCCATGTGTATGTAGGTTAAAAATCAAGACTGGAAATTGGAATCTCTAAATCAAATTAAAGAAAGTCTTCATTTTATTACTATTAACATATTTTATATCTTAATTTTTGTACCTTTTTTAGATTTTTAACACATTCATAACCAAAATGATCAGTCTTTATATCTCTTCAAGCTAAAAATTATGGTATCAGCCACTGAGGACTCTCAATTCTTTTAAACGATTTAAAAAAGTTCATTTTCCCTTCTCTTACAAGAAATAAATAAAAAAAATTTGATTGCTCTCTGTTTTGCAGAATGCATTTTTAATATTTTTTCTTTTTACTGTTCTATCTACTGCACAGATCAATAAAATCATACCTGAAAAATGTACATTAAAAGTCAAATGCAAAGTATTTTTTAAGTCCTTTGCAGATGCCATATATTTAATTGAACACTGCTGAGAGGTTTTAAATAATGTCAGAAACTGTCACCAACATCAAATGAGTGAGATTCTTCCGTATTAAAGAACTGCATCTTTTAATCTTCAAAGCTGGGTTATGAAAATGTCAGCAAGAAAGTCGCTTTAGATCTAAGGATTTATGTAATGTTAAACATTTTCTTAAAAAATAGAATTTCAAAATGATAAATAATAGTTAATCTTGTATTTTGTGCTTTTAATATCCAGGAAATATTAGAGAGACTATTTTGTGCATTTATCCATAGGCTACATTTGATGCTCAAATTACAATAGTGGCATGTAATTCCTTGCAACTATAATTTGGTTAAAGCCTTTAAAAATATTTTGTATGTTTTTGTATATTATGAGGTTTGTTAAACAGTTTATCACCAAACCATGGCAATTGAAAGCACAGAGGTAGAGGCAGCGCCTTTCGAACCCATTTTCCCAGATAGGAGTCTTACAAATATGACCCTGCCTGACTTGCTGGAAATCAAAATATAATGCAAGATCAATAGTACCAACAACATTGCTAGAAAATATTAAATAATATTATTCCCCTGACCATAGATAGCAAGCACAACTGTACCAATGTAAATATTACCATCAATGCTGCATATGAGACAAATAAAATAACCCGACCATAAAAACATGTTACCAGTAGATACAGTCAGCGTCGGACTGGCTACCGGAGGAATCTCCAGTAACACCAGACCTGAATTCAAATACCTGCATTGCACTACAGAGCTCTCACCTGAGCTCCAGAGTGCAGCCTAGACTGTACCGCGATCACCGAGTGATTGATTCCCCGGCGCTTGTGGTTCAGTTCATGACAGCTGCAGAGAGGCTGGGCTGATCTCTGGAGTTCAGGTGAGAGCACCGGAGATCACCCCGGCCTGTCTGCAGCTGACATGAAGTGAACCGCAAGTACCGGTGGAATCAATCACTCACTGCTCGCAGTACAGTCTAGGCTGCACTCCGGAGCTCAGGTGAGAGCTCCGGAGTGCAATGCAGGTACCTGAATCCAGGCCTGGCATTACTGGAGATTCCTCCGGTGGCAAGTCCGACGCTGAATACAGTAGTAATAAAACTACTTTGTTGATTATTGACAAAAACTACTAACATTATAACTATACACTGAGTATAAAATGGCAGATATTACTGTCTCACTGCTAGAGAAATTATTCTCTGCAATTTGCACGTATTTTACTGTCACATATCCACTAGAGTCCGCTCCTGCGACTTCTGCTTCTGTGACACCCCTGATCTTATCAGGGTGTCACAGGTAACTGCACTCCTTTTTCTTCTGGTGCAGAACTTACCCTCAATGGATCTGGGATCGTGACAATTGGTATTGCTTCCATCAGCATTCAAATCCTAGCCACACCTCACACCACACCCAGTCAGGCACACCAGTGGGTGGTCTAGCTGGAAAAGGGCCACCCGTCTAAGGGTCAGGCAGACTGGTGGGAGGGACATAGTCAGTCTTAGAGTAGCCCTCAGAGAGTGAGTAGCTGAGGGATTTTTAGTTCCCTGGGAGACGTTGGTTAGGTCACAGATGGTGGTCTACGACCGAAGGAGTCAGAGACCCGGTTGCAGGGTATTGGAGAAGGGTGCCCAGACTTAGTTTTGGAGAACGGTCGGCACCAGAAAATCTAGTAACCGGACCGGTACCGATCACGGCGGGGTACTGGACCCTAGATCAGGGAGTAGCTTCATGCAACCTGATAATTAATGTGTGGACAATAGTCTCTTTCTAAACTTTCCCCAAGAGCTCAGTGATTGAAGGCACCAACACAACGAGGGGGATAGGGCTTTCCAGCTTATGCGACGCACTGAAATCCCAAGTGTCAGCCATCGAGAGCACAGCTCCTCTATTTAGCTATAAGGAGCGAGAGCCCAACAGCTTCAGGCCAAGGAGTCACTCAGAAACGTCTAAACACAAGTGCATGAAGGCAGGCTCCAGACAGCCAGCATTACCAACGGGGACGGATTCCTGGATGAGCTTCCCAGAGTGGCAGCGGCACCCAGAGATTTGGTTTACTCCTGTGTCAGAGTCTGCTTAATGGTCGCATCAACATCCACACGGCCTGAGTGAGTACACTGCAATCCCTGCATCCTGCCCGCATAGCCTGCATCATGCTTCCCTACACCTCCCCCATCCAGAGTTCCGGGGCCTCCCTTACCCGTGGAGGGAACGTCATCTGGCTGCCCCACTCCATCTCCCCCGGGTACTCTCATTGGCAGTAGCGATATTCCCCTTACCTCGATCCATCGGTGGTGTCATGAACACTTATCTCCTGTAAATAACCCCCCTTTCATTTTATAGTTGCCACAAGCTCCCAGGTCCGAAGACCCTCAAGCCACAGACACCCCAAATCCGAGCAGTCCGACTACTGCAGGGCCGGTACATTTCAATCATCCTTCAATCACCAGGTGCCACCCTATTCCCGCTGTGGATAGTGCTGGTAATAGGAGAGGAGTCAGTGTCAGTAGCTCTGGTGGGCGCGGGCTCCACCCATCCACTAAGCTGTATTTTGCTGGGACCTGTAGTACCACTGGTTGACTGTGGTGGTGTGTACCTTACCATCTTTCAACCACAGCCAATAAGAAGGCACCTCCTGTTTGCTGGTCACCGCCAGATATTGTCTTGCAGTATACTGCTGTGCCTTTGGTTAACACCCTGTACTCATGTACTTTGATCCCTGTGTTTTTGATCCCTGCCTGTTTCTGACGACTCTCCAGCCTGCCGTGTTTTGTACTTTGTGGCCATCTCTAACTGATTTCCTGACTTCGATCTTGCCTATTGATTTTTTTGCCGTTTGTACCTCCTGGTTTTGACCCTGCCTGACTACTACTCTTTTCTGGATTGCAGTCTTCCTGTAATTCCAGATCCCTGTACAGGGGTTAAAGGGTTTCGGGGTTCTCAGGATCCTGCTGAGTGGCTAGCCTCTGGTCTGTCCGTGACATCCATCCTGAGTCTGTGGTCCCGGGCAAACATCTCACTGACTATGATCTCAGGTTTCTAGAAACCCCAGAGCATAACAATCATAAAATGTAAAGAACATCAAAAATACTTGTACTTACTTTAACGCTCAATTCATTCTGCCTCTCTGCTCTTCATCGCTGCCTGTCCAGTAGTGTTGAGCTACCCCCCTAGTGTTCGAGTTCAGTTCGGTTCGTCAAACGGCGGGTGTGCTCGGCAAACACCTTTGAACCCCATTGAAAACAATGGCAGGCAAACACAAACACATACAAACACATTATACATATACACATACAGTTAATAAACATTGCCATTATACTTACAGATCCCCGCGATGCATCCTGCAGACTTTGTCTCCCGCCGCTCTCCTTCCAATCATCGCTGCACCCTCGTGGTAACCAGCACTGATGATAGGACCTTCCGTGATGTCGTCATAGCATGTGACTAGTCACGTGTCTATTATCTCATTGGCTACAGACTGGTCACATGGCTAGACGTCATGCTAGGTCCTGTCAGTGCATCTTTCCGGTACGCGGTGCTTGTTTGAGCATCTCTGTTTACAGTCAAGATGTTCGGGCACATGCTTGGCTCCCCGCTTCTGCATGTTGGCGCTTTTTAAAGAGTCAGCCCATATGCAAGGACTGGATGCCATAGCCAGTGAATACCACTGTTGTAATAGTAACCCACCTGTCAGTTTACTATAGCAACGGTGGCAGCAGTGACATCACCGCTTACAACCCGCAGCCTATGCTCACTCACTGAGTGATTAGACTGCACGGGAGCAGCAGCGTTCTTCCTCCCATGCAGTGCGGTCTGATGTAGCAGAGTTGCATGGGTTGAAGGAGAAAGAAGACAGAAGACCAGGATTGTGGAGGGGTGAGAGGGAATAATAAACATGGAGTCTCTAAGTGTGTCTGTGTATTTATTTCTATTAAAGTATTTTTTATCTGTGTGGTGTCTTTTTTTTAAACCTTTATTTGAGATTCTTAATGGCTGGGTCAAACTTGCCTGATATTAAGAATCTAAGGCTTAATACTAGCTAGTAAAACAAAGCTAGTATAAACCCATTATTACCCAGCTATCCACCCATCACCAGGGCAGCTGGAAGAGTTGGATACAGCACAAGATGATGGCGCTTCTATAAAAGCGCCATTTTCTGGGGCGGCTGCGGACTCCAATTTGCAGCAGAGGGGCCCAGAAAGCTCGGTCCAATCTGTGCTGCGGATTCCAATACCCAGCTGCCTAGTTGTACCTGGCTGGACACAAAAATGGGGCAAAGCCAAATTTTTGTGTCCAGCCAGGTACAACTAGGCAGTTGGGGATTGGAATCCGTAGCGCAGGGTGCCCAAGCATTCTGAGCACCTCTGCTGCAAATTGCAGTCCGCAGCCATGAAAGAAAATGGCTTTTTCATAGATGTGCCATCTTCTGGCACTGTATCCAACTCTTCAGTTGCCCTGGTGATGGGTGGCTCGCTGGGTAATAATGGTGTTAGAGCTAGCTGTATATTATCAACTAGCCCTAAGCCAGAAATTCATGTGTCACGCCAATATTAGACATGGCCACCATGAATTTCTAGTACAGATAAAAAAAAACACAACACATAGAAGAATATTTTTATTAAAAATAAAACACAACACAATTAGTGACTCCATCTTTATTGAAATAAAGAACCCCCCTCCGCAGTAATCCTGGGTCAAGGGTCCCGTGCAGTTTAATTCGGATCCAGTATCATCTGATCGGTTTTCTGGAAGGCAAAGCAGTCAGATCATCTGTCAGGTTCAAGGGCCTGAATCACATGACACAGCAGCTGATTGTATATGGCTTTTATACAATCAGCTGATGCATAAGTGCAAAAAGCAAACAAAAACAAACTACACAGTTCTGTGCAGACTCCTATCCGACAGCATCAGCTGATAGTTTAGCCGGCCGGGCGGTAAAAAGCCGACCTCACCGCTCAACTTATAGTGTCAGCTAATTCCATCAGGTGACTACATCAGCTGATCATCGCCAGGTCTTTGAGAGAGAAAAGAGAGAGGAAAGAGAGAGAAAAGAGAGAGAAAAGAGAGAGAGAAGAGAGAGAAAAAGAGAAAGAGAGAGAGAGAAAAAGAGAGAGAAAGAGAGAGAAAGAGAGAGAAAGAGAAAGAAAGAGAGAAATAAAGAGAGCGAAAGAGAGAAAAAGAGAGAGAAAAAGAGAAAGAGAGAAAGAGGGAAAAGAGAGAAAGAGAAAGAAAGAGAGAGAAAGAGAGAGAAAAAGAGAGAGAAAAAGAGAGAAAAAGAGAGAGAAAGCAGCCTCATTCCGTTAACTGCTCTGATTTTAGAGGTGTGTCCCACGGCTCACAGCTGATGTCCAGCTCCTCTCCTCATGCATAATTAAAATAAATTATAATTATAAATTAATAATAATTATAATTTAAAATTATAAATAAATTAAATTCTTTACCTGGACGGCCGGAACTCGAACTAGTGAACTAATTCTCCTGTTGCATCTACTGGATGCGGCAATTCTGGGTGGCTGCTGGCTGATATAGTTAGGGTGGTGGGCCCCCCATAACGTGGCGCTCCCCATCCTGACAATACCAGCCTCCAGCCATGTGGCTTTATCTTGGCTGGTACCAAAATTGGGGGGGACTGCAGTTTTTTTTATTTTTATTATTTATTTATTTATTTTACTGCACGATAAAGACCCGCCCGCTGGCGGCTGTGATTGGTTGCAGTGAGACAGCTGTCACTCATTGTGGGGGCGTGTCTGACTGCAACCAATCATGGGCGCCAGTGGGCGGGGAAAGCAGGGAATACCAGATTGAATAATGAGTGGCCGGCATTTTCAAAAGAAGAAAAGCCGCCAGAGCTTTGTGACAGCCGTGCAGCGCTGCGCCCGTGACCCATGAGTAGGAAAGAGAGAGGGATTGTGCTGGGGACGCAGGACGCATGCAGATACGCAACGTGTGCACATAGCCTTACTGTGCAAAGCCATGCTTTTGGTGATCGAACCGTTATCGAACGGTAACTTGAACTGCCAAACTTGAAGAAAATCATTCGAGTTCATCGAACGACTCGAACACCGCCCAAAATCACTCTGATTTGAAATTGGCGAATGGTTTGATTCGAACATAGCTCATCTCTACTGTCCGGTTCTCATTGCATCATCTTATTCCTGTTGTGATTGCTGAATTCTCAGGTCTCTTCATGCCAGGATTTTCAGCAAGCTCTGAAAAGACTAAGATGGTTCTGTGTCCGCATAATGTCATGATGTATTCTCTGACCATGTACTCACATGCGTAGAACAGTCCTTGGCCACATCAGAGCAGAATGACATGGCCTATCGTAAACAGGTGTGGTGATCAGGGATGCTCCAACACTTTTTCTTTCTGGACAGCTTATAAAAAATTCATGGACAGACAATATTTTTTTAAAAACCATAATAAATCATTATGATTATCAGTTGATACAAGTTTACAGTCTATAATTCTGATATGGAGACTTAAGCTACAGTCATTGAAAACTGTAAAATGATGAAAATTACAGTCAAAGTAATCTGAATACGTTTTCTGAGCTTAAAAAAAATCAAGGATACCTTAAAAAAAAAAATTACGGACAGGGCAAAAAAGTGCCCTATTTTTATGGAGTGTCCTGAAATTTCTGGATGAATGGCATCCCAGCCTGGAATTCAGTGCTCATGGCGATAATAAGAAAATGCAATAACGACCACACCGGTGATGGGGATGCGACAGGGTCCTAAAATGTGGGCAGTAAGGTGAGTATAAATATTTTTAGTATTTTTAGACTTTTTATGGATGTTTACGGTTCTGCAACATGACAGTAAGTGGCTGCCATATTAATAAATCTGTGCAGAAGTGAATGAAAATTTTGACAAAGATATATTTATTAAATATACAAGTAATTAAACGTAGCTAGTACTCCTGCACCAGAAGATTGTTTGTGTGATGTAGTACTAAAAGTAGCAAAGGGTAAAGAACACTCCTGTAAAGTGTGCAAATAGCAGAACATCAACAAAAAAACTTGTGATTTTATTAGTGCAGGGGTCTATCTGTATCTTCTAAATTTACAAGTAAAATTTAAATTCACTCAAACTTATTCCTTCATCTCTACTCCCTAGTGAACTCATTGAAGTTTGGTGTTCGGTGGGTTTATCCGGACATTAGATAAAGTTTCTATTCTGGAACCAGACTTGACCTAAACCCCATTGGAACTCACATATTGGGCAGTTCGGCTCTCTGCCCACATACAGCCAGACATAAACAGAGCCCTTCCAGGGGAAAGAGGGTAGAGTTTTTTCATTTTTTTTTGTACACATTACATCCGATAAGATTGATTTTACCAGCAGTATGAGCCATTAAAAGATTGCATGCAGCTTGCACTGGGCCGACCACCGAGAGTACCAGCACACACCTGTCACAAAGTCATAAAATCATGATTTGTATTTATCTACTTTATATTTGAATTTTATGTCTTATTCTACTCATCTAATGTGTATTTATTATTTCATTAGTTAGTTATTGTTATACAAGAAGGTGGCCCGATTCTAACGCATCGGGTATTCTAGAATTTATTGCGTAGTTAATGTATGATTTTTGTTATATATATTGTTGAGTGTAGTTGCCAAGTGTTTGTGTAGGGCGCCGTAAATGTTCTGGGTGTTGTCTGGGTGTGGGGGGCGTGAGAGCGGTGTTATCTGTGTGTTGCATTGTGTGTTGCTTTGTTTGTGGAGCGCTGTGTCTGCAGCATTGTGTGTGTGTGGTGCTGTGTGTGTTGCTTTGTTTGTGGAGCGCTGTGTCTGCAGCGTTGTTTGTGTGTGTGGTGCTGTGTATGTTGCGCGGTTTGTGTGGGTGTGTGTGAGATGCGTGTGTGTGTTTTGGGGGAGGTATGTTTTGAGCAGTGTGTTGCGCGGTATGTGCGTATATTTGCGTGTGCCGTAGTGTTTGTGGTTCCCAGTGTGTGTGTGGTGTGTTGTGCGGTGCGTGTGTGGCGGTGTGTGTGTGTGTGTTGTGTGTGTGTGTGTTTTGGGGGGAGGTGTGCACCCCTATCGTGCTCCATCTCCCATGCTGCGCACCCCCCATCGTGCTTCATCCCCCATGCTGCACACCCCCATCGTTCTCCATCCCCATGCTGCACACCCCCATCGTGTTCCATCCGCCATGCTGCGCACCCCCCATCTTGCTCCATTCCCCATGCTGTGCACCCCCTATCGTGCTTCATCCCCCAATGCTGCGCACCCTCCATTGTGCTCCATCCCCCATGCTGTGCACCCCCATCATGATCCATCCCCCATGCTGCGCACCCCCATCATGCTTTATCCCCCAATGCTGCGCACCCCCATCGTGATCCATCCCCCATGCGGCTCACCCCTAATCATGCTCCATTCCCCATGTTGCGCACTCCCCATCCTGCTTCATCTCCCTTGCTGCGCACCCCCATCGTGCTCCATCCCCCAAGCTGTGCACCCCCATCGTGCTCCATCCCCCATGCTGCATACCCCCATCGTGCTCCATCCCCCATGCTGTGCAGCCCCCATCGTGCTCCATTCCCCATGCTGCGCACCCCCATCGTGCTCCATTCCCCATGCTGTGCACGCCCCATTGTGCTTCATCCCCCATGCTGCGCACCTTCCATCGTGCTCCATTCCCCATGCTGTGCACCCCCCATCGTGCTTCATCCCCCCATGCTGCACACCCTCCATTGTGCTCCATCCCCCATGCTGTGCACCCCCATCATGCTTTTTCCCCCATGCTGCGCACCCCCCATCGTGATCCATCCCCCATGCTGCGCACCCCTAATCATGCTCCATTCCCCATGCTGCACACCCCCCATCATGCTTCATCCCCCATGCTGCACACCCCCATCGTGCTCCATTCCCCATGCTGAAAACCCCCATCGTGCTCCATTCACCATGCTGTGCACGCCCCATTGTGCTTCATCCCCCCATGCTGCGCACCCTCCATCGTGCTCCATCCCCCATGCTGCGCAACCCCATCGTGCTCCATCCCCCATGCTGCGCACCCCCATCATGCTTCATCCCACTATGCTGCGCACCCCCATCGTGCTCCATCGCCCATGCTGCGCACCCCCATCGCACCCCCATCGTGCTCCATCCCCCATGCTGCACATCCCCATTGTGCTTCATCCCACCATGCTGCGCACCTCTCAGAGAGGAGTATAATAGGAGGACTATAATTGGAGGAGTATAATAGGAGGAGTAGTCCTGGGGAGAGAAGAGTATAATAGGAGGAGTAGTCCTGGGGGGTAAGGAGCATAATAGGAAAACTGGCCTGGCGAGAGAGGAGTATAATAGGAGGAGTATTCCTGGGAGAGAGGAGTATAATAGGAGGAGTAGTCATGGAAGTGAGGAGTATAATAGGTGTAGTCCTGGAGGGAAGATGTATAGGTGCCCAATGTGTGTGAGGGGCGTGGCCAAGTGGGCAGGGTGTGTGGGGGGGGTAGCCGAGTGTGTAGCATGTGCGGGGGACGTGGCTGAGTGGACAGTGTCTGCGGGGGGCGTGGCCAAGTGGGCAGCGTGTGCGGGGGGCATGGCCGAGCGGGCAGCGTGTGCAGGGGGGCGTGACCAAGCGGGCAGCGTGTGCGGGGGGCGTGATGTGTGCGGAGGGCGTGGCCGAGCCAACCGGCCAATGCGACGGTTGTCACTGTAATGACGTCATTTTGGAGCAAGACAGACAGTTTGAAAAAGGAAATTATATATATAGATGAGTCATCATCGTAGGTTCACTATTAGAGATGACCAAATCTTTTGAAATTTGAATTAGCAAACATTGATTTGTGGCAAATAAATTTGCATAAGTTTTCAATACTGAAAAGCTTGTAGTTAATTGTAAAATACACATGTGAGTGGGAGAAGAGAGAGAACCTTGCTGATCATAAGAACTTACACTTTACAGGTGAGAGCGAGGACCCCGCTGACCATAAGGGCTTACAATATGCAGGAGAGAGAAAGAGGACCCCGCTTACTATTAGAGCTTACACTCTACAGGAAATAGAGGACCCCTCTCATAGTTAGAGGTTACACTCTACAGGGGACAAAGAGAGGGCCTCACTGACCTGGGCAAGGTTTTTTTTTGGGAACTGGCAAACTGAATCACAAAATGTTCATATTTGTATGAAACTGAGAATTATAGTAAATTTGACTTTGAACTCGGTCCTCAATGAATGGATCTTCTCATCTCTATTCATTGTGTATTGAATGTTTTATTGTAAAAATAATTAATTTATCACTAATTATGTAATCATGTTTGTACTATAAGATTTAGGCTATGTGCGCACTAGAAATATGAATTTTCTCAAGAAAATTTCTTGAGAAACTTCTGGGAGTGGAAGATTTCCGCACCTGCGGAAAAATCCGCGGCAAAAACGCATGCGGATTTGCCGCGGATTTGCCGCGGATTTACCGCGGATTTACCGCAGGTTTGTCCCTGCAATAAATAATAAAGATAATCGATAGACAGATAATGGATAGAGGGAAAGATGGATAGATGAATAGATAGATAGATAGAGGGATAGATAGATAGATGAATAGATAGATAGATAGAGGGATAGATAGATAGATAGATAGATAGATAGATAGAGGGATAGATAGAGGGATAGATGGATAGATGAATAGATAGATAGATAGAGGGATAGATAGATAGATAGATAGATAGATAGATAGATAGATAGATAGATAGAGGGATAGATAGAGGGAAAGATGGATAGATGAATAGATAGATAGATAGAGGGATAGATAGATAGATGAATAGATAGATAGATAGAGGGATAGATAGATGAATAGATGAATAGATAGATAGATAGAGGGATAGATGGATAGATGAATAGATAGATAGATAGAGGGATAGATGGATAGATAGATAGATAGATAGAGGGATAGATGGATAGATAGATAGATAGATAGATGGATAGATAGATAGATAGATAGAGGGATAGATGGATAGATAGATAGATAGATAGATAGATAGATAGATAGATGGATGGATAGATAGATAGATAGATAGAGGGATAGATGGATAGATAGATAGATGAGAAAAACCTATATAATGTTCCACCTCCCTGCATTTTCTAAGCTGGCACCCTTTAGTGACTTTCATGTGGCACTAAAGGGTGCTTAGCCTTGTATTTAGCCATAAAATAAATAAATAATTAAAAAAAAACGACGTGAGGTCCCCCCATATTTTGTAGCCAGCTAGGGTAAAGCAGACGGCTGCAGCCTGCAGACCACCGCTGGCAGCTTCACCTTGGCTGATAATCCAAAACAGTGGGCACCCCACGCTGTTATTTTAAATTATATAAATAATTTAAAACAAAAAACGTGCGGTCCCCCCCATATTGGATCACCAGCCAAGGTAAAGCGGACAGCTGGGGTCTGATATTCTCAGACTAGGGAGGTCCACTGTTATTGGACACTCCCCAGCCTAAAAATAGCAGGCCGCAGCCGCCCCAGAAGTGGCGCATCCATTAGACGTGCCAATCCTGGCGCTTTGCCCCAGCTCATCCCGCGCCCTGGTGCGTTGGCAAACGGGGTAATATATGGGGTTGATGCCAGATGTGTAATGTCACCTGGCATCAAGCCCTGGGGTTGGTGAGGTCAGGCGTCTATCAGATACCTGACATCACCAACCCAGTCAGTAGTAATTAAAAAATAGACAACAAAAAAAGTTTTATTTGAAAAAACACTCCCCACATAGCCTCTTTAACCAATTTATTGAAAAGAACAATCAATCCACGTCCGGCGTAATCCAATAGGGGGGGGGGGGTCCCACGGCGATCCATACCATAGTCGCTGTCCCAGTCAATGAAGAACAGAATGTTCCCCATTGGCTGGGAGAGCTGTGCAGTGACCTGAGCTAACATCAATAGGTCAGCTCAGGTCACTGCAGGGGATGACGAGCGCTGCCATCAGGAGCATAGATGAGATCATTACCTTCTGTGATCATCTCCTGTACTGCTGACGTCAGCGCTGTCACTGACTGCGTTGTCAGAAGTATCGCGAGAGCCCGTGACGTCACCGCTAGTGACAGTCTCGGGCCGCTCGTGAGACGGGCATAGACAGCGCTGACGTCAGGAGGCAGGAGATCGTCACAGCAGGTAATGATCTCACCTCCTGACAGCAGCGATCGTCATCCCCGCGGCTCCCAGCACTGCAGGATGTCAGTGTCTGCCTGCGCTGCCGCGTGACAGGCTGCTGACACTGCGGGCAGACACTGACACCCTGCAGCCGCGAGGCCGGAGCAGGACACAGACTGGCACCTGGAGGTCGCACGGAAGTGCTTCTGTGCGGCGTCCAGGGAGTGTGACGTCTGCTCCGCTTCCTCTTCCTGGCATAATGACATCGCTTCCTGCAAAACCGCAGGCAGCGATGAGCATTCCCGCAGGTAATTCGCGGCTATTCCGGGGGTATACCGCACATCATTGCTACCTGCGGAATACCCCCGGAATACCCCCGGTACCTGCGGAAATTAATGGACATGCACATTTTCTCAAGAAAGTTTCTCGAGAAAATTTTCTCAAGAAATTTTCTTGAGAAAAATCCGCACAGTGCGCACAGCTATTTTTTTTTCTCATTGAATTTCATGGGAAATGTCTGCACAAAGATTGCAGACATTTCTCAAGAAATTTCCGGGGCAAATCCGCGGGTAAATCCGCAGGTAAAAAGCTCTAGTGCGCACATAGCCTTAGGCTCTGTGCGCACTGGGAAGTGGAATTTTCTTGAGAAAATTCCGCATGCCCTCAAAGATTACCGCACCCGCGGTAAAAAACCGCGGGAAACCGCACCCGAAAACCGCATGCGGTTTGCCGCGGTTTGCTGCGGTTTTACCGCGGTATTATTCGCGGTATTGCCGCGGTTTTGCCGCGTGCGGGTTGGGATGTGCTTTATTGCATTCAATGCAATAAAGCACATTGAAGAAAAAAAAAAAAAAAAAAAAAAAAGTCATTTAATTCTGAGAGTAGATAGACAGAAGAATATATAGAGGGATAGATAGATAGACAGAGGGATAGATAGATAGAGGGATAGATAGATAGATAGATAGATAGAGGGATAGATAGACAGAGGGATAGATAGAGGGATAGATAGATGACAGATCGCTGCATTTCCCACGGTCGGCAGTGAGTTCACATTACCGGCCGTGGGAAATGACCGGTAATTACCTCTGCTGCTTTCATTCAGCCTGTGTCTGTGACAGTCGCGGCTGGATGGAAGCAGCGCTGGACGTCGGACCTGGATTACGCCGGAGCTTTGTTTGGGGGGGGGTTAATAAAATGGTGAACGAGGCTTGTTTGTTTTATTTAAAATAAAGGATTTTTGGTGTCTGTGTTTTTTTTCACTTTACTTACGGGTTGATCATGTCAGCTGTCACATAGACGCTGCCATGATCAAGCCTGGGGTTAATGGCGGTGATCCCCCACCATTAACCCCTTGTATTACCTTGCCACCACTGCTACACGGTGGCAAGAAGAGCCGAGGACACGCCGGTATTGTCGCATATTGCATGCGACAGTGCCGGGGCAGCTGCGGCTGATATTCTCGGCTGCGGGAGGGGGAGTGAGGCGGGGGACATTACCCCTGCCCCTCTCCCTCCCCAGCCTGAGAATACCGGGCCACCGCTGTGTGCTTACCTCGGCTGGAAGGTAAATATACAGCGGAGCACACGTTCTTTTTTTTCTATATTTCCGTTTTCTTTCTATGTGTGTTCTATGTGTCTGTGTCTATGTGATCTATGTGTTTGTGATGTGTGTGTGTTTACTCTGCACGGCTTCCTCTTCCTGTAATGACATCACTTCCTTGCAAAACCGCAAGCAAGTGATGCACATTACCGGAGGTAAACCGCAAAATACCGCAGGGAATAACGCAGGAAAACGCAGTGAACCGCACAGAATTTGCTGCCTGCGTTATTCCCTGCGGGATTTCTTGATTAACATTGAGTCAATGGAGTAAAATCCCGCAGCGCTGTGCGGAAAAGAAGTGACATGCACTTGTTTTTGCTGCGGGATTCCCGCAGCAAAACATGCAGCTGTCAAATTCCGCCCAGTGCGCACAGGATTTTTTTTCTCCATAGGATTTGCTGGTGATTCACTGCAGAGATGTTATGAAAATTTTCTGCAGCGAAACATGCAGCAAATCCGCGGCAAAATCCGCGAAAAATCCGGTAAGTGCGCACATAGCCTTAAAGTCACTTCTTTGCAGTTTACGATTGTTTGAAAGGTTCCTGGAGAAACTGAAATGTTGCTATTTGAATATGCATTAATAAATGCTTCTGAATTGTTTTCTATAATGTGGCGTTCAGCTGTTTTTGAACTTTTAATCAAGATTAACATTAAGATTTAATCAGTATATAACAACAATTTACAAAATTTTGACAAAACTGAGTTTCACACAAACATTGTTTTAATCGATCACATGAAAGTAATGGTAATAAAATTACTTTTATTAGAAAACATTCAGATTTCGACAAATTAGTTAATATAAAAGGCTAACATTTAGTATTTTGTGTGATCTGCATGATTTTTTTTAAGGACAGCGTCAAGTCTTCTAGGTATGGAATGAACAAGTTGGCGACATATTGCAACAATTTTTATTTTCCATTATTCAGGAACCTTATCTTTTAGAGCCGGGATGCTTGATGGAAAGTGATGCTCAACGTGTGGAAAGTGATGCTCATTGTGTCCGTTCAGAATTTCCCAAAGGTGTTTCTTTGGGTTCAGATCAGGAGACATACTTAGCTACTAAATCATTTTTACCTTGTTCTTCTTCAAAAATACAACAGTAGCATTTGATGTGTGATTTGGATCATTGTCATGTTGAAAAGTTCACATTGATCAAGGAGAACAAACATAACAGGTCACTTTGACAACAAAGTGATCACTGTATAAACAAAGTAAAAAAACATATCAGAATGACTATTTTTTAATACCCCCCCACAAAAAAAACATATATATATAAATTAAATAAATAAAAATATTTCATACATTATTCAGTAAGTTAAATAATCACACTAAAAATTACAACTTCTCTTGTATTAAAAAATATGTAAAAATAATTGCTTTTAAATGGCTATGGATAATAATAATGCTAGGGTTTTTGAACTTGTGAGTGCAAACAAGAAGAAAAGAATTAAAATGGCTGCACTTGAGGGGTTAATACATTTATTTTTAAAACTTTGTATAGCCTTGATTAGCCGTTTTTTTCTTATAAATGTCAGTGTTTCTATATATTTCATAATTAAAATAAAAATGACTGATTTGGGGAACATTTATCAGCGTTATAACTATAGCATTAATCAGGGAAAATGATGACTATAAACACGCTGCTGTGAGAAAGCAGTTTAACCTTCCTCGGCCACATTATGCAAACCTTTGAAAAGGTCACAGAAAATGGCTCCTTAGTATAGAAAGCACTGAATCATAACATCCCTCAATGAACTTTTTATCACAATCAATAAGAAACAAATCAATCAGCAAATATAAAATGCTGAAATAGAAAATTGTAATATTCATGTATCAAAAAACATAGAACAATATTTTCCACCTTATTCCCAAAGTAGATTCACAGCTGACACCACCTGCCTTTGCCGAAGGCGGTGTTACTGACCTTAATGGCGCAATTTACTTCTATTGTCACAAAGTATGATTCGATACTTTATTGCAATGGGATTTGGGTAATGTATGATTTTTAACTCAGCAGATTAAGTTGGTTAATAAGGAGGGTATTTCAATAAATAATTTGATGTACAGTAGAACCTTGGTTAACGAGAACAATCCGTTCTGGGAGTGTGCTTGTTAACCAAGATACTCGTTCAGCAACAAAACAAAATTTTCCATAGGAAATCATTGCAATGCAGACAATTCGTTCCACAACTTATTAAATGTCTCATCCTGGTCCCCTATTGTGCCATTCCACACACATACAAACACGTACAAACACGTACAAACACACACATATAATGCTCACCTTATCTTCTGTTCCATCGCCGGTCTCCTAGATCTTGCAGTTCACCGGTACAGGTTGTGTAACGGGTAACCATCGCGATGAGGGAGGAACTTCCACTGCAGTGGCGCTGACGTCAAAGGCAGGAGCCACTTGCCTCTGATTGGCGAGCGCGCTGCCTTTGAGTAGCGGCTGACAGCGGAAGTTCCTCCCTCGTTGCGTTGGTTACCGATACACATCCTGTAGTGGCGAACTACAAGAACCATGAGACCGGCAATGGAACAGAAGGTAAGGTGAGCATAATATGTGTCTGTGCACGTGTTTGTGCGTGATTGTGTGTTTTTGTGTGGAATGCCAGAGCGGGTTAGAGCACGGAGGATGTACGGAACTGGAAGTGTGTGCGGTGAGTATTTTGCTCGTACTGAAAAGCTTGCTCGTAAACTGAGTTACAAATTTACAGCAAGCTTTGGTCGTTAAGCGAAATACTCGCTAACTGGGTTACACGTTAAGCTAGGTTTCACTGTATTAGCCGGGGGATGAAAACTGTTTAACCCCTTCACAACCCAGTTTGTTCACACCTTCCCGACTAGGCCAATTTTTTGTATTCTGACCAGTTTCACTTTATGAGGTTATAACTCTCGAACACTTCAATGGATCCCAATGATTCCGAGACTTTTTTTTTTAGGCTATATTGAACTTATTAGTAGCAAATTTAGGAAGCTAATTATTTAGCTTATATGTAAAAAAAATTGGAAATTTAGTAAAAATTTAGCAACTTTCAAATTGCCCTTAAATCGAAGTTAGCTTGGTATGCAAAACCTTTGGCACCCCTGGTCAAAATGACTGTTATAGTGAACACTTAAGTATGTTGAAGATGACACATTTCCTTTGCATTTTATGCAAACTATATATATATATATATATATATATATATATATATATCTCTATATGTATATATATATATATATATATATATATATATGTACAGTATATATATATATATATATATATATATATATATATATATATATATATATATACTGAATATACAGTACAGACCAAACGTTTGGACACATCTTCTCATTCAAAGAGTTTTCTTTATTTTCATGACTCTGAAAATTGTAGATTCACATTGAAGGCATCAAAACTATGAATTAACACATGTGGAATGAATAACTTAACAAAAAATTGTGAAACAACTGAAAATATGTCTTATATTTTAGGTTCTTCAAAGTAACCACTTTTTGATTTGATAACATGCTTTGCACACTCTTGTCATTCTCTTGATGAGCTTCAAAAGCAGTGGCGTAACTAGAGTTTGATGGACCCTGGTGCAAAATTTGGACCGGGGCCCCCCCTCCACGTACACCACCTCTTAGGGTACGGGATAATGACACTGACACTCGGGGTACAAGATAATGATGCTGACACTTGGCTCTTAACCTCAGCATACAGCTTTCCGATGTTCTGATATCCATCTTGCCCTTGGCACCCAGCTTTCCCATGCTCTGCTATACATCATTCCCTCAGCACCCAGCTTTCCCATATTAGAGCATGGGAAAGCTGGGTGCTGAGAGATGTACAGCAGAGCATGGGAAATCCGGGTGCTGAGGGAAAGAGCCTTTTTTCCTCAGCACAAAACATTCCCATCCCATGCTTGTATCTTAGTCCCCCCTTGTATATAGTTCTCCAAATACTATAATGGCCCCCACATAGCCTTCCATATAGTATAAAGGGTCCCACATAATCCTTCATATATTAGAATGCACCTCCATAGTCCTCCATGTATTATAATGCATTTCCCATAGTCCTCCATGTATTATAATTCACCCCATAGTTCTCCATATATTATACTGCACCACAGTCCTCCATGTTTTATAACGCACCCCCATAGTCCTCCATGTATAAAGTAGCCTCCATAATTCTCCATATATTATAATGTAGCCCCCATAGTCCTATATGTATTACAATGCAGCCCCATAAACCTTCATATTGTATTATGCAGCCCCATACTCCTCCATGTATAATGCACCCATACAGTCCATGTATAAGGTGTCCTTCATGTTTATTATGCAGCCCCATAGACCTCCATGTATAATGCAGCCCCATAGACCTCCATGGCATCCATGTTTCATGAAGCCAGCTTGTGTCATGCAGTCAGCCCCCAGGGCCTCCATGTGTCATGCAGCCAGGCACCCCCCAAGGACTCCATATGTCATGCAGAAAGCGCCCCCCCAGGGCATCCATGTGTCATGAAGCCAGCTTTCCCCCCCCAGCGCCTCCACGTGTCATGCAGCCAGCCCCCCAGGGTCTCCACGTGTCATGCAGCCAGCCACCCAGGGCCTCCATGTGTCATGCAGCCAGCCCCCCAGGGCCTCCATGTGTCATGCAGTCAGCCCTTCAGGGCCTCCATGTGTCATGCAGTCAGCCCCTCCAGACCTCCATGTGTCATGCAGTCAGCCCCTCCAGGCCTCCATGTGTCATGCAGTCAGCCCCCCCAAGGCCTCCATGTGTCATGCAGCCAGCCCCCCCCCCCCCTCCCAGGCCTCCATGTGTTATGCAGCCAGCTCTCCCACTGCCTCTATGTGTGATGTAGCCGGGGCCCTCCCAGGGCCTCCATGTGTCATGCAGCCAGCCTCCCAAGGACTCCATGTGTCATGCAGCCAGCCCCCCAGGGCCTCCATGTGGCATGAAGCCAGGCCCTCCAGGCCTCCATGTGTCATGCAGCCAGCCCCCCCAGGGCCTCCATGTGTCATGCAGCCAGCTCCCCCAGGGCCTCCATGTGTCATGCAGCCAGAGCCCCCCCAAGGACGTTATGTGTCATGAATCCAGTCCCCCCCAGGGCCTCCATGTGTCATTCAGCCAGCTCTCCCAGGGCCCCCATATGTCATATAGCCAGCCCCCTCAGTGCCTCCAAGTGCATGCAGCCAGCCCCCCAGGGCCTCCATGTGTCATGCAGCAAGCCCCCCAGGGCCTCCATGTGTCATGCAGACACCCCCCCAAGGGCTCCATATGTCATGAAGCAAGCCCCCCCCAGGGCCTCCATGTGTCATGCAGCCAGCTTCCCCCCCAGGGCCTCCATGTGTCATGCAGTCTGCCCCCCAGGCCCCCCAGGGCCTCCATGTGTCATGCAGCCAGCTCTCCCACGGCCTCCATGTGTCATGCAGCCAGGCCCCACCAAGAACTACATGTGTCCTGCAGCCAGCCCCCCCCCCAAGGACTCCATGTGTCCTGCAGCCAGCCTCCCCATGCACTCACTGATTTATTAAAAAAAAAGCAAAAAACAAGTACTCACATATCTTCTCCTTCCACCTCACCTGGAGTGACGTCACTACGCAGGCACGGGGGAAGACTGATGTGCATAGAGCGACGCCGGCGTCGCTCTATGCAATATCAAAGCAGCGTGCGGCGACGGGAGCGTGGTGACGCCACCGCTGACACCAGGCAGGGGGGTCCGGTTTAAGCGGCGATGACCGGGTCATATAGCGGGCCCCATGCCGCGTGTTATGTGGCAGAACAGCGCAGCTCCTCTCTCACAGAAAGGAGCTGACTGCTGATCTGCCGGGCGGCCGTGGGCCCCAAACCGCCCGAGCCCGGATGCAATGGCGACCGCAGCGACCGTGGTAGTTACGCCCCTGTTCTAAAGGTAGTCACCAGAAATGGTTTTCCAACAGACTTGAAGGAGTTCCCAGAGATGCCTAGCACTTACTGGCCCTTTTGCCTTCACTCTGCGGACCAGCTCACCCCAAACCATCTCGATTTGGTTCAGGTATGGTGACTGTGGGGGCAAGGTCATCTGGCATAGCACCCCATCACTCTCCTTCTTAGTCAAATAGGCCTTACACAGCCTGAAGGTGTGTTTGGGGTCATTGTCCTGTTGAAAAATAAATGATGGTCTAACTAAACACAAACCGGATGGAATAACATGCCGCTGCAAGATGCTGTGGTAGCCATGCTGGTTCAGTATGCCTTCAATTTTGAATAAATCCCCAACAGTGTCACCAGCAAAGCACCCCCAAAACCATCACACCTCCTCCTCCATGCTTCCCGGTGGGAACCAGGCATGTAGAGTCCATCTGTTCACCTTTTCTACATCATACAAAGACACAGTGGATAGATCCAAAGATCTCAAATTTAGACTCATCAGACCAAATCACAGATTTCCACTGGTCTAATGTCCATTCCTTGTGTTCTTTAGCCCAAACAAGTATCTTCTGCTTGTTGCCTGACCTTAGCAGTGGTTTCCTAGCAGCTATTTTACCATGAAAGCCGGCTGCACAAAGTCTCCTCTTAACAGTTATTCTAGAGATGTGTCTGCTGCTAGAAATCTGTGTGGCATTGACCTGGTCTCTAATCTGAGCTGCTGTTAATCTGCGATTTCTGAGGCTGGTGACTCGGATAAACTTATCCTCCGCAGCAGAGGTGACTCTTGGTCTTCCTTTCCTGTAGTGGTCCTCATGTAAGCCAGTTTCTTTGTAGCGTTTGATGGTTTTTGCCACTGCACTTGGGGACACTTTCAAAGTTTTCCCAATTTTTCGGACTGACTGATCTTCATTTCTAAAAGTAATGATGGCCACCCCTTTTTCTTTACTTAGTTGATTTTTTCTTGCCATAATACAAATTCTAACAGACTATTCAGTAGGACTATCAGCTGTGTATCCACCAGACTTCTGCACAACACAACTGATGGTGCCATCCCCATTTATAAGGCAATAAATCTCACTTATTAAACCTGACAGGGCACACCTGTGAAGTGAAAACCATTTCCGGTGACTACCTCTTGAAGCTCATCAAGAGAGTGAGAGTGCCAAGAGTGTGTAAAGCAGTAATCAAAGCAAAAGGTGACTACTTTGAAGAACCTAGAATATAAGACATATTTTCAGTTGTTTTACAATTTTTTGTTAAGCATTTCATTCCACATGTGTTAATTCATAGTTTTGATGCCATCAATGTGAATCTAAAATTTTCAGAGTCATGAAAATAAAGAAAAGTCTTTGAATGAGATGGTGTGTCCAAACTTTTGGTCTGTAATATATATATATATATACTGTGTATATATATATATTTATATATATATACACAGCTGAAACCAGAAGTTCACACACACACAAACACACACACACACACAAACACACACACACACACACTCACTATCTAAAAAGACATTTCTGCAAGTTTTTCTCAGTAACTGACATGCCATCAGAATAAACCTTTCCTGTTTTAGGTCAATTAGGATTGCTAAACTTATTTATATTTTCAAAATTACAAAATAATGATAGAGAGAATGTTTTAGACCATTTTTATTACTTTCTGTAAAGTCAAAAGTTTACATACACTAAAGGCCCTGTCACACACAGAGATAAATCTGCGGCAGATCTGTGGTTGCAGTGAAATTGTGGACAATCAGTGCCAGGTTTGTGGCTGTGTACAAATGGAACAATATTTCCATGATTTCACTGCAACCACAGATCTGCCAAAGATTTATCTCTGTGTGTGATGGGGCCTTAAGAGTACTATGTCTTTAAACAATATAGTAATTAGTATAACCATTGCACACTTTTATAGTAGTTTTGCTTTGTGAAAATAATTTTGTTCCAGACATTGTCATGCAGGTGAGTGAGTGATACAAAACGTTTCGACCTATGTGGTCATGATCACGTGTCGCCCAAAAGCTGCACAGTTTTCTATCTGCAGTCAACTGCTTGATGAGCCAGTAGTGTGCCTTTAGATGGCACCGGAGTCTTATAGTTGTTATCAGCTAGGACTCTCACGCTGAAGTTATTGCATGTGCTGGAAAACTACTGTCTAGGTGAAGGACAAGACTCAGAAGGAAAGCCATACCATTAGACTTTGACGGCAAAATAGTTTTGAATTGTTAGCGGATGCCATGGCACGAATGCAGAGCCCCTGATATGTCTCAAGATTGGAAATCGCGTCCCCAAATAGACCCCATTTTGGAAACTAGGCCCCTGAAGGAAATGTGTGGGGAGCACTTTGAACCCAAAAGTGCTTCATAGACATTTCTGAGGTTGAACTGTGAAAATTAAAATCACATTTGTCCTACAAAAGAGTTGTTTTAACCCAATATTTTAAATTTCCCAAGGCTATCTGGAGAAAAGGGACCATACCACTTGTTTTGCAATTTCTCCAGAGTAAAGGGATACACATGAAAAAGTACTGTTTGGGTGCAAGGCAAGGCTCTGAAGGGAAGGAGAGATATTTGAATTTTAAAGCTCAAAATTTACTGGAATCTTTAGCGGATGTTATGTCGCATTTGGTGAACTTTGGATGTACTTAAATAGTCACACCCGCCTATAAGTGACACCATCTTGGAAACCACACACCTCAAGGAATTTATCTAGACTTGTGGTGAGCACAGGTGCTTCACAGAATTTTATAACTTTGAGTTATGAAAATTAATAAATACATTTTTTAACAAACATGTTGGTAAATTTTCACTTTACAAGGTTAACAGGATAAAGTAGACCATAAAATTTGTTGTGCAGTTTCTCTTCAGTACAGCAATACCCCATATATGGTGGAAGACTACTGTTTGGATGCATGGCAGGGCTCAGAAGGGAAGGAGCGCTATTTTGGCTGGAAAAGGTTGTGGACACCACGTTCCATTTGAAAATCTCCTGACATGCCAAAACAGCATAAACCTCCACAAGTGACCCCATTCTAGAAACAAAACCTCTTGAAGAATTCATCTAAGGGGGAAATATGAAATTTTAACCATCAGGTGATTCACAGATATGTATAACATAGGGCTGTGAATATAAAAAAAAAAAATCACCATTTTTTGTACTAAAATATTGTTTTAGCCCCAAAGTTTTAATTTTCAAAAAATTGGTAAACATTGGTTTTACACAGTAAAATGGGCAATACAATTTGTTAAAGAAATATTTTAAATTTCCCAAGGCTATCTGGAGAAAAGGGACCATACCACTTGTTTTGCAATTTCTCCAGAGTAAAGGGATACACATGAAAAAGTACTGTTTGGGTGCAAGGCAAGGCTCTGAAGGGAAGGAGAGATATTTGAATTTTAAAGCTCAAAATTTACTGGAATCTTTAGCGGATGTTATGTCGCATTTGGTGAACTTTGGATGTACTTAAATAGTCACACCCGCCTATAAGTGACACCATCTTGGAAACCACACACCTCAAGGAATTTATCTAGACTTGTGGTGAGCACAGGTGCTTCACAGAATTTTATAACTTTGAGTTATGAAAATTAATAAATACATTTTTTAACAAACATGTTGGTAAATTTTCACTTTACAAGGTTAACAGGATAAAGTAGACCATAAAATTTGTTGTGCAGTTTCTCTTCAGTACAGCAATACCCCATATATGGTGGAAGACTACTGTTTGGATGCATGGCAGGGCTCAGAAGGGAAGGAGCGCTATTTTGGCTGGAAAAGGTTGTGGACACCACGTTCCATTTGAAAATCTCCTGACATGCCAAAACAGCATAAACCTCCACAAGTGACCCCATTCTAGAAACAAAACCTCTTGAAGAATTCATCTAAGGGGGAAATATGAAATTTTAACCATCAGGTGATTCACAGATATGTATAACATAGGGCTGTGAATATAAAAAAAAAAATCACCATTTTTTGTACTAAAATATTGTTTTAGCCCCAAAGTTTTAATTTTCAAAAAATTGGTAAACATTGGTTTTACACAGTAAAATGGGCAATACAATTTGTTAAAGAAATTCTCTTGAGTTTGCCTTTATTCCATATGTTGCAAAAACTACTTTTCAGGCACAATGCAAGGCTCAGAAGGAAAGCTTTATTGGAATGCAGATTTAGTTGGAATAGTTTGGGGTGTCATGGCACATTGGCACAACCCCTGACTTGCCAATAAAGCAGAACCCCAAAAGTGATCTTATTTTAAAAACTGCATACCTTAATGAATTCATATAAGGAATTCATATAAGGGGTGCAATGAGCACATTGATGCCAGAGGTATGTCACAACATTTTATACTTTTGGGCAGTGAAGAAAAAATAATTACATTTTTACCACTAAAATTTAGTTTTAGAACTAGATTTCCAATTTTAACAAGAGGAATAGGAAAAAAATTGCCCACCTCATAATGTGTTAAAAAATTTCTCCTGAAAGTGGCAATACCCCACATATTGACTGTACATTACTTTTTCGGCACACTGTAAGACTCGGGAGTTTGCAGACCCCATTTGAAGAACCCTAAGTGTCAGTATAGCAGAAACTCCCTCAAGTGACCACATTTTAGAAATTACAACCCTCTTCAAATTCATCTCCTGCTGTAGGGATGATTTTGTCTATGGAAAACACCAGGGGAGTCAAACACAGTGATTGTTGCAGAATTAAAAATTGCAAATAAACCCTTATAGTTCCCAGTAGATCGTAGTGCTTGTAAATTGTGCCCAGCTCATGCTTCTGGAGACACACCCGTAAATAAGTGGATTTTCTCACTACAAAAACACCAAATATATGGACATTAACTGTGTTTAAGGGACATTGTAGTTCCCAGTAGATCGTAGTGCTTGTAAATTGTGCCCAGCTCATGCTTTTGGAGACACACCCGTAAATAAGTGGACTTTCTCACTACAAAAACACCAAATATATGGACATTAACTGTGTTTAAGGGACATTGTAGTTCTCAAAAAGGAAGAAGGCCTTTGGATTCCGGAATGCTGATTTTGTTGGATATCTTTTTGTGGGTGAGCCATAGCGTTTTCCAGAGCCTTTATGCTGCCAATAGGATGGAGGCTCATAGATGACAGACCTAAGTGGGAATATTTTTTGTGGCTTGAGTTGAATGCTGTTTGGTGGCAATTTGGGGTACAGAACATTTTGAATCAGTTCACAATAATACTTTGCACTATGCTGAGCAGTAATATTAGGGTTTACATCTACATCTCTGAAACATGTGAAACTCCCGATGGATCCATTTACTAAAATTAGGCAGCAGAGTTACTCTGGACTTTGTTTGGCCTCTGTTCAGCAGTATCCTTTTTTCAAAAGTGCACAAATCTGTTGTTGATCACACTTTTGTGCAGTCCTACAAATACACCGAAAAAGATGGACACCAGCAGACCACAAGCCATATGGGAGATGAAAGTGACTCCCTCTTCTATTTGGGTTTGACTCATGTTTTTCAGAGATTTTTATGTAATCCCTAGTGTAAGTACTCAGCGTAGAGTGCAGGATGAATGTGAGTCAAGCCTTACTGTGATCCTTGGGAGGTAGAATAAACAAATAAACATCAGTTGAATAATTCATTTTATTGATTTTTTTTTATGCTGTTCCCCTTGCAGTATAAGTGCCTAGGCGCCTTTATTCCTGAAATATGTATGATTACAGTGATTTCAGATTTGTATTGGGTTTTTAACGTTTGGCTACTTTTTCACAAAAAAAAACTATTTTTTACTAAATAAAGGTTTTTTTGCCTAATTAAGTTTTGAAGGCTATAGTATTTTTCTTTCTCTGCTGATTGAGTCATGAAAAGACTTGTTTAGCAGAATGACTTGGAGTTTTTATTGGTACCTTTTTGGGCAACATCATATTTTTTAATCGCTTTTTATTTATTCAAGGCAAAATCAAGAAGAAACAACAATTCAGGATTTTTATTTTTTTATGCCATTCACTGTGACGTAAAATTGAGAAGACAGCTTTTTTCTCCAGTTCAATACAAATATAGTCATATATTACATGTAATTTTTTTTAAATGCTGTGTCACTTTCACACCTTAAAAACAATTTTATCGATCAAAAAATAGTTTTTGCATTGCTGTATTTTGGGAGCTATAGCTTTTTTACTTTTTTGCTGATGGATATTTTTATCTACACCACAGACTAATGGCAGAAGATGTAAACTGCCCAGGCCAAAAAGACTGATGCACTGCCAGGATGCAGCAAGACCTCCATTAAATGGAGACATCACAGGTGCAAAGGAAGATGGTAAAATTGCACACTTGTGGCTTGCATAGGTCACTGTTCCCACATGCAGGTTCACAGTATCTGGTATGCAGCCTATTAGTTACGCCCATCACAGTCGATGCAAGCGGGCTGCGCCAGTACTAAATATGTGCTCCATGCAGGGACAGTGAGTATAATATGCAAGGTCTAACATTAAGAGGCCTGGCTGCATCCTGTATAAAATATTCTGTGTAAAAGAATAAATAAATATATGAGGTATTGGTAGGTAATATGGCCATAGTATGGAAAGCCCACAATCCACGTCACGGATCCTCATTTTTGTGAGTCCCTACACTAATATATCCTATATGTATATACATAAACACCAAAAAGAGGACTAAAAATCCTCCAAAAATGTGGACCTGTTTTTTTGCAAGATAAGAAGATGTTTTTATCTACACCATTTTTATTTATGACTTTTGATCACATTTCATTGAACTTTTTTGTCAGCTGTATGATGAAAAGACAGTGTTTGCTATGTTATTTATTTAATTTCTTTACAGTGTTCACTGAAGAGGTGAACTTGTGTCACAATTTTATAGATTGCGTTTTTCTGGACGCGCACAAATATTTGTACTTTTTTCTATTTTAGTTTTTACAAACTTGTATGCATTTGTTGGTGTAATATATATTTTTTTGCTCTATGTTTTCAGTTTTTTTAAATATATACATATTTTTTAACTTATTTACTTAGTTTCTATATGGAAAATTAACTTGTATTAGTCTGATCACAAGAATAATGTTTTGTTATGCACCAGCATTGCAGCACAGGACACCTGTCAGTGCTGCACTGACACAAACCTCTAAGACCTGCCATGGTCTGACAGGATTGCAGTAGCTGGCTGACCCAGTGGTCATCATCATGACCTCGGGTTGCTGTGGAAATTATCGGGCCCCCGTAATCAGGTTGTGCGGGTCCAGATCAGATGGGAGCGTACTTTCTCCTTGTTCCGTAAATGCCATTTAAGGAGATAATCAGCCAGAGACGCTGCGGGGACTGTCCCTCATTGTGACAGCCAAAGCTATGCAATAACTTATGCCCAGCTTCAAATGGTGATCACACATTATTATTATTATTATTATTTATTATCGTGCCATTTATTCCATGGCGCTTTACATGTGAAAGGGCTATACATAATAGGGACAAGTACTATAATCATAAACAATACAAGACACAGACAGGTACAGGAGGAGAGAGGTCCCTGCCCGCGAAGGCTCCCAGTCTACAGGGGATGGGTAAGGATACAGTAGGTGAGGGTAGAGCTGATTGTGCGGTGCTGTATCAGACTGAGGGTGAAGGCAGGTTGTAGGCTTGTTGGAAGAGGTGAGTCTTCAGGTTCCTATTGAAGCTTGTCAAGGTCTGATATGTTGTGCAAGAGTATTCCAGAGTATGGGGCAGGCACAGGAGAAATCTTTAATGCAGTGGTGGGAAGAGGAGATGAGAGGAGGGTATTGAAGGAGATCTTGTGAGGATCGAAGGTTACGTGCAGGTAAGTACACATCCACAGCTCCTGTTCCCCATGCAATTGCCATGTCGTACTCATACATTATATTTTGGGATCCCCTTCCCAACTATGACATAAGGCTAAGTCATAGGTCATGAAAGAGTTAAGTATTATAGTACCAGAGTGCTGGATGAGATAATTTAAATACCTTCCAGAGGCTGTAGCAAAAAGCCATAGTCTGTAAATTTACACATTCCAGTACTAAGAAAGGGTGTGGTCGACAGAAATGCTTATCTGCAACATTTAAAGAGGAAACCTCTGTAATATCCACACAGTTTAGTGTGGCCATTGCCTCTGGAAATATTGGCAGCAAATACATCACCTGTGGACTTTCTAAAAACTAAGGGTAAGGAGATGCTGAATAAATTACATAATTGTATCTCATTTACTACAATGTTTACAAAATTGTTATTTCATTAAGGATAGAATTAATAGATAACAAATGATATTTTAAAAATTATGGCATCTGCTTTAAAAATCAGCAGTTATTAAAATTTACAAGACCAAATATAGTTTTCTATGTTAAAGAATTGCAGAGTGTCTGTAAAAATTGGATGCTATGCAGTTGATCTGTATTGAATCTAAATTTTTTTTGTGCACCCATAGATTTGACTAGGCAAGTTTCATCCAACATTCGAAAGAGATTAGTGCATGATGCAATTTTTTTCATGCAGACATTCAGTCCATGGAAAAGATAGTCATCAGAATAGCTGTGTTGTTAACATGGCCCCAAGCGCAATTAATTACTTTTTGCACAGAAATGACTCAGACTAAAATTTCAACAGTGTGAATTTAGCCTTATGACGGCGTCACACGGTACAATATATCGGGCTATATGTCGGCGGGGTCACGTCGTAAGTGACGCACATCCGGCATCGTTTGATATATCATAGCGTGTGACAGCTACGAGCGACGGTGAGCGAGCAAAAATACTCACCTTATCATTGCTCGTTGACACGTCGCTCATTTTCAAAAAGTTGTTTCTTCTTCTGTGCGCCGATTGTTCATCGTTCCCGGGGCAGCACACATCGCTCCGTGTGACACCCCTGCTACGAAGAATACAGCTTACCTGCATCCCACCGGCAATGCAGAAGGAAGAAGGTGGGCAGGATGTTTACGTCCCACTCAGCTCTGCCCCTCCGCTTCTATTGGCCGACCGCTGTGTGACGTTGCTGTGACGCCGAATGTCCCTCCCCCTTCAGGAAGAGGATGTTCGCCGCCCACAGCGACGTTGCTCAGCAGGTAAGTGCATGTGACAGGGGTAAACGACGTTGTGTGCCACGGGCAACTAATTGCCCGTGACGCACAAACGATGGGGGCGGGTACGATCACTCGTGCGATCACACGACAGATCGTCCCATGTGATGCCGGCATTAGTCTGTATTTCCTGGTGGCCTCTGATTAGCAGTGTCATGTCTTCCACTATAAGTGGAAATCATCATACTAGTGTAAGAACATTTCAGACAACAAACAAATATCATTTTGTATTTCACCTCCTTGCAACTATGACATCTTAAGCATTATCATATCTTTTACAGCATTGTTCATTACCTGGGCCATCATAGATCACTAATTACTTCTTGAGCACAGTTTATGCAACAAAGTCTTTGTAAGGCATTCTCTGATGTAAAATGTAAGTTCTCATGGTTAATGGGTTTTTCTCTTGTCACAAAGAGGCTTTTGCAAACATTGCTGACTGTCATGGCGGCATCGGGATTTGTGGATACTTCAGATTCTTGCACTCTGCCTTCTAACATCTCTGATGTCTGGGATCATGCAGGGTGACTCGGATGTTGACTAACACACTAGTTCCCAGGCAGGCTAGTAAGAGATAATCTCTAGTAGTTGGCTTGTTAATCTTCCTTTATCACATGCTGTTAGGGCCAGATGGACGGGCAGACCCAGGAGGTGGATCCACTGGGCCGAACACCTTCCTGAAGGCAAGGAGTCCGGTAGCCGGAGCACTACAGGTAGCAGGACAGTCTGTGCAACAGAGTAGAATGGTGAAGTCCCTGGGACCACGGAGTCACTGATGGTAGTCCGGGTGACGGAGCTCAGGTTCGGAGGCCGAGGTGTTGTCAGGCAGAGTCCGGAACCGATGGAGCGAGAGGACGGGTCACCACAGGGATCAGAGATGGAACGGACTGACGGGATGGCAGATAGTCAGCGTTCGGGTTCGGGAGTCGGCAGGACCGGATGGCGAGGCAGGAGCGGCTCTAGAAGAGAGATAGGTGAGTATATCCCAGAGACACAAGGAGACCTGACTCCTAGCTTAGGAAACACGAAGAACAGGCCCCGCCCACTTGGACACTAAACCCCTTTATACCCTGTACCTGTGTGTTCAATTTCCTGTCAGTGGACGCTGGCCCTTTAAGAGAGGGTCAATGATCGCGCGCGCCCTAATGCGCATGCGCGAGGCCCGGGTGCCAGAAGCCAGGGCAGGAAGCGGTGAGCAGGAAGCAGGAGAGCCGGGCTGGGGCTGAGTAGCCGACGGGCACCGGGAGCGGGGACCAGGACGCCTGGGGACCGCAGGCAATGGAGGCTGGAAACCGGGGAGCGGCGGACGCCGGACAGAGGAACCGGGGAGCGACGCAGGGAAGCCGGGGAGCATGGCAGGTGAGCCGGGGAGCAGAGCAGGGGACCCGGGGAGCGTGACAGTACCCCCCCCACGCCCCCCTCCCCGCAACCGGGACAGGAAGGCACGGATCAGAGGAGTACCCACATTCTCCCGGGGTTCCCAGGACCTATCCTCAGGACCATACCCTGCCCAGTCCACCAGGAAGAACTGTCGGCCCCGTACGGTTTTCATGGCCACTACATCCCTTACCGCATAGATGTCATCATCAGCAATAGGAGGAGGAGCCGAACTGGCAGCAGCGGAGAAGGGACCAAGGACAACCGGCTTGAGCAGGGAGACGTGGAAGGAGTTGGGTATCCTCATCGTGGCCGGGAGCTGCAGCTTGTAGGAGACCTCATTGATCTTGCTGAGGACTTTAAACGGCCCGATGTAGCGAGGACCCAGCTTGTAGGATGGCAGCTTCAATCGGACGTACTTGGAAGCAAGCCAGACCAGATCTCCTGGAGAGAAACACGGAGGATCCAGACGCCTCTTGTCTGCGTGTCTCTTCATCCGCAGGGAAGCACGTCCAAGGGACGACTTGACAGAGTCCCAAATTGTTGCAAAGTCACGGGCTAAAGCATCAGCAGCAGGAACATCCGAGGAAGAGGATACAGGTAATGGGACGGAAGGCTGAAGTCCGTAAACGACATGGAAGGGAGAGCTGGAGGAGGACTCACTGACGTGGTGGTTATGGGAGAATTCATCCCAAGGAAGAAGCGTGGACCAGTCGTCATGATGGGCGTTGACGTAGTGATGTAAGAAGGAGGTCAAGATCTGATTGACTCGTTCCACTTGGCCATTCGACTGAGGATGGTAGGCTGAAGAAAAGTCCAGAGTCACTCCCAGATGTTTGCAGAGAGCCCTCCAGAAGGGGGAGGTGAACTGAGTTCCTCTGTCAGACACAATGTGGGATGGAAAGCCATGCAAGCGGAAGATGTGTTGTATATAGGCGTAAGCGAGTTCCTGGGCAGAGGGCAGTCCAGCCATAGGGACGAAATGAGCCATTTTGGAGAACCGATCCACCACGACCCATATGACTGTGTGTCCAGAGGACAGTGGCAAGTCCGTAATAAAGTCCATCGCAATGTGTTGCCACGGAACTGAGGGTATAGGCAGAGGCAGAAGACGGCCATAAGGCAGATGTTTGGGCGTCTTGTTCCTGGCACAAGAGGAGCAGGCTGAGACAAAAGAAGCGACATCCGTCCGAAGGGATGGCCACCAGTAATGACGTACAATCGTACTCCATGTTCTCTTCTGACCAGCATGACCGGCTATTTTCGAGGCATGGCCCCAGTGTAACACTTTTTGCCTGTCAGTCTCAGAGACATAGGTCTTCCCGGGCGGTATCTGGGCCAGGGTGACAGGAGCCACCGGAATGATTTTACTAGGGCATATGATGGGCTGGGATGTCTCCTCCTCCTGCTCCATGGGCATGAATGACCTGGACAAGGCATCTGCGCGTACATTCTTGTCCGCGGGTCGGAAATGGAGCTGGAAATCGAATCTGGCAAAGAACAAGGACCACCTGGCTTGCCGTGGGTTCAGTCGCTGAGCAGACCGCAGGTATTCCAGGTTCTTGTGGTCCGTGTAAATAATAACGGGGTATACTGCTCCTTCCAGAAGGTAGCGCCATTCCTCCAGGGCCAGTTTGACTGCCAATAGCTCTCGGTCACCGATGGTGTAGATGCGTTCAGGCGCTGAGAAGCTCTTGGAGAAGAAACCGCAAGTCACCATCTTCCCGGAGGAGGACTTCTGCATGAGCACTGCTCCGGCTCCCGAGGAGGAGGCATCCACCTCCAAGGTGAACTGTCGGTTTAACTCCGGACGGTGGAGCACAGGGGAGGAGGCAAATGCCCGCTTCAGAGAGCCAAACGCGGCGTCGGCCGCAGGTGACCAGTCCTTTGGATTAGCTCCCTTCTTGGTCAAGGCGGAGAGAGGAGCAGTCAGGGCCGAGAAGTGAGGGATGAACTGGCGGTAATAGTTTGCGAATCCCAGAAAGCGTTGGATTGCCTTCAGTCCAGAAGGAGGGGGCCAGTTGAGAATGGAAGAGACCTTCTGCGGATCCATCTGCAATCCGGTATCGGAGATTACGTAACCCAGGAAGGGCAAAGAAGACTGCTCGAAGACACACTTCTCGTACTTGGCGTACAGACGATTTTCCCTCAGTCGTTGTAGTACCAGCTGCACGTTCTCTCTGTGGGTTTGGAGGTCCGGAGAAAAGACCAGGATGTCATCAAGATACACCACCACACAGATGTAGAGAAGGTCTCGGAACACGTCGTTCACCAATTCTTGAAAGACTGCTGGTGCGTTACACAGGCCGAAGGGCATCACACAGTATTCATAGTGCCCATCGCGAGTATTGAACGCGGTCTTCCATTCGTCCCCTGAGCGGATGCGGACCAGGTTGTAGGCACCCCGAAGATCCAACTTGATGAACACACGAGCTCCTCTAAGCCGGTCAAACAATTCGGGAATGAGCGGCAGGGGGTACTTATTTTTCACGGTGATTTGGTTCAATCCCCGGTAGTCTATGCATGGGCGTAGGTCGCCCTCTTTCTTCTTGACGAAGAAGAAGCCTGCTCCAGCAGGAGAGGAGGATCTCCGAATGAATCCCCTTGCCAGGTTCTCTGTGATGTAGGTAGACATGGCCCTTGTTTCGGCAGGAGACAGCGGATATATCCGTCCTCGAGGTGGTGTAGTTCCCGGGAGCAGGTCGATGGCACAATCGTAAGGACGATGTGGCGGAAGTACCTCTGATTCCTTTTTGTCAAAGACGTCCGCGAAGGACCAATAGGCCGAGGGCAGTCCCGGTAGGGACTCTGGAACCGGAGGTCGTCGGATGGGTTGTATGGTCTTCAGACAGTTCTCGTGGCAAGAGGAGCCCCATCGGGTGATTTCACCAGTGCCCCAGCTGACGGACGGTTCGCGTGTCCGTAGCCAGGGGAGTCCCAGCAGGATTTGATGGGACATGTGTGGGAGGACGTAGAGAGCGATGTTCTCGGTGTGCAGGGCACCGATACGCAGTTCCACCGGCTTGGTGATCCACGAGATGGTGTCAGAGAGGGGTCTCCCATCCACAGAGGCAATCACGAGAGGTTTGTCGAGTGGAGTAACAGGCACCTGGTACTTGTCCACCGTGGCCTGCTGGATGAAATTGCCTGCTACCCCGGAATCGAGGTACTCCTCAGCCGTGAACCGCGTCTCTCCCGTTGTCACTTGAACAGTCCACGTAACCAGGTCTGAGAGAGTCCCAGCACCTAGGGTGGCCTCTCCTACCAACCCTAGGCTTTGGAGTTTCCCGGCCTCTCTGGACAGGAGCGTAGAAGGTGTGTGCCCTCTCCGCAGTAGAAGCAGAGGCCCTTAGCGAGCCGTTCTGCTCGGCGTTGTTCAGACTGCCTCAAACGGTCGATCTGCATGGGCTCGTGGATGGAGACACCAGATGCCGTTGACTGAAGAACGGCGGGCTTCTGCGGAGGAGAGGAATGCCGTATCGGACGTCTCTCACGGGACACTTCCTTGGATCGTTCCTGAAAGCGAATGTCCACTCGACTTGCTAGGGCAATCAGGGCATCCAGGGTGGACGGCACGTCACGACCAGCCAGCTCATCTTTGATACGACCCGAGAGACCTTCCCAGAAGGCGGCGGTTAGAGCCTCATTGTTCCACCCAAGTTCCGAATCCGAGGTGCGAAAACGGATGGCATATTGACCCACCGTCAGAGTCCCCTGACGTAACCGGAGGAGAGATGAGGCAGACGCGGCGGCGCGTCCGGGCTCGTCAAAGGTGAAACGAAATGCCTGCAGGAACTCCTGGATGTTAGTGGTCACAGGGTCCTCCTTCTCCCACAAGGGGTTCATCCACGCCAGTGCCTCACCCTCTAGATGGGACATCATGAACGCGACCTTGGCTTGGTCGGAGGAAAACAAATGTGGCAGTTACGTGAAATGGAGGGAGCATTGGTTTATGAATCCCCTGCAGGTCTTGGGATCTCCGGCGTACCGGGGTGGTGAGGCCAAACGAAGCCTGGAAGCATCCGAGGAGGCTGCCACGGGAGCTGGGGCCGTGGATTGTCCAGTGGAAGCTCGAGATGCCGAAAATGTAACCGACGCTTGTAGCGTGTTCAGGCGGGCGTCCACAGAAGACATAAAGTTCAGCATGCGGGTCTGGGTCTCACGCTGGCGTGTGAGTTCCTCCTGCAAGGCCGCTAGTGCTTCGGCGGAATCCATGGCCTGTTCTTACTGTTAGGGCCAGATGGACGGGCAGACCCAGGAGGTGGATCCACTGGGCCGAACACCTTCCTGAAGGCAAGGAGTCCGGTAGCCGGAGCACTACAGGTAGCAGGACAGTCCGTGCAACAGAGTAGAATGGTGAAGTCCCTGGGACCACGGAGTCACTGATGGTAGTCCGGGTGACGGAGCTCAGGTTCGGAGGCCGAGGTGTTGTCAGGCAGAGTCCGGAACCGATGGAGCGAGAGGACGGGTCACCACAGGGATCAGAGATGGAACGGACTGACGGGATGGCAGATAGTCAGCGTTCGGGTTCGGGAGTCGGCAGGACCGGATGGCGAGGCAGGAGCGGCTCTAGAAGAGAGATAGGTGAGTATATCCCAGAGACACAAGGAGACCTGACTCCTAGCTTAGGAAACACGAAGAACAGGCCCCGCCCACTTGGACACTAAACCCCTTTATACCCTGTACCTGTGTGTTCAATTTCCTGTCAGTGGACGCTGGCCCTTTAAGAGAGGGTCAATGACCGCGCGCGCGCCCTAATGCGCATGCGCGAGGCCCGGGTGCCAGAAGCCAGGGCAGGGAGCGGTGAGCAGGAAGCAGGAGGCTGAGTAGCCGACGGGCGCCGGGAGCGGGGACCAGGACGCCTGGGGACCGCAGGCAATGGAGGCTGGAGACCGGGGAGCGGCGGACGCCGGACAGAGGAACCGGGGAGCGACGCAGGGAAGCCGGGGAGCGTGGCAGGTGAGCCGGGGAGCAGAGCAGGGGACCCGGGGAGCGTGACACATGCTATGGGAGAACCAATCATATTCACTCTCTTCCTATATATTCTGGCTGGACTATTCTTATAGTGCCAGCTATAGCTTGTCAATTCTGGTCTGGAGAGGTAGATTTTTCCAGTCTTACCGGTGATTTTTTGTTAAATTGCTGTGAGCGGTCTTGGTGTTACCTTTTTTTGTCTTTATGTTCCTGCCTTGCATCATTTTCTTTTCACTTTAGTTTCTTAGTGCTTATGTAGTGCTAGTTTGCTAACTAAGTATGCAGTGTGACTGAGATTCTGTTATTCCTGTCTGTCTAAGTCTGTGTTTCCCCTAACATTTGTTTTCATTCCTTCATTGTGGGCAAGGGAACAGATTAGCTTTGTTGAAGAATGCAGCAATAAACAAGGCTCAGGCTTCTCCACCATTAGGGGTAATCCTGAAGACAGGGATAACCTAGGGTCCCCTAGCATTAGGGACAGTATAGGAGCCCTTTATCCCTTGCTATACTGCAGTGACATTGTGACACATGTAGAGTATAATGTCTTTTGGTCAGTGGGGTCCTCTCTCCTGTAGAGTATAAGCTGTTGAGATCAGTGGGGTTCTCTGTCTCCCCTGTAATATGTAAGTGCTTATGGTTAACATGAGCTTCTCTTTCTATTGTAAGGTATAAACACTTATGGTCAGTGGGGTCCTCTCTCTCCCACTTTCTGTTCTATAAAGTGTAGATTCCTATGGTCAGTAAGGTTTTTTCAATCTCCTTTCCTTAACCCCCTCCCCCTGAATAATTACAAGCTTTCCATTACTGAGATTCACTTGAGATTCACTCACATTTATTCACCATGAATTTAGTGTGTCGTGAAAATTTGGTGAAGTCGGGGAATTTGAATTTCAAAAGATCTGCTATTCTCTATTAAGAGTGCATTACATATCTTCCTTTGCATCTTTTTAACTCTTTAAATGAGTATTTCAAATTATTTTTCTTCCTTAAACACTAAACACTAAACTGATAGCTTCAGAGTATCCAAAATGATTTAGCTCTTTTTAAAATATGTCTTGTGTCTAGTCAAATGCCTGAGACTCTTAACTTTAGCTATTGCTTATCGTTACTCCAGTGTTCAATAATGCCTTCATACATTGAGAAAAAGAAAGAAAGGAAAATCTGAATAATTGCCTTTGCTTTGCAAATTCACATCAAAGTTCTAAGTAAACTCAGTTTAAATGGAAAAGCTCATTTGGACCTGATATAAGGATCGTTAGTCACCGCAACGATTGCACAGAGGATAAGACCAAAAACACTAAAAGCATTTCTACAGAGACTTTGCTGCATTAGCAGCCTGGAGGGATTTCTGAGACTTGCTTAGCAGAGTAATCAGTTCTTGCTAACAATGCTTTTAATAGTTATGTCTCCATCTATCTCAATTGAAAAACTAGACCAATTAAGTGTTTATTCTTAAATAGTTGAGTGGAGAAAAGAGAAGAGATAGGAAAGCCCAATACTTACAAAACATCATTCCTAAAAATGTCTACATTTTAAAAGATCTAAGTCATGCATGAAAATGAGGCGGTACATATGAGAAGAAAACTCAAATGTTAAAACATGGCACCCCAGGAAGAGTATTAAGGAAATTTACACCAAAATAATAAAATATAAATTAGCAAATCAGATGATGGTACAGCACCCATGTAATTATGTTTCATTTATATTTAAGAATATTGATTTTTATTAATTCATTATAGATGCCATTTACAAAAAATGACAACAGGAAGCTGCTTTACAATTAACATCTCAGCAAATCTATAAAAACTGGGTTCAACATCCTGAAATAACAATGGTTTCTGATACGCTAATTAAAAAAAGATACCTCAAATAATTGCATTTCCTTTGATTACTAGAAATTAATTGATTTGATGCTTGTTGGCTTTAAGTTAAATTTTATGAAATTGTCAGGAATCGCTGGATTTGAATAATTTGCAATTTTATTTGTGCAAATAGCCCAAAATATAAATAATACTATATTACACATTACCAAAGATTGCTTCAGCCAGACAGGTCTCACATAACAAAAGAGAAAAAGGCGCATCTCCCCATTCCACATCGCATGAGCGTCCTGAAATAATAATAATAATAATAATAATAATCTTTATTTCTATAGCGCCAACATATTCCGCAGCGCTTTACAATTCTGGAGGATCATATACAAACAAGTAACAGTTATGTAACAAATGATGTTCAAGGAGCCCATCGCCAGCAGGCAAATTGAGAAGATATCCATAAGATCTTTTTGACCTCCTTAAAGAGCACTATAAAACATTAAGCTACACATTTGTTACTATACATTACGATGATATGAAACATTTTAAATTTTCGGAACAAACTTAAAAAGGCCTCTTAAAGCCTGTACTGTACCAAGTGTGTCCTAACTAAAGAGACACTTTAGTATTTTGGGCTCGGAAACCAGATTACTGCTAGGCATAAATTAAAAGAATTATATATTTTATATTTATTAATATATATATATATATATATATATATATATACTAGAAGGTGGCTCGATTCTAACGCGTCGGGTAGTCTAGAATTTGTATGTAGGTTAGCAGATTGAATAATAATATAATCAGTAAGTCTTGAATAATGATGGTTCATTTTTTGCTCATTGGTCTCCTGCTGTGCAGCACGCATTGGCGTGTTTGACAGTGGGAGACCAACGATCTGAATGGACAGGGAGCTGGGGTAAGCTAGTAACCATGGTACACATCGGGTAACTATGCAAAGCGGTTCCCATAGTTACCCGATGTGTACGCTGGTTAACAGCGTACTCCGGCTCCGGCACACATGTGCCAAGAGCCGGGGTAAGCTAGTAACCATGTTACACATTGGGTAACTAAGCAAAGCAGTTTCTATAGTTACCCGATGTGTACCATGGTTACCAGCCTACGACGATTTCGGCACACGTGTGCCGGGAGCCGGGGTAAGCTAGTGGTTTCACACATCCGGCTTTTCTCCACATTGTTGGATCCGACGCGCTGCTGTAGGCTGGTTTCAGACGTCTGTATTTTAAGTATGTGTGACATCCGTTTTTAACACGGATATCACACGTACCCATGTTATTCTATGATGTGCCTCACACGTACGCGTTTGCACACGGACCGTGTGACTTTTCATGACCCAGCATGCACACACGCAGGGATCTCCGGCAGCACAGATGTCACACGAATTGCACACTGATGTGATCCATGTAACATCCGTGTAAAACATACTGGAGAAAATATGGGTCATTTTAATAAAAATATTTTCTATATTTACTTCTCTCCAGCGATGCTGTCTCCGGCTCTGCTGCCTCCCGCTTTTTATCACCGCTCATTATACTCACTGAATATTCAGTGCCCTGTGGAGCTGGAAGCGGGAACAGCGCTGGGGACTTCAGTGCCGGGGACCGCATCGCTGGGTGAGTATACAGCAGAGTGTGTGTGTGTGTGTGTACATTCATGTGCGCTATGTGTGTATGCGCTTGGTGTATCCATGTGTGTCTGCTATGTGTGCATATGTGCTCAGTGTGTGTGTGTATACATGCATGTGCGCTATGTGTGTATGCGCGTGGTGTATCTATGTGTGTCTGCTATGTGTGTATATGTGCTCAGTGTGTGTACATGCGCGTGCGCTATGTGTGTATGCGCTCGATGTATCCATGTGTGTCTGCTATGTGTGTGTGTGTGTCTGTCTGCTATGTGTGTGTGCTCAATGTGTGTGTGTGTGTGTGTGCTCAGTGTATGTGTGTGTGTGTGCTGTGTGTGTGTGTGCTCAGTGTGTTTATGTGCTCAGTGTGTGTGTGTGTGTGTACATGCATGTGCGCTATGTGTGTATGCGCTCGGTGTATCCATGTGTGTCTGCTATGTGTGTATATGTGCTCACCGTGTGTGTGTATACATGCATGTGCGCTATGTGTGTATGCACTCGGTGTATCCATGTGTTTCTGCGATGTGTGTATATGTGCTCAGTGTGTGTGTATGTGTGTATACATGCATGTGCGCTATCTGTGTATGCACTTGGTGTATGCATGTGTGTCTGCTATGTGTGTGTGTCTGTCTGCTATGTGTGGGTGCTCAGTGTGTGTGTGTGTGTTCTCAGTGTGTATATGTGCTCAGTGTGTGTGTGGGTGTGTGTGTACATGCATGTGCGCTATGTGTGTATGCGCTCGGTGTATCCATGTGTGTCCGCTATGTGTGTATACGTGCTCAGTGTGTCTGTGTGTGTGTGTATACATGCATGTGTGCTATGTGTGTATGTGCACGGTGTATCCATGTGTGTCTGCTATGTGTGTGTGTGTGTCTGCTATGTGTGTGTGCTCAGTGTGTGTGTGTGTGCTCAGTGTGTGTGTGTGTGTGTGTGTGTGTGTGTACATGCATGTGCGCTATGTGTGTATGCACGCTGTGTATCCATGTGTGTCTGCTATGTGTGTATATGTGCTTAATGTGTGTGTGTGTGTGTGTATTGAGAGGCGGTCAGGAGCGGGAGGCAGCAGAGCCGGAGAAAGCAGGTAAATATGAAAAATATTTTTATTTTACAGACCCGTGTTTTCTCCGGTACCTGTCACACGCACGCAAACACGGATGTCACACGTATGACCATAACCATGCGTGTGACAGGTACCTAATTAAACACGGAACTCTGAAAGCAGCCATACACTGTGTACAGTAGAGTGGCCGCGCCGCAACTTCCTGGTTACATGCTCCGGTCACATGACAACGCCTGATTGGAGCTTGTCGCGCGGCCACTGTAGTGTACACAGTGCACAGGAGCGCGCCGAATCTGACAAAGTGGAGAAAAGGTAAGAAACTATTCAAAGCGACAGTGCTGACGTGTGCCGGGAACCGGGGTAAACTAGTAACCATGTTACACATCGGGTAACTAAGGAAAGCGGTTTCTATAGTTACCCGATGTGTACCATTGTTACCAGCCTACGCCGGCTCTGGCACACGTGTGCCGGGAGCCGGGAAAAGCTAGTGGTTTCATACATCCGGCTTTTCTCCACTTTGTCTTGCCGGTGTGGGCTTTCGGGGGTGCAGCAGTCACCTGGGAGTCGGGGCTCCGTGTGGGTTCGGGGAATGCGTGCGGGGGGCGGGGCCAGGGCAAGCGTCCAATGCGTGAGGGGGCGGGGCCTGGCTGAGCGGCCAATACGTGCAGGGGGCCAGGGCGAGTGGCCAATCCGTGCGGGTGGCGGAGCCTGGCCAAGCAGCCAATACCTGCGGGGGGCGGAGCCGAGGCAAGGCGAGCGGCCAATGCGACGGTTGTCACTGTAACGACATAATTTTGGAGCAAGACAGACAGACAGACAGAATAAGGCAATTATATTTAGATCTATATATATATATATATATATATATATAGTATAGACCAAATGTTTGGACACACCTTCTCATTCACAGAGTTTTCTTTATTTTCATGACTCTGAAAATTGTAGATTCACATTGAAGGCATCAAAACTATGAATTACACATGTGGAATGAAATACTTAACGAAAAGTGTGAAACAACTGAAAATATGTCTTACATTCTAGGTTCTTCAAAGTAGCCAGGTTTTTCTTTGATTACTGCTTTCCATTCTTGGCATTCTCTTGATGAGCTTCAAGAGGTAGTCACCGGAAATGGTTTTCACTTCACAGGTGTAACCTTTCAGGTTTAATAAGTGGGATTTTTTGCCTTATAAATGGGGTTGGGACCATCAGTTGTGTTGTGCAGAAGTCTGGTGGATACACAGCTGATAGTCCTACTGAATAGACTGTTGGAATTTGTATTATGGCAAGAAAAAAGCAGTTAAGTAAAAAAAAATGAGTGGCCATCATTACTTTAAGAAATGAAGGTCAGTCAGTCCGAAAAATTGTGAAAACTTTGAAAGTGTCCCCAAGTGCAGTCGCAAAAACTATCAAATGCCACAAAGAAACTGGCTCACAGGAGGACCGCCCAAGAGTCACCTCTGCTGCGGAGGATAGGTTTATCCAAGTCACCAGCCTCAGAAATCGCAGGTTAACAGCAGCTCAGATTAGAGACCAGGTCAATGCCAGACAGAGTTCTAACAGCAGGCACATATCTAGAACAACTGCCAAGAGGAGACTTTGTGCAGCAGGCCTTCATGGTAAAATAGCTGCTATAAAACCACTGCTAAGGACAGGCAACAAGCAGAAGAGACTTGTTTCGGCTAAAGAACACAAGGAATGGACATTAGACCAGTGGAAATCTGTGCTTTGGTCTGATGAGTCAAAATTTGAGATCTTTGGATCCAACCACCGTGTCTTTGCGCAACGCAAAAAAGGTGAATGGATGGACTCAACATGCTTGGTTACCACCGTGAAGCATGGAAGAGGAGGTGTGATGATGTGGGGGTGCTTTGCTGGTGACACTGTTGGGGATTTATTCAAAATTGAAGGCATACTGAACCAGCATGACTACCACAGCATCTTGCAGCGGCATGCTATTCCATCCAGTTTGCGTTTATTTATCATTTATTTTTCAACAGGACAATGTCCCCAAACACACCTCCAGGCTGTGTAAGAGCTATTTGACTAAGAAGGGGAGTGATAGGGTGCTACGCTAGATGACCTGGTCTCCACAGTCACCAGACCTGAACCCAATCGAGATGGTTTAGGGTGAACTGGACCGCAGAGTGAAGGCAAAAGGACCACGTGCTAAGCATCTCTGGGAACTCCTTCAAGACTGTTGGAAGACCATTTCCGGTGACTACCTCTTGAATCTCATCAAGAGAATGCCAAGAGTGTGCAAAGCAGTAATCAATGCAAAAAGTGGCTACATTGAAGAACCTAGAATATAAGACATATTTTCATTTGTTTCACACTTTTTTGTTAAGTATTTCATTCCACATGTGTTAATTCATAGTTTTCATGCTTTCAATGTGAATCTACCATCTTCAGAGTCATATTAAGGACACTACCCAGTAATATAGAATACATTATTACATTTTCACAAATTGCGATATTGCATATATAATAGTTTCAATTGTGAACCAGGACTATATCAAAAAAAGGGGCATAAATTGTACAATATATTATGAAAACAAAAAGGAGAACAAACGATCAAAGCCCAATAAAGATCAAAATTGTACAAATAGTGAGTTTTTATTGTCAAGTGTTGTCACAAGTGATTCAGTGGACACAAATTATGCATCATATATATCATATATATAACATTTATACAGCGGTATTGTATGGTTGTAACCACCAATTACATAGCCTATTAAAAAATGCAGCCTCTACTCATACATATAGTCTCCCAAAAAGACACATATTTAGCCATGTATACACGCACATAACAGCGCACTATATATACACCTTTATTATATGGCACATGGTTCAAAGGAAGCTATATGTATAAGGTTATGTCTATGTCAGTGTGGTAGAGGATATATTACTCAATAATATCCAGCATATGTGTCTACAAGAGAAACTTAACAAACAGGTACATCTTATAATGGCTCATTGCACATAGTTAGATGCCATATATCCTTAACATAAGGAGAGCCAGGGACTCATATATTGGGATCCTAAACAAAAATAGATCCAATCGTATAGATGTAATTTTTACAAATAGACAGCAGAGGTCACTATATTACAGATTTTTCCTAAGGCCAATATGTAGCCAAAAAAACCCTCTGCATCATATGCTAGACATCCAGATTATGGGCATAAGACCTCTGATCGGCAATACCACATTGTGGCCAAGGCCGACTATAACTACCGCATGTTACGGCGTGCTACAGGCACCAAGCCACCGTGGTTGACAAAACAATACAAAGTGTATTTACCGCTGTAAACTGGAACTCCCGACACGTGTTTCGGCTTCTCAACCTTCGTCAGGGGGCGTTGATCGTCTGTTCTCCTTTTTGTTTTCATCTTCAGAGTCATGAATATAAAGAAAACTCTTTGAATGAGAAGGTATGTCCAAACTTTTGGTCTGTACTGTATATATATTTTATTTTCCACTTTTGCAATATATTTTCAAGTGGTTTATATCAGGCATTTTATTGTTCCCTCTAAGTAATGTTTATTATTTCATTATTACTTTTGTTTTGCTTTCTTATATAAGCAATTGCAGTTGCCCTGCAAACAAATGTGGCTAGAAAATAAATAAAAAGATGTGCGGTCGTGCCTATTATTTGGACGGCAACTCTTAGCTGTATTCTTTGCCTTAGCTGAAAATAGAGAGGATGACACTTTGTTTTTTTTACTATTTAATTAAATAATTTAAAAAAATGGAGTGGTGTCCCCCCTATTTTTGATAATCAGCCAAGGTAAAGGAGACAGCTGAGGCTGGTATTATTAATATGGGAAGACCCATGGTAATTTGGCCCCTCCCAGCCTGAAAATAGCAGACCGCAGCTGCCCCAGAAGTAGCACATCTATTAGCTGTGCTAATTCTGGCACTTTGCGCAAATCTTTCTAATTGCTCTTGTGCAGTGGCAATCAGGGTAATAGTTTTGGGTTTGATGTCAGCTGTGAATTGACAGTTTCCATCAAGCCCAGGGGCAAGTAAAGGGGAGACTTCTAGCAGACACCCCCATTGCTAACCAGGACAGAGTAAAATTAAAAAAAACAAACAGGATCAAAAAGTTTTTTTTAGCAAACACTCCCCCATATGCCCACGTTCATCAATTTATTAATTAAAAAAAATCTTCAAAGTTATGACAATCTAATTGAGGAACAAATAATCCTCTACAGTTCCTCTTTCATAAATTTATCAATGTAAAATAAATTCTGGAAGTTCTGACATAATCCTAAAGCCCACTTTACACGTTGCAATTAGTTGTACAATCGCATTTGCGATGTGACACGCCCAGGTTGCATACGGGATCTTATGAGATTGCACGTTGGTCGTTCATTTGCTGTCACACGTGCGTTAGTAGTCTATGTTAAATTGGTAAATTTTGTGTGCGATCCTTTAGATCATGTGTTCTGTGACGTATGCATTGGGCACCTTTTTTTTTTTTTTTATTTATTGACTTGCCAAGCGTGTGTAATGTGTAGGGATGCGTTTTTACTATGTCATCTACCATTCAGCTCTGCTACATGGCCGCTAACAGCAGACACAGACAGCCATGTAGCAGAGCTGAATGGCAGATGACAGCAGACACAGACAGAGCCGCACTGTCAGAATGAACTCGGGTGAACTTCACCCGACTTCACGGTCATGCTGCGGCTCTGTCTGTGTCGCGCCTTGATTAGCGGTCACCAGTGAAGGACTCACCGGTGACCGCTAATCTCCTAAGTTACTGAAGTTAGCAGCCCTCTCTCATACTCACCAATCCCCGATCCCTGGCACTGCACGGCGTTCACACTGCTCCGGCGGCTTTTACTGTTTTGAAAAAGCCGGCCGCCCATTAAACAATCTCGTATTCACTGCTTTCCCCGCCCACCGGCGCCTATGATTGGTTACAGTGAGACACGCCCCCACTCTGAGTGACAGGTGTCACACTGCACCCAATCACAGCAGCCGGTGGGCGTGTCTATACTGTGTAGTGAAATAAATATCTAAATAATTAAAAAAAACGGCGTGCGGTTCCCCCCAATTTTAAAACCAGCCAGATAAAGCTGTCGCGGGCGGGGAGGAGGGTGTCAGCACACTATGCTCACCCCCACTGCTCGGGTCCGGCTGCTGCTGCTCAGTGGTGGCTCGAGCGGTGGGCCGGATCCCGGGGGTTCTCGAGCGGCACTCCTCACCCGTGAGTGAAAAGGGGGTTGTTTGGGTGTTTTGGGGGATTTATTGTCCGTGACGCCACCCACGGTTGTGGTGATTGAGTGTACACCACCGCTGCTCTATATGGGGGTCCCGGGGATGGTGAGGCGGAGCAGCCAGTTGTTGTGTTGTCCCTCCGTGGGTAGGGGTTGGTGATCCCGGGGCCAAGTGAGGTGCAGGGGCGCAGGGGCAGCGCTGTGCCTTGCGGCACTGAGGTACTCACTCAGCCAGTAAACACGACACAGTTCTCGGTAAACAAACGGCTGGTTGGACGGGTCCCTCGGACGGTTCACGGTGCTGCGGTTCCCTGCAGTTAGCGGTGACGGTCTCTTCCCTGCACCTTTGAAATGTCTGTTTGGTAGCGATGGATCCCCACCGGTTACCCGCTCCCCGGCTACAATCTGGACCGGAGGAGCCACTCTCTTGCCCGCAGGCGCCGGCCCTGGGAAACTGGTGCCTTGGCGGTGGCGGTGTTTCCCCGTTGTGGTTGGACCTTTGCCGTCAATCAGGACTTGCTTGTTGGGAGACAGACGTCCCCTTCACTAACGGATTTGGCAATTTACGGCGACTCCAAGCCTTGCCGGGATCCGAAAGGCCCCTGCCCTGGTGCTGACTGCCCTTTGTATACTGCTCCAGACCCCCGGGCACACAGCCTCCCTGGTCCTTCCAGCAACCTCCAGACAATCCCACTGCAGACCTTCACCGCCGTCTGCTGACCTTGCTGACTCCGTCCGGGCACACAGCCACAGACCAACTTCAGGCTTTCTGTAACTTCCACTGATGTTTCACTACACTCTAGCTCCCTCCTGAGCTACACTCTGTTGTTACTCCTTTCACTTCCTCCTCCTAAACTGAACTGTTCCTCACTCAAGCTCTGCCTGAGCTAAACTGCCTGGTACTTCCTGCCTCCAGAGCTGTGAACTCCTTGGTGGGCGGACACCAACCGCCTGGCTCCACCCCCTGGTGTGAACACCAGCCCCTGGAGGAAGGCAACAAGGATTTTTAGGTTAGCTGGTGTACCTGCAGGGAATGTGGGGTGCGTGTGGTGTTGTGACCTGTGACCCCTGGCTTGCCCAGGGCGTCACATTCCCCCTTAGCAAAACGCAGATCGTCCTCGGGCTGCCCGTCCAACACCGGTTTTATTTTCCTTTCTCTTTTCTGTAAAGCATAAAAGGGTATAACATGGTAAACGGTAACATATGTACATTTTTAATAACTCTTCCCATAACGGGAGGCACATTTCTTAAACGTTGCATAACGGTTTACGGTTACGGTTTCCGCTCTCTCCCACCCAAGCAACCTGGCCCTGATGCTGCCCCTAAAATCCAGGCAGCACCCCTTGACCCACAGTCCAGCACACGGTACCCGAGCGGGATCTGTCCTTCCCCTCCAGAGGGTAGCCACCGGTTCCTTTGGTGGCTGAGCCCCAGCCTGCTCTGCTGAGGGCCCTCCCTCCAACCTGCCTCTCCGGAGGCGGCATTGCTGAAACGGTAACGGCAAACAACTCTTTTACAAGCCACTTAACGTTTGTGGGTGCCCTGCAAGTTCACGGGCTTGTCCATGGATAGTTCCCATGCAAAACTTTGTAAACGGTCCCCACGGGGACAACGGTGCCGGCTCCGGCCGGTTGCAAATCACAAAGATAATCTGGTGACTTTCACGGTATCATCATTTTTCATCATCTTTCAAACAAACAAACTGTGGTGGTCCCAACGGGGACGGTGCAACGGGCATCCGCTGCCCTACTCCGATTCTTCTGCTTCATCTGAGGGAGGGGGTGCAGGGCTTACTCTGCTCTCCTGGCTGCCCCGCAGTTTCACATCCAGGGCAAACCACCCCCTCTCTCCGCAGTGTCGGGTGTACCGTACAACGTCTCCCGGCATAAGGTTGTGGCCGGGATGCTCCTCAGGCAGGTGGGCATGCACATCCCGCCGGGCTACAAACACTTCGGCCTCCAGGCCCGGTTCATAGATAAACCCGTAGCCCCGGCGGACATCAAACCGCCTCACCTGCCCCTCGTACAACGGGCCCCGGACACGGAACGTGGCCTGGCGGAGATTCTCTTTCTCCCTTATCGCTCTGGCCACCAGCTCAGCCTTCTTCCGTTCCCTCTCAGCGATCTCCAGGCCCAGCGGTACCGGCTCCCTATCCCAATACGGGGCTGCTGCGAGCTCCGGCGCATGGGTCGGGCCCCGCGGGACATCCTGGACGTTGCCCACTGTTAGGAATCTGGGCGGCGTGTCCCGCGGTCTCTTGGCCTTGGGCGCTGCCTTGCAGCAACAACCCGGCGCTACCTCAGCCGAGGTGTGGGGGATGGGCATAGGGGCTTTCCGCGGCTTGGCCTTCGGCTCGGAGCGGGTCATCGGCTCCGACTCGGGAAACTTCTCAGGGACTGTCTCTGGTACAACCTTCGGAGCCTTCCATGGCAACACCTCCGGTTTGCTACGGGCTCCAGCTACAGGTCGGTCCGCTGGGGCGGACGGGCTGGGTTTCGCTACCGGTTGCGGTGGTAGCGGGCCTAGTGGCGGGGTCACGGCCTCCGAAACGGGTGGCGAGGGAGGCAACGGGGGAGAGGGCTTGGACCGGGTCCCTCAGCCGCAGCGACCGGTCCCTCGGGGACATAGGGGCGTGGGTCACTCACCCTCCCTTCCTCCGCTTCCTCCTCGCGTCTCCGCACGGTGGCTATAACGTCCGCCATGTCGGTCTCCCACTCCTCCAAGAGGAGCTGCATTTTGACCTGTAGCCTTAAATGGAGCTGTGCGGTCCGGATTTCCACCCACGCTGCGGTTCCCGGCGCGGGGGCCACGGTGTTTCTGGACGGCATCCACATGGTGACTTCTTCTTCCAGGAACGGAGTGACTGCAGGGTCCTGGCGTCCCTGCTTTTATAGCCGCAGCTACATGCAGCCAGCCGCCATCGCGTCCTCCTTAGCTTCTTTCCGGCCACACCCCTATTGGGGCAAAGTTCTGGCCTTCGCGCCTCTGCTGCTCGAGAAGACGCTCGAGCGGGAACTTTTCGCGCCAAAGATGGCGACTTCTGGGAACTTTCAGCCGGACACCTCCGGCGGTCACAAGGCGCACCTCTACCAAACGGCAGAGCGGTAGGATCCTGTTCGTGACGCCAAGTTGTCGCGGGCGGGGAGGAGGGTGTCAGCACACTACGCTCACCCCCACTGCTCGGGTCCGGCTGCTGCTGCTCAGTGGTTGCTCGAGTGGTGGGCCGGATCCCGGGGGTTCTCGAGCGGCACTCCTCGCCCGTGAGTGAAAAGGGGGTTGTTTGGGTGTTTTGGGGGATTTATTGTCCGTGACGCCACCCACGGTTGTGGTGATTGAGTGTACACCACCGCTGCTCTATATGGGGGTCCCGGGGATGGTGAGGCGGAGCAGCCAGTTGTTGTGTTGTCCCTCCGTGGGTAGGGGTTGGTGATCCCGGGGCCCAGTGAGGTGAAGGGGCGCAGGGGCAGCGCTGTGCCTTGCGGCACTGAGGTACTCACTCAGCCAGTAAACATGACACGGTTCTCGGTAAACAAACGGCTGGTTGGACGGGTCCATCGGACGGTTCACGGTGCTGCGGTTCCCTGCAGTTAGCGGTGACGGTCTCTTCCCTGCACCTTTGAATTGTCTGTTTGGTAGCGATGGATCCCCACCGGTTACCCGCTCCCCGGCTACAATCTGGACCGGAGGAGCCACTCTCTTGCCCGCAGGCGCCGGCCCTGGGAAACTGGTGCCTTGGCGGTGGCGGTGTTTCCCCGTTGTGGTTGGACCTTTGCCGTCAATCAGGACTTGCTTGTTGGGAGACAGACGTCCCCTTCACTAACGGATTTGGCAATTTACGGCGACTCCAAGCCTTGCCGGGATCCGAAAGGCCCCTGCCCTGGTGCTGACTGCCCTTTGTATACTGCTCCAGACCCCCGGGCACACAGCCTCCGTGGTCCTTCCAGCAACCTCCAGACAGTCCCACTGCAGACCTTCACCGCCGTCTGCTGACCTTGCTGACTCCGTCCGGGCACACAACCACAGACCAACTTCAGGCTTTCTGTCACTTCCACTGATGTTTCACTTCACTCTAGCTCCCTCCTGAGCTACACTCTGTTGTTACTCCTTTCACTTCCTCCTCCTAAACTGAACTGTTCCTCACTCAAGCTCTGCCTGAGCTAAACTGCTTGGTACTTCCTGCCTCCAGAGCTGTGAACTCCTTGGTGGGCAGACACCAACCGCCTGGCTCCACCCCCTGGTGTGAACACCAGCCCCTGGAGGAAGGCAACAAGGATTTTTAGGTTAGCTGGTGTACCTGCAGGGAATGTGGGGTGCGTGTGGTGTTGTGACCTGTGACCCCTGGCTTGCCCAGGGCATCACAAAGCCATACGGCTGAAGGCTGGTATTCTCAGGATGGGGAGCTCCACGTTATGGGGAGCCCCCCAGCCTAACAATATCAGCCAACAGCCGCCCAGAATTTCCGCATACATTAGATGCGACAGTTCTGGGACTGTACCCGGCTCTTCCCGATTTTCCCTGGTGCGTTGGCAAATCGGGGTAATAAGGAGTTATTGGCAGCCCATAGCTGCCAATAAGTCCTAGATTAATCATGTCAGGCGTCTGAGACACCCTCCATGATTAATCTGTAAATTACAGTAAATAAACACACACACCCGAAAAAATCCTTTATTAGAAATAAAAAACACAAACATATACCCTGGTTCACCACTTTAATCAGCCCCAAAAAGCCCTCCATGTCCGGCGTAATCCAGGATGCTCCAGCGTCGCTTCCAGCGCTGCTGCATGGAGGTGACCGGAGCTGCAGCAGACACAGCCGCTCCGGTCACCTCCACGCAGCTAATGAAGACAGCCGCGCGATCAGCTGCTGTCACTGAGGTTACCCGCTGTCGCTGGATCCAGCGGTGGCCGCTGGTAACCTCAGTGACAGGTCAGCTGATAGCACTACTCACCTCAGTTGCTGCGTGGAGGTGGTAGGAGCGGCGGTGAGTAGCGCGATCAGCTGAGCTGTCACTGAGGTTACCCGCGGCCACCGCTGCATCCACCGCTGGATCCAGTGACAGCGGGTAACCTCACTGACAGCTCAACTGATCGCACGGCTGTCTTCATTAGCTGCGTGGAGGTGACCGGAGCGGCTGTGTCTGCTGCAGCTCCGGGCACCTCCATGCAGCAGCGCTGGATGCGACACTGGAGCATCCTGGATTACGCCGGACATGGAGGGCTTTTTGGGGCTGATTAAAGTGGTGAACCAGGGTATATGTTTGTGTTTTTTATTTCTAATAAAGGATTTTTTTCGGGTGTGTGTGTTTATTTACTGTAATTTACAGATTAATCATGGAGGGTGTCTCATAGACGCCTGACATGATTAATCTAGGACTTATTGGCAGCTATGGGCTGCCAATAACTCCTTATTACCCCGATTTGCCAACGCACCAGGGCAAATCGGGAAGAGCCGGGTACAGTCCCAGAACTGTCGCATATAATGTATGCGGCAATTCTGGGCGGCTGCTGACTGATATTGTTAGGCTGGGGGGCTCCCCATAACGTGGAGCTCCCCATCCTGAGAATACCAGCCTTCAGCCGTATGGCTTTATCTGGCTGGTTTTAAAATTGGGGGGGACCGCACGCCGTTTTTTTTAATTATTTAATTATTTATTTCACTACACAGTATAGACACGCCCACCGGTTGCTGTGATTGGGTGCAGTGTGACACCTGTCACTCAGCGTGGGGGCGTGTCTCACTGTAACCAATCATAGGCGCCGGTGGGCGGGGAAAGCAGGGAATACGAGATTGTTTAATGGGCGGCCGGCTTTTTCAAAACAGTAAAAGCCGCCGGAGCAGTGTGAATGCAGTGCAGCGCCGGGGATCGGGGAACGGTGAGTATATGAGAGAGGGCTGCTAACTTCAGTCACTCGGGAGATTAGCGGTCACCGGTGAGCCCTTCACTGGTGACCGCTAATCAGGGCGCGACACAGACAGAGCCGCAGCATGACCGTGAAGTCGGGTGAAGTTCACCCGAGTTCATTCTGATCGTGCGGCTCTTTCTGTGTCTGCTGTCATCTGCCATTCAGCTCTGCTACACGGCTGTCTGTGTCTGCTGTTAGCGGCCATGTAGCAGAGCTGAACGGCAGATGACATAGTAAAAACGCATCCCTACACATTACACACGCTTGGCAAGTCAATAAATAAAAAAAAAAAAAGGTGCCCAATGTATACGTCACAGAACACATGATCTAAAGGATCGCACACAAAATTGATCAATTTAACATAGACTACTAACGCACGTGTGACAGCAAATGAACGACCTACGTGCAATCTCATAAGATCCCGTATACAACCGGGGCGTGTCACATCGCAAATGCGATTGTACAACTAATTGCAACGTGTAAAGTGGGCTTAAGAGTAATGTTCTACAAAGTCCATCAAATCCTATGCTAAAGGATAACTGAAGTGAGCACCAATATGTATATACGTATACAGAGTGTAAGCCAAAAAATGCATAATCAATAAAGATGAAGGCTGCACATTCAATAATAGGATAATGGTATAATGCTACAAGCATGCTGACAATTATAATTAAAAATGCAATTTGCTAACTGGAAAGTGAACATGTGAATCATGGAATGCATACCTGCCAAGACTATTAGAAAAAAAGAGATATTTAGCAATTGCATTGATTAATGTAAACGAGCCACAATACCTCGCCAAGGTATATCTCTATATTGGGGTCCCTAGCTCTACGACCCTAAGGGGCACTTTGCACGCTGCGACATCGCAGGCCGATGCTGCGATGCCGAGCGCGATAGTCCCCGCCCCCGTCGCAGCTGCGATATCCTTGTGATAACTGCCGTAGCGAACATTATCGCTACGGCAGCTTCACATGGACTCACCTGTCCTGCGACCGTCTCTCTGGCCGGCGACCCGCCTCCTTATTAAGGGGGCGGGTCGTATGGCGTCACTGCGACGTCACACGACAGGAGGCCAATAGGAGAGGAGGGACGGAGATGAGCGGGATGTAAACATCCCGCCCACCTCCTTCCTTCCACATATCCTACGGAAGCCGCAGTGACGCCGGTAGGAGATGTTCCTCGCTCCTGCAGCTTCACACACAGCGATGTGTGCTGCCGCAGGAACGAGGAACAACATTGGACCGTCGCGTCATCGTAATCATGGATTACGCCGACGCTGCACCGATGATACGATAACGACGCTTTTGCGCTCGTTAATCGTATCATCAAGCCTTTACACACTACGATGTCGCATGCGATGCCAGAAGTGCGTCATTTTCAATTTGACCCCACCGACATTGCACCTGCGATGTTGTAGAGTGCAAAGCCCGCCTAACTGTGTGCCATCTCATTGCAATTAAAAACTGCTGTGTGTGGTGAGGGGTAACCAAGGACTTTCTTACATAGGAGATGGAAAAACCATGTCCGAAAGGGGTGGAGCTGTGTTCACATTCAGAAAAAAAACTTCATAATACTATATAGGATAACTGAAGTTAGCACCAATATGTATATAAATATCTCTTTTTTCCTAATAGTCTTGGCAGGTATGCATTTCATGATTTACATGCTCACTTTCCAGTTAGCAAATTGTATTTTTCATTATAATTGTCAGCATGCTTGTAGCATTATACCATTATCATATTATTGGATGTGCAGCATTATTCATCAAATCCTATGGACCTGCGGTCTGAGAAGTTTCACAGCACTTAGCTCAATAGGTAACTGACGATCAGCGGTAGCTCGAAATTTCTCTAGTGCTAGTGAGAATTTCCATACCTACCGCTATCCGGCAGTAACCCCTATGTAACCTTGTTCTGATAGTGTTCTCAGAACAAGGCTCCATAGGTTACTGCAGTAAATACAGTTACCTATGGAGCTATGTTCTCAGAAAGTTCCCAGAAGGCAGTTCATAGGAATCAATAAATGTTATGAGACATTACTCTTTGAATTACCTCGAAACTTACAGGATTTATTTTTCATCATTAGATTTGTGAACGAGGGAGTATGGGACTGTTTATTACCCAATTGGTTAAAGTCAGGAGTGTTTATTCAATTTTGTTTCTCCTGTGTCTATGTTTTTTTGTTAACTCTAAACTTGTCGGGTTAGTAATTGAGGTGTCTGATAGACACCTACTCTATACTAACTCCTTGTCTTAATGTTAGGTGTCAATTCACATCAACCCCAAAAGTATTACCTTGATTGCCACAGCACAAGGGTATTCGGAAAGAGCCAGGTAAAGTGCCAGATTTGGTGCATCTAATGGATGTGCCACATCTGGGTTGCCTGTGGGTAGCTAGTTTTAGGCTGGGAAAGGCCAAATAACCATGGGCCTTCCCACCATGATAATATCAGCTGGCTGTCTGCTTTACCTTGGCTGGTTATCAAAAATAAGGGGGAATCCACAGAATTTTTTAAAATAATTTATTTTACTAGTTTAAAAAAATATTAAAAAAATGGCGTGGGATCTCCTCTATTTTTGATTATTTTTAAACAGCCACAGTTAAGCTGACTGCTGAGGGTTGCAGCCTGCAGTTGTCTTTTTTTCATGCTCCATTATCAAAAATAGATGGGAACCCACATAATATTTTTATTTATTTTTTATTGTTCACAGCAGTGGACAGGAAACTTCCGTATGCAATAAAGCTTGTTAATTGGCTGTATTTCAACCTTTCAACAAACCTTGCTAACATACAAACAGTACCTCAACACCGAACTCAGACACGGATATTTTTTAAAAGTCTGTGTGCGGGTCCAACTTCACTGTTCTCTATCAAGAACAAGACTGCATGTTGCCATGCTACCGTAGTCTGGTTATCTTGGACATGTTTGAAACTTTTTGAACAAAGAATATTTTAAAATTTAGTGATGCTGGATTGCATCTACAAGTGCTTCTCAATAAATTAAAATATCATCAAAAAGTTAATTTATTTCAGTAATTCGTTACAAAAAGGGAAACACATATATTACATAGAGTCATTAGAGTGATCTATTTCTAGTGTTTATTTCTGTTAATGTTGATAACTATGGCTTACAGCCAATGAAAACCCAAAAGTCATTATTAGGGATGATCGAATACCTCAAATATTTGGCTTCGCGAATATTTTCCGAATAGGTCGCCACTATTCCACTATTCGCGAATACTCGATGCGCAATGTAAGTCTATGGGATACCCGAATAACAACTATTCAGATTTATTCGGGCTTCCCATAGACTTAAATTGCGCATCGAATATTCGCATGGCGGTGACCTATTCGTCAGATAATCGCGAAGCCGAATAATTGAGGTATTCGATCATCCCTAGTCATTATCTCAGAAAATTAGAATATTTTAAAAGACCCACTGGAAAATGATTTTTAACTTAGAAATGTTGGCGTATTGAGAAGTATGTGCAGTATATGCACTCAATACTTGGTCATGGTTCCTTTAGCATGAATTACTGCATCAATGCAGCATGGTATGGAGGCGATCAGCCTGTGGCACTGCTGAGGTGTTATGGAAGGTTAGGTTGCTTTGAGAGCAGCCTTAAGCCTTTCTACATTGTTGGGTCTGGTGTCTCTCATATTCTTGTTAATACCACATAGTCCTACTGGAAAAGGAAATTTCCATCTCCAAAAGCTTTTGAGAAGAGGGAAGTGCAAAGGCTCAATATAGGATAAGCATGAACTGTTCTAAAATTTCCTGGTAGATGGCTGCATTGCTTTGGTCTTAATAAAACACGGTGGACCTACACCAGCAGATGACATGGCTCCCCAAACCATCACTGATTGTGGAAACTTCACACTAGATCTCAAGCAGCTTGGATTGTGGCCTTTGCACTCTTCCTCCAGACTCTGGGACCTTGATTTCCAAATGAAATGCAACATTTACTTTCATCTGAAAACAACATCTTGGACCACTGAACAATAGTCCAGTTCTTTTTCTCCTTGGCCCAGTTAAGATGCTTCTCGCGTTGTATATTGGTCATGAGTGGCTTGACGCAAGGAATTTGCCAGCTATGGATATGTCTGTGTGTGGTGGCTCTTGAAGCACTGACTCCAGCAGCAGTCCACTTCTTGTGAATCTCCCCAACATTTTGGAATGGCCTTTTCATAACAATCATTTCAAGACTGCTTGTACACCTTTCCTACCAGACGTTTTCATTCCACTCAACCTTCCATTAATATGCTTGAATGCAGCACTCTGCAAACAGCCAGCTTCTTTAGCAATGACCTTTTGTGGCTTACCCCCCTTGTGGAGTGTGTCAATGACTGCCTTCTGGACATCTGTCAGCAGTCTTCCCCATGATTGTGTGGCCTACTTAACTAGACTAAGGGACCAATTTAAATGCTTAGGAAGCCTTTGCAGGTGTTTTCTGTTGATTATTCTGAGTTTCTAAGATAAGTACCTTTGGATTTTTATTGGCTGCAAGCTATAATTATCTACAGTAACAGAAATATACATTTGAAATAGATCACTCTGTTTGTAATTTTTTTGTATTAAATGAAAAATGTTTTTTGCATTATTTCATACACTGCTAAAGAGTCATGAAAAAAAAAGTTTTTTGCATTATTTCATACACTGCTAAAGAGTCAGAAAGTGAGCTAATAGCTCCAGGCATGAAAAATGGGCACATGGGCTTCCCCACAATGCCTTGTGGATGTCACGCTAGGTATAAGGAACTGTGGATGAAAACAGTATGCAACAAAGAAAGGTGACTTGCCAGTAGACTCCCGGTGATGATTGTTTATAGCAAATTTGGCCAACGGTAAGACAGATGCTCAATCTTTCAGGTTTTTGGTGACACCTAAGGCATGTTTCGAAATTTTGATCTATGTGCTCATTCTGACCTACAACTGCACATCCAATTGAGCACAAAATGCTTTACAAAAATTGGAAACAAACTGTGTTCCCTGATCTGAGATTACATTAGAAGGAACCCTGTGAAGCTTCACAATCTCATTGATGAACACATGAGCTAAAGTCCCGGCATTTGGAAATGCCAATAACGCAATGAAATTTACCATCTTCCTGAATGTATCCAATGTCAAGGGTAGGTCAGTAATGAAATCCATGGATACATGCATCCATGGTCTATTTGGGATAGCTAATGGTAAAAGAGATCCAGACGGATGAATATGCATTACCTTGGAATGTGTGCAAATACTGCAAGAGGACACTTAGTCAACTACATCCTAATGCAACCTCGTCTACCAAAAACGAAGAGAAAGGAAGTCCAAGATTGCTCTACTACCTGTATGACCTGTAAGTACAGAGTTGTGATGTTTTCCAATTATTTTACTGTGCAAATTAGGTGGTACGAAAAAATCTTCCTGAAGTGCAAGAGGGCAGAGCGTCCTCTGAGCCTCTAACATCTCCCGCTCCAGGTCTGGGCAAAAAGCCAAGATGACCACCCTCTTCTGCAAAATAGGGACAGGGTTCACATGATCACTACCACCAGGGAAGCTATGGGATAAACCATCTGCCTTGATCTTTTTAACTCCTGGAAAGTAAGTAAAATAAACCTGGTCAAAAGCAAAACCATCTAGCCTGCCTAGTATTGAGACATTTGGCAGACTCAAGATATGACAGGTTTTTATGCTCTGTGATTACGGTGATGTACTAGAATTCCCTCTCATACCAATGACGCCATTCCTTGAAAACTAACTTAATCTCCAAGAGTTCTCTATGAGCAACATCATAGTTTCTCTTAAGGCCGCTTTACACGCTGCAATATCGGTACCGATATCGCTAGCATGGGTACCCACCCCCATCGGTTGTGCGACATGGGCAAATCGCTGCCCGTGGTGCACAACATCGCCCAGAGCCGTCACACTACTTACCTGCCCTGAGACGTCGCTGTGACCGGCAAACTGCCTCCTTTCTAAGGGGGCGGTACGTTCAGCGTCACAGCTACGTCACAGCAGCGTCACTGAACCGCCGCCCAATAGAAGCGGAGGGGCGGAGATGAGTGGGACTTGACATCCCGCCCACCTCCTTCCTTCCGCATTGCGGGCGGCGGCAGGTAAGGTGAGGTTCCTCGTTCCTGCGGCGTCACACGGAGCGATGTGTGCTGCCGCAGGAGCGACGAACTACATCATACACGCTGCAGCAGTGATATTTGAGAAGGGACCCCCATGTCACTGATGAGTGATTTTGCACGTTTTTGCAATGATGCAAAATCACTCATAGGTGTAACACGCAACGGCATCGCTAAAGTGACCGGATGTGCGTCACAAATTCTGTGACCCCAACGAGATCGCTTGAGCGATGTTGCAGCTTGTAAAGCGGTCTTTAGACGATGACTGTTCCTTGGAAAAGAAAATGCAATGACGCAGTTTACCAGGAGACAGATCTTGTGACAACACAGACCTTACCCCCTCCTCAGAAGCATTAACCTCTACAAAAAAAGGCTGTGAAACATCAGGTTGAATGAGTATAGGTGCTGGGGAAAAACAACTCTTTAAAGAGAGAAAAGCCTGCTCGGAAGAGTCCAACCATTTAGATAAATCTGACTCCTTTTTTATCATGTCAGTCAGAGGTTTCAAAATTACCGAAAAATTCTGAATACATTTTTGGTAAAAATTGCTAGAAAGTGCTGTAATTCTTTTAGGTTTCTGGACGATTTCAGTCAAGTACAGCACGGACCTTTTCTGGATCCATTCAAAGACCTGAAGACGACAACAGTTATCCCAAAAATTGCACCTCATTAACAGCGAAAACACACTTCTTCAGTTTGGCATAGTTTGTTATATTTTAAAGTCTTTAATACCTGTTTAACATGTACCTTATATGTCACCATTACCCATTAATGATGGGCGGACTTGCAGATAACCGGGATCGGCAGACCTAACCAGATGAAAAAAAAAATCCGGTTCCAGCCCAGAATTGATCCCAGTTTTCTGGTCAGACACCAATCCCCATATAAGTCTATGAGAACAATAATTTTGCGATTAAAAATGGTGGTAGAAGGGATAGGGAAATAAGAGCAAGCGCTTCATACTTATCGAGTCTCTGGCGCAGCTGTAACTACTCCCGTGGCCACTCATTTACTTCCGGGGCTGCTCATTTACTTTCATGCATATGTACTGCTTCCCCCGCTGACAGGCATTTGTGATTGGTTGCATAGAAGGAATAATATCTGGCTCAAATGCTCAAGATAGGTGCTGAAGAGTAAATAAGTAACCGTAAGTAAATAAAGTAAAACCCCAGCGCTCAGGGAAGAAAAAGACAATAGTGAATGCAAAAATTTTTTTATTGATTTTCTGCAAAAGTGCACCACAACTATAGCACAACCAACGTTTTGGCTGTGAAGCCTTTCTCAAGGTTGTTGCCTGGAAAGTGAATAAAAGGTGTAAGTGTATATAAGTGACAAGGTGTACGAAAAAGATGAAACAAACAAAAACTACAACAATGTACAACAAACAATATATAAAATGTAGAACACATACGTAAAGTAGAGATGTAAGAAAACGCGGGCCACCAGCAGAAAACCGTCAAGGACAATAAGCAAGGTGCTTCACATTTTGCAGTAATAAATATATGTAATATGAGAGGTGTACAGATTAGAAAAGCAATGAACAGGTATAAGGAAATGCAATGCTATGCAAAATGATGACAGGTTAATCATCCAAAATTGCCATATGAGGAACAAACATGCGAGGAGCAGACATCAGAGAACATTAAAACACCGAAAAACTGAGCTGTAACAAATGTTCAATAAACATGCAACATTACAAGCATGTGAATTGCAGCCTCAAGACTAGAAAAAAACAAGGAGAAAAATTGAATGAAAATTCTCCGAATTTTCTCCTTGGTTTTTTTCATCAGAGAACATTGTGAATCCACAGTAAAACAACTCAGCATTAGATTATGGGAAATAAGGTATATCCGTATATAAACATATACAATATTAATAAAGGAGACTAACGGAGTAACAATGAGGTGTATGCCTGTGTGGATAGTGATGCTACATGGGATGATGGGAAATTGGAGCAGAGGAGGAATGATATGGGAGGTGCACCAGTAAGGTAAGTGAAGGGTTAATCTACAATATGCAGAGCATGACCTGTATAATATGAACATAATGGACAGTTGTGAGGCAAATTACCTCATATAATGCCCAGGAATCTTTTGAAACAGTGGTGGCAGTGGTAGCAGCAGCAGCTAGTATGGTGTTGGAGGAGCGTAGTTATGTAGGAAATGGTGGTGACAGCATCACTTCCGGCTTCCATTAGGTGTCATGCACGTATAGCGCAGACGTGAACGCATGAGTCTTGCATGCGCGTGATGTCAGCAGTCAGTCGCGTCACTCCGGGAAGCGCCAATGGGTGTGTGTGTGTAGAATGTGCAAGCATGGAGAGCGGACATCTGCGCTGGCGCAAGTGGTAGGCAGACAGACTGCTATATGCAACGTAGGAACAAGTGAAGAGAAGTAATTACCTGGTGCAGGAAGTGCCAAGGGAGGGAGGGAAAAGTGCTGGAAGGAGTACTGAAGGAAAAATAAGTGCTAAGGGATCTTGGGAAGAAAAAAAGGGAATTAGTTGAAATGAAATATATCCATGAGTATTGAAATATCAGAAGCAACAATACACACATACAAAACCTGTAGATATCATGCAATCTGTATAAAGTATAAAGTCTCCATACATCAGCGGCATGTAGATATACAATAGCAAGACATAATTACCAGTAATTCACCCCTATAGGGCTTAGATATGGACCCCATGTTTCCAATTGAGGCCATGGGGTTCCAGGGTCTGTAAGGTGTGAATCCAAAAGGATTCACAATACCCTATAATTTGATACAGTTACCCCCACGTTGCGGTTGTAAGATCTGTTCTAGCACCTGGAATCTTAATTGTGAAATAGAATGTCCGACAGAAATAAAATGTGAGGAACATTCTGTTGGTAATGAATGGTGGATTTATGTGTTTAAATATATGGTCCCGGATATGTTGGATGGTCTACCCCAACAAATCCGAGACCACAGAGACATTTGATGAGATATATCACATAATTAGAATCGCAAGTGAAATATCCTGGGATAGGAAATTTGTACCCGGTGTGTGGGTATGTGAAAGGATCACCTTAGGTCACATGAGAGCACTGAAGAGAATGGAGACAGGGAAAAGTCCCTTTTTGGTTGGAGGCGAGAAAAGTTTATCTGACAGGTGGCTTGGAGGGATCTATGTTGGCTCTAACAAGGCAATTCTTAAGATTACATGGGCGATTGTAACAATGAAGTGGTAGAGACTGGAATTCCGGAATGGATGGATAAGCCTGGTGTGAGAGGGGCCAGTGTTGCAAAATGATACTTCTAATGAGGGGAGTGAATGGATGGTACATGTTAACAAAAGGTGTTTGGTTGGAGCATTGAGAGGAGAATTTGGGGCTGGCATATGGGGGGTAGCACCTTGCTGTAAATTTCAAGTCCATGTCCTTGTGGTGTATTTCTCTAGTAAGAGGATCATAGACTATCCTGTCTGTTCTACAATGTTAGGAATGTGGGAAGGCCTTCTTAATATGTTTTGGATGACAGCTGGTAAAGTGAAGAAGGCTATTTCTATCGGTAGGTTTGGTGAAAAAAATCAGTTGATAGTGTACGGTCAGGATTGATGATGACTGTGGTATCGAGAAATTGAATGGCCCTGCTGATGTGGTGTAAGGTAAAAGATATATTTGCAGTGGATGAATTGATGTCTGCAACAAAGGACTCTAATGAAAATGTGTCCCCGACCCAAATGAAAAAAATGTTATCGATAAAACGTTTCCAAATTTTTACTTGATGACCAAAGTTTGGATGGGTGTAGATGTATTTTTGTTCAAAGTAATCCATAAAAATATTAGCATAAGTGGGCGCAAAGTTAGATCTCATTGTTGTCCCCCTACGCTGGAGAAAAAATTATTCTTCAAATAGAAAAAAAAAATTTGTTAGGACCAACTCCAGGAGATCAAGACAGAATTTTCTCTTGGAAGATGTTAAGTTTGTATAGGTCTTGAGAAAGATGTTGACTGCATCCAGGCATTCAGTGTGATCAATACTTGTGTGCAGATTCGACACATCCAAGGTAGCCAAAAAACTATTGTTACGGACTGTATTGATGGATTGAAAAATGGATAACAAATGTGAGGTATCTTTAAGATGTGATGCAATTTTGGGAAGTTCATACCACTACGACAAACAAATTAGCATATGCAGGAACAAAAGATTAAAATGCTGATCTTTCATTTATACAAGCAACTTTTTCTTAAGATTGGGGTAACTTGCAATGAGCATTTAATGTCAAATGCAGTGCTGTAATTAGATGATAGGTGTAAATACTGCTATCAGGTTCCCTTTAAGGACAGACTGGAGAGGTGCTAGACTGTTAGCAGGGAGAATACTGAGTAGGATGTTGCAGTAGTTGAAATGGGAGATCATCATGAGTGAGTGAAGTAGCAGTTTAGTAATTTCAGGGTTGAGGAAAGGGCGGATACTGGAAATATTTTAGAGCTGGAGGTGGCAGGAGGTAATGACAGCTTGAATGTGTAGTTTGAATGACATGGCCGAGTCAAAGGTTACTCCTAGGCAAGAGAATTCCAGTACAATGGAAATCCAGATGTAATTCAATGAGATAGATAAATAGATCAAGGTAAGATGGCGGGAAGATGATGAGTTCTGTTTTGTCCACATTGAGTTTTAGGAAGCATAATGAGAAGAAAGATGACATGGCTTTTAGTCACTATAGGATTCTGAAAAGCAGAGATGTAACGTCTGGGCCAGAGAGTGTCATCAATGTATAGGTAATCGTGGATAGATAGGAAAGTCGGGTTTAACACTGCGCTGAAACCATGGAGCCAGACGATATGATGAATTCTTTGCTATATTTTCTTTATTTAGGACAAGTCAACGCGTTTCAAAGGCATGTCCGCCTTCTTCATCAGGACAAAGGAAATAACAGCATTATTATGCTGTTATTTCCTTTGTCCTGATGAAGAAGGCGGACATGCCTTTGAAACGCGTTGACTTGTCCTAAATAAAGAAAATATAGCAAAGAATTCATCATATCGTCTGGCTCCATGGTTTCAGCGCAGTGTTAAACCCGACTTTCCTATCTATCCACGATTCCCTATTGTATCATCGGGGCTGCTGCTTGACCACATCTTTATGCCATCATAGGAGTTGTGCCTGTCACAACTTCCACAGGTGAGTACCTGTCCACTTCTAAGCCTGCACTGTTTGCCAGATAAGACCCTATGTGCGCTTTTTTTTCCACAGTATCCTGATCAATGAATAGGTGGTACTGGAAGCCATAGAACATTATGATTGTGGTTTAGTAGGCGAAGTATAGAGAATTATCTGTTATCTTTAGCAGTAAATATGTCGTTAGTAGTGATGAGCGAGTACCAAAAAGCTCGGGTGCTCGAGGCTCGGGCCGAGCATCCCAAGATACTCGTGTACTCGGCCCGAGCACCGAGCCCAATGTTATCCAATGGGAGACCCGAGTATTTTTCTGAAAAGAAGGGCAGTGAGCCCCATAGGGGTGAACAGGCCCATGACGATCGGGAGGGTGCAGGGTAGTAAGGAGTTAAAGGTTTTGGTTGGGGATGGGGGAGGTAGATGGGGGCAAAGGATTGATCGATGGTACTGGAGGGGGGATTGGTGGAGAGCAGGGAAGGGGTGGGGGTGTAGTATGAGGTATATAGAGAGTGTAAAAATGTGTTACCTCCCCTTTCGTCGCCTGAACTTTGTGCCCCAGGACGTCCGTGCTGCATCCCCCTGCGATGGCTGACCTGGCCGCTTTGATGGACTTAGTGCGTGGGGCATCGGAGGTCCTGGGTGCGGACGTGCTGCGGGAGCAGCTGGCGGCGGTCTGCGGTGCTGGAGCAGTGATGCCTGCTGCTCCTGCGCCCGGGCCTGTCCTACGTGCTCGGTGGTCGCGGCCGCCGGTGCGCTACACCCCCAGCGGGGGGGGAGCAGGAGAATAAAGGAGCCCCTTCGGGGACCCTCCGGCACGAGGGAGCCCCGCATCTGCTGCTGTGGAGCTGCCGGCCGCCGGGAGGAATCCTCGCCGGAGATCCCTCGGGTCGGAGGTGGGCGGAGCTTCGGCGAGGCCTACTTCCGGTCCGCGGCCTGCAAGGCCCCGGATCAGAGTAGCGGCAGCCCCCGGTGATGTGCGGGCCGGGGGTGGAGCCCAGCGTCCCGGATTAGCGGCAGAGACTCCCTGCAGGCGGCAGGGGAGCGACTCAGGACGGGCAGCAGATGTGGAGCGCGGCGGCAGGCAGAGACGAGCGGGGGAGGAGTACGGTGGCCCGGCGTGCCTGCTGCGGTCCCGGATTACGGTCCCCTCCGGCGATGATCGTGATGGGGGGTTCCCGGCGTTTGTCAGAAGCAGGACGGCGTTCCTGCAGTTGGCAGGGAGGGAGCCCACTGAGCGGGGAGGACACAGCCGTGGCGCAGCAAGTACACCGGAGGCCGTCAGGGATGGACGGCGGTACGGCGCCTTGTCGTGCCAAAAGACTGAGGTCCAGCAGGAGACGCCCGGAGGAGCGGGGTGCGGTGACCATGGGGGTCGACGGCCGCCAGGTGCGGGCTGTCCCCTCGCTGGTTTCCCCTGTGGCCTGCAGCGGCAGTTCGGACTCCGGAGAGGAAGAAGGGTCGATGGCAGCGACAGGTCGGGCGGAGCGGCAGCAGGAAAATCGTGGCACGGCTGTGCCGACGTCGGTGCAACGGCAGCCTGGTGAGCGGACGACAGAAATGTTTAATGCTGTGGGTAGCGCGGGCGGGGGCGGGGGTTCGTCCGCGGGAAGCGTTACGCAGGGGGCGAGTGCGGTCGGTCAGTCTGGTTTACCGGGCCCGGGGTTTTGGGGGCAGCTTTTGGGGGTGTTGCAGGGGTTGTCAGCGGAACGGGTTAGTCGGATTGGGCCTGGGGCTCCGGTGGGGGCGTGGGTGGGCCCCTCGGAAGTGGTGCAGACAGAGGCGCCGGTGCGCGAGGTTGCGGCGCGGGACCTTACCTCGGCGGTAGGTGCGGGACAGGCGGCCGGTGGGGCGGCTGACGTGGGTGCGAGTAAGGAGGCGGAAAAGGAAAAATAAAAAGAGGATGAGGTTGTGCGGTTGGATGATAGGGCGCGGAGTGAAATTTATGTGTGTTTTGAAAGTCAGTTAGGGGTTCATTTAAAAAAGGAGGTGAGGGAAAAGATTTGGAAAGGGGAGTATGTGGAAATTTTTTCCCTGCTTCCCTTGGAGAAGTTTAATTTGGATAAGGTGAAGCCCAGTGATACAAAAAAGGAGAAAGAGGACGAAGAAAAACGGAGGTATAGGTTGATCCCAAGGACGTTTACTAACTGGCTACAGGCCTTTGCGATCTTAGCCAGTGTGATCGGGGAAAAGGAGCCGGAGCATTGTTCCGCCCTATTTGGTTATATGGACGCGATAGGGTAGGCGTATAGAGTATACGGCGGTTTAGGGTGGTTAAGATATGACGAGCAGTTCCGGCAACGGAAGGCTCTGCGGCCTGGTGTCCAGTGGGGTCACAAAGATATTTCTTTGTGGATGCGGTTAATGACGGCTCCGGCTCAGCCCTTTCGAGGGGGTGCCGGGAGCCCGGGTGCGAGCGGCGGGTCCCCGGCTGGACAGAAAAAGGGGGCTTGTTGGCAATATAACGAGGGACAGTGTAAGTTCGGGGCCTCATGTCGATTCAAACATGAGTGTTCCGGATGTGGAGGTTCCCACTCCTTGGCCAGGTGCTTTAAGAAAGGAAAGGGAAAGGCGGGGGAGGGGTCTGGAAAAAGGGAGGATGCCAGTGAGGGTAGAGGCGATGCTTCCCTATTTAAATAGATACCCAGATGTTCGGGCGACAGAGTTGTTGGTACGTGGTTTTACGGAGGGTTTTCGGATTCCGTTTGAATCTGAGGTGCCGGTGTTTCGCCCGGGGAATTTGAGGTCCGCGAAAGAGCATCCGGAGGTGGTGAAGGAAAAGCTGCAAAAGGAGGTGGAGTTGGGGAGGATGGCGGGCCCATTCCAGGACCCGCCATTCTCCAACCTAAGGATTTCCCCCCTTGGGGTGGTACCTAAGAAGGAGCCGAACAAATTTCGGCTCATTCATCATTTATCTTATCCGGCGGGATTGTCGGTGAATGATGGGATATCACCAGAGTTGTCGGCGGTATGTTATGTATCGTTCGATAAGGCCTTGGAGTTGGTAAGGGTTGCGGGGCGGGGAGCCCTGATGGCAAAGGCGGATGTGGAAGCAGCTTTTTGTTTACTCCCGGTGCATCCAGAGAGCCTTCATCTCTTAGGGTGTATGTGGGATGGTGATTACTATGTGGATTGCTGCCTGCCGATGGGCTGTTCCATTTCGTGTGCTTATTTTGAGGCATTCAGTACTTTTGTGGAAAGGGTAGTCAAGGAGGTGGCAGGAGTCCATTCAGTGATTCACTATTTGGATGACTTCTTTTGCGTGGGTCCGGCGGGCTCTTCGGTTTGCTCCTTGTTGTTATTTACGTTAGAACGGATCGCGCGGAGCCTAGGTATTCCACTGGCGAAAGAAAAAACAGAAGGGCCGGTGACGGCTCTATGTTTCTTAGGTATCGAAATTGATTCATTGGCAATGGAATGCCGGTTGCCGGAGGGGAAGCTTATGGATTTGAAGGCGTCGGTGCGTTTTTTGTCTCAGGCCAAGAAGGTGCAGTTGCGGGATTTGCAGTCAGTGCTCGGGAAATTGAATTTCGCTTGTCGCATTATGCCGATGGGGCGGATATTTAATAGGAGACTGGCGAGCGCAACCGCGGGGGTGAAAGCTCCAAATCACTTTGTCAGAGTGACCAAAGTGATGAAGGGGGATTTGTTGGTTTGGGAGGAGTTCTTGGACCGGTACAACGGTCGGACCCTTTGGATGAGTGAGGCATTGTCCAATAGCCAGCTGGAATTGTATACTGATGCGGCTGGAGCGACAGGTTTTGGAGCAATTTTTCAGACGCGCTGGTGTGTGGGAAAGTGGCCACGGCTTTGGGTGGAAGCAGGTTTGGTAAGGAAATTGGCGCTGCTGGAATTGTTTCCCATTATTGTGGCGGTGGAGTTGTGGGGCCCCGTTTTTTCCGGAAGAAGAGTTTGCATGCATTGTGACAACATGGCGGTGGTGCATTCCATCAATGCACTGTCGACAAAATCTCCGCCGGTGGTGGGGTATTTAAGGCATCTGGTGTTGCGTTGCTTGGAGTTAAACATTTGCGTGGTGGCTCGGCATGTGCCAGGGGTTCGAAACGAGGTGGCTGACGCGCTATCACGATTTCAGTTTTGCAGGTTCAGGATGCTGGTGCCGGGAGCGGACGCGGATGGAGAGCCTTGCCCGGAATGGCTGTGGGGCCTGGCATCGGTGTAGCATTTGAGGGAATTAGGAAATCGGTGTCTGAGGCTACTTGGTGCCGATATCAGGCGGTGTGGAAGGAATGGGCAGAGTTGGAAAGTGGGGACTTCATGGAGTCGGGTTACAAGGGCCGAGTGTTGGGGGTCCTGATGTTAATTAGTGGGGACTTTTCGGCAGGTCGGTCCATTTCGGTGATTGGTTGCAAGTTGGCGGCTTTGGCCTTCTTGTTTCAGATGCAAGGAGTGCGGGACGCGACTAAGGATTTCCTGGTGCGGCAGGCAATGAAGGGTTTTCGCAAAGGGGCCCAGTCGCGTGACATGAGGCGGCCGGTGTCATTGCCATTGTTGGGTCGTTTAGTGGGGTGTTTAGGGGAGTTATGTTCGTCTCCTTATGAGCGGGTGTTGTTTTCGTTAGCTTTTGTATTGGCGTTTTTTGGGGCCTTTCGCATTGGTGAATTGGTCAGCCCGACTAAGCAAGCGATGGGTGGTTTGCTGATGGAGGATGTAATGCTGGGGGAGGATAGAGTGGAATGCCGGCTTCGTTTTTCGAAGACGGATCAGAGGGGCCGGGGGCGCTTAGTTGTGTTGTTTGCGTTACCGGGGCACCAGTTGTGCCTGGTGGTACAAGTTTCAGAGTTTTTAAGGGTGCGCGGTGGTTACCCCGGTGTTTTCCTTAGGCATGCGGACGGATTGGCTTTGTCGCGTTACCAATTCAATGCGGTGCTGAAGATGGCTTTAGCACGGGTGGGGGAGGAGCCAAGCGAGTACGGGTCTCACTCCTTCCGGATTGGGGCGGCAACGGAAGCCGCTAGGTGGGGTTTGAGTGAGGATTGTATCCGGCGGATTGGGAGGTGGGAGTCTTCCAGGTTTCGCTTGTACATTAGGCCTCACTTGGTCAGGTGATGGTTCGAGGGTGGGGGATTCCTTGTTTGCATTTTGATTCTGGTATGTGATAATTTTATTGTTCTGTTGCTGTTTTTATTCGTGGTCTTTGTATTTTGTAGATCCATGCCTTGTGTGGATCCTCGGGCACTCCTATGTGTATTGGGGAGAGTTGTGGGCGGATGTTCGTCGCGACGGTCGGCAGCTTGGAGTGGCGGTGACGGAAGCCCGAGTAAAGTGGCTGGGAATTCGGGGCATGACCTGGGGTAGAGTGCGCCTCGAGGTGGCTTATTATAGCCGCATGGATCGAGATCCGGATGTGTTGATTTTACATGTGGGGGGGAATGATTTGGGAGTAAGGTCGGCGAGGGAATAAAAAGGGACATAAAGCTGGACCTGTTGCATTTGGGGAGGGCGTTCCCGGGCATTGTTATTGTGTGGTCGGATATTATAGCTCGGTTGCAGTGGCGTTTTGGTAGGTCGGTGGACCGTATCAACAGGGCTCGGAGCAAATTGAACCTGGCAATTGGCAGGTTTGTGGCGCGGAATGGTGGTTTGGTGGTGCGGCACAGAGAATTGGAGGAGTCCACGGAACAGTAGAAAGGCGAGATGGGGTCCATCTCACGGACGTGGGTTTAGATTTGTGGATGTTGGGATTGAGGGATGGTCTGGAGCAAGCGCTTGGGGTGTGGAGGGCCCGGGCCAAGTAAGGTGTCACGTGGCCGGTCTGTGGCGGGGTGATAGGTCCGTCTGAGAGGTTGGGAGTACCGACAGTCGGTTTGTTGGTACGAAGTCGCTCAAGGGGAGTGGCTTCGGAGTATATTTGCAGTGGATGAATTGATGTCTGCAACAAAGGACTCTAATGAAAATGTGTCCCCGACCCAAATGAAAAAAATGTTATCGATAAAACGTTTCCAAATTTTTACTTGATGACCAAAGTTTGGATGGGTGTAGATGTATTTTTGTTCAAAGTAATCCATAAAAATATTAGCATAAGTGGGCGCAAAGTTAGATCTCATTGTTGTCCCCCTACGCTGGAGAAAAAATTATTCTTCAAATAGAAAAAAAAAATTTGTTAGGACCAACTCCAGGAGATCAAGACAGAATTTTCTCTTGGAAGATGTTAAGTTTGTATAGGTCTTGAGAAAGATGTTGACTGCATCCAGGCATTCAGTGTGATCAATACTTGTGTGCAGACTCGACACATCCAAGGTAACCAAAAAACTATTGTTAGGGACTGTATTGATGGATTGAAAAATGGATAACAAATGTGAGGTATCTTTAAGATGTGATGCAATTTTGGGAAGTTCATACCACTACGACAAACAAATTAGCATATGCAGGAACAAAAGATTAAAATGCTGATCTTTCATTTATACAAGCAACTTTTTCTTAAGATTGGGGTAACTTGCAATGAGCATTTAATGTCAAATGCAGTGCTGTAATTAGATGATAGGTGTAAATACTGCTATCAGGTTCCCTTTAAGGACAGACTGGAGAGGTGCTAGACTGTTAGCAGGGAGAATACTGAGTAGGATGTTGCAGTAGTTGAAATGGGAGATCATCATGAGTGAGTGAAGTAGCAGTTTAGTAATTTCAGGGTTGAGGAAAGGGCGGATACTGGAAATATTTTAGAGCTGGAGGCGGCAGGAGGTAATGACAGCTTGAATGTGTAGTTTGAATGACATGGCCGAGTCAAAGGTTACTCCTAAGCAAGAGAATTCCAGTACAATGGAAATCCAGATGTAATTCAATGAGATAGATAAATAGATCAAGGTAAGATGGCGGGAAGATGATGAGTTCTGTTTTGTCCACATTGAGTTTTAGGAAGCATAATGAGAAGAAGGATGATATGGCTTTTAGTCACTATAGGATTCTGAAAAGCAGAGATGTAACGTCTGGGCCAGAGAGTGTCATCAATGTATAGGTGGTACTGGAAGCCATAGAACATTATGATTGTGGTTTAGTAGGCGAAGTATAGAGAATTATCTGTTATCTTTAGCAGTAAATATGTCGTTAGTAGTGATGAGCGAGTACCAAAAAGCTCGGGTGCTCGAGGCTCGGGCCGAGCATCCCAAGATACTCGTGTACTCGGCCCGAGCACCGAGCCCAATGTTATCCTATGGGAGACCCGAGTATTTTTCTGAAAAGAAGGGCAGTGAGCCCCATAGGGGTGAACAGGCCCATGACGATCGGGAGGGTGCAGGGTAGTAAGGAGTTAAAGGTTTTGGTTGGGGATGGGGGAGGTAGATGGGGGCAAAGGATTGATCGATGGTACTGGAGGGGGGATTGGTGGAGAGCAGGGAAGGGGTGGGGGTGTAGTATGAGGTATATAGAGAGTGTAAAAATGTGTTACCTCCCCTTTCGTCGCCTGAACTTTGTGCCCCAGGACGTCCGTGCTGCATCCCCCTGCGATGGCTGACCTGGCCGCTTTGATGGACTTAGTGCGTGGGGCATCGGAGGTCCTGGGTGCGGACGTGCTGCGGGAGCAGCTGGCGGCGGTCTGTGGTGCTGGAGCAGTGATGCCTGCTGCTCCTGCGCCCGGGCCTGTCCTACGTGCTCGGCGGTCGCGGCCGCCGGTGCGCTACTCCCCCAGCAGGGGGGAGCAGGAGAATAAAGGAGCCCCTTCGGGGACCCTCCGGCACGAGGGAGCCCCGCATCTGCTGCTGTGGAGCTGCCGGCCGCTGGGAGGAATCCTCGCCGGAGATCCCGCGGGTCGGAGGTGGGCGGAGCTTCGGCGAGGCCTACTTCCGGTCCGCGGCCTGCAAGGCCCCGGATCAGAGTAGCGGCAGCCCCCGGTGATGTGCGGGCCGTGGGTGGAGCCCAGCGTCCCGGATTAGCGGCGGAGACTCCCTGCAGGTGGCAGAGGAGCGACTCAGGATGGGCAGCGGATGTGGAGCGCGGCGGCAGGCAGAGACGAGCGAGGGAGGAGTACGGTGGCCCGGCGTGCCTGCTGCGGTCCCGGATTACGGTCCCCTCCGGCAATAATCGTGCTGGGGGGGTTCCCGGCGTTTGTCAGAAGCAGGACGGCGTTCCTGCAGTTGGCAGGGAGGGAGCCCACTGAGCGGGGAGGACACAGCAGTGGCGCAGCAAGTACACGGGAGGCCGTCAGGGATGGACGGCGGTACGGCGCCTTGTCGTGCCAAAAGACTGAGGTCCAGCAGGAGACGCCCGGAGGAGCGGGGTGCGGTGACCGTGGGGGTCGACGGCTGCCAGGTGCGGGCTGTCCCCTCGCTGGTTTCCCCTGTGGCCTGCAGCGGCAGTTCGGACTCCGGAGAGGAAGAAGGGTCGATGGCAGCGACAGGTCGGACGGAGCGGCAGCAGGAAAATCTTGGCATGGCTGTGCCGACGTCGGTGCAACGGCAGCCTTGTGAGCGGACGACAGAAATGTTTAATGCTGTGGGTAGCGCGGGCGGGGGCGGGGGTTCCTCCGCGGGAAGCGTTACGCAGGGGGCAAGTGCGGTCGGTCAGTCTGGTTTACCGGGCCCGGGGTTTTGGGGGCAGCTTTTGGGGGTGTTGCAGGGGTTGTCAGCGGAACGGGTTAGTCGGATTGGGCCTGGGGCTCCGGTGGGGCCGTGGGTGGGCCCCTCGGAGGTGGTGCAGACAGAGGCGCCGGTGCGCGAGGTTGCGGCGCGGGACCTTACCTCGGCGGTAGGTGCGGGACAGGCGGCCGGTGGGGCGGCTGACGTGGGTGCGAGTAAGGAGGCGGAAAAGGAAAAAGAAAAAGAGGATGAGGTTGTGCGGTTGGATGATAGGGCGCGGAGTGAAATTTATGTGTGTTTTGAAAGTCAGTTAGGGGTTCATTTAAAAAAGGAGGTGAGGGAAAAGATTTGGAAAGGGGAGTATGTGGAAATTTTTTCCCTGCTTCCCTTGGAGAAGTTTAATTTGGATAAGGTGAAGCCCAGTGATACAAAAAAGGAGAAAGAGGACGAAGAAAAACGGAGGTATAGGTTGATCCCGAGGACGTTTACTAACTGGCTACATGCCTTTGCGATCTTAGCCAGTGTGATCGGGGAAAAGGAGCCGGAGCATTGTTCCGCCCTATTTGGTTATATGGACGCGATAGGGGAGGCGTATAGAGTATACGGCGGTTTAGGGTGGTTAAGATATGACGAGCAGTTCCGGCAACGGAAGGCTCTGCGGCCTGGTGTCCAGTGGGGTCACAAAGATATTTCTTTGTGGATGCGGTTAATGATGGCTCCGGCTCAGCCCTTTCGAGGGGGTGCCGGGAGCCCGGGTGCGAGCGGCGGGTCCCCGGCTGGACAGAAAAAGGGGGCTTGTTGGCAATATAACGAGGGACAGTGTAAGTTCGGGGCCTCATGTCGATTCAAACATGAGTGTTCCGGATGTGGAGGTTCCCACTCCTTGGCCAGGTGCTTTAAGAAAGGAAAGGGAAAGGCGGGGGAGGGGTCTGGAAAAAGGGAGGATGCCAGTGAGGGTAGAGGCGATGCTTCCCTATTTAAATAGATACCCAGATGTTCGGGCGGCAGAGTTGTTGGTACGTGGTTTTACGGAGGGTTTTCGGATTCCGTTTGAATCTGAGGTGCCGGTGTTTCGCCCGGGGAATTTGAGGTCCGCGAAAGAGCATCCGGAGGTGGTGAAGGAAAAGCTGCAAAAGGAGGTGGAGTTGGGGAGGATGGCGGGCCCATTCCAGGACCCGCCATTCTCCAACCTAAGGATTTCCCCCCTTGGGGTGGTACCTAAGAAGGAGCCGAACAAATTTCGGCTCATTCATCATTTATCTTATCCGGCGGGATTGTCGGTGAATGATGGGATATCACCAGAGTTGTCGGCGGTATGTTATGTATCGTTCGATAAGGCCTTGGAGTTGGTAAGGGTTGCGGGGCGGGGAGCCCTGATGGCAAAGGCGGATGTGGAAGCAGCTTTTTGTTTACTCCCGGTGCATCCAGAGAGCCTTCATCTCTTAGGGTGTATGTGGGATGGTGATTACTATGTGGATTGCTGCCTGCCGATGGGCTGTTCCATTTCGTGTGCTTATTTTGAGGCATTCAGTACTTTTGTGGAAAGGGTAGTCAAGGAGGTGGCAGGAGTCCATTCAGTGATTCACTATTTGGATGACTTCTTTTGCGTGGGTCCGGCGGGCTCTTCGGTTTGCTCCTTGTTGTTATTTACGTTAGAACGGATCGCGCGGAGCCTAGGTATTCCACTGGCGAAAGAAAAAACAGAAGGGCCGGTGACGGCTCTATGTTTCTTAGGTATCGAAATTGAATCATTGGCAATGGAATGCCGGTTGCCGGAGGTGAAGCTTATGGATTTGAAGGCGTCGGTGCGTTTTTTGTCTCAGGCCAAGAAGGTGCAGTTGCGGGATTTGCAGTCAGTGCTCGGGAAATTGAATTTCGCTTGTCGCATTATGCCGATGGGGCGGATATTTATTAGGAGACTGGCGAGCGCAACCGCGGGGGTGAAAGCTCCAAATCACTTTGTCAGAGTGACCAAAGTGATGAAGGGGGATTTGTTGGTTTGGGAGGAGTTCTTGGACCGGTACAACGGTCGGACCCTTTGGATGAGTGAGGCATTGTCCAATAGCCAGCTGGAATTGTATACTGATGCGGCTGGAGCGACAGGTTTTGGAGCAATTTTTCAGACGTGCTGGTGTGTGGGAAATGGCCACGGCTTTGGGTGGAAGCAGATTTGGTAAGGAATTTGGCGCTGCTGGAATTGTTTCCCATTATTGTGGCGGTGGAGTTGTGGGGCCCCGTTTTTTCCGGAAGAAGGGTTTGCATGCATTGTGACAACATGGCGGTGGTGCATTCCATCAATGCCCTGTCGACAAAATCTCCGCCGGTGGTGGGGTATTTAAGGCATCTGGTGTTGCGTTGCTTGGAGTTAAACATTTGCGTGGTGGCTCGGCATGTGCCAGGGGTTCGAAACGAGGTGGCTGACGCGCTATCACGATTTCAGTTTTGCAGGTTCAGGATGCTGGTGCCGGGAGCGGACGCGGATGGAGAGCCTTGCCCGGAATGGCTGTGGGGCCTGGCATCGGTGTAGCATTTGAGGGAATTAGGAAATCGGTGTCTGAGGCTACTTGGTGCCGATATCAGGCGGTGTGGAAGGAATGGGCAGAGTTGGAAAGTGGGGACTTCATGGCGTCGGGTTACAAGGGCCGAGTGTTGGGGGTCCTGATGTTAATTAGTGGGGACTTTTCGGCAGGTCGGTCCATTTCGGTGATTGGTTGCAAGTTGGCGGCGTTGGTCTTCTTGTTTCAGATGCAAGGAGTGCGGGACGCGACTAAGGATTTCCTGGTGCGGCAGGCAATGAAGGGTTTTCGCAAAGGGGCCCGGTCGCGTGACATGAGGCGGCCGGTGTCATTGCCATTGTTGGGTCGTTTAGTGGGGTGTTTAGGGGAGTTGTGTTCGTCTCCTTATGAGCGGGTGTTGTTTTCGTTAGCTTTTGTATTGGCGTTTTTTGGGGCCTTTCGCATTGGTGAATTGGTCAGCCCGACTAAGCAAGCGATGGGTGGTTTGCTGATGGAGGATGTAATGCTGGGGGAGGATAGAGTAGAATGCCGGCTTCGTTTTTCGAAGACGGATCAGAGGGGCCGGGGGCGCTTAGTTGTGTTGTTTGCGTTACCGGGGCACCAGTTGTGCCCGGTGGTACAAGTTTCAGAGTTTTTAAGGGTGCGCGATGGTTACCCCGGTGTTTTCCTTAGGCATGCGGACGGATTGGCTTTGTCGCGTTACCAATTCAATGCGGTGCTGAAAATGGCTTTAGCACGGGTGGGGGAGGAGCCAAGCGAGTACGGGTCTCACTCCTTCCGGATTTTGGGGCGGCAACGGAAGCCGCTAGGTGGGGTTTGAGTGAGGATTGTATCCGGCGGATTGGGAGGTGGGAGTCTTCCAGGTTTCGCTTGTACATTAGGCCTCACTTGGTCAGGTGATGGTTCGAGGGTGGGGGATTCCTTGTTTGCATTTTGATTCTGGTATGTGATAATTTTATTGTTCTGTTGCTGTTTTTATTCGTGGTCTTTGTATTTTGTAGATCCATGCCTTGTGTGGATCCTCGGGCACTCCTATGTGTATTGGGGAGCGTTGTGGGCGGATGTTCGTCGCGACGGTCGGCAGCTTGGAGTGGCGGTGACGGAAGCCCGAGTAAAGTGGCTGGGAATTCGGGGCATGACCTGGGGTAGAGTGCGCCCCGAGGTGGCTTATTATAGCCGCATGGATCGAGATCCGGATGTGTTGATTTTACATGTGGGGGGGAATGATTTGGGAGTAAGGTCGGCGAGGGAATTAAAAAGGGACATAAAGCTGGACCTGTTGCATTTGGGGAGGGCGTTCCCGGGCATTGCTATTGTGTGGTCGGATATTATAGCTCGGTCGCAGTGGCGTTTTGGTAGGTCGGTGGACCGTATCAACAGGGCTCGGAGCAAATTGAACCGGGCAATTGGCAGGTTTGTGGCGCGGAACGGTGGTTTGGTGGTGCACCACAGAGAATTGGAGGAGTCCACGGAACAGTAGAAAGGCGAGATGGGGTCCATCTCACGGACGTGGGTTTAGATTTGTGGATGTTGGGATTGAGGGATGGTCTGGAGCAAGCGCTGGGGGTGTAGAGGGCCCGGGCCAAGTAAGGTGTCACGTGGCCGGTCTGTGGCGGGGTGATAGGTCCGTCTGAGAGGTTGGGAGTACCGGCAGTCGGTTTGTTGGTACGAAGTCGCTCAAGGGGAGTGGCTTCGGAGTGGATGGGAACTTGTGGGCGGAGGTCCTGCAGGTTCTGGGTGGGGGTAATTAACGATGGAACGTTATTACCCTTCACCTCGGGCCGGTTGGTCACGGCCGAGGTAGTCCTCTGGGCCGGTTGGAGGTTACGGCCAGGGGGTTAAGAATGATGTTTTTTTCCCTCTCGGATGGATCTATCGGTGGTTTTGGTTATAAGGGTATATATGTATAATGTTATGTTTAACAATGGGTGGCATGTTTGAGCCACGAGTTTGGTATACATATATACGGTTAAAAATAAAAGCTGTGGCCATTCCTTGCAATAAAGTTGTGGTTATCGTCTTTATTTAAGTAAATATGGTACGGGGGGTGTGGAACCTGGTAACCTGCCTATCCCTTATAGATGCGTCAAGAAGGGCAGTGAGCCCCATAGGGGTGAACAGGCCCATGACGATCGGGAGGGTGCAGGGTAGTAAGGAGTTAAAGGTTTTGGTTGGGGATGGGGGAGGTAGATGGGGGCATAGGATTGGTGGATGGTACTGGAGCGGGGATTGGTGGAGAGCAGGGAAGGGGTGGGGGTGTAGTATGAGGTATAAAGAGAGTGTAAAAATGTGTTACCTCCCCTTTCGTCGCCTGAACTTTGTGCCCACCCGCCCTTATTATTATAAAAAAAAAAAAAAAAAAAGGGGTGATGGTTTTTGTCAAAACAAAAAAAAAAAAAAATGGATGTTTGTTTTGTTGTCACAGCGGGGTGATAGGTCCGTCTGAGAGGTTGGGAGTGCCGACAGTCGGTTTGTTGGTACGAAGTCGCTCAAGAGGAGTGGCTTCGGAGTGGATGGGAACTTGCAGGCGGAGGTCCTGCAGGTTCTGGGTGGGGGTAATTAACGATAGAACGTTATTACCCCTCACCTCGGGCCGGTTGATCATGGCCGAGGTGGTCCTCTGGGCCGGTTGGAGGTTACGGCCGGGGGGTTAAGAATGATGTTTTTTTCCCTCTCGGATGGATCTATCGGTGGTTTTGGTTATAAGGGTATATATGTATAAGGTTATGTTTAACAATGGGTGGCATATTTGAGCCACGAGTTTGGTATAAATATATACGGTTAAAAATAAAAGCTGTGGCCATTCCTTGCAATAAAGTCGTGGTTATCGTCTTTATTTAAGTAAATATGGTACGGGGGGTGTGGAACCTGGTAACCTGCCTATCCCTTATAGATGCGTCATGACCCCCGGCAGCATGTAGAAACTCTAAAAATGTCACAAAAGTCTCAGAAGAGTGCTCAAATGACATGGCAACAGCATGGGGAAGACCCCTTGAAGCATTTATCACTCAAAAGTCACAGCTGTGAACAATTTTGTCCGGGTTTTACGCCATTTTTACGGACTCACCAGAAAACCTTCCAAAATGACACCAAAATGAATTTTCATGGCGGAAATGTTAAGGGCACATACCCAATAGTGAGATAGAGCTGGTGTATGTTACTTTTTGAGATTAATACATGAAAGATTTTACGTAAAACATTGTGTGGCACTCCGATGTCCAAAACGCACGTTTTGTGCTTTTTACTAGCGATGTCGGTCATTTTTTTTTTCATTCTATCTCCCGTCGGTCGGTCTCGCTCTGTCTGTCTCTCTCTGTCTTGTCTGTCCCCCTCTCACAGTCTGTCGGTCATTCTCCCCCCTCTCTCTTACTTACCGTTCCCCGATCACTGCCGCGGTGCTGCACAGCTGTTCACTAAACTTCCTCTTTTGAAAAAGCCGGCCGCTCATTAATCAATCTCGTATTCCCTGCTTTCCTGCTTTTTGGCACCTATGATTGGTTGCAGTGAGACACGCACCCACGCTGAGTGACAGGTGTCTCACTGCACCCAATCACAGCAGCCGGCGTGCGGTCCCCCCAATTTTAATACCAGCCAGATAAAGCCATACAGCTGAAGGCTGGCATTCTCAGGATGGGGAACCCCACGTTATGGGGAGCCCCCCAGCCTAACAATATCAGTCAGCAGCAGCCCAGAATTGCTGCATACATTAGATGCGACAGTTCTGGGACTGTACCCGGCTCTTCCCGATTTACCCTAGTGCGTTGGCAAATCGGGGTAATAAGGAGTTATTGGCAGCCCATAGCTGCCACTAAATCCTAGATTAATCATGTCAGGCGTCTCCCCGAGATACCTTCCATGATTAATCTGTAAATTACAGTTAAAAAACACACACACACGAAAAATCCTTTATTAGAAATAAAAAACAATAACAAAGTCCCTCATCACCAATTTATTAACCCCGACAAAGCCCTCCATGTCCGGCGTACTCCACAGTCCTCCAGCATTGCGTCCAGCTCTGCTGCATGCAGGTGACAGGAGCTGCAGAATACACCGCCGCTCCGGTCAGCTTCACACAGCAACTGAGGTGAGTAGCGCGATCAGCTGCTGTCATGTCATTTGAGCACTTTTCTGACACTTTTGTGACATTTTTAGGGTTTCTACATGCTGCCGGGGGTCATTTCAGAAAAATACTCGGGTCTCCCATAGGATAACATTGGGCTCGGTGCTCGGGCCGAGTACACGAGTATCTTGGGATGCTCGGCCCGAGCCTCGAGCACCCGAGCTTTTTGGTACTCGCTCATCACTACTAACGACATATTTACTGCTAAAAATAACAGATAATTCTCTATACTTCGCCTACTAAACCACAATCATAATGTTCTATGGCTTCCAGTACCACCTATACATTGATGACACTCTCTGGTCTAGACGTTACATCTCTGCTTTTCAGAATCCTATAGTGACTAAAAGCCATATCATCCTTCTTCTCATTATGCTTCCTAAAACTCAATGTGGACAAAACAGAACTCATCCTCTTCCCGCCATCTTACCTGTTACGAACCGGCGCCGCCATAGCCGCAAGCAGCCTGCTGCGGTCCCTGTTGCGCCCAGGCGCCGGCTGCCGTTCTTGGCCGTGCCTCGGGTCGTCCAGTTGGCTGTTCCTTCCACCATGTCTAAGTGTGGAGAGGCGGCTGGTGCGCATGCGTGCGCCGATTTACCCCAGCCAGAGTTTAAGCCCGGTGTTTTGCCTAGTGAGCATGCTCAGCCTGATTGTGTTATGTCTGAGACTAAGTCCTCAGTTCAGGCTACTGAGCATGCTCCCACAATTAACCCTAACAGCCTCTTTGCACAGGTACTTGGACTTCGTGCTGTGTCTAAGTTCTGGGATGTGGCTACTGAGCATGCTCAAACTGATAGTCTGCTTTCTGAGCCTGTTGCTCAGGCTACTGGGCATGCTCAGCCACTTAGTGCACCAGAGGCCCGCCCCTATGATCTGGCACCTCAGTATTGGTCGTCAGACGATGACTGGTGAAGTGTTTGGGGCGTGGCTGCCATGAGGTCATCAATGACGTGGCGGTTCCGGATAGGTCGCATGTGACGTCACTGATGACATGGCACTCTGCTATTGGATCTTGGTGGTTCCACCCTGGGTTTGGGGCGGACCCAGGTTATAAAAGGGGCTGGAGACAACATGGAGGCGCGCAGTCTTCACTTTTGCTCAGTCAGAGCACACCTCCATGTTAGAGCCTCATTGCGGCATAAGCCTATGTTGGGAAGCGGTAGGTAGGGTTAGGCGAACGGTGCCTGTCACGCCAAGATTCGTGGCTCGGCACATCAGGGTCAGGCGCCGTGCTTCCCTCCTGCCGTTCCAGTCTTGCTATAGCAGCCCAGTGGTGTTAACTGGGTTGCGGCTGCTGTGCTTCCTGTCCGATTGTGCCCCTACGCACACGGACAACGCACCTGCTGCGCCACCTGTCTGGTTGTGCTCCCTACGCACACGGAGAACGCACCTGCTGCGCCACCTGTCCAATTGTGCCCCCTACGCACACGGACAACGCATCTGCTGCGCCACCTGTCCGGTTGTGCCCCCTACGTGCATGGACAGCGTACTCCAGGACCCCTATGGAGTTAACAGGGTGTTCCTTATTTTCCTCGGCTTCCCGGTTAACGCAACTGGTGTACCCATCTGGTCTGACGTGTCCTACACACACGTGGCCAGTCGAGAGGTGGCCAGAAACGCTAATCGGAGGACCGCTCGGCCTGACGTGTCCTACACACGTGGCCGACAGGGCGCTTTCGTGGCGGTCTTCCGGTCAACGCTACCTGGTTACCACCCGGCCTGACGTGTTTCCTGCACACGTGGTTGGTGTAGCGCTAGGTGCACCAAAACGCTAATCGGGTTGTCGTCCGGTCTGACGTGTCCCAACACACGTGACCGGTTCCCAGAGTTCCTGGGTTATCTCAGAGCCATCCAGCTCTATAGTCTCCGCCTAACCCTCAGGTGCCAGCAGCTCCATTGTCATCTGGAGCACGGTGGGCCCCGACTGGCGATTAGAATATATACCCCCTGGTCCTAATCTGCCGGTTCCCCCGTAACAGTAAGACTGCGCCAGGGTCTGGCTGGCATGGCGGAGATGGAGCAGCTACGTCAGTTCATGCTGCAGCTTAATGCCAGAGTGAGGTCTCTGGAGAAGTCTGCTCTTGCTGCTGATATGGATGATGTGGTGGCTCAAGCGGCTGCAATGGTGTCAGTCACCAAGCCTACTCCAACCCTCCCTCACCTCTCGCTGCCCAACAAGTTTACGGGGAACAGCAAGGCATGTAGGGGATTCGTGAACCAGTGCTCAGTCCATCTAGAGCTGTTGGCTGCACGGTTTCCTACAGAGAGGTCGAAGGTGGGGTTTATCATCTCCTTGCTCTCTGATAGAGCACTGGAGTGGGCTACACCATTGTGGGAGAGGAATGACCCCGTAGTACAGGACTCTAAGGAGTTTTTGGAGTCCTTGCGACAAGTGTTCCTGGGGCCTCAGGTCACTCACGACTCGGCCCTACAGCTACTGACTTTGGAGCAGGGGCGTACCTCCTCAAGTCAATATGCTGTGAGTTTCAGGACACTTGCTGCAGAACTGGGGTGGTCAGAGAGGACTCTCATTCCACTGTTCTGGAGGGGATTAGCCTCGCACGTGAAGGACGCATTAGCTTCGCGTGAGGTACCAACTACCCTTGAGGGCCTCATGACTCTGGCTACCCGCATTGACCTGCGGACCTCCGAACGTCAGCTGGAGCGCAGGTCAGAGGGTCGTTCAGCCAGTGTAGTGGTCTCTCCTACTGCACATCCCTTAGAGGACATCTCTGTCCCTATGGACATCTCTAGGGTTGGTGTTGCTAGGTCTTCGAGTCGCAAGGGCATTTCCTGTTTCGCTTGTGGGCAGTATGGTTATTATGCCAACCGTTGCCCAAAGCGTCAGGATAAGCGACCACAATTGGTGACCATAGCTGGAGGTAGACTGGACTCTGCGTCATCCATTAGGGTGACGTTTCCCGCGTCCATTTCCTTTAAGGGGTCAACATGGTCCACAAGGGCAAGTGTGGACACAGGTGCTGGGGATAGTTTCATCTCCTCCTCTTTTGCCCGGCGGCATGCCATCCCGCTGGTGCAAATGCAAAGGCCAGTGAGAGTCCGTGTGGTGGATGGGTCCTTGTTGCCCAAGGTAATTCACCAGCGGACAGTGCCTATTACCCTTGCCATGTCATCTGGGCATAGGGAGACCATTTCATTTCTGGTTCTCCCTAAGGGTGCAGATGATATTCTGCTGGGTATTCCTTGGTTGAAGCGGCATTCCCCACATATCGACTGGTCGTCTGGGGTGATTACGCGGTGGAGCGAGTCTTGTAGCTCCCACTGCATGTCTCCATCTTCCGCCGGTCGCTCAGTGGCATCTGTGGCGACTATAGACCATTCGAGTGGGAGGGCCGCTAGAGGGGGGGGTACTGTTACGAACCGGCGCCGCCATAGCCGCAAGCAGCCTGCTGCGGTCCCTGTTGCGCCCAGGCGCCGGCTGCCGTTCTTGGCCGTGCCTCGGGTCGTCCAGTTGGCTGTTCCTTCCACCACGTCTAAGTGTGGAGAGGCGGCTGGTGTGCATGCGTGCGCCGATTTACCCCAGCCAGAGTTTAAGCCCGGTGTTTTGCCTAGTGAGCATGCTCAGCCTGATTGTGTTATGTCTGAGACTAAGTCCTCAGTTCAGGCTACTGAGCATGCTCCCACAATTAACCCTAACAGCCTCTTTGCACAGGTACTTGGACTTCGTGCTGTGTCTAAGTTCTGGGATGTGGCTACTGAGCATGCTCAAACTGATAGTCTGCTTTCTGAGCCTGTTGCTCAGGCTACTGGGCATGCTCAGCCACTTAGTGCACCAGAGGCTTGGTCCGGTAAGGACCTCACTGAGCATGTCCGTGAGGTGGCAGGTCCTGATAGGGCAGAGGGTGTCAGGTGTCCTGATGATGTGGCAACTCCGGACTGGCTCGCAGAGGCCCGCCCCTATGATCTGGCACCTCAGTATTGGTCGTCAGACGATGACTGGTGAAGTGTTTGGGGCGTGGCTGCCATGAGGTCATCAATGACGTGGCGGTTCCGGATAGGTCGCATGTGACGTCACTGATGACATGGCACTCTGCTATTGGATCTTGGTGGTTCCACCCTGGGTTTGGGGCGGACCCAGGTTATAAAAGGGGCTGGAGACAACATGGAGGCGCGCAGTCTTCACTTTTGCTCAGTCAGAGCACACCTCCATGTTAGAGCCTCATTGCGGCAGAGGCCTATGTTGGGAAGCGGTAGGTAGGGTTAGGCGAACGGTGCCTGTCACGCCAAGATTCGTGGCTCGGCACATCAGGGTCAGGCGCCGTGCTTCCCTCCTGCCGTTCCAGTCTTGCTATAGCAGCCCAGTGGCGTTAACTGGGTTGCGGCTGCTGTGCTTCCTGTCCGATTGTGCCCCTACGCACACGGACAACGCACCTGCTGCGCCACCTGTCTGATTGTGCTCCCTACGCACACGGAGAACGCACCTGCTGCGCCACCTGTCCAATTGTGCCCCCTACGCACACGGACAACGCACCTGCTGCGCCACCTGTCCGGTTGTGCCCCCTACGTGCACGGACAGCGTACTCCAGGACCCCTGTGGAGTTAACAGGGTGTTCCTTATTTTCCTCGGCTTCCCGGTCAACGCTACTGGTGTACCCATCTGGTCTGACGTGTCCTACACACACGTGGCCAGTCGAGAGGTGGCCAGAAACGCTAATCGGAGGACCGCTCGGCCTGACGTGTCCTACACACGTGGCCGACAGGGCGCTTTCGTGGCGGTCTTCCGGTCAACGCTACCTGGTTACCACCCGGCCTGACGTGTTTCCTGCACACGTGGTTGGTGTAGCGCTAGGTGCACCAAAACGCTAATCGGGTTGTCGTCCGGTCTGACGTGTCCCAACACACGTGACCGGTTCCCAGAGTTCCTGGGTTATCTCAGAGCCATCCAGCTCTATAGTCTCCGCCTAACCCTCAGGTGCCAGCAGCTCCATTGTCATCTGGAGCACGGTGGGCCCCGACTGGCGATTAGGATATATACCCCCTGGTCCTAATCTGCCGGTTCCCCCGTAACATTACCTTGATCTATTGATCTATCTCATTGAATTACATCTGGATTTCCATTGTACTGGAATTCTCTTGCCTAGGAGTAACCTTTGACTCGGCCATGTCATTCAAACTACACATTTAAGCTGTCATTACCTCCTGCCACCTCCAGCTCTAAAATATTTCCAGTATCCGCCCTTTCCTCAACCCTGAAATTACTAAACTGCTACTTCCCTCACTCATGATGATCTCCCATTTCAACTACTGCAACATCCTACTCAGTATTCTCCCTGCTAACAGTCTAGCACCTCTCCAGTCTGTCCTTAAAGGGAACCTGATAGCAGTATTTACACCTATCATCTAATTACAGCACTGCATTTGACATTAAATGCTCATTGCAAGTTACCCCAATCTTAAGAAAAAGTTGCTTGTATAAATGAAAGATCAGCATTTTAATCTTTTGTTCCTGCATATGCTAATTTGTTTGACAAGTCGTAGTGGTATGAACTTCCCAAAATTGCATCACATCTTAAAGATACCTCACATTTGTTATCCATTTTTCAATCCATCAATACAGTCCCTAACAATAGTTTTTTGGCTACCTTGGATGTGTCGAGTCTGCACACAAGTATTGATCACACTGAATGCCTGGATGCAGTCAACATCTTTCTCAAGACCTATACAAACTTAACATCTTCCAAGAGAAAATTCTGTCTTGATCTCCTGGAGTTGGTCCTAACAAATTTTTTTTTCTATTTGAAGAATAATTTTTTCTCCAGCGTAGGGTGACAACAATGAGTTCTAACTTTGCGCCCACTTATGCTAATATTTTTATGGATTACTTTGAACAAAAATACATCTACACCCATCCAAACTTTGGTCGTCAAGTAAAAATTTGGAAACGATTTAACTACAATCTAGTCCTCTGTCCCCACTATTCCACTGAAACTGCCTTGACCAAAATTACTAACGACTAGTGGTGAGCGAGTATGCTTGTTACTACTCGGTACTCGCACGAGTATCACTGTACTCGGGCTACTCGGCGGGGACTGAGTAATCTCGCGATACTCGTGCTGTACTCGTGGTCTTCATCCTTGCATGTTGGCGCTCTTTTGAGAGCCAGCCCTCATGCAGGGATTGGCTGGCAGACCACTGTAATGCTACAGCCCTGTTAGTTGTGGAATTGCAGTGATTGGCCGGCCCGCACAGCGTGACCGAGCCTTTATACCGGCGGGTGCGCTTTGCTCTGCACACAGCCATCTCATATTCCTTGCTTTCCCAGCCCACAGGCGCCTATGATTGGTTGCAGTGAGACACGCCCCCACGCTGAGTGACAGGTGTCTCACTGCACCCAATCACAGCAGCCGGTGGGCGTGTCTATACTGTGCAGTAAAATAAATAAATAAATAATTAAAAAAAACGGCGTGCGGTCCCCCCAATTTTAATACCAGCTAGATAAAGCCATACAGCTGAAGGCTGGTATTCTCAGGATGGGGAGCCCCACGTTATGGGGAGCCCCCCAGCCTAACAATATCAGTCAGCAGCCGCCCAGAATTGCCGCATACATTAGATGCGACAGTTCTGGGACTGTACCCGGCTCTTCCCGATTTACCCTAGTGCGTTGGCAAATCGGGGTAATAAGGAGTTATTGGCAGCCCATAGCTGCCACTAAATCCTAGATTAATCATGTCAGGCGTCTCGCCGAGATACCTTCCATGATTAATCTGTAAATTACAGTTAAAAAACACACACACACGAAAAATCCTTTATTAGAAATAAAAAACAATAACAAAGTCCCTCATCACCAATTTATTAACCCTGACAAAGCCCTCCATGTCCGGCGTACTCCACAGTCCTCCAGCGTCGCGTCCAGCTCTGCTGCATGCAGGTGACAGGAGCTGCAGAATACACCGCCGCTCCGGTCAGCTTCACACAGCCACTGAGGTGAGTAGCGCGATCAGCTGCTGTCAGTCAGGTAACTCACGGCCACCGCTGGATCCAGCAGTGGCCGCGATTAACCTCAGTGACAGCTCAGCTGATCGCGATACTCACCTCAGTTGCTGCGTGGAGCTGATCGGTGCGGCGGTGAGTAGCGCGATCAGCTGAGCTGTCACTGAGGTTACCCGCGGCCACCGCTGCATCCACCGCTGGATCCAGGTAACCTCAGTGACAGCTCAGCTGATCGCGCGGCTGTCTTCAGTTGCTGTGTGAAGCTGACAGGAGCGGCGGTGTATTCTGCAGCTCCTGTCACCTTCATGCAGCACAGCTGGATGCGACGCTGGAGGACTGTGGAGTACGCCGGACATGGAGGGCTTTGTCGGGGTTAATAAATTGGTGATGAGGGACTTTGTTATTGTTTTTTATTTCTAATAAAGGATTTTTTGGGTGTGTGTGTTTTTTAACTGTAATTTACAGATTAATCATGGAAGGTATCTCGGGGAGACGCCTGACATGATTAATCTAGGATTTAGTGGCAGCTATGGGCTGCCGTTAACTCCTTATTACCCCGATTTGCCAACGCACTAGGGTAAATCGGGAAGAGCCGGGTACAGTCCCAGAACAGCCGCATCTAATGTATGCAGCAATTCTGGGCGGCTGCTGACTGATATTGTTAGGCTGGGGGGCTCCCCATAATGTGGAGCTCCCCATCCTGAGAATACCAGCCTTCAGCCGTATGGCTTTATCTGGCTGGTATTAAAATTGGGGGTACCGCGCGCTGTTTTTTTTAATTATTTAATTATTTATTTCACTGCACAGTATAGACACGCCCACCGGCTGCTGTGATTTGGTGCAGTGAGACACCTGTCACTCAGCGTGGGGGCGTGTCTCACTGCAACCAATCATAGGCGCCTGTGGGCGGGGAAAGCAGGGAATATGAGATGGCTGTGTGCAGAGCACAGCGCGCCCGCCGGTATAAAGGCTCGGTCACGCTGTGCGGGCCGGCCAATCACTGCAATTCCACAACTAACAGGGCTCTGGCATTGCAGTGGTCTGCCAACCAATCCCTGCATGAGGGCTGGCTCTCAAAAGAACGCCAACATGAAGGGATGAAGACCACGAGTACAGCACGAGTATCGCGAAATTATTCGGTACCCACCGAGTAGCCCGAGTACAGTGATACTCGTGCGAGTACCGAGTAGTAAGAAGCATACTCGCTCAACACTAGTTGTTAGTAATTTTGGTCAAGGCAGTTTCAGTGGAATAGTGGGGACAGAGGACTAGATTGTCGTTTGTCAAAGAGTGAGTTAGGTGAGAGGTGGGGAAAATGTCCGCATGTACATGCTGTCGAGGAGTTTGGAAGAGAATTGCAGCAGTGATATGGGGCAATAGTTGGGTGCAGAGGTCGGGTTGAGGGATAACCTCTTCAGGATAAGTGTAATTGTGGCATGTTTAAAAGCAGAAGGGAAGGTACCAGAAGTTAACGATTGGTTGAAAAGATGGGTTCGGGATGGAATTCATGAGGTGGTGGGTTGAAAAGGGGTCAAAATTACAAGTAGTAAAGTGTGATTTAGAGAGGACATGAGTAAGCTCTCCTTCAGTAAAGATGGGGAGGAATGTTATAGGGTAAGGGCAGTGGTCTTTTATTCATAGGGGTTGTGGTAATTGAACAATAAAGATTTGACTTGTTTGGTCAATCTTATTTTTGAAATTCATGTCGAATTGTTCTGCAAAAAAGATGGGTACAAAGAGGGCAGGGGTGGGTGGAGGAGGGAGTTAAAAGTAGTGATGAGCGAACTTGTGGATGTTTGGGTTCACCAAACCAGCATGAACGAAAAAAAGTTTGAATTAGGTAGCCGAACTTGACCTCGATCAGCTCACCCAAATACTAAACCCTATATAAGTCTAAGGGACCTATACTTATGTGTTAAAAAAATAGTGTTAGTAAGGACTAGGGGGGCTGCAAAAGAAAGAAAATAAGGAATAAAGCAGGACAATTATACTTACCAACCATCGCTGCAGCTGTAAAAATGCTTTGGGGTCCATTTATTAGCTCTCATACATATTCACTTCTTCACCTGCCCACCATCAATCCCAGTAATTGGTTGCAGTCAAACTGTACTCCCATCCTCTGTGACAGCGTCTGTGATTGGTTAGAATCACACCTGCTGTCTGTGGCCCTATAGTGGTGTAAAAAAAAATATATAAATAAGCTTGTGACCGGTGACATCACTGAGTTTACCTGCAGTCACAGCTGGAGGTTCCCAGGCACTTTTTGTCCCACTAGTTATGAAAAATCCATGGCTTATTGCATGTACAACAACTGTGTTTAAAGTTTAAACACTAGCAAGTCGGGCACCTGACCCTCAAATGGGATACTTTTTGGAGCATTTTTACAATTTAAGAAGTTCAGGAAATCTGTCACTGCACTATTTTGTTCATTACCACTAGTTAACATCCATTTACCGTAACTAGATATGTTGAGGTCACTTTGACATTTCTAAGGATTGTATAAAGAGCTTGAAAGCGGTTCAGTATAAAATAAAAAGACCTTAGACGGTTACACATATTTTCTGGACAATTAAAAGCTTTGCATTACTTGAGATTTACAGTGAATCGATTCAGTATGAATTGAATCTTTTTGAAAAATGCAACAAGGCTGGCGATTTAGAATTTCTAAAGAGTCATTCATCTCTAGTATTTATCATTCATTATCTCCAATCAAAAAAAAGCAAAAGTGGAAGTCTGCAACTACAACTAGTTTGGTTATAATGATGTATCTTACAGGATTTTTTTGTAAACCAAAAGGATAAATACCTGTGCGCTGCGCTGCTGGTGAAGAATTCACAGGATCAGATGAATAGAAATAGATTGGAGTTTATTGTAGGGAGTAAACTACAATCTATTTCTATCCATCTGATCCTTGAAGCATCCAATCCATCCTCTGATTTTAATCGACATTGTTTTCTCACAACCAGCGGAACCGGAGCAGTTGGATTATAGCTATCTATGGCTTCTCAATTGTTGTTTTACAGCATCACAAGGTGAGCGCAAAAAAACCCGCAATAAACCGCGTGCTATTTGGTTAATGTCCTTAATGTGCTATTTGTCACCTCCTAGTCTATTAGGATTTTTTTTTATAGTTTTAATAACAATATTAGTTAAGCAAGATCAATAAGAATAAGATTATAAGTACAATTTTTTGAAATGTTGTTTGTATGCAATAGTGATGATGATGATGATGTTCAATATTTCACTTGATCTGGTATCCTGAAGAATAACAAACAGTAATAACACAGGGAAAATTAAAACAACATTGCTAATATTTAAAAAGAAATACATTTGATTGCTATGTACCAATTGTATCCTAACTTTATTTTAAGTTGACTTAAAAGTTAACTGAAGGTTCTGTGCCTACTGATATATTCTCTGGATGTTTTCATTAATATGATGTTGAAGTATATAAATCAGAATAATGGTGACAGAAGGCTTTTACTGCTTCATGTGGTTATTTTATATTGTACGATTCAAGGTCTTCTTTTTGAAAAGTTTGTGAGGATTTGAAATATGAAATAGAATAGCAGGATGCCATCTGCACAAACCGGTGAACAGACATTGGTTTTAGCATTTAAAGAATGAATGCCCTGATTCAAAAAGTGAAAATAAATAATTTTTGAAAAATGTAATACAATGTTATTTTTCTTGCCCAATTTTTTTTCACAATTTGTCTTTGAAATTTCTAATATCTATTAAAAGGAAAAATGAGAATAATAACATACTCATGTCTTCAGAATTTTGAAAATATTACATTTTTTTCTTAAATATATATATATATATATATATATATATATCTATATATACATATATATATATGTATATATAGATATATATATATATATATAGACATATATAGTAATGACTTGATCAGATACCTTAAACTTATGAAATATATTGACAATGCAAAAGGTAAGATTTTCTCCATCAACACTTCATGGTTGCTATTCTCATATTCACCGTTGAATTTATAATTATTTTACTCATTTAAAGAAGTATTCATACCATTAGACTTGTTCACATTTTTGCACACTATACTCACAAATAGAGATGAGCGAACCTGAGGTTCAGAGTTCGTACCAAACACAGACAAGAAAAACAGAGTTTGGGTTCAGAGTTCGGGTGCTTTACGTATGCAAACCAGTCTCACGAGCATCGCTGTGCTCGGTACGCTTGGTGCTCAGCCTAGTGCAAGCCGCCTGCAGTGTTTGAACAGCTCGCACTGGGGTACTAACAGTGTAATCAGATGTAGCGTGCACCAACAAAGAAAATGGAAAAACTCATGCCACCCACCAACTGAAGTGATCTGTTTATGGCTGGCTGCATGTGGGTAGAAACCCGAATTGCCCACTAGTCACTTCTATTATGGTTCAGGCCAAGTCCGGGTCCCAAACCAAACTTTATCTAAAGTCGGACTAAACCCGCTGAAACGAACTTCCACTAGTTTTCTCATCTCTACCCACAAACTGAAATTCATTTTATTGGCATTTTATATATATCAGCAAAAATAGTACTTGTTTTTGAAGTGTAAAGAAAACGATACATGCTTTTCTAAATATTTTAAAAATTTAAACACGCTACCCAATGGTTTCACTGGTGTCTCTGATCAACACAGGCAGACTCAGGTGTCAACCTGATGAATTTTTAGTCATAGTCAGACTAGAGGTAGTTAATCTCTGCTAGCCTGCTTGTTAGACTTCTTTGATCTCTTGATGTGAGGAAGCCAATCACAATTGCTCCTCTCATATTTAAGCTGGATGACATTTTCTACCCATTTTAGCTATAGGTTATACTGTGTTGGTCTGTGTGTTGTGGTGTCCCAGACTATTTGGAAAGTGTTACTTTTTCCCTGGAGTGGTTGTGGAGTTTACCCATCGACTTGTTGTTTCCTCCCTGCTCTATTTTTCCTCCTTATCTTGTATTGTTTTTTGCCCCTGTGAGAGTGTGCTTTGTAACTTTTTGGTTTCCCCTATCTGAGTATTTTTTGGCCGTTCAATCTCACTCCTCTCCTGTACCTCCCTGGGGAAGAGGGAGGAGCTATCAGATAAGGGCTGCTCAGGAGCAGGGCAAGTAAGGAGACTCAAGCATCCCCATCTTTAAGGGTATCCCTGAGACTAGGAATATTATAGGGCCTCCAAGCCTGAGGGTAAGCTTAGGAGCCCCTGTTTCCTGATATCACCAGATAGATCGTCACACATGTCTTTTGAAACTTCAAACAAATTTTCCTCCTGGATTTCTCTGTTTTTAGCTCCATCCCTCTTTCCATCAACTCTAATCAGCTTCCCTGTCCTTGCTGCAGAAAAGCACCTTTACATCATGTTTCTGCCACTTCCATATTTGATTGTGCAGATAGTATTTTCAGGGTAATGTTTAGTGTTAGTTTTCCACCACACATAGTGTTCTGTATTTAGCCCAAAACAGTAAAATTTGGTCTCATGTGACCAGACCACCTTCTTCCACATGCTACCTGAGTATATTATATGGCATTTTGAAAACTTCCAATAGGACTTCTTATTAGTGTTGAGCTGTACTTTTCGTACAAGTAGCGAATAATACGTCTTTTGGGTTACATGGAACTTAGTGAGTATTTCCCATTGACTTACATTGCGCCTGCTACTTGTAACGAATATGCGAGTAGCGGACAGTACTCACTAACAGCAAAGCTGGTATAAATAGTTAACTACTCGCTCAACACTACCTCTTATGGAATGCTTTAAAAATTACTTTCTTCCTCCTAACTCTTTTATAAAGGCCAGATTTGTGGAATATATGACTAATAGTTGTCCTATGGACAGATTCTCCCACCTGAGTTGTGGATCTCTGCAGCTCCTCCAGAGTGACCATGGGCCTCTTGGTTGCTTCTGTAAATACTGCTTTGCTTGGGATGTCACTATAGGTGGATGGCCATGTCTTGGTAGATTTTTCAGTTGTGCCATTGTTCTTCCACTTTTGAATGGTAACTTGAACAGTGCTCTATGAGATGTTCAGAGCCTGCACTATTGTTTTTTTTATATAACATAACCCTGTTTTAACCTTGTTCTACAACTTTATAACTGGCGTGTCTGGTGTGTTCCTAGGTTTTAATGATACTGTTTAATATTCTCAAACAACCTTTGAATAGAATAGCCATTTTTATACTGAAAATAGATTACACAGGTTGACTCAATATGCTGATCAAGTGATTTCTGGAGGCAAGTAGTTTTAAACTAAAGAGGGCAGGATATAAATTTTCTTCACAATTTTCAGATATATATTTTTAAAATAGTTAGAAAACCATGTATTATTTCCTTTACACTTCACAAATACTTCCAACTTAGTGTTGGTATATATATAAAATCCCAATAAAATGCATTTACGTATGTGCATGTAAGGTGAAAAAATGTGGAAAAGTTCACAAGGTATAAATACTTTTTCAAGGCATGGTAAATTAATATACGGTATATACCAGGGGTGATGATCTTTTCAAACAGATGTTTGGAGAGGTTTCACTCACTTTGCCTCTATATTTTCTCCTAAAATAAACTTTTAACTCCTTCACAACCAATGATATATCAATATGTCATTGGTCATGTCTCTCACTTTAATCATATCAGTTGACATGTGCAGTTAGTTAACAGGTGCTTGTTAACTAGTTAGATCGCGCTGTCAACTCTGACAATACGATTTAACACATGCTGCGTAAGGATTAGTCAATTCCCTGCCCCCATCAGCAGCCCCATGACAGAATCATGGGGCGACTATAGGTTGTCATTACAGTGGGAGGTCAGCTGGTGACCCCTGTTGTTGTCGTGATTCACTTCCTGTGAATGCTGGTAGAGCAATTGCACTCACAGGAGATTAGCAATTATGCTGTTCAAAGGGATGCTGAAGCACGGCTCTAAACAGCAGAAGCAATCGGACACTCCAAGCTTCAAGTCTCGTAAGGGGACTAGTAAAATCAATAAGAAATATAAAAGAAGATTTTTTTTAAAAAAAAAATTAAAAAAAACTAACTAATAGTGCAAATCACCCCCATTTGCACCACTGAAAATAATAATAAAAAATACACATATTCTGTATCAAAGCTTTCAGAAATGCCCAATCTATCACAATATAAAATCAATTAATCTGAACGGTACATGGCGTAGAGACAAAAAAAAATATTGTCAGAATTATGTTTTTTTAAGTCACACCAACGTTGTATTAAATGCAATAACAGGTGATCAAAACATTGCATCTCATAATAGAGATTTAGGCAGGCTTTGCACGTTGCGACATCACAAGCCGATGCTGCGATGTCGCACGCGATAGTCCCCGCCCCCGTCGCAGGTACGATATCTTGTGATAGCTGGTGTAGCGAAAATTATCGCTACGCCAGCTTCACATGCACTCACCTGCCCTGCGACTGTTGCTCTGGCCGGCGACCCACCTCCTTCCTAAGGGGGTGGGTCCTGCGGCGTTATAACGACGTCACACGGCAGGCAGCCAATAGCGGCGGAGTGGCGGAGATGAGCAGGATGTAAACATCCCACCCACCTCCTTCCTTCCGTATAGCCGCCGGCAGCAGGTAAGGAGATGTTCCTCGCTCCTGCGGCGTAACACACAGTGATGTGTGCTGTTGCAGGAACGAGGAACAGCATCGTACCTGTCACGGCAGCGTAATTATGAAAAAGTCGTAGCCTGCACCGATGATACGATAACGACGCTAGCGCTCGTTAATCGTATCATCTAGGATTTACACACAACGATGTCGAAAGTGACGCCGGATATGCGTCACTTTTGATTTGACCCCACCGACATGGCACGTGCGATGTTGCAACGTGCAAAGCCGCCCTTAGGGTAAGAATTCACTTTGCTTTTTACCTGTTTTTTACCTGCTTTTTTGCTGCTTTTTCAACTGCAGCGTTTAATGCCAAAATGGATGTGTTCTGCTTTTCAGGCCTGAAACATACTTCCGTTAAAAACACGCACGTGCCGCGAGACACGTATTTACCCTGCGTGTTGCATGTGGTAAGTATGTGTCTCGGGTACGTGCCGTCCACGTGTGTTCTATGTGTGCTATCTGCGATAGCACACGTAGAACCGGTAATTTGCATACTCACGTGGTCCTTCCTGCTGTCCGTGGTGCTGATCTTCGGTCTCCGGTCCTGCCATCTCCCCGCTGCTGCCGGCCACAGTGAAGTGAATATTAAATGAGAATAATGAGCAGTGGTCGGCAGCAAATGACAGCAGCGGCAGAGACAGGAGGGCTGGAGAAGGTGAGCAAATGTTTGTTTTTTCACTGACACGTGTGTTTTCTCCGGTGCGTGTCACACGGGACCGCATCCACACTACACCCGTGTGGTACGGGTGCGGGCTGTCTGACACCCGTGCTGCCGGAGAAAACATGGACATGTCAGTGTGTAGATAAACGCACACACGTACAAATGCACACGGACACACGTTCCGTGTGGTTTTACATGTGTGTGCCTGCTACAATAGGGTAGCATTGCTGAACATGTCTCTGTGCTGCCGGTACATGCAAAAAATGGTAAACACGTACCGGCGGCATGGATGTGTGTCGGAGGCCTCAAGCAAAGTCTATAGGAATTTGGTTTTCTAAACCGCACTATGCAGTTCAAACTGCAGCCTTTTTGTGGCAGAAATTAGAGCAAAAACTCAGCTTTGCAGTGCAAAACCCAAATGGCAAAAACAATTGACATGTCAATTGTTTTTGCCATTTGGGTTTTGCACTGCAAAGCTGAGTTTTTGACCAAATTTCTGCCACAAAAAGGCTGCAGTTTGAACTGCATAGTGCGGTTTAGAAAACCAAATTCCCATAGACTTTGCTTGAAAAGCAGAACACATCCATTTTGGCATTAAACGCTGCAGTTGAAAAAGCAGGTAAAAAGCAGGTAAAAAGCAAAGTGCGTTCTTACCCTAAAACATCAGCTCAAGACACAAAAAATAAGCCATAAATTAGCCCCAGATCATGAAAAGTAAGAATGCTACGGGTCTCAGAAAATGGCAACAATAGCGCAATTCTTTTTTTTTACAAAGTTCAGATTTTTTTTTTACCCCTTAGATAAGTAAACCTATACATGTTTAGTATCTACAAACTCATGCTGACCTGGGGAATCATAATGGCAGGTCAGTTTTGCCATATTGTGAACATGGTAAATAGAAAAACCAAAAAACTATACTGGAATTGCACTTATTTTCAAATTTCACTGAACTTGCATTTTTTTTTCCATTTCCCAATGCAATATGTGGCAGAATAATTATTGTTATTCAAAAGTACAAAATGGAATCTTGACTAAGGTGAAAATGTTAAAATATTACTAGTTTGTTTCTTTAAAACATGTATTTTATTTAGTTTCACCAGTATATATGAACAAACATTTGGTATTGCATTTATCAAAACAACATGTACTACAAAAGTACTTTAATAAAATGAAAATGGGCCATTTTAAGGTGAAAAATGTAACGTCATTAAAGTATCTTTTTTGTGTATTTTTTTTAGTTAAGGTCATAAGCTCCAAATAAGTTTAGGTTTGACTCTTGGCCTCCCCATAAATCTTCTGGGACAATTCCTTTTAACCCTTTCACCCATTGGCAATTTTCCGGTTCTGTTTTTCCCTCTCATTCTCCCAGAAGCCATAACGTTTTGATTTTTCCATCAATATAGCCATATGAGGACTTGTTTTTTTTGTGGGACTAGTTGTGTTTTCAATAGAACCATTAACTTTACCATACAGTGTACTGGAAAATGGGAAAAAATCCAAGTGCAGTGAAATTGCAAAAAAGTGCAGTATTCTATTTTTTTTTTAATTACCATGTTCAGTCTATGGTAAAACTGACTTGAAAGTATGATTCTACAGGTCAGTACAAGTATGTAGATACCAAACATGTATAGTTTTTTTTTTATTTATTTGGTGAAAAAAATTCAGAAGTTTGTAAAAAAATCAAAATTTCGCTTCTGGCGCCATTTTCCGAGACCCCCTAATGATTACATTTTTCAAGATCTGAAGCTTTATGATGGCTTATTTTTTGCACACTAAGCTGACACTTTTACTGATATCATGCTTGGGTAGATGCGATGTTTTGATAACCTCTTATAGCATTTTATTGTAATGTTGCGGCAAACAGAAAAACACAATTTTGTTTTTTTTTATTTTTTTCCCATTATGTTTATTTTCATAGCATTAATTTATTTTATATTTTAATAGATTGGATATTTCGCAATGTAGTGATACCAAATATATGTTTTTTTTCTAGTTTTATTTTCAATGGGATAAAATGGGGCGATTTGAAGTTTTATTTTTTTGTTTTGTTTTTTTTATTCATGTTTTTAAAAAACTTGTTTTTCTCACTTTTTATTGTATTTACTATTCCACTCAGGGAACTTGATGCTGCAATCATCTGATAGCCTGTGCTATATAGAGCAGGGCATTAGCACTGCTCTGTATAGCAGAGATCACAGTCTCCTATTAACGCCAGATCGCAACAGCCATTTACTGGAACGTCCTCATGACTTACACAGGGGTCATCAGCTGACCTCTGTAAAAATCCATTGGCACCCCACAATTACATCATAGGGCTGTTGATGGGAGCGTGGAATGGAGTGCTCCCCACCGGTGCTTGTTAAATCTCACAGTAAGGTAAGGTCATCAATATTATAGTGTTGAAAAACTCCAGTAAACCCTTACTTTGTTTATTCCCAAACAGGATAACTGATAATCTTTCAACAAGATTTATATCTTCCTTTTCTTGTTACTTTTAACAGTTAATTGGTCTTCTTGTCAGCTTTTACCACAGTTTTGGCAATCTTCTTATACATTCTGGAAATGTTCTTTTTACAGAGGCATAGATCCATATATAATAAAGTAACATTTATCTCTATTCAACTGAGGGAAGACAGAGAGACATGACAAAATCAGGGGTAAGTATTATTTATGTAACTCGAATGCATCTACAGTTGTAAACACTGCTCCTCAGCCCCTTGGCTTCAAGCATGCCATGGGCATTGAACCCTCATTATGTTAAGTTGTTCTGAACTATGTTTCTCCCAAACCTCAAGCAAAAGCAGGTTTGTTTCTGTAGCAATGGAGGAGGGCAGTGACACTAAAGTTGGCCAGTTCCGAATAGCTTCAGAGCTGCAAGTGCATTCCTTGGAAACAAACCACCTCAGAAAGACTGTAGGGGTGGTTGGTATTCAACGCAATGAGCAATAAACTATGATATTAAAAATCTTGGCTCATTAGCATTTCTCCCCATCTAATAAATTGTGAAAAACTCTTTACAAAACAAATGCTGGGTGTAGCACCCCTGCGGTACCAGGTGCCACAAAATGTGAATGTGGAAACCCAAACCCTGGAATATCCGTGCCAGTCAGTACACCAGCAACCTCAGGCCACATAAACAACCCTAACACCAGACTGGGAGACTGCCTAGCATCAGGTAAAAGGGATGGGCACTGATTGGATAGTTGCCACCCAATCTGTAGGGAGAGACCCAGCGAGGGGGAGGGGCCAGTGGTCAGTTGGGAAGTTGGCGGGAGGAAATGTGAGCTAAGTGAAGTTAAGAGAAGGAATTGATAGAGGAGAGTTGAAAGTAGTAGTCAGAGGAGTGAAAGAGTGAAAGTACAGAAAGAAAGGAAAAAGACCTGCAGTAACAATGGAAAGCTGTAACAGGAGTGAGGGACTGTGGAGTAAGGAACCAGGACTCCAGGCACCATGGGTTACCTGTGGAAGTAGAATACTCCAGGAACCGCAGGGCACCTGTGGAAGTCTGGAACCTAGGCTCACAGGACTCAGCACAAGGCGGGATGCAGACCCTAGGACAGCGGGACACTTTATGGTCAACTGTTAAATCAGACAGGCAAGAAGATCTCCAGGGTCCATCCCCAGCCAAAGAGTCTGAATCATCAGCAGAAAAGAGGGGACTGGGGATTGACCCCCTTAAATAGTTCAGGCTGCCTGCAAAAGAACCAAAACAGAAACAGAGAAGTTATCAAGAAGCTCTAGTCTATAGGAGCCCAATACAAACGAGAGTGCACAGAGGAGAGGACAGCTACCCCAGGAAACTACTGGCATAGAGAACAAGGGGAGCGGGAACACCTGGAACCAGCACCAGCAGATCCAAGCACTGAAACCAAGTAAAGACAAGGCAAGTTAAAACTGCAATACTGGTGTGGACTGTTTCCTTATCGTCTCCATACACTTACACAGACGGTTCCCACTACAATCCCCATCATCCACTGCTGGGGCCTAGCCCTGCTTGCGGAGGGCCCAAAACATCTAAGCTGTATTACTCCATCAGCCCCAGCAGGACCCTGCAGCGGCGGCTTCAAATAACCTGGCTGCACACCGCAAGTGGCATAGTCGAAAAACTCTTTATTTTTATTTTTCCCTTTTCTTTTATTTTTCCCCTTTTTATTCGGACAAACCCCCAGGATCTCGGCGCCAGGCATCGGTCGCGAACACGACTGATCCCCCACACTGCGCACCATGTGCCCGGGACTGAGTACCCCACAGCCCTGGGGCGTCACAGTGAGGGCTCCAAATAATGAGTTAATTTTACTAAATGAAAGGCGTATGCAAGGATAATATCTTAACCAAGATTCTGCAATATGTCTTCTCTAGCTTACACATTATATACTAGAATTCTTGCATCTGATTTAGATGTTCCCTAATTTAACATTCTGACAGTCTATGAATTTTTTTTAGGTGTGTTGCATAAGTTCTTAATAATGATGGGCGAACCTGAACTGTAAAGTTCAGGGTTCGTACCGAACACATAGTGTTCATGCACACAATCCCGAACCCAAGCTTTCTGGGAAGCTCGTGTTACAGTTCGGGTCCAGTTCGGGTCCAGGGGCTGTAAAAAAAAGCACATTAGTAAAAAACATTATGACTATACTTACCGCTCCAGCTACGCCTTCTGCAAACTCTGTCTCCCGGTCGCTCCTGCTTCCGGATTCGGTCATTAATGTCCGGTGGTATTGACTGCACTGCTTGTCACTCAGCAGTTTTTGGCTTTTTTTGGCCATGTTCGCAGTGAGGTCAGGGTTCACCCGAGTCCATGAGCCATGGGCTCAATTGAATTTTGGCTGTCACTGTGCGAGTCTCGCATTGGTATCACCTGGCACTGTGCACATTTTGCTCACAGGAGCGGGTCAGCTGCATGTATTTCCATGCAGCTGAGGTGCTCCTGTCAGGAGAGTGTGTGCCGTGCTGAGTGATACTGATGCCAGACTCGCAGGAGTCTTACGCAAGCCTCAGCTGTGCACTCGGGTGAAGTGTCTGTCAGCTCTCAGCTGAGTCTGTGTGAGCAGACCAGTGTTTGTCTTCTCGCACAGATGTAGCAGAGCTGAAGATGCTTGCCCACCTTTGGACTACATTGGAGGGTTTTTTTGGGTAATAAAGATGGAGTCCTAAATGTCTTCTGTTTTATTTCTAGTAATATATTTTTTTCTCTGTGTTGTTTTTTTATTTTACTTTTAAAATAACAGACAGTCACAGACGCTGTCACAGAGTGGGCATCTGTGATTGGATGCTGGAGTAACCTGAAACCAGTCCAAACATTCAAGCATCTAGAATATATGGGCAGATTCCAGGTTACTCCAACAGCCAATCACAGACGTCCATTCTGTGTGACAGCATCTGAGATTGGCTATTGGGTCCCTCACAAGTATAGTAGTGTAAAAATAAATAAATCATTAAAAAAAATGACATAGCGCTCTGCAGTATTTTTGATTCTCAGCGCAGATAAAGCAGATGGCTATGGGCTGCCACCCCCATCTGCATGGCTTTTTCTTGACTGGCAATCAAAATACAGGGAAGCCAATTAATTTTTTTTTTAATAATTAAAAAAATAATTTAAAAAAAATGCGTGGGCTTTCGCCATATTTTGATTGCTAGTAAGGTAAAACAAGACAGCTAGGGGATGGGATTCTCCGCGGTCCGTATAAGTTTGTGGGGGCCAGCATCTAGTGTTTAAAAATGGTGGTAGAAGGAATAAGGGAATTGGAGCAAGCGCTTCATACCTACCGAGTGTTTGGTGCAGCTGTAACTGCTCCCATGGCCGCTCATTCTTCTTTTGGCATTTGGCACCACTCATTATAGCTCATCTATGTGCACTGTCTTATCCGCCCACCAAAAGCCCTGACATCTGTGATTGGAAGCAGTCATAGCTGTGCACTTATCATGGCTGTATACCAAAATAAGAGAAACCACATGCAGCTTTTTTTTTAAATATTTAAATAAATAAATAAATTAAAAACAGTGTGTGGTCCCCTTAATTTTGCTATCAAGCCATGAGAAAGTCTGACAGCTGGAGGCTGGGAAACTCAGGGCTATTGGACCCCCTAGCCTAAAAATAGCAGCCAGTAGCCACCAAGGATTGTCGTATCCATTAGATGTGACGGCCCCGGCACTTTACCTGGCTCTTCCCGATTGACCTGGTGCAGAGGAAATCAGATTAGTCAGGGATTAATAACAGCTGAAAGCTGTCACTAAGCCATAGATTGGTAATGGGGAAGGTCTATGAGATCCCCCTATTACTAATAAGTGAAAGTAAATAAATCAGAGTAACAAGCCGAGGTACAGAAATATAAAATTTAACTTTTAATACATTTCCTTAAAAGCAGGAGATCCTTACTTCATAATAAAATGTTATCATAAAAATGCCAGCCTAACAACAATTCCCCTTAAGCATGAAGAAATGTGGGGGGGTGGGGGGGTTACAAATAGCCAGGAAAAAAATCCTAAAGATAACAAAGCTGTGGTATGCTGACCTATGCAATCTGTAAGCAGGGTAGCTACCAGCAGTGAACTGGACTAATACAGTACCACAGGGTCCACAAAACACTGACTTAAGGAAAATGGAATGGTCTCACTCACATGAATGGGATCCATTCACCTATAAAAACGGATCCTCAAAACATCCTGGGCGTCCCAATGGTCCTTTACTGGACAGATCATATGGTCCCCTTATTCTAGAGTTGAGGTCCTGGTGTCCCTGTTCTCCCAACACGTTTCATACGCTAGTAATCGTCAGCGGAGTTTAGGTGTCAGTCCTCATTCATAAGGACTGGACAAGACATGCTGAAGAAATAAACATATAAACAACACACATAAGGTACTTGCTGTACAGGATCAATTTAACAGGCAAACCGCTAAGAAAATTTCTGACAGGGACACACCAGACGGCAGCAGCGGGCCTTCCAAAACACTGTGCACCGCTGAACTGCGCCCGCCATCTTTAAATCCCTAATCAGCTGCCCGCGTGTGACGCTACATCCGTGCCGCCTCCCTCACATTTCCGGGTCACACAGTGAAGCGCACGCTTGAACCGCACATGTCACATGATGTGATGTTGCTAACGCGTGCGCAGAGAATACTGCAATACGTCACGCCTCCTCAGACAATGAAGGAGGACTTTAACCATTAAACGTCGGGCTTTTTGCAGCGCACGCTATGACAGGATGACATCTGCAAGCAGGGCTGCACCAGCTCCAATGTCTTAGAGCCGGCAAGTTTAAAATGGCAGATAAGACCGTCATTCACACATTATACCAGATACATGGTGATTAATCCTAGCCCAGAGACTCACTGATGGAATTCATTGAAAGCAAAAAGAGGGGGGGAAAGGAAGGGGGAGAAAAATAGAGTCCAAAATAACAAAGGCAATAACATGGCAGAGGACCAGGGGAGGAGACAACACTGAAGAAGTAGGGCCCTAATATAACCCTAATGTATAAAATCGCCATAACAGGGGATAGATAAAGGAGAGCAGAAAAGAGAGGGGAAAGAGAACCTACCTACACCTCCACCACTACTACTAACTTCCCTCGGCCCTACACAGATAATGAACTTGTCTAAGCGTGAGCTATCAGCTGGTGAGATGTCGGTTTTAAGTAAAGGCCTTACTTTTGTACCAACATCAGACTTCAGTACTTTCGAAGGGGTGAAAGACCTTAACCTCTTTATTCGTAAATTAAAATGGAAGATGCACTTTATCAGGGAGGATAAAAAACAGAGTATTGAATTGGGCATTCCAGAGGACATTCTGGAGGATGAAAGGTTATTGTTTAGTATTGGCGAGGCGGATCCAAATTTGAGTGGCTTGGGACCCTTCACGGACCTCAGGTTGAAAAGTGATAAGATGCCCCCGGTGGTTAATGATATTGGCTCTATTGATATTTTCTGTAACCTGGTTACTAGGGATTTTGAGCATCTAAGCCTGGTACATCCATGCAACTTTAATCTAACTAAACAGGAGATGGTTGGTTTGACATCCCTGGAAAAATCTCCCGATCTGGTAATTAAAAAATCAGATAAAGGAGGGAATGTGGTTGTAATGGACATTGAGGGTTACAAGAAAATGTGTCTTGATATTCTGAACGACCGCGTGAGTTATGGTAAACTTATACATAACCCCATGGAGTCCTTTATTCAAGAACTGAAGGTTATTCTGTCAACTGAGGAGGCGTGACGTATTGTAGCATTCTTTGCGCACGCGTCAGCAACGTCACATCATGTGACGTGTACGGTTCAAGCGTGCGCTTCACTGTGTGACTCGGAAATATGAGGGAGGCGGCACGGATGTAGCGTCACACGCGGGCAGCTGATTAGGGATTTAAAGATGGCATGCGCAGTTCAGCGGTGCGCAGTGTTTTGGAAGGCCCGCTGCTGCCGTCCGGTGAGTCCCTGTCAGAAATTTTCTTAGCGGTTTGCCTGTTAAATTGATCCTGTACAGCAAGTACCTTATGTGTGTTGTTTATATGTTTATTTCTTCAGCATGTCTTGTCCAGTCCTTGTGAATGAGGACCGACACCTAAACTCCCCTGATGACTACTAGCGTATCAAACGCGTTGGGAGAACAGGGACACCAGGACCTCAACTCTAGAATAAGGGGACCATATGATCTGTCCAGTAAAGGACCATTGGGATGCCCAGGATGTTTTGAGGATCCGTTTTTGAAGGTGGATGGATCACATTCATTTGGGTGAGACCATTCCATTTTCCTTAAGTCAGTGTTTTCTGGACCCTGTGGTACTGTATTAGTGCAGTTCACTGCTGGTAGCTACCCTGCTTACAAATTGCATAGGTCAGCATACCACAGCTTTGTTATCTTCAGGATTTTTTTCCTGGCTTTTTGTAACCCTCCCCCTTTTTTCATGCTGAAGGGGAATTGTTGTTAGGCTGGCATTTTTATGAAAACATTTTATTATGAAGTAAGGATCTCCTGCTTCCTTTTAAGGAAATGTATTAAAAGTTAAATTTTATATTTCTGTACCCCGGCTTGCTACTCTGATTTATTTTTGATTGCGGTACTATACCAGTGGCTATTCTAATTTATGAAAGTAAATAAACACAAATTTATTTATTTGAAATAAAATACAAAACCCAATCTATTTCACCACTTTTTTAACCCCCAAATAACCCAGGTCTGACGTAATCCACAATAGGTCCCACGACAATTCCAGCTTGAGCTTGACTCTTGACTTGACTGGTTTGGTATAGTCACAGGTGGAGGACCGTGGGAACCTCCAACTGTGACCGCAAATCACTTGAGTGGCATCACTGCTGATCGCGTGGTCACTCAGTCTCTGCTTGAAGCTCACAGCCGGTGGTCATTGCTCTATGGTCGCTTGCTGTGTGTTATGATGTAGGAGAGCTGGAATCATCATGGGACCTCAAGTGGAATACATCAGACGTGCAGGGGTGCTTTGGGGGTTAATGAAGTGGTCAAAGAGAGTGCTTTTTGTCATTTATTAAAAAAAAAATGATCTTTTTATAGCATCGTTCCGTGCACAATCTGTCAAGACGGATTGCGGGTAAGACACCTTGAATGAACACATTACATAATGTGGAAACAAATGTGACAAGTAGAGTTGAGCGCGGTTCGCGGTTCAAGGTTCTCCAGTTCGCGGCCCGTGTGATTTTGGGGGCTGATCTAGATCGAACTAGAACAGGAGCTTTTTGCTAAAGCTCGATAGTTCTAGATACGTTCGAGAACGGTTCTAGCAGCAAAAAGACAAGCTAATTACTAGATGGCTTTCCGCTGTAATAGTGTAAGTCACTCTGTGACTCACAGTATTATGAAATTTCAGCGTATAGTGTGCGGGAACAGCGCATTCAGATCACTGCTGATTGGATAATGGTGATCGCCATTTTTTTTTTTTTTCCTTGTCTTCCTTCCTTAAGCGCGCGCGTGTAGTGGGGCGGGCCAGCATGTCAGCCAATCCCAGACAAACACACAGCTAAGTGGACTTTTAGCCAAAGAAGCAATGGCATGTGTGATAGGATGTCCATGTCACATGTCCCTGCATTATAAAAACGGACATTTACCTTCAGCACGCCATTATCTGCCTTCTGCGTCTTGGTGTCAGTCACCGCTGGCGTAGCTCAAGTTTCCCATACTGCTGTGTACGCTCTATACACAGCACTATATAGAATAGGGATAGAAGTTTCTTTCAGCCCTTGTAAGGGCTAATACCAGCAGGGTCAGAGCCATAGGTGACAGTCAGGTCCGTGAAAACAGATTTTAACAGCTACACAAGATGACAGCGTCTGTGTAGCTAAGGTCAGGGATTTCCTCGCTGCATTTCCCCATTAGGAGGGATAGAAAGGGAGGCTTCCTTTCCTCTACTTAGACCCACAACCCTGCCACTGTACCCTCCTGCCCTTTGCACACTCAATCTCATTGTTACTAAGCCATTATACTAGCAAACACTGAGGAAACTTAGTGGCATCCTAAAAGTGGCTGTTGGACTTCATTATTGTCCCACTGGTGCAAAACTATTTGCAGCACCACTGCATTGCACACTCAAACTCATTGTTACTAAGCCATTATACTAGCAAAAACTGAGGAAACTTAGTGGCATCCTAAAAGTGGCTGTTGGACTTCATTATTGTCCCACTGGTGCAAAGCTATTTGCAGCACCACTGCATTGCACACTCAAACTCATTGTTACTAAGCCATTATACTAGAAAACACTGAGGAAACTTAGTAGCATCCTAAAAGTGGCTATTGGACTTCCATTAGTGTCCCACTGGTGCAAATCTATGTGCAGCACCTTTGCATTGCACACTCAAACTCATTGTTACTAAGCCATTATAGTAGCAAACACTGAGGAAACTTAGTGGCATCCTAAAAGTGTCTGTTGGACTTCCATTCGTTTCCCACTGGTGCAAATCTATGTGCAGCACCTCTGCATTGCACACTCAAACTCATTGTTACTAAGCCATTATACTAGCAAACACTGAGGAAACTTAGTGGCATCCTAAAAGTGGCTGTTGGACTTCATTATTGTCCCACTGGTGCAAAGCTATTTGCAGCACCACTGCATTGCATACTCAAACTCATTGTTACTAAGCCAGTATACCAGCAAACACTGAGGAAACTTAGTGGCATCCTAAAAGTGGCTGTTGGACTTCATTATTGTCCCACTGGTGCAAAGCTATTTGCAGCACCACTGCATTGCATACTCAAACTCATTGTTACTAAGCCATTATACTAGCAAACACTGAGGAAACTTAGTAGCATCCTAAAAGTGGCTGTTGGACTTCCATTAGTGTCCCACTGGTGCAAATCTATGTGCAGCACCTCTGCATTGCACACTCAAACTCATTGTTACTAAGCCATTATACTAGCAAACACTGAGGAAACTTAGTAGCATCCTAAAAGTGGCTATTGGACTTCTATTAGTGTCCCACTGGTGCAAATCTATGTGCAGCACCTCTGCATTGCCCACTCAAACTCATTGTTACTAAACCATTATACTAGCAAACACTGAGGAAACTTAGTGCCATCCTAAAAGTGGCTGTTGGACTTCATTATTGTCCAACTGGTGCAAAGCTATTTGCAGCACCACTGCATTGCACACTCAAACTCATTGTTACTAAGCCAGTATACTAGCAAACACTGAGGAAACTTAGTGGCATCCTAAAAGTGGCTGTTGGATTTCATTATTGTTCCACTGGTGCAAAGCTATGTGCAGCACCTCTGCATTGCACACTCAAACTCATTGTTACTAAGCCATTATACTAGCAAACACTGAGGAAACTTAGTGGCATCCTAAAAGTGGCTGTTGGACTTCCATTCGTGTCCCACTGGTGCAAATCTATATGCAGCACCTCTGCATTGCACACTCAAACTCATTGTTACTAAGCCATTATACTAGCAAACACTGAGGAAACTTAGTGGCATCCTAAAAGTGGCTGTTGGACTTCATTATTGTCCCACTGGTGCAAAGCTATTTGCAGCACCACTGCATTTCACACTCAAACTCATTGTTACTAAGCCATTATACTAGCAAACACTGAGGACACTTAGTTGTATCCTAAAAGTGGCTGTTTGACTTCATTATTGTCCCACTGGTGCAAAGCTATTTGCAGCACCACTGCATTGCACACTCAAACTCATTGTTACTAGGCCATTATACTAGCAAACACTGAGGAAACTTAGTGGCATCCTAAAAGTGGCTGTTGGACTTGCATTCGTGTCCCACTGTTGCAAATCTATGTGCAACACCTCTCCATTGCACACTCAAACTCATTGTTACTAAGCCATTATACTAGCAAACACTGAGGAAACTTAGTGGCATCCTAAAAGTGTCTGTTGGACTTCATTATTGTCCCACTGGTGCAAAGCTATTTGCAGCACCACTGCATTGCACACTCAAACTCATTGTTACTAAGCCATTATACTAGCAAACACTGAGGAAACTTAGTGGCATCCTAAAAGTGGCTGTTGGACTTCCATTCGTGTCCCACTGGTGCAAATCTATGTGCAGCACCTCTGCATTGCACACTCAAACTCATTGTTACTAAGCCATTATACTAGCAAACACTGAGGAAACTTAGTGGCATCCTAAAAGTGGCTGTTGGACTTCATTATTGTCCCACTGGTGCAAAGCTATTTGCAGCACCACTGCATTGCACACTCAAACTCATTGTTACTAAGCCATTATACTAGCAAACACTGAGGAAACTTAGTGGCATCCTAAAAGTGGCTGTTGGACTTCATTATTGTCCCACTGGTGCAAAGCTATTTGCAGCACCACTGCATTGCACAGTCAAACTCATTGTTACTAAGCCATTATGCTAGCAAACACTGAGGAAACTTAGCGGCATCCTAAAAGTGGCTGTTGGACTTCCATTCGTGTCCCACTGGTGCAAATCTATGTGCAGCACCTCTGCATTGCACACTCAAACTCATTGTTACTAAGCCATTATACTAGCAAACACTGAGGAAACTTAGTGGCATCCTAAAAGTGGCTGTTGGACTTCATTATTGTCCCACTGGTGCAAAGCTATTTGCAGCACCACTGCATTGCACACTCAAACTCAATGTTACTAAGCCCTTATACTAGCAAACTATGCTGCCAGTTTAAGGGCCATAATTGCATTGTCAGGGATAATTATTGTTGTTTATTCTTCTGTTAATAAAGCTAGACCACCGCTGAAATCTACAACACCTCTCAATTTTCACTACCACATTTTAAGTGCACAATCTTGTCGCAATCAAAATGAGTGGCAAAATGACAGATGCTGGTGGAAAGGGGAAGAGGCGTGTTGGAAAAGGAAAAAAAAGTGTTTGTCCGTGCGGAAGGTGGCAAAGCTCCATTAACATCTGCTGAAGATTGACCATCTGCCAGCAAAAGTAAAATGTCTACTACTTACCGTGGACAATCCAATGTGCTGCCTTTTTTACGTACACGAACAACTGGAACAAAGGTAGATGATGGCCAAAAAAGGAAAATGCTTGAATGGATCTCAAGTGGTCCAACAAGTGCCCTCTTCGCCACCTCAACTACCGCATCCAAAAAACACCAGTCCTCTGAGTTGTCAGCCCAATCACACTTGCTTTCTCCCAGCTCTGAAGTCTCCATCCGCCCTGCACAGTATGGTGGAACTGAGATGGCTGAGTCTGCAGAGCTGTTCAGTCACACTATAGCCTGTGAATAAGAAGTCTGCTCCCATGCTACAGTGAGTACAGACCAGGAAGTGGTCTGCAGTGATGCCCAGAACCTATGTGACTCTGATTCAGGCCGTGAGGACCAAGATTCTGAGCATAATGTTGACCCTTTTTCACAAACTGTAACACCTGTTGTTATAGACAATGAGGAACATACTGATGACGATGAGACGTAGATACCAGATTGGGATGACAACTTAAATATTCGGCCAGGGGAAGAAGAGGCTCGGTCTGAGGGTGAGGGGAGTGCAAACACAACAATTGATATGGAAGTTCTAGATCCCACCTACTGTCAACCCACAGTCAGGCACTCGAGGAGGTCAACAGAGGCGGTGGAGGAGGATGCAACCGACGACGAACTTACCTTGCGCCTTCCTGGACAGAGTCGGAGCACTGGTAGCACGTCTACAACTGCATCCTCAGCCACCACTCTGCCTCTGAGCACTAGTCGGGGTGGATCAACAGGTCGCATGCCCTCTAAGCCTTGCCTAGCCTGGTCCTTTTTTGACATAGCAAAAGATCGCCCAAATTATGTGATCTGTAAAATTTGTCATGATTCTGTTAGTAGAGGGCAAAACCTCAGCAGTTTGACAACTTCTTCCATGAATCGTCACATGAATAAATATTATGTGTCCCAGTGTGAAGCTCACCATGCTGCAATGTGGCCTAGCGGAGAAAACCATCCACCGCCTGCCCCTTCCATTTTATCCGCGCGCTCTTCATCTTCTAGGACTGTGGGGACAGCTGTCACACCAGGTTTTCCATGCACAACTTCCACCACTGTAACCGCAACAGGCAGTTTGCTTGGTAGGTCGTCAGTTGGTTTGGAAGGGGAAACAAGTGCGTGTGTACAGCTCTCTCAGACATCGATAGCACCAACGTTGGATGAAGGCAACATCATGTCTACGCCTGCACATTCCTCACAAACCTGCATTTTTCCAGGGACACCCTACTCAACACTGTCTACACACAGCAGCCAGATCTCTGTCCCTCAGATGTGGACAAATAAAAGGCCATTTCCTGCGACCCATGACAAATCTAAGAGGTTGACTTTATCCCTCTGTAAGCTCTTGGCTACGGAAATGCTGCCTTTCCGCCTGGTGGACACACAGGATTTTAGAGACCTTATATCTGTCGCTGTGCCCCTGTACCAGATGCCCAGTCGCCACTACTTCTCTAAGAAAGGTGTGCACCAGCATGTCGCACACAACATCACCGCTTCCTTGAGAAACTCTGTGTGTGAACGGGTGCATTTCACCACCGATACTTGGACCAGTAAGCATGGACAGGGACGTTACATCGTTACATGTCACTGACTGGGCACTGGGTAACTATAGTGATAGATGGTGAAGACTCTGCTGCAATAGTCTTGCCGTCTGTTAGAGGATAGCGGCAAGATGTGACATAAAATGTCGCATTAAATGCAGACTACACCCTAATAATTAATGCATCAATAGGAGGACCAAGGGGATAGTAGTCAAAGGTCATACACAGGACCAGTTAATTAAAAATAACATCAACGCTACTTTTTTGCAAAAATATAACAAATATTTATTGAATATAATAAATAGCAAAAAAGTGACATGAACAAGTGAAAAAGTGTACATTAAACAGAGATCAGGCTCAAAAAGGGATGTCACTGAAGTTCAGAACCAGGGGTCCACCATCCATCAGGGGGACAGTATCAAAAATAGTGAGGGCATGGTCTGGTAAACCTCCGGACAATAGATTAAAGATTACTCCAATATCACAAAAGATGCACACACATTTCAGCAAGCATTGAAGGTAACAATATCTATAAGGAGTCTAGTGACCGGAGGGTCAGACCATGAACCCAATATAAATAGCATAGCAGGCAGGTAGCAATAACAATATATACCAGTTTATGTTAAATAATCCCTATCCTGCACTCACCCATGATAGTAAATGTGGAACCCGAGCAAAACGTACCCCGACGCGCACGTTTCGTTGTCTTCTTTTGTGATATTGGAGTAATCTTTAATCTATTGTCTGGAGGTTTACCAGACCATGCCCTCACTATTTTTGATACTGTCCCCCTGATGGATGGTGGACCCCTGGTTCTGAACTTCAGTGACATCCCTTTTTGAGGCTGATCTCTGTTTAATGTACACTTTTTCACTTGTTCATGTCACTTTTTTGCTATTTATTATATTCAATAAATATTTGTTATATTTTTGCAAAAAAGTAGCGTTGATGTTATTTTTAATTAACTGGTCCTGTGTATGACCTTTGACAACTATCCCCTTGGTCCTCCTATTGATGCAAAAGTCTTGCTGTCCCCACGACTTGTGTGTCAATCCTCTGTCTGTCCAAGTTCCGTCACTGCTTCTGCCTCCTCCACCTCATCTGGGTCCTCCACCTCCGCCCCAAGCCTGCCTGGTCAGGCCACCAGCGTTCTAACTGCGCAGAAGGAATCACGCACCCCTCATTACTTGCTGGCAGCAGAGCGCAACGGCATCAGGCAGTCTTTAGCTTGAAATGTCTTGGAAATAAGAGTCACACAGTGGCTGAGTTGTGGGCAGCTCTGGAGACTGAGTTTAATAAAGGGTTGTCTCCACTCAACCTGCAGCCTGGTAAGGCCGTGTGCGACAAGGCTGCAAACCTGGGTGCAGCCCTTCGCCTGGGCAAGGTGACACACATGCCTTTTATGGCTCACGTGTTGAACCTTGTTGTCCAGCAATTTTTAACACACTATCCCGGCCTAGATGGCCTTCTGAACAGGGCACGAAAACTGTCTGCTCGCTTCCGCCGTTCAACCACCGCTGCTGAGCGACTTGCATCGCTCCAGAAGTCTTTCGGCCTACCGCTTCATCGCCTGAAATGCGATGTGCCGACACACTGGAATTCGACTCTCCACATGTTACAGCGACTGTGGCAGCACCGCCGAGCCCTGTTACAATACGTCATGACATATAGCCTGGGCCAACGAGATACAGAGGTGGGGCAGATCACCCTGATGGAGTGGTCTCAGATCAAGGACCTATGCACCCTTCTGCACAGTTTCGACATGGCGACGAATATGTTTAGCACTGACAATGCCATTATCAGCATGACAATTCCAGTCATTTACATGCTGGAGCACACGCTAAACACTATTTGGAGTCAGGGGGTGGGACAACAGGAAGGGGAGGAACTACAGGAGGAATCATATGCGCAAGACACAACAACATCACCAAGGTCCTCACATTCATCATCACCAACGCGGGAGGCATCGGACCATGGGAGACAGGGATCAACAAGGGCGCATGGTAGCAGGCGAAATGTTGAGGAAGATGCAGGAGAACATGAAGAAATGGAGGAAGAACTGTCCATGGACATGAAAGACTCAGCGGATGAGGGAGACCTTGGCCAAATTTCAGTTGAAAGAGGTTGGGGGGAGATGTCAGAGGAAGAAAGAATGGTTAGCACCTCTATGCCACAAACACAGCGTGGACTTGGTCCGCATGGCTGCGCAAGACACATGAGTGCCTTCTTGCTGCACTACCTCCAACATGACCCTCGTATTGTCAAAATTAGAAGTGATGATGACTACTGGCTTGCCACACTATTAGATCCCCGGTACAAGTCCAAATTTTGTGACATAATTCCTTCCATAGAAAGGGACGCACGTATGCAGGAGTATCAGCAGAAGCTGTTACTCAATCTTTGCTCGGCTTTTCCACCAAACAACCGTGCAGGTGCAGGGAGTGAATCTCCCAGTTGTAACTTGACAAACATGGGACGGTCTCGTCATCTTCAACAGTCTACCCGTACCAGTAGCACCGTAACTGGTGCTGGTAACAGCAATTTTATTGAATCTTTTCATAATTTTTTTAGACCCTCCTTTGCAAGGCCACCAGAGACAACAAGTCTGACACGTAGTCAACGGCTGGAGAGGATGATACAGGAGTATCTCCAAATGAACATCGATGCCATTACTTTGCAAATGGAGCCTTGCTCATTTTGGGCTTCAAATCTTGAAAAATGGCCAGAGCTCTCCACTTACGCCTTAGAGATTTTGTCGTGTCCAGCTGCCAGCGTTGTCTCTGAACGTGTCTTCAGTGCTGCTGGGTGTGTGCTGACAGATAAGCGCACCCGTCTGTCCAGTGACAATGTGGAAAGACTAACGTTCATCAAAATGAACAAGTCATGGATCCACAAGGAATTTACTACCCCTGTGTCATTTTGGGGAGAGTAAATGCTTGTGGATTTGGATTGTGCTTGATGCAAATCAAAACATCCTGTTTGCAACTAGGGCACAAGTGCTGCCACTGAAGGGGTTAGTGTCTGTGCGGCCCAATTTTTGGAAAAAAGGGAGACTCCGCTTGGAGTAACCCTTGCTTGCTGTGTTTTTTAAAAGGAGCCAAGATGAACAGAGCTGGGATCAGGAAAGACTTTGCTACCTACCCCGGTGTCCTCCTGGGGACGGTTCAGTATGGCGTATTTTTGATTGTGCTTGATGCAAATCTACCTGTGAAGTGTACAACTAGGGCACAAGTGCAGCCACTGAAGGGGTGAGTGTCTGTGTGGCCCAATTTTCGAAAAAAAAGGGAGACTCTGCTTGGAGCAACCCTTGCTTGCTGTGTTTTTTAAAAGGAGCCAAGATGAACAGAGCTGGGATCAGGAAAGACTTTGCTACCTACCCCGGTGTCCTCCTGGGGACAGTTAAGTATGGCGTATTTTTGAATGTGCTTGATGCAAATCTAGCTGTGAATTGTACAACTGGGGCACAAGTGCTGCCACTGAATTGGTGGGTGTGTGTGGGGCCCAATTTTTTGAAAAAAAGGGAGACTCCGCTTGGAGTAACCGTTGCTTGCTGTGTTTTTTAAAAGGAGCCAAGATGAACAAGTCATGGTTCAGCAAAGACTTTGCTACCTACCCCAGGGTCATCCTGGGAACGGTTAAGTATGGCGTATTTTTGAATGTGCTTGATGCAAATCTAGCTGTGAAGTGTACAACTAGGGCACAAGTGCTGCCACTGAAGGGGTGGGTGTGTGTGGGGCCTAATTTTTTGGAAAAAAGGGAGACTCCGCTTGGAGTAACCCTTGCTTGCTGTGTTTTTTAAAAGGAGCCAAGATGAACAGAGCTGGGATCAGGAAAGACTTTGCTACCTACCCCGGTGTCCTCCTGGGGACGGTTAAGTATGGCGTATTTTTGAATGTGTTTGATGCAAATCTACCTGTTATGTGTACAACTTGGGCACAAGTGCTGCCACTAAAGAAGTGGGTGTGTGTGTGGCCCAATTTTTGAAAAAAAGGGAGAACTCTGCTTTGAGTCACCTTGCGGTGTTTTACATGATTTTTAGAAGGGCGTGCCATGCCTATATCTGTGTCTCCTCCTCTTTTTCCTTGTCCTGCTCTTTTGTTTTCGCATGAGTATATGTCCTTGTCACTTTCCCATGTGTTTGTGTTGTGTTGTGAGTTGTTTGTCACTTTTTGGACACCTTTGAGGGTGTTTTCTAGGTGTTTTTATGTGTTTGTGATTGCCTGCCATTGTTTCCTATGCGGTTTGAGTGGTTTGTCGAACGTTCGCCGAACCGAACTCGAACGGGACCTCCGTTCGACGAACTGAACTCGAGCCGAACCACGGCCGGTTCGCTCATCTCTAGTGACAAGAAATGGGCGGGGGCCGAGCAAGGGCAAACCCCAATGTGGGCAGAATGGAAGAAAAAAGCGCAAAGCGCTTTCCAGAGTACTCAAGAGCTGAGGATTAAGAAATGTCCCATATGCAGTGGAGCTTGCCCCTGGCCGGTTCACCATGAAGGCAGTAAAAAAGCGCAAAATACTGCCCAGCGTATCTAGAAGCTAGCGGTTTAAGAAACCCCCTGTGTCCAGTGGTGCCCGTTTACAGCTGATGCACATGAGAGAGATAATTCACCCTTCCTGCGATGCTGATGGTTAAATTGCGGTGGCCCTGAAGAAATGAGATTAGGAATTGGAAGAGGCACTACCCTGGAGGGCATGGTCTGGAAATTGGAAACTCCATAACCTCTGCAGACTGGCACCATTGCAGTCTTGGAAGATGAAGAAGGATGACTTTATGGAGCCTTTTACATGGGTGGTCTGGGTGATTGAAAGGAAGAAATAGCAGGAGGCTTGGGTAAGAGCTCACTTGGCATTGCCAGGTGGTGGTGCTGTTGGAGGCTGCATTACACACGGGGTGATCCGCCATGTTGGTCACGGGTGGGCAACAATTTTATTCAGGAAGACAGGTCTGTGAGAAAGGTATATGTTAATGCTGATTCAGTGTGTGAGGGTGCCGCTCTTACCTGGGGATACCGCGTCCGCATCATCAAAGAAGATGGTCCCCCTGGGTGGTATGCAATAGCCGTGGTCTATGCATTGGCTAAAGGAGCCTTTCAGGAAGTATTAAAGGTGGATGACGTATGCCCCAGCAAAGACGATTCGGCTGTGCTGATGCTCCATACTTAACAACCTAGTAATGAGATAGAAGCCAGCTTTCTGGAAGTATTCCTGGTATCAAGTGGAGTGGCGAGTCCTCAGGCCATTGCCATTGTGGCCCAGGGGATTCACTTCGAAATGTATGTAAAGATAGCTGAGTCCAGTAGCACATTTGTTTGTCCCCCTTCCCTATTTTTGTTGTGCTTGTTATGCTCCCCTCTGCTGGAATTCGGAATTGCTAGTATGGTGCCGAACCTGCTTGCCCCTGCTCCATGGACACTGTGCCTTGGCTTACCTTTGACCCGAGGACATTGCCCCTTTGTCCCAAAAACTTTGCCCTTAGTGCTTCGGGACAGTGTTTTTCACCCCTTACTGGCATCCACAGAAAGTGGAGGAGGTGGAAAGAATTTGCGGACCCCGCGGAGTGGGTCCAGGACTGTCGCGCTCATCTAACGGAAATGAGCAGGCATGCGGAACATGACAGATATCATCAACAGGCTGCTAGGGGACAAGAACATAATCATTCTCCCACCGCTTCATATTAAGCTAGGAATAATGAAGCAATTTGTTAGGGCTTTGAACAAATCAGGTAATTGCTTCAAGAACACTTGTAGATCATTCCTTGGATTGAGCATGGTATAACTAAATGCTGCAATCTTTGATGAGCCTCATTTTTGTAAACTCATTAATGATTCCAATTTTACCACATGCATAAATGACACTGAGGCTTCGGCCTAGAAATGTTTTGTTTCTGTTTTGAAGAATTAATGGTAATTAAAAAAGCAGACATTTATAAAGAATTGGTGGAAGATATGCTCCCTACCTTCAGATATTTGGGAGTTAATATGAGCAATCATAAATATACACAATCTCCATAGCAACTTAAACAGATTTTCAGAAAACATTAGAGATTTCAGTGAGAAACAAGGCGAGAGGTTCCATAAGGATATGAAGGTAATGGAGGAGAGATATCAAGGCAGACTACGGTTGGAGTCTCCACTAGAGTTGAGCGCGGTTCGCGGTTCGAGGTTCTCCAGTTCGCGGCTCGAGTGATTTTGGGGGCTGTTCTAGATCGAACTAGAACTCGAGCTTTTTTGCTAAAGCTCGATAGTTCTAGATACGTTCAAGAACGGTTCTAGCAGCAAAAAAACCAGCTAATTCCTAGCTGGCTTTCCGCTGTAATAGTGTAAGTCACTCTGTGACTCACACTATTATGACATTTCAGTGTATAGTGTGCGGGAACAGCGCATTCAGATCACTGCTGTATGTATAATGGCGATCGCCATTTTTTTTTTTTTTCCTTGTCTTCCTTCCCTAAGCGCGCGCGTGTAGTGGGGCGGGCCAGCATGTCAGCCAATTCCAGACACACACACAGCTAAGTGGACTTTTAGCCAGAGAAGCAACGGCATGTGTGATAGGATGTCCATGTCACATGTCCCTGCATTATAAAACCGGACATTTTCCTCCAGCACGCCATTATCTGACTATTGCGTCCTTGGTGTCAGACATCACTGGCGCAGCTTCTATCGCCGATACTGCTGTATTCGCTCCATACACAGCGCTGGACAGCTTAGGGATAGCACTTTCTATCAGTCCTTTTAAGGGATCATACCGGCAGGGTCAGAGCCATAGGTGACAGAGTTTAAAACAGAATTTAACAACTACACAAGATGACAGCGTCTGTGTAGCTGTCACGGCCGGGCGGTCGGGCAGACCCAGGAGGTGGATCCACTGGACCGAACTCTCTGAGATGGTGGTAGGGAGTCCGGCAGCTGAAGCACTGATGGGCAGTAGAACAGTCCGTGCAAGTGAAGGCAGCGGAGGAGTCCCAGGGACCACGGAGTCACAGAAGGTGGTCTTGGTGACGTAGCTCAGGTTCGGAGGCCGAGGTGATATCAGGCGGGGTCCGGAACCTCTGGAGCAAGATGACGGGTCACCGCAGGGATCCGGGATGGTACGGACTGTCAGATGGCAGACGGACAGCGTGCGGGGATCAGGACACGGCAGACTGGATGGCGAAGCAGGCACGGCTCTACAAAGAGAGATAGGTGAGTACGAGCACAGTAACACCAGGAGACCTGACTCCTAGCTCAGGGAACACGAAGATCAGGCCCCGCCCCCTTGGACAATGACCCCTTATATACCCTGTACCTGTGCAACCTCATTTCCTGTTAATGGACGCTGGCCCTTTAAGAAAGGGTCAGTGACCGCGCGCGCGCCCTAATGCGCATGCGCGCCGCCCGGGTGCCAGAAGCCAGGGAAGGAGGCTGCGAGGAGGACGCAGGGGAGCCGGCCAGGTCCAGGGAAGCTGTCGGGCGCCGGGATCGGGGGCCCGGAGCCCTGGGACGGACGGAATCCGGTGACTGGGGAGCGGAGAGCGTGGCAGGTGAGCCGGGGAACGGGGGTGAGGACCCGGGGAGCGTGACAGTACCCCCCCCCCCCACGCCCCCCTCCCCGCAACCGGGACATGAAGGCACGGATAAGAGGAGTGCCCACGTTCTCCCTGGGCTCCCAAGACCTATCCTCAGGACCATACCCTTCCCAGTCCACCAGGAAGAACTGTCGACCTCGTACGGTCTTCATGGCCACGATATCCCTTACCGCATAGATGTCATCATCGGCAATAGGAGGAGGGGCCGGACTGGCAGCAGCGGAGAAGGAACCAAGGACAACCGGCTTGAGCAGAGAGACGTGGAAGGAGTTGGGTATCCTCATCGTGGCCGGGAGCTGTAGCTTGTAGGATACCTCATTGATCTTGCTGAGGACCTTAAACGGCCCGATGTAGCGAGGACCCAGCTTGTAGGAAGGTATCTTCAATCGGATGTACTGGGAAGCAAGCCAGACCAGGTCACCAGGAGAGAAACACGGAGGATCCAGACGTCTCTTGTCAGCGTGTTTCTTCATCCGCTGGGAAGCGCGCCCAAGGGACGCTTTGACAGAGTCCCAAATGGTAGCAAAGTCACGAACTGCAGTATCAGCAGCCGGAACATCCGATGAAGGGGATATAGGCAACGGGACGGAGGGTTGAAGTCCGTAAACTACATGGAAGGGAGATTTGGAGGACGACTCACTGATGTGGTGGTTATGTGAGAATTCAGCCCAAGGTAGAAGCGTGGACCAGTCGTCGTGATGGGCGTTGACGTAGTGACGTAAGAAGGAGGTCAAGATTTGATTGACCCTCTCCACTTGGCCATTAGACTGAGGATGGTAAGCAGAAGAAAAGTCCAGAGTCACACCCAGATGTTTGCAGAGCGCCCTCCAGAAGCGGGAGGTAAACTGAGTTCCTCGGTCGGACACGATGTGGGATGGGAAACCATGCAAGCGGAAGATGTGATGTATATAGGCTTCCGCGAGTTCCTGAGCAGAGGGCAGTCCAGCCATAGGGACGAAGTGAGCCATTTTGGAGAACCGGTCCACCACGACCCATATGACTGTGTGTCCAGAGGATAATGGCAAGTCCGTAATAAAATCCATCGCTATGTGTTGCCACGGAATTGTGGGTATCGGCAGAGGCAGAAGACGGCCATAGGGCAGGTGTTTGGGCGTCTTGTTCCTGGCACAAGAGGAGCAGGCAGAGACAAAAGCAGCGACGTCCGTGCGAAGGGATGGCCACCAATAATGGCGTACAATCGCACCCCATGTTCTCTTCTGGCCTGCATGACCGGCTGTTTTCGAGGCATGACCCCAGTGTAACACCTTTTGCCTGTCAGTCTCAGAGACATAGGTCTTTCCGGGCGGTATCTGGGCCAGGGTGACAGGGGCCACCGGAATAATCTTGCTAGGAGGGATGATAGGCTGGGTAGTCTCTTCCTCCTGCTCCATGGGCATGAAAGACCTAGACAAGGCATCCGCACGTACATTCTTGTCTGCGGGTCGGAAATGGAGCTGGAAGTCGAACCTGGCAAAGAATAAGGACCACCTGGCTTGCCGTGGGTTCAGTCGCTGAGCGGACCGTAGGTATTCCAGGTTCTTGTGGTCCGTGTAGATAATCACGGGGTACACTGCTCCTTCCAGGAGGTAGCGCCATTCCTCCAGAGCCAGTTTGACCGCCAATAGTTCTCGGTCACCGATGGTGTAATTACGTTCAGGTGCAGAGAAGCTCTTGGAGAAGAAACCGCATGTAACCATCTTCCCGGAGGAGGACTTTTGCATGAGCACTGCTCCGGCTCCCGAGGAGGAGGCATCCACCTCCAAGGTGAACTGGCGGTTTAACTCCGGACGGTGGAGTACAGGAGCGGAGGCAAATGCTCGCTTCAGTGAGCAAAACGCGGCGTCAGCCGCAGGTGACCAGTCCTTTGGATTAGCCTCCTTTTTGGTCAAAGCGGAGAGAGGAGCAGTCAGGGCAGAGAAGTGAGGGATGAACTGGCGGTAGTAGTTGGCAAATCCCAGGAACCGTTGGATTGCCTTTAGTCCAGAAGGGGGAGGCCAGTTGAGTATGGAGGACACCTTCTTAGGATCCATTTGCAGTCCAGTACCCGAGATGATGTATCCCAGGAAAGGGAGAGAAGACTGCTCAAAGACACACTTCTCATATTTGGCGTATAGACGATTCTCTCTCAGTCGTTGTAGGACCAGCTGGACGTTCTCTCTGTGGGTCTGGAGGTCCGGAGAGTAGATAAGGATGTCATCCAGATACACTACTACACAGACGTAGAGGAGGTCCCGGAAGATGTCGTTCACCAATTCTTGGAAGACTGCTGGTGCATTACATAGGCCGAAGGGCATCACGCAGTATTCATAGTGCCCATCGCGAGTATTAAACGCGGTCTTCCATTCGTCCCCAGAGCGGATACGAACTAGGTTGTAAGCACCCCGAAGATCCAGTTTGGTGAACACACGGGCTCCTCTGAGCCGGTCGAACAATTCGGGGATGAGCGGTAGAGGGTACTTGTTCTTTACGGTGATCTGATTCAGACCCCGGTAGTCGATGCAGGGGCGTAGGTCACCCTCTTTCTTCTTAACGAAGAAGAAGCCCGCTCCCGCAGGAGAGGAGGATCTCCGGATGAATCCCTTAGCCAGGCTCTCTGTGATGTAGGTAGACATGGCCCTGGTTTCGGCTGGGGACAACGGATATATCCGTCCTCGAGGTGGTGTTGTTCCTGGGAGCAGGTCGATGGCACAATCGTAGGGACGGTGTGGCGGAAGTACCTCAGACTCCTTCTTGTCGAAAACGTCTGCGAAGGACCAATAGGCCGAGGGCAGTTCCGGTAGGTTCTCTGGAACCGGAGGTCGTCGGATGTGTGGTATGGACTTCAGACACTTCTCATGACAAGAAGGGCCCCATCGGGTGATTTCGCCAGTACCCCAGCTGACTGAGGGTTCGTGTGTCCGCAACCAGGGAAGTCCCAGCAGGATTTGATGGGACATGTGTGGAAGGACGTAGAGAGAGATGTTCTCGGTGTGCAGGGCACCGATACGTAGTTCGACCGGTCTGGTGACCCAGGAGATGGTATCAGAGAGGGGTCTCCCATCCACAGAGGCTATCACGAGGGGTTTGTCAAGTGGAGTAACAGGCAGCTGGTACTTGTCCACCGTGGCCTGCTGAATGAAATTGCCTGCTGCCCCGGAATCGAGGTATGCCTCAGCCGTGAACCGTGTCTCTCCCGTTGACACTTGCACAGTCCACATAACCGGATCTGAGAGAGTCCCAGCACCTAGGGTGGCCTCTCCTACCAACCCTAGGCTTTGGAGTTTCCCGGCCTCTCTGGACAGGCGCGTAGCAGGTGTGTGCCCTCTCCGCAGTAAAAGCAGAGGCCCTTGGCGAGCCGCTCTGCTCGACGCTGTTCAGACTGTCGTACTCGGTCAATCTGCATGGGCTCGTGGACGGGAATCCCAGCTGTTGATGACTGAGGTGCGGAGGGCTTCTGGGGAGGTGAGGAATGCCGTACCGGTCGTCTCTCACGAGACAGCTCTTTAGAGCGCTCCTGAAAACGAATGTCCACTCGAGTAGCCAGGGCAATCAGGGCATCTAGGGTGGAGGGCAAGTCACGACCCGCCAACTCATCTTTGATGCGACTCGAGAGTCCCTCCCAGAAGGCGGCTGTCAGGGCCTCATTATTCCACCCGAGTTCAGAAGCCAAAGTGCGGAAACGGATGGCGTATTGGCCCACCGTCAGTGTTCCTTGACGTAGGCGGAGAAGTGATGAAGCAGACGCAGAGGCGCGTCCCGGCTCGTCAAAGGTACTGCGAAAGGCCTGCAGGAACTCTCGAAGGTTCTTGGTCACAGGGTCCTCCTTCTCCCACAAGGGGTTCATCCACGCCAGTGCCTCGCCCTCTAGGTGGGACATTATAAAGGCGACCTTGGCTTGGTCGGAGGCGAATAGATGTGGCAGCTGCGTGAAATGAAGGGAACATTGGTTGATGAAGCCCCTGCAGGTCTTGGGATCTCCAGAATAACGAGGTGGTGAAGCCAACCGGAGTTGGGAAGCACCCGACGAGGCTGCCACTGGTGCGGGAGCCGTGGATTGTCCATTGGAGGACCTGGGTGCCGCAGGCGTCATGGATGCTTGTAACGTGTACAGGCGGGTGTCCACGGAGGTCATAAATTGCAGCATGCGGGTCTGGACTTCACGCTGGCGTTGGAGTTCCTCTTGCAGGGCCAATAGTGCTGCAGCGGGATCCATGGCCTGATCTTACTGTCACGGCCGGGCGGTCGGGCAGACCCAGGAGGTGGATCCACTGGACCGAACTCTCTGAGATGGTGGTAGGGAGTCCGGCAGCTGAAGCACTGATGGGCAGTAGAACAGTCCGTGCAAGTGAAGGCAGCGGAGGAGTCCCAGGGACCACGGAGTCACAGAAGGTGGTCTTGGTGACGTAGCTCAGGTTCGGAGGCCGAGGTGATATCAGGCGGGGTCCGGAACCTCTGGAGCAAGATGACGGGTCACCGCAGGGATCCGGGATGGTACGGACTGTCAGATGGCAGACGGACAGCGTGCGGGGATCAGGACACGGCAGACTGGATGGCGAAGCAGGCACGGCTCTACAAAGAGAGATAGGTGAGTACGAGCACAGTAACACCAGGAGACCTGACTCCTAGCTCAGGGAACACGAAGATCAGGCCCCGCCCCCTTGGACAATGACCCCTTATATACCCTGTACCTGTGCAACCTCATTTCCTGTTAATGGACGCTGGCCCTTTAAGAAAGGGTCAGTGACCGCGCGCGCGCCCTAATGCGCATGCGCGCCGCCCGGGTGCCAGAAGCCAGGGAAGGAGGCTGCGAGGAGGACGCAGGGGAGCCGGCCAGGTCCAGGGAAGCTGTCGGGCGCCGGGATCGGGGGCCCGGAGCCCTGGGACGGACGGAATCCGGTGACTGGGGAGCGGAGAGCGTGGCAGGTGAGCCGGGGAACGGGGGTGAGGACCCGGGGAGCGTGACAGTAGCTAAGGTCAGGAATTTCCTCGCTGCATTTCCCCATTAGGAGGGATAGAAAGGCAGGCTTCCTTTCCTCTACTCAGAGACCCACAACCCTGCCACTGTACCCTCCTGCCCTTTGCACACTCCAACTCATTGTTACTAAGCCATTATACTAGCAAACACTGAGTGAACTTAGTGGCATCCGAAACGTGGCTATTGGACTTCTGTATAGTCCCACTAGTGAAAAGATATTTGCAGCACGTCTGCCTGCATTGCACACTCAAACTCATTATAACTAAGCCATTATACTAGCAAACACTGAGTGAACTTAGTGGCATCCTAAACGTGGCTATTGGACTTCTGTATAGTCCCACTAGTGCAAAGATATTTGCAGCACGTCTGCCTGCATTGCACACTCAAACTCATTATAACTAAGCCATTATACTAGCAAACACTGAGTGAACTTAGTGGCATCCTAAACGTGGCTGTTGGACTTCTGTATTGTCCCACTAGTGCAAAGATATTTGCAGCACGTCTGCCTGCATTGCACACTCAAACTCATTATAACTAAGCCATTATACTAGCAAACACTGAGTGAACTTAGTAGCATCCTAAACGTGGCTATTGAACTTCTGTATAGTCCCACTAGTGCAAAGATATTTGCAGCACGTCTGCCTGCATTGCACACTCAAACTCATTATAACTAAGCTATTATACTAGCAAACACTGAGTGAACTTAGTGGCATCCTAAACGTGGCTGTTGGACATCTGTATTGTCCCACTAGTGCAAAGATATTTGCAGCACGTCTGCCTGCATTGCACACTCAAACTCATTATAACTAAGCCATTATACTAGCAAACACTGAGTGAACTTAGTGGCATCCTAAACGTGGCTATTGGACTTCTGTATTGTCCCACTAGTGCACAGATATTTGCAGCACGTCTACCTGCATTGCACACTCAAACTCATTATAACTAAGCCATTATACTAGCAAACACTGAGTTAACTTAGTAGCATCGTAAACGTGGCTGTTGGACTTCTGTATTGTCCCACTAGTGCAAAAATATTTGCAGCATCTCTGCCTGCATTGCACACTCAAACTCATTGTTACTAAGCCATTATACTAGCTAACACTGAGTGAACTTATTGGCATCCTAAACGTGGCTGTTGGACTTCTGTATTGTCCCACTAGTGCAAAGATATTTGCAGCACGTCTGCCTGCATTGCACACTCAAACTCATTATAACTAAGCCATTATACTAGCAAACACTGAGTTAACTTAGTAGCATCGTAAACGTGGCTGTTGGACTTCTGTATTGTCCCACTAGTGCAAAAATATTTGCAGCATCTCTGCCTGCATTGCGCACTCAAACTCATTATAACTAAGCCATTATACTAGCAAACACTGAGTGAACTTAGTGGCATCCTAAACGGGGCTATTGGACTTCTGTATAGTCCCACTAGTGCAAAGATATTTGCAGCACGTCTGCCTGCATTGCACACTCAAACTCATTGTTACTAAACCATTATACTAGCAAACACTGAGTGAACCTAGTGGCATCCTAAACGTGGCTATTGGACTTCTGTATTGTCCCACTAGTGCAAAGATATTTGCAGCACGTCTGCCTGCATTGCACACGCAAACTCATTATAACTAAGCCATTATACTAGCAAACACTGAGTGAACTTAGTGGCATTCCTAAACGTGGCTATTGGACTTCTGTAAAGTCCCACTAGTGCAAAAATATTTGCAGCACGTCTCCCTGCATTGCACACTCAAACTCATTGTTACTAAGCCTTTTCTACTAGCAAACACTGAGTGACCCTAGTGGCATCCTAAACGTGGCTACTGGACTTCTGTATAGTCCCACTAGTGCAAAGATATTTGCAGCACGTCTGCCTGCATTGCACACTCAAACTCATTATAACTAAGCCATTATACTAGCAAACACTGAGTGAACCTAGTGGCATCCTAAACGAGGCTATTGGACTTCTGTATAGTCCCACTAGTGCAAAGATATTTGCAGCACGTCTGCCTGCATTGCACACTCAAACTCATTATAACTAAGCCATTATACTAGCAAACACTGAGTGAACTTAGTGGCATCCTAAACGTGGCTATTGGACTTCTGTGTTGTCCCACTAGTGCAAAGATATTTGCAGCACGTCTACCTGCATTGCACACTCAAACTCATTATAACTAAGCCATTATACTAGCTAACACTGAGTGAACTTATTGGCATCCTAAACGTGGCTGTTGGACTTCTGTATTGTCCCACTAGTGCAAAGATATTTGCAGCACGTCTGCCTGCATTGCACACTCAAACTCATTATAACTAAGCCATTATACTAGCAAACACTGAGTGAACTTAGTGGCATCCTAAACGGGGCTATTGGACTTCTGTATAGTCCCACTAGTGCAAAGATATTTGCAGCACATCTGCCTGCATTGCACACGCAAACTCATTATAACTAAGCCATTATACTAGCAAACACTGAGTGAACTTAGTGGCATTCCTAAACCTGGCTATTGGACTTCTGTAAAGTCCCACTAGTGCAAAGATATTTGCAGCACGTCTGCCTGCATTGCACACTCAAACTCATTGTTACTAAGCCTTTTCTACTAGCAAACACTGAGTGACCCTAGTGGCATCCTAAACGTGGCTACTGGACTTCTGTATTGTCCGTCCCACTAGTGCAAAGACATTTGCAGCACGTCTGCCTGCATCGCACACTCAAACCCATTGTTACTAAGCTTTTTCTACTAGCAAACACTGAGTGAACCTATTGGCATCCTAAACGTGGCTATTGGACTTCTCTATAGTCCCACTAGTGCAAAGATATTTGCAGCACGTCTGCCTGCATTGCACACTCAAACTCATTATAACTAAGCCATTATACTAGCAAACACTGAGTGAACCTAGTGGCATCCTAAACATGTCGATTGGACTTTTGTATAGTCCCACTAGTGCAAAGATATTTGCAGCACGTCTGCCTGCATTGCACACTCAAACTCATTATAACTAAGCCATTATACTAGCAAACACTGAGTGAACTTAGTGGCATCCTAAACGTGGCTGTTTGACGTCTGTATTGTCCCACTAGTGCAAAGATATTTGCAGCACGTCTGCCTGCATTGCACACTCAAACTCATTATAACTAAGCCATTAGCCTAGCAAACACTGAGTGAACTTAGTGGCATCCTAAACGTGGCTATTGGACTTCTGTATAGTCCCACTAGTGCAAAGATATTTGCAGCACGTCTGCCTGCATTGCACACTCAAACTCATTGTTACAAAGCCATTATACTAGCAAACACTGAGAGAACCTAGTGGCATCCTAAACGTGGCTATTGGACTTCTGTATAGTCCCACTAGTGCAAAGATATTTGCAGCACGTCTGCCTGCATTGCACTCTCAAACTCATTATAACTAAGCCATTATACTAGCAAACACTGAGTGAACTTAGTGGCATCCTAAACGTGGCTATTGGACTTCTCTATAATCCCACTAGTGCAAAGATATTTGCAGCACGTCTGCCTGCATTGCACACTCAAACTCATTATAACTAAGCCATTATACTAGCAAACACTGAGTGAACTTAGTGGCATCCTAAACGTGGCTGTTGGACTTCTGTATAGTCCCACTAGTGCAAAGAAATTTGCAGCACGTCTGCCTGCATTGCAGAACTCAAACTCATTATAACTAAGCCATTATACTAGCAAACACTGAGTGACTTAGTGGCATCCTAAACGTGGCTATTGGACTTCTGTATAGTCCCACTAGTGCAAAGATATTGGCAGCACGTCTGCCTGCATTGCACACTCAAACTCATTATAACTAAGCCATTATACTAGCAAACACTGAGTGAACTTAGTGGCATCCTAAACGTGGCAATTGGACTATTGTATAGTCCCACTAGTGCAAAGATATTTGCAGCACGTCTGCCTGCATTGCACACTCAAACTCATTATAACTAAGCCATTATACTAGCAAACACTGAGTGAACCTAGTGGCATCCTAAACGAGGCTATTGGACTTCTGTATAGTCCCACTAGTGCAAAGATATTTGCAGCACGTCTGCCTGCATTGCACACTCAAACTCATTATAACTAAGCCATTATACTAGCAAACACTGAGTGAACTTAGTGGCATCCTAAACGTGGCTATTGGACTTCTGTATTGTCCCACTAGTGCAAAGATATTTGCAGCACGTCTACCTGCATTGCACACTCAAACTCATTATAACTAAGCCATTATACTAGCTAACACTGAGTGAACTTATTGGCATCCTAAACGTGGCTGTTGGACTTCTGTATTGTCCCACTAGTGCAAAGATATTTGCAGCACGTCTGCCTGCATTGCACACTCAAACTCATTATAACTAAGCCATTGTACTAGCAAACACTGAGTGAACTTAGTGGCATCCTAAACGGGGCTATTGGACTTCTGTATAGTCCCACTAGTGCAAAGATATTTGCAGCACGTCTGCCTGCATTGCACACGCAAACTCATTATAACTAAGCCATTATACTAGCAAACACTGAGTGAACTTAGTGGTATTCCTAAACGTGGCTATTGGACTTCTGTAAAGTCCCACTAGTGCAAAGATATTTGCAGCACGTCTGCCTGCATTGCACACTCAAACTCATTGTTACTAAGCCTTTTCTACTAGCAAACACTGAGTGACCCTAGTGGCATCCTAAACGTGGCTACTGGACTTCTGTATTGTCCCACTAGTGCAAAGATATTTGCAGCACGTCTGCCTGCATTGCACACTCAAACCCATTGTTACTAAGCTTTTTCTACTAGCAAACACTGAGTGAACCTATTGGCATCCTAAACGTGGCTATTGGACTTCTCTATAGTCCCACTAGTGCAAAGATATTTGCAGCACGTCTGCCTGCATTGCACACTCAAACTCATTATAACTAAGCCATTATACTAGCAAACACTGAGTGAACCTAGTGGCATCCTAAACATGTCTATTGGACTTTTGTATAGTCCCACTAGTGCAAAGATATTTGCAGCACGTCTGCCTGCATTGCACACTCAAACTCATTATAACTAAGCCATTATACTAGCAAACACTGAGTGAACTTAGTAGCATCCTAAACGTGGCTGTTGGACTTCTGTATAGTCCCACTAGTGCAAAGAAATTTGCAGCACGTCTGCCTGCATTGCAGAACTCAAACTCATTATAAATAAGCCATTATACTAGCAAACACTGAGTGAACTTAGTGGCATCCTAAACGTGGCTATTGGACTTCTGTATAGTCCCACTAGTGAAAAGATATTTGCAGCACGTCTGCCTGCATTGCTCACTCAAACTCATTGTTACTAAGCCAATATACTAGCAATTTATGCTGCCAGTTTAAGGGCCGTAGTTGCATTGTCAGGGATATTTGTTCTTTATTATTCTGCTGTTAATAAAGCTAGACCACCGCTGTAATCTACACCACCTCTCAATTATTACTACCACATTTTCAGTGCACAATTTTGTCGCAATCAACATGAGTGGCAAAATGACAGATGCTAGTGGAAAGGGGAAGAGGCGTGGTGAAAAAGGAAAAAAAAGGGTTTGTCCGTGGGGAAGGTGGCAAAGCTCCATTAACATCTGCTGAAGATAGACCATCTACCAGCAAAAGTAAGATGTCTACTACTTACCGTGGACAATCTGATGTGCGTCCTTTTTTACGGACACAAACAACAGGAACAAAGGTAGATGATGGCCAAAAAAGGAAAATGCTTGAATGGATCTCAAGTGGTCCAACAAGTGCCCTCTCAGCCACCTTAAGTACCGCATCCAAAAAACACCAGTCCTCTGAGTTGTTATCCCAATCAAACTTGCTTTCTCCCAGCTCTGAAGACTCCATCAGCCCTGCACAGTATGGTGGAATTGAGATGGCTGAGTCTGCAGAGCTGTTCAGTCACACTATAGCCTGGGAATCAGAGGTCTGCTCCCAAGCTACAGTGAGTACAGACCAGGAAATGGTCTGCAGTGATGGCCAAAAACTTTGTGACTCTGATTCAGGCTGTGAGGACCAAGTTTCTGAGCATAATGTTGACCCTTTGTCACAAACTGTAACAACTGTGGTTATAGACAATGAGGAACATACTGATGACGATGAGACGCAGATACCAGATTGGGATGACAACTTAAATATTCGGTCAGGGCAAGAAGAGGCTCGGTCTGAGGGTGAGGGGAGTGCAAACACAACAATTGATGATGAAGTTCTAGATCCCACCTACTGTCAACCCACAGTCAGGCACTCAAGGAGGTCAACAGAGGCCGTGGATGAGGATGCAACCGACGACGAAGTTACCTTGCGCTTTCCTGGACAGAGTCGGAGCACTGGTAGCACGTCTACAACTGCATCATCAGCCACCACTCTGCCTCTGAGCACTAGTCGGGGGGGCTCAGCAGGTCGCATGCCCTCTAAGCCTTGCCTAGCCTGGTCCTTTTTTGACATAGAAAAAGATCGCCCAAATTATGTGATGTGTAAAATTTGTCGTGATTCTGTTAGTAGAGGTCAAAACCTCAGCAGTTTGACAACTTCTTCCATGAATCGTCACATGAATAAATATCATAGGTCCCAGTGGCAAGCTCACCGTGCTGCAACGCGGCCTAGCGGAGCGAACCATCCACGGCCTGCCCCTTCCAGTGCACCCGCGCGCTCTTCATCTTCTAGGACTGTGGGGACAGCTGTCACACCTGGTTTTTCACGCACAACTTCCACCACTGTAACCGCAACAGGCAGTTTGCTTGGTAGGTCGTCAGTTGGTTTGGAAGGGGAAACAAGTACGTGTGTACAGCTCTCTCAGACATCGATAGCACCAACGTTGGATGAAGGCAACATCATGTCTACACCTGCACTTTCCTCACAAACCTGCATTTTTTCAGGGACACCCTACTCAACACCGTCTACACACAGCAGCCAGATCTATGTCCCTCAGATGTGGACAAATAAAAGGCCATTTCCTGCGACCCATGACAAAGCTAAGAGGTTGACTTTGTCCCTCTGTAAGCTGTTGGCTACCGAAATGCTGCTTTTCCGCCTGGTGGACACACAGGATTTTAGAGACCTTATGTCTGTCGCTGTGCCCCAGTACCAGAAGCCCAGTCGCCACTACTTCTCTAAGAAAGGTGTGCCCGCGCTACACCAGCATGTCGCACACAACATCACCGCTTCCTTGAGAAACTCTATGTGTGAACGGGTGCATTTCACCACCGATACTTGGACCAGTAAGCATGGACAGGGACGTTACATGTCGCTGACAGGGCACTGGGTAACTATGGTGATAGATGGTGAAGGGTCTGCTACACAAGTCTTGCCGTCCCCACGACTTGTGTGTCAATCCTCTGTCTGTCCAAGTTCCGCCACTGCTTCTGTCTCCTCCACCTCATCTGTGTCCTCCACCGCCGCCCCAAGTCTGCCTGGTCAGGCCACCAGCGTTCTCACTGCGCAGAAGGAATCACGCACCCCTCATTACTATGCTGGCAGCAGAGCGCAAAGGCATCAGGCGGTCTTTAGCTTGACATGTCTTGGGAATAAGAGTCACACAGCTGAGGAGTTGTGGTCAGTTCTGCGGTCCGAGTTTAATAAATGGTTGTCTCCACTCAACCTGCAGCCTCGTAAGGCCGTGTGCGACAATGCTGCAAACCTGGGTGCGGCCCTTCGCCTGGGCAAGGTGACACACGTGCCTTGTATGGCTCACGTGTTGAACCTTGTTGTCCAGCAATTATTAACACACTATCCCGGCCTAGATGGCCTTCTGACCAGGGCACGAAAACTGTCTGCTCACTTCCGCCGTTCAACCGCCGCAGCTGAACGACTTGCATCGCTCCAGAAGTCTTTCGGCCTGCCAGTTCATCGCCTGAAATGCGATGTGGCGACACGCTGGAATTCGACTCTCCACATGTTACAGCGACTGTGGCAACACCGCCGAGCCCTGGTGCAAAACGTCATGACGTATAGCCTGGGCCAACGAGATGCAGAGGTGGGGCAGATCAACCTGATGGAGTGGTCTCAGATCAAGGACCTATGCACCCTTCTGCACAGTTTTGACATGGCGACGAATATGTTTAGCGCTGACAATGCCATTATCAGCATGACAATTCCAGTCATTTACATGCTGGAGCACACGCTAAACACTATTCAGAGTCAGGGTGTGGGACAACAGAAAGGGGAGGATCTACAGGAGGATTCATATGCGCAAGACACAACAACATCACCAAGGTCCAGACGTTCATCATCACCAACGCAGCAGGCATGGGACTATGGGGGACAGGGATCAACAAGGGCGCATGGTAGCAGGCGAAATGTTGAGGAAGGTGAAGGAGTACATAAAGAAATGGAGGACGAACTGTCCATGGACATGGAAGACTCAGCGGATGAGGGAGACCTTGGTCAAATTTCAGTTGAAAGAGGTTGGGGGGAGATGTCAGAGGAAGAAAGAACGGGTAGCACGTCTATGCCACAAACACAGCGTGGACTTGGTCCGCATGGCTGCGCAAGACACATGAGTGCCTTCTTATTACACTACCTCCAACATGACGCTCGTATTGTCAAAATTAGAAGTGATGATGACTACTGGCTTGCCACACTATTAGATCCCCGGTACAAGTCCAAATTTTGTGTCATAATTCCAGCCATAGAAAGGGACGCACGTATGCAGGAGTATCAGCAGAAGCTGTTACTCGATCTTAGCTCGGCTTTTCCACCAAACAACCGTGCAGGTGCAGGGAGTGAATCTCCCAGTTGTAACTTGACAAACATGGGACGGTCTCATGATCTTCAACAGTCTTCCCGTACCAGTAGCACCGTATCTGGTGCTGGTAACAGCAATTTTATGGAATCTTTTCATAATTTTTTTAGACCATCCTTTGCAAGGCCACCAGAGACAACAAGTCTGACACATAGTCAATGGCTGGAGAGGATGATACAGGAGTATCTCCAAATGAACACTGATGCCATGACTTTGCAAATGGAGCCTTGCTCATTTTGGGCTTCAAATCTTGAAAAATGGCCAGAGCTCTCCAGTTACGCCTTGGAGATTTTGTCGTGTCCAGCTGCCAGCGTTGTCTCTGAACGTGTCTTCAGTGCTGCTGGGTGTGTGCTGACAGATAAGCGCACGCGTCTGACCAGTGACAATGTGGACAGACTAATGTTCATCAAAATGAACAAGTCATGGATCCACAAGGAATTTACTACCCCTGTGTCATCTTGGGGAGAGTAAATGCTTGTGGATTTGGAATGTGCTTTATGCAAATCAAAACATCCTGTTTGCAACTAGGGCACAAGTGCTGCCACTGATGGGGTGTCTGTGGGGCACAATTTTTGGAAAAAGGGAGACTCCAATTAGAGTAACCCTTACTTACAGTGTTTTTAAAAATGATCCAAGATGAACAGAGATGGGATCAGCAAAGACTTTGCTACCCACCCCGGTGTCATCCTGGGGACGGTTAAAAATGGCGTATTTTTGAATGTGCTTGATGTAAATCTAGCTGTGAAGTTTACAACTAGGGCAAAAGTGCTGCCACTGAATAGGTGGGTGTGTGTGTGGGGCACAATTTTTGGGAAAAAGGGAGACTCCGCTTGGAGTAACCCTTACTTACAGTGTTTTTAAAAATGATCCAAGATGAACAGAGCTGGGATCAGCAAAGACTTTGCTACCTATTACGGTGTCATCCTGGGGACGGTTAATTATGGCGTATTTTTGAATGTGCTTGATGCAAATCTACCTGTGAAGTGTACAACTAGGGCACAAGTGCTGCCACTGAATGGGTGGGTGTGTGTGGGGCACAATTTTTGGAAAAAAGGGACACTCCGCTTGGAGTAATCCTTGCTTACATTGTTTTAAAAAATGATCCAAGATGCATACAGCTGGGATCAGGAAAGACTTTGCTACCTACCCCGGTGTCATCCTGGGGACGGATAAGAATGGCATATTTTTGAATGTGCTTGATGCAAATCTAGCTGTGAAGTGTACAACTGGGGAACAACTGCTGCAACTGAAGGGGTGGGTGGGTGTGTGTGTGGCCCAATTTTTGGAAAAAAGGGAGACTCCGCTTGGAGTAACCCTTGCTTACAGTGTTTTTAAAAAGGAGCCAAGATGAACAGAGCTGGGATCAGGAAAGACTTTGCTACCTACCCCGGTGTCATCCTGGGGACGGTTAATTATGGCGTATTTTTGAATGTGCTTAATGCAAATCTAGCTGTGAAGTGTACAACTAGGGCACAAGTGCTGCCACTGAAGGGGTGGGTGTCTGTGAGGCACAATTTTTGGAAAAATGAGACACTCCGCTTGGAGTAACCTTTACTTACAGTGTTTTTAAAAATGATCCAAGATGAACAGAGCTGGGATCAGAAAAGACTTTGCTACCTACCCTGGTGTCATCCTGGGGACGGTTAAGAATGGCGTATTTTTGAATGTGCTTGATGCAAATCTAGCTGTGAAGTGTACAACTAGGGCACAAGTGCTGCCACTGAATGGGTGGGTGTGTGTGGGGCACAATTTTTGGAAAAAAGGGACACTCCGCTTGGAGTAATCCTTGCTTACATTGTTTTAAAAAATGATCCAAGATGCATACAGCTGGGATCAGGAAAGACTTTGCTACCTACCCCGGTGTCATCCTGGGGACGGTTAAGTATGGCGTATTTTTGAATGTGCTTGATGCAAATCTAGCTGTGAAGTGTACAACTAGGGCACAAGTGCTGCCACTGAATGGGTGGGTGTGTGTGGGGCACAATTTTTGGAAAAAAGGGACAGTCCGCTTGGAGTAATCCTTGCTTACATTGTTTTAAAAAATGATCCAAGATGCATACAGCTGGGATAAGGAAAGACTTTGCTACCTACCCCGGTGTCATCCTGGGGACGGTTAAGTATGGCGTATTTTTGAATGTGCTTGATGCAAATCTAGCTGTGAAGTGTACAGCTAGGGCACAAGTGCTGCAAATGAATGGGTGGGTATGTGTGGGGCACAATTTTTGGGAAAAAGGGAGACTCCGCTTGGAGTAACCCTTACTTACAGTGTTTTTAAAAATGATCCAAGATGAACAGAGCTGGGATCAGCAAAGACTTTGCTACCTATTACGGTGTCATCGTGGGGACGGTTAAGAATGGCGTATTTTTGACTGTGCTTGATGCAAATCTAGCTGTGAAGTGTACAACTGGGGCACAAGTGCTGCCACTGAATGGGTGGGTGTGTGTGGGGCCCAATTTTTGGAAAAAAGGGACACTCCGCTTGGAGTAATCCTTGCTTACATTGCTTTAAAAAATGATCCAAGATGCATACAGCTGGGATCAGGAAAGACTTTGCTACCTACCCCGGTGTCATCCTAGGGACGGTTAAGTATGTCGTATTTTTGAATGTGCTTAATGCAAATCTAGCTGTGAAGTGTACAACTAGGGCACAAGTGCTGCCACTGAATGGGTGGGTGTGTGTGGGGCCCAATTTTTGGAAAAAAGGGACACTCCGCTTGGAGTAATCCTTGCTTACATTGTTTTAAAAAATGATCCAAGATGCATACAGCTGGGATCAGGAAAGACTTTGCTACCTACCCCGGTGTCATCCTGGGGACGGTTAAGTATGGCGTATTTTTGAATGTGCTTAATGCAAATCTAGCTGTGAAGTGTACAACTAGGGCACAAGTGCTGCCACTGAATGGGTGGGTGTGAGTGGGGCACAATTTTTGGAAAAAAGGGACACTCCGCTTGGAGTTATCCTTGCTTACATTGTTTTAAAAAATGATCCAAGATGCATACAGCTGGGATCAGGAAAGACTTTGCTACCTACCCCGGTGTCATCCTGGGGACGGTTAAGTATGGCGTATTTTTGAATGTGCTTGATGCAAATCTAGCTGTGAAGTGTACAACTGGGGCACAAGTGCTGCCACTGAATGGGTGGGTGTGTGTGGGGCACAATTTTTGGAAAAAAGGGACACTCCGCTTGGAGTAATCCTTGCTTACATTGTTTTAAAAAATGATCCAAGATGCATACAGCTGGGATCAGGAAAGACTTTGCTACCCACCCCGGTGTCATCCTGGGGACAGTTAAGAATGGCATATTTTTGAATGTGCTTGATGCAAATCTAGCTGTGAAGTGTACAACTGGGGAACAACTGCTGCCACTGAAGGGGTGGGTGGGTGTGTGTGTGGCCCAATTTTTGGAAAAAAGGGAGACTCCGCTTGGAGTAACCCTTGCTTACAGTGTTTTTAAAAAGGAGCCAAGATGAACAGAGCTGGGATCAGCAAAGACTTTGCTACCTACCCCGGTGTCATCCTGGGGACGGTTAAGTATGGCGTATTTTTGAATGTGCTTGATGCAAATCTAGCTGTGAAGTGTACAACTAGGGCACAAGTGCTGCCACTGAATGGGTGGGTGTGTGTGGGGCACAATTTCTGGAAAAAAGGGACACTTCGCTTGGAGTAATCCTTGCTTACATTGTTTTAAAAAATGATCCAAGATGCATACAGCTGGGATCAGGAAAGACTTTGCTACCTACCCCGGTGTCATCCTGGGGACGGTTAAGTATGGCGTATTTTTGAATGTGCCTGATGCAAATCTAGCTGTGAAGTGTACAACTAGGGCACAACTGCTGCCACTGAAGGGGTGGGTGTGTGTGGGGCACAATTTTTGGAAAAAAGGGACACTCCGCTTGGAGTAATCCTTGCTTACATTGTTTTAAAAAATGATCCAAGATGCATACAGCTGGGATCAGGAAAGACTTTGCTACCTACCCCGGTGTCATCCTGGGGACGGTTAAGTATGGCGTATTTTTGAATGTGCTTAATGCAAATCTAGCTGTGAAGTGTACAACTAGGGCACAAGTGCTGCCACTGAATGGGTGGGTGTGAGTGGGGCACAATTTTTGGAAAAAAGGGACACTCCGCTTGGAGTTATCCTTGCTTACATTGTTTTAAAAAATGATCCAAGATGCATACAGCTGGGATCAGGAAAGACTTTGCTACCTACCCCGGTGTCATCCTGGGGACGGTTAAGTATGGCGTATTTTTGAATGTGCTTGATGCAAATCTAGCTGTGAAGTGTACAGCTAGGGCACAAGTGCTGCCACTGAATGGGTGGGTGTGTGTGGGGCACAATTTTTGGAAAAAAGGGACACTCCGCTTGGAGTAATCTTTGCTTACATTGTTTTAAAAAATGATCCAAGATGCATACAGCTGGGATCAGGAAAGACTTTGCTACCTACCCCGGTGTCATCCTGGGGACGGATAAGAATGGCGTATTTTTGAATGTGCTTGATGCAAATCTAGCTGTGAAGTGTACAACTAGGGCACAAGTGCTGCCACTGAATGGGTGGGTGTGTGTGGGGCACAATTTTTGGAAAAAAGGGATACTTTCTCTTGGAGTAATCCTTGCTTACATTGTTTTAAAAAATGATCCAAGATGCATACAGCTGGGATCAGGAAAGACTTTGCTACCTACCCCGGTGTCATCCTGGGGACGGTTAAGTATGGCGTATTTTTGAATGTGCCTGATGCAAATCTAGCTGTGAAGTGTACAACTAGGGCACAACTGCTGCCACTGAAGGGGTGGGTGTGTGTGGGGCACAATTTTTGGAAAAAAGGGACACTCCGCTTGGAGTAATCCTTGCTTACATTGTTTTAAAAAATGATCCAAGATGCATACAGCTGGGATCAGGAAAGACTTTGCTACCTACCCCGGTGTCATCCTGGGGACGGTTAAGTATGGCGTATTTTTGAATGTGCTTAATGCAAATCTAGCTGTGAAGTATACAACTAGGGCACAAGTGCTGCCACTGAAGGGGTGGGTGTCTGTGTGGCACAATTTTTGGAAAAATGAGACACTCCGCTTGGAGTAACCTTTACTTACAGTGTTTTTAAAAATGATCCAAGATGAACAGAGATGGAATCAGAAAAGACTTTGCTACCTACCCTGGTGTCATCCTGGGGACGGTTAAGAATGGCGTATTTTTGAATGTGCTTGATGCAAATCTAGCTGTGAAGTGTACAACTAGGGCACAAGTGCTGCCACTGAATGGGTGGGTGTGTGTGGGGCACAATTTTTGGAAAAAAGGGACACTCCGCTTGGAGTAATCCTTGCTTACAAGGTTTTAAAAAATGATCCAAGATGCACAGAGCTGGGATCAGGAAAGACTTTGCTACCTACCCCGGTGTCATCCTGGGGACGGTTAAGTATTTCGTATTTTTGAATGTGCTTGATGGAAATCTAGCTGTGAAGTGTACAACTGGGGCACAAGTGCTGCCACTGAAGTTGTGGGTGTGTGTGTGGCCCAATTTTTAGAAAAAAGGGAGACTCCGCTTGGAGTCACCTTGCGGTGTTTTTCATGATTTTAGAAGGGCGTGCCATGCCTAGATTTGTGTCTCCTCCTCTTTTTCCTTGTCGAGCTCTTTTGTTTTCGCATGAATATTTGTCCTTGTCACTTTCCCATGTGTTTGTGTTGTGTTGTGAGTTGTTTGTCACCTTTTGGACACCTTTGAGGGTGTTTTCTAGGTGTTTTTATGTGTTTGTGATTGCCTGCCATTGTTTTCTATGCAGTTCGAGTTCGGTTCGTCGAACGTTCGACGAATTGAACTCGAACGGGACCTCCGTTCGGCGAACCGACCTCGAGCCGAACCGCGACCGGTTCGCTTATCTCTAGTCTCCACTGTAATTGTGCTGATGACACACATAAAAGGAAACTGCATAAACAGTATATTTATATTGATGAGCAAGCAATAAAATGCTCGAGTGCTTGATACTCGAATTGAGCAGGTCAGATGTTCAGACGGACTTGATTTGAGTAAAACGTATAAAGGAAGTCAAGAGTATCTCAAGCATTTTTTTGGAAGACCTTCAGGAGAACTGGGGGGGGGCACCAAAATTACTGAAATGGATAGAAACAGTGCTCAAAGGGAATGGGAGCATCTCTGACTCCCAGGTCACTTCTGAGAACAATGTTGGTAGAGTATTAGGCTGTGTGCTCAGATTGGGTTTTTGAATGCAGCTTTGTCACAAAACCTGATTCTAGCAAAGTCAGTGAGAATCCTGAAGTGCCATGCACACACTTGTGACTTGCAGATTTGGTCCAGAAAATACTCCACTTTTACGTACTGACAGTAAAACATACAAAATCGAAAATCAAATGGATTTTATAGGGAAAATGTTAGTAAACAATATTCCCTGTATAATGAAGTGTATATAATACCTTGCGAAAGTATTCAGCCCCCTTGAATTTTTCAACCTTTTCTCATATTTCAGGCTTCAAACATAAAGATAAAAATTTTAAATTTTATGGTGAAGCATCAACAACAAGTTGGAAACAATAGTGAAGTTGAACGAAATTTATTGCTTATTTTAAACTTTTATAAAAAACAATAAACTGAAAATTGGGACGTGCAGTATTATTCGTCCCCTTTAAGTTAATACTTTGTAGCTTTTTGCTGCGATTACAGCTGCAAGTTCCTTTGGGTATGTCTCCATCAGTTTTGCAGATCGAGAGACTGAAATTCTTGCCCATTCTTCCTTTGCAAATAGCTCAAGCTGAGTGAGGTTGGATGGAGAGCATTTGTAAACAGCAGTTTTCAGCTCTTTCCACAGATTCTCCATTGGATTCAGGTCTAGACTTTGACTTGGCCATTCTAACACCTGGATACGTTTATTTGTGAACCATTCCATTGTAGATTTTGCTTTATGTTTTGGATCATTGTCTTGTTGGAAGACAAATCTCTGCCCCAGTCTCAGGTCTTTTGCAGACTCCAACATGTTTTCTTCAAGAATGGTCCTGTATTTGGCTCCATCCATCTTCCCATCAATTTTAACCATCTTCCCTGTCCCTTCTGAAGTAAAGCAGGCCCAAACCATCATGTTTGACAGTGGGGATGTTGCGTTCAGGGTGATGAGCTGTGTTGCTTTTATGCCAAACATATCCTTTGGCATTGTGTCCAAAAAGTTTGATTTTGGTTTCATCTGACCAGAGCACCTTCTTCCACATGTTTGGTGTGTCTCCCAGGTGGCTTGTGGCAAACTTTAAACAACACTTTTTATGGATATCTTTGAGAAATGGCTTTCTTCCACTCTTTCATAATGGCCAGATTTGTGCGGTGTACAAATTGATTTTTGTCCTGTGAAAAGACTCTCCCACCTCAGCTGTAGATCTCTGCAGTTCATCCAGAGTGATCATGGGCCTCTTGGCTGCATCTCTGATCAGTCTTCTCCTTGTTTGAGATGAAATTTCTGAGGGACGGCCGGGTCTTGGTAGATTTGCAGTGGTATGATACTCCTTCCATTTCAATATGATCGCTTGCACAGTGCTTCTTGGGATGTTTAAAGTTGTGGAAATCGTTTGGGACCAAAGCCAGCTTTAAACTTCTCCACAACAGTATCACGGACCTGCCTGTTGTGTTCCTTGCTCTTCATGATGCTCTCTGTGCTTTAAACAGAACACTGACACTATAACAGAGCTGGTGCATTTATACGGAGGCTTGATTACACACAGGTGGATTATATTTATCAAAAACAGTCATTTCCGAAAACAATGGATCACTCAGAGATTCTCAATTAACTTTTGGAGTGAGTTTGCTGCACTGAAAGTAAAAGAGCCGAAAAATATAGCACGTCCCAATTTTCAGTTTTTTATTTTTTAAAAAAGTTTAAAATATGCAATAAATTTCGTTCTTCACCATAACATTTGAAATTTTATCTTTATGTTTGAAGTCTGAAATGTGGGAAAAGATTGAAAAATTCAAGGGGGCCGAATACTTTCGCAAGGCACTGTATAAAGTAAAATTAAAGAAAGAAAAAAAAGCCTCCTCCCCTTGATAGCCAAGTCATCTCTCATCACATTTACCCATCGCCTACTATGGTACATGACATAGTAAAGTAGGAAATAAGACTACATCCGCTGGTAGTCACTGATAAATCCATTTTACTACCTTATCTGGGCATGTGATGTATGTGTCATGGTCAGACATATTCTGTTGAATTTATGAAGAAAGTAATCCAAAACTCACAAAGCCTATGCAGACAATGGAAGTACTGCCAAAAATTGGAAGGGAAAGGGACTCTGATACATCCTGTATTAGACATAATGGAGGGCCTCATAAACAATCTATGAAAATGGTTATGTAGATGAACTTAAAGACTGCAATACACCAAGCAAATCATGTAGAGGAAGGCCTCAGCAAACATTTTTTTCTCAATTTGAAAGAATAGGATGCCTAGACTGGGAAAGTGTCGCAATTAGACTGAAATTAGAAGGATTGATGTCAATAAAGCCTTGAAAACCCCTTACAAGAGGGCCTCAGAACTTTTTTTGCCCTTTTGAAGGTATGGGATTCTTAGACTGAAAATGCCTAGGCACTAAGTGTAAGAGCTGAAAAACATTTACACCCTGGGGTAAACATTTACACATGTAATAGAATTGTAAAGCTAGGCCTCATACACATCCTGAAAACATTATAGGCATCATACGTATCCAATGAAAATTTAGAGAGAGGGCTGCATGATGAACCTGTTAATATGGTGGATCAGGAGGAGGAGGAAAAGAAGAACCCATGAATCATATGCTCTTATAATGATGGAAAGGGGTGCATGGTAATAAAATAAAAAACAAACATTTTATTTGGTTTTATGATCTGCTGCTGCCATCCGTTGGTGTGGGGGGGGAGCATTCTGGGCCAATCCAGGACTTGTTCGTTTTGATAAGAGTCAGCTTGTTAGCATTATCAGTTGGCAGGCATATGCGTCTATCAGTTATTATGCCTCCGCTAGCACTAGAAACCTGCTTTGACAAAATGCTAGTGGCAAGGTAGGTCAGTACATCTAGGACAGTTCATACTATGTGTCCAACTTGGATATCCAATAGTTGTACGGCAGAGAGGTATCATAGAGGATGCTGGTATGGTTGGCTATATATCGAGTATTAAAGGATGGCCGCCACAAGGAGGTTGTAGAAAACCTCAGTGTCTAAAAGCTTAAATGTCAACATCTCCAGAGTAAGCAGTAGTGTTGAGCCACCCCCCTAGTGTTCAAGTTCGGTTTGGTTCGTCGAACGGCGGCTCAGTTCGGCGAACGTTCGACGAACACCTTCGAACCCCATTGAAAAAGATGGGAGGCAAACACAAACACCTACAAACACATTATACATTAAAGAAAAACAAAAAGCCAGCACTAAATGTGCACTTCAGCACTAAACATTCCAAACTGTACTTATCATAAAAAAATTTGAGATTTTTGGCAAAAAATTGCAATTTTTTGAGCTGCCTCGCCACGTCACGGCAAATCTCATTTGAGGCAGTCCTACACTAAAATATTTTTATAAAATGTGCCATACGGCCTCACATATGAATAGTAGAACTGCTCTTAGCAGCACTCACCTGTTCTATTTCAATCCCGTACCCATGACTGAGTCATGGCTGTGGGCGGGACAGGTCCAAGCAAATGCTGCATGAAGTAAATAGCCTGTGGACAAGGCCTGATGACAATGTGAACAGTCACCAACCACCAAAATCTAGACAGATGGAATACATCCCAAATTCATATGTGAGGCCGTATGGCACATTTTATAAAAGCCGTTTATACAATCAGCTGATGCATCAGTAGAAAAAAAAAAAACTACACACATCTGTGCAGACTCCAGTCCGATCGCTGCAGGAGCTGCCGGTAATCAGCGGGCGGTAAAAAGACGGCCTCACCGCTCGACTTATAGTGTCGGCTGATTCTGTCAGGTGACTGCATCAGCTGATCATCGCCAGGTCTGAGAGAGAGAAAAGAGAGAGAGAGAAGAGAGAGAAGAGAGAGAAGAGAGAGAGCGAGAGAGAGAGGGAGAGAGATAGGGAGAGAGAGAGGGAGGGGGAGAGAGAGGGAGAGAGAGAGGGAGAGAGAGAGGGAGGGAGAGAGGGAGAGAGAAAGAGAAAAGAGAGAGAAGAAAGAGAAAAGAGAAAGAAAGAGAGTGAGAAGAGAGAGAGAAAGAGAGAGAGAAAGAGAGACAAAGAGAGAGATAAAGAGAGAAAGAGAAGAGAGAACGAGAGAGAAATAGAGAAAGAGAGAAAAAGAGTGAACAATAGAGAGAAAAAGAGAAAGAGAGAGAAGATATAGAGAGAAGAGAGAGAAGAGAAGAGAGAGAGAAGAGAGGGCAATGCAGCCTCATTTCGTGAACTGCTCTGATTTTAGAGGTGTATCCTGTGGCTCACAGCTGATGTCCGGCTCCTCCCCTCAGTGCATAATTAAATTAAATTATAGTTATAAATAAATAATAATTATAATTTAAAATTATAAATAAATTATTTACCGGGACAGCCGAGACTCGAACTCGTGAGCTAACTCTCCTTAGGCGTCAGCTCTATCCATTGAGCCACTGCCTGTAATGAAAAGTATAGGAAGATTTGACTCACACTATTATGAAATTTCAGCGTATAGTGTGCGGGAACAGTGCATTCAGATCACTGCTGCTGGGATAATGGTGATCGCCATTTTTTTTTTTCCTTGTCTTTCTTCCCTAAGCGCGCGTGTGTAGTGGGGCGGGCCAGCATGTCAGCCAATCCCAGACACACACACAGCTAAGTGGACTTTTAGCCAGAGAAGCAACGGCATGTGTGATAGGATGTCCATGTCAGATGTCCCTGCATTATAAAAATAGGTATCTGCCCATCCGGACGCCATTATCTCTTCTGCATCTGGGTGTCAGTCATCGCTGGCGTAGCTCCTGTCTCCGATATTGCTGATATTGCTGTTGTCAGGTTTCCAGGTTTTCCAGTTCTCTTTTGACTGCCCTTGCCCTCGGTTAACATGGAGGTTACTGTTCTGTTGCCCTACTTCCTGTCCAGCGGCTTAAAAGGCCGCCTCCCAGCCCAGTCCAGTGCCTGAGTATACTGCCTGCTGTGTGCTCCTGCTGTGTTTTGCTGCTTATTCCGGATTGCCTCTGGATTCCCCTAAGAAGACTACCTACCGATTGATTCTGGACTGTACCCGGCTCTCAAGGCTGTGCCCGGATTCCGTTTACCATCTTCGGTCAGCACTCCGCCTGGTTCTCTTTGTGGTTCGTAACCATTTTGGACAAACATTTCCGTACGGACACTCATTGACTTTACCGCTTGCTCCTTATCCCGGCCGCTGCGCATTTAGGCCTTCCGGGGTAGATTGCCGGACAGTCCCTGTATAGGGGTTCGCTCCGGTGGTCTCCCTGGGGGAGTCCGGTGCGTGGTCCCGGGAATCCCCTGCGCGTCCATTCCGGAAAGTATTGTCTGTGTTATTGTATTGTTGTGTTTGTTCTGTTTCTACCGTGGTGACATACTATAAAACATCTTGTACCCGGAACTCGTCTCTGATTGTCATTGCCCTACGCTATCGAAATCCTCAGAACATAGAATAAGTATTACAGCTGTGTACGCTCTACACACAGCGCTATACAGAATAGGTATAGAAGTTTTTATTAGCCCTTGTAAGGGCTAATAATAACAGCAGGCTCAGTGCCATAGGTGACAGTCAGGTCCGTGGAAACAGATTTTAACAGCTACAGATAACAGCGTCTGTGTAGCTAAGGTCAGGGACTTCTTCGCTGCATTTCCCCATTAGGAGGGATAGAAAGTGAGGCTTCCTTTCCTGTATATTGACCCACAACCCTGCCACTGTACCCTCCTGTCCTTTGCACACTCCAGCTCATTGTTACTAAGGCATTATACTAGCAAACACTGAGTAAACTTAGTGGCATCCTAAAAGTGACTGTTGGACTTCCATTAGTGTCCCACTAGTGCAAATCTATTTGCAGCACCTCTGCATTGCACACTCAAGCACATTGTTACTAAGCCATTATACTAGCAAACACTGAGTAAACTTAGTGGCATCCCAAAAGTGGCTGTTGGACTTCCATTAGTGTCCCACTAGTGCAAATCTATTTGCAGCACCTCTGCATTGCACACTCAAGCTCATTGTTACTAAGCCATTATATTAGCAAACACTGAGTAAACTGAGTGGCATCCTAAAAGTGGCTGTTGGACTTCCATTAGTGTCCCACTAGTGCAAATCTATTTGCAGCACCTCTGGATTGCACACTCAAACTCAATGTTACTAAGCCATTATACTAGCAAACACTGAGTAAACTTAGTGGCATCCTAAAAGTGGCTGTTGGACTTCCATTAGTGTCCCACTGGTGCAAAACTATTTGCAGCACCACTGCATTGCACACTCAAACTCATTGTTACTAAGCCATTATACGAGCAAACACTGAGGAAACTTAGTGGCATCCTAAAAGTGGCTGTTGGACTTCCAGTAGTGTCTCACTAGTGCAAATCTATTTGCAGCACCTCTGCATTGCACACTCAAACTCATTGTTACTAAGCCATTATACTAGCAAACACAGAGTAAACTTAGTGGCATCCTAAAAGTGGCTGTTGGACTTCCATTAGTGTCCCACTAGTGCAAATCTATTTGCAGCACCTCTCAATTGCACACTCAAACTCATTGTTACTAAGCCATTATACTAGCAAACACTGAGTAAACTTAGTGGCATCTTAAAAGTGGCTGTTGGACTTCCATTATTGTCCCACTGGTGCAAAGCTATTTGCAGCACCACTGCATTGCACACTCAAGCTCATTGTTACTAAGCCATTATACTAGCAAACTATGCTCCCAGTTTAAGGGCCGTAGTTGCATTGTCAGGAATAGTTATTGTTGTTTATTCTGCTGTTAATAAAGATAGACCACCACTGCAATCTACACCACCTCTAAATTTTTACTACCACATTTTAAGTGCACAATCTTGTCGCAATCAAAATGAGTGGCAAAATGACAGATCCTGGTGGAAAGGGGAAGAGGCATGTTGGAAAAGGAAAAAAAGGGTTTGTCCATAAGGAAGGTGGCAAATCTCCATTAACATCTGCTGAAGATAGACCATCTTCCAGCAAAAGTAAGATGTCTACTACTTACCGTGGACAATCCGATGTGCTCCTTTTTTTACAGACACGAACAACTGGAACAAAGGTAGATGATAGCCAAAAAAAGAAAATGCTTGAATGGATCTCAAGTGGTACAACAAGTGCCCTCTCCGCCACCTCAACTACCGCATCCAAAAAACACCAGTCCTCTGAGTTGTCATCCCAATCACACTTGCGTTCTCCCAGCTCTGAAGTCTCCATCCGCCCTGCACAGTATGGTGGAACTGAGATGACTGAGTCTGCAGAGCTGTTCAGTCACACTATAGCCTGGGAATCAGAGGTCTGCTCCCAAGCTACAGTGAGTACAGACCAGGAAATGGTCTGCAGTGATGCCAAGAACCTTTGTGACTCAGATTCTGGCCGTGATGAACAAGTATCTGAGCATAATGTTGACCCTTTTTCACAAACTGAAACACCTGTTGTAATAGATAGTGATGAGCGAGCATGCTTGTCACTACTCGGTACTCGCACGAGTATCACTGTACTCGGGCTGCTCGGCGGGGACTGAGTAATCTCGCGATACTCGTGCTTTACTCGTGGTCTTCATTTCTGCATGTTGGCGCTCTTTTGAGAGCCAGCCCTCATGCAGGGATTGGCTGGCAGACCACTGCAATGCCACAGCCCTGTTAGTTGTGGAATTGCAGTGATTGGCCGGCCTGCACAGCGTCACCGAGCCTTTATATAGGCCGGCGCGCTGTGCTCTGCTCACAGCTATTCTGACAGTGAGTGTAGGGAGAGTGTCGCTGATTCAGGGAAAGCTTTGCGGCCCTTTATAGCTTTTTCAGTTGCAGGGCTGCAAACAGTGTGACCAAAAGTCCTTCTCAGGACTATTCTAGTTGTATACAGGCAGGCAGGGTATAGCCAGGTCGGCGTACAGTAGCAGAGTCCTTCTCAGGACTATTGTTGCTATATACAGGCAGGGTATAGCCAGGTCTGAATACAGGCTAGTGACCAAAAGAGTCCTTGTCAGGACTATTGTAGCAGTATACAGGCAGGCAGGCAGGCAGGGTAGTGGTGACCGTATACCAGCCTTCATATCTGGGGCTGGTGTACACAGTGTAAAACAGTCCAGATAGTGTCTGACTTGTCTGTACTGTAATTGTCGCTCCCCAAAAAAACCTGTTAGGTTATTATTGCGTCCGTGCTTGGTTTTTAAAACCGCACGTGTGTGCCTGTTGGTGGCAGCGTACAGGTGCACTGGTGTGCGTTTTTACCAAACTATTATATAACGCACAAGTGTAGTGTATAATACACGTCAGTCAGCAGTGGCTGATAGTGTCAGAGTTCTTAATTTTTGCTCCTAAAACCTGTGTTAGGTTATTATTGCGTCCGTGCTTGGTTTTTAAAACCGCACGTGTGTGCCTGTTGGTGGCAGCGTACAGGTGCACTGGTGTGCGTTTTTACCAAACTATTATATAACGCACAAGTGTAGTGTATAATACACGTCAGTCAGCAGTGGCTGATAGTGTCAGAGTTCTTAATTTTTGCTCCTAAAACCTGTGTTAGGTTATTATTGCGTCCGTGCTTGGTTGTTAAAACCGCACGTGTGTGCCTGTTGGTGGCAGCGTACAGGTGCACTGGTGTGCGTTTTTACCAAACTATTATATAACGCACAAGTGTAGTGTATAATACACGTCAGTCAGCAGTGGCTGATAGTGTCAGAGTTCTTAATTTTTGCTCCTAAAACCTGTGTTAGGTTATTATTGCGTCCGTGCTTGGTTTTTAAAACCGCACGTGTGTGCCTGTTGGTGGCAGCGTACAGGTGCACTGGTGTGCGTTTTTACCAAACTATTATATAACGCACAAGTGTAGTGTATAATACACGTCAGTCAGCAGTGGCTGATAGTGTCAGAGTTCTTAATTTTTGCTCCTAAAACCTGTGTTAGGTTATTATTGCGTCCGTGCTTGGTTTTTAAAACCGCACGTGTGTGCCTGTTGGTGGCAGCGTACAGGTGCACTGGTGTGCGTTTTTACCAAACTATTATATAACGCACAAGTGTAGTGTATAATACACGTCAGTCAGCAGTGGCTGATAGTGTCAGAGTTCTTAATTTTTGCTCCTAAAACCTGTGTTAGGTTATTATTGCGTCCGTGCTTGGTTTTTAAAACCGCACGTGTGTGCCTGTTGGTGGCAGCGTACAGGTGCACTGGTGTGCGTTTTTACCAAACTATTATATAACGCACAAGTGTAGTGTATAATACACGTCAGTCAGCAGTGGCTGATAGTGTCAGAGTTCTTAATTTTTGCTCCTAAAACCTGTGTTAGGTTATTATTGCGTCCGTGCTTGGTTTTTAAAACCGCACGTGTGTGCCTGTTGGTGGCAGCGTACAGGTGCACTGGTGTGCGTTTTTACCAAACTATTATATAACGCACAAGTGTAGTGTATAATACACGTCAGTCAGCAGTGGCTGATAGTGTCAGAGTTCTTAATTTTTGCTCCTAAAACCTGTGTTAGGTTCTTAGTGCGTCCGTGCTTGCATTTAAAAACCGCACGTGTGTGCCTGTCGGTGGCAGCGTACAGGTGCACTTGTGTGCAATTTCCAGAAACTTTGATATAACGCACAAGTAGTGAATATACACGTCAGCAGTGCACAGCATTGCAAAATGCGCAAGGGCATTGGCAAGGAACAAGGAAGTGGACGTGATGGTGGTGCAGGCAGAGGCCGAGGTCGTGGGCAAGCTCTAATTTCGCCACAACAAAGGGCCACATCTAGTCGCTCGCACGTCCTGTCCCAAATTCTTGGGGACCGCAGCAGTACACCGCTCTTGAACCAAGACCAGTGTCAACAGGTTGTTAGTTGGATAGCGGATAATGCTTCCAGTCAGATTGGCACCACCACAAACACTCTGTCTTCCACACGGTCAAGTGTCAGTAGCCGTGATACTGCACCGCACATTTCTGAACCTGATCCTCCTTCCTACCACCAGGCTGAGTACACGTCCTCCTCGGACATTAATGATCCCACACTTGGACACTCGGAAGAGCTGTTCACGTTTCCATTCACACATTCTGGCCTCTCGCCAGCTCATATTGAAGTGGGTCATGAGGAGATCGTCTGTACAGATGGCCAAATATTTGAGCAGCCACGTTCTCACGAAGTTGGCAACGTGTCTCAACAAGTGGTGGACGATGATGAGACACAATTGTCAGCAAGTCAGGAGGAGGAGCAGGGTGCGGAAGAGGAAGACGACGTGGTGGATGATCCAGTAACTGACCCAACCTGGCAGGAGGATATGCAGAGCGAGGACAGCAGTGCACAGGGGGAGGGAGGCGTAGCATCACAACAGGCAGTAAGAAGCAGGGTGGTGGCCCCAGGCAGAAGTCAGGCAACCGTTCCCCGGAACAACACGACGACACAAGGTGCCTGTACAAATGTTAGGTCTTCACGAGTCTGGCAGTTTTTTAAGTTGGATCCAGATGATTCAAAAAAGGCCATTTGCAACACCTGCCGTGCCAGCATCAGCAGGGGTACCAAAACTAGCAGCCTGACCACCACCAGCATGATCAGGCACATGTCAGCCAAGCACCCGACTTTGTGGGAAGTACAACAGAGTCGAGGAGCAGTGCTTGCTGATGTCACTGCTACGTCTTCGCTGGTTGTGCATGCGAGCCAATCCTCTGTCCATGCTGCCTGCGAACAAGCCTCCTCCAGTCCTGCACCTGCAGTTGCCTACGCAGAAAGAACACCATCATCAAGCACGTCCTTGTCCCAGCGCAGCGTTCAGTTATCCATTCAGCAAACCTTTGAACGCAGGCGCAAATACACTGCCAACACCCCACATGCCACAGTTCTAAATGCTAACATTTCGCGACTGCTTGCGCTGGAAATGTTGCCTTTTAGGCTGGTGGAGACAGAAGCATTCCGTGACCTGATGGCGGCAGCTGTCCCACGTTACTCGGTCCCCAGCCGCCACTATTTCTCCCGGTGTGCCGTCCCCGCGTTGCATAACCACGTGTCACAAAACATCACACGTGCCCTGAACAACGCTGTTTCACCCAAGGTCCACCTAACCACAGACACGTGGACAAGTGCTTGTGGGCAAGGCCGCTACATCTCGTTGACGGCACACTGGGTTAATATTGTGGAAGCTGGGACCCAGTCTGAGCGAGGGACGGAACACGTCCTTCCCACACCAAGGTTTGCAGGCCCTACCTCAGTCAGTGTTTCACCCACACTCTACAGCTCCGGAATGTCATGCTCTTCAGCCTCCTCCTCCTCCTGCGCATCCTCATCCACTGTGCCCTCCACACCAGTCACAAGCTGGAAGCACTGCAGCACTGCCTCGGCGAAGCGGCAACAGGCTGTGCTGAAGCTAATCTGCATAGGTGACAAACCCCACAATGCAGAAGAGCTGTGGACAGCTCTGAAACAGCAGGCAGATCACTGGCTCACACCTCTGAACCTAAAGCCAGGAAAGGTCGTTTGTGACAATGGCCGGAACCTGGTGGCGGCTTTGAGGCGAGGCCAGCTGACACATGTTCCATGCGTGGCCCATGTGCTCAACCTCGTGGTTCAGCGGTTTATAAAGTCATACCCAGAGCTGTCTGATCTGCTGGTAAAAGTTCGCCGCCTGTCTGCACATTTTCGAAAGTCACCTACTGCTTCAGCCGGCCTTGCCGGCTTTCAGCGCCGTTTGCATCTTCCGGCTCACAGACTGGTGTGTGATGTCCCCACGCGTTGGAATTCAACTCTGCACATGTTGGTCAGGATATGTGAGCAGAAGAGGGCAGTTGTTGAGTACCTGCATCACCTAAGCCGTCGGGAAATGGGTCAAACTCCACACATAACACCTGAGGAGTGGAGATGGATGTCAGACCTATGTACCATCCTCCAAAACTTTGAGGACTCCACCAAGATGGTGAGTGGTGATGACGCCATTATTAGCGTCACCATACCGCTACTCTGCCTTCTAAAACGGTCTCTGCTGAAAAACAAACATGATGCATTGCAGGCGGAGCGCGATGAGTTGCAGCAAGAAACAGTAGTGGGTGTGGGTGATAACACACAGCCCAGCCTCGTCTCATCACAACGTGCAGTGGAGGACTATGACGAGGAGGAGGATGAAGACATGGAGCAACTCTCCGGCCAAATTGAGGATATGACATGCACACCAGTCATATCCTCGATTCAGCGTGGCTGGCCAGAGGACAGGGTAGATGAGGAGGAGGAGGAGGAGGAGGAGGAGGAGGACAGCATGTTCAGTCATCTTGTTGGTCAGGCTACTGAAGTCCTGGCTGTTAAGAGTCTGGCGCACATGGCTGACTTTATGGTAAGCTGCCTGTCTCGTGACCCTCGCGTTAAGAACATCTTGGCCGACAATCATTACTGGTTGGTAACACTGTTAGACCCACGCTACAAGGAGAACTTTTTGTCTCTTATTCCCGTGGAGGAGAGGTCAACCAAAATGCAGCAGTTTCGGAAGGCCATACTCACGGAAGTAGGCAAAGCATTCCCCTCACAAAACGCTAGCGGCATAGGTCAGGAATCAGTGGACAACCGAGGCGTACAGCCGAGAGAGGCACAAGTCCAATCCGCCAGAGGTAGGGGAACAGTCTTTAAGATGTGGGACAGTTTTCTCAGCCCCTCACGTACCACAGCCCCTGAGGTGCGGGGTAGTGCCACAAGAAATCCTAAGTTTGCCCAGATGCTGAAGGAGTACCTTGCAGATCGAACAACTGTACTCCGACATTCCTCTGTGCCTTACAATTATTGGGTATCCAAGCTGGACACGTGGCATGAATTGGCTCTCTACGCCTTGGAAGTCCTGGCCTGCCCTGCTGCTAGCGTTTTGTCAGAGCGTGTTTTTAGTGCCGCAGGTGGAATCATTACAGATAAACGCACCCGCCTGTCAACTGAAAATGCTGACAGGCTGACTCTGATAAAGATGAACAAGGGTTGGATTGGGCCAGACTTCACCACACCACCAGCAAATGACAGCGGAATTTAAAGTTTGCCATGTACCTCCACTCACCCATGGGTACACTTCTCGACTTTGGATAATCGCTGGACTGCTCCTCCTTCTCCTCATGCGCCATCATGATGACCGTTACAATAGTTAGGTCTTTGTTTCAGGTATACCCCCAGTGGTAAATTTTTTCGCCCATTCTTTGCAGAATGGACATTACAACGACAGGAGACCCGCTCCTTTGCAATGGGAACAATGTTTTGAGGCCCTCATGCACGTCTCTACCCAGGGACAATGTGGAGCCTCCCAATTTTTGGCTGCCCTGCCTAAGGGCTATACTGAAATACACCCACTTCCTTAAAATGGACACTTAATGTTTTGAGGCCCTCATGCACGTCTCTACCCAGGGACAATGTGGAGCCTCCCAATTTTTGGCTGCCCTGCCTAAGGGCTATACTGAAATACACCCACTTCCTTAAAATGGACACTTAATGTTTTGAGGCCATCATGCACGTCTCTACCCAGGGACAATGTGGAGCCTCCCAATTTTTGGCTGCCCTGCCTAAGGGCTATACTGAAATACACCCACTTCCTTAAAATGGACACTTAATGTTTTGAGGCCCTCATGCACGTCTCTACCCAGGGACAATGTGGAGCCTCCCAATTTTTGGCTGCCCTGCCTAAGGGCTATACTGAAATACACCCACTTCCTTAAAATGGACACTTAATGTTTTGAGGCCATCATGCACGTCTCTACCCAGGGACAATGTGGAGCCTCCCAATTTTTGGCTGCCCTGCCTAAGGGCTATACTGAAATACACCCACTTCCTTAAAATGGACACTTAATGTTTTGAGGCCCTCATGCACGTCTCTACCCAGGGACAATGTGGAGCCTCCCAATTTTTGGCTGCCCTGCCTAAGGGCTATACTGAAATACACCCACTTCCTTAAAATGGACACTTAATGTTTTGAGGCCATCATGCACGTCTCTACCCAGGGACAATGTGGAGCCTCCCAATTTTTGGCTGCCCTGCCTAAGGGCTATACTGAAATACACCCACTTCCTTAAAATGGACACTTAATGTTTTGAGGCCCTCATGCACGTCTCTACCCAGGGACAATGTGGAGCCTCCCAATTTTTGGCTGCCCTGCCTAAGGGCTATACTGAAATACACCCACTTCCTTAAAATGGACACTTAATGTTTTGAGGCCCTCATGCACGTCTCTACCCAGGGACAATGTGGAGCCTCCCAATTTTTGGCTGCCCTGGCAAAGGGCTATACTGAAATGGACCCACTTCCTTACAATGGGCACTTCAGGTTTACAGGCCATAATGCACGGCTCTATCCAGGGACAATGGGGAGCCTCCCAATTTTTGGCTGCCCTGGCAAAGGGCTATACTGAAATAGACCCACTTCCTTAAAATGGACACTTAATGTTTTGAGGCCCTCATGCACGTCTCTACCCAGGGACAATGTGGAGCCTCCCAATTTTTGGCTGCCCTGGCAAAGGGCTATACTGAAATAGACCCACTTCCTTACAATGGGCACTTCAGGTTTACAGGCCATAATGCACGGCTCTATCCAGGGACAATGTGGAGCCTCCCAATTTTTGGCTGCCCTGCCTAAGGGCTATACTGAAATACACCCACTTCCTTAAAATGGACACTTAATGTTTTGAGGCCATCATGCACGTCTCTACCCAGGGACAACGTGGAGCCTCCCAATTTTTGGCTGCCCTGGCAAAGGGCTATACTGAAATAGACCCACTTCCTTACAATGGGCACTTCAGGTTTAAAGGCCATCATGCACGTCTCTATCCAGGGACAATGTGGAGCCTCCCAATTTTTGGCTGCCCTGCCTAAGGGCTATACTATAATACACCCACTTCCTGACAATGGACACTTAATGTTTTGAGGCCCTCATGCACGTCTGTATGCAGGGGCATTGGTGAACCTCACAATTTTGGACTGCCCTGGCAAAGGAAAATACTACAAAGACTCACTTCCTCAAAATGGGCACATTAGACTCAAGAGGCCTTCATGTACGTCTCTTCTCAGGGACATCGGAGTGCCACACAATGTTTTCACTTAAAATCTTTCATGTATTAATCTCAAAAAGTAACATACACCAGATCTATCTCACTATTGGGTATGTGCCCTTAACATTTCCGCCATGAAAAATCATTTTGGGGTCATTTTGGAAGGTTTTCTGGTGAGTCCGTAAAAATGGCGTAAAACGCGGACAAAATTGTTCACAGCTGTGACTTTTGAGTGATAAATGCTTCAAGGGGTCTTCCCCATGCTGTTGCCATGTCATTTGAGCACTCTTCTGAGACTTTTGTGCCATTTTTAGGGTTTCTCCATGCTGCCGGGAGGTCATTTCACAAAAATACTCGGGTCTCCCATAGGATAACATTGGGCTCGTTGCTCGGGCCGAGTACACGAGTATCTTGGGAGGCTCGGCCCGAGCTTCGAGCACCCGAGCTTTTTAGTACTCGCTCATCACTAGTAATAGACAATGAGGAACATACTGATGACGATGAGACGCAGATACCAGATTGGGATGACAACTTAAATATTTGGTCAGAGCAAAACAGGCTCGTCTGAGGGGGAGGGGAGTGCAAACACAACAATTGATGAGGAAGTTCTAGATCCCACCTACTGTCAACCCACAGTCAGGCACTCGAGGAGGTCAACAGAGGTGGTGGAGGAGGATGCAACTGACGACGAAGTTACCTTGCGCCTTCCTGGACAGAGCCGGAGTACTGGTAGCACGTCTACAACTGCTCCCTCAGCCACCACTGTGCCTCTGAGAACTAGTAGGGGTGGATCAGCAGGTCGCATGCCCTCTAAGCCTTGCCTAGCCTGGTCCTTTTTTGACATAGCAAAAGATCGCCTAAATTATGTGATCTGTAAAATTTGTCGTGATTCTGTTAGTAGAGGGCAAAACCTCAGCAGTTTGACAACTTCTTCATAGAATCGTCACATGAATAAATATCATATGTCCCAGTGGGAAGCTCACCGTGCTGCAATGCGGCCTAGCGGAGCGAACCATCCACCGCCTGCCCCTTCCAGTGCATCCGCGCGCTCTTCATCTTCTAGGACTGTGGGGACAGCTGTCACACCTATTTTTCCACGCACAACTTCCACCACTGTAACCGCAACAGGCAGTTTGCTTGGTAGGTCGTCAGTTGGTTTAGAAGGGGAAACAAGTGCGTGTGTACAGCTCTCTCAGACATCGATAGCACCAACGTTGGATGAAGGCGACATCATGTCTACGCCTGCACTTTCCTCACAAACCTGCATTTTTCCAGGGACACCCTACTCAACACCATCTACACACAGCAGCCAGATCTCTGTCCCTCAGATGTGGACAAATAAAAGGCCATTTCCTGCAACCCATGACAAAGCTAAGAGGTTCACTTTATCCCTCTGTGAGCTCTTGGCTACCGAAATGCAGCCTTTCCGCCTGGTGGACACACAGGATTTTAGAGACCTTATGTCTGTCGCTGTGCCCCAGTACCAGATGCCCAGTCGCCACTACTTCTCTAAGAAAGGTGTGCCTGCGCTACACCAGCATGTCGCACACAACATTACCGCTTCCTTCAGAAACTCTGTGTGTGAACGGGTGCATTTCACCACTGATACTTGGACCAGTAAGCATGGACAGGGACTTTACATGTCGCTGACTGGGCACTGGGTAACTATGGTGATAGTTGGTGAAGGGTCTGCTGCAAAAGTCTTGCCGTCCCCACGACTTGTGTGTCAATCCTCTGTCTGTCCAAGTTCCGCCACCTCTTCTGCCTCCTCCACCTCGTCTGGGTCCTCCACCTCCGCCCCAAGCCTGCCTGGTCAGGCCACCAGCGTTCTAACTGCGCAGAAGGAATCACGCACCCCTCATTACTATGCTGGCAGCAGAGCGCCATGGCATCAGGCGGTCTTTAGCTTGAAATGTCTTGGAAATAAGAGTCACACAGCGGCTGAGTGTTGGGCAGCTCTGAAGACTGAGTTTAATAAATGGTTGTCTCCACTCAACCTGCAGCCTGGTAAGGCCGTGTGCGACAATGCTGCAAACCTGGGTGCGGCCCTTCGCCTGGGCAAGGTGACACACGTGCCTTGTATGGCTCACGTGTTGAACCTTGTTGTCCAGCAATTTTTAACACACTATCCCGGCCTACATGGCCTTCTGAACAGGGCACGAAAACTGTCTGTTCACTTCCGCCGTTCAACAACCGCCTTGCATCGCTCCAGAAGTCTTTCGGCCTGCCGGTTCATCGCCTGAAATGCGATGTGCCGGCACGCTGGAATTCGACTCTCCACATGTTACAGCAAATGTGGCAAAACCGTCGATCCCTGGTGCAATATGTCATGATGTATAGCCTGGGCCAATGAGATGCAGAGGTGGGGTAGATCACCCTGATGGAGTGGTCTCAGATCAAGAACCTATGCACCCTTCTGCACAGTTTCGACATGGCGACAAATATGTTTAACGCTGACAATGCCATTATCAGCATGACAATTCCAGTCATTTACATGCTGAAGCACACACTAAACACTATTCAGAGTCAGGGGGTGGGACAACAGGAAGGGGATGAACTAAAGGAGGATTCATATGCGCAAGACACAACAACATCACCAAGGTCCAGACGTTCTTCATCACCAACGCGGCAGGCATGGGACCATGGGGGACAGGGATCAACAAGGGCGCATAGTAGCAGGCAAAATGTTGAGGAAGGTGCAGGAGAACATGAAGAAATGGAGGATGAACTGTCCATGGACATGGAAGGCTCAGCGGATGAGGGAGACCTTGGTCAAATTTCTGTTGAAAGAGTTTTGGGGGGAGATGTCAGAAGAAGAAAGAACGGTTAGCACCTATTTGCCACAAACAAAGCGTGGACTTGGCCCGCATGGCTGTGCAAGACACATGAGTGCTTTCTTGCTGCACTACCTACAACATGACCCTCATATTCTCAAAAGTAGAAGTGATGATGAGTACTGGCTTGCCACACTATTAGATCCCCGGTACAAGTCCAAATTTTGTGACATGATTACAGCCATAGAAAGGGATGCACGTATGCAGGAGTATCATCAGAAGCTGTTACTCAATCTTAGCTCAGCTTTTCCACCAAACAACCATGCAGGTGCAGGGAGTGAATCTTCCAGTTGTAACTTGACAAACGTGGGACGGTTTCATCATCTTCAACAGTCTACCCGTACCAGTAGCACCGTATCTGGTGCTGGTAACAGCAATTTTATTGAATCTTTTCAAAATTTTTTTAGACCATCCTTTGCAAGGCCACCAGAGACAACCAGTCTGACACATAGTCAACGGCTGGAGAGGATGATACAGGAGTATCTCCAAATGAACATCGATGCCATGACTTTGCAAATGGAGCCTTGCTCATTTTGGGCTTCAAATCTTGAAAAATGGCCAGAGCTCTCCACTTACGCCTTGGAGATTTTGTCGTGTCCAGCTGCCAGCGTTGTCTCTGAACGTGTCTTCAGTGCTGCTGGGTGTGTGCTGACAGATAAGCGCACGCGTCTGTCCAGTGACAATGTGGACAGACTGACGTTCATCAAAATGAACAAGTCATGGATCCACAAGGAATTTACTACCCCTGTGTCATCCTGGGGAGAGTAAATGCTTGTGGATTTTGAATGTGCTTGATGCAAATCTACCTGTGAAGTGTACAACTAGGGCACAAGTGCTGCCACTGAAGGGGTGGTTGTGTGTGGGGCCCAATTTTTGGAAAAAAGGGAGACTCTGCTTGGAGTAACCCTTGCTTACATTGTTTTTAAAAATGATCCAAGATGAACAGAGCTGGGATCAGGAAAGACTTAGCTACCTACCCCGGTGTCATTCTGGGGACGGTTAAGGATGGCGTATTTTTGAATGTGCTTGATGCAAATCTACCTGTGTAGTGTACAACTGGGGCACAAGTGCTGCCACTGAAGGGGTGGGTGTGTGTTGCCCAATTTTTGGAAAAAGGGAGACTCCACTTGAAGTAACTTTGCGGTGTTTTACATGATTTTAGAAGTGCATGCCATGCCTATATCTGTGTCTACTCCTCTTTTTCCTTGTCCAGCTCTATTGTTTTTGCATGAGTATATGTCCTTGTCACTTTCCCATGTGTTTGTGTTGTGTTGTGAGTTGTTTGTCACCTTTTGGACACATTTTAGGGTGTTTTCTAGGTGTTTTTATGTGTTTGTGATTGCCTCCCATTGTTTCCTATGCGGTTCGAGTGGTTCGCCGAACCGAACTCGAATGAGACCTCCGTTCGGCGAACCGAACTCGAGCCGAACCGCGACCGGTTCGCTCATCTCTAGTCCCTACATGTCATTCTCTGTTTTCTGTTGTAAACTCTCAAATTAGGAGGGGGGAGGCATTCCATCACACACAGGAGAGCAGACTCCGCTCACTTTTACTACAGTTGTAATGTGAGCTTTTTCTACAGTAGGATTGCTGTAAGATTTCAGAAGCTGCTCCCCCTAGTGTTTAATAGTGGAAAATATCAAACTTTTTAATTTTTTTTATATTTTGCCCAATTAAAAACAAATAATAATATTTAAGCACGACATTTAAACATTATTACTTTACATTTTTTCAGTTATTGGATTTTTTTTTTTTGACGATACCTTCCCTTTAAAATTAGTCACAACATTCTTCAGGGGGTAGTAGGGCACTAGAGACTCTCTTACATGGATAAACTGACAGGTTCCCTTTAATGGTCAATAATCCGAAAAATGTTTCAAATTGAATTCTTAGGAATTCTCACAATCCTAATTTTGTTTTCTCTCTCCAGTTCTGTGACTCACTACATTTCTGATCTTCTAAATATGTTTCCTTTGATCATTTGCACATGTGGGATCAAGATAAAGTACCTTTGAGGGCAGTGGTGTAGACTCATACTGTTGGAAAGACTAAGGCTATGTGCACACGTTGCGTACAGTCACTGCAGAAATTTCTGCAGCGATCTGAAGAGCACATGTGCGCTTTAAATCGCTGCAGAAATGTCCGTAGTGAGCGCCGATTCCATGCGCTCTGCCTGCAGCTCCTGCCATAGACAGAGCAGGAGCTGCCAGCAAAGTGCAGAAAAGAAGTGACATGTCAGGCTATGTGCGCACGTTGCGTAAATACATGCAGTTACGCTGCGCTTTGTAGCGCAGCGTAACTGCATGCGTCCTGCGTCCCCTGCACAATCTATGGAGATTGTGCAGGGGCCGTGCGCACGTGGTGTCTTAGAGCGCAGCGCTTCGGCTGCTGCCGAAGCGCTGTGTTCTAAGAAGTGACATGTCACTTCTTCCGTGCGCTTTGCCGGCAGCTCCTGCTCTGTCTATGGCAGGGGCTGCAGGCAGATCGCATGGAATCGGCTTCACTACGGACTCTTTCTGCAGCGATTTAAAGCGCACATGTGCTCTTCAGATCGCTGCAGAAATGTCTGCAGTGAACTGTACGCAACGTGCGCACACTACGTCACTTCTTAAAACGCAGCGCTTCGGCAGAAGCCGAAGCGCTGCGCTCTAAAATGCCACGTGCGCACGGCCCCTGGACAATCTCCATAGATTATGCAGGGGACGCAGGACGCATGCAGTTACCCTGCGCTACAAAGTGCAGCGTAACTGCATGTATTTACGCAACGTGCGCACATAGCCTAATGCTGCTTTAAAGACATGGTTCATGATATCTGCTAAAAGGATCTTGTGTGGGACAGTAGAAACCACAGGGTCAAAAGCAAATATAGACATCCTTGTACCATCTCTGCAGCTTGAAGTGGAACTTTCTACTTCTAGATGATCTGCAGATAAGTTTAGACGATTGCTGACTAAACACTCATAAGGGATGATACACTTTATTGTACTGAAAACCGCAGTCTCTGAGGAAGTATTATGATATATTGAGCTCTAAATAAAGCACATTACAAAAATTTCACACTCAGATGTGTTCTGAACTGGGTTAGGCTCTTTATCTGATGCTGACAAGATGTGATACATCCCATTGTGCTTTTTTAAACATGTATTAAAACCTGTGAAACAGCAAGGGAAGCATAGTAAAGCTTGATCACAAAGCAGAAAAGTTCAATAGTATCTGGTTCTGTAACTTCACTATCTATCTGTACTTTTTACATTTATGTAGAGAAATATATATATTGTAAAATTGATTGATACTTCATATAAAATCACTATATAATACATGTAGTAAAACAATCAGAAAGATGAATGAGAAGTATTAGGCGTGACGTCCCTCACTACCCCAACCCCCAAATCACTTACTTGGTAAGCAATTTAAGGCCTGAAACACACATCCGTTAAACATGTGCATGTTTGTCCCGTTTCCGTATGTACCGGAGACACGGACAAACATGCACCAATGTTAATCTATTATTGAGGTCACACGTGCGTTATTCCATAAGGTCCGTGTGTCCGTGTCCGTGATCCGTATGTGTTTCTGTTTTACATGGAAGCATGTCCGTTTTCTGCACGGAACACGCACACACGGACCCCATGAAAGTCAATGGTTATGTGCACACAATAACGTGACACAGATGCATCTCCGTATGCTCCGTGTACGTTTTGTGCTTTTTTCTAGTGATGTCGGTCATTCTTTCTTTTCCTGTGTATGTCGGTCAATCTCCCTCAGTTTGTCGGTCGGTCTCTCTCTGTCTTGTCTGTCCCTCTCTCTGTCTGTCGGTCAGTCTCCCCCCTCTCTCATACTCACCGTTCCCTGATCACCGGCGCGGTGCTGCACGGCTGTTCACTAAACTCCGGCTGCTTTTACTATTTTGAAAAAGCCGTCCGCTCATTAATCAATCTCGTATTCCCTGCTTTCCCCGCCCACCGGCGCCTATGATTGGTTGCAGTGAGACACGCCCCCATGCTGAATGACAGCTGTCTCACTGCAGCCAATCACAGCCGCCGGTTTACTGTGCAGTAAAAAAAAAAAAAATAATTAAAAAAAACCGACGTGCGGTCTCCCCCCATTTTGATACCAGCCAGGGTAAAGTCACATGGCTGAAGACTGGTATTTTCAGGATGGGGAGGTCCACGTTATGGGGAGGCACCCAGCCTAACAATAACAGCCAGCAGCCGCCCAGAAATGCCGCATCCATTAGATGCGACAGTTCTGGGACTCTACCCAGCTCTTCCGAATTGCCCTGGTGCGTTGGCAATCGGGGTAATAAAGAGATAATGGCAGCCCATAGCTGCCACTAAGTCCAAAATTAATCATTGCAGGCGTCTCCCCGAGATACCTTCCATGATTAATCTGTATGTTACAGTAAATAAACACATACACTCCAAGAAATCATTTATTTGAAATAATAAACAGTAAATAAAAACTCGTTCACCAATTTATTATGCCCCATCCATGTCCGGCGTAATCCACGGAGGTCCCGCGTCGCTTCCACCTCTGCTACATGAAGGTGACTGGAGCTGCAGAAGAACACCGCTGCTTCTGTCAGCTCCACGCAGCAACTGAGGTGAGTATCGCGATCAGCTGTGCTGTCCCTCAGGTTACTCACGGCCACCGCTGGATCCTCCAACTGTGACTGCAAGTCACCCGAGTGACAGCAATGAAGTCATAGGTGAGTTGCGGTGTGGGGTGGAGGATCCAGCTAGCCGTGGTTAACCTGAGTGACGGCACCGCTAATTGCGCTACTCACTTCAGTCACTCAGGGGATTAGCGGTCACTGGTGAGTCCTGCACTGGTGACTGCTAATCAGTACGCGACACCCAGACAGAGCCTTCCTATGATAATGAAGTCGGGTGAAGTTCACCCGAGTTCATTCTCAGTGCGCGACTCTGTCTGCTTTCAGCGGGTATGTAGCAACGACAGTTAGCATCACAGACGGACATTTCACACGGAAAACACACTCACACGTCAGTTACAAATCTCACACACACGGGCATTACACACGCACACACGGCTAGCATACACAATTCACACAGATGCCACACGGACCATAAAAATGGACACAAAAATGGGAGACACGGACCCGAAAAACGGACCATAACACATGTGCGTGAATTTCACGGATGTGTGTTTCAGGCCTAAGAGATATACTTTTTAAGTGAGTAATTAACCCCTTCACGACCATGGACGGAAAGATCCGTCATGGTGCCCTGGGCCTTAACGACCAAGGACGGATCTTTCCGTCATGGCGTAATCGCGGCACCGGAGCCTCCGGTGACTGCGAAAAGTTAGCATAAACCGCAGATTCGGGGAGGAGGGGACCTGTACCTGACCTCAGGAGGGGTGGTGCCTCCTCCCCAGACCTACGGAGGCTGTGATTGGCTGACGAACGCCGCTCAACCAATCACAGCAACTGTAATGTTCCAACCACTTAAAGTGACTGAAACATTGAAATCCAGCCCTGGCCAGTGCAGCTATAGCACTGGCCATTGGCTGGAGCTGGGTGACCTCACTGGATCACCCTCCCCCAGCTCCAGTAGCTCTGATTGGAGAGATCGGCCTTGTGACCGCTGTCTCCAATCACAGTGGACCTGTTGCCAGTGACCGCCCCATCAGCTTCACTTGTCGGCCCTGCAGCACGCCAGCACAGTGAGTGTATACAGTTCAATGGCAGGGTGACAAGCTCCGGTCCCATGCTGTTATGTAACCAGAGCATGGGACCCGGAAGTTGCCGCGCTGCCATTACACTGTATGAAACCGGCCTCCCGATCTGCCGCCGTCGCTGCCCTCCGCGATCTGCCACCCACACCCCCACCCCTCGTTTTTGCTGCCCGCCCCCTCACCCCCACACCTCCCGATCCGCCGCTGCACTCCGCGATCTGCCACCCGATCTGCTGCCCGCACCCCCACCCCTTGTATCTGCTGCCCGCACCCTCACCCCCACACCTCCCGATCCGCCGCCTTCCATCTGCCACAGTGCCACCGGTCCCCCCGGATCTGCTGCCCGGCCCCTTTCCCTCGTGATCGGCTGCTCGTCCCCTCACCTCCGTGATGTGCTGCCAGCCCCCTCCACTCGAGATCGGCTGCCCGCTTCCTCCTCCGTTATGTGCTGCCCGGCCCCGCCCCCTCTCCGTTATGTGCTGCCCGGCCCCGCCCCCTCTCCTCCATTATGTGCTGCCCGGCCCCGCCCTCTCTCCTCCGTTATGTGCTGCCCGGCACCGCCCCTCTCCTCCGTTATGTGCTGCGCGCCCCCTCTCCGTTATGTGCTGCCCGTCCCCTCCCCTCCGTTATATGCTGCGCGCCCCCTCTCCTCCGTTATGTGCTGCTCTCCCCCTCACCTCCGTGATGTGCTGCCCGCTCCCCCCCACCTCTCACCCCCGTGATCGGCTACTCGCCTCCTCCCCTGTCACCCCTGTGATGTGCGCTCCCTCCCCTGTTACCCCCATGATGTGCGCTCCCTCCCCTGTCACCCCCGTGATGTGCGCTCCCTCCCCTGTCACCCCCGTGATGTGCGCTCCCCCCCCTGTCACCCCAGTGATGTGCACTCCCTCCCCTGTCACCCCCGTGATGTGCGCTCCCTCACCTGTCACCCCCGTGATGTGCGCTCCCTCACCTGTCACCCCCGTGATCTGTGCTCCCTCACCTATCACCCCCGTGATCTGCTGTCCGCTCTCCCTCACCTCTCACCCCCGTGATCTGTGCTCTGCTCACCTGTCTCCTCCGTGATCTGCGCTGCGCTCCCTCCCCCACCTCTCACCCTCCCCGATCTGCTGCCTCCTTCATCTCCTGTGATCCAGCTGCCTAGATCCATCCTGTAGGGTAACTATCCCCAATCTCACCTCCCACTCCCCTTCCCACCCATCCCCCCCTCCCCCCATCCTCTGCCGCTCCTGCATCCACTGAGCCCTCTCCCATCCGCCCCCACCCTATCCCAGCTGCCGTCTCACAATCAAAGATGCTCCCTTTATATGCCGCTGCCCCCCCATCTGCCGCCGCCCCATCTGCACCCCCCCCCATCTGCCACTGGTTTTTTTTTCTATGCCATGGGGGTCTAGTTTCCAAAATGGGGTCATATGTGGGGGAGCTCCACTGTTTCGGCACCTCAGGGGGTCTCCAAACACAGCATGGAATACGCTAATTATCCCAGACAATTTTGCGTTTGAAACGTCAAATGGCGCTCCTTGCCTTCCGAGCCCTGCTGTGCGCCCAAACATTTTATTTCCACCACATATGAGGTGTCTGTGTACTCAGGAGAAATTGCACAATACATTTTATGGTGCAATTTTTCCTGATACCCTTGTGAAAAAAAAAGCTACCTGGTTGAAGTAACAATTTTGTGGTAAAATTTTTTTTTTTTATTTTCACGGCTCAACTCTATTAACTTTTGTGAAGCTTCCAGAGGTTCAAAGTGCTCAATAAACATCTAGATAAATTCCATGAGGGGTCACATGTGGGGGAGCTCCACTGTTTCGGCACCTCAGGGGGTCTCCAAACGCAACATGGAATACGCTAATTATCCCAGATAATTTTGCGCTTGAAACGTCAAATGACGCTCCTTGCCTTCCGAGCCCTGCTGTGCGCCCAAACATTTTATTTCCACCACATATGAGGTGTCTGTGTACTCAGGAGAAATTGCACAATACATTTTATGGTGCAATTTTTTCTGATACCCTTGTGAAAAAAAAGCTACCTGGTTGAAGTAACAATTTTGTGGTAAAAATTTTTTTTTTTTTTTCACGGCTCAACTCTATTAACTTTTGTGAAGCCCCCAGAGGCTCAAAGTGCTCAATAAACATCTAGATAAATTCCATGAGGGGTCTAGTTTCCCAAATGGGGTCACATGTGGGGGAGCTCCACTGTTTCGGCACCTCAGGGGCTCTCCAAACGCAACATGGTGCGGCTAACGATTCCAGCTAATTTTCTGTTCAAAAAAGTCAAATGGCGCTCCATCCCTTCCGAGTCCTGACGTGCGCCAAAACAGTGGTTTTTCACCACATATGAGGTATCTGCATGCTCAGTAGAAATTGCCCAACAAATTTTGGGGGTTCATTTAATCCTGCTACCCTTGTGAATATGCAATATTTGAGGCTAAATTAACATTTTTGTTGCAAAAAGTAAAATGTTCATTTTTTCCTTCCACATTGCTTTAGTTACTGTGAAGCACCTGAAAAGTTAATAACCTTCTTGAATGTGGTTTTGAGTAGCCTGAGGGGTGCCGTTTTTGGATTGGTATCACTTTTGGGTGTTCTGTGTCATGTAGACCTTTCAAAATCGCTTCAAATGTGATGTGGTCCCTAAAAAAAGTGGCTTTGTAAATTTTGTTGTAAAAATGAGAAATTGCTCATAAACTTTGAACCCCTATAACTTCCTTAATTTTTTTTATTTTTTCCCAAAATTGTTCTGATGTAACGTAGACATGTGGGAAATGTTATTTATTAATTATTTTGTGTCATATGTCTTGTTGGTTTTAGAGCATAAAAATTCAAAGTTTGAAAATTACAAAATTTTCTAAATTTTCGCGAAATTTCCATTTTTTCACAAAGAAACGCAAAAAATATTGGCCTAAATTTACCACTAACATGAAACCCAATATGTCACGAAAAAACAATCTCAGAATCACCGGGATCCGCTGAAGCGTTCCAGAGTTATAACCTCATAAAGTGACACTGGTCAGAATTGCAAAAAATGGCCTGGTCTTTAGGGTCAAAATAGGCTTGGGGCTGAAGGGGTTAAAGGGTCTCATTGTTTATATATATATATATATATATATATATATATATATATCAACATGGAAAGTTCCGGCAGGAATGGAGACTTCAGGTATTGTAATTAAAATCCAAAATTTATTGCAAATTAATTAAAAACATTTCCAGAGTTCAATAGCAAGGTGCAAACATAACGCTAAACAGACCTGTTCAGTGTGATGTATTCACCTTACTATTGAACTCTGGAAACTTTTTTAATCCACTTGCAATAAATTTTGGATTTTAATTACAATACCTGAAGTCTCCATTCCTGCTGGACCTTTCCATGTTGATTTTCTACCTTGTTGGATTTGTTCCCAGTCCTGGTCCGTGCAACACAGAGAGAGCAGGTATATACTATCGAGAGTCCGGAGGACAGCTGGTCCACCTTGCATGTTTATATATATATATATATATATATATATATATATATATATATATTTATATATATATATACAATTTTCAGAGCTGCACTTAAAAATGACTTGGGTGCAAAACTGCCTGCACGTTTTGCACTTAAACTTGTGTAGCAAAAATTAAGAGGTGGTGGAGAATGCAGAGGTGGTGTAGCTTTGTTGTCAGCAGAGGAACCCTCACTGACTATCCCAGATAATGATACTATGCCACTAAAACTGCCTGCACTTTTTGCACTTAAAATTGCACAGCAAAAATGGAGAGGAGGTGTAGAATGCAGAGGTGGTATAGCTTTCTTGTCAGCAGAGGAACCCTCACTTACTATCCCTGACAATGAAAATATGCCCCAAGGAACTGCCTGAGCTGATTTAGACAGATGCCGTAATAAACCCTTGCACAGCACTGGCACAGACCTGCCTAGCAAAAATGGCTATGAACTCCTCTAATGTAGCCCTGAAAAGGGCTGAAATTATAAGTAGTCCCTAATCCCTAAACCGATGTGCAGATTGCACTGTATAAGTCTATAGCGCACACAGCAGCAGCAGTGGGAGTGGTGACTGTCAGACACCCGAAGCAGAGAGATAATGGCGGCGATCGGGAAAATGGCCAGGTCTTATAGTGCAAGGACATGTGACATGCACAGCCAATGACACATGCCCTTGCTTGTTTGGCAAAAATTCACTTTGCTGTGTGTGTGTCTGTGATTGGCTGACAGCCTGGCGCGCCGTACTTTACGCGTGGTTAGGAAAAAAAAAATGGCGATCGCCATTCTTTCAGCACTCAGCAGCACTGATCTAAACTCCGTCCCCCCCCGCACTATACGCTTACTTTTGATAATTTCATTAGTAACAGTGACTGACAGTATTACAGTGAAAAGCCAGCTAGTAAATAGCTACGCTTTTGGTGATCGAACTGTTATCGAACGCTAACTCGAGTGGTCGAACATGAAGCAAATCGTCCGAGTTCGTCGAACGACTCCAACACCGCCCAAAACCCCTCGAATTTGAAATTGGCGAATGGTACGATTCGAGCATCGCTCATCTCTAGTAATTATGCAATTAACAACCCAACAAAACCATCCTCACAGTGAAACCTGGTGGTGTCAGAATCATGCTATGGAGATGTTTTTCGGTAGTAGGGACAAAGAAAATGGTTTTAGTCAAGCAAAAGATGGATGGTGCAATATTCAGAGATATTCCTGAGCAAAACCTGTTTCAGTATGTCAGTGATTTGAGACTGGGATGGAGGTTCACCTTCCAACAAGACAATGACCTAAAGCATACTGCTAAAGCAACACTTGAGTAGTTTAAGGGGAAACTTGTATATACTGTATATCGGAGTGGCCTAGTCAAAGACCAGAAATTAATCCAGTTTAGAATTTTTGGTCAGACTTGAAGATTGGTGTTCACAGGAAGAAACTATCTAAGGTTCCCCCTTACATGTCTGTTTAAAAAATGCACATCTTGAATTGTCTATTTTGGCTATCCGTGTGGCAATCCTTGTGTATGTATGTGCCATCCATGTGTTGTTATTGTGCTATCCATGTGCCGTCCTTGTGTATATGTCGCGGGCGGGGAGGAGGGTGTCAGCACACCGCACTCGCCCCCTTCTGCTCTGGTCCGGCGGCCGCTGCTCAGTGGTGGCTCGAGCCGTAGGCCGGATCCCGGGGGTTTCTCGAGCGGCACTCCTCGCCCGTGAGTGAAAGGGGTTTGTTGGGTGAGGGGATTGTTATAGTTCGTGACGCCACCCACGGTTGTGGTGATTTCACCACCGCTGCTCAATGCGGGGGGTCCCGGGGATGGTGATGCGGAGCAGCCAGGTGTTGTGTTGCCCCTCCGTGGGCAGGGGTTGGTGATCCCGGGGCCCGGTGATGGTTTGTGAGGTGCGGGGCCTGGTGGGCGCAGGGACGCGGGGGCAGCGCTGTGCCTTGCGGCACTGTGGTACTCACTCAGCCTGAGACACGGACACAGTTTGTACGGTAAACCAAACGGCTGGTAGGACGGTCCCACAGACGGCTGCACCTGCACTCCCGGTAGGTGACGGTAATGTCTCTCTTCCTTGCACCTATGGTTGACTTGTGGTAGCGGTGGATTCCCTCCGGTTACCCGCTCCCCGACTACAATCTGGGCCGGAGGAGCTCTACACTTTGCCCGCAGGCGCTGGCCCTGAGAAACTGGTGCCTTGGCGGTGGCGGTGTCTCTCTGCTTCAGGTTGAGCTGTTGCCTTCAATCGGGACTTGGTTGCTGGGGGATCTACGTCCCCTTCACTGACGGATTCGGCAAATTTGGCGACTCCTAGCCTTGCCGGGGTCCGAGAGGCCCCTGCCCTGGTGCTGACTGTCCTTCGGAACACTGCTCCAGACCACCGGGCACACAGCCAACGGGGTCCTTCCAGGAACTTCCAAACGGTCCCCCTCCAGACAGTAACCGCCGTCGCTGACCTTGCTGTTCTGGCCCTACACAAAGCTGGACCTTCAGGCTTTCCTTCCTTCTTGTCACCTCACTTGCTTTCCTCCTTTTCCACTTTTCCACTTTCACTTAGTTGTTTACTCCTTTCTAGCCCTCAGCTAGACTTCACTCTTGCCCTGCCTGGGCTTCTCTGCCTGGTTTCTCCCGCCTCCAGAACTGTGATCTCCTTGGTGGGCGGAGCCAACCGCCTGGCCCACCCCCTGGTGTGAATCATCAGCCTCTGGAGGAAGGCAACAAGGATTTGTAGTTTAGCTGTGATGTGCCTACCTGGAGTGTGGGGTGTGGTGGTGTTGTGACCTGTGACCCCTGGCTTGCCCAGGGCGTCACATTCCCCCTTAGCAAAATGCAGACCATCCGCGGGCTGCCGTCCTACACCGGTTTTATTTTTCTGAAAAAGATAACATTTGGAAAATCAACATATAACATTTTTAATAACTCTTCCCAAGACGGGAGGCACATTTCTTAAACGTTGCAACGGTTTACGGTTACGGTTTCCGCTCTCTCCCACCCAAGCAACCTGGCCCTGATGCTGCCCCTAAAACCCAGGCAGCACCCCTTGACCCACAGTCCAGCACAAGTTACCCGAGCGGGATCTGTCCTTCCCTCCAGAGGGTAGCCACCGGTTCCTTTGGTGGCTGGGCCCCAGCCTGCTCTGCTGAGGGCCCTCCCTCCAACCTGCCTCTCCGGAGGCGGCATTGCGGAAAACGGTAACGGTAACCAACATATTTACAAGCCACTAACGTCTGTGGTTGCCCTGCAAGTTCACGGGCTTGTCCATGGATAGTTCCCATGCATTTTTAAACGGTCCCCACGGGGACAACGGTGCCGGCTCCGGCCGGTTCAATCACAACAGACAATCTGGTGAAAACTCGGTAATTATCATTTTCATTTTTCAAAACTTTCAACAAACAAACAACCACTCTGCACATTCCCTGACCCCTTTTATCACAGAACGGTCTCCCTGTACCTAAGTGGGGGTCTACCTAGGTTGGAACGGGTGGACCTTCGGGGCCCGGTGTCAGTGGTGCTGGGCAGTGGGGCAGAGGGAACAACTGGTTCCACCTCCCGGCTTTCGTGTGGGACAGGTGGAGGCATAGGGGAGCTGGGCATAGGTTCATCCCTGGGCACTGGCATCGGTTCTGGCTCACGGTTGACCGCTTCCACTACTTCTTCATCCACAGGTTGTGGGAACAGTATCACTGGAAGAATCACCGCGCCGTTCTGCATAGGCCAGTCTGCGGGGAAGTCACCCATCACCGTGTGGATCACCTCTTTTTCCTTTTTCGCTGGGGGAGGAGCTGGCACCACCGGCATTGTCCTCAAGGCTGGTGGGCACCTTTTCAAGTGGTCCCGAGAAACCGTGGCCAAAGTGCCCCCTTGGTCGCGACTGATCTGGTAAGTCTTTCCATTTTCCCATCCGGTGGGCTGAATGATGTAGGGGGTTTGTTCCCACTGATCATCCAGCTTGTGGGTTTTTCTCTTCCGCTTCAACACCACATCCCCAGGCTGGAAAGGCCCGGCAGCCGCTCTCTGATTGAAGTGCCGCTCCTGCTGTTTTCGACTCTGCCCCAGGTTCTTCTCCACATACTCCTGAATCTGTCGGTACTGCACCTTCCGCCGGGCATCCCATTCAGCCGTTGCGGGGAGCGTCTCTGGGGCTTCCAATCCCATTTCCAAATCCACTGGCAGCCGGCCAGGTCGAGCTCTCATCAGATACGCTGGGGTGCACTTTGTCGAGCTGGACGGGATATTATTGTACATATCGACCAAGTCAGGCAGCTTCTCCGGCCACAGGTTCCATTCCTCTACTGGCAACGTCTTGAGGAGACCCAGGACGAGATGGTTCATCTTCTCACACATACCGTTGGTCTGGGCATGGTAAGGAGTGGTCCGGATCTTCTTGCAACCATACAGCTGACAAAACTCATGGAATACCTCCGCTTCAAAGGCTGGGCCTTGGTCGGTGAGCACCCTCTCAGGGTATCCATGGGGCCGACAGAAGTACGCCTGGAACGCTCTTGCAGCGGTACGGCCGGTTAAGTCCTTGACCGGGACAACCACCATGAACCAAGAATAATGGTCCACTATGGTCAGAGCGTAGGTATACCCACTTCGGCTGGGGGTGAGCTTCACATGGTCCAAGGCGACCAGCTCCAACGGTTGGTGTGTAACGATGGGGTGCAGGGGGGCCTTCTGGCTAGCTTCATCCTTCCTCCTCAACGTACAAGGACCACATTCTCGACACCAGGCTTCTACCGATTCCCGCATCCCACTCCAATAGAACCACTCTCTTAACAGCATCTCCAGCTTCTTCCATCCGAAGTGGCCGGCTCCATCATATTACGCCTGCAGAACGGTGGGTACATCAGCCTGGGGAATAACCAGCTGGCGGGTCTTCTCGTGGGTCTTTGGGTTAATCAGCTCCCGGTACAGCCTCCCCTGATGCAGGCACAGTCGGGCTCGTTCTTTCCACAAGCGTTGGGCCTCTGCTGGGGCGGCAGGGTCCATCCCGGCGGCGCCTTGCTCTACCAGGTTCTTGACCAAGCGGACCGCAGGCGCCTGATTTTGAGCTTCTTGCCACTTCTGATTAGGTAGCGGATCCAGATTCACCCGTTGTTGATGGACATGGATTTTCTCACCTGATGGCCGGTGGAATGCAGGCAACTCGATCTCCTCGAGGTCATCATCCTTGCACTCACCTTCGGACAAGTGGGGCATTCGAGAGAGGGCATCAGCATTGATGTTGACACGACCGGCCCTATATTTGATGGTGAAGTCGTAGTTGGCCAGTCTGGCTACCCACCGCTGTTCTAATGCACCCAGTTTGGCCGTGTCCAGGTGAGTCAACGGATTGTTATCCGTAAAAGCGGTGAACTTTGCGGCGGCCAGGTAGTGGCGGAACCGCTCGGTGATAGCCCACACCAGTGCCAGGAGCTCAAGCTTGAAAGAGCTATAGTTCTCAGGGTTCCTTTCGGTCGGCCGGAGTTTTCGACTAGCATAGGCAATCACTTTCTCCTTGCCTTCCTGGACCTGGGATAGGACTGCCCCTAAACCCACATTGCTGGCATCAGTGTGGAGAATGAATGGGCAGCCGTAGTCCGGATACGCCAGGACCTCTTCTCCGGTCAAAGCCTCCTTCAGCTGACGGAAGGACTCCTCATGCCTGTCCTCCCACACCAGTGGGGCTGGTCTTCCCCCTTTGGTCTGTCCCACGAGGAGGTCTTGCATGGAGGCAGCCATCTTCGTGTACCCCTTGATGAAGCGCCGGTAGTACCCCACCAGACCCAGGAACTGCCTTACTTCTCTTACTGTAGTTGGTCTCGGCCAGCTCTGGATGGCAGTGATCTTCTCAGGGTCGGGAGCGACACCATCCGCACTCACCACATGCCCGAGATACTGCACCCTGGGCTTCAGCAGGTGGCACTTAGAGGGCTTCAATTTCATCCCGTACTTGGCAAGGGACGCGAACACCTCGGCCAGGTGCTCCAGATGGGCTTCATACGTCTGGGAATAAACAATCACATCATCCAAGTACAGCAGGACGGTCTCGAAGTTTAAATGTCCCAAACAGCACTCCATCAGCCGTTGGAAGGTCCCAGGGGCATTGCACAGCCCAAACGGCATGCTATTGAATTCGCAGAGCCCCATCGGGGTGGTGAAGGCGGTCTTCTCCCGGTCTTCTGGGGCCACGGCCACTTGCCAGTAACCACTGGTGAGGTCCAGTGTAGAGAAATAATTTACCGTCCGCAGCGCGGCCAACGATTCTTCAATACGGGGCAGCGGGTAGGCATCTTTGTGGGTTATCTGATTAATCTTCCGGTAGTCCACACACATCCGCATGGTACCATCCTTCTTCTTGACCAGTACCAACGGAGCGGCCCAGGGACTACAGCTATCCCGAATGACCCCTGCCTCCTTCATATTCCTCAACATATCTTTGGCGCACTGGTAATGTGCAGGGGGAATAGGCCGGTACCTCTCTTTGATAGGGGGGTGTTCACCAGTGGGGATGTGATGTTGGACCCCTTTGATCTGCCCGAAGTCTAGTGGGTGCTTACTGAATACCTGTTCATACTCCTGCACCACCCTGTATACCCCCGCTTTGTGATGTGTAGGGGTATCGTCAGTGCCCACATGTAGCTGTTGGTGCCACTCTTTCACCTCCCCTGTGGTGGGGAATTGCTGGTAGCAGGTGGGGAATTTGAGGGACTGGTTTCATGGACTGTGTGAGGATCTAGGGTGAGCAGTTTGGCGATGGTAGCATACCGGGGGAGCCTGACCTCCTCCTCCCCACAATTCAACACCCTCACGGGCACCCTCCCCTTTTTCACGTCTACCACCCCTCGGGCGGCTATTACGGTGGGCCAGTGCTCGGAGGGTATGGGCTCCATCATGGCAGGGTAGTCACGCCCCTGAGGTCCTACGGCTGCCCTACACCAAATCATCATCTCACTTCTGGGGGGCACAAGCAACGGGGCCGCATCCATCACTCTCACACCACCAATCTCTCCTCCTGTTGAATTTACATGCTGGCGGTACATCAAGGCACGAATTTCACGCTGCACAGCTCTCTGTCGGCTCCCTGCCGCCGTGGCGGCCAGCTGTTGCAATAGGGCCAACACATCACCCATACAGTGCTCCATCACATTGGTTCCCAGCACTATCTTCGGGTTATGATCACTGGGCTCATTCATGATCACAATCATACCCTGGTGTTGCAGTTCAGCTTGCCCGACTGTCATGGCCACCTGCTTATACCCTACTTGGGTCAAAGGGAGTCCATTGGCAGCAATCAGTGTTATACTAGTATCTGGGGGTGCCAGCTCGTCCGTTCCCCAATACCGCTGGTACAATGTGTATGGTATGGTGGTTACCTGAGATCCAGTGTCCAAGAGAGCCATCACCGGTATACCGTCCACAACCACGGGAATGATGGGTCGAGCTCCGATATACCGATCCCGCCAGTCCGAGGGGCCACGGGGTTCTACTCCTGAGGATTGGCCCGGGGCCCCAGGGGTTGCTCGTTTAACGGGCACTCTCGATAGTAATGCCCCGGCTTACGGCACTTGTAGCAGATGGGAGGCCTGCTCCGCGGGGGATTAGCACCTCTCCGCTGCATCCAGGGTACATCTTCAGGGCTGTCAGCAAGCTGTATCTGTGCCGAAGGCTGAGATCTGGTCAGAGGTTGTAGTGCAGCAAGGATTTTGGCAAGGTCTCCGTCCATACGACGGACCTGGGCTGCAAGTTCTTCCACCGTGCTGCTCGGGGCTGCAGGTATTGGAGAGTTTGGTTTGGCTGAGGCCGCCACAACGGGAGCCGTCTCAACGGGCCATGGGGCGGGTTCCAGAACTTCGGCAGCTGGGGGCTGTAGTGCTTTAATGGCCCGCTCCTTTAACACAGCAAAGTCCACATCAGGGTGTTCCAGGGCCCACAGCCGGAGTTGTTTACGATCCTCAGGGGACCTCATCCCCTGCGCAAATTGCTCCACTAACATCTTGTTGCTATCCGCCTCATTAATAGGGTTCACCCGCTTCAGCGTGCGGAGGGCGGTCTGCAGACGTAGAGCATAGTCCCGAATGCTATCCCCAGCTCGTTGCCGGCACTGGTAAAACTGCATCCTCAGCTCAGCTTCAGTCCGGGTCTCGAAGGCAGTCTGTAGCTTCTCAAAGATGGTGGCTACAGAGAGCCGGTCCCCCTCGGCCCAGGTCTCCGCTTCCTGCTCCGCCGCACCGGTTAGCTGGCCTAGCACTATCGCTGCACGTTGCTTATCAGTCAGGGGTTACAGCTCTAGCAACGGGTTAAGCTTTTTCCGGAAGGCCTGTAGGGCATCCGGTTTCCCGTCATACTGCGGAAGCCAGGCAGCTCCGGGCGCATAGGGCAAGGAAAACGGCATGACCTGAGCGAGCGCGGGGGCCGCGGCACCTCCCGCCGGTACGGCCGGGACCTGGGCAGGCCCATTCCCATCCGCGGGTGCCGCTGCGGCTGCGACCACCGCTCCTCCAGCGGCTCCGTCGGGCGCAGACATCTTGTTTCCGTCCCCCTTAGCTCTTTCCGGCCCCTTCTCTCTCGGGGCGGGGTCTTGGCCTTCGCGCCTCTACTGCTCGAGAAGACGCTCGAGCGGGAACTTTTCGCGCCAAAGATGGCGGCTTCTGCAATTTTTCTGCCGGATACCTCCGGCGGTAACAAGGCGCACCTCTACCAGACGGCAGAGCGGTAAGATCCTGTTCGTGACGCCAAGTTGTCGCGGGCGGGGAGGAGGGTGTCAGCACACCGCGCTCGCCCCCTTCTGCTCGGGTCCGGCGGCCGCTGCTCAGTGGTGGCTCGAGCCGTAGGCCGGATCCCGGGGGTTTCTCGAGCGGCACTCCTCGCCCGTGAGTGAAAGGGGTTTGTTGGGTGAGGGGATTTTTATAGTTCGTGACGCCACCCACGGTTGAGGTGATTTCACCACCGCTGCTCAATGCGGGGGGTCCCGGGGATTGTGATGCGGAGCAGCCAGGTGTTGTGTTGCCCCTCCGTGGGCAGGGGTTGGTGATCCCGGGGCCCGGTGATGGTTTGTGAGGTGCGGGGCCTGGTGGGCGCAGGGACGCGGGGGCAGCGCTGTGCCTTGCGGCACTGTGGTACTCACTCAGCCTGAGACACGGACACAGTTTGTACGGTAAACCAAACGGCTGGTAGGACGGTCCCACAGACGGCTGCACCTGCACTCCCGGTAGGTGACGGTAATGTTTCTCTTCCTTGCACCTATGGTTGACTTGTGGTAGCGGTGGATTCCCTCCGGTTACCCGCTCCCCGACTACAATCTGGGCCGGAGGAGCTCTACACTTTGCCCGCAGGCGCTGGCCCTGAGAAACTGGTGCCTTGGCGGTGGCGGTGTCTCTCTGCTTCAGGTTGAGCTGTTGCCTTCAATCGGGACTTGGTTGCTGGGGGATCTACGTCCCCTTCACTGACGGATTCGGCAAATTTGGCGACTCCTAGCCTTGCCGGGGTCCGAGAGGCCCCTGCCCCGGTGCTGACTGTCCTTCGGAACACTGCTCCAGACCACCGGGCACACAGCCAACGGGGTCCTTCCAGGAACTTCCAAACGGTCCCCCTCCAGACAGTCACCGCCGTCGCTGACCTTGCTGTTCTGGCCCTACACAAAGCTGGACCTTCAGGCTTTCCTTCCTTCTTGTCACCTCACTTGCTTTCCTCCTTTTCCACTTTTCCACTTTCACTTAGTTGTTTACTCCTTTCTAGCCCTCAGCTAGACTTCACTCTTGCCCTGCCTGGGCTTCTCTGCCTGGTTTCTCCCGCCTCCAGAACTGTGATCTCCTTGGTGGGCGGAGCCAACCGCCTGGCCCACCCCCTGGTGTGAATCATCAGCCTCTGGAGGAAGGCAACAAGGATTTGTAGTTTAGCTGTGATGTGCCTACCTGGAGTGTGGGGTGTGGTGGTGTTGTGACCTGTGACCCCTGGCTTGCCCAGGGCGTCACATATATATGTGACATCCGTGTGACATCTGTGTGACATCCATGTGAACAGTACAGGAGAAAAACACATGATACTAAAATTAATGATTTTTTATGTGTAAAAGATGTGCAAAGCTAGAAGAATTATAGATAAATGCTAGATACATAAATAAATCGATAAATATATCAGATAGATAGATAGATAGATAGATAGATAGATAGATAGATAGATAGATAGATAGGTAGAAAAAAGATCATGCAATTATTAAACATACAGTAATTAATATATAATTAAAGGAAAAAGATGATTTGGGGGTCCCCCCTAATATTCATAAACAGTATAGGTAAAGCAGAAGTAGGCTGTAACCGTCATTTGTCCGCTGTACCTTGGCTGGTTATTAAAAATAGAGGGGATCCCAGGCTGTTTATTCTTAATAATTTAAATAAATAGTGAAAAAAAACGGCTTGGGGTCCCCCCCCCCATTTTTCATAAAAAGCCACGGTACAGCAAACAGCTGGGGAGCTGTTATTATTAAAGTGGGAAGGCCAATGGTTATTTGGCCAAAATTTAAAAAAACCTTGCAGTTCAGACATGATCCACATGGAGGTCACATGACATTCCCTCAGTGGCCCATCCTATGAAGAAGGTTCTGAGAATTTACTCCATAGGCTGGAACAAAAGCCACTGCCAGGTCTTTGTGAGAACCACCGGCGGCAGTGAATTACAGTGCTCTTATGAGGTCAACTCAGTTCACAGCTACCAGGTCAAACAAGGTAGCGTGAGAACTGCCGATGGCAGTGACGAGCAGTGACTTTATACAATGATGGTGCATAATAATTAGAAAAACATAGATTTTCCTTGCATGCTACTTAGAGACAGTTACATACACAGAATCACTAGCAGGCAATATTCACTAAGCAGGCAGCATCCACTAGGCAGGTAGCATTCACTAGGCAGGCAGCATCCAATAGGTACTCAGCATTCACTAGTCAAGCAGCATCCATTAGCTAAGCAGCATTTACTAGGCAGGTAGCATCCATTAGGCAGGTAGCATCCCCTAGGCAGGCAGGATCCACTAGGCAGCCAGCATTCACTAGGCAGGCAGCATCCTCTCGGTAGGCAGCAATGGTATCTCTATAGCGCAATAGCCTCATACTGAAACATAAATTGAAAAAAAAAGAAAAGATATGATCTTTATATATATATATATATATATATATATATATATATGTGTGTCTATATATATATATATATATATATATATATATATATATATATAATAAAAAGGTGGCACAAACCTTTTAACTGTGGTATAAGGTTGTAAGATCCATTTTCAACACTATAGTGCTCGTTTCACATTACCACTAATTATCCATTAGAACAGATCCAGCAGCAACGCGTTGGCAAAAAAAGTTGTGCAGACACTTTTTTATTTAAAAGAAATAATTTAGCTGGATCCTATCACGAGTGTTCATGGCCTGATTTGATCTCTGTGGGATCTAGGATTAGAAGGTGTATTGCTGATCGCAGATCCCCTTAGTACACATTCATTATATATCCTGAGTTGGAGCGTATTTAATTCCATCCGACACTGAAGAGGTTAAGGTGCATTTCTATCTTGCAGAGATCTAACAAGTAGTTGTAATCTCAGCTCAGCTGCCATTCCCTTCTGCTATAAATATCTGTTGCTCACTTCACCCTAAAGCCAGCTTTACACGTTGCAATTAGTTGTACAATCGCATTTGCGATGTGACACGCCCAGGTCGCATACGGGATCTTATGAGATTTCACGTTGGTCGTTCATTTGCTGTCACACGTGCGTTAGTAGTCTATGTTAAATTGATCAATTTTGTGTGCGATCCTTTAGATCATGTGTTCTGTGACGTATGCATTGGGCACCTTTTTTTTTTTTTTTTTAATTTATTGACTTGACAAGCGTGTGTAATGTGTAGGGATGTGTTTTTACTATGTCATCTGCCATTCAGCTCTGCTACATGGCCGCTGACAGCAGACAGACAGCCATGTAGCAGAGCTGAATGGCAGATGAGAGCAGACACAGAAAGAGACGCACTGTCAGAATGAACTCGGGTGTACTTCACCCGACTTCATTGTCGTGCTGCGGCTCTGTCTGTGTCGCGTCCTGATTAGCGGTCACCTGTGAAGACTCACCGGTGACTGCTAAACTCCTGAGTAACTGAATTGAGCAGCCCTCTCTCATATACTCACCGATCCCCGGCGCTGCACGGCGTTCACACTGTTACTGTTTTGAAAAAGCCGGCCGCCCATTAAACAATCTCGTATTCCCTGCTTTCCCCGCCCACCGGCGCCTATGATTGGTTACAGTGAGACACGCCCCCACACTGAGTGACAGGTGTCACACTGCACCCAATCACAGCAGCCGATGGGCGTGTCTATACTGTGTAATGAAATAAAGAATTAAAAAAAACGGCGTGCGATCCCCCCTAATTTTAAAACCAGCCAGATAAAGCCATACGGCTGAAGGCTGGTATTCTCGGGATAGGGAGCTCCACGTTATGGGGAGCCCCCCAGCCTAACAATATCAGCCAACAGCTGCCCAGAATTGCCGCATACATTATATGCGACAGTTCTGGGACTGTACCCGGCTCTTCCCGATTTGCCCTGGTGCGTTGGCAAATCGGGGTAATAAGGAGTTATTGGCAGCCCATAGCTGCCAATAAGTCCTAGATTAATCATGTCAGGCGTCTATGAGACACCCTCCATGATTAATCTGTAAGTTACAGTAAATAAACACACACACCCGAAAAAATCATTTATTAGAAATAAAAACCACAAACATATACCCTGGTTAACCACTTTAATCAGCCCCAAAAAGCCCTCCATGTCCGGCGTAATCCAGGATGCTCCAGCGTCGCATCCAGCGCAGCTGCATGGAGGTGACCGGAGCAGCAGAAGACACAGCCGCTCCTGTCACCTCCACGCAGCTAATGAAGACAGCCGTGCGATCGGCTGAGCTGTCACTGAGGTTACCCGCTGTCACTGGATACAGCGGTGGATACAGCGGTGGCCGCGGGTAACCTCAGTGACAGCTCAGTTGATCGCGCTACTCACCTCAGTTGCTGCGTGGAGGTGAGAGGAGCATCGATGAGTAGCACGATCAGCTGAGCTGTCACTGAGGTTACCCGCGGCCACCGCTGGATCCAGTGACAGCGGGTAACCTGACAGAGATTGGTGAATGACAGACATTGTGAGGCGCTTCAGAACGCAGCTTTTCAGCTGCGCTCTGAAGCGGACCTTTTTTAAGCTGCGGTGCAGAGCGCACACCTGCGCACATAGCATCAGACACCAAAATCGTATGAGAGATGTCACACGTTACAATTGACTAGGTTCGTGCAACAAAACGCTCAATTCTAGACAAAGATACGATGTGTTTGCGATCAACGGTTTTGCGTTCAATCCTGATCGCACGTAGGTGTCACACGCAGATACCTCACAAACGATGCCGGATGTGCGTCACTTACAACTTGACCCCAACGACAGATTGTGAGATATATTGAAGCGTGTGTAGCGGGCTTAAGTCAGCTATAGCTCAAACCTAAGCTGTTCAGGTTGAAGGATTTTGTCTCTGCAGAAAGAACTGTGGTGTTACAGTGGCAGCTGAAAAGCTCCTGCTGAAGAAGCTTTGGACAACTCATTGTTGTGTCTTTCCCTACCTCTTTGTCTTAACTACCTTGTGTTGTCTTATTGCAGTGTTGAAACTAGAGCCTCGCTGGCCTTCACCAGTCAAGGTGAGTTCAGGGCCAGTGAAGGCCTAGGCACACGATGAGCATATGAGTGGGAAGGACCTGTCTAGTGATGTTGGGAAGTGCAGGATTCAGGCTCAGCTGAGTGCTTGGAGTTGACCCTGCTCCCCTCTCCCTAGTGCCAGGGCCCACCATTGTACCGTGATCCCAGTTACCCTGTGTGTTGTTATGCTCGCTGAAAGTCCCTTTATAATTGGCAGGACTAATCCATTGTAACTAATAATTACTGGACATGTGAACATAACCTTACAAAGTAACACTGGGTAAAGCTAGTCTACTATTACTATTCCATGTCCTTGTCTACCCACCATATATTGTCTAAGAACAATTGTTGTAGATTTACTTTTCTTTAGCTCAATAGAAAAAAACTAACTTATTTTAATTGTGTTCTCAGATAACAAATAATTGATTTTCTAGTAGTTGCTAAATATTTCTAAAATTCTAAATATGAGTAAATGCTAAAATATTTTTTAAAAATGTGATTTAATATCCCATCTAATACTGTTATTGTAATACTGAATTTTATTGGATTTTCTATGCAATTATATATTGCACCATGTAGAACACTAGACCATATCTTGTAATAATATGTAATAACCCACAATTGCCCAAAAGGGAAACATATGCTCCTCAACAATAATTACTAAAAATATCTCAGGGCGTCATTGTCCATTTTCAAATAATGCAAACAGATCGATTACTGTTAATCTTTTAATCCTGTAATATTGGTGCATCAACTTTATTACCATATGATCAATGGTGTTTAATCATTTAAAGTAAAATGTTCCCAACATTATTGAAGATTAACTCAGTTTTTCTGCTCCCTCCTTCATCCAGCAAAGCTGCGCAGCATATAAGAAAACATTACTTGCGCTTTGACATGCTTTTCAGCGTCTACATAAAGCCTTATCCTAAGGGTGCGTGCCCACGATCAGTGTGTGCAGCGTTTTGGATGTAGCATGCTTCAGCTGTGTCCAATCCGCTGTGTTGTACAGTACAAGCAGTGGATGGAATCTCTGGAAATCACGTGCCCACTATGCTTGTTTTTTCCACAGCAAACACTGACCTGTGGTGCGGCTTTCCAGACCGCAGCATGTCAAGTGTTTGCTGCAGATTCGCATGCGTCCCCCATAGGTAGAGCACAAGGGACAGACCGCAGAGCACTGAGCCCTGATCGTTTGTACAAGCAGCTGTGGTCTCCTGTGTTCTCCTGCGGAGAAGACTCGCAGCCCCCTTGTCAGGACCCTCTGTGTCCAGGACACAGTGAGTCCTAATCATGGGCAATACCCTAAAGCTGCACTCACATTACAGTATATACTCTCATGCGAGTTTGATCAGTGTCAGCTTAGTGTGATCCAAATCTCTCATGTGAGAGAATTGTAGAACACTGCCAGAGAAGATGGAGAACCAAATTTCTTCATCTTCTCCATTCTCCGTGGAAATGGTTGTCATCCAAGTGCAGTCTGATGAATTGCACGCACCTATAGAATTGAATGGATGAGCAATGTCCAATTGCACTGCCCTTCGCCTCTTGCTACCCTTTTTTCTCATGCTGAATTGACATGAGGAAAAAAGCACTGACTGACAATGCTCCATAGTACAATATTGGACCAAATCCTATCAGACAAAGTATCGGGTAGCAATTGTCCAAGTCATACTCTCATGTGAGTGAGCCCTAACACTTAAGCCTGCTTTACACGTTGCAATTTCGCATACGATATCGTATGCGATTTGCAACGCCCCCATCATATGTGTGGCACATTCAACTTGTTGAACGTGCTGCACAAACGAATAATCCCCGTCACACATATTTACCCGTCCATACGACCTCGATGTGGGTGGCGAACTTCCACTTACTGGAGTGGGAGGGACGTTCAGCATCACATCTACGTCACGCGGTAGTTGGCCAATAGAAACGGAGGGGCGGAGCTGAGCGGGATGTAAACATCCCACCCACCTCATTCCTTCCGAATTGTGGGCCGGGAGCTGCAGGACGTAGGTAAGATCTGTTCATCATTCCTCGGGGTGTCACACATTGCAATGTGTGCTACCCCGGGTACGATGAACAATCTGACGTGCAATTCTAGAGAAAGGTACGATGTGTATGCGATGAACGTTTTAACGTGCAATCGCAATCGCACGTACCTGTCACACACTGCAATGTAACTTACGATGCCGGATGTGCGTCACTTACGACGTGACCCCGCCGACGCATTGTAAGATACATTGCAGCGTGTAAAGCGGGCTTTAGGCTTGTAAATAGTTCAGAGTCATGCAGAAGAGTAAAGCCCAGAACACACGCTTCTTTATATCTCACAATCTGTCGTTGGGGTCAAGTTGTAAGTGACGCACATCCGGCATCGTTTGTGAGGTATCTGCGTGTGACAGCTACGTGCGATCAGGATTGAACGCAAAACCGTTGATCGCAACCACATCGTATCTTTGTCTAGAATTGAGCGTTTTGTTGCACGAACCTAGTCAATTGTAACGTGTGACATCCTTCATACGATTTTGATATCTGAGTGCGCAGGTGTGCGCTCTGCACCGCAGCTTAAAAAAGGTCCGCTTCAGAGCGCAGCTGAAAAGCTGCATTCTGAAGCGCCTCACAATGTCTGTCATTCAGTAATCTCTGTCAGTCGGTCACTATCTCTGTCCCTCTCTCTCTGTCCATGTCAGTCTATCCCCCTCTCTCATACTCACCGATCCTTGATCTCCGGCGCTGCACGGCGTTCACACTGCTCCGGCGGCTTTTACTGTTTTGAAAAAGCCGGCCGCCCATTAAACAATCTCGTATTCCCTGCTTTCCTCGCCCACCGGCGCCTATGATTGGTTACAGAGAGACATGCCCCCACGCTGAGTGACAGGTGTCACACTGCACCCAATCACAGCAGCCGGTGGGCAGGTCTATACTGTGCAGTGAAATAAATAATTAAATAATTAAAAAAAACGGCGTGCGGTCCCCCCCAATTTTAAAACCAGCCAGATAAAGCCATACGGCTGAAGGCTGGTATTCTCAGGATGGGGAGCTCCACGTTATGGGGAGCCCCCCAGCCTAACAATATCAGCCAACAGCTGCCCAGAATTGCCGCATACATTATATGCAACAGTTCTGGGACTGTACCCGGCTCTTCCCGATTTGCCCTGGTACGTTGGCAAATCGGGGTAATAAGGAGTTATTGGCAGCCCATAGCTGCCAATAAGTCCTAGATTAAACATGTCAGGCGTCTCCCCGAGAAACCTTCCATGATGAATCTGTAAATTACAGTAAATAAACACACACACCCGAAAAAATCCTTTATTAGAAATAAAAAACACAAACATATACCCTGGTTAACCACTTTAATCAGCCCAAAAAAGCCCTCCATGTCCGCCGTAATCCAGGATGGTCCAGCGTCGCTTCCAGCTCTGCTGCATGGAGGTGCCCGGAGCTGCAGAATACACCGCCGCTCCTGTCACCTCCACACAGCAACTGAAGAGTGCCGCGTGATCGGCTGAGCTGTCACTGAGGTTACCCGCTGTCACTGGATCCAGCGGTGGATGCAGCGGTGGCCGCGGGTAACTTCAGTGACAGCTCAGCTCAGGGCCGGCTCCAGGTTTTTGTGGGCCCCGGGCGGAAGAGTCCCAGTGGGCCCCATCCACACGCAGACACACATACGTACACATACATATACATATTTAACGACAAACTCACAAAAATACATATAGAACTGACACATCTATACAGTCATATACACTGACATACATAGATACACATCATACATGCATACAGGCACACACAGCTCTGCTGCATACATAAATACAGACACAGCGCTGCTACATACATACACACATAGCTCTGCTACATACACACATAGCTCTGCTACATACATACACACATAGCTCTGCTATATACATACAGACACAGCGCTGCTACATACATACACACATAGCTCTGCTACATACACACATAGCTCTGCTACATACACACATAGCTCTGCTACATACACACATAGCTCTGCCACATACACACATAGCTCTGCCACATACACACATAGCTCTGCCACATACACACATAGCTCTGCCACATACACACATAGCTCTGCCACATACATACACAGATAACTCTGCTATATACATACACACATAGCTCTGCTATATACATACACACCTAGCTCTGCTATATACATACACACATAGCTCTGCCACATACACACATAGCTCTGCCACATACATACACACATAGCTCTGCTATATACATACACACCTAGCTCTGCTATATACATACACACCTAGCTCTGCTATATACATACACACCTAGCTCTGCTATATACATACACACATAGCTCTGCTATATACATACACACATAGCTCTGCTATATACATACACACCTAGCTCTGCTATATACATACACACCTAGCTCTGCTATATACATACACACATAGCTCTGCTATATACATACACACATAGCTCTGCTATATACATACACACCTAGCTCTGCTATATACATACACACCTAGCTCTGCTATATACATACACACCTAGCTCTGCTATATACATACACACATAGCTCTGCTATATACATACACACATAGCTCTGCTATATACATACACACCTAGCTCTGCTATATACATACACACATAGCTCTGCTATATACATACACACATAGCTCTGCTATATACATACACACCTAGCTCTGCTATATACATACACACATAGCTCTGCTATATACATACACACCTAGCTCTGCTATATACATACACACCTAGCTCTGCTATATACATACACACCTAGCTCTGCTACATACAGACAGAGACAGACACGCGCGGCTCCGGGGGGGGCATAAATCGGGGGGTGGGGAGGGCACATACCGCTCAGGTCACGGAGGAGAAGGGGCCCACACAGCGCCGGAGGGACACGCTGTGCTGGGGGTCGCTGGCTGGCACTGCAACTCTCATCTGTGGGACTGAGCAGGATGCCGGTCTGTAGCTCCGCCCACAGATGAAGTTCAAACCAGGAAGTCTGCGCGCCTTAAAGAGACGGCGCCGCAGATTCCTGCCGAGGACTGCGGTCCCCGGAACTCGGCCCGGGGACCGCAGAACTAAGGAGAGTGGGCCCCGGCCAAGGTGCACCAGAGCTGACGAGGCCGAGTGGGCCCCCCCGGCTCTCCAGGGCCCCGGCATTTGCCCGGGTATGTCGGGTGCTGACGCCGGCCCTGGCTCAGCTGATCGCGCGGCACTCTTCATATAATGTATGCGGCAATTCTGGGCGGCTGTTGGCTGATATTGTTAGGCTGGGGGGCTCCCCATAACGTGGAGCTCCCCATCCTGAGAATACCAGCCTTCAGCCGTATGGCTTTATCTGGCTGGTTTTAAAATTGGGGGGAACGCACGCCGTTTTTTTTAATTATTTAATTATTTATTTCATTGCACAGTATAGACCCGCCCACCGGCTTCTGTGATTGGGTGCAGTGAGACACCTGTCACTCAGCGTGGGGGCGTGTCTCTCTGCAACCAATCATAGGCGCCGGTGGGCGGGGTAAGCAGGGAATACGAGATTGTTTAATGGGCGGCCGGCTTTTTCAAAATAGTAAAAGCCGCCGGAGCAGTGTGAATGCCGTGCAGCGCCACGCTGGAGATCGGGGATCAGTGAGTATATGAGAGAGGGCTGCTCAATTCAGTTACTCAGGAGTTTAGCGGTCACCGGTGAGTCCTTCACAGGTGACCGCTAATCAGGACGCGACACAGACAGAGCCGCAGCATGACAATGAAGTCGGGTGAAGTTCACCCGAGTTCATTCTGACAGTGCGGCTCTGTCTGTGTCTGCTGTCATCAGCCATTCAGCTCTGCTACATGGCTGTCTGTGTCTGCTGTTAGCGGCCATGTAGCAGAGCTGAATGGCAGATGACATAGTAAAAACGCATCCCTACACATTACACACGCTTGTCAAGTCAATAAATAAAAAAAAAAAAGGGTGCCCAATGCATACGTCACAGAACACATGATCTAAAGATTCGCACACAAAATTGATCAATTTAACATAGACTACTAACGCACGTGTGACAGCAAATGAACGACCTACGTGCAATCTCATAGATCCCGTATGCAACCTGGGCGTGTCACATCGCAAATGCGATTGTACAACTAATTGCAACGTGTAAAGCTGGCTTAAAGAAACCACCACTCTCTCTTCTCTCCTATGCTCTTAGCAGTAATTCCTTTTTAGTTGATAGATATGTTAAGTGTGTGGGGCAACTGATTTTCTGACTTTAGAGGTAGACACAGATGTCAAAGGGCCCCTGTGCAAGGACAGCATATGGGGCCCTCTTTGTGTCTGTGACAGAAGTTGCTTGCGGCTTGAGGGTATGTGCGCACGTTGCTTTTTACCTGCTTTTTACCTGCTTTTTTGCTGCTTTTTCTTCTGCGCTGTTTAATGCCAAAATGGATGTGTTCTTCTATTCAAGCAAAGTCTATGGGAATTTGGGTTTCTTGTTCACACTATGTTGTTCAAAATGCTGCCTTTTTGAGGCAGAACTTTGGTCAAAAACTCAGCTTTGCAGTGAAAAACCCAAATGGCAAAAACAATTGACATGTTGCTTCTTTGAAAAGCTGAGTTTTTAACCAAAGTTCTGCCTCAAAAAGGCAGCATTTTGAACAACATAGTGTGAACAAGAAACCCAAATTCCCATAGACTTTGCTTGAATAGAAGAACACATCCATTTTGGCATTAAACAGCGCAGAAGAAAAAGCAGCAAAAAAGCAGGTAAAAAGCAGGTAAAAAGCAACGTGCGCACATACCCTTAGAGGTGTATGTGGGCTGTGCGGCTGCTTAGTTTAAACCAATGATATGGCTGCCAATGAGTGATTAGTGTTGCCACAGCAATAATAGTGGTCTTGGGAAAAATAATTATCACACAAGAATAGTGGTTTAGGCTGTCTATAAAATTATATATGTACAGAGGACAAGGTCAGGCCAGGGGACCTAAATAAAAAGGATACCATTTTGTATCCGTCGTATACTCTGCCTTGCCGCTGAAATTGGACCTTGCAAAACGTCAATGAAACCTCTGCTCTAAGATGGTTTGCACTGGTATCCTCTAGAAGTCCCTATCAATCTAAGGACACCACCCACCAATGCAATCAGTATTATAGAAATGATGTTTGACAAATAGCACGCATCGGCTGAAATGTGTACTCAGCTCAAATAGACCTCTGCCAAATATAAAGAAGTGTGTGTGCAATTCTTACATCTGATACTTGTCTATTTAAGCTAGGCACAAATTACAGCCAATGCATGCTATCTTTGGGACATCATCTCCCTATGTGACTTAAAGGGAAAGTGTCGTCCAAAAAAAATTCAATAACTGAAAAAATGTAAAGTATTAATGTTTTAATGTTTTGTTTAAATAATATGATTTGTTTTTATTTGAGCAAAATATAAAAAAAATTAAAAAAGTTTGATATTTTCCACTCTTCCACTCAAAAACTAGGGGGAGCAGCTGCTGAAATCCTTCTGTAGAGCTACTATAGAACTAGCTTACATTACAACTGCAGTAAAAGTGGGCAGAATCTGCTCTCTTGTGTATGATATCACAGCTCCCACTACCAATCTGGGTGTTTCCAAAAGGAAAAGGGAGGATGAAGTTTAGGATCACTGTGCGGAGCCATTTTGTTGGTGTCCGCAAAGTGATTCTAATGTCTAATGTGTCACCGAGGACCACTGCATAGTACTGCATGCTCTGCATGCCTGCACACAATGCTCTGCCTGCACACACGCCCACAAATCTCTCCATACACGCCCGCACGCAATGCTCTGCACGCCCGCATGCAATGCTCTGCATGCCCACATGTAATGCTCTGCACGTTTGCACGCAATGCTCTGCATGCACGCACACCCGCATGCAATGCTCTGCATGCACACACGCCCACAATGCTCTGCATGCATGACCGTACGCAGTACTCTGCATGCATGCACACACACACAATGCTCTGATGCATGCATGCACACACACGCACACACACAATGCTGTGCATGCATGCGCACACACACAATGCTCTGCTGCATGCATGCAGGGAGGGTAACGGTGGCAGTGGGGGGGAGAGTGGGGCGAGTTTAGAGCGGGTATCATTGGACATGGTGGTGGCGTCAGGGGGGGAGGTGCGGCGGCCCAGCACTGGTACTCACACATCCCGGTGGGTGACAAGGGGAAAGTGTAGCACACAGCATATGGTGTGTGCTCGGCGCTGATCTTCTCCCTCTGCTGTGATCTGGACAGCCCAGGGGGTGCATCCAGATGACAGCAGGGTGCTCTCCTGTATTAAGTATAGAGTCGCAGCCCGACAACAGTCTTCTATACACTGGGCGCTGCCATAAAGGAGGTTAATAAACCACAAATCCAAGATAGCAGCCCCAAGTGCTTCAGTAAAACTAGAATTAAATAAAAACTAAATTAACAGTGAGTTTAATTTTGTATTAAAGATACTTGATTTCATAATCACTATTAATAATACAAAATAAAAAAAAACACGACACCTTCCCTTTAAGGTGACTCATGTTTTGGCATGGTCATATCTACAGCTACATCCACAGCTAAGTATATTGTTTTTGATCCAGTTTATCACTCCTGAAGAATCTTTTAAAGGGAAACGTGTCAAGTGTGGGACACTGTCTGTTTACTTATGAATTGAAACTTCTTACTGTCATGGTATTTCATTCCAAAAGCACTGTTGAAATCATTAACTATTGCATTTGTTATTTTAACTATCTTTAGCTTTTGATTATATGGACAATCCCTGATCCTACTTCTTTTTTTTGTTATATATTGCACATGTTTACTTGCATAAAATTAGTTGTTTAGTGCAAACAAACAAAGCATCACTAATTAAGTAGGGTTTGCTTTTATTGTTGTGTTACCATCACCAACTATTACTCAATAGGGGCTTTCATATCTCATGCTGCCCTTTCATGTATTGGTTTTGACTGCTCATTGTCTAACATTTCTTGACAGTCATGGGTCAATGGGATGCCTCTCTTCTATCGGATCTACAGAATTGAATATATTGGTTGGTGGTGTCCTTAGATTGATAAGGAATGCCAGGGCCAGCCCTCATTGAGCTATTGATGAGTTTTAGGATGTCGATCTCAGCATTTCAATGCAAAACTAAAAGGGTGTATTAGGCATCATGTCCAAAGGGATTTATTTACAATCAAAAACTTCATTGATCCATGTAAAAAATCCAATGATCATGATGAAATATAGACAAAATATTGTCATAGCCAAGAGTGTTAGCACCCATGAATTTGCTCCAGAAAATGAACTATTTCTCTCAGAAAATTATTACAATTACACATGTTTTGTTTTACACATGTTTATTTCCTTTGTGTCTTTTGAAACAACAAAAAACTAAGAAACAAAAGGCAAATTGTACATACTGTAACTCAAAACCCCCAAAATGGGCCAGACAAAACTGTTGGCACCCTCAACTTAATATTTAGTTGTACACTTTGGAATAAATACCTGTAATTATTCGATTCCTGTGACCATCAACAAGCTTTTTATACCTCTGAACTGGAATTTTGAACCTTTTTTCTTTTGCAATGTGGTCCAGGTCTTTCATATTTGAAGGGTGTCTTCTCCCAACAGCAATTTTAAGATCTCCCCACAGGTGTTCAATGAGATTTGATTGTATCAATTTGGTCTCTACATTGTGAATCAAAATCCTTTGGTAATCTTCAAATTTCAAAATTCTTTTCACACAGTCAAGGCACCAAGTGTTAGGGGCGGCAAAAAATATATATATATTTGAACCTCCACTATATTTGACTGCAGGTACTGTTTTTTTCTTTGTAGGCCTAATTTCATTTTTAATAAACAGTATAATGTGTTTTGCCAACAAGCTCTATCTTGGTCTCATCAGTCCACAAGATTCTTTCCCAGAAGGATTTTGGCTTACTCACATACATTTTAGCAAACTGCAGTCTAGCTTTTTCATGTTTCCATGCATGCAAGCAGTGGGGTCCTCCTGGGTCTCCTGCCAGAACATTTCATTTTATTCAAATGTTGATGGATAGTTTGTGCTGACATTGATGCACCCTAGGCCAACAAGATAGTTTGAATTTCTTTGGAACTTGATTGCGGATGCTTATTCACCATTCAGACTATCCTGCATTGAAACCTTTCATTGATTTTTTTCAATTTTCTATGTAGTAGGAGATTAGCTGCAGTGGCATTGGTTGTAAACATTTTGATTATGTTAAACACCATGGAAAGAAAACATCAAGGTATCTGGAGATAGACATTGAGATTTTCAATATTTTTAAACAATATTTTTTTCTCAAGCCCTCAGAGAGTTCTCTTCTCTTTCTGCTCTCCATGCTTATTCTGGCACACACAGACACACAATGTGAAGACTGAGTAATTCTTTTTCTCCTTTTTATCTGGTTTCAGGTGTAATTTTTATATTGCCCAAACCTCCTATTTGCCACAGGTGAGTTAGAATGGACATCCCATTCTTGAAATGGTTCACCCACAATTTTGAAAAGGTGCCAACAATTTTATCTGGCCCATTTTGGCAGTTCTTTGTGCAATTAAAAATATTTAATTTTCTGGACAATTTCAAGGGTACTAACACCTTCGGCCATAACTGTAAATCCCACATATCTTTGGAGTGTGGGAGAAAACTGGTATAATCCATGCATACAGACAGGGTTAGTACAAACTGATGTTGTACTTGTTTGAATTTTAATCCAGAACCCCACTGCAGCAAAGCAACAGTGCTAACCACTAAACTACCATGCTCTAACTCTTCAAAAGTAAAGCCTTCTTTACAGCTTTCAATTTTGCATACGATATCGTATGCGATGTGCCTCCCCGCATCGTAACTGCGGCACGGCATTTTTTTACCGTGCCGCACAATCAATTAAAAGCTGTCACACGTACTTACCCGTCCATACGACCTCGTTGTGGGTGGCGAACATCCACTTCCTGGAGTGGGAGGGATGTTCGGCGTCACAGCGACGTCACGCAGCAGCCGGCCAATAGAAGTGGAGGGGCGGAGATGAGTGGGATGTAAACATCCTGCCCACCTCCTTCCTTCCGCATTGTCAGCGGGAGCCGCGGATGGAGGTAAGCTGACGTTCAATGTTCCCGGGGTGTCACACACTGCAGTGTGTGCTGCCTCAGGAACATTGCACAACCACATGTTCAGTTTTTGAGAAATGAACGACGTGCATGCGATGAACGGCTTTTCGTTCAATCGCAATTGCATGGAGGTTTTACACGCTACAATCATACTTACGATGCCGGATGTGTGTCACTTACGACGTGACCCCGCCGACACATCGTAAGATTTATTGTAGCGTGTAAAGTGCCCTTAACACGTGTCAACAACAGATGGAGACACTGATGCGTAAACTGATGACTACTGCCTCCACATTATTTTTCCCCAGGACACTGGGCAGATGAGCTTTTAATGGTCTGCGACTAAATGGCATGTATTGAAGATTAGTATTTTGACAAACATTGACACTCCATCATTTAATTCCCATGTAAAGCCATTGACCTATCACTGGGCATTAAACCACTAGAATTAGCTAACATGAGTGTGCGTGATACAGACAGTTTTTTTTTCACTAATACGCATCCTTTGCAAACTTCCATTCAGTGGGCTGGAAACTAAATCTACATTCTTATTTTTACTGTTTAGGCACATCTTGGTCTCTGCTAATGTAAACTTTCATATGCTATTTATTCCAGCCAATTTTGCATTCCAAAAATCAATTTGTACTCCGTCTCTTCTAAGCCCTTCCGTGCACCCAAACAGTAGTAATATATGAAGTATCTGTGTATTAAGGAAGAACTACACAACAACTTGAGCTTTTTATTTTTTACTGTTACCCTTGTAAAATTATTTGTTGAAATTTTTTTTTTCATTCTTATGGATAAACATTATAAAAGTCTATGAAGTATTTGTGGGTTCAAAGTGCTCACCACACCTCTAGATAAATTCATTGAGGGTGTAGTTTCCAAAATGGGTCATTTATGTGGGGTTTTCAATGTTTAGTCACATAAGAGGCTTTGCCATTGGCACATGGCAACCACTGTCTCTTAAAACCAATTATGCATTTCAAAAAGTCAAATGGCGCTCCTTCCCTTCCGAGCCATGCCTAGTGCCAAAACAGTAGTTTTTCACCACGTATAGGGTAACGGCATACTCAGGAGAAATTTCACAACCAATTGTATGGTTTATTATCTCCTGTTACCCTTGTGGAAATTTGAATTTAGGGCTAAAGCAACATTTTTGTGGGGAATAAGAAAAATGTTATTTTTTTTTCCTTCCACGTTACTTTAATTCCTGTGAAGCACCTGAAGGGTTCATAAACTTCTTAAATGAGGTTTTAAGCACTTTGAGGGGTGGCAGTTTTAAAATGATGTCACTTTTGGGAATTTTCTGTCACTTAGGCTACTCAAAGTAATTTAAAATGGGTGTGGTGACTAAAAATATTTGTTTGGTAAATTGTGTTGTAAAAATGAGAAATTGCTGATAAACGTTTAACGTTTCTAACTTCCTAACAAAAAAAAATGATCTTTCAAATATGGTGCTGATGTAGACATGTGGTAAAATTATATTTATAATTTTGTATGGTATACTCACAAGGTTAAAATTCTTGGTACCCCTCGTTTAATGAAAGAAAAACCCACAATGGTCACATAAATAACTTGAATTTGACAAAAGTAATAATAAATTAAAAATCTATGAAAATGAACAAATGAAAGTCAGACATTGCTTTCAGCTTCCACAGAATTGTTTAAAAACTCATGAAATTGGCCTGGACAAAAATGATGGTCCCTTAACTTGATGTTTTGTTGCATGACATTTTGAGGCAATCACTGCAATCAAACAATTTCTGTAACTGTCAATGAGACTTCTGCACCTCTCGACAGGTATTTTGGCCACTCCTCAAGAGCAAACTGCTTTAGTTTTCTCGTGTTTAAAGGTTGCCTTTTCCAGACAGCATGTTTCAGCTCTTTCCAAAGATGCTCAATAGGATTTAGGTCAGGGTTCATAGAAGCCACTTCAGAATAGTCCAATGTTTTCTTCTTAGCCATTCTTGGATGTTTGTAGCTGTGTGTTTTGGTTCATTATCCTGTTACAAGACCCATGACCTGCAACTGAGACCAAGCTTTCTAACACTGGGCAGCACATTTCACTCTAGAATCCCTTTAAAGTCTTCAGATTTCATTGTACCCTGCACAGATTCAAGACACCCTGTGCCAGATGCAGCAAAGCAGCCGCAGAACATAACAGAGCCTCCTCCATGTTTCACAGTAGGGACAGGGTTCTTTTCTTGATATGCTTAATTTTTCCATCTGTGAACATAGAGCTGATGTGCCCTGCCAAAAAGTTCCATTTTTGTCTCATATGTCCATATGACATTCTCCCAGAAGCTTTGTGGCTTGGCAACATGTAGTTTGGAAAATTCCAGTTTGGCTATTTTATGATTTTTTTTTTCAACAATGGTGTCCTCCTATGTCGTCTCCCATGAAGTTCAATTTGGCTCAAACAACGACGGATGGTGTGATCTGACACTGATGTTCCTTGAGCTTGAAGTTCCCCTTTAACCTCTTTAGAAGTTTTTCTGGGCTCGTATTATCCGTCTCTTTGATTTTACATCAATTTTCCTCCTTCGGTCACGTCCAGGGAGGTTGGCTACAGTTCCGTGGATCTTAAATTTCTAAATAATATGTGCAACTGTAGTCACAGGAACATCAAGCTGATTGGAGATGGTCTTATATCCTTTTCCTTTAACATGCTTGTCTGTAATTTTCTTTCTAATTTCCTGAGACAACTCTTCTTTCTCTTCCTCTGGTTCATGTTGAGCGTGGTACACACCATGTCACCAAACAACACAGTGAGTATCTGTAGCCTATATACAGGCTTACTGATTGATTACAAGATTGAACTCACCTGTTATGCTAATTAGTGGACATAGCTTGATTTAACTTGTCCCTTTTGTCACATTATTTTCAGGGGTAACATCATTTTTGTACAGGCCTGTTTCATGTGCTTAATTTAAAAAAAAAAAATCCGTGGAAACATGGTTTAAAAGCAATGTCTGACTTTTTTTTGTTCATTTTCATAGATTTTTTTTATTTATTATTACTTTTGTAATATTCAAGTTATTTCTGTGACTACTGTGGGTTTTCCTTTCATTGAGCGAGGGGTACCAACATTTTTGACCACATATGTATCTATCTAGTTTAATGGCACAAAAATTCAACGTTTGTCATTTTTTAAAATTTCTACATTTTTGCCAATTTTTTATATTTTTTTAAATAAACACATAGCATATCAACCAAGAATTACCAATAACCTGAAATATAATGTGGCATGAAAATAGTCTCAGAATCACTGGGATCCATTGAAGCATTCCAGAATTATTTGCACATAAAGTGATACTGGTCAGAATTGGAAAATGAGGATTGGTCATTAACTTCCTTAAGTTAGTAAGTAATTCATTAACTTACAAACTGGCTCAGTCCTTATTAAAGATGAGTGAACTTGTTCGATTCCCATTCACCAACTTCAAATTTGATACGCGCATTTCTCTATCCGGTTTGAAGTCGTGTAACCGAGCATTTTTGGGAAACACCAATAATAATGTTTGTTTTCCAAAATACTTTTTCATAACATATGATGCTTATACATAGGATTGTGGTGCTGTATGATGACCAGGTGGTTGTGTTTCATGATAGGAGGAAGTGGGGAGAGGCCAGAGGAGCTGCAAACTTTTTTTTTTCTTAACTTTATTTGTGGATGTTCCTGCAGCCAATCACGGTACAGGACACATCCACAAGGTTCAGACACAAAGTTTTGTGTCATTGGTTGCCTACATTACATGTTCCTCTGCATGCAGACATACAAGAACTGGAGGACAAAGAGTAAAGTGCAAATATTTTTAGTAATAGCAACTGGCACAAAAAGATCAGCGGCAAAACAAGCCGGCAGATAAAAAATAAATGTTCAAGGTGACAATTACATGTAGGGCACAGATAGAAGAAATGACTGACAGGCTGGGTCAGAAATTAATACATATAGAATGGACAAGGCATCCAGCACGTATAAAACATGATGTAATGCTTTGACAATTGTAACACATGGACAGATAATAAACAGCACTAAATAAGTACTATAATAAGAGTCTGTACTCAGAGAAAACAGAGATACATTCAATATGTAAAGTAGAATCCCAATATCACTAGTGAACAATATTTAATACAAGTGCTGGTGAGAAGCAAAACTCTGCAATGACAGAGTAAGATAGTCAAACAAGGTCAAAGCTCATAATCAGAATGAACAAGTTTAGCCATCAAGGGGTGCTAAGTGGATGCCAGTAAACAGTCAGATTAAGTATCTAGACATGAACACATAAATGAGAGCCCAGCCAGTTAAGTAAACATACCCATAATGTGCACAAAGCCTGCCTGAGAGGCAGCAGAGCGGACCCCCCGGAGAGAGCCCCGAGGTATACGTTTCACAATCTCAGTAATAGGATTATTTCATCAGGGGGAGGTGGAACGCTGTGGAGCAGCCATGTGTATTTATACATGGCGCTCACACGCTCCAGCTGCACCACCCCCACTCTGTCAGCGCGACTGGACCAATCGCGGCTGATACCCGGCGCCGTCAGCTGTCAACGCCCCTTAGAGGTAGCGCGCATGCGTGGAAAGCGGGGACGCGTCACCCGAGAACCGCGCATGCGCGCAGGCGCGCAGGCGATGATGACGCCGACAGAGGCGGGCCAGCAGGTCACTGATGCAGCCGCGCCGACGGGGGGAGGAGGAGCGGGAGCGAGCATGAAAGACAAGGAGACGTAATTGTAAACAATGTGACATTAGTAGGAGAGTAAATACTATAATACAGAATACAGTATTACTTTAGATATCCCAGTCGTGGCACAAGAGGGAGATGATCAATATGTAATGATAACACAATGTCCATAATGAATATCAAAAATATACATAAGTAATTGTAACCAGTGTGCCACTGATGGAAAGACATATATTATAACACAGAAGTTCAGTATTACATTTTCAAATGTCCTAGTCGTGGCACAAATAGGAAGGTAATCAATGTATAATATATGAACTCCATGTCCACAATTAAAGTCAAAAATATAAATATAGATATAAATATAAAAATAAAAATAATAAACAGTGTGACACTGAAGGGAGATCATGTACTATGCCGCAAAGTATTCAATATTACAACACATATCCGTAGTCGTGGCACAAGAGGGAAACGTCAATATATAGTACATTGACTCCATATCCATGATCAAGATAAAAAATATAACTAAATACATATCAACAGTGTCACACTGAGGGAGAACATATACTATAATAAGGATATTCAATGTTAATTCAAATGTCCCAGTCGTGGCACAAGAGGGAAGTAATCAATATATAATAACTCCATGATCAATAACGGAATTGTAAATATAAACGATATGACGTTGGTGGAGAAGCATATATTTTAAAACACAGACTATCCAATATTGCTACAAATGTCCCAGTCGTGGCACAAAGAGGAAAGTAATCAATATATAAAAAACTCCATGTCGATGTTCGAAGTCAGAGGTGTGGTTCCAGAAAGGTGCCAGCAGAAATAAATCAGTGAATCTAAAAATAAAAAATATACAAAAAATATATAATTAAAAACAAGGCACAAAAACCAGGGAGAACAAAGGAGAGAGCAGTCATCGTAAGAAAGGCGCAAAACTTAGATGCTCATTAAGCACCCTCGGGGACAGTGTTCCCAAAGTATAAATCCAGCGTGTTTCACGCTGGGCAAGCATTTTGCGTACATTCCCACCCCTCGCCCCTCCATGTATAACATCAATACCCCTGATTCTCAGGGACGTTGGATCGCAATCATGAAAAGCATGAAAGTGGCGAGGAAGGGTTTTCAGGGTGGAAGTGTTGACCACTGTCCGGGCGGCATGTGGCGACCGACCCATTTTGTGATTGTTAAAGATTAGGGAAAATGCTGTCGCTGCTGCTGCTGGACAGTTAGCTTAGCTAACGATTTAATCATAGGTAGCTGAGATAGATAGGAAAACAATAATGTAGAATAGGGGCAGTGTAGTGAAATATGTGTGCTACAAATTAGCTTTTCATGATATAAATAAGGATTGCTAGTTGTGAGAGCCTCCTAAAGAGTTGCCAGTGAACAATCTAAATAGGTATTGGTACTTTTTAGTGTCTGCCAAAAATTTGCCAGTGAACCACCTCAATAGGTATTAGAGTTGAGCGCGGTTCGTGGTTCGTGGTTCTCCAGTTCGCGGCTCGAGTGATTTTGGGGCATGTTCTAGATCGAACTAGAACTCGAGCTTTTTGCAAAAGCTCGATAGTTCTAGAAACGTTCGAGAACGGTTCTAGCAGCAAAAAAACAGCTAAATCCTAGCTTGGTTTCTGCTGTAATAGTGTAAGTCACTCTGTGAATCAAACTATTATCACATTTCAGTGTATAGTGTGCGTGAACAGCGCCTTCAGATCACTGCTGTTTCTATAATGGCGATCGCCATTTTTTTTTTTTTTTTCTTGTCTTCCTTCCCTAAGCGCGCGCGTCTTGTGGGGCGGGCCAGCATGTCAGCCAATCACAGACACACACACACCTAAGTGGACTTTGAGCCAGAGAAGCAACGGCATGTGTGATAGGATCTGCATGTCACATGTCCCTGCATTATAAAACCGGACATTTTCTTCACGAACGCCATTATCTGCCTTCTGCGTCTTTGGTGTCAGACATCAGTGTCGCAGCTCCGTCCTCCTGAGTCCTATAGCCGATACAGCTGTATGCGCTGCATACACAGCGTTAGACAGCTTAGGGAGAGCACATTCTAACAGTCCTTTTAAGGGCTCAAAGCGGCAGGGTCAGAGAGCCATAAGTGACAGGTCCTGCAAACAGCAACAGCGTCTGTGTAGCCCAGGTCAGGGATTTCCTCCCTGCATTTCACCATTAGGAGGGAATAGAAAGGCAGGCTTCCATTCCTCTACCCAGAGCACCACAATCCTGCCACTGTACCCTCTTGTCCTCTGCACACTCCAACTCATTCTAAGTAAGCCATTATACTAGCAAACACTCAGTGCACCTAGTGGCATCCTAAACGTGGCTATTGGACTTTGCTATAGTCCCACTAGTGCAAAGACATTAGCAGAGCACATCTGCCTGCATTGCACACTCCAAGTTTTTTAAACTAAGCAATTTTACTAGCAAACACTCAGTGTACCTAGTGGCATCCTATACGTGGCTATTGGACTTTGCTATAGTCCCACTAGTGCAAAGACATTTGCAGAGCACGTCTGCCTGCATTGCACACTACAACTTTTTTAAACTAAGCAATTTTACTAGCAAACACTCAGTGTACCTAGTGGCATCCTATATGTGGCTATTGGACTTTGCTATAGTCCCACTAGTGCCAAGACATTTGCAGAGCGCATCTGCCTGCGTTGCACACTCCAACTAATTATAACGAAGCCATTATACTAGCAAACACTCAGTGTACCTAGTGGCATCCTATACGTGGCTATTGGACTTTGCTATAGTCCCACTAGTGCAAAGACATTAGCAGAGCACATCTGCCTGCATTGCACACTCCAAGTTTTTTAAACTAAGCAATTTTACTAGCAAACACTCAGTGTACCTAGTGGCATCCTATACGTGGCTATTGGACTTTGCTATAGTCCCACTAGTGCAAAGACATTTGCAGAGCACGTCTGCCTGCATTGCACACTACAACTTTTTTAAACTAAGCAATTTTACTAGCAAACACTCAGTGTACCTAGTGGCATCCTATACGTGGCTATTGGACTTTGCTATAGTCCCACTAGTGCAAAGACATTAGCAGAGCACATCTGCCTGCATTTCACACTCCAAGTTTTTTAAACTAAGCAATTTTACTAGCAAACACTCAGTGTACCTAGTGGCATCCTATACGTGGCTATTGGACTTTGCTATAGTCCCACTAGTGCAAAGACATTTGCAGAGCACGTCTGCCTGCATTGCACACTACAACTTTTTTAAACTAAGCAATTTTACTAGCAAACACTCAGTGTACCTAGTGGCATCCTATACGTGGCTATTGGACTTTGCTATAGTCCCACTAGTGCAAAGACATTTGCAGAGCACGTCTGCCTGCATTGCACACTACAACTTTTTTAAACTAAGCAATTTTACTAGCAAACACTCAGTGTACCTAGTGGCATCCTATACGTGGCTATTGGACTTTGCTATAGTCCCACTAGTGCCAAGACATTTGCAGAGCGCATCTGCCTGCGTTGCACACTCCAACTAATTATAACGAAGCCATTATACTAGCAAACACTCAGTGTACCTAGTGGCATCCTATACGTGGCTATTGGACTTTTGTCAATTCACAGAATTGGAACGTTATTTGCATGACATCTGCCTGCATTGCACACTCTAACTTTTTTAAACTCAGCCATTATACTAGCAAACACTCACTGTACCTAGTTGTATCCTAAACGTGGCTATTGTACTTTTGTCAATTCACAGTATTGGAACGTTATTTGCAGGACATCTGCCTGCCTTGCACACTCAAACTTTTTTAAACTCAGCCATTATACTAGCAAACACTCACTGTACCTAGTTGTATCCTAAACGTGGCTATTGTACTTTTGTCAATTCACAGTATTGGAACGTTATTTGCAGGACATCTGCCTGCATTGCACACTCAAACTTTTTTAAACTCAGCCATTATACTAGCAAACACTCACTGTACCTAGTTGTATCCTAAACGTGGCTATTGTACTTTTGTCAATTCACAGTATTGGAACGTTATTTGCAGCACGTCTGCCTGCATTGCACACTCAAACTTTTTTAAACTCAGCCATTATACTAGCAAACACTCACTGTACCTAGTTGTATCCTAAACGTGGCTATTGTACTTTTGTCAATTCACAGTATTGGAACGTTATTTGCAGGACATCTGCCTGCCTTGCACACTCAAACTTTTTTTAAACTCAGCCATTATACTAGCAAACACTCACTGTACCTAGTTGTATCCTAAACGTGGCTATTGTACTTTTGTCAATTCACAGTATTGGAACGTTATTTGCAGCACGTCTGCCTGCATTGCACACTCTAACTTTTTTAAACTCAGCCATTATACTAGCAAACACTCACTGTACCTAGTTGTATCCTAAACGTGGCTATTGTACTTTTGTCAATTCACAGTATTGGAACGTTATTTGCAGCACGTCTGCCTGCATTGCACACTCAAACTTTTTTAAACTCAGCCATTATACTAGCAAACACTCACTGTACCTAGTTGTATCCTAAACGTGGCTATTGTACTTTTGTCAATTCACAGTATTGGAACGTTATTTGCAGGACATCTGCCTGCATTGCACACTCAAACTTTTTTAAACTCAGCCATTATACTAGCAAACACTCACTGTACCTAGTTGTATCCTAAACGTGGCTATTGTACTTTTGTCAATTCACAGTATTGGAACGTTATTTGCAGCACGTCTGCCTGCATTGCACACTCAAACTTTTTTAAACTCAGCCATTATACTAGCAAACACTCACTGTACCTAGTTGTATCCTAAACGTGGCTATTGTACTTTTGTCAATTCACAGTATTGGAACGTTATTTGCAGCACGTCTGCCTGCATTGCACACTCAAACTTTTTTAAACTCAGCCATTATACTAGCAAACACTCACTGTACCTAGTTGTATCCTAAACGTGGCTATTGTACTTTTGTCAATTCACAGTATTGGAACGTTATTTGCAGCACGTCTGCCTGCATTGCACACTCAAACTTTTTTAAACTCAGCCATTATACTAGCAAACACTCACTGTACCTAGTTGTATCCTAAACGTGGCTATTGTACTTTTGTCAATTCACACTACTGCAAATCTATGTGCAGCACCTCTGCATGACAACCTCGTGCTCTGTTTTTAATAAGCTATAATGATAGCACAAAATACTGCCATTTTGTGGCATCATAGAACTGGCTGTTGTATTCCATTAGTGCCCCACTGGTGACAAGCTATTTCTAGCACCTCTACATCACACCCTCATGCACATTTTGCTACGCTAATGTTATAGCAAACTCATGGAATTCATTGCTGCATTTCATAATTCGGAGGGATAGAAAGTCAGGCTTCCTTTAGCTTTTCCTTCTGTTCATAGACAGCATCTCCAAGACAAATTTCCCCTCCACGTCTAAGTGTGGAGAGGCAGCTAGTGCGCATGCGTGTGCCGATGTACCCCAGCTGCAGCATAATTACAGTGTTTCGCCTAGTGAGTATGCTCAGCCTGACTGTGCCATTCCTGACGCTAAGTTTTCATTTCGGGATACAGCGCATGCTCCCACACTAAGTGTGAAAAGCCTCTTTGCACAGGTGCTTGCATTCCGTGCCGGGTATAAGTCCTGTTTTGGGCATAGACACCATGCTAAAGCTGATAGTCTTTTTTCAGAGACTGTATTTCATGCTACTGAGCATGCTCAGGCACTTCCTGCATCAGAGACTAGGTCCGGTAATGAACTCTTTGGCCCTGGCCCTGATGTGGGGGTCCCATATAGACCACAGGGCATCAGGTTTCCTCCCAAATGGCTTGCAGAGGCCCACACCTATGACTTGTCACCGCATTATTGATGCTCAGACGATGACTGGTGAGGTGTTTGGGTCATGGCAGCCATGAGGTCATCATTGAAGTTGCGTTTCCAAATAGGACGCTAGTTATGCCACTCATGACGTGTCACTCTACTTTTGTCTCCAGGAGGTGCATTGTGGTTCACCCTGGTTTGGGGCGGACCCAGGTTATAAAAGGGGCTGGAGCCAACAAGGAGGTGCGCAGTCTTCTATTATGCTCCGAAAGAGCACACCTCCATGTGTTGAACCCATTGCGGCTTTAGGCCAGAGGTAGGCAGGGATCGGGTGGTGGATGCAGGCCACCACCACAGTTGGTAACGCAGAACGGTTAAGACCAGCTCCTGTCCTAACAGTCCTGCTTGTGCAGCCCAGTGGCATTAACAGGCCTGCTGCTGCTGATGCGCCTGCTGTCCACAGGTGTGGCCCCTACGCACACGGTCAGCGTACTCAATGGCCCCTGTGTTGTTAACAGGGAGTTCCTGGGCTGGGTGGGCATGTGGACCCTGTGACGCTAACAGGGCTCACAGTCTCCAGATCCGAATGGCGTCTAACTCGGTTCAGGCTACTATTAGTTTCATAGCCACACAGCTCTGTATCCTCCACCAAACCTTCAAGTTGCCAACCTCTCCTTTTCCAACTGGGAGCACGGTGGACACTGACTGCTGATGGGGATATATACCTTTCTCTTTCTTTTCTTATTAATTTTCGTTATATAGCGGTCACAGATTATATACCACTTTATCCAAATCTGCCAGTCCCACTGTAACAGATGTTGTTTCTTCAGCAAATGTTACAGTTGCTTAACCACCAAATCCACGGACCAAAACTTTTTTCCCCTTTCCAACACACCTGTTCCCCTTTCCAACAGCATCTGTCCTTTTTCAACTCATTTTGGGATATGACCAAAAGTGCAACTGTGCAGGGACACCGTACTCAACGCCATCTCAGCACAGCAGCCATCCCTCGGTCCCTCCGATGTGGACAAGTAAAAGACCATTTCCTCCTATCCATGACAAAGCGTTGAGATTCACTCTGTGCAGCACTGGTGTTTAGTGGACAAGTAGATCTAAGATTGCGTACCACATTCTGCAGATACTCCTGTATACGTGCGTCTATTTCTATGGCAGGAATTAGTTCGCCAAATTTTGTCTTGTACCGGGGATCTAACAGTGTGGCAACCCAGTATTCAGGATTAGTTCAAATTCATACAATCCGAGGGTCATGTAGGTAGTGCAGCAAGAAGGCGCTCATGTGTCTTGTGCATCCAGGAGGACCAAGTCCTTGGTGTGTTGGTGGCAGAGAGGTGAGAATCGTGCATCCTTCCTCTGCCCTCTCCCCCCAACCTCGCACAACCGAAATGTGAGCAAGCTCTCACTCATCTGCTGAGTCTTCCATGCCCATCGCCAGTTCGTCCTCCATTTCTTCATGGGCTCCTGCACTTTCATCAACACTTTTTGCTGATACTATGCGCCCTTGTTAATCCCTCTCCCTCACCATGACTGCCGCATAGGTGCCGCTGACCATCTGGACCTCGTAGATCTTGTTATCCCTTCCGCATATGACTCCTCCTGTACTTCCTCCCCTTCCTCTTGTCCCAACACCTGACTCCGAATAATAATTACAGTGTGCTCCATCATGTAGATGACCAGAATTGTCACGCTGAGAATGACATTGCCAGTGCTAAACATCTTCGTCGACATTTCAAAACTGTGTAGCAGGGTGCATAGGTCCTTGATCTGACACCACTCCAGCAGCGTGATCTGCACCACCTCTGGATCAAGTTATCCCAGGCTATATGTCTTACCGTATTTCAGCAGGGCTCTGCGGTGCTGCCACACACGCTGCAACATGTGCAGATTCCAATTCCTGCGTGTCGAAACATCGCATTTACGGCGTTTAACTGCCAGACCCTAAGACTTCCGGAGTGATGAAAGTTGTTGAGCTGCTGTGTGCGCACGATGGAAGTGAGCACATAGCGAGCGTGCCCACTGCACAAGGCCATGTAGGCCGTGATGGTGTTTTAAAAATTGCTGGCGAATTCGGTTCAACACGTGAGCCCTAAAAGGCACGTGTGTCACATTGCCCTGAGGATGGCCCGCAGCCAGGTTTGCATCATTGCCGCACACGGCTGTTAAGTCACCAACGGAGTCCGCTCCGTCAATTTGTACTCCGGTCGCCAGGTGACAACGTGTTCCTTTCATGAATAGTGCTGATGATGGGAGAGTAGTCGATGCCAGCGGCGCAGGTGGACGCAGGTTATGCTCACCCACTGGGCTGCATTACCTTGACAGATGCAGAATCTCTGGCTGAATGTAGCTGGTGGGTATCTCACAGATGAAATACCATCATTCAGCTACAACCAATGGGAAGACACCACACCCTTTTTTATGCCCATCCTGTCTGCAGACCACTGCCAGACATAGCTATGAACCTCTGGTTAATTTTACCCCCAGTTCAGTTTTATGATTTTGTGTGCTTGTTACCTGACTACTTTTCCTGCTTGCTGTTTATGTACCTTGTTGGCCGATACGCATTTCACCTCTGCTTGTTTTCTGATTCTTTCCTGGCCGTCCCATTCTGTTCCTGTTCCTCAATTAATGTTTTGACCCTGCCTGACTACTATTCTCTGTAATAGCGGTGTGACTCACATTTCCCATACATTTCAAAGTAAAACTTTGACCGCCTGATGGCATTGAGCTCTGCTGCCAGCATAGTAAGGAGGTGTGTGGTAGTCCTTGTGCGCAGTTGCAAGGAAGGGTGGCCTGACCACACAGGGTTTGCGCCAAGGTAGAGGACCCACACGAGGTTGAAGAGGCAGAAGCAGTGTATTAACTTCTACATACAGAACAAGGATTGAAACAACTCGTGGGGACGGCAAGACTTGTACAGCAGACCCTTCTCCATCTCTCACCATAGTTTGCCAGTGCCCAGTCAGTGACATGTAATGACCCTGTCTATGCTTACTGGTCCAAGTATCTGTGTTGAAATGCACCCTGTCGCACACAGATTTTCTCAAGGAAGTGGTGATGTTGTGTGCGACATGCTGGTGTAGCGCGGGCATGCTTTTCTTGGAGAAGCAGTGGTGATTGGGCATCTGGTACTGGGGCACAGCGACAGACATAAGGTCTGTAAAATCCTGTGTGTCCACTACGCGTAAAGGCAGCATTTCGGTAGCCAACAGCTTACAGAGGGATAGAGTCAACCACTTAGCTTTGTCATGGGTCGCAGTAAGTGGCCTTTTATTTGACCACATCTGAGGGACAGAGATCTGGCTGCTGTCTGTAGACGGTGTTGAGTAGGGTGTCCCTGGAAAAATGCAGGTTTGTGAGAAAAGTGCAGGCGGAGACATGATGTTGCCTTCATCTTGCCTTCAGATCTGTTCATCTTGTATCATTTTTAAAAAACACAGCAAACAAGGGTTACTCCAAGCGGAGTCTACCTTTTTTCCCCAAATTGGGCACACAGACACCCCATCAGTGGCAGGACTTGTGCCCTAGTTGCAAACAGGATGTTTTGATTTGCATCAAGCACATTCCAAATCCACAAGCATTTACTCTCCCCAGGATGACACAGGGGTAGTAAATTCCTTCTGGATCCATGACTTGTTCATTTTGATGAACGTCAGTCTGTCCACATTGTCACTGGACAGACGCGTGCGCTTATCTGTCAGCACACACCCAGCAGCACTGAAGACACGTTCAGAGACAACGCTGGCAGCTGGACACGACAAAATCTTCAAGGCGTAACTGGAGAGCTCTTGACATTTTTCTAGATTTGAAGCACAAAAGGAGCAAGGCTCCATTTGCAAAGTCATTGCATCGGTGTCCATTTGGAGATACTCCTGTATCATCCTCTCCATCCGTTGACTATGTGACACACTTGATGTCTCTGGTGGCCTTGCAAAGGAGGGTCTAAAAAAATTATGAAAAGATTCCATAAAATTGCTGTTACCAGCACCAGATACGGTCCTACTGGTACGGGTAGACTGTTGAAGATGACGAGGCCGTCCCATGTTTGTCAAGTTACAACTGGGAGAATCACTCCCTTCACCTGCACGGTTGTTTGGTGGAAAAGCCGAGCTAAGATCGAGTAACAGCTTCTGCTGATACTCCTGCATACGTGCGTCCCTTTCTATGGGTGGAATTATGTCACAAAATTTGGACTTGTCCCGGGGATCTAATAGTGTGGCAAGCCAGTAGTCATCATCACTTCTAATTTTGACAATACGAGGGTCATGTTGGAGGTAGTGCAACAAGAAGGCACTCATGTGTCTTGCGCAGCCATGCGGACCAAGTCCACGCTGTGTTTGTGGCATAGAGGTGCTAACCGTTCTTTCTTCCTCTGTCATCTCCCCCCAACCTCTTTCAACTTAAATTTGACCAAGGTCCCCCTCATCAGCTGAGTCTTCCATGTCCATGGACAGTTCGTCCTCCATATCTTCATGTCCTCCTGCACCTTCCTCAACATCTCGCCTGCTACCATGCGCCCTTGTTGATCCCTGTCCCCCATGGTCCCATGCCTGCCGCGTTGGTGATGATGAACGTCTGGACCTTGGTGATGTTGTTGTGTCTTGCGCATATGAATCCTCCTGTAGTTCCTCCCCTTCCTGTTGTCCCACCCCCTGACTCCGAATAGTGTTTAGCGTGTGCTCCAGCATGTAAATGACTGTAATCGTCATGCTGATAATGGCATTGTCAGCGCTAAACATATTCGTCGCCATGTCGAAACTGTGCAGAAGGGTGCATAGGTCCGTGATCTGAGATCACTCCATCAGGGTGATCTGCCCCACCTCTACATCTCGTTGGCCCAGGCTATACGTCATGACGTATTGCACCAGGGCTCTGCGGTGCTGCCACAGTCGCTGTAACATGTGGAGAGTTGAATTCCAGCGTGTCGCCACATCGCATTTCAGGCGATGAACCGGCAGGCCGAAAGACTTCTGGAGCGATGCAAGTCGCTCAGCTGCGGCGCTTGAACGGCGGAAGTGAGCACTGCAGACAGTTTCCGTGCCCTGGTCAGAAGGCCATCTAGGCCGGGATAGTGTGTTAAAAATTGCTGGACAACAAGGTTCAACACGTGAGCCATACAAGGCACGTGTGTCACCTTGCCCAGGCGAAGGGCCGCACCCAGGTTTGCAGCATTGTCGCACACGGCCTTACCAGGCTGCAGGTTGAGTGGAGACAACCATTTATTAAACTCGGACCGCAGAGCTGACCACAACTCCTCAGCTGTGTGACTCTTATTCCCAAGACATGTCAAGCTAAAGACCGCCTGATGCCGTTGCGCTCTGCTGCCAGCATAGTAACGAGGGGTGCGTGATTCCTTCTGCGCAGTGAGAACGCTGGTGGCCTGACCAGGCAGGCTTGGGGCGGAGGTGGAGGACCCAGATGAGGTGGAGGATGCAGAAGCAGTGGCGGAACTTGGACAGACAGAGGATTGACACACAAGTCGTGGGGACGGCAAGACTTGTGCAGCAGACCCTTCACCATCTATCACCATAGTTACCCAGTGCCCAGTCAGCGACATGTAACGTCCCTGTCCATGCTTACTGGTCCAAGTATCGGTGCTGAAATTCACCCGTTCACACACAGAGTTTCTCAAGGAAGCGGTGATATTGTGTGCGACATGCTGGTGTAGCGCGGGCACACCTTTCTTAGAGAAGTAGTGGCGACTAGGCATCTGGTACTGGGGCACAGCGACAGATATAAGGTCTCTAAAATCCTGTGTGTCCACTAGGCGGAAAGGCAGCATTTCTGTAGCCAACAGCTTACAGAGGGATAGAGTCAACCTCTTCGCTTTGTCATGGGTCGAAGGAAGTGGCCTTTTATTTGACCACATCTGAGGGACAGAGATCTGGCTGCTGTGTGTAGACGGTGTTAAGTAGGGTGTCCCTGGAAAAATGCAGCTTTGGGAGGAAAGTGCAGGCGGAGACATGATGTTGCCTTCATCCAAAGTTGGTGCTATCGATGTCTGAGAGAGCTGTACACACTCACTTGTTTCCCCTTCCAAACCAACTGACGACCTACCAAGCAAACTGCCTGTTGCGGTTACAGTGGTGGAAGTTGTGGGTGGAAAAACAGGTGTGACAGCTGTCCCCACAGTCCTAGAAGATGACGAGCGCGCGGATGCCCTGGAAGGGGCAGGCGGTGGATGGTTGGCTCCACTAGGCCGCATTGCAGCACGGTGAGCTTCCCACCAGGCCATATGATATTTATTCATGTGACGATTCATGGAAGAAGTTGTCAAACTGCTGAGGTTTTGACCTCTACTAAGATAACCATGGCAAATGTTACAGATCACATAATTTGGCCGATCTTTTTTTATGTCAAAAAAGGACCAGGCTAGGCAAGGCTTAGAGGCCATGCGACCTGTTGATCCACCCCGAATAATGCTCAGAGGCAGAGTGGTGGCTGAGGATGCAGTTGTAGACGTGCTACCAGTGCTCCGACTGTGTCCAGGAAGGCGCCAGGTTACTTCGACGTCGGTTGCATCCTCCTCCACCGCCTCTATTGACCTCCTCGAGTGTCTGACTGTGGGTTGACAGTAGGTGGGATCTAGAACTTCATCATCAATTGTTGTGTTTGCACTCCCCTCCCCCTCAGACCGAGTTTCTTCTTGCCCTGACCGAATATTTAAGTTGTCATCCCAATCGGGTATCTGCGTCTCATCTTCATCAGTATGTTCCTCATTGCCTATAACCACAGTTGTTGGAAAGGCAGCATTTTGGTAGCCAACAGTTTGCATTTTATGAAAGTCAACCTCCAAGCCATGTCATGCCCTTCTAAAAGCATGTATAACACAGCGAGGGGACTCCAACCACAGTCTCCCTCGTTGCCACTCACTGGGCCACACACACCCCACTTGACTGGCATCGGTTGAGCCCCCTTTTGAAAAAGAAAAAGATGCTTTGCATGAAGCACTCTCAAAAATACGCGTGCCTTTCCCGTCCCCTGGCTGACCCCGGGGAAGAAAAGTCCTCTGAGAGCCATGACTTGTTCATCTTGGTTCTTTTAGAAACACAGCGAGGGGACTCCAACCAAAGTCTCCCTCGTTGCCACTCACTGGGCCACACACACCCCACTTGACTGGCATCGGTTGAGCCCCCTTTTGAAAAAGAAAAAGATGCTTTGCATGAAGCACTCTCAAAAATACGCGTGCCTTTCCCGTCCCCTGGCTGACCCCGGGGAAGAAAAGTCCTCTGAGAGCCATGACTTGTTCATCTTGGTTCTTTTAGAAACACAGCGAGGGGACTCCAACCACAGTCTCCCTCGTTGCCACTCACTGGGCCACACACACACCACTTGACTGGCATCGGTTGAGCCCCCTTTTGAAAAAGAAAAAGATGCTTTGCATGAAGCACTCTCAAAAATACGCGTGCCTTTCCCGTCCCCTGGCTGACCCCGGGGAAGAAAAGTCCTCTGAGAGCCATGACTTGTTCATCTTGGTTCTTTTAGAAACACAGCGAGGGGACTCCAACCACAGTCTCCCTCGTTGCCACTCACTGGGCCACACACACCCCACTTGACTGGCATCGGTTGAGCCCCCTTTTGAAAAAGAAAAAGATGCTTTGCATGAAGCACTCTCAAAAATACGCGTGCCTTTCCCGTCCCCTGGCTGACCCCGGGGAAGAAAAGTCCTCTGAGAGCCATGACTTGTTCATCTTGGTTCTTTTAGAAACACAGCGAGGGGACTCCAACCACAGTCTCCCTCGTTGCCACTCACTGGGCCACACACACCCCACTTGACTGGCATCGGTTGAGCCCCCTTTTGAAAAAGAAAAAGATGCTTTGCATGAAGCACTCTCAAAAATACGCGTGCCTTTCCCGTCCCCTGGCTGACCCCGGGGAAGAAAAGTCCTCTGAGAGCCATGACTTGTTCATCTTGGTTCTTTTAGAAACACAGCGAGGGGACTCCAACCACAGTCTCCCTCGTTGCCACTCACTGGGCCACACACACCCCACTTGACTGGCATCGGTTGAGCCCCCTTTTGAAAAAGAAAAAGATGCTTTGCATGAAGCACTCTCAAAAATACGCGTGCCTTTCCCGTCCCCTGGCTGACCCCGGGGAAGAAAAGTCCTCTGAGAGCCATGACTTGTTCATCTTGGTTCTTTTAGAAACACAGCGAGGGGACTCCAACCACAGTCTCCCTCGTTGCCACTCACTGGGCCACACACACCCCACTTGACTGGCATCGGTTGAGCCCCCTTTTGAAAAAGAAAAAGATGCTTTGCATGAAGCACTCTCAAAAATACGCGTGCCTTTCTCGTCCCCTGGCTGACCCCGGGGAAGAAAAGTCCTCTGAGAGCCATGACTTGTTCATCTTGGTTCTTTTAGAAACACAGCGAGGGGACTCCAACCACAGTCTCCCTCGTTGCCACTCACTGGGCCACACACACCCCACTTGACTGGCATCGGTTGAGCCCCCTTTTGAAAAAGAAAAAGATGCTTTGCATGAAGCACTCTCAAAAATACGCGTGCCTTTCCCGTCCCCTGGCTGACCCCGGGGAAGAAAAGTCCTCTGAGAGCCATGACTTGTTCATCTTGGTTCTTTTAGAAACACAGCGAGGGGACTCCAACCACAGTCTCCCTCGTTGCCACTCACTGGGCCACACACACCCCACTTGACTGGCATCGGTTGAGCCCCCTTTTGAAAAAGAAAAAGATGCTTTGCATGAAGCACTCTCAAAAATACGCGTGCCTTTCCCGTCCCCTGGCTGACCCCGGGGAAGAAAAGTCCTCTGAGAGCCATGACTTGTTCATCTTGGTTCTTTTAGAAACACAGCGAGGGGACTCCAACCACAGTCTCCCTCGTTGCCACTCACTGGGCCACACACACCCCACTTGACTGGCATCGGTTGAGCCCCCTTTTGAAAAAGAAAAAGATGCTTTGCATGAAGCACTCTCAAAAATACGCGTGTCTTTCCCGTCCCCTGGCTGACCCCGGGGAAGAAAAGTCCTCTGAGAGCCATGACTTGTTCATCTTGGTTCTTTTAGAAACACAGCGAGGGGACTCCAACCACAGTCTCCCTCGTTGCCACTCACTGGGCCACACACATACCACTTGACTGGCATCGGTTGAGCCCCCTTTTGAAAAAGAAAAAGATGCTTTGCATGAAGCACTCTCAAAAATACGCGTGCCTTTCCCGTCCCCTGGCTGACCCCGGGGAAGAAAAGTCCTCTGAGAGCCATGACTTGTTCATCTTGGTTCTTTTAGAAACACAGCGAGGGGACTCCAACCACAGTCTCCCTCGTTGCCACTCACTGGGCCACACACACCCCACTTGACTGGCATCGGTTGAGCCCCCTTTTGAAAAAGAAAAAGATGCTTTGCATGAAGCACTCTCAAAAATACGCGTGCCTTTCCCGTCCCCTGGCTGACCCCGGGGAAGAAAAGTCCTCTGAGAGCCATGACTTGTTCATCTTGGTTCTTTTAGAAACACAGCGAGGGGACTCCAACCACAGTCTCCCTCGTTGCCACTCACTGGGCCACACACACCCCACTTGACTGGCATCGGTTGAGCCCCCTTTTGAAAAAGAAAAAGATGCTTTGCATGAAGCACTCTCAAAAATACGCGTGCCTTTCCCATCCCCTGGCTAACCCCGGGGAAGAAAAGTCCTCTGAGAGCCATGACTTGTTCATCTTGGTTCTTTTAGAAACACAGCGAGGGGACTCCAACCACAGTCTCCCTCGTTGCCACTCACTGGGCCACACACACCCCACTTGACTGGCATCGGTTGAGCCCCCTTTTGAAAAAGAAAAAGATGCTTTGCATGAAGCACTCTCAAAAATACGCGTGCCTTTCCCGTCCCCTGGCTGACCCCGGGGAAGAAAAGTCCTCTGAGAGCCATGACTTGTTCATCTTGGTTCTTTTAGAAACACAGCGAGGGGACTCCAACCACAGTCTCCCTCGTTGCCACTCACTGGGCCACACACACCCCACTTGACTGGCATCGGTTGAGCCCCCTTTTGAAAAAGAAAAAGATGCTTTGCATGAAGCACTCTCAAAAATACGTGTGCCTTTCCCGTCCCCTGGCTGACCCCGGGGAAGAAAAGTCCTCTGAGAGCCATGACTTGTTCATCTTGGTTCTTTTAGAAACACAGCGAGGGGACTCCAACCACAGTCTCCCTCGTTGCCACTCACTGGGCCACACACACCCCACTTGACTGGCATCGGTTGAGCCCCCTTTTGAAAAAGAAAAAGATGCTTTGCATGAAGCACTCTCAAAAATACGCGTGCCTTTCCCGTCCCCTGGCTGACCCCGGGGAAGAAAAGTCCTCTGAGAGCCATGTCCACATTGTCAGTGGACAGACACGTGTGCTTATCTGCCAGCAGACCCACAGCAGCACTGAAGACAGGTTCCGAGAGAACGCTGGCTGCAGGACACGACAAGATCCCCAAGACGTACGTGGCGAGCTCAGGCAATTTATCAAGATTGGAAGCCAAGAATGAGCAGGGCTCAAGTTGCACAATAATGGCATGTTTCCTTGCATATACTCATATATCTGTGTGTCCTCCTCTTTTTCCTTGTCCAGCTCTTTTGTTTTCGCATGAGTATATGTCCTTGTCACTTTCCCATGTGTTGTGAGTTGTTTGTGACCTTTTGGACACCTTTGAGGGTGTTTTCTAGGTGTTTTTCTGTGTTTGTGATTGCCTGCCATTGTTTCCTATGCAGTTCGAGTTCGGTTCGTCGAACGTTCGACGAACCGAACTCGAACGGGAGGTCCGTTCGGCGAACCAACCTCGAGCCGAACCGCGACCGGTTCGCTCATCTCTAATAGGTATTGCTACTTTTTAGTACATGCTAAAAATTTGCCAGTGAACCATCTCAATAGGTATTGCTACTTCATGGTGTCTGGTAAAAATTTGCCAGTGAAGTATCTCAATAGATATTGCTACTTTTCAGTGTCAGCTAACAAATTGATGTGAATCATCTCAATACTATAGGTATTGCTACTTTTTAGTGGCTGCTAAACATTTGCTAGTGAACCATCTAACTTAGGTAGTGGTGCTTCTGTGGGTCATCCAAATATTGCCATCATAGCCAAGAAATACAGATTTTACTTTTAAGTCAGGTGTCTGAAAGGTGTGGGCCTACTGTTGTGAAACATCTGTTTCAAAGAGGGAGGATACAACAAACATAAATAGTAAATCACAAGGTCGTGTTGGAAGAGGGAACAGGTGGGGTGTTTGAGGTGTTCATGTGGGATGTTCTAATGTTAGTCAAAGGTCTACTGAGCAAACACCAGCTCGTCTTATCCTTAGAGAACTGAAAACGACTTTCGTTATCAGATGGGTTACTAAACTATTTTCTTTGGCAGCCGCACATCGCTTCAACTTGTAAATCAGGGCCAGAAATAGCATGTACTAGAGTGGATGGCAAGCGCTGCTTCAAGTGGACACTCCTCCTCTTTCTGCATCTCAACATCACACACAGTTCATTCCTTAAAGGTGTCACCCTTATTACACTTGTTTCTCCTCACGTCACAACTTTACAGCTGCCCTACTGGCTGTAGGGAACCACTCTCGGTTTAGTCTGCAGAGCTGTTCACACATTCTATCCCATGGGTATTAGAAGTCTGCTCAAAATATTCACAGACTGAAGAGGAAGAAAGCATCTGCACAAATGCCCAAAATCTTTGTTGGTTGGTTCCAGGCCCGAATGAAGTTGGATCCGTGCAGGATCCAAACCCTCATCAACACATGTAAATCCCCGGGAGTGAAGGTGATGATAATGAGATTCAAATACCTGAGGCGCACGCATACTGTACTGTGATGTCAGATCAGGAAGACGAGGAGTGTGACTGTCAGGGCAAGAGTGGGACAATAGAGAGGATGACAATGAAGTTTTAGATCTCACTTGGTATGAACCCAGAGGCACGCAGCTGATTAGCTTAGCAGAGGAGGAGGTGGAGGAAGATAAGGTGCTTCCCACACCGACATGAAGTGATGCAACCAGGACAACCACTGCATCCTCAGCCACATCTTTGACTGTCTCCAGCAGCATTGGTGTTGCACCCATGGGGCAAGGGGTTAACGTTAATTGTCATCGGGCCGGTGATGTCAGGTCTGGGATATCTCGGGTGGCCCGTGCCCGGCTTCGTGGCCCCGAGGTGTACAATGAAGGGAAGAGGATGGAGGATGGTGGATGGGATGATGGGGATAGTTTGTCTCGTGACACCACCTGTGGTACGCAGCCAGGGATTAGCTGCCGCTTCGGGTGATGTCCTCCGGGGCTGATGGTGTCGCAGCAAGGATGGTTCTGCTCCCCACATGTGGAGCGGGCTCCGGGGAGGATGGTGAGGGACTGGGATGGCCGTTGTCACCAAAGCGCAGACAACGGCGCCTGTAATAAGAGGCTGAGTCCATGTACTTTACTCACAGTTCAAATGTAGCCCTAAGGGTACCGTTGTTTGCCGTCATGGGCCCCAGACAGTCCCGGATAAGTTGGAGGTAGCCACCTGTGCTTGAAAGTGTCCTTTTCCAAGGGATGACCCTCCAGAAGTGAGGAACCCGGGCTGAGTGTCCCGCTCCAAGCCTCAGGTCCCGGAAAGAAAGAAGAAAGTGGTGTCGTGTCACCGGAACTATAGTCCCGACTGGACTGAAGATTGTGTCCAGGTTGCTCCTACTTCTACCCCAAGCGGTGCCCGCCCCCCAGGTGGTTGTCCTAGTGCCCAGGAAAGTCCAATGCCTTGTTATGTCCACCCCCTATCTACCTTTGTCCAGTCCCCAGTGAGAAGGTACCTAAACTGTATGTAAGGTGAAATGTGGAAACACCGGTGATTAACCCCTTCCTTACCGGAGATGAATACTGCACCTTAAGTGAGGTGCAGTACCCTGTGGTGACTAAAGCTTCAGGGAGCCACATTGGCAGGTCTACATATCGTATGAGTCGCCAGGGTTACCTAGCCTGGGCCTTTTTTGTGACTGGAATGGATGACCCAACTCACGTTCTCTGCAAACTTTGTAAAAAATAACCCAGCAGAGACAGAAATACAAATAATTTGTCTACTAAATGCCTGAAACATCACATAACCAACCAACATGTGTTAGTCTCAGAATCTTACTGCATTAAAATGTTTCCTAGCAGGCATTCCCAACCACCCGGCACCCATCATCTGCAAATGATGCTTCCTCTTCTGTCACCCTCGAAACTATTCCCACCAATGTCTCTGCCCACAGAACCTCCACTGTTTACACAGAACCTCCACTGTTTACCAACTACAGTAGGGGTGAGAGAGCGCAACAGTTGTTACAGAAGCGGAAATGCCTGTGGAGTTTGACTAATCTCACAGAGCGAGCACACCACGTGTTTTGCAATCCACCATAACATATTTCCCTGCACCTCCTCGTAATCCAACCCATCAGTTTGTCATGTACAACCTACTCCGTCCTCTCTCAGCACACCAGCCAGCCCTCGTCCTGCAGCTCTGGTCATGGAACAGATAATTTTCTTTTATTCATGCCAAAGCTAAGAGCTTAATCTTCACCATATCCAATCTGCTGGCCACGGAATTGCTGACTTTCCGCCGTGTGGATCTAGAGGCTTTCTGAATGCTGATGGCCGTGGCAATACCCCAGTACCAGTTTCCAAGTCATCATTACTTTTTTAATAAAGCTGTGCCTGTGCTACACCATCATGTCTCAGACAACATTACCTTTTTCTTGAAAATTTCTCTGTCTACCAGGGTGCATTTCACCACTGACACTTGGACGAGCAAACATGGCCAGAGATGTTACATATCGCTAAATGGGCACTGTGTTACTCTGGTGACTGAGGGGGCAGGCAGGAAGAGGCTGCTTCCTAAGTCTTGAAATCCCCAAGGCTTGTGGGACAAACCTCTAGATCTACCATCTCCTCCACTGCTTCTGCTTTTTCCACTTCCTCTAGAGTCTGTGTTCAAACAGTGCAGAGTGAATCCATTCCACCTTCGTACATCTCAGGCAGGGCTCAATGCAATAAGGCAGTGTTAAAATTTATAAGCATTGGAGAACGCAGTCACACAGCTGCAGAGTTGTGAATCGCTGCTGTGCAATGGCACTATGGGGAAATGGGTAGTGGTGCAATTAATTCCACTGTCCTTCTGTCTGCCTGAAATCTTTTTAAATATCAAGACCCCAAGATGGGTTTCCAAGTTGTGTCTTGTTTGTACTGGTAGGGGCGTGGGAGCAAGAAGCCTAACCCTGTCACTCATTCACCTCTTGATTCCGAAAATGGAAATGCTAGGACACAGCATGTGTTTTTCATAGACCATACCTGACTGCTGTGCAAAGACACTATGGGGCGGGGAGGAGATATTGATGACAATGTCCTGCTGTCTGACTAAAATGTTTTTAAATATCAAGACTCCAAGATTTGTCTCCTACTTGTGTGTTGTCTGTACTGGTCATTGTGTGGGAACACCTGCCCTACACTTGTCCCTCATCCACCTCACTATTTCTTATGTCAATAGTTTAGGAATCTAATGGTTGTACCAAAACAGTGGAGCTGCACTTTAAAACATATTTCTGTTGTTATGGAAGCTTTTGACTCCCCTAAAAGTGTTTTCTCTGCCTTAAGTTTTGCCTCCCATTGTATCCAATAGGCTTCAAAAATGTTCATCGGATCATTCAGCAAACCAGGAAATTCTCAAAAGATCTGCAAAACAAACTTTGAAAGTTTCACTCATCTCTAGTCCTTATAGAGCATGATGAAAATATTTGTAAAAAAGGGAATTCAAACAGCAGTGAGAACCCTTTAGAAACATTCAATTTCTTTCATGCATGTATTAAAAATTCAGAGACCTTATCTTCGGCTTATGCATTTCAGAAAGATGTATTCTTTCTCATAGCCTAAAATGACTAAATCAACTCTTTCCCTAAGGCCCGCAACACACATCCATTGAAAACGTGCGTGTTTGGTCCGTTTCTGTACATACCGGAGATACGACCAAACGTGCACATATGTTTTTTTATGTTTAAAGGCACATGTGCGTGTTATTTGATCTTCCGTGTGTTTGTGTGTGTTCCACATTTTTTGCTCTGTTTGGCACGGAAGCATGTTCGTTTTTGGGACGGAGCACGCACACACGGACATAATGTTAGCCTATGGGTGTCCAAATAAAACATTCCTTGCACGGATGTGTGGTTATGTTGTCCGTGAGAAATGTCCGTGTGTGATGCAAAATGTCGTTACTACATGTTGGAAGACAGAGTAGCGGGATGAGAATGAACTCGGGTGAACTTCACCCGACTTCATTGTCATGCCGCGGCTCTGTCTGTGTGCCATGTACTGATTAGCGATCACCTGTGAAGGATTCACCAGTGACCGCTAATCCCCCGAGTGACTGAAGTTTCCCCCCCCTCTCTCATACTCACCGATCCCCGATCTTCAGCAAGGCGCTGAACGGCGTTCACACAGCTCCGGCGGCTTTTTCTAATTTGAAGAAGCCGGCCGCTCATTAAAAAATCTCGTATTCCCTGCTTTCCCCGCCCACCGGCGCTTATGATTGGTTGCAGTGAGACATGCCCCACGCTGAGTGACAGGTGTCTCACTGCACCCAATCACAGCAGCCGGTGGGAGTGTCACTATGGAGTATAGAAATAAATAATTAAAAAAAACAGCGTGCGGTCCCCCCAATTTTAATACCAGCCAGATAAAGCCATACGGCTGAAGGCTGGTATTCTCAGGATGGGGAGCTCCACGTTATGGGGAGCCCCACAGCCTAACAATATCAGTCAGTGGCCGCCCAGAATGGCCACATACATTAGATGCGACTGTTCTGGGACAGTACCCGGCTCTTCCCGATTTGCCCTGGTGCGTTGGCAAATCGGGGTAATAAGGAGTTAATGGCAGCCCATAGCTGCCACTAAATCCTAGATTAATCATGTCAGGCGTCTCCCCAAGATACCTTCCATGATTGATCTCTAAATTGCAGTAAATAAACACACACACCTGAAAAATCCTTTATTAGAAATAAAAAACACAAACACATTTCCTGGTTCACCAATTTAATCAGCCCGACAAAGTCCTTCATGTCCGGCGTAATCCAGGATGGTCCAGCGTCGCTTCCAGCTCTGCTGCATGAAGGTGACCGGAGCAGCAGAAGACACTGACGCTCCTGTCACCTCCACACAGCAAATGAAGAGAGCCGCGTGATCAGCTGAGTTGTCACTGAGGTTACCCGCTGTCACTGGATCCAGAGGTGGCCGCGAGTATCCTCAGTGACAGCACAGCTGATCGCGCTATTCACCTCAGTTGCTGCGTGGAGCTGACAGGAGCAGATGTGTCTTCTGCTGCTCCGGTCGCCTTCATGCAGCAGAGCTGGTAGCGATGCTGGACCATCCTGGATTACGCCGGACATGGAGGGCTTTTTTGGGCTGATTAAATTGGTGAACCAGGAAATGTGTTTGTGTTTTTTATTTCTAATAAAGGATTTTTCAGGTGTGTGTGTTTATTTACCGTAACTTACAGATTAATCATGGAAGGTATCTCGGGGAGACGCCTGACATGATTAATCTAGGATTTAGTGGCAGCTATGGGCTGCTATTAATTCCTTATTACCCCGATTTGCAAAAGCACCAGGGCAAATCGGGAAGAGCTGGGTACAGTTCTAGATCTGTCGCATCTAATGTATGCGGCAATTCTGGGCGTCTGCTGGCTGATATTGTTAGCACTCCCCATGACGTGGGGCTCCCCATCCTGAGAATACCAGCGTGCAGCCGTATGGCTTTATCTGGCTGGTATTAAAATAGGGGGGGACCGCATGCCGTTTTTTTAAATTATTTATTTATTTATTTTACTGCACAGTATAGACACGCCCACCGGCTTCTGTGATTGGGTGCAGTGACACAGCTGTCACTCAGTGTGGGGGCGTGCCTCACTGCAACCAATCATATTTGCCAGTGGGTGGAAAAAGCAGGGAATACGAGATTGTTTAATGAGTGGCCGGCTTTTTCAAAAGAGGAAAACCCGTCGGAGTTTAGAGAACAGCCATGCAGCGCCGCGCCGGTGATCGGGGAACGGTGAGTATGCTAGAGGGGTACTCCATTCAGTCACTCTGGTGATTAGCGGTCACCGGTGAGTCCTTCACGGGTGACCGCTAATCAGGACGTGACACAGACAGAGCCGCGGTATGAGGATGAAGTCGGGTGAAGTTCACCCGAGTTCATTCTCAGCGCGCGACTCTGTCTGCTGTCAGCCGGCATGTATCAAGGACATTTAACATCACACACAGACATTTCACACGGACAACACACACACGTCAGTTAAGTTTCACACGCACACACGGCCATTCCACACGCACACGTGGTTACCATACGCCGGACACACAGCCACCACACGTGCGTTATTTACGGACCAAAAAACGGATTACGGACATGAAAAACGGCCCGTATTACACGTGCGTGGTTATCAAGGACGTGTGGTTTAGGCCTAAAAGAGTTTTTTATTTTTAGAAAAGGGAACCCCAAAACTGTCATGTACTGTAAAATTAAAAAAAAAATCACAGAATACTTATCCTCGCTGATTCCAATTCCAGTTCTGCGCAGCTGCTGGGATTTCGGTGTTTTGGCTGGAGGCATGGCATAACATCAACAGTTTACATCACTAATGCAACTAAGCTCAGTGGCTCATGCCATCCCCTTCAGCCGAGCTGCTGAGCTCAGTGATTGGCTTAAGCGCTGATGTGAGTTGTTTATGTGATGTCACCCTTGCAGCCTTAACACTAGAGATGAGCGAACCGGTCGTGGTTCGGCTTGAGTTCGGTTCGTCGAACGGGGGTCTCGTTCGAGTTCAGTTCGTCGAACGTTTGACGAACTGAACTCGAACCGCATAGGAAACAATGGCAGGCAATCACAAACACATAAAAACACCTAGAAAACACCCTCAAAGGTGTCCAAAAGGTGACAAACAACTCACAACACAACACAAACACATGGGAAAGTGACAAGGACATATACTCATGCGAAAACAAAAGAGCTGGACAAGGAAAAAGAGGAGGAGACACAAATAAAGGCATGGCACACCCTTCTAAAAATATTGTAAAACACCGCAAGGTGACTCCAAGCGGAGTCTCCCTTTTTTCCAAAAATTGGGCCACACACACACCCACCCCTTCAGTGGCAGCACTTGTGCCCCAGTTGTACACTTCACAGCTAAATTTGCATCAAGCACATTCAAAAATACGCCATACTTAACCGTTCCTAGGATGACACCGGGGTAGGTAGCAAAGTCTTTGCTGAACCATGACTTGTTCATCTTGGCTCCTTTTAAAAAAACACAGCAAGCAAGGGTTACTCCAAGCGTAGTCTCCCTTTTTTCCAAAAATTGGGCCCCTCACACACCCACCCCTTCAGTGGCAGCACTTGTGCCCCAGTTGTACACTTCACAGCTAGATTTGCATCAAGCACATTCAAAAATACGCCATTCTTAACCGTCCCCAGGATGACGTCGGGGTAAGTAGCAAAGTCTTTCCTGATCCCAGCTCTGTTCATCTTGGCTCCTTTTTAAAAACACTGTAATCAAGGGTTACTCCAAGCGGAGTCTCCCTTTTTTCCAAAAATTGGGCCCCACAGACACTAACCCCTTCAGTGGCAGCAGTTGTGCATCAGTTGTACACTTCACAGCTAGATTTGCATCAAGCATATTCAAAAATACGCCATCCTTAACCGTCCCCAGGATGACACCGGGGTAGGTAGCTAAGTCTTTCCTGATCCCAGCTCTGTTCATCTTGGCTCCTTTTTAAAAACACTGTAAGCAAGGGTTACTCCAAGCGGAGTCTCCTTTTTTCCAAAAATTGGGCCCCACAGACACTAACCCCTTCAGTGGCAGCAGGTGTACCCCAGTTGTACACTTCACAGCTAGATTTGCATCAAGCACATTCAAAAATATTCCATTCTTACCCGTCCCCAGGATGACACCGGGGTAAGTAGCAAAGTCTTTGCTGAACCATGACTTGTTCATCTTGGCTCCTTTTAAAAAACACGGCAAGCAAGGGTTACTCCAAGCGGAGTCTCCCTTTTTTCCAAAAATTGGGCCCCACACGCACCCACCCCTTCAGTGGCAGCAGTTGTGCCCCAGTTGTACACTTCACAGCTAGATTTGCATCAAGCACATTCAAAAATATGCCATCCTTAACCGTCCCCAGGATGACACCGGGGTAGGTAGCTAAGTCTTTCCTGATCCCAGCTCTGTTCATCTTGGCTCCTTTTTAAAAACACTTTAAGCAAGGGTTACTCCAAGCAAAGTCTCCCTTTTTTCCAAAAATTGGGCCCCAGAGACACCCCATCAGTGGCAGAACTTGTGCTCTAGTTGCAAACAGGATGTTTTAATTTGCATCAAGCACATTCAAAAATACGCTATCGTTAACCATCCCCAGGATGACACCGGGGTAGGTAGCAAAGTCTTTGCTGAACCATGACTTGTTCATCTTGGCTCCTTTTAAAAAACACAGCAAGCAAGGGTTACTCCAAGCGGAGTCTCCCTTTTTTCCAAAAATTGGGCCCCAGAGACACCCCATCAGTGGCAGAACTTGTGCTCTAGTTGCAAACAGGATGTTTTGATTTGCATCAAGCACATTCAAAAATACGCCATCGTTAACCATCCCCAGGATGACACCGGGGTAGGTAGAAAAGTCTTTGCTGAACCATGACTTGTTCATCTTGGCTCCTTTTAAAAAAATCAGCAAGCAAGGGTTACTCCAAGTGGAGTCTCCCTTTTTTCCAAAAATTAGGCCACACAGACACCCCATCAGTGGCAGCACTTGTGCCCTATTTGCAAACAGGATGTTTTGATTTGCATCAAGCACATTCAAAAATACGCCATGCTTAACCGTCCCCAGGATGACACCGGGGTAGGTAGCAAAGTCTTTGCTGAACCATGACTTGTTCATCTTGGCTCCTTTTTAAAAAACACAGCAAGCAAGGGTTACTTCAAGCGGAGTCTCCCTTTTTTCCAAAAATTGGGCCACACAGACACCCCATCAGTGGCAGCACTTGTGCCCTAGTTGCAAACAGGATGTTTTGATTTGCATCAAGCACATTCCAAATCCACAAGCATTTACTCTCCCCAGGATAACACAGGAGTAGTATATTCCTTGTGGATCCATGACTTGTTCATTTTGATGAACGTTAGTCTGTCCACATTGTCACTGGACAGATGCGTGCGCTTATCTGTCAGCACACACCCAGCAGCACTGAAGACAAGTTCAGAGACAACACTGGCAGCTGGACACGACAAAATCTCCAAGGCGTAAGTTGAGAGCTCTGGCCATTTTTCAAGATTTGAAGCCTAAAATGAGCAAGGCTCCATTTGCAAAGTCATGGCATCAATTTTCATTTGGAGATACTCCTGTATCATCCTCTCCAGCCGTTGACTATGTGTCAGACTTGTTGTCTCTGGTGGCCTTGCAAAGGATGGTCTAAAAAAATTATGAAAAGATTCCATAAAATTGCTGTTTCCAGCACCAGATACGGTGCTACTGGTACGGGTAGACTGTTGAAGATGACGAGACCGTCCCATGTTTGTCAAGTTACAACTGGGAGATTCACTCCCTGCACCTGCACGGTTGTTTGGTGGAAAAGCCGAGCTAAGATCGAGTAACAGCTTCTGCTGATACTCCTGCATACGTGCATCCCTTTCTATGGCTGGATGTATGTCACAAAATTTGGACTTGTACCAGGGATCTAATAGTAGTCATCATCACTTCTAATTTTGACAATACGAGGGTCATGTTGGAGGTAGTGCAGCAAGAAGGCGCTCATGTTTCTTGCGCAGCCATGCGGACCAAGTCCACGCTGTGTTTGTGGCATAGAGGTGCTAACCGTTCTTTCTTCCTCTGACATCTCCCCCCAACCTCTTTCAACAGAAATTTGACCAAGGTCTCCCTCATCCGCTGAGTCTTCCATGTCCATGGACAGTTCGTCCTCCATTTTTTTATGTTCTCTTGCACCTTCCTCAACATTTCGCCTGCTACCATGCGCCCTTGTTGATCCCTGTCCCCCATGGTCCCATGCCTGCCGCGTTGGTGATGATGAACGTCTGGACCTTGGTGATGTTGTTGTGTCTTGCGCATATGAATCCTCCTGTAGTTCCTCCCCTTCCTGTTGTCTCACCCCCTGACTACGAATAGTGTTTAGCGTGTGCTCCAGCATGTAAATGACTGGAATTGTCATGCTGATAATTGCATTGTCAGCGCTAAACATATTCGTCGCCATGTCGAAACTGTGCAGAAGGGTGCATAGGTCCTTGATCTGAGACCACTCCATCAGGGTGATCTGCCCCACCTCTGCATCTCGTTGGCCCAGGCTATACTTCATGACGTATTGCACCAGGGCTCGGCGGTGCTGCCACAATCGCTGTAACATGTGGAGAGTCGAATTTCAGCATGTCGCCACATCGCATTTCAGGCGATGAACCGGCAGGCCGAAAGACTTCTGGAGTGATGCAAGTCGCTCAGCTGCGGTGGTTGAACGGCGGAAGTGAGCAGACAGTTTTCGTGCCCTGGTCAGAAGGCCATCTAGGCCAGGATAGTGTGTTAAAAAATGCGGGACAACAAGGTTCAACACGTGAGCCATACAAGGCACGTGTGTCACCTTGCCCAGGCGAAGGGCCGCACCCAGGTTTGCAGCATTCTTGCACATGGCCTTACCAGGCTGCAGGTTGAGTGGAGACAACCATTTATTAAACTCAGTCTGCAGAGCTGCCCACAACTCATCCGCTGTGTGACTCCTATTTCCAAGACATGTCAAGCTAAAGACCGACTGATGCCGTTGCGCTCTGCTGCCAGCATAGTAATGAGAGGTGCGTGATTCCTTCTGCGCAGTGAGAATGCTGGTGGCCTGACAAAGCAGGCTTGGGGCGGAGGTGGAGGACCCAGATGAGGTGGAGGAGGCAGAAGCAGTGGCGGAACTTGGACAGACAGAGGATTGACACACAAGTCGTGGGGACGGCAAGACTTGTGCAGCAGACCCTTCACCATCTATCACCATAGTTACCCAGTGCCCAGTCAGCGACATGTAACGTCCCTGTCAATGCTTACTGGTCCAAGTATCGGTGGTGAAATGCACCTGTTCACACACAGAGTTTCTCAAGGAAGCAGTGATGTTGTGTGCGACATGCTGGTGTAGCGCGGGCACACCTTTCTTAGAGAAGTAGTGGCGACTAGGCATCTGGTACTGGGGCACAGCGACAGACATAAGGTCTCTAAAATCCTGTGTGTCCACTAGGCGGAAAGGCAGCATTTCGGTAGCCAAGAGCTTACAGAGGGATAGAGTCAACCTCTTAGCTTTGTCATGGGTCACAGGAAATGGCCTTTTATTTGTCCACATCTGAGGGACAGAGATCTGGCTGCTGTGTGTAGACGGTGTTGAGTAGGGTGTCCCTGGAAAAATGCAGCTTTGTGAGGAAAGTGCAGGCATAGACATGATGTCGCCTTCATTCAACGTTGGTGCTATCGATGTCTGAGAGAGCTGTACACACGTACTTCTTTCCCCTTCCAAACCAACTGACGACCTACCAAGAAAACTGCCTGTTGCGGTTGCAGTGGTGGAAGTTGTGCGTGGAAAACCAGGTGTGACAGCTGTCCCCACAGTCCTAGAAGATGAAGAGCGCGCGAATGCACTAGAAGGGGCAGGCGGTGGATGGTTCGCTCCGCTAGGCCGCATTGCAGCACGGTGAGCTTCCCACCGGGACATATGATATTTATTCATGTGACGATTCATGAAAGAAGTTGTCAAACTGATGAGGTTTTGCCCTCTACTAACAGAATCATGACAAATTTTACAGATCACATAATTTGGGCGAACTTTTGCTATGTCAAAAAAGGACCAGGCTAGGCAAGGCTTAGAGGGCATGTGACCTGCTGATCCACCCAGACTAGTGCTCAAAGGCACACTGGTGGCTGAGGATGCAGTTGTAGACGTGCTACCAGTACTCCTACTCTGTCCAGGAAGGCGCAAGGTATTTCCGTCGTCAGTTGCATCCTTCTCCACCGTCTCTGTTGACCTCCTCGAGGGCCTGACTGTGGGTTGACAGTAGGTGGGATCTAGAACTTCCTCATCAATTGTTGTGTTTGCACTCCCCTCCCCCTCTGACCGAGCCTCTTCTTGCCTTGACCGAATATTTAAGTTGTCATCTAAATCTGGTATCTGCGTCTCATCGTCATCAGTATGTTCCTCATTGTCAATAACAACAGGTGTTACAGTTTGTGAAAAAGGGTCAACATTATGCTCAGAAACTTGGTCCTCACGGTCTGAATCAGAGTCACAAAGGTTCTGGGCATCACTGCAGACAATTTCCTGGTCTGTACTCACTGTAGCTTGGGAGCAGACCTCTGATTCCCAGACTATAGTGTGACTGAATAGCTCTGCAGACTCAGCCATCTCAGTTCCACCATACTGTGCAGGGCGGATGGAGACTTCAGAGCTGGGAGAAAGCAAGTTTGATTGGGATAACAACTCAGAGGACTGGTGTTTTTTGGATGCGGTAGTTGAGGTGGCGGAGAGGCCACTTGTTGGACCACTTGAGATCCATTCAAGCATTTTCCTTTTTTGGCCATCATTTACCTTTGTTCCAGTTGTTCGTGTCCGTAAAAAAGGGAGCACATCGGATTGTCCACGGTAAGTAGTAGACATCTTACTTTTGCTGAAAGATGGTCTATCTTCAGCAGATGTTAATGGAGCTTTGCCACCTTCCCCACGGACAAACCCTTTTTTTCCTTTTCCAACACGCCTCTTCCCCTTTCCACCAGCATCTGTCATTTTGCGACTCATTTTGATTGCAACAAGATTGTGCACTTAAAATGTGGTAGTAAAAATTGAGAGGTGGTGTAGATTGCAGCGGTGGTCTAGCTTTATTAACAGCAGAATAAACAACAATAATTATCCCTGACAATGTAACTACGGCCCTTAAACTGGCAGCAGTGTTTGCTAGTATAATGGCTTAGTAACAATGAGTTTGAGTGTGCAATGCAGGCAGACGTGCTGCAAATATCTTTGCACTAGTGGGACAATACAGAAGTCCAACAGCCACTTTTAGGATGCCACTAAGTTCACTCAGTGTTTGCTAGTATAATGGCTTAGTAACAATGATTTTGAGTGTGCAATGCAGGCAGACGTGCTGCAAATATCTTTGCACTAGTGGGACAATACAGAAGTCCAACAGCCGCGTTTAGGATGCCACTAAGTTCACTCAGTGTTTGCTAGTATAATGGCTTAGTAACAATGAGTTTGAGTGTGCAAAGGGCAGGAGGGTACAGTGGCAGGGTTGTGGGTCTCTGGGTAGAGGAAAGGAAGCCTGACTTTCTATCCCTCCTAATGGGGAAATGCAGTGAGGAAATTCCTGACCTTAGCTACACAGACGCTGTCATCTTGTGTAGCTGTTAAACTATGTTTTCATGGACCTGTCACCCATGGCTATGACCCTGCCGGTATTAGCCCTTAAAAGGACTGATAGAAAGTGCTATTCCTATTCTGTACAGCGCTGTGTATAGTGCGTACACAGCAGTATCGGAGATAGGCGCTGCGCCAGCGGTGACTGACACCAAGGACACAGAAGAGATAATGGCGTCCGGACGGGCAGATACTTGTTTTTATAATGCAGGGACATGTGACATGGACATCCTATCACACATGCCGTTACTTCTCTGGCTAAAAGTCCACTTAGCTGTGTGTGTGTCTGGGATTGGCTGACATGCTGGCCCGCCCCACTACACGCGCGCGCTTAGGGAAGGAAGACAAGGAAAAAAAAAAAATGGCGATCGCCATTATCCATACAGCAGTGATCTGAATGCGCTTTTCCCGCACACTATACACTGAAATTTAATAATAGTGTGAGTCACAGAGTGACTTACACTATTACAGCGGAAAGCCAACTAGTAATTAGCTGGTCTTTTTGCTGCTAGAACCGTTCTCGAACGTATCTAGAACTATCGAGCTTTAGCAAAAAGCTCGAGTTCTAGTTCGATCTAGAACAGCCCCCAAAATCACTCGAGCCATGAACTGGAGAACCTCGAACCGTGAACCGCGCTCAACTCTACTGAACACTGAAACTGGGGAAGCGGTGTAAAGATGATCCTGGTCTGGACTGAGTTTTGGAAAGTATTACCTGATTTTTCTATTTTACATGACAGGCAAAGTATGAAGCTCACTTTTGAAAAGAAGGAAAACTTCTTTAAAAAAATTATTATGGGCCACATGATTTGCTTAATTACAGTAAGTCTGCTTAATTTACCCTTGAGCAAGTAAAAGGTAACAAAACTCTGCACTACTGCATAGATCTTATCGTAACTAAACAGCTAGCGATGAGCAAATTTATTCGTTGCTATTTGTTGTTTGCAGAATAGTGCGATATTTGGGCTATTCGTTATATAGAGAGTAATGGTAGAAGTGGAGCACCCCACGAGATCTTGGAGAATACTTGTCACCGAGCCGGTAAAGGTCAGGGGATTTCACGTAGCTGCCTCGTGACGCCACCTGTGGTATGTGGCCAGGGATTAGCCGCTGTGGGTGATGTCCTTTGGGGTGGATGTTGTCGCAGCTCTGATGGTTCGGCTCCCCACAGATAGTGCGGGCCCCAGGAAGGGATGATGGTGATGGTAGTGGCTGTTGGCACTGAAGGGCGGGTAGATGGCGCTGGCAAGGATGGGCTGACAGTCTTTGCGGTTCAAGATCTTTACTCACTGTCTGATAGCTGTGATGCAGATTTCCACCGTGTTGGGCCCCAGCCAATCCCGGGTAAGTTAGAGGTCACCACTGGTGTCAGAAACTGTCCTTTGTCAAAGGTTGCCCCTTAATGAAGTCAAGAACCTGGGATGAGTTTCCTGCTCCAAGCCTCAGGCTCTAAGAAGAAAGAAGAATGTTGCCAGAACTGAAGTCCCGACTTAACTGAAGATTATGTAAAGGTTGCTCTTACTTCTATACAAAGTGATACAACCCCCCAGGTGGTTGTCCTAGTGACCGGGGAAGTCCCATGCCTCAAGATGGCCACCCCCAGCCTACCCTAGCCCAGTCCCTAGAGAAGGCACCTAAGCTGTATGTAAAGTGAAATGTGGAAACACCGGTGATTAACCCCCCCTCACCCGAGATGAATACTACACCTTAAAGGAGATGCAGTACCCTGTGGCGACTGAAGCCTAGGGGTGCCACATATTCACCTCGCTATATTTGGATATCTTGCCCAGCATGTTTGGTGCCTGATTTGCAGCCACTAAAACATGTTGGGCTTCTTAACCAATCACAGTAATGCCACAACCATCTTGGCTGTGGTATTACTTTGATTGGCTGGCTGCCACCATTTTGTGCACATTACATTGCCAGCATCTCTCTCCAAGTGCTTTATACTCACCGATCACGGTGCAGTAAGGCTGTTACACTGCTCCTGCTGCCTCTCTTCTTCTTCCCTACCCAATCATTAGCCTTATCACATATTCACTGTCCCCGCACACTGGTGGCCGCGATTGGTTCAAGTCAGACCTGCCCCCACGCTGAGACAGCTGTATGACTGCAACCATTCACAGATGCCGGTGGGTGGGTCTATATCGTACACTACAATAAATAAATAATTTAAAAAAACAACGTGGGGTCCCCCTAAATTTTGATACTCAGTCAAGATAAAGCCTCACTGCTGATGGTTGCTAATCTCAGGCTGGGGAGACCCACGTTATTGAGAGCCCCCAGCCTAAAAATATCAGCCAGCAATTGCCCGGAATTGTCGCATCCAGTAGATGCGACAGGCCCGGGACTTTTTCTTGCTCATCCTGATTGCCCTGGTGCGGTAGCAATCGGGCTAATGAGGGGTTAATAACAGCACACAGCTGTAATCAAGCCCAGAATTAGTGATGGAAGGGGTCTTCTATGAGACCCCCCCATCACTAATTCTATAATTAAAAAGAAATACACATACATAGAGAAAAATCTTTTATTTGGAATAAAATACATAACCACCCCTTTTCACCACTTTATTAACCCAAATAACACCCAAGTCCAACGTAATCCACACAAGGTCCCACGACGGTCCTGGCTCTGCTACATCCAAACCTGGAGAGACTGAAAATATGTCTAATCTGTCCATGCTCCGGGAATCACTGACAAAAAGGACTCGGCTGGCAGCAGTGACGTCACCCGTGTCCCGCATTTTGCCAGTACTTTAACAGTGATGGTGCTGGCATGAAGGTGCGGGCTTCTCCATACTCCCCGAATAGCATCATCAATGTTAAAGTACAAGACCATGTCCCACTCCCCGCCAGCTCTTCAACACTGACAATGCCAGCCGGGGACAGCAATTATCACAGCCTGCAAGCTGCTGTCAGCTGCCTGGGGTGTTTTGGCAGCTCCTCCTGGCAGAGCACACAGCTCTGCCAGGAGGAACTGCCGAGGACTGAGATCAATACATGCTGTTGCGAATGGTGATCACAACCTGTCATCTTCTGGCAGCTGCCAGGGATGTTTCGGCAGCTCCTCTTGGCAGAACACACAGCTCTGCCAAAAGGAGATGCCGAGGACCGAGGTAGGTACATTCTGCAGCGAGCAGTAATCACAGCCCGTCATCTTCTGTAAGCTGCCTGGGGTATTTCGGCAGCTTCTCCTGGCAGAGCACAGAGCTCTGCCAGGTGGAGCTGCCAGCGACCGAGTTCAGTACATGCTACAGCGAGTGGTGATCACAGCCTGCCATCTGCTGTCAGCTCCCAGGAGGAGGTGCAGAGACACCCTAGGCAGCTGACAGCAGATGGCAGGCTGGGATCACAGCTCGCCACAGCATATAATGACCATGATCCCCGGCATCTGCTCCTGGCAGAGCTGTTTACTCTGCCTGGAGGAGCTGCTGAAACACTGGTAGCTGACAGCAGATTACAAGCTGTGATCACCGCCTGCCATCTGCTGTCAGTTGCCTGAGGTGTTTTGGCAGATCCTCCTGGTAGAGCATACAGATCTACCAGGAGGAGCTGCTGTGGACCAAGTTCAGTACATTCTGCTGCGAGCTGTGATCACAGACTACCGTCTGCTGTCAGCTGCCTAGGGTGTCTCGGCAGCTCCTCCTGGCAGAGCACAGAGCCCTGTCTGAACTTCAAAGATAGCAGCTGCCATCTATATCATCCTGGATTTTAGAACACATGCAGTACAACGGTCTACGTGAAGCACGAAACAAGTGCACTAAAACTGTCAGGCTGACTGAGAGGGATACTTATCTTCTTCTTTATTCTGCCTCCATTTAGTGTCCTGTCAGGTTGACTGAACAGAAAATTGTGCATTCATGATGCCTGACAGGACACTGTCTCAAACAGATTTTCTATACACAGGCCATCCTACTGTGCGTCCTCTGAAATCTAGGATGGGTTGTGATTGATGGCTGTTGACATCTTTAAAATCCTGACAGAGTTCAGTAGATCAAAATACCTTTTTGATAAATAAAGATATTTAAAAAAATCTTTAATGTTTAAATTTGTATTATTCATTTATTTTACTACATTTTTTAGAGAAACTCCCTTAAGGTCAAAAATGACATATTAAATTCTTGTTTTGTTTTCAGTATAAAAATGTTCACATTAATAAATGTTTTGCTGTATTCATATAATATACATTAGCATAGTTAAAATTCAATAGAACATATCTATTTTTATATAGTCGCCATAGCACTAGCTACGACAGTGAAAAGAAAGAAGTCAAGTGCACGTAACTACAAAACTTTAAGGTCACCATGTAAACATTCATAATTTTCAAGTTTTTCTAAGGTACTATGATGAATTCTAAACTTCTACAATGTCTATTATGTATTAAATCAATAATGACCAGGCCTGGAAGGACTTGAAAGGGTTATTCACAAAAATCAAGTTATTTCCTATTTAACATATAGGAATTAATTTTATGAGCTCTAAGAGTCTGATTAGTGGATACCCAGCAATCCCAAAATCACATCTGTCTTTAATTGAGCAGAGGTGCCCTTGCTCATCTTACTCGCTGAGCCAAGCCGAGCAAGGGGTGCTCTTGCGAACCTTTATCGAAGCGAACCCTAAATTAGCCAAAACCTTTATCTGAACCTTTATACCTTTAAGTCTGATGACTTCCTGATGACAACCCCGCCACACCCAGTAGCGCTGGTGTTGCAAGTGTTGTCAGGAGTTCACCAGAGTTCATTAGATACTTCAATGAGCTCCTGATATCACTGCACACACACTCCTGGATACTCACCGGCGATGTTTTCCCCAACAATGCTGTTGTCTCCAAACCCTCGACTAGTACATCGGCTACGGAGTCGGTACCATCTAAATCCTAGTGGCTAGAATGACCTTTGCTGACGTCATGCCCATGTGACCAGAAGGGGTGGGGCATCCGCCAACATAGAAGTTACGAAGAAGCAACATTATTTTTCTAAATCCATCTGGGCATGGAGCTAATTAAAATAAATGTGGGAGTCTGAGGGTAAGACCTTCCAAACGGAGGGGTTCAGGGGGGGCCCCATTGAATGATTATAGTGGATGGAAAGAAACATCACTACGCCCTCCAATGAAGCCGGTCACGCTCACTAACCAAGCAGGTCATGTCCAAGGTCCTTCTAGCCACTAGGATTCCCACATCTGTTGTACTGGCCTCCTCTCACCTCCTGTCACCATGCATCCCTTCATCCCTGTACAAAATCTCCTGTCATAATGTATCTCTCCATCCCTGCCCAACACCTCCTGTCCCCCTGTATCCCTGCATCTCTGTACAGCACCTCCTGTCACCGTGTATCCTCTATCGCTGCTCTTGTCACCATTTATTCCTCTGTCGCTGCTCATTTCCTCCTGTCAGTGTAGCCACAGCCCATCTGCTACATCTGACAATCACATCGAGCAGCCAAAGAGCATGACTGCCCACTGTAAGGTTCAGGCCGTGACTGAAGTGAGTCACATGATCAACAGTGACGTCAATCAGGTTAACCGTGGCAACAGCTGGAGTCCTACACCTGTGACCGCAATTCACTTGAGTGACGACACCGTTGATCGCACAGTTCACTTTAGTCGCATCATGAACCTCACAGCGGGCAGTCATGATCGATGGCTGCTCGCTGTGATTGTCAGATGTAACAGCGCTGGAAGCATTGTGGGACCTCGGGTGGATTACGTCGGACCAGGGGTGTTTTTGTTTGGTTAATAAAGTGGTGCAAGAAGGTGGATTTGTATTTTATTCCAAATAAAGGAGTTTTCTTGCTGTTTGTGTATTTATTTTAACTTATAGGATTAGTGATTGATGATGGGTCTCATAGACCCCCTTCCCATCACTAATTTTTGACTTGATGAAGTTATGCACTGTTATTAATGCCTCATTACCTTGATTGCCACTGCAACAGGGCAATCATAAAGAGCAGGGTAAAGCACCAAGCTTATCATATCTAATGGATGCGATAATCTTGGGCAGGTACAGGTTGCTAATTTTAGGGTGGGAGGGTCTAATATCCATAGGCCTCTCCAGTCTGAAAATACCAGCCCCAGCTGTCGGGCTTTATCTTGGCTGGGTATCAAAATTGAGGGGAACCGCATGCTATTTTTTTAAATTATTTATTCAAATAGTGAAAAGAAAAAGCTGCATGCGACTCCTCTTATTTTGATTCACAGCCTAGATAAGCGCAGGACTGGGTATTGCACGACCAATTGTTTTATTTACTTTTATACCATGATACTGACTTGCAGACAGTGCCTGTGATTGGTTGCAGGCAGACGCTGTCACACAGGCTGGGGCGCGTCTGACTGCAACCAATCACAGACAACAGGCCGGTCAGTGGGCGAGGAAATCAGAGAAAGCAGTGTATATATGATGAACAATGATGAGTGGCACAGGAAGTAAAGGAGAGGCCACGAGAGCAGTGTACAGCCACGCGGGAGCAGTGTGACAGCCGCGCCCAAATTAATCGATGAGTATGATGCGCTTACTCCTACCCCTTTATTCCAGATTCAAAATCTATTTGTGGAAACGCGGTGTTTGTAGGAAAACTGAATCGAACGCCGAGTTCTAAGTGTAATGCTCTTATTTGCCAAGCCCAAATGAACAAGATCAGGGTAGTACACAACCTGAGTTTTGCAAGCCTTTCTCGAACAGGTTCAATCATCTCTAATCTTACACTTCTATGTTTCATAATTAGACTGCCAGAGAAACATGAGTATAACTCATGGCTTTTTCTGACACTCACATAGTCAATAAATAGAACAGAGGTTGAGCATGCACACCTCCAATTAATTCAAGAATTAATTGCTGAGCCCCATTCTTAGGGTTTCTGAGCCCCAATCCAAGGAAATAACCCCCAACAATCATCAAGTTATCCCTTTGTACAGCAAAGGAAATAATTATTTGATCTTTTGCTGATTTTGTAAAATTGCCCACTGACAAAGACATGAACAGTTTATAATTTTAAGGGTAGGTTAATTTTAACAGTGAGAAATAGAGTTGAGCACGGTTCGCGGTTCTAGGTTCTCCAGTTCGCGGCTCGAGTGATTTTGGGGGCTGTTCTAGATAGAACTAGAACTCGAGCTTTTTGCTAAAGCTCGATAGTTCTAGATATGTTCGAGAACGGTTCTAGCAGCAAAAAGACCAGCTAATTACTAGCTGGCTTTCCACTGTAATAGTGTAAGTCACTCTGTGACTCACACTATTATGAAATTTCAGTGTATAGTGTGCGGGAACAGCGCATTCAGATCACTGCTGTATGGATAATGGCGATCGCCATTTTTTTTTTTTTCCTTGTCTTCCTTTCCTAAGCGCGCGCGTGTAGTGGGGCGGGCCAGCATGTCAGCCAATCCCAGACACACACACAGCTAAGCGGACTTTTAGCCTGAGAAGCAACGGCATGTGTGATACGATGTCCATGTCACATGTCCCTGCATTATAAAAACGGACATTTTCCTCCAGCACGCCATTATCTGCCTTCTGCGTCCTTGGTCTCAGTCATCACTGGCGCAGCTCCTATCTCCGATACTGCTATGTACGCTCCATACACAGCGCTGTACAGAATAGGGATAGAAGTTTCTATCAGTCCTTTTAAGGGCTAATACCGGCAGGGTCAGAGCCATAGGTGACAGGTCCGTGAAAACAGAGTTTAACAGCTACACAAGATGACAGCGTCTGTGTAGCTAAGGTCAGTGATTTCCTCGCTGCATTTCCCCATTAGGAGGGATAGAAAGGCAGGCTTCCTTTCCTCTACCCAGAGACCCACAACCCTGCCACTGTACCCTCCTGCCCTTTGCACACTCAAACTCATTGTTACTAAGCCATTATACTAGCAAACACTGAGTGAACTTAGTGGCATTCTAAACGTGGCTGTTGGACTTCTGTATTGTCCCACTAGTGCAAAGATATTTGCAGCACCTTTGCCTGCATTGCACACTCAAACTCATTGTTACTAAGCCATTATACTAGCAAACACTGAGTGAACTTAGTGGCATCCTAAACGTGGCTGTTGGACTTCTGCATTGTCCCACTAGTGCAAAGATATTTGCAGCACCTCTGCCTGCATTGCACACTCAAACTCATTGTTACTAAGCCATTATACTAGCAAACACTGAGTGAACTTAGTGGCATCCTTAACGTGGCTGTTGGACTTCTGTATTGTCCCACTAGTGCAAAGATATTTGCAGCACCTCTGCCTGCATTGCACACTCAAACTCATTGTTACTTATCCATTATACTAGCAAACACTGAGTGAACTTAGTGGCATCCTAAACGTGGCTGTTGGACTTCTGTATTGTCCCACTAGTGCAAAGATATTTGCAGCACGTCTGCCTGCATTGCACACTCAAACTCATTGTTACTAAGCCATTATACTAGCAAGCACTGAATGAACTTAGGGGCATCCTAAACGTGGCTGTTGGACTTCTGTATTTTCCCACTAGTGCAAAGATATTTGCAGCACCTCTGCCTGCATTGCACACTCAAACTCATTGTTACTAAGCCATTATACTAGCAAACACTGAGTGAACTTAGTGACATCATAAAAGTGGCTGTTGGACTTCTGTATTGTCCCACTAGTGCAAAGATATTTGCAGCACGTCTGCCTGCATTGCACACTCAAACTCATTGTTACTAAGCCATTATACTAGCAAGCACTGAGTGAACTTAGTGGCATCATAAAAGTGGCTGTTGGACTATTGTATTGTCCCACTAGTGCAAAGATATTTGAAGCACGTCTGCCTGCATTGCACACTCCAACTCATTGTTACTAAGCCACTATACTAGCAAACACTGAGGAAACTTAGTGGCATCCTAAACGTGGCTGTTGGACTTCTGTATTGTCCCACTAGTGCAAAGATATTTGCAGCACCTCTGCCTGCATTGCACACTCAAACTCATTGTTACTAATCCATTATGCTAGCAAACACTGAGTGAACTTAGTTGCATCCTAAACTTGGCTGTTGGACTTCTGTATTGTCCCACTAGTGCAAAGATATTTGCATCACCTCTGCCTGCATTGCACACTCAAACTCATTGTTACTAAGCCATTATACTAGCAAACACTGAGTGAACTTAATGGCAACCTAAAAGTGGCTGTTGGACTTCTGTTCTGTCCCACTAGTGCAAAGATATTTGCAGCACGTCTGCCTGCATTGCACACTAAAACTCATTGTTACTAAGCCATTATACTAGCAATCACTGAGTGAACTTAGTGGCATCCTAAAAGTGGCTGTTGGACTTCTGTATTGTCCCACTAGTGCAAAGATATTTGCAGCACCTCTGCCTGCATTGCACACTCAAACTCATTGTTACTAAGCCATTATACTAGCAATTACTGAGTGAACTTAGTGGCATCATAAAAGTGGCTTTTGGACTTCTGTATTGTCCCACTAGTGCAAAGATATTTGCAGCACGTCTGCCTGCATTGCACACTCAAACTCATTGTTACTAAGCCATTATACTAGCAAACACTGATTGAACTTAGTGGCATCATAAAAGTGGCTGTTGGACTTCTGTATTGTCCCACTAGTGCAAAGATATTTGCAGCACCTCTGCCTGCATGGCACACTCAAACTCATTGTTACTAAGCCATTATACTAGCAAACATTGAGTGAACTTAGTGGCATCATAAAAGTGGCTGTTGGACTTCTGCATTGTCCCACTAGTACAAAGATATTTGCAGCACGTCTGCATTGAACATCCAAGCTTATTGTTACAAAGCTATTATACTAGCAATTTATGCTGCCAGTTTAAGGGCCGTAGCTGCATTGTCAGGGATAATTATTGTTGTTTATTCTGCTGTTTATAAAGCTAGACCACCGCTGCAATCTACACCACCTCTCAGTTTTTACTACCACATTTAAGTGCACAATCTTGTCGCAATCAACATGAGTGGCAAAATGACAGATGATGGTGGAAAGGGGAAGAGGCGTGTTGGAAAAGGAAAAAAAGGGTTTGTCCGTGGGGAAGGTGGCAAAGCTCCATTAAGATCTGCTGAAGATAGACCATCTACCAGCAAAAGTAAGATGTCTACTACTTACCGTGGACAATCTGATGTGCTCCCTTTTTTACGGACACGAACAACTGGAACAAAGGTAGATGATGGCCAAAAAAGGAAAATGCTTGAATAAATCTCAAGTGGTCCAACAAGTGCCCTCTCCGCCACCTCAACTACCGCATCCAAAAAACACCAGTCCTCTGAGTTGTCAGCCCAATCACACTTGCTTTCTCCCAGCTCTGAAGTCTCCATCCGCCCTCCACAGTATGGTGGAACTGAGATGGCTGAGTCTGCAGAGCTGTTCAGTCACACTATAGCCTGGGAATCCGAGGTCTGCTCCCAAGCTACAGTGAATACAGACCAGGAAATGGTCTGTAGTGATGCCCAGAACCTTTGTGACTCTGATTCAGGCCGTGAGGACCAAGTTTCTGAGCATAATGTTGACCCTTTGTCACAAACTGTAACACCGGTGGTTATAGACAATGAGGAACATACTGATGACGATGAGACGCAGATACCAGATTGGGATGACAACTTAAATATTCGGTCAGGGCAAGAAGAGGCTCGGTCTGAGGGTGAGGGGAGTGCAAACACAACTATTGATGAGGAAGTTCTAGATCCCACCTACTGTCAACCCACAGTCAGGCACTCGAGGAGGTCAACAGAGGTGGTGGAGGAGGATGCAACCGACGATGAAGTTACCTTGCGCCTTACTGGACAGAGTCGGAGCACTGGTAGCATGTCTACAACTGCATCATTAGCCACCACTCTGCCTCTGAGCACTAGTCGGGGGGGCTCAGCAGGTCGCATGCCCTCTAAGCCTTGCCTAGCCTGGTCCTTTTTTGACATAGAAAAAGATCTCCCAAATTATGTGATCTGTAAAATTTGTCGTGATTCTGTTAGTAGAGGGCAAAACCTCAGCAGTTTGACAACTTCTTCCATGAATCGTCACATGAATAAATATCATATGTCCCAGTGGGAAGCTCACCGTGCTGCAATGCGGCCTAGCGGAGCGAACCATCCACCGCCTGCCCCTTCCAGTGCATCCGCACGCTCTTCATCTTCTAGGACTGTGGGGACAGCTGTCACACCTGGTTTTCCACGCACAACTTCCACCACTGTAACCGCAACAGTCAGTTTGCATGGTAGGTCGTCAGTTGGTTTGGATGGGGAAACAAGTGCGTGTGTACAACTCTCTCAGACATCGATAGCACCAACGTTGGATGAAGGCAACATCATGTCTACGCCTGCACTTTCCTCACAAACCTGCATTTTTCCAGGGACACCCTACTCAACACCGTCTACACACAGCAGCCAGATCTCTGTCCCTCAGATGTGGACAAATAAAAGGCCATTTCCTGCGACCCATGACAAAGCTAAGAGGTTGACTTTATCCCTCTGTAAGCTCTTGGCTACCGAAATGCTGCCTTTCCGCCTGGTGGACACACAGGATTTTAGATACTTTATGTATGTCGCTGTGCCCCAGTACCAGATGCCCAGTCGCCACTACTTCTCTAAGAAAGGTGTGCCCGCGCTACACCAGCATGTCGCACACAACATCACCGCTTCCTTGAGAAACTCTGTGTGTCAACGGGTGCATTTCACCACCGATACTTGGACCAGTAAGCATGGACAGGGACGTTACATGTCGCTGACTGGGCACTGGGTAACTATGGTGATAGATGGTGAAGGGTCTGCTGCACAAATCTTGCCGTCCCCACGACTTGTGTGTCAATCCTCTGTCTGTCCAAGTTCCGCCACTGCTTCTGCCTCCTCCACCTCATCTGTGTCCTCCACCTCCGCCCCAAGCCTGCCTGGTCAGGCCATTAGCATTCTCACTGCGCAGAAGGAATCATGCACACCTCATTACTATGCTGGCAGCAGAGCGCAACGGCATCAGGCGGTCTTTAGCTTGACATGTCTTGGGAATAAGGGTCACACAGCTGAGGAGTTGTGGTCAGCTCTGCGGTCCGAGTTTAATAAATGGTTGTCTCCACTCAACCTGCAGCCTGGTAAGGCCGTGTGCAACAATGCTGCAAACCTGGGTGCGGCCCTTCGCCTGGGCAAGGTGACACACATGCCTTGTATGGCTCACGTGTTGAACCTTGTTGTCCAGCAATTTTTAACACACTATCCCGGCCTAGATGGCCTTCTGACCAGGGCACGAAAACTGTCTGCTCACTTCCACCGTTCAACCACCGCAGCTGAGCGACTTGCATCACTCCAGAAGTCTTTCGGCCTGCCGGTTCATCGCCTGAAATGCGATGTGGCGACACGCTGGAATTCGACTCTCCACATGTTACAGCGACTGTGGCAGCACCACCGAGCCCTGGTGCAATACGTCATGACGTATAGCCTGGGCCAACAAGATGCAGAGGTGGGGCAGATCACCCTGATGGAGTGGTGTCAGATCAAGGACCTATGCACCCTTCTGCACAGTTTCGACATGGCGACGAATATGTTTAGCGCTGACAATGCCATTATCAGCATGACAATTCCAGTCATTTACATGCTGGAGCACACGCTAAACACTATTCTGAGTCAGGGGGTGGGACAACAGGAAGGGGAATAACTACAGGAGGATTCATATGCGCAAGGGACAACAACACCAAGGTCCAGACGTTCATCATCACCAACGCGGCAGGCATGGGACCATGGGGGACAGGGATCAACAAGGGCGCATGGTAACAGGCGAAATGTTGAGGAAGGTGCAGGAGAACAGGAAGAAATGGAGGACGAACTGTCCATGGACATGGAAGACTCAGCGGATGAGGGAGACCTTGGTCAAATTTCAGTTGAAAGAGGTTGGGGGGAGATGTCAGAGGAAGAAAGAACGGTTAGCACCTCTATGCCACAAACACAGCGTGGACTTGGTCCGCATGGCTGTGCAAGACACATGAGCGACTTCTTGCTGCACTACCTCCAACATGACCCTCGTATTGTCAAAACTAGAAGTGATGATGACTACTGGCTTGCCACACTATTAGATCCCCGGTACAAGTCCAAATTTTGTGACATAATTCCAGCCATAGAAAGGGACGCACGTATGCAGGAGTATCAGCAGAAGCTGTTACTCGATCTTAGCTCGGCTTTTCCACCAAACAACCGTGCAGGTGCAGGGAGTGAATCTCCCAGTTGTAACTTGACAAACATGGGACGGTCTTGTCATCTTCAATAGTCTACCCATACCAGTAGTACCGTATCTGGTGCTGATAACAGCAATTTTATTGAATCTTTTCATAATTTTTGTATACCCTCCTTTGCAAGGCCAACAGAGACAACAAGTCTGACACATAGTCAACAGCTGGAGAGGATGATACAGGAGTATTTCCAAATGAACATCGATACCATGACTTTGCAAATGGAGCCTTGCTCATTTTGGGCTTCAAATCTTGAAAAATGGCCAGAGCTCTCCACTTACGCCTTGGAGATTTTGTCGTGTCCAGCTGCCAGCATTGTCTCTGAACGTGTCTTCAGTGCTGCTGGGTGTGTGCTGACAGATAAGCGCACGCGTCTGTCCAGTGACAATGTAGACAGACTAACGTTCATCAAAATGAACAAGTCATGGATCCACAAGGGATTTACTACCCCTGTGTCATCCTGGGGAGAGTAAATGCTTGTGGATTTGGAATGTGCTTGATGCAGATCAAAACATCCTGTTTGCTACTAGGGCACAAGTGCTGCCACTGATGGGGTGTCTGTGTGGCCCAATTTTTTGAAAAAAGGGAGACTCTGCTTGGAGTAACCCTTGCTTACATTGTTTTTAAAAATGATCCAAGATGCACAGCACTGGGATCAGGAAAGACTTAGCTACCTACCCCGGTGTCATGCTGGGGACGGTAAATTATGGCGTACTTTTGAATGTGCTTAATGCAAATCTAGCTGTGAATTGTACAACTGGGGCACAACTGCTGCCACTGAAGGGGTGGGTGTGTGGGGCCCAATTTTTTTTTAAAAAGGGAGACTCCGCTTGGAGTAACCCTTGCTTGCTGTGTTTTTTAAAAAGGAGCCAAGATGAACAAGTCATGGTTCAACAAAGACTTTGCTACCTACCCCGGTGTCATCCTGGGGACGGTTAAGGATGGCGTATTTTTGAATGTGCTTGATGCAAATCTAGCTGTGAAGTGTACAACTGGGGCACAACTGCTGCCACTGAAGGGGTGGGTGTGTGTGGGGCACAATTTTTGGAAAAAAGGGAGACTCCGCTTGGAGTAACCCTTGCTTGCTGTGTTTTTTAAAAGGAGCCAAGATGAACAAATCATGGTTCAGCAAAGACTTTGCTACCTACCCTGGTGTCATCCTGGGGACGGTTAAGGATGGCGTATTTTTGAATGTGCTTGATGCAAATCTAGCTGTGAAGTGTACAACTGGGGCACAAGTGCTGCCACTGAAGGGGTGATTGTGTGTGTGTGTGTGGCCCAATTTTTGGAAAAAAGGGAGACTCCACTTGGAGTCACCTTGCGGTGTTTTACATGATTTTAGAAGGGCGTGCCATGCCTATATCTGTGTGTCCTCCTCTTTTTCCTTATCCAGCTCTTTTGTTTTCGCATGAGTATATGTCCTTGTCACTTTCCCATGTGTTTGTGTTGTGTTGTGAGTTGTTTGTCACCTTTTGGACACCTTTGAGGGTGTTTTCTAGGTGTTTTTATGTGTTTGTGAAAGCCTGCCATTGTTTCCTATGCGGTTCGAGTTCGGTTGGTCGAACGTTCGACGAACTGAACTCGAACGGGACCTCTGTTCGACGAACCGAACTCGAGCCGAACCACGACCGGTTCGCTCATCTCTAGTGAGAAATAGAATATCCAAAATAAAATCTAGAAAATCCCATTGCATAATTATAAAATTTCTATGCATTTTGCAGAGAGAAATAAGTATTTGATCTCTTACCAACCATTAAAAGTTCTGGCTACTACACACCACTTAGATACTCCTAATCAACTCGTTACCTGCATTAAAGACAGCTGTCTTAACACTAGAAGTCCCAGAGAGGGGTCATTTAACATTTCTACCTTTGGAACCCAGAGACTGGTCGAATGACCTGAAAGATTTTAGTTTACATCCTATAATCACTGTCTTTTGTTCGGCAATTAAGGCCATTACTGTCGCACCACAGGAGATTATTGTTTTCCATTGAGTTTTGCCATTTTGTTTCTAGTTAGTTCTATTCGGTTTGGTCATTTGACCCTCTTTTGGGACTTCAGGGGGGAGCTCGAAATTTCTGGGACTTCTAATGTTAAATGGTCACCTGTATAAAAGTCTTCTGTCTGCAGACTCAATTAATCAGTCAGACTTTAACCTCTACAACATGGGCAAGACCAAAGAGCTTTCTAAGAATGTCAGGGACAAGATTATAGACCTGCACAAGGCTTGAATGGGCTACAAAACCATAAGTAAGATGCTGGGTGAGAAGGAGACAACTGTTGGTGCAATAGTAATAAAATGGAAGAAATACAAAATGATTGTCAATCAACATCGATCTGGGGCACCATGCAAAATCTCACCTTGTAGGTTATCCAGGATCATGAGGAAGGTGAGAGATCACCCTAAAACTACACGGGGGGAGGGGGGGACTTGTTAATGATCTCAAGGCAGCTGGGACCACTGTCACCAAGAAAACCATTGGTAACACATTATGCCGTAATGGCTTAAAATCCTGTCATGCCCAAAAAGTCCCACTGCTCAAGAAGGTAGATGTGCAGGCCCATCTGAAGTTTGCCAATGAACATTTGCATGATTCTGATTGTGATTGGGAGATGGTGCTGTAGTCAGGTGAGACAAAAATTAAGCTCTTTGGCCTTAACTCAACTTGCTGTGTTAGAAGGAAGAGAATTGTTGCCTATGACCCAAAGAACACTGTCCCCACTGTCAAGCATGGAGGTGCAAGCATTATGTTTTGGGGGTGTTTCTCTGCTAAGGGCACAGGACTTCTTCATCGCATCAATGGGTCAATGGATGTGGCCATGCATCGTACAATCCTGAGTGACAACCTCCTTCCTTGTGCCAGGATATTAAAAATGGCTTGTGGCTGGGTCTTCCAGCACAACATTGACCCAAAACATATAACTAAGGCAACAAAGGAGTGGCTCAAAAAGCAGCATATTAAGGTCATGGAGTGCAATAGCCAGTCTTCAGACCTTAATCCCATAGAAAACTTATGAAGGGAGCTGAAGCTCCGAGTTGCCAAGCAACAGCCTCAAAATCTTAATGATTTAGAGATGATCTCCAAAATTCCTCCTGACAAGCGCAAACCTCATCATCAACTACAAAAAAAGTCTAACTGCTGTGCTTGCCAACAAGGGTTTTGCCATCAAGCATTAAGTCTTGTTTGCCAAAGGGATCAAATACTTATTTCTCTCTGCAAAATGCAAATAAATTAATATAATTTATAAAATGTGATTTTATGGATTTATTTTGGATATTCTATCTCTCACTGTTAAAATTAACCTACCTTTAACCCCTTCACGACCCATGATGAATATATCCATCATGTAGCGTGTGACATTAAGCCCCGCCCCCTGCCGCGGGCAGGATGCGGCGATCCGCACACATTTCAGCTGTTTTTATAAGCTGACATGTGTGCCTGCATGTTCCGAGAGGAATCGCATTCCACCCGGAACATTTAACCCCTTACATCTCGCTGCCAAAGTCTGGCAGTGAGATGTATATGCGCGCGGCCATGATTTTCACTTACCGCCGCCCCCACCGTAAGTTACGTGCGTGATCACGTGACTTTTGGTGGTTGCCATGGTAGCAGAGGGACATGTGATGACGCCTGTAGCTAACATGAGTCACTTCCTTTCAATGCCTGAATACAGCTGGCATTGAAAGTAAAGCACCATATCTGCAGTTCTCAGCTGTGTAGCTGAGATCTGCAGATAGTGCAGAGCGATCGGATTGCTGTTCGCTATATCCCCCTAGGGGGACTAGTAAAATAAAAAAAAAGTTAAAAAAAGTTTTAAAAATAAAAAATAAACCTAAAACTTCAAATCACCCCTTTTTCGCCCCATTGAAAATTAAAGGGTTAAAAAGATAAAAAAATATACATATATTTGGTATCGCTGCGTTTAGAAATGCCCGATCTATCAAAATATAAAATCAATTAATCTGATCAGTAAACGGCGTAGCGGCAAAAAAATTCCAAACGCCAAAATTACGTTTTTTGGTCGCCGCAAGTTTTGCACAAAATGCAATAACAGGCGATCAAAACGTAGCATCTGCACAAAAATTGTTCCATTAAAAATGTCAGCTTGAGACGCAAAAAATAAGCTGTCACTGAGTCATAGATTCCAAAAAATGATAACGCTTCGGGTTTCAGAAAATGGCGTAAAACGTGCGCCACTTTTATTGGACAAACTTGTGATTTTTTTAACCCCTTAGATACAAGTAAACCTATACATGTTTTGTGTCTACAAACTCGCATCGACCTCAGGCATCACAGTGATACATTAGTTTTACCATATAGTGAACACGGTTAATAAAATATCCCAAAAACTATTGTGCGTTCCCACTTTTTTTGCAGTTTTTCACACTTGGAATTTGTTTGCTATTTTCCAGTACACTATATGGTAAAAATTTTGGTTTCATTTAAAATTACAACTCGTCCCGCAAAAAACAAGCCCTCCTTTGGCAAGATTGACAGAAAAATAAAAACATTAAGGCTCTCGGAAGAAGGGGAGCAAAAAACAAAAACGTAAAAACGTTAAGTGCCCCGGGGGCTGAAGGGGTTAAAATTATAGACCGTTCATGTCTTTGTCAGTGGGCAAACTTACTAAATCAGCAAGGGATCAAATTATTATTTCTCCACTGTATATGCATAGGGAATACCTTGGGTTTTTTTTTGTTTTTTTATGAACAACCACTTAATTACCTGTCAAATTTTTCAAATTTGCCTCTCTAGTTTTCGCAACCATATTTTTTTTTCCCCTAACTTAAAGAAGTTGTCCAGTTACCAAAACTGATTTTTTTTTTTTTGTGATAAATCTTGCTAATATGTGCCTCTCCACACATCTATTATGTTTTTTCAGCAATATTACCTTTTCTTTTGCACTAGCAGCACATCCTCATTGCTGGCTCAAGCTCTGATGGAGTTAATCTCTCTTCTGACTTCCTGGGTTCAGTTCCTACAACTCCCATAATTCTTTGTGGCTCTAAGGCGGGCTTTGCACGTTGCGACATCGCAAGCCGATGCTGCGATGTCGCACGCGATAGTCCCCACCCCTGTCGCTGGTACAATATCTTGTGAAAGCTGGCGTTGCGAAAATTATCGCTACGCCAGTTTCACATGCACTCACCTGCCCTGCGAACGTCGCTCTGGCCAGCGACCCGCCTCCTTCCTAAGGGGGCGGGTCGCGCGGCGTCATAGCGACGTCACACGGCAGGCGGCCAATAGCGGCGGAGGGGCGGAGATGTAAACATCCCGCCCACCTCCTTCCTTCCGTACTGCCGGCAGCAGCAGGTAAGGAGATGTTCCTCGCTCCTGCGGCTTCACACACAGCGATGTGTGCTGCCGCAGGAACGAGGAACTACATCGTACCTGTCGCGGCAGCGGCATTATGGAAATGTCGGAGAATACACCGATGATACGATAACGATGCTTGTTCATCGTATCATCTAGGATTTACACACTACGACATCGCAAGTGACGCCGGATGTGCGTCACTTTTGATTTGACCCCACCGACATCGCACCTGCGATGTCATAGTGTGCAAAGTCGCCCTAAGGCTGTATCTAACTTATCTAACACACCCACTGAGTCTAACACACCCACTCTCCTCTCCACCCAAAGTCTCCTCCCTGCTTCTTCGCAGTGTGGATGCACTGAAAGCAATGACAGAAGAGACAGCAGAAGCTCCCAGCTCTGCACAACCAGGGGAAGAAAGCGGCTATCTTCTGCTTGTTCTCATATAGTTCATAGTGTGTGTGTGTGCGTGTGTGTGTGTGCGTGTGTGTGTGCGTGCATGTGTGTGTGCGTGCGTGTGTGCGTGCGTGTGCGTGTGTGTGTGTGTGTGTACAGAAATTAGGATTATTAGCCGGCGGAACATGTAAAAAAAATAATTGGGGAAAAAAAATTAAGGGGTCATGAGATTGCTTTTTTCCCTCTTGCCTAGTCTGTGTGTCGTCCGTATCATCTGTGTGGCATGCATTTTGCAGACTACTTTCACATCAGCGTTTTTTTGCCTGCAGGCAAACAACCGCAAACCGCATATGACTGGATCCTGTGGATTAAATGTGCAGCGCATGCAACCATTATTTTACCAGATCCTTCTGCAGCGGGACACAGGATTTATCGGCCAGCACTGGAGTCAGCTGACTCCTGATCTCACAGCCCGCACACGCTGCAATAGCTGCAGGTGGCCTCATTCACATGACTGTTCCGTTTGTCCTGGTCAGTTCCTGTTTTTTTGCGGACCCACGGACAGGACCATTTTTTCAATGTCTTTTGTGTAGGATCGGATGGCACACGGTAGTACTTCCATGTGCATCCGATGCTACAAAAAAACACATCGGATGCCGTATGTCCGCTCAATTATTATGGAACCTGTCCTATTCTTTTCCGTAATAACGAACCGTGACTCAATACAAGTCAATGGGTCTGCAAAATTCCTGGAAGCAACATGGAAGCACTTCCGTGTGACTTCCGTCGGGTGCCCGTGCAGTCTGTGTCCCGCTCCAGCCCCAGCCCCGCGGCTGTCCACACAGCAGTGTCAGCAGCTGCCCGCACTGCAGTGTCAGCAGCTGCGGGGATGACAAGCGCCACCGTCAGGAGGTTAGTAAGTTCATTACCTGCGGTGATGAAGTCCTGCACTCCTGATGTCAGCGGTCATCACTGCCTTCTATGCCCGCCGCTTGTCACATCACCTCTCGCTGTCGACCCGAGACTGTGACTAGTGGTGATGTCATGGGCCGCTCGCGATACTTGGTTAGTGAAGGCGGCAGTCATTGAACTCAGTGACAGCGCTGCTGTCAGGAGTTCAGCGATCATCGCATGTAATGTACCTCGCTAACCTCCTGACAGCAGCACTCGTCATGCCCTGCAGAGACCTGGGCTGACCTATTGATGTTAGCTCAGGTCACTGCACGGCTCTCCCAGCCAATAGGGAACAATCTGTTCTTCATTGACTGGGACAATGACTATGGTATGGATCGTCGTGGGACCCCCTTGGATTACACCAGACCTGGATTTGTTTTTCTTTTTAATAAATTGGTGAAAGAGGGAATGTGTTGGGGAGTGTTTTTTCAAATAAAAATATGTTTGTTGTCCATTTTTTTTTTATTACTAACTGGGTTGGTGATGTCGAGTATCTGAAACACGCTTGACATCACTAACCCCAGGGCTTGATGCCAGGTGACATTACACATCTGGTATCAACCCCATATATTACCCCGTTTGCCACCGCACCAGGGTAATGGGGTGAGCTGGGGCAAAGCACCAGGATTGGCGCATCTAATGGATGCGCCACTTCTGGGGCGGCTGCGGCCTGCTATTTTTAGGCTGGGGAGTGTCTAATAACGGTGGACCTTCCTAGTCTGAGAATGCCAGACCACAGCTGTCCGCTTTACCTTGGCTGGTGATCCAATTTGGGGGGATCCCGTGTTCTTTGTTTTTAATTATTTATTTAATTTAAATAACAGCATGGGGTGCCCTGTCTTTTGAATTACCAGCCAAGGTGAAGCTGCCAGCTGTGGTTTGCAGGCTGCAGCCATTTGCTTTACCCTAGCTGGCTACAAAAGATAGGGGGACCGCATGTCATTTTTTTTATTATTTATTTATTTTTTGGCTAAATACAAGGCTAAGCACCTTAGTGCCACATGAAAGTCACAAAAGGGTGCCAGCTTAGAATATGCAGGGAGGTGGGACATTATATACTGTATGTCTTTCTCATCTATCTATCTATCTATCTATCTATCTATCTATCCATCCCTCTATTCATTCATTCATTCATCCCTCTATCTCTCTGTCTCTATATGTATCTATCCATCTCTATATCTACTCATCTATTTATCTTTCTTGCTGCTTCCGTTTTTTGCGGTCCGCCAAAAAAACCCAGAAGGCTTACGGATGTCACACAGATGCCGCATGGATGCATCAGTGAAAAAAAGGACCGATTTTTGCGGCCCGCAAAAACGGAACGGTCATGTGAATGTAGCCTCAACAGCAATCACTGCCTGCTGCCGATCACATGTGACCGTGTGCGGGCTGTGTATACAGGAGTTCAGCTGAGTTCAGATCAGCTGACTCAAGTGACAGCCGATTAGGCTGGGGCCACATCGGGATTACTGCGATCCCCTCGCTTTACACTCGGCTCACGCTCAGTACAGCAGAGCTGAGTGTCATGCGTGTGTCCCTGCGACTGAGGTCCGAATGTGTGAGCAGACCTCAGCTGCGGGGGGCGATCCGGCACTCATGAGGGGAGGGCCGGCACTGAGGAGGGGTGGGAGGGATTTCTCTCCCTCTCTCCTCCTTAGTCGGCTATTGCAATTCTCGCTCTGCAGTCACGGTACACCGATGTACCGCAGGTGCAGTGCGATTTTTCTCTCACCCCATACACTTGAATGGGTAAAAGAGAAAGAGTCTTGCTTTACATTTGCAGCATGCTGCAATTGTTTTCTCGGTCCAATTAGGGCTGCAAAAATAATTGCTCATGTGCGCTGACACACAGGCTAATATTGGTCCGAATGGAATGCGATGTTTTATCGCACTCCACTCGCACTGTTTTTCTTGCCGTGTGGCTTAGACCTTACTTGTTCTGAGTCCCTCTGCATCCATCGCAGCGTGTGCGGGCTGGAGTTCAGCTGAGTTCAGATCAGCTGACTCCAGTGCTGGACTGAACTCAGGTGACCTCACAGCCCGTACACGCTGCAATGGATGCAGGGGGACACTGAACAAGTAATCGGCCGACACTGGAGTCATCTGATTACTTGTTCTGTTGGTGCTGTGGTCAGGAGTAGGGATGAATGAGCAGTAAATGCTCTGGTGCTCGATGGTCGAAGCCCATGTCGATATTTTTTTTTTAAAAAATTCATTAAAAATAATAAAAAAAAACAACAATGACATAACCCTAACGCTAGGATTGGGGTTAAAAAAAAAGTGTGGGCTCCCGCTGCATTTTCTATTGCTAAGGGTAACCCAAGCAGCTACTGGCTGCTAACCCCGGTTGCTTGGTGTTACCTTCACTGGCAATGGAAAATCCAGGGAATCCTTTTTTTTTTCTTTATAAAGGTTTTTGCCTAAAAACTTTTTTAAAAAAATGACGTGGGCTTTCCCATATTTTTTGTACGCTAGCCAGGTACAGCAGGCAGCTACGTGCTGTCCCCAACCCCCAGCTGGGAACCAAAAATATAGGGAAGTCCTTTTTTTTTAATTATTTCATGAATTTCATGAATAATTAAAAAAAAAAAATGACGTGGGCTTCGCTCATTTTTTTGTGTTCATCCAGGTACAACTAGGCAGCTGGGGATTGGAATCCTCAGCGCAGGATGGCCCAAGCTTTCTGGGCCCCCCACTGCGAATTGCAGTCCACAGCCGCCCCAGAAAATGGAGCACGCTGGGTAATAAGGGGTTAATACAAGCTATGTTTTACCAGCTGGTATAAAGCCCGAGATTCTTAATGTCAGGCAAAGTTTGACCTGGCCATTAAGAATCTACAATAAAGGGTTAAAAAAAAAGACATCACACAGAGAAAAAATCTTTATTAAAAATAAATACACAGACACAGTAGGGACTCCATGTTTATTACTCCCTCTCACCCCTCCACGATCGAGAGATTTCTGTACTGACCATGCCAGGAGAGAACGAGGGAAAAGAGAGAGAGCGAGGGAAAAGAGGGGGGGACACAGGGGAGAGGGAGAAGAGAGAGCGAGAGGGGGGGAAGAGAGAGCGAGAGAAAGGGAAAAAAGAGAGTGAGAGGAGTGAGAGGGAGGGAAAAGAGAGAGTGAGAGGGAGGGAAAAGAGAGAGCAAGAGGGAGGGAAAAGAGAGCGAGAGGGAGGGAAAATTGAGAGCGGGAGAGAAAAGGGAGAGCGGGAGGGAAAAGAGAGAGCAGGAGGTAAAAGAGAGAGCGGGACGGAAAAGAGAGAGCGGGAGGAAAAAGAGAGAGCGAGAGGGAAAAAAGAGAGCGAGAGGGAAAAGAGAGAGCGAGAGGGAAAAGAGAGAGTGAGAGAGAGGGAAAAGAGAGAGAGGGAGGGAGGGAAAACAGAGAGAGGGAGGGAAAACAGAGAGGGAGGGAAAAGAGGGGGGAGAGGAGAGAGGGATAAGAGGGAGGCAGAGAAGAGGGGTAAGAGGGGAGGAGGAAAAAAGAGGGGTGGGAGAAGAGAGTGGGGTGGGAGAAGAGATTGGGGAAAGGGAAGAGAGGGGGAAAGAAGAGAGGGGGGGAGAGGTGCTCTATCACCAACTTGCTCCACTCTGTGACTTGTGGTGCAGGTGACAGAGTTGGTTCCATGCAGCAGGACATGTGACAGAGCAGAGCGGTGTAAAACAAGGTGTACCTAGTCAGGATGGTCCCTAACTCTTCTAGTTTACCTTAGTTTAAATGGAACCTGTCATATGATTCATGTTGCCTTTAAAATGTGCATCGTAAGCCAAGCATGCTTTCCACTAGAAAGCTGCAGCATTTCAGTGAATCCTATTTGAAAAGTTGGCCTGTGATCATAGATCTCTGATAGTCTATAGTCTGATAGTCTAAAGGGCGCTTTACACATTACTACAATATATTTTACGATGTGTCGGCGGTGTCACGTCATAAGTGACGCACATCCGGCATCGTAAGTTACATTGTAGCGTGTGACAGCTACGTGCGATTGCGATTGCGGTAAAACGTTCATCGCATGCACGTCGTTCAATTCCTAAAAATTGAACATCAGGTTGTTCATCGCACCCGGGGTAGCACACATCGCAGTGTCTGACACCCCGGGAACGATGAACAGATCTTACCTACGTCCTTCGGCTCCCGCCGACTATGCGGAGGGACGGAGGTGGGTGGGATGTTTACGTCCCCGTTATCTCCGCCCCTCCGCTTCTATTGGCCGGCTGCCGCGTGATGTCGCTGTGATGCCGAACGTCCCTCCCACTCCAGGAAGTGGATGTTCGCCGCCCACATCGAGGTCGTATGGACGGGTAAGTACGTGTGACGGTGGGTTATTCGTTTGTGCGACACATTCAAGAAATTGAACGTGCCGCACATACGATGGGGGCGGGTACGATCGCATACGATATCGTATGGTGTAAAGCAGGCTTAAAGGCCACTTTACACACAGCAACATCGCTAGCGATGTCGCTGCTGATCACACCCGCCCACGTCGTTTGTGCGTCACGGGCAAATCGCCGCCAGTGGCGCACAATATCGTTAGTCCCCATCACACATACCTGCCTAGTGAAGTCGCTGTGGCCGGCAAACTGCCTCTTTTCTAAGGGGCGATTTTTGCCGTGTCACAGCAACGTCACACGACAGGCGGCCAATAGAAGCGGAGGGGTGGATGGCAGCCGAAGGAAAGACGCCAACGTCGTTGCCAGAGGACGCAGGTACGGTGTTGTTCGTCGTTCTTGGGGTGTCACACGTAGCGATGTGTGCTGCCTCAGGAACAACGAACAACCTGCGTCCAGCACGAGCAACGACATTATGAAAAAGAACGACGTGTCAACGATCAGCGATTAGGTGAGTGTTTTTGATCGTTAGCGGTCGTTCGTACGTTTCACATGCAACAATGTCGCTAACGAGGCCGGATGTGCGTCACAAATTCTGTGACCCCCAACAACATCTCGTTAGCGTGGCCTTAAGTCCAGGATTCAGTGACTTTACTCAACTCTGATCCATTGGACTCTCCATATGCACATACATGGAGAGAGAGACCATCAGTCATGGTTAGATGAGAATAGTCACCAAGGACCTGTTCGGAATAATTCTTCGAGGTGCATATTCACAATACATCATTTCAAAGTACTTTTTCACTAAAACACCCTAAGGTTTCAAGGTGAAACCTAAATTGCTGCAATAAGTCTACAAGTGTCTGATTCATGCTACAAGTAAAATATATCTTTGTACCGTGTTAGCCAGTAAAGATAAAAAAATTGTTTAAAAGAACTGAGAGTCCTCAATGGTTGATACCTTTTAATGGCTAACTGAAAAGATGGTAATAATTGCAAGCTTTCGAGACTACTCAGGTCTCTTCATCGGGCATGGTATAACAAAATCTGAAGAGTCACATATTTATACACAACAGGACTTAGAATAGTGCAGTAAAAAAAAACAAAAACAAGTTATATAAAACAGAACTATCTCTATGGCAGGGGGGCAAACTGTTGTGGCCATAAATATTGCTGCAGTTCAGTGTGAAAGTTTTATTGTCCTCTGATTGAGGTCTGGTCCAGGGCTGTGACACGCTCGGATGGTCAGAGGAGCACATCTTTTCACTGATGTAAAAAGACATGAATCCATGAGACACATTCATTCCTGCTCTGTATGTGTCAAAGGTCATCATAAGTTTGTACTCCCATAGTCTCCTATCTCTCTGGGACTTGAAGTTTCCTTTCAATACCAGCAATTTCATGTCCATGATGCTGTGGTCTGAGTTACAAAAATGTTTGGCCACAGGTAGATCCATCCTTTTTTCTCTAATTGTGTGGCGGTGAGAATTCATCCTTGTCCTGAGCTGTTGTCCGGTCTCCCCTACATACAGACCCCCAGTTGGACATTTGGTACATATAATTAAGTACACCACATTGGTTGTGGTGCAGCTGAAGGTACCTGGGATCTTGTAGTCCTGATGTGATCTGGGAATCTTTATCTTTTCCGTTGTCAATATTAATGGACAGGTCTTACATTTTTCTGGTTGCAGCGAAATGTTCCTGTTGGTGTTGGAGAGGACAGGGAGCTTCTGACAATGATGCTTCTTAGATTTGGGGGCTGTCTAAAACACAGAAAAATAGATTTTAACCGGGCATCTTTTTGCAGTAATGGTTGTAGTTTCCGTGCAGCTCCTCTAAACACCTCCAGATGTGGATTGTAGGTGACTACAAGAGGGACCCGGTTGTTTTCTTCTTTAGTTTTATAAAGTAGGAGATGGTTTCTTGATATTCTGGTGGCTCTTGTAATCTGGTTTAGACAGCCCCCAAATCTAAGAAGCATCATTGTCAGAAGCTCCCTATCCTCTCCAACAACAACAGGAACATTTCCCTGCAACCAGAAAAAATGTAAGACCTGTCCATTAATATTGACAACAGACAAGATAAAGATTACCAGATCACATCAGGACTACAAGATCCCAGGTACCTTCAGCTGCACCACAACCAATGTGGTGTACTTAATTATATGTACCAAATGTCCAACTGGGGGTCTATATGTAGGAGAGACAGGACAACAGCTCAGGACAAGGATGAATTCTCATCGCCACACAATTAAGGAAAACAAAATAGATCTACCTGTGGTTAAACATTTTTGTAACCCAGACCACAGCATCATGGACATGAAATTGCTGGTATTGAAAGGGAATTTCAAGTCCCAGAGAGATAGGAGACTATGGGAGTACAAACTTATGATGAGCTTTGACACATTCAGAGCAGGAATGAATGTGTCTCATGGATTCATTTCTTTTTACATCAGTTAAGAGATGTGCTCCTCTGACCATCCGAGCGCATCACAGCCCTGGACCAGACCATAATCAGAGGACAATAAAACTTTCACACTGAACTGCAGCAAAATTTATGGCCACAACAGTTTGCCCCCCTGCCATAGTGGTAGTTCTGTTTCATATAGCTTTTTTTTTTTTATTGCACTATTCTATGTCTTGTTGTGTATAAATATGTGACTTTTCAGATTTTGTGTTATACCATGCCTGATGAAGAAACCTGAGTAGTCTCGAAAGCTTGCTATTATTACCATCTTTTCAGTTAGCCATTAAAAGGTATCAACCATTGAAGACTCTCAGTTCTTTTAAACAATTGATTCATGCTATGCATTGATTGTTCAGGCAGCATCAACCAGATGATGAGTTCAAGTCATATTTTAGTTCGCCAAGTAATCCAAGTATAATCATCACACTACAAATTCTGCATAGTTCTGTGCAAAGTTCACATGAATCCATTTATTTTTTAATATATAGTCTTATATTTAACTATTTACTGGTTCTTACTATAAATAAAATACAAAAAATGTAAGGTTTTCTCTTTTTTTTTTTAAATAATTGACAATATACACAGATTGCAATTATAGCTGATGACATTTAATGGATTGGGTCAGAAATGAGCGGATCGGGCAAAATTTAAATTACCCGTTGGGGTGATTTTTCCTTGGAAGTTCAACTGATGAAGAAGTTATTCTTTATGAATGTAATGTCCCTTATTATGGTCTTAGGTCTCTCCAGACACCAGAGCATAGTACCGTAAATGTAATTTGTAAAAAATAAAAAAAATACTTCTACTCACCTCCTAACTCACCTTTCCAGTCCCTCCGTCCTTAACCTTTGTCCGGCTGAATAGGTACAATTGTAACTATTCTGTTTTAAAATTGCAATACATTTTTTTTTCAAAAGCCATAGAGGGCTGAAATTTCGTGACATCTCTGCAGTTGTGCTCCAGAATATATTGGCCAAATTTCAATAAAATATCTCCACCCCCTTCCGAGATAAGGGGTCACTGTTAATGTTGTAAAATTATGCAGCCTGACGAGGGTAAAGTCACCCTTCTTGTTTGCGATGCCTCTTCAGATTGCCACCACTGTTGTTGAAATTCCCTTGGACTGGGACTTCCAGGTTTGATAGATCCCAGGGGGTTTAAGCACATTTGCGTAAGGTAAGGGTGCATGCCTTGACTTCATGAGTCCGTGATCTTTTGAACACTTCCCAGTCCCTCATTAAGACCAAAAATACTGTCCTCGCATGAAATTTCCTGAGATTTCAGCATGAGTAGCGGTTAGATGCATTAGGACCAGATGGGTGATACTCATTTTCCCTCACCTCTACTTTGGCCCTATATTTTTGACAGAAATGTGAAAATGGACAAATATAGAATTGACCTGTAAGAGGTTAGCCAAATAACAAGGTGGGGTTTTCAGTAGCATGATGATATGCTAGGAATTTATATACGGTACATTTAGAGCTGTTGACTTTTTCATTTAATGTTAACCTGTTTATTACAAAAACTGCACTAGTTCATGATCTGTATGGTTGTAACACTTGACATCTACGAGTATGCAGACTCGTTCTAAGTACATCATGATCCATTTACAAAAGTTGTCAATGAGAACACTATAAAAATTGCTTGTTATAAAAATGTAAACATGCATCCCAATAAAAAAAATGTAAATGTAAATACAACTTTTCTTTATTCCACTTTGTGATATTTTCTAGTAAAAAAAATAATGTGCAAATAAATTATCTACATATGTACAGTATATGGTTTACAGAAAAGTTATTTAAATATGACAAGTTCTCAGTCTCTGTATGGTGAAAGATTGTTTCTTATATGTGTTAGGGCTGAGACCCAGTTGTTTGACATTCTCTATCTAGCCATAAGTGTGTAAAATCAGTCAGGTATTATCAATCATCATCAGCCCCATGCTGATTACCAAGGTGGGAACTGTCTTGTCCTTTGATCCTTCCTTGGAGTTCTTTCTTGTCCTTGAGCTGTAATTGATTACAGCCCTATAGACAGATATCAGGCAGAGCTGAATTTCAACATGGAAACTGCGGGCAGCAATCTATTCATTACATTTTGCGTTTGCCATGTAACATGATAAACCTTTGTCTCTCTCTCTCTCTATATATATATGTATGTGTATATATATATATATATATATATATATATATATATATTTATCTAATATATATATATATATATTTATTTATCTAATATATATATACAGTTAGGTCCAGAAATATTTGGACAGTGACACAATTTTCGCGAGTTGGGCTCTGCATGCCACCACATTGGATTTGAAATGAAACCTCTACAACAGAATTCAAGTGCAGATTGTAACGTTTAATTTGAAGGTTTGAACAAAAATATCTGATAGAAATTGTAGGAATTGTACACATTTCTTTACAAACACTCCACATTTTAAGAGGTCAAAAGTAATTGGACAAATAAACCAAACCCAAAAAAAAATATTTTAGTTTCAATATTTTGTTGCGAATCCTTTGGAGGCAATCACTGCCTTAAGTCTGGAACCCATGGACATCACCAAACGCTGGGTTTCCTCCTTCTTAATGCTTTGCCAGGCCTTTACAGCCGCAGCCTTCAGGTCTTGCTTGTTTGTGGGTCTTTCCGACTTAAGTTTGGATTTGAGCAAGTGAAATGCATGCTCAATTGGGTTAAGATCTGGTGATTGACTTGGCCATTGCAGAATGTTACACTTTTTTGCACTCATGAACTCCTGGGTAGCTTTGGCTGTATGCTTGGGGTCATTGTCCATCTGTACTATGAAGCGCCATCCGATCAACTTTGTGGCATTTGGCTGAATCTGGGCTGAAAGTATATCCCTTTACACTTCAGAATTCATCCGGCTACTCTTGTCTGCTGTTATGTCATCAATAAACACAAGTGACCCAGTGCCATTGAAAGCCATGCATGCCCATGCCATCACGTGGCCTCCATCATGTTTTACAGAGGATGTGGTGTGCCTTGGATCATGTGCCGTTCCCTTTCTTCTCCAAACTTTTTTCTTCCCATCATTCTGGTACAGGTTGATATTGGTCTCATCTGTCCATAGAATACTTTTCCAGAACTGAGCTGGCTTCATGAGGTGTTTTTTAGCAAATTTAACTCTGGCCTGTCTATTTTTGGAATTGATGAATGGTTTGCATCTAGATGTGAACCCTTTGTATTTACTTTCATGGAGTCTTCTCTTTACTGTTGACTTAGAGACAGATACACCTACTTCACTGAGAGTGTTCTGGACTTCAGTTGATGTTGTGAACGGGTTCTTCTTCACCAAAGAAAGTATGCGGCGATCATCCACCACTGTTGTCATCCGTGGACGCCCAGGCCTTTTTGAGTTCCCAAGCTCACCAGTCAATTCCTTTTTTCTCAGAATGTACCCAACTGTTGATTTTGCTACTCCAAGCATGTCTGCTATCTCTCTGATGGATTTTTTCTTTTTTTTCAGCCTCAGGATGTTCTGCTTCACCTCAATTGAGAGTTCCTTAGACCGCATGTTGTCTGGTCACAGCAACAGCTTCCAAATGCAAAACCACACACCTGTAATCAACCCCAGACCTTTGAACTACTTCATTGATTACAGGTTAACGAGGGAGACACCTTCAGAGTTAATTGCAGCCCTTAGAGTCCCTTGTCCAATTACTTTTGGTCCCTTGAAAAAGAGGAGGCTATGCATTACAGAGCTATGATTCCTAAACCCTTTCTCCGATTTGGATGTGAAAACTCTCATATTGCAGCTGGGAGTGTGCACTTTCAGCCCATATTATATATATAATTGTATTTCTGAACATGTTTTTGTAAACAGCTAAAATAACAAAACTTGTGTCACTGTCCAAATATTTCTGGACCTAACTGTATATATATATATATATATATTTGTATATATATATTTATATATATATATATATATATATATATATATATATATATATATATATAAAACTGAATGTGTGTATGTATGTGTGTGTGTCCGGGATTGGCATCTGCACCGTCACAGCTACAGCCACAAAATTTTGCACACTAACACTTCTGGACCCCGAGAGCATCATAGGCTATGTTTTGAGGGGAAATTTTAACCCCACGCTTTACAGTTATTCACCAAAAAACCTGCCTCCATTAAAACGAATGTAGCTGGGAGCCACAGTGCAGCCAAAACTTCAGAAGAATGCGCAGCCACGCCCTTTAATGGAATGTTGGCATGTCACAATGTAGCCAGGAAAAGAGACAGACACAGACAGGGAAAGAGGCAGACACACACAGGGTAAAAAACAGACATGGACAGGGTAAGAGACAGACACAAAGAGACAGACAGGGAAAGAGAGTGAAAGAGAGAGACAGGTTAAGAGACAGACACAGAAAGGTAAAGAGACATACACAGGGAAACAGACAGACAGGGAAAGAGAGGGCAAGAGACAGACAGGGTAAGAGACTATCAAAGACAGATAAAGAGACAGACAAAGAGACAGACACAGGGAAAGAGACAGAGGGAAAGAGACAATATATAGCATAGAATCTGGCTCACAATAAATAAGTTAGGTGCCGCCGAGAAAAAGTCAATGATGCAAAAAGTCAGCTCGGGCACTCAAAGAAGTGAAAAAACGAGAGTGTTGATGCTTATCAATGCCAATTTTTATTCATGCAAAGGTTTGTGCTATGACGTTTCGGCCATACAATTTTGGCCTTTATCAAATAAATGTACTGAAACAAAAGAAAGAAAAATACAATATCAAATCTCATAGACATGTACAGTCGATTTCACACCTACAGTCAATTTTACACGTAATGCATGCAACAAAAAATTCGGCCAATGCTTTTGGCGTTAGAACAACACGTATGACAAACAGAAAAACCTGATGTACATTTGTATGAATTATCAATTCATGATTGTTCAATTGAGAGACCCTAATATACATAACATATATGTAAGAAGGCATTATATAGAAAATACGTACCACAAGAAACGTATATGAGGTTAGACTGGTGAAACTAAGTTCACATATGTTGCTCAGTGGCACCTTAGTGATCAACCTGAAGTAGAAAACAAACCCATCTTGAGAATATTATCAATATTTCATGTAAATGTATGAAAGGGACCGTAAAGAAAAACAAAAAAGATTTATGTGAAATACACAAAATCGCTAGCTAAATTTACCTTTGCTATTATCTATGTGATATGTCTCTTGGAGACCCAAATGTTCACTAGCGAGCTGTGGTATATGGTCCGCTATAACGCTTGAGATACAAAGAGAATGTTAAGAATTAGATTGAAACCACCATCCGGTGAAAGAGAGGGTGGTGTTTCTGAAGAAACGGGGGGGGGGGGGGAAACAGGCTGGGCTTAGTACAGATTCAATCGCCATGTTGTACTCAGTAAGTAATGTGGTGTTACCTTAATCACCGTCTTTTAACCTCTCAAGGTGCTCATGTTGGTGTTGTTGCTGCACTATGGGACCAAGTTCCTTCAAATATGAAGAATAAAATATGAAAAATAAAAAATAAAAATAAAAGGCAGACTGAGAAACATGGAGGGGATGAAACATATATATACAGGATAGGATTTTCATCACTCACCACTGTGTGTGTTGAAATTTAATCCTTGGTATACTTTTAGGGATCCTTTAGGGAATATCTCCTTGTGTATCTATAAGTTTTTAAGTTTTTTGTAGGATTATTAAAGAATCATTAACCTCTCTACGCCAGGAGTATTAATAAATCCCTATTCATTACCTGGATAGGTCAGATGCAGTGGTGGTTCAGTGGACTTACACTGTCAGTAATCCTGTAGGTCCTGTATCTACAGCCCCCCTGTGAAGATCTGTAGGAATTACATAATCAATAGGTATATCATGGTAATTCTTCAAGAGAAAAAAAGAGGGAAAGACCCCCTGTCCGTTACCTGAGTACGCAATTGCAGTGGTGATTCCGTGGGGAAGAAAGCTGCGTGATGACCGGAGGTACCGGCGGGTGTATTGCAGCCGCCATTTAAAGCTAAAACATGTGCACAGGAAATCCTGTGAGTGACACGCTGTGCCGTCCGTGGAACGCATCAGCGCGCAGGCGCAGGGGGTATCCCGGTCAGGAACGCCCCCCGCGCATGCGCACAAGCAGACCACAGGCGGCGTAATGCTGGACGTGGTGCAGGAGCGCGCGCCAGGATGGACGCGCGCCCATGCCCCACACACAGCATGTGACAGTGAATGGGGCGTGATACCCTTGTATGACTGACGCTAGCGCGGGCACGGGTATAGATCCCCGCGGCCGCGCACGCATGCGCACATACTCAGGATGAGTGTATACAGTACGTAAGGTAAAATTAGGTGAAGTCGGAGTGATCCATAGGTAAACGTGATGTGGTGATGACGTGACATCCGTGCTGGCATATTATGGTGCCTAAGGAATAAAGGAGAAAGCGATTAGTTTTATGAAGGATTACAGCAACACGTCCATAGTTCTGATTACCTAATCATATAAGATAAGAATATAGAAATATAGAAAACTGTCTAAATGCCCCTCAAAGCATGCCTATATAATCCTATAGTAAATGTCCCCTGTACCCCCAATAAAATTTAAATTCTCAAGGTCCCTTATTACATACAAAATTCTATTTAGATCAATAAGACACCTCATATTCACGATTGAGGCCATTGGGCTCGAGTGTCTGTAGGGTATAAATCCAAAAGGATTCCCTTTCTTTTAGTTTTAAGACCCTATTGCCTCCCCTCCTACTAACCGGGATATGCTCAATCACCTGATAACGCAATTGCGATACCGAGTGGCCTGCCTTCATGAAATGCGCCGGGATTGGTAGAAGTTCGTATTTACACCGAATAGTAGACTTGTGTTTACTAATTCGGTCTCGGATATGTTGGGTGGTCTCCCCAACATACCCGAGACCGCACGGACACTTAATGAGATAGATCACATATGACGAATCACATGTATAAAAGTCCTGGAGATGGAAAATTCTACCCGTACGTGGATGAGAGAAAGAGCTACCTTTCGTCATATTTGAACATTGCATACAATGTAAACACGGGAAATTGCCCTTTCGTGCAGTATGGAGAAACGTTTGACGGGGCTCCTTCTTTCGGGAACCCACATCTGCTCTGATCAATGAATCCCGTAAATTTCTTGGTCGTTTGTCACAAAACAAAGGTGGATTTTGGAAGGCTGGCACTTCGGGATAAGATTTACCCAACAAGGACCAATGGCCGAGAATGGCCTTTTTTATCTGCGACTGAAAGGGGTGGTATGTAGAAACATACGCTACCCTAGGTCCCTTAATCACGGGTTTCTCCCTATCAGTGGGGCGAGGGGCTGCAATACTTCGTGGGTAACCCCTGTTCATAAATTTTTGACTAATTTCTGCACAGCGTTCTGTTTGAATAACAGGATCAGACACTATGCGTTGTACCCTTTTGATCTGTGACATTGGCAAAGCCTTTTTCACGTGTTTCAGATGTGCACTTGTAAAATGTAAAAGACTGTTTTTGTCAGTTGGTTTTGTATATAAATCGGTGGTTAGTCTACCATCCGGGCACTTCACTATCATAGTGTCTAAAAAGCTAATGTTCTGTAAATCATGGTGCAACGTGAATTGTAGACCCTCCAAGCAGCTATTCAGATCCATGTGAAAGGAAAGCAAAGAGCTCAAATCACCATGCCAGATCAAGAATATGTCATCTATATATCTGCACCAAGTGGTGACATGGGAGGCATATAGATGATGGTTATAGACAAAATTGTCCTCAAAGTGTGCCATAAATAGATTCGCATACGGCGGCGCCATATTAGAGCCCATTGCGGTCCCTTTCCTCTGCATAAAAAACTGATCCTCGAAGAGGAAAAAGTTATTATGCAGTACAATCTCAAGAAGGTCCAAACAGAATTTTCTTTGATGGGGTGAAAGTGTGGTTTGTTTATCCAAAAATGTGGTGACAGCCTCTATGCCCTGTTGGTGACCAATGCTCGTATAGAGACTATTCACGTCAAGAGTCACTAAGATGTCATCTGGGGAACTGTTCTGTACTGTCCCGAGGAGCCGAAGAAAGTCTGAGGTGTCTTTAACGTAGGACTGGGTAAGGGGTACTATTGGATTCAGAATTTTTTCTAGTGTTATGGCCAGTGGAGAAAGAATGGACTCTGTTGACGCTACTATAGGGCGCCCTGGTGGTTGAGTTAGGTTTTTATGCACTTTCGGTAAGGTATAAAAAACCGGTGTAATAGGATGGTCCTTGATTAAGAAGTCCGCCAACTTCCCATCAATGGTACCCAATCCTGTGTGTTCATCCACCAGGTGCCTGATAGTCTCCCTAATCCTTGGTGTAGGGTCATGTGGAATGGGAGTATAGGTGGTTGTATCATTCAGCTGTCCGTAGATCTCATTCACATAATATGACTTATCCATAACTACTATCGCCCCGCCCTTATCTGCTGGCTTAATTATCAGTTTCTTATTATCCTTTAGCCCCTGCAAAGCTTGTGTCTCCTCAGATGTTAGATTATGGCGTATGTGCATGTGACCGTCCCTTATACCACCGATAACTTTCTTGGTATCTGCAGTAACTAGACCGATAAAGGTCTCAACAGGATGATAAATTCTTGAAGGAGAAAATGTACTGGGTATAGACAACTTAAGATCATTCAATCTAAACATATGTGGATCAGTTGGCAGAGCAGTAGTGTGATCAATATCAAAAGAACGAAAGTGAGCTTTCAGTCTGACAGACCTGAAGAAACGACGTAACTCCTGATCTACTGAAAACTCATTAAATGAGGGGGTTTGACAGAAGGAGAGTCCCTTCTGTAGGACTCTCGTCTCTGTTGGTGATAGGTGGTAGGAGGAAATATTAAAGACGATGTTGGTCCTACCTGTGACCGAGTCGTGATCTTGTGTGAGGTCCCGGGGTTTCCTCTTCCCCCTCCTCGTCTTTCTTTTGGGGGACGACGGGGTCCTAAAAAAGATGCCCCTCGTGGGTGGCTCTGGTCACTGTCCGAGCTAGTAGAGCTCTGGTAGGATGACTGATAAGTTTGCCGTTTGTCGTGGGAATCAGAAAAACGCCACTTATATACACGGTCCCTTTGATAGTCCTCCTGGTCCCTGATGAACTTAGACCTTTTTCGATCCTGTAATGTTTTTCTAAATTCTGTGATGGTCTCCTGAGTCCGAGTTTTGATATTATTCCACTCCGCTGTAGGAAGAGTATTAGTTAACTGCTCCTCGATGCTGCGTATCTGATTGGTAGTATCCGTGATCTCTTGCTGCAGATAGTCAATGGTAAGTATAATGATGTCCAATGAACATTTGTTGAGAATCCCTTCAAATTTATTACAGAACGTTGGATTATCAGAAAATAATGTAGGCCGAAGTGGGACCCTAAGACCTCGGGGAATCCTCTTCGTCTTAAAGTATTCAGCTAGCGTGATGGAATGCAGTTCAAATGCCGTTAATTTTCTATAGATTTTCTCATAGTCCCTGGATCTTGTTTCCTCTGCTGGGATGGTCAGAAAGGTACCAGAGGTGGTGACTTTAGATAGAATAGATGAGGTCTCCTCCTCGTTGAAAGATAATGTAGTAAAAGACATGAGTAAGGGTTTACAAAATGTTGGAGCTCAGAAAAAAATTAAGTCCAATATATAGCATAGAATCTGGCTCACAATAAATAAGTTAGGTGCCGCCGAGAAAAAGTCAATGATGCAAAAAGTCAGCTCGGGCACTCAAAGAAGTGAAAAAACGAGAGTGTTGATGCTTATCAATGCCAATTTTTATTCATGCAAAGGTTTGTGCTATGACGTTTCGGCCATACAATTTTGGCCTTTATCAAATAAATGTACTGAAACAAAAGAAAGAAAAATACAATATCAAATCTCATAGACATGTACAGTCGATTTCACACCTACAGTCAATTTTACACGTAATGCATGCAACAAAAAATTCGGCCAATGCTTTTGGCGTTAGAACAACACGTATGACAAACAGAAAAACCTGATGTACATTTGTATGAATTATCAATTCATGATTGTTCAATTGAGAGAACCTAATATACATAACATATATGTAAGAAGGCATTATATAGAAAATACGTACCACAAGAAACGTATATGAGGTTAGACTGGTGAAACTAAGTTCACATATGTTGCTCAGTGGTACCTTAGTGATCAACCTGAAGTAGAAAACAAACCCATCTTGAGAATATTATCAATATTTCATGTAAATGTATGAAAGGGACCGTAAAGAAAAACAAAAAAGATTTATGTGAAATACACAAAATCGCTAGCTAAATTTACCTTTGCTATTATCTATGTGATATGTCTCTTGGAGACCCAAATGTTCACTAGCGAGCTGTGGTATATGGTCCGCTATAACGCTTGAGATACAAAGAGAATGTTAAGAATTAGATTGAAACCACCATCCGGTGAAAGAGAGGGTGGTGTTTCTGAAGAAACGGGGGGGGGAACAGGCTGGGCTTAGTACAGATTCAATCGCCATGTTGTACTCAGTAAGTAATGTGGTGTTACCTTAATCACCGTCTTTTAACCTCTCAAGGTGCTCATGTTGGTGTTGTTGCTGCACTATGGGACCAAGTTCCTTCAAATATGAAGAATAAAATATGAAAAATAAAAAATAAAAAATAAAAATAAAAGGCAGACTGAGAAACATGGAGGGGATGAAACATATATATACAGGATAGGATTTTCATCACTCACCACTGTGTGTGTTGAAATTTAATCCTTGGTATACTTTTAGGGATCCTTTAGGGAATATCTCCTTGTGTATCTATAAGTTTTTAAGTTTTTTGTAGGATTATTAAAGAATCATTAACCTCTCTACGCCAGGAGTATTAATAAATCCCTATTCATTACCTGGATAGGTCAGATGCAGTGGTGGTTCAGTGGACTTACACTGTCAGTAATCCTGTAGGTCCTGTATCTACAGCCCCCCTATATAGGCATGCTTTGAGGGGCATTTAGACAGTTTTCTATATTTCTATATTCTTATCTTATATGATTAGGTAATCAGAACTATGGACGTGTTGCTGTAATCCTTCATAAAACTAATCGCTTTCTCCTTTATTCCTTAGGCACCATAATATGCCAGCACGGATGTCACGTCATCACCACATCACGTTTACCTATGGATCACTCCGACTTCACCTAATTTTACCTTACGTACTGTATACACTCATCCTGAGTATGTGCGCATGCGTGCGCGGCCGCGGGGATCTATACCCGTGCCCGCGCTAGCGTCAGTCATACAAGGGTATCACGCCCCATTCACTGTCACATGCTGTGTGTGGGGCATGGGCGCGCGTCCATCCTGGCGCGCGCTCCTGCACCACGTCCAGCATTACGCCGCCTGTGGTCTGCTTGTGCGCATGCGCGGGGGGCGTTCCTGACCGGGATACCCCCTGCGCCTGCGCGCTGATGCGTTCCACGGACGGCACAGCGTGTCACTCACAGGATTTCCTGTGCACATGTTTTAGCTTTAAATGGCGGCTGCAATACACCCGCCGGTACCTCCGGTCATCACGCAGCTTTCTTCCCCACGGAATCACCACTGCAATTGCGTACTCAGGTAACGGACAGGGGGTCTTTCCCTCTTTTTTTCTCTTGAAGAATTACCATGATATACCTATTGATTATGTAATTCCTACAGATCCTCACAGGGGAGCTGTAGATACAGGACCTACAGGATTACTGACAGTGTAAGTCCACTGAACCACCACTGCATCTGACCTATCCAGGTAATGAATAGGGATTTATTAATACTCCTGGCGTAGAGAGGTTAATGATTCTTTAATAATCCTACAAAAAACTTAAAAACTTATAGATACACAAGGAGATATTCCCTAAAGGATCCCTAAAAGTATACCAAGGATTAAATTTCAACACACACAGTGGTGAGTGATGAAAATCCTATCCTGTATATATATGTTTCATCCCCTCCATGTTTCTCAGTCTGCCTTTTATTTTTATTTTTTATTTTTCATATTTTATTCTTCATATTTGAAGGAACTTGGTCCCATAGTGCAGCAACAACACCAACATGAGCACCTTGAGAGGTTAAAAGACGGTGATTAAGGTAACACCACATTACTTACTGAGTACAACATGGCGATTGAATCTGTACTAAGCCCAGCCTGTTTCCCCCCCCCGTTTCTTCAGAAACACCACCCTCTCTTTCACCGGATGGTGGTTTCAATCTAATTCTTAACATTCTCTTTGTATCTCAAGCGTTATAGCGGACCATATACCACAGCTCGCTAGTGAACATTTGGGTCTCCAAGAGACATATCACATAGATAATAGCAAAGGTAAATTTAGCTAGCGATTTTGTGTATTTCACATAAATCTTTTTTGTTTTTCTTTACGGTCCCTTTCATACATTTACATGAAATATTGATAATATTCTCAAGATGGGTTTGTTTTCTACTTCAGGTTGATCACTAAGGTACCACTGAGCAACATATGTGAACTTAGTTTCACCAGTCTAACCTCATATACGTTTCTTGTGGTACGTATTTTCTATATAATGCCTTCTTACATATATGTTATGTATATTAGGGTCTCTCAATTGAACAATCATGAATTGATAATTCATACAAATGTACATCAGGTTTTTCTGTTTGTCATACGTGTTGTTCTAACGCCAAAAGCATTGGCCGAATTTTTTGTTGCATGCATTACGTGTAAAATTGACTGTAGGTGTGAAATCGACTGTACATGTCTATGAGATTTGATATTGTATTTTTCTTTCTTTTGTTTCAGTACATTTATTTGATAAAGGCCAAAATTGTATGGCCGAAACGTCATAGCACAAACCTTTGCATGAATAAAAATTGGCATTGATAAGCATCAACACTCTCGTTTTTTCACTTCTTTGAGTGCCCGAGCTGACTTTTTGCATCATTGACTTTTTCTCGGCGGCACCTAACTTATTTATTGTGAGCCAGATTCTATGCTATATATTGGACTTAATTTTTTTCTGAGCTCCAACATTTTGTAAACCCTTACTCATGTCTTTTACTACATTATCTTTCAACGAGGAGGAGACCTCATCTATTCTATCTAAAGTCACCACCTCTGGTACCTTTCTGACCATCCCAGCAGAGGAAACAAGATCCAGGGACTATGAGAAAATCTATAGAAAATTAACGGCATTTGAACTGCATTCCATCACGCTAGCTGAATACTTTAAGACGAAGAGGATTCCCCGAGGTCTTAGGGTCCCACTTCGGCCTACATTATTTTCTGATAATCCAACGTTCTGTAATAAATTTGAAGGGATTCTCAACAAATGTTCATTGGACATCATTATACTTACCATTGACTATCTGCAGCAAGAGATCACGGATACTACCAATCAGATACGCAGCATCGAGGAGCAGTTAACTAATACTCTTCCTACAGCGGAGTGGAATAATATCAAAACTCGGACTCAGGAGACCATCACAGAATTTAGAAAAACATTACAGGATCGAAAAAGGTCTAAGTTCATCAGGGACCAGGAGGACTATCAAAGGGACCGTGTATATAAGTGGCGTTTTTCTGATTCCCACGACAAACGGCAAACTTATCAGTCATCCTACCAGAGCTCTACTAGCTCGGACAGTGACCAGAGCCACCCACGAGGGGCATCTTTTTTAGGACCCCATCGTCCCCCAAAAGAAAGACGAGGAGGGGGAAGAGGAAACCCCGGGACCTCACACAAGATCACGACTCGGTCACAGGTAGGACCAACATCGTCTTTAATATTTCCTCCTACCACCTATCACCAACAGAGACGAGAGTCCTACAGAAGGGACTCTCCTTCTGTCCAACCCCCTCATTTAATGAGTTTTCAGTAGATCAGGAGTTACGTCGTTTCTTCAGGTCTGTCAGACTGAAAGCTCACTTTCGTTCTTTTGATATTGATCACACTACTGCTCTGCCAACTGATCCACATATGTTTAGATTGAATGATCTTAAGTTGTCTATACCCAGTACATTTTCTCCTCCAAGAATTTATCATCCTGTTGAGACCTTTATCGGTCTAGTTACTGCAGATACCAAGAAAGTTATCGGTGGTATAAGGGACGGTCACATGCACATACGCCATAATCTAACATCTGAGGAGACACAAGCTTTGCAGGGGCTAAAGGATAATAAGAAACTGATAATTAAGCCAGCAGATAAGGGCGGGGCGATAGTAGTTATGGATAAGTCATATTATGTGAATGAGATCTACGGACAGCTGAATGATACAACCACCTATACTTCCATTCCACATGACCCTACACCAAGGATTAGGGAGACTATCAGGCACCTGGTGGATGAACACACAGGATTGGGTACCATTGATGGGAAGTTGGCGGACTTCTTAATCAAGGACCATCCTATTACACCGGTTTTTTATACCTTACCGAAAGTGCATAAAAACCTAACTCAACCACCAGGGCGCCCTATAGTAGCGTCAACAGAGTCCATTCTTTCTCCACTGGCCATAACACTAGAAAAAATTCTGAATCCAATAGTACCCCTTACCCAGTCCTACGTTAAAGACACCTCAGACTTTCTTCGGCTCCTCGGGACAGTACAGAACAGTTCCCCAGATGACATCTTAGTGACTCTTGACGTGAATAGTCTCTATACGAGCATTGGTCACCAACAGGGCATAGAGGCTGTCACCACATTTTTGGATAAACAAACCACACTTTCACCCCATCAAAGAAAATTCTGTTTGGACCTTCTTGAGATTGTACTGCATAATAACTTTTTCCTCTTCGAGGATCAGTTTTTTATGCAGAGGAAAGGGACCGCAATGGGCTCTAATATGGCGCCGCCGTATGCGAATCTATTTATGGCACACTTTGAGGACAATTTTGTCTATAACCATCATCTATATGCCTCCCATGTCACCACTTGGTGCAGATATATAGATGACATATTCTTGATCTGGCATGGTGATTTGAGCTCTTTGCTTTCCTTTCACATGGATCTGAATAGCTGCTTGGAGGGTCTACAATTCACGTTGCACCATGATTTACAGAACATTAGCTTTTTAGACACTATGATAGTGAAGTGCCCGGATGGTAGACTAACCACCGATTTATATACAAAACCAACTGACAAAAACAGTCTTTTACATTTTACAAGTGCACATCCGAAACACGTGAAAAAGGCTTTGCCAATGTCACAGATCAAAAGGGTACAACGCATAGTGTCCGATCCTGTTATTCAAACAGAACGCTGTGCAGAAATTAGTCAAAAATTTATGAACAGGGGTTACCCACGAAGTATTGCAGCCCCTCGCCCCACTGATAGGGAGAAACCTGTGATTAAGGGACCTAGGGTAGCGTATGTTTCTACATACCACCCCTTTCAGTCGCAGATAAAAAAGGCCATTCTCGGCCATTGGTCCTTGTTGGGTAAATCTTATCCCGAAGTGCCAGCCTTCCAAAATCCACCTTTGTTTTGTGACAAACGACCAAGAAATTTACGGGATTCATTGATCAGAGCAGATGTGGGTTCCCGAAAGAAGGAGCCCCGTCAAACGTTTCTCCATACTGCACGAAAGGGCAATTTCCCGTGTTTACATTGTATGCAATGTTCAAATATGACGAAAGGTAGCTCTTTCTCTCATCCACGTACGGGTAGAATTTTCCATCTCCAGGACTTTTACACATGTGATTCGTCATATGTGATCTATCTCATTAAGTGTCCGTGCGGTCTCGGGTATGTTGGGGAGACCACCCAACATATCCGAGACCGAATTAGTAAACACAAGTCTACTATTCGGTGTAAATACGAACTTCTACCAATCCCGGCGCATTTCATGAAGGCAGGCCACTCGGTATCGCAATTGCGTTATCAGGTGATTGAGCATATCCCGGTTAGTAGGAGGGGAGGCAATAGGGTCTTAAAACTAAAAGAAAGGGAATCCTTTTGGATTTATACCCTACAGACACTCGAGCCCAATGGCCTCAATCGTGAATATGAGGTGTCTTATTGATCTAAATAGAATTTTGTATGTAATAAGGGACCTTGAGAATTTAAATTTTATTGGGGGTACAGGGGACATTTACTATAGGATTATATAGGCATGCTTTGAGGGGCATTTAGACAGTTTTCTATATTTCTATATTCTTATCTTATATGATTAGGTAATCAGAACTATGGACGTGTTGCTGTAATCCTTCATAAAACTAATCGCTTTCTCCTTTATTCCTTAGGCACCATAATATGCCAGCACGGATGTCACGTCATCACCACATCACGTTTACCTATGGATCACTCCGACTTCACCTAATTTTACCTTACGTACTGTATACACTCATCCTGAGTATGTGCGCATGCGTGCGCGGCCGCGGGGATCTATACCCGTGCCCGCGCTAGCGTCAGTCATACAAGGGTATCACGCCCCATTCACTGTCACATGCTGTGTGTGGGGCATGGGCGCGCGTCCATCCTGGCGCGCGCTCCTGCACCACGTCCAGCATTACGCCGCCTGTGGTCTGCTTGTGCGCATGCGCGGGGGGCGTTCCTGACCAGGATACCCCCTGCGCCTGCGCGCTGATGCGTTCCACGGACGGCACAGCGTGTCACTCACAGGATTTCCTGTGCACATGTTTTAGCTTTAAATGGCGGCTGCAATACACCCGCCGGTACCTCCGGTCATCACGCAGCTTTCTTCCCCACGGAATCACCACTGCAATTGCGTACTCAGGTAACGGACAGGGGGTCTTTCCCTCTTTTTTTCTCTTGAAGAATTACCATGATATACCTATTGATTATGTAATTCCTACAGATCCTCACAGGGGGGCTGTAGATACAGGACCTACAGGATTACTGACAGTGTAAGTCCACTGAACCACCACTGCATCTGACCTATCCAGGTAATGAATAGGGATTTATTAATACTCCTGGCGTAGAGAGGTTAATGATTCTTTAATAATCCTACAAAAAACTTAAAAACTTATAGATACACAAGGAGATATTCCCTAAAGGATCCCTAAAAGTATACCAAGGATTAAATTTCAACACACACAGTGGTGAGTGATGAAAATCCTATCCTGTATATATATGTTTCATCCCCTCCATGTTTCTCAGTCTGCCTTTTATTTTTATTTTTTATTTTTCATATTTTATTCTTCATATTTGAAGGAACTTGGTCCCATAGTGCAGCAACAACACCAACATGAGCACCTTGAGAGGTTAAAAGACGGTGATTAAGGTAACACCACATTACTTACTGAGTACAACATGGCGATTGAATCTGTACTAAGCCCAGCCTGTTTCCCCCCCCCCGTTTCTTCAGAAACACCACCCTCTCTTTCACCGGATGGTGGTTTCAATCTAATTCTTAACATTCTCTTTGTATCTCAAGCGTTATAGCGGACCATATACCACAGCTCGCTAGTGAACATTTGGGTCTCCAAGAGACATATCACATAGATAATAGCAAAGGTAAATTTAGCTAGCGATTTTGTGTATTTCACATAAATCTTTTTTGTTTTTCTTTACGGTCCCTTTCATACATTTACATGAAATATTGATAATATTCTCAAGATGGGTTTGTTTTCTACTTCAGGTTGATCACTAAGGTACCACTGAGCAACATATGTGAACTTAGTTTCACCAGTCTAACCTCATATACGTTTCTTGTGGTACGTATTTTCTATATAATGCCTTCTTACATATATGTTATGTATATTAGGGTCTCTCAATTGAACAATCATGAATTGATAATTCATACAAATGTAAATCAGGTTTTTCTGTTTGTCATACGTGTTGTTCTAACGCCAAAAGCATTGGCCGAATTTTTTGTTGCATGCATTACGTGTAAAATTGACTGTAGGTGTGAAATCGACTGTACATGTCTATGAGATTTGATATTGTATTTTTCTTTCTTTTGTTTCAGTACATTTATTTGATAAAGGCCAAAATTGTATGGCCGAAACGTCATAGCACAAACCTTTGCATGAATAAAAATTGGCATTGATAAGCATCAACACTCTCGTTTTTTCACTTCTTTGAGTGCCCGAGCTGACTTTTTGCATCAGAGGGAAAGAGACAGACAGGGAAAGAGAGGGAAAGAGACAGACAGGGAAAGAGACAGACAGGGAAAGAGACAGAGCTAGATAGACAGACAGGGAAAGAGATAGATAGACAGACAGGGAAAGAGATTGAGACAGACGGAGAAAGAGACAGAGACAGCCAGAGACAGACAGGGAAAGAGACAGACAGACAAAGAGATAGAGAGAGAGACAGAGAGATATATACAGAGGGGGAGACAGACATTATAATTACATTTATATCTATTTGTTTTGTGTTTTTTGTGTGCAGTATACATTTTTGTTAATACATTCCATCTTGTTAACAGCAGTTATTAACCCGGGCGAAGCCGGGTAGTACAGCTAGTATATATATACATATATATATATATATATATATATATATATATATATATACAGTTAGGTCCAGAAATATTTGGACAGTGACACAAGTTTTGTTATTTTAGCTGTTTACAAAAACATGTTCAGAAATACAATTATATATATAATATGGGCTGAAAGTGCACACTCCCAGCTGCAATATGAGAGTTTTCACATCCAAATCGGAGAAAGGGTTTAGGAATCATAGCTCTGTAATGCATAGCCTCCTCTTTTTCAAGGGACGAAAAGTAATTGGACAAGGGACTCTAAGGGCTGCAATTAACTCTGAAGGCGTCTCCCTCGTTAACCTGTAATCAATGAAGTAGTTAAAAGGTCTGGGGTTGATTACAGGTGTGTGGTTTTGCATTTGGAAGCTGTTGCTGTGACCAGACAACATGCGGTCTAAGGAACTCTCAATTAAGGTGAAGCAGAACATCCTGAGGCTGGAAAAAAAGAAAAAATCCATCAGAGAGATAGCAGACATGCTTGGAGTAGCAAAATCAACAGTCGGGTACATTCTGAGAAAAAAGGAATTGACTGGTGAGCTTGGGAACTCAAAAAGGCCTGGACGTCCACAGATGACAACAGTGGTGGATGATCGCCGCATACTTTCTTTGGTGAAGAAGAACCCGTTAACAACATCAACTGAAGTCCAGAACACTCTCAGTGAAGTAGGTGTATCTGCCTCTAAGTCAACTGTAAAGAGAAGACTCCATGAAAGTAAATACAAAGGGTTCACATCTAGATGCAAACCATTCATCAATTCCAAAAATAGACAGGCCAGAGTTAAATTTGCTGAAAAACACCTCATGAAGCCAGCTCAGTTCTGGAAAAGTATTCTATGGACAGATGAGACAAAGATCAACCTGTACCAGAATGATGGGAAGAAAAAAGTTTTGAGAAGAAAGGGAACGGCACATGATCCAAGGCACACCACATTCTCTGTAAAACATGGTGGAGGCAACGTGATGGCATGGGCATGCATGGCCTTCAATGGCACTGGGTCACTTGTGTTTATTGATGACATAACAGCAGACAAGACTAGCCGGATGAATTCTGAAGTGTAAAGGGATATACTTTTAGCCCAGATTTAGCCAAATACTGCAAAGTTGATCGGACGGCGCTTCATAGTACAGATGGACAATGACCCCAAGCATACAGCCAAAGCTACCCAGGAGTTCATGAGTGCAAAAAAGTGGAACATTCTGCAATGGCCAAGTCAATCACCAGATCTTAACCCAATTGAGCATGCATTTCACTTGCTCAAATCCAGACTTAAGACGGAAAGACCCACAAACAAGCAAGACCTGAAGGCTGTGGCTGTAAAGGCCTGGCAAAGCATTAAGAAGGAGAAAACCCAGCGTTTGGTGATGTCCATGGGTTCCAGACTTAAGGCAGTGATTGCCTCCAAAGGATTCGCAACAAAATATTGAAAATAAAAATATTTTGTTTGGGTTTGGTTTATTTGTCCAATTACTTTTGACCTCCTAAAATGTGGAGTGTTTGTAAAGAAATGTGTACAATTCCTACAATTTCTATCAGATATTTTTGTTCAAACCTTCAAATTAAACGTTACAATCTGCACTTGAATTCTGTTGTAGAGGTTTCATTTCAAATCTCCAATGTGGTGGCATGCAGAGCCCAACTCGCGAAAATTGTGTCACTGTCCAAATATTTCTGGACCTAACTATATATATATATATATATATATATATATATATGTATATATATATGTGCACAAAACTATCGCCAATCCTCTTCATCATTCATAGCATAGTAATTTGTAATTAAATTTTATAGCTTTCATATAGTTGTGGTCAACAATATTATATTCAGCCTTGATCATGTAACATAAAACAAAGCCAATGTCTTCAGAAAAATGTATTGTATAATTAGAATTCTTTCATAACATGTCCAAATAATTTCTTTAAAAAAATTGTCCTGTCATTTAGCTTTTTTTAGTAAAAAAGCAAATATCCTCTATAGAGAGAATGGGAACAGGAACTTTAGTGCCACTAATTGGGAAAATGATCATAAAAGGAATATTAAATCTTTACAGGGTCTTGCCAAATGAATTGAATAAGAAACTAAACCAGAAAATCCTTTTGCAGAAACATATTTCAGGGTGTTTGCTCCTTATGAGTGCAAAGCGTGATAACTGGTGTTGCTGGGTGAGAGGCATCTGATAAGGGATGAAAGGAGTAAAGTTTGGAATGCATCAACCTGATGTAGGAACTTGAATATGCAAGTAGCCATTTTAGGGATTAAGAGGACAAGAACTCTTATGCTATCTATTGAACATAGCAAACCTAACAAGTAAATAATGGAATAATGGTGAAACATACTATTTTAACATGGGAGGAATTATCCTTTCTTAACCCCTTTAAGACCTGTGATGTTTCAGTATGGCATACGTTGTGTCCATATTTGTGAAGTTGGCTCGGCATGCGAGCGGACATATTTCCCCACACGTCAGCTGATCTGATCAGCCAACATGTGGCTCTAACAGCAGCGGGCAGATCTGCTCATTGTTGTTAACCATTAAAATCCCACTGTCAATATTTTACAAGGGGAGTCAACCTTTTCCTATCCTGAGTTCCCCGGGGGACATTCCAAATCATCCATTAAGCTTCTTTGTCCCCTGATAGGGGACTTCAATATTTCATATGCATTTTACTGTCGTTTTCTGCCAATGGGTTTGAGCAGATTCCGTTTTTACTATCGAATACTGGAATAAATATAACTGATGACGACCTATAATAGGTTTTCAATGGGTGAAACAGGAAAATTGTATTGGATAGGAAAAGTTAACATATGCCGATGCGGAGTGCACCCCACTCCTATCGACGCTCTTGGGATGTTATTGCATGGCTTCGATGAATGGTCATGACAGCCGGGCATCAGCTGATGGCCCCTGTTTGACTAATTGACTCATGCTTTTCTTGAGAACACCGGCACTCACACAAGATCGTTATTGCTGCTGTACAGAGCAGTACTGATGCTGAAGCACTGCTCCATTTAGAAGAAGCAATCAGACGATCGCAGCTCCAATTCCCTTGGGGACTATTAAATACAATAAAAGTGAAAAAAAAGTTTAAAAAATATAAGAAAACACAAAAGTTAAAATTACTCTCAATTTTGTCCCATTGAAAATAAAACAATAAAAAAACACACCTATTTGCTATGGCCAAGTTAGAAATGTCCAATCTATCAAATTCTAAAATAACTTAATCTAATCCTTAAACAGCTTAACAAAAAAAATCAAGACGCCAGAATTACGCTTTTTTGGCAGCTGCAATATTGCAATAAAATATAATACGAGACAATAAAAACATTACATCATGAGGCCTCACATGTACACAATACTTCATCTCGATTACTACTCACTGCCATTTGTAATCATATCACATCACACAAATCACTTACAGTATGCCTTGGTCTTTAGAAGCAAATTGTACAAAATTTCATTATAACATGATTGTTCTATTTCTCTTTCACAACTTCTTGGTCCTTTAGAGGTATATATTTCTTGACAAAAGAAGTTTTGTTTTTTTAGTTTACTCTGTAATTTACATTTATTATATGTATCTTGTTTTGACATTTGACATGTATTATTGTATATTTGTTATTTATGAACATACTAGCTATAGTACTCAGGTGTTGCCCGGGATAGTAACTCTCTTCGAGTTTCTGTCAGTCTCTGTCTGTCTGTCTCTGTGTGTCTGTCTCTGTCTGTATCAGGTTCTCTGTCTGTCTCTGTATCAGTCTCGCTGTCTGTCTCTCTCTATCTCTGTGTCTCTATCTCTGTTTCTCTCTCTATCTGTGTCTCTATCTCTGTGTCTCTCTCTTTCTTTGTCTGTCTGTGTCTGTCTGTCTCTCTTTCCCCATCTGTCTCTTTCCCCGTCTGTCTCTTTCCCCGTCTGTCTCTTTGCCCGTCTGTCTCTTTGCCCGTTTGTCTCTTTGCCCATCTGTCTCTTTGCCCGTCTGTCTCTTTGCCCGTCTGTCTCTTTGCCCGGCTGTCTTTTTGCCCGTCTGTCTCTTTCCAGGGCTGTCTCTTTGCCCATCTGTCTCTTTCCAGGGCTATCTCTTTGCCCAGCTGTCTCTTTGCCCGGCTGTCTCTTTGCCTGGCTGTCTCTTTCCAAGGCTGTCTCTTTCCAAGGCTGTCTCGTTCCAAGGCTGTCTCTTTCCAGGTCTGTCTCTTTGCCTGGCTGTCCCTTTGTCTGGCTGTCTCTTTGCCCGGCAGTCTCTTTGCTCGTCTGTCTTTTTCTGTCTCTCACTCACACATAAGCTTTTTATACAAACAGTTTATTTTGTTCCTATAGCAACTACTGACAGTTGCTATTAATAGCCCATATCTCCCAGCTCTATTCTGATTAATGGAGGCAAGATTTTTGGGAGTAACTGTAAAGCGTCGGGTTAATTTTTCCCGTCAAAACATAGTCTATGATGTTCTCTGAGTTACATGTGGCGTCTGTGCAAAATGTCATGATTGTAAATGTGATGGTGCAGATTCCTTTAGCGGACATACACACACACACATATACACACATACATACACTGAGCTTTATATATTATATATCGTTTTTCAGCATATTTACCATTGAACTCATGAAGGTCAATTGTCCAACGGAAACGACTTCACATCCTGTTTTTGCTGCCATTTCAAATAAACCTCTTTTGCACCTTATTGGGAGTGCATGGTTTTATCTTTATTGTGTTCAGCATTGGTGGCCTCGAGGTAGTTGCTTGATGGAGTGCACCATACTCACCATGATCGGAGCCTCTCGTACTGTGGCTTCGGCTCCAACCTCGATGAAGCTCATTTGGGGATTGTCGCACAGATGTTTCTTTAACTGCCTGCCTTAAGGCCCTGTCACAGACAGAGATAAATCTGCGGCAGATCTGTGGTTGCAGTGAAATTGTGGACAATGAGTGCCAGGTTTGTGGCTGTGTACAAATGGAACAATATGTCCATGATTTCACTGCAACCACAGATCTGCCAAAGATTTATCTCTGTGTGTGACGGGGCCTTTAGATGGGTACCTCTTAAGGTGGCTTTACACACTGCAACATCGAAAACGACATCGCTGTAACGTCACCGGTTTTGTGACGTAATAGCGACCTCCCCAGCGACATTGCAGTGTGTGAAACACATCAGCCACCTGGCCCCTGCTGTGAAGTTGCTGATCGCTACAAATCGTTCAGGACCATTCTTTGGTCCTTTGTTTCTCACTGTGCAGCATGATCGCTAGAAAGTTTCAGTGTGTAAAGGGGACTTAAAACACTGGAAACGAGTGATGTGTCACAATATCTGTCAATCACTATTCTGTCAGTCGGTCTCTCCCTCTCGGTCTCTATTCTCTCTCTGTCAGTCCGTCACTATCTCTGTCCCTCTCTCACAATCTGTCGGTCATTTTCCCCTCCTCACTCATACTCACCGATCCCGGGCGCGGCGCTGCACGGCATTCACACTGCTGCGGCGGCTTTTACTATTTTGGAAAAGCCGGCCGCTCATTAAACAATTTCGTATTCCCTACTTTCCCCGCCCACAGGCGCCTATGATTGGTTGCAGTGAGATACGCGCCCACGCTGAGTGACAGGTGTCTCACTGCACCCAATCACAGCAGCCGGTGGGCGTGTCTATACTGTGCAGTGAAATAAATAATTAAATAATTAAAAAAAACGGCGTGCGGTCCCCCCCAATTTTAATACCAGCCAGATAAAGCCATACGGCTGAAGGCTGGTATTCTCAGAATGGGGAGCTCCACGTTTTGGGGAGCCCCCCAGCCTAACAATATCAGTCAGCAGCCGCCCAGCTCCACACAGCAACTGAGGTGAGTAGCGCGATCAGCTGAGCTGTCACTGAGGTTACCCGCGGCCACCGCTGCATCCACCGCTGGATCCAGGTAACCTCAGTGACAGCTCAGCTGATCGCGCTATTGCCTTCATTACCTGCGTGGAGGTGACAGGAGCGGCGGTGTCTTCTGCTGCTCCTGTCACCTCCATGCAGCAGAGCTGGATGCGACGCTGGAGGTCCGTGGATTACGCCGGACATGGAGGGCTTTTTGGGGCTGATTAAAGTGGTGATGAGGGAATTTGTTTGTGTTTTTTATTTCTAGTAAAGGATTTTTCAGTTGTGTGTGTTTATTTACTGTCACTTACAGATTAATCATGGAAGGTATCTCGGAGAGACACCTGACATGATTAATCTAGGACTTATTGGCAGCTATGGGCTTATTACCCCGATTTGCCAACGCACCAGGGCAAATCGGGAAGAGCCGGGTACTGTCCCAGAACTGTCGCATATAATGTATGTGGCAATTCTGGGCGGCTGCTGACTGATATTGTTAGGCTGGGGGCTCCCCATAACGTGGAGCTCCCCATCCTGAGAATACCAGCCTTCAGCCGTATGGCTTTATCTGGCTGGTATTAAAATTGGGGGGGACCGCACGCCGTTTTTTTTAATTATTTAATTATTTATTTCACTGCACAGTATAGACCCGCCCACCGGCTGCTGTGATTGGGTGCAGTGAGACACCTGTCACTCAGCGTGGGGGCGTGTCTCACTACAACCAATCATAGGAGCCTGTGGGCGGGGAAAGTAGGGAATACGAAATTGTTTAATGAGCGGCCAGCTTTTTTAAAATAGTAAAAGCCGCCGCAGCAGTGTGAATGCCATGCAGCGCCGCGCCGGGGATCGGGGATCGGTGAGTATGGGAGAGGAGGGGAAAATGACCGACAGACTGTGAGAGAGGGACAGAGATAGTGACGGACCGACAGAGAGAGAATAGAGACCGAGAGGGAGAGACCGACTGACAGAGAATAGTGATTGACAGATATTGTGACACATCACTCGTTTCCAGTGTTTGACTAGCTAGGTCGTTCTGCAGGTCCGGATCGCTGTTGCGTCATTGGCGAGGTTTGTCTGTTTGACAGGTCACCAGAGACTCACCAGAGACTTTGTAGCGATCCCGGCCAGGTTGGGATCGCTGGTGGGATCGCTGAAAGTCTGAGTGTGTAAGGGGGCCTTTAGACCCATAACCAGCAGGTCCCTTCGCACTTCATCCATGGGACCTAGGCCCTCATTTTCACCTGGGGTTTTCTTATTGATGTGAGTGCAATTGGTGACAATAAAACAGACTATGGTACAATAATGATTATATATATACCGATATACAAGATATAAACACAATACTATTTACATGCTAATTTTCTACTACTATCCTTAAATAATGGTCATCCTTAATGATAAATTATTCCTAATTCCTCAACAATGTGAAGCACAAATGACGTTGCTCCAGCCTCAGGTGATCAAAAAATGAGTCAGGGATGTTGGAAGGTAAGATAATATCATACTTCCCGTCTAACTGCGAGGTGCCAGGGCCTTTGACGCTGAACGGGAGTCCTGTGAATCGATCTGCTCATGTGTATTATTTGACTTCATTTTTCTGATCAAGTGATAGGTCCTCTTTAACCTTTATGCCATCCTCTAACAGAGCTCCAAAAAAGTGAGTAAATTTATTCCTTTAAGAGATTTTTTAATTATATATCTGGTTATTCAGTTTGTAAACATGATTAAATATGCCATGCTTCTAAAATAAGCAATGATTTCAATAATCATGTTGTAAATGCTAAAATATGACATTAAATGGAGAGATAAAAGTAAGGGCTGAAATTGATTAATTATATTGTCATAAAGACATTTACAATTCAAATCATTTAAGACTCAGGTGAATTGGTAATTTAACATACAGTAATTGGCATTTGTCAAACATCTGTTTTTCATGTTGTACAAAAAGGGCAATTCATTTTGTCCTGGTTGAGTTTATACTGAAGTCAATCAAAAAAGACCAATTATCTCTATAGGAAATCATTGTGTGACAAGTAAATATAATTCTCCTATGGAGATAATTTATCAGAGAAGCAGGTGAGATCAGCTCAGCCTTAGGCCTAATTCATGTATCCGTTTATGTAATATTTTTTTTACTTTCTAAGGATACCACATGTACAGCTTTTACTTTATCGATCATATGCTGCAAACAATCTATGTGTGAAAAAAGCTTAGTTTAAAGTCTGATGAAATTTCTGAACATGCATATTAATAAAGGCTTCCTTCAATATGTTATCGAGCATGTTTAAGATCCTACATGACAAACTTAAAAGTTCACCAAAAAAAAAAAGAGATTAATTAACTTAATTTAAAAGAAGTCCCTATTTGGAGTCTCCACGTTTCCAAAAATTAAGGTCAGACAACAGGAAAAGTGGCAACAATTGGCACAGACTACAAATAGTAGAGCGCTGCAACAAGGATGTGTGGGAGAGGCACCATAAAAAGGCCTAAGCAAGAATTTCTACCTTGACCAGAGACAGCAAGATGACAGACAGGCATAGGGTTGTTGCTCCCAGACCCCTGGCACTACAGGCAAAAGACAATTTGGAGACTCTCCTTGGAGTCTCTACATTTTGCAAAAATTAAGGTGAGACAACAGGAAAAGTGGCAACAATTGGCACAAACGTAAAATAATCAAAAGCTGCTATATGAATGTGTAGGGCTGGCCCTGTAACAAGGACTGAAACAGCTTTCTACTTTCCCCAGAGACAGTAAGATGACAGACAAGCATAGGGCTTTTGCTCCTAGACCCCTGGCACTACACCATCGCCTAGCCTGCACAGTCTGGGACTGGTGTAGCAAAGTAATTGGACATGCATGACTTGTTCATCTTTATGAATGTTAAATGGTCTGCAATTTCAGGGGACAGCTTGATGTGCTTATCCATCAATACATCGCCATCAGCGCTGAAGACATGTTCTGAGAGAATGTATCCTGCCAGGAAGACCAAAACTTCCAAGGTATGACTGGCAAGCTCAGGCCACTCTTCTATTTTTGAAGACCAAAATGCAAAAGGGTCCATTCCCTCCCCTATGACATCAATATTGAGTACTTGAAACTCCTGCACCATCCTCTCCAGTTGTTCACTATCTGTCAGACTTCTATTCTGTTCTGCTGGTGCATGCGATGGTCTAAAAAATGTGTGCCAACCCTCACAGAAATTGCTTGTGCCACTTGAACAGCTGCTGCTATTGTTACTGCGATGACGATGCCATGTTCCCGTGGATGGAATTCTAGAACTGCGATGCACACTGTGTGCCTCACTGCTGGAATACTACTGCTAAGATGGTCTATTAACTTGTTTTGATAATAGAGCATCCATGCATCCATTTCCAGAAGTGGCAGCATCTTGCTAAATTTACTCTTGTACCGTGGATCTAACAGAGTGGCAACCTAGTAGTCAGCACTATTTTTAATCCTAACAATATGGACATGTTGCAGATAGTGCAGCAGAAGGCGCTTATGTGTCAGAAAGTTCCATGAGGTCCAAGTCCATGTTGTGTTTGTGGCGAGGTAATGCTAAAGCTTGCTTCGTCTATCCCCTTCCACCAACCACAGTCAACAGTGATGCGATAAACATCTTATTCATCTACAGAGTTTTCTGCGCCCATAACCCACCAAAGAATGTGAGGTGAGTCATCCATTCCGGTGGCAAAAAAGGCCCAGGCTAGACAACCTTTGCCACACATGCAAAATGTAGACCTTGCCAGCCCTGCCCAAACAAGGCTTTGTCCAGGCCTGGATCAAACTGACAAAGATTTTTGGCGTTGGTTCAGATGCTTCCCTCCTCTTCAGTCAGTGAATTTTTGGAGCAAACCTCTGATACCCATGGGATAGAATATGTGAACAACTCTGCAGACTCGCCCATATGTGGTTCCCTACAGTCAGTTGGGTGGTTGGAGAGTATTGACACAGTGGGAGGAACAAGTGTAATAGGAGTGGCACCTTTAAAAAATGAACTGTGTGATGTTAAGGTACAGGAAGAAGAAAATAGACCACTTGATTCAGCGCTTGCCATCCACTCTAGTGCTTGCAGTTTGTGGCCCTCATTTACAAGTTTGAAGCGATGTGTGACTGCCAAAGAAATGAACTGTTTATGATTTAATCTTAAAAACAAAAAAACAAAAAAGTGAGCTGGAGTATGAGATGATACACATGGAGCTTGTGAGCTCATGTTCACACTGGCCATAAGACAAAGAGAAACCAAGGAAAAAAATGGTGAAAACATACCCTGCTGTAACTAAATAAAAGCATAGTGCATATAAACATAGGGTACTTAGTAAACACTGTTTTTTGATCAAAAAAAGCATAAAGCTATCCCACCAACGCCAAGGTGTACCCAGTTGGGATAGTACCTACACTCTCTAATATTAAAACCTTACCATGGGCCTAAAATAGGCCTCAATGTGGCTAAGGGCTGAGAGTGACCGGGTCCCAACAGGACACACAGTCAGGGGAGCTCACTTTTTTGTTTTTATGTAGTTTTTTTGTATTCAGTACAAATAGGGTGTGGCCCCCTTCTTAGTGAGCTGGGCATTTCATTCTGTGCATCCCCTGACTGTGTGCATGTAATTTTTACATTTTTGTAAGTTTGGAGTCTTTATACTTTTATTCATTACAAGTTTACCACTCTATGAGTCTTGTACGACCACTTTATTATATTCCAATTAACGTCATGGGCTTACCTGTCTCTTTGCAGTTAGCGCTTGAGCTTTATATACAGTAATATCTATTAAGGTCTTTTAGAGTCTAGTAGATGTGTGACGCCCTGGGCAAGCCAGGGGTCACAGGTCATCACACCACCACACCCTACATCCCAGTTAGGAACACCAAAGCTACTCAAATCCTTGTTGCCTTCCTCCAGGGGCTGATGTTCACACCAGGGGGTGGGCCAGGCGGTTGGCTCCGCCCACCGAGGAGTACACAACCCTGGAGGCGGGAAGAACCAGGCAGTCCAGCTAGGGACAGGAAGGAGTAAACAACAAGAGGAGCTAAGTGAAAGTGAAGTGGTAGTGGAGCAAAGAAGAAAAGGAACAAAAGGGAGCGTAGAAAGGCCTGAAGTGAGTCCAGCTAAGTGCAGGACAGGTCAGCAAGGTCAGCAACAGCAGTGATCGTCTGGAGAGGGACTGCTCGGAGGTTGCTGGAAGGACCGCGGTCGAGTAGTGGCCCGGCGGTCTGGAGCAGTATACGAAGAACAGTCAGCACCAGGGCAGGGGCCTCTCGGACCCCGACAAGGCTAGGACTCGCCATAATTTGCCGAATTCGTCAGTGAAGGGGACGTCGATCCCCCAACAACCAAGTCCCAATTTGAGACAACCGTCCAACCATTAGTGAGGAACACCGCCACCGCCAGGGCACCAGCTCCTCAGGGCCAGCGTCTGCGGGCAAAGTAGGGCTCCTCCGGCTCATATCCAAGCCGGGGAGCGGGTTACCGGTGGGAACCCATCGCTACCAACTTAGAAACATCAGGTGCAGGTCAGAGGGACATCACCGTTACCTGCTGGGAGAGCAAGTGCAGCCGTCCGTGGGAACCGTCTTTCCAGCCGTGTGGTTTACCGTAAAACTGTGTCAACGTCTCAGGCTGAGTGAGTACCACAGTGCCGCAAGGCACAGCGCTGCCCCCGCGTCCCTGCGCCCACCAGGCCCTGCACCTTCCACACCATCACTGGGCCCCGGGATCACCAACCCCTACCCACGGAGGGGCAACACAACACCTGGCTGCTCCGCATCACCACTCCCGGGATCCCCATATTGAGCAGCGGTGATGCTACAAATCACCACAACCGTGGGTGGCGTCACGGACTATAAACCATCCCCACACCCAACAACCCCCTTTCACTCACGGGCGAGGAGCGCCGCTAGAGTCCCCGGGATCCGGCTCATCGCTCGAGCCACCGAACAGCAGCAGGCCGCAGCGGCCGCGGCAGCCGGACCCGAGCAGCGGTGGGAGAGCGCGGCATCCCCTCCTCCGCCCGCGACAGATGCATGAATGATACTGTTGTCAATTATATATAATTTAATGATCCTGTGTGTTGGAAATGTTACAATATTTATTGGTAATTGTTACTGAACTTGATTTTAGGCTTGTGCAATTTATCATTGGGCTTTACAATTAATATATATTATTGGCATATTTGCCTCTTTGCACTTGACACTTTCCCATGGCAACCAATCTGCATCCGGTGATCAAATCACGGGAGCACCGATTGGAGGTTGGAATGATTCGCACCCCGCTGGCGCATATTTAATGGCATTTTCAGAGATTGACAGACACATTTAACAGGTTTACAGCCACGTACAGAACTCCACTTGTGGCTTTTAAAGGCCATGATGGCAGATAAAATCAGCTATCATTTGTGGGGAAAGATGCAGGCATGGTGTGTGAGTCCGCATCAAAGGATGGGACACTACCTTTGACATACATGTACATCAAAGGTAGTGAAGGTGTCAATGAGCAATTTTAATGCTTCTTTTATTGTTTATATACCACTCTGGTTCTATGTACTTGTGATCATTCTTTCTCTCTTTTCTCTCTCTCTTTCTCTCTCTCTCTCTTCTCTTTCTTTCTCTCTTTCTCCTCTCTTTCTTTCTCTCTCTTTCTCCCTCTTTCTGTCTCTCTTTCTCTCTCTCTTTCTCTCTTTCTCTCTTTCTCTCTCTTTCTCTTTCTCTCTCTTTCTCTCTTTCTCTCTTTCTCTCTCTCTTTCTCTCTTTCTCTCTCTTTCTCTCTTTCTCTCTCTCTCTCTTCTCTTTCTTCTCTTTCTTTCTCACTCTCTCCTCTCTTTCTTTCTCTCTCTCTTTCTCCCTCTTTCTGTCTCTCTTTCTCTCTTTCTCTCTTTCTCTCTCTTTCTCTTTCTCTCTCTCTTTCTCTCTCTCTTTCTCTCTTTCTCTCTTTCTTTCTTTCTTTCTTTCTGTCTCTTTCTTTCTCTCTTTCTCTCTGTTTTTCTTTCTCTCTTTCTCTCTTTCTCTCTCTTTCTTTCTGTCTTTCTTTCTTTCCTTCTCTTTCTATCTTTCTTTCTTTCTTCCTTGTTATTTTGTTTCCTTATAAGTACTTTACCATATTTTGTGTTTTTTTAATTTTTATTAAAATGTTATTTTGTAAACTTGTTTTAAACTATCTCTGATTTTTATTTTTAGATAGTCTTGCCTTAATAATAGAGTAAAGAAAACTTTTTTTTACACTAGAAAATTTCGAAATAAACAAAAATAAAAGCCATCTGTAATTGCTTAAAATTTAATCAGAAAGTATTATTGGAATGTTGTCACGGCACTGTATGCTTCCATATGGCATATTTTTCCACCCAAATCTCACAGGTTAAGGATATGGGTACACCATATGGAACTAATGATATTTTCTTATTATTTCAATGAAATGCGTAATTGAATGACAAATTCTGTTAAGTCATGAGTACATATTTAAGCTGTTGAAATACAGTCTAGCCACGATGTCCTCTCTTCAGTACACCACTTTAAATGAGCTAATTAAGCACATTTTCATTTTGCAATGCCATAAGTAAATTGTGCCCGAGAGTCTGTTGATGTATTCTAGATTTTTTTTTTTCAACAAGAAAGAAATGATAATTCTTATTAAAATCAATGATTATATTTCATCAAAAGAGATGGTGTGGTTTTCTGAGATGACAGCCATCATAATTAGGTGATGAAATATTTTAAGATTCAAATTTCCCAGGTTTGACAAAATACAGCTAAGCTTACAGTTGTCCAGAAGAAATGTGTTACACTTTGAGATTTGCTAGTATTGTTTTGAACCCATGTTGAATCAAACCCCTTTATTGCAAATACACAGTCTTAGAAATGTCAAACTTACTTCTACAAATCTGTAGAGGAAAACAGTTTTTATCCCTGCACACTGCACTAACCTAATTTTATGCTGTAAAAATTGGCCATTGTTTTCTTTTTTTTTGGTGCAGATACCTGTCTTATTGATGTTTCTACACAGGTGGTGGAACCAAAAGAAATTGGGATTTTTTTTTCACAAGGGTTGATGCAAAAATTATCTTTTTTCAGGAAGTATCCAGGGGCAGACATATTGCCTGTGCATCCAGTGTAGCTGAACCACGGTTCCAAAGAGAAGGGGGAGCTTGAACAACTGGGGAAACTTGTTTTCCATCACATAGTCAGCTGCAGTAGCAACACGAAGAGGTGAGGAAGGGAATCTTTACTTGGTTATTTGCAAACAGAGGAGGGTGGACCTGTTCTACTGTATTCTGCAAAAATAACCTAATGGTGCCTCCATCCTCTCCTCTAGTGTCACTGCTGCCACTGGCTACATCATGCAGGTGACACACATTGTGACAGCGAAGGACATGCTCCAGCTGAGCTTGAGCCCCGTGATTTCTTCTCTGCTCCTTCTGCACGGCCAGAAGAAGGAAGGAAGCTTTCACATCCCTCTCATCTTGAAACTCACAAGGAGAGTCAGAGGGGGGCACGGAACATGTCCTCCCCACCTGCAGGTTGTGCAGTAGTAAAAGAGAGGAAATTGTGAGAAAAGAAGAAAGACCTGGGTTTTAAGGCCCTCACAGCATTTGTAAGGAGTAGAGTTGAGCGCGGTTCGCGGATCGAGGTTCTCCAGTTCGCGGCTCGAGTGATTTTGGGGCTGTTCTAGATAGAACTAGAACTCGAGCTTTTTTGCTAAAGCTCAATAGTTCTAGATACGTTCGAGAACGGTTCTAGCGGCAAAAAAAACAGCTAATTCCTAGCTGGCTTTCCGCTGTAATAGTGTAAGTCACTCTGTGACTCACACTATTATGACATTTTAGTGTATAGTGTGCGGGAACAGCGCATTCAGATCACTGCTGTATGGATAATGGCAATCGCCATTTTTTTTTTTTCCCTTGTCTTCCTTCCCTAAACGCGCGCGTGTAGTGGGGCAGGCCAGCATGTCAGCCAATCCCAGACACACACACAGCTAAGTGGACTTTTAGCCAGAGAAGCAACGGCATGTGTGATAGGATGTCCATGTCACATGTCCCTGCATTATAAAACCGGACATTTTCCACCAGCACGCCATTATCTGCCTTCTGCGTCCTTGGTGTCAGACATCACTGGCGCAGCTCCTATCGCCTATACTGCTGTATACGCTCCATACACAGCGCTGGACAGCTAAGGGATAGCACTTTCTATCAGTCCTTTTAAGGGCTCGAACCGGCAGGGTCAGAGCCATAGGTGACAGAGTTTTAAACAGAGTTTAACAGCTACACAAGATGACAGCGTCTGTGTAGCTAAGGTCAGGGATTTCCTCGCTGCATTTCCCCATTAGGAGGGATAGAAAAGCAGGCTTCCTATCCTCTACCCAGAGACCCACAACCCTGCCACTGTACCCTCCTGCCCTTTCCACACTCAAACTCATTGTTACTAAGCCATTATACTAGCAAACACTGAGTGAACTTAGTGGCATCCTAAACGTGGCTGTTGGACTGTTGTATTGCCCCAGTAGTGCAAAGATATTTGCAGCACGTCTGCCTGCATTGCACACTCAAACTCATTGTTACTAAGCCATTATACTAGCAAACAGTGAGTGAACTTAGTGGCAATATAAAAGTGGCTGTTGGACTTCTGTATCGTCCCACTAGTGCAAAGATATTTGCAGCACCTCTGCCTGCATTGCACACTCATACTCATTGTTACTAAGCCATCATACTAGCAAACACTGAGTGAACTTAGTGGCATTATAAAAGTGGCTATTGGACATCTGTATCGTCCCACTAGTGCAAAGATATTTGCAGCACGTCTGCCTGCATTGCACACTCAAACTCATTGTTACTAAGCCATTATACTAGCAAACACTGAGTGAACCTAGTGGCATCATAAACGTGGCTATTGGACTTCTGTATAGTCCCACTAGTGCAAAGATATTTGCAGCACCTCTGCCTGCATTGCACACTCAAACTCATTGTTACTAAGCCATTATACTAACAAACACTGAGTGAACCTAGTGGCATCCTAAACGTGGCTGTTGGACTGCTGTATTGCCTCACTAGTGCAAAGATATTTGCAGCACGTCTGCCTGCATTGCACACTCAAACTCATTGTTACTAAGCCATTATACTAGCAAACACTGAGAGAACTTAGTGGCATTATAAAAGTGGCTGTTGGACTTCTGTATCGTCCCACTAGTGCAAAGATATTTGCAGCACCTCTGCCTACATTGCACACTCCAAATCATTGTTACTAAGACATTATACTAGCAAACACTGAGTGAACTTAGTGGCATCCTAAACGTGGCGATTGGACTTCTATATCGTCCCACTAGTGCAAAGATATTTGCAGCACGTCTGCCTGCATTGCACACTCAAACTCATTGTTACTAAGCCATTATACTAGCAAACACTGAGTGAACCTAGTGGCATCCTAAATGTGGCTATTGGACTTCTGTATAGTCCCACTAGTGCAAAGAAATTTGCAGCACCTCTGCCTGCATTGCACACTCAAAATCATTGTTACTAAGCCATTAAACTACGAAACACTGAGTGAACTTAGTGGCATCCTAAACGTGGCCATTGGACTTCTGTATAGTCCCACTAATGCAAAGATATTTGCAGCACGTCTGCCTGCATTGCACACTCCAACTCATTGTTACTAAGCCATTATACTAGCAAACACTGAGTGAACTTAGTGGCATCATAAAAGTGGCTGTTGGACTTCTGTATCGTCCCACAAGTGCAAAGATATTTGCAGCACCTCTGCCTGCATTGCCCACTCACACTCATTGTTACTAAGCCATTATACTAACAAACACTGAGGGAACCTAGTGGCATCCTAAACGTGGCTGTTGGACTGCTGTATTGCCCCACTAGTGCAAAGATATTTGCAGGACGTCTGCCTGCATTGCACACTCAAACTCATTGTTACTAAGCCATTATACTAGCAAACACTGAGTGAACTTAGTGGCATTATAAAAGTGGCTATTGGACTTCTGTATAGTCCCACTAGTGCAAAGATATTTGCGGCACGTCTGCCTGCATTGCACACTCAAACTCATTGTTACTAAGCCATTATACTAGCAAACACTGAGTGAACTTAGTGGCATCATAAAAGTGGCTGTTGGACCTCTGTATCATCCCACAAGTGCAAAGATATTTGCAGCACCCCTGCCTGCATTGCACACTCAAACTCATTGTTACTAAGCCATTATACTAGCAAACACTGAGTGAACCTAGTGGCATCCAAAACGTGGCTGTTGGACTGCTGTATTGCCCCAGTAGTGCAAAGATATTTGCAGCACGTCTGCCTGCATTGCACACTCAAACTCATTGTTACTAAGCCATTATACTAGCAAACACTGAGTGAACCTAGTGGCATCCTAAACGTGGCTATTGGACTTCTGTATAGTCCCACTAGTGCAAAGATATTTGCAGCACCACTGCCTGCATTGCACACTCAAACTCATTGTTACTAAGCCATTATACTAGCAAACACTGAGTGAACCTAGTGGCATCCTAAACGTGGCTATTGGACTTCTGTATAGTCCCACTAGTGCAAAGATATTTGCAGCACCTCTGCCTGCATTGCACACTCAAACTCATTGTTACTAAGCCATTATACTAGCAAACACTGAGTGAACTTAGTGGCATTATAAAAGGTGCTGTTGGACTTCTGTATAGTCCCACTAGTGCAAAGATTTTTGCAGCACCTCTGCCTACATTGCACACTCCAAATCATTGTTACTAAGCCATTATACTAGCAAACACTGTGTGAACTTAGTGGCATCCTAAACGTGGCTATTGGACTTCTATATCGTCCCACTAGTGCAAAGATATTTGCAGCACGTCTGCCTGCATTGCACACTCAAACTCATTGTTACTAAGCTATTATACTAGCAAACACTGAGTGAACCTAGTGGCATCCTAAATGTGGCTATTGGACTTCTGTATATTTCCACTAGTGCAAAGATATTTGCAGCACCTCTGCCTGCATTGCACACTCAAACTCATTGTTACTAAGCCATTATACTAGCAAACACTGAGTGAACTTAGGGGCATTATAAAAGTGGCTATTGGACTTCTGTATCGTCCCACTAGTGCAAAGATATTTGCAGCACGTCTGCCTGCATTGCACACTCAAACTCATTGTTACTAAGCCATTATACTAACAAACACTGAGTGAACCTAGTGGCATCCTAAACGTGGCTGTTGGACTGCTGTATTGCCCCACTAGTGCAAAGATATTTGCAGCACGTCTGCCTGCATTGCACACTCAAACTCATTCTTACTAAGCCATTATACTAGCAAACACTGAGTGAACTTAGTGGCATTATAAAAGTGGCTGTTGGACTTCTGTATCGTCCCACTAGTGCAAAGATATTTGCAGCACCTCTGCCTGCATTGCACACTCAAACTCATTGTTACTAAGCCATTATACTAGCAAACACTGAGTGAACCTAGTGGCATCCTAAATGTGGCTGTTGGACTGCTGTATTGCCCCACTAATGCAAAGATATTAGCAGCACGTCTGCCTGCATTGCACACTCAAACTCATTGTTACTAAGCCATTATACTAACAAACACTGAGTGAACCTAGTGGCATCCTAAACGTGGCTGTTGGACTGCTGTATTGCCCCACTAGTGCAAAGATATTTGCAGCACGTCTGCCTGCATTGCACACTCAAACTCATTCTTACTAAGCCATTATACTAGCAAACACTGAGTGAACTTAGTGGCATTATAAAAGTGGCTGTTGGACTTCTGTATCGTCCCACTAGTGCAAAGATATTTGCAGCACCTCTGCCTGCATTGCACACTCAAACTCATTGTTACTAAGCCATTATACTAGCAAACACTGAGTGAACTTAGTGGCATTATAAAAGTGGCTATTGGACTTCTGTATAGTCGCACTAGTGCAAAGATATTTGCGGCACGTCTGCCTGCATTGCACACTCAAACTCATTGTTACTAAGCCATTATACTAGCAAACACTGAGTGAACTTAGTGGCATCATAAAAGTGGCTGTTGGACTTCTGTATCATCCCACAAGTGCAAAGATATTTGCAGCACGTCTGCCTGCATTGCACACTCAAACTCATTGTTACTAAGTCATTATACTAGCAAACAGTGAGTGAACTTAGTGGCATTATAAAAGTGGCTGTTGGACTTCTGTATCGTCCCACTAGTGCAAAGATATTTGCAGCACCTCTGCCTGCATTGCACACTCAAACTCATTGTTACTAAGCCATTATACTAACAAACACTGAGGGAACCTAGTTGCATTATTAAAGTGGCTTTTGGACTTCTGTATTGTCCCACTAGTGCAAAGATATTTGCGGCACGTCTGCCTGCATTGCACACTCAAACTCATTGTTACTAAGCCATTATACTAGCAAACACTGAGTGAACCTAGTGGCATCCTAAACGTGGCTATTGGACTTCTGTATAGTCCCACTAGTGCAAAGATATTTGCAGCACCTCTGCCTGCATTGCACACTCAAACTCATTGTTACTAAGCCATTATACTAGCAATCACTGAGTGAACTTAGTGGCATTATAAAAGTGGCTGTTGGACTTCTGTATCGTCCCACTAGTGCAAAGATATTTGCAGCACCTCTGCCTGCATTGCACACTTAAACTCATTGTTACTAAGCCATTATACTAGCAATCACTGAGTGAACTTAGTGACAATATAAAAGTGGCTATTGGACTTCTGTATCGTCCCTCTAGTGCAAAGATATTTGCAGCACCTCTGCCTGCATTGCACACTCAAACTCATTGTTACTAAGCCATTATACTAGCAAAGACTGAGTGAACTTAGTGGCATCCTAAACGTGGCTGTTGGACTTCTGTATTGCCCCAGTAGTGCAAAGATATTTGCAGCACGTCTGCCTGCATTGCACACTCAAACTCATTGTTACTAAGCCATTATACTAGCAAACAGTGAGTGAACTTAGTGGCATTATAAAAGTGGCTGTTGGACTTATGTATCGTCCCACTAGTGCAAAGATATTTGCAGCACCTCTGCCTGCATTGCACACTCAAACTCATTGTTACTAAGCCATTATACTAGCAAACACTGAGTGAACCTAGTGGCATCCTAAACGTGGCTATTGGACTTCTGTATAGTCCCACTAGTGCAAAGATATTTGCAGCACCTCTGCCTGCATTGCACACTCAAACTCATTGTTACTAAGCCATTATACTAGCAAACACTGAGTGAACCTAGTGGCATCCTAAACGTGGCTATTGGACTTCTGTATAGTCCCACTAGTGCAAAGATATTTGCAGCACGTCTGCCTGCATTGCACACTCAAACTCATTGGTACTAAGCCATTATACTAGGAAACATTGGGTGAACTTAGTGGCATCCTAAATGTGGCTATTGGACTTCTGTATAGTCCCACTAGTGCAAAGATATTTGCAGCACGTCTGCCTGCATTGCACACTCCAACTCATTGTTACTAAGCCATTATACTAGCAAACACTGAGTGAACTTAGTGGCATCATAAAAGTGGCTGTTGGACTTCTGTATCATCCCACAAGTGCAAAGATTTTTGCAGCACCTCTGCCTGCATTGCACACTCAAACTCATTGTTACTAAGCCATTATACTAACAAACACTGAGGGAACCTAGTTGCATTATTAAAGTGGCTTTTGGACTTCTGTATTGTCCCACTAGTGCAAAGATATTTGCGGCACGTCTGCCTGCATTGCACACTCAAACTCATTGTTACTAAGCCATTATACTAGCAAACACTGAGTGAACCTAGTGGCATCCTAAACGTGGCTATTGGACTTCTGTATAGTCCCACTAGTGCAAAGATATTTGCAGCACCTCTGCCTGCATTGCACACTCAAACTCATTGTTACTAAGCCATTATACTGGCAATCACTGAGTGAACTTAGTGGCATTATAAAAGTGGCTGTTGGACTTCTGTATCGTCCCACTAGTGCAAAGATATTTGCAGCACCTCTGCCTGCATTGCACACTCAAACTCATTGTTACTAAGCCATTATACTAGCAATCACTGAGTGAACTTAGTGACATTATAAAAGTGGCTATTGGACTTCTGTATCGTCCCACTAGTGCAAAGATATTTGCAGCACGTCTGCCTGCATTGCACACTCAAACTCATTGTTACTAAGCCATTATACTAGGAAACATTGAGTGAACTTAGTGGCATCCTAAACGTGGCTATTGGACTTCTGTATAGTCCCACTAGTGCAAAGATATATGCAGCACGTCTGCCTGCATTGCACACTCCAACTCATTGTTACTAAGCCATTATACTAGCAAACACTGAGTGAACTTAGTGGCATCATAAAGTGGCTGTTGGACTTCTGTATCGTCCCACAAGTGCAAAGATATTTGCAGCACCTCTGCCTGCATTGTCCACTCAAACTCATTGTTACTAAGCCATTATACTAACAAACACTGAGGGAACCTAGTTGCATTATTAAAGTGGCTATTGGACTTCTGTATTGTCCCACTAGTGCAAAGATATTTGCGGCACGTCTGCCTGCATTGCACACTCAAACTCATTGTTACTAAGCCATTATACTAGCAAACACTGAGTGAACTTAGTGGCATACTAAACGTGGCTATTGGACTTCTGTATAGTCCCACTAGTGCAAAGATATTTGCAGCACATCTGCCTGCATTGCACACTCAAACTCATTGTTACTAAGCCATTATACTAACAATTTATGCTGCCAGTTTAAGGGCCATAGTTGCATTGTCAGGGATAATTATTCTTTATTATTCTGCTGTTAATAAAGCTAGACCACCGCTGCAATCTACACCACCTCTCTATTTTTACTACCACATTTTAAGTGCACAATCTTGTCGCAATCAACATGAGTGGCAAAATGACAGATGCCGGTGGAATGGGAAAGAGGCGTGTTGGAGAAGGAAAAAACTATTTGTCCGTGGGGAAGGTGGCAAAGCTCCATTAAGATCTGCTGAAGATAGACCATCTACCAGCAAAAGTAAGATGTCTACTGCTTACCGTGGACAATCCGATGTGCTCCCTTTTTTACGGACCCGAACAACAGGAACAAAGGTAGATGATGGCCAAAAAAGGAAAATGCTTGAATGGATCTCAAGTGGTCCAACAAGTGCCCTTTCAGCCACCTCAACTACCGCATTCAAAAAACACCAGTCCTCTGAGTTGTCATCCCAACCAAACTTGCTTTCTCCCAGCTCTGAAGTCTCCATCAGCCCTGCACAGTATGGTGGAAGTGAGATGGCTGAGTCTGCAGAGCTGTTCAGTCACACTATAGCCTGGGAATCGGAGGTCTGCTCCCAAGCTACAGTGATTACAGACCAGGAAATGGTCTGCAGTGATGCCCAGAACCTTTGTGACTTTGATTCAGGCCGTGAGGACCAAGTTTCTGAGCATAATGTTGACCCTTTGTCACAAACTGTAACACCTGTGGTTATAGACAATGAGGAACATACTGATGACGATGAGACGCAGATACCAGATTGGGATGATAACTTAAATATTCGTTCAGGGCAAGAAGAGGCTTGGTCTGAGGGTAAGGGGAGTGCAAACACAACAATTGATGAGGAAGTTCTAGATCCCACCAACTGTCAACCCACAGTCAGGCACTCGAGGAGGTCAACAGAGGCGGTGGAGGAGGATGCAACCGACGACGAAGTTACCTTGAAGCCTTCCTGGACAGAGTCGGAGCACTGGTAGCACGTCTACAACTGCATCATCAGCCACCACTCTGCCTCTGAGCACTAGTCGGGGGGGCTCAGCAGGTCGCATGCCCTCAAAGCCTTGCCTAGCCTGGTCCTTTTTTGACATAGAAAAAGATCGCCCAAATTATGTGATGTGTAAAATTTGTCGTGATTCTGTTAGTAGAGGTCAAAACCTCAGCAGTTTGACAACTTCTTCCATGAATCGTCACATGAATAAATATTATAGGTCCCAGTGGGAAGCTCACCGTGCTGCAATGCGGCCTAGCGGAGCGAACCATCCACCGCTTGCCCCTTCCAGTGCATCCGCGCGCTCTTCATCTTCTAGGACTGTGGGGACAGCTGTCACCCTGGTTTTTCACGCACAACTTCCACCACTGTAACCGCAACAGGCAGTTTGCTTGGTAGGCCATCAGTTGGTTTGGAAGGGGAAACAAGTGCGTGTGTATAGCTCTCTCAGACATCGATAGCACTAACGTTGGATGAAGGCAACATCATGTCTCCGACTGCACTTTCCTCACAAACCTGCATTTTTCCAGGGACACCCTACTCAACACCGTCTACACACAGCAGCCAGATCTCTGTCCCTCAGATGTGGACAAATAAAAGGCCATTTCCTGTGACCCATGACAAAGCTAAGAGGTTGACTTTATCCCTCTGTAAGCTCTTGGCTACCGAAATGCTGCCTTTCCGCCTGGTGGCCACTCAGGATTTTAGAGACCTTATGTCTGTCGCTGTGCCCCAGTACCAGATGCCCAGTCGCCACTACTTCTCTAAGAAAGGTGTGCTGGTGTGTACCAGCATGTCGCACACAACATCACCGCTTGCTTGAGAAATTCTGTGTGTGAACGGGTGCATTTTACCACCGATACTTAGACCAGTAAGCATGGACAGGGACGTTACATGTCGCTGACTGGGCACTGGGTAACTATGGTGATAGATGGTGAAGGTTCTGCTGCACAAGTCTTGCCGTCCCCACGACTTGTGTGTCAATCCTCTGTCTGTCCAAGTTCTGCCACCTCTTCTGCCTCCTCCACCTCATCTGGGTCCTCCACCTCCGCCCCAAGCCTGCCTGGTCAGGCCACCAGCATTCTCACTGCGCAGAAGAAATCACGCACCCCTCATTACTATGCTGGCAGCAGAGCGCAACGTCATCAGGCGGTCTTTAGCTTGACATGTCTTGGGAATTAGAGTCACACAGCTGAGGAGTTGTGGTCAGCTCTGCGGTCCGAGTTTAATAAATGGTTGTCTCCACTCAACCTGCAGCCTGGTAAGCCGTATGCGACAATGCTGCAAACCTGGGTGCGGTCCTTCGCCTGGGCAAGGTGACACACGTACCTTGTATGGCTCACGTGTTGAACCTTGTTGTCCAGCAATTTTTAACATACTATCCCGGCCTAGATGGCCTTCTGACCAGGGCACGAAAACTGTCTGCTCACTTCCGCCGTTCAAGTGCCGCAGCTGAGCGACTTGCATCGCTCCAGAAGTCTTTCGGCCTGCCGGTTCATCGCCTGAAATGCGATGTGCCGACACGCTGGAATTCGACTCTCCACATGTTACAGCGACTATGGCAGCACCGCCGAGCCCTGGTGCAATACGTCATGATGTATAGCTTGGGCCAACGAGATGCAGAGGTGGGGCAGATCACCCTGATGAAGTGGTCTCAGATCAAGGACCTATGCACCCTTCTGCACAGTTTCGACATGGCGACGAATATGTTTAGCGCTGACAATGCCATTATCAGCATGACAATTCCAGTCATTTACATGCTGGAGCACACGCTAAACACTATTCGGAGTCAGGGGTGGGACAACAGAAAGGGGAGGAACTACAGGAGGATTCATATGCGCAAGGGACAACAACATCACCAAGGTCCAGACGTTCATCATCACCAACGCGGCAGGCATGGAACCATGAGGGACAGGGATCAACAAGGGCGCATGGTAGCAGGCGAAATGTTGAGGAAGGTGCAGGAGAACATGAAGAAATGGAGGACGAACTGTCCATGGACATGGAAGACTCAGCGGATGAGGGAGACCTTGGTCAAATTTCAGTTGAAAGAGGTTGGGGGTAGATGTCAGAGGAAGAAAGAACGGTTAGCACCTCTATGCCACAAACACAGCGTGGACTTGGTCCGCATGGCTGCGCAAGACACATGAGTGCTTTCTTGCTGCACTACCTCTAACATGACCCTCGTATTGTCAAAATTAGAAGTGATGATGACTACTGGCTTGCCACACTATTAGATCCCCGGTACAAGTTCAAATTTTGTGACATAATTCCAGCCATAGAAAGGGACGCACGTATGCAGGAGTATCAGCAGAAGCTGTTACTCGATCTTAGCTCGGCTTTTCCATCAAACAACTGTGCAGGTGCAGGGAGTGAATCTCCCAGTTGTAACTTGACAAACATGGGACGGTCTCGTCATCTTCAACAGTCTACCCGTACCAGTAGGACTGTATCTGGTGCTGGTAACAACAATTTTATGGAATCTTTTCATAATTTTTTTAGACCCTCCTTTGCAAGGCCAACAGAGACAACAAGTCTGACACATAGTAAACGGCTGGAGAGGATGATACAGGAGTATCTGCAAATGAACATCGATGCCATGACTTTGCAAATGGAGCCTTGCTCCTTTTGGGCTTCAAATCTTGAAAAATGGCCAGAGCTCTCCACTTACGCCTTGGAGATTTTGTCGTGTCCAGCTGCCAGCGTTGTCTCTGAACGTGTCTTCAGTGCTGCTGGGTGTGTGCTGACAGATAAGCGCATGCGTCTGTCCAATGACAATGTGGACAGACTAACGTTCATCAAAATTAACAAGTCATGGATCCACAAGGAATTTACTACCCCTGTGTCATCCTGGGGAGAGTAAATGCTTGTGGATTTGGAATGTGCTTGATGCAAATCAAAAGATCCTGTTTGCAACTAGGGCACAAGTGCTGCCACTGATGGGGTGTCTGTGTGGCCCAATTTTTTGAAAAAAGGGAGACTCCACTTGGAGTAACCCTTGCTTGCTGTGTTTTTTAAAAATGATCCAAGATGAACAGAGCTGGGATCAGGAAAGACTTTGCTACCTACCCCGGTGTCATCCTGCGGACGGTTAAGAATGGCGTATTTTTGAATGTGCTTGATGCAAATCAAAACATCCTGTTTGCAACTAGGGCACAAGTGCTGCCACTGATGGGGTGTCTGTGTGGCCCAATGTTTTGAAAAAAGGGAGACTCCGCTTGGAGTAACCCTTACTTACATTGTTTTTAAAAATGATCCAAGATAAACAGAGCAGGGATCAGGAAAGACTTTGCTACCAACCCCGGTGTCATCCTGGGGACAGTTAATTATGGCGTATTTTTGAATGTGCTTGATGCAAATCAAAACATCCTCTTTGCAACTAGGGCACAAGTGCTGCCACTGATGGGGTGTCTGTGTGGCCCAATTTTTTGAAAAAAGGGAGACTCCGCTTGGAGTAACCCTTACTTTATTGTTTTTAAAAATGATCCAAGATGAACAAAGCTGGGATCAGGAAAGACTTTGCTACCTACCCCGGTGTCATCCTGGGGACGGTTAATTATGGCGTATTTTTGAATGTGCTTGATGCAAATCTAGCTGTAAAGTTTACAATTGGGACACAACTGCTGCCACTGAATGGGTGGGTGTGTGTGTGGCCCAATTTTTGGAAAAAAAAGAGACTCCGCTTGGAGTAACCCTTGCTTACATTGTTTTTTAAAAGGAGCCAAGATGAACAAGTCATGGTTCAGCAAAGACTTTGCTACCTACCCCGGTGTCATCCTGGGGACGGTTAAGAATGGCGTATTTTTGAATGTGTTTGATGCAAATCTAGCTGTGAAGTGTACAACTGGGGCACAAGTGCTGCCACTGAAGAGGTGGGTGTCTGTGTGGCCCAATTTTTGGAAAAAAGAGAGACTCCGCTTGGAGTCACCTTGCGGTGTTTTACATGATATTAGAAGGGCATGCCATGCCTACATCTGTGTCTCGTCCTCTTTTTCCTCGTTACGCTCTTTTGTTTTCGCATGAGAATTTGTTCTTGTCACTTTCCCATGTGTTTGTGTTGTGTTGTGAGTTGTATGTCACCTTTTGGACACCTTTGAGGGTGTTTTCTAGGTGTTTTTATGTGTTTGTGATTGCCTGCCATTGTTTCCTATGCGGTTTGAGTTTGGTTCGACGAACCGAACTCGAACGGTACCTCCATTCGGCGAACCGACCTCGAGCCGAACCGCGACCGGTTCGCTCATCTCTAGTAAGGAGTCAGGAAAGACCCCTTAAACCGTAACAGACATTGCACACACTGGGGTCTCATCCTTTGTCAGCCAATCACAGACTCCACATTATGAGCACAGCTGTAAAAAGCTGACAGAGGATAAAAAACAAGTGTTCTCTTTGCCATGGAGTCACGTCTTGAAGCAGGAAACTGCAGAAGATGACTGTGGACAAATCTGCTCAGAAGAGCCACTCATGACTAGAGTTGAGCGCAGTTCGTGGTTCGTGGTTCTCCAGTTCGCGGCTCGAGTGATTTTGGGGGCTGTTCTAGATAGAACTAGAACTCGAGCTTTTTTGCAAAAGCTCGATAGTTCTAGATACGTTCGAGAACGGTTCTAGCAGCAAATAACTCAGCTAATTCCTAGCTGGCTTTCCGCTGTAAGGGTACGCTCACACGAGCGTATAACTCGCATGAGTATCGGACCGCATCACTCGGTGCGGCCGCACACTCTCCGGACAGGAGCATGTCAGCCGCATAGAAATACATGCAGCTGAGCCGCTCCTGTCAGCAGAGAAGCTAGGCGCGCCGGGTGATGCGGTCCGATACTCATGCGAGTTATACGCTCGTGTGAGCGTACCCTAATAGTGTAAGTCACTCTGTGACTCACACTATTATGACATTTCAGTGTATAGTGTGCGGGAACAGCGCATTCAGATCACTGCTGTTTGGATAATGGCGATCGCCATTTTTTTTTTTTTTCCTTGTCTTCCTTCCCTAAGAGTGCGCGTTTAGTGGGGAGGGCCAGCATGTCAGCCAATCCCAGACACACACACAGCTAAGTGGACTTTTAGCCAGAGAAGCAACGGCATGTGTAATAGAATGTCCATGTCACATGTCCCTGCATTATAAAAACGAGTATCTGCCCGTCCGGACGCCATTATCTCTTCTGCGTCCTTGGAGTCAGACATAACTGGGGCAGCTCCTATCGCCGATACAGCTGTATACGCTCCATACACAGCGCTGGACAGCATAGGGATAGCACTTTCTATCAGTCCTTTTAAGGGCTCATACCGGCAGGGTCAGAGAAACAGGTGACAGGTCCTGAAAACAGAGTTTAACAGCTACACAAGATGACAGCGTCTGTGTAGCTAAGGTAAGGGATTTCCTCGCTGCATTTCCCCATTAGGAGGAATAGAAAGGCAGGCTTCCTTTCCTCTACCCAGACCCACAACCCTGCCACTGTACCCTCCTGCCCTTTGCACACTCAAACTCATTGTTACTAAGCCATTATACTAGCAAACACTGAGTGTACCTAGTGACATCCTAAACGTGGCTATTGGACTTCTGTATAGTCCCAGTAGTGCAAAGATATTTGCAGCACGTCTGCCTGCATTGCACACTCAAACTCATTGTAGCTAAGCCATTATACTAGCAAACACTGAGTGAACCTAGTGGCATCCTAAACATGGCTATTGGACTTCTGTATAGTCCCACTAGTGCAAAGATATTTGCAGCACGTCTGCCTGCATTGCACACTCAAACTCATTGTTACTAAGCCATTATACTAGCAAACACTAAATGAACTTAGTGGCATCCTAAACGTGGCTATTGGACTTCTGTATAGTCCCACTAGTGCAAAGATATTTGCAGCACGTCTGCCTGCATTGCACACTCCAACTCATAGTTACGAAGCCATTATACTAGCAAACACTGAGGAAACTTAGTGGCATCCTAAACGTGGCTGTTGGACTTCTGTATAGTCCCACTAGTGCAAAGATATTTGCAGCACCTCTGCCTGCATTGCACACTCAAACTCATTGTTACTAAGCCATTATACTAGCAAACACTGAGTGAACTTAGGGGCATCCTAAACGTGGCTATTGGACTTCTGTACAGTCCCACTAGTGCAAAGATATTTGCAGCACGTCTGCCTGCATTGCACACTCAAACTCATTATAACTAAGCCATTATACTAGCAAACACTGAGTGAACCTAGTGTCATCCTAAACGTGGCTATTGGACTTCTGTATAGTCCCAGTAGTGCACAGATATTTGCAGCACGTCTGCCTGCATTGCACACTCAAACTCATTATAACTAAGCCATTATACTAGCAAACACTGAGTGATCTTAGTGGCATCCTAAACGTGGCTATTGGACTTCTGTATAGTCCCAGTAGTGCACAGATATTTGCAGCACGTCTGCCTGCATTGCACACTCAAACTCATTATAACTATACCTTTATACTAGCAAACACTGAGTGAACTTAGTGGCATCCTAAACGTGGCTATTGGACTTCTGTATATTCCCAGTAGTGCAAAGATATTTGCAGCACGTCTGCCTGCATTGCACACTCAAACTCATTATAACTAAGCCATTATACTAGCAAACACTGAGTGAACTTAGTGGCATCTTAAACGTGGCTATTGGACTTCTGTATAGTCCCAGTAGTGCAAAGATATTTGCAGCACGTCTGCCTGCATTGCACACTCCAACTCATTATAACTAAGCCATTATACTAGCAAACACTGAGTGAACTTAGTGGCATCCTAAACGTGGCTATTGGACTTCTGTATAGTCTAAGTAGTGCACAGATATTTGCAGCACGTCTGCCTGCATTGCACACTCAAACTCATTATAACTAAGCCATTATACTAGCAAACACTGAGTGAACTTAGTGGCACCCTAAACGTGGCTATTGGACTTCTGTATACTCCCAGTAGTGCAAAGATATTTGCAGCACGTCTGGCTGCATTGCACACTCCAACTCATTATAACTAAGCCATTATACTAGCAAACACTGAGTGAGCTTAGTGGCATCCTAAACGTGGCTATTGGACTTCTGTATAATCCCAGTAGTGCACAGATATTTGCAGCACGTCTGCCTGCATTGCACACTCCAACTCATTATAACTAAGCCATTATACTAGCAAACACTGAGTGAGCTTAGTGACATCCTAAACGTGGCTATTGGACTTCTATATAGTCCCAGTAGTGCAAAGATATTTGCAGCACGTCTGCCTGCATTGCACACTCAAACTCATTATAACTAAGCCATTATACTAGCAAACACTGAGTGAGCTTATTGGCATCCTAAAAATGGCTATTGGAATTCTGTATTGTCCCACTAGTGCAAATAAATTTACAGCACCTCTGCCTGCATTGCACACTCAAACTCATTATAACTAAGCCATTATACTAGCAATTTATGCTGCCAGTTTAAGGGCCGTAGTTGCATTGTCAGGGATATTTATTCTTTATTATTCTGCTGTTAATAAAGCTAGACCACCACTGCAATCTACACCACCTCTCAATTTTTACTACCACATTTTCAGTGCACAATCTTGTCGCAATCAACATGAGTGGCAAAATGACAGATGCTGGTGGAAAGGGGAAGAGGCGTGGTGGAAAAGGAAAAAAAGGGTTTGTCCGTGGGGAAGGTGGCAAAGCTCCATTATCATCTGCTGAAGATAGACCATCTACCAGCAAAAGTAAGATGTCTACTACTTACCGTGGACAATCTGATTTGCTCCCTTTTTTACGGACACGAACAACAGGAACAAAGGTAGATGATGGCCAAAAAATTAAATTGCTTGAATGGATCTCAAGTGGTCCAACAAGTGCCCTCTCAGCCACCTCAAGTACCGCATCCAAAAAACACCAGTCCTCTGAGTTGTCATCCCAATCAAACTTGCTTTCTCCCAGCTCTAAAGTCTCCATCAGCCCTGCACAGTATGGTGGAACTGAGATGGCTGAGTCTGCAGAGCTGTTCAGTCACACTATAGCCTGGGAATCAGAGGTCTGCTCCCAAGCTACAGTGAGTACAGACCAGGAAATGGTCTGCAGTGATGCCTTTGTGACTCTGATTCAGGCCGTGAGGACCAAGTTTCTGAGCATAATGTTGACCCTTTGTCACAAACTGTAACAAATCCTATGTGATTATATCCTAACATGAGTAAACTAGCAGAATTTTGTTGTTTCAGAAATTGAATTTTTTCAAAAGCACATAATAAAAATGTAAATGAGATAAATGAAAAAGAACACTGATCAAAATTAGAGAACAATTTCAGATACCTGCAAGTTATTGGTGTTAATCTGGCACCTGGTGCTAATTTCCTTAATTATTTGACAATCCCTATTTAATTGGCCTCCTAAGTAGTCCACAATTCATTTTAGTGATGAAAGAAGGTCTAACTTATTTGAGTCTGATGGAATACGTTATGTTCGTTGACAACCTGGGGAAAGACTGAACCCAAAGTGTGCTAAGAAGTCAGTGAAAGGTGGTGGAGGATGTATCATGGTTTAGGGAATGTTTTTGGTAGCAGGAGTTGGACCTCTCCTACAGCTACATGTCAGAGTGAATGCAAGTGTGTATCAGAACCTTCTTCAATAACATGCTTTTCCTTACTTGCGTTCATCACTCAATCAGCCAGCAATTTTCATGCAGGACAATGCCCCCTGTCACACAGCAAATGGAAAAACAGTTTCTTGAAACAGAAAACAATGAAATAATGAAATAACCAGCCCAGAGTCCTGATCTAAACCCAGTAGAAAACCTCTGGAAAATGCTTGGTGATAAAGTTATGGCCAAGAAACCCACAACAGTCAAATAACTGTGGAAGAGACTGGAAGAAGATTGGACCAAAATCACACCAGAGCAGTGTGAGAGACTAGTGATGCCCTGTCCAGATGTGATGAAGTCATTCAAAGCAAAGAACCGTACACTTTCTACTGATTGGTGACTGTTGTTACCTTCAGAGAATTTAGTTATGCTCTTTATCTGTTCTACAGTCGTTCTCTAAAGCTGGATTCATATGATAATAAGGCATCCAATGCGAGTGCATCAGATGCAATATGCTAATCATCCTCGGCTCCTGCTGTGCTATGAGCATGAGCTGAGTGTCATGCAACCCAATCACTGCTGTGAAAGAGAGGGTGGGAGTTGCGGCGAAGAGGGAGGGATTAATCTCCCCATCCCCTCCATTGTCAGCCTGTGCGTATATCGCACTACACTTGGATAACATCTGAGTGCAGTTCAATGTTTCTCTCGCACCCATAGACTTGTATCGGTGTGAGTAACACGTCTCTCGCTGACAATCACAGCATGCTGGAACTTTTTGCTTATCCAGAATCTGGATTGTTGTGTGCATGAGATTTAAATATTTTTTCCCATTTTTGAGGTGTGAGATTCTTATGCGGGCGTCACACGGTACGATCTTTCGCATAGCCGTCGGGAGCCGCGGGATGCAGGTAAGCTGTGTTCATCGTTTCCGGGGTGTCACACAGAGCGATGTGTGCTGCCCCGGGTACGATGAACAACCGGCGGAAAGAAAAATAAACGACTTTTTAAAAATAAACGATGTGTCAATGATACACGATTTGCGAACGTTCGGCGTCACTCATAGGTGTCACATGGGACGACGTCGTAAACAATGCCAGATGTGCGTCACGAAAACCGTGACCCCCGACAATATATCGCCCGCATTAGACTGGTGACGCCTTTGCACTAAGTGCAAGGCCTATCAAAAATTAAAAGGAAGGATTAAAATACACCCTGAAATACATATAGAGGATGGCCTCAGATGACTTGAGTATTCCCATGCACCCCTTCCCACCGATAAAAGGGTATATCATTCATGGTTTATTATTTGTCTTGTCCTTCTCCACCTTACAAACAGGGTCATCATGTAGCCCTTGCTATAAAGTTTTAGAAGGCCATCAGGTGGTTCTCCCCCATAATTTTTAGAGAGACATCTTCTGGCCCTCACTCAAATTTCAATGGGCCATGAGGCAACCTTCAATCATAAATTTTGGAGGGCGATCAGGCAACCCTCACTCTTAAATTTTAGAGGGCCATCAGTCAGCTCTCTATCATAATATTTAGAGATCCTTCATGCAACCCTCGCTCATAATTATAAGAAGGTCTTCCCGTGGTACTCAGTTCCCAGCTGACACTATTGTTCACTATGTGCTGTCCCTGCCTTACACCAACATGGGTCACATACAGTCAGGGCCAGAAATATTTGGACAGTGACACAAGTTTTGTTATTTTAGCTGTTTACAAAAACATGTTCAGAAATACAATTATATATATAATATGGGCTGAAAGTGCACACTCCCAGCTGCAATATGAGAGTTTTCACATCCAAATCGGAGAAAGGGTTTAGGAATCATAGCTCTGTAATGCATAGCCTCCTCTTTTTCAAGGGACCAAAAGTAATAGGACAAGGGACTCTAAGGGCTGCAATTAACTCTGAAGGCGTCTCCCTCGTTAACCTGTAATCAGTGAAGTAGTTAAAAGGTCTGGGGTTGATTACAGGTGTGCGGTTTTGCATTTGGAAGCTGTTGCTGTGACCAGACAACATGCGGTCTAAGGAACTCTTAACTGAGGTGAAGCAGAACATCCTGAGGCTGAAAAAAAAGAAAAAATCCATCAGAGAGATAGCAGACATGCTTGGAGTAGCAAAATCAACAGTCGGGTACATTCTGAGAAAAAAGGAATTGACTGGTGAGCTTGGGAACTCAAAAAGGCCTGGGCGTCCACGGATGACAACAGTGGTGAATGATCGCCGCATACTTTCTTTGGTGAAGAAGGACCCGTTCACAACATCAACTGAAGTCCAGAACACTCTCAGTGAAGTAGGTGTATCTGTCTCTAAGTCAACAGTAAAGAGAAGACTCCATGAAAGTAAATACAAAGGGTTCACATCTAGAGGCAAACCATTCATCAATTCCAAAAATAGACAGGCCAGAGTTAAATTTGCTGAAAAACACCTCATGAAGCCAGCTCAGTTCTCGAAAAGTATTCTATGGACAGATGAGACAAGATCAACCTGTACCAGAATGATAGGAAGAAAAAAGTTTGGAGAAGAAAGGGAACGGCACATGATCCAAGGCACACCACATCCTCTGTAAAACATGGTGGAGGCAACGTGATGGCATGGGCATGCATGGCTTTCAATGGCACTGGGTCACTTGTGTTTATTGATGACATAACAGCAGACAAGAGTAGCCGGATGAATTCTGAAGTGTACAGGGATATACTTTCAGCCCAGATTCAGCCAAATGCCGCAAAGTTGATCGGACGGCACTTCATAGTACAGATGGACAATGACCCCAAGCATACAGCCAAAGCTACCCAGGAGTTCATGAGTGCAAAAAAGTGTAACATTCTGCAATGGCCAAGTCAATCACCAGATCTTAACCCAAGTGAGCATGCATTTCACTTGCTCAAATACAGACTTAAGTCGGAAAGACCCACAAACAAGCAAGACCTGAAGGCTGCGGCTGTAAAGGCCTGGCAAAGCATTAAGAAGGAGGAAACCCAGCGTTTGGTGATGTCCATGGGTTCCAGACTTAAGGCAGTGATTGCCTTCAAAGGATTCGCAACAAAATATTGAAAATAAAAATATTTTGTTTGAGTTTGGTTTATTTGTCCAATTACTTTTGACCTCCTAAAATGTGGAGTGTTTGTAAAGAAATGTGTACAATTCCTACAATTTCTATCAGATATTTTTGTTCAAACCTTCAAATTAAACGTTACAATCTGCACTTGAATTCTGTTGTAGAGGTTTCATTTCAAATCCAATGTGGTGGCATGCAGAGCCCAACTCGCGAAAATTGTGTCACTGTCCAAATATTTCTGGACCTAACTGTAACATCATCCATGCCTTTACAGCCATGTCTCCACCGGAGTCCGCGCCTGCGACTTCTGCTCCGGTCGCCAGGTGACAGCATGTTCCCACCATGGATAATGGTGGTGATGGGAGAGGAGTCAGTGCCCGTGGCTCTGCTGAGAACAGGCTCCGCTCATCCACTAGGCTGGGTTTCCCTAGATCCTGCAGTACCACTGGCTGACTGTAGGTAGCGTGTGTCTTCCAGCTGAAATTGCCATCATTCACCTGCAGCCAATGGGAATACACCACACCCTTCTTATTCCCCCTCCTGTCATGTGACCACTGCCAGAGATAGTTCTGTACTTCTGGTTCATGTGCTGTTTGTATTTTGAGTCCTGTTCACTGACCTTTGCTTGTTTTTTGACTACCCTCCTGCCTGTCGATTTTGTACCTTGCTGCCAATTCCGGATTTGACCTCTGCTTTGTCTCCTCATTACGTCCTTGCCTGCCGATTCTGTTCCTGTTTAGCATTTCCTAGTTTTTGACCCTGCCTGACCACCACAGACTACAGCCTACCACAGGTAGTGATCTCTGGGGCTCGGTGTAATTCCAAATCCCTGTATAGGGGTTAAAGGGTTGCAGAGTTCTCGGGGTCCTGCTTTGTGAGCGGCTTTTCTCTAGACTCTCCTTACGGCCAGTCTGAGTCTGCGGCTCCAGGCAGGTGTCACACTTACCAACACAGTTACTGGGAAGGTCCACTTAGCGACCAACATGTGGACAAGTGTTTATGGCCAGGGATGCTATTTTTCCCTGACAGCCCACTGGGTGAATCTCGTGGAAGCAAGGACAGTGTCAGACCCTGGAATGGAACATGTGTTACAGATGCTGAGGATTGCGGGCTCTAGTTCCATCAGGGTTTTCAAAATCTCTCACATTAGTTCCTGCACCCCTCCTCCTCCATCTCAAAATTGTCATCTTGGAGAATGTCGTTGATTTTGGTTGCAAGTTGTAAGTACTGCAGCACTGCCTTGGTGAAGCGTCAACATGCTCTACTAAAACTAATTTGTATAGGTGACAAACAGCAAATTGCATAGAGTGGTTGAAAGGCATAACAGTCAAGACAGATCTGTGGCCATTGGCACTGAACATACAATTAGGCGTGGTCATGTGTGATAATAGTCGAAACCCACTGGCGGCTCTGAAACTTGGCAAGCTTGCATATGTACTATGCCTCATCCAAGTGCTTAACTTAGTGGTTCAAAGCTTTATGAAAACCTACTTAGATTTACTCAAGCAACTTGTGAAGGTAAGTCACATACGTATGTGTTTATTTCTGTAAGTCAGCTACAGCTGCCGCAGGTCTGACAGTGCTGCAGCAGCGCTTGTAAGTGTCAGTTCACCAACTGGTGTGGCATGACCATGCACTGGAGCTCCACATTATATATGTTAGCAAGGCTTTCGAAAGTAGCTGAAGGTAGTAGTTCAATATCAGCTAAAACATGCCCGTCATTATTCCTGTCAGCGTTCACACATAAGAACTAAGCTATAAGAAATAAGCTAAGTTCTTCCAAAGAACACTTCACATTTATAGTTGCAGTAAATCTTACTGTAAATTGAAGTAAAATTAAACTGATCAGTTATTATTATAGGGTTGGTGTAAGAATACCCTAATGATCATCAAATACAGATGAACCTCGTTTTACAAGTAACTTGGTGTGCGAGTATTTCGCTATACGAGCAAAGCTTGCTGCAAATTTGTAACTCAGTTTATGAGCAAGCTTTGCTGTATGAGCAAATACTCACCGCACACACTTCTGGTTCTGTACTTTCACCGCACTCTGACTCGCTCTTGCAGTCCGCACAAACATGCACAAACATGCACACACAAACAAACACACACACACTTATTATGCTCAACTTACCTTCCGTTCTCTCGCTGGCCTCCTGGTTCTTGTAGGTACAGTATGTGTATCGTGTAACTATTGCGACGATGGAGGAACCTCCACTGTCAGTGTTTCTCAAAAGCAGCATGCTGACCAATCAGAGGCAAGCAGCTCATGCCTTTCATGTCAGCATGCTGGCCAATCCTGAGTATGACATGGACGCTGACAGCGGAAGTTCCTACATCGTCACGATGGTTACCCGATACACATACTGTACCTGCGGACTACAAGAACCAGGAAGCCGGTGCAGGAACGGAGGGTAAGGTGAGCAGAATGTGTGTGTGTGTGTTTGTGTTTGTTTGTGCGTGTGTGGAATAGCACAATAGGTGACATTGCACAAGTTGTGGAACGAATTGTCTGAGCTTCCATTATTTCCTATGGGACATTTTGCTTTGCTAGACGAGTAACTTGGTTTACAACCACGCACCCAGAACGGATTGTTCTCGTAAACCAAGATTCCACTGTATAAAAAAGGAAGCAGCTCTTTACAAGATGCTTTCCCTGCAGCGACAACTACTGGTGAAATATTGTATTGCACGTCTTTGATTCAAATAAATGTCAGACCTATTAACACATTGATTGCATGGGTCTGCTCGAGAGAGATACATTTTTTAAAAGCAAATTTCTGTTCTGGGGTAGAGAAGGAAATGAAAAAGGGAATCCCCTTAGATGGCATCACAGGAAATCCCCTTCTAAAGACAACGCAAAAGGATCAATATGTAAAATAAATAATATGTATTAATTGTCTTAAAGTTATTATGCTTAGCAACCTAAAGGCCGCTTTACACACTGCGACATTGCTAGCCGATGCTAGCAATGTCGAGCGTGATAGCACCCGCCCCCATCGTACGGCCGATACAGTCATATGAAAAAGTTTGGGCACCCCTATTATTGTTAATATTTTTTCTTTATAACAATTTGGGTTTTTGCAACAGCTATTTCAGTTTCATATATCTAATAACTGATGGACTGAGTAATATTTCTGGATTGAAATAGATTGAATTGAACAGAAAATGTGCAGTCCGCATTTAAACAAAATTTGACCGGTGCAAAAGTATGGGCACCCTTATCAATTTCTTGATTTGAACACTCTTAACTACTTTTTACTGGCTTACTAAAGCACTAAATTGGTTTTGTAACCTCATTGAGCTTTGAACTTCATAGGCAGGTGTATCCGATCATGAGAAAATGTATTTAAGGTGGCCATTTGCAAGTTGTTCTCCTATTTGAATCTCCTATGAAGAGTGGCATCATGGGCTCCTCAAAACAACTCTCAAATGATCTGAAAACAAAAATTATTCAACATAGTTGTTCAGGGGAAGGATACAAAAAATTGTCTCAAAGATTTAAACTGTCAGTTTCCACTGTGAGGAACATAGTAAGGAAATGGAAGAACACAGGTACAGTTCTTGTTAAGCCCAGAAGTGGCAGGCCAAGAAAAAGATCAGAAAGGCAGAGAAAAAGAATGGTGAGAATAGTCAAGGACAATCCACAGACCACCTCCAAAGTCCTGCAGCATCATCTTGCTGCAGATGGTGTCAATGTGCATCGGTCAACAATACAGCGGACGTTGCACAAGGAGAAGCTGTACGGGAGAGTGATGCGAAAGAAGCCGTTTTTGCAAGCACGCCACAAACAGAGTCGCCTGAGGTATGCAAAAGCACATTTAGATAAGCCAGTTACATTTTGGAAGAAGGTCCTGTGGACTAATGAAACAAAGATTGAGTTGTTTGGTCATACAAAAAGGCGTTATGCATGGAGGCAAAAAAACACGGCATTCCAAGAAAAGCACTTGCTACCCACATTAAAATTTGGTGGATGTTCCATCATGCTTTGGGGCTGTGTGGCCAATGCTGGCACCGGGAATCTTGTTAAAGTTGAGTGTTGCATTGATTCAACTCAGTATCAGCAGTAGAGTTGAGCGCGGTTCGTGGTTCGTGGTTCTCCAGTTCTAGGCTCGAGTGATTTTGGGGCATGTTCTAGATCGAACTAGAACTCGAGCTTTTTGCAAAAGCTCGATAGTTCTAGAAACATTCGAGAACGGTTCTAGCAGCCAAAAAACAGCTAAATCATAGCTTGGTTTCTGCTGTAATAGTGTAAGTCACTCTGTGAATCAAACTATTATCACATTTCAGTGTATAGTGTGCGTGAACAGCGCCTTCAGATCACTGCTGTTTCTATAATGGCGATCGCCATTTTTTTTTTTTTTTCTTGTCTTCCTTCCCTAAGCGCGCGCGTCTTGTGGGGCGGGCCAGCATGTCAGCCAATCACAGACACACACACAGCTAAGTGGACTTTGAGCCAGAGAAGCAACGGCATGTGTGATAGGATCTGCATGTCACATGTCCCTGCATTATAAAACCGGACATTTTCTTCACGGACGCCATTATCTGCCTTCTGCGTCTTTGGTGTCAGACATCACTGTTGCAGCTCCGTCTTGAGTCCTATCGCTGATACAGCTGTATGCGCTGCATACACAGCGTTAGACAGCAAAGGGAGAGCACTTTATAGCAGTCCTTTTAAGGGCTCAAACCGGCAGGGTCAGAGTTAAGGTGACAGGTCCTGAAAACAGCGCCAGCGTCTGTGCAGCCAAGGTCAGGGATTTCCTCCCTGCATTTCACCATTAGGAGGGAATAGAAAGGCAGGCTTCCATTCCTCTACCCAGAGCACTACAATCCTGCCACTGTACCCTCTTGTCCTCTGCACACTCCAACTCATAACTAAGCCATTATACTAGCAAACACTCAGTGTACCTAGTGGCATCCTATCTGTGGCTATTGGACTTTGCTTTAGTCCCACTAGTGCCAAGACATTTGCAGAGCGCATCTGCCTGCGTTGCACACTCCAACTAATTATAACTAAGCCATTATACTAGCACACACTCAGTGTACCTAGTGGCATCCTATACGTGGCTATTGGACTTTGCTTAAGTCCCACTAGTGCCAAGACATTTGCAGAGCGCATCTGCCTGCGTTGCACACTCCAACTAATTATAACTAAGCCATTATACTAGCAAACACTTAGTGTACCTAGTGGCATCCTATACGTGGCTATTGGACTTTGCTATAGTCCCACTAGTGCCAAGACATTTGCAGAGCGCATCTGCCTGCGTTGCACACTCCAACTAATTATAACTAAGCCATTATACTAGCAAACACTCAGTGTACCTAGTGGCATCCTATACGTGGCTATTGGACTTTGCTATAGTCCCACTAGTGCCAAGACATTTGCAGAGCGCATCTGCCTGCGTTGCACACTCCAACTAATTATAACTAAGCCATTATACTAGCAAACACTTAGTGTACCTAGTGGCATCCTATACGTGGCTATTGGACTTTGCTTTTGTCCCACTAGTGCCAAGACATTTGCAGAACGCATCTGCCTGCGTTGCACACTCCAACTAATTATAACTAAGCCATTATACTAGCACACACTCAGTGTACCTAGTGGCATCCTATACGTGGCTATTGGACTTTGCTATAGTCCCACTAGTGCCAAGACATTTGCAGAGCGCATCTGCCTGCGTTGCACACTCCAACTAATTATAACTAAGCCATTATACTAGCAAACACTTAGTGTACCTAGTGGCATCCTATACGTGGCTATTGGACTTTGCTTTAGTCCCACTAGTGCCAAGACATTTGCAGAACGCATCTGCCTGCGTTGCACACTCCAACTAATTATAACTAAGCCATTATACTAGCACACACTCAGTGTACCTAGTGGCATCCTATACGTGGCTATTGGACTTTGCTATAGTCCCACTAGTGCCAAGACATTTGCAGAGCGCATCTGCCTGCGTTGCACACTCCAACTAATTATAACTAAGCCATTATACTAGCAAACACTCAGTGTACCTAGTGGCATCCTATACGTGGCTATTGGACTTTGCTATAGTCCCACTAGTGCCAAGACATTTGCAGAGCGCATCTGCCTGCGTTGCACACTCCAACTAATTATAACTAAGCCATTATACTAGCAAACACTCAGTGTACCTAGTGGCATCCTATACGTGGCTATTGGACTTTGCTATAGTCCCACTAGTGCCAAGACATTTGCAGAGCACATCTGCCTGCGTTGCACACTCCAACTAATTATAACTAAGCCATTATACTAGCAAACACTCAGTGTACCTAGTGGCATCCTATACGTGGCTATTGGACTTTGCTATAGTCCCACTAGTGCCAAGACATTTGCAGAGCGCATCTGCCTGCGTTGCACACTCCAACTAATTATAACTAAGCCATTATACTAGCAAACACTTAGTGTACCTAGTGGCATCCTATACGTGGCTATTGGACTTTGCTTTAGTCCCACTAGTGCCAAGACATTTGCAGAACGCATCTGCCTGCGTTGCACACTCCAACTAATTATAACTAAGCCATTATACTAGCACACACTCAGTGTACCTAGTGGCATCCTATACGTGGCTATTGGACTTTGCTATAGTCCCACTAGTGCCAAGACATTTGCAGAGCGCATCTGCCTGCGTTGCACACTCCAACTAATTATAACTAAGCCATTATACTAGCACACACTCAGTGTACCTAGTGGCATCCTATACGTGGCTATTGGACTTTGCTATAGTCCCACTAGTGCCAAGACATTTGCAGAGCGCATCTGCCTGCGTTGCACACTCCAACTAATTATAACTAAGCCATTATACTAGCACACACTCAGTGTACCTAGTGGCATCCTATACGTGGCTATTGGACTTTGCTATAGTCCCACTAGTGCCAAGACATTTGCAGAGCGCATCTGCCTGCGTTGCACACTCCAACTAATTATAACTAAGCCATTATACTAGCAAACACTTAGTGTACCTATTGGCATCCTATACGTGGCTATTGGACTTTGCTATAGTCCCACTAGTGCCAAGACATTTGCAGAGCGCATCTGCCTGCGTTGCACACTCCAACTAATTATAACTAAGCCATTATACTAGCAAACACTCAGTGTACCTAGTGGCATCCTATACGTGGCTATTGGACTTTGCTTTAGTCCCACTAGTGCCAAGACATTTGCAGCACGTCTGCCTGCGTTGCACACTCCAACTAATTATAACTAAGTTACATTGTCAGGGATATTTATTCTTTATTATTCTGCTGTTAATAAAGCTAGACCACCACTGCAATCTTCACCACCTCTCAATTTTTACTACCACATTTTCAGTCCACAATCTTGTCGCAATCAACATGAGTGGCAAAATGACAGATGCTGGTGGAAAGGGGAAGAGGCGTGGTGGAAAAGGCAAAAAAGGTTTTGTCAGTGGGGAAGGTGGCAAAGCTCCATTATCATCTGCTGCAGATAGACCATCTACTAGCAAAAGTAAGATGTCTACTACTTATTGTGGACAATCCGATGTGCTCCCTTTTTTACGGACACGAACAAGAGGAACAAAGGTAGATGATGGGCAAAAAAGGAAAATGCTTGAATGGATCTCAAGTGGTCCAACAAGTGCCCTCTCAGCCACTTCAAGTACCGCATCCAAAAAACACCAGTCCTCTGAGTTGTCATCCCAATCACACTTGATTTCTCCCAGCTCTGAAGTCTCCATCAGCCCTGCACAGTATGGTGGAACTGAGATGGCTGAGTCTGCAGAGCTGTTCAGTCACACTATAGCCTGGGAATCAGAGGTCTGCTCCCAAGCTACAGTGAGTACAGAACAGGAAATGGTCTGCAGTGATGCCCAGAACCTTTGTGACTCTGATTCAGGCCGTGAGGACCAAGTTTCTGAGCATAATGTTGACCCTTTGTCACAAACTGTAACACCTGTGGTTATAGACAATGAGGAACATACTGATGAAGATGAGACGCAGATACCCGATTGGGATGACAACTTAAATATTCGGTCAGGGCAAGAAGAGGCTCGGTCTGAGGGGGAGGGGAGTGCAAACACAACAATTGATGATGACGTTCTAGATCCCACCTACTGTCAACCCCCAGTCAGGCACTCGAGGAGGTCAACAGAGGCGGTGGAGGAGGATGCAACCGACGACGAAGTTACCTTGCGCCTTCCTGGACAGAGTCGGAGCACTGGTAGCACGTCTACAACTGCATCCTCAGCCACCACTTTGCCTATGAGCATTATTCGGGGTGGATCAACAGGTCGCATGGCCTCTAAGCCTTGCCTAGCCTGGTCCTTTTTTCACATCGAAAAAGATCGCCCAACTCATGTGATATGTAACATTTGTCATGATTCTGTTAGTAGAGGTCAAAACCTCAGCAGTTTGACAACTTCTTCCATGAATCGTCACATGACTAAATATCATAAGTCCCGGTGGGAAGCTCACCGTGCTGCAATGCGGCCTAGCGGAGCGAACCATCCACCGCCCGCCCCTTCCAGTGCATCCGCGCGCTCTTCATCTTCTAGGACTGTGGGGACAGCTGTCACACCTGTTTTTCCACCCAAAACTTCCACCACTGTAACCGCAACAGGCAGTTTGCTTGTAAGGTCGTCAGTTGGTTTGGAAGGGGAAACAAGTGAGTGTGTACAGCTCTCTCAGACATCGATAGCACCAACGTTGGATGAAGGCAACATCATGTCTCTGCCTGCACTTTCCTCACAAACCTGCATTTTTCCAGGGACACCCTACTCAATACCGTCTACACACAGCAGCCAGATCTATGTCCCTCAGATGTGGTCAAATAAAAGGCCACTTCCTCCGACCCATGACAAAGCTAAGAGGTTGACTCTATCCCTCTGTAAGCTGTTGGCTACCGAAATGCTGCCTTTCCGCCTAGTGGACACACAGGATTTTAGAGACCTTATGTCTGTCGCTGTGCCCCAGTACCAGATGCCTAGTCGCCACTACTTCTCTAAGAAAGGTGTGCCCGCGCTACACCAGCATGTCGCACACAACATCACCGCTTCCTTGAGAAACTCTGTGTGTGAACGGGTGCATTTCACCACCGATACTTGGACCAGTAAGCATGGACAGGGACGTTACATGTCGCTGACTGGGCACTGGGTAACTATGGTGATAGATGGTGAAGGGTCTGCTGCACAAGTCTTGCCGTCCCCACGACTTGTGTGTCAATCCTCTGTCTGTCCAAGTTCCGCCACTGCTTCTGCATCCTCCACCTCATCTGGGTCCTCCACCTCCGCCCCAAGCCTGCCTGGTCAGGCCACCAGCGTTCTCACTGCGCAGAAGGAATCACGCACCCCTCATTACTATGCTGGCAGCAGAGCGCAACGGCATCAGGCGGTCTTTAGCTTGACATGTCTTGGTAATAAGAGTTACACAGCTGAGGAGTTGTGGTCAGCTCTGCGGTCCGAGTTTAATAAATGGTTGTCTCCACTCAACCTGCAGCCTGGTAAGGCCGTGTGCGACAATGCTGCAAACCTGGGTGCGGCCCTTCGCCTGGGCAAGGTGACACACGTACCTTGTATGGCTCACGTGTTGAACCTTGTCGTGCAGCAATTTTTAACACACTATCCCGGCCTAGATGGCCTTCTGAACAGGGCACGAAAACTGTCTGCTCACTTCCGCCGTTCAAGCGCCGCAGCTGAGCGACTTGCATCGCTCCAGAAGTCTTTCGGCCTGCCGGTTCATCGCCTGAAATGCGATGTGGCGACACGCTGGAATTCAACTCTCCACATGTTACAGCGACTGTGGCAGCACCGCAGAGCCCTGGTGCAATACGTCATGACGTATAGCCTGGGCCAACGAGATGCAGAGGTGGGGCAGATCACCCTGATGGAGTGGTCTCAGATCAAGGACCTATGCACCCTTCTGCACAGTTTCGACATGGCGACGAATATGTTTAGCGCTGACAATGCCATTATCAGCATGACGATTCCAGTCATTTACATGCTGGAGCACACGCTAAACACTATTCGGAGTCAGGGGGTGGGACAACATGAAGGAGAGGAACTACAGGAGGATTCATATGCGCAAGGGACAACAACATCACCAAGGTCCAGACGTTCATCATCACCAACGCAGCAGGCATGGGACCAAGGGGGACAGGGATCGACAAGGGCGCATAGTAGCAGGCGAAATGTTGAGCAAGGTGCAGGAGAACATGAAGAAATGGAGGACGAACTGTCCATGGACATGGAAGACTCAGCGGATGAGGGAGACCTTGGTCAAATTTCAGTTGAAAGAGGTTGGGGTCAGATGTCAGAGGAAGAAAGAACGGGTAGCACCTCTATGCCACAAACACAGCGTGGACTTGGTCCGCATGGCTGCGCAAGACACATGAGTGCCTTTTTGTTGCATTACCTCCAACATGACAGTCGTATTGTCAAAATTAGAAGTGATGATGACTACTGGATTGTCACACTATTAGATCCCCGGTACAAGTCCAAATTTTGTGACATAATTCCAGCCATAGAAAGGGACGCACGTATGCAGGAGTATCAGCAGAAGCTGTTACTAGATCTTAGCTCGGCTTTTCCACCAAACAACCGTGCAGGTGCAGGGAGTGAATCTCCCAGTTGTAACTTGACAAACATGGGACGGTCTCGTCATCTTCAACAGTCTACCCGTACCAGTAGGACCGTATCTGGTGCCGGTAACAGCAATTTTATGGAATCTTTTCATAATTTTTTTAGACCCTCTTTTGCAAGGCCACCAGAGACAACAAGTCTGACACATAGTCAACGGCTGGAGAGGATGATACAGGAGTATCTCCAAATGAACATCGATGCCATGACTGTGCAACTGGAGCCTTGCTCCTTTTGGGCTTCAAACCTAGAAAAATGGCCAGAGCTCGCAACTTACGCCTTGGAGATTTTGTCGTGTCCAGCTGCCAGCGTTGTCTCTGAACGTGTATTCAGTGCTGCTGGGTGTGTGCTGACAGATAAGCGCACGCGTCTGTCCAGTGACAATGTGGACAGACTGACGTTCATCAAAATGAACAAGTCATGGATCCAGAAGGAATTTACTACCCCTGTGTCATCCTGGGGAGAGTAAATGCTTGTTGATTTGGAATGTGCTTGATGCAAATCAAAACATCCTGTTTGCAACTAGGGCACAAGTGCTGCCACTGAATGGGTGGGTGTGTGGGGCCCAATTTTTGGAAAAAAAGGGAGACTCCGCTTGGAGTAACCCTTGCTTACATTGTTTTTAAAAGAAGCCAAGATGAACAGAGCTGGGATCAGGAAAGACTTTGCTACCTACCCTGGTGTCATCCTGGGGACGGTTAATTATGGCGTATTTTTGAATGTGCTTGATGCAAATCTAGCTGTGAAGTGTACAACTGGGGCACAACTGCTGCCACTGAATGGGTGGGTGTGTGGGGCCCAATTTTTGGAAAAAAAGGGAGACTCCGCTTGGAGTAACCCTTGCTTGCTGTGTTTTTAAAAGAAGCCAAGATGAACAGAGCTGGGATCAGGAAAGACTTTGCTACCTACCCCGGTGTCATCCTGGGGACGGATAAGAATGACGTATTTTTGAATGTGCTTGATGCAAATCTAGCTGTGAAGTGTACAACTGGGGCACAACTGCTGCCACTGAATGGGTGGGTGTGTGGGGCCCAATTTTTGGAAAAAAAGGGAGACTCCGCTTGGAGTAACCCTTGCTTGATGTGTTTTTAAAAGAAGCCAAGATGAACAGAGCTGGGATCAGGAAAGACTTTGCTACCTACCCCGGTGTCATCCTGGGGACGGATAAGAATGGCGTATTTTTGAATGTGCTTGATGCAAATGTAGCTGTGAAGTGTACAACTAGGGCACAACTGCTGCCACTGAAGGGGTGGGTGTGTGTGGGGCCCAATTTTTGGAAAAAAGGGAGACTCCGCTTGGAGTAACCCTTGCTTACATTGTTTTTAAAAGAAGCCAAGATGAACAAGTCATGGGTCAGCAAAGACTTTGCTACCTACCCCGGTGTCATCCTGGGGATGGATAAGAATGGCGTATTTTTGAATGTGCTTGATGCAAATGTAGCTGTGAAGTGTACAACTAGGGCACAACTGCTGCCACTGAATGGGTGGGTGTGTGTGGGGCCCAATTTTTGGAAAAAAGGGAGACTCCGCTTGGAGTAACCCTTGCTTGATGTGTTTTTAAAAGAAGCCAAGATGAACAGAGCTGGGATCAGGAAAGACTTTGCTACCTACCCCGGTGTCATCCTGGGGACGGATAAGAATGGCGTATTTTTGAATGTGCTTGATGCAAATGTAGCTGTGAAGTGTACAACTAGGGCACAACTGCTGCCACTGAAGGGGTGGGTGTGTGTGGGGCCCAATTTTTGGAAAAAAGGGAGACTCCGCTTGGAGTAACCCTTGCTTACATTGTTTTTAAAAGAAGCCAAGATGAACAAGTCATGGGTCAGCAAAGACTTTGCTACCTACCCCGGTGTCATCCTGGGGATGGATAAGAATGGCGTATTTTTGAATGTGCTTGATGCAAATGTAGCTGTGAAGTGTACAACTAGGGCACAACTGCTGCCACTGAAGGGGTGGGTGTGTGTGGGGCCCAATTTTTGGAAAAAAGGGAGACTCCGCTTGGAGTAACCCTTGCTTGCTGTGTTTTTAAAAGAAGCCAAGATGAACAGAGCTGGGATCAGGAAAGACTTTGCTACCTACCCCGGTGTCATCCTGGGGACGGATAAGAATGACGTATTTTTGAATGTGCTTGATGCAAATCTAGCTGTGAAGTGTACAACTGGGGCACAACTGCTGCCACTGAATGGGTGGGTGTGTGGGGCCCAATTTTTGGAAAAAAAGGGAGACTCCGCTTGGAGTAACCCTTGCTTGCTGTGTTTTTAAAAGAAGCCAAGATGAACAGAGCTGGGATCAGGAAAGACTTTGCTACCTACCCCGGTGTCATCCTGGGGACGGATAAGAATGACGTATTTTTGAATGTGCTTGATGCAAATCTAGCTGTGAAGTGTACAACTAGGGCACAACTGCTGCCACTGAAGGGGTGCGTGTGTGTGGGGCCCAATTTTTGGAAAAAAGGGAGACTCCGCTTGGAGTAACCCTTGCTTACATTGTTTTTAAAAGAAGCCAAGATGAACAGAGCTGGGATCAGGAAAGACTTTGCTACCTACCCCGGTGTCATCCTGGGGACGGATAAGAATGGCGTATTTTTGAATGTGCTTGATGCAAATGTAGCTGTGAAGTGTACAACTAGGGCACAACTGCTACCACTGAAGGGGTGGGTGTGTGTGTGGCCCAATTTTTGGAAAAAAGGGAGACTCCGCTTGGAGTCACCTTGCGGTGTTTTACATGATTTTAGAAGGGCGTGCCATGCCTATATCTGTGTGTCCTCCTCTTTTTCCTTGTCCAGCTGTTTTGTTTTCGCATGAGTATATGTCCTTGTCACTTTCCAATGTGTTTGAGTTGTTTGTCACCTTTAGGACACCTTTGAGGGTGTTTTCTAGGTGTTTTTCTGTGTTTGTGATTGCCTGCCATTGTTTCCTATGCAGTTCGAGTTCGGTTCGTCGAACGTTCGACGAACCGAACTCGAACGGGAGGTCCGTTCGGCGAACCAACCTCGAGCCGAACCGCGACCGGTTCGCTCATCTCTAATCAGCAGATTCTTGACAATAATGTGGAAGAATCAGTGACGAAGTTGAAGTTACGCAGAGGATGGATATTTCAGCAAGACAATGATCCAAAACACCGCTCCAAATCTACTCAGGCATTCATGCAGAGGAACAATTACAATGTTCTGGAATGGCCATCCCAGTCCCCAGACCTGAATATCATTGAAAATCTGTGGGATGATTTGAAGCATACTTTCCATGCTCGGCAACCATCAAGCTTAACTGAACTGGAATTGTTTTGTAAACAGGAATGGTCAAATATACCTTCATCCAGGATCCAAGATTTCATTAAAAGCTACAGGAAGGACTAGAGGCTGTCATTTTTGCAAAGGGAGGATCTACAAAATATTAATATCACTTTTATGTTGAGGTGCCCATACTTTTGCACCGGTCAAATTTTGTTTAAATGCGGATTGCACATTTTCTGTTAGTACAATAAACCTCATTTCAATCCAGAAATATTACTCAGTCCATCAGTTATTAGATATATGAAACTAAAATAGCTGTTGCAAAAACCCAAATTGTTATAAAGAAAAAAGGTTAACATTAGTAGGGGTGCCCAAACTTTTTCATATGACTGTATGTGGTGATCACTGCCATAGCAAACATTATCGCTACGGCAGCATCACACGCACATACCTGCTCTGCGATGTCGCTGTGCCTGGAGACCCGCCTCCTTTCTAAGGGGGCGGTTCATTCAGCGTCACAGCGACGTCACAACAGCATCACCGAACCGCCGCCCAATAGAAGCGGAGGGGCAGAGATGAGCGGGACAAAACATCCAGCCCACCTCCTTCCTTCCTCATTGCGGCCGGCCACAGGTAAGGTGAGGTTCCTCGTTCCTGCGGTGTCACACATAGCGATGGGTGCTGCCGCAGGAGCGACGAACTACTTCATACACCGAACAGCAGCGATATTCGAGAATAGGGGGGCATGTCACCGATGAGCGATTTTGACCGTTTTTGCGACGATTCAAAATCGCTCATAGGTGTCACGCGCAAAGACATCGTTAAAGCGACCGGATGTGCGTCACAAATTCCGTGACCCCAACGAAATCGCTTGAGCGATGTCGCAGCGTGTAAAGCGGCCTTTACTGCTATATACAAATATTTGCAATGTGAAATCATCTAATACGATATGTTTATGCTTCTGCTTCTTTTATAGTTTGCAGCATCCATGTTTTTATGGATTCATCCCAAAATTGACTTCAAGAAAAAATACTTAACAAATCATTGTACTTGCAGAAACACATCACTATTTCCCCACTGTGCACCTTCTAGTGATAGATGTCTCAGTCTGTGGATTCAAATCCAAGCTAACTGGGAAATCATTGCAGAACATTTAGGAGTTATTTATGGACTTGGCTTACGCAGAATCTAAACTAATACAGCCGGAGATGTGATCTTGTATTCCCATCAACACAATAGATGTTGTTGTCACCCTGTGATAAAGGTGGTTACAGTGTCCTTTAGATAACATTTGAAATGCGCCATAAATTACTGCTGTTGAAATGAAGATGACTTTAGGTGATAATGCAATATATTAAGTAACACCTTGCTTTCTTTCTATTTATGCTCTCTTACATATCATCGATTATACCTAGGAAACTTTAGAAACCTAACCGTAATTGAACTACTGTATTTTTTCCCACTTACTATATTTCTAGAATTGCTGCAGTAATATTCTCTTTGCAAATGCTGAAATTTCATATTATGCGCATTACCGTCTTAGTGACTGAACCTGAATGGGCCTTAATGACTATCAGTTTTTTTGTTTATTTTCAATTTTTATCTCTTCTTTGTATGAACAATATCGGATGTGGCTGCATGAGGCTTTAGTTTATATGGTACAAGTTGTGCTATTTATTGAAGCTTGTATTTTCAGTGGTTGTGCCATCAACCATCTACAACGGGGAGGTATCAACGATAACAGGATAGTGTTTTTACATGGATTGTTTTTTGTAACAACGCAACTTTGTCAATACCTCTATATCCCAAAAGTGAGTACACCCCTCACATTTTTGGAACTATTTTTATATCTTTTCATGGGACAACAATGTAGTTATGACACTTTGATAAAATGTAAAGTAGGCAGTGTACAGCTTGTATAACTGTAAATTTGGTGTGCCCACTAAAAAACTCAACACACAGCCATTAATGTCAAAACTGCTGGTAACAAAAGTGAGAACACCCCTAAATGAAAACTGTCAAATTTTGCTCAAAACGTCAATATTTTCTGGGGCCATCATTATTTTCAGGCACTGGTTTAACTCTAGAAAAAAGTGAAGAAAAATCCAGCATCCGCATATAAAATTAAAACATGACTTTATATAAAAAATTAAAAACTAGAGAAAACTATGACAATATTCCAAGTAGACTAGATAGTCCATCAACGGACTATCTAGTCTACTTGGAATATTGTCATGGTTTTCTCTAGTTTTTAATTTTTCCAATAAAGCCATGTTTTAATTTTATATGCGGATGCTGGATTTTTCTTCACTTTTTTCTCAAGTTTCACCTGACTGACGGTGAGGTTTCTGGCCCCACACCCTCATTCAACAGTCTGGTGAGCTGTTTACATCTTCACGTTCACTGTTTTATCTCTCTTGGGCATGAAGTTCACTAGAGCTTCATATGTTGCCACTGGATCCTCTTCAACTCCTTCATGATGGATGATAAAGACCTTGCGCTCCTCCACCTTCCATTTGAGGATGCCCTACAGATGTTCAACAGGGTTAAGGTCTGCAGACATGCTTGGCCGGTCCAGCACCTTTACTCTCAGTTTCTTTAGCATGGCAGTGGTCATCTATGAGGTGTGATTTTGGTCATTATCATGTTGGAATACTGGTCTGCGGCTGAGTTTCCGAAAGAAACGGATCATGCTCAGCTTCACTATGTCACAGTACATGTTGGTATTCATGGTGTTCCTCAATGAACTGTAGCTTCCCACAGCCAGCAGCACTCATGCAGTCATGCAGTCCCAAACATTGACACTTTCACCACCATGCTTGACTGTAGGCAAGAAACATTTGTCTTTGTACTCCTTTCATGGTTGTAGCCACACACACTTGATACCCTCTGAACCAAATAAGTTTATATTGGTCTCATCAAACTACTGGACATTATTCCAGTAATCTATGTCCTTAGTCTGCTTGTCTTCAGCAAACGGTTTGCGGGCTTTCTTATGTATCATCTTTGGAAGAGTCTTCCTTCTGGGACCACAACCATGCAGACCAATTTAATACAGAGTGCAGCATATGGTCTGATCAATGACAGGCTGACCCCCTCACCCCCTTTTACCTCTGCAGCAATGTTAGCAGCAATCACACATTGACCAGTATGAGAGTGTGTGTAATTGATAACACCAAATTTAAAACATTTGATCCCCATTCACACCTGAGACATTATAAGACTAACAAGTCACATGACCCCAGGGAGGATAACTGGTTAATTGGGCACAATTTGACCATTTTCACTTAGGGGTGTACTCACTTTTGTTGCTAGTGGTTTAGACTTTAATGGTTGTTTTATTAGTTATTTAGAAGGGACACCAAATTTACATTGTTATACAATCTGTACACTGACTAATTCGATTGTTGTACGTATACCCTCTTTCACTTGTAAAGCGCCATGGAATAAATGGCGCTATAATAAACAATGATAATAATAATAAAATTGTATCAAAGTTTTATATCTTCAGTGTTTTCCCATGAAAAAAACAGAATAAAATACTTACAAAAATGTGAGGTGCATTCACTTTTGTGATATACTATATACACATGTATTTGTATATATATATTATATATATAATATACCAGACTGTATTCTCCCAGCATTTTACAGGCTTGTCTAAATGTTGTTGGATGGAGTTTAAACGCGCTTGAACGTGGTTTTTGTTCAGCAACGAAATCTCGCGTGGCGAGCGTCTATACAGATCATGAAGGTTGAGTGCATTACTTATTGTTTTCTTTTAAACAATTGTTCTTCCAGAATTCAGGTCTTTCTACAGCTTTCTATGTGTTTCTTGGCTCTTCTACGACTCTTCTGATAATTCTTTTTACTCCTTTATCTGACATCTTCCAAGGAATACCTGGTCGTGGTTAATTTTTGGTAAAATCATGTTCTTTCCACTTCCTGAATATGGCCCTAACACTGCTCACTGGAACCTTCAGTAGTTTATAAATTATTCTGTAACCAACGTCATCAGTATATTTTGTAACAAAAATGTTGCAATGGTTTTGAGCTCACTTGTTTTACCTATCATGAGATGTTTCTTGTGTGGCTCCTTGGTAATGAGACATCTTTTTATATACCATCAGTTGAACCAGCTGATATTTTTTTCACTAAGTGGCAGGATTGCTTTCTAGTTACTGATAAAATTCAGCTGGTGTTGTTAAGACTGTTGATTTCTTTTTATTCCTCACTTTCTTCATCTGTTCAATACTTTTTCCCTGTGTCATTTACAAATAGCTTAATTTATGGTCAGCTATGGTTTGATTTCTTTATCTGTGTGGATTGGTTGGGTTGCTCCCAATATCAGGTGAGAAATACATGTGAAGATGAAGAGCACCTTTAAAAATATATTCACTTAGAAAATAGGTGACGTGTTCAATACTTCTTTCTTCTGCTGTATACATACTCATGCACCACCTTATACTTGGACACATAGCCTGTATCTTTGATCCCTGCCACTGCAGGTTGATCAGTTTCTTGAACCCTGCCACTGCAGGCTGTTCAATTGGTTCTTTAATCTCCCCTGAAGAACTCTTCTCACTTAGAGGGAAACGCGTTGGGAGAACGCTTCTTTGTTTGGTTTGTGGGGCAGACAGCTCACTTGGGCGCTGCCCTTGTCAGGGCGGAAGCATTGGCACAGGGCACGACAGGGTTTATATCTTACCATCTCCCAATGCTTTACCCTGGTTTTTTCCGCTTCTGATCAACCCTGTATCGGTGTGTCCTTTTGTCCCTGGAGAACGTCTGGGTGAGACCACTTCAATTTATAGCCATTTGGCAATTTTACTGCACTTTTGTAATATTGACAATTTTTATCTGGATTATTAAAAGTTAAGTTTTAGTCCCTGCTATTATCTTGTATATATTGGACTATTGGGCATTATCTACCTGGTTGCAGGTTACTGCTGTTATACATACTCGAGGAAACAGCATATGTATTAAATACTGTACATTTTATATACCTAAATTACAGGGTAATTTATAGATACCCCAAAAAAGCTCTAAAGAATAATGCAATATGTCCTGCATAAAATTAAGCCTCATGCAGCAACGTTAGTCATAAATATATATATATAATATGCATAGAGCATGGACAAGTAGACGAAAAAATATTTATAAAGCTACTTAAATAAAGAAAATAAGGATTTTTGACTTAGGCTTTATTTATTCACATTTTTTACTGTTTGCTTTTTTATAAAATTTAGCCTTTGGACTAAATTATTCTCGTCTAACTGCTATTTTTGAGCATACCTAGTTGTGTTGCGAGTTACCTGTTTTACAGCTTGTTAACTTGTATGTATTTAAGGGCTCGGTTCCACTTGCACATAACTTCTGATGCTGTGGAGGAGAGGGGAGGGAGCACTTTCTCCCTATCCTCCACTGCCGGTCTCTGTGTACATCGCACTGTGATCGGATGACATGCGAGTGCAGTGCGCTATTTCACACCCTCTTATAGACTTGTATGGGTGCATTTGAACTGAGACTCACTGCCAAACGCAGCATGCTGCGATTTAATTTCTCACACCGACATGCCATGAGAGATCAATCGCAATGGAAACTGCCCCATAGTTTTGCACTAGAGTAAGGGTGGCTTTACATGCTGCGATATCCGGCCCAATATCGCTAGCATGAGACCCGCCCCCATCGTTTGTGCGCGACGGGCATATCGCTTCCCGTCGCGCACAAAATCGCGCACCCCCGTCACACTACTTACCTGGCCTTTGACATCGCTGTGACCGGCGAACCGCCTCCTTTCTAAGGGGGCGGTCCGTTTGGCGTCACAGCGACGTCACAAATCGGCCGTTCAATGAAAGAGGAGGGGCGGAGATGAGCGGGACATAACATCCCGCCCACCTCCTTCCTTCCACATTGTGGCCGGAGGCAGGTAAGGAGATGATCCTCGTTCCTGCGGCATCACACGTAGCGATGCGTGCTGCCGCAGGGACGAGGATCAACTTCGCCCCATCGACAGCAGCGATAACTGGCAGCGGACCCCCATGTCAGCGAGGAGCGATTTTGGACGTTTTTGCAATGATCCAAAATCGCTCCTAGAAGTCACACGCTACGACATCGCTACAGCGGCCGGATGTGCGTCACAAAATCCGTGAACCCAACGAGATCGCTGTAGCAAAATCGTAGCGTGTAAAGCCCGCTTAAGTGCAATCCGATGTTTAATCAGATTGCCCTTGTCCATGCAAAATGCAAGTGGAACCGAGGCCTAAAACTGAGCAAAAAAAAATCAAAAGCTTAAAGTAAAAAAAAAAGCTTCAAACAACCTCTTTCTAGTTGACTTATTAGGGAGTGTATCATCATACAGGATTTCACCTATTCAGAACCGATGAGAATCTATGAGGTCTCAAAAAGTGGACACAACCAATCCATATATCACTTGGCTGGACCTTTATTTTAATAGGATGCATGACATACAACGTTCATGCTGTTGTGGGTCCTATGGGTAAATTTTTGAACTGAAATAGAAATTAAGAGAAATGTATTCTAAAAGAGAATATAGAACACATTTTGCAAATTTCTCGCCTTGGTCTCCAGCCTTTATTTCAGAAACAGATGGTGGGTATGTATTTCTAAGTGAGAAAGATAAGCAATTAACTTATGTGAGGCGAGCAGTAAATGATTGGATTAATTTATTTTATATTTTGATAGATTAGAAATTTGTGTGATACCAAATGTGTATTTTTTTATTTATTTTTTATATTTTTAATGGGACAAAAGGAGAGTAATTTGAACTATTATATTTTTTTTTACTTTTTTTCATATTTTTAAAAAGTTATTTTTTCACTTTTTATTGTATATACAAGTTCCCTCAAGTAAGAAAGATAAGCAATTAACTTATGTGAGGCGAGCAGTAAACGATTGGATTAATTTATTTTATATTTTGATAGATTAGAAATTTATGTGATACCAAATATGTGTATTTTTTTATTTAATTTTTAATGGGACAAAAGGAGAATAATTTGAACTATTATATTTTTTTAATTTTTTCATATTTTTAAAAAAGTTTTTTTTCACTTTTTATTGTATTTACAAGTTCCCTCATGGGACTGGCAGCTGCGATCATCCTAATGCTTGTGCTGTACAGCAGAAATAATGATTTCTTTTGAATGCCGGCTGTTAGAGGCACATGTTGGCTGATCAGATCAGCCAACATGTGCTGGAGAAGATGTGGGTTTGGCGTGTGAGCCCTTATCAAAAGAAGACACATTACTTTTGACCTAAATTTACGTCAAAGGTCATAAAGGGGTAAACATCAAAGATACACTATTTGACAAGAAATCTAAAAAGCTGAAAAAAAGTTTAGCGCATCAGAACTCATCTAAGTTATGGAGAATATTCCATACAAGCCAATGTTACAGAGTAGGAGTTCATCAGATTCATGTATACTTTTGTGTGAAAAGACTTAATGTGAGGCCTCGTTCACACGATGAGTGTTTGGTTTGTATTTTACCTCAGTATTTTTAAGCCAAATTCAGGAGTGAAACAATCAGAGGAAAAATATAATGAAAACACGTCACTGGTTTTTCCACCCATTGTTTTGGCTAGGAATACTGAGGTAAAAAATGCATCAGATATTGAACGTGTGGACATGGCCTAACATGTTTCCATTATGTAACTCCCTGACAAAAGGAGAATATTTTGTCTAAAGTTAATTTATTGTACAAAAATATTAATACATTGCTTTAAAAATAAGATACTGCTATAATCAGGGGGGGACATACAATGTTAATACACCAAGCAGATTTTTTGCAAAATGTGCTAGTATAGAACATAAGACAGTGCATACTTTTTAGTACAGTGGGATAAACACTTCCCAATCAGTTAAGACACCTGACTGACAACTGAAAGTGTAATAGAAGTAGAACACTTACTCTACTCTTGGTGATAGGCTTTCCCAACGCACGTTTCACCTTCTTCATCAGGGGGTGTGTGTTGAGGATGAGAGGACATAATATATATGGAACTACCACACCAATCACAGGCGCAGGACTGGAGCTGTGTATGTCAGTTGCTCCAATTTATGTGCATTGATAGGCAAGGGCATCAGGGATTTTAGTGACGTATGCATCACCAACGTCATTCTCACTTTCATATGGTACTTATGATCGTGGACGTCCATAATACTGCTGAAAAATGCTGAGCAATGGTGCGTGCACAGACATTCAGAATCACTGTTCGACCAAAGTACTTTGGAGACGGCGATAGGGCATGTGCACTGCCCAATGCATAAATTGGATGGACTTAACGCTAAGTTTATATACATTATATACATTAGAAAACAAGAAGCTCTGAGAGAATTTAAAAAGAAGAAAATCATTATTCATGAGAATAAAAACCATAAAAAAGTCTATTGGAATACAAAATCATCATCTTTATATACTGTACCTTTATAACATATATTTTATGTGAAATTTTAATATTAATGCTAATTAATTAATGTTAATAATGTTATAGAAATAATTATTTGCATATAGATTCACTTGTATGAGGTAGATTAAATGCTGTGAGTAATAGTGATATGAAAGCTTATCTCAGTGACTAGTATGGAAAAGAAAATAAAAGAAAGAGAAAGATTATAAGGTGAGAAATGCAAAAATAAAAATGTAAAATTAATGAGTGAGGGGAGGATAACTTGCTAAAGTGAAATAGGAAAAAGCATAAGGTCAAAATCACTGCTAATAAAGGAGATAAAAAATACTTTTGCATAGTGGAAATGCCTGGATTAAATGAAATTCTATTACTACATGCAGAGTCTAAAGAATATAACAAGGTATATAGACAATGTTTCATACGTAGAAAAAATAGATCAAAATAATAAAGATTAAATAATGTATATAATGTTAAAATTTGCCAAAGTGTAAGGACAACCTTTTTCCAAATTAAAGGAGTGGTTCACCCATTTTTTTATTTTCTATATGAGTGTAACTTACTATTTTAGGTGTTTTCTTCATTGGCTTCTATTTGCAGTTCTGGCACTGAGCGGCGCTATCGTGCACGTTCAGTGCCGGTCACATGACGCCCTGGTGCTGTGGCCGCTAGTATCTTCTGATGTCACGTCTAGTTCCGGGCACTCAGACTGGACGTTACGTCAGGGGATGCTGGCACAACTCACACTGATTGGGCTGTGGGCGGTGACTACCGCACGTCACAGCCTAGCATCGAGGGAAGGATCCGGAGGATGGCACGGGACGCCAGTGTGGAGCGGTGAAGAGTTCTTAGCGTTCAACAGATTGGTGAGGTACAGGGCGCCAGTGTGGAATACATGGGGGTTTCTTCAGCTGAAATTCCCCCCTGTCACATAAGTATCTGATCACACTATCCACCCGCCCGCTCTGCTCCGGTGTCAGGAGAGTGTGTGGTGTCGGGAATAGAGATGAACCACCCCCCTAGAGTTCGGGTTCAGTTTAGTTCATCGAACGGAAGCTCCGTTCGACGAACGTTCGTCAAACGTTCGATGAACCCCTTCGAACCCCATTGAAAACAAAGGCAGGCAAACACAAACACATAAAAACACATTATACATGTACACATACAGTTAACAAACATTGCCATTACACTTAAAGGACCCCGCGATGCGTCCTGCACTCTGTATCCCGCCGCTTTTCCTTCCGATAATTGCTGCGTCCTCCCGGTAACTAGCACTGATGATAGGACCTTCCGTGACATCAAAATAGCATGTAACCAGTCACGTGTGTATTATCTCATTGGCTACAGGCTGCTCACATGGCTAGACATCATGCTAGATCCTATCAGTGCATCTCCTGCGGTACGCGGGGCTCCTTTGTGCATCTCCGTGTACTGGAGAGATGCTCTGGCACATGGTCGGCTTCCCTGTTTCTGCATGTGGGCGCTCTTTACAGAGTCAGCCCACATGCAAGGACTGGCTGCCACAGCCGGTGAAATACAGCACCGGCAATCACGTGATCGGAGATTGCCATTGCTATAGTAACGATGGCAGTGGTGACGTCACCGCTTACAGCCCGCAGCCTCTGCTCACTCACTGAGTGATTAGACTGTACGGGAGCAGCAGCATCTTCCTCCCATGCAGTGCTGTCTGATGTAGCAGAGCTGCATGGGTTGAAACAGAAAGAAGACAGAAGACCATGGATCGTGGAGGGGTGAGAGGGAGTAATAAACATGGAGTCTCTAAGTGTGTCTGTGTATTTATTTCTACATAATTTTACAACGTTAACAGCGACCCCTTATCTCGGAAGGGGGTGGAGATATTTTATTAAAATTTGGCCAATATATTCTGGACCATAACTGCAGAGATGTCACGAAATTTCAGCCCTCTACGGCTTTTGGAAAAAAAAATGTATTGCAATTTTAAAACGTAATAGTTACAATTGTACCTACTCATCCGGACAAAGGTTAAAGTATTTTTTCTCTGTGTGGTGTCTCTTTTTTTTAACCCTTTATTGGAGATTCTTAATGGCCGGGTCAAACTTGCCTGACATTAAGAATCTCTGGCTTAATACTAGCTAGTAAAACAAAGCTAGTATTAACCAATTATTACCCAGCAACCTACCCGGCTTCAGGGCAGCTGGAAGAGTTGGATACAGCGCCAGATGATGGCGCTTCTATGAAAGTGCAATGCGGAGTGCAATTCGCAGCAGAGGGGCCCAGAATGCTCGGGCCAACCTGTGCTGCAAATTTCAATCCCCAGCTGCCTAGTTGTACCTGGCTGGACACAAAAATGGGGCGAAGCCCATGTCGATTTTTTTTTTAATTATTTCATGAAAATGTCATTATTTATTAAAATAAAGAACCCCCCTCTGCAGTATTCCTGGGTCAAGGGTCCCACGCCGTCCAATCTGGATCCAATATCATCTGATCGGTTTGCTGGAAGGCAAAGCGATCAGATGATGTGTCAGGTTCAAGGGCCGGAATCGCATGACACAGCAGCTGATTGTATAAACGGCTTTTATACAATCAGCTGATGCATCAGTGCAAAAAAAAAAAAAACTACACACTTCTGTGCAGACTCCTGTCCGACAGCAGCAGCTCATTGTTTAGCCGGCCGGGCAGTAAAAAGAGAGAAAAGGAAAGAGAGAGAGAAAGAGAGAAGAGAGAGAGGAGAGAAAAGAGAGAGAGGAGAGAGAAGAGAAAGAGAAGAGGAGAGAAGAGAGAGAGGAGAGAGAGAGGAGAGAGAGAGGAGAGAGAGAGAAGAGAGAGAGAAGAGGAGAGAAGAGGAGAGAGAGAGAGAAGAGAGAGAAAAAAGAGAGAGAAGAGAGAGAAGGAGAAAGAGAGAAAAAGAGTGAGAAAGAGAGAAAAGGAGAAAAAGAGAGAAAAAGAGAGAACAAGAGAGAGAGAGAAAAAGAGAGAGATAGATGAGAGAGAGAGAGAAGAGAGAGAGAAGAGAGAAGAGAGAAAGAGAGAGGAGAGAGAGAGAAGAGAGAGAGGAGAGAGAGAGAGAGAGAGAGAGAGAGAAGAGAGAGATGAGAGAGCAATGCAGCCTCATTCCGTAAACTGCTCCGATTTTAGAGTTGTGTCCCTCGGCTTACAGCTGATGTCTGGCTCCTCCCCTCAGTGCATAATTAAATTAAATGAAATTATAATTATAAATAAATAATCATTATTATTTAAAATTAAATTCTTTAACGGGGCTGCCAGGACTCTAATTCGTGAACTAATGCTTCCTAGGAAGTAGCTCTAAACATTGAGCTACTGCCTCTAATGAGAAACATAGGAAGATTTGGTTATCTTGACCTCTGCATTGCAGAGGGAAGTCTCCGATGACAGCGCGGCTCACTTAAGGTGCTGCGTGGAAACGACACAGAGCGCTCGTGTTCTATGGGGCTCTCTGTCATCTTCACGTAGCAGAGCTGACAGTGTCGTGTGGATTACTTCGGACCTGGATTGTTGTTTGGGGATTAATAAAGAGGTAAATGAGGGGTTTTTTTGTCTTTTATTCCAAATAAAGGATTTTTCGTTGTGTGTGTTTCTTTACTTTCACTTACAGGTTAAGCATGGAAGGTGTCTCGGGGAGACGCCTGCCATGATTAACCACGTTATTACCCCGATTTACACCGCACCAGTGCAATTCGGGATGAGCTGGGTAGAGTCCCGGGACTGCCACATCTAATTGATGCGGCAATTCCGGACGGCTGCCTGCTGATATTGTTAGGGTGGTGGGCTCCCCATAACGTGGAGCTCCCCATCCTGACAATACCAGCCTCCAGCCATGTGGCTTTATCCTGGCTGGTATCAAAATTGGCGGGAACCACATTTTTTTTTTAATTATTTATTTATTTATTTTACTGCACAATATAGACCCACCCACCAGCAGCTGTGATTGGTTGCAGTGAGACAGCTTTCACTCATCGTTGGGGTGTGTCTGACTGCAACCAATCATGGGCGCTGGTGGGCGGGGAAGGCACGGATTCATACCTGATTGAATAATGAAGCGGGCAGTCATTTTCAAAAGAGAAAAAGCCGCCGGAGATTTGTGACAGCCGTGCAGCGAGGCGCCCGTGATCGGTGGGTAGGAAAGAGAGAGGGATTGTGCTGGGGACGCAGGACGCATGCAGATACGCATTGTGCGCACATACTTACTGTGAAAAGCCACACTTTTGGTGATCGAACCGGTCTCGAACGTAACTCAAACTGCCGAACTTTAAGCAAATCATTCGAGTTCGTTGAACAACTCGAACACTCCCCAAAATCACTCGAACATGAAATTGGCAAACCGTTCGACTTGAACATCGCTCAACTCTAGTCAGGAAGTGTGGTCATATACTCCCACCAGCAGCACAGGTGACCGGATGCAGCAAGAGACTGAAAAGCTGGTGACATGCAGCACCGCACGTGTCAGAGCAGAGCATGTCACTGCTCTGCTCTGTCACCTGTCATGCTGCATGGGACCAAGTTACTCTACTCTGTGACTTGTGCTGCATGGGACTGTCTCCACACTGTCACCTGCACAACAAGTCACAGAGTGGAGAAAGTTGTTGACAGAGTACCTCTCTTCCCTCTCTCTCTTCTCTCTCTTCCCCCTCTCTCTCTCTCTCTTCCTCCTCTCTCTCTCTCTCTTCCCCCTCTCTCTCTTCCTCCTCTCTCTCTCTCTTCCCTCTCTCTCTCTTCTCTCTCTCTTTCTCTTCCCTCTCTCTCTCCCCTCCCTCTCTTCCCTCTCTCTCTACCCTCTCTCTCTTCCCTCTATCCTCTTCCCTCTCTCCTCTCTCTTCCCTCTCTCCGTTCTCTTCCCTCTCTTTCTTCCCTCTCTCTCTTCCCTCTCTCTCTTTTCCCTCTCTCTTTTTTGCCTCTCTCTCTATTTTCCCTCTCTCTCTTTTCTCTCTCTCTGTCTCTTTTCCCTCTCTCTCTCTTCCCTCTCTCTCTTTTTCCTCTCTCTCGCTCTCTTTTCCATCTCTCTCTCTTTTCCCTCTCTCTCTTTTACCTCTCTCTTTTTTCCCTCTCTCCTCGCTTTTCCCTCTTTCACTCCTTGCATGGTCAGTACAGAAATCTCTCTATCGTGGAGGGGTGAGGAGTAATAAACATAGAGTCTCTAATGTGTCTGTGTATTTATTTATACTAAAGCATTTTTCTCTGTATGATGTCTTTTTTTAACCCTTTATTGGAGATTCTTAATGGCCGGTGCAAACTTGGCATGTCATTAAGAATCTCGGGCTTTATACCAGCTGGTAAAACAAAGCTGGTATTAACCCCTTATTACCCAGTGTGCCACCTGGCACCAGGGCCACTGGAAGAGTTGGATACAGTGCCAGAAGATGGCGCTTCTATGAACGCCATTTTTGGGGCAGCTGTGGACTGCAATTCTCAGCGGGGGGGCTGGAAAGCTTGGACCACTCTGCGCTGGGGATTCCAATCCCCAGCTGCCTAATTTTTCCTGGCTGGACACAAAAAAAATGATCAAAGGCCACGTCATTTTTTTTTTAATTATTTCATGAAATTCCTGAAATATTTTTTTTAAAAAAAGGGCTTCCCTATATTTTTGTTCCCAGCCGGGTACAAATAGGCAGCTGGGGGTTGGGGGCAGCCCGTAGCTGCATGCTGTGCCTGACTAGCGTACAAAATATATGGCGAAGCCAACGTCAATTTTTTTAAAAAAGTTTTTAGGCAAAATCTTTAAAAAAAAAGGCTTCCCTGGATTTTCCATTGCTAGTGGAGGTAACACCAAGCAGTGGGGGTTAGCAGCCAGTAGCTGCTTGGGTTACCCTTAGCAATAGAAAATGCAGCGGTAGCCCACACTTTTTTTTTCTACCCCTATTCCTAGGGTTAGGGTTATGTGTTTGGGATTTTTTTTGTTTTTTTTAAATTTTTAATGAATTTTTTTAAAAAAAAAAATCAACATGAGCTTCGCCCATCGAGCACCAGAGCATTTTACTGCTCACTCATCCTTACTCCTGACCACACAGCCAGCAGAACAAGTATTCAGATGGCTCCAGTGTCGGCCGTTTTTTTGTTCTGTGTCCCTCTGCATCCATCGCAGCGTGTGTGGGCTGTGAAGTCAGCTGAGTTCAGTTCGGCACTGGAGTTAGCTGATCTGAATTCAGTTGAACTCAAGCTCGCACATGCTGCGATGGATACAGGGGGACACAGAACAAGTAATTGGCCGACCCTGGAGTCAGCTGATCTGAACTCAGCTGAACTCCTTACCACACAGCCTGCACACGGTCACACGTGATCGGCAGCAGGCAGTGACTGCTGTTAACCTGAATCCATTGTAGCGAGTGCAGGCTGTGAGATCAGGAGTTCAGCTGACTCCAGTGCCAGCAATCTCATGACCTCATCATTTTTTTTCCCCCCAATTAATTTTTTCACATGTTGCGCCAGCTAATAATCATAATTTCTGCACACACACAGACTATGAACTATATGAGAACAAGCAGAAGATAGATGATTTCTTCCCCTGGCTATGCAGAGCTGGGAGCTTCTGCTATCTCTGTGATTTCTCTCAGTGCTTCCACAGGGAAGACAGCAAGGAGTAGTCTTTGGGTGGAGAGCTGAGTCGGTGTGTTAGATACAGTCCTAGAGCTGCAAGAGAATTATGGGAGTTGTAGGAACTGAACCCAGCAAGTCAGGAGAGAGATTAACCCCATCAGAGTTGGAGCCAGCAATGAGGATGTGCTGCTAGAGCACGATAAAAGGTAATATTGCTGAAATAACATAATAGATGTGTCAAGAGGCACATATTAGCAATATTTATGAAAAAAAAATCAGTTTTAGTAACTGGCCAACTTTTTTAAGAGACACATATAGTTATGATCGGAATTATAATTATATTATACAGAACGCTTACAACCCAAATATTCAAATATTCATAAGAAATCTCATATCTTAATACGTTATGAGTAGAAGGTTCATCCTAGATGACACTTCCGGGACTCCAATAGATCAATAATGTCTTCAGTTGTACCCAAAGAAAAGTAAGCCACAAAAAGTTGTACCACCATCACAGAGAAAAATGTGGTCTTTTGCTATTGATATATGTACACTTATAGAAAGAAAGCTGTCAATAACTGATAGGACCACCCACAAACCAAAAAATCCAGAAAGACCAGAGCTTTAAATGAATAAAACACAGGTTATACTGAATCTTTTCTCATAAGTATTTATAAGAGGACCTATGAATGTTCGGGTTTGGATGGACTTTAAATATAAGTTCAGCTCAGGACCCAGACTTGAACTAAACTTGACCTTGAACCTGAACCCCATAGGTCAATTGAGAGGCAAAGTTGTGTGCTATAAATTGGCCGCAGTAAGGGCTAGGAGGCTGCAAAAGGAAGCAACACAGAGGCAATTGACCTTCAAACAAATCTGGATAGGGAAAATATAAAAAAAAATAAATCTGTGGGTTCATGCCTATTTTTGATAACCAGCCCAGGTAAAGCAGTCAATTGCGCACTGCAACCCTGACTTGTCAGCTTTACCTTCGCTGGTTATCAATAATAGAAAGCATTCCATGCTTTTCTTTTAAATTATTTAAAGAGGACCAACCACCAGGATTTTCATATACTGTATATGCTAAAGCCAGTGCTATACTTGCGCTATCATGCTGATTCTAAACATACCTTTAGTTGTGAGATCGGATGTATATTTTCTGAAATGTAGGCAAAGTATGTGAAATGTTATTTAATGATAGGTGCAACAGAATATCTAATAGGTGGGTGGTTTTTTTTCTAGATATTCCCTGCCTGTACTTCCGCCCCCTGTCTCTGTTATTTCAGGGGGAGGGAGGACAGGTGGGAGGAAAGACAGAAAGGGGCAGGAATAAGTAGGAAAACCCAATCCACCTATAAGATATTCTGTTGCACATCAAATAACTGTGCATTTCACAAGCTTCACTTGCTCAGATTTTAGGAAGTATACATCCGATCTCACAAATAAAGGTATGTTTAGAATCAGTATGATGACACCAGTATAGCACTGGCTTTAGTTTGTATATGAAAATCCTGATGGTTGGTCCTCTTTAAATAAGAAATAAAAAAAACAGTGTGGGCTCCGCCATGTTATTGATAACCTACCAAGGTAAAGCAAACAGCTGTGGGCTGGTATTACCAGGGTGGAAAGGCCCATGGTCATTTGGCCACTTCCAGCCTGAAAATAGCAGACCCTAGCCATTAAATAAGTGGTACATCCATTAGATGGGCTGAGTCTAGTGCTTTGGCCGACTTTTCCGATTGACCTGGTGTGATGCTTTTAGGGTTGATGTCAGCCGTGTGTTGACAGCTGGAATAAAGTTCAGGGGTTAGTAATTGTAATAGTTTCTATCAGACACCCCCATTACTAACCCGGCAAGTGTAAAGTTAAAAAAATAGTTAGAAAAATATAGTTTATTTGAATAAACACTTCTGCACACACCATCTTTCAGCAATTAATTAATAAAAAAAATTCTTGATATTCCAAAGTGATAGAATTGGTGAATAAAGACTCACCACACTTTCTCATTCACCAATTTATTACTTCAAAAGAAATCCTCAAAGTTTTGACATAATCCTATGGAGTAATGTCCCATGGCAGCCATCGTTGTTCTCAAAACAAGGCTCCATACGTCACTGCCAGTAAATGGAAGCCCAGAATTTCTCACGGGTGTGATATCACAGAGCTGACATCAACCCTACAAGTATTACCCTGATTGCCACCACACCAGCGCAATCTGGATGAGCTGAGTAAAGCACTGGAACTGGTGCATGTAATGGATGCACAACTCCTGGAGATGCTAAGGGTTGCTAATTTTAGGCAGGGAAGAGATAAATAACCATAGGCCTTCCCATATTGATAATACCAGGTCCCAGCTCTCTGCTTTACCTTGGCTGGTTATCAAAAATAGGGGTCCACAAGCTGATTTTTTAATTACTTATTTAAATAACTAAAGAATACGGCATGGGATCCCTTCTAGGGTGCATAGAGATGTCAAGAGGTCTCTGAGGTATCTGTGTTGGCCAGAGTGTATAGTAGACCTGTTTCTATCTCCCAATGATTATGGTTGAAGAGTAGTGATGAGCGAGTACTAAAAAGCTCGGGTGCTCGAGGCTCGGGCCGAGCATCCCAAGATACTCGTGTACTCGGCCCGAGCACCGAGCCCAATGTTATTCTATGGGAGACCCGAGTATTTTTGTGAAATGACCACCGGCAGCATGTAGAAACCCTAAAAATGGCACAAAAGTCTCAGAAGAGTGCTCAAATGACATGGCAACAGCATGGGGAAGACCCCTTGAAGTATTTATCACTCAAAAGTCACAGCTGTGAACAATTTTGTCCGCGTTTTACGCCATTTTTACGGACTCACCAGAAAACCTTCCAAAATGACACCAAAATGAATTTTCATGGCGGAAATGTTAAGGGCACATACCCAATAGTGAGATAGAGCTAATGTATGTTACTTTTTGAGATCAATACATGAAAGATTTTACGTAAAACATTGTGTGGCACTCCGATGTCCCTGAGAAGAGACGTACATAAAGGCCTCTGAGTCTAATGTGGCCATTTTGAGGAAGTGAGTCTTTGTAGTATTTTCCTTTGCCAGGGCAGTCCAAAATTTTGAGGTTCACCAATGCCCCTGCATACAGACGTGCATGATGGCCTGTAAACCTGAAGTGGCCATTGTAAGGAAGTGGGTCTATTGTAGTATAGCCCTTAGGCAGGGCAGCCAAAAATTGGGAGGCTCCACGTTGTCCCTGGATAGAGACGTGCATGATGGCCTGTAAACCTGAAGTGCCCATTGTCAGGAAGTGGGTCTCTTGTAAAATAGCCCTTAGGCAGGGCAGCCAAAAATTGGGAGGCTCCACGTTGTCCCTGGATAGAGACGTGCATGAGGGCCTCAAAACATTAAGTGTCCATTGTCAGGAAGTGGGTGTATTATAGTATAGCCCTTTGGCAGGGCAGCCAAAAATTGGGAGGCTCCACGTTGTCCCTGGATAGAGACGTGCATGAGGGCCTCAAAACATTAAGTGTCCATTGTCAGGAAGTGGGTGTATTATAGTATAGCCCTTAGGCAGGGCAGCCAAAAATTGGGAGGCTCCACGTTGTCCCTGGATAGAGACGTGCATGAGGGCCTCAAAACATTGTTCCCATTGCAAAGGAGCGGGTCTCCTGTCATTGTAATGTCCATTCTGCAAAGAATGGGTGAAAAAATTTACCACTGGGGGTATACCTGAAACAAAGGCCTAACTCTTGTAACGGTCATCATGGTGGCGCATGAGGAGAAGGAGGAGCAGTCCAGCGATTATCCAAAGTCCAGAAGTGTGTACCCATGGGTGACTGGAGGTACATGGCAAATTCCCGTTACAAACTTTAAATTCCGCTCTCATTTGCTGGTGGTGTGGTGAAGTCTGGCCCAATCCAACCCTTGTTCATCTTGATCAGAGTCAGCCTATCAGCATTTTCAGTTGACAGGCGGGTGCGTTTATCTGTAATGATTCCACCTGCGGCACTAAAAACACGCTCTGACAAAACGCTAGCAGCAGGGCAGGCCAGGACTTCCAAGGCGTAGAGAGCCAATTCATGCCACGTGTCCACCTTGGATACCCAATAATTGTAAGGCACAGAGGAATGTCGGAGTACAGTTGTTCGATCTGCAAGGTACTCCTTGAGCATCTGGGCAAACTTAGGATTTCTTGTGGCACTACCCCGCACCTCAGGGGCTGTGGTACGTGAGGGGCTGAGAAAACTGTCCCACATCTTAAAGACTGTTCCCCTACCTCTGGCGGATTGGACTTGTGCCTCTCTCGGCTGTACGCCTTGGTTGTCCACTGATTCCTGACCTATGCCGCTAGCGTTTTGTGAGGGGAATGCTTTGCCTACTTCCGTGACTATGGCCTTCCGGAACTGCTGCATTTTGGTTGACCTCTCCGCCTCGGGAATAAGAGACATAAAGTTCTCCTTGTAGCGTGGGTCTAACAGTGTTACCAACCAGTAATGATTGTCGGCCAAGATGTTCTTAATGCGAGGGTCACGAGACAGGCAGTTTACCATAAAGTCAGCCATGTGCGCCAGACTCTTAACAGCCAGGACTTCAGTAGCCTGACCAACACGATGACTGAACATGCTGTCCTCCTCCTCCTCCTCATCTACCCTGTCCTCTGGCCAGCCACGCTAAACCGAGGATATGACTGGTGTGCATGTCATATCCTCAATTTGGCCGGAGATTTGCTCCATGTCTTCATCCTCCTCCTCGTCATAGTCCTCCACTGCACGTTGTGATGAGACGAGGCTGGGCTGTGTGTTATCACCCACACCCACTACTGTTTCTTGCTGCAACTCATCGCGCTCCGCCTGCAATGCATCATGTTTGGTTTTGAGCAGAGACCGTTTTAGAAGGCAGAGTAGCGGTATGGTGACGCTAATAATGGCGTCATCACCACTCACCATCTTGGTGGAGTCCTCAAAGTTTTGGAGGATGGTACATAGGTCGGACATCCATCTCCACTCCTCAGGTGTTATGTGTGGAGTTTGACCCATTTCCCGACGGCTTAGGTGATGCAGGTACTCAACAACTGCCCTCTTCTGCTCACATATCCTGACCAACATGTGCAGAGTTGAATTCCAACGCGTGGGGACATCACACACCAGTCTGTGAGCCGGAAGATGCAAACGGCGCTGAAAGCCAGCAAGGCCGGCTGAAGCAGTAGGTGACTTTCGAAAATGTGCAGACAGGCGGCGAACTTTTACCAGCAGATCAGACAGCTCTGAGTATGACTTTAGAAACCGCTGAACCACGAGGTTGAGCACATGGGCCACGCATGGAACATGTGTCAGCTGGCCTCGCCTCAAAGCCGCCACCAGGTTCCGGCCATTATCACACACAACCTTTCCTGGCTTTAGGTTCAGAGGTGTGAGCCAGTGATCTGCCTGCTGTTTCAGAGCTGTCCACACCTCTTCTGCATTGTGGGGTTTGTCACCTATGCAGATTAGCTTCAGCACAGCCTGTTGACGCTTCGCCGAGGCAGTGCTGCAGTGCTTCCAGCTTGGGACTGGTGTGGAGGGTACAGTGGATGAGGATGCGCAGGAGGAGGAGGAGGCTGAAGAGCATGACATTCCGGAGCTGTAGAGTGTGGGTGAAACACTGACTGAGGTAGGGCCTGCAAACCTTGGTGTGGGAAGGACGTGTTCCGTCCCTCGCTCAGACTGGGTCCCAGCTTCCACAATATTAACCCAGTGTGCCGTCAACGAGATGTAGCGGCCTTGCCCACAAGCACTTGTCCACGTGTCTGTGGTTAGGTGGACTTTGGGTGAAACAGCGTTGTTCAGGGCACGTGTGATGTTTTGTGACACGTGGTTATGCAACGCGGGGACGGCACACCGGGAGAAATAGTGGCGGCTGGGGACCGAGTAACGTGGGACAGCTGCCGCCATCAGGTCGCGGAATGCTTCTGTCTCCACCAGCCTAAAAGGCAACATTTCCAGCGCAAGCAGTCGTGAAATGTTAGCATTTAGAACTGTGGCATGTGGGGTGTTGGCAGTGTATTTGCGCCTGCGTTCAAAGGTTTGCTGAATGGATAACTGAACGCTGCGCTGGGACAAGGATGTGCTTGATGATGGTGTTATTTCTGCGTAGGCAACTGCAGGTGCAGGACCGGAGGAGGCTTGTTCGCAGGCAGCATGGACAGGGGATTGGCTCGCATGCATAACCAGCGAAGACGTAGCAGTGACATCAGCAAGCACTGCTCCTCGACTCTGTTGTACTTCCCACAAAGTCGGGTGCTTGGCTGACATGTGCCTGATCATGCTGGTGGTGGTCAGGCTGCTAGTTTTGGTACCCCTGCTGATGCTGGCACGGCAGGTGTTGCAAATGGCCTTTTTAGAATCATCTGGAGCCAACTTAAAAAACTGCCAGACTCGGGAAGACCTAACATTTGTACAGGCACCTTGTGTCGTGTTGTTGTTCCGGGGAACGGTTGCCTGACTTCTGCCTGGAGCCACCACTCTGCTTCTTACTGCCTGTTGGGATGCTACGCCTCCCTCCCCCTGTGCACTGCTGTCCTCGCTCTGCATATCCTCCTGCCAGGTTGGGTCAGTTACTGGATCATCCACCACGTCGTCTTCCTCTTCCGCACCCTGCTCCTCCTCCTGACTTCCTGACAATTGTGTCTCATCATCGTCCACCCCTTGTTGAGACACGTTGCCAACTTTGTGAGAACGTGGCTGCTCAAATATTTGGCCATCTGTACATACGATCTCCTCATGACCCACTTCAACATGAGCTGGCGAGAGGCCAGAATGTGTGAATGGAAACGTGAACAGCTCTTCCGAGTGTCCAAGTGTGGGATCATTAATGTCCGAGGACGTGTACTCAGCCTTGTGGTAGAAAAGAGGATCAGGTTCTGAAATGTGCGGTGTAGTATCACGGCTTCTGACAATTGACCGTGTGGAAGACAGAGTGTTTGTGGTGGTGCCAATCTGACTGGAAGCATTATCCACTATCCAACTAACAACCTGTTGACACTGGTCTTGCTTCAAGAGCGGTGTACTTCTGCATTCCCCAAGAATTTGGGACAGGACGTGCGAGCGACTAGATGTGGCCCTTTGTTGTGGCGAAATTAGAGCTTGCCCACGACCTCGGCCTCTGCCTGCACCACCATCACGTCCACTTCCTTGTTCCTTGCCAACGCCCTTGCGCATTTTGCAATGCTGTGCTGACGTGTATTCACTAGACTTGGGCGTTATATCCAAGTTTGTGCAAATCGTGCACCTGTACGCTGCCACCGACAGGCACACACGTGCGGTTTTTAAATGCAAGCACGGACGCACTAAGAACCTAACAGGTTTTAGGAGCAAAAATTAATGAGAACTCTGACACTATCAGCCACTGCTGACTGACGTGTATTATACACTACACTTGTGCGTTATATAATAGTTTGGTAAAAACGCACACAAGTGCACCTGTACGCTGCCACCGACAGGCACACACGTGCGGTTTTTAAATGCAAGCACGGACGCACTAAGAACCTAACAGGTTTTAGGAGCAAAAATTAATGAGAACTCTGACACTATCAGTCACTGCTGACTGACGTGTATTATACACTACACTTGTGCGTTATATAATAGTTTGGTAAAAACGCACACAAGTGCACCTGTACGCTGCCACCGACAGGCACACACGTGCGGTTTTTAAATGCAAGCACGGACGCACTAAGAACCTAACAGGTTTTTAGGAGCGACAATTACTGAGAAGTCTGACACTATCTGGACTGTTTTAGACTGTGTACACCAGCCCCAGATATGATGAAGGCTGGTATACGGTCACCACTAGGAATGGCTATATACCCTGCCTGCCTGCCTGTATACAGCTACAATAGTCCTGACAAGGACTCTTCTGGTCACTAGCCTGTATTCCGACCTGGCTATACCCTGCCTGTATACAGCAACAATAGTCCTGAGAAGGACTCTGCTACTGTACTCCGACCTGGCTATACCCTGCCTGCCTGTATACAACTAGAATAGTCCTGAGAAGGACTTTTGGTCACACTGTTTGCAGCCCTGCTACGGAAATAGCTATAAAGGGCCGCAAACCTTTCCCTGAAGCAGCGACACTCTCCCTGCACTGACTGTCTGGATGGCTGTGTGCAGAGCACAGCACGCCAGCCGGTATAAAGGCTCGGTCACGCTGTGCGGGCCGGCCAATCACTGCAATTCCACAACTAACAGGGCTGTGGCATTGCAGTGGTCTGCCATCCAATCCCTGCATGAGGGCTGGCTCTCAAAAGAGCGCCAACATGCAGAAATGAAGACCACGAGTACAGCACGAGTATCGCGAGATTACTCGGTCCCCGCCGAGTAGCCCGAGTACAGTGATACTCGTGCGAGTACCGAGTAGTAACAAGCATGCTCGCTCATCACTATTGAAGAGATATAATCAAAACGGAGAATGATCCCTTATCAGGCTGTTAGGAGATGAGTCAAATGTCACAGAGAACCCCTTATACCATACAAGTACATATTCCTCAGAGATGATGTAATTAATTCCATGCAAATTGAATTTGAGCTGAATTTTATGACATTCACATGTCCATTTGAATAAAAATGGTCTGCAATAGAATTAACTTGAATGTAAAAAAAGGGCTTGAATTATAGTTAATGGGATAAAGAAGAAATATTTAATAAAGTATGTCTGTTTTTGCACACTTGTTTTACTAATTCAAATTAACAACCATGCATACCACATCTATACTGTACATGCTGCCACATTGTGCTTTCTGCACTTGCTTAGTAATTCTTATATCAGCAATTTTCCTAAAGTTTAAATAATTGGTGTTGAAAATATTTTCAAAAGTAATTCATAGGGTTGTACAAGTTGAATGTTAAAAGAAAATGTATATGTGGCCACATGGAAGGGGTAGTGTAAAAAAAGGAAACATGGCTAGGAATGTGGAACTGCCAGCAACAGTATCACTGCCACCACAAGCATTAGCTGTCTGGTAGAACTACTATATGCAGGCAACAATTGGCTTCCTTTGCCGCCATCAAGCTTATTATTGGGAATGAAGTGGACGGTGTTTCAGAATTTATGGCAATTCACTCATCTCAGGCACAGTAGGATGATGTTGCCCTCTAACAGCGACATAGTCAATTTAACTAAAAGGACCATTTATTTTATTTTACATAAGCATGAAAATTCTGTCAGTGCACTTTGGTATTAACTTGGCTGTTGGTTACTATTGGGTTATAATCCAACTTAATGGTGTGGTCACTTTAATGATACTAAAGCTGTGTTTAGTTTAAGGAGATTGAAAGGAATAAAACAGAGCACCGGTAGACCCCAAAAAATAAAAAATCAAATGGTATTATCAAAATGATAATCACCACTGGCAAATGACCAGTATGAACAAATTAAACAAATCATTGGGGACATCAACAGATATACCGAGATTGATATGACCAAGTACTGGGGCTTCATAAAGAAAGATATCTTCATATATTAGATATTACTCTACCAATATGTTCTAAAAAGAGAAAGAATAGTGCTAAAATCACATTCTGGATATTTATCAGTGGTGCTTTGAATGATACCATTTCCTTGACAGGTTTTTAACACTTTAAGAATGTTTTTAAATGTGATTAAATTAAGGTATGTTTTTTAGTGTTTTCTTTTTCTTTGCATTTTTGAACAGTCATAGTAAATCTCAGAATGTTATACATATCTTTTGAGAGCAAATGGAGAAACTGTAAAAAATAATTTGCTGCAAACCAAATTTAAAAAAAAATACAAAACCTTGTGAATTTGATATTCAAAAGATTTGATCATCTCTGATATATAGTAATAAGTTAAGGTTTTAGGCAAATATGTAAAAAATGCTTCAATGTAAGAATGCTTTAAAAATAGAAATGTTATTAGTATATTTTTTTTTATAAATTTATAAAATGCAAAGTTAATGAACAAAAGAGAAATATAAATCAGATCAATTAGTATGATGACCCTAGACCTTCAAAACAACATTATTTCTTAAAATTGCACTTGCTCACAGTTTTCAAAAGAACTCAGCAGGGAGGTTGTTCCAAACATCTTGGAGAATTAATCCAAGTAAATCTTTCTGTCTCTTCATGTAATCCCAAACAGATTGGATAATGTTCAGATCAGTGCTCTGTGGGAGCCCTATCATTTCTTCCAGGTTTTCTTGTCCTTAATTTATGCAGAAGATAGCTCTTTATGACATTGGTTGTATTTTTGGGGTCACTGTCCTGCTGAAGAATAAATTTGGAGACAATCAGATTGCTCTGTGATGATATTGCATGATAGATAAGGATCTGCTTGAATTTTGCTGCAGGATCCTGATAAAGCCCCTCAACTTCATTTGCGGAAAATCAGCTCCAAAATTGCAAGGTCCCTCCCTTAGTTTTCACTGTTGCCTGCAGACACTTATAATTATACTGCTCTCCAGTAGTGATAAGCTAACCCAAACTGTAAACTGCAGGGCAGCCAGTCAACAAGATTTACTGCATGCCGAAGTTACCTGAATGCTGCTATAAACAATAAAGAAAAAAGAAATGACATGACCTCCTGCCTATTTATGATAACCAGCCAAGGTAAAGCTGACAGTTGGGGCTGGTATTATCAGAGCTAGAAGGCCCATAGACAGATCACCCCTCCCAGCGTGAAAATAGCAGCCCCCAGACACAACAGAAGTGGCACATCCATTAGGTGCACCAATTCTGGCACTTTTCCTAGCTCTTTCCGATTACCCTGGTGTAACGGCAATTAGAGTAATAAATTTGGGGTTGATATCAACTGTGAATTGACAGCTGACATTAAGCTCTTAGATTATTAATGGATAGGCATCTATCAGACACCCCCATTACAAACCGGGTAAGTATAGAGTTAAAAAAACACAAACGGGAGAAAAAGATTTTGTTGAAAAAAACTCCCCCAAACACCCTTATTGACCAATTCATTGAATTAAAAAATCCTCAATTTTCCGAGGTAATCCAGTTGGTGAATATACATCTCCCACACTCGCAAACATCTCCCATACTTCCTCATTCACCAATTTATTATTTAAAAAGAAATCCTCAAAGTTCCGACGTAATCCAATGAAGTAGTGTCCCATGACGGACATTGATTCTTATGGAGCTGCATTGTAAAAATTTTCTCAGAACAAGGCTCCACAGGTTACTGCAGGTCAGCGGCAGCCCGAAATTTCTCACGAGTGGTGACTTCCCTGATTTGTTTGCAGAGCAACTGTCCCCATTTTGCTTCCTTTTGCAGTCCCCTAGCCTTTACTAGAACCATTTTACAGCCATTTTACAGTACAGAACTTTGGGTCTCCATTGACTTAACTAGGGGACAGGGTCCAGGGTCAATTTAGGGTCAAGTCCGGGTCCCGAACCAAACTTTTAACTGAAGCATGGCCGAACCAAGCAAATCCAAACTTCCACAGATTTGTTCATGCTCATATCTACACTCCAGCCTTTGAATTGCACATCTTGATACACTGGGCTCTTTGGAAATTTTTCTAGTACATACAGTACAGACCAAAGGTTTGGACACACCTTCTCATTCAAAAGGTTTCTTTATTTTCAGGACTCTGAAAATAGTAGATTCACATTGAAGGCAACAAAACTATGAAACTATGAATTAACAAATGTGGAATGAAATACTTAACAAAAAAGTGTGAAACAACTGAAAATATGTCTTATATTCTAGGTTCTTCAAAGTAGCCACCTTTTGCTTTGATTACTGCTTTGCACACTCTTGGCATTCTCTTGATGAGCTTCAAGAGGTAGTCACCGGAAATGGTCTTCCAACAGTCTTGAAGGAGTTCCCAGAGATGCTTAACACTTGTTGGCCCTTTTGCCTTCACTCTGCGGTCCAGCTTACCCCAAACCATCTCGATTAGGTCAGGTCTGGTGACTGTCGAGGCCAGGTCATCTGGCGTAGCATTCCATAACTCTCCTTCTTAGTCAAATAGCCCTTACACAGCCTGGAGGTGTGTTTGGGGTCATTGTCCTGTTAAAAAATAAATGATTGTCCAACTAAACGCAAACCGGATGGAATAGCATGCAAGATGCTGTGGTAGTCATGCTGGTTCAGTATGCCTTCAATTTTGAATAAATTCTCAACAGTGTCACCAGCAAAGCACCCCCACACCATCACACCAGACATGTAGCATCCATCCGTTCACCTTTTCTGCGTCGCACAAAGACACGGTGGTTGGATCCAAAGACCTCAAATTTGGACTCATCAGACCAAAGCACAGATATCCACTAGTCTAATGTCTATTCCTTGTGTTCTTTAGCCCAAACAAGTCTCTTCTGCTTGTTGCCTGTCCTTAGCAGTGGTTTCCTAGCAGCTATTTTACCATGAAGGCCTGCTTCACAAAGTCTCCTCTTAACAGTTGTTCTAGAGATGTGTCTGCTGCTAGAACTCTGTGTGGCACTGACCTGGTCTCTAATCTGAGCTCCTGTTAACCTGTGATTTCTGAGGTTGGTGACTCGGATAAACTTATTCTCCGTAACATTCCACATGTGTTAATTCATAGTTTTAATACCTTCAATGTGAATCTACAATTTTCAGAGTCATCAAAATAAAGAAAACTCTTTGAATGAGAAGGTGTGTCCAAACTTTTGGTCGTAACCATACAATACAATTGATATAAATTTCTAGAACATACATTGCTGATGCAGTATGACTGTGGAGACATGAGGGTCAGTGGGTGCTCTCGTTCGCTGGCCTGCCAATCTGTATAAAGACTGCGTGGACCAGGGCTCATCCCACTGAACACTTGTACTACTTCCCCATGGGAAAAACACTAATCAGACAAAACAAGATCAGTGAACCACACATTGGTAAGACTGTATTGGTTCACCAACAGACATAATCATATAGTACATTCCCAGCTAAACACAAGATGGTATAAGCAATAGATTCTCACCCTTCTGCTGGCCCACCAGGGATTAGTCTTTGAGACTTCAAGGCTTCCAGGACCAACTATCCCATTCCAGCAGCACCTCGCTTTCTGGTGGGCACTAGAGTTGAGCGCGGTTCGCGGTTCTCCAGTTCACGGTTCGAGTGATTTTGGGGCTGTTGTAGATCGAACTAGAACTCGAGCTTTTTTGCTAAAATTCGATAGTTCTAGATATGTTTGAGAACGGTTCTAGCAGCAAAAAGCAGGGCTTTTTACAGCTACAGTGTGCAGGAGCCATCGCTGGCAGCCTGCCAGAAGCTGGTAACCAAGATAAACATCGGGTATCCAACCAAAGCGCTTTGGTTAGTAACCCGATGTTTATCCTAGTTACATGCAGGAAGCCCACACTTCCCCACTCAGCTCGCTACGCCCCCTTCTGCCCGCGGCATGTACACACGTACACACACACACACACAGACACACACACACACACACACACTCTGCACACATGGCCCCGCTCGGCTTACCTGCGGTGATGAAGTCCCGCCATCCCGACCTCAGCGCTGTCACTGTCCTCCATGGCCGCCGCTTGTCACATCACCTTCTCTCGCTTCCGACAAGAGACTGACTAGTGGTGACGTCACGGGCCTCTCGCGATACTTGGCTGTGAAGGCGGCGGTCATTGAACTCAGTGACAGGTGCTGTCAGTGTGCTGGAGATCAGCGCAGGTAATGTACCTCGCTGACAGCAGCACTTGTCATGCCCTGCAGTGACCTGGGCTGACATATTGATGTTAGCTCAGGTCACTGCATTGCTCTCCCAGCCAATGGGGAACATTCTGCTCTTCATTGACTGGGACAGTGTGGATCGTCATGGCAACCCCTTGGATTACACCAGACCTGGATTTGTTTTTCTTTCTAATAAATTGGTTAAAGAGGGAATGTTTTGGGGAGTGTTTTTTCAAATAAAAATGTGTTTGTCGTCTATTTTTTTTTTATTACTGACTGGGTTGGTGATGTCAGGTATCTGATAGACGCCTGACCTCACCAACCCCAGGGCTTGATGCCAGGTAACATTACACATCTGGTATTAACCCCATATATTACCCCGTTTGCCACCGCACCAGGGCGCGGGGTGAGCTGGGGCGAAGCACAAGGATTGGCGCATCTAATGGATGCGCCACTTCTGGGGCGGCTGCGGCCTGCTATTTTTAGGCTGGGGAGAGTCCAATAACCATGGACCTCCCTAGTCTGAGAATATCAGACCCCAGCTGTCTGCTTTACCTTGGCTGGTGATCCAATTTTGGGGGGACCCCTACGTGGTTTTTTTTTTTAATATATTTATTTAATTTAAAATAACAGCGTGGGGTGCCCTCAGTTTTGGATTACCAGCCAAGGTGAGGTTGCCAGCTGTGGTCTGCAGGCTGCAGCCGTCTGGTTTACGATAGCTGGCTACAAAACTAGGGGGAACCCTACGTCATTTTTTTTTCATTATTTTGGCTAAATACAAAGCTAAGCACCCCTTAGTGCAACATGAAAGGCACCAAAGGGTGCAAAATTACAAAATGCAGGAGAGTGGGACATTATGTGTCTTTCTGCCATTATAATGACTATGGGGAGATAAGGTATGCACACCAGTGACTATGTAAGGGGAATACATGAAATAGCAGAAACTGCTGTGTGAATACTGACTTGAAAAATCCAATAGCTATATGCAAGAGTGAATATGTGAAAAATGGAATCTGCATTACTGCCATGAACATATGAATCAAGAGAAATTTAGCTACTGAATTGATCAATGCAATAGAGCCCCAACACTACGCCAAAGTATTTCTCTACGTTGGGGTCCCTAGCTTGTGTGTGTCCTCTCATGCAGTTAAAAAACTTACCGTGTATGGGAAGCTGAGACCCAGGCTATTTATGCGTATGATATGGATTGGCAATAGGTGTGGTTGGGGAGGGTTCACAAACGAAAAAATACTAACAAATAAGAATAATGTTTGGAACACCATTCTAAGTCCGAACTTGGTGCAAAAACCTAAAAAAACATCACTATGGGGAGATAAGGTATGCACACCAGTGACTATGTAAGGGGAATACCTTAAATAGCAGAAACTGCTGTGTGAATACTGACTTGAAAAATCCAATAGCTATATGCAAGAGTGAATATGTGAAAAATGGAATCTGCATTACTGCCATGAACATATGAATCAAGAGAAATTTAGCTACTGAATTGATCAATGCAATAGAGCCCCAACACTACGCCAAAGTATTTCTCTACGTTGGGGTCCCTAGCTTGTGTGTGTCCTCTCATGCAGTTAAAAAACCTACCGTGTATGGGAAGCTGAGACCCAGGCTATTTATGCGTATGATATGGATTGGCAATAGGTGTGGTTGGGGAGGGTTCACAAACGAAAAAATACTAACAAATAAGAATAACGTTTGGAACACCATTCTAAGTCAGAACTGGGTGCAAAAACCTAAAAAAACATCACTATGGGGAGATAAGGTATGCACACCAGTGACTATGTAAGGGGAATACATGAAATAGCAGAAACTGCTGTGTGAATACTGACTTGAAAAATCCAATAGCTATATGTAAGAGTGAAAATGTGAAAAATGGAATCTGCATTACTGCCATGAACATATGAATCAAGAGACTTGTGTTCCAAACGTTATTCTTATTTGTTTTTTTTCTGCCATTATAATGACAGAAAAGACTGATATGAAGTGCACAAGCACAAGAAAATCACCAGAGCGCTCTACTCTGTGAAAAGCAGTAGAAAATGGCACTGGAGTGAACATGTGACCGCCTCATGTAGGATGAAGCTATGGATCCTGGGTAAATTTATGCATTTACCCTCCTTCAGTTTTTTGCAGTACACAAAAAAAACGGAAGGCACACGGATGACAAACAGATGACATACGGACCGTCTACGGAACGGAAACAAATGCCACACGGATGCACCCGTGAAAAAAAACAGACTGTTTTTTGCAGACCGCAAAAATGGATCGGTCGTGTTAATGTAGCCTTATTCTGATCTGCCGTTTATAAACAGCAGGCAGAAATAAGTGAATAACGTCCCCCAGCGTCAGAAAATCTCCAGGGTTTCAGGGCTAGCTGAGACCCTGGAGATCATGATTCAGGACGGTTTTTCCGGTCCCTGCTCACGTGATCACAGGTATACACCGTACACCGATGATCACGTTACAGTAAATGACAGCGCCGGTAAAAAATTATTTATCTCCCATCTGGCATGAACAAACACTTCTTCTCCACTTCTTCTCCACTTCTCCACTTTTTCTCCACTTTTTTCTCCATTTTTTCTCCACTTTTTCTCCACTTTTTCTCCACTTTTTCTCCACTTTTTCTCCACTTTTTCTCCACTTCTTCTCCACTTTTTCTCCACTTTTTCTCCATTTTTTTCTCCATTTTTTCTCCACTTTTTCTCCACTTTTTCTCCATTTTTTCTCCACTTCTTCTTCACTTCTTCTCCACTTCTTCTCCACTTTTTCTCCACCTTTTCTCCACTTTTTCTCCATTTTTTTCTCCACTTTTTCTCTATTTTTTTCTCCACTTTTTCTCCACTTTTTCTCCACTTTTTCTCCACTTTTTCTCCATTTTTTCTCCACTTTTTCTCCACTTTTTCTCCATTTTTTCTCCACTTTTTCTCCACTTTTTCTCCACTTTTTCTCCATTTTTTTCTCCATTTTTTCTCCACTTTTTCTCCACTTTTTCTCCATTTTTTCTCCACTTTTTCTCCACTTTTTCTTCACTTTTTCTCCACTTTTTCTCCACTTTTTCTCCATTTTTTCTCCACTTTTTCTCCACTTTTTCTCCCATTTTTCTCCACTTATTCTTCACTTCTTCTCCACTTCTTCTCCACTTCTTCTCCACTTTTTCTCCACCTTTTCTCCACTTTTTCTCCATTTTTTTCTCCACTTTTTCTCTATTTTTTCTCCAGTTTTTCTCCACTTTTTCTCCACTTTTTCTCCACTTTTTCTCCATTTTTTTCTCCATTTTTTTCTCCACTTTTTCTCCACTTTTTCTCCGTTCTTTTTCTATGGTCGGTCTACCCATTAGCTCTGCCATGCATAGTGTAGCTCTACACCTACTGCACATGTTACTTTATGATTGACATCTCTTTCGTACCAGAGCTGTCTAAGCCTACTCTGACCCCATATTTGTCATTACTATATTGTCCTTGTACTGTATTATGACATTTGTATCATGTGTTTCATTTCTTGCTGTGTTGCAATTTTTTTGCTGCATCCCAATTGTACCTCTACATTGTTCGAGTTTCTGTTATTGTTCTCTCACTCTTATGTGATACTGATTATTGTCATTTTTCATGATTACATGCAGATAAGTCCAATCTGACGAAGGCTCAGGCCGAAACGTCATTTGTAACTTGTTTTGGACAAAAACATATATGCTTATGAAAATTTTTTTTTTCTTAATACGGACCAATAAACAGTGATTTTGCATTACTGTCCGTTGTGACTTACTGACTTAGTCTGGGAGATTTAGAGTGCCGAGGTTACTCACTAATTTTATCTATTATTACCTCTGAGCACCTATATACCAGTGAGCAGAGCTTCCTCTACAGTAGTTCTCCTGGTTAGGCATGCCCTTACCTCATGAGCAGGGCATTGCAGCTTTGGTAGCAACCATTATGACATGGACTCTGCTGCTGTGGACCCGGGGAGAGTGAGTGCAGATTCATTGCACCCACACTCCTCACATGAAGGGTCCGCACTCCTAGAAAATGGGGGATACGTTCCCTGAGTGTCTCCCCCCATATTCTAGATGGTCCGGAGTCGTCGTGGGACCCCTTTATTTTTTTTCTTACAATAAATTGGTGAAAGAGGAAATGTTTTGGGGACTGTTTTTTCAAATAAATTTCTTTTGTCGATTTTTTTTTTTTTTGTTAGTACTGACAGTTTATGATGTTGGGTATCTAATAGACGCCATGACATCACAAACTGCTGGGCTTGATCTCAGATGACTTTACAGCTAGTATCAACCCGATTTATTACCCCGTTTGCCACTGCACCAGGGCACGGGATGAGCTGGGGTGAAGCGCCAGGATTGGCGCATCTAGTGGATGCGCCACGTCTGGGGTGCCTGTGGCCTGCTATTTTTAGGCTGTGAAGGCCCAATAACTATGGACCTTCCCACCCTGAGAATACCAGACCATAGCTGTCCGCTTTACCTTGGCTGGTGATCCAATTTGGGGGGGACCCTACTTTTATTGTGTAATTATTAATATTTATAAAATAATTATAAAAAAGAGCCTGAGGGGACCTCCATATTGGATCCCCAACCACGGAAAAGCTGCCAGCTGTGGTTTTCAGGCTACAGCCATCTGCTTTACCCTAGCTGGCTATCAAAAATGGGGGGACCCAACGTCATTTTTTTTTTAACAATTTTTAAATAGAAAAAATTAATGGGCTTCCCTGTATTTTGATTGCCAACCAAGGTAACGGCAGGCAGATGGGGGTGGCAACCATTAGCTGTCTGCTTTATCTGCGCTGAGAATCAAAAATACCGCGGAGCGCTATGTCATTTTTTTAAAGATTTATTTTTACAGCACTGTGATGTCCAGCAATCAAAATACAGGGAAGCCCATTTTGTTTTTAGTTATTTAAATAAATAATTAAAAAAAATATATATGGGATCCTGCTGCATTTTTTGTATTGCTAGCTAAGGGTAATCCAAGCAGCTACTGGCTGCTAACCCCCACTGCTTGGTGTTACCTTCACTGGCAATGGAAAATCCAGGGAAGCATTTTTTATTTTTTTTGCCAAAAAACTACAAAAAAAGGACGTGAGCTTTGCCATATTTTTGTATGCTAGCCAGGTATAGCAGGCAGGTGCTGGAAGAGTTGGATACAGCGCCAGAAGATGGCGCTTCTATGAAAGTGCCATTTTCTGAGGCAGCTGCAGACTGCAATTCGCAGCAGTGGAGCCCAGAAAGATCAGGCCAACCTGTGCTGCGGATTCCAATCCCCAGCTGCCTAGTTGTACCTGGCTGGACACAAAAATGGGGCGAAGCCTACGTCATTTGTTTTCTAATTATTTCATGAAATTCATGAAATAATAAAAAAAGGGCTTCCCTTTATTTTTGGTTCCCAGCCGGGTACAAATAGGCAACTGGGGGTTGGGTGCAGACGTACCTGCCTGCTGTACCTGGCTAGCATGCAAAAATATGGCGAAGCCCACATACTTTTTTCAGGGGGCAAAAAACTTCTGCATGCAGTCCTGAATGGAGTATGCTTAGCCTTGTAGTTCTGCAGCTGCTGTCTGTCTGTATGGAGAAGAGCAGACAGCAGCTGCAGAACTACAAGGCTCAGCATACTCCATCCAGGACTGTATGCAGAGGTTTTTTGTCCACCAAAAAAATTACGTGGGCTTCGCCATATTTTTGTATGCTAGCCAGGTACAGCAGGCAGCCACGGGCTGCCTCCAACCCCCAGTTGCCTATTTGTACCCGGCTGGGAACCAAAAATATTGGGAAGCCCGTTTTTTTTAATTATTTCACTTATTTCATGAAATAATTAAAAAACAAATGACGTGGGCTTCGCCCCATTTTTGTGTCCAGCCAGGTACAACTAGGCAGCTGGGGATTGGAATCCGCAGCACAGGTTAGCCCGAGGTTTCTGGGCGCCTCTGCTGCGAATTTCAGTCCGCAGCCGTCCCAGAAAATGGCGCTCTCATAGAAGCGCCATCATCTGGCGCTGTATCCAACTCTTCCAACAGCCCTGGAGCCGGGTGGCTTGTTGGGTAATCATGAGTTAATACTGGCTTTGTTTTACTAGCCAGTATTAAGCCAGAGATTCTTAATGTCAAGCACGTTTGACCCGGCCATTAAGAATCTCCAGTAAAGGGTTAAAAAAAAGACACCACACAGAGAAAAAATACTTTAATAGAAATAAATACACAGACACATTAGAGACTCCATCTTTATTACCCCCTGTCAGCCCTCCACGATCCTGCTCTTCTGTCTTTCTCGTTCAACAAATGCAGCTCTGCTACATCACTGCTGCATGGGGAAGACGCTGCTTCCCGTGGAGCATTCACTCCGTGAAAGCTGCACGAGAAGCAGCGTGCAGCCTTCACTCCGTGAGTGATCAGTGCTGCTAGCGGTAACAGCAGTAACGCTGACAGACGCGTTACCATAGCATCGGTGCTCCCGGAGGCGCGGTTAGCGGTGACGTCACCGCTAACTGCGTTGCTATGGCAACGGTGATCTCCGTTAATGACCGGCTGTGTCAGCCGGTCCCTAATGGAATGGGGAGTCGACCGTGTGCTAGAGCATGTCGCCGGTACACGGCGATACACAAATGTGCACCGTGTACCGGAGAGATGCACTCGCAGGTCCTACATGACGCGTCATAGTCATGTGACCCATCTGTAGCCAATGAGATAATAGCCACGTGACTGGTCACATGGCTATTTTGACATCATGATAGGTCCTGCATCTCTGCTGGCAGTGCCGGTCACCGGGAGGATTCAGCGATCATCGGATGGAATAGCGGCAGGAAACAGAGTGCAGGAGGGATCTCGGGGACCGGTAAGTGTTATGGCAATGTTTATTAACTGTATGTGTACATTTATAATGCATTTTTATGTGTTTGTGATTGCCTCCCATTATAGCCTATTGGTTCGAGTTTGGTTCTTCAAACGTTCGACGAACCGAACTCGAACGGGAGCTCCGTTCGGCGAACCAACCTCGAGCCGAACCGCGACCGGTTTGCTCATCTCTAGTGGGCACCCACTGAGAAGAGATAGTTGACAGCTTAGGAAGCAGTTCTGTGATTGCCCAAGTTACTTGGCTGGGGCAAGTAGAATCTGTCTTTTGGTTCAGTTCTGTGATACCCAGCTGGAGTTGAAGTTCCTAAGCTGGGGGTATGTAGAATAATAATACCGGTAAAAGGAGAAGGCCCTTTAATAGTGTCATATAGGATTGTTTGGAGATGGCTGCTCTCTTATTGGTCACAAGTTTAATCCAACTATATAATTTTCCTCTGAACTATGTAGTCAGAGTGGCTAAGGCAATACACATTTACAAAAAATAAGGCTCCGATTAGTCTGGGAAGAGAGAATGGTTAACTTCTCTTGATTTAACAGACAATAGGATCCATACATCTGGCCTAGTTAAGCGCAGTTCACCCCCATACAAGTGGTCAAATGCAGTGTTGTAACAATAACTACATTGTGTCTTGTTGATGTGCTTAGTCTTGCCATGGTTTAGGACCTGTGTGACATGAAACAACCTGACAATTGTAGCAGAATTTGGGTGTATCTCTCCCAGTTTTAAGCCTCCTACACATTAGTTTATTTTTCAGTTAATGACTGATTTAACCTATGAAAATGATCATCATTATCACTCCTTTGGTATAATTTGTCCCTCATTCACCTGACTTTGTACAAGTGTACTTAGAAGCTGTTATAAAGGCAAAGGCTGGTATTTCTGTTTATTCAGTTTGCTTTTTGTAAATTGATAAAAAATAATTAACATTCTATTTATTAAAATATTCTTACTTTTCAGTTATACCTAAATTATAATGTTCCATTAATAACTGTTTTTCCTATTCATACTTTGTATTGTTCACCCACTGATGACACATATAAAGGCATATATTCTTCAGACATGGTCATTAAAAGTAACCAAAAAGATTCAGCTATGACTGATTAGCCACCTTTCATACTTATAGCAAATCAGTATGACTCATATATTGAATGGTGGAGATGGTATATTGTAATTAACAATTACGTTCTAAAATTGACAATATCATCTGTACAGACTCATTAGCTTTATTTACATAGTCCATAAAAATATTATCTGGAAAATATTGCTACTGCTTTGAAGCCATTGTGGCCAAGTGACCTCCATTATGTTTGTCTTCTGCCACGTGTCTAATTTTATTATGGTCGAATCTTGAAACTATACAGATTTATTATTTAAAAGAAATGTAGGATCAACCCTGCTAATCCATCTATATAGGCATGTAGGTAATAGATAGCTTTATTAAATCATACTGTAATAATTGGATTTCACATCTTATTCCGGTTATCCAAATTTTTCTTAATATGTAAAGGAGGTGTTAGGATCTATAGGCTATACATAGACTTCCTGAAAACCTGTGTCAAGATATGATTTTAAATTTAAATGGGAGTTACCAGTGTGAGACATGTAGATCAGGAAAAAAGACTGTCAGTCATTACATGTCTCACACTGTTAATGCCCCCTTTCATACAAAATAAGTCATGAAGGCAGACTCTTCAGGAGATATGTGCCCTTAGGTCTTAACAGATTGTTTAGTATTTTACAGTATTTTATTTTTCAGACACTATATTGTAAACTTATAAAAGCCGAAATACCCTAGAATTTCATCCTTCTATAATTTGGAAAAGGCCCCTGGACAGAAACCTCCGTAGATTGTGATTAGTCTTGGTCTGAGTTTTGCTAAAGTCATAAATCGGTAATAATTCTTTTACTTTAAAATTGGTGTTAATTTTTTTTTTATTATGAGCATGGTAAACATTTGAACAAACTTTATGATTTAAATCTTAGAAGCAGAGATGGAATAAATAGTCCACAAATTGAAATATCTTCAAAAAATATTTTTTTTTTTATTGAACAATTACAAAATATAAATACATAAAATTAAAAGTATTGAGAGAGTACAAGGTGCAGACATGATGAAAAGAACGTCAGAAAATTCCCCCCACTACTGCATAGGTAAGACTTGGATATATTTGACAAGACATTAGTATAAGATATAAATTATCAGTGTCAAACAAGAATTAGGATATCTATATATATATCCATGTGGGCTTATCCTGTAGCATAAACTGAGCCCAACATATAATCACTCAGATCTATGTGTCCCAGCTAAATGCTCTGCAGATAGTATCAAACTCTCCATTACTATAATACGGTTAAATGCCCTGTTATAACATCAGTGTATAATACTGATACCTTTAGATATCAATAAATTGAACAAAATGTCACTCACCAATTCTATCCTGCATAGGGGGAGAGAGAATGACTACAATGGGCCCCGACGCGCGTTTCACGTAGGGCTTCCTCAAGGGGGCCATTCCCTTTAAATATTACAAAGATTTGGTACTTTCTCAAGTCCTCATTATGTATTCACTGAAAGTGCAAGTTGCTTGTAGGCAAAATTTGGTTGTTTAGTATTTTACAGTATTTTATTTTTCAGAAACCATGGAAGATCACAATAGATCATTGGCAAAAAGGTGACAAGAGCATTGGCAACTAATCTGACCACCATCCCCTTACTAACCATTAACACTAAAAGTAACTGAGGGGTGAACTAACATCCTGTGCACCGCAAACCCAGCCGGAGAAGTAGCTATCCTAAAGAAAGGAAGGATGAATAGCTCTCTGCCTCAGAAATAGACCGCAAAAGGTATAGCAAGCCCCCCACATTCAAAGACTACGGTGATATAGGAAAATACAATACCCAGATGGATGATAGGATTAGCAAAGGTGAGGCCCCACTGACTAAATAGGAAAGGATAGGAAAGGGGTTTATGGTGGCCAGAGAAAACCCTACAAAAACCCAAATACCTGATAGTACAAAAAGGTCCTCAGATTACATGATTTGCACTCCGTCCTATATCAGGTTCTCTTGTCAAACCATTGAACAGAAAACAGGAACAATTACAAATTCAAGAAACAAAGAAGAGGAAGAAAAAGGGTATACCAATATGGGATCACCACAACAATATATAAAGGGTAAGTATTTTATTAGTACAAGCAGGAAACAAGAGAACACATTTCTCAACACTTGGAGTGTGGACACACACTAACACGGTTAAAAACACTTAAAAAGCCAAAGGCATGGACACCATACACGCCAGGAACAATAACATATAAAAATACAGTGCAAATAAAGCGAAGGTACTCTATAAGATATTGCACAAAGCCCGGTCCCAAAAATTAATCCGTCTATATGGTAATAGGACAGAGACTGTATGATCTAATATCCAGGTATTAATGAAATACAAGATATGGAACACCGCCGTACAGATACAGACAGATATGCTAACACCTGATGTGTAGAATATATGAACATAAATAGTACAGTATGTTATCCTTATATAGCTAACAGGGTACAAACAGCACACTGTATGTACATACAGAGATTAGAATAAATCTGCACAGTATTTAGCACAATACAGGTGTATCAACAAAGGCAGCACAATAAGTATTGATATACAGCCAATAACTAACAAAAATACTTCATACAGTCAGTATCCTCAATATATGAGGGATGTTTGCCATGCCCATCACCCCTATGGTAACCTGATGATGCACCATGTGCAGTAAAAACCAGTATATAGCTGAAAAAATATATGCAAAATACTGCGGGTATATATAGAGGTTTGAATAGATCTGCACAGCATATTAAACACAGTACAAGTATATCAATAGAGGGCAGCACAGTGAATATCAATGTAGGGCCAATACATGTCAGAAATACCTCATACAGCCATTATCCCTAGCATGTAAAGGATGTAAAACATGCCTATCACTCCTAAAGTAGGGCCAAGAGCCACTAGGGCCATGCAGAGAGGCCAAGGCAGGGATAAAGGATCAGGCTAGGGATAGCACAAGAGCGGGACTGTACTTACTACCCCCAAAAATTGATGGCAGCCATATAGGTGGAGTAGATAGGAAGAGTAACCAGCAAAGTTCCTGGCGTGAAACCCCACGCGTATCGCCACGTGTACAGTGGCTTCCTCAGGGGAAAGAAAGGCAGTGTGCAGTGATATTGTGTGTCCTATTTAAGGACCAGTAATCAGCACTCACCAGTGTTGCAGCTGGGAGATTCTGAGCACTAAACATGAAGCTCCGATGGCGGTCGCCATTTTGCTCGGTCACATCACGTGACAAAACTCCTCCCCTGTCATTCACTGCGCATGCGCGAGGCAGCCGGCGCTTTAGACCTTATAGAAATGGCATTAGGTACGGCGCATAGAGATGTTATAGGATAGCGAAACGGTCTACAGGAACTGAACATATAATCATGATAAGGTATAAATCATATTCTATTAGACAGGCCGTTCGGAGCTATGCGCATGCGTCAGGCAACAGTGAGGAAGAGGACTATATTAACCCTGACATAGGTGGAATACTTAGATAGTACAGGTACTTTAGTATGGTGGTCGAGGAAGATAACAAGTATGTAGATAGTCACAGATGCAACAAGGAGACAGTGGGTTCGTCATATATCTGTGTCTGCAGTGAATCTAGATATATCAGCAAATCAAATATTACACAAATGTGTGTTCACAGATGCAAATTTCCTTATCGGTCAAACAGAAAACATATGCACATGCTGGCTGTTTCCAAAATAGCTTTCTTATTGTCTTATATAAAAAAAAAAACGGGAGGGGGGGGAAGGGGGAGAGGGGAGGAAGGAAAAATTATCATGGATACTAAATACACCATATCAGAAAGAGCCAAATGCCATTAGGAACTCCTTATGTGGCCATCTATCAGTGCTGATGTCACCATATGGGTGAAACAGTGTGATATAATACAGGTACAAGGTCAGGGGGACTGAAAGTAGTTGTACTTTAGTTGACTAAATGTCTATGTACAGACACTGAGACTTACATCCCCCCATGGGGGGATGTGAGTCTCAGTGTCTGTACATAGACATTTAGTGGACCCACTTTTTACAACTACTTTCAGTCCCCCTGACCTTTTACCTGTATTATATCACACTGTTTCACCCATATGGTGACATCAGCACTGATAGATGGCCACATAAGGAGTTCCTAATGGCATTTGGCTCTTTCTGATATGGTTTATTTAGTATCCATGATAATTTTTCCTTCCTCCCCTCTCCCCCTTCCCCCCCCCTCTCGTTTTTTTGCTGACTACCATATTTATGGTCAATCTGACTATGGATTCTCTTGTTGTTCTCCTTTGTTTGGTAATCCTGGGCATATCTACTACTTTTCCCATAGTTTGGGATCTGGCACCATACCAATAGAGGTTAAGTGTTTATCTTACTTCTATTTTCCTTTGGCTATTGTGCCCAGCATATGTACCTTGCGGCGTGTGTTATGTCATTTTGGTCTATATAAGACAATAAGATAGCTATTTTGGAAACAGCCAGCATGTGCATATGTTTTCTGTTTGACCGATAAGGAAATTTGCATCTATGAACACACATTTGTATAATATTTGATTTGCTGATATATCTAGATTCACTGCAGACACAGATATATGAGGAACCCTCTGTCTCCTTGTTGCATCTGTTACTATCTACATACTTGTTATCTTCCTCGACCACCATACTAAAGTACCTGTACTATCTAAGTATTCCACCTATGTCAGGGTTAATATAGCCCTCTTCCTCACTGTTGCCTGACGCATGCGCATAGCTCCGAACGGCCTGTCTAATAGAATATGATTTATACCTTATCATGATTATAAGTTCAGTTCCTGTAGACAGTTTCGCTATCCTATAACATCTCTATGCGCCGTATGTTACGGTTGCTGCGAGCACTGGAGACTAAGTCCAGATTTCTTACTACTGCACATGTGCGAGCGCTGGAGACTAAGTCCAGATTTCTTGCTACTGCACATGTGCGAGCGCTGGAGACTAAGTCCAGATTTCTTGCTACTGCACATGTGCGAGCGCCGGAGACTAAGTCCTATCTTGGAGCCATTGCACATGTGCGGGTGACATCATCGCTGACACGAGGTCACATGTCTCTGACACCTTCTATGCCGATTGGTCGCTGGTCATGTGCTTGTGATGCCTTGCTCGGTGATAGGCCAGCATGACGTCACTTCTGTCGTTCTGGCAGTGGATTGGCTCTGGTGTCCTCCATCTTGGATGAGGCACAGAGTCTATATAAGACCCTGACACACGCCGCATGGCGCTCAGTCCTCTTGGTTCATGCATAAGAGTAGACGCTCTGTGCGCGTTCCTCTAGGCATTCCTCTGTCTATGCTAGGTGAGCGCTACCGGCAGGGTAGCGTTCTTATACCTTACAGCTTTGGCTGCTGTCCGTATCCTTACCTCTTAGGGGAGTGGACATAGGCAGGTGCCTGAGGCACATGGTCTGGCTGGGCCTTGTGGTTCGACTCGTAGGTGGACGTTGCCGCTAGGGTAACGTTCCTTATACTGCGTCTGGCAGTTGTTCGTATCCTCGCACACTAGGGGAGCGAACAGAGGTAGGAGCTTTGTGCGGCTTACGCTGCTGTTCGTCTCTTTTGCACCACTAGAAGAGCGGACCTAGGCAGGTGCCATATCTAGTGGTTCGTGTCCTCGCACACTAGTGGAGCGAACGCAGGTAGGAGCTCTGTGCGGCTTACGCTGCTGTTCGTCTCTTTTGCACCACTAGAAGAGCGGACCTAGGTAGGTGCCATTTCGCACACATTGCCTTTGTCTCTGTGATTATTAACAGAGATCATTCCACACACCCTCCAAGTAAGGGAGGAATTGCTTTACTTACTTATTATATCCTTCTGTGAGTTAACAGAGGTTTTGCACTCTGCCATAGTCTGCAGCAGAGTCTTTGCACGGTGGACCCTGACTGTATGATACTCCTTTAGGTTATCAGACAGCCCCCCGTAACATTAGGACTGAGCCAAGGGTCTGGCAGTTATGGCAGAATATCAGCAGTTACACCGTTACATACAAGTACTTGAGTCACGGCTCAAGAGTATAGAGGATAAACCTCAGAACATGGTGACATCTGCACATGATCCTCGACTTGCTCTGCCAAACAGATATTCTGGCGATGCCAGATCATGTCGTGGTTTCATTAGTCAGTGTCAGATACACCTAGAGGTCAACTCTTCTCGCTTCTCTACGGAGAGGTCCAGAGTAGGCTTTATCATCTCCATACTTCAGGACAAAGCCTTAGAATGGGCGACTCCCCTATGGGAGCGCTCTGATGTGGTTACTCTGAGACATCAAGACTTTCTTGATGCTCTTAAGGCGGTATTCATGGGTCCGCAGGTTACCCATGATGCGGCCCTGAGACTGTTAGATCTATCTCAGGGTTCGTTATCCACTAGTTCTTATGCCATTGCTTTTAGAACTCTGGTGGCAGAACTAGATTGGCCAGAGAAGGTGTTGATTCCTATCTTCTGGAGAGGGTTGGCAGGCTATGTCAAGGATGCTCTTGCTACTCGTGAGGTCCCTGCTTCTCTGGAGGACTTGATCACAGTAGCAACGAGGATCGATGTACGCCATAAGGAACGTAGACTCGAGGTCTCTTCCTCATCGGGCTATTCCAGTTGTTGAGGGTCCACTACCATCTTCCTCAGCATCTGAAACATCTCCCACTCCTATGGAGTTAGGTCATACGTCTTCCAGACTACGCAAGTATGGTCCTCCTATATGTTACGTATGTCGTCAGGCTGGGCACTATGCCAACAAGTGTCCTAGTCGTCAGGGAAACTCCCTGGCCTAGTAACCATTAGAGGGGGGTTACTAGAGACGTCTTCTGCACCCTCTAAGTGTTGTATCCCAGGTCAGCTCTCGTTATCTGAGAATACATGGCCTATTATGGCTTTTGTGGATTCCGGAGCTGACGGGACTTTTGTGTCCTCAGGATTTGTAAAGGGACACAATATTCCCTCTATCATGTTAGAGGCGCCTATTCCTGTCCGTGTTGTTAATGGAACTATGTTGTCTGACTCCATTACATTGAGGACAGTTCCCTTGCGCCTTTCCCTGTCTCAGGGTCACATAGAGGAGATTTATTTTCTTGTTTTGCCTGAGGGTATAGACGACATCCTTCTGGGTCTCCCATGGCTTCGGACTCATGCTCCTCACATTGACTGGGAGTCTGACAGCATTATTAGTTGGGGTTCGAAATGTCAGTCCCGATGTCTTCCCTTACCACCTAAGGTTATTGCGGTTGCATCTACTGATCTCTCTCCCATACCTACACCCTATCTGGATTTCGCTGACGTGTTCTCCAAACAGGGTGCTGAGGTTCTTCCACCCCATAGGCCGTATGACTGTGCCATAGACCTTATCCCAGGTTCGGTTCCACCTAAAGGCAGGGTTTACCCCCTGTCGATACCTGAGTCGGAGGCCATGTCGACCTATATAAGAGAGAGTTTAGAGAAGGGGTTCATTCGTAAGTCTGTCTCTCCCGCGGGAGCTGGGTTTTTCTTTGTTCGAAAGAAAGAGGGTGATTTGCGTCCCTGCATAGATTACAGGGGTCTCAACGCAATCACAATAAAGAACAAATACCCATTACCTTTAATTTCGGAGCTCTTTGACAGATTGAGAGGAGCTCAAGTTTTTACAAAGTTGGATCTGCGGGGTGTGTATAACTTGGTACGAATTCGAAAGGGTGACGAATGGAAGACCGCTTTTAACACCCGAGACGGTCACTATGAATACCTCGTCATGTCTTTTGGATTATGTAATGCACCCGCAGTATTTCAGGACTTCGTAAACGATGTGTTCAGGGATTTACTGTTATCCTCAGTAGTGGTGTATCTGGACGACATCCTGATTTTTTCTCCTGATCTGGAGACTCATCGTCAGGATGTCGTTCGTGTCCTTTCCCGTTTAAGGGAGCACTCATTGTTTGCTAAACTCGAGAAATGTGTATTCGAGCAGTCCTCATTGCCTTTTTTGGGTTACATTATCTCACAAGTAGAGATGAGCGAACCGGTCGCGGTTCGGCTCGAGGTCGGCTCGCCGAACGGGTGTCCCGTTCGAGTTCGGTTCGTCGAACGTTCGACGAACCGAACTCGAGCCAATAGGCTATAATGGGAGGCAATCACAAACACAGAAAAATGCATGATAAATGTACACAAACAGTTAATAAACATTGCCATAACACTTACCGGTCCTCGCGATCCCTTCTGCACTCTGTCTCCTGCCGCTATTCCATCCGATGATCGCTGAATCCTCCCGTGACTGGCACTGCCAGCAGAGATGCAGGACCTGTCATGACGTCAGAATAGCCATGTGACCAGTCACGTGGCTATTATCTCATTGGCTACAGACTGGTCACATGACTATGACACGTCATGTAGGACCTGCGAGTGCATCTCTCCGGTACACGGTGCACATATGTGTATCGCCGTGTACCGGCGACATGCTCTAGCACACGGTCGACTCCCCGTTCCGTTAGGGACCGGCTGTCACAGCCGGTCATTAACGGAGATCACCGTTGCCATAGCAACGCAGTTAGCGGTGATGTCACCGCTAACCGCGGCTCCGAGAGCACCGTTGCTATGGTAACGCATCTGTCAGCGTTACCGCTGTTACCGCTGACAGCCAGCACTGATCACTCACGGAGTGAAGGCTGCACGATTGTAGTGAGCATTGTAGTGAGTATGGATGTTCCCCAGCCCCAAGTGATGAGCTGGTGAATCTCATCCTCACTACAATCGTCACTACTACTACACTAGTGAGGATTGTAGTGAGCATTGTAGTGAGGATGGAGGTACCCCAGCCCCAAGTGATGAGCTGGTGAATCTCATCCTCACTACAATCGTCACTACTACTACACTAGAAATAAAGAAGACAGAAGAGCAGGATCGTGGAGGGCTGACAGGGGGTAATAAAGATGGAGTCTCTAATGTGTCTGTGTATTTATTTCTATTAAAGTATTTTTTCTCTGTGTGGTGTTTTTTTAACCCTTTATTGGAGATTCTTAATGGCCGGGTCAAACGTGCCTGACATTAAGAATCTCTGGCTTAATACTGGCTAGTAAAACAAAGCCAGTATTAACTCATGATTACCCAACAAGCCACCCGGCTCCAGGGCTGTTGGAAGAGTTGGATACAGCGCCAGATGATGGCGCTTCTATGAGAGCGCCATTTTCTGGGGCGGCTGCGGACTGAAATCCGCAGTAGAGGCGCCCAGAAACCTCGGGCTAACCTGTGCTGCGGATTCCAATCCCCAGCTGCCTAGTTGTACCCGGCTGGACACAAAAATGGGGCGAAGCCCACGTCATTTGTTTTTTAATTATTTCATGAAATAAGTGAAATAATTAAAAAAAACGGGCTTCCCTATATTTTTGGTTCCCAGCCGGGTACAAATAGGCAACTGGGGGTTGGAGGCAGCCCGTGGCTGCCTGCTGTACCTGGCTAGCATACAAAAATATGGCGAAGCTCACGTCCTTTTTTTTGTAGTTTTTTGGCAAAAAAAATAAAAAATGCTTCCCTGGATTTTCCATTGCCAGTGAAGGTAACACCAAGCAGTGGGGGTTAGCCGCCAGTAGCTGCTTGGATTACCCTTAGCTAGCAATACAAAAAATGCAGCGGGAGCCCATATATATTTTTTTTAATTATTTATTTAAATAACTAAAAATAAAATGGGCTTCCCTGTATTTTGATTGCTAGACATCACAGTGCTGTAAAAATAAATCTTTAAAAAAATGACGTAGCACTCCGCGGTATTTTTGATTCTCAGCGCAGATAAAGCAGACAGCTATGGGTTGCCACCCCCATCTGCCTGCCGTTACCTTGGTTGGCAATCAAAATACAGGGAAGCCCATTCATTTTTTTCTATTTAAAAAATGGTTAAAAAAAAATGACGTTGGGTCCCCCCATTTTTGATAGCCAGCTAGGGTAAAGCAGACGGCTGTAGCCTGAAAACCACAGCTGGCAGCTTTACCGTGGTTGGGGATCCAATGTGGGAGGTCCCCTCAGGCTCTTTTTTATAATTATTTTATAAATATTAATAATTACACAATAAAAGTAGGGTCCCCCCCAAATTGGATCACCAGCCAAGGTAAAGCGGACAGCTGTGGTCTGGTATTCTCAGGGTGGGAAGGTCCATAGTTATTGGGCCTTCACAGCCTAAAAATAGCAGGCCGCAGGCACCCCAGACGTGGCGCATCCACTAGATGCGCCAATCCTGGCGCTTCACCCCAGCTCATCCCGTGCCCTGGTGCAGTGGCAAACGGGGTAATAAATCGGGTTGATACTAGCTGTAAAGTCACCTGAGATCAAGCCCAGCAGTTTGTGATGTCATGGCATCTATTAGATACCCAACATCATAAACTGTCAGTACTAACAAAAAAAAAAAAAATCGACAAAAGAAATTTATTTGAAAAAACAGTCCCCAAAACATTTCCTCTTTCACCAATTTATTGTAAGAAAAAAAATAAAGGGGTCCCACGACGACTCTGGACCGTCTAGAATATGGGGGGGAGACACTCAGGGAACGTATCCCCCATTTTCTAGGAGTGCGGACCCTTCATGTGAGGAGTGTGGGTGCAATGAATCTGCACTCACTCTCCCCGGGTCCACAGCAGCAGAGTCCATGTCGTAATGGTTGCTACCAAAGCTGCAATGCCCTGCTCATGAGGTAAGGGCATGCCTAATCAGGAGAACTACTGTAGAGGAAGCTCTGCTCACTGGTATATAGGTGCTCAGAGGTAATAATAGATAAAATTAGTGAGTAACCTCGGCACTCTAAATCTCCCAGACTAAGTCAGTAAGTCACAACGGATAGTAATGCAAAATCACTCTTTATTGGTCCGTATTAAGAAAAAATTTTTTTTCATAAGCATATATGTTTTTGTCCAAAACAAGTTACAAATGACGTTTCAGCCTGAGCCTTCGTCAGATTGGACTTATCTGCATGTAATCATGAAAAATGACAATAATCAGTATCACATAAGAGTGAGAGAACAATAACATAAACTCGAACAATGTAGAGGTACAATTGGGATGCAGCAAAAAAATTGCAACACAGCAAGAAATGAAACACATGATACAAATGTCATAATACAGTACAAGGACAATATAGTAATGACAAATATGGGGTCAGAGTAGACTTAGACAGCTCTGGTACGAAAGAGATGTCAATCATAAAGTAACATGTGCAGTAGGTGTAGAGCTACAGTATGCATGGCAGAGCTAATGGGTAGACCGACCATAGAAAAAGAACGGAGAAAAAGTGGAGAAAAAGTGGAGAAAAAAATGGAGAAAAAGTGGAGAAAAAGTGGAGAAAAAAATGGAGAAAGAGTGGAGAAAAAGTGGAGAATAAGTGGAGAATAAGTGGAGAAAAAGTGGAGAATAAGTGGAGAAAAAGTGGAGAATAAGTGGAGAAAAAGTGGAGAAAAAGTGGAGAAAAAAATGGAGAAAAAGTGGAGAAAAAGTGGAGAATAAGTGGAGAAAAAGTGGAGAAAAAGTGGAGAAAAAGTGGAGAAAAAGTGGAGAAAAAGTGGAGAAAAAAGTGGAGAATAAGTGGAGAATAAGTGGAGAATAAGTGGAGAAAAAGTGGAGAATAAGTGGAGAAAAAGTGGAGAAAAAGTGGAGAAAAAGTGGATAAAAACTGGAGAAAAAGTGGAGAAAAAGTGGAGAAAAAATGGAGAAAAAGTGGAGAATAAGTGGAGAATAAGTGGAGAAAAAGTGGAGAATAAGTGGAGAAAAAGTGGAGAAAAAGTGGAGAAAAAGTGGAGAAAAAGTGGAGAAAAAAATGGAGAAAAAGTGGAGAAAAAAATGGAGAAAAAGTGGAGAAAAAAATGGAGAAAAAGTGGAGAAAAAGTGGAGAAAAAGTGGAGAAAATGTGGAGAAAAAAATGGAGAAAAAGTGGAGAAAAAATGGAGAAAAAGTAGAGAAAAAGTAGAGAAAAAAATGGAGAAAAAGTGGAGTAAAAATGGAGAAAAAGTGGAGAAAAAATGGAGAAAAAGTGGAGTAAAAATGGAGAAAAAGTGGAGAAAAAGTGGAGAAAAAGTGGAGAATAAGTGGAGAATAAGTGGAGAAAAAAATGGAGAAAAAGTGGAGTAAAAATGGAGAAAACGTGGAGAAAAAAATGGAGAAAAAGTGGAGAAAAAATGGAGAAAAAGTGGAGAAAAAGTGGAGAAAAAGTAGAGAAAAAAATGGAGAAAAAGTGGAGAAAAAGTGGAGTAAAAATGGAGAAAAAGTGGAGAAAAAGTGGAGAAAAAGTGGAGAAAAAAATGGAGAAAAAGTGGAGAAAAAGTAGAGTAAAAATGGAGAAAAAGTGGAGAAAAAGTGGAGAAAAAAATGTAGAAAAAGTGGAGAAAAAGTGGAGAAAAAAATGGGGAAAAAGTGGAGAAAAAGTGGAGAAAAAATGGAGAAAAAGTGGAGAAAAAGTGGAGAAAAAGTGGAGAAAAAATGGAGAAAAAGTGGAGAAAAAGTGGAGAAAAAATGGAGAAAAAGTGGAGAAAAAGTGGAGAAAAAGTGGAGAAAAAATGGAGAAAAAGTGGAGAAAAAGTGGAGAAAAAAATGTAGAAAAAGTGGAGAAAAAGTGGGGAATAAGTGGAGAAAAAAATGGAGAAAAAGTGGAGAAAAAGTGGAGAAAAAAATGGAGAACAAGTGGAGAAAAAGTGGAGTAAAAATGGAGAAAAAGTGGAGAAAAAATGGAGAAAAAAATGTAGAAAAAGTGGAGAAAAAGTGGGGAATAAGTGGAGAAAAAAATGGAGAAAAAGTGGAGAAAAAGTGGAGAAAAAAATGGAGAACAAGTGGAGAAAAAGTGGAGAAAAAGTGGATAAAAAGTGGCGAAAATGTGGAGAAAAAAATGGAGAAAAAGTGGAGAAAAAATGGAGAAAAAGTGGAGAAAAAGTAGAGAAAAAAATGGAGAAAAAGTGGAGAAAAAGTGGAGTAAAAATGGAGAAAAAGTGGAGAAAAAATGGAGAAAAAAAATGGATAAAAAGTGGAGAAAAAGTGGAGAAAAAGTGGAGAAAAAGTGGAGAAAAAATGGATAAAAAGTGGAGAAAAAGTGAAGAAAAAGTGGAGAAAAAATGGAGAAAAAAATGTAGAAAAAAAATGTAGAAAAAGTGGAGAAAAAGTGGAGAAAAAGTGGAGAAAAAGTGGAGAATAAGTGGAGAAAAAAATGGAGAAAAAGTGGAGAATAAGTGGAGAATAAGTGGAGAATAAGTGGAGAAAAAGTGGAGAAAAAGTGGAGAATAAGTGGAGAAAAAGTGGAGAAAAAGTGGAGAAAAAGTGGAGAAAAAGTGGAGAAAAAAAAGGAGAAAAAGTGGAGAAAAAGTGGAGAAAAAGTGGAAAATAAGTGGAGAAAAAGTGGAGAAAAAGTGGAGAAAAAGTGGAGAAAAAAGTGGAGAAAAAAGTGGAGAAAAAGTGGAGAAAAAGTGGAGAAAAAAATGGAGAAAAAGTGGAGAAAAAAATGGAGAAAAAGTGGAGAAAAAGTGGAGAAAAAGTGGAGAAAATGTGGAGAAAAAAATGGAGAAAAAGTGGAGAAAATATGGAGAAAAAGTGGAGAAAAAGTAGAGAAAAAAATGGAGAAAAAGTGGAGTAAAAATGGAGAAAAAGTGGAGAAAAAATGGAGAAAAAGTGGAGTAAAAATGGAGAAAAAGTGGAGAAAAAATGGAGAAAAAGTGGAGAAAAAGTGGAGAAAAAGTAGAGAAAAAAATGGAGAAAAAGTGGAGAAAAAGTGGAGTAAAAATGGAGAAAAAGTGGAGAAAAAATGGAGAAAAAAATGGATAAAAGGTGGAGAAAAAGTGGAGAAAAAGTGGAGAAAAAGTGGAGAAAAAGTGAAGAAAAAATGGATAAAAAGTGGAGAAAAAGTGGGGAATAAGTGGAGAAAAAAATGGAGAAAAAGTGGAGAAAAATTGGAGAAAAAAATGGAGAAAAAGTGGAGAAAAAGTGGAGAAAAAGTGGAGAAAATGTGGAGAAAAAAATGGAGAAAAAGTGGAGAAAAAATGGAGAAAAAGTGGAGAAAAAGTAGAGAAAAAAATGGAGAAAAAGTGGGGAAAAAGTGGAGTAAAAATGGAGAAAAAGTGGAGAAAAAATGGAGAAAAAAATGGATAAAAAGTGGAGAAAAAGTGGAGAAAAAGTGGAGAAAAAGTGGAGAATAAGTGGAGAAAAAAATGGAGAAAAAGTGGAGAATAAGTGGAGAATAAGTGGAGAATAAGTGGAGAAAAAGTGGAGAATAAGTGGAGAAAAAGTGGAGAAAAAGTGGAGAAAAAGTGGAGAAAAAGTGGAGAAAAAGCAGCAGAGTCCATGTCGTAATGGTTGCTACCAAAGCTGCAATGCCCTGCTCATGAGGTAAGGGCATGCCTAATCAGGAGAACTACTGTAGAGGAAGCTCTGCTCACTGGTATATAGGTGCTCAGAGGTAATAATAGATAAAATTAGTGAGTAACCTCGGCACTCTAAATCTCCCAGACTAAGTCAGTAAGTCACAACGGATAGTAATGCAAAATCACTCTTTATTGGTCCGTATTAAGAAAAAAATTTTTTTCATAAGCATATATGTTTTTGTCCAAAACAAGTTACAAATGACATTTCAGCCTGAGCCTTCGTCAGATTGGACTTATCTGCATGTAATCATGAAAAATGACAATAATCAGTATCACATAAGAGTGAGAGAACAATAACATAAACTCGAACAATGTAGAGGTACAATTGGGATGCAGCAAAAAAATTGCAACACAGCAAGAAATGAAACACATGATACAAATGTCATAATACAGTACAAGGACAATATAGTAATGACAAATATGGGGTCAGAGTAGACTTAGACAGCTCTGGTACGAAAGAGATGTCAATCATAAAGTAACATGTGCAGTAGGTGTAGAGCTACAGTATGCATGGCAGAGCTAATGGGTAGACCGACCATAGAAAAAGAACGGAGAAAAAGTGGAGAAAAAGTGGAGAAAAAAATGGAGAAAAAGTGGAGAAAAAGTGGAGAAAAAAATGGAGAAAGAGTGGAGAAAAAGTGGAGAATAAGTGGAGAATAAGTGGAGAAAAAGTGGAGAATAAGTGGAGAAAAAGTGGAGAATAAGTGGAGAAAAAGTGGAGAAAAAGTGGAGAAAAAAATGGAGAAAAAGTGGAGAAAAAGTGGAGAATAAGTGGAGAAAAAGTGGAGAAAAAGTGGAGAAAAAGTGGAGAAAAAGTGGAGAAAAAGTGGAGAAAAAGTGGAGAAAAAAATGGAGAAAAAGTGGAGAATAAGTGGAGAATAAGTGGAGAAAAAGTGGAGAATAAGTGGAGAAAAAGTGGAGAAAAAGTGGAGAAAAAGTGGATAAAAACTGGAGAAAAAGTGGAGAAAAAGTGGAGAAAAAAATGGAGAAAAAGTGGGGAATAAGTGGAGAATAAGTGGAGAAAAAGTGGAGAATAAGTGGAGAAAAAGTGGAGAAAAAGTGGAGAAAAAGTGGAGAAAAAGTGGAGAAAAAGTGGAGAAAAAAATGGAGAAAAAGTGGAGAAAAAGTGGAGAAAAAAATGGAGAAAAAGTGGAGAAAAAAATGGAGAAAAAGTGGAGAAAAAGTGGAGAAAAAGTGGAGAAAATGTGGAGAAAAAAATGGAGAAAAAGTGGAGAAAATATGGAGAAAAAGTGGAGAAAAAGTAGAGAAAAAAATGGAGAAAAAGTGGAGTAAAAATGGAGAAAAAGTGGAGAAAAAATGGAGAAAAAGTGGAGTAAAAATGGAGAAAAAGTGGAGAAAAAGTGGAGAAAAAGTGGAGAATAAGTGGAGAATAAGTGGAGAAAATAATGGAGAAAAAGTGGAGTAAAAATGGAGAAAAAGTGGAGAAAAAAATGGAGAAAAAGTGGGGAAAAAATGGAGAAAAAGTGGAGAAAAAGTGGAGAAAAAGTAGAGAAAAAAATGGAGAAAAAGTGGAGAAAAAGTGGAGTAAAAATGGAGAAAAAGTGGGAAAAAGTGAAGAAAAAGTGGAGAAAAAATGGAGAAAAAAATGGAGAAAAAAAATGTAGAAAAAGTGGAGAAAAAGTGGAGAAAAAGTGGAGAATAAGTGGAGAAAAAAATGGAGAAAAAGTGGAGAATAAGTGGAGAATAAGTGGAGAATAAGTGGAGAAAAAGTGGAGAAAAAGTGGAGAATAAGTGGAGAAAAAGTGGAGAAAAAGTGGAGAAAAAGTGGAGAAAAAGTGGAGAAAAAAAAGGAGAAAAAGTGGAGAAAAAGTGGAGAAAAAGTGGAAAATAAGTGGAGAAAAAGTGGAGAAAAAGTGGAGAAAAAGTGGAGAAAAAAGTGGAGAAAAAAGTGGAGAAAAAGTGGAGAAAAATTGGAGAAAAAGTAGAGAAAAAGTAGAGAAAAAAATGGAGAAAAAGTGGAGACAAAATGGAGAAAAAGTGGAGAAAAAGTGGAGTAAAAATGGAGAAAAAGTGGAGAAAAAATGGAGAAAAAAATGTAGAAAAAGTGGAGAAAAAGTGGGGAATAAGTGGAGAAAAAAATGGAGAAAAAGTGGAGAAAAAGTGGAGAAAAAAATGGAGAAAAAGTGGAGAAAAAGTGGAGAAAAAGTGGATAAAAAGTGGAGAAAATGTGGAGAAAAAAATGGAGAAAAAGTGGAGAAAAAATGGAGAAAACGTGGAGAAAAAGTAGAGAAAAAAATGGAGAAAAAGTGGAGAAAAAGTGGAGTAAAAATGGAGAAAAAGTGGAGAAAAAATGGAGAAAAAAATGGATAAAAAGTGGAGAAAAAGTGGAGAAAAAGTGGAGAAAAAGTGGAGAAAAAATGGATAAAAAGTGGAGAAAAAGTGAAGAAAAAGTGGAGAAAAAATGGAGAAAAAAATGTAGAAAAAAATTGTAGAAAAAGTGGAGAAAAAGTGGAGAAAAAGTGGAGAAAAAGTGGAGAATAAGTGGAGAAAAAAATGGAGAAAAAGTGGAGAATAAGTGGAGAATAAGTGGAGAATAAGTGGAGAAAAAGTGGAGAATAAGTGGAGAAAAAGTGGAGAAAAAGTGGAGAAAAAGTGGAGAAAAAGTGGAGAAAAAAAAGGAGAAAAAGTGGAGAAAAAGTGGAGAAAAAGTGGAGAAAAAGTGGAGAAAAAGTGGAGAAAAAAGTGGAGAAAAAAGTGGAGAAAAAGTGGAGAAAAAGTGGAGAAAAAGTAGAGAAAAAGTAGAGAAAAAAATGGAGAAAAAGTGGAGAAAAAAATGGAGAAAAAGTGGAGAAAAAGTGGAGTAAAAATGGAGAAAAAGTGGAGAAAAAATGGAGAAAAAAATGTAGAAAAAGTGGAGAAAAAGTGGAGAAAAAAATGGAGAAAAAGTGGAGAAAAAGTGGAGAAAATGTGGAGAAAAAGTGGAGAAAAAGTGGAGAAAAAGTGGAGAAAAAAATGGAGAAAAAGTGGAGAAAAAGTGGAGAAAATGTGGAGAAAAAAATGGAGAAAAAGTGGAGAAAAAGTGGAGAATAAGTGGAGAAAAAAATGGAGAAAAAGTGGAGAAAAAGTGGAGAAAAAGTGGAGAAAAAAATGGAGAAAAAGTGGAGAAAAAAATGGAGAAAAAGTGGAGAAAAAGTGGAGAAAAAGTGGAGAAAAAGTGGAGAAAAAAATGGAGAAAAAGTGGAGAAAAAGTGGAGTAAAAATGGAGAAAAAGTGGAGAAAAAGTGGAGTAAAAATGGAGAAAAAGTGGGAAAAAGTGAAGAAAAAGTGGAGAAAAAATGGAGAAAAAAATGGAGAAAAAAAATGTATAAAAAGTGGAGAAAAAGTGGAGAAAAAGTGGAGAAAAAGTGGAGAATAAGTGGAGAAAAAAATGGAGAAAAAGTGGAGAATAAGTGGAGAATAAGTGGAGAATAAGTGGAGAAAAAGTGGAGAAAAAGTGGAGAATAAGTGGAGAAAAAGTGGAGAAAAAAAGGAGAAAAAGTGGAGAAAAAGTGGAGAAAAAGTGGAGAAAAAGTGGAGAAAAAAAAGGAGAAAAAGTGGAGAAAAAGTGGAGAAAAAGTGGAAAATAAGTGGAGAAAAAGTGGAGAAAAAGTGGAGAAAAAGTGGAGAAAAAAGTGGAGAAAAAAGTGGAGAAAAAGTGGAGAAAAAGTGGAGAAAAAGTAGAGAAAAAGTAGAGAAAAAAATGGAGAAAAAGTGGAGACAAAATGGAGAAAAAGTGGAGAAAAAGTGGAGTAAAAATGGAGAAAAAGTGGAGAAAAAATGGAGAAAAAAATGTAGAAAAAGTGGAGAAAAAGTGGGGAATAAGTGGAGAAAAAAATGGAGAAAAAGTGGAGAAAAAGTGGAGAAAAAAATGGAGAAAAAGTGGAGAAAAAGTGGAGAAAAAGTGGATAAAAAGTGGAGAAAATGTGGAGAAAAAAATGGAGAAAAAGTGGAGAAAAAATGGAGAAAACGTGGAGAAAAAGTAGAGAAAAAAATGGAGAAAAAGTGGAGAAAAAGTGGAGTAAAAATGGAGAAAAAGTGGAGAAAAAATGGAGAAAAAAATGGATAAAAAGTGGAGAAAAAGTGGAGAAAAAGTGGAGAAAAAGTGGAGAAAAAATGGATAAAAAGTGGAGAAAAAGTGAAGAAAAAGTGGAGAAAAAATGGAGAAAAAAATGTAGAAAAAAAATGTAGAAAAAGTGGAGAAAAAGTGGAGAAAAAAATGGGGAAAAAGTGGAGAAAAAGTGGAGAATAAGTGGAGAAAAAGTGGAGAATAAGTGGAGAAAAAAATGGAGAAAAAGTGGAGAAAAAGTGGAGAAAAAGTGGAGAAAAAAATGGAGAAAAAGTGGAGAAAAAGTGGAGAAAAAAATGGAGAAAAAGTGGAGAAAAAGTGGAGAAAAAGTGGAGAAAAAGTGGAGAAAAAAATGGAGAAAAAGTGGAGAAAAAGTGGAGTAAAAATGGAGAAAAAGTGGAGAAAAAAATGTAGAAAAAGTGGAGAAAAAGTGGAGGAAATAATGGGGAAAAAGTGGAGAAAAAGTGGAGAAAAAGTGGAGAAAAAATGGAGAAAAAGTGGAGAAAAAGTGGAGAAAAAGTAGAGAAAAAGTAGAGAAAAAAATGGAGAAAAAGTGGAGAAAAAAATGGAGAAAAAGTAGAGAAAAAGTGGAGTAAAAATGGAGAAAAAGTGGAGAAAAAATGGAGAAAAAAATGGAGAAAAAGTGGAGAAAAAAATGGAGAAAAAGTTAAGAAAAAGTGGAGAAAAAAATGGAGAAAAAGTGGAGAAAAAGTGGAGAAAAAGTGGAGAAAAAGTGGAGAAAAAAATGGAGAAAAAGTGGAGAAAAAGTGGAGTAAAAATGGAGAAAAAGTGGAGAAAAAGTGGAGAAAAAAATGTAGAAAAAGTGGAGAAAAAGTGGAGAAAAAAAATGGGGAAAAAGTGGAGAAAAAGTGGAGAAAAAGTGGAGAAAAAATGGAGAAAAAGTGGAGAAAAAGTGGAGAAAAAGTAGAGAAAAAGTAGAGAAAAAAATGGAGAAAAAAATGTAGAAAAGTGGAGAAAAAAATGGAGAAAAAGTGGAGAAAAAGTGGAGAAAAAATGGAGAAAAAGTGGAGAAAAAGTGGAGAAAAAGTAGAGAAAAAAATGGAGAAAAAGTGGAGAAAAAGTGGAGTAAAAATGGAGAAAAAGTGGAGAAAAAATGGAGAAAAAAATGGATAAAAGGTGGAGAAAAAGTGGAGAAAAAGTGGAGAAAAAGTGGAGAAAAAGTGAAGAAAAAATGGATAAAAAGTGGAGAAAAAGTGGGGAATAAGTGGAGAAAAAAATGGAGAAAAAGTGGAGAAAAATTGGAGAAAAAAATGGAGAAAAAGTGGAGAAAAAGTGGAGAAAAAGTGGAGAAAATGTGGAGAAAAAAATGGAGAAAAAGTGGAGAAAAAATGGAGAAAAAGTGGAGAAAAAGTAGAGAAAAAAATGGAGAAAAAGTGGGGAAAAAGTGGAGTAAAAATGGAGAAAAAGTGGAGAAAAAATGGAGAAAAAAATGGATAAAAAGTGGAGAAAAAGTGGAGAAAAAGTGGAGAAAAAGTGGAGAATAAGTGGAGAAAAAAATGGAGAAAAAGTGGAGAATAAGTGGAGAATAAGTGGAGAATAAGTGGAGAAAAAGTGGAGAATAAGTGGAGAAAAAGTGGAGAAAAAGTGGAGAAAAAGTGGAAAAAAAGTGGAGAAAAAGCAGCAGAGTCCATGTCGTAATGGTTGCTACCAAAGCTGCAATGCCCTGCTCATGAGGTAAGGGCATGCCTAATCAGGAGAACTACTGTAGAGGAAGCTCTGCTCACTGGTATATAGGTGCTCAGAGGTAATAATAGATAAAATTAGTGAGTAACCTCGGCACTCTAAATCTCCCAGACTAAGTCAGTAAGTCACAACGGATAGTAATGCAAAATCACTCTTTATTGGTCCGTATTAAGAAAAAAATTTTTTTCATAAGCATATATGTTTTTGTCCAAAACAAGTTACAAATGACATTTCAGCCTGAGCCTTCGTCAGATTGGACTTATCTGCATGTAATCATGAAAAATGACAATAATCAGTATCACATAAGAGTGAGAGAACAATAACATAAACTCGAACAATGTAGAGGTACAATTGGGATGCAGCAAAAAAATTGCAACACAGCAAGAAATGAAACACATGATACAAATGTCATAATACAGTACAAGGACAATATAGTAATGACAAATATGGGGTCAGAGTAGACTTAGACAGCTCTGGTACGAAAGAGATGTCAATCATAAAGTAACATGTGCAGTAGGTGTAGAGCTACAGTATGCATGGCAGAGCTAATGGGTAGACCGACCATAGAAAAAGAACGGAGAAAAAGTGGAGAAAAAGTGGAGAAAAAAATGGAGAAAAAGTGGAGAAAAAGTGGAGAAAAAAATGGAGAAAGAGTGGAGAAAAAGTGGAGAATAAGTGGAGAATAAGTGGAGAAAAAGTGGAGAATAAGTGGAGAAAAAGTGGAGAATAAGTGGAGAAAAAGTGGAGAAAAAGTGGAGAAAAAAATGGAGAAAAAGTGGAGAAAAAGTGGAGAATAAGTGGAGAAAAAGTGGAGAAAAAGTGGAGAAAAAGTGGAGAAAAAGTGGAGAAAAAGTGGAGAAAAAAATGGAGAAAAAGTGGAGAATAAGTGGAGAATAAGTGGAGAAAAAGTGGAGAATAAGTGGAGAAAAAGTGGAGAAAAAGTGGAGAAAAAGTGGATAAAAACTGGAGAAAAAGTGGAGAAAAAGTGGAGAAAAAAATGGAGAAAAAGTGGAGAATAAGTGGAGAATAAGTGGAGAAAAAGTGGAGAATAAGTGGAGAAAAAGTGGAGAAAAAGTGGAGAAAAAGTGGAGAAAAAGTGGAGAAAAAGTGGAGAAAAAAATGGAGAAAAAGTGGAGAAAAAGTGGAGAAAAAAATGGAGAAAAAGTGGAGAAAAAGTGAAGAAAAAATGGATAAAAAGTGGAGAAAAAGTGGGGAATAAGTGGAGAAAAAAATGGAGAAAAAGTGGAGAAAAATTGGAGAAAAAAATGGAGAAAAAGTGGAGAAAAAGTGGAGAAAAAGTGGAGAAAATGTGGAGAAAAAAATGGAGAAAAAGTGGAGAAAAAATGGAGAAAAAGTGGAGAAAAAGTAGAGAAAAAAATGGAGAAAAAGTGGGGAAAAAGTGGAGTAAAAATGGAGAAAAAGTGGAGAAAAAATGGAGAAAAAAATGGATAAAAAGTGGAGAAAAAGTGGAGAAAAAGTGGAGAAAAAGTGGAGAATAAGTGGAGAAAAAAATGGAGAAAAAGTGGAGAATAAGTGGAGAATAAGTGGAGAATAAGTGGAGAAAAAGTGGAGAATAAGTGGAGAAAAAGTGGAGAAAAAGTGGAGAAAAAGTGGAAAAAAAGTGGAGAAAAAGCAGCAGAGTCCATGTCGTAATGGTTGCTACCAAAGCTGCAATGCCCTGCTCATGAGGTAAGGGCATGCCTAATCAGGAGAACTACTGTAGAGGAAGCTCTGCTCACTGGTATATAGGTGCTCAGAGGTAATAATAGATAAAATTAGTGAGTAACCTCGGCACTCTAAATCTCCCAGACTAAGTCAGTAAGTCACAACGGATAGTAATGCAAAATCACTCTTTATTGGTCCGTATTAAGAAAAAAATTTTTTTCATAAGCATATATGTTTTTGTCCAAAACAAGTTACAAATGACATTTCAGCCTGAGCCTTCGTCAGATTGGACTTATCTGCATGTAATCATGAAAAATGACAATAATCAGTATCACATAAGAGTGAGAGAACAATAACATAAACTCGAACAATGTAGAGGTACAATTGGGATGCAGCAAAAAAATTGCAACACAGCAAGAAATGAAACACATGATACAAATGTCATAATACAGTACAAGGACAATATAGTAATGACAAATATGGGGTCAGAGTAGACTTAGACAGCTCTGGTACGAAAGAGATGTCAATCATAAAGTAACATGTGCAGTAGGTGTAGAGCTACAGTATGCATGGCAGAGCTAATGGGTAGACCGACCATAGAAAAAGAACGGAGAAAAAGTGGAGAAAAAGTGGAGAAAAAAATGGAGAAAAAGTGGAGAAAAAGTGGAGAAAAAAATGGAGAAAGAGTGGAGAAAAAGTGGAGAATAAGTGGAGAATAAGTGGAGAAAGAGTGGAGAATAAGTGGAGAAAAAGTGGAGAATAAGTGGAGAAAAAGTGGAGAAAAAGTGGAGAAAAAAATGGAGAAAAAGTGGAGAAAAAGTGGAGAATAAGTGGAGAAAAAGTGGAGAAAAAGTGGAGAAAAAGTGGAGAAAAAGTGGAGAAAAAGTGGAGAAAAAAATGGAGAAAAAGTGGAGAATAAGTGGAGAATAAGTGGAGAAAAAGTGGAGAATAAGTGGAGAAAAAGTGGAGAAAAAGTGGAGAAAAAGTGGATAAAAACTGGAGAAAAAGTGGAGAAAAAGTGGAGAAAAAAATGGAGAAAAAGTGGAGAATAAGTGGAGAATAAGTGGAGAAAAAGTGGAGAATAAGTGGAGAAAAAGTGGAGAAAAAGTGGAGAAAAAGTGGAGAAAAAGTGGAGAAAAAGTGGAGAAAAAAATGGAGAAAAAGTGGAGAAAAAGTGGAGAAAAAAATGGAGAAAAAGTGGAGAAAAAAATGGAGAAAAAGTGGAGAAAAAGTGGAGAAAAAGTAGAGAAAATGTGGAGAAAAAAATGGAGAAAAAGTGGAGAAAAAGTGGAGAATAAGTGGAGAAAAAAATGGAGAAAAAGTGGAGAAAAAGTGGAGAAAAAGTGGAGAAAAAAATGGAGAAAAAGTGGAGAAAAAAATGGAGAAAAAGTGGAGAAAAAGTGGAGAAAAAGTGGAGAAAAAGTGGAGAAAAAAATGGAGAAAAAGTGGAGAAAAAGTGGAGTAAAAATGGAGAAAAAGTGGAGAAAAAGTGGAGTAAAAATGGAGAAAAAGTGGGAAAAAGTGAAGAAAAAGTGGAGAAAAAATGGAGAAAAAAATGGAGAAAAAAAATGTAGAAAAAGTGGAGAAAAAGTGGAGAAAAAGTGGAGAAAAAGTGGAGAATAAGTGGAGAAAAAAATGGAGAAAAAGTGGAGAATAAGTGGAGAATAAGTGGAGAATAAGTGGAGAAAAAGTGGAGAAAAAGTGGAGAATAAGTGGAGAAAAAGTGGAGAAAAAAAGGAGAAAAAGTGGAGAAAAAGTGGAGAAAAAGTGGAGAAAAAAAAGGAGAAAAAGTGGAGAAAAAGTGGAGAAAAAGTGGAAAATAAGTGGAGAAAAAGTGGAGAAAAAGTGGAGAAAAAGTGGAGAAAAAAGTGGAGAAAAAAGTGGAGAAAAAGTGGAGAAAAAGTGGAGAAAAAGTAGAGAAAAAGTAGAGAAAAAAATGGAGAAAAAGTGGAGACAAAATGGAGAAAAAGTGGAGAAAAAGTGGAGTAAAAATGGAGAAAAAGTGGAGAAAAAATGGAGAAAAAAATGTAGAAAAAGTGGAGAAAAAGTGGGGAATAAGTGGAGAAAAAAATGGAGAAAAAGTGGAGAAAAAGTGGAGAAAAAAATGGAGAAAAAGTGGAGAAAAAGTGGAGAAAAAGTGGATAAAAAGTGGAGAAAATGTGGAGAAAAAAATGGAGAAAAAGTGGAGAAAAAATGGAGAAAACGTGGAGAAAAAGTAGAGAAAAAAATGGAGAAAAAGTGGAGAAAAAGTGGAGTAAAAATGGAGAAAAAGTGGAGAAAAAATGGAGAAAAAAATGGATAAAAAGTGGAGAAAAAGTGGAGAAAAAGTGGAGAAAAAGTGGAGAAAAAATGGATAAAAAGTGGAGAAAAAGTGAAGAAAAAGTGGAGAAAAAATGGAGAAAAAAATGTAGAAAAAAAATGTAGAAAAAGTGGAGAAAAAGTGGAGAAAAAAATGGGGAAAAAGTGGAGAAAAAGTGGAGAATAAGTGGAGAAAAAGTGGAGAATAAGTGGAGAAAAAAATGGAGAAAAAGTGGAGAAAAAGTGGAGAAAAAGTGGAGAAAAAAATGGAGAAAAAGTGGAGAAAAAGTGGAGAAAAAAATGGAGAAAAAGTGGAGAAAAAGTGGAGAAAAAGTGGAGAAAAAGTGGAGAAAAAAATGGAGAAAAAGTGGAGAAAAAGTGGAGTAAAAATGGAGAAAAAGTGGAGAAAAAAATGTAGAAAAAGTGGAGAAAAAGTGGAGGAAAAAAATGGGGAAAAAGTGGAGAAAAAGTGGAGAAAAAGTGGAGAAAAAATGGAGAAAAAGTGGAGAAAAAGTGGAGAAAAAGTAGAGAAAAAGTAGAGAAAAAAATGGAGAAAAAGTGGAGAAAAAAATGGAGAAAAAGTAGAGAAAAAGTGGAGTAAAAATGGAGAAAAAGTGGAGAAAAAATGGAGAAAAAAATGGAGAAAAAGTGGAGAAAAAAATGGAGAAAAAGTTAAGAAAAAGTGGAGAAAAAAATGGAGAAAAAGTGGAGAAAAAGTGGAGAAAAAGTGGAGAAAAAGTGGAGAAAAAAATGGAGAAAAAGTGGAGAAAAAGTGGAGTAAAAATGGAGAAAAAGTGGAGAAAAAGTGGAGAAAAAAATGTAGAAAAAGTGGAGAAAAAGTGGAGAAAAAAATGGGGAAAAAGTGGAGAAAAAGTGGAGAAAAAGTGGAGAAAAAATGGAGAAAAAGTGGAGAAAAAGTGGAGAAAAAGTAGAGAAAAAGTAGAGAAAAAAATGGAGAAAAAAATGTAGAAAAGTGGAGAAAAAAATGGAGAAAAAGTGGAGAAAAAGTGGAGAAAAAATGGAGAAAAAGTGGAGAAAAAGTGGAGAAAAAGTAGAGAAAAAAATGGAGAAAAAGTGGAGAAAAGTGGAGTAAAAATGGAGAAAAAGTGGAGAAAAAATGGAGAAAAAAATGGATAAAAGGTGGAGAAAAAGTGGAGAAAAAGTGGAGAAAAAGTGGAGAAAAGTGAAGAAAAAATGGATAAAAAGTGGAGAAAAAGTGGGGAATAAGTGGAGAAAAAAATGGAGAAAAAGTGGAGAAAAATTGGAGAAAAAAATGGAGAAAAGTGGAGAAAAAGTGGAGAAAATGTGGAGAAAAAATGGAGAAAAAGTGGAGAAAAATGGAGAAAAAGTGGAGAAAAAGTAGAGAAAAAAATGGAGAAAAAGTGGGGAAAAAGTGGAGTAAAAATGGAGAAAAAGTGGAGAAAAATGGAGAAAAAATGGATAAAAAGTGGAGAAAAAGTGGAGAAAAAGTGGAGAAAAAGTGGAGAATAAGTGGAGAAAAAAATGGAGAAAAGTGGAGAATAAGTGGAGAATAAGTGGAGAATAAGTGGAGAAAAAGTGGAGAATAAGTGGAGAAAAAGTGGAGAAAAAGTGGAGAAAAAGTGGAGAAAAAGTGGAGAAAAAGCAGCAGAGTCCATGTCGTAATGGTTGCTACCAAAGCTGCAATGCCCTGCTCATGAGGTAAGGGCATGCCTAATCAGGAGAACTACTGTAGAGGAAGCTCTGCTCACTGGTATATAGGTGCTCAGAGGTAATAATAGATAAAATTAGTGAGTAACCTCGGCACTCTAAATCTCCCAGACTAAGTCAGTAAGTCACAACGGATAGTAATGCAAAATCACTCTTTATTGGTCCGTATTAAGAAAAAAATTTTTTTCATAAGCATATATGTTTTTGTCCAAAACAAGTTACAAATGACATTTCAGCCTGAGCCTTCGTCAGATTGGACTTATCTGCATGTAATCATGAAAAATGACAATAATCAGTATCACATAAGAGTGAGAGAACAATAACATAAACTCGAACAATGTAGAGGTACAATTGGGATGCAGCAAAAAAATTGCAACACAGCAAGAAATGAAACACATGATACAAATGTCATAATACAGTACAAGGACAATATAGTAATGACAAATATGGGGTCAGAGTAGACTTAGACAGCTCTGGTACGAAAGAGATGTCAATCATAAAGTAACATGTGCAGTAGGTGTAGAGCTACAGTATGCATGGCAGAGCTAATGGGTAGACCGACCATAGAAAAAGAACGGAGAAAAAGTGGAGAAAAAGTGGAGAAAAAAATGGAGAAAAAGTGGAGAAAAAGTGGAGAAAAAAATGGAGAAAGAGTGGAGAAAAAGTGGAGAATAAGTGGAGAATAAGTGGAGAAAAAGTGGAGAATAAGTGGAGAAAAAGTGGAGAATAAGTGGAGAAAAAGTGGAGAAAAAGTGGAGAAAAAAATGGAGAAAAAGTGGAGAAAAAGTGGAGAATAAGTGGAGAAAAAAGTGGAGAAAAAGTGGAGAAAAAGTGGAGAAAAAGTGGAGAAAAAGTGGAGAAAAAAATGGAGAAAAAGTGGAGAATAAGTGGAGAATAAGTGGAGAAAAAGTGGAGAATAAGTGGAGAAAAAGTGGAGAAAAAGTGGAGAAAAAGTGGATAAAAACTGGAGAAAAAGTGGAGAAAAAGTGGAGAAAAAAATGGAGAAAAAGTGGAGAATAAGTGGAGAATAAGTGGAGAAAAAGTGGAGAATAAGTGGAGAAAAAGTGGAGAAAAAGTGGAGAAAAAGTGGAGAAAAAGTGGAGAAAAAGTGGAGAAAAAAATGGAGAAAAAGTGGAGAAAAAGTGGAGAAAAAAATGGAGAAAAAGTGGAGAAAAAAATGGAGAAAAAGTGGAGAAAAAGTGGAGAAAAAGTGGAGAAAATGTGGAGAAAAAAATGGAGAAAAAGTGGAGAAAATATGGAGAAAAAGTGGAGAAAAAGTAGAGAAAAAAATGGAGAAAAAGTGGAGTAAAAATGGAGAAAAAGTGGAGAAAAAATGGAGAAAAAGTGGAGTAAAAATGGAGAAAAAGTGGAGAAAAAGTGGAGAAAAAGTGGAGAATAAGTGGAGAATAAGTGGAGAAAAAAATGGAGAAAAAGTGGAGTAAAAATGGAGAAAAAGTGGAGAAAAAAATGGAGAAAAAGTGGGGAAAAAATGGAGAAAAAGTGGAGAAAAAGTGGAGAAAAAGTAGAGAAAAAAATGGAGAAAAAGTGGAGAAAAAGTGGAGTAAAAATGGAGAAAAAGTGGGAAAAAGTGAAGAAAAAGTGGAGAAAAAATGGAGAAAAAAATGGAGAAAAAAAATGTAGAAAAAGTGGAGAAAAAGTGGAGAAAAAGTGGAGAAAAAGTGGAGAATAAGTGGAGAAAAAAATGGAGAAAAAGTGGAGAATAAGTGGAGAATAAGTGGAGAATAAGTGGAGAAAAAGTGGAGAAAATGTGGAGAATAAGTGGAGAAAAAGTGGAGAAAAAGTGGAGAAAAAGTGGAGAAAAAGTGGAGAAAAAGTGGAGAAAAAGTGGAGAAAAAAAAGGAGAAAAAGTGGAGAAAAAGTGGAGAAAAAGTGGAAAATAAGTGGAGAAAAAGTGGAGAAAAAGTGGAGAAAAAGTGGAGAAAAAAGTGGAGAAAAAAGTGGAGAAAAAGTGGAGAAAAATTGGAGAAAAAGTAGAGAAAAAGTAGAGAAAAAAATGGAGAAAAAGTGGAGACAAAATGGAGAAAAAGTGGAGAAAAAGTGGAGTAAAAATGTAGAAAAAGTGGAGAAAAAATGGAGAAAAAAATGTAGAAAAAGTGGAGAAAAAGTGGGGAATAAGTGGAGAAAAAAATGGAGAAAAAGTGGAGAAAAAGTGGAGAAAAAAATGGAGAAAAAGTGGAGAAAAAGTGGAGAAAAAGTGGATAAAAAGTGGAGAAAATGTGGAGAAAAAAATGGAGAAAAAGTGGAAAAAAATGGAGAAAACGTGGAGAAAAAGTAGAGAAAAAAATGGAGAAAAAGTGGAGAAAAAGTGGAGTAAAAATGGAGAAAAAGTGGAGAAAAAATGGAGAAAAAAATGGATAAAAAGTGGAGAAAAAGTGGAGAAAAAGTGGAGAAAAAGTGGAGAAAAAATGGATAAAAAGTGGAGAAAAAGTGAAGAAAAAGTGGAGAAAAAATGGAGAAAAAAATGTAGAAAAAAAATGTAGAAAAAGTGGAGAAAAAGTGGAGAAAAAGTGGAGAAAAAGTGGAGAATAAGTGGAGAAAAAATGGAGAAAAAGTGGAGAATAAGTGGAGAATAAGTGGAGAATAAGTGGAGAAAAAGTGGAGAATAAGTGGAGAAAAAGTGGAGAAAAAGTGGAGAAAAAGTGGAGAAAAAGTGGAGAAAAAAAAGGAGAAAAAGTGGAGAAAAAGTGGAGAAAAAGTGGAAAATAAGTGGAGAAAAAGTGGAGAAAAAGTGGAGAAAAAGTGGAGAAAAAAGTGGAGAAAAAAGTGGAGAAAAAGTGGAGAAAAAGTGGAGAAAAAGTAGAGAAAAAGTAGAGAAAAAAATGGAGAAAAAGTGGAGAAAAAAATGGAGAAAAAGTGGAGAAAAAGTGGAGTAAAAATGGAGAAAAAGTGGAGAAAAAATGGAGAAAAAAATGTAGAAAAAGTGGAGAAAAAGTGGAGAAAAAAATGGAGAAAAAGTGGAGAAAAAGTGGAGAAAATGTGGAGAAAAAGTGGAGAAAAAGTGGAGAAAAAGTGGAGAAAAAAATGGAGAAAAAGTGGAGAAAAAGTGGAGAAAATGTGGAGAAAAAAATGGAGAAAAAGTGGAGAAAAAGTGGAGAAAAAGTGGAGAAAAAAATGGAGAAAAAGTGGAGAAAAAAATGGAGAAAAAGTGGAGAAAAAGTGGAGAAAAAGTGGAGAAAAAGTGGAGAAAAAAATGGAGAAAAAGTGGAGAAAAAGTGGAGTAAAAATGGAGAAAAAGTGGAGAAAAAGTGGAGTAAAAATGGAGAAAAAGTGGGAAAAAGTGAAGAAAAAGTGGAGAAAAAATGGAGAAAAAAATGGAGAAAAAAAATGTAGAAAAAGTGGAGAAAAAGTGGAGAAAAAGTGGAGAAAAAGTGGAGAATAAGTGGAGAAAAAAATGGAGAAAAAGTGGAGAATAAGTGGAGAATAAGTGGAGAATAAGTGGAGAAAAAGTGGAGAATAAGTGGAGAAAAAGTGGAGAAAAAGTGGAGAAAAAGTGGAGAAAAAGTGGAGAAAAAGTGGAGAAAAAAAGGAGAAAAAGTGGAGAAAAAGTGGAGAAAAAGTGGAAAATAAGTGGAGAAAAAGTGGAGAAAAAGTGGAGAAAAAGTGGAGAAAAAAGTGGAGAAAAAAGTGGAGAAAAAGTGGAGAAAAAGTGGAGAAAAAGTAGAGAAAAAGTAGAGAAAAAAATGGAGAAAAAGTGGAGACAAAATGGAGAAAAAGTGGAGAAAAAGTGGAGTAAAAATGGAGAAAAAGTGGAGAAAAAATGGAGAAAAAAATGTAGAAAAAGTGGAGAAAAAGTGGGGAATAAGTGGAGAAAAAAATGGAGAAAAAGTGGAGAAAAAGTGGAGAAAAAAATGGAGAAAAAGTGGAGAAAAAGTGGAGAAAAAGTGGATAAAAGTGGAGAAAATGTGGAGAAAAAAATGGAGAAAAAGTGGAGAAAAAATGGAGAAAACGTGGAGAAAAAGTAGAGAAAAAAATGGAAAAAAAGTGGAGAAAAAGTGGAGTAAAAATGGAGAAAAAGTGGAGAAAAAATGGAGAAAAAAATGGATAAAAAGTGGAGAAAAAGTGGAGAAAAAGTGGAGAAAAAATGGATAAAAAGTGGAGAAAAAGTGAAGAAAAAGTGGAGAAAAAATGGAGAAAAAAATGTAGAAAAAAAATGTAGAAAAAGTGGAGAAAAAGTGGAGAAAAAGTGGAGAAAAAAATGGGGAAAAAGTGGAGAAAAAGTGGAGAATAAGTGGAGAAAAAGTGGAGAATAAGTGGAGAAAAAAATGGAGAAAAAGTGGAGAAAAAGTGGAGAAAAAGTGGAGAAAAAAATGGAGAAAAAGTGGAGAAAAAGTGGAGAAAAAGTGGAGAAAAAATGGATAAAAAGTGGAGAAAAAGTGAAGAAAAAGTGGAGAAAAAATGGAGAAAAAAATGTAGAAAAAAAATGTAGAAAAAGTGTAGAAAAAGTGGAGAAAAAGTGGAGAAAAAGTGGAGAAAAAAATGGAGAAAAAGTGGAGAATAAGTGGAGAATAAGTGGAGAATAAGTGGAGAAAAAGTGGAGAATAAGTGGAGAAAAAGTGGAGAAAAAGTGGAGAAAAAGTGGAGAAAAAGTGGAGAAAAAAAAGGAGAAAAAGTGGAGAAAAAGTGGAGAAAAAGTGGAAAATAAGTGGAGAAAAAGTGGAGAAAAAGTGGAGAAAAAGTGGAGAAAAAAGTGGAGAAAAAAGTGGAGAAAAAGTGGAGAAAAAGTGGAGAAAAAGTAGAGAAAAAGTAGAGAAAAAAATGGAGAAAAAGTGGAGAAAAAAATGGAGAAAAAGTGGAGAAAAAGTGGAGTAAAAATGGAGAAAAAGTGGAGAAAAAATGGAGAAAAAAATGTAGAAAAAGTGGAGAAAAAGTGGAGAAAAAAATGGAGAAAAAGTGGAGAAAAAGTGGAGAAAATGTGGAGAAAAAGTGGAGAAAAAGTGGAGAAAAAGTGGAGAAAAAAATGGAGAAAAAGTGGAGAAAAAGTGGAGAAAATGTGGAGAAAAAAATGGAGAAAAAGTGGAGAAAAAGTGGAGAATAAGTGGAGAAAAAAATGGAGAAAAAGTGGAGAAAAAGTGGAGAAAAAGTGGAGAAAAAAATGGAGAAAAAGTGGAGAAAAAAATGGAGAAAAAGTGGAGAAAAAGTGGAGAAAAAGTGGAGAAAAAGTGGAGAAAAAAATGGAGAAAAAGTGGAGAAAAAGTGGAGTAAAAATGGAGAAAAAGTGGAGAAAAAGTGGAGAAAAAAATGTAGAAAAAGTGGAGAAAAAGTGGAGAAAAAAATGGGGAAAAAGTGGAGAAAAAGTGGAGAAAAAATGGAGAAAAAGTGGAGAAAAAGTGGAGAAAAAGTGGAGAAAAAATGGAGAAAAAGTGGAGAAAAAGTGGAGAAAAAGTAGAGAAAAAGTAGAGAAAAAAATGGAGAAAAAGTGGAGAAAAAAATGGAGAAAAAGTAGAGAAAAAGTGGAGTAAAAATGGAGAAAAAGTGGAGAAAAAATGGAGAAAAAAATGGAGAAAAAGTGGAGAAAAAAATGGAGAAAAAGTTAAGAAAAAGTGGAGAAAAAGTGGAGAAAAAGTGGAGAAAAAAATGGAGAAAAAGTGGAGAAAAAGTGGAGAAAAAGTGGAGAAAAAGTGGAGAAAAAAATGGAGAAAAAGTGGAGAAAAAGTGGAGTAAAAATGGAGAAAAAGTGGAGAAAAAGTGGAGAAAAAAATGTAGAAAAAGTGGAGAAAAAGTGGAGAAAAAAATGGGGAAAAAGTGGAGAAAAAGTGGAGAAAAAGTGGAGAAAAAATGGAGAAAAAGTGGAGAAAAAGTGGAGAAAAAGTGGAGAAAAAGTAGAGAAAAAGAAGAGAAAAAAATGGAGAAAAAAATGTAGAAAAGTGGAGAAAAAAATGGAGAAAAAGTGGAGAAAAAGTGGAGAAAAAATGGAGAAAAAGTGGAGAAAAAGTGGAGAAAAAGTAGAGAAAAAAATGGAGAAAAAGTGGAGAAAAAGTGGAGTAAAAATGGAGAAAAAGTGGAGAAAAAGTGGAGAAAAAGTGGAGAAAAAAGTGGAGAAAAAGTGGAGAAAAAGTGGAGAAAAATTAGAGAAAAAGTAGAGAAAAAAATGGAGAAAAAGTGGAGAAAAAAATGGAGAAAAAGTGGAGAAAAAGTGGAGTAAAAATGGAGAAAAAGTGGAGAAAAAATGGAGAAAAAAATGTAGAAAAAGTGGAGAAAAAGTGGAGAAAAAAATGGAGAAAAAGTGGAGAAAAAGTGGAGAAAATGTGGAGAAAAAGTGGAGAAAAAGTGGAGAAAAAGTGGAGAAAAAGTGGAGAAAAAAATGGAGAAAAAGTGGAGAAAAAGTGGAGAAAATGTGGAGAAAAAAATGGAGAAAAAGTGGAGAAAAAGTGGAGAAAAAAATGGGGAAAAAGTGGAGAAAAAGTGGAGAATAAGTGGAGAAAAAGTGGAGAATAAGTGGAGAAAAAAATGGAGAAAAAGTGGAGAAAAAGTGGAGAAAAAGTGGAGAAAAAAATGGAGAAAAAGTGGAGAAAAAGTGGAGAAAAAAATGGAGAAAAAGTGGAGAAAAAGTGGAGAAAAAGTGGAGAAAAAGTGGAGAAAAAAATGGAGAAAAAGTGGAGAAAAAGTGGAGTAAAAATGGAGAAAAAGTGGAGAAAAAATGGAGAAAAAAATGGATAAAAGGTGGAGAAAAAGTGGAGAAAAAGTGGAGAAAAAGTGAAGAAAAAATGGATAAAAAGTGGAGAAAAAGTGGGGAATGAGTGGAGAAAAAAATGGAGAAAAAGTGGAGAAAAAGTGGAGAAAAAAATGGAGAAAAAGTGGAGAAAAAGTGGAGAAAAAGTGGAGAAAAAGTGGAGAAAATGTGGAGAAAAAAATGGAGAAAAAGTGGAGAAAAAATGGAGAAAAAGTGGAGAAAAAGTAGAGAAAAAAATGGAGAAAAAGTGGGGAAAAAGTGGAGTAAAAATGGAGAAAAAGTGGAGAAAAAATGGAGAAAAAAATGGATAAAAAGTGGAGAAAAAGTGGAGAAAAAGTGGAGAAAAAGTGGAGAATAAGTGGAGAAAAAAATGGAGAAAAAGTGGAGAATAAGTGGAGAATAAGTGGAGAATAAGTGGAGAAAAAGTGGAGAATAAGTGGAGAAAAAGTGGAGAAAAAGTGGAGAAAAAGTGGAGAAAAAAAAAGGAGAAAAAGTGGAGAAAAAGTGGAGAAAAAGTGGAAAATAAGTGGAGAAAAAGTGGAGAAAAAGTGGAGAAAAAGTGGAGAAAAAAGTGGAGAAAAAAGTGGAGAAAAAGTGGAGAAAAAGTAGAGAAAAAGTAGAGAAAAAAATGGAGAAAAAGTGGAGAAAAAAATGGAGAAAAAGTGGAGAAAAAGTGGAGTAAAAATGGAGAAAAAGTGGAGAAAAAGTGGAGAAAAAGTGGAGAAAAAAGTGGAGAAAAAAGTGGAGAAAAAGTGGAGAAAAAGTGGAGAAAAAGTAGAGAAAAAGTAGAGAAAAAAATGGAGAAAAAGTGGAGAAAAAAATGGAGAAAAAGTGGAGAAAAAGTGGAGTAAAAATGGAGAAAAAGTGGAGAAAAAATGGAGAAAAAAATGTAGAAAAAGTGGAGAAAAAGTGGAGGAAAAAATGGAGAAAAAGTGGAGAAAAAGTGGAGAAAATGTGGAGAAAAAATGGAGAAAAAGTGGAGAAAAAGTGGAGAAAAAGTGGAGAAAAAGTGGAGAAAAAGTGGAGAAAAAAATGGAGAAAAAGTGGAGAAAAAGTGGAGAAAATGTGGAGAAAAAAATGGAGAAAAAGTGGAGAAAAAGTGGAGAAAAAAATGGAGAAAAAGTGGAGAAAAAGTAGAGAAAAAAATGGAGAAAAAATGGAGAAAAAGTGGAGAAAAAATGGAGAAAAAAATGGATAAAAAGTGGAGAAAAAGTGGAGAAAAAGTGGAGAAAAAGTGGAGAAAAAATGGATAAAAAGTGGAGAAAAAGTGAAGAAAAAGTGGAGAAAAAATGGAGAAAAAAATGGAGAAAAAAAATGTAGAAAAAGTGGAGAAAAAGTGGAGAAAAAAATGGAGAAAAAGTGGAGAAAAAGTGGAGCACCCTTTGGTGCCTTTCATGTGGCACTAAGGGGTGCTTAGCTTTGTATTTAGCCAAAAAAATGAAAAAAAAAAGACGTAGGGTTCCCCCTAGTTTTGTAGCCAGCTAGGGTAAAGCAGACGGCTGCAGCCTGCAGACCACAGCTGGCAACCTCACCTTGGCTGGTAATCCAAAACTGAGGGCACCCCACGCTGTTATTTTAAATTAAATAAATAATTAAAAAAAAAAACACGTAGGGGTCCCCCAAAATTGGATCACCAGCCAAGGTAAAGCAGACAGCTGGGGCCTGATATTCTCAGACTAGGGAGGTCCATGGTTATTGGACTCTCCCCAGCCTAAAAATAGCAGGCTGCAGCCGCCCCAGAAGTGGCGCATCCATTAGATGCGCCAATCCTGGTGCTTCGCCCCAGCTCATCCCGCGCCCTGGTGCGGTGGCAAACGGGGTAATATATGGGGTTAATACCAGGTGTGTAATGTCACCTGGCATCAAGCCCTGGGGTTAGTGAGGTCAGGCGTCTATCAGATACCCGACATCACCAACCCAGTCAGTAATAAAAAAAATAGACGACAAACACATTTTTATTTGAAAAAACACTCCCCAAAACATTCCCTCTTTAACCAATTTATTAGAATGAAAAACAAATCCAGGTCTGGTGTAATCCAAGGGGTTGCCATGACGATCCACACTGTCCCAGTCAAAGAAGAGCAGGATGTTCCCCATTGGCTGGGAGAGCAGTGCAGTGACCTGAGCTAACATCAATGGGTCAGCCCAGGTCACTGCAGGGCATGACAAGTGCTGCTGTCAGCGAGGTACATTACCTGCGCTGATCTCCAGCACACTGACAGCCCCTGTCACTGAGTTCAATGACCGGCGTCTTCACAGCCAAGAATCGCGAGAGGCCCGTGACGTCACCGCTAGTCAGTCTCGGGTCGGATGCGAGAGAAGGTGATGTGACAAGCGGCGACCATGGAGGACAGTGACAGCGCTGAGGTCGGGATGGCGGGACTTCATCACCGCAGGCAGGGCCGGCTCCAGGTTTTTGTGGGCCCCGGGCGGAAGAGTCTCAGTGGGTCCCATACACACGCAGACACACACACATACACAGATACATACACGTACATATACATATTTAAAGACAAACTCACAAAAATATATATAAACAGACAAATCTATACAGTCATATACACTGACATACATAGATACACATCATACATGCATACATACAGAGACACACACTGCTATGCTGCATACATACATACAGACACACACATACTGCTCTGCATGCATACATACATATAGACAGACACACACACACTGCTCTGCTACATACATACATATAGACAGACACACACATACTGCTCTGCTGCATACATACATACAGACACACACACACACTGCTCTGCTGCATACATACATACAGACAGACACGCATACTGCTCTGCTGCATACATACATGCATACATACAGACACGCATACTGCTCTGCTGCATATATACATGCATACATACAGACACGCATACTGCTCTGCTGCATACATACATGCATACATACAGACAGACACGCATATTGCTCTGCTGCATACATACATACATACATACAGATACGCACACTGCTCTGCTGCATATATACATACATACACGCATACTGCTCTGCTGCATATATACATACATACAGACACGCATACTGCTCTGCTGCATATATACATACATACATACAGACACGCATACTGCTCTGCTGCATATATACATACATACATACAGACACGTATACTGCTCTGCTGCATACATACATGCATACATACAGACAGACACGCATATTGCTCTGCTGCATATATATATACAGACAGACACGCATACTACTCTGCTACATATATACATACATACAGACACGTATACTGCTCTGCTGCATACATACATGCATACATACATACAGACACGCATATTGCTCTGCTGCATATATATATACATACATACAGACATGCATACTACTTTGCTACATATATACATACATACATACAGACACACATACTGCTCTGCTGCATATATACATACATACATACAGACACGCATACTGCTCTGCTGCATATATACATACATACAGACACGCATACTGCTCTGCTGCATATATACATACATACAGACACGCATACTGCTCTGCTGCATATATACATACATATAGACACGCATACTGCTCTGCTGCATGCATACATACAAACACACACCTTGCTCTGCGGGGCCCACACACGTGGCTCCGGGGGTCACACACACGGCTCTGCGGGGCCCACACACGCGGCTCCGGGGGTCACACACACGGCTCTGCGGGGCCCACACACGCGGCTCCGGGGGTCACACACACGGCTTTTCGGGGCCCACACACGCACGGGGGGACAGGGAGGGGCAGGGAGGGAGTGATGTCCCACATACTGATCAGGTCACGGTGCAGATGGGGCCCACACAGCGCCGGAGGGAAGCGATGTGCTGGGGGTCGCTGGCTGGCACTGTGACTCCTTCATCTGTGCGACCGAGCAGGACGCCGGGCGGTAGCTCCGCCCACAGATGATGCTCAATGCAGGAGAACACAGTGGCCTTAAAGGGCCGGCAGCCACAGTTTCCAGTGGCAAGGACTGCTGCCCCCGGGCCGACCGCAGGTAAGCCGAGCGGGACCGTCTGTGTGTGTGTGTGTGTGTGTGTGTGTGTGTGTGTGTGTGTGTGTACGTGTGTACATGCCGCGGGCAGGAGGGGGCGGAGTGAGCTGAGCGGGGAAGTGTGGGCTTCCTGCACGTAACTAGGGTTAACATCGGGTTACTAACCAAAGCGCTTTGGTTGGATACCCGATGTTTATCTTGGTTACCAGCTTCTGGCAGGCTGCCAGCGATGGCTCCTGCACACTGTAGCTGTAAAAAGCCCTGCTTTTTGCTGCTAGAACTGTTCTCGAACTTATCTAGAACTATCGAGCTTTTGCAAAAAGCTCGAGTTCTAGTTCGATCTCGAACAACCCCAAAAATCACTCGAGCCTAGAACTGGAGAACCACGAACCGCGAACCGCGCTCAACTCTACTCACAAGAGGGCCTGGCTATGGATTCTGCGAAGCTCTCTGCTGTCCTGCAATGGTCCGAACCTCATTCCTTGAAGGCGGTGCAACGCTTCTTAGGATTCATAAATTATTACAGGCAGTTCATACCCCATTTTTCTACTTTGGTGGCCCCGTTGGTGGCCTTGACTAAGAAAGGTGCTAATCCCAAAGCCTGGTCTACTGAGACATCTCAGGCTTTTGAGGCAGTAAAAAGACACTTTTCAACTGCTCCCGTTCTTCAAAGACCCGATGAGAGTAAGCCCTTCCTCTTAGAGGTTGATGCCTCTTCAGTGGGTGCTGGTGCGGTCTTGTATCAAAAGAACGGTGCAGGTAGAAAAAGGCCGTGATTCTTCTTTGCGAAAACCTTTTCACCAGCAGAGAGAAACTATACCATTGGGGATAGGGAACTGCTCGCCTTGAGATTAGCCTTGGAGGAGTGGCGCCACTTGCTGGAAGGAGCGAAACATCCTTTCCAGGTCTATACAGACCATAAGAATCTGACGTACTTACAAACCGCTCAGCGTCTGAATCCTCGCCAAGCCCGCTGGTCCTTGTTTTTCTCCCGCTTTCACTTCTCCATCAACTATCTGTCTGGGAGTAAGAATAACAAGGCAGACGCCCTGTCTCGCTCTATGCTTTCTACCCAGGAGGAGATTGACGAACCTCGTCTTATCCTTCCCTCCAGGGTTTTTCATACGCTCTCCCCTGTGACGTTAGACCAAATCCCACCGGGCAAGACCTTTGTTCCGCCTGATCGACAGAATGATATACTGTCATGGGCCCACACCTCAAAGGTGGGTGGACATTTTGGTATTAGGCGGACACGAGAGTTACTGGAGAGGTGGTATTGGTGGCCACACTTAGCCAGCCACGTCAAGAGATATGTCGGTTCCTGCTACTCGTGTGCTCGCAACCGTCCATTACGGCAGAGACCGGCTGGACTCTTGCATCCTTTACCAGTGCCAGATAGACCATGGGAGGTGGTAGGCATGGACTTTGTGGGTGATCTTCCATGTTCACAGGGACATAGATTTGTATGGGTCATTACGGACCATTTCTCCCGGATGGTTCATCTCGTACCGTTATCGAGAATACCATCTTCCAGGGTACTAGCCAAACTATTCCTCAAGCATGTCTTTAGGCTTCACGGGATGCCAGATCATATCATTTGTGATAGAGGCCCACAATTTACTTCCCGTTTCTGGCGAGATCTTTGTAGCCTTCTGCAAATTGAGTTGAATCTCTCTTCGGCATACCATCCGGAGACCAATGGTTTGGTTGAGCGTACCAATCAATCTATGATTATATACCTTCGACACTTTGTTGCTGAGAACCACGATAACTGGTCCTCCCTCCTACCCTGGGCAGAATTTGCCCTTAACAATTCGCTGGCTGAGGCCACTGGGCAGACACCGTTCGTACTCAATAATGGGCAACACCCTAGGGTACCGGTACCGTTTCCCGCTGCTGCACCTCCTCCTCTTGTGGCCGACTGGGCAACTAATGCCAGAGAGGTTTGGGATCGGACTCAAGAGTCTATCCAAGCAGCTAAGGACCGTATGAAGACGGTGTCCGATCGGTTTCGTCGCCCGGCTCCTGTCTTTTCTCCAGGGGACTTTGTGTGGCTCTCTGCAAAACACGTGAGACTTAGAGTGAGCTCTGTCAAATTTGCTCCTTGCTTCCTGGGTCCTTATGAGGTTCTTCGACAGGTAAATCCTGTAGTCTACCAATTGAAGTTACCCGTCCATCTTAAGATTCATGACAAATTCCATGTCTCACTGCTAAAGCCGGCTATTTTACCTCACGCTCGTGAAGTGCACTCTCCTGCCTCTGATTCCTCTCGCTCTAGCTATGAGGTACGAGCCATAGTTGGTTCTAAGATGGTTAGAGGGCGCAGGTTCTTCTTGATAGATTGGGAGGGTTACGGCCCGGAACATCGCTCTTGGGAGCCTGAGGAGGCTGTCCATGCTCCCGACTTAGTTGCCGATTACCTGCGTCGCCAGGAGGGAGGCCCTTGAGGGGGAGGTACTGTTACGGTTGCTGCGAGCACTGGAGACTAAGTCCAGATTTCTTACTACTGCACATGTGCGAGCGCTGGAGACTAAGTCCAGATTTCTTGCTACTGCACATGTGCGAGCGCCGGAGACTAAGTTCTATCTTGGAGCCATTGCACATGTGCGGGTGACATCATCGCTGACACGAGGTCACATGTCTCTGACACCTTCTATGCCGATTGGTCGCTGGTCATGTGCTTGTGATGCCTTGCTCGGTGATAGGCCAGCATGACGTCACTCCTGTCGTTCTGGCAGCGGATTGGCTCTGGTGTCCTCCATCTTGGATGAGGCACAGAGTCTATATAAGACCCTGACACACGCCGCATGGCGCTCAGTCCTCTTGGTTCATGCATAAGAGTAGACGCTCTGTGCGCGTTCCTCTAGGCATTCCTCTGTCTATGCTAGGTGAGCGCTACCGGCAGGGTAGCGTTCTTATACCTTACAGCTTCGGCTGCTGTCCGTATCCTTACCTCTTAGGGGAGCGGACATAGGCAGGTGCCTGAGGCACATGGTCTGGCTGGGCCTTGTGGTTCGACTCGTAGGTGGACGTTGCCGCTAGGGTAACGTTCCTTATACTGCGTCTGGCAGTTGTTCGTATCCTCGCACACTAGGGGAGCGAACAGAGGTAGGAGCTTTGTGCGGCTTACGCTGCTGTTCGTCTCTTTTGCACCACTAGAAGAGCGGACCTAGGCAGGTGCCATATCTAGTGGTTCGTGTCCTCGCACACTAGTGGAGCGAACGCAGGTAGGAGCTTTGTGCGGCTTACGCTGCTGTTCGTCTCTTTTGCACCACTAGAAGAGCGGACCTAGGTAGGTGCCATTTCGCACACATTGCCTTTGTCTCTGTGATTATTAACAGAGATCATTCCACACACCCTCCAAGTAAGGGAGGAATTGCTTTACTTACTTATTATATCCTTCTGTGAGTTAACAGAGGTATTGCACTCTGCCATAGTCTGCAGCAGAGTCTTTGCACGGTGGACCCTGACTGTATGATACTCCTTTAGGTTATCAGACAGCCCCCCGTAACACCATACCTAATGCCATTTCTATAAGGTCTAAAGCGCCGGCTGCCTCGCGCATGCGCAGTGAATGACAGGGGAGGAGTCTTGTCACATCATGTGACCGAGCAAGATGGCGACCGCCATCGGAGCTTCATGTTTAGTGCTCAGGATCTCCCAGCTGCAACACTGGTGAGTGCTGATTACTGGTCCTTAAATAGGACACACAATATCACTGCACACTGCCTTTCTTTCCCCTGAGGAAGCCACTGTACACGTGGCGATACGCGTGGGGTTTCACGCCAGGAACTTTGCTGGTTACTCTTCCTATCTACTCCACCTATATGGCTGCCATCAATTTTTGGGGGTAGTAAGTACGGTCCCGCTCTTGTGCTATCCCTACCCTGATCCTTTATCCCTGCCTTGGCCTCTCTGCATGGCCATAGTGGCTCTTGGCCCTACTTTAGGAGTGATAGGCATGTTTTACATCCTTTACATGCTAGGGATAATGGCTGTATGAGGTATTTCTGACACGTATTGGCCCTACATTGATATTCACTGTGCTGCCCTCTATTGATATACTTGTACTGTGTTTAATATACTGTGCAGATCTATTCAAACCTCTATATATACCCGCTGTATTTTGCATATATTTTTTCAGCTATATACTGGTTTATACTGCACATGGTGCATCATCAGGTTACCATAGGGGTGACGGGCATGGCAAACATCCCTCATATATTGAGGATACTGACTGTATGAGGTATTTTTGTTAGTTATTGGCTGTATACCAATACTTATTGTGCTGCCTTTGTTGATACACCTGTATTGTGCTAAATACTGTGCAGATTTATTCTAATCTCTGTATGTACATACAGTGTGCTGTTTGTACCCTGTTAGCTATATAAGGATAACATACTGTACTATTTCTGTTCATATATTCTACACATCAGGTGTTAGCATATCTGTCTGTATCTGTACGGCGGTGTTCCATATCTTGTATTTCATTAATACCTGGATATTAGATCATACAGTCTCTGTCCTATTACCATATAGACGGATTAATTTTTGGGACCGGGCTTTGTGCAATATCTTATAGAGTACCTTCGCTTTATTTGTACTGTATTTTTATATGTTATTGTTCCTGGCGTGTATGGTGTCCATGCCTTTGGCTTTTTAAGTGTTTTTAACCGTGTTAGTGTGTGTCCACACTCCAAGTGTTGAGAAATGTGTTCTCTTGTTTCCTGGTTGTACTAATAAAATACTTACCCTTTATATATTGTTGTGGTGATCCCATATTGGTATACCCTTTTTCTTCCTCTTCTTTAATACTTGCTTAGTATACCAGGAGATCCCACCGGGTGGTGCCCTTCTCTTTGTTTGTTGTTAAATTCAAGAAACAACAAACACATAGACTTATAGGAGAAAAACTCCAAACATAGCTGCAGGGAGCTTCCCAGCAAAGCAACAGAGAGGGAAGATTCCTGCATTCAAATACACTGAAAACTACTACAATAATTAACAATATAGATAAGAACAAAAGAACAAAAACAACATAAGAAAGAACCAAGCATTTATCTGGGGTAGATGTGGTCAGAAGTAAGATAAAAAGGCTGGTGAGCTACAGGACAATGATAACTGGCTCAGCCTGCCAGGAGGCCAAGGTTTAAATAGGCAGAGAGTTAGCAATGGAAATGCCCATTGCTCCAGCACATCTGGTCTCTGTCCAAACAATTCCTGGCCACAAGAGGGAGCCTCACAGCAGCAAAAGCATAACTGACATTCACAACAATATTGTTATCAAATAACAGAATATTTACCCTAGAATTTCCTCTTTCTATAATTTGGAAAAGGCCCCTGGACACAATCCTCCATAGATTGTGATTAGTCTTGGTCTGAGTTTTGCCAAAGTAATAAACCGGTAATAATTCTTTTACATTAAAATAGGTGTTAAAAAAAACACAATTTATCATAAGCATGGTAAACATTTGTACAACCTTTATGCTTTGCTCATACAACAGAACACAGCTGTGAGAACCCGCTTGAGTTCAAATTTGATCTCAGGAGACATATATACTTTATATATTCCAATGTATAAATGATTTAAAGATTATAGTCTGACACATCCCTGCTGAATAGCAAAGGCAAAGAGCTTAAGACAAGACTGATGAGGAAGGTGGGGGCAGGGACGTCTGTAGAATATTAGACAATAAGCCAGAACTGAAAGCGGCTTTGTCAAACACCTGTTACTAGTGAAATCGTACAGATGTGAAATTATGTTCCTTTTTTTATTGTAAACTGAATAATAAGACTGGATTATTTTGCTGTGTGTTAAAAGAGTCCAGCAAGCACTTCTGCCATTTAAGTTTTGCAAAGGAAATATAATTTTGTGTGCATTCATGCATTGGAAAGACAGATGGGAGCACAGCAGGTAGATAAACTGACATTCCCCTCTATGAATACCTTTAGAAGAAAGGTCAGAGATAAGACAGGGAGTAAAGGGAATGCAAATGAGACTGTCCGTCTGTTATAATATGATAGGAGGAGAAAACATATTCATTCCTGTTTCTTTCCGAGTTTTGTGCTCACAAAGCTATCAACGAGCATCTGTTTCATTTTAAATTCTTTGCCATTTTCAACACCACTCAACCATTTAGAATTCTTCCACCAATAACCCTTAGGAGTAGTCTGCAGGATCTTTGATACAACCTGAGTTTATCATGAATACTTTATTATGATCATAAAGCAATATGGTGTTCACGTTAATTTTAAACTGTCTTGGCTTTCTTCGCGGCCTGGGTGCATTCTACAAGATATGCTTCAATGATCTCATCAGATGGTGAAATGCAAACAGTAAGCGGGGTAGCTGGATGCCAGTAACTCCTAATAGTCCCTTTGCTGTATAATAAGCAAACTGTTTGCAGTGAATTGTTACGTGATAACTAAAAACATTTTCTAATTTTAAGGAAAGTACATTGAAGTAAATGTAAAATTGAAATGAACAAAAGCATGGAAGAGACTCTGTTTTTGTTCTGGGTTACATAACCTGCACAGATCAATTGTGGTGATATTTACATCCACATACTGTGCCTACAAAGTTTTCTACATTTTGTCACCTTACACCCATACCTTATATGATGCACCCAAGGATGACACAGCCGAAAAAAAAATAACTTCCCTGGTGATATAAAGTGGATGGGTAATTATCACTAATTGAAATATACTAGGGTAGAATAGAAAGTAATTAATGTATTGTTAATGCAGTGTGTGTTTATTATAAACATACACAACTTTGCTATAAACATACACAACTCTATTACAAATGCACATAAACATGCACAAAGATCTGCTACATGAACATATAGACAAAAACAATGTTTTGGGGTTAAAAAAGTGGTGAAAGAGGGTGCTTTTTTGTCTTTTATTTCAAATAAAGGATTTTTTCAATGTTTGTGTTTATTTTTTTCACTTACAGTTAAGTAATGGAGGGTCTCATAGATGCCTCCCCTTACTATTCGAGGGCATAGTGGCAACTGTGAACTGTGATTAACCCCTTATTACCCCGATTGCCACCAAACCAGGGCAATTAGGAGGAGTCGGTTAAAGTGCTGGGATTGTTGTATCTAATGGATGTGACAATCCTGGGGGCTGCATGTTGCTATTTTTAGGCTTGGGTGGCCCAATAACTATGGGTATCCCCAGCCTGAGAATACCAGCCCCAGCTGTTGAACTTTACCTTGGCTGTATATCAAAATTGGGGGGACCGCATGCTGTTTTTTAAATTATTTATTTAAGTAATTAAAAAAAATCTGCATGCAGTTCCTCTTATTTTGTAGTTGGACATACCATCATCCTTAGGGTGAATTAACTCCTTCTCAACAATTTCATTTGTTGTGCTTTTCTGTCTACTTAGATGTTAAGAAAGGTTAGTTTTTTAGACAAGTTGTAGTTTCATTGAGAGCATTCATTTTACCACATGTTAGATGCAGATCCTTGCTGTGTGTCACAGCTATTATGTTTGGGTAGGGAGTGGGCTCACCATGAAAATCTTCTCCATACATTCGCTCCTGACTTGTAGTGTACTTGTATAGTTATTTATTTTATAGAAAATTCTGTGACTGAAATCTGTTTTATGCAGATAAAAAAAATAAATAAATGGACAGTCTCCAACATTAATATGACCTGTGTAGATAGTTTAACCCTTCAAAGATTGCAACTTTGATTTGATATTATTGCTCATGCATATTGAAGTTACCTTGGCATTATTCATTTACTGCATCTGCTCTGTTTCATTCATTTTTTTTCGCTGTATGTTTATATTATTTATGGGTTTTTTTAAATTACATGAAAATGGGTATTTAATACTTTCATGATTTATATGCTGTTTCTTTAAAGGTGTATCTGTGATTTATGCATAATGCACCATCTATGAAGGTGCCTTAGAAAGGGCTTTCATTTCCCTTTTAAAGATATTACCATATTGGTGCAATAAAAAAAGTGTCAAATCAAAGTGTCAGGTCACTATTTACAGAGCAGTGACTGTTGTCACTATGTGCATGCCGCATTGATTGAAACCGGAGGCTCCCAAGTAAAATAAAGTTAATGTTCTCCCCATAGCCGCACTTTCAGTAAGGCAGCCAGGATGCGTTGTAATGCTATTAACAGATTAATACTGTACATACAGGTAAATAGCATTTAAGGACATGACAAGTTTCCTTTATTGGTACTATTTAAAGAAGTACTAACATGAAGACTGTTTTTTAGTAAACTTGTGTATAGGTGCATGCAGTTTAGCTTGAATTTTATAATATACTCACCTACAGCTTCTCTCTCCAGGATCCAGTGCGGTCCTGCTTCCTTTTCTCAGTGATGTCACCACTCTTCAGACTCTCCGAGTCATTTTATGCTAAGTGTTTTTTTCCATGATGGAGTGTCGTTCTGATGCACCATATGGAACCTCAAGACCCAACTCTTCCAACAAGCCTACAACCTACAATAGCCCTCAGTCCAGTAGACCACTGCACAACCAGCTCTGTCCTCACCTATTGTACCATCACCCATTCCCTGTAGACTGTGAGCCCTCGCGGGCAGGGTTCCCTCTCCTCCTATACCAGTCTGTCTTGTACTGTTAATGATTGTTGTACGTATACCCTCTTTCACTTGTAAAGCGCCATGGAATAAATGGCGCCATAATAATAAATAATAATAATAATAATACCATGTACTTGCATTGTAAAACTCATTGCCGAGTCACAGAGAGCAACCGGGAGTTTGCTGAACGGTGACTAGGGCTTATTTTTGGGGGAGGGCTTATATTTAAACCTTGGTCTGAAAATGCTGAAAATCCCTGATAGGTGTTATTTTTGGGGGAGGTCTTATTTTTGGAAAAACACAGTATGCAAATGGCATACATGCATTCACCTGACAACTGATCAAACCAGCAAATGGTGCTGAATCCTAACCATATATACATTACTGTAAAAAAGCTAGTGCTACGTCCAGAGCGATTTACAATTTAAATTTAACTTCTAAGGCTATGTGCGCACGTGTGCGCTCTGCACTGCACCTAAAAGGTGCGCTTCAGAGCGCAGCTGAAAAGCTCCGTTCTGAAGCGCATGGTGCCGGCGAGAACGTGCGCTCTGCCTGCAGCTCCTTCCATAGACAGAGAAGGGGCTGCCGGCAAAGCGCACGGAAGAAGTGATATGTCACTTCTTAGAACGCAGCGATTCGAGCAGCAGCTGAATCGCTGCGTTCTAATATGCCACGTGCGCACGGCCCCTGCACAATCTCCATAGATTGTGCAGGGGACGCAGGACGCATGCAGTTACGCTGCGCTACAAAGCGCAGCGTAACTGCATGAATTACGCACACGTGCGCACATAGCCTAAATGTTCCTATGATGTCCTGATCAAAGAGGCAGATGTCTCTGAAACGCGTCGACTTGTACAAAAAATAAAGGAAATAAATTAACATAGGATTCCGTGCTGATATTGCAGCGTATACCCAATTTATTTTTCTATTGGTTTCTGAAAAAAAAAATTTGTAAGAGGAGAAAGTACAGGTTAAGCCGCACTGAAACCACAGGAACCAAGGGTTAATAAATTTAATTTTATTTGTTCACAGGTCTACACATTTCAGAGACATATCCATGTCCTTCATCAGGACATCCAAAGGAATCAAGTATCATCAGTTACAAGACAGAGCTCGTATATATACATATACATTGGCTCATCAGCGAACCTCCCTCCATGACTCAAGGAGGAAAAAATCTCTGAAAATGGTGACAAAAGCACAATTAATTTTTTTGACAAACTTCAGAATTGTTTTCACCATTTACATAAAAGTAAAACCATACATATTTGGTATCTATGAACTCGTATTGACCTGAGGAATCATATTGCCCTGCTAGTTTTACTATATAGGGAACATGGTAAATTAAAAAAAAAAAAAAAACAATAGTGAATTGCACTTTTTTTGCAATTTCACCTCAGGCGGAATTTTTTTCTCGTTTTTCAGTACAATATTGAGCAGAATGAATGATGTCATTCAAAAGTACAACTCCTTCCACAAAAAGCAAGCCCTCATATGGCTATATTGACAGAAAAATAAAAAAGTTATGACTCTTGGAAAGAAGGGAAGAAAAAACAAAAACGAAAAATGGAAAATTGCTGAGGGGGGAAGAGGTTAATGGCATATAAATAAAGAACTGCATTTACAATTGTATCTGGACATAGATAGCATACTTTCTTTTTTCCAGTTTATATCATCATTTATTAAATAATGAGTTTCAGGCTCTCCGGAACTGGGAAGACTTTTCAAAAACTTCCTTATGGGAGGACAATCCCTATAAAGTTTAAAGGGTTTAAAGGGAATCTGTCAGCATGATCAACCCTCCTAATCCTTCTACAGTTCAATGGCTTATTCCAAAGAATTTATTTTTTTTTAGTTATATGTAAATAATCTGTTCCAGACTATGGGCTGGACACTAATCTGTATAAGAGTCTGCATCCAGGGATTATATTAATTAGAAAAGGGAGTTACCAGTGGGATATAGGATGGCTGCTCAATGATTGCTTGATCTCACTGAAGAGCTGTGTGTGATTATAAGGCCAGTGTCACACTTGCGATCGCCTCGGTGAATCTCGCGCGAGTCTCTAATTGCATCACCAGGCACGGACTCACATTCTGCATACAGGAGCAGGTCGGTTGCATGCATCTCTATGCAGCTCAGATGCTCCTGTGAGTAGAGTATGAGTCCGTGATGGGTGATGCACCACGAAACTTGCATGAGATACACTCGAGGCAATCACAAGTGTCACACCAGCCTTTTTGAAAGTGGACGAGGAAAACGGGTTGTAAATCCGCGCCAAGGACTCAGAAGATTCAATGGAGATTATATGCTTCTTTTATTGGCATGCACATGTCAACGCGTTTCAGGAGTCACAGCTCCCTTCGTCAGGACAGCAAGCAAGGAACATCAAATCTGCTACAAACAGAAACTGAGCAGTATAAAAAACCTTTGTGATGACATCATCGGACCACCCACTGTTCAAAAAAAATGTCAAAGGCACACCCATCCCGAGTGAACCTGACAAACTGGTAACAAATGTTACAATGCAAAGCCAAGAGCAATCATATAATTACATATCAAAACATAAATAGAAATATTCCTTAATCAATCGTGATCAAGCATAAAAAACACTTTACAAAGTCATAAACCAAACAAAAAAGGATTAAAAATAATAAAGATAATAAACCCAAAAAAGATTTTTTTGTTGATATCTTTTAGACCAGAATAAATATAACAAAGGTGTATAATCGGGTTTACCGGGGGTAGGGTATATTATAACTAACACATTTGTCCGTGCATAAAGTATTGTATTGAAAAAACTAGTGCTTGGAAATTTAGAAGTACAGAAAGTATATATTGTAGATTTGATAGAGATCTGTCAAAAACAGGGAGGCTGAGCAATAGATTAGATGACAAGCGGCAGAAAAAATCTCACTACTGTATTATCGGACAACTGAATTGAAAAGGCGAGTGACAGAAGGAGCCGTACTGCGCATGACTCCAAGAAGTTCATACAAGTTCATTTCAAGAAACCTTGCTGAAGGGGTGAAGTGAGTTCAGAGGCGTGGGAAAAAGCTTACCACGCACGCGCCGCACCGCAGCTAAAGGATGTATCAGAGACATTCTCAGTGCTCTACATAGCAATGCCTCCATATCAAGGCTGCATCGCGTGTATGAAATTCCAAACAAAAAGCTCATTTATAGGTTATATCTGAAACATGTAAAGCTCAACCATGGTTTGGAGGTGTACCAAATCATTTGATCGAGTGTAGAATGAACGTTTCATAGAGGGGAAACAGAAAAAAGGAAAAATAACCGGGGCCGGGGAAAGGAGATAAATTAATGTTAAAATCATCAGTTTATTAATACAGTTTTAAAACTACATATCAATATAGGACAGGAAAAAATAAAATTAAAAACCCGGGGGGGGGGGTTTAAATGTATAACTCAATCAGAAGGATGAAGCGCATGTCTCATTTAAACATTATATCTTTAAAGGACAAAATTATAACCCCTGAGCCAAATATTAATAAAAATATTTTATAATTATATGAGGGAAAAATATATATACATTATATAAAAAGGAGATTAAATTTTATATCAAAAAATGTATATATAAATATATTATATTCATCCAATTAAAAGTATGAGTTAAAAAATATATATATGTCATAAAAATTATTATAATAAAATTATTATAATAAAAAAAATTTTATAGAAAAAATTGTATTATAAGGCAAAAAATACCGGAATTATTGGACTAATAAAATAAATCAGTGACTTTGTTTAAGCCCAATGGTTTGAGTGTGTTGAGTTTGTATATCCAAAAAGTCTCTTTCTTATTAAGCATTTCACTCCGAGTGGGAATCTGTGATGGAATTTGCTCAATCGGGGTGACTCTCAAAGAGGCTTTTTTATTATGTACAATAGTGACATGTCTTGATAATCCATGCAAATAAACCCAATTTTGACATTATGGCGATGTGAATTTAACCTGTTGTGTAAGGGTTGTGTCGTCCTCCCTATATATTGTTTTTCACATTCGCATTCGATCAAATATATAACAAAGTCAGATTGACACGTGAGGTGGGTTTTAATCTGAAAAACATCACCTCCTATGGAGGAACAAAATTGTATCCTTCTATGTTGTATAGAAGCACAACAGAGACAGTTCTTTGTATGACATCTGTATGCTCCCACAGGTTTGATGGTGGATTGTAGCTGGTGGGCATTCTTCAGTCTACTAGAGGCCACAAGATTTTTTAAAGTGGAGGCCCTCCTAAAAGTGACTCCAGGTCTCTCAGGTAGGCAATCCCTTAAAAACGGATCATTGTGAAGAACTCTCCAATGACGGGCTAAAATATTCCTAATTTGTTCACCATCACTGCTAAAGGTGGTCAAAAAGTTGGCTGAAAAATCGTGTAGGGGAGCGATACAGTTACCTGACCTATTTGTTTTAATAAGATCTAGCTGTGACAAATTCTTAGTGTCATTAAAGGCCTTTTTGAGTAAATATATAGGGTAATCTTTTTCAAGAAACCTCACTTTTAAAATATCCGCTTGTTCTTTGAAAACAGCATCATCTGAACAATTTTTCCTAATCCTCTTGTATTGGTTATGGGGGATATTCTTAAGCCATTTGTTATAGTGGCTACTGGAATAATGTATGTAGCCATTGCTATCAACTTCCTTGAAATAAGTTTTGGTGGAAAATTGACTTCCATTGTGCATTATAGTCAAATCAAGGAAGTTGATCGCATCCTTCTGTATATTAGGTGTGAGGGTAAGCCCCCAATCATTGTTCATCAAATGACTAAGAAAGGAATTGACATTGTTCCCTGTATTGTCCCATATAATGAACAGATCGTCAATGTACCTTTCGTACATGACGATATGTTTTAAGAACATGGAATTATAAATATACACAATCTCAAAAGCACCCATAAATAAATTAGCGAACGTCGGTGCGACCCTCGATCACATCGCAGTCCCGCAGTGCTGATGGTATATTTTCTCTTGAAAGGTGAAAAAATTGTTAGTAAGAATAAACTCCATACCTTTCAAAAGGAAGTTTTTTTGGTCCATCGGTAGGCGATCATCACTCATTAAAAATAATTTGAAGCATTCTAGTCCAAGAGTATGACTAATGTTAGTGTATAGGGCCGCTATATCCAAAGAAATGAAAAGAAAGGTATCATTCCATTTGACATTTTTAGTAAGGTCAATCAGTTGAGTGGAATCCCGTAAAAAACTCTTTAAGTTACATACATGACTCTGCATTATATAGTCTATATATGCAGCTAAATTAGCTGTGAGTGAATCTATCCCTGAAATGATCGGTCTCCCAGGAGGATCCAACAAACTCTTGTGTATTTTAGGTAGATGGTAATAGAAAGCCATCTTGGGGTTTCTGATCTCCAAGTAGGCTTTCTCATTTTTATTCAGGATTCCTATATTGTAGGCTTCTTGTATTAGGGACTGATATCCCGTAATGGCCCTATTATATGCATCAATTTCCACTATTTTGTAATGTGTGGGGTTAGACAAGTTCCTATAGGCCTCTTTGAGGTAGGTATCTTTGTCTTGTATTATTATCCCCCCTCCTTTGTCAGCATTCCTGATGACAATATCTGTATTATTCTTAAGAGAACAAATCACTTTTTTCTCTTGTGGACTAAGATTCGTTTTTATATGGGTTCTGGAGGAGGACAATTTTTTTAAATCCTCAAGCACTAGGTCACTAAAAGTTTTTATATGGTGACCCTTGCTTTGTAGGGGATAGAATTTTGACTTCTGTCTGAAATCAGTATGAAAAAAACCTTTTTCATTTTCCATGTTGCTGGCCGTTTTGGACTTATTAATAAGAAAGTGTCTAGTTAGAGTAAGTTTCCTGATATATTTTTGAAAGTCAACAAAAACTTCAAAATCATTGGCAACGAAGGAGGGACAAAAAGAGAGGCCTTTATTCAGGACTTGGGTTTCTTCCTTGGTGAGGATATAGCTGGACAAATTAAAAATGCAAGTGTTCTTATTAGTTAGACGAGACTTTTTTTCTCTTTCTTGTTGTACTCTGAAGCCAGCTCTTCTTCCTCTCCGTAATTTTTTCTTTTCCCCGATGTGGGCGTTAGGAAGTTTGTGATAGATGCCTGTATCACTCTTGTGGTGGGAGTTTTGGCCATGGATAAAAAAGGAACACACATGTCGTTCTTAGCAGAGTTGTCTATGGTGATGGTATTTCCTACTTGAGTTGAGGGGACCAATTCCTGGGGTAGGAGGATAGTGGTCTCCTCAACCCTATCAAGTGTTGAAGGGAGTGGGATATAATCCTCATGGGTAGAGAGATCCATGAGATCAATGAAGTCCCTATCCAGGGGAACCTCCTCTGGAGGTATCAAATCGGTAGTATCTAAGACCTCAGTGCGATCCCTTTCTTTGCAATTTTTTTCTATCTGATGTCTGATTTGTGCCAGCTGTTCCCTGGTCTTTTCAAAATCTATAGGAAGAGGATTAGACTTCTCAGTATTGCCCGGAGCACTAGTGTCAGTACTGGGAGTGAACGTGATCTTGGTAATTGGAGGCTCACTGCCAGTTACTGAAACAGGATTAGAATTAGACCGTATGGGTCTCAGGGCAGGCGGTCCCGCAGTAGTGGTGTGAGGACTATTAGGTTTATTAGGGGTTTTTTTGTGTAATTTACTGTTGAAAAAATTCCTATTAAAACTCATCGATCTTGTTCTATTGCGGGTCAAAGTGGTGGTCCCACCGATCTGAGGGGCACGTTTTTTTTCCCCAATTTTGTCTTGTCTATCCCTCTGTATCTTTCTAGATTTTCTAAAAATTGAGTCTTGCTCCAATTGGATGAGTTTTGTGTTAATGTCTGAGTTCACAAATTTGAACTCAGCATGCAAATCATAACGACTAAGTTCTTTATAGACCTCCGCAATACTATTAGTAGCTTCTTTGGCTAAGATGGATCTCTTTTTGAATAGGCACTGTAGCATAACTTGCATACAAACATTTAAAATATCCTCCCACTCAGCAGAGAAAACAGGGTCCACAGGAAAGGGAGATTCATGTTTTACCCTCAAACCCCTCGGACACAGTTTCTCTTCCATATAAATGGAGAGAAACCTTGCATCCAAGCTGAAATGTAATTCATCCTTAAGGAGATCTTCTAGGCATAAAAACAATTTTTTCATATTGTCAGTATCTTTATTAGAATAAACATTAGGCAGATTAGTATCAATGTCAATGTCATATAATTCGGGAGAGCCTACTGTCTGCAGGATCAGCCTCTCCCTGGATGACAGTCGATTGTTAAAATAATCCATGATATATCCGAATTGACCCTCTGCCGCAAAATCCACGAATGGAGGACCGGTCACACCAGGTCCCAAATTCAGTAGATAAAAGGGCTGTGGAAGAGAACGCCCAATAGGGTCTTACCCAGGTGATGGGAGGGTAAAAGAAAGTGTTACACTCACCTATAATGGTTGTGCCAGTCACAACCACTATGCACGCATGTAAGAATCCAAGTCCGGCAGCAGTCCCAAAGTTGGCAGATAACTGAAAGTGGACGAGGAAAACGGGTTGTAAATCCGCGCCAAGGACTCAGAGGATTCAATGGAGATTATATGCTTCTTTTATTGGCATGCACATGTCAACGCGTTTGAGGAGTCACAGCTCCCTTCGTCAGGACAGCAAGCAAGGAACATCAAATCTGCTACAAACAGAAACTGAGCAGTATAAAAAACCTTTGTGATGACATCATCGGACCACCCACTGTTCAAAAAAACGTCAAAGGCACACCCATCCCGAGTGAACCTGACAAACTGGTAACAAATGTTACAATGCAAAGCCAAGAGCAATCATATAATTACATATCAAAACATAAATAGAAATATTCCTTAATCAATCGTGATCAAGCATAAAAAACACTTTACAAAGTCATAAACCAAACAAAAAAGGATTAAAAATAATAAAGATAATAAACCCAAAAAAGATTTTTTTGTTGATATCTTTTAGACCAGAATAAATATAACAAAGGTGTATAATCGGGTTTACCGGGGGTAGGGTATATTATAACTAACACATTTGTCCGTGCATAAAGTATTGTATTGAAAAAACTAGGGCTTGGAAATTTAGAAGTACAGAAAGTATATATTGTAGATTTGATAGAGATCTGTCAAAAACAGGGAGGCTGAGCAATAGATTAGATGACAAGCGGCAGAAAAAATCTCACTACTGTATTATCGGACAACTGAATTGAAAAGGCGAGTGACAGAAGGAGCCGTACTGCGCATGACTCCAAGAAGTTCATACAAGTTCATTTCAAGAAACCTTGCTGAAGGGGTGAAGTGAGTTCAGAGGCGTGGGAAAAAGCTTACCACGCACGCGCCGCACCGCAGCTAAAGGATGTATCAGAGACATTCTCAGTGCTCTACATAGCAATGCCTCCATATCAAGGCTGCATCGCGTGTATGAAATTCCAAACGAAAAGCTCATTTATAGGTTATATCTGAAACATGTAAAGCTCAACCATGGTTTGGAGGTGTACCAAATCATTTGATCGAGTGTAGAATGAACGTTTCATAGAGGGGAAACGGAAAAAAGGAAAAATAACCGGGGCCGGGGAAAGGAGATATACTAATGTTAAAATCATCAGTTTATTAATACAGTTTTAAAACTACATATCAATATAGGACAGGAAAAAATATTTTATACACCAGCCTTTTTGACACATCTGCATGTTCCTCTCAGCTTCAGCCTCCATCTCACAGGCAGACAGGGTTAAAAGCTGAGGACATAGAGCGCATATAGGGACTTACCAGATATTAAATTAGAGGTGTGTACAGTATACACCCACCTTATAAGTTTGTGAGGGTCACAACCACCAAGAAAGAAAAAAAGATAATGGTCTCTACTGCAGGCCCACATGGAGGAATCTTCAGTGCTGGAAAAGAGAAGTGGGGGGTTAATGCCGCACTGTCGCCAAGTAATGAAAAAAAAATTGTTGATTTGATAATAAAAATGTTTTATTCCATAGGTCAACGTGTTTCAGGGCTCAAGACCCCTTCTTCAGGAGCAAAAAGGAAGAAAAATAAACAATATATGAGAAGACCAAGAATGACAGACAATATGTACATGTGATACATGAGAAAGACCACCTACTGACAATTCAAAAAAATTGGCGGGTAAACACATCTGCTCCTATGACAAAGAATTTTTTTTATAAAAGAATTATAATACTTTATATTGTTATAAATAAAGGTTATAAATATAATTCAAGGTGAAAAATAGAAGAAAATAAATAAATAAATAATTAAATAAATACTGTAAATAAATAAATTGAAGAGAAGAAAATTTGACAGATCGGCATTAACTCCCACTTCTTGTCTCCAGCACTGAAGGCAGACAGGGTTGTAATATTGTTGTAATACTGCAGAGCTGCTGAAGCTCCAGCTGATAACATTTGTTATGAGTCAAAGTTTAGTTCTGCTGTTCGGTGTTACTTACAAGTCTCACATGGGTACCTCTGCCTTTAATTAAAAATAAGCTCCAGAGACAGATTCTCATGCAGATCAGTGTCCGGCCCACTACCTACATATAAAACCCTTAAGGGGGCTTTACACGCAGCGATATTGTTAGCGATATCACTGGTGAAAGCACCCGCCCCCGTCGTTTGTGCATCATGGGCAAATCGCTGCCCGTGGCACACAAAATCGTTAGGAGCCATCACACGGGACTTATCTGCCTAGTGACGTTGCTGTTGCCGGCGAACCGCCTGCTTTCTAAGGGGGTGGTTCATGCGGTGTCACAGCGGCGTCACTAAGCGGCCGCCCAATAGAAGCGGAGGGGCAGAGATGACCATCCTTAACATCCCGCCCACCTCCTTCTTTCCTCATTGCCAGCGGCCACAGGTAAGCTGTAGTTCGTCGTTCCTGAGGTGTCACACATAGCGATGTGTGCTGCCTCGGGAACGACGAAAAACCTCCGGCGTGCAACAATCAACAATTTTTTTGAAAATGAATGACGTGTCAACGATCAACGATAAGGTGAGTATTTTTGATCGTTAACGGCTGTTCGTTGGTGTCACACGTAACGACGTCGCTAACGATGTCGATGTGCATCACGAAATCCGTGACCTCGGCGATATATCGTTAGATACGTCGTTGTGTGTAGTGGGATCTTTAGTATCATAGTTAAAATCACATCTTAGCTTAGAAAGCACCAATTGTTGCTGTCACCGCTCTGTGAACTCCTGCAGCATGCAGCCTTCACAGCAGTAATGCATGATTTTCAGTAACATATCATCTTATCATGGCATCATATACAAGTAGATCTCTCCATTTTTTATAAAATAGTATGTGTCATTTGTTAATGGGTAAAAGCTGGTTATTACTTTATATTCCATGACATGTAAATATTTCAATATTGTGTTTCTGCTTATGGCGCCAAGACCTGTTTGCTAATCTAATATTTCAAGGCAATGACTTTTTAATGTAGCTTCTGGGACACAAGAGAAATGGAGTTATAACATTAATAGACATGATGGGCTATTTGTTTTAATAAATGCCTGGCATAAGCATCCGGGAATTTGGAATCCATTATACCTCGATAAGGCCACTAAGGAATGTTTTAGCTTTTTATCAACTTCAAGAAAAATGACTTTGTAGTGTGTTTTAAAAACATTAACTCCTAAGCTTTGCTTTTAAAAATTGTCCAAATTGTAAATACAAGTAAAACACAATGTAACTTATAGCGTGGCACAGAATATAATAACACGGTGCAAAACAACAAAGATATGATATATATTGTGATATACAGTACGGGATTAATATCTAAGTAGGCTTTTCACACCAAAAATGGATCCAGCTCTCACTGCATGAAATTCTTAACCTCACTCTGAGAAGAGGGAATATTTTTTTTATACCTCTTGCATATAATGAAGAATTTATCTCTGATTGTAAAATATAGTATCTGGCCCAAAGAAGTATAGTACAGTGTTTAACCGCAGTATTTATGCCTCTCCTAAAATCGGAAAAATGTTTTTGTTATTTTTTACTACATTTACAAATTTTTATGGTCATTTACTCTTGTATATATAATATATATATATATATATATATATATATATATATATATATATATATATATATATATATATATATATATGATACAGTCATATGGAAAAGTTTAAGCACCCCTGTTAATGTTAACCTTTTTTCTTTATAACAATTTGGGTTTTTGCAACAGCTATTTCAGTTTCAAATATCTAATAACTGATGGACTGAGTAATATTTCTGGATTGAAATGAGGTTTATTGTACTAACAGAAAATGTGCAATCCGCATTGAAACAAAATTTGACCAGTGCAAAAGTATGGACACCTCAACATAAAAGTTACATTAATATTTTGTAGATCCTCCTTCTGCAAAAATAACAGCCTCTAGTTGCTTTCGGAAGCTTTTAATGAGTTCCTGGATCCTGGATGAAGGTATATTTGACTATTCCTGTTTACAAAACAATTCCAGTTCAGTTAAGTTTGATGGTCGCCGAGCATGGACAGCACGCTTCAAATCATCCCACAGATTTTCAATGATATTCAGGTCTGGGGACTGGGATGGCCATTCCAGAACATTGTAATTGTTCCTCTGCATGAATGCCTGAGTAGATTTGGAGCGGTGTTTTGGATCATTGTCTTGCTGAAATATCCATCCACTGCATAACTTCAACTTCATCACTGATTCTTGCACATTATTGTCAAGAATCTGCTGATACTAAGTTGAATCCATGCGACCCTCAACTTTAACAAGATTCCCGGTGCCGGCATTGGCCATACAGCCCCAAAGAATGATTGAACCTCCACCAAATTTTACTGTGGGTAGCAAGTGCTTTTCTTGGAATGCCGTGGTTTTTTGCCTCCATGCATAACGCCTTTTTGCATGACCAAACAACTCAATCTTTGATTCATCAGTCCACAGGACCTTCTTCCAAAATGTAACTGGCTTGTCCAAATGTGCTTTTGCATACCTCAGATGACTCTGTTTGTGGTGTGCTTGTAGAAACAGCTTCTTTCGCATCACTCTCCCATACAGCTTCTCCTTGTGCAATGTGCACTGTATTGTTGACCGATGCACATTGACACCATCTGCAGCCAGATGATGCTGCAGGTCTTTGGAGGTGGTCTGTGGATTGTCCTTGACTGTTCTCACCATTCTTCTTCTCTGCCTTTCTGATATTTTTCTTGGCCTGCCACTTCTGGGCTTAACAAGAACTGTACCTGTGTTCTTCCATTTCCTTACTATGTTCCTCACAGTGGAAACTGACAGTTTAAATTTCTGAGACAACTTTTTGTATCCTTCCCCTGAACAACTATGTTGAATAATCTTTGTTTTCAGATAATTTGAGAGTTGTTTTGAGAAGCCCGTGATGCCACTCTTCATAGGAGATTCAAATAGGAGAACAACTTGCAAGTGGCCACCTTAAATACCTTTTCTCATAATTGGATACACCTGCCTATGAAATTCAAAGCTCAATGGGGTTACAAAACCAATTTAGTGGTTTAGTAAGTCAGTAAAAAGTAGTCAGGAGTGTTCAAATCAAGAAATTGATAAGGGTGCCCATACTTTTGCACCGGTCAAATTTTGTTTAAATGTGGATTGCACATTTTCTGTTAGTACAATAGACCTCATTTCAATCCAGAAATATTACTCAGTCCATCAGTTATTAGATATATGAAACTGAAATAGCTGTTGCAAAAACCCAAATTGTTATAAGGAAAAAAGGTTAACATTAATAGGGGTGCCCAAACTTGTTCATATGACTGTATATATTACAACTTGTGAAAAGCTGCGGTAATGCCTGGCCTGGCACCAGGTACCTGCAGTAATGGCGCTTTATATATATATATATATATATATATATATATATATATATATAAAAATATATATAGTATATAAAAAATAATTATCTTTTCAGCCCCTGTGGGTGGTTATTTGTCCTTCCTCATTCTCAGGTCTTCTACCAGAGGCATGGGAGTTTGAGGGTTCTTTCTGCGCAGGATCTTAGTTGTTTCCAGCACTGCGCTTTTCTGGACAGAAAGTTCAGATGTTGCATCTGGAATCTGTTGCAGCCATTTTTCCAACTTAGAGGTCACTGCTCCAAGGGCTCCTATCACCACTGGAATTACTGTTACCTTCACCTTCCACATCTTCTCCAGTTGCTCTTCAATGCCTTGTTATTTCTCCAGCTTCTCATATTCCTTCTTTCTGATGTTATTGTCATTAGGCAATGTCACATCTATTATCATTGCTGTGTTCTGATCTTTTTCTACTATCACAATATCTGATTGGTTAGCTACCACTTGCTTATCTGTCTGGATCTTGAAGTCCCACAAGATTTTAGCCCTTTCATTCTCCACCACTTTTTCTGGGGTCTCCCACCTGGACATATGGGGACTTAGCCCATACGCTGTACAGATATTCCTGTATACAATTCCTGCTACTTGGTTATGGCATTTGGTGTACACTGTTCCTGCTTTCATTTTGCATCCTGCCACTATATGTTGTATTGTTTCCGTGGTTTCTTTATATCGTCTGCACCTTGGGTCTTGTCTTGTGTGGTAGATCCCTGCTTCTATGGATCTAGTACTTAGCGCCTGCTCTAGTGCTGCTATGATTAGTGCCTCTGTGCTGTCCTGGAGTCTGAACAATCACTGATCTCAGGGAAACCAGCAAGAGAAAACACTGCCGGCAGCCAGCGAGGGCGCTCAACACAATGAAATCCTAGATACATTGTCCCCTGGAAAATATGCAAATCAAAAAAGTCCGTGGAGCCTCTGTTAGGAGTCTCAACACAGAAACCAGCCAGATATCCCTCCGGGAAGGACCCAACCAAGGAGTGGCTCTTTTTAGGAGACCACCATATTAAGTGGCCCTTTTAGTCAATATCCAACTTTTTGACAAGTTTAAAGATAAGACAAGGAAAATACCAAGGCCAGGTATCCATCCACAGACAGCTGTTTCGGGGTATTGCCCCTCATCAGTGTGGAGTAGGATTCTCGCCAGGTGGGAGCAATGCCTAGTAGACCAACAATTTATCGAGTAGACCTGGCTCACTATATGATAGGGTGCTCTGGAGAAAACAGTCAACTAAAATCCAAAATGAATCTACGGCACTCCAATTAGAGAAGAAAGAACACAGTCTGGGTTTCTTTGGTGCTTTTTTATTGTAAACAAAGTGAATGAAAAAGTCTGTCTCAACGTTTCGGTCTCGATGGGACCTTTATCGAGAGTTATATCAGACTAGGTAAAAAGGAATACAAAGAAAATTTTACATAAGGTAAACAATACATGAACATGACATGAGCACAATACATGATGTGGTTCAAATACTCAAGTTTATATACAAAGTACATAATGTAAAATGCATGATATAGATATCTGTGTCTGGATAAATATCTTATGCAGAGGTATCAATAGGTAAATAATACCCAGTATCAGAATGACAATAATCCAAGAACTGGTGAGTACTATAAGGCAATTTATAGTATATGCATGAAGAGATGACATGAACGGGGAAAAAAATTACACATACCTAAGGAATTAGAGTTAGTATACGAATTGCACCAACATGGAACCGTGTGGGTCATCACAGAAAAGGTAAGGAAGTAAGTTTGAGCACTAGATGAAAAGACAAGATGTACATTAAGAAATCATATAAATCCTATAGTACATAAATTTCTATCAGGTGTATGAGGATACCTGTGACCATATAGTGAAATGTCAAAGTCAGCCAGTGGGTGTTGCCAGATGAATCTTACAGTGGTGTTCTACGAGGGTAGGGGACCACAATCCAAAACAGGGTGAGGGATAATAAAGAGTAAAGGAGAGAAAAAAGAGGGGGGGGGGGAGGAAAGAGGGGGGGGAAAGGGGAGAAGAAGGTTTTTATATGTTAAGATGATATATGGGATTTGCAGCCATAAGTCATGAAGAAGGCTCTTTAAATAAGGCTATTTGAAAATAAGGTTCTTTAAAATAATACCTGCCAGGTAGGGGTCAGGAGCCCAGTGAATACTACATAGTCATATCACCTGTTTGATCCAACAGAAAAAAGCCTAATGGAAGAAGTGAAAAACAGATAATTACTGTATGATAAGGTGGAATCTGCGTGAGAGACAGGGAACAGCACTATCTACCTGTCAGAGAAATGGTGGAGAAGGTATACAGTTGGTATTGATATCAATATTCTAGACAGGATCTGTTTAGAGGTAGCAGGGAATGCCCTGTTAGGCAGCAACGGTCTCCTGTACTTGCTGTAGGCTCGTATATTTCCGGGTGACGAGCATATATATTCTACGTGCAAAAGAGAAGAGTCTCAATAATGAGAAATAATGGGAGACATGCAGTGAGACATATCGATGTAATACCTTAAAGGGGGGTAAATGGCATAAGGACAGGCCCTGTGTTGCAGGATATTCCCAAAAGGGATACTAAAGAAACAACAGAAATACCTGGGTGTAAAAGATGAAAACAAAGATCAAAAGATAGTAGTTAGAAAAAATTGTACCTTAAGGTGAGTTGGTCAGAGGACCCATGGGGAGCATAGGGGAACCTGTATTTATAAAGGCACAAGGGGGGGTTAAATGAAGGTAGGGTCTCTGGAAAAATGCCTAGTGCTTGAAGCGGTACAGACCTGCGTCCGGTAGAGATTCTGGCTGGCTGCTACAAGGTCTGTGGATCAATGCTGCCTTAAATGGTGGGGATAACGACCGGAGTGGCAGCAGGTGAGCGTACTTCCTGGATGCGAAGTGGAACGCAAACAGGGTCAGGTGGAACGCATGGTGGCGCATGCGCAGACAGGAAAGAGTCCGCGCATGTGCACAGCATGGCAGGGTATATGTGAGGAAGTTGGTGGTGAAAGGTGGAACTGCGGCGCTATACCGCGCCTGCGCTATAGAGACTATGTATTACTGCAGGGTAAGGTGATAGATTATATACTAACTAATGTGGCGTGAGGAAGATAGTGCCGTTCAAGTGACCGCTGGAAGAGAAGGGTGAACCAGTGTGATGAGTGATGAGCAGGTGTCACATGGTGAAAGGAGGCTGAAAATAGGAAAAATATGTTAGTAAGCATAATAAAAGGGGGGACAATGTGAGACAAATTAGTGTGTTAAGGCCACAATAAAACATAAAATGTCATAAACTATAAAATACTCTCCTATAGACATGTGTCACAAGTCATGGCTATGGATATAAAACATAGGAAATACTCACAAGGACTATCAAAAAGAACCAATAATTGCAGAATAATAAACATGATAAAGGGATAAATGGAGTTCAAGGAATTAATGAATATCAAAAGTGGACTTCATATTCCCGATTCAGACCTCGGGGTTCAAGAGTGCCCAGTGTATAAATCCAGAATGCTTCTCTTTTTTTTAATCTGCGGATTCTATCACCTCCCCCACGCATCAGTGGGATGTGTTCGATAACCTGGAATCTGAGTTGGGTCACTGTCTGTTGAAAAGTGTCAAAATGATGGGGGATGGGCAGTAAAAGTTGCTTGCATCTGATCGTAGCTTTGTGTTTGCTAATGTGGTCCCGGATATGCTGGGTGGTTTCCCCCACATATCCGAGACCGCATGGACACTTAATCAGGTATATTACAAAGGAAGAATCACAAGTATGGTATCCCTTAATGGAAAAGGTTCTGCCTGTATGAGGATGTGTGAATCTGTCGCCTTTGGTGAGGTTATTGCATTGGAGGCAATGCAAGCATGGGAAATTGCCTGTTTTAGGACCCAGGAAGGTCTGACGTGATGCAGTGGATGATCCTATGTCAGCCCTAATCAGGCTGTCCCTAAGGTTCCTGGCTCGTTTGTGACAAAAAATTGGGGGCGTGCAGAATTCTTTAATGGAAGGGTACGCCTTCTGTAGCAGTGGCCAATGTTTCGAGATTATACCTTTAAAGATTGGAGCAAAAGGGTGATAGGTTTGAACGCAGTGGACCCGTGGAGTGTCGACATTGATATCACGAACGCGAGTGGATCAGTTGAGGGCTACAGTGGAGGGGTAGCCTCGTGAGATGAATTTATTGCCCATCTCACGAAACCGGGTTATTTTTTTAAAAAGCACCAAAGAAACCCAGACTGTGTTCTTTCTTCTCTAATTGGAGTGCCGGAGATTCATTTTGGATTTTAGTAGACCAACAAGACAGAACAATCACTGATCTCGGGGAGACCAGCCAGAGAAAACACTGCCGGCAGCCAGCGAGGGCGCTCAACACAGTGAAATCCTAGGTACATTGCCCCCTGGGAAATATGCAAATTAAAAAAGTCAGTGGAGCCTCTGTTAGGAGACTGAACACAGAAACCAGCCAGATATCCCTCTGGGAAGGACCCAGCCAAGAAGTGGGTCTTTTTAGGAGACCACCATAACCACCATATTAAGTGGCCCTTTTAGTCAATATCCAACTTTTTGACAAGAGAGGACAAGGGAAATACCAACTTAATATGGTGGTTATGGTGGTCTCCTAAAAAGATCTGGCTGTTTTCTGTGTTGAGACTTCTAACAAAGACTCCACAGACTTTTTTTATTTGCATATTTCCCAGGGGGCAATGTACCTAGGATTTCACTGTGTTGTGCGCCCTCGCTGGCTGCTGGCAGTGTTTTCTCTGGCTGGTCTCCCCGAGATCAGTGATAATTCTGTCTTGTTGGTCTACTAGGCATTGCTCCCACCTGGCAAGAATTCTACTCCACACTGATGAGGGGCAATACCCCGAAACAGCTGTCTGTGGATGGATACCTGGCATTGGTATTTGCCTTGTCTTATCTTTAAACTTGTCAAAAAGTTGGATATTGACTAAAAGGGCCACTTAATATGGTGGTTATGGTGGTCTCCTAAAAAGAGCCACTCTTTGGCTGGGTCCTTCCCGGAGGGATATCTGGCTGGTTTCTGTGTTGAGACACCTAACAGAGGCTCCACGGACTTTTCTGTCCTGCAGTCTAGGTTTCTCCAGCCATTGGTAGGATTTCTCCATGTTAGCTACCTCCATTATCTGTCTATGCTACATCCCATGCAGCGGCTTGTCTTGCCATGCACTTCATGTTTTTGTTCTTCCTTGCCAGACTGTTGTTGTTGCTTATTTAAGTGGCTGGTATAGTGTAGTGGTTAAGTGCACTGCCTTTAACTAAATAAATAAAACACGAGAGTGTCACAAACAAAGAGAGTCATGCCAGCTCGGATGTTGCCCGGATTAACAAGGTCCGCGTCAGATGTTGAGGAACCAGGAATACCTGATGTTAAAGGGGCTACTGGAACAAACCATACATGGACAAGGCAAAAGAACCTAGATCTGATAAAATGCTGCTACACAGCTACTAAACAGCAGAGGATTCATAAAGCGTATGAGGAAACTATGGATGGAAACAAGACCTGAATGTCCATTGACTGGAAAAGAACTAGTCACCCAACTGCACTGCATATCCATATATATATATATATATATATATATATATATATAAAATTATATGTAAATGTTAATGTCGCGGGCGGAGGGGCCGCGCTCGCTACGCTCGGGTCCAGGGCTGCTGCTGCTGCTGCTCGGTGGCTCGAGCGGTGGGCCGGACCCAGGGACTCGAGCAGCGCTCCTCGCCCACGAGTGAAAAGGGGGTGGTTTGTTTAGGGAGATAGTTCGTGACGCCACCCACGGGTCTTGGTGATAATGGGCACCACCGCTGCTGATGATGGGGATCCCGGGAGCGATGGTAGGAAGCAGCTAGGATGTTGGTTCCCCCTCCATGGGTAGGGAGGTTGGTGATCCCGGGGCCCGGATGGTGATACGGGGAGGCAGGGTAGCTGGGGTGCAGGGTTGCGGAGGCAGCGCGGCGCGGTGCCGGATTGCACTGGTGTACTCACTCAGACACAAATGCACAGAGTCTCTGGTAAACCAAACGGCTAGATGAACGTGTCCCGCAGCCGGCTGCAGTGTTTGTGCTCTCCCAGACAGGGTGATGGTGGCTGTCTTTCCCTGCACCTTGTTAGAATGTTCTGACTCCTGTGGTTGCCCACCAGTAGTCCGCTCCCCGGCGTATAGGTACCGAAGGAGCCCTTTTTGCCCGCAGGCTCTGGCCCTTGGATCTCTGGCCTATGGCGGTGGCTGTGTATCCTCACGGTGTGGACTGTTGCCGTCTGTCGGGTCTTGGTTGTTAGGAAACCCTTGGGGTTCCGGTCACACTTGGATTTGACCATTGTCGGTGGCTCCAAGCTTAGTCGGGGTCCGATGGCCCTGCCTTTGTGCTTAGCTTCACTCCACTCCACGGTTCGGTACTGGCAGGCCACCGCCCGACCCGGTCCTATGGTTCCACAGAGATCCACTAACTCCTGCAGACGGCCACCACCATCTGCCAACCTTGCTGTCAGTGCCTGGGCTCTGACCCAGACACTTGCAGATTCTACTCCTCACACTTTCACCTCCAAAACGAATCTGACACTTTTCCAGCCTCCTGCCTTTGAACTGCTCGGTGGGTGGGACCAACCGCCTGGCTCCGCCCCACCTAATGTGGACATCAGACCCTGGAGGGAGGCAACAAGGGTTTTTGTTTGACTGGTGTGAACTATCCAGGGGAGGGGGTGTGTGTGGTGTTATGTCTGTGACTACCTGGCTAGTCCAGGGCGTCACAGTTCCCTTTGGTGAAAAGCAGACCGTCCGCAGGCTGCCCGTCCACCACCGTTTTTTTTTTCTGAAAAATATAAAGTTAACATGAAAAATATTTAAACATAAGCATATTATTTGTTCTTACCTTACAGGAGGCATGGCACTTTAACGTTGCAAACATATGTAAAGAAAACATTTTTAGTAATAACGGACAGGTTCATGTTCATCTGCTTCCCCACCCAAGCAACCTAAACCTTGATGCTACCCCTAAGAAATGGGCAGCACCCCTCTTCCCCAGTCCGGAAGCAGGAACTCGGTTCCAGGTCACCCAAGCGGGAATGGGTACGGTGTCTCGCACCTGGCTGTCACTTCTGGGGACCCCACGTCCAGGGGGACCCCAGACACCCAGAGGATGGCCACCGGTCCTGGTGGTGGCCGGACCCCAGCCTGCTCTGCTGCAGGTCCTTCCTCCAATCTGCCTCTCCGGAGGAGGTAACGGAAAACAGCCCACAACTTATTTACAAGGCCACAAGTTTGTGGTTGGCCTGCAAGTTCTCAGCCTTGTCTCTTAAAGGGCTAGTAGAAAATACACAAAGTCCCCACGGGGACAACTTTTCTTCCTTTTCGGACGGTAAAATCAACTTGCTGACAATCAGGTTATAAACTCCGATGATTGGTGTTCATTCATTCAGTATTTACACGATCAACATGCTGCACCCCTAGATGGTAGTTTCCCTATACCTAAGCGGGGGCCTATCTAGGTTGGGGCGTGTGGACCTTCGGAGAACAATGTCACTAGTAGCGGGCAAGGGGATAGAGGAGACGACCGTTTCCTCTTCCTGTCTGTCAGATATGGCAAGTGGAGACCCAAGGGGAGGGGGTATAGGTGCATCCCTGGGCGCTAGTTCGAGTGTCTCACTGACGGGCGTTTCCGTCTCCATTTCTTCCACGTGTTGTGGGAACATTATCACCGGAACAATCCTTGCACCGTTCTGCATAGGCCAGTCTGCTGGAAAATCACCCATCACTGTGTGGATCACCTCCTTCTCCTTTTCTCCGCTCGGCGTGGGAACCGGAACCTCATTTGCCACTCTCAAGGGGTGAGGGCATTTCTTCAGGTGGTCCCTGGAAACTGTAGTTGTGGTCCTCCCCTGGTCGCGACTGATCAGATAAGCCTTCTCATTCTCCCATTCAGTGGGTTGTATGACATACGGGGTCTTTTCCCACTGGTCATCAAGCTTATGGGTCCTTCTCTTCCGTTTCAGCACTACATCCCTCGGCTCAAAGGGGACGGCTGGCGCTCGTTTGTTGAAGCGTTATGCTTGTTTCTCTCGGCTCTGACCGAGATTCTTCTCCACATATTCCTGGACCCGTCGGTATTGGATTTGCCGCCGGGTATCCCAGCCGGCAGTCGAAGGAGGGGCCTCTGGAGCCTCCAAGTCCATTTCTAGGTCCACCGGCAGCCGGTCCGGTCGGGCTCTCATCACATACGCCGGGGTGCATTTGGTAGAACTACAGGGGATGTTATTGTACATGTCTACCAGGTCAGGCAGTTTTTCTGGCCACAGGTTCCGCTTTTCCAACGGTAACACCTTGAGGAGATCCAGGACCAGGTGGTTCATCTTCTCACACATCCCATTAGTTTGGGCATGGTATGGCGTGGTCCTGATTTTCTTACAACCGTACAATTGGCAGAACTCTTGAAACACCTCTGCTTCAAAGGCTGAACCCTGGTCCGTAACCACCCTCTCTGGGTATCCGTGCGGTCGACAGAAGTTGGCCTGGAATGCCCTAGCTGCAGTACGGCCGGTCAAATCTTTGACTGGAACAACCACCATGAATTTGGAGTAGTGGTCCACGATGGTCAAGGCATAGGTATATCCATTCCGGCTGGGTGTGAGCTTGGCGTGGTCCAAGGCAACCAACTCCAGTGGTTGATGGGTGACGATCGGCTGTAGAGGAGCTCTTTGGCTGACTTCATCCTTCCTTCTCAGCGTACAGGGGCCGCACTCTTGGCACCAGGCCTCCACAGATTCTCGCATCCCACTCCAATAGAACCGGTCTCTCAGCAACATCTCCAGCTTCTTCCAGCCAAAATGCCCGGCGCCATCGTGATATGCCTGTAGGGCTTTGGGCACGCTGGCCTTAGGGACCACCAGCTGACGAACCTTCTCGTGAGTATTCGGGTTGATCAGCTCTCGATACAGCTTCCCTTCGTGCAGGTACAGCCGGGCTCGTTCTTTGCACATCCGCTGGGCCTCAGAGGGAGCTGCAGGATCCATTCTTGAGGAGCCCTGCTCAATCATGGTCTTGACCAGCTGGACAGCAGGCGCTTGGCCTTGGGCTTCTTGCTGCCATCCCTGACTGGGTAGCGGGTCCAGGTTCGCCTGTTGCTGTTTGACGTATAGTTTTTCGACCGGTGGCCGATAGAACGCGGGCAACTCAATTTCTTCGAGGTTATTGTCTTCCGGCCCCCCATCCGGCAGGTGGGGCATCCGGGATAACGCGTCCGCGTTGGTGTTCTTGCGACCGGCTCTGTATTTGATAGTAAAGTCATAGTTAGACAGCCTAGCCACCCACCATTGCTTCAGAGCGCCCAGTTTGGCCGTGTCCAGATGGGTCAATGGATTATTGTCCGTGTAGGCAGTGAATTTTGCCACTGCGAGGTAATGTCGGAACCTCTCGGTGATTGCCCATACCAGGGCCAGGAACTCAAGCTTGAAGGAGCTGTAATTTTCGGGGTTCCTTTCTGTGGGCCGGAGTTTTCTGCTGGCGTAGGCGATCACCTTTTCTCTCCCGTCCTGGACCTGGGACAGGACTGCCCCTAAGCGCACATTGCTGGCATCAGTGTAGAGGATGAACGGGAGGTTGTAGTTGGGGTACGCCAGGATTTCTTCTCCTGTCAAGGCCGTCTTCAGCTGGTGAAAGGACTCTTCATGCTTCTCCTCCCACACAAACGGGGGTCCAGGGCTTCTGCCACTCCTGGTCTGTCCCACGAGGTGCTCTTGCATAGGTGCAGCTATCTCCGTTTACCCCTTGATGAAGCGGCGATAATAGCCCACCAGGCCCAGGAACTGTCTCACCTCTCTCACTGTGGTCGGCCTCGGCCAGTCCTGTTTAGCCGTGATCTTCTCGGGATCTGGGGCGACACCTTCTGCGCTCACCACGTGTCCGAGGTACTGTACCCTAGGCTTCAGTAGATGGCACTTGGAGGGCTTCAGCTTCATCCCATACTTGGCAAGGGACACGAATACTTCAGCCAGGTGCTCCAGGTGGGCCTCGTACGTCTGGGAGTATACAATCACATCATCTAGATACAGCAACACAGTTTCGAAATTGAGATGTCCCAGACTGCACTCCATGAGCCGCTGGAAGGTTCCAGGGGTATTACACAGCCCAAACGGCATGCTGTTGAACTCGCAGAGTCCCATGGGAGTGGCAAACGCAGTCTTCTTGCGGTCCTCCGGTGCGACCGCCACCTGCCAATATCTGCTGGTAAGGTCAAGGGTAGAGAAGAAGTTAGCAGTTTTCAGCGCAGCTAGCGACTCTTTGATACGGGGGAGAGGATAGGCATCTTTATGCGTTATCTGGTTGATCTTCCGGTAATCCACACACATTCTCACGGTGCCATCCTTCTTCTTCACCAGCACCAGTGGGGCTGTCCAGGGACTACAACTATCCCGAATGACCCCAGCCTCCTTCATGTTCCTCAACATGTCTTTGGCGCATTGATAATGTGCTGGCGGGGCCTATACCTTTCTTTGATGGGTGGATGTATGCCTGTAGGGATAGGGATATGGTGTTGAACCCCTTTAATCCTCCCGAAATCTAATGGGTGCTTGCTGAAAACCTGTTCATACTCCTGTACTACCCTGTTTATCCCCTCTCTCTGATGCGTGGGTGTGGCTTCAGTGCCTACATGCAGTTCCTGGCACCACTCCTCTAACTGTTCGGGGGTATATCTTGTTACTGGCAGGGGGTGCTGAGGTAGGAGGGGCGGCTTCATGAATGGCGTGAGGGTCTAGGGTAAGCAGCTTGGCAAGGGTAGCGTAACGGGGAAGCCTAACTTCTTCCTCCCCACAATTCAGCACTCTCAAAGGCACTCTTCCCTTTTTGACATCAACCACCCCTCTGGCTGCCATCACCGTGGGCCAGTGCTCAGAAGGCGTGGGCTCCACCATCGCCGGGTAGTCGCGCCCCTGTGGACCTACTGCTGCCCTGCACCAAATCATCATCTCACTTCTTGGTGGCACCACCAAGGGGGCCACATCCATCACCCTTACTCCACCAATCTCTCCACCCGTCGAATTCACTTGTTGCTGATATAGGAGGGCCCGGATCTCACGCTGCACAGCCCTCTGTTGGCCTCCTCCTGCTGTGGCGGCCAACTGCTGCAACAAACTCAGCACCTCACTCATACAATGCTCCATCACATTGGTCCCTAGAATTACTTTTGGGTTATGGTCACTGGGTTCATTCATCACCACAACTATTCCTTGGTGCTTAAGCTCCGCACGTCCCACGGTCATGGTCACTTGTTTGTGTCCTACCTGGGTCAGAGGGAGTCCATTGGCCGCAATATGGGTCAAGCTGTGATCAGGGGGGGCAAGTTCACCAGTACCCCAATACTGTTGGTACAATGTATATTGCATAGTGGTTACCTGTGATCCTGTGTCCAATAGGGCCATGAGCGGGATGCCGTCCACCGCCAGAGGGATGATGGGGCGAGCTCCAACGTACGTGTCTCGTCAATCAGGGGGGCCATTGGTGTCTACTCCAAAGGATTGGCCCTTGGCCCCAAGGGTTGCTTGTTTAACTGGCATCGCCTAGAGTAGTGGCCAGGCTTGCTGCACCTGTAACAAATAGGAGGCCCATACCGCGAGTCATTGGTCCTTCTCCGCTGCATCCAGGGGACATCCTCCAGACTGTCGGTGAGCTGGATCCTCCCTGGGGGCTTGACTCTCGTCGGAAGCTGGAATGCGGTGAGGATCTTGGCTAGGTCTCCATCCATGCGGCGGACCTGGGCAGCCAGCTCCTCCATCATCCCAACAGGCACTGCAGGGGGCGGTAGAGCCGGGAGAGGAGGTGCCACTGAGATGGGAGCGGTTTCAGACGGCCATGGGGCCGTCTCAGGCACGTCTGGTAATAGTGTCCACCCGCTTCAGTGTACAGAGGGCTGTTTGCAGGTGCAAGGCATAGTCTCTTATATTATCCACAGGCCGCTGTCGGCATTGATAAAACTGCATCCGCAACTCTTCTTCCATGCGGGTCTCAATAGCGATTTGGAGTTTCTCAAAAATGGTAGTCACTGAGGCCCGGTCCGTGTTGGTCCAGGTCTACGTCTCCTGCTCAGCCGCGCCGGTTAACTGCCCTAGCACTACCGCCGCCCGTTGCCTGTCAGTCAAGGGATACAAATCGAGGACCGTGCTAATTTTTTCCGGAACACCTGCAAAGCATCAGGCTTCCCATCGTACTGCGGTAGCCAGGTAGCACCAGGCACATAGGGCAGGGAGAACGGCTTTACCTGGGCGACCGCCGGACTCGCGGCCTCCCCCGCTCTTGTGGCCAGAGAAACGGCTGTCCCATTTCCATCTGCAGGCACCGCTGCGGCTGCGACCACCACTCCTCCAACGGCTCCATCGGGCGCAGACATCTTTTTCCCGTCCCCCTTGGTTCTTTCTAGCACTTCCTCTTTGGGGGCGGGGCTTCACTTTCGCGCCTTCCCTGCTCGGGGAAGATGCTCTAGCAGTAAATCTTCGCGCCAAAGATAGCGGCACTTCAAATTTTTTCGGCCGGACGCCGCCGGCGGGGACTGCTAGGTGCACTTCTACCGTTAGCTAGATTGGTTCTATCCTGTTCGCAGATGCCAAGTTGTCGCGGGCGGAGAGGCGGCGCTCGCTACGCTCGGGTCCGGGGCTGCTGCTACTGCTGCTCGGTGGCTCGAGCGGTGGGCCGGACCCGGGGACTCGAGCAGCGCTCCTCACCCACGAGTGAAAAGGGGGTGGTTTGTTTAGGGAGAAGGTTCATGATACCACCCACGGGTTGTGGTGACAATGGGCACCACCGCTGCTGATGACAGGGATCCCGGGAGTGATGGTAGGAAGCAGCTAGGATGTTGGTTCCCTCTCCATTGGTAGGGGGGTTTGTGATCCTGGGGCCTGGATTGTGATACGGGGAGGCAGGGTAGCTAGGGTGCAAAGTTGCGGAGGCAGCGCGGCGTGGTGCCGGATGGCACTGGTGTACTCACTCAGACACAGATGCACAGAGTCTCTGGTAAACCAAACGGCTGGATATATGGGTCCTGCAGCCAGCTGCAGTGTTTGTGCTCTCCCCGGACAGGGTGATAGTGGCTGTGTTTCCTTGCACCTTATTAGAATGTTCTGACTCCTGTGGTTGCCCACCGGTAGTCCGCTCCCCGGCGTATAGATACCGAAGTAGCCCTTTTTGCCCACAGGCTCTGGCCCTTGGATCTCTAGCCTATGGGGGTGGCTGTGTATCCTCACGGTGTGGACTGTTGCCTTCTGTCGGGTCTTGGTTGTTAGGAAACCCGTGGGGTTCTGGTCACACTCGGATTTGACCGTTGTTGGCGGCTCCAAGCCTAGTCAGGGTCCGATGGCCCTGCCTTTGTGCTTAGCTTCACTCCACTCCCCGGTTCGGTACCGGCGGGCCACCGCCCGACCCTGGTCCTACGGTTCCGCAGAGATCCACTAACTCCTGCAGATGCCCACCACCATCTGCCAACCTTGTTGTCAGTGCCTGGGCTCCGACCCAGACACTTGCAGTTTCTACTCCTCACACTTTCACCTCCAAAACGAATCTGACACTATTCCCGCCTCCAGGCCTGTGAACTCCTCGGTGGGTGGGGCCAACTGCCTGGCTCCACACCACCTGGTGTGGACATCAGACCCTGGAGGGAGGCAACAAGAATTTTTGTTTGACTGGTGTGAACTATCCAGGGGAGGGGGTATGTGTGGTGTTATGTCTGTGACTACCTGGCTAGTCCAGGGCGTCACATTAAGCAAAGGAATCCTTGCTACTAAACTAGTTAAGACTAAAATAAGAAATAAAAAATACTCAGCTCCTGGATTGGCATCACACCTCGGCAATCTAAACTGTTTTTTCCACCAGGAACTAGAATTCTATCATGTGAGTAAATCAATTACAGTGTTTTACGAGTTACACAATAACCAGAAAATGTTGTCACCTAATACTAAGATGTTTGATTAAACTCTGTTGTGGTATTTGACAGATGAAAGTATGCTTTTTTTTCGTAGCAAAATCAATGTGGGGATCAATTCATAATTAGTTTTCTGACCAGAGATTCATATTAAATTATAATACCGTAATATAAGTTCGATCACACAATATAATTTAAATTAGGTTGTAAGAGCCACCAAAGAACGACAAGTACCTTTGAGAGCTAGTAAAATTAGATAATTCAGGTTATCAGCTTAAAAGCCTGGGGTCACTTGTAGATTTTTTTCAAATAAAAGGAAGAGTTGTGCAGGGGGTTTAACCCCTTAGTGCAATATCATGTACATGTATTAGGAGGGGGATCTCATATGAAGAGGGCTCAGGAGCTGAGCTCACTCCAGAAGCAGCAGATGCCTGTTATATTACATAAGACAAAGACTGATGGCACATCCTATCTGTCACGCTGTACTACTGGGTGTTTTGAGGAAGTGCAATCCAAACGCCACTAGATGGCATCAGAGTAGAGAAAGAGCAGAATAAACCTGCCCAGGAGTAGTACAGTGAAGTCACCACAAGGTGGTGATAGAATAGTCAGACAAGCCGGGACGGATACTAGTGGTCAAACAAAGTACAAAGGAACAATCAAACACGTAGTCAGAAACAAGGGATGTTGTCAGGCACCTGTCAATAATGGGGATGTCAGAGGGAAGAGACAGAATCAGGTCCGGACCAGAGCGCAAGTTGATATCAGGAAGTCAATGTACACAAAAAGAAGATAAGATAGGAAGGACGGGCTGGGAGGAGGTAAACAGACATAGGTAGGGGATCAGAGGAATGCGATAGGACAGATCAGGAACTTACCAGAACCCACTGCACACACCAAAGGCATAGAATATAACTGGCAAGGCACAAAGGGAGGAATGGACAACTATAGCGTCCTCGGAACAGAAACGAGGCAGAGGGAAGTTAACCCTTGAGATGATCAGGCTGGGGTGAACCCTGCCAAAGCAGATACCGGCCTGGATTATGACACTATCTTTGTAATGTGAACAGGTGCAAACTGAGTATGAAACATAGTAACAAAAAGGAGACAGTTGCACACTGCAGTGCTAAGATATGTGGAACCATGAATATGGGAATATAGACTTGCATTACTGCTGAGAAAAAATCATGTAAAAGTTGAGATACTTAGCACACAAAATTGGCCGGATTTTATGTGAGCCCAACAGCCAGCAGCAAGGCAACCTCATTTGTGTTGTGTCCCTATCAAACAAATGCCTCTATTGAGATTAAAAAACCTACATTTTATGGGTGGACAGGAACCTGCAAATGGAAAATTAAGTCATATTACATAGCCAGCATCTGTGTCTACCAACTGTAGCCAGTTCTGAGCTCTGTTAACCGCTGTCAGTCTCTTACAACAGTATTTAAAGGGACTATATCAGCACAGGATGACTATTTACATCAAGTACAGGTGCTCGTGCATCATGGCAGAGCTAATCATTTAAATATACCTTCCTACCTGCTGATTCCTTATTTATTTGCTCCCTTCTCTAGTTCTATGAAGCCAGAGCTGTCAATCACAGAATAAGAGAGGGTGGAGATTGAGGGAAGACAAGCATTTGGCAAGGTGTATATAAATGAAGAGCTCCACCATCATGCACAAGCTCCTGGACTTGGTGTGAACAGTCCCTTTAAATTAAATGCTTGTTGGCACTTTTGTTCACTAGGGCCCGGATGGTTTACCACAGAAGCTGTGGCTCTTTTCTTCATACCTCTATGAATCACAGCCAGACACCAAGTGTTAAGGGGGCTTTACACGGTAGCAATATTGCTAGCAATTTGCAGCGATAGCGAGCGTGTAAGTACCCGCCCCCGTCGCGCATGCGATTGTTTGTGATCGCTGCCATAGCGAACATTATCGCTACGGCAGCGTCACACATACTTACCTGGTCGTCGTCGTCGCTGTGACTGCCGAACAATCCCTCCTTCAAGGGGGAGGGACGTTCGGCATCACAGCGACGTCACCGCAACGTCACTAAGCGGGCGGCCAATCAAAGCAGAGGGGCGGAGATGAGCAGGACGTAACATCCCGCCCACCTCCTTCCTTCCGCATTGTGGCCGGCGGCAGGTAAGGAGTCGTTCCTCGATCCTGCAGTGTCACACATAGCGATGTGTGCTGCCGCATGAGCGATGAACCACCTGGATAAACAACCCTTACCGATTTTTGAGTTTGGGACGACCTCTCCATGGTGAAAGATTTTCACCATTTTTGAGGTCGCTTAAGGTCGCTGGTCAGTGTCACACGCTGCGATATCGTTAATGACGCTGGATGTGCGTCACTAACAACTTGACCCCGACGACAAAACATTAATGATATCATAGCGTGTAAAGCCCCCTTTAAAGGAGACCAAGCTTGTCAGTATATACTGTATTACTGTAATAATACTGTAAAAATTCCAGGTTCAACTCCCCATAGGGTAACTGGAAAACAAAGTTTAAAGCGAAACATGTTTTTAAAAATATAAAAGAATATTAAAAAAAAAAAATAAAAAATGTGTTCTTGTTTACCTTTTCTCCACACTTTAATTTGTTTTATTCTTTTTTCCAGTATATTGAATTTAAAATGATTGGTTTCTTTCAAGTTTACAATTTGCTCCACAAAAACCAAGCCCTCATATGACTTCAATGGAAAAATCAAAAATTGATGCCTTTTGAAAGGAGGAGAAAAAAATACAAAAGTTTAAAAAAATTGTACAATTTTTAAGGAATTACAAGAACATAGGGAATATTTCTCTATTAACATAAATTCTAAATAAGGACTTTTAATGGGTATAATGGTGCACAATTGAGCAGATGTGAACATTCATGGGACACATATTGTAAAGAGATCTACAGAATAAGGTATAGAAAATTTACAGAATATCTTTTCTACAGATTGGGTTCGCAAGACCAGATAGATCAGTGTTTCTCAACTCCAGTCCTCAAGACCCATCAACAGATCATGTTTTCAGGTTTTACTAAATATTAGACAAGGTATGATTTCATCACCTGTGCAACATTAATGAAAGCCTAAAAACCTGATTGAGCAAAAACCTGAAAACATGATCTGTTGGTGGGTCATGAGGACTAGAGTTGAGAAACACTGAGATAGATGGTCTAATCCAGGATGATGTACTTGTTCTGCAGTCTTTAGCTTACACAAAATGTCTGGTATAGGGTGACCCGTTGGCAAGCTACCCTGGTCGGTAAGGTTGACCTGATAAACTAACTGCTACAAATTAAGAGCAATTGATCAAACAATGGCAGTGTTTATACTTCTCGATCCTGGTCCTATCTCAATAGGAACTACAGTATGTACAGTATATGTGTATGCCTCTCTTCAGTGGTGGGATAAAGACTTCAAGAAAGTGCCAGGAAGAAAAACAATCAATGCTCTGTCCAAGTGATGTTTGGCAAATATTAGACAAATTATGTAACCGCAAGTATAGTTCTTTCTACTACAGCCTTGTATAAAAACATATTAAACATTGAGCACAATCAATGTGTAATGGTAACAAAAATTTGGAATTTAGTTCAACTTTATTTGGAAGATGTAGACAGGGCAGTAAAATTATACAATTGTGTAAGTGATTATAAGATAGTATGAATAAATAATGACATTAAGTAATTTCTTTTCTCTTCTACTGAATACTCATAACAATGGCGACTAATTAGAGTATAGAAAACTAATTAACCCGAGTTTGCTGCCTTGCAATCCTCCAGAGCTGTGTTATTCAATTACAGTTATTTTAGTTCTGGCCTTCCATGCTCATCAGTAATAATGAGCAGCGTAAAATCGCTCTATTAAACCATGCATTGGATTCTGCTTTCAATATGGCTGAATATTCTTCGGAGTTTTATTAAGAAATCAGCAAAATAATAGGCTGCAACTAGTATAAAGTGCAACTATCTTACTTAACCGGGAACAATTTAAACTCTGGCTATTACAATCAACCTTCTATTAATCAGAAATAGTCCACAGCTTTATATAAAAAAACAGAAAATAAAATACTTATGGTGAATAAAAAAATAAAAACAAAAATAATAACAGAGCCAATCAAAAATGTGAACACATCTATTCATTAAATGGATTTCCATGTTCTTATTCTTATTGCAAAGTGCACATTGTTTATTCAGACTACAAGTTAAACCTTAGATTCCTCAAAGTAGTCTCATACATTTGTTAGAAGAGGTAGAAATTTTTCCAAGGAAAGCACTCAGACTGAAAATATGGGATTATTTTGTGGAATCTAAAGCTTAACAATGTTATTCAACTGGGTTATTTAGATGACCATTATTTTTACTGAATGTCTGTTTGCAAAAAATTGCATTTGCACTAGACCCTTCCAAATTTCCGATGAGACTCAATGTCATAATGTGACTGCAGGATAGCAAGGGATAAGGAGCTCCTATACTGGCCCTCACTCTAGGGAACCCTGGGATATCCCTGTCCTCAGGGCTACCATAATGGCGAGGATGCCTGAGCCTTGTGCTTTGCTATACTCCTGAAAAGAGCTAATCTGTTCCTCACTCCCCCAAAGGGAAGGAAGGGGCAGAAGTGTGAACAGAAACTCAAGCGCACTGCAGACCCTCAGGAACAAACAATAAGAAACTAAGAAGAAAAGCAAGGTAGCAACAAAAGGACAACAAGGGTTACCAACACAACCACTCACAACAATAATGGACACTATCACCAGTATGTCTGGATTAAATCACCTCTCCAGACCAGTATAGACAAGCTATAGCTGGCAATAAATGGTAGTGTCCAGCTAGGATATATAGGTAGAGAGTGAATATGGCGTAACTAAAGGAGATTAACAAGCAAACCAGCAAAGATTAACTCTTGCTTGTATGCCTACGAACTACAAGTCTGTGGGTCTATGCATGAGTCTCTGCACTGATAACAGACATCAGAGATGTTAAAAGGCAGATTGCTAGATCCTGTAGTCTTTACCAATGATGGCAAAACCCGGACTGTAAAATTGGGGATCCGTACCGGATACACAGCATCTGTGCACTGACCTCAAAAACACAGAGTTCTCAGGTAACTCCCTGAAACTATCCAAATTTGGCCACCCAGATAATTAAAAAAATAAAGAAAATAAAAGAATATAGGGAATAAAGCAGGAGCGGTATACTGACCGAGGCGCCTTCGTGGTTTTAACACTACTTTTGGGGCTGCCCATTACCCTCATAAATATTCACTGCTTCCCCCGCCCACGAGCAGTCCCAGCATGCCTGATTGATTGCAGTCAGACTGAACCCCACCCGCGCTGCTGACTGCTTTGAATCACACACACTGTCTGTGTCTCTATAGTGGTGAAAAATAAATAAATTCATTAAAAAATTGGTGCAGTGTCCCCCCATATTATGATACCCAGCACAGATAAAGCATACAGCTATAGGCTGCAGCCCCCCACCATGTGCTTATCTGGCTGTGTACCAAAATAAGAGGCACCCCATTCAGCTTTTTTAATTATTTAAATTAATAATTTTTAAAAACAAATGTGCGGTCTCCACCAATGTTAATACCCAACCATGCTGGCAGCTGGTATTCTCAGGCTTAGGAGACCCATGCTTATTAGGACTCCCACAGCCTAAAAATAGCAGCTTGCAACTGCTCAGAATTTATGCATGCATTAGATGCAAAAATCCCAGCATTTTACCCAGCTCATCCAGATTGTCCTGGTGTGGTGGCAATCGGGGTAATATAAGGGATTAATGACAGCTCATAGCTGCAACTAAGTTATAGAAAAGTAATGGGAGGCATCTAAACTCCCCCATAACTAATATGTAAGTGAAAAGAAATAAACACAAATATCCAGTTCTGATGTAATCTACATGAAGTCCCACAATGATTCTGGCTCTGCTACATACTTTAGTCACAGAGTGTGGGCACAGAACATGTCTGCATGCTGTGGGTATAAGGCAGAGACTCACTGAGACTCAACTGTGAGCAGTGATATCACTCAGTTTATCTGTGGTCACAGCTGGAGGTTCCAATGGTACCCCACCTGTGACCCCAGGTAATTTTACCTCAGGCAAATTGAGTTCACAGATCTGCATCGCCTGGCAGAAAACCACATTTTTTGCCAAGAGATGCAGATTTGGTGCTCAAACTTACTCACCGTATTCCTGCACCAAATCCGCATCTTCTGGCCAAAAAAAAAAAAATCATCAAAACATGATGCAGTTGTTACAGGGGGCTGTCTGATAATACAACCTAAAGGAATATCAGACAGTCAGGGTCCACCGTGCAAAGACTCTGCTGCAGACTATGGCAGAGTGCAATACCTCTGTTAAACTCACAGAGGAACATAATTAGTAAATAAGGCAATTCCTCCCTTACTTGGAGGGTGTGTGGAATGGTCTCAGTTAATAATCACAGAGACAAAGGTAGTGAGTGTGAAATGGCACCTACCTAGGTCCGTTCCTCTAGTGGTGCCAGGAGACGGACAGCAGCGTAAGCCGCACAAAGCTCCTACCTGCGTTCGCTCCACTAGTGTGCGAGGACACGAACCACTAGATATGGCACCTGCCTAGGTCCGCTCTTCTAGTGGTGCAAAAGAGACAGACAGCAGCATAAGCCGCACAAAGCTCCTACCTCTGTTCGCTCCCCTAGTGTGCGAGGATGCGAACAACTGCCAGACGCAGTATAAGGAACGTTACCCTAGCGGCAACGTCCACCTACGAGTAGAATCACAAGGCCCAGCCGGACCATGTGTCTCAGGCACCTGCCTATGTCCGCTCCCCTAAGAGGTAAGGATACGGACTTCAGCCGAAGCTGTAAGGTATAAGAACGCTACCCTGCCGGTAGCGCTCACCTAGCATAGACAGAGAGATGCCTAGAGGAACGTGCACAGAGCGTCTACTCTCATGCATGAACCAAGAGGACTGAGCGCCGTGCGGCGTGCGGCAGGGTCTTATATAGACTCTGTGCCTCATCCAAGATGGAGGACACCAGAGCCAATCCGCTGCCAGAACGACAGGAATGACGTCACGCTGACCTATCACCGAGCAAAGCGTCACAAGAACATGACCAGCGACCAATCGGCATGGAAGGTGTCAGAGACATGTGACCACGTGTCACAAGCACATGACCAGCGGCCAATCAGCATAGAAGGTGTCAGAGACATGTGACCTCGTGTCAGCGATGATGTCACCCGCACATGTGCAATGGCTCCAAGATAGGACTTAGTCTCCAGCGCTTGCACATGTGCAGTAGCAAGAAATCTGGACATAGTCTCCAGTGCTCGCACATGTGCAGTAGCAAGAAATCTGGACATAGACTCCAGTGTCACAGCAACCGTAACAGTACCTCCCCCTCAAGGGCCCCCCTCCCGGTGACGCAGGTAATCGGCAACTAAGTCGGGAGCATGGACAGCCTCCTCAAGCTTCCAAGAGCAATGTTCCGGGCCGTAGCCCTCCCAATCTATCAAGAAGAACCTGCGCCCTCTAACCATCTTAGAACCAACTATGGCTCGTACCTCATAGCTAGAGCGAGAGGAATCAGAGGCAGGAGAGTGCACTTGACGAGCGTGAGGTAAAATAGCCGGCTTTAGCAGTGAGACATGGAATTTGTCATGGATCCTAAGATGGACGGGTAACTTCAATTGGTAGACTACAGGATTTACCTGTCGAAGAACCTCATAAGGACCCAGGAAGCGAGGAGCAAATTTGACAGAGCTCACTTTAAGTCTCACGTGTTTTGCAGAGAGCCACACAAAGTCCCCTGGAGAAAAGACAGGAGCCGGGAGACGAAACCAATCGGACACTGTCTTCATACGGTCCTTAGCTGCTTGGATCGACTCTTGAGTCCGATCCCAAACCTCTCTGGCATTAGTTGCCCAGTCGTCCACAAGAGGAGGAGGTGCAGCAGCGGGAAACGGTACCGGTACCCTAGGGTGTTGCCCATTATTGAGTACGAACGGTGTCTGCCCAGTGGCCTCAGCCAGTGAATTGTTAAGGGCAAATTCTGCCCAGGGTAGGAGGGAGGACCAGTTATCGTGGTTCTCAGCAACAAAGTGTCGAAGGTATATAATCATGGATTGATTGGTACGCTCAACCAAACCATTGGTCTCCGGATGGTATGCCGATGAGAGATTCAACTCAATTTGCAGAAGACTACAAAGATCTCGCCAGAAACAGGAAGCAAATTGCGGGCCTCTATCACAAATGATATGATCTGGCATCCCGTGAAGCCTAAAGACATGCTTGAGGAATAGTTTGGCTAGTACCCTGGAAGATGGGATTCTCGATAACGGTACGAGATGAACCATCCGGGAGAAATGGTCTGTAATGACCCACACAAATCTATGTCCCTGTGAACACGGAAGATCACCCACAAAGTCCATGCCTACCACCTCCCATGGTCTATCTGGCACTGGTAAAGGATGCAAGAGCCCAGCCGGTCTCTGCCGTAATGGACGGTTGCGAGCACACGAGTAGCAGGAACCGACATATCTCTTGACGTGGCTGGCTAAGTGTGGCCACCAATACCACCTCTCCAGTAACTCTCGTGTCCGCCTAATACCAAAATGCCCACCCACCTTTGAGGTGTGGGCCCACGACAGTATATCATTCTGTCGATCAGGCGGAACAAAGGTCTTGCCCGGTGGGATTTGGTCTAACGTCACAGGGGAGAGCGTATGAAAAACCCTGGAGGGAAGGATAAGACAAGGTTTGTCAATCTCTTCCTGGGTAGAAACCATAGAGCGAGACAGGGCATATGCCTTGTTATTCTTACTCCCAGACAGATAGTTGATGGAGAAGTGAAAGCGGGAGAAAAACAAGGACCAGCGGGCTTGGCGAGGATTCAGATGCTGAGCGGTTTGTAAGTACGTCAGATTCTTTTGGTCTGTATAGACCTGGAAAGGATGTTTCGCTCCTTCCAGCAAGTGACGCCACTCCAAGGCTAATCTCAGGGCGAGCGGTTCCCTATCCCCAATGGTAAAGTTTCTCTCTACCGGTGAAAAGGTTTTAACAAAGAAGAAACACGGCCTTTTTCTACCTGCACCGTTCTTTTGATACAAGACCGCACCAGCACCCACTGAAGAGGCATCAACCTCCAAGAGGAAGGGCTTATTGTCATCGGGTCTTTGAAGAACGGGAGCAGTTGAAAAGTGTCTTTTTACTGCCTCAAAAGCCTGAGATGTCTCAGTAGATCAGACTTTGGGATTAGCACCTTTCTTAGTCAAGGCCACCAAAGGGGCCACCAAAGTAGAAAAATGGGGTATGAACTGCCTGTAATAATTTATGAATCCTAAGAAGCGTTGCACCGCCTTCAAGGAATGAGGTTCGGACCATTCCAGGACAGCAGAGAGCTTCGCAGGATCCATAGCCAGACCCTCTTGTGAGATAATGTAGCCCAAAAAAGGCAAGGATGACTGCTCGAATACACATTTTTCGAGTTTAGCAAACAATGAGTGCTCCCTTAAACGGGAAAGGACACGAACGACATCCTGACGATGAGTCTCCAGATCAGGAGAAAAAATCAGGATGTCGTCCAGACACACCACTACAGAGGATAACAGTAAATCCCTGAACACATCGTTTACGAAGTCCTGAAATACTGCGGGTGCATTACATAAACCAAAAGGCATGACGAGGTATTCATAGTGACCATCTCGGGTGTTAAAAGCGGTCTTCCATTCGTCACCCTCTCGAAATCGTACAAAGTTATACGCACCCCGCATATCAAACTTCGTAAAAACATGAGCTCCCCTCAGTCTGTCAAAGAGCTCCGAAATTAAAGGTAACGGGTATTTGTTCTTTATTGTGATTGCGTTGAGACCCCTGTAATCTATGCAGGGACGCAAATCACCCTCTTTCTTCCGAACAAAGAAAAACCCAGCTCCCGCGGGAGAGACAGACTTACGAATGAACCCCTTCTCTAAACTCTCTCTTATATAGGTCGACATGGCCTCCGACTCAGGTATCGACAAGGGGTAAACCCTGCCCTTAGGTGGAACCGAACCTGGGATAAGGTCTATGGCACAGTCATACGGCCTATGGGGTGGAAGAACCTCAGCACCCTGTTTGGAGAACACGTCAGCGAAATCCAAATAGGGTGTAGGTATGGGAGAGAGATCAGTTGATGCAACCGCAACGACCTTAGGTGGTAAGGGAAGACATCGGGACTGACATTTTGAACCCCAACTAATAATGCTGTCGGACTCCCAGTCAATGTGAGGAGCATGAGTCCGAAGCCATGGGTGACCCAGAAGGATGTCGTCTATACCCTCAGGCAAAACAAGAAAAGAAATCTCCTCTATGTGACCCTGAGACAGGGAAAGGCGCAAGGGAACTGTCCTCAATGTAATGGAGTCAGACAACATAGTTCCATTAACAACACGGACAGGAATAGGCGCCTCTAACATGATAGAGGGAATATTGTGTCTCTTTACAAATCCTGAGGACACAAAAGTCCCGTCAGCTCCGGAATCCACAAAAGCCATAATAGGCCATGTATTCTCAGAGAATGAGAGCTGACCTGGGATACTACACTTAGAGGGTGCAGAAGACGTCTCTAGTAACCCCCCTCTAATGGTTACTAGGCCTGGGAGTTTCCCTGACGGCTAGGACACTTGTTGGCATAGTGCCCAGCCTGACGACATACGTAACATATAGGAGGACCAGACTTGCGTAGTCTGGAGGACGTATGACCTAACTCCATAGGAGTGGGAGATGTTTCAGATGCTGAGGAAGCTGGTAGTGGACCCTCAACAACTGGAATAGCCCGATGCTTAGGGCGTGAGGAAGAGACCTCGAGTCTACGTTCCCTATGGCGTACGTCGATCCTCGTTGCTACTGTGATCAAGTCTTTCAGAGAAGCAGGGACCTCACGAGTAGCAAGAGCATCCTTGACATAGCCTGCCAACCCTCTCCAGAAGATAGGAATCAACACCTTCTCTGGCCAATCTAGTTCTGCCACCAGAGTTCTAAAAGCAATGGCATAAGAACTAGTGGATAACGAACCCTGAGATAGATCTAACAGTCTCAGGGCCGCATCATGGGTAACCTGCAGACCCATGAATACCGCCTTAAGAGCATCAAGAAAGTCTTGATGTCTCAGAGTAACCACATCAGAGCGCTCCCATAGGGGAGTCGCCCATTTTAAGGCTTTGTCCTGAAGTAAGGAGATGATAAAGCCTACTCTGGACCTCTCCGTAGAGAAGCGAAAAGAGTTGACCTCTAGGTGTATCTGACACTGACTAATGAAACCACGACATGATCTGGCATCGCCAGAATATCTGTTTGGCAGAGCAAGTCGAGGATCATGTGCAGATGTCCCCATGGTCTGAGGTTTATCCTCTATACTCTTGAGCCGTGACTCAAGTACTTGTATGTAACGGTGTAACTGCTGATATTCTGCCATAACTGCCAGACCCTTGGCTCAGTCCTAATGTTACAGGGGGCTGTCTGATAATACTACCAAAAGGAGTATCAGACAGTCAGGGTCCACCGTGCAAAGACTCTGCTGCAAACTATGGCAGAGTGCAATACCTCTGTTAAACTCACAGAGGAATATAATTAGTAAATAAGGCAATTCCTCCCTTACTTGGAGGGTGTGTGGAATGGTCTCTGTTAATAATCACAGAGACAAAGGCAGTGAGTGTGAAATGGCACCTACCCAGGTCCGTTCCTCTAGTGGTGCCAGGAGACGGACAGCAGCGTAAGCCGCACAAAGCTCCTACCTGCGTTCGCTCCACTAGTATGCAAGGACACGAACCACTAGATATGGCACCTGCCTAGGTCCGCTCTTCTAGTGGTGCAAAAGAGACGAACAGCAGCGTAAGCCGCACAAAGCTCCTACCTGCGTTCGCTCCACTAGTGTGCGAGGACACGAACCACTAGATATGGCACCTGCCTAGGTCCACTCTTCTAGTGTTGCAAAAGAGACGAACAGCAGCGTAAGCCGCACAAAGCTCCTACCTGCGTTCGCTCCACTAGTGTGCGAGGACACGAACCACTAGATATGGCACCTGCCTAGGTCCGCTCTTCTAGTGGTGCAAAAGAGACAGACAGCAGCATAAGCCACACAAAGCTCCTACCTCTGTTCGCTCCCCTAGTGTGCGAGGATACGAACAACTGCCAGACGCAGTATAAGGGACGTTACCCTAGCAGCAACGTCCACCTACGAGTAGAATCACAAGGCCCAGTCGGACCATGTGCCTCAGGCACCTGCCTATGTCCGCTCCCCTAAGAGGTAAGGATACGGACTTCAGCCGAAGCTGTAAGGTATAAGAACGCTACCCTGCCGGTAGCGCTCACCTAGCATAGACAGAGAGATGCCTAGAGGAACGTGCACAGAGCGTCTACTCTCATGCATGAACCAAGAGATGTGCTTTACCTTATCCTGATTTAACCCCTTGGACTTTGCTGCATAGATACACGAGCTGAGTCAAAGATCTGTCTCACTTGAGGCAAGCTATTTTCTGCACTCATTTTCTCAGGCCAGGGCTAGGGATTATCAGGCTGCAGCTCTGTGAATTGTGGTGCTCAGGTTCCAACCTGGGGTCATGTTAGTTGAAATATTGGGGTTTTCATCATTTTTTTGCACAGGGCTGCTTTGTCTAAATTCTAGGGTCTATCATGACTGCATTATAAGCTGTTGCTGGGTTTAATATGTATTATAATTACTTGTGAAGCGCTATAGCATATTTTCTGCTATGTTGCAACATCATGTGCTTTGAAAATTTAACTAACTTCTGATCTGTTTATTACACCAGCTAGCTTGGTTAGAATCTTGGTTCATTTTATATAGGGAATCACATGGTCTCTTTTTTGTATGTTTTTAAATGTTTTTAAAATTTGTCTATGGTTGTTGTGATACCTTTTGGTGTTGTGTGACACAAATGTGTTTTGATGCTCTCTGATATATAATACATTTTTGATTAATTATATATATATATGGTGATCCCTCAATTTTTTGCCACTTCTTTCCTCTTTATTAAACATTGTTCCCTGGAAAAAAAATGCATAAAAATGCAGTGAACAAAAACTCAGGAAAATGCACCAAAACGCGGTAAAAACGCATGCGGTTTTTTATACGTTTTATTTCCGCGGGTACGTTTTTTGTGCATTTTTTGGGTCAAAAAGCGCACAAAAACGCAGCGTCAAAGAATGCAGAGTGCACACATAGCCTTAATTATATGCCAAGCAAAATTATTATGAGAGGTCATGTCATGTTAGAAATAACAAGATAGTGGAAATTTCTCCTAATCAGTACAAAACATAATACAATTCACATCAGACTGGTAAATAAATGTGCACAAAACATAAATCATGTGACAGTAAAATCACTGTCACATGATATATCACAGGTAGGGAAGAAAAATAGGCTAATTACAAAAACCCTATAAGATGTTAACAATTTCTACCATGATATATCATAATATCAAAGCCTAAAATCATCACATTTAACACACTAATACAAAAAAAAATAATAATGAACAAATGCAAAAAATAATAATGATACAAATTTCCGTCGGCACAGAAGTATTTCAAAAGAATATATAGGAAATCTACATATGATAAGAAAGTCCATAAATCACAGATGAAAATGGAAGACTTGTGTAGAGTACACCAACGGTCCAGACGATGTAAAGATGATGACAAGACGTTAAGCACATCAAAACCGTCAAAGGGGACATCTAAGGACAATAAAAACAAGTTAAAAACCAAGACAATTAAAATCAAAGAGGAGCAGCTACAAATACTACAAAAAAGATTTGAAGCTGAGGGCTTCATTGAGACCCCTGGGTGAAAGTGTATCCAGGACAACCATCCAAAGGGTCTCTTTTGGTAAGAGGTGGCGTTTAATGTTCCCACCTCTATTACTCAAGTACACATAATCAATGCCCCTCACACTAAAACCCTTTAGGACCTTCTCCCTCTCCCACATCCTCAGGAATGAATTGATATATGAGGGCGCACAAGACGCCCCCATAGCCGTACCCTGGAGCTGTAGAAAGGGGCGGTCCTTGAACACTCCAAAAAAAAAGCAGACTCTACTTGTCTGTTAAGCATACTCGGCTGGTACGAGCAAATTGCTCTTACTTTGCATTGGTGCATGCCCAGTAGTTTTGACTATCATTACCCCACAGGTATCATGCATATGTTTTATATATTGTTATCATCTAATATATAGGCACTGGAGACCTGGTGGTTTGTTTGCCCTGTTCCCTGGTGGTATTGCTTGTACCACCACTATTTCCTTGCTGCTTCATCTTTTTATTAGCTCATTAATAAATTTGCATTTTTTCACATAATTGTGGTCCAGTTGTGTCTTTGTGTTGTTGCCCTTGTATTGATAGGGTAAATAGTTTAGGTTTATTTTATACACCATATCTTGAATTGTAAAGCGCTGTGGAGTATGTTAACACTATAGAAATAAAGATTATTATTATTATTATTATTATTATTATTATTATTATTATTATTACTATTATTACTATATTCCTGCCCCAAATATACGTCTCCTAGCAAAAAAAAAAATCGCATCAATACTGCATCAGTTTTTGAAGTGTTTTTTTTTTTATCAGAAAACGCAGATTTGGTGCAAGCATATGGTGTATAAATTTCAGCATACTGTAAACTAGCCTGACTCAGATTACAGCTTTACACACTCTTAGAATTAAGACAAGCAGCTTCATTTCACCTGGAATGGCTTTCCAACAATCTTGAAGGAGTCCTTAGATGTACTAGTTCTCTAGACGCCATCCTAAACCATCTCAAATGGGTTGAAGTTAGGTTATTGAGTGGACCATGTAATAAGACACAGGCCTCCATTTCCCTTCTTCTTGGTCACATAGCCCTTACATAGCTGGGATGTATGTTTTAGATTAATGTTTGTTGTAACCCAGATGTTGATCCCACTAAGTGCAAACCAGATGGGATTAAAAAGTGTTTGCAGAATGCTCTGGTAGCCATGCTGAGAAAGTTTGTGTTAATTTGGAATAAGGCCAGAATCACACTTGCTAGTGCATCGCGTGTAACTCGCGTGAGTCTCTCATGGTAGAACCCGGCATGGCCGCACACTATGCATACAGGAGCGTCTGAGCTGCATAGAGATACATGCAACCAACCCGCTCCTGTCAGGAGAGTGTGCGGCCATGCCGGGTTCTACCATGAGAGACTCGTGCGAGTTACACGCGAGGCACTAAGCAAGTGTGATTCTGGCCTAAATCACCAATTGTGCTACCTGAAATGCAGCCCACACGATTACACCTTGCCCTCATTGCTTTATAGTAGGCACCACGCCTGTAGCAACTATTCAGTCACCTTTATCTGTTTCACAAAGATATGGCAAATAGGACAAGATATTAAAACTATTGATTCTTCAGACTATAGTACATAAATCAGCTAATTATATTCATTGGCTCAAATATGTTTTCTTCCAGGTTGCAGTTCATGTTGAAATGTGTCTATTGCTTGAATTCTGTGAATGGGGGGCTGTTACATTTGGTTCTATCTAAAATAAGCAGATCTCATAATTCTCCGCAAATTTCATGTCATTTATTATGCTCTTTGATCTGGATAAACACCAGAGTATAATAAACATCAGATATAAACAATGAAACAAATAGGTGCCGTGGTTCCCCTCTCCTGCTGTCCAAGTTTGTTTTGTCCCAAATATAGTCCTCAACAGATCTTCTTACCGCTGCGCACTTAAATCCCAAGCCTCTTCATGCTAGGCTGAGATATCATGATGTTGTGACCTTACATTGTGCATAGCATCCTGTACCTAGTCACAGCCAGGATCTCAGACTAGAGTGTGTGTTAAGCTTGAGTGATCAGCAGTGAGGTATGTTTTTAACCTTTTTCTGGCACTCTACAGTTCAGCAACATGGCAAGTAACTGGAGAATACAGATTTTTATACAATTGAAATAAAATTCAAGTCTACTCAAATAAAATTACACCAGTAATTTTCTCCTGTAGAAAGGCCACTCTTGGTCTTCCTTTCCTTGGGCGGTACTCATAAGAGCCAATTTCATCATAGTCATTAATATTTTTTTTTTACTTCACTTGAGGATAACTTCCAGGTTCTAGCAATTTTCAGATTTGATTGATTTTTATGTCTTAAAATAATGATGGACTTTTTTCTTAGCTGAGTAGTTTTTACCATATTCCTGGTTCAGAAGAGTCATGGAAGAGGTCTTAGCACTATATGAAACAATGTGCCATCATTTCCTCTGCAAAAAAAATCTAGTGGTCGAACACATTTCCTGAGGACACGTGAACTTACAAACTATTGACTTGATAAACCTGTTCTTTGGAAACTGTTCTAGATCACTACCTGATGAATCTGCCTGAGTACCAAGAATGTGTAAGACCAGGTGCAAATCTTGAGTATTTTGTGAGGTTTTTTTTACCCTATGAGGTTATTGTTTTCCTCTGGATCAACATGTTAGGGTGTGGGTTGAACTAGCTGGACTTAAGTCTATCTTCCATCTTAAAAAATGATGGCGTATTTGTAAGCCAAAACCACAAGTGGGTAAAAAATGCAGAATTGGTGAATGTGTTTCTATTTTGGCTTAAAATTACTGAAGAGAAACAGTCACCAAATACTCAATATGTGCACGTGACCTAAAGGTGTCAGAATAAAAATAGTAAACTTTGAGAAATCTAATGTATAACACATATTCTAATAGGTTTCACATGTTTTGTTTACTCCTGATATCAATATGTATTTCCCTGTGGTATTGTTGCCATCAGTCATAGGCATCTTTCATGCGTCCAAGCAAAACACACATTTTACACGGTCCATGGTGTAATATGCATATTTTTGTGCGTGTGTCCATGTGTGTGTTCAGCGTGTGCTGCCAGTGACATCCAAATAGCACACTTACAGCATGAACTTATATACTTACCTGTCCATGGTGCTGCTGCCTCCGGTCCAAGTTGAAGTGAATATGCAATGAGCATAATGAGCAGGGGTCAGAAGAAAGTGACGGCAGTGCTGGAGACATCAGCGGTAGAGACAGGTGAGTATAGAAAAGCATTTTATTTCACACACGTGTTTTCTCCGGTATGTGTCACGCTGATGTGACATGGAGCACAGTGTGTGCGCCGTGTGACATTCATGCTACTGAAGAAAAACGGACATGATTACGTGTGAAGCACACAAACACATGCATGCTCCACATGGACACACAGTACGTGTGAAAACACGTATGTGTGCGCAAACCCATTGCTTTTAATGGGTCTACATGTGTCCGTGTCTCCGGTACATGTGAAAACAGACATCATACGTACTGGAAACACGGATGTGTGAAGGAGGCCTTCATATAAACTTTGCAATAAGAACAAAGAAATTCATTGCATGAGCAGATGTGCCCAAATTTTAGACAGGTACTGTTTGTCAATATGAATAACAAAATGTATTAATTTATTCTCCTGATGTCCTACATTTTTGTAAGGGTTTCAAAATACCAAATACGCTTATTTTTAAACTTATCTTGTCATGAGACTGCAGAATGTGATATTTACGGAGTAAAGTTAAAATTATAGCATAAATGGTTAAGGAGATATCCCATAAATTGATTAGGAATTAAGTTGTCAGTGCCACGCTGTACAAAGGGCTAGTAAGATGTAGTACAACATATTCCCCACTAAGTGGCAGCAGAGTAGTGAAGGAGAGTCAAAGTTACACTGTAACAGAAAGGCAGCTGAAGTACAGAAGAGTATCTCCAGCAGGCAGCTAACAGGCGAACCACCAGGGGCAATAGAGTAGTCAAACAGTCAGGGTGAAGCCGGGAAGTCAAATCACTGCAGAGGGAGGATCAAGATCAGGTCAGAAAACAGAACCAAGGTCGGATGACGGGAGATCAGGTATGCAGAGGGAAACACAAAGGATATAGGAAACAGAAGACAAGACTGGAGGGTGAGGAGACACAAACCCGGGAAGGAGGATGAATCAGGATGGGTAAGCAACTTACAGGAGCCGGAAGTCAAGTTACTGCAAAGGGAGGATCAAAATCAAGTCAATAAATACAACCGAGTCAGAAGCCGGGAGATCAGGAATGCAGAGGGAAACACAAACAACAGACACGAGCTGGAAGTCAGAGACTGGGATAGATGGACGAACGAGGGAGGGTACAGGTCAGGGCACAACAACAAGGAGTCAGATAAACCAGGAAATCTCACCAGAGCAAGTCACAGGCTGCAGAGCATTACTATAACCAGCACAGGAACGCAGGTTCAGAGACCATATATAGTGTCTCCTGAAACCAGAATGAGGCTGATGGGAGTTAACCCTTGACATGATCAGCCCAGATCTGTAAAACTCTGAAGCGGAGAATACCGGTCCTGGATCATGACAGTCAGGACATCAGTTAACACCCTACAAAAAAAAATTTCTGTGGCGAGATATACTTATGATTGTATTGTTATACTGCGCCCTTGTGTTAGGTGTTGAGTCTCCAGTACATCCACCTTCTGCCCTCTGTATTGTCAGATATGTATATCTGATCTATTTTACACTATACTGCATCTTCCACTTTGCAGAGGAATATTTGTTAGTAAGCAGGCTGAATAATACTGCTTGGATTGTCTGCTACTGAGACTCACTAGCATTCTCAACAAGATGTAAAATTAACAGCTCCACAATATTTGTCATCTTATCTGCTTTTCATACAAGTGCATTTTGCAGTACTTTAGCTACATTCAAGGAGGAAGAACTCAAAACAGGATTGAAGTTGTGGCTATGGTTCCTATCCACAAATCCACACTGAATGTATGGAGATGAGAATATAGATGATATTGGATATTTTTATGGATTAGAGAGATTCTAAACATTAATTGATTAATGAAATCATTCTTTACTAACCCTACTATTGACTTCCATAATTATAACTAATGTATATTTTCCCTAAAGATCATAAAATATTTTATTGAACATTTCATTGTTATGGACTCCTCTCGTGAGGTGGATTCACCAAGCTGTAGGTCAAGGTGAGGAGCACAGTACTGGACTTGTCCGATGACATGTGGAACAACAAGTACCAGCAGAGTTTGGAAATGTAGTATGGCAGGTGGTCATTAAGTTTGGCAGAGTATTAATGATGCAAAATGGGCAGGGGCAGATGGAAGCACTAGATGCAGCAGAATCAAATGTGTGGCTTGAACAGAAATCACAGAGAATTAAATAGGGAAACTGCTATCTTGATTGAAGAAGTGCGGTTACACACAGGAATAGCAGTTATGTACAAGAAAATTTGCTTGAAGATGTAGTTTCACTCAGAAATAGAAGAGATGTATAGGAAAACTGGTAACTTGCTTGCAGAGATGTGGTTACTCATTGGTTTAACAGAGTAGCAAATATAGGGTATCACAGTAACCTCAAGTGAACTATCACAAAGGGAGACAGCCATACTAGAAGGAAGCAAACATAGTGCTGGAGTAGAGACAGGTAAGTAACAGTAGACACTTTTTTAGTACCCCTCCAAAAACATTCTATAAAAGAAGAAAGAAGGGGGTATTCATTTCATCTTTTTTTTTTAGAAAAATGGTAGCATTATTGACCTTTTTAGAAAACTTTGCAACTGATTAACTTTCAGTCTATGAGATAGAAAAGATTCCTATAAACGTCCTTAATAGTGATGAGCGAGCACTACCATGCTAGAGTGTTTGGGACGTGTGACGAGCAGTCATATACTGAATGGGCTCGACTTGTGTACTTAGTATAATGGACTTCCAACAAGTCAAGCCCGTACTAGCGTCCAAATGCTCTTTACGAGTATCTAGTACCCAAGCATGGTAGTGCTCTCTCATCACTAGTCCTTAAGTCTGAAACTTCAAATAAGTATCAGAAGTGGAAACAGGATGTCTTGACAGAGAATTTGTTGAGAACCAGCGGATGTATTACGAAGTTATGGAAAGCATTTTAAATCTTTAATATGTCAAATTTATTTTCCTCAATATTGTGATAAACGTAGGAGCCAGCTTTTTGTAAAGCATTTTTAAATGGATTTTTTTGGTCATTGTCAAACAATGTCACCAGGAAAGATGCTGTGGATAGGTTGATAGCACTTATCAGCTCTTGTCTTCTTTCTTTAGCCTCAGCTGCTGCAAAGTTAGACTGCACCTCAGTTCAAATGACATGAATGTCCTCAGAGACACAATTCATGGCAGCTTCCTTCTTGGATGTTATAATTAGAAGAAGACAAGTCTCACGACCCTAGACTGTGACGAAGGAAGATATATCTGGAGCCTAGAGAGGAGACTAAAAACCTTTTTAAGTTTACAGCATTAGGCCCCCTTCACACCTCCGTGAAAATCATGCACGTTTTTCACGGACGTGTCAGAGGTGCGTTTTGCCCTCCGTGGCCTGTGTTTATGGGCTACGTGTGTTTTTGGGAACGGGAACTTTCTACTCACCTGTCCCTGGCTTCGCTGTCCGTGGTGCTGATCTTCAGTCTCCAGCCCTGTTGACTCCCCGCTGCTGCTGCTTCCGGCCGCAGTGAAGTGAATATTAAATTAGCATAATGAGCAGCGGTCAGAAGCAAGTGACAGCAGCGGCAGAGACTGGAGGGCAGGAGAAGGTGAGGTTTTTTTTCCTCACAGACACATGTCTTCTCTCCGGTGCGTGTCACATGGAGCACAGCCGTGTGGTCCGTGTATGTTACGTGTGACACGTTTGCGTTCCGTGTGTCACCTGTGATGCCGGAGAGAAAACGGATATGTTGGCGTGATTAACACACGGACACACGTAAGTACGGAACGGACACACGTTCTGTTCTCAAATACTTACGTGTGTCCGACACCATAGGAAGACATAGGTCTACTTGTGTACGTTTCTCCGGTACGTGAGAAAACTGCCAAAAACGTACCGGAGGCACGTGCGTGTGAAGGGGACCTTATACAGTATTAACAGAATATCTGGCCCATATCTATAATCTGTTTGTTCAAATGCAAGGCCTTGCCAATTGGTCCAAGATCTTGCAAAAAGGCTTTGATATCAAAATGTCGTTCAGACCAAAGCAACTTTTCTGAGGAATAGAATCTAAGCTTAAACTACCTGAATGATTTACTGAAAAACATAAAGACGTTGTCACCTTTAGGGAGATCTGTCACTTGTACTTATACTTTGCCCACAATTGTTCTGAGAGCCAATGCATGGAACTTATCAATTTCTTGCTGCAGGATGACCTACAGGCTTTGGTCTTTTCACTATCTCTTGCTACCACTAAATTATCCTTAGTTGACTTTTTCTTTTTGGCTCTTGGGCTCCTGTACCATAACCTTGTAGCAGTAGCAATAAGTAAATTAGTATCTGTAATAGTGATGGTCGGACCCGGATTGTAAAAGTCCAGATCCGTGCAGGTTCAAAAGTACCTGAGTGCCAGGTCTGGGCCTGGAGTTCTCAGGGAACTCTGGCTAGCGATCTGGATCCGGCAACTAGGGTAATGAAAAAACACAAATTTCACTTGACTGGATCCTCTGCGGGTCAATTCGCTCATCTGTAACTCTATGTAATAACAAGAGAATACTATGAATAACAAGAGATTATGCTATGTAATGGATGGTTCTATACATAACTATAGATTATACTATGTACTTGTCACTGCCCCTATCCGGGGTTTGAACCACTGATATCTCTTTGCTGGGTTGGTTTCCCTCTTGGTTGGACCACAGGCTGTTTCATGTTGGTCCAGCTGCTGAAGAATGTGTTGTCTTTCTTTCTTATGCTGTGCCCTCCTGTTTCACTTCTTTTTAAGTATGTGCACTTTCTTGTTTGGTTTGTCCAATCACATTTTGGAAGAGGTGCACCCAATTATTATATGCCCACATAAGCTCAGGCAAGTATTAATTCTATAGTGCTTTCTGGCTATCTTCCAGTTTCTGCAGCTTCTGAAAAAGGTTGCAGTGGAAGTGTTCACAGGCATCATGGCCCTACAGATGGTAAGGCGTTGTCTTAGACTGCTCAATTCATTACAAACCATAAAGTTCTTTCATTAAGGTTCCCTGAATTCATGCCCCCTGATCACAATGAATCTCGTGTATACACCTAAATGCCTGAATAAAGTGGTAACATGCCACCTCGTTGGCCATTTCTGTGGTCTGGTCCCTAGTGGGTACCGCCAAAGCGTATTTGGTAAAGTGATAAGTCATCACTAAACAGTAAGAGTGTCCTGAATTGGAGTACCCTATTTGCCTTTAGACTATCATCAGTATCTCCAAGGGGTCGGACATCCTGATGATCTGATCTAGAGCTTGCTGTTCCACACTTTTGCCCAGCCCACATGCTAAGCATTTTTGACATGCTTCATTCACCGTCTTTTCTAACTCTGGGCAGTAGACCATTCTCTGTTACCACTCACACCATAAGGGAACCTTTCTCTCCAGCGACCGCTGGACCTAACATCATTATTACAATTACAATCTGCTGACAATTCTGCAACTTTCACTTTAGGTAAACCTTACAACACAATAGACCTTGTCGTATAACACTCAGTTCATCCCATTGATGCAGTAATTTTTCTCCTTCCGAAAACAGATCTAGCTGCTCTTGTAGCCGGGGTCAAATTTTGGGCTGGACCCAGTGTTTCACATGTCACAAAACTTCGCTTTCATTCTAGGTCCATTTAGAATTATACACAAAATGCCCAATCAGTGTTATTTCCCCACATTAGTGGTAGAGCTTCAAAATAATCATTAAATACAAGGTTTGAATAAGGTATATCAAACCAATAAAGCTACAGAAATAGATCATTTAAAAATATCAATTTTTATTCAACAAAATTTATATATAAAAATTCATGTCAGGAAATACCACATTAAAACAACCAGGAACGTAGACTAAATATAAAACATGGTGGTTTAGAATAACCATGATCCGTAATATATAGCAAAATACAAAGTTTCAAATGTATAGAAATATTAAAACTTGCAAAATGATCAATGCTTATAGCAATAAAAAACAATATATATGACACATAGTATGAGTCCCGAGGCTGCTCATAAAGGTGATCTCCGCACAGTGAATGTGGACCGCACGTTGCATTCCATTAGTCAGAGACAATGGAAGCCCTGTAGCTATATTCAGTGACGCTACAGGGCTTCCATTGTTTCTGACTAATGGAATGCAGCGTGCGGTCCACATTCACTGTGCGGAGATCACCTTTATGAGCAGCCTTGGGACTCGTACTATTCGCCAGCATACACCGGTGTCGGCAATCCATGCATTAGCTAAACACACTATAAAAGCAGCATAGCCCCTCACCCTGACATGCCTCCCTAAGAAGCAGTGGCGAAACATGTTGGGTTGATAGGACGTGGACTGCACTAACTCTGAGCAGGTATATGCCTTTCTTTGCATCTCCCATGCTTCATGATCATATGTGACTGTGGTTTTTACCTAGAGCAGGGCAGAGCATGAATATCGGCATACCTTGCCATTGAAAACGGGGTGGTTGATTTCCAGTGATCCAAACACGGCACTTAGCACTTTTTTTGTAACATGCTTTAGCAATCTAACAAATACACGCTGCTGATACCTAAAAGCACTACTCACTTTATTACCGATCATTTTGAGAGCTACCAGTACTGTACACTTTATAAATTTGCACATATATATTGTTTTTTATTGCTATAAGCATTGAGCATTTTGCAAGTTTTAATATTTCTATGCATTTGAAACTATGTATTTTGCTATATATTACGGATCACAGTTATTCTAAACCACCATGTTTTATATTTAGTCTACGTTCCTAGTTGTTATAATGTGGTATTTCCTGATATGAATTTTTATATTTTTTATATATAAATTTTGTTGAATAAAAATTGATATTTTTAAATGATCTATTTCTGTAGCTTTATTGATTTGATATACCTTTTTCAAATCTGGTGTTTAATGTTTAGGTCCATTTAGAGTCTGCATTAGTTGTTCTGAGCACATGGGCATCCCGGCGGTCACCCCACTTGAGTGTACCATGAACTGGAAGAAAGGCAATCGGCCAAGGTCGAGAGTCTCAATGTCATCTAGATCATCAATACTCCTGGCAGGCAGCCCCATCAAAACCCAGGACAGTGCATCTGAATTACCATTTTCTTTTCTAGATTGGAACTTGATACAGTAGTAGAAATTAGACAGCCAAGCCATCAATCTCTGTTCTATAACTCCAAATTTAGTGTTCTCCAGGTGGGCCAATGAGTTATTGTCTATCATTACTACCACTTTGGCTCCCATCAGATATTCTATAAATTGTTTGGTCATGGCAAAGACCAGAAACATGAGTTCTAGCCTAAATGAACTGCAGTTTACAGAGTTACACTCTAGCTCCCTTAGGCAGCAACTACCTCAAGTGACCACTCTTTCCTGTCTGTCTTGTTCCTTGGACAACACTGCTCCTATACTGTGCAGACTTCCATCTGTGTTTAGCAGAAACGGTGTTTCAAACTAGGCATAAGCCAGGATTGGTGTGCTGTTTAGGGTGGCTTTCACATCCTCAAAAGTCTTCTGTTGTTAAGGACTACATTAAATAGGATTGATCCTGGGCCCCCCGGCTGTTCCCCGCAGGCGCTCGGTCAAGTGACTGACAAGATAAGCTAATTTATGAATTAATCGCTTGTAGTAACCGGACAACCGCATAAAGGCTCTCAATTTTTGCAATGTCCCAAGCCGAGGTCACTTCTGGACTGCCTCTGCCTTACAGGTGGCTGGCTGTATTCCCTTGGGAGTCACCAAATGACCCTGGTATTCTATTCAGTCTTGGAACAATTGGCATTTCTTGGCATAGATTTTTAGCCCATGATATCAGAGATGCTGCAAGACCTGCCATAGTTTCTACAGAGGGTCCTTAAACAATGTCTCAAACACCACCACATCATCCAGGTAAATTAACACAGACTCAAAATTCAGGTTGCCCAAGAAATATTGCATTAGGCGCTGGAATTTTCTGGGTGCATTTAACAGACCAATTGGCTTCCTGTTAAACCCATAGAGTCCCATCGGGAGGATGACTGCTGTCTTTGCCTTGTCTTTTTCAGCTATCGGCTTTTGCCAGTACCTAATGTCCAGGTCGAGGCTTGAGAAATACTTGGCATGGCCCAGCAATTCTTCAATCTGAGGAAGAGGATAGGTATCCCACATCAAGTGAGCATTTAATTTTCTTTATTCAACACAGAATCGCCAAAGGAACTCATCATTCTTCCATGCCAAGACCACTAGTGCCACCCAAGGACTCTGGCTTTCCTGTACAACCTGATTGTCTAAAATGCTTGCCACTGTATTCTTGACTTCTTGGTACACTTTTAGGGCAATCTGACAATTTTGTTTCCAGATTGGGGGAGTGTCCCCTGTCTGCATCTTGTGCTTAATGGTAGGAGAGGATCCAAAATCTTCACTATGACATGCAAAAGCTTCCTGAAATTCCAATAGACCGGCTTCCAGAGGTTTCTGTTGGGTAGGAGTCAAGGTCCCCTCTAATTCGGCAATTGCATTCAGCAGTCAGAGTCTTTCTGCTTTCTACATCAATAGCATTGATCCAAACAGACTTCTGGTCAGCCTGGAGGTTAAACCTCATTCTTCTGAATATTTCTCCATCAGACACATAGACTTTAGCTACATAATTACTGGTATGGTGACTTCTCTGTCCAGCAAATTAATTTAGCGGATGGGCACACATCCATCCTTTACAATAGCCAGGGGATGGGCCACCAATGGTCTTGTCTGGGTCTCCCCTTGGAATACTGGTTCAAATAACTCTTTCAGCTCATTCAGCTTCCAGCCAGCTCCCAAAGACAGCATTAGATTGTGACAAAAAAGTTGAACAACATATATAGATACAAAATGACGTGTAGGGCCATCTAAACACAGGAGAAATGACAGCCAAATGTAAGTATTGCACTAAATTGATTTACTGCTGTGCAGGAAAAACTGCACCAGACGTAAAAATAATCATACTAAGGTGTTGAAGTACATAGAAAAGGTAAATGCAGCAACCACTCAGGTACATAGATGTAAAAAATTAGATAAGGTGCAAGAGTGAACTGAAAATTATTCGACTGTACCCAAAAAACAGCTGTATTCCATTCCATCCCTCTGAGTCAGTTGGTCTGTGGTAGTGTGTTGCCAATATCGTGGCCCTTCCTTATTGAAAAAGTTGTTGTCCATATCTCGTAATATATTCAACCCTTTTGTCACATCCTCTCCTCTCCTAGTGGGATGATTTACCAAAACCACTCCTTTCATGTGGATGACTTGGCCGCATATCCTACCCTGTATCCCCCTGATTCCGTTCACGAGTAGCTGGCCATTGTTAGCGGCCGTAAGACAAAAAACAGTTCCATCTTTGTGATCCATCATATGGCTCAAAGAATTCTAAGGACATGATGGTACATTCAGACCCGGTGTCAAACAAGCACTTTAATTTCTGAACTTCAAATTCAGCCTATAACACCGGACTAACTCGTACATGAATATAAAATGTGTTCTTCCCATTGGCGCCTTTACCAATCTAAACTCGCTGCAGGGTACCCAGCTACTTTAGCGGAGGGCAGTTTACAGGCGGTGTGTCCATCTCAGGGTTGATTCTCATATTGCAATCCCTTGTTTGGTGACCAAACGGACAACAATACCAGAAGATGGGTCCACTAGGTCTTCAAACACTAAATGTGCCTTTTTCAGATATCCTCGCACCTGATTCATGGCAGATGAAGGAGTGAGGGGAGCAGTGGCTGTTTCCAAAGGCCAAGTCGGTCTCATTCGCAGCTAGGACACTTCATGCCAAAGGTCTTTCAGTTCTGCTCATAGAGCTTGAAACACATCATTCAAAGATTCTGAATCTTTTGACACAGGTCAGCTTCCCGTCACATGGGTACTACTAACTGCTTTCTCAGCTACAGGCATAGACTTCTCATCCCATTATATTATGGCAAAGTAGACACTGTAAAACCTCTGGTTGGTTATGTCCGGGCTATTTCTTGCAAGTTTTTCTTTAAGAATTTGTTAGCTAGCCCTGATATGAACTGGTCTCGCAATAGTGGAAGACTACCATGGTCTCTGGAGCTTACCGTTGTACTTCATTCAATTTTTCCTGCAAGGCATTGGAATATTATATTAAATGGGTTGTCCGGTCCAAAGTGATAAGTCTGCAATCACTCTACGTGACTGCAGACTAAAGGGTGCTGTACACGAGACGATCTATCGTGCAATAGATCGTCGGGGTCACGGTTTTTGTGATGCACATCGAGCGTCGCTTGCGACGCCGGCCTGTGTGACACCTCCTAGCGACGCAGTATCGCTCACAAATCGTGAGTTGTGTATTCGTCGCTATGTTTCATAAAATCGTTTATGAAACATGGCGCCGCTTGTTCATCATTTCAGTTGCAGCACACATCGCTCCATGTGTCACCACGGGAACGATGACCATCGCTTACCTGCGTCCCGCGGCACCCGCCGGCTATGTGGAAGGAAGGAAGTGGGCGGGATGTTTAAATCCCGCTCATCTCCGCCCCTCCGCTTCTATTGGCCGGCCGCCGCGTGACGTTGCTGTGATGCTGAACATCCCTCCCACTTCAGGAAGTGGATGTTCGCCGCCCTCAGCGACGTCGCACGGGAGGTAAGTACATGTGACGGGGGGTTAACGAGTTTGTGCGCCACGGGCAATCAATTAAAATCGCACGATCGGTCGTCTCGTGTAAAGCAGGCTTTATTAAGCCTCTCAGCACACACAAAGTGCGCTGCAAAGCCTCATCGATTTGTGAGAAGAGAATGGCTTTGACGTGACTGCAATTTTGCAATATGCATATTCCCAAGCAGAACCTGACTGGTTGGAGCAGCCTTGTTCAATACAAATTAAGGCCATGCCTATCATTCAGAAGCACCCACTTCATAAGCTTGTATAGACTGAGGCCATGTACACTAGTCGGCTTCTGGCCGGGAATATACATAATGCACAATTGCTCAGAAATGATCAAATACTCGCAATGCACAATGTGTAAGCTGGGAGTATTCATAAGTCTCCAGTCATATAGAGTGATTGAAGACTTATCACTTTGGACAACCCCTTTAACTCCTCTACCCCACAGCGATTTTCCATTTTCTCTTTTCATTTTTTCCTTCCCTTTTCCAAAAGCCATAACGTTTTTATTTTTCTGCCAATATAGCTATATGATGGCTTATTTTTTTGTGGAATGAGTAGTATTTTTGAACAACATCATTCATTCTGCCCCATGTTGCACTGAAAAACAGGAAAAAAAATCAGAGGGCTGTGAAAATGCAAAAAAGTGCATTTGCACAATGGTTTAGGTGGTATTTTTTGTTTTTACAATGTTCACTATATGGTAAAATTGACCTGGCGTTATGATTCTCCAGGTCAATACAACTTTGTAGATACTAAACATGAATAATTTTACCTTTATCTAAGTGGTGAAAAAAATAAATAGCGCTTTTATCGCCATTTTTCGAGACCTGTAGCGTTTTCCTTTTTTGGAATCTGGGGCTCAGTGATAGCCTTATTTTTTACATGGAGTTTTTAATTATACCATGATGTTTGCGTAGATGCAATGTTTTGATCCCCTGTTATAGCACTTTAGTGCAATGTTGCAGCGGCCAAAAAAAATGGAATTTTGGCATTTTGGAAATTTTTTTGTCGCTACACCATGTACCGATCAAATAATTAATTTTATATTCTGACAGATCAGGCATTTCTAAAATTGGTGATACCAAACATGTGCCTTTTTTTTCTTTTTTTGTTTTTCAATAGGAGAAAAGGGGGGGATTTGAGCTTTTAGGTTTTTTTATATTTTTCTAAACTTTTTTTCACATTTTTTATTTATTTTGCCGGTGCTCTGTCGGCATTCACAGGAAACATAAAAAAGAGATAGTTGCACTCTGAAATGTTAAAGCATGAAAACCATGAATGTAAGAATATAGATATGCATTATTGCTAAAGGAAATCTAAGAAAAAATTAGATAATTTAGTATACAAAAATGGCCATTTTTATATCTGCCCAGTGGCCACATCACGGCATATCTCATAACTGGGTACCTTCTCTATACTGTAGCCTCTCTCTCGGTTTAAAAACCTCCTGTGTATGGGCAAGTAGGAACCTGCTATAATGAATGCAATCAACTGTGGCTAATGGGGGAGGGGTGCACGGTCAGATGACCTCCATTAATCTAATTCACAGGAAACATGTCATGACAGGGGTCATCATCTGACCCCATGCTGCAATGCCAACTAGGGATGAGCGAATAGTGACTATCAAAATTGAGGGGGACCCTACGTCATTTTTTTAATTTATTTATTTATTTACACACTCGGCTGTCACATGGAGTGGGCGGGGTGATGCACTGCATTTTACATTAGGTGTAATGAGCAGCTCCGAAAGTAGAAGAACAGCACCGCAGACAGCAGCGGAAACCAGGTAATACTTCACCGATGGCTTTCCCATCCGATGCTTCTCTCTCTGCTGCCTCACTCTCCGCCTGGTGCTTCCATACCCGCTGCCCAGTGCTTTGCTCCCCCACCGCCTCCTCACCCAATCCTAAGTTAGGACCGGGCAGGGAGCGCAGCACCAGGGAGCAGGGAGTGAAGCACAGGGCAGCGGGGAGCGAAGCACAGGGCAATGTGGTGCTAAGAACAGGGAAGCGGGGAGTGAAGCACAGGGCAACGGGGAGCGAAGCATAGGGTAGCGGGGAGCGAAGCACAGCACAGCGGGGAGCGAAGCACAGGGCAGCAGGGAGCGAAGCACCTGGGAGCGGGGAGCGCAGTACAGGGCAGCAGGGAGCGCAGCCCCAGGGAGCGAAGGATCCGGGTGGAGAGCGTGCATCAGCTGATTGCTTAAGAAAGCCAGCGGCTTTTTACCGCCCGGCTTTTAAACAATCATGCATCCATTTCAGCCTTTTACTCAGCCCCCAGACCGCTTTGTAGGGTCCAGCAGACAATTACTCACATTTCCCATTGCCTTACATTGGACTCGCTACTCCTAATGAGTAATTACATGGATACTCATGGAGTAACGAGTAGTTCGAATACCGTATTACCAGGCGAGCACCGAGTAGTAACGAGTATACTCGCTCATCTCTAATGCCAACCCATCGGCACTCTGTGATTGCATCATGGTGCTGCCGCTGGCAGTGTGTAGTACATCAGTCCCCACAGGGGCGCTTAAAGGTGGTGTCACACACAGCGACGACGACAACGACGTCGCTGCTACGTCACCATTTTCTGTGACGTTGCAGCGACGTCCCGTCGCTGTCGCTGTATGTGACATCCAGCAACGAGCTGGCCCCTGCTGTGAGGTCGTTGCTCGTTGCTGAATGTCCTGCTTCATTTTTTCGTCGTCGCTCTCCCGCTGTGAAGCACACATTGCTGTGTGTGACAGCGAGAGAGCGACGAAATGAAGCGAGCAGGGAGCAGGAGCCGGCGTCTGGCAGCTGTGGAAAGCTGTAACCACTGTAAACATCGGGTAACCAAGGGAAGACCTTTCCCTGGTTACCCGATATTTACCTTCGTTACCAGCCTCTGCCGCTCTTGCTGCTAGTGCCGGCTCCTGCTCTGTGCACATGTAGCTGCAGTACGCATCGGGTAATTAACCCTATGTGTACTGTAGCTAGGAGAGCAAGGAGCCAGCGCTAAGCAGTGTGCGCGGCTTCCTGCTCTCTGCACTGTGACATGTAGCTGCAGTACACATCGGGTTAATTAACCCGATGTGTACTGTAGCTAGGAGAGCAAGGAGCCAGCGCTAAGCAGTGTGCGCGGCTTCCTGCTCTCTGCACTGTGACATGTAGCTGCAGTACACATCGGGTTAATTAACCCGATGTGTACTGTAGCTAGGAGAGCAAGGAGCCAGCGCTAAGCAGTGTGCGCGGCTCCCTGCTCTCTGCACTGTGACATGTAGCTGCAGTACACATCGGGTTAATTAACCCAATGTGTACTGTAGCTAGGAGAGCAAGGAGCCAGCGCTAAGCAGTGTGCGCGGCTCCCTGCTCTCGCGGTTATGACCGCTGCTTCGGCTGCTGTGTTTGACAGCTAAGCAGCGATCATAACAGTGACTTACAAGGTCGCTGTTACGTCACAGAAAATGGTGACGTAACAGCGATGTCATTGTCGCTGTCGCTATGTGTGACACCAGCTTTAGTCTCACTGTCAGAGTTTGATACTCACACATGTAAGCTGCATGTGTCTGCTGATCAGATCGCTGCAGGAGCCTGTAGTAGCTTGGGGAACGCAACCTTGGCAGTACATATATGTCCTAGGTCATGAAGGGGTTAAGGTCTTGTCTTCTTGCTGTGGCCAGTCAAAGAAAAGGCTTGGCTGTTGAGTTACCTTGGCATACCTATCATGGAGTCCTTTCAACAGGGTATTATTTCTAAGGTGTCCCTTTTGGAAAGAAAGGTCGTACCATTGCTGTACATCTTGCATCATCCTCTAATGCATTCAATACTACCTCTGAACGTAACTCTGGGATCAAGTTGCAAATTTTAATTGTACTCTGCACCTTTCTTTCCAGTCCTGACACGTCATGTTTTTACTATCATATTTTAGGTAATGATGCAATATGCTAGAAGGTATCCCTCCTGTAAACTGTGAACAAAGAAAATGGCCAAATATCAAGCTTGCAAAAGGCACTCTTCACAAAATGACTTGGATAAAAAAACTTTTAAAATAACAAACCAAAGATTCCAAATGGATTCACAAACACCCAGTCATTGCTGCCAAGAACCACTGTGCTGCACAACACAGTAAGCCCAGGTACTGTAATTTACCTAATAGTATACACTAGTACAGTAACTGAGGAGTTTCTCTAGCATAATGGAGTAATCACACGATTGTCAAGGATGGCCTATTGGTGGTGGAGCACAGCAGGTCACAAACTGCAGCACGGTGGCCCAGTGGTTAGCACTGCAGTCTTGCAGCGCTGGGGTCCTGGGTTCAAATCCCACCAAGAACAACATCTGCAAGGAGTTTGTATGTTCTCCCCGTGTTTGTGTGGGTTTCCTCCGGGTACTCTGGTTTCCTCCCACACTCCAAAGACATACTGATAGGGAATTTAGATTGTGAGCCCCAATGGGGACAGTGTTGCCAATGTATGTAAAGCGCTATGGAATCAATAGTGCTATATATGTCTATAAATATTATTATTATAACAAAAACTCAAAATCTCCCTTTCCTCCCAACCATCAGTGGGCTGCTTGCTTGCTAGGAAAGCCCTATCCCCTTCGTTGCCCTAGTGCCCCAATTCTGGAGCTGGTGGGAACAGTCCGTGGAGGCCCCGTTCTCTGCAGTTTAATTGCCGGGTTGCCTGAAGCTTCTCCCCGACCTAGAGTCCGTGTACCCCATCGTGCCTTCCGTCCCAGACTGGTGATAGGACCAGGCTCCTGACCGTCCTCCTTGACGGGTCCAAGGCCCCTGGCCTCAATCCCCTGCGACCAGGGATCCGACTCCTCTAGGTCCAGACCACCGTCTGCGACCTAATTTACTTCTCCCCTGGGAGCTTCAACTCCCAGCTTCCTCAGAGCTCCTCTAAGTTCGAGGGCTACCACTCAACTCACTTGACACCTCCTACCTTCCTGTCTGACCCGTAGGTGAGTGGCCCTATTCCTGCTTAAGCAGCCCACTGGTGTGCCTGACAGGTGTGGTACAAAGTGTATCTAGGATTTGTGAATGCTGATGGAGGCAGTACTGCAGGATAGAGACCCAGAACCATAGGGGGTTGTATACTGCATGAGTAGGATAGTTTGTGCAGTACCCTGTGATGATCTGAATAGTCCAGGGGCGTCACACTTGTCATCCCCGCAGCTGCGAGGCTGGCATGGGAGTGGGACACAGACTGCAGGGGCACCTGACAGAAGTCACATGGAAGTGCTTCCGTGCGGCTTCCAGGGATTTTCCAGACCCATTGACTTGTATTGTGTCACAGTCCGCAATTACAGAACAGAATAGGACATGTTCCATAATAATGGAACGGACATACGGTATCTGATCGCTTTTTTTGTAGAACGAGCACTAAATGAAATGCCTAAGTCAAAAAGAGGTAGCCATATTTCTACAAAGTACAAGAAACTACACCAAAACCAAAGAAATGAGCTGGAGCATTTAAGTTAACATGCTGCATGTTCACATTTTGGCCATTTAACAGATAAAACCGAAAAAGAAACAAAATGAATATATACCCTGCAGTAAGTATGAAAGTAAAAAGTAATAGTACGTATAAATTATATGGATACCTGAATTTGAATTTTAAAAGATTTAATAATTTCAACTAGGGTATCACCTGTTTTCATATGACACAGGACCATATAGGACTTAACATTCACAATAGGTGGTGTCATTGTTCACATATTACCCCTCCTTGCACCGTGACCTCTACACCATTCATAGCACATAACTAGAAAACTCTCCTAAAGAAATCAAACATTTCCAGTCTACAGGTTCGTTTGGCCCATGTGGCTGCAGAATTGCATATATCTGAATTGTGTTCACTGCAGATGAGGCAAAACGGTTAACACCGTCATCTTGTGCAAAAAAAAAAGTTTACCATAATGAAAACTGATAAAAATATATGAAAAAATAATATAAAATATGATGTTCTGATATCTGTTTTTATTATTTAAGATATTACGTAGGCGATCATAGAAAAAAAGAACATATGTTGCATTGTTCCTGCTCTCTTTCCTTTGTACACTGCAATTTTTGTAGTTCTGGTATAGTACAAAGAGTACATTAAACATTTAACTTTAACACAGAAAGAAACTACAGTTACAAGCTGTGAAAAATGGAAACATGATGCTTAACAAATCAGATATACCTTCCAAATCTTCAGTGAAAATAAGAACAGTTTGTCCTATAGCAGATTCAGATTGATTTGTTTAGTACTTTATTCTTTCTTCATCTTAACATCCCACCAATGGAGAAGTCATGTTTAGTGAACAACAAAGGATTTATCCCTTATTAATCTGAGACTGAATAAAATAAGTAAAGTAAGTAAATAAGACAGTGCAGAATCTTACATTTTGTCAGAGGAATGCTAATGAAATGGCAGATTAGTTATTGCTACAATAAATATGCCAAGAAACCACATATATGCCTTCAAACTTCGGCTCGCTATTTATTAATCAACTTCTACAAGTACAGTAATTAGGTTTCTTTTTTTTACTATAAAGAGGGCATTATTTTTTATGGTGATCACTTAACAAAACAGGGTATGACATGAGGTCAGATAGGAGGACATTATTATTATATAAAGGTGACATAGGGAGATTTTATTATTTTATAGGGATCAAAACATTATTGTTGTATGGGGACAACATAGGGAGACAATATTATATATTATATGCATCCCTGCGAAAAACCTATAACCAAGAATTCTACGCGTAGGTACGCGGGGCTGCTGATAAGTCCTTGGCTTTGTGATCTTTTTTGTTTCTATGCTAAGGAATGTTAGATCACATGAAAGCCTTATGTGTCTAATATATATTTTCAAAAATGTGTGTTTGTTGCTTATGGCAACAGTGTTCTACGCACGCGGGAAAACAAAATGGCGGAGTCTAATGCAATATTCACAGCAAATGAGAACAGAAGAGTGATAAAATTCTTGTTTCTGCAAGGAACGTTCCCAAAGGATATTCATGGTGATATGTCGCAGACATTGGGGGATCAATGCCCTTCATATTCCACAGTTAAGAACTGGGTTGCCAAATTTAAAAGGGTCCACTTCAGCACCAATGATGAGGAACGTCCTGGACGACCGAGAGTGGTTGTTGTTCTGGAGATTGTCAATACTGTGCACAACCTCATGCTAGAGAATTAATGAATTTCAGCTAAAGCAATAGCAGACATCATGGGGATTTCCCATGAACATGTTTGCGTTATTATCCATGAACATTTGGACATGAGGAAGCTATCTGCAAAGTGGATCCCCAAATGTTTTACAACAGATCAGAGAAGCATGCAAGTGAAAACTTCCCGGTCCATTTGTCAGCGTTTCTGGACTGATAAAAAATTCCTGGATCGACTGGTCACTATGGAGGAGACCTGGATTTATTTGTATGACCCTGAAAACAAGGAGCAGTCAAATGAGTGGAGGCACAGTGTTTCTCCTCATCCAAAGAAGTCCAAGGTGCAAAAATCAGCCACTAAGGTGATGGCGTCTGTGTTCTGGGATAAGGAGGGCGTGCTGCTAGTGGACTACCTTCAAAAGGGTTCCACCATCAATGCAAGCTATTACATTGAACTTTTGGACCAATTAAAGGCAGCTCTAAATGCCAAAAGGCGCGGCAAGCTGTTCAAAGGAATCTTGCTCCTGCAAGATAACGCCTCTGCTCACACAGCACAAGTGACCACGGGAAAACTGGCAGAGCTGGGCTTCCAGCTGTTTGATCACCCACTTTAGTCACCAGATCTAGCTTCCTCCGACTATCAGCTGTTTCCAAACCTGAAGAAACACCTCAAGGGAACCAAATTTCACATAATTTCTGATGCCATGGCTGCTACGGATGCCTGGTTTCAGGCACAACCGAAATCCTTCTTTTTGATAGGCTTAAAGAACTTGTAATACCGATGTAAGAAGTGTATTGACATCAGTGGAGAGTATGTGGAATAAATGTAAAGTTTCATCATCCTATCTCGTTTTCAGAATATAGCCAAAGACTTATCAGCAGCCCCTCGCACATGCAAAGGAAAGGAAGAATTGACATCAGCATTCAGTAATGTTGTGAAATGTACTGTCGCTAAATTAGACTAGTAAAACAAGTATGCAGAAAATAAAATGTTTATGTTTTTAAAGAATAAAAATCAATATTGTCCCTTTGCCAAAAAGGGCGCAAATCTAGGTACTTAGTAAATTTCTCAACAGGCTACACCTACAACTATCCACTGCACGTGTATGGGGTGTACATGTGTAATATTGGACTTTTAACACAAAAGAGCAAAAAACTATTAACATTTTTATAACATGCACACTTTTGTCTTTCAACAAATAAAACTAAAAAACAAATCCTTTCAAAGGACAGAAAAGCCTTGGTTTCAGGAGTTTTGGTCAACAGAAAAATTATGATTAAAGTAATTCAAGTCTTACACTTTTATTTTATTGTAAGTTATCAGTATTTCTGCGCAGACTGAGACTACCGCTTCAGTTATATTTGTTGTTCTGCATTGATGTTGTTCACCACACTCTGATTTGGGCCTTTCCATCCATATCTGCAATAATAAGCTATTGACTCATCCCTAGTTGGTAAACCCCAGAATAGATTCTGTAATAGTATCCTCTAGTTGGCTGCACTAGATCATGTCATGTGATAACTGGAAGCATAGGCAGATTATAATGAGGGCAATCTTTGCATAACACTGGGGCCCAAGAATACGGGTGAATCAATGATGAGATTGCCCCCTTGCAATATTATAATATTTAGGCTTTTACACAATGTATTAAATACATTTCAGTAAGTATGTTCAATGCTTTTTCTAAATCATTTTTCAGTAATACACATCACTAAATTTATGGACATCTACGGTTTGATTTCTTTGCCTGTGTGGATTGGATAAGTTGTTACCAACATCTGGTGAGAAATTCATGTCAATATCCCATTACGAAATATAGTTACTTAGAAAATGGCTGTTGTTTTCAATACCTATTTCACCCAGTGTATATACTACTGATCAAAAGTTTGGACACACTTTCTCATTCAAAGAATTTTTCTTATTTTCATGAATCTGAAAATTGTAGATTCACATTGAAGGCAACAAAACTATGAATTTACACATGTGGAATGAAATACTTAACGAAAAAAGTTTGAAACAACTGAAAATTTGTCTAATATTCTAGGTTCTTCAAAGTAGCCACCCTTTGCTTTGATTACTGCTTTGCACACTCTTGGCATTCTCTTGATTAGGTTCAAGAGGTAGTCACAAGAAATGGTCTTCCAACAGTCTTGAAGGAGTTCCCAGAGATGCTTAGCACTTGCTGGCCCTTTTGCCTTCACTCTGTGGTCCAGCTCACCCCAAAACATCTTGATTGGGTTCAGGTCTGGTGACTATGGAGACCAGGTAATCTGGCGTAGCACCCCATCACTCTCCTTCTTAGTCGAATAGCCTTTGCACAGCCTGAAGGTGTGTTTGGGGTCATTGTCCTGTTGAAAAATAAATGATGGTCCAACTAAACGCAAACCGGATGGAATAGTATGCTGCTGTAAGATGCTGTGGTAGCCATGCTGGTTCAGTATGCCTTCAATTTTAAATAAATCCCCAACAGTTTCACCATCAAAGCACCACCACACCATCACACCTCCTCCTCCATGCTTCACGGTGGGAACCAGGCATGTAGAGTTCACCTTTTCTGCATCGCCCAAAGACACGGTGGTTAAATCCAAAGATCTCAAATTTGGACTCATCAGACCAAAGCACAGATTTCCACTGGTCTAATGTCCATTCCTTGTGTTCTTTAGCCCAAACAAGTCTCTTCTGCTTGTTGCCTGTCCTTAGCAGTGGTTTCCTAGCAGCTATTTTAGTCTCCTCTTAACAGTTGTTCTAGAGATGTGCTGCTGCTAGAACTATGTGTGGCATTGACCTGGTCTCTAATCTGAGCTGCTGTTAACCTGCGATTTCTGAGGCTGGTGACTCGGATAAACTTATCCTCCGCAGCAGAGGTGACTCTTGGTCTTCCTTTCCTGGGGCGATCCTCATGTGAGCCAGTTTCTTTGTAGCGTTTGATGGATTTTGCCACTGCACTTGGGGACAATTTCAAAGTTTTCACCATTTTTTGGACTGACTGACCTTCATTTCTTAAAGTAATGATGGCCACTCGTTTTTCCTAACTTAGCTGCTTTTTTCTTGCCATAATACAAATTCTAACAGTATAGTTCAGTAGGACTATCAGCTGTGTATCCACCAGACTTCTGCACAACACAACTGATGGTCCCAACCCCATTTATAAAGCAAGAAATCCCACTTATTAAACCTGACAGGGCACATCTGTGAAGTGAAAACAATTCCCGTTAACTACCTCTTGAAGCTCATCAAGAGAATGCCAAGAGGGTGCAAAGCAGTAATCAAAGCAATAGGTGGCTACTTTGAAGAACCTAGAATATAAGACATATTTTCAGTTGTTTCACACTTTTTTGTTAAGTATTTCATTCCTCATGTGTTAATTCATAGTTTTGATGCCTTCAATGTGAATCTACAATTTTCAGAGTCATGAAAATAAAGAAAACTCTTTGAATGAGATGGTGTGTCCAAACGTTTGGTCTTTATTATGTATACTGTATATTTACACGGATAAATACACATCCATATGATGTGTTCCTCCTGATTATCTTATTTAAATGAGAATGTGAAGGTCACTAATTATTCAACATTTTCTTTCATTACAGAAAGACCTTTTGGACCTGTGAGATGATATTCTGGCATTTGGCATATTTACTACACCTATTAACTGTTTTATTTGCATAAGATGCCACCTAATGATTTGTACACATTAGTTTTGGCAGTACATTTACTCCACAGGCTAGTTATAATTTTATGTACCTTGGACAAAATAAAGACAGAAATAAAATCAGCAATCTGTTGCTAGCAAAAAGCTTAAGAATACAGTGCTAAAACAGGTGTTTTTCTTCCTAAATATCAATGCCTAATCACAGTTCATTAGTTGTTCTTAAATTGTTTGGTCTATGTAAAGCCTACTTAAGACCCAAAACTTTAGAAGACAAAATTTTGCTTAACTTAAATAATATAGAAATCTTTTTGCTATGACTGTAAAATACTGAGAAATATTCAGGAACCATATTTATGAGTCTTAGAGATACTCAGATAACCTAAGAAAAATAACCCTAAGCAGATTATAGATATGTAGATTACCTAAATCACCTTTGTGACTTTGGTTAGAATCTGAATATGTCTTGGGGCCGTTTCACACTTGTGTTGTTTTGACGGAAACGGAATCCATCACATATGCAGTACAGTTCATTTATTTACAGCAGTTGAAGCGCGACACCATGCGGGTTGTGTGTTTCATGCAGTACCTGCATGTGTCCACATAATGTCGTGCTTCCACTGTAAATAAATGAACTGTACTGTATGTGTAACGAAACCCGTTTCCATCAAAACAACGCAAGTGTGAAATGGGCTTTTACTGGTCTCAGATAATGCTCTAGTGGAGAAAAGTATGCAAATTGGTAAATTTTGGACAAATTGATTTGCATGTTCCAATCCTTAAACCATGACAGTGAACCCTGTCTTTTGATCATCGTTGCGGAATGAATGCACATTTGACTTTGAACCATGTTAGTTATTTAAAAGAATAGCAGGGGATGCTGTCTGGTAAGTGGTAGCACTCCCGCTCCCCACCACAACCACTGACCACTGTTATGTGAGATGGATTGGAATGTGCAGATAGATACATATTAGGAAAACACAGAGGACATTTTGACCATAAACGGGCACTGGAACCATGTAAATACTCAATATATCAGAAACACGTTCGCATGTATTAAAAAACAATTTTTATTAGGTGAAAACATTTAAAAAAAATTAAAAACATTACACAAAAAAGGCAGTCCAGACATCCAAAAGGTCTCCCTAACACAAAGCATAATTATCACACAGGGAACAATCTGTCAAAAATAGCCAGGGTGCAAAGGAGGATACTCAGAGTGGCACAGATCATATAGCTGAATCAGCATAAATTATCACAGATAACACATGTATAAGACACCTAAAGCAGGCTCAAATAATAATAATATAATACCTGTAAAAGGAAATATAAAGAGGTAAGTAACCCTAGATCCCTGTAAAAGAGGGAAGCGATCGGGAGTCGGCTGCTGGCCCCACGCGTTACACCAACAAAATGTTCAGCTTACTTGTGTTATAGGTCGAGCATTTTTTGAAAAACCTCTTAATGATCAACTATGTTCATTTTTAAAAATGCTTTTCTAATAAGATATGAATCTTTTGGGTTGGATTGTGGTGCTGTATGATGAACAGACGATGTGTTTAATGACAGAATGGGGTAGGGAGAGGTCAGAAGTGCCCTTTTTTCCTTACCTTTATTTGTGAATGTTCCTGCAGCGAATCACGGTGCAAAAAAATCCACAAGGTTCAGACACAATGGCTTGTGCTGCCTAAGTCACATGTCGCTCTTCATATAAAGTGGGGACATGTGGCATCAGCACCATTTTATGATTGTTAAAGCTTAGGGAAGGTGCTGCCACTGCTACTGCTAGACAGTTTAGCTAGGGTCGTAGTCATAGGTGGTTGAGCTAGATAGGAGAGCGATAGTGTAAAATAGTGATGAGCAGTGTAGGGAAAGGTGTGTGCCACAAGTTGGCAATTCATGATGTAAATAGGTATTGCTACTTGTGAGGACCTGCTAAAGAGTTGCCAGTAAACCATCTCAATAGGCATTGGTAGTTTATAGTGCCTGCTAAAAAATTGTCAGTAAACCATCTCCATAGGTATTGTTACTTTTTAGTGCCTGCTAAAAATTTGTCAGTGACAAGGGAGATAAGTGAAAAAAAGACCCCAAAATGTGTTACACAATTTCTCCTGAACTTGAATACTCCACATGAGACTATAAAATAGTGTTTGTCTCCACCTCAGAGCTCAGAGGAAAAGGAAAGGCTTTTGGTTTTTGGAGCACAGATTTTCCTTGAATAGTTTGTGGACTCCATTTGCAGAGCCCTTAAGAGCGAGAACAGAAGAAACCCCTTCAAGTGATCAAATTTTATAAATTACACCCCTCTGTAAGTTCATCTAGGGGTGTAGTGACAATTTAGTCTCTGGAAAACACCCATGGTGTTGAACACAGTGAATGTGGCAGAATTAAAAATTGCAAATTTGCAAATAAGTCCTTGTGCCCAGTAGATTGCAGTGTCCATACATTGTGTCCAACTCGTGCTTCTCGAAACCTGCATCCCATAAATTAAACGGGCTCTCCTCACTACAGCAATGCCAAACATGTGGATGCTAACTGTGGTTTAGGTACATTGCGGGGCTCAGAAGCAGGGCCGGCGCCAGCACCTGGCAAACCCGGTCAAAGGCCGGGGCCCTGAGCTGCCGGGGGGCCCACTCGCGGTGGCAGGAGTGGCGCACCGCTACTCAGGGGGGGTCCGGTGGCCGTGCTGTCACCGCCCCCCGCCGAGGATCGCGCTTTCAATTGCATCGGCATCGCAGGTGCCGATACAATTGAGAGCAATGATGAGAGAGTGAGCGGTGCGCTCCCTCTCTTATCATTCTCCCCGCTGTGACTGTCGGCGTTCTGACAGCTCTGCAGCAGAGCGCGGTGACGTCATCACTGCGCGCCTGCTGAGAGGTCAGAGCGAGCGACAGCAATGGACGACGCGCTGAGGAGACCGGATCAGTGGGGGAACGAGTGAGCCGCCCCTCTACTGACACTGGGCTCACCTGACTCACAGGCCGGCCACTACACAGCGGCACTAGTACACATAGGGGCCCGGCAGCCGCTCTGCAGAGCTGGCTGCCGAGCCCCTATGTGTAGTGCCGCTGTGTAGTGGCCGACAATGCGACCGTCAGGGGGCCGGCCTGTGAGTCAGGGGAGCCCAGTGTTAGTAGAGGGGCCCCTGACCTGGAGAGGCCCACCAGCCGTTTCTGAGCTGCAGGAGTGCTCCTGCCCTGCACAGAAGACAGACTAATCCATCCTGCAGGACCTGCGATGATGTCACACCCATGTGACTGTGTGGGAGGAGACACAGGATGCCGGGCAGAAAGCAAAGATACTGAATCCTGAAGGAGATTTGGACACATGACTGGTAATAAGAAAAGAGGGACATGAGGGGAAAGGGGGCTGCAGGGTGAGTGGCATATGAGGGCTGCAGACTGTGACAGAAGGATGTGAAGGGTGCAGAGTGTTTGAGAGGGGTAAGTTGGGGTACAGGCTGTGTGAGATATGGGGAGCAGGGTGTGTGAGATATGGGGGTGTAGTGTGTGTGATCTGGTGGGTGCAGGCTGTGTGAGATGTGGGGGTGTAGTGTGTATGATATGGGGGTGCAGGCTGTATGGGGAGCAGGGTGTGTTACATATGGGGTTGTAGTGTGTGTGATATGGGGGTGCAGGCTGTATGGGGAGAAGGGGGTGTGAAATATGGGGGTGTAGTGTGTGTGATCTGGGGGGTGCAGGCTGTATGGGAGCAGGGTGTGTGTGATATGGGGGTGCAGGCTGTATGGGGAGCAGGGTGTGTGAGATATGGGGGAAGGGGAGTAACTACCGTGGTCACAGGGGTCGGAAGGAGAAGAGAGGTACTTGTTTTTTTATTTTGCTGGCTGCATGACACATGGAGGCCTGGGGGTGCTGGCTGCATGATACATGGAGGTCTATGGGACTACATAATTATTCCGTACCCTAAGTGTCGGTGTACGTGGAGGGGGGCCCCGGTCCAAATTTTGCACCAGGGCCCATCAAACTCTAGTTACGCCACTGAGTATTAATCACTGTATTTTACATGAGGGTGCCTACTGCTATCTGGCTCTGCACTGTGCTGTATACAGGCTGTGCTATGTTATATAGCACAGCCTGTATATAGCACAGTGTAGAGCCAGATAGCAATAGGCACCCTCATGTAGCATACAGCTTGTATATAGCCTATATACAAGCTGTATGCTACATGAGGGTGCCTATTGCTATCTGGCTCTGCACTGTGCTATATACAGGCTGTGCTATATACAAGCTGTATGCTACATGAGGGTGCCTAATGCTATCTGGCTCTGCACTGTGCTGTCTGGGTCTGCACTGTACTATATAGGTCTGTGTACTACATGAGGATACCTAATGCTATATGGCTCTGCACTGTGCTATATAGGTGCTGTGTACTATATGAGGGTGCCTAATGCTATCTGGCTCTGCACTGTGGTATATAGGGGCTGTATACTACATGAGGGTGCCTAATGCTATCTGACTCTGCAATGTACTATATAGGGGCTCTGCCCTATATGAGGGTGCTTAATGCTATCTGGCTCTGCACTGTGGTATATAGGGGCTATATACTACATGAGGGTGCCTAATGCTATCTGGCTCTGCACTGTGGTATTTAGGGGCTGTATACTACATGAGGGTGCCTAATGCTATATGTGTCTGCATTGTGCTATATGTGGGCTGTATACTACATGAGGGTGCCTATTGCTATCTGAGTCTGCATTGTGCTATAAGTGGGCTATATACTACATGCTATCTAGGTCTGCATTGTGCTATATGGGGGCTGCTTAATGTTATATGGGGGCTGCATAGTGCATATGGGGGCTACATAATACTATATGGAGGACAATGGGGGCTTCATAACACAATATGGGGGCTGCAAACTACTATACCCCAAGAGTTGTATGTCCCCTCCACCCAGGTGCTGTATACCCCCTCAGAGCTGTATACCCCCAGAGCTGCATGTCACCCCCCACCCCACAGCTGTTTGTCCCCCCCACCTCAGTCACTGCCCTCCTCTAGAGCTGTATGCCCCCCATTGCTGTATACCCCTTTCCTCAGTAATATATATTCCCCCAGTAATGTGTTTGTCCCCAGCCTCTCTTGTGATGTATATACAGCAGTGTTAGTGTGCTCTATGTGCGGCCATGTCTGTTAGACAAGCCGGGAGGTGAGTGAGGCTGTTGCCGGCTTCCCAATATTAGAAATATATATACAGGATAAATATATAAAAATAATGTGTGTGTGTGTGTGTGTGTATGTATGATGTGTATCTATGTATGTCAGTGTATATGACTGTGTCTAGATTTATGTCTATTTATGTGTTTTTGTGAACTTCTCTTTAAAATAAGTATGCGTACATATGCCTGTATGTATCTGTGCATGTCTATGTGTGGATGGGGCCCACTGAGACTCTTTCGCCCAGGGCCCACAAAAACCTGGAGCCGGCCCTGCTCAGAAGGGAGGGGGGCATTTAGATTTTGGAGCATAGATTTAGTTGGATTTCTTTTTTGAAGGGGGAGCCGCAGTGGTTTTCCAGATCTTTTGTGTATCATAATGTCACGCTCCCCGGGTCCCCTGCGCTGCCCTCCGGCTCACCTGTCACGCTCCCCGGCTCCCCTGCCTCGCTTCCCGGTTCCTCGGTCCGGTCACCGCCGCTCCCCGCTCTCCAGCATCCATTGCCGGCGCGTCCCCGGCGTCCTGGTCCCCGCTCAAGGCGCCCGTCTGCTTCTCAGCCCCAGCCCGGCCCTGCTGCTTCCTCCTCGCAGCTTCCTGCTCTGGCTTCTGGCACTCGGGCCGCGCGCATGCGCATTAGGGCGCGCGCGCGGTCATTGACCCTTTCTTAAAGGGCCAGCGTCCATTAACAGGAAATGATGCAAACAGGTACAGGGTATAAAGGGGTTTAATGTCCAAGTGGCCGGGGCCTGATCTTCGTGTTTCTTAAGCTAGGAGTCAGGTCTCCTTGTGTCTCTGTGATATACTCACCTATCTCTCTTGTAGAGCCGAGCCTGCCTCACCATCCGGTCCTGCTGAATCCCGAACCCCGAACGCTGCCTATCTGCCATCCTGACAGTCCGTACCATCTCGGATCCCTGCGGTGACCCGTCATCTCGCTCCAAAGGTTCCGGACCCCGCCTGACATCTTCTCGGCTTCCGAACCTGAGCTGCGTCACCCGGACTACCATCAGTGACTCCGTGGTCCCAGGGACTTCTCCGTTATACTCGTGTGCACGGACTGTTCTGCTGCCTATAGTGCTCCAGCTACCGGACCCCTTACCACCATCAAGGAATTCGGCCCAGTGGATCCACCTCCTGGGTCTGCCCGTCCACCTGGCCCTGACAGTAAGATCAGGCCATGAATCCCGCTGCAGCACTAGCAGCCGTACAGGAGAAACTCCAACGCCAGCGTGAGACTCAGACCCGCATGTTGCAATTCATGTCTTCTGTGGACGCCCGCCTGAACACGCTACAAGCGGCAGTTACGTCTTCAACATCCCGGGCTTCCACTAGTCAATCCACGGCTCCAGCTCCCGTGGCGACTTCTTCGGATGCTTCCAGACTTCGTTTGGCCTCACCACCCCGGTACGCCGGAGACCCCAAGACCTGCAGGGGATTCTTAAACCAATGCTCCCTCCATTTCACGCAGCTGCCGCATTTGTTTGCCTCCGACCAAGCCAAGGTCGCCTTCATCATGTCCCATCTAGAGGGTGAGGCACTGGCGTGGATGAACCCCTTGTGGGAGAAGGGGGATCCTGTGACCACGAACATCCAGGAGTTCCTGCAGGCATTCCGTGGCACCTTTGACGAGCCCGGACGCGCCTCCGCGTCTGCTTCATCTCTTCTCCGGTTACGTCAGGGGACTCTGATGGTGGGTCAATACGCAATCCGGTTTCGCACCTTGGCTTCAGAACTCGGGTGGAACAACGAGGCCCTAACCGCCGCCTTCTGGGAAGGACTCTCGGGGCGAATTAAAGATGAGCTGGCGGGTCGTGACGTACCGACCACCCTGGATGCCCTGATTGCCCTAGCGACTCGAGTGGACATTCGCTTTCAGGAGCGATCCAAGGAAGTGTCCCGTGAGAGACGTCCGGTACGGCATTCCTCTCCTCCAGGGAATAGCACCAGTGAGATAATATTAAAATTTAACCTTGCAGCATTTGGTGTGTGTGGACCTTGCAGGCATTACACCATCACTGGCCCTGATACTTTTAACCCATGTTTGGTCCCCTGAGGAGTCACTAAAACGTGACGAAACGCGTCGGGAGGCATGTGGGGCTGTTTTGAACAAGGACAACAATAGGTTCAGTTGTGGACCGTCCTTGTTAGGACGGGAGTCAATAGGGTTTAGGGTGAGTTACATCAACCTGGAATCCAAGCCCCATTTTGGCCCTGTCAGCAAGAGATGCTGTGATAAGCAACAGAAGATCATCTGAATGGGTGAGATCTTCCCTGTTTTTTTGCCTAATTTGTGTGTTGATTACAGCCAATAGGTGTTTATATGTATTTTTCGTACCTTCAGTGAAGGAAAAATATATATCCTTTTGCCTGTGTTATTTTATGACTCTGACCTGAGCATAATGGAACTATTGTCGTTATGACTATGTGCTATCCACTGATAGTATTAACCAGCTCTCAACACATGATTTAGTTGTCCCATTGTCTATCTTGCCTAAGGGACGTATTTGTGGCCCTTTTGAGCTTTATATACAGCTCTGGGCAGTGTGTGATTTGTGACCTGCATGGTCAAATCTTCGGTTTTTAATATTGCTTTTTGTGTGTTTTAAGGAATAAAATAAAGGTTAAATTTTAATATTATCTCACTGGTGCTATTCCCTAACTAATTGTGAGCCCTTGTCCTGGAAGGAACACCAATCTTTGGTTCCTTTGCTTACTTGCATTCCTCTCCTCCGCAGAAGCCCTCCGTACTTCAGTCATCGGCAGCTGGGGCCCCCGTCCACGAGCCCATGCAGATCGACCGAGTGCGGCAGTCTGAACAACGTCGAGCCGAGCGGCTCGCCAAGGGTCTCTGCTTTTACTGCGGAGAGGGCACACACCTGCTACGCTCCTGTCCAGAGAGGCCGGGAAACTCCAAAGCCTAGGGTTGGTAGGAGAGGCCACCCTAGGTGCTGGGACTCTCTCAGACCCGGTTACGTGGACTGTGCAAGTGACAACGGGAGAGACGCGGTTCACGGCTGAGGCATACCTCGATTCCAGGGCAGCAGGCAATTTCATCCAGCAGGCCACGATGGACAAGTACCAGGTGCCTGTTACTCCACTCGACAAGCCCCTAGTGATTGCCTCTGTGGATGGGAGACCCCTCTCTGACACCATCTCCTGGATTACCAGGCCGGTCGAACTGCGTATCGGTGCCCTGCACACCGAGAACATCGCTCTCTACGTCCTCCCACACATGTCCCATCAAATCCTGCTGGGACTCCCCTGGTTACGGATACACGAACCATCAGTCAGCTGGGGCACTGGCGAAATCACCCGATGGGGCTCTTCGTGCCATGAGAAGTGTCTGAAGACCATACAACCCATCCGACGACCTCCAGTTCCAGAGAACCTACCGGGACTGCCCTCGGCCTATTGGTCCTTCGCAGACGTCTTTGATAAAAAGGAATCTGAGGTACTTCCGCCACATCGTCCTTACGATTGTGCCATCGACCTGCTCCCAGGAACAACACCACCTCGAGGACGGATATATCCATTGTCTCCAGCCGAAACAAGGGCCATGTCTACTTACATCACAGAGAGCCTGGCAAGGGGATTCATTCGGAGATCCTCCTCTCCTGCTGGAGCAGGCTTCTTCTTCGTCAAGAAGAAAGAGGGCGACTTACGCCCATGCATAGACTACCGGGGATTGAATCAAATCACCGTAAAAAACAAGTACCCTCTGCCGCTCATCCCCGAATTGTTTGACCGGCTTAGAGGAGCTCGTGTGTTCACCAAGCTGGATCTTCGGGGTGCTTACAATCTGGTACGCATCCGCTCTGGGGACGAATGGAAGACCGCGTTCAATACTCACGATGGGCACTATGAATACTGCGTGATGCCCTTCGGCCTGTGTAACGCCCCAGCCGTCTTTCAAGAACTGGTGAACGACGTTTTCCGGGACCTTCTCTACGTCTGTGTGGTAGTGTATCTGGATGACATCCTTGTCTTCTCTCCGGACCTCCAGACCCACAGAGAGAACGGACAGCTGGTTCTACAAAGACTGAGAGAGAATCGTCTGTACGCCAAGTTCGAGAAGTGTGTCTTTGAGCAGGCTTCTCTCCCCTTCCTGGGGTACATCATCTCCGATACCGGACTGCAGATGGATCCAAAGAAGGTCTCCTCCATTCTCAACTGGCCTCCTCCTTCTGGACTGAAGGCAATCCAACGCTTCCTGGGATTCGCCAACTACTACCGCCAGTTCATCCCTCACTTCTCTACTCTGACTGCTCCTCTCTCCGCTTTGACCAAGAAGGAGGCTAATCCAAAGGACTGGTCACCTGCGGCCGACGCCGCGTTTGGCTCTCTGAAGCGGGCATTTGCCTCCTCTCCTGTACTCCACCGTCCGGAGTTAAACCGCCAGTTCACCTTGGAGGTGGATGCCTCCTCCTCGGGAGCCGGAGCAGTGCTCATGCAGAAGTCCTCCTCCGGGAAGATGGTGACTTGCGGATTCTTCTCCAAGAGCTTCTCAGCGCCTGAACGCAACTACACCATCGGTGACCGAGAGCTATTGGCAGTCAAACTGGCTCTGGAGGAATGGCGCTACCTTCTGGAAGGAGCAGTGTAACCCGTGATTATTTACACGGACCACAAGAACCTGGAATACCTGCGGTCCGCTCAGCGACTGAACCCACGGCAAGCCAGGTGGTCCTTATTCTTTGCCAGGTTTGATTTCCAGCTCCATTTCCGACCCGCGGACAAGAATGTACGTGCTGATGCCTTGTCCAGGTCTTTCAAGCCCATGGAGCAGGAGGAGGAGACTACCCAACCCATCATCTGTCCTAGCAAAATCATTCCGGTGGCCCCTGTCACCCTGGCCCAGATACCGCCCGGGAAGACCTATGTCTCTGAGACTGACAGGCAAAAAGTGTTACACTGGGGTCATGCCTCGAAAACAGCCGGTCATGCTGGTCAGAAGAGAACATGGGGTGCGATTGTATGTCATTACTGGTGGCCATCCCTTTGCACGGACGTCGCTGCTTTTGTCTCTGCCTGCTCCTCTTGTGCCAGGAACAAGACACCCAAACACCTGCCATATGGCCATCTTCTACCTCTGCCGATACCCTCAGTTCCGTGGCAACACATAGCGATGGACTTTATTACGGACTTGCCATTGTCCTCCGGACACACAGTCATATGGGTCGTGGTGGATCGGTTCTCTAAAATGGCTCATTTCGTCCCTATGGCTGGACTGCCCTCTGCTCAGGAACTCGCGGACGCCTATATACATCACATCTTCCGCTTGCATGGCTTTCCATCACACATCGTATCCGACAGAGGAACTCAGTTCACCTCCCGCTTCTGGAGGGCTCTCTGCAAACATCTGGGAGTGACTCTGGACTTTTCTTCTGCCTACCATCCTCAGTCTAATGGCCAAGTGGAAAGGGTCAATCAAATCTTGACCTCCTTCTTACGTCACTATGTCAATGCCCATCACGACGACTGGTCCACGCTTCTTCATTGGGCTGAATTCTCCCATAACCACCACATCAGTGAGTCGTCCTCCAGCTCTCCCTTCCATGTCGTTTACGGACTTCAGCCCTCCGTCCCATTGCCTGTATCCCCTTCTTCGGATGTCCCTGCTGCTGATACTGTAGCCCGTGACTTTGCAACCATTTGGGACTCTGTCAAGGCGTACCTTGGGCGTGCTTCCCTGCGGATGAAGAGACACGTAGACAAGAGACGTCTGGACCCTCCATGTTTCTCTCCTGGAGATCTAGTCTGGCTTGCTTCCAAGTATGTCCGATTGAAGATACCATCCTACAAGCTGGGTCCTCGCTACATCGGGCCGTTTAAAGTCCTCAACAAGATCAATAAGGTCTCCTACAAGCTACAGCTCCCGGCCACGATGAGGATACCCAACTCATTCCACGTCTCCCTGCTCAAGCCGGTTGTCCTTGGTCCCTTCTCCGCTGCTGCCAGTTCGGCTCCTCCTCCTATTGCCGATGACGACATCTATGCGGTAAGGGATATCGTGGCCATGAAGACCGTACGGGGTCGACAGTTCTTCCTGGTGGACTGGGCAGGGTATGGTCCTGAGGATAGGTCCTGGGAGCCCCGGGAGAATGTGGGTACTCCGCTGATCCGTGCCTTCCTGTCCCGGTTGCGGGGAGGGGGGTGTGGGGGGGGGTACTGTCACGCTCCCCGGGTCCCCTGCGCTGCCCTCCGGCTCACCTGTCACGCTCCCCGGCTCCCCTGCCTCGCTTCCCGGTTCCTCCGTCCGGTCACCGCCGCTCCCCGCTCTCCAGCATCCATTGCCGGCGCGTCCCCGGCGTCCTGGTCCCCGCTCCCGGCGCCCGTCTGCTTCTCAGCCCCAGCCCGGCCCTGCTGCTTCCTCCTCGCAGCTTCCTGCTCTGGCTTCTGGCACTCAAGCCGCGCGCATGCGCATTAGGGCGCGCGCGCGGTCATTGACCCTTTCTTAAAGGGCCAGCGTCCATTAACAGGAAATGATGCAAACAGGTACAGGGTATAAAGGGGTTTAATGTCCAAGTGGGCGGGGCCTGATCTTCGTGTTTCTTAAGCTAGGAGTCAGGTCTCCTTGTGTCTCTGTGATATACTCACCTATCTCTCTTGTAGAGCCGAGCCTGCCTCACCATCCGGTCCTGCCGAATCCCGAACCCCGAACGCTGCCTATCTGCCATCCTGACAGTCCGTACCATCTCGGATCCCTGCGGTGACCCGTCATCTCGCTCCAAAGGTTCCGGACCCCGCCTGACATCTTCTCGGCTTCCGAACCTGAGCTGCGTCACCCGGACTACCATCAGTGACTCCGTGGTCCCAGGGACTTCTCCGTTATACTCGTGTGCACGGACTGTTCTGCTGCCTATAGTGCTCCAGCTACCGGACCCCTTACCACCATCAAGGAGTTCGGCCCAGTGGATCCACCTCCTGGGTCTGCCCGTCCACCTGGCCCTGACACATAATCATGAAACCCCCCTATGTTTTCATTAACAGCTGACAGACCTAAGTGGGGACTTGTGTTTTTATGGGTTGAGTCGAATGCTATTGGCAATTTGGGTACAGAACATTTTAGATCAGTCCACATGTATCCTGTGCTCTGTGCTAAGTGCTTACATTGGGGTTTACATCTACATTCCCGAAATACATGATTCAGGTGAAACCCTCGAAAGGATCCTCTTACTATAATGAGGCAGCAGAGTTACTTCAGACTCCAATTGTCTTCTGTCAGGGAATCCATCTTTTCAAACGTGCACAAAACTGTTGATAACCGCACTTGTTTGCACATCTAGAAAGACACGTAAAAAGATGGGCACTACCGCACCACAAGCCAGACTGGAGTTCAAAGTGACTCCCTATGCTTCATTACAGTGAATTATCCTTCCACAACTTTGTCTGATTCATGTTTTTCAGAGATTTACACATAATTCCTAATGGTTTTTAGGTTTGTTTTTTTTTTTTTATGCCTTTCATGTTTAAAATGACAGGACAGATTTATTCTTTGGGTCTGCAAGATTACAGTGATAGTACATTTGTATAGTTTTTTTTATATTTTGACACTTCTACACCATAAAAACTATTTTATAGAAAAAAAAGTTTTTGCACTGCTGTATTCTAAGAGCTATAGCATTTTTATTTTTTTCACTGATGTAGCTGAATGGCAGCCTATTATTTGCAGGACAAGATGACGTTTTCAGCAGTAGAATTATTGTTAACATATTCATTTTTTTTATCTCATTTTATTCCACTTGTTTGTCAGCAGTATGAGGAAAAGACAGTTTTTTTCATTTTTTTTTTAGTTTTTTTACTGTGCTATTTGATGGGGTTAACTAGTGTGACAGTTATATAGATCAGGTTATGGATGCGGCGATACTAAACATACTTTTCTGTTTTGTTTTTTTTTACACAAATATAACAATTTATTGTAATATCTTTTTTATTCCTTTATTTTTATTTTTTAGTTTGTCCTTATGAGGGACATTATCTTTCACTTTACATCACTTGAATTTTGGATTTCTTGGGTTTTTATTCATAGACTGGGACTATCACTCGCATTTGCTAATCTGGTACATCAGCACTGATGTGATACACCACAATTACATTGATTCTTTTTCTATCCCTAAGGCTTGAAACACACATCCGTGAAACACGTGCGTGTTTGGTCCGTTTCCGTGTATACTGGAGACACGGCCAAACGTGCACCAATGTTACTATATCTCTGCGGTTACAATTGCGTTTTTGGTTATGTCCGTGAGTCCGTCTCCGTGATGCGTTTTTTGGTCCGTGTCTCACGCCAGCATGTCCGTTTTATTTACGCAACACGCAGCACGGACCCAATGAAAGTCAATGGGTCTGTGCGCACGTCCGAGTGACACGGACGCATCTCTGTTTGTTCCCTGTATGTTTTGTGCTTTTTTCATGTGATGTCAGTCTTTTTTCTTTTTATGTTTCGTTCTCTCCCTCAGTCTGTCGGTCGGTCTCTATGTCTGTCGGTCGGTCTCTATGTCTGTCTGTCCCTCTAGCTGTCTGTCGGTCAGTTCCCCCCTCTCTCATACTTACCATTCCCCGATCTCCGGCGCGGCGCTGCACGGCTGTTATAAAAACTCCGGCGGCTTTTCCTCTTTTGAAAAAGCCGGCCGCCCATTAATCAATCTCGTATTCCCTGCTTTACCCGCCCACCGGCGGCTGTGATTGGTTGCAGTGAGACACGCCCACCACGCTGAGTGACAGGTGTCACACTGCACCCAATCACAGCAGCCGGTGGGCGTGTCTATACTGTGCAGTAAAATAAATAAATAAATAATTAAAAAAACCGGCGTGCGGTCCCCCCCAATTTTAATGCCAGCCAGATAAAGCCATATGGCTGAAGGCTGGTATTCTCAGGATGGGGAGCTCCACGTTATGGGGGGCCCCCCACCCTAACAATATCAGTCAGCAGCCGCCCAGAATTGCCGCATACATTATATGCGACAGTTCTGGGGCTGTACCCGGCTCTTCCCGATTTACCCTGGTGCGTTGGCAAATCGGGGTAATAAGGAGTTATTGGCAGCCCATAGCTGCCAATAAGTCCTAGATTAATCATGTCAGGCGTCTATGAGACACCTTCCATGATTAATCTGTAAGTTACAGTAAAAAACACACACACCTGAAAAAATCCTTTATTAGAAATAAAAAACACAAACAAATTCCCTCATTACCAATTTATTAACCCCGACAAACCCTCCATGTCCAGCGTACTCCACGGACCTCCAGCGTCGCGTCCAGCTCTGCTGCATGGAGGTGACCGGAGCTGCAGAAGACACCGCCGCTCCGGTCACCTCCACGCAGCTAATGAGATGAGTAGCGTGATCAGCTGCTGTCACTGAGGTTACCTGGATCCAGCGGTGGCCGCGGGTAACCTCAGTGACGCTGGAGGTCCGTGGAGTACGCCGGACATGGAGGGTTTGTCGGGGTTAATAAATTGGTAATGAGGGAATTTGTTTGTGTTTTTTATTTCTAATAAAGGATTTTTTCAGGTGTGTGTGTGTTTTTTACTGTAACTTACAGATTAATCATGGAAGGTGTCTCATAGACGCCTGACATGATTAATCTAGGATTTATTGGCAGCTATGGGCTGCCAATAACTCCTTATTACCCCGATTTGCCAACGCACCAGGGTAAATCGGGAAGAGCCGGGTACAGCCCCAGAACTGTCGCATATAATGTATGCGGCAATTCTGGGCGGCTGCTGACTGATATTGTTAGGGTGGGGGGCCTCCCATAACGTGGAGCTCCCCATCCTGAGAATACCAGCCTTCAGCCGTATGGCTTTATCTGGCTGGCATTAAAATTGGGGGGGGATCGCACGCCGGTTTTTTTAATTATTTATTTATTTATTTTACTGCACAGTATAGACACGCCCACCGGCTGCTGTGATTGGGTGCAGTGTGACACCGGTCACTCAGCGTGGTGGGCGTGTCTCACTGCAACCAATCACAGCCGCCGGTGGGCGGGTAAAGCAGGGAATACGAGATTGATTAATGGGCGGCCGGCTTTTTCAAATTAGAAAAAGCCGTCGGAACAATGTGAACGCCGTGCAGCGCCGGTGATCGGGGAGCGGTGAGTATGAAAGAGGGGGGGACACTTCAGTCACTCGGGGGATTAGCGGTCACCTGTGAATCCTTCACAGGTGACCGCTAATCAGTACACGGCACAAAGACAGAGTCGCGGCATGACTATGAAGTCGGGTGAAGTTCACCCGAGTTCATTGTCATCCCGCTACTCTGTCTTCCGACATGTAGTAACGACATTTTGCATCACACACGTACATTTCACACGGACAACACATACACATGTCAGTTATTTCACTCACGCACACACGGACATTCCACACGCACATACGGCTAGCATACGGGATACACACGCAGGCCACACATACCATAAAAACGGACCTAAAAAACGGAAAACGGACCCGAAAAACGGCCCGTTTTACACGGACGTGGTTTTCACGGATGTGTGGCGGAGCCCTAAGGGTGCTTTCACACATCCGTTTTTTGCCGTCAGGCACAACCTGGCGAATACCAGATTAAATGGATCTGGCGCCGAATGTGATTTTATCCTCATTGAATTGTATTAGTTACGGATTGTGCCTGATGCCCTTGCGTTTTATCCAGCGTGTGCCGGATCCGGCGACATTTCTGTGTCCGGCTGCCAGAGAGGACTCACAAGGGAACCTTTTTTTGTCACCGGCAAAAAAATGTACCACGCTGGATCTGGCACCATGCGGTGTGTTGTAAAATGAAAGCCCATGGGCACCAGATCCGTCATAATGCAGCAAAAAAAACGCATTCCACCGACGGGTCTGTTTTTTTAACTGAGCATGCTCAGATGTGGAAATTCCTTTCTAGTTAGAAAATCTCTCTCTCTTTCTCTGTCTGTCGGTCTCTCTCTCTCTGTCGATGTCGGTCTCTCTCTCTCTCTCTCTCTCTGTTGGTCGGTCTCTCCCTCTTACCCCCTCTCACCGATCACTGGCGCGGCGTGGTGCTGCACAGCTGTCACAAAGCTCCCTCGGCTTCACCTGCTTTGAAAATGACGGCCGCTCATTATTCTATCTCTTATTCACTGCTTCACCCACCCACCGGGTTTCAGTCAGATGAGCCAGTAGCCACCCAGGAATGCTGCATCCATTAGATGTGACATTAGATGCGACAGTCCAGAGACTCTACCCGGCACATCCCGAATTGTCCTGGTGCGGTGGCAATCAAGGTAATAAGGAGTTAATGGCAGCAGCCCATAGCTGCCACTAAGTCCTAGCTTAGTGATGGCAGGTGTCTGTGAGACACCCCCCATCACTAAACTATAGTGAAAGTAAATAAACACAAACACCGAAAAATCCTTTATTTTAAATAAAAGACAAAAAAGCATCCTCTTTTATCACTTTATTAAAATCCCCAAATACCCCTCCAGGTCTGACGTAATCCACACAAGGTCCCACGACGTTTTCAGCTCTGCTACATTGGAAGTTGACAGGAGCGGCTGTAGAGCACCACCACTGGCAGTGAGCTCCACAGAGCAACTGAAGTGAGTCGTGCTGTCAGCATTGATGTCACTCAGGTTACCCACGGCCACAGCTGGATTCCCGCCTCAAACTGCTACAACATATCTGTTTTTTTACCGGATCTGTTGCATCAGTTTTACCACAATCGGTGATGGATTTGTTGCATCAGGCACAAACTGGATTGTGCCTGATGGCAAAAACCAGATGTGTGAAAGCACCCTAATCTGTGTGCACTTAACAGTCCTATCCGTACACAGTACAGGAATAAAATAGCAATTGTTGGCCAGCCACCAAATATTTTATACTACACGTGATAACAGGCGGGTGTGATACATTTCATTTTCTGCGCTACACGACCTGATTAAATTGCTACAGGACATTATGGGAAATCTCTAGTGGCCAAAACAGATACCCTGAGTGTGCAGCTTGTGCAAAACGGTGCTAGGCTTTTTTTTTGCTGATACTTGCAAATCAAATTACAAGTTATGCAAACTCATATGGAGCTGTGGATATTAGAAGACTCGATTCAAATCTGTTTTCCAGGGATCAATCCACTCGACTCTAGGTGGCACCACTGAAATAAATAAAAAAAAAATAAAAAGCCAGAAAACTTCCAACCATCACTGTACATTTAATTGTTGTGGGGTCTTGGTTCTAAGCATTGGAATAGAGTAACATTCTTTTTATGTAAGACGACTCATGATATTATCTCCATTAGAGCCAATGCGCTCTCGGTCAATTACTCAGACCTGCAACTGAGGCCAAAAGTTGGGGCATTTTTCAAAAAGATGTGAAGAGAGGCTTAACACTAGAACTACTGGACTCGTGACACCTACAGTTAGGTCCAGAAATATTTGGACAGTGACACAATTTTCGCGAGTTGGGCTCTGCATGCCACCACATTGGATTTGAAATGAAACCTCTACAACAGAATTCAAGTGCAGATTGTAACATTTAATTTGAAGGTTTGAATAAAAATATCTGATAGAAATTGTAGGAATTGTACACATTTCTTTACAAACACTCCACATTTTAGGAGGTCAAAAGTAATTAGACAAATAAACCAAACCCAAAAAAAAAAATTTTATTTTCAATATTTTGTTGCGAATCCTTTGGAGGCAATCACTGCCTTAAGTCTGGAACCCATGGACATCACCAAACGCTGGGTTTCCTCCTTCTTAATGCTTTGCCAGGCCTTTACAGCCACAGCCTTCCGGTCTTGCTTGTTTGTGGGTCTTTCCGTCTTAAGTCTGGATTTGAGCAAGTGAAATGCATGCTCAATTGGGTTAAGATCTGGTGATTGACTTGGCCATTGCAGAATGTTCCACTTTTTTGCACTCATGAACTCCTGGGTAGCTTTGGCTGTATGCTTGGGGTCATTGTCCATCTGTACTATGAAGCGCCGTCCGATCAACTTTGCGGCATTTGGCTGAATCTGGGCTGAAAGTATATCCCGGTACACTTCAGAATTCATCCGGCTACTCTTGTCTGCTGTTATGTCATCAATAAACACAAGTGACCCAGTGCCATTGAAAGCCATGCATGCCCATGCCATCACGTTGCCTCCACCATGTTTTACAGAGGATGCGGTGTGCCTTGGATCATGTGCCGTTCCCTTTCTTCTCCAAACTTTTTTCTTCCCATCATTCTGGTACAGGTTGATCTTGGTCTCATCTGTCCATAGAATACTTTTCCAGAACTGAGCTGGCTTCATGAGGTGTTTTTCAGCAAATTTAACTCTGGCCTGTTTATTTTTCGAATTGATGAATGGTTTGCATCTAGATGTGAACCCTTTGTATTTACTTTCATGGAGTCTTCTCTTTACTGTTGACTTAGAGACAGATACACCTACTTCACTGAGAGTGTTCTGGACTTCAGTTTCATGTTGTGAACAGGTACTTCTTCACCAAAGAAAGTATGCGGCGATCATCCACCACTGTTGTCATCCGTGGACGCCCAGGCCTTTTTGAGTTCCCAAGCTCACCAGTCAATTCCGTTTTTCTCAGAATGTACCCGACTGTTGATTTTGCTACTCCAAGCATGTCTGCTATTTCTCTGATGGATTTTTTGTTTTTTTTCAGCCTCAGGATGTTCTGCTTCACCTCAATTGAGAGTTCCTTAGACCGCATGTTGTCTGGTCACAGCAACAGCTTCCAAATGCAAAACCACACACCTGTAATCAACCCCAGACCTTTTAACTACTTCATTGATTACAGGTTAACGAGGGAGACGCCTTCAGAGTTAATTGCAGCCTTTAGAGTCCCTTGTCCAATTACTTTTGGTCCCTTGAAAAAGAGGAGGCTAGGCATTACAGAGCTATGATTCCTAAACCCTTTCTCCGATTTGGATGTGAAAACTCTCATATTGCAGCTGGGAGTGTGCACTTTCAGCCCATATTATATATATAATTGTATTTCTGAACATATTTTTGTAAACAGCTAAAATAACAAAACTTGTGTCACTGTCCAAATATTTCTGGACCTAACTGTATATAGAAATACATGGTGCAAAGTAGTCAAAATGACTACCTCAGTAGTTCTAGTGTTAAGCTTCTGAATTACTTCAAAATTATCCAAGTCAATTTCAAAAGTTGTCTTCATATAATAACTAAACACCTCTCCAGCTACAAAAATAATGAGTTATTCCAGTTAAGAGTTATATGTTGTCAAAGAAGTTTAGAAACTTCATAACTTATAACAATGTTTCATGGGCAGCACGGTGGCTCAGTGGTTAGCACTGGGGTCCTGGGTTCAAATCCCACCAACTTCTGCAAGGAGTTTGTATGTTCTCCCCTAATCGGTGCTCTGATTTCTTCCCACACTTCAAAGACATACAGTTAGGGACTCTACATTGTGAGCCCCAATGGGACAGAGTTGCCAATGTATGTAAAGCGCTGTGGAATTAGTAGCGCTAAATAAATGAATAAATATTTTTATTATTATTATGCTACAATCAGGGCTAGTAATTCTAAAATTTATAATTGGTTAGTGCTTTTCAGCAACAAGCATACATAACAACTATATCATTGTATACGGAAGTCCATCTTTTTTGAAATGCACCCTAAATTCCATTTTTATTTGTCCTTAGTACAACAATTGATATAAAGTATAATGTTAATAAAATTGTTGTTAAAGATAAGAGTCCATTTTGTCTTACCTTCACTTCAAACAATTCAAGACTTAATTTGCTTTAGTAGCCCAAAATGATCGGCAATATTTTCTTCACTGCAAAAAATTGCATCGGTCACATAAGAATCACATTACATGATTGTCACGTGTATAAGGACAGTTTCAGGGCTAGTACTCACCTTACCATCTCTAGACTATGCACTTTAGATAGGTTTTTTCCTTTTGGCACTGGTGGGGTTAATGCACTTTCTTTTGCCGCAGCAGACTGCTTCAACTGGCGGCAGTCAAGCAATTGTCGGCTGGGATATAAGTTCTCTGCTTCCTGGACTTATTGCAGGTTATTTACTCTGTTGAAGCTAGCCAGTAAGCAAAGTGGACGTATACTCTACTACTTACTACTACTACTTACTACTACTACTTACTACTACTACTACTTACTACTACTACTACTACTTCTTACTACTACTACTACTTAGTACTTACAACTACTACTACTTACTTACTTACTATTACTACTACTACATAATTTGTAAGTGGTTTCTTCTACCTCCTTTTTTCCATTGTACCTTTAGGGGTACTTTGCACGTTGCGACATCGCTAGCATTGGCTAACGATATCCAGCGCGATAGCACCTGCCCCCGTCGCACATGCAATATCTTGTAATTGCTGCCGTAGCGAACATTATCGCTACGGCTGCATCACACCTGGCTGGCGACGTTGCGGTGACCGCCGAACAATCCCTCCTTAAAGGGGGAGGTTCGTTCGATGTCACCGCGACATCACCGCGACGTCACTAAGCGGCCGGCCAATAGAAGCGGAGGGGAGGAGATGAGCGGGACGTAACATCCCGCCCACCTTCTTACTTCCGCATTGCCATCGGGATGCAGGTAAGGAGATGTTTGTCGCTCCTGCGGGCTTACACACAGCGATGTGTGACGCCGATGGAGCGACAAACAACATCGTACCTGCAGCAGGAGCGACATTATGAAAATGAACGACGTTACACAGATCAGCGATTTTTGACTGTTTCACGCTCATTCATCGTCGCTCCTAGGATTTACAGATTGCGATGTCTCTACCGGCGCCGGATGTGGGTCACAACAACCGTGACCCCGACGATATTTCGGTAGCGATGTCGCAACGTGCAAAGTACCCCTTACTGTTACTCTTTGGTCATCCCCTGGTGCATGTTATTATTGTGTATAGGTTTTTGCTTACCCCATCTGTTTTTGTGTTGGTGGATTGTTGAGCTCTATTGGGGTCAATCCCCTGGATGGTGGAGACTTAGTTGTTTGAGCCTGGGCAGGAGACAGGGCTATGCTAGTGGCTTGATCCTGACTACCTCTAAGCCTATCGTCAGGATAAGGGACAGCGCAGAGTCCCCAAACTTAGTGTCAGTCTAGAAGCCCCAGTTCTTTCTATACTATCCCATTACAATCATATAGTATAATCATGAGGTACCATCATATCCTGTATCAAAGCAGAAGAAGAGAATGAAGCAGACATTTTGTGGTGAATCTGGTTAGTGACAGGACGTTACATCTCACTCATAGAGATTGCCAGTAATTTACATTACTAAATTATCTGTACAGATGGTGTGTGACAACACAGCAATTAAGAACAGTGCTATGTATAGAAAAGAAAATAGTGTCCATAGCGCAAAAAATAATAATTTCCTGAGGAAATTTGACTAATCTATTGAATTCAAATTTCAAAAGCTTCTCTCAATTGTTATTAAATTTTGCGTAGCAGAAAAGGTAAAATCGATGAAACTATTGGATATTCAGTAGGTGTTTATTTCAACTTTTTTTTTCAGGTATATGACTATGGTACAGTACAGTACTAAATATATTGGTTGACTTCAAGAGGAATTATGGTGATGGATGGAATATAGGATTTAGCTCAGCTAATGTTACTCCATTAATTTTATCTAGACCTGGATTCCATTGAAATCTTAACTAAGAAATTCACATAGGCAAATGAATACTGTAGATTGTTTATAGAATCTCCTTTTGGTTGGGGCTTGATAAGAACTCAACTAGTCACAAGTGATGCTAGAATAAAGGCCACTTTATACGCTGCAATATCGGTATCAATATCGTTAGCGAGCTTACCCGCCCCCGTCGGTTCTGCGTCACGGGCAAATTGCTGCCCGTGGCGCAAAACAACGCTTACACCCGTCACACATACTTACCTTCCCTGCGATGTCGCTGTGGCCGGCGAACCGCCTCATTTCTAAGGGCACGGTTTGTGCGGCGTCACAGCAACGTCACACGGCAGCCGTCCAATAGAAACGGAGGGGCGGAGATGAATGAGCGGAATATCCCATCCACTTCCTTCCTTCCTCATTGCTGGTGGCCGCAGGTTCCTCGTTCCTGCAGTGTCACACATAGCGATGTGTGCTGCGGCAGGAACGACAAACAATCTGCGTCCTGCAACAGCAACGAAATTCGGGAAAGGAACGACGCGTCAACGATCAACGATAAGGTGAGTAATTTTGATCGTTAACGGTCATTCCTGTGTTTCACATACAATGACGTCGCTAATGAGGCCGGATGTGCGTCACGAATTCCGTGACCCCAATGACATCTCGTTAGCGATGTCGTTGCGTGTAAAGCGGCCTTTAGTTCTAGGGATAACTTTGTTTTTCACTATACCACTATCTCCTTTGGTACTTATCTTCATCCATTTTTGTCTGTACTTCTATTTCTAATTCTATTTCAAATGACCTCTTTTGAAAGGGGTTAACCCTTTCACCACCCAGTCTGTTTTCACCTCCATGACCATGCCAATTTTTCAAATTCTGACTAGTGTTACTTTGAAAAGTTATAACCGTTGAATACTTTAACAGATCCCAGTGATTCGGAGAATGTTTTTAGTGACATATAGAACTTCATGATAGTGGTAAATTTAGGAACAATTTTTAAGTGTTTATTTGTCAAAAGATCTGAAATATGGCCTAAATTTTAACATTTTGCAATTTTCAAACTTGTAATGTTTGTGCTCTGTTTATGCTCCAGAGTTATGTTGTACAAAATAGTTCATAAATAACACTTTCCACATGTCTACTTTACATCAGCACAATTTTTGAAACATATTTTTTTTGTTAGAAGGGTTCAAAGTTTATCAGCAATTTCTCATTTTTCTAGCAAAATTTATAAAACATTTAAGGGACCACATCATATTTAAAGGGACTATGCGAGGTCTAGGTGACAGAAAATACCCAAAAGAGAGTCTATGAGTTTGAGCTTTTATTGGTACCATTTTGGGCCCCATAATTTGTTTGATCGTTTTCTATTCCGCTTTTGTGGGGCAGAATCATGAAGAAACAGCAATTAAGGAATTGTTTTTTTGTTGATATTTTTTTCCCCATTCAAAGTGTCATAAAAGTGATAACACAGCTTTTTTCATCAGGTCAGTGTGATTACAGTTATACCACACATTTTTTAATGTTTTGACGATTTTACACCATAAGAAAACATTTTAGAGAAAAAAATGTTTTTTTGCATTGCTATATTCTACGAGTTATAACGTTTTAATTTTTGCTGACGGAGCTTTATTGTAGCTTCTTTTTTGCAGGACAAGATGACGTTTTCAGCAGTGCCATGTTTATTTATATATGACATTTTTATTCCATTTTATTCCTTTTTTTGTCAGCTGTATGATGAAAAAACAGTTTTTGCTAAGTTTTTCATTTCTTTGTTTCACGGTATTCACTGAAGGGTTTAGCTAGTATCCCTGTATTATAGATCGGGTTGTTACAAACACGGCAATACCAAATATGTGTACTTTAAAAAAAATAAATAAATAAATAAAAAATTGCACAAATATAACTATTAGAATATATTTTTTTAGTCTTTTTGTTCTTCATTTTCTGATGTTTTAATATTTTACTTTTTTAAAAACTTTTTTACTTAGTCGCTGTATGGGAAATTAACTTTCACTACTCTAGTTGCAGCTGCACTGTATTTCAATGCTTGATCAGTGTAGCTGTAGAACATTCAGGGTTCATGCTGCAGGCATTATACTTCAGGCTTACCATTGTCTGGTGTCCCAGAGGTCATCATTACAATTTTATGTCACCATTATGACTATTGGTCTCATTGGATTACATCACGGGGGCACTGATTGGAGGGGAGAAGAAATGTCATCCCTTTCCCAGTCCCCTAAGAGCTGCAATCAGTATCGGTTGAACAGCCAGGGACAGTGCAGAGACCTTTCCTGGCTTGAGATCTGGGGCTTGGCTGTCAGGAAAGCTGAGTCCTCAGCTCTTGTGCCCCCATGATCCCCAGGATGTACCTGTACATCTGAGGTCGGGAAGTTCCCAACAAATAGGATGCACCTGTATGACTAATGATGTGAAGGGGATAACAAAAGATTTATTTGCTAAAAATAGATTTTTTTTTAGCAAGGCAATGAATCAAGTGATAAATTATGCTCTTAACCATTAGAATCACTATTAAGTGATGTAATGCTCACCACTGGAGATGGTAAAGCGGCAAGCAGGAGTGAACCCACTAGATCACACTAGATTACAGAGAGATTCCGTGCTTACCCTTCAGTGGGAGGGGCTTGACTAAGCCCCCCCGCGACATAGACACTAGGTGCCACTCACCAGGGCAGTGACTGGAACTCTGGAACTGACCCCCAGGGCAAGGACAGTTACAGATGAAAACAGGCCGAATCTCTATTATAGACAGGAAACACCAAGATGGCTGAGGCAGGGAGCATGACCAGGATGGACAGGTACAGTCACTAGTATAGACAGGAACCCCTGGGACAGCTCAGGCAGGTAGCATGGGCAGGTACAATCACTAGTATAGACAGGACCCACCAGCAGTGCTGAGGCTGAATGCACAGCCACTAGTATAGACATGACCCTCCGGGACGGCTGAGGCAAGTAGCACAATCAGGACAGACAGGTATAGTGTACCAGAAGGGCAAGGAAACCGGAATGTATACTGGCTAAGGAACATACATTGGACAAGGGGACCTGACAAATAGCTGTCTTGGGAACAAACCACTGACTACAAGTGTTGCTAAGGCACCTCCCCTATTAGGAGAGGGCCTTAAGTACCCAGTGCATCTCAGCAATAAGCTGAGAGGCACTTCCATGAAATGATGCACTAGCCCTTTAAAAGAAGGACAGCATTGCTCATGCATACCCTAGGGCAGTGATGGCGAACCTATGGCACGTGTGCCAGACAGGGCACGCAGAGCCGTTTGTGCTGGCACGCGTGCTGTCGCCACACTGCGCCAGTTTGATCTGCTGGTGTGGTCGCGCCAGCAGCTCAAACTGGTGTTTAGCAGAGGAGACATTTCTCCTCGCTCTGACACGCCTCCTCTCCTGGGCTGCAGGACTGTTGCCTAGGAGACGAAGGAGTGTCAGTAGGCGGCGCCGGTGTCTTGTGGCCGCGCGGGAACTGAAGTGACTGAGGACGCAGCAGTAGAGGAGTGGGGGCCAGAAGGTGAGGTTTTTTTTTACTTTTTTTTTTATTTTTAGCCTCTGTGCGGCTGTGCCAAGATGTGGGGGGGACAGAGCCTGCACGGGGGAAACATGCAGCGCACGGGGGAAACATGCAGCGCACGGGGACAGAGCCAGCACGGGGGAAACATGGAGCGCACGGGGGAAACATGGAGCGCACGGGGGAAACATGGAGCGCACGGGGACAGAGCCAGCACGGGGGAAACATGCAGCGCATGGGGGAAACATGCAGCGCTCGGGGACAGAGCCTGCATGGGGGAAACATGGAGCGCACGGGGGAAACATGGAGCGCTCGGGGACAGAGCCTGCACGGGGGAAACATGCAGCGCACGGGGGAAACATGCAGCGCACGGGGACAGAGCCAGCATGGTGGAAACATGGAGCGCACGGGGGAAACATGGAGCGCACGAGAACAGAGCCAGCACGGGGGAAACATGGAGCGCACGGGGACAGAGCCAGCACGGGGGAAACATGGAGCGCACGGGGGACAGAGCCGGCACGGGGGAAACATGCAGCGCATGGGGGAAACATGGAGCGCACGGGGGACAGAGCCGGCACGGGGGAAACATGGAGTGCACGGGGACAGAGCCAGCACGGGGGAAACATGGAGTGCACGGGGGACAGAGCCAGCACGGGGGAAACATGCAGCGCATGGGGGAAACATGGAGTGCACGGGGACAGAGCCAGCACGGGGGAAACATGGAGCGCACGGGGGACAGAGTCAGCACGGGGGAAACATGGAACGCACGGGGACAGAGCCAGCACGGGGAACACGGGGGACAGAGCCAGCACGGGCAAACATAGAGCACGGGGGACAGAGCCAGCACGGGGGGAACATGGGGAGCACGGGGGGAACATAAGAAGCACGGGGGACAGAGCCAGCATGGGGGAAACATGGAACGCACGGGGACAGAGCCAGCACGGGGGAAACATGGAGTGCACGGGGGACAGAGCCAGCATGGGGAAACATGGGGAGCACGGGGGACAGAGCCAGCACGGGGAAACATGGAGTGCACGGGGGACAGAGCCAGCATGGGGAAACATGGGGAGCACGGGGGACAGAGCCAGCACGGGGAAACATGGAGCACACGGGGACAGAGCCAGCACGGGGAAACATGGGGAGCACGGGGGATAGAGCCAGCACGGGGCAAACATAGAGCACGGGGGACAGAGCCAGCACAGGAAAAACATGGAGCGCACGGGGACAGAGCCAGCACGGGGGAAACATGGAGCGCACGGGGACAGAGCCAGCACGGGGAAACATGGAGCGCACGGGGGACAGAGCCAGCACGGGGGAAACATGGGAGCGCATGGGGGACAGAGCCAGCACGGGGGAAACATGGAGCGCACGTGGGACAGAGCCAGCACGGGGAAACATGGGGAGCACGGGGGATAGAGCCAGCACGGGGCAAACATAGAGCGCACGGGGACAGAGCCAGCACGGGGGAAACATGGAGCGCACGGGGACAGAGCCAGCACGGGGGAAACATGGAGCGCACAGGGACAGAGCCAGCACGGGGGAAACATGGAGCGCACGGGGGACAGAGCCAGCACGGGGGAAACATGGGAGCGCATGGGGGACAGAGCCAGCACGGGGGAAACATGGAGCGCACATGGGACAGAGCCAGCATGGGGGAAACATGGAGCGCACGGGGGACAGAGCCAGCACGGGGGAAACATGGAGCGCACGGGGACAGAGCCAGCATGGGGGAAACATGGAGCGCACGGGGACAGAGCCAGCACGTGGGAAACATGGAGCGCACGGGGGACAGAGCCAGCACGGGGGAAACATGGGAGCGCATGGGGGACAGAGCCAGCACGGGGGAAACATGGAGCGCACGGGGGACAGAGCCAGCACGGGGGAAACATGGAGCGCACGGGGGACAGAGCCAGCACGGGGGAAACATGGAGCGCACGGGGACAGAGCCAGCACGGGGAAACATGGGGTGCACGGGGGACAGAGCCAGCACGGGGCAAACATAGAGCACGGGGGACAGAGCCAGCACGTAGGAAACATGGAGCGCATGGGGACAGAGCCAGCACGGGGGAAACATGGAGCGCACGGGGACAGAGCCAGCAAGGGGGAAACATGGAGCGCAAGGGGGACAGAGCCAGCACGGGGGTGACATGGAGCGCACGGGGACAGAGCCAGCACGGGGCAAACATGGAGTGCACGGGGGACACATGGGGAGCACGGGGCAAACATTGGAGCACGGGGGACAGAGCCTACATGGGGGACACATGGGGAGCACGGGGGACAGAGCCAGCACAGGGGAAACATGGGAGCACGGGGGACAGAGCCAGCACGGGGAAACATGGAGCGCACGGGGACAGAGCCAGCACGGGGGAAACATGGAGCGCACGGGGGACAGAGCCAGCACGGGGGAAACATGGAGCGCACGGGGGACAGAGCCAGCACGGGGGAAACATGGGAGCACGGGGGACAGAGGCAGCATGGGGAAACATGTAACGCACGGGGACAGAGCCAGCACGGGGGAAACATTGAGCGCACGGGGGACAGAGCCGGCACGGGGGAAACATGGAGCGCACGGGGGAAACATGGGAGCACGGAGGACAGAGCCAGCACGGGGAAACATGGAGTGCACGGGGACAGAGCCAGCACGGGGGAAACATGGAGCGTACGGGGGACAGAGCCGGCACGGGGGAAACATGCAGCGCATGGGGGAAACATGAAGCGCACGAGGACAGAACCAGCATGGGGGAAACATGGAGCGCACGGGGGACAGAGCCAGCACGGGGGAAACATGGAGCGCACGGGGGAAACATGGGAGCACGGGGGACAGAGCCAGCACGGGGAAACATGGAGCGCACGGGGACAGAGCCAGCACGGGGGAAACATGGAGCGCACGGGGGACAGAGCCAGCACGGGGGAAACATGGAGCGCACGGGGACAGAGCCAGCACGGGGGAAACATGGAGCGCACGGGGGACAGAGCCAGCATGGGGGAAACATGGGAGCGCATGGGGGACAGAGCCAGCACGGGGGAAACATGGAGCGCACGTGGGACAGAGCCAGCACGGGGGAAACATGGAGCGCACGGGGGACAGAGCCAGCACGGGGGAAACATGGAGCGAACAGGGACAGAGCCAGCACGGTAAAACATGGGGAGCACGGGGGACAGAGCCAGCACAGGGGAAACATGGAGCGCACGGGGACAGAGCCAGCACGGGGGAAACATGGAGCGCACGGGGACAGAGCCAGCATGGGGGAAACATGGAGCGCACGGGGGACAGAGCCAGCACGGGGGAAACATGGGAGCGCATGGGGGACAGAGCCAGCACGGGGGAAACATGGAGCGCACGGGGGACAGAGCCAGCACGGGGGAAACATGGAGCGCACGGGGGACAGAGCCAGCACGGGGGAAACATGGAGCGCACGGGGGACAGAGCCAGCACGGGGGAAACATGGAGCACACGGGGACAGAGCCAGCACGGGGAAACATGGGGTGCACGGGGGACAGAGCCAGCACGGGGCAAACATAGAGCACGGGGGACAGAGCCAGCACGTGGGAAACATGGAGCACACGGGGACAGAGCCAGCACGGGGGAAACATGGAGCGCACGGGGACAGAGCCAGCACGGGGGAAACATGGAGCGCAAGGGGGACAGAGCCAGCACGGGGGAAACATGGAGCGCACGGGGGCAGAGCCAGCACGGGGCAAACATGGAGTGCACGGGGGACACATGGAGAGCACGGGGCAAACATTGGAGCACGGGGGACAGAGCCTACATGGGGGACACATGGGGAGCACGGGGGACAGAGCCAGCACAGGGGAAACATGGGAGCACGGGGGACAGAGCCAGCACGGGGAAACATGGAGCGCACGGGGACAGAGCCAGCACGGGGGAAACATGGAGCGCACGGGGGACAGAGCCAGCACGGGGGAAACATGGAGCGCACGGGGACAGAGCCAGCACGGGGGAAACATGGGAGCACGGGGGACAGAGGCAGCACGGGGAAACATGTAACGCACGGGGACAGAGCCAGCACGGGGGAAACATTGAGCGCACGGGGGACAGAGCCGGCACGGGTGAAACATGGAGCGCACGGGGGAAACATGGGAGCACGGAGGACAGAGCCAGCACGGGGAAACATGGAGCGCACGGGGACAGAACCAGCACGGGGGAAACATGGAGCGCACGGGGGACAGAGCCGGCACGGGGGAAACATGCAGCGCATGGGAGAAACATGAAGCGCACGGGGACAGAGCCAGCATGGGGGAAACATGGAGCGCACGGGGGACAGTGCCAGCACGGGGGAAACATGGAGCGCACGGGGGAAACATGGGAGCACGGGGGACAGAGCCAGCACGGGGAAACATGGAGCGCACGGGGACAGAGCCAGCACGGGGGAAACATGGAGCGCACGGGGGACAGAGCCGGCACGGGGGAAACATGCAGCGCATGGGGGAAACATGGAGCGCACGGGGACAGAGCCAGCACGGGGGAAACATATAGCGCACGGGGGACATAGCCAGCACGGGGGAAACATGGAGCGCACGGGGACAGAGCCAGCACGGGGAAACTTGGGGAGCACGGGGGACAGAGCCAGCATGGGGGAAACATGCAGCGCATGGGGGAAACATGGAGCGCACGGGGACAGAGCCAGCACGGGGCAAACATGGGAGCACGGGGGACAGAGCCAGCACGGGGAAACATGTAGCACACGGGGACAGAGCCAGCACGGGGAAACATGGGGAGCACGGGGACAGAGCCAGCATGGGGAAACATGGAGCGCACGGGGGACAGAGCCAGCACGGGGGAAACATGGGGAGCACGGGGACAGAGCCAGCACAGAGGAAACATGGGGAACACGGGGGACAGAGCCAGCACGGGGCAAACATGGGAGCACGGGGGACAGAGCTAGCACGGGGGGAACATGGGAGCATGGGGCATATACAAACAGAGCACGGGGCAAACAGAGCATGGGGAAAACATGGAGAGCACAGGGAAAACATGGCTGCAAAGATGGAGAGAAATGTGCAAAGATGGGGGAAACATGGCTGCAAAGATGGGGGAAACATGGCTGCAAAGATGGGGGAAACATGGCTGCAAGGATGGGGGAAACATGGCTGCAAAGATGGGGAAACATGGCTGCAAAGATGGGGGAAACATGGCTGCAAGGATGGGGGGAAACATGGCTGCAAAGATGGGGGAAACATGGCTGCAAGGATGGGGGAAATCATGCCAGGATGGGGTACATTTACCAGTATGGGGGATACATTTACCAGAATGGGGGGAAACATGAAAGGATGGGGGGGAAACATGCCAGGATGGGGGTAGATGAACATGCCAGGATGAGGAAAATTGCCAGGATGGGGAACATTTAGCAGGAAGGGTGACATTTATCAGGATGGGGTACATTTTCCAGGATAAGGGAACATGCCTGGATGAGGTACATTTACCAGGATGGAGTCATTTAACAGCATGGGGGAACATGCCAGGATGGGAAACATTTACAATGATGGGGTACATTTACCATGATGGGGTACATTTACCTACCAGGAATGGGGTACATTTACCAGGATGGGGCGATGATGTGGACAAATATACCAGAATGTAGGAAATATATATCAGGATGGGGGACATGTTTACCAGGAAGTGGCCAGGAAGGGGACATAACTACACAATGAAAGGGGAGGGGAGCAACTCGTATGTCTTTATGGGATTTCAAGATGTTCAGACTTTGGAATGTAGATGTGGATTACAGGGTGACATCTGATTGCATTCCAGGCTAAAATCTCTGTCTAATATGCTGCAATTTATTTCCAGAAAGATCAATCCAACTGCTGTGTCTGGAAAGGGCAGGGGCTCAGCTTCCATGTGTGGTAAGCACGCATGAGCGTGATGCCCCCTGCTGAAGAGAAGAGAAGACTGCAAAGGTAAGGTTAAAATCAATTATTTACATAATAGGATTGGTTGGCACTTCGGAAAAAAAAATGGGTTTAGAACTACAGTTTCGGCACTCGGCCTGTAAAAGGTTCGCCATGACTGCCCTAGGGTATGGCGGTGCGCACAGGTATTGGGAGGGAGCATCAGAAGACACCCATTTAGAGAATTGTGGGGAAGCCAGGCAGCATGGTGAGTCAGTATCCCTGCAGGGGGGGGACAGCAAGCAGTGCAGGGATGCTGGTGCTACAAGTTGCTTTCATGAGGAACATGTTGATAGAATAGCTAAAAATCTGAAAATGTGCCTCTAATATTAGAAACATTTTTAATTTAATCAATATCCTTAGTACTTGTCATACAGTGGCATATAATATTTGGGCACCCCTGGTCAAAATTACTGCTATTGCGAACATTTAAGCGAGTTGAAGGTGAAATTATCTCTAAAACACATTAAGTTAAAGATGACACATTTCCTTTTTATTTTGAGCAAAAAAATTTTTTCATCATTTACAATTTTAAAATTAACAAAAAAGTAAAATAGGCCTATGCAAAAGTTTGAGCACACTGCACAGGAAGTACATAGCAGCACCCCCTTCAGCAAGTATCACAGCTTGTAAATATTTTTTGTAGGCAGCCAAGAGACTTTCAATTCTTGTTTAAGGGATTTTCATCGATTCTTCCATGGAAAAGTCTTCCAGAGATTCCTGGGTCATCTTGCATGCATTGTTCTTTTGAGGTCTAGTCACAGATTTCAATGATGTTCAGATCAGGGTACTGTGAGGGCCATTGAAAAACCTGCAGCTTACACCTTTTGAGGTGGTCTATTGTGGATTTTGATATGTGTTTAGGATCATTATCCATTTAGAAGACATCCTTTTTTCAGCTTCAGTTTTTTTTTACAGATGATGTAATGTTTTCATCAATAATTTGTTGAAATTGATTGCTTCCATTCTTTTTTCTGCCAGTGAAATTTTCCCTGTGCCATTGGCTGCAACAAAACCCCAAAGCATGATTGATAGACCCAATGCTTAATGGTTTCCGAGATATTCTTTCCTTGAAGTTCTGTGCCCCTTTCTCTACACACATACATTTGATCATTGGGGCCAAAAAGTTCTAATTTATCCTCATCAGTCTACAGGACTTTTTCCAAAATGCATGAGGCTTGTTTAAATGTTCTTTTTCATACATCTGACACTGAATTTTATAATGAGGAAGCAAGAGAAGTCCATATTTATGCAAGTGTCTCTTAATTGTAGAAAAATGTACCACCAAAAAAAAGTCTGCTAAATATTCCTGAAGGTCTTTTGCAGTCAAGCAGGGGTTCTGATTTGCCTCTCTGGCAAACCTACAAAAAGCTCTCACAGAAATGTTTTTTTATTTCCAGACATTATTTTCACCATCACTATTCCTTTTAAATGCCATTTCTTAATTACATTTCAAACTGAGGAAAGGGCAACTTGAAAATGCATTGCCATCTTTTTATATCTTTCTCCTGCTGTCTGGGCCTCAACCAATGTCATTTTCAGAGTACTAAGCAGCTGTTTAGAAGAACCCATGGCTGCTGTTTTTTGGCACAGGGTTAGAAGAGGCTGGGTTTTTATAAAGCTGTGAACTTTGCATTACCTAGCCTTTCCTAAAGATGATAGGAAACAAGCCATAACCCTAAGGCTATGTGCCCACGGGGAAAGTGTCCTGCGGTTATATCCACAGGACATTCCGTAGGAGCTCCCAGAAAACCACAGCACAACTTTGTCTGTTTCAATGCTGTGGTTTATTTGCGGAATGTCCTGCGGATATGGTACGGGCATTCTGCATTGAGGATACAGAACCATGGCTTCGGCACTGCATCCTCAATGCAGAACAAGCGCTGAGTGATCGGGGGTTCATACTTACCTCCATCACGCAGCACTTCACTTTCCGGCTGTTTGTCAGCGTCTGCACTGTGCAGGTGAAGGTGGGCGGGCCTGAACTAGCTCCGGCTGTCACATGACCAGAGCTCGTGCAGGCAACGCCCACCTCCTCCTTCCTGCTCCTGGCTCCACCGCGCTCCTGTGCATGGAGGGAAAGTGACTCGGGTGTCTGCTATCAAGGCAGGTAAGTATGGGACCAAGGCAGATTTCCAAAGGTAAATCCGCAGGAATAATTGACATGCAGTTATGTGTGGCCGCGGGACATCCGCAGTATATTCCGCAGCTGCACATTCCGCAGCATGGACACAAACACGCCCCATGTCCCATAGGATAACATGGGGAGTGTCTGTACTTGCTGAAACCTGCGGATTTATCTGGAAAATCCAGATAAATCCGCAAGTTTTCCCCGGCAAAATCTGCAGAAGCAAGCTCCCGTGGGCACATAAGCTAACAGGCTAATTAAGGTCTGCAACTTTAGTCAAAATCTGAGCACATAAATCTCCAAGGGTGCCCACATTTTTTCATTGGCCCATTTTCCTTTTTTTTTCAATTTTAAAATGAAGAAAGTGAATATATATATACATATATATATATATATATATATATATATATATATATATATATACATATATATATATTTTTTATTTTTTTTCCAAAATACAAAGGAAATGTGTCATATTTAACTTTTTGCCTTATAGACATAATTTAATTTTCAACTTGCTTAGCTGTTCACAATAACAGTATTTTTGAGCAGGGGTGCCCATACTTTTGCATGTCACTATATGTCCCTATATATAAGCTACTCATTGAATATTTTCATAAACTTTGAAGAATACATCTGGATATAGCCAAATTTACCAACATGTTTGTTAAATTTAAATTCTTTTGCAACTATTCAATAAGAATTATATGGATAGTCGGAACTAGGAGGATGAGAGACCAAAATCCGTTTGAGGAAATGGAGAATTTGTAGGAAAATATTCAAAATAGAGTCTGCTGTTTATGCATAGAATATGACAGACAATTACAGAAGGTAATATAACAAAAACGCAAAATCATTTAGCAAAGTCATAGTTAAATCAGTGATTTAGTTGTATGAACTTCTAGATGTTGGGATCTTGTTCCCAGATCATTGATTTAGTTGTATGAACATAAAGCTATGTGGATTTCTCCCTTTACTCATTGATCTAGTTGTGTGAAATTCTAAATGATGTGGGGATCTCTTTCCTAGCTCAGTGATTTAGTTGTATGAACTTCTAGATGTGGGAATCTTGTTCCTAGCTTAGTGATTTAGTTGTATTAACTTAAAGATCTGTGGATTTCTCCCTTTACTCAATGATCTACTGTAGTTGTGTGGGCTTCTCGATGTGCAAAACTCTTTCCTACTTTCCTAGCTCACTGATCTAGTTGTATGAGTTTCTGGATGTGGGAATCTCTTCCCTGATTCAGTGATCTAGTTGTATGAATTTCCAGTGCCAACTTCTTCCCTAATTCAGTTTTATAGTTGTATGAACTCGTGGATGTATGGATCACTTTCTTGGCTCAGTGATCTAGTAGTGTGAACTTCTAGATGTGTAGCTCTCTTTCCTAACTCAGTGATATATTTGTGTGATTTTGATTTGTTTACTAGCTCAGTGATCTAGTTGTGTGAACTTCTAGATATGCAAATCTCTTTCCTCACTCAGTGATCTAGTAGTACGAACTTGTAAATGTGCATTTTTTTTTCTAGCTCAATTGTCTAGTTGTGTGAACTTCTAGATTTGTGGATCTCCTTCATACTTTCCCATCTCAGTGATCTAGTTGTATGAGCTTCTGGATGTGGGGATCTCTTTCCTAGCTCAGTGATCTAGTTGTTTGGACTTCTAGATGTGTGAATTTCTTTCCTGACTCAGTGATCTAGTTGTATGAATTTCCAGTGTCAACCTCTTCCCTAACTCAGTTTTCTAGTTGTATAAACTCTTGGATGTGCGGATCACATTCTTGGCTCAGTGATCTAGTAGTGTGAACTTCTAGATGTGTAGCTCTTTTTCCTAACTCAGTGATATATTTGTGTGATTTTCTGGATGTGTGATTTTTTTTTTAACTAACTCAGTGATCTAGTTGTGTGAACTTCTAGATATGCAAATATCTTTCCTCACTCAGTGATCTAATAGTACGAACTTATAAATGTGCATTTTTTTTCCTAGCTCAGTTGTTTAGTTGTGTGAATTTCTAGATGTGTGGCCCTCTTTCCTAGCTCAGTTTTATAGTTGTGTCACCTTATAGATGTGTGGATATTTTTTCTAGCTCAGTTGTGTAGTTGTGTGAACTTCTAGATGTGTGGATATCTTTCCTACCTCAGTTGTGTAGTTGTGTGAACTTCTAGATGTGTAGCCCTCTTTCCTAGCTCAGTTTTATAGTTGTGTGAACTTAAAGATGTGTGGATCTGTTTCCTAGCTCAGTTGTATAGTTGTGTGAACTTCTAGATGTGTCGATCTCTTTGCTAACTCAGTTGTGTAGTTGTGTGAACTTCTGGATGTATGGATCAATTTCCTAACTCAGTTGTCTAGTTGTGTGAACTTCTAGATGTGTGGATCTCTTTCGTAGCTCAGTTGTGTAGTTGTGTGAACATCTGGATGTGCAGATCTATTTCCTAACTCAGTTGTATCGTTGTGTGAACTTCTAGATGTGTGGATCTTTTTTCTAGCTCAGTTGTATAGTTGTGTGAAATTCTAGCCATGTGGATCTCTTTCCTAGCTCAGCTGTGTAGTTGTGTGAACTTCTAGATGTGTAGATCTATTTCCTAACTCAGTTCTCTAGTTGTGTGAACTTTTAGATGTGTGGATCTCTTTAGTAGCTCAGTTGTGTAGTTGTGTGAACATCTGGATGTGTGGATCTTTTTCCTAGCTCAGTTGTATAGTTGTGTGAAATTCTAGATGTGTGGATCTTTTTCCAAGCTCAGTTGTATTGTTGGGTGAACTTCTAGCCATGTGGATCTCTTTCCTAGCTCAGCTGTGTAGTTGTGTGAACTTCTAGATGTGTAGATCTATTTCCTAACTCAGTTCTCTAGTTGTGTGAACTTTTAGATGTGTGGATCTCTTTAGTAGCTCAGTTGTGTTGTTGTGTGAACATCTGGATGTGCGGATCTATTTCCTAACTCAGTTGTATCGTTGTGTGAACTTCTAGATGTGTGGATCTTTTTCCTAGCTCAGTTGTATAGTTGTGTGAAATTCTAGATGTGTGGATCTTTTTCCAAGCTCAGTTGTATTGTTGAGTGAACTTCTAGCCATGTGGATCTCTTTCCTAGCTCAGCTGTGTAGTTGTGTGAACTTCTAGATGTGTAGATCTATTTCCTAACTCAGTTCTCTAGTTGTGTGAACTTTTAGATGTGTGGATCTCTTTAGTAGCTCAGTTGTGTAGTTGTGTGAACATCTGGATGTGCGGATCTATTTCCTAACTCAGTTGTATCGTTGTGTAAACTTCTAGATTTGTGGATCTTTTTCCTAGCTCAGTTATATAGTTGTGTGAAATTCTAGATGTGTGGATCTTTTTCCTAACTCAGTTGTATCGTTGTGTGAACTTCTAGATTTGTGGATCTTTTTCCTAGCTCAGTTATATAGTTGTGTGAACTTCTAGATGTGTGGATCTTTTTCCTAGCTCAGTTGTATTGTTGTGTGAACTTCTAGCCATGTGGATCTCTTTCCTAGCTCAGCTGTGTGGTTGTGCGAACTTCTGGATGTGTGGATCTATTTCCTAACTCAGTTCTCTAGTTGTGTGAATTTATAGATGTGTGGATCTCTTTCGTAGCTCAGTTGTGTAGTTGTGTGAACATCTGGATGTGCGGATCTATTTCCTAACTCAGTTGTATCATTGTGTGAACTTCTAGATGTGTGGATCTTTTTCCTAGCTCAGTTGTATTGTTGTGTGAACTTATAGCCGTGTGGATCTCTTTCCTAGCTCAGCTGTGTAGTTGTGTGAACTTCAGGATGTGCAGATCTATTTCCTACCTCAGTGATTGTGTGAACTGATGTAGATTTTCTGAATAATTTTGTACATATATATTATCTTGCTCAATCAAACCCATTCTGCCTTCTCCTACATGTATCATTTTCAGCCTACACTGTATTTCAAGGACTCAACATCACAAAGCACAGTAGTATACTGCCCTTCTAGGCCTTGATAGCTGAGGGGGTGCCCCTACTCAAAGAGCCTGCACCTGCAGATCTGCCTTTTAACAACATAACATTGCTGGAGGTAGAATATTCTCATCAAAAGAGCAAGTCTGAAGCTCCTGGATGGCAGTGCTACTCAAAGGACATGATAAAATCTTTTGAAACTCTGTAATTCAGTTTTATAGAACACACATCTCTTAGATATAGCTTCTGTGCATGCATCCCATTTTAATGTCAAACTTCATGCAGCCAAAGAGTCTTTTTAACTTTATATTAATATTCATATATTTCTATCTCGGCTCCTTTTTATTGAGAGCATTTTTCAGATCTATGTGTTTTTTTATGTTCTGTTTTTAAAGGCATAAAACACATAAAGTAAATCCTTAGGACTTAAAAAATCTCAAAACACTACTAATCTGCTAGTTAAATAGTTAACAGCATGAAAAAAACATTTTGCAATGCATTCTGTAATTAAATGTATGCCTGCAGGCTAGATAAAAATGGTGTGAATTTAGTGTTCCTATGTACCTGCTGTAGGTCTATTTGCATTCTTTAAAGTTTAATACAAAAGAATGGATAGGAGATTGAGAAAAAAGGAACTGGATAAGTTAATGTCAGTTTGTAGGATTAACTGAAAAAATGCATAATCCATTATAATAATCAGTAATTACATGACCTTATAGACAATTTATCATGCAAATCAGTGCACATAGTCTTTATGCAAGATGCATTTCCAGCAATTCTTGGCCTTTTCTTATCTCTTCCTTGTGAGCTGGGCTATGGTTGTATTGGAGGCATAGATTTATACTTGGATCCAATAGAAAAACACACATTTCCTAATGCAAAATCTGGGACAGCGTCCAACCTACCTATAGACATTTATAATGCTAGTGCCCTTTTATAGCACGCAGGTGTCACTAGGTGAGTAAAGAAGTTGTCCAGTTACCAAAACTGATTTTTTTTTCTCATAAATCTTGCTAATATGTGCCTCTCCACACATCTATTATGTTTTTTCAGCAATTTTACCTTTTATCGTGCTCTAGCAGCACATCCTCATTGCTGGCTCCAGCTCTGATGGGGTTAATCTCTCTTCTGACTTCCTGGGTTCAGTTCCTACAACTCCAATAATTCTTTGCGGCTCTAGTGCTGTATCTAACACACCCACTCAGCTCTCCTCTCCACCCAAAGACTACGCCCTGCCTCTTTCTAGTGTGGAAGCACTGAGAGCAATCACAATAGAGACAGCAGAAGCTCCCAGCTCTGCACAACCAGGGGAAGAAAGCATCTATCTTCTGCTTGTTCTCATATAGTTCATAGTCTGTGTGTGTGTGTACATAAGTTGATTATTAGCCGGCGCAACATGTGAAAGAAATAATTGGGGGAAAAAAATGATGGGGTCATGAGATTGCTTTTTCCCTCTTGCCTAGTCTGTGTGTCGTCCATATCATCCGTGTGACATGCAGTTTGCAGGCTACTTTCCATTAAGCGTTCTTTTGCCTAAACCGCAAACCACATATGACCGACTCCTGTTGATTAAATGTGCAGCGCATGCAACTTTTATTTTACCGGATCCTTCTGCATCAGGACACAGAATTTTTTGGCCGGCACTGGAGTCAGCTGACTCCTGATCTCACAGCACGCACACGCTGCAATGGATGCAGGTTAACAGCAGTCACTGCCTGCTGCCGATCACATGTGACCGTGTGCAGGCTGTGTGGTCAGAAGTTCAGCTGAGTTTAGATCAGCTGACTCCAGTGTCGGCCGATTAGGCTGGGGCCACACGGGGATTACTGCGATCCCCTCGCATGACACTCGGCTCACGCTGGTAGTACAGCAGAGCCAAGTGTCATGCGTGTGTTCCTGCGACTGACGTCCGACTGTGCGAGCAGACCTCAGCTGTGGGGGGTGGGCTGGCACTCAAGAGGGGCAGGCCAGCACTGCGGAGGGGCGGGCGGGCTGGATCTGAGGAGGGTGGGATTTCTCAACCTCTCTCCTCCGTAGCCGACTATTGCGATTCTCGTTCTGCACTCGCGGTACACCGATGTACCGCGAGTGCAGTGCGATTTTTCTATCACATCATACACTTGAATGGGTGCAAGATAAAGAGTCTTGCATTACAATTGCAGCATGCTGCGATTGTTTTGTCGGTCCGATTAGGGCTGAGAAAATAATTGCTCATGTGCGCTGATACACAGGCTAATATTGGTCCGAATGGAATGCGATGTTTTATCGCACTCCACCCGCACCGTTATTCTAGTCATGTGGCTTAGGTCTTACTTGTTCTGTGTCCCGTTGCATCCATCGCAGTGTGTGCAGGCTAGAGTTCAGCTGAGTTCAGATCAGCTGACTCCTGTGCTGGACTGAACTCAGGTGACCTCACAGCCCGCACATGCTGTGATGGATACAGGGGGACACAGAACAAGTAATCATCCGTCACTGGAGTCATCTGATTATTTGTTCTGCTGGCGCTGTGGTCAGGAGTAGGGAGGAATGAGCAGTAAAATGTTCTGGTGCTCGGTCGTTTTTTTTTGTTTTTTTTTTAAATTCATTAAAAATAAAGAAAAAACAAAAAACAGATAACCCTAACCCTAGCATTAGGGGTGAAAAAAAAGTGTTGGCTGCCGCTGCATTTTCTATTGTTAAGGGTAACCCAAGCAGCTACTGGCTGCTAACCCCCGCTTCTTGGTGTTACCTTCACTGGCAATGGATAATCCAGGAAAGCCTTTTTTTTAAAGGTTTTTAAAACCTTTTTTTGTAAAAAAATGATGTGGGCTTCGCCATATTTTTTGTACGCTAGCCAGGTACAGCAGGCAGGTACGGGTTGCCCCCAACCCCCAGCTGCCTATTTGTACCCAGCTGGGAACCAAAAATATAGGGAAGCCCCTTTTTTTAAATTATTTCATGATTTTCATAAAATAATTTCCCAAAAAAAAAAAAAATGACGCGGGCTTCGCTCATTTATTTGTGTCCAGCCAGGTACAACAAGACAGCTGGGGATTGGAATCCGCAGTGCAGGGTGGCCCAAGCTTTTTGGGCCCCCCGCTACGAATTGCAGTCCACAGCCGCCAGAGAAAATGGCGCTTTCATAGAAGCGCCATCTTCTAGTGCTGTATCCAACTCCTCCAGTGGCCCTGGTACCAGGTGGCACGCTGGGTAATAAGAGGTTAATACCAGCTATGTTTTACCAGCTGGTATAAAGCCCAAGATTCTTAATGTCAGGCCAAGTTTGACCCGGCCATTAAGAATCTCCAATAAAGGGTTAAAAAAAAAAAAAAGACATCACACAGAGAAAAATACTTTATTAGAAATAAATACACAGACACATCAGGGATTCGAAGTTTATTACTCCCTCTCACCTCTCCACGATCGATAGATTTCTGTACTAACCATGCCAGGAGAGAGTGAGGGAAAAGAAAGAGAGCAAGGGAAAAGAGAGAGTGAGGGAAAAGAGCAAGGGAAAAGAAAGAGAGAGGGAAAAGAGAGAGAGGGGGAAAAGAGAGAGAGAGGGAAAAGAGAGAGAGGGAAAAGAGAGAGACAGAGGGAGAGCGAAGAGAGAGAGAAAGGGAAAAGAGAGAGAGGGGAAAAGAGAGAGAGAGGGGAAAAGAGAGAGAGATTGAAAAGAGAGACAGAGAGGGAAAAGAGAGAGGGAAAAGAGAGAGAGAGTGAAAAGAGAGAGAGGGAGTGAAGAGAGTGGGGGGAGAGAAGAGAGGGTGGGAGAGAGGGGGGAGAGAAGAGAGGGGGGAGAGAGGTGCTCTGTCACCAACTTGCGGCACTCTGTTATTTGTTGTGCAGGTGACAGAGTGGAGACAGTTGGTAACATGCAGCAGGACAGGTGACAGAGCAGAGCGTTGACATGCTCTGGTTTGACACATGCGGTGTTGCATGTCACCAGCTTGTCAGTGTCTTGCTGCGTCCTGTAGTGCTGGTCGGAGGAGCACATGATCACACCGCCCGACACCGTCCGTTCTCCTGACATCGGAGCAGAGCGGTCGGGTTGAGAGTGAGATCACATACGTGACACGGGGGGTTTCAGCTGAAGAAACCCCCCTGTACTCCACACTCACGCCCCGTGGCTCACACATCTGCCGGACGCTCAGCCCTCTTTAAAGCTCCACACTGGCACCCTCTGGATCCTCCCCTCGATGCTGGGCTGTGACGTGCGGTAGTCACCGCCCACAGGACATTCAATCAATGTGAGTGGCGCCAGCATCCTCTGACGTAACCGTCCAGTTTTAGAGCCCAGAATTTGACGGGACGTAAGAGGATACTAGCGGCCGCAGCACCAGGGGGTCATGTGACCGGCACTGAGCGATCAGGATAGCGCCCCTCAGTGCTAGAACTGCAAATAGAAGCCAATGAAGAAAACACCTAAAATGGTAAGTTACACTCATAGAAAAAATAAAAAAAATGGGTGAGCCACCCCTTTAAGTATGGGGGGGACTGGAGTTTCTATTCAGTCGTCCACGTTAGGGGACCCTAAGCTTTCCCTAACCTCTGGGTTATTCCTTATAGTGGAGATGCCTGAATCCCATTCCTGACTATGCTCCTGACCAGTTCCAGTCTGATACTCCCTACCACCAGGTAAGGATGGGGCATCAGTGTGATGGAAAACATTTAAAGACAAACAAGGGAAAACCAAAATTCTGACAAACTGCACACACAGGAATAGACAATGAAAGACTCAGGAGAAAAGCAAGACCAGGAAGGTAACAACAAAAAGGCCAGAAAGATTAACTCCACAACCACACTCAGCAACAAGTATAGCAACCACCATAAAGTCTGAATCCCAATATACCACAAGATCTGCAAAAATAAACTATATATATAAAACACTGGCATAGGTGGAATGATCTAGCCAGCATTTATAGGAGGGGAGCAGATGTGATTGGCTTCACCACAACATATTATCAAAGGAGACTAACCAGCAGACTAGCAGAGATTAAGTATTGCTAGCCTGCTTATGAATTACCACTCTCCAATTCAATGCCCGAGTCTGCCTGCATTGATCAAAACACCAGAGAAGTAATTAGTCGGAGTGGTTATGGGTTATTGAAGTTATTGGTCTGAACCCCATGCCACCATGATAAAGTATGCAAAAATCTTCGTTTGACAACTAGCTCTTGTGTCCCTTTAAACATTCCTTCTGCCTTTGCACTGCCCATTGATACATTTCTGATTGGATTTCATTATTTTTTATTTTTACATCATTTTATCATGAATTGTGTCCTCTGTTATACACAAAACGTTATAAATCTAGCAATTAATAATACAAGTTCACAGCAAATATACTTACCATTGGCATTTGTCAGCTTCAAGGATTTCATGATTGCTTTTGGAACAGTCTTCTCAAATTTTTACAAAGAGTACAAGGGGTTCAGTTTCTACATTTTCTATTCTACTATTGTCTGGTAGATGACTAAAGGTTAACAAAAAGGGATGGGTATACTTTCAACTCCTTTATTAAAATCATTGCAATGGGGAAGTTAACAAGACCTTTACAGCCGGAGGGAACCTGTCACCAGATTTGGTGACTATAAGCTGCGGCCACCACCAGTGGGCTCTTATATACAGCATTCTACCATGCTGTATATAAGAGCCCAGGCCACTGTGTAGAACGTAATAATGACTTATCTAAACGGTCAGTACGGTGCAGACTGGTCAAAGGGGTAGCTCCATTCTCCGGGTGCGGCGCCTCCTCCTTCGGCCATCTTTGTACTCCTTCTTCTGAAACCAGGTGCATGACACATCCTACATCATCTACACTAGCCGGCATTCAGGTCCTGCGCAGGCACACTATACTACTTGATCTGCCCTGCTCAGGGACCTCAATGACCTCATCTGCCCTGCTCCAAAGACCTCAATGCCGACGCATGTGCATAACATACGAAGTGTCATGGACCCCGGTTTAAGAAGACGAAGGAAAAAGATGGCCGAAAGAGAAGGCGCCGCACCCGGAGAACGGAGCCACCCCTTTGACCAGTCTGCACCATACCGACCGTTTAGGCAAGTATTAGAAAGTCATTTTTACGTTCTCACAGCGGCCTGGGCTCTTATATACAGCATGTTAGAATGCTGTATATAAGAGCCCACTGGTGGTGGCCGCAGCTTATAGTCACCAAATTTGGTGACAGGTTCCTTTTTAATCTAGGATTTAAGAAAAAATAGTCAAGAGGTGAATTATTTTTGAGTAAGCAAAAAGGTGGACAACCCCTTTCTTGTAAATTTAGAGAGAGACCCTCCCCTTCAGAATTACTATATAAATGCAATGGAAATATTTTTTGGGTAATTGGATAAATATGGCAGACATCAAAATTAAAAAATGAAAAAGTGAATTGCATTGTATCCTACAATTCCATTATTGCAAAAATGACCTAGTTTGTGTTTTTTCAGAAAATAAACTGGAGTTGTAGAGATTATTATACATGCCAGAAATACTTTAGTGCTCTAGGCAACACGCCTTAATAATTTAAGTGGTACGTAAGATTTGTTGCGTAACTGATATCTTTTGTCCTTTTAAAGATAATTGCAGTAAGTATCAAGTGTGCCAAATTACGTTGTAATGAAGAGGAGAGGAAAAATTGTTTGTTTTATTGGAGATGAATACAGTAAGGAAATTCTATAGCTCTCCATGGCTTATTAAATCGTACTTTATTTAATAATCTGTCATGTGAGTCACTTTTATATCAAGCTGCAGCAATTATACAAATTAAACTCCAACAACTCACATAGAAATGTGACACGCAGTCAAACGTTTCTTTTCATAAAAGATATCAACGTGTTGCTAAAGAAACAAACATCTAATTAGGGAGTAATGCCTGTGCTAGTTAGAGGTTTAAAGTTCTATGAAAAATTTCTAATGCTTACAAAATTTTCCAAATTAGCATTTAAACAATTCTTACAAAACGGAAAATAAAAGGCAAAAAGGTAAAAAGAAAAAGTATTTATTTCACAATATGACTGAACGCCTTAAAGACCACTGATATGCAGAAAAGGGACTTTATTCTTGATAGAAATCTTAAAGCAGCGATTAGGAATTAATAAATGGTGCCTCCCGTAGGTGAAAATTCCAGGGGTGGCAGCTGTATATGACAGGTTACACCCTGTGGCAACAATCATGACCAGTTTTGGAACCCCTAAAATAAGTGGTTAAAAGCCCCCTTTAACACTATCAGTCACCTGTGATCATAAGGCTATGTGTCCACAGGAGAATGTAGCTGCGGATTTTTCTGCATCAAAATCCGCAGCTTTCCCGCAAAATCCGGACCTTTTCAAAGGTGCGGATTTGCCGCGGATTTACCGCAGAATTGCCGCGGATTTGATGCGGATTTTGGTGCGGATTTTTTTTTTTTCCCAATTTTAAAGCCAAAATCCGGATGAAAATCCGGAACAATAATTGACATGTTGCAGATTTTTGCGGACCAAAATCCGCACGAAATCCGCTGCGGAAAAATCCGCAGCGTGGGCACAGCATTTCCAAAATGCCATAGAAATGGCCGGGAAGTACCTGTGCTGCAGATTTTCGGGAAATCCGCGGCTTTTCCGCAAGAAATCAGCGGCAAAATCTGCACATTTTCCGCAGCGTGGGCACATAGCCTTATAACGGGTGCCGATAGTTGCAATGGTACCCTGAGATCATCTGATAACTCCAGGGTAAAGTGGCCTGGTAAATCCTGCTATATGCAGTAAAACAGTAGAGTCAGTGAGAGACAGAGGCCGGAGTTACACTTGCGAGTGACTAGGGCATAACTCACTCGAGTCTCTTATTGCATCACCCGGCATGGCATGCTGTCAGGACCGGGAGGACTAGTGGACCCCGGAGGTGGATCCTCTGGACCGAGCACCCCACCAGGGGCAGAGTACACGGCAGCCGGAGCACTGGCGTGGCCGGAACGGGAACCGTGTCCCACAGGGGACGGGAAGAACACAGTCACTGGGGTCTCGGGGTGCCAGGGCACTGGCGTGGCCGGGTAGAAAAGACAAGCAAGAGTCCAGGTAACGGGACACAGCATAAGGGGACCTGAGCACCTAGCTTTCAAAACTAAGTTTCAAGACACGTTGATCAGGCCCCGCCCACATGGAAAGGCAAGTCTTATATACCCAGCACAGCCCTATGTCATTTCCTGTTTCAGGTGTGCTGGGCCTATAAGACCAGGAGAGTGGGCGCGGCCTGGTCCTATACAGAAGTAAAACAATAAAGTCTGGCTCACTCAAGTATGATTGGTGCCTCCGAGAAAAATATCTCAGAACTCAAAAATAAACTCGGGCACACAGAAAAAGTAAGAGTCTGAAACAATGCTTCTTTTGAATTTCGGTAGACTTTTTTTATTGATGCAAAGGACTAGACAAAAGCTGACGTTTCGGCCTGCACATATAGGCCTTCCTCAGAAATGGTCTATGATACAATTTTTACAGAAAAAAAGAACAAAATTAGAACATGTACACATATACATACAATAAACCAATATCATGCTATGAAATGATAAATGCTAGCATCAATCAGCCTATTTGTACTGATACTGGAAAAACAGATAAATCGCAAAAAACAATATCATAGGAGGTATACTATGAACGAAAATACATATTATTTAGAGGAGGTTCACAATAATGAAGACCATCCTAACCTAGGCAGTATAGAGACAAATGGGGCATACCTATATGAGAAGTAGAAGAGCTATGTATTCGAGTTACTGCTCAAAGCGAAACCGTCGCACTAGCTGCAAAAGCCTAAAATAGACATATGTAAATAAGAAAAGCCGGCCTAAGATGAAGAGTTGGGGAAAAAAATTGTAGGACACAGGTGCAGACACCTTAGTGGCAAGGAGAGGTAAAGAATCATGGAAAAAAAATCGGGAGACACTCTATAGATAACCCAGGGCGGGGAGCAGAGGAAGAGGGCCGAAAATGTAATGGCACAGAAATGCGGACTAAGGAAAGAAGGAGGCGAGTCCAGAGAACGGTAGCAGAATAGAAAAAAAGAGATCGGAAGTAGAAAGAGAAAGAGAGGATGAAGAAGAAAAAGGAGGGTGCTGTGTTGCACAAATGAAAACAGATGTTCAAGGTACCTTTGTAAACATCAAACGTTGCAATAGGTTATACCTCGGTAGTCTATGGCTACCAGCGGGGGTCAATGTTTATAATACTACAAAGAGAAATGTATCAATTATACATGATGTCAAGAATCCACCATTATAGGATGTGACTAATATGAAATTTGTATATACCCACTGGAAGTGTAAGAAATAACAACACTGTCGGTCCGGCATGTGCTGATGCCCTTGTGTATGGTCTAAATATGTGAAGGTAGACAAAAACCACTAATAGTAGCCATATATAATAGTGAGATCATATACCCGAAAGGTTAACACATACCGCTAAATGTCACTATTCAGCAAAAAAATTCACTGATTCTCTCTGAAAATTGGGCCAGTGCCCAAAGATGCTTGGTGCTTAATGTTAGTAATCTGTGGATATACAAACAGATATACGAGAGTAAGTGTATGTCATCTGGACTAATGTCATATAAAAGGAAGACTAGTAACAAATGACCAACCTCGATCCAAATTTACAATGTAAACAGTCAATCCTGAAGCAGGAAATACGATAAGGGAAGCAAAATAGGTTCCTAAAAGGATAAAGCAAAAAGCAAGGTAAGAGGCCAGATGATAGCAGGAGTAATAGGAGAGGAGTGATCAGTACCTGGTGCCGGAGAAACTCCAATGTGAATGCCGGTATGTGTCCTGTGGTGCACATGGTAAACAGAAATGAGGCCTATTTAAGAGGTGCACGATTGGTGAGGGGAATCACCTGTTGGTGAAAGCACGGACCGGACTCTGGCACGCCGGCGGCCCCGGCGCAGAGAGACCATAAGGATCGCTCAGCGCAGGCGCCGATTACGGCCACAGCCGGTCCGTGCACGTGACCGCTGACAGATAGTAACAACAGGAAGTGGCGTGAACCGCAAGCGTGGAACGCTTCAGTCACGCATGCGCAGAGGGGTCAGAAGACCGATCAGCGCATGCGCAAGTGGCGGCCACTGTGTGCAAGTGATAGACGGAGGGAGTGGGCCAGGCGCAGGCGCAGACCGGCCGGAGAGCCGGCCGAGACCGCGCATGCGCGGGCACACTGACGTCCAGAGATGGTGGATGTTGCTGATGAGGAAACAGTGCCGTGATGGACTCGTGGATGAAGTATTTACAGCGCCTGAAAAAAAGAAGACAAAAATAAGAACCTATATACGAATACAGAGAGGCCCTATATAGGAGGAAAGAAGCACAAGGTTAAGAATAATGAATAAAAAGAAAAGACAGATGACGAGGAGATTTATAAGAATTAGAGAAATATGAACATTGGGAAAATTATTATATGCTGAGATGTTTAATAAAAAACCTCATATTCACGGTTCAATCCCAATGGCTCTAGTGTCTGTAGCGTATATATCCAATACGCTTCGCGTTGTTCTCATCCCAGTCATATTAAGCGGGCCCTTCCAACATCCCAGATCAAACGAGTCGAACGGATAGTGTCTGATCCTTTTCTAAGAGAAAGACGTATGGCCGAAATGAGCAATAAATTCGTCGCTAGGGGTTATCCCCAGCGAATTGCCGCACCACAACCTACTACCAGACCATATAGTCCACAATCAGGTCCTAGAGTACCTTTTGTGGCTACCTACCATCCCTTTCAGGCACAAGTGAGGGGTTCCATACTGAAACACTGGCCACTTTTGGGCACAGCATATCCGAATATTCCGGAGTTTATCAATAGACCCCTGTTCTGTAACAAACGTCCCAAAAACTTGAGGGATACACTGGTACGGGCGGATATTGGCTCACTAAAGAGAGACAAACGACAGATGACACTACAGACGGCTCGTTCTGGGAATTTCCCGTGTTTACATTGTATACAATGTTCCAACATTACTAAAGGCAGTACTTTCACCCATCCCCGGACAGGACGGATCTTTCAAATTAAGGACTTTTTTACATGTGACTCATCTTTTGTTGTCTATTTGATCAAATGTCCCTGCGGTCTCGGATATGTTGGGGAGACCACCCAACATATCCGAGACCGGATAAGTAAGCATAAATCAACAATTAGGTGCAAACAGACACTCTTACCCATCCCTGCTCATTTCATACAAGCTGGTCATACGGTAGCACAGTTACGCTACCAGGTCCTAGAACAGGTCTTAGCACCCAGGAGGGGGGGGAACAGAGTACAGAGGTTAAAGGAATGCGAAGCGTATTGGATATATACGCTACAGACACTAGAGCCATTGGGATTGAACCGTGAATATGAGGTTTTTTATTAAACATCTCAGCATATAATAATTTTCCCAATGTTCATATTTCTCTAATTCTTATAAATCTCCTCGTCATCTGTCTTTTCTTTTTATTCATTATTCTTAACCTTGTGCTTCTTTCCTCCTATATAGGGCCTCTTTGTATTCGTATATAGGTTCTTATTTTTGTCTTCTTTTTTTCAGGCGCTGTAAATACTTCATCCACGAGTCCATCACGGCACTGTTTCCTCATCAGCAACATCCACCATCTCTGGACGTCAGTGTGCCCGCGCATGCGCGGTCTCGGCCGGCTCTCTGGCCGGTCTGCGCCTGCGCCTGGCCCACTCCCTCCGTCTATCACTTGCACACAGTGGCCGCCACTTGCGCATGCGCTGATCGGTCTTCTGACCCCTCTGCGCATGCGTGACTGAAGCGTTCCACGCTTGCGGTTCACGCCACTTCCTGTTGTTACTATCTGTCAGCGGTCACGTGCACGGACCGGCTGTGGCCGTAATCGGCGCCTGCGCTGAGCGATCCTTATGGTCTCTCTGCGCCGGGGCCGCCGGCGTGCCAGAGTCCGGTCCGTGCTTTCACCAACAGGTGATTCCCCTCACCAATCGTGCACCTCTTAAATAGGCCTCATTTCTGTTTACCATGTGCACCACAGGACACATACCGGCATTCACATTGGAGTTTCTCCGGCACCAGGTACTGATCGCTCCTCTCCTATTACTCCTGCTATCATCTGGCCTCTTACCTTGCTTTTTGCTTTATCCTTTTAGGAACCTATTTTGCTTCCCTTATCGTATTTCCTGCTTCAGGATTGACTGTTTACATTGTAAATTTGGATCGAGGTTGGTCATTTGTTACTAGTCTTCCTTTTATATGACATTAGTCCAGATGACATACACTTACTCTCGTATATCTGTTTGTATATCCACAGATTACTAACATTAAGCACCAAGCATCTTTGGGCACTGGCCCAATTTTCAGAGAGAATCAGTGAATTTTTTTGCTGAGTAGTGACATTTAGCGGTATGTGTTAACCTTTCGGGTATATGATCTCACTATTATATATGGCTACTATTAGTGGTTTTTGTCTACCTTCACATATTTAGACCATACACAAGGGCATCAGCACATGCCGGACCGACAGTGTTGTTATTTCTTACACTTCCAGTGGGTATGTACAAATTTCATATTAGTCACATCCTATAATGGTGGATTCTTGACATCATGTATAATTGATACATTTCTCTTTGTAGTATTATAAACATTGACCCCCGCTGGTAGCCATAGACTACCGAGGTATAACCTATTGCAACGTTTGATGTTTACAAAGGTACCTTGAACATCTGTTTTCATTTGTGCAACACAGCACCCTCCTTTTTCTTCTTCATCCTCTCTTTCTCTTTCTACTTCCGATCTCTTTTTTTCTATTCTGCTACCGTTCTCTGGACTCGCCTCCTTCTTTCCTTAGTCCGCATTTCTGTGCCATTACATTTTCGGCCCTCTTCCTCTGCTCCCCGCCCTGGGTTATCTATAGAGTGTCTCCCGATTTTTTTTCCATGATTCTTTACCTCTCCTTGCCACTAAGGTGTCTGCACCTGTGTCCTACAATTTTTTTCCCCAACTCTTCATCTTAGGCCGGCTTTTCTTATTTACATATGTCTATTTTAGGCTTTTGCATCTAGTGCGACGGTTTCGCTTTGAGCAGTAACTCGAATACATAGCTCTTCTACTTCTCATATAGGTATGCCCCATTTGTCTCTATACTGCCTAGGTTAGGATGGTCTTCATTATTGTGAACCTCCTCTAAATAATATGTATTTTCGTTCATAGTATACCTCCTATGATATTGTTTTTTGCGATTTATCTGTTTTTCCAGTATCAGTACAAATAGGCTGATTGATGCTAGCATTTATCATTTCATAGCATGATATTGGTTTATTGTATGTATATGTGTACATGTTCTAATTTTGTTCTTTTTTTCTGTAAAAATTGTATCATAGACCATTTCTGAGGAAGGCCTATATGTGCAGGCCGAAACGTCAGCTTTTGTCTAGTCCTTTGCATCAATAAAAAAAGTCTACCGAAATTCAAAAGAAGCATTGTTTCAGACTCTTACTTTTTCTGTGTGCCCGAGTTTATTTTTGAGTTCTGGTCCTATACAGAGGCATTAGTCAGAGTCAGACTCCTGAGACCAGGAGCAGAACACAGGAGAGCACGAGCGGGGGCGGTAGCCATGACTGGTGGACATGTGGACAGGATCAGTGGTCACGGAGCGGTGCCGGGATGGTGCGACCGGGTCAGTAGGTAAAGAGCGGTGCTGAGGCATCGGGAGCGTGACAGTACCCCCCCTCTATGCCCCCCCCTCCGTGCACAGTACCCCAGGGGCACCCCGGATCGAGTCACCGGACCAGGACCCAACGCAAAGGCGGGGAAGGACCGCTGACCCCGTACCGCCTTCTTGGCCGCACGACGTTTAGCCGATGATCTACCGGTAGTGGCAACAGGGGCAACGGGAAGCGGAGGACAGACAGAAGTAGGACCGGGGTCGTGGACGACCGGATCGGGCGTCTCGGACCGGGTACAGGACATTGTCACATCCTCAGTAGCCGGTAACATCGAAGTCTCAATAGCCAGGGACGGTGGAGCGATGCTAGACTGCGTCATTTCTTCTTCAGGGCCCGGTGGTACCAAGGACTCAGGCGACAGGAGTTGTGGTACGACGCTGGACTGCGTCGACTCCTCTTCTTGTTCTGGTGGCACCACAGGTACAAGAGACAGGAGTTGTGGTACAACGCTGGACTGCGTCGTTTCCTCTTCTTCTTGCGACATGACAGGGTCAGGTGCCAGGGGCTGAGGAACAGGCTATAGACAGTTATCATGGCACGAGGGACTCCAGCGAGTGATTGCGCCAGAGCGCCAACTGATGTCAGGGTCATGAAGTTGTAGCCAGGGCAGACCCAGCAGAAGCGCGGGAGCCATTCTCGGGATGACATATAAAGCGATAGTCTCAGTGTGCAGAGCACCAACACGGAGTCTCACGGGTTCGGTTGTATATACGACGGGTTCGTATAACGGTTTTCCGTCCACAGAAGCGAATCAGAGGGGTTTTGCAAGCGTGATGACCGGTATCCGATAACGGTCCACGGTAGCTTGTAGGATGAAATTACCCGCTGCCCCCGAATCAATGTGAGCCTCTGCCGTGAACCGGGTCTTCTCAGTCGTCACCTGGACAGTCTGTGTAACCGGGACTGAGGGGATTCCGGTACCAAGGGTGGCGGTTCCCACCATCCCTTGAACTTGGGGTCTTCCTGGCCTCTCAGGGCAAGAGCGGAGCAGATGTGAACCGCTTCCACAATAGAAACACAGGCCCCGGGCGAGTCGCTCTGCACGGCGTTGCTCGGCTTGGCTCAGCCGGTCTATTTGCATAGGTTTGGGACTTGAATCACAGGAAGGCAATGGCGGGGGAACGGTAGACTTCTGCAGGACAAAGGAGTGACGGACTGGTCGGTTCTCTCGGGATACCTCCTTGGTCCGTTCCTGAAAACGGAGATCAATCCGGGTGGCTAGTGATACCAAAGCATCCAAGGTACGGGGAACGTCACGACCGGCTAATTCGTCCTTGATGCGACCGGAGAGCCCCTCCCAGAAGGCGGCAGTCAAGGCCTCATTGTTCCAGCCTAGCTCGGAGGCAAGCGTGCGGAACTGGATGGCGTACTGGCCAACCGTTAGGGTCCCTTGGCGTAGCCAGAGGAGCAAGGAGGTAACCGCGGTACTGCGTCCTGGTTCATCAAAGGTACTTCGAAAAGCCTGAAGGAATTCCCGGATGTCGGTCGTCACCGGATCCTCGTTCTCCCACAACGGATTTATCCAGGCCAACGCCTCGCCTTCCAGGTGGGACATCACAAAGGCTATCTTGGCTTGGTCGGAAGCGAAGAGGTGCGGGAGTAATTTGAAGTGCAGCGAGCACTGGTTCAAAAACCCCCGGCAGTTCTTGGGGTCCCCAGCATAGCGAGGCGATGCAGCGAGGCGGAGTTGCGAGGCTGCAGAGACAACGGGTTCGGACGTAGTCGCTGTTCGCTGAGTTGACGAGGTTGAAGCGGCGGTCTGTAACGTATACAAGCGGCTGTCCACAGACGTCAGGAACTTCAGTATGCGGTGTAAGGTGTCACGCTGTTGCACCAGTTCCTGGCGTAGTTCAGCCAGCTCAGACGCTTGTGCTCCGGCGGAATCCATGGCCTGATCAATCTGTCAGGACCGGGAGGACTGGTGGACCCAGGAGGTGGATCCTCTGGACCGAGCACCCCACCAGGGGCAGAGTACACGGCAGCCGGAGCACTGGCGTGGCCGGAACGGGAACCGTGTCCCACAGGGGACGGGAAGAACACAGTCACTGGGGTCTCGGGGTTCCAGGGCACTGGCGTGGCCGGGTAGAAAAGACAAGCAAGAGTCCAGGTAACGGGACACAGCATAAGGGGACCTGAGCACCTAGCTTTCAAAACTAAGTTTCAAGACACATTGATCAGGCCCCGCCCACATGGAAAGGCAAGTCTTATATACCCAGCACAGCCCTATGTCATTTCCTGTTTCAGGTGTGCTGGGCCTATAAGACCAGGAGAGTGGGCGCGGCCTGGTCCTATACAGAGGCATTAGTCAGAGTCAGACTCCTGAGACCAGGAGCAGAACACAGGAGAGCACGAGCGGGGGCGGTAGCCATGACTGGTGGACATGTGGACAGGATCAGTGGTCACGGAGCGGTGCCGGGATGGTGCGACCGGGTCAGTGGGTAAGGAGCGGTGCTGAGGCATCGGGAGCGTGACACATGCCACTCTTTTGACAGGAGCAAGTCAGCTCATTATAAATACATGCAGCTGACCCACTCATATCTGGAGAGCGGCAGGTGGTGCTAGGTGAAGCGATGCGTTACTTGGAAGAGTTACCCGAGAGTCACTGGCAAGTATGACTCCGGCCTGACAGGTCTCATACACTGCAGTACACGAATACTGCAATACATGACACCAGTGATCAACATAAAAATATTTATGTCCCACAGTAGGAATACGCAAAAAAAGTATAAATAGTTAAATAAAATATTGAAAAAAGTAAATAAACACAAAAAAAATAGGCATAAAATCTCAGAAACCTGTTTGCCTACTAAAAACACAGCCTTTGTGTTAAAACAAAACAATTAAAAAATCGGTATCATTGCTTCCAGAATGTCTAGAAGTATAAAAATGTCATAAAATTTATTCTGTAGAGTGAACATCGTGAAAAAACTAAAAAAACACACCAAAAATATAGGTTTTTCATCATACTATCACACTAAAAAATTGAAAAGCTATCAAAAAAGCATATGTAAAAACACTGCATAACTGAAAATGCCAAACTGTTTCACAATATAGAAACTCTAATATTGATCATGCTGCGAAAAAAATAAAATAAAAATAAGTTACCGCCCTCAGAATATGGTAAATAGGTTTTTGTAAAAAACTGTTTTTACTGTTTGAAAGTAGCAGGGCATAAAAAAATACTACATAAAAAAGGTATTGCAATAATCATGCTAACGTGCACAACAAATTGGTTTAATCACAATTACTGCACAGTAAACCATACATTAAAAAAATAATAATAATTGAATTGCTGATTTTTATTCATTTAGCATCATAAAAATCTGAATAAAGCGATAAAACAATGTAATAAAATGGTGCAAGAAAAAACTTTAACTCTACATGGAAAAAAATAAGCCCTCATACAGCTTTGTTTGTCAAAATCCTAAAAAGGCTACAGCTTTCAGAATATGGCAAAAAGAAAAATACTCTGTGATAGTAGGCAAACATAAAAAAATAACTATTTAAATCTGATATCGCTGTAATCATATTGACCTGAAGAATAAAGTCATCTTAACAGCAAAAATAAAAATAAAGTCTATTCTTGTACTGCTGTTTATTTGTTCATACTACCCCCAAATATCAGAATAAGTTTGGCTCACATTTATCCTATGCTCTCCACTGAACACTTACGTGGGCTTTTTATGTTTATTCCCAAAAACTGCCTGTCATGGTTCTGATGTGCAGAGCATCTAGTGCTCTGTTATGTTCTGTCATGCTCTCCTGCAGAGCCGATACTTTTCTGTTCACACAGAGCATTTTGTAGGTTTAGATGCTCTGCTGATTGTTTTGAACTCCTGTGGATGGGTTGTTCTCTGCACTGGGTCCTACACTGCTGCTGGGATGGGCTTTCCCAGATGCTCCTCATTCTGGTTGATTGCTCTGCTTCATTAGAGAGCATGCTCACCTGATACATCGCCAATTATATTACCTGGTTCTGCAGAAAGTGCTCTTGGCTACCATTTGTGTACAGTTATCTGATCTTGGTTTCTCGACCCTGGACTGTAGTTGACTCTGCTCTGCCCACCCCCCTGACTTTGTTGTTACCTCCTGGCTTCTGACCTCAAATCTTCTCCTGATCATGTCTCCTCCTGCTCCGTGTATCCTATATCTACTCTCCTGGTATTCTGACCCTCGGCCTGTATCTTGATCTCATCTCTGCCTGCTCCCTCTGTTCTGTTGCGTCCTCCTGGTTCCTGATCCTGGCTTGTCTTACTACCTCTCCGTTCACACTGCACGCAAGTAGTATCTAGCGTCACGTAGTGACTAGCATCACACTACGCCACCTAGTGTCAAGCATCACACTGCCATAAAGACAAAACCCTCGATGGAACTACTCACTATAATGAGGCAGATGGAGTCACTTTGGACTTTGTATGGTCTCTGTTATGGTGGTGTCATATTATTTTAAAAGTCTTTTTTAGTGCACAAGTGTGGAGGATAACATAGGTGTGAATGACTAAAATAATTCAAATTGACTCTTCAGGTATGAAGGAGATGAACGCTAGTGCCACCCATTGGAAGTAGCAAACCTAAAAGTCAAAAGTGGCCCTTTAACTAGCCTTTTCATATGACTTAGAATTTATGTCAGATGAGAACCTCAATTTGCAGACACGGTGTTTTGGGGTGATTGCCATTCGTCAGTGAAAAGTATGAGATCTGAACTGGCTGTATGAGAAGCTATAGTGGAGTCTAAGGGAAAAACTTTTCTTCTTGTGGAGACTGAGAAACCAATCTGGCTGCCAGTGAAGAGTCTTATAGCTCCAATGCTCCTCTGGGAAATATTCAAATTGTCTCATCAGGGACGAAGGAGCTGAACTCCAGAGCCACCTATTGGAAATGGCAATCCTAAAAGTCAAAAGTGGCCCTTTAACTAGCTTTTTCATATGACTTAGGATTTATTCCAGATCAGACCCTCAATTTTCAGACACGGTGTTTGGGGGTGAATGCCATTCGTCAGTGCAAAGTATGAGATCTGATCTGGCTCTATGAGAAGTTATAGTCGGATCTAAGGGGAAAAACTCTCTCCTTGCAGAGACTGACAAACCAATCTGGCTACCAGTGAGGAGTCTTATAGCTGCAATGCTCCTATGGGAAATATTCACTAAAATTATTGAAACCACCAGAACGGACTCCAAATAGAATCCAAAGTGTTTTTATTTACCTCATTAGAGTGAGTGGTCTTGTTGGAGGTTTTGTCTAAATCACATTTTTTTAGGATTCACACAGAAGCCCCAACGTAAGCCCTCAGCATAGAAGGTAAATATATGATCCCAGAGCTTATACTGAAAGTATCAAAAATTAGGTACCCCAAATCTTACAAACAAACATTGACTTATTCTGCAGAAAATCAGCCCCCGCTGAGCTCCAACACTGGAAATATAGTCAACACTGGAAATATAGTGTGTTCCCACATTACTGGTGCCACGTATTGGAAGTAGCAATCCTAAAAGTCAAAATTGGCCTTTTAATGAGCCTTTTCATAAGACTTAAGGGTGCTTTACACGCTGCGACATCGCTAACGATATATCGTCGGGGTCACGGTGTTTGTGACGCACAGCCGGCGACGTTAGCGACGTCACTGCATGTAACACCTTTGAGTGACTTTAAACGATCACAAAAGAGTTAAAAATAGTTAGTCTGTGACACGTAGTTCATTAACAAAAAATCATTGTCTGGTCAGTAGCGAGGTTGTTCGTCGTTCCTGCGGCACCACACACCGCAGGAACGACGAACATCTCCTTACCTGCCGTCTACCGGCAATGAGGAATGAAGGAAGTGGGCGGCATGTTCCTGCCGCTTATCTCCTCCCCTCCTCTGCTATTGGGCGGCCGCTTAGTGACGCCTCTATGACGCCGAACGCACCTCCCCCTTGAAGGAGGGATTGTTCGGCGGTCACAGCGACGTCGCTAAAAAGGTATGTGCGTGTGACGCTACCGTAGCGATAATGTTTCCTACAGCAGCAATCACCAAATGTCGCATGAACGATGGGGGCGGGTGCTATTGTGCACGACATTGCTAGCTATCGCTAGTGATGTCGCAGCGCGTAAAGCACCCTTTAGGATTTATGCCAGATAAGAAGCCCAATTTGCAGACATGGTAAGTCTTATGTAAAGACTTGTTCAAGGGCCACTTTTGACTTTTAGAACTGCTACTTCCAATAGGTGGCACTAGAGTTTGTCTCCTTCCTCCCTGAAGAGACAATTTGATTTTTTCTTACTTGAGCATTGCAGCTATAAGACTCCTCACTGGCAGCCAGACTGGTTTGTCAGGTCTCCGTAAGGAGAAAAGTTTTCCCCTTAGACCACAAATTACTGGTAGAACAAAGACTACAAAGTGAAATCTGCAGCCTCAGATTTAAAAGTCCCCCTGCTTCTGAGCATCACTGTGCCTAAATCACAGTAAGTATCAACTTGATAGGCATTATTATAGTGGGGAGACCATACTTAATAATTTACAGGGTGTGACCAGAAAAACAGGCTGGGCTCCAGGTATAGGAAATAAACTGACATATTTGCAATTCTCCAAAAAAAAGCATGGCGTCGATGTTACAAAATAGTCACTGCAAAAATAGATGAATTCATTGAGAGTTGCAATTTCTGCAATGGGTTCACTTTTGGGGGTTTTCTGCTGATCTTATATGTTAGGGGTATCACAAATCTTGCCTGCAAAATAATAAAGCAATATCTGTGCATCACAGCATTAAGGAGCAATTGCAAAATACGTTGTCAAGTTTTGCCTATTAACCTTTATATAACTGACAAACTTACACTCAATAAAAACTATATTTTTAACTCTAAAATGTTATATTTCATGTCCCAATGTTTTAAACTATGTAGGGCACCTGTAGGTTAAAAAAATGCTCTATACTCCAAAGTAAAATCCTTAAGCAGTAAAATTTCCTATATGGGGTCTTTTATGGGGGTTCCTGCTGATGTGGCACCTCAAGGGCTTGGCTAATAGAGCCAACAATCTATTTAAATGGAAACTGTGGAATCTGTGTTCTAGAGGCTAATTAGCGTTCCTTCTCATCCACTCCCTACTGTGTGCTCAAACAGTAGTATACAACCACATATGGGGTACTGCCAAATTTGGTAAAACTTGAAAAACAGGATCCATTTTCTTTAATTACCCCTTATTACTCTTTGTGTGAAAACTTTCAGGCTAATATAACATTTTAGTGGAAAAAAGAAATCGCGCTCTTTGCTTTCTGAGTTTTGCCATGTGCCCAAATGTTAATGTATCTCTATATTATACATATGAATTTATTTCAAAGCATTAAAGGGTTTTTAGCCTAGAAAAAATAGCTGCAGAACTATTGCAACATTGGGTCTAGCGCTGACCCTTATTTTATTGTTATTAAATGTAAATTTTTGACCACCTATGGTATATCACTGTGTTCAGAAGAAATTGCATATCAAATAATAGGGTCCATTTTCTCCTAATGCCCCTTAAATAAATGATAAATTTGATGCTAAAACAGTATTTTAGTGGAAAAAAATGTTTTTGTTTTCACATCTAGATGTTATAATGTTTAGTGAATCACCTGCAGGTTAAAAATTGTGAGCACACCACCAGAAATTTTGCTGTTTTAGCATGTCAGGGGCTCTACACGTGTTACAAGCCATTCAAATTAGGCTCCAAATGTTAAATAGCGCTCTTTCTTTCTGAGTCCTGCATTGTGCCCAAACTGAAGTTTTTGACGACATATATGGTGTCATCTCATTTGGGGCAAATTTTCTCCTATAATAAAACAACATTTTAGAGTTAAAAACTTAATTTTTATTTTCATATTCACATATTTTAAAAACTTCTGTAAAGCAGCTACGTTCAATACATGCTTAACCCATGTTGAGTCCCATTTCCAAAAAGGAGACACTTGTTGGGATTTCTGCTGTTTTGGTACCCACGGGGGCTCTTAGACATGGTGTCTGAAATATATTCCAGCCAAATTTAAACTCCAAATTCCAAATAATGTTTCTTTTTTCTTCTGAGTTCTGCCATTTGTCCAGAGATTTTGACCATATGTGGTCTATTGCAAAACAATTATGGCATCCACAGTGTATTTCAGCTAAATTTGCATTCCAGAATTCTTTAGCACCTGAAGGGTTATTACATTTTCTGATAGCAGTTTTGGGAATTTCCAATATATTAACCCCCTTAAAGTCGATTTAAATCTGAATAGGTATTCTAAAGAAAAACAGTTTTGCAAATGTCATGAAAAATTGTTGCAAATCTTTTACCATTCTAACATCATTAATTAATAAAAGGATGTTTGAAAAAATGATACAAATGTAAAGTAGATCAATGTAACACAATTATTTTTAGAAAGTGTCTCTTCACGGAGGAAGGAGATGATCGCTAGTACTACCTATTGGAAGAAGTAATCCTAAAAGTAAAAGTGACCCTTTAACAAGCCTTGTCACATGATTTAAGGGCACTTTGCACACAGCGACATCGCTAGAGATGTCGCTGGTGAAAGCACCCGCCCCCGTCGGTTGTGCGTCACGGGGAAATCGTTGCCTGTGGCGCACAACATCGCTAACACCCGTTACACATACTTACCTGCCTAGCGACGTCGCTGTGGCCGGCGAACTGCCTCCTTTCTAAGACGGTGGTTCGCTCGGCGTCACAGCAACGTCACTAAGCGACCGTCCAATAGAAGCGGAGGGGCGGAGATGAGCGGGCTGAACATCCCGCCCACCTCCTTCCTTCCTCATTGCGGGTGGCTGCAGGGACAGTGATGTTCCTCATTCCTGCTGTGCCACACATAGCGATGTGTGCTGCCGCAGGAACGACGAACAACCTGCGTTCTGCAACAGCAACGATAATTGGGATTAGAACGACGTGTTAACGATCAACGATTAGGTGAGTAATTTTGATCGTTAACGGTCGTTCCTGCATTTCACATGCAACGACGTCGCTAACGAGGCCGGATGTGCGTCACGAATTCCGTGACCCCAACAACATCCTGTTAGCGATGTCGTTGCGTGTAAAACCCGCTTAAGGATTTACTTATTTGCATATTTCCCAAAGGAGAATTGCAACTACAAGTTTCCTCCTGGCATACCAGATTGGTGTGTCAGCCTCCATATTGAGAAAACTATTCCACTTAGGCCACACATTTTTTGGGCACAGCAAATTTTTCTGTGGGAATGTTTCCCAACTCAAAAGTTCCAAATTGCAACTTTATATATTTAAAGAGGAGCTCAATATGAATCTCTCTGATCCAAAGCTTAAAAGAGAATTTAAAACAAATATTTTTATTGAAAACTTATTAGAATCTAAAAAAGATTTGAGAGAGTGCTACAGTAAATAAAATATGGGACATGACAGTATGCTCCATAACACCAAGATAAATATATGGTGTACTAATACAAACATATAACAAAACCACCTATTGAGCCTTGATAAAAAGCACAAAAAGTAAAAGTAAAGCTGGCTTTAAACACTGCGATATCGGTCCCGATATCGCTAGTGTGGGTACCCGCCCCCATATGTTGCGCGACACGGACAAATCGCTGCCCGTGCCGCACAACATCGCCCAGACCCGTCACACATACTTACCTGCCCGGCGACGTCGCTGTGACCGGCGAACCGCCTCCTTTCTAAGGGGGCGGTCCATGCGGCGTCACAGCGACGTCACTGAGCGGCCGCCCAATAGCAGCGGAGGGGCGGAGCTGAGCGGGACATAACATCCCGCTCACCTCCTTCCTTCCGCATAGCGGCCGGGAGGCAGGTAAGGAGAGTTTCCTCGTTCCTGCGGTGTCACACGTACCGATGTGTGCTGCCGCAGGAATGAGGAACAACCTTGTTATTGCTGCAGTAACGATTTTTGAGAATGGACCCCCATGTCACCGATGAGCGATTTTGCACGTTTTTGCAGCGATGCAAAATCGCTCATCGGTGTCACATGCAACGGCATCGCTAATGCGGCCGGATGTGCGTCACCAATTCCGTGACCCCAACGAGTTCGCATTAGCGATGTCGCAGCGTGTAAAGCCCCCTTAAGTATACATCAGGTAGATGGAAATATAAAGTGCACACTACTTATGCAAAACACACAGAAATAAATGAAGTAGATTGAAGTATAAAGTTCACAGTCTGTTATCAGTCTAACTATGTGAGGTAAGTATATTTGAGGTAACCAATATATAAAGTATGTTCTTATGAGATGGAGGTAGATATAAGAATGGAATAATGGACTGGTGTAAAGTGTTAATTTAGGTAACGCAATGTGCATAAATTGCAATACTAGCGTTGACCACTAGATGGCACAAGTTAAAACCAATTGGTAATACTCCAAATGCATGCTGAGTAAAGATAAACATAGCACAAGTAAGATGAAAGTGCCAAAAAAGTGGGAAGAACTTAATCCAAAAAAAAGTTCCTAAATATCTAAATGATTTGGAGACGTGTTAGCTGGAGTCACAGTCCATTCACCCTCACGCTCATTTCTTCCTACGTCTTCAAATTTTTCGGAGTGCATTTAAATCTGAATAGGTTTTCAAATTTCTTGAAAAATTATTGCAAAATATTGAACCCTTCCAACATCCTTAATAAATTACAGAATGTTTGAAAAATGATGCAAATGTAAAGAAAACATATGGTAAATGTTATTTATTAATTATTTTGTATTGTATGGCTAACTGATTCAAGGATAAAAACAAAGTTTGAAAGTTACAAATTTTGCAAAATCTTTGCCAAAATTCCAATATTTTCTCAAATATACAGAAAACAGATTATTTTAAATTCACCACGAACATAAAGTACAATGTGTTATGAAAATAAAAGTCTTAGTGTCACTAGGATATGTTTAAGCATTCCAGTGTTATTACTGCATAAACTGACACTGGTCAGATTTCAGAAATTGGGCATATTCATAAAGATCAAAACTGGCTGTGACACTAAAGGGTACTTTACACACAACGATATCGCTAACAATATATCGTCGGGGGTCACGTCGTTAGTGATGCACATCCGGCGCCGTTAGCGATATCATTGTATGTGACACCAAGGAGTGACGATCAACGATCGCAAAAAAGGCAAAAATCGTTGATCGTTGACACGTTGCTCCTTTTCATAATATCGTTGGTGGTGCATGCCGCTGGTTGTTCGCCGTTCCTGCGGCGTCACAAATCGCTATGTGTGACACCGGAGGAACAACGAACATCTCCTTACCTGCGTCCACCGGCAATGAGGAAAGAAGGAGGTGGGCGGCATATCCGGCCGCTCATCTCTGCCCCTCCTCGGCTATTGGGAAGCCTTAGTGATGCCGCTGTGATGCCAAACGAACCGCCCCCCTTAGAAAGGAGGCGGTTCGCCAGTCACAGCGACGTCGCTAGGCAGGTAAGTACGTGTAACGGATGTTAGCGATGTTGTGCGCCACGGGCAGCATTTTGCCTGTGACGCACAACAGACGGGGGCGGGTACACTGGCTAGCGATATCAATAGCGATATCGCAGCATGTAAAGTGCCCTTAAGAGATTAGATAGGATTCACAAGTATTAACATTTTTTGATTTGTTCTTGTATTAAAAGAATTAACTTTTTTATTCTTATATTAAAAATGGCCACTTAAAAGAGATGATCATCAATGAATGACTAAACTCGATGTCCCATTGACCCTAATCCACAATCACATAGATGTTTAAAATTTGTGCTTTGAAATTCGCAATTGACAATGGACAATAAGAAAGCAATAGAGCAGATGTTTTGATATTCAAATTCACTTGTTTTGCCAATTTATTCCCAAAAATTTGATTTGCAGCAAATTAATTTGCCCAAATCTCAAAACTGAAAAACATGTAATTACTTGGAAAATACATGTCGGGAGAGGAGAAACAAAGCAAGAACCCTGTTGATTATGAGAGCTTACACTCTATTAGAAAGAGCGAGAGAAACAGGATACCACTGAGCATAAAAGTTTAGACTCTACAGTGGAGCCGTAGAGAACCCTGCTGACCATAAGAGCTTACATTGTACATGTAAGAGAAAAATAAAGAAGACCCTGCTGACCATAAGAGCTTACACACCACAGAAGATATAAATGTATCTAGTAACTCTAAAGATGGAAAAAAAACTTTGCCTTAGGCCTCTTTCACACGTTCGTGAAATCATGCACGTTTTTCACGAACGTGTCAAAGGTGCGTTTTGCCCTCCGTGAGCCGTGTTTATGGCACACGTGTGTTCTCCGTGTGTTATCCGTGATAACACATGGAGAACGGGAACTTTCTGCTCAACTGTCTCTGGCTTCGCTGTCCGTTGTGCTGATCTTCATTCTCCGGTCTTGCCGACTCCCCGCTGCTGCTGCTTCTGGCCGCAGTGAAGTGAATATTCAATGAGCATAATGAGCGGCAGTCGGAAGCAGGTGCCAGCAGCTGCATAGACAGGAGGGCTGGAAAAGGTGAGTAAAGTTTTTTTTTTTTCTCAGACACGTGTGTTTTCTCTGGCGCGTGTCACACAGAACACCTCCGTGTGGGCCGTTTGTGTTCCGTTTGACACCCGTGATGCCTGAGAAAAACTGACATGTTGACGTGTGGAGCACACGGACACACGTATGCTCCACACGTACACACGGTCCATGGTAGAACACGCACGTGAGCGCAGACCCATTGATTTTAATGGTTCTAAGTGTGCCCGTGTCTCCGGTATGTGAGGAAAAGGACAAAACGTACCGGAGACAAGGATGTGTGAAAGAGGCCTTACAAATCTTTTCTCCAATGGAAACTGCTGATCTGTGATGGTACCAAATCTCAAAATGTATGAATTCACATGGCATTTGACTTGAATCCAATCCACTATGGATTGATCTGCTCCTTTCTAAAAAGAAAGCCACTATAAGGGATTATATTTGTCTCTACATGGCCTGTCAGATGTACCACATGGTTGGAACTTAAGGTTTTGTTTAGGTGCGGTGAAGCTAAATGTAAATGCTGTAGTTTTGTTAGTAAAAGGGATACTTTTACATCTTTCTATAATGGTAACAGTTTTAACATTAACACTTTCATTAACTGCAGCAGCGACCATGTGGTATATTTGATAGAGTGTGAACTGTGTCATATTCAGTACGTAGGCTGTACAGTGGGTCCACTTAAAAAACGTATACGTAGGCATATGTCTGACTCAGGGAATGTTAACACAGTTGGTATCTCTGCAGTATCTAAACATTTTGTCGCAGTTGACAAGGGTAATCTGACAGTCTTCAAATTTAAAGGTATAGAAAAGGTTTTTAAACCATCGAGAGGTGGTGATTATAGGAGAAAGCTACTTAATCATGAAAGATGATGGACTTTTATGCTAGATGGTCGCCTCCTCAAGGGATTAAATAGCAGACATGATTTAATCTTATGCTATTGATGTTTTTGGATTTTTTTTCATATACTTATAGGCAACTAATTCCATGTATACTTGGGTTCCTTCAATGTTTTTGACAAATGAATATAATTACTTATATCTATAAATTTATTTAGCAGGGGTTGTATTGAATCTAATGATTTTCATGTCCATTTTGAAAAAAGAAATGTATATAAATATTTTATACATATTTAAATGTAAATTGACTAATTATATTTTATTTTTATTTTTTTGGTCTATCTGGATAAATATTTATGTATTTTATGGTTAGATAAATACTTCATGGTGTATTTCTGTATTTTTGGGTCTTTTTGAATCTGTGATTTTACCGGAGCAGCGTATACTCCCCTATTTAATTAATTTATTAAGAACATGTGGGTTGGTCTGCTGCTTAGGAAAAACATTTATAAACATCATTTCAGTCTTGTATTGACTATGAACTAAGGAAGGCGTCTCGCCGAAGCGCGTTGTGGTATACATCTGCCATTCATCAGTGTACACAAGCCGGTGTCTTTACTTGCAATAAGGATATTTTTTTAATCAAGTTGAAATAAATAAAAAATAATTTTTATTTATCCTCTGGAGTCCAGCTGGATTTTTCCTATTGATCTGTTCTTTAAGGGATTATAAAATATTTCTACGACTGAGATTTAGTAATTTTAATTGCACACAGCATAGTTTACTATGTAGAAAAACCAAGGGGAAAAATTGTGACGTATACACTGCTGTAACTGAATAAAAGCATAGTACATATAAACATAGGGGACTTAGTAAACACTGTTTTGGATTAAAAAAAAAGCACAAAGCCATCCCACCAATGACAAGGTGTACCCAGTTTGGACAGTAACTACACTCTCTAATATTAAAACCTTACCATGGGTCAAAATAGGACTCAATGTGAATAAGGGCTGAGAGTGACCGGGTCCCAACAGGACACACAGCCATGGGAAGCATAGAATGAAATGCCCAGCTCACTGTGAAGGGGGCCATATCCTATTTATACTAAATACAAGGAACTAAATAAAAACATAAAAGTGAGCCGGAGTATGAGAAAGTATATATGCGGCTTGTAAGCCCATGTTCACAAAGGCCATAAGACAAAGAAAAACCAAGCGGAAAAAAATTGTGGACGTATACCCTGCTGTAACTGAATAAAAGCATAGTGCATATAATAATAGGGTAAAGTACTTAGATAAACATTGTTTTTGACCAAAAAAAGCTTAAAGCCATCCCACCACGACAAGGTGTACCCAGTTGGGACAGTACCTACACTCTCTAATATTAAAAACCTCACCATGGATCAAAATAGGCCTCAATGTGAATAAGTTTAATATGTGTGATTAGTTTTGTTGCACTCTTGTAATTTGGCTCTCCTTGCAACCAACGCATGCTACTGGCAATTTTTTACTTTAGAGCTACAATGCTGCCCTTCACTTGACTTGGAAATACATGCCAGCTACTGGTGTCTATTTTGCTAATAATATCTATGTAACATAGACACTTACATTACATAAGGTAAAATAGTTAATTGTTTGCTTGCATCCTATCAATCTACTGTATACGAATTGATAGTTTTAGTTCACTTTCTAAATTCCATTTCTGAGATTTATCATCAGCTTTTATTGTTTTAGTTTTTTTCAAACAATATCCAAGTGAATTGGAACAGTCTCCTCATTAGGAGTACCTAAACATTTGTTTTATGTCTTATAAGTGACAATGCCCTTTAGATGGTTGGGGTCTAGGTCCCAACTTGATCACCCAAAACATTTCTCTGAATTGTGCATCTCAAGAAGCTGGAGCATGCTTCTCCTGCATGAATAAACATACAAAGTACTGTACGGACTCAATATAAGTCTATAAGCTCACAATGTTTTGAGCATGTAAGCATTCCTGTTTCTTAAGAAGCTATAAGTGTTGAAAAAAATGTTCCGTGCAATTAGTGACAGTCTCAGGACCCAAATCCCAACTAATCTGCTGGAAATTTCATACAATATCAGAAATGAAAAGTGTACATACTCTCTAAAAATACTTAAGAAAACTATATTATATGGATAAATTCTGCTCATACCCAACGTATTGTAAAGTAGACCAAAGATATTGCAATTATTTTCAATAACCTTTATCGAGTATGGCCAATGCATCCATAGATACCATTCACATCGTCATACACAACAGTGGAGCTGTTTCCTGAAAACAGACCCTTTTATTCTATTCTTGAATATGCTTTTAAGTTAAGGCCTACATTTTTTTTATATCAACCATGAATAATTGATTTAATGAGTCTAAAATTCTTCTTACATTTCCCGTTTTTGTTCTCAGGTTCCACATGTCATTCATCAGGAATGGCTTCTTGGAATGATACTTCCTTTCACATATACCTCTAAGTATATAGATTGTGTAATAGTATGTTATATTTTTATACACATTAAAGCCTCTTGAATTTCAGCTATAATTTTCCTTTTAAATGATACAAAAGCTGGTGGCACAGTAATCCCTCAGAATGCACTCTATAATCAGGGTCATAAATAACACAAATTATTTCATTTAATTGAACAATGGTTATCTTCCCTTACAGTGTTTCTAGACTTTAAGTGCTTTTAAATCACAGCAATTTGTGTCGAAGATGATACCTGCCAATACGGTGTATTTGTTAGCATCCTGTAATTGTCTTCAGGACTCGCATGTGATTTTTGATGTCAATTGGAAGATACCAAATAATACATCATGTGAATTTCTATGTGAAAGGTTGTTGTACCAATATAAAATAATAGACACCATGGCTTTTACAAATCTCCGCATATAAACTTGTATTTCAGCTCTACATTAATGGAGAAAACAAATACTATTGATGATGATGATGATGATGATGATGATGTTGTTAATAATAATGATGATGATGAATCTAATTTTTTACATACTTGTTTTAGTATCTTTATTAGGGATGATCGAATATCTCAAATATTCAGCTTCGCGAATATCCGACGAATAGGTTGCCGCTATGCGAATATTCGATGCACAATGTAAGTCTATGGGAAGCCCGACTAGTTCCGAATAGTTGTTATTCGGGTTTCCCATAGACTTACATTGCGCATGGAATATTCGCAAATAGTTGAATAGCGGCGACCAATTCGGAAAATATTTGCGAAGCTGAATATTAGAGGTATTCAATCATCCTTAATCTTTATATATTTTCTCCTATGTACATGTAGGGTAAGATTGATTATTCTATATAATCCGCATTGACGTAATAGGTACAACTGTGGCTGTGAGTTTTGTTCCACAACATAAGTTAGAAAGGTGGAAAGAAAGCCTATAAAACACATGTGTCGGGGTTAATATGTTGATGTGGTGCATAAATTGCTTGAGGGGTCCATTCATAGAGTCTGGGAAATGAATGCTTGATTATAGCTATCAAGAAGAATGGGCTGTAAATAGCCGGGATTCACACAAGGAATGCAATGACGGACACATAGGTCAACAGCTGACCCCTAGCTGTCATGACAACTCATCAGCGCCAAGCGATCACGTCAAGGGCACACCAATGGGAGCAGGGAATGTTGTTTCTCCCTAATGGCACCTGTTAAATTCCACTGTCAGAGATTGACAGCTGGATTTAACTGGTTAACAGCCACAGGCAGATGTCCGATCAACCGACGATTGTAATCAGCCATCATATGTGGGAAAAGAAGTGGGCACGAAGTGCGAGGCAAAGACCCAATATCAAAGACAGAGACATGAATTTTGACCTATATATACGTCAAAATTCATGAAGGCAGGGGTTAACTATGCAGGGTCATTTAGTGCATCTACAGCTGCTAACATTGGGCTTTAAAGAGAATAATCACGATCCCTCTGGATGGCATTGCAAAATCAAGAGTAGTATATCTGATCTGTCCGACAACTTGGTGTTCAGATCAATAAGATGATAAAGAAATGAATGCTTATACTTCATGATTTGCCAATTTGGTATATTACTCGTCATATGTCATCTATATATCAGCTTTTTAAAATCATATGTTGTATCAGCTAAAAGAAACTAAAGCTGAGCCTGCAGATATTGTTAGAATATTCTGTAAAACACTGGATTATATTCTAACAGAATAAGGCATCTTCAAGTCTGCATTGCTGAAATTATCTTTGAGAACCAATAACTGTTATGTTTTCTCTTGAATTGCTGAAGTATTTTGTCTGGGAACACTTGTGCAACATGTTAGATCCTTCGCTAAAAATCTTAGAGGTCCCATATTTGCCTTTATCTATTTCTTTTAACTGTAGCTTTAAATCTAAATACATTTTCCTTTTATTAAAATCACTTGTGAAGACGGATGCATTGCTAGGAATATAGACTTCCATGTCAGTTGGTGGAGAAGCAGGCAAATCCAGTCGCCTCCTTTCCACTGGCAAAGCAACCCAGGCAGGAGGAAAATGGCCACAAGTGAGACTTTTTACCACTTTTTCCTTTTCTTCTACTTTATGGGTCTTGCTTTGGGGACTCTGAATAAAAGTGATATGGCCGACCTTTCTCACAGCGATTCTTTTTACTTTGCTTTGAGTGTCTGTACAATTGTATATTACTTTTCTACTAACTGGTTGCAAAGTGCGAGCCAGGGAAATTCTTCACACAATGTGGCTGTCACAGACATGCAGTATAATGTCCTATGGCTGTGTTTAGGCAAGTGATTCTAGGCGTTTCAGCAATGTCAGTGAGAACTGCAGCCTATAGTGTACTACAGTGCCTACAAGTAGTATTCAACCCCCTGCAGATTTAGCAGGTTTGATAAGATGCAAATAAGTTAGAGCCTGCAAACTTCAAACAAGAGCAGGATTTATTAACAGATGCATAAATCTTACAAACCAACAAGTTATGTTGCTCAGTTAAATTTTAATAAATTTTCAACATAAAAGTGTGGGTCAATTATTATTCAACCCCTAGGTTTAATATTTTGTGGAATAACCCTTGTTTGCAATTACAGCTAATAATCGTCTTTTATAAGACCTGATCAGGCCGGCACAGGTCTCTGGAGTTATCTTGGCCCACTCCTCCATGCAGATCTTGTCCAAGTTATCTAGGTTCTTTGGGTGTCTCATGTGGACTTTAATGTTGAGTTCCTTCCACAAGTTTTCAATTGGGTTAAGGTCAGGAGACTGACTAGGCCACTGCAACACCTTGATTTTTTCCCTCTTGAACCAGGCCTTGGTTTTCTTGGCTGTGTGCTTTGGGTCGTTGTCTTGTTGGAAGATGAAATGACGACCCATCTTAAGATCCTTGATGGAGGAGCGGAGGTTCTTGGCCAAAATCTCCAGGTAGGCCGTGCTATCCATCTTCCCATGGATGCGGACCAGATGGCCAGGCCCCTTGGCTGAGAAACATCCCCACAGCATGATGCTGCCACCACCATGCTTGACTGTAGGGATGGTATTCTTGGGGTCGTATGCAGTGCCATCCAGTCTCCAAACGTCACGTGTGTGGTTGGCACAAAAGATCTCGATCTTGGTCTCATCAGACCAGAGAACCTTGAACCAGTCTGTCTCAGAGTCCTCCAAGTGATCATGAGCAAACTGTAGACGAGCCTTGACATGATGCTTTGAAAGTAAAGGTACCTTACGGGCTCGTCTGGAACGGAGACCATTGCGGTGGATTACGTTACTTATGGTATTGACTGAAACCAATGTCCCCACTGCCATGAGATCTTCCCGGAGCTCCTTCCTTGTTGTCCTTGGGTTAGCCTTGACTCTTCGGACAAGCCTGGCCTCGGCACGGGTGGAAACTTTCAAAGGCTGTCCAGGCCGTGGAAGGCTAACAGTAGTTCCATAAGCCTTCCACTTCCGGATGATGCTCCCAACAGTGGAGACAGGTAGGCCCAACTCCTTGGAAAGGGTTTTGTACGCCTTGCCAGCCTTGTGACCCTCCACGATCTTGTCTCTGATGGCCTTGGAATGCTCCTTTGTCTTTCCCATGTTGACCAAGTATGAGTGCTGTTCACAAGTTTGGGGAGGGTCTTAATTAGTCAGAAAAGGCTGGAAAAAGAGATAATTAATCCAAACATGTGAAGCTCATTGTTCTTTGTGCCTGAAATACTTCTTAATACTTTAGGGAAACCAAACAGAATTCTTGTGGTTTGAGGGGTTGAATAATAAATGACCCTCTGAATAAACTTTTCACAATTTAAAAAAAAAAGAAATAACATTCTTTTTTGCTGCAGTGCATTTCACACTTCCAGGCTGATCTACAGTCCAAATGTCACAATGCCAAGTTAATTCCGAATGTGTAAAGTTTAAACCTGGTAAATCTGCAGGGGGTTGAATACTACTTGTAGGCACTGTACTTGGACCATTTCGGCCCCCAAAGTTTCATTTCAAAATGGCTGTTTACACTTTAACCTGTGAGTGTAGGTTTGCCACAGATAAGCTTAGGGTTATATGTTCTCCAAAGAAGATCGGTTCATGTCTTGTTTCTTAGTTGTGCTAAAAATAATGAAAAAATGTCATGGGAAGTAATGTAGCTGGAATACATTGTTGGTAAAAGTCCTAAACCAGGTCTGGAAGAGCTGACACAGGAGACAAACTGAATAAAGTTGCCTCCGTATCTCCACCTCTAGGGAGACATGCAGCAGCTGTTTTAAACTCAGGATGAGGGAGATTCCTGTAGACTGTACAAAATGCCTGTAGTCTTTACAGATGAAAAAAGCAGATAGAGATATTGAAGATGAAAATTCTAAGCTAGATAATGATGCATTGCTCTATCAGCACCAAAAAGCTCACAAGTGTGGATTTAAGCTTGAGGAAGAGGGGGGGAGGGGCATTGTAGACAGGTCACTGTGAAGTTTCTACAAAGTCAGTTACAGTGATTCCCCAGAGTTTGTAGTCAAGGCTGGCTCCAGGTTTTTGTGGCTGCTGGGCGAAAGAGTGTCAGTGGGCCCATGCACAAACAGACATGCACATATACAGATACGTATACATACAGGCATACGTACATATACATATTTAAAGATAAATTCAGAAAAACACATATAAGCAACATATCCATACACAGTTATATACACTGACGTACATAGACACACATCATACATACACACACAGACATATTATAGATATTATTAATATGAGAAATCCAGCAGCAGCCTCACTCACCTCCCCCGCTTGTCTCCCATCCAGCTCCTCCAGGGCATGTGGCTGTGCTGTGCCGATTGGTGGTCGTCGCCAACAGACATTGCCGCACACAAAGCACACTGACACTGCTGTATATCCATCACAAGAGAGGCTGGGGACATACACATTACTGGGGGGCATGCACATTACTGAGGAAGGAATGATACTGCAATGGAAGGGCATACAGCTTCAGAGGGGGGGGATACAGCTCTGAGGGGTATACAGCACTGTGGTGAAAGGGACATAGAGCTCTGGGGTGTATACAGCACTGGGAAGGAGGGGACATACAACTCTGTGGGGTATAGTAGTATGCAGCCCCCACATTCCTCCATATCTTATAATGCACCAAATATTCCTCCATATAATAAAATGCAGCCTCATATTTCACCATATAGGGTTATGCAGCCTCATATTCTTCCATATAGGGTTATGCAGCCTCATATTCCTACATATAGGGTTCTGAAGCCCCCATATTCCTTCATATAGTATTATGCAGCCCCCATGTAGCAGCATTATGCAGCCCAATGTAGCAACATTATGAAGCCCCCAGATAGCAGCATTATGCATCCCTTATGTAGCAGCTTTATGCAGCCCCCATGTAGCAGCATTATGCAGCCCCCATGTAGCAGCATTATGTAGTCCCATGAAGCAGCATTATGTAGCCCGATGTAGCAACATTATGCAGCCCCCACATTCCTCCATATCTTATAATGCACCAAATATTTCTCCATATAATAAAATGCAGCCTCATATTCCTTCATATAGGGTTATGCAGCCTCATATTCTTCCATATAGGGTTATGCAGCATCATATTCCTACATATAGGGTTATGAAGCCCCCATATTCCTTCATATAGCATTATGCAGCCCCCATGTAGCAGCATTATGTAGCCCCATGTAGCAACATTATGCAGCCCACATACAGCAGCATTATGCAGCCACCATGTAGCAGCATTATGCAGCCCCCATGTAGCAGCACTATGCAGCCCCCATGTAGCAGCATTATATAGGCCCATGAAGCAGCATTATGCAGCCCCCATATTGTTTAATGCAGCCCTTAGTCATCTGGCCACTGTGATTAATCATACTCAGTTCTTCTCATTCCCCCGCTGCTCCGGTCTCCTCAGCGTGCGATGCCGATACAATTAAAAGTGTGATCCTCAGCGGGGGGGGCCATGGGAGGGGGAGACGGTGCAGTGGTAGCACTAGGCCCCCCTGAGTCATGACCTCCAAAGCAGCCGCATGGCCTGCCACCATAGGCGGTATGCCACCCTGTCTGCTGCAAGTAGACCCCTTGGCGGTCCAGGGCCCAGGCACTTCCCGGGTGTGCTGGGTGCTGACGCTGGCCCTGTTTGTAGTGACCATTAGAAACATCACTAGCCAAACTAGCTGTTGAACAATTTGCTGGGAAAAAGAATAAAGGAAGGATGCTAATTCAGGAGCATTTCAGTAAATTAGTAGTCCCTCTAAAGCATTTGTCATACAGGCCAAGTAAAAATTGCCAGTATGGAGCAGATACCACAGCTATCTAGAACCAATAAGTCTCTTAGGTCATTCAGTGATCTAAGTGCCAATTAAAGACACTCCACTTCCCTGAAAAACATAAATGGTTTTGCAAAGCGTCTAAAATTTGTATGCACCTTCTACAACCTAAACTGAATTCACTAGGTGGTGTAGCAAATTAGCAACAGTTTTTCATAAATACAGTTAGGTTCAGAAATATTTGGACAGTGACACAATTTTCGCGAGTTGGGCTCTGCATGCCACCACATTGGATTTGAAATGAAATCTCTACAACAGAATTCAAGTGCAGATTGTAACGTTTAATTTGAAGGTTTGAACAAAAATATCTGATAGAAATTGTAGGAATTGTACACATTTCTTTACAAACACTCCACATTTTAGGAGGTCAAAAGTAATTGGACAAATAAACCAAACCCAAACAAAATATTTTTATTTTCAATATTTTGTTGCGAATCCTTTGGAGGCAATCACTGCCTTAAGTCTGGAACCCATGGACATCACCAAACGCTGGGTTTCCACCTTATTAATGCTTTGCCAGGCCTTTACAGACGCAACCTTCAGGTCTTGCTTGTTTGTGGGTCTTTCCGTCTTAAGTCTGGATTTGAGCAAGTGAAATGCATGCTCAATTGGGTTAAGATCTGGTGATTGACTTGGCCATTGCAGAATGTTCCATTTTTTGCACTCATGAACTCCTGGGTAGCTTTGGCTGTATGCTTGGGGTCATTGTCCATCTGTACTATGAAGCGCCGTCCGATCAACTTTGCGGCATTTGGCTGAATCTGGGCTAAAAGTATATCCCGGTACACTTCAGAATTCATCCGGCTACTCTTGTCTGCTGTTATGTCATCAATAAACACAAGTGACCCAGTGCCATTGAAAGCCATGCATGCCCATGCCATCACGTTGCCTCCACCATGTTTTACAGAGGATGTGGTGTGCCTTGGATCATGTGCCGTTCCCTTTCTTCTCCAAACTTTTTTCTTCCCATCATTCTGGTAAAGGTTGACCTTTGTCTCATCTGTCCATAGAATACTTTTCCAGAACTGAGCTGGCTTCATGAGGTGTTTTTCAACAAATTTCACTCTGGCCTGTCTATTTTTGGAATTGATGAATGGTTTGCATCTAGATGTGAACCCTTTGTATTTACTTTCATGGAGTCTTCTCTTTACTGTTGACATAGAGACAGATACATCTACTTCACTGAGAGTGTTCTGGACTTCAGTTGATGTTGTGAATGGGTTCTTCTTCACCAAAGAAAGTATGCGGCGATCATCCACCACTGTTGTCATCCGTGTACGCCCAGGCCTTTTTGAGTTCCCAAGCTCACCAGTCAATTCCTTTTTTTCTCAGAATGTACCCGACTGTTGATTTTGCTACTCCAAGCATGTCTGCTATCTCTCTGATGGATTTTTTCTTTTTTTTCAGCCTCAGGATGTTCTGCTTCACCTCAATTGAGAGTTCCTTAGACCGCATGTTGTCTGGTCACAGCAACAGCTTCCAAATGCAAAACCACACACCTGTAATCAACCCCAGACCTTTTAACTACTTCATTGATTACAGGTTAACGAGGGAGACGCCTTCAGAGTTAATTGCAGCCCTTAGAGTCCCTTGTCCAATTACTTTTGGTCCCTTGAAAAAGAGGAGGCTATGCATTACAGAGCTATGATTCCTAAACCCTGTCTCCGATTTGGATGTGAAAACTCTCATATTGCAGCTGGGAGTGTGCACTTTCAGCCCATATTATATATATAATTGTATTTCTGAACATGTTTTTGTAAACAGCTAAAATAACAAAACTTTTGTCACTGTCCAAATATTTCTGGACCTAACTGTAAGTTACTCTATCTATCTGCAGTGCGATAAATGGAAGCACAAAACAGTATTACAAAGTGACCTGGCCTCTAACCTACCCATAACAGATATCTATGTACCTGTGGTTGGCTGATACTGAAAAGAACAGTTTCATGTACAAACAGGTCTGAAAAAACTGAGACATTTCTTCTCAATGACACAGTGCAATGTCATTTATTGGAAATAAATTTACTATGCAAATTAAATATTCTATTGGCTGCACACTAGGAGGTATGCAATTAACCCCTTCAGCCCCCGGGCACTTTCCGTTTTTGCGTTTTTGTTTTTTGCTCCCCTTCTTCCGAGAGGCGTAACTTTTTTATTTTTCCATTAATCTTGCCATATGAGGGCTTGTTTTTTGCGGGACGAGTTGTAATTTTAAAATAAACCATAAGTTTTACCATATGGTGTACTGGAAAATGGCAAAAAAATTCCAAGTGCGGAAAAATTGCAAAAAAAGTGGGATTGTACAATAGTTTTTGGGATATTTTATTCACCGTGTTCACTATATGGTAAAACTGAGGTATCTATGTGATGCCACAGGTCGGTGCAAGTTTGCAGACACCAAACATGTATAGGTTTACTTGTATCTAAGGGGGTTAAAAAAATTCACAAGCTTGTCCAAAAAATGTGGCGCACGTTTTGCGCCATTTTCCAAAACCCGAAGCGTTCTTATTTTTCAGGATCTGAGGCTCAGTGATGGCTTATTTTTTGCGTCTCGACCTGACGTTCTTAACGGTACCATTTGTGCGCAGATGCTACGTTTTGATCGCCTGTTATTGCATTTTGCGCAAAATTTGCGGCGACCAAAAAACGTAATTTTGGCGTTTGGAATTTTTTTGCTGCTACGCCGTTTACTGATTAGATTCATTGATTTTTATATTTTGATAGATCGGGCATTTCTGAACGTGGCGATACCAAATATGTGTGCATTTTTAATTTTTTTAACCCTTTAATTTTCAATGGGGTGAAAGGGGGGTGATTTGAACTTTTAAGTTTTTTTATTTTTTTTTAATTTTTTAAAACTTTTTTTTTTACTTTTTTTTTATTTTACTAGTCCCTCTAGGGGGCTATTGCGATCAGCAGTCCGATCGCTCTGCACTATCTGCAGATCGCAGCTACAGAGCTGAGAACTGCAGATTTGCTGCTTCACTTTCAATGCCGGCTGTATTCCGGCATTGAGAGGAAGCGAGTCATGTTAGCTACAAGCGTCATCACATGTCCCTGTGCTACCATGGCAACTGCCGAAAGTCACGTGATCATGTCACGTGACTTCCGGTGGGGGCGTGGTAAGTCACTGTCATGGCGGCGCCCATATACATATCGCTGCCAAGATTTTGGCAGCGAAATGTAAGGGGTTAATGGCCGCAGGTGAAAGCGATTCCACCCGCGGCTAACAGGCACACATATCAGCTGTTGATAACAGCTGATATGTGCGCGTCTCGCTGCCGGCGGCAGGGGGCGGGGCTTACCGGCACACGATCCATGACGTACCTAGTACATCATGGGTCGTTAAGGGGTTAAAAAAAATCTGTGCAGATTAAATTTGAGAATATACCCCATTTGGCTGCCTTATTGCTCATCGAGCCTTTCAGTACTCCTGATCCATTACTAGACACAGTACCAAAGTACGGTACTTGTTTATCTGATTTCGGACCACTGACAATTAATATTATTATTATTATTACCTTTATTTATAGAGTAGCATTTATTTCATGGTGCTGTACATGAGAAGGGGTTACGTACAAAATATACTGTTCAAAAAAATAAAGGGAACACTTAAACAAGGATTTTGTATTTTGGTGTTCCCCTTATTTTTTTGAGCAGTGTACATATACAAGGTACAGTAGACAGACTAGTACATAGGGAAGAGGGCCCTGCCCTTGTGGGCTTACAGTCTATAGGAGAATTGGAGGAGACAGTGAGAGGGTGGTAGTGAGGCGGCAGCTCTGGCAGTGGTGAGGTGGCAATTTTGTGGTAGCGCAGAAATTTATGCTCATACCAAAGAACATAGCAAAAGAACAGACACTTTCTGTTTCTGGCTGTATAGGATGTAACTCAGCATGCCTTTTATCCTGACCTCTGGTCAACTGCTTCAACAGCAGATCACAGATCTTCAGAGAAAGATGGCCGTTCCTCTCAGACAAGTTCGAGGCACCTAAATGAGACATGCTGATGGGCGTCTGATGGCTCCCAGGACTTTCTTTCCTCTCCTGGTTGCTATGTCACATGGTATGATGCATTGCTCAAAAGAAGGGATGATTGAACTGATACAGCTTCACTGATAACGCTCCTTCCTTCATCTCAGTTGTAGTTACGTTTCGTCAATCTTCTCTAACATGTCGAACGTTTTTTGCTAGGAAAACCTGAAAACGATTCTGTAAAAGATATTTTCCAGTGCAGATTATTTTTTTTTTAAAGTGTCATTTACATATGTGTTTGTCTGTAGATGTTTTTACGGGATGGAAATAAATTAGGAAAGCCTGAGCCACTGCAGAAATTCCTGTCTAAAGTTATTTGTAGAGTTGAAGTACATGAGGTAATTGACAGTGATAAAGGTCTATGTTTACAAAGGGCAGGTTATTGAAGATATGGTTATGGGAGATTTGGATGTTTTCAACCCACAGAAAGTAGTAAGGGTAAATGTTATAATTTCATTCTGAAAAGTAAAAAATAGTAACGTTTGTAAACCAGAATGATTAAAAAAAAGGGCTCAACCTTTGAGTTTGGCACTGATGTGTTTAGGGAACACACTCTAGGAACTAGTTTTCGGTTGAAATATTCTCTGGGAAAGTCTCTAAGACTGGATTGTATCTCCCTCATTACTCTGAACTGTCTTTGGCACATTTAACTTTGATTTGATTAAGTTGTGCAGTTACATCAGATACTAAGTAATTTGTATAAGCAATTGTTTATTTCACTCCCGGACCCAGACTCAATGCTACCCTTTTCTGGTGTTTGCTTGGTGGATAAAAGACCACCTGAATATTTTCAGCCTTGATGGGAAGGACAATACCAGGTATGCAGACTACGCAAGCCGAAAGGCAAGACCACCTGGATCCAAGCTTCCCACTCTAAAAAGGTTTATCTTTCTCTCCCCAGAACCAAAAGGGTGACAACGTTTTGATCTTTTGCCCTTCAGGCTATATTCATGTTATTCGAAATGAAAAAGAAAAATAAGGAGTTGCACTCACCAAAACATGCAACAAATTACTTTATTTCATGAAAAAACATGAAATCACTGCAGGCCGGAAAATGAATGCACGCTGCACAGAGGACAACAGTTTTGTGCCAAGGTGCTTCAACATGTCCTTCAACAGGTATATTAATTTTAACGACATTTTACCAACAGTCATCTTGGCTATTTCGTACATAAATTTGACTTTCAACTATATAGCATATAAATAGTTATGCAGATTCCTGTCATGTTATTGCATTGTTACTGTTTTACTCCTAAAAATGTAAATTAAAAATTGTATTATTTTGTTAGTATTTTGTAAATCCACCTTTTACTTTCCACACTACCTGAACTTTTCAAGGCATGCTCTCAATTGGATTCAAGCATGTCTTGACTAAAATCTGAACCCAGGTATCTTCTACACGATCACAATGTTGGTGGAAACTGGTTGTTTCACTTGGGTATGTATACAGCTTTTTCTTTAATTCTACCCACAAGTGTCCGATTAAGTTGAGATCTGAGGACTGTGAGGCTAATAAAGCACCTCTACTTCAATGTTATTAAATCATGTCTTCCCCAATCGCAACATATTCTTCGGGTCATTGGCCTGCTGGAATACTATGTCATCCTTTTCATGCCCATAGTATCCGAGTGCACAAAGCAACTTGTCTTAAAGGATATTCACATAAAGCTCACATATAGTGAGACCACCATTGATCCTAGTCAAGTATCCAATGCCTTTGGCTGAGAAACACCCCCATATGATCAGGCTTCCTCCACTAACCTTGACAGTTTCATTAATTTCTTTAATCTGTTAGCCTCTTTTTCCTTATTTTCTTCCAGACCAATTTGTACCCATCAGAGTCAAGTCTATTGACTTTCATCTAATTTCTTGAAATCATACGCTTCCAAGCTTCTAATGTCCACTTTTTGGACATTTTTGCAAACTGGTGTAGATGCTTCTTATGATGATATTGAAGTCAAGGCTTCTTCATCTTTGTATGAGCCACCATTCCAGACTTGTGTAATGGATATCGCATGCTGCTTGCATGGATGTCTGTGATATCACTATTACAAACCATACAAGCCACCTTCACTGCCGTGTTGGTTGTGTCAGAACTGATAGATCTTGTGATAAGCCAACTTGTTAACATCAATATTTTGAGTGGACGTCCAACTTTTGGCTTTTGAGTGGATGAACGGGCTTCAGTTCGTATTCTCCAAACTGTCATGATACTCACATGATGAAGTTTGGCATTTTCTTGTCCAAGACACCACTATTAATGAGCTGGATGATGCTGTTTCTCTTTTGTAGGGAATTTTTCATGTCTTCTCCTTGATTCTAAACAGTAACCTTTCACATGGGAATCAACCTAATAAAACATTGAACTATTACGGAATGTGGGAGCAGGTTGTAATAATTTGTAGCATTAAGGAAGACATTTTTTCCACCACCAAGAGCAAAACAGTAACAATGCAGTAATATGACAAGAATCTCTATCACTAATCATATATATATATATATATATATATATATATATATATAAAAAATAGATGGTGAGATATGAAGCCTGATATTCAAGAGTTCAAAACATTGTTACCCTTTTGCTCTTCACTTTATATCTTAGATTTATCTCTTTAAGTGTACCTTTTATTCTAAATGCATTGTCCCTTTTATTCAAATCACCTGTTAAGATGGATGTTTTGCTTAAATCATAGATTTCCATGATGGTTGGTGGAGAAGCGGGCATATTCAGCAGCTTTGGATCCTTTATCAAAGCAACCCAAACAGGATATTCTACAGGGCAGAAGAAAGCAGCTGCAGGTGAGATTCCTTATTCCTTATCAATCTCTCATTTCCTTCTCATCTTTGAGTCTTTCCTTTGGGGGCTCTGGCTACAAGAAATATATCCAACCTCTCTCAAAGGTAAGTTTTAATTCTCCATTAAGTGATTGTACAATTGTGCATTTTGGTCTAATAACTGATTGCGAGGGACATTCCTCACACACTATGGCTTTCATGAACAGGCAGTATACGTGTCTCAAGATTGTTTCGGCAAGTGATTCTAGGCATTCCTGGAATATCAGTGAATACCACAGCCCCATACTTAATCTGAGTACTTAGAGTACTGAGTACTGAGGCTGTAATGGAATACATGATTGATTGGGAATTTACAGAAACCTAGGACACCAATTACTCTTTAATAATGCTTTAAATAATTATATTTGTTTTATGATACATTCCCTTTAATAATGTATGAAATTTGTACTGTAAAATTAAATGATTTGCACAACTATATTAAAATAATATTCATTAGGCGCAGTAAAAATATTACATATTCTGCCCAGCTTTTTTTTCTAAAACTACTGTTCGTATAACTTATAGAAATGTTGAGGAAGGTCGAGGCCCTAAAATACCATATATCTCCAAAACCAGTATTCTTCAAAGTGCACAAAATAGAAAGGTAAGAAACTTTCTCGAAGTGTTTGAAGCGTCTTATAATTTCTTTCATGACAGTAAAGAATAACATTCTTGGAAAGCAGACGTATTACATCAAGTTCTTTGGTGGCATCAATAAAGTCTGATGTTATCAATTTAAAAGCGTAAATTGCCTCCTTCCAACAAATACTAACTGTAGGAGACCATTAACGTATGAAGTTTAACAAATGCTTTTACCACAGCATTTCACATATAAATTTCAGAGGTCATACAAATAAGGCATCAAAGAAAATCCTTCTCAACAGTTTAAAGTATTCACTTTACTCATTCATTCATTTACATTCAACAATGCAAAGCAGTAAAACTAATTGTATCAAAGTAAGTCAACCTAATATAAGAATTTGTTTTAGACTGACAGTTTACTATGATTTTTATTATGTTTGTACATTTTTTAAATGTTACAACAGTAAAGCAAAAATTATTTGGATAACCTCTCATTAAAAAGAAATGGCGAATCTGGATAGTGAGGTAACAGCCAAACTCAGCTCAGGCATAGACAAAGAGAAAGCCAAAAAGATGAACTAATGGTACAGATAGTGTGTGTGTCAGCTCAGAAGTGAAGATAAGTGATTGGGGAAAGTACAGATTTATAATAATTTCGAGGGAGAAAGTGATAGGAGAGCTGACAGGCAATGCTTGCTGTATCAATGTGAGTATAGTGTAGCAATTCAATTAGAGGGAGCCTGTCAGGTGCAATAAGCACCCAGAACCATGAGCAGTTCTCGGTGCATATTTTTAATCCCTGCCCAACTGTCCCAGCCTATAGTAGCATAGATAAAGTGATCTTTAGTAAAAGTATTTCTAAAGATCCCATATTATATGCTATTGAGGCCAGGTACTAATCGCAAGGGCGTTAGTTCACTTGGCTAGTCAGCTCTCTTAACATGTCAGCATAATGAATGTGCAGCATCAGTGGATCATTGCGCTTAACTCTCTGCTGTCATATTGTCTCACTCCAGGATTTTGGCTCAGTGCGCATGATCGCCAGACTTTCGGTCATGCGCACTATGAAGCTGGGTGTATGCATTCTGGTTTCAAACTCGTTTAGTGCACAGCATGACTGAAAGCCCAGGATTATGTACACTGAGCCGAAGTCCAGTGTAGGATGTGATTGCAGTAGAAAGGTGAGTAAAGGCCCCTTTACACACTGAGACTTTCTAGCGATCCCACCAGCGATCCGACCTGGCCAGGATCGCTGGAAAGTCTCTACATGGTCGCTGGTGAGCTGTCAAACAGGCAGATCTCACCAGTGACCAGCCACCAGCCGGCAGCGACTCGTGTAACAATGCTGCGCTTGGTAACCAGGGTAAATATCGGGTAACCAAGCAAATCGCTTTGCTTAATTACCCGATATTTACCCTGGTTACCAGCGTACATAGCTTACAGGCTGCCACTGCTGGCTCCCTGTACACGTAGCTAGGGTATACATCGAGTTACTAAGCAAAGCGCATTTCTTAGTTACCCGATATTTACCCTGGCTACGTGTGCAGGGAGCTAGCGCTGGCAGCCTATAATCGGCGGATGCTGGTAACCAGGGTAATTATCGGGTAACCAAGCCAAGTGCTTTGCTTAGTTATCCAATATTTACCCTGGTTACCAGCGTACACCGCTTACACAGAGTCAGTGCTCGTTGGTCCCCGCTGTCAAACACAGCGATGCGTGTTGCACAGCGGGAAACAATAGACCAAAAAATTGTCCTGAACAACTTGTAGTGATCAGTGACCTCACATCTGGGGCCAGGTTGCTGATGCGTGTCAAATACTGCAATGTCGCTGGGGAGGTCGCTATTACGTCACAAAACCAGTGACGTTACAGCGATATCGGTAGCGATGTTGCAGTGTATAAAGGGGCCTTAAGATCATGCTCTGACGCTGAGCATTCATTAGTATGTTAGCACGCCCACAGGGGTGTGCTAACATGCTAAGGGGGACGACCATCCAAGGGAACTAATGCCTTTGCGACTAGTAGCCTCATTAGCATATCATATGGATCTTTAGAAATACTTTTTTCTAAAGATCCCTTTATGTAGCATACATAGATACATAGATGCTACTAGATGCTGGGACACTTAGGCAGGGATTAACAATATGTACACAGAACTGCTCATTGTTCTTGGTGCATATTTCACCTGACAGGCTCATTTTAAAGATTATTTTTATTTATGCAGATGCGAGAAACCAATACTGCTGAAAGATAAAAAAAAAAACTTTTAACTCTGTGACTGCCGTACAAAGTGTGCAAATCAAATCAAATCAAATTGGCTTTATTGGCAGGACCAAAAACTATTAGCATTGCCAAAGGAAAAAAAGAAGTGTGACAGGGGAGTGGGTTAGGGTTGTGGATATGGGGTGTTGGGGCCACAATTTAGGGAATGATTGTCCATGTTACATGTTACAAATACTACTATACATTTTTTGTGCATCTGCTTTTTTGGGCTAGCATGATCTAGGATATCAATAATATCATCCACCTTACACATAGTAAAAAATACACAAAATAATAGAACAAGGGATGGAGGAATAATAGTAGCTTCTAAATGGTTATCATTGACATGGGGCTGGTTGGGAAGCTAAGAGACAATATAACATGCAGCAAGATGTGGAGTAAGAGAAGACACTGCAGCAGATACATGTGGATATATGAGTTGTTCTAGGCTTAGGCAGGGGACAAGGCTGATGGTAAGTGAAAGATTGATGACAACAATGCTGGCTGTCATGTTCTATGCTGTTCTACTGCCACCGGTTCCAATGTCTAAACATAGCAAGCCAAACATCTCATGCTTGTTCATCTCCTTCTATACAATACTGTTTCTACTGCTAATAGACAGACACGCATCTCATGATGACAGTAAAAGCTAAAGCTGTAATTTAGAATACCAGTGGTGTCCCTACCCAGCCAGATTTCTTCAGTCTATCCAACCTATTATATACTTTGCTGTCTCTACCACTGCCACTGTCGATAAAAAGCCACACATTTCCGCCTGTAAATTGTGTTCTACACCTATAGTGTATTAATCCCCAAAATCCCTACTGTTCACACTGTAAATATAAAAAAAACTTAACATGCTCCAAAACAGAGATCATTTTTGACGACTTTTTAAAAATTGTTTCCAATTTCAAAACACTAAATCTGTTGTTTTCTTCAAAAAAGTGATATTTTTTAACAACTAGTTAAAAAAATATTGCTCTTCAATTCCAGGCAAAAACTTTTTGCTAATTAAAAAAAGGAGTAATATTTGAAAGGCTTGATAAAAAGCTATTGCTTCTATACTTTACAAATAACAAACCTGTTTTTCATTCCTAAAAATAGTGACTAAAGGCATCAGACAATAATTGATAAAATGAACCATATAATAGTGAGAAAAAGGCGCTCATAGGGTAAGTATGCTAAGTATAATTGGCAATTAAAAATAAATTCAATATGGTCATCTTGCCGAGTTGTCCTAGGATAGACCCAACAATAATAAATTTAATGTGCTATAGGGTGGTTGTTACACTATTCAAAGACCATGGACCAAATTTAGCATTTAAAAACAAAACCATAAAGGATATGGAAAGTGGCACAACTAATCAAAAGTTAGGTTACAATTCCATTAAGAAATATGGTTGAAGAATTGTCCTATATTCTTCAAAATTAAAAGGATGACGTATTTTGGAACTAACTGCTCCTTTCTCAAATGACGTTTGACATACATTCTTGCGATTTCAAAAAAAGAGCAAATTAATCAAATACAGGTTATGTTTTAGACATTATTTAAAGAATAAAGGATTCTCCTTCAACTAAACCTCAAGCTAAGCTTTAAAACTAACTCTTGTTACATGTTCCTTTTTGGTTCCTACTTGAATAAAATGTATTTCATTCTTAAAAATTGATATTTTTTTAATATCTTGTTAAAAATTCAATGCATCTTTTAGTTTCCAAAAAATGAAACTTTTGCTCATTCCAAAAAAAGGATATATTTTTATATGGCTTGGTAACCCCTTTACGTCCAAGGACGTAACTGTATGTCCTTGGTCACCTATATCCCATTACCATGGGCTCCAGCTGTGAGTCTGCTGTAATCCCCGCACATATCATCTGATTCGAACAGCAGACATGTGGGGCTAACAGGTGCGGGTGGATCAACGATCCACCTGTGCCTGCTTGCCACTTAGATCGAACTGTCCAAATGTGAAAGCACAATTTAAATAGCCACAGTGGGAATCACACCATTGGAGGCCTTTTGACATGATTACAGGGACCCAATGGTTGCCATGGTAGCGATGTGATGACCTCTGTCACTATCATGACGTATTTCCTGTGAGAGCCGACAGATCTACGGTTCTTACAGGAATGCTGCATTTTTGCTGATTAGAGTTGTGAAGCTCTTATAAGCAGAAATAAACAAGTAGTCAGACTATGCAGGGATAAAGTTCACTAAGGGGACTAGTAAAAAAAATAAAAATTGTAAAAAGAAAGTTTTTAAAAATATGAAAAAATAAAAAAACCTGAAAGTTCAAACCCCCCATTTGCCTGATTGAAAATACAAGTTAAAAATAAAAAAATATACACATATTTGGTATCACAGTGTTCAGATATGCCCACCCTACCAAAAAAATAAAATCAATTAATTTGAACATTAGACAGCGTGGCGATAAAAAACTTACAAACGCCAAAATTATGTTTTTTGGTTGCTGCAATTTTTTTTAAAAACAGGTCATCAAAAAAGGTTATCCATACAGAAATGGTATAATTAAAAAATGTCAGCCCAAGATGCAAATGATAAGCTGTCAATGAGCCCCAGATCCCAAAAATGAGAACGTTACGAGTCTCAGAAAATGGCGCTGAAAGCGGTACTCTTTTTTTGGACAAACTTCTGAAATTTTTTAGCCCTTTAGATAAAAGTAAAAGTATACGTTTGGCATCTGTGAACTCGGAGCTACCTGAGGCATCATACTGACATGTTAGATTTACCATTAGAGTTGAGCGCGGTTCGTGGTTCGTGGTTCTCCAGTTCGCGGCTCGAGTGATTTTGGGGCATGTTCTAGATCGAACTAGAACTCGAGCTTTTTGCAAAAGCTCGATAGTTCTAGAAACGTTCGAGAACGGTTCTAGCAGCCAAAAAACAGCTAAATCCTAGCTTGGTTTCTGCTGTAATAGTGTAAGTCACTCTGTGAATCAAACTATTATCACATTTCAGTGTATAGTGTGCGTGAACAGCGCCTTCAGATCACTGCTGTTTCTATAATGGCGATCGCCATTTTTTTTTTTTTTTTTCTTGTCTTCCTTCCCTAAGCGCGCGCGTCTTGTGGGGCGGGCCAGCATGTCAGCCAATCACAGACACACACACACCTAAGTGGACTTTGAGCCAGAGAAGCAACGGCATGTGTGATAGGATCTGCATGTCACATGTCCCTGCATTATAAAACCGGACATTTTCTTCACGAACGCCATTATCTGCCTTCTGCGTCTTTGGTGTCAGACATCAGTGTCGCAGCTCCGTCCTCCTGAGTCCTATAGCCGATACAGCTGTATGCGCTGCATACACAGCGTTAGACAGCTTAGGGAGAGCACATTCTAGCAGTCCTTTTAAGGGCTCAAAGCGGCAGGGTCAGAGAGCCATAAGTGACAGGTCCTGCAAACAGCAACAGCGTCTGTGTAGCCCAGGTCAGGGATTTCCTCCCTGCATTTCACCATTAGGAGGGAATAGAAAGGCAGGCTTCCATTCCTCTACCCAGAGCACCACAATCCTGCCACTGTACCCTCTTGTCCTCTGCACACTCCAACTCATTCTAAGTAAGCCATTATACTAGCAAACACTCAGTGTACCTAGTGGCATCCTAAACGTGGCTATTGGACTTTGCTATAGTCCCACTAGTGCAAAGACATTAGCAGAGCACATCTGCCTGCATTGCACACTCCAACTTTTTTAAACTAAGCAATTTTACTAGCAAACACTCAGTGTACCTAGTGGCATCCTATACGTGGCTATTGGACTTTGCTATAGTCCCACTAGTGCAAATACATTTGCAGAGCACGTCTGCCTGCATTGCACACTACAACTTTTTTAAACTAAGCAATTTTACTAGCAAACACTCAGTGTACCTAGTGGCATCCTATACGTGGCTATTGGACTTTGCTATAGTCCCACTAGTGCCAAGACATTTGCAGAGCGCATCTGCCTGCGTTGCACACTCCAACTAATTATAACGAAGCCATTATACTAGCAAACACTCAGTGTACCTAGTGGCATCCTATACGTGGCTATTGGACTTTGCTATAGTCCCACTAGTGCAAAGACATTAGCAGAGCACATCTGCCTGCATTGCACACTCCAAGTTTTTTAAACTAAGCAATTGTACTAGCAAACACTCAGTGTACCTAGTGGCATCCTATACGTGGCTATTGGACTTTGCTAAAGTCCCACTAGTGCAAAGACATTTGCAGAGCACGTCTGCCTGCATTGCACACTACAACTTTTTTAAACTAAGCAATTTTACTAGCAAACACTCAGTGTACCTAGTGGCATCCTATACGTGGCTATTGGACTTTGCTATAGTCCCACTAGTGCAAAGACATTTGCAGAGCACGTCTGCCTGCATTGCACACTACAACTTTTTTAAACTAATCAATTTTACTAGCAAACACTCAGTGTACCTAGTGGCATCCTAAACGTGGCTATTGGACTTTGCTATAGTCCCACTAGTGCAAAGACATTAGCAGAGCACATCTGCCTGCATTGCACACTCCAAGTTTTTTAAACTAAGCAATTTTACTAGCAAACACTCAGTGTACCTAGTGGCATCCTATACGTGGCTATTGGACTTTGCTATAGTCCCACTAGTGCAAAGACATTTGCAGAGCACGTCTGCCTGCATTGCACACTACAACTTTTTTAAACTAAGCAATTTTACTAGCAAACACTCAGTGTACCTAGTGGCATCCTATACGTGGCTATTGGACTTTGCTATAGTCCCACTAGTGCAAAGACATTTGCAGAGCACGTCTGCCTGCATTGCACACTACAACTTTTTTAAACTAAGCAATTTTACTAGCAAACACTCAGTGTACCTAGTGGCATCCTATACGTGGCTATTGGACTTTGCTATAGTCCCACTAGTGCCAAGACATTTGCAGAGCGCATCTGCCTGCGTTGCACACTCCAACTAATTATAACGAAGCCATTATACTAGCAAACACTCAGTGTACCTAGTGGCATCCTATACGTGGCTATTGGACTTTTGTCAATTCACAGTATTGGAACGTTATTTGCATGACATCTGCCTGCATTGCACACTCTAACTTTTTTAAACTCAGCCATTATACTAGCAAACACTCACTGTACCTAGTTGTATCCTAAACGTGGCTATTGTACTTTTGTCAATTCACAGTATTGGAACGTTATTTGCAGGACGTCTGCCTGCATTGCACACTCAAACTTTTTTAAACTCAGCCATTATACTAGCAAACACTCACTGTACCTAGTTGTATCCTAAACGTGGCTATTGTACTTTTGTAAATTCACAGTATTGGAACGTTATTTGCAGGACGTCTGCCTGCATTGCACACTCAAACTTTTTTAAACTCAGCCATTATACTAGCAAACACTCACTGTACCTAGTTGTATCCTAAACGTGGCTATTGTACTTTTGTCAATTCACAGTATTGGAACGTTATTTGCAGGACATCTGCCTGCCTTGCACACTCAAACTTTTTTAAACTCAGCCATTATACTAGCAAACACTCACTGTACCTAGTTGTATCCTAAACGTGGCTATTGTACTTTTGTCAATTCACAGTATTGGAACGTTATTTGCAGCACGTCTGCCTGCATTGCACACTCAAACTTTTTTAAACTCAGCCATTATACTAGCAAACACTCACTGTACCTAGTTGTATCCTAAACGTGGCTATTGTACTTTTGTCAATTCACAGTATTGGAACGTTATTTGCAGGACATCTGCCTGCCTTGCACACTCAAACTTTTTTAAACTCAGCCATTATACTAGCAAACACTCACTGTACCTAGTTGTATCCTAAACGTGGCTATTGTACTTTTGTCAATTCACAGTATTGGAACGTTATTTGCAGGACATCTGCCTGCATTGCACACTCAAACTTTTTTAAACTCAGCCATTATACTAGCAAACACTCACTGTACCTAGTTGTATCCTAAACGTGGCTATTGTACTTTTGTCAATTCACAGTATTGGAACGTTATTTGCAGCACGTCTGCCTGCATTGCACACTCAAACTTTTTTAAACTCAGCCATTATACTAGCAAACACTCACTGTACCTAGTTGTATCCTAAACGTGGCTATTGTACTTTTGTCAATTCACAGTATTGGAACGTTATTTGCAGGACGTCTGCCTGCATTGCACACTCAAACTTTTTTAAACTCAGCCATTATACTAGCAAACACTCACTGTACCTAGTTGTATCCTAAACGTGGCTATTGTACTTTTGTCAATTCACAGTATTGGAACGTTATTTGCAGCACGTCTGCCTGCATTGCACACTCAAACTTTTTTAAACTCAGCCATTATACTAGCAAACACTCACTGTACCTAGTTGTATCCTAAACGTGGCTATTGTACTTTTGTCAATTCACAGTATTGGAACGTTATTTGCAGGACATCTGCCTGCCTTGCACACTCAAACTTTTTTAAACTCAGCCATTATACTAGCAAACACTCACTGTACCTAGTTGTATCCTAAACGTGGCTATTGTACTTTTGTCAATTCACAGTATTGGAACGTTATTTGCAGCACGTCTGCCTGCATTGCACACTCAAACTTTTTTAAACTCAGCCATTATACTAGCAAACACTCACTGTACCTAGTTGTATCCTAAACGTGGCTATTGTACTTTTGTCAATTCACAGTATTGGAACGTTATTTGCAGGACATCTGCCTGCCTTGCACACTCAAACTTTTTTAAACTCAGCCATTATACTAGCAAACACTCACTGTACCTAGTTGTATCCTAAACGTGGCTATTGTACTTTTGTCAATTCACAGTATTGGAACGTTATTTGCAGGACATCTGCCTGCATTGCACACTCAAACTTTTTTAAACTCAGCCATTATACTAGCAAACACTCACTGTACCTAGTTGTATCCTAAACGTGGCTATTGTACTTTTGTCAATTCACACTACTGCAAATCTATGTGCAGCACCTCTGCATGACAACCTCGTGCTCTGTTTTTAATAAGCTATAATGATAGCACAAAATACTGCCATTTTGTGGCATCATAGAACTGGCTGTTGTATTCCATTAGTGCCCCACTGGTGACAAGCTATTTCTAGCACCTCTACATCACACCCTCATGCACATTTTGCTACGCTAATGTTATAGCAAACTCATGGAATTCATTGCTGCATTTCATAATTCGGAGGGATAGAAAGTCAGGCTTCCTTTAGCTTTTCCTTCTGTTCATAGACAGCATCTCCAAGACAAATTTCCCCTCCACGTCTAAGTGTGGAGAGGCAGCTAGTGCGCATGCGTGTGCCGATGTACCCCAGCTGCAGCATAATTACAGTGTTTCGCCTAGTGAGTATGCTCAGCCTGACTGTGCCATTCCTGACGCTAAGTTTTCATTTCGGGATACAGCGCATGCTCCCACACTAAGTGTGAAAAGCCTCTTTGCACAGGTGCTTGCATTCCGTGCCGGGTATAAGTCCTGTTTTGGGCATAGACACCATGCTAAAGCTGATAGTCTTTTTTCAGAGACTGTATTTCATGCTACTGAGCATGCTCAGGCACTTCCTGCATCAGAGACTAGGTCCGGTAATGAACTCTTTGGCCCTGGCCCTGATGTGGGGGTCCCATATAGACCACAGGGCATCAGGTGTCCTCCCAAATGGCTTGCAGAGGCCCACACCTATGACTTGTCACCGCATTATTGATGCTCAGACGATGACTGGTGAGGTGTTTGGGTCATGGCAGCCATGAGGTCATCATTGAAGTTGCGTTTCCAAATAGGACGCTAGTTATGCCACTCATGACGTGTCACTCTACTTTTGTCTCCAGGAGGTGCATTGTGGTTCACCCTGGTTTGGGGCGGACCCAGGTTATAAAAGGGGCTGGAGCCAACAAGGAGGTGCGCAGTCTTCTATTATGCTCCGAAAGAGCACACCTCCATGTGTTGAACCCATTGCGGCTTTAGGCCAGAGGTAGGCAGGGATCGGGTGGTGGATGCAGGCCACCACCACAGTTGGTAACGCAGAACGGTTAAGACCAGCTCCTGTCCTAACAGTCCTGCTTGTGCAGCCCAGTGGCATTAACAGGCCTGCTGCTGCTGATGCGCCTGCTGTCCACAGGTGTGGCCCCTACGCACACGGTCAGCGTACTCAATGACCCCTGTGTTGTTAACAGGGAGTTCCTGGGCTGGGTGGGCATGTGGACCCTGTGACGCTAACAGGGCTCACAGTCTCCAGATCCGAATGGCGTCTAACTCGGTTCAGGCTACTATTAGTTTCATAGCCACACAGCTCTGTATCCTCCACCAAACCTTTTAGTTGCCAACCTCTCCTTTTCCAACTGGGAGCACGGTGGACACTGACTGCTGATGGGTATATATACCTTTCTCTTTCTTTTCTTATTAATTTTCGTTATATAGCGGTCACAGATTATATACCACTTTATCCAAATCTGCCAGTCCCACTGTAACAGATGTTGTTTCTTCAGCAAATGTTACAGTTGCTTAACCACCAAATCCACGGACCAAAACTTTTTTCCCCTTTCCAACACACCTGTTCCCCTTTCCAACAGCATCTGTCCTTTTTCAACTCATTTTGGGATATGACCAAAAGTGCAACTGTGCAGGGACACCGTACTCAACGCCATCTCAGCACAGCAGCCATCCCTCGGTCCCTCCGATGTGGACAAGTAAAAGACCATTTCCTCCTATCCATGACAAAGCGTTGAGATTCACTCTGTGCAGCACTGGTGTTTAGTGGACAAGTAGATCTAAGATTGCGTACCACATTCTGCAGATACTCCTGTATACGTACGTCTATTTCTATGGCAGGAATTAGTTCGCCAAATTTTGTCTTGTACCGGGGATCTAACAGTGTGGCAACCCAGTATTCAGGATTAGTTCAAATTCATACAATCCGAGGGTCATGTAGGTAGTGCAGCAAGAAGGCGCTCATGTGTCTTGTGCATCCAGGAGGACCAAGTCCTTGGTGTGTTGGTGGCAGAGAGGTGAGAATCGTGCATCCTTCCTCTGCCCTCTCCCCCCAACCTCGCACAACCGAAATGTGAGCAAGCTCTCACTCATCTGCTGAGTCTTCCATGCCCATCGCCAGTTCGTCCTCCATTTCTTCATGGGCTCCTGCACTTTCATCAACACTTTTTGCTGATACTATGCGCCCTTGTTAATCCCTCTCCCTCACCATGACTGCCGCATAGGTGCCGCTGACCATCTGGACCTCGTAGATCTTGTTATCCCTTCCGCATATGACTCCTCCTGTACTTCCTCCCCTTCCTCTTGTCCCAACACCTGACTCCGAATAATAATTACAGTGTGCTCCATCATGTAGATGACCAGAATTGTCACGCTGAGAATGACATTGCCAGTGCTAAACATCTTCGTCGACATTTCAAAACTGTGTAGCAGGGTGCATAGGTCCTTGATCTGACACCACTCCAGCAGCGTGATCTGCACCACCTCTGGATCAAGTTATCCCAGGCTATATGTCTTACCGTATTTCAGCAGGGCTCTGCGGTGCTGCCACACACGCTGCAACATGTGCAGATTCCAATTCCTGCGTGTCGAAACATCGCATTTACGGCGTTTAACTGCCAGACCCTAAGACTTCCGGAGTGATGAAAGTTGTTGAGCTGCTGTGTGCGCACGATGGAAGTGAGCACATAGCGAGCGTGCCCACTGCACAAGGCCATGTAGGCCGTGATGGTGTTTTAAAAATTGCTGGCGAATTCGGTTCAACACGTGAGCCCTAAAAGGCACGTGTGTCACATTGCCCTGAGGATGGCCCGCAGCCAGGTTTGCATCATTGCCGCACACGGCTGTTAAGTCACCAACGGAGTCCGCTCCGTCAATTTGTACTCCGGTCGCCAGGTGACAACGTGTTCCTTTCATGAATAGTGCTGATGATGGGAGAGTAGTCGATGCCAGCGGCGCAGGTGGACGCAGGTTATGCTCACCCACTGGGCTGCATTACCTTGACAGATGCAGAATCTCTGGCTGAATGTAGCTGGTGGGTATCTCACAGATGAAATACCATCATTCAGCTACAACCAATGGGAAGACACCACACCCTTTTTTATGCCCATCCTGTCTGCAGACCACTGCCAGACATAGCTATGAACCTCTGGTTAATTTTACCCCCAGTTCAGTTTTATGATTTTGTGTGCTTGTTACCTGACTACTTTTCCTGCTTGCTGTTTATGTACCTTGTTGGCCGATACGCATTTCACCTCTGCTTGTTTTCTGATTCTTTCCTGGCCGTCCCATTCTGTTCCTGTTCCTCAATTAATGTTTTGACCCTGCCTGACTACTATTCTCTGTAATAGCGGTGTGACTCACATTTCCCATACATTTCAAAGTAAAACTTTGACCGCCTGATGGCATTGAGCTCTGCTGCCAGCATAGTAAGGAGGTGTGTGGTAGTCCTTGTGCGCAGTTGCAAGGAAGGGTGGCCTGACCACACAGGGTTTGCGCCAAGGTAGAGGACCCACACGAGGTTGAAGAGGCAGAAGCAGTGTATTAACTTCTACATACAGAACAAGGATTGAAACAACTCGTGGGGACGGCAAGACTTGTACAGCAGACCCTTCTCCATCTCTCACCATAGTTTGCCAGTGCCCAGTCAGTGACATGTAATGACCCTGTCTATGCTTACTGGTCCAAGTATCTGTGTTGAAATGCACCCTGTCGCACACAGATTTTCTCAAGGAAGTGGTGATGTTGTGTGCGACATGCTGGTGTAGCGCGGGCATGCTTTTCTTGGAGAAGCAGTGGTGATTGGGCATCTGGTACTGGGGCACAGCGACAGACATAAGGTCTGTAAAATCCTGTGTGTCCACTACGCGTAAAGGCAGCATTTCGGTAGCCAACAGCTTACAGAGGGATAGAGTCAACCACTTAGCTTTGTCATGGGTCGCAGTAAGTGGCCTTTTATTTGACCACATCTAAGGGACAGAGATCTGGCTGCTGTCTGTAGACGGTGTTGAGTAGGGTGTCCCTGGAAAAATGCAGGTTTGTGAGAAAAGTGCAGACGGAGACATGATGTTGCCTTCATCTTGCCTTCAGATCTGTTCATCTTGTATCATTTTTAAAAAACACAGCAAGCAAGGGTTACTCCAAGCGGAGTCTACCTTTTTTCCCCAAATTGGGCACACAGACACCCCATCAGTGGCAGGACTTGTGCCCTAGTTGCAAACAGGATGTTTTGATTTGCATCAAGCACATTCCAAATCCACAAGCATTTACTCTCCCCAGGATGACACAGGGGTAGTAAATTCCTTCTGGATCCATGACTTGTTCATTTTGATGAACGTCAGTCTGTCCACATTGTCACTGGACAGACGCGTGCGCTTATCTGTCAGCACACACCCAGCAGCACTGAAGACACGTTCAGAGACAACGCTGGCAGCTGGACACGACAAAATCTTCAAGGCGTAACTGGAGAGCTCTTGACATTTTTCTAGATTTGAAGCACAAAAGGAGCAAGGCTCCATTTGCAAAGTCATTGCATCGATGTTCATTTGGAGATACTCCTGTATCATCCTCTCCATCCGTTGACTATGTGACACACTTGATGTCTCTGGTGGCCTTGCAAAGGAGGGTCTAAAAAAATTATGAAAAGATTCCATAAAATTGCTGTTACCAGCACCAGATACGGTCCTACTGGTACGGGTAGACTGTTGAAGATGACGAGGCCGTCCCATGTTTGTCAAGTTACAACTGGGAGAATCACTCCCTTCACCTGCACGGTTGTTTGGTGGAAAAGCCGAGCTAAGATCGAGTAACAGCTTCTGCTGATACTCCTGCATACGTGCGTCCCTTTCTATGGGTGGAATTATGTCACAAAATTTGGACTTGTCCCGGGGATCTAATAGTGTGGCAAGCCAGTAGTCATCATCACTTCTAATTTTGACAATACGAGGGTCATGTTGGAGGTAGTGCAACAAGAAGGCACTCATGTGTCTTGCGCAGCCATGCGGACCAAGTCCACGCTGTGTTTGTGGCATAGAGGTGCTAACCGTTCTTTCTTCCTCTGTCATCTCCCCCCAACCTCTTTCAACTTAAATTTGACCAAGGTCCCCCTCATCAGCTGAGTCTTCCATGTCCATGGACAGTTCGTCCTCCATATCTTCATGTCCTCCTGCACCTTCCTCAACATCTCGCCTGCTACCATGCGCCCTTGTTGATCCCTGTCCCCCATGGTCCCATGCCTGCCGCGTTGGTGATGATGAACGTCTGGACCTTGGTGATGTTGTTGTGTCTTGCGCATATGAATCCTCCTGTAGTTCCTCCCCTTCCTGTTGTCCCACCCCCTGACTCCGAATAGTGTTTAGCGTGTGCTCCAGCATGTAAATGACTGTAATTGTCATGCTGATAATGGCATTGTCAGCGCTAAACATATTCGTCGCCATGTCGAAACTGTGCAGAAGGGTGCATAGGTCCGTGATCTGAGATCACTCCATCAGGGTGATCTGCCCCACCTCTGCATCTCGTTGGCCCAGGCTATACGTCATGACGTATTGCACCAGGGCTCTGCGGTGCTGCCACAGTCGCTGTAACATGTGGAGAGTTGAATTCCAGCGTGTCGCCACATCGCATTTCAGGCGATGAACCGGCAGGCCGAAAGACTTCTGGAGCGATGCAAGTCGCTCAGCTGCGGCGCTTGAACGGCGGAAGTGAGCACTGCAGACAGTTTCCGTGCCCTGGTCAGAAGGCCATCTAGGCCGGGATAGTGTGTTAAAAATTGCTGGACAACAAGGTTCAACACGTGAGCCATACAAGGCACGTGTGTCACCTTGCCCAGTTGAAGGGCCGCACCCAGGTTTGCAGCATTGTCGCACACGGCCTTACCAGGCTGCAGGTTGAGTGGAGACAACCATTTATTAAACTCGGACCGCAGAGCTGACCACAACTCCTCAGCTGTGTGACTCTTATTCCCAAGACATGTCAAGCTAAAGACCGCCTGATGCCGTTGCGCTCTGCTGCCAGCATAGTAATGAGGGGTGCGTGATTCCTTCTGCGCAGTGAGAACGCTGGTGGCCTGACCAGGCAGGCTTGGGGCGGAGGTGGAGGACCCAGATGAGGTGGAGGATGCAGAAGCAGTGGCGGAACTTGGACAGACAGAGGATTGACACACAAGTCGTGGGGACGGCAAGACTTGTGCAGCAGACCCTTCACCATCTATCACCATAGTTACCCAGTGCCCAGTCAGCGACATGTAACGTCCCTGTCCATGCTTACTGGTCCAAGTATCGGTGCTGAAATTCACCCGTTCACACACAGAGTTTCTCAAGGAAGCGGTGATATTGTGTGCGACATGCTGGTGTAGCGCGGGCACACCTTTCTTAGAGAAGTAGTGGCGACTAGGCATCTGGTACTGGGGCACAGCGACAGATATAAGGTCTCTAAAATCCTGTGTGTCCACTAGGCGGAAAGGCAGCATTTCTGTAGCCAACAGCTTACAGAGGGATAGAGTCAACCTCTTCGCTTTGTCATGGGTCGAAGGAAGTGGCCTTTTATTTGACCACATCTGAGGGACAGAGATCTGGCTGCTGTGTGTAGACGGTGTTGAGTAGGGTGTCCCTGGAAAAATGCAGCTTTGGGAGGAAAGTGCAGGCGGAGACATGATGTTGCCTTCATCCAAAGTTGGTGCTATCGATGTCTGAGAGAGCTGTACACACTCACTTATTTCCCCTTCCAAACCAACTGACGACCTACCAAGCAAACTGCCTGTTGCGGTTACAGTGGTGGAAGTTGTGGGTGGAAAAACAGGTGTGACAGCTGTCCCCACAGTCCTAGAAGATGACGAGCGCGCGGATGCCCTGGAAGGGGCAGGCGGTGGATGGTTGGCTCCACTAGGCCGCATTGCAGCACGGTGAGCTTCCCACCAGGCCATATGATATTTATTCATGTGACGATTCATGGAAGAAGTTGTCAAACTGCTGAGGTTTTGACCTCTACTAAGATAACCATGGCAAATGTTACAGATCACATAATTTGGCCGATCTTTTTTTATGTCAAAAAAGGACCAGGCTAGGCAAGGCTTAGAGGCCATGCGACCTGTTGATCCACCCCGAATAATGCTCAGAGGCAGAGTGGTGGCTGAGGATGCAGTTGTAGACGTGCTACCAGTGCTCCGACTGTGTCCAGGAAGGCGCCAGGTTACTTCGACGTCGGTTGCATCCTCCTCCACCGCCTCTATTGACCTCCTCGAGTGTCTGACTGTGGGTTGACAGTAGGTGGGATCTAGAACTTCATCATCAATTGTTGTGTTTGCACTCCCCTCCCCCTCAGACCGAGTTTCTTCTTGCCCTGACCGAATATTTAAGTTGTCATCCCAATCGGGTATCTGCGTCTCATCTTCATCAGTATGTTCCTCATTGCCTATAACCACAGTTGTTGGAAAGGCAGCATTTTGGTAGCCAACAGTTTGCATTTTATGAAAGTCAACCTCCAAGCCATGTCATGCCCTTCTAAAAGCATGTATAACACAGCGAGGGGACTCCAACCACAGTCTCCCTCGTTGCCACTCACTGTGCCACACACACCCCACTTGACTGGCATCGGTTGAGCCCCCTTTTGAAAAAGAAAAAGATGCTTTGCATGAAGCACTCTCAAAAATACGCGTGCCTTTCCCGTCCCCTGGCTGACCCCGGGGAAGAAAAGTCCTCTGAGAGCCATGACTTGTTCATCTTGGTTCTTTTAGAAACACAGCGAGGGGACTCCAACCACAGTCTCCCTCGTTGCCACTCACTGGGCCACACACACCCCACTTGACTGGCATCGGTTGAGCCCCCTTTTGAAAAAGAAAAAGATGCTTTGCATGAAGCACTCTCAAAAATACGCGTGCCTTTCCCGTCCCCTGGCTGACCCCGGGGAAGAAAAGTCCTCTGAGAGCCATGACTTGTTCATCTTGGTTCTTTTAGAAACACAGCGAGGGGACTCCAACCACAGTCTCCCTCGTTGCCACTCACTGGGCCACACACACCCCACTTGACTGGCATCGGTTGAGCCCCCTTTTGAAAAAGAAAAAGATGCTTTGCATGAAGCACTCTCAAAAATACGCGTGCCTTTCCCGTCCCCTGGCTGACCCCGGGGAAGAAAAGTCCTCTGAGAGCCATGACTTGTTCATCTTGGTTCTTTTAGAAACACAGCGAGGGGACTCCAACCACAGTCTCCCTCGTTGCCACTCACTGGGCCACACACACCCCACTTGACTGGCATCGGTTGAGCCCCCTTTTGAAAAAGAAAAAGATGCTTTGCATGAAGCACTCTCAAAAATACGCGTGCCTTTCCCGTCCCCTGGCTGACCCCGGGGAAGAAAAGTCCTCTGAGAGCCATGACTTGTTCATCTTGGTTCTTTTAGAAACACAGCGAGGGGACTCCAACCACAGTCTCCCTCGTTGCCACTCACTGGGCCACACACACCCCACTTGACTGGCATCGGTTGAGCCCCCTTTTGAAAAAGAAAAAGATGCTTTGCATGAAGCACTCTCAAAAATACGCGTGCCTTTCCCGTCCCCTGGCTGACCCCGGGGAAGAAAAGTCCTCTGAGAGCCATGACTTGTTCATCTTGGTTCTTTTAGAAACACAGCGAGGGGACTCCAACCACAGTCTCCCTCGTTGCCACTCACTGGGCCACACACACCCCACTTGACTGGCATCGGTTGAGCCCCCTTTTGAAAAAGAAAAAGATGCTTTGCATGAAGCACTCTCAAAAATACGCGTGCCTTTCCCGTCCCCTGGCTGACCCCGGGGAAGAAAAGTCCTCTGAGAGCCATGACTTGTTCATCTTGGTTCTTTTAGAAACACAGCGAGGGGACTCCAACCACAGTCTCCCTCGTTGCCACTCACTGGGCCACACACACCCCACTTGACTGGCATCGGTTGAGCCCCCTTTTGAAAAAAAAAAAGATGCTTTGCATGAAGCACTCTCAAAAATACGCGTGCCTTTCCCGTCCCCTGGCTGACCCCGGGGAAGAAAAGTCCTCTGAGAGCCATGACTTGTTCATCTTGGTTCTTTTAGAAACACAGCGAGGGGACTCCATCCACAGTCTCCCTCGTTGCCACTCACTGGGCCACACACACCCCACTTGACTGGCATCGGTTGAGCCCCCTTTTGAAAAAGAAAAAGATGCTTTGCATGAAGCACTCTCAAAAATACGCGTGCCTTTCCCGTCCCCTGGCTGACCCTGGGGAAGAAAAGTCCTCTGAGAGCCATGTCCACATTGTCAGTGGACAGACACGTGTGCTTATCTGCCAGCAGACCCACAGCAGCACTGAAGACAGGTTCAGAGAGAACGCTGGCTGCAGGACACGACAAGATCCCCAAGACGTACGTGGCGAGCTCTGGCAATTTATCAAGATTGGAAGCCAAGAATGAGCAGGGCTCAAGTTGCACAATAATGGCATGTTTCCTTGCATATACTCATATATCTGTGTGTCCTCCTCTTTTTCCTTGTCCAGCTCTTTTGTTTTCGCATGAGTATATGTCCTTGTCACTTTCCCATGTGTTGTGAGTTGTTTGTGACCTTTTGGACACCTTTGAGGGTGTTTTCTAGGTGTTTTTCTGTGTTTGTGATTGCCTGCCATTGTTTCCTATGCAGTTCGAGTTCGGTTCGTCGAACGTTCGACGAACCGAACTCGAACGGGAGGTCCGTTCGGCGAACCAACCTCGAGCCGAACCGCGACCGGTTCGCTCATCTCTATTTACCATATAGTGAACACAATGAATAAAATATCCCAAAAACAATTGTGCAATTGCACTTTTTTTTGCTGTTGGAATTTTTTTCCTGTCATCTAGTACACTATATGGTAAAACTAATGGCTTCATTCAAAAGTACAACTTTTTTAAAAATAAGCCCCCGTATGGAAAAATTGACATAAAAATAGAAAAGTTACGGCTCTCAGAAAAGGGGGAGCAAAAAACGAAAACAAAAAACGAAAAATGGCCCAGAGGTGAAGGGTTTAAAAGCCTTTGCGTCTTTATGGGCTATGAGTTTGTGCAATGCAAAAGATATTATACAATTTTTACATTAAATATTTTTTAAATGCTGCCAAACAAACATTTCAGGAAGCCATGTCTCCTTTATACTCAAAAGGAGACAAAAGTAATCTCAATGTTGTTGACTCTTGATTTGTGCTTCTCCGTTGCTTCTTTATTGGCCATACTGTCTAGGTCCATTGTTTGTTCACTTACTAAGCTAATACCAAACCTGTTGTTACTCAAAAAAAGGATTACTTAATAGTTTTTGAATTGCTAAAAGAAGCCAGGACATTACATTTTCAATTTACTAACTTTTTTGTTATGCCACAAAAACAGCATAGGACCACCAATTATCAAAAATCCTTGATTTCTTTTATATACATCACATGTGTGCAAATACTGGTATAAAAGGCATCTTCCCCAAAAAGGGGTAATTGTTTTTTAACATTAAAAATTACAAAAGACCAACAGTGGAATGTGTTTTTAAACAAGATGTTGCTCTCAATCAGTTATGTGAAGTACGAAGGGCCCATTAAGGACCCAGAGCCTACCGGGGGATTCCCCGACACCCCAGTGGCCCAGTCCGACCCTGGTTATTATCCTGTTGCACATAGCCATACATTTTGAGATCACTTTGTTTTTACTGACTGTGTGTTAACCCCTTTACGTTGTTTCCCTGCCTTTGATGCGAGCTCGCGCGCCACGTATTGTGGCATTGCTGTATATAAAACGTGTCTATTACAGCTTCAAGTCCTCATAGGGTGAGTATTAAAGGCAGTACAAACTTTAAAATGTTTTGATTTGTTTTTTTAAATATATGAGTTCAAATCACCCCCTTTTACCACATTAAAAAGTAAGAAATAAAAAGTACACATATATAGTATTGCTGCCTTCATAAAAGTCCGATCTATCAAAATTAGAGTTGAGCGCGGTTCGTGGTTCGTGGTTCTCTAGTTCGCGGTTCGAGTGATTTTGGGGGGTGTTCTAGAACGAACTGGAACTCGAGCTTTTTGCTAAAAGTTCGGCAGCTTGAGTTACGTTCGAGAACGGTTCTATCAGCAAAAGCGTGGCTTTTTACAGCTACAGTGTGCAGGGAGCCATAGCTGGCAGCCTGCAGTAAGCTGGTAACCAAGATAAATATCGGATATCGAAAAAAAGCTTTGGTTAGTAACCCGATATTTAACCTGGTTACGTGTGCAGGGAGCCGACACTTCCCCGCTCGGCAACGCCCCCCTCCTGCACTCGGCATGTACAGACACACACACACACACTTACCTGTCCCCAGCCATGCAGTCCCCGACACTGACGTCTTAAACGCCACATGGCCCTGCTAGGCTCCACCCACTTCGCACTCCGCCGACCGCACACATGGCCCCGCTAGGCTCCACTCACTTCGCACTCCGCCGCCAGCACACATAGCCCCGCAGTCAGAGTTCCGGGATTTCCAGTTTTCTTCTGAAGGATCTTGCCCTTTGTTAACATGGAGTTTTCTGTTCTGTTGCCCTACTTCCTGTTCATCTGTTTAAAAGCCCGCCCCTAAGCTTAGTCTAGTTGCCTGAGTATACTGCTTCATGTGTACTCCTGCCCTGCTGCTCTCATCTCCTGATTGCTGTTGGATCCTGTTGAAACATCCGACACCAGCTCTGGACTTCACCTGTCTCATCAAGCTGTGCCCGGACTCCGTCTGCCATCTCTGGTCGGCACTTCTGCCCGGTCCCTTCCGTTTCATATCCACCCTAGGACTCACATCACGTACGGACATTTTTTGGACTATACCTATTGCCCTTTCATGTCCCGGCTGCTGCGCATTTAGGCCTTCTGGGGTGATCGCCAGACAGTCCCTGTATAGGGGTTCGCTCCTTGTGGTCTCCCTGGGGGAGTCCGGTGCGCGGTCCCGGGAATTCCCCTTTTCTCCGAACCCGGCAGGTATTTACTGTGTTTATGTTCTACTATGTATATTCTGTTCTGTGTACATATTGTGGTTACATATTATAAAACGTCTTTGCACCAAGAACCCGTCTCTGGTTGTCATTGCCCTAACGCAATCGAAATCCTCAGTACATACAATAGTATTACATTATACTCAGGCCAATAAGAGGATTTCGCTGGGGCAATGACTGAGACACGAGTAGATCAGCTTTTCTCCATGATTAACTCCTTGCAGCAGGAGATGGAGGCGGTGCAAACTAAGCTTAGAGATGTGGAGGCACAGCTGGGCCATGATCACCAGGTACTGGGTCCAGCTATTCAGGATTTGCAAGTCAGAGTGGAGGCTCAGGAAGCCACCCCCCGCTACATCCGCGCTATTGTCAGTGTTCAGAAAGGGTTTGTCCGGTACCATCAAGGATGAGTTAGCTCGTGCCGAATCTCCACGGGATTTTAAACTGTTTCTCCAACACTGTGTGCGTATCGATACCCGCTTGACGGAACGCAGACAGGAAAAATGGGCAGCTGTAAACCGGGTAACCAACTTTGCGTTTCCTTCTAGAGAACCTGCTCACAAGACGCCACGGGAGGCCGAGGATGTTCCTATGCAAGTGGACTCTCTACAAAGGCGAGAGACCAACGAACATCGTGAACATCGGCTCCGTGAGCGTTTGTGTTTCTATTGTGGTCAATCGGACCATTTTTTGATTGACTGCCCAAAACGTCCAAATTGCCCGAATAAGGTACTGGCAGCAATGACAGAGTGTGACAACACGGACGCAAAGTCCGATCTCTCTGAGGCAAGTTTTCACCTGGATGCGGTATTTCCCTCGACATTGATGTCAACTTCACCTAAGGACCCAGAAGGGAAATACACCCATTGCGCGCTTCCCATTCAGATACGGTGGGAGGGACAGATAATTCCTACATCTGCTATATTAGACTCTGGGGCAGGGGGAAATTTCATGGACTCTTCTTTTGCCAGGAAACACGGTATCCAGACTCAACAAAGATCCTCACCGGTTACCATGGAGACGGTAGATGGTTCTCCATTAGTTTCCGGACCAGTTGATCGGGAGACAGTACCCCTTGAATGTGTGATGAAACCCGGTCAGCAGGAGACCCTTGTTTTCATGTTGATTTCTTCTCCCCATTTTCCGATAATTTTAGGAATTCCTTGGCTGCGGTCTACAAATCCAGTCATCGATTGGGAGATTAAAGAAATATCCTTCCCACCCCAGAGTGGTCCGACCATTAGTCCAACTGTACCGGTTCCAGTAACACCGAATGCGGAGGGCACTGTACAGGTACCTGTTCTACCCCCGGTTTATAATGACTTTGCTGATATATGCGACAAAAAAAAAGCAGATCGGCTTCCCCCGCATAGACCGTATGATTGTCCCATAGACTTACTCCCAGGGGCAGAGATCCCGTTTGGTCATGTCTACCCGTTGGCGGCACCTGAGTTACAAGCACTAAAAGATTACATCGATGAAAACCTAGCCAAGGGATTTATTCGACCTTCTACCTCACCAGCAGGGGCACCCATCTTTTTCGTGAAAAAGAAAGAGGGGACTCTGAGACCTTGTATCGACTACCGGGAACTAAATAAGATAACCATCCGGAACCGGTATCCGTTACCGTTGATTCCCGAACTATTGGAGAGAGTACAACAGGCCAATATATTTACTAAATTGGATCTCCGTGGGGCATATAATCTACTCCGCATACGTCCCGGGGACGAGTGGAAAGCAGCGTTCAGATGTCGGTAAGGACATTATGAGTATCTAGTGATGCCTTTCGGACTTTGTAACGCCCCTGCGGCTTTCCAACACCTAGTCAACGATATTTTTAGGGATATAATGGACCAGTTCATGGTGATTTACCTGGATGATATCTTGATCTTTTCTGATTCCCTACAGGAACACCAGGAGCACGTCAAGACAGTACTTACCCGTCTGAGGGATAACCACCTGTATATTAAACTGGAGAAGTGCGAATTCCATTGCTCAAAGATACAATATTTAGGATATGTCATCTCTCCTCAGGGACTGAACATGGAGTCTGGCAAGATACGGGCAATTCTAGACTGGCCGGAACCGGGAAACATCAAGGAGGTACAACGCTTTGTCGGTTTTGCTAACTTTTACGGACGCTTTATCCGCAACTTTTCAGAGATCGTCCGTCCTATCACTCTGTTAACCAAAAGGGGCAGAAGTTTGTGTGGTCCGCCCAGGCCCAAGAAGCTTTCAATTGTCTCAAGGTTTGTTCTACCTCAGCGCCAATACTAATACACCCGAATCCCGCACTCCCTTTTATTGTGGAAGTCGATGCTTCCGATTATGCATTAGGGGCTATCCTTTCACAAAGGACTGGGGACAAGAGTCTCTTGCACCCGTGTGCTTTCTTTTCTCGCCGGTTGTCCCCTGCAGAAAAGAACTATGACATTGCGGACAAGGAATTGTTGGCGATTATTTCTGCTTTTAAGGAATGGAGACACCACTTACAGGGAGCAGCTCAACAAGTGATAGTTCTCACAGACCATCGTAACCTAGAAATCCTTAAATCTGCCAGGTGCCTGTCTCCACGGCAAGCCCGTTGGAGCCTGTTCCTTAACCAGTTAAATTTTATCGTTACATACCGTCCAGGGTCACGTAATGGGAAAGCCGATGCCTTGTCCCGAATCCACGCCATGGACTCCGTGCCTTGAACCCCGTCTCAGACCGTTTTATCAGATGCCAATTTTGTTGGAGTTATCTGGGACCAGGACTTGTGGAAGGACATCAAGCTGGCCTATGATGGTGACGTATTTCTTGCTGCCCCCCCGAATGATGTGACTCTTGTCCTTCGGAATGGTGTGTGGTTGAGAGAGCGACGTATTTATGTCCCAGAGGCTGTAAGACTTCGGGTTCTCAAGTTGGTCCATGACTCCGTGTTGGCAGGTCATAGGGGGGTACAGAAGACGCAGGAATTTCTGAGTCATTTTTTCTGGTGGCCTACCTGTTTTAAGGATGTGAAAGACTATGTCCACTTATGTGTGGTTTGTGCCCGGTGCAAGGTCCCTCGTGTGGCTCCTACGGGACTCCTTCAACCGTTACCCGTACCATCTCGCCCTTGGGGATCCATCTCAATGGATTTTATTGTGGAGTTGCCCGTCTCGGGCGGTAACAATACCATTTTGGTGGTAGTGGATCGGTTGACAAAGGCTGCTCACTTTATTCCATGTACCGGTCTTCCCTCAGCCGCAGAGACAGTGGATTTGGTTATCCAGAATATATTTTGGTTGCATGGGGTACCGGATGAGATCATCTCTGACCGGGGCGTGCAGTTCACTTCTAAGTTCTGGAAAGGGTTTTGTTCGGCACTCCATATTGATGTCTGTTTGTCTTCTGCATACCATCCCCAGACGAATGGGCAAACCGAACGGACTAATCAAACCCTGGAGCAGTACCTACGATGTTATGTCAGCCATCTGCAGGACGATTGGTTGCAGCTGCTTCCTTTGGCGGAGTTCTCGTATAACAACACTCAGAGCAGCTCCACTAAGGTAACGCCCTTTTTCGCTAACTTGGGTTACCATCCGAATATTTTGCCTAGGTCACCGGTGGCGGTTTCGGTGCCAGCGGTGGAGGACAGATTGACGGAGCTAGAACGGAATCTGGAGGTTTTAAAGGACTCTTTGGCTTCGGCTCAGGAGCGTTACAAGAAGTAGGCAGACACTCACCGGAAACAGACACCCATGTATAAGGTAGGGGACTCGGTGTGGTTATCCACCAAGAATCTGAAACTAGGTGTTCCTTCGCAGAAGCTGGGACAGAAATTCATTGGTCCATTCAAGATCACCGGGATAGTGAGCTCTGTGGCCTGTCGGTTGAGGTTGCCGCACAATTTAAAGGTACACCCGGTCTTTCATGTTTCTCTGCTGAAACCAGTTTCCCCTAATACGTTTTAAGGTCGTATTGTGCCTCCTCCTCCGCCGGTGATGGTTGATGGCCAGGAGCAGTTTGTGGTTGAGGACATTATTGACTCCCGGCTCCATCGGCATCGGCTTCAGTATCTGGTACGTTGGCAGGGGTACTCTACCGAGGACGAATTCTGGGAACCTGTGGGAAACATCCGAGCGCCCCGGAAGGTTGCTCAGTTTCATCGGAGGTACCCGGACAAGCCTGGCCCTGGTCCGTCCTGAGGCCGTTTCTGGGGGGGGGAGTACTGTCAGAGTTCCGGGATTTCCAGTTTTCTTCTGAAGGATCTTGCCCTTTGTTAACATGGAGTTTTCTGTTCTGTTGCCCTATTTCCTATTCATCTGTTTAAAAGCCCGCCCCTAAGCTTAGTCTAGTTGCCTGAGTATACTGCTTCCTGTGTACTCCTGCCCTGCTGCTCTCATCTCCAGATTGCTGTTGGATCCTGTTGAAACACCCGACACCAGCTCTGGACTTCACCTGTCTCAGCAAGCTGTACCCGGACACCGTCTGCCGTTTCTGGTCGGCACTTCTGCCCGGTCCCTTCCGTTTCATATCCACCCTAGGACTCACATAACGTACTGACATTTTTTGGACTATACCTATTGCCCTTTCGTGTCCCGGCTGCTGCGCATTTAGGCCTTCTGGGGTGATCGCCAGACAGTCCCTGTATAGGGGTTCGCTCCTGGTGGTCTCCCTGGGGGAGTCCGGTGCGCGGTCCCGGGAATTCCCCTTTTCTCCGAACCCGGCAGGTATTTACTGTGTTTATGTTCTACTATGTATATTCTGTTCTGTGTACATATTGTGGTTACATATTATAAAACGTCTTTGCACCAAGAACCCGTCTCTGGTTGTCATTGCCCTAACGCAATCGAAATCCTCAGTACATACAATAGTATTACATTATACTCAGGCCAATAAGAGGATTTCGCTGGGGCAATGACTGAGACACGAGTAGATCAGCTTTTCTCCATGATTAACTCCTTGCAGCAGGAGATGGAGGCGGTGCAAACTAAGCTTAGAGATGTGGAGGCACAGCTGGGCCATGATCACCAGGTACTGGGTCCGGCTATTCAGGATTTGCAAGTCAGAGTGGAGGCTCAGGAAGCCACCCCCCGCTACATCCGCGCTATTGTCAGTGTTCAGAAAGGGTTTGTCCGGTACCATCAAGGATGAGTTAGCTCGTGCCGAATCTCCACGGGATTTTAAACTGTTTCTCCAACACTGTGTGCGTATCGATACCCGCTTGACGGAACGCAGACAGGAAAAATGGGCAGCTGTAAACCGGGTAACCAACTTTGCGTTTCCTTCTAGAGAACCTGCTCACAAGACGCCACGGGAGGCCGAGGATGTTCCTATGCAAGTGGACTCTCTACAAAGGCGAGAGACCAACGAACATCGTGAACATCGGCTCCGTGAGCGTTTGTGTTTCTATTGTGGTCAATCGGACCATTTTCTGATTGACTGCCCAAAACGTCCAAATTGCCCGAATAAGGTACTGGCAGCAATGACAGAGTGTGACAACACGGACGCAAAGTCCGATCTCTCTGAGGCAAGTTTTCACCTGGATGCGGTATTTCCCTCGACATTGATGTCAACTTCACCTAAGGACCCAGAAGGGAAATACACCCATTGCTCGCTTCCCATTCAGATACGGTGGGAGGGACAGTTAATTCCTACATCTGCTATATAGACTCTGGGGCAGGGGGAAATTTCATGGACTCTTCTTTTGCCAGGAAACACGGTATCCAGACTCAACAAAGATCCTCACCGGTTACCATGGAGACGGTAGATGGTTCTCCATTAGTTTCCGGACCAGTTGATCGGGAGACAGTACCCCTTGAATGTGTGATGAAACCCGGTCAGCAGGAGACCCTTGTTTTCATGTTGATTTCTTCTCCCCATTTTCCGATAATTTTAGGAATTCCTTGGCTGCGGTCTACAAATCCAGTCATCGATTGGGAGATTAAAGAAATATCCTTCCCACCCCAGAGTGGTCCGACCATTAGTCCAACTGTACCGGTTCCAGTAACACCGAATGCGGAGGGCACTGTACAGGTACCTGTTCTACCCCCGGTTTATAATGACTTTGCTGATATATGCGACAAAAAAAAAGCAGATCGGCTTCCCCAGCATAGACCGTATGATTGTCCCATAGACTTACTCCCAGGGGCAGAGATCCCGTTTGGTCATGTCTACCCGTTGGCGGCACCTGAGTTACAAGCACTAAAAGATTACATTGATGAAAACCTAGCCAAGGGATTTATTCGACCTTCTACCTCACCAGCAGGGGCACCCATCTTTTTCGTGAAAAAGAAAGAGGGGACTTTGAGACCTTGTATCGACTACCGGGAACTAAATAAGATAACCATCCGGAACCGGTATCCGTTACCGTTGATTCCCGAACTATTGGAGAGAGTACAACAGGCCAATATATTTACTAAATTGGATCTCCGTGGGGCATATAATCTACTCCGCATACGTCCCGGGGACGAGTGGAAAGCAGCGTTCAGATGTCGGTAAGGACATTATGAGTATCTAGTGATGCCTTTCGGACTTTGTAACGCCCCTGCGGCTTTCCAACACCTAGTCAACGATATTTTTAGGGACCAGTTCATGGTGATTTACCTGGATGATATCTTGATCTTTTCTGATTCCCTACAGGAACACCAGGAGCACGTCAAGACAGTACTTACCCGTCTGAGGGATAACCACCTGTATATTAAACTGGAGAAGTGCGAATTCCATTGCTCAAAGATACAATATTTAGGATATGTCATCTCTCCTTAGGGACTGAACATGGAGTCTGGCAAGATACGGGCAATTCTAGACTAGCCGGAACCGGGAAACATCAAGGAGGTACAACGCTTTGTCGGTTTTGCTAACTTTTACGGACGCTTTATCCGCAACTTTTCAGAGATCGTCCATCCTATCACTCTGTTAACCAAAAGGGGCAGAAGTTTGTGTGGTCCGCCCAGGCCCAAGAAGCTTTCAATTGTCTCAAGGTTTGTTCTACCTCAGCGCCAATACTAATACACCCGAATCCCGCACTCCCTTTTATTGTGGAAGTCGATGCTTCCGATTATGCATTAGGGGCTATCCTTTCACAAAGGACTGGGGACAAGAGTCTCTTGCACCCGTGTGCTTTCTTTTCTCGCCGGTTGTCCCCTGCAGAAAAGAACTATGACATTGCGGACAAGGAATTGTTGGCGATTATTTCTGCTTTTAAGGAATGGAGACACCACTTACAGGGAGCAGCTCAACAAGTGATAGTTCTCACAGACCATCGTAACCTAGAAATCCTTAAATCTGCCAGGTGCCTGTCTCCACGGCAAGCCCGTTGGAGCCTGTTCCTTAACCAGTTAAATTTTATCGTTACATACCGTCCAGGGTCACGTAATGGGAAAGCCGATGCCTTGTCCCGAATCCACGCCATGGACTCCGTGCCTTGAACCCCGTCTCAGACCGTTTTATCAGATGCCAATTTTGTTGGAGTTATCCGGGACCAGGACTTGTGGAAGGACATCAAGCTGGCCTATGATGGTGACGTATTTCTTGCTGCCCCCCCGAATGATGTGACTCTTGTCCTTCGGAATGGTGTGTGGTTGAGAGAGCGACGTATTTATGTCCCAGAGGCTGTAAGACTTCGGGTTCTCAAGTTGGTCCATGACTGCGTGTTGGCAGGTCATAGGGGGGTACAGAAGATGCAGGAATTTCTGAGTCATTTTTTCTGGTGGCCTACCTGTTTTAAGGATGTGAAAGACTATGTCCACTCATGTGTGGTTTGTGCCCGGTGCAAGGTCCCTCGTGTGGCTCCTACGGGACTACTTCAACCGTTACCCGTACCATCTCGCCCTTGGGGATCCATCTCAATGGATTTTATTGTGGAGTTGCCTGTCTCGGGCGGTAACAATACCATTTTGGTGGTAGTGGATCGGTTGACAAAGGCTGCTCACTTTATTCCATGTACCGGTCTACCCTCAGCCGCAGAGACAGTGGATTTGGTTATCCAGAATATATTTTGGTTGCATGGGGTACCGGATGAGATCATCTCTGACCGGGGCGTGCAGTTCACTTCTAAGTTCTGGAAAGGGTTTTGTTCGGCACTCCATATTGATGTCTGTTTGTCTTCTGCATACCATCCCCAGACGAATGGGCAAACCGAACGGACTAATCAAACCCTGGAGCAGTACCTACGATGTTATGTCAGCCATCTGCAGGACGATTGGTTGCAGCTGCTTCCTTTGGCGGAGTTCTCGTATAACAACACTCAGAGCAGCTCCACTAAGGTAACGCCCTTTTTCGCTAACTTGGGTTACCATCCGAATATTTTGCCTAGGTCACCGGTGGCGGTTTCGGTGCCAGCGGTGGAGGACAGATTGACGGAGCTAGAACGGAATCTGGAGGTTTTAAAGGACTCTTTGGCTTCGGCTCAGGAGCGTTACAAGAAGTAGGCAGACACTCACCGGAAACAGACACCCATGTATAAGGTAGGGGACTCGGTGTGGTTATCCACCAAGAATCTGAAACTAGGTGTTCCTTCGCAGAAGCTGGGACAGAAATTCATTGGTCCATTCAAGATCACCGGGATAGTGAGCTCTGTGGCCTGTCGGTTGAGGTTGCCGCACAATTTAAAGGTACACCCGGTCTTTCATGTTTCTCTGCTGAAACCAGTTTCCCCTAATACGTTTTAAGGTCGTATTGTGCCTCCTCCTCCGCCGGTGATGGTTGATGGCCAGGAGCAGTTTGTGGTTGAGGACATTATTGACTCCCGGCTCCATCGGCATCGGCTTCAGTATCTGGTACGTTGGCAGGGGTACTCTACCGAGGACGAATTCTGGGAACCTGTGGGAAACATCCGAGCGCCCCGGAAGGTTGCTCAGTTTCATCGGAGGTACCCGGACAAGCCTGGCCCTGGTCCGTCCTGAGGCCGTTTCTGGGGGGGAGTACTGTCAGAGTTCCGGGATTTCCAGTTTTCTTCTGAAGGATCTTGCCCTTTGTTAACATGGAGTTTTCTGTTCTGTTGCCCTACTTCCTGTTCATCTGTTTAAAAGCCCGCCCCTAAGCTTAGTCTAGTTGCCTGAGTATACTGCTTCCTGTGTACTCCTGCCCTGCTGCTCTCATCTCCTGATTGCTGTTGGATCCTGTTGAAACACCCGACACCAGCTCTGGACTTCACCTGTCTCAGCAAGCTGTACCCGGACACCGTCTGCCGTTTCTGGTCGGCACTTCTGCCCGGTCCCTTCCGTTTCATATCCACCCTAGGACTCACATCACGTACGGACATTTTTTGGACTATACCTATTGCCCTTTCGTGTCCCGGCTGCTGCGCATTTAGGCCTTCTGGGGTGATCGCCAGACAGTCCCTGTATAGGGGTTCGCTCCTGGTGGTCTCCCTGGGGGAGTCCGGTGCGCGGTCCCGGGAATTCCCCTTTGCTCCGAACCCGGCAGGAATTTACTGTGTTTATGTTCTACTGTGTATATTCTGTTCTGTGTACATATTGTGGTTACATATTATAAAACGTCTTTGCACCAAGAACCCGTCTCTGGTTGTCATTGCCCTAACGCAATCGAAATCCTCAGTACATACAATAGTATTACACCTGCTAGGCTCCACCCACTTTGCACTCCGCCGTCCGCACATATGGCCCCGCTAGGCTCCACCCACTTCGCACTCCGCCGCCCGCACACATTACCCCGCTTAGCTCCACCCACCTCGCACTTCTCACACATTACCCCCCTTGGCTCCTCACACCTGGCATTCCGCACACATTACCCCGCTTGGCTCCACCCACCTGGCACTCTGCACACATTACCCCGCTTAGCTCCACCCACCTCGCACTCCGCACACATTACCCCGCTTGGCTCCACCCACCTGGCAATCTGCACACATTACCCCACTTAGCTCCATCCACCTGGCACTCTGCACACATTACCCCACTTGGCTCCACCCACCTGGCACTCTGCACACATTACTGCACTTGGCTCCACCCACCTCGCCCTCCGCACACATTACCCCGCTTAGCTTCACCCACCTCGCCCTCCGCACACATTACCCTGCTCGGCTTACTTGCGGTGATGAAGACCCGCCCTCCCGACCTCAGCGCTGTCACTGTCCTCCATGGCCGATGCTTGTCACATCTCCTCTTGCTGCTGACCCGAGACTGTGACTAGCGGTTACGTCACAGGCTCCCGCGATACTTGGCTGTGAAGGCAGTGGTTATTTAAGTCAGTGACAGCTCTGCTATCAGCAGTGCAGGAGGTCGTCACCGCAGGTAATGTACCTCGCTCCTGACAGCAGCACTTGTCATGCCCTGCAGGGACCTGGGCTGACCTATTGATGTTAGTTCAGGTCACTGCATTGCTCTCCCAGCCAAAGGGGAACATTCTGTTCTTCATTGACTGGGACAGTGACTATGGTATGGATCATCATGGGAACCGCTTGGATTACACTGGACCTGGATTTGTTTTTCTTTCCAATAAATTGGTGAAAGAGGGAATGTTTTGGGCAGTGTTTTTTCAAATAAAAGTGTGTTTGTCGTCTATTTTTTTTTTCATTACTGACTGGGTTGGTGATGTCAGGTATCTGATAGACGCCCGACCTCACGAACCCCAGGACTTGATGCCAGGTCACATTACACATCTGGTATTAAAGCCATATATTACCCCGTTTGCCACCACACCAGAGCACGGGATGAGCTGGGGCGAAGCACCGGGACTGGCGCATCTAATGGATGCGCCACTTCTGGGGCGGCTGCGGCCTGCTATTTTTAGGCTGGGGAGAGTTCAATAACCATGGACCTCCCTAGTCTGAGAATATCAGACCCCATCTGTCCGCTTTACCTTGACTGGTGATCCAATTTTGGGGGGACCCCCACGTGTTTTTTTTTTAATTATTTATTTAATTTAAAATAACAGCATGGGGTGCCCTCAGTTTTGGATTACCAGCCAAGGTGAAGCTGCCAGCTGCGGTCTGCAGGCTGCAGCCATCTGCATTATCCTAGCTGGCTACAAAAATAGAGGGAACCCCACGTCATTTTTTTTTAAATGTATTTGGGTTTTTTTGGTAAATACAAGGCTAAGCACCCCTCAATGCCACATGAAAGGCACCAAAGGGTGTAAAATTACAAAATGCAGGAGAGTGGGACATGATGTGTCTTTCTGCCATTATAATGACAGAAAAGACTGATATGAAGTGCACAAGCACAAGAAAATCACTAGAGCGCTCTACGCTGTGAAAAGCAGTAGAAAATGGCACTGTAGTGAACATGTGACCGCCTCATGTAGGCTGAAGCTATGGATCCTGCGTAAATTTATGTATGTTCCCTCCTTCAGTTTTTTTGCAGTATGCAAAAAAAACGGAAGGTGCACGGATGACAAACGGATGACATACAGACCGCATACGGAACGGAAAAGGATGCCACACGGATGCAGCTGTGAAAAAAAGGACCGTTTTTTGAGGGCCGAAAAAATGGATCGGTCTTGTGAATGCAGCCTTATTCTGATCTGCCGTTTATAAACAGCAGGCAGAAATAAATGAATAGCGCCCCCCAGCATCAGAAAATCTACGGGGTTTCAGGGGGTAGCTGAGACCCTGGAGATCATGATTCAGGCCGGTTTTTCAGATCCACACTTACATGATCACCGGTATACACCGTACAGTAAATGACAGCGCCGGTAAAAAATTATTTATCTCCCATCTGGCATGAACAAACATGTCAGATGGGAGATAAATCTCCTCCCCGGTCTCATCCGGTGCCCCGCTGTTGCCAAAGTGCACCCTCCCGGAAATCCAAGATGGCTGCACGCACAGCAGCATGCCGGCCGCATTCACCCTACTCCTCTGATTTCTGTCGTATGTGCCATGACACATGCGACAGAAAACTCCTCCCCAGGCCCTGCCAGGTCACCCCCTATAACCCCACTGGTGTTCCCCGGTGTCCCACGGTACCTGTGCAGCGTTGATCCCCTGCGGCCTCTTCCTTCACAATAGACGCTGCCGCTTGCACAGAGCAGCTGTCAGCTCAGCTTCCTGTGTTCAGACATAGTGAGTGGTGGTAACCATGCATCTGAAAGCAACAGCAATGACCTGCTCATGAGGTAAGGAACATAGTTAATCAGGAGAGCTATACTACATTTCCAAATGGAGGTATTTAATTTTATAGTTGCCCTGCTGAACGACTACCAAACATGAGAGTCCGTTATACGCCACAAGAAAACATGTCTAAATAGCGAGCTCTGTTGTTTAGTATTCATTCATCTGGATAACTGGACTTAAAGGGGTATTCCATCTCCAAGATCCTATCCCCAATATACAGTTAGGTCCAGAAATATTTGGACAGTGACACAAGTTTTGTTATTTTAGCTGTTTACAAAAACATGTTCAGAAATCCAATTATATATATAATATGGGCTGAAAGTGCACACTCCCAGCTGCAATATGAGAGTTTTCACATCCAAATCGGAGAAAGGGTTTAGGAATCATAGCTCTGTAATGCATAGCCTCCTTTTTTTAAAGGGACCAAAAGTAATTGGACAAGGGACTCTAAGGGCTGCAATTAACTCTGAAGGCATCTCCCTCGCTAACCTGTAATCAATGAAGTAGTTAAAAGGTCTGGGGTTGATTACAGGTGTGTGGTTTTGCATTTGGAAGCTGTTGCTGTGACCAGACAACATGCGGTCTAAGGAACTCTCAATTGAGGTGAAGCAGAACATCCTGAGGCTGAAAAAAAAGAAAAAATCCATCAGAGAGATAGCAGACATGCTTGGAGTAGCAAAATCAACAGTCGGGTACATTCTGAGAAAAAAGGAATTGACTGGTGAGCTGGGGAACTCAAAAAGGCCTGGGCGTCCACGGATGACAACAGTGGTGGATGATCGCCGAATACTTTCTTTGGTGAAGAAGAACCCGTTCACAACATCAACTGAAGTCCAGAACACTCTCAGTGAAGTAGGTGTATCTGTCTCTAAGTCAACAGTAAAGAGAAGACTCCATGAAAGTAAATACAAAGGGTTCACATCTAGATGCAAACCATTCATCAATTCCAAAAATAGACAGGCCAGAGTTAAATTTGCTGAAAAACACCTCATGAAGCCAGCTCAGTTCTGGAAAAGTATTCTATGGACAGATGAGACAAAGATCAACCTGTACCAGAATGATGGGAAGAAAAAAGTTTGGAGAAGAAAGGGAACGGCACATGATCCAAGGCACACCACATCCTCTGTTAAACATGGTGGAGGCAACGTGATGGCATGGGCATGCATGGCTTTCAATGGCACTGGGTCACTTGTGTTTATTGATGACATAACAGCAGACAAGAGTAGCTGGATGAATTCTGAAGTGTACCGGGATATACTTTCAGCCCAGATTCAGCCAAATGCCGCAAAGTTGATCAGACGGCGCTTCATAGTACAGATGGACAATGACCCCAAGCATACAGCCAAAGCTACCCAGGAGTTCATGAGTGCAAAAAAGTGGAACATTCTGCAATGGCCAAGTCAATCACCAGATCTTAACCCAATTGAGCATGCATTTCACTTGCTCAAATCCAGACTTAAGACAGAAAGACCCACGAACAAGCAAGACCTGAAGGCTGCGGCTGTAAAGGCCTGGCAAAGCATTAAGAAGGAGGAAACCCAGCGTTTGGTGATGTCCATGGGTTCCAGACTTAAGGCAGTGATTGCCTCCAAAGGATTCGCAACAAAATATTGAAAATAAAAATATTTTGTTTGGGTTTGGTTTATTTGTCCAATTACTTTTGACCTCCTAAAATGTGGAGTGTTTGTAAAGAAATGTGTACAATTCCTACAATTTCAATCAGATATTTTTGTTCAAACCTTCAAATTAAACATTACAATCTGCACTTGGATTCTGTTGTAGAGGTTTCATTTCAAATCCAATGTGATGGCATGCAGAGCCCAACTCGCGAAAATTGTGTCACTGTCCAAATATTTCTGGACCTAACTGTATAGTAGGTGGAATAGCAATAATATCAGCAAATACCAATATTTGTAAATGTAGAATAGTTCTCCTGATTAGGCATGCCCTAACCTCATGAGCAGGGCATTGCAGCTTTGGTAGCAACGCTTATGACATGGACTCTGCTGCTGTGGACCCGGGGAGAGTGGGTGCAGATTCATTGCACCCATACTCCTCACACGTAGGGTCTACACCCCTAGAAAATGGGGGATACGTTCCCTAAGCGTGTCCCCCCATATGCTAGACGTTCCAGAGTCATCGTGGGACCCCCTTATTTTTTTCCTTACAATAAATTGGTGAAAGAGGGAATGTTTTGGGGACTGTTTTTTCAAATACATTTTTTTGTCTATTTTTTTTGTTAGTACTGACAATTTGTGATGTCGTGTATCTGATAGATGCCATGACATCACAAACTGCTGGGCTTCATGTTAGGTGACCTTACAGCTAGTATCAACCACTTTTATTACCCCGTTTGCCACTGCACAAGGGCACGGGATGAGCTGGGGTGAAGGGCCAAGATTGGTGCATCTAGTGGATGTGCCAATTCTGGGGCGCCTGCGGCCTGCTATTTTTAGGCTGTGAAGGGCTAATAACTATGGACCTTCCCACCCTGAGAATACCAGACCACAGCTGTCCGCTTTACCTTGGCTGGTGATCCAATTTGGGAGGGACCCTACTATTTTTGTAATTATTATTATTTATAAAAATAATTATAAAAAAGAGCCTGGGGTGACCTCCACATTGGATCCCCAACCACGGGAAAGCTGCCAGCTGTGGTTTTCAGGCTACTGCAGTCTGCCTTACCCTAGCTGGCTATCAAAAATGTGGGGACCCCACATCATTTTTTTTAACTATTTTTTTAAATAAAAAAAATGAATGGGCTTCCCTGTATTTTGATTGGCAGCCAAGGTAACGCCAGGCAGTTGGGGGTGGCAACCCGTAGCTGTCTGCTTTAACTGCGCTGAGAATCAAAAATACCGCGGGGCGCTACGTCATTTTTTTAATGATTTATTTTTACAGCACTGTCATGTCAGGCAATCAAAATAAAGGGAAGCCAATTTTTTTTTAGTTATTTAAATAAATAACTAAAAATTGATATATATGGGCTCCCGCTGCATTTTTTGCATTGCTAGCTAATCCAAGCAGCTACTGGCTGCTAACCGCCACTGCTTGGTGTTACCTTCACTGGCAATGGAAAATCCAGGGAAACATTTTTTTTTTTCCAAAAAACTAAAAAAAAAAAATGACGTGCGCATCGCCATATTTTTGTATGCTACCAAGGTACAGCAGGCAGCCCAACCCCCAGCTGCCTATTTGTACCTGGCTGGGAACTAAAAATATAGGGAACCCCTTTTTTTTTAATTATTTTATGAATTTCATGAAATAATTAAAAAAAAAATTGATGTAAGCTTCGCCTTTGTGTCCAGCTGGGTACAACTAGGCAGCTGGGGATTGGAATCCGCAGCACAGGTTGGCCCGAGGTTTCTGGGCGTCTCTGCTGCGAATTGCAGTCCGCAGCCGTCCCAGAAAATGGCGCTCTCATAAAAGCGCCATCATCTGGCACTGTATCCAACTTTTTCAGCTGCCCTGATGCCGGTGGCTCGCTGGGTAATAATGATTTCAATTGATAATATACAGCTAGCTGTCTGTCTGTATGGAGGAGAGCAGACAGCAGCTGCAGAACGGCAAGGCTCAGCATGCTCCATTCACTAGTGTATGCAGGAGAGTAGACAGCAGCTGCAGAACTACATGGTTCAGCATACTCCATCCAGGACTGTATGCAGGAGTGTTTTGCCCACCAAAAAAATGACGTGGGCTTCGCCATATTTTTGTATGCTAGCCAGGTACAGCAGGCACCTACTAGCTGCCCCCAACCCACAGCTGCCTATTTGTACCCAACTGGGAACTAAAAATATAGGGAAGCCCGTGTTTTATTTAATTATTTCACTTATTTCATGAAATAATTAAAAAACAAATGACGTAGGCTTCGCCATATTTTTGTGTCCAGCCAGGTACAACTAGGCAGCTGGGGATTGGAATTCGCAGCACAGGTTAGCCTGAAGTTTCTGGGCGCCTTCGCTGCAAATTGCAGTCCGCAGCCGTCCCAGAAAATGGCGCATTCATAGAAGCGCCATCATCTGGCGCTGTATCCAACTCTTCAACAGCCCTGGTGACGGTGGCTTACTGGGTAATAAGGGTTTATACTGGCTTTGTTTTACTAGCTAGTATTAAGTCAGAGATTCTTAATGTCAGGCAAGTTTGACCCGGCCATTAAGAATCTCCAATAAAGGGTTAAAAAAGACACCACACAGAGAAAAAATACTTTAATAGAAATAAATACACAGACACACTTAGACACAGACACACTTAGAGACTCCATGTTCATTTCTCCCTCTTATCCCTCCACGATCCATGATCTTCTGTCTTCTTTCTCCTTCAACACATGCAGCTCTGCTCCATCAGCAGCGCTGCATAGGAAGAAGGCAGTGCTATTCCCCGTGCAGTGTTCTCACTACGTGAGTGAGGAGTTGCTGCTTGTGAGCGGTGACGTCACCACTGACAGGCGCACTGCTATAGCAACGGTGATGTTCGTTATTGACCGGCTGTGGCAGCCGGTTTATAACGGAACGGGGAAGCAGACTGGGAACCTGACCGCGTGCCAGAGCATGTCCCTGGTACACGGCGATACACAAACGATCACCGCGTACTGGAGAGATGCACTCGCAGGTCCTACATGACGCGTCATAGTCATGGGACCAGTCTGTAGCCAATGAGATAACAGACACGTGACTGGTCACATGGCTATTTTGACGTCACGATAGGTCCTGTCAGTGCTGGTTACCGGGAGGACGCAGCGATTATCGGAAGGAATAGCGACATGAGACAGAGTGCACGAGGGATCGCGGGGACCGGTAAGTGTTATGGCAATGTTTATTAACTGTATGTGTACATTTATAATGTGTTTTTATGTGTTTGTGATTGCCTCCCATTGTTTCCTATGGGGTTCGAGTGGTTCGCCGAACCGATTTGCCGAACCGAACTCGAACGAGACCTCCGTTCGGCGAACCAAGCTTGAGCCAAACCACGACCGATTCGCTCATCTGTAATCAAAATATAAAATAAATTAATCTCATCAGAAAACAGTGTATTGAAAAAAAACTTCTAAATTGCTGTTTTTTATCCTCTAGAAGAAAAATGTAATAAAAGGTGATCAAAACATCATATATATCCCAAAATAATATCAATAAAAACAACAGCACAAAAGACAAGCCCTCACAGAGCCCTATATCCCAAAAACTGACAACATTATAGTTCTCTGAAAGTCGAGACACCAGCAAGATTTTTTTTCCAAAACGTTTGAAATCTTTTTCACCACTTACATAAAACATAAACTAGACATGTTTGCTATGTATGAAATAGTACTTACCTGGAGAACCTTGCTGTCAGGATAGATTTATGGTAAAATGAATGATGTAAATTAAAACCATTAAAAAAAAAAGAGAGGGAGAGTGAGAGAGTGAGAGAGAGAGAAAGAGAGAGAGTGAGAGAGAGAGAGAGTGAGAGTGAGGGAGTGAGAGTGAGAGAGAGAGAGAGTGAGAGAGTGAGAGACAGAGAGAGTTTAACCATAATCTTATGTACACAGAATGTACACATCTGAGCATGATCAGTTAAAGACGGATCCGTTGCCGGAATCCATCATTTACAGTAACGCAACAGATTTGGTCGCCCATAGGCTTCCTTTATAACACAGTCCTCCTTTATAACAAAAACTCAGTTTTTTCCCCGCACAGGAAAAACGTTACATTCTGCGTTGCTTCCGTCAGGCGGTCAGTCAATCCATGGCTGATCCATTGCAAAACAGATGCAACGCAAGGCCATCAGTCGCAATCGTCATTAATACAAGTCTATGGGAAAAATCCTGCAAAATATTTTGCATGAATCAGTTTTATCAATTTTTTCTCAAAGCGACGGATTGTGACTGAGGGAAAAAGACGGAAGTGTGAAAGCTGTCTAACTGGCAAAAAATTAATTCAACATCAATATTGATTTTTTGAGAAAAATTCGACAATGGTGACAAATTCAAATTTCAAAAATGATTTCATTTCTATTACTAATTTTAAGACGGGTAGTTGTTTTTATCTCTAGAGGAGACAACCTATGAAAATGTGGAAAATGGAAAATGTAAAAGATTTACTTAAGATTTTGGAAAGTAGTCTTTACTAGAGTTGAGCGCGGTTCGCGGTTCGAGGTTCTCCAGTTCGCGGCTCGAGTGATTTTGGGGGCTGTTCTAGATCGAACTAGAACTCGAGCTTTTTTGCAAAAGCTCGATAGTTCTAGATACGTTCGAGAACGGTTCTAGCAGCAAAAAGCAGGGCTTTTTACAGCTACAGTGTGCAGGAGCCATCGCTGGCAGCCTGAAAAAAGCTGGTAACCAAGATAAACATCGGGTATCCAAGCAAAGCGCTTTGGTTAGTAACCCGATGTTTATCCTAGTTACGTGCAGGAAGCCCAAACTTCCCCGCTCAGCTCGCTCCGCCCCCTCCTGCCCGCAGCATGTACACATACATACACACACACACACACTCTGCACACATGGTCCCGCTCGGCTTACCTGCGGTGATGAAGTCCCGCCATCCCGACCTCAGCGCTGTCACTGTCCTCCATGGCCGCCACTTGTCACATCACCTCTCGCTTCCGACCCGAGACTGACTAGCGGTGACGTCACGAGCCTCTCGCGATACTTGGCTGTGAATGTCATTGAACTCAGTGACAGGTGCTGTCAGTGTGCTGGAGATCAGCGCAGGTAATGTACCTCGCTGACAGCAGCACTTGTCATCCCCTGCAGTGACCTCGGCTGACCCATTGATGTTAGCTCAGGTCACTGCATTGCTCTCCCAGCCAATGGGGAACATTCTGCTCTTCATTGACTGGGACAGTGTGGATCGTCATGGCAACCCCTTGGATTACACCAGACCTGGATTTGTTTTTCTTTCTAATAAATTGGTTAAAGAGGGAATGTTTTGGGGAGTGTTTTTTCAAATAAAAATGTGTTTGTTGTCTATTTTTTTTTATTACTGACTGGGTTGGTGATGTCGGGTATCTGATAGACGCCTGACCTCACCAAACCCAGGGCTTGATGCCAGGTGACATTACACATCTGGTATTAACCCCATATATTACCCCGTTTGCCACCGCACCAGGGCGCGGGATGAGCTGGGGCGAAGCACCGGGATTGGCGCATCTAATGGATGCGCCACTTCTGGGGCGGCTGCGGCCTGCTATTTTTAGGCTGGGGAGAGTCCAATAACCATGGACCTCCCTAGTCTGAGAATATCAGACCCCAGCTTTCTGCTTTACCTTGGCTGGTGATCCAATTTTGGGGGGACCCCTACGTGTTTTTTTTTTTAATTATTTATTTAATTTAAAATAACAGCGTGGGGTGCCCTCAGTTTTGGATTACCAGCCAAGGTGAGGTTGCCAGCTGTGGTCTGCAGCCTGCAGCCGTCTGCTTTACCCTAGCTGGCGACAAAACTAGGGGGAACCCTACGTCATTTTTTTTTTTTTTCATTTTTTTTGGCTAAATACAAAGCTAAGCACCCCTTAGTGCGACATGAAAGGCACCAAAGGGTGCAAAATTACAAAATGCAGGAGAGTGGGACATTATGTGTCTGTCTGCCATTATAATGACAGAAAAGACTGATATCAAGTGCAGAAGCACAAGAAAATCACTAGAGCGCTCTACGCTGTGAAAAGCAGTAGAAAATGGCACTGGAGTGAACATGTGACCGCCTCATGTAGGATGAAGCTATGGATTCTGGGTAAATTTATGCATTTACCCTCCTTCAGTTTTCTTGCAGTACACAAAAAAAACGGAAGGCACACGGATGACAAACAGATGACATACGGACCGTCTACGGAACGGAAACGGATGCCACACGGATGCACTTGTGAAAAAAAACGGACTGTTTTTTGCAGACCGCAAAAATGGATCGGTCGTGTTAATGTAGCCTTATTCTGATCTGCCGTTTATAAACAGCAGGCAGAAATAAGTGAATAATGCCCCCCGGCATCAGAAAATCTCCGGGGTTTCAGGGCTAGCTGAGACCCTGGAGATCATGATTCAGGACGGTTTTTCCGGTCCCCGCTCACGTGATCACAGGTATACACCGTACAACGATGATCACGTTACAGTAAATGACAGCGCCGGTAAAAAATTATTTATCTCCCATCTGGCATAAGCAAAGACTTTTTCACTACTTCTTCTCCACCTTTTCTCCACCTTTTCTCCACTTTTTCTCCACTTTTTCTCCACTTTTTCTCCACTTTTTCTCCACTTTTTCTCCACTTTTTCTCCATTTTTTTCTCCACTTTTTCTCCACTTCTTCTCCACCTTTTCTCCACTTTTTCTCCACTTTTTCTCTACCTTTTCTCCACTTTTTCTCCACTTTTTCTCCACTTTTTCTCCACTTTTTCTCCACTTTTTCTCCATTTTTTCTCCACTTTTTCTCCACTTTTTCTCCGTTCTTTTTCTATGGTCGGTCTACCCATTAGCTCTGCCATGCATACTGTAGCTCTACACCTACTGCACATGTTACTTTATGATTGACATCTCTTTCGTACCAGAGCTGTCTAAGCCTACTCTGACCCCATATTTGTCATTACTATATTGTCCTTGTACTGTATTATGACATTTGTATCATGTGTTTCATTTCTTGCTGTGTTGCAATTTTTTTGCTGCATCCCAATTGTACCTCTACATTGTTCGAGTTTATGTTATTGTTCTCTCACTCTTATGTGATACTGATTATTGTCATTTTTCAGGATTACATGCAGATAAGTCCAATCTGACGAAGGCTCAGGCCGAAACGTCATTTGTAACTTGTTTTGGACAAAAACATATATGCTTATCAAAAAAAAAATTTTCTTAATACGGACCAATAAAGAGTGATTTTGCATTACTATCCGTTGTGACTTACTGACTTAGTCTGGGAGATTTAGAGTGCCGAGGTTACTCACTAATTTTATCTATTATTACCTATGAGCACCTATATACCAGTGAGCAGAGCTTCCTCTACAGTAGTTCTCCTGATTAGGCATGCCCTTACCTCATGAGCAGGGCATTGCAGCTTTGGTAGCAACCATTACGACATGGACTCTGCTGATGTGGACCCGGGGAGAGTGAGTGCAGATTCATTGCACCCACACTCCTCACATGAAGGGTCCGCACTCCTAGAAAATGGGGGATACGTTCCCTGAGTGTCTCCCCCCCATATTCTAGATGGTCCAGAGTCGTCGTGGGACCCCTTTATTTTTTTTCTTACAATAAATTGGTGAAAGAGGAAATGTTTTGGGGACTGTTTTTTCAAATAAATTTCTTTTGTCGATTTTTTTTTTTTGTTAGTACTGACAGTTTATGATGTTGGGTATCTAATAGACACCATGACATCACAAACTGCTGGGCTTTATCTCAGGTGACTTTACAGCTAGTATCAACCCGATTTATTACCCCGTTTGCCACTGCACCAGGGCACGGGATGAGCTGGGGTGAAGCGCCAGGATTGGCGCATCTAGTGGAATCAAAAATACCGTGGAGCGCTACGTCATTTTTTTTAAAGATTTATTTTTACAGCACTGTGATGTCCAGCAATCAAAATACAGGGAAGCCCATTTTGTTTTTAGTTATTTAAATAAATAATTAAAAAAAATATATATGGGCTTTCGCTGCATTTTTAGTATTGCTAGCTAAGGGTAATCCAAGCAGCTACTGGCTGCTAACCCCCACTGCTTGGTGTTACCTTCACTGGCAATGGAAAATCCAGGGAAGCATTTTTTATTTTTTTTGCCAAAAAACTACAAAAAAAGGACGTGAGCTTCGCCATATTTTTATATGCTAGCCAGGTATAGCAGGCAGGTGCTGGAAGAGTTGGATACAGTGCCGGAAGATGTCGCTTCTATGAAAATGCCATTTTCTGAGGCGGCTGCAGACTGCAATTCGCAGCAGTGGGGCCCAGAAAGCTCAGGCCAACCTGTGCTTCGGATTCCAATCCCCAGCTGCCTAGTTGTACCTGGCTGGACACAAAAATGGGGCGAAGCCTACGTCATTTGTTTTCTAATTATTTCATGAAATTCATGAAATAATAAAAAAGGGCTTCCCGAACGTTCGACGAACCGAACTCGAACGGGAGCTCCGTTCGGCGAACCGACCTCGAGCCGAACCGCGACCGGTTCGCTCATCTCTAGTCTTTACTCTTAATGATTGCATTATTTCTTTTCATCACATTCACTAAAAATGATGAAAAATTTTATGGTACCTTGACATATGCTACTGTTCTCTTGATTATTAAGTTTTCTCAGACAAGTATAGTAAAGGCTACTGTTAGAAAAAAAAAGTTGATATAGTCTGCCAGATACCATAAAAATTCCATTTAAGCTATTGCAAGGCTTTTGCGCTGTTTCACAGCAGTAGTCTGAGTTTTTCTGTTCAGAGCTGGGCCACACGGGATATCTCAATTCTGCCAGTCAGTCCTCTAATCCAGCCGAGAGCTGCATTATAATTTTGCCTACAGTATATCTAATAAAGGGGTAATTTTATGTTAATTCCTCTTTAATAAAATTTAATCAACGAGGACTTTAATCATAACGATTTATTCTGTTACTTTGATAAATGAGCTGTTTTTATATTCTCTGTAAATCGTATTATCATTGTAGCTTCTAGGAGGTGATGTATTATTGTTTTAACTAGAATGATTCTGAAAAATCACATGAGCTGTGAATCATAGTGTGCTCTTGACTACTTAAGTGACGATAAAATATTAAGTACGTAAAGGATGGATACATTTTCTTCTTTCATAAAGCAGGTTAACTATTGATGACCTTTCTATTTCAGAAGGAATTTCTAACATTTCATTATCAGTTTAGGATTTAAAAGGAATTGGTTCATTGTGTGTTAAGACTTAACAATATACCGAAATAAGATCTATCAAAAATGTGCAGAAGCACTTAAGATTATTAAAACTTGCAAGTATTGCATAATGTGGATGTAGAAACTGCTGAGGTTTCTGTGTGGTATTCAGAAACCATTAGATTATCATAAATTAGCAAGATGTTATTTATAAGTCTTGTAGGTGTACTGTAGGCTGAGAAAGGTTGTGCTATGATGATAATATGTGACATTTAACCGTAAATTGTGCAATTTTAGTTTTATTAAAAAAAAAACCCCGGTATTGTCTGGATTCAGTTGTTACATACTGATTTAGCAATAAGCAAATTAAATTGTCTACATTTGAACATTCATGGGTTGGATTAAAAAATACAGATGAGTGAACCCAAACTCTAAAGGGTACTTTACACGCTGCAATATCGGTACCGATATCGCTAGCGAGCGTACCCGCCCCCGTCGGTTGTGCGTCACGGGCAAATCGCTGCCCGTGTCACACAACATCGCTAACACCCATCACATTTACTTACCTTCCCTGCAACGTCGCTCTGGCCAGCGATCCACCTCCTTTCTAAGGGGGCGGTTTGTGCAGCGTCACAGCTACGTCACTAAGCGGCCGTGCAATAGCATTTCCTTGAGATGGCTGGATTGTTATTGTAAATAAGCACTTGTACCATGCCCCTCCCCCATCTCATTGTAGATTGTAAGCTCTCACGAGCAGGGTTGCCTTTTTTCCCTTTAAATATTGTATCTTCTATAATTGTTACTTGTTTGTATATGTTTATGTATATGATATGTATATGAGCCTCCTGAATTGTAAAGCGCTGCGGAATATGTTGGCGCTCTAGAAATAAAGATTATTATTATTATTATTATTAGAGGAGGGGCGGAGATGAGCGGTCGGAACATGCCGCCCATCTCCTTCCTTCCTCATTGCCAGTGGACGCAGGTAAGGAGATGTTCGTCGTTCCTGCGGTGTCACACATAGCGATGTGTGCTGCCGCAGCAACGACGAACAACATCATACCTGCAGCAGTAACGATATTAAGGAAATTAATGATGTGTCAACGAGCAACGATTTTTCACGTTTTTGCGCTCATTGATCGTCGCTCATTGATGTCACACGCTGCGATGTCACTAACGGCGTCGGATGTGCATCACTAACGACGTGACCCTGACGATATATCGTTAGCGATGTCACAGCGTGTAAAGCACCCTTAAAGGTTGACTTTTGTAATGATCACTGGTGTTTGGAGCTTGAACCCAAACATGTTTTTTTTTTATTTTTAAAAGTCTGTGTCTGAGTTTGGGTGCTGTTCATATGCTAGGCTGCATTTTAGCGCAGTAAGATTCCCAGACGAACTAATGTTGGTTGCGCATGTAGTAGTCAAACTATTGGAATTTCTGCCTCTTTTAAGATGCTGTTTACAAAGTTGGCAGATAAGGTAAGTTGGGTCATCCTTTGTGGTCTCAAAAAAACCCAAGCTAGGCAGCGCCTCCCACCCCTGCAAACTGCAGACCCGCAACCGCTGCTGGCCATAGTCAGAGTTGTGGATGAGGATGTTGTGGTTGCATCACTACATGTTTGTGTTGGAAGCAGCAACATAACCTCCTCATAATCCTCCTCCTACACCTCCTCTCCTGAGTAACTCAGCTGGATGCCTCTGGTTGCACACCAAGTGGTACCTACAACCTCATTGTCATCCTCTCTGTTGTCCCACTCATCACCCAGACAGTCATTCTCCTCCTCTTCCAGTCCTGCCTGCACATTAGGATGCTTGGGTACACTAATTGCTCCACCCAGTGAGAGGCGCTTTTAGTCTCTAATTGGCTCTCACTGACAATCAAAACAACATTTTTGGATGCAGTGTGTCTAAACAAAACCCTCACCTTCGCTCCTCTAGAATTGCTCTATTTATAGCTGGCTGTATATGGATGAAGAGTTGAACTGGCCAATCATTGACTTCCTTCACATGTTACTCGAATCGAGCCTGCTAGTTCAGGTCCCCATTGACTTACATGGAGTTCAGGGTCCAGGAACAAGTTCAGGTCAAGTATGAATCCTAAAACTAGCTTTTAACTAAAGGCCCTGTCACACACAGAGATAAATCTGTGGCAGATCTGTGGTTGCAGTGAAATTGTGGACAATCAGTGCCAGGTTTGTGGCTGTGTACAAATGGAACAATATGTCCATGATTTCACTGCAACCACAGATCTGCCAAAGATTTATCTCTGTGTGTGACGGGGCCTTAAAGCCCAGCTAAATCTGACATATTCGAACACCTACTCGTCCGCTCATCTCTGTTCACAATGATCTCAATTATACACTTTTGAGTGTTTGTTAAACTGTTTTCAGTCAAAATCATTGCAGCACAGCTTTGCTGTTAGTTAATAGAAATATATACAGTATATGTTTTTCAATATGCATTGAGTTGCAGTTTCTGCCTTTTCATTGGTATTATCACTGGCAGACACAGAAAGAAAAGGGTCCCTGTGGAAGAAAGGTATAAGGGTCCTTTGGAGCTCAAGAACTTAAAGAAATGCACAATTCTTCCTGCTTTAAAAGTGGAAATGGGCCCCTTAACCTCTTAGCCCCTGTGTGACTGTACAGATTGCATCAATGATATGTCTGCCCTTGAGTGTTATATATATGGTGTGCTTTTTTGTGCCTCTGTGTTGCACCACCATACCTCTACTGCTCTGCCTCTCCCCAGCAGAGATGCTGGTTCTCTCACTACTCTGGCTGTACTACGCCTTTCCTCTCCTTCCGACAGTTCTTCTCCTGCTCCCGGTGCCTGTGCATGTGCACACTTGCTCTCCTGAAGAGCCAGTGCACCTATTTCTGAAATTGAGTGGCACTAGGTACTTAAAACACCCTCCTTCTAGGGGAGGTCCCTGAGCAACATAGTTTTTAAGTTAGCTAATGCCAATTTTGCTAGCTAGTTGTCAGGTCCCGTTTGTCTACTGCCCGCTTCCTGTATCTGTGTCCCATACATGTCAGTATCTGCCATGCCAGCTGTACCTGCCTTCATCTGTTTTCCTGTCAGTTCCAGCCATCCTGTCTGCACCTGTCAACACTACAGACTCTGCCTGTCTGTGACTGAGCCTGTTCCTGCCCCGGGGGTCAGCTGACACAATTTCTGACACTGACATGGGAGTGGCAGCTGGTATCATTTTTTTTTCATCACCAACATATGAATAGAACACCAGAATCATCAGTAATACATGAATACATCACCAGAACCTCACTCAGTACAGAAATACATCAACAGAATCAAAATAGAAGAATACATCACTAAAACCACCATAAGTACAGGTATATAGCACCAAAACCATCATCAGTACATCCCCTAAAAAAGGTTTCCAGTAAACATCGGTTTTGATAGGCACATCCTAAAGAGGACAGACATATTATGGTTATTACTTGCTTTTTGCAACAATAGCAAGGCAAAATATGAAAAATGCCTTTGTGTTGGGTGTTGTAATGATGAAGACTAGGACGAGAAGATGTTGAAAAACAACAATTAATCAAAAGAAAGCTATGTGTTCACAAATCGATCTGATCATCTGAGGAAATAGATTAATTTTTAAATGCGTTGCTGTCTTTAAATAAATGTTTGTTGTTTTTTCTTCACCTTCTCATCCTTGTCTTCATCATGACAGCTGTCATCACAATGTTTTTTCTCATTTGTTGCCTTGCTATTGTGTTAATGAGTTGCTGTAATGGCTTTAACAGGTGGAGCAGCAGTCTATATGAAGAATATCACTTCACTACTGCTCTTTTCAGACTTGTACTTGACCTGTTCAATTCAAGCAGGTGTGACGATCCAATGTACTCTTTCCTGTTTGTTATCACCAGGACATCACCATGGCGCATTCCTATTTTGTCTTCTAGTTGCCTTTTATAATGTGACGAATACTTTTACTGGTGCACTTTTCTTTAATCTGATATTTATTGTAAGATTTATTCACTGATTGTATTAACTAGAGATTTGTAATACTTTGCTCTATGTCATATTACTTTGCCCCAATTCCTTTTTCTCTTTGCTTAATCATGGTCTTATTTATTTAAATCATGTTTTCAAATTGCAGCACTTAGTGGTTTATTTTTCATGTGATGCATGTTATATGACTGTGCCTTGAACCTATGTATTTTTTTTTCTTAATTATTAGGGATGAGCGGATACCGTATTAGCCGATCTGACGGCTGTCTGCCGGATAGGTCGCCGATATCCGAGTATCCGCGGATATCCTATTCCCAATGTAAGTCTGTGGGAAACTCAAATTATTTCATGTTGGACCTGTCAGTAACCTGTGGTGACTGAGGAAGAGGCTGAAATGGATGGGAAAAGGAGGAAACAGTGTGGGCACAGCCTATAGAAGGTGCCTGACAGCAATTCTACCCCCTCCCGATCATCCCAGATGGCAGGGCACACACACCAACGCGCATTCACCCTCTTCCTCTGATTTCTGTCGCATGTGCCATAACGCATGCGACAGAAAACTCCTCCGCGGGTCCAGCTGAGTCACCCCCACCATGTTTCCTGGTGTTCCCCTCCTGTCTGTACCTTTTTGCAGCGTTGATCCCCCGCGTTCCTCTTCCTTCACAATACACGGTATGCGCATGCGCAGAGAGCGGCTGTGCTGGAATCATTCTCTCTCACTCTTTTTTCTTTCCCATGCTTTACACTGCAGCTCTGCTCATTCACATTTCCTTTTGTCATGCTTTACACTGCAGCTCTGCTCATTCACATGGGAAAGAAAACGTAAATGGGCAGAGCTGCAGTGTAAAGCATAACAAAAGGAAATGTAAATGAGCAGAGCTGCAGTGTAAAGCATGACAAAAAGGAAATGTGAATGAGCAGAGCTGCAGTGTAAAGCATGAGAAAGAAAACATTTTCTTTCCCATACTTTACACCGCAGCTTTGCTCATTCACATTCACTTCCTCATACTTTACACTGCATGTGCATTTCAAAAAGCATCCAAAACGCTGTGTTTTAGATGCATTTAGAATGCATTTTTGACAGGGCAGACCACTCGGCACTGCTACATCCCCATAGAGCATGGTGGGCTGCCAGACGGAGCCGCACGATCAGAATGAACTGAGATGAGCTTCACCTGACTTCATTGTCATCACTAGAGATGAGCCACCCCCCTAGTGTACGAGTTCGGTTTGGATCGTCGAACGGTGGGTGTATTCGGCGCACGTTCGACGAATACCTTCGAACCCCATTGAAAACAATGGCAGGCAAACACAAACAAATAGAAACACATAGAAAACATCTTCTAAGGTGTTCAAAAGGTGACAAACAACTCACAAGACACCACAAACACATGGAAAAGTGCCAAGTACATATACTCATGCGTAAACAAAAGAGCTGGACGGGTAAAAGGTGGAGGAGAAACAGATAGAGGCATGTAATGCCTTTCTAAAATCATGTAAAACACAGCAAGTGGACTCCAACCAGAGTCAACCTTTTTTCCAAAAATTGGGCCACAGACACCACTTAAGTGGCATCAATTGTCCCACAGTTGCAAACTTGACATGTTGATTTGCATGAAGCACAATCAAAATCCACAAGCCTCTAGTCTCCCCAGGATGACACAGGGGTAGAAAAGTCCTTGCGGATCCATGACTTGTTCATCTTGATGAACGTTAGTCTGTCCACATTTTCACTGGACTGACGCGTGCGCTTATCTGTCAGCACACACCCAGCAGCACTGAAGACACGTTCCGAGAGAATGCTGGCTGCGGGACACGACAAGATCTCCAAGGCGTAAGTGACGAGCTCAGGCCATTTTTCCAGATTGGCAGCCCAAAATGAGCAAGGCTCCAATTGCAGAGTCATGGCATCAATATTCACTTGGAGCTACTCCTGTATCATCCTCTCCAGGTATTGACTATGTGTCAGACTTCTTGTGTCTTGTGGCCTTGCAAAGGATGGTCTAAAAAATTCATGAAACAATTCCATAAAATTGCTGTTACCACCAGATACGGTGTTGCTGGTACGGTTTGACTGATGATGACTCGACGGTCCCATGGTTGGCAAGTTACAACTGTGAGATTCACTCTGTGTAGCACTGGAGTTTAGTGGAAAAGCAGAGCTAATATTGCATAACAGCTTCTGCTGATACTCCTGCATACGTGCATCCCTTTCTATGGCTGGAACTATTTCGCCAAATTTAGACTTGTACCGGGGAACTAAGAGTGAGGCAACCCAGTAGTCAGCATTACTTCTAATTCTGACAATCCGAGGGTCTTGTTGTAGGTAGTGCAGCAAGAAGGCGCCCATGTGTCTTGCACAACCATGCAGACCAAGTCCTTGCTATGTTTGTGGCGGTGAGGTGAGAATCATGCTTCCTTCCTCTGACCTCTCACCCCAACCTCGCACAACAGAAATGTGATCAAGGTGTCCCTCATCTGCTGAGTCTTCATTGCCCATCGCCAGTTCGTTCTTAATTTCTTCCTGGGATCCTGCACCTTCCTCAACAGTTTGGCGACAAATCTTACAGATGACATGAGTTGGGAGATCCTTTGTGATGTCAAAAAAGGACCAGGCTAGGCAAGGCTTAGAGCCCATGCGACCTGCAGAACCACCCCGACTTGTGCTCAGAGGCAGAGTTGTGGCTGAGGATGCAGTTGTTGATGTGCTTCCAGTACTCCGTCTGTGTCCAGGAAGGCGCAAATTAACCTCGTCGTCAGTCGCATCCTCCTTCACCGCCTCTGCTGACCTCATCAACTGCCTGACTGTGGGTTGACAATAAGTGGGATCTACAACCTTATCATCACCCTGTGTGTTTGCACTCCCCTCTTCCTCAGAGCCAACCTCTTCCTGCCCTGACCGAATAGTTAAGTTGTCATTCCAATCAGGTATCTGAGTCTCATCGTCATCAGCATGTTCCTCATTGTCTCCACCAAGAGGAGTTACAGTTTGGCAATTAGGGTCTACATTATGCTCAGAACCTTCTTCATCTGGGCCTGAATCTGACTCACAAAGCTTCTGGGCATCACTGCAGATCATTTCCTGGTCTGGCCTCACTGTAGCTTTGGAACAGACCTCTGATTCCCAGGCTATAGTGTGACTGAACAGCTCTGCAGACTCAACCATCTCTGTTACCCCATACTCTGCAGGGCGGGTGGAGACTTGAGAGCTGGTAGAAAGCAAGTGCAAATGGGGTGTCAACTCAGACGTCTGGAGTCTTTGGGATGTTGAAGAAGAGGTGGAGGAGAGGCCACTTGATGGAGCACTTGAGATCCATTAAAGCATCTGCTGTTTTTGTGCCTCATCTACCTTTGATAGCAATGGTCGTTTCCGTAACAAAGGGATCATATCAGATTGTCTACGGAAAATAGTAGACATCTTACTTTTGCTGGAAGATGGCCTTTCTTCAGCAGATGTTACTGTTGCTTTACAACCTACCCCACGGACACAAACTTTTTTTCCCTTTCCAACACGTCTGTTCCCCTTTCCACCAGCATCTGGCCTTTTGCCACTCATTTTGTTTGTGAACAAATTGAACACTGTTTGTTGCACTTAAAATGGCATAGCAAAAATAGAGAGGTGGTGTAGAATGCAGAGGTGGTGTAGCTTTCTTGTCAGCAGAGGAACCCTTACTTACTATCCCAAACAATGAAACTATGCCCCTAAAGCTGCCTGCACTTTTTGCACTTAAAATGGCGAAGCAAAAATGGAGAGGTGGTGTACAATGCAGAGGTGGTCTAGCTGTCTTGTCAGCAGAGAACCCTCACTTACTATCCCTGACAATTAAACTATGCCCCAAGGAACTGCCTGCAATTTTTGCACTTAAAATGGCTTAGCAAAAATAGAGAGGTGGTGTACAATGCAGAGGTGGTCTAGCTTTCTTGTCAGCAGAGGAACCCTCACTTACTATCACTGACAATGAAACTATACCCCAAGAAATTGCCTAAGCTGATTTAGACAGATGCTTTGATAAACCCTTGCAAAGCGCTGACACAGACCTGCCTAGCAAAAATGGCTATGAAGTGCTGTAATGTAGCCCTGAAAAGGGCTGAAATTACAAGTAGTCCATAATCCCTAAACCGATGTGTAGATTGCACTAATCGACCGTTCGAATTACCGATCGATAATGGTTCGATCACCAAAAGCTTTTCACTGTAATATTGTCAGTCACTGTTAATAATGATATCAAAATTCAGCGTATAGTGTGCGGGAGAGATGGGGTTTAGATCAGTGCTGCTGAGAGCTGAAAGAATGGCGATCGCCTTTTTTTTTTTTTCCTAACCGCGCGTACAGTGGGGCGGGCCATGCTGTCAGCCAATCACAGACACACACACAGCAAAGTGGATTTTTGACAGACAAGCAAGGGCATGTGTCATTGGCTGTGCATGTCACATGTCCTTGCCCTATAACACACGGCCATTTTCCCCATCACCGCCATTATCTCAGTGCTGCGGGTGTGTGTCAGTCACCGCTCCCGCTGCTGCTGCTGCTGTTGGCGCTATACACTTATACAGTGCAATCTACACATTGGTTAGGGATTAGGGACTACTTGTAATTTCACCCCTTTTCAGGGCTAGATTAGAGCAGTTCATAGCCATTTTTGCTAGGCAGGTCTGAGCCAGCGCTGTGCAAGGGTTTTTCACAGCGTCTATCTAAATCAACTCAGGCAATTCCTTGGGGCATAGTATCAGCGTGTGTGATACTTAGTGACGTACCACTGCTTCCCACAAGCATAGCCCAGTTCTCCATTTCTGCTAGACAATTTGTAACTGAAAAAAGTGCCATCCTATATAACTTATTTTTATATCTCTTATATTTATTCATATACATTTTATCTATTTATATATGTTTATATCAATCGATTGGTCTTTTAATATTTTAGTGTCTATCTGAAATTTATAATATCTAATAGTGTCGCGGACATTTCAGGGGATCTTTTATCGTTTATGACTTTATAATCCCCTTCTTCTAAAGATTCTATCAATATGGTCACCTTATATATGTCTGTTATCCATCCATTAGTATAATTATTCAATTAACCACCTACACCCACTTGGGTGTATATTTATGGGGGTCAAATTCATGAATTTCAAACACTGCTGATGAAGGGGATAATTCACCCCCGCAATGCATTGTGTCCAGCAACTGTTATCTTTTAACTGTAATAAATACAAAAATCTTTTAATCTACTTGCCCAACTGTTTGATCAGCAGTGCATCTAAAGCCGCATTTTTTTTCTTTTTGCTTTTGGTTCACTTAATTGGCTAGAATCCGTTCAGGAGACTTGTATTGTAGGAGTTGTAAAGTTGGAGTCTGCAACAGCAGCGAGAATCTAGGACCCAACAATTACCTCCCGGCCTGGCAGATCCTCATCAGTGAAGATTTTTGTCTAAAGGGAACCTGTCAGCAGATTTGGGGCCTATAAGCTGCGGCCACCACCAGTGGGCTCTTATATACAGCATTCTAAAATGCTGTACATAAGAGCCCAGGCCACTGTGTAGAAGGTAAAAATCACTTTATAATACTTACCTAAATGGTCGGTATGGTGCAGACGGGTCAGATGGTTGTGACGCCTCCTCTTTTGGCCATCTTTGTCCTTATTCTGAAGCCTGGGTTCATGACACGTCCTACGTAATGCCCATTCGCCGGCATTAAGGTCCTGCTCAGGCGCACTACAATACTTTGATCTGCCCTGCTTAGGACAGATGAAAGTGCGCCTGCGCAGGACCTCAATGCCGGCGAGTGTGCATGACGTAGGACGCGTCATGCACCCAGGCTTCAGAAGAAGGAGGACAAAGATGGCTGAAAGAGGAGGTGCCACACTCGGAGAACTGAGCCACCCCTCTGACCAGTCTGCATCGCACCGCCTATAAGGTGAATATTATAAAGTGTTTTTTATGTTATACCCTCGGCCTGGGCTCTTATATACAGCATGTTAGAATGTTGTATATAAGAGCCCGGTGGTGGTGGCAACAGCTTATAGTCACCATATCTGGTTACAAGTTCCCTTTAAGGTATTTATTTAAGCTATGCACTAGAAGTATGTTTTCTTGCAGGGAATCCAAGCTTTAACACCATCACAGATGTAAAGAAAATACAATCTTTAAAAAACAATTTTTACGTATCTGTGATTTGACACTTGTCAAAATATAAGAAACATTATTAGTGTCCCTAAAAAGAAGATGCATCAATGTGATCAAACTTCTCTAGTTGGGTTATTGAAAAGCTCGCAAAGTGTTGACAGAGAATAAGCTTAGGGATTTTCTTTGCTGTTCCCTTAACTACTGAGTCAACTTCTCACAACAGTTCAAGTGAATGCATGGTGTGATTACATTACAAAGACTGAGCCGTTCTCTGCATTTATTAATAACTAATGTAGGATAAACAACAACTCACAGCACCAATATTCTGTGCAGATTTTACAAAACTTGTCACATTTAAAGATATCTACATTATTCATTGTATATATACACACATACATTTCGAGCCTTGCCTTTGTCCTCTTTGACCTATAGCTGACTCAAGTTTCTTAGGTATGTTAATTGGTGATAGAGCAATTATTATTTTAATCTTGTAAGACAGATCTTGCCTTTCTGATAAATGTAAATAATTTATGATATTAAAGCACACTAATCAAAAAGAGGGATAAATAATAACTATTAATAACAAGGTCTCTTCTAAACATCTCAAATAAAAGAAGATTTTAATTGCACAAACTATAGTCCTATTGTCATACAGTGAATTGATACAACATCACAACAGGCAATTATATATAATTGTTAGCAGCTCCATATTCTGTCAGATAGGAAAACTGGTCTGGATTTGTTTTTCTTTTTTTTTTCTTACAAAATAGTGACACCCACTTCAATGGAGTGAATACATAAGTCCATTAATTTAAATCTATCCGCTAACATGGTGATTAAGAAGAAGGAAAAAATCCATGAAAAAGATGCTAGTTGCCCCATATTAGGGGACAAATTCCTTACCGACTCCACAAACGGCGATAAATGTACCATCACAGAATCCAGTACCCATAACCTGTAATATTATATTTTCCAAGAAAGGCTTCATGGCCTTAATGAACTTTTGTTGTGAATTAACCATTACAACATCATGAAGTATTAGATATAGAGGAGATAAGCGCGAATAGGGTCTTATCTGTGAAGACAATGTGGTAGTACCAAAGCAATTGCTTGTTCACCTGGGCCGGTTGTGTAAAGGCACAAACACATCCCTGCCGCACTGCCGGATCCAGCATAAGGGCAATACAGTACAATACAGTTCACAGACAGTGCGGCAAGCCCCGGTCACATGCTGTCACATGCTCCGGTCACATGACCGCATGTGCTCGGAGCTTGTCAGTGAACTTTAATGTACTGTACTGTCCTTGTGCCGGATCTGCGAGTGTGGCAGGAAAACGCTGATGTGAAACCAGCGTTAGGCACAACCACTTTAGGAGTGCAAAGAAACAGTTGCAGCAGCACCCACGTTGTGGAAGTTCAGTCGGTGGAGATGGGAGGGTTAAGCTGCGCTGTTGTTCACATATAGATGAAGCCAGTTCTTGTACAGGTGATTTTATTCAACACAGTTCAGAGCGGATGCTACATCACAATTAGTGTGAATGTGCTGATGAAAGAGTATCCACTCTGAAACGCACTGAAAAAAATCATTTGAATGGGAATTGGCTTCATCTCTACGTGAACAAAAGCAGAACTTAACATCATGAGGTAGAGGGTTCCATAATCTCACTACTCTAACCGTAAAGAATAGAGATGAGCAAACCGGTCGCGGTTCGGCTCGAGGTCGGTTCGCCGAACGGGGGTCCCGTTCGAGTTCGGTTCGTCGAACGTTCGACGAACCGAACTCGAGCCAATAGGCTATAATGGGAGGCAATCACAAACACATAAAAATGCATTATAAATGTACACAAACAGTTAATAAACATTGCCATAACACTTACCGGTCCTCGCGATCCCTTCTGCACTCTGTCTCCTGCAGCTATTCCATCCGATGATCGCTGAATCCTCCCGGTGACGGCACTGCCAGCAGAGAAGCAGGACCTATCGTGACGTCAAAATAGCCATGTGACCAGTCACGTGGCTATTATCTCATTGGCTACAGACTGGTCACATGACTATGACGCGTCATGTAGGACCTGCGAGTGCATCTCTCCGGTACACGGTGCACATATGTGTATCGCCGTGTACCGGCGACATGCTCTAGCACACGGTCGACTCCCCGTTCCGTTAGGGACCGGCTGACACAGCCGGTCATTAACGGAGATCACCGTTGCCATAGCAACGCAGTTAGCGGTGACATCACTGCTAACCGCAGCTCCGAGAGCACCGTTGCTATGGTAATGCGTCTGTCAGCGTTACCGCTGTTACCGCTGACAGCCAGCACTGATCACTCACGGAGTGAAGGCTGCACGCTGCTTCCCGATTGTAGTGAGGATTGTACTGAGGATGAGGTTCCCCAGCCCCAAGTGATGGGCTGGTGAACCTTATCCTCACTACAATCGTCACTACTACTACACTAGTGAGGATTGTAGTGAGGATGAGGTTCCCCAGCCCCAAGTGATGGGCTGGTGAACCTCATCCTCACTACAATCGTCACTACTACTACACTAGAAAGAAAGAAGACAGAAGAGCAGGATCATGGAGGGCTGACAGGGGGTAATAAAGATGGAGTCTCTAATGTGTCTGTGTATTTATTTCTATTAAAGTATTTTTTCTCTGTGTGGTGTCTTTTTTTAACCCTTTATTGGAGATTCTTAATGGCCGGGTCAAACGTGCCTGACATTAAGAATCTCTGGCTTAATACTGGCTAGTAAAACAAAGCCAGTATTAACTCATGATTACCCAACAAGCCACCCGGCTCCAGGGCTGTTGGAAGAGTTGGATACAGCGCCAGATGATGGCGCTTCTATGAGAGCGCCATTTTCTGGGACGGCTGCGGACTGAAATCCGCAGCAGAGGCGCCCAGAAACCTCGGGCTAACCTGTGCTGCGGATTCCAATCCCCAGCTGCCTAGTTGTACCCGGCTGGACACAAAAATGGGGCGAAGCCCACGTCATTTGTTTTTTAATTATTTCATGAAATAAGTGAAATAATTAAAAAAAATGGGCTTCCCTATATTTTTGGTTCCCAGCCGGGTACAAATAGGCAACTGGGGGTTAGAGGCAGCCCGTGGCTGCCTGCTGTACCTGGCTAGCATACAAAAATATGGCGAAGCCTACGTCATTTTTTTGGTGGGCAAAAAACTTCTGCATACAGTCCTGGATGGAGTATGCTGAGCCTTGTAGTTCTGCAGCTGCTGTCTGCTCTTCTCCATACAGACAGACAGCAGCTGCAGAACTACAAGGCTCAGCATACTCCATCCAGGACTGTATGCAGAAGTTTTTTGCTCCCTGAAAAAATTATGTGGGCTTCGCCATATTTTTGTATGCTAGCCAGGTACAGCAGGCAGGTACGGCTGCCCCCAACCCCCAGTTGCCTATTTGTACCCGGCTGGGAACCAAAAATAAAGGGAAGCCCTTTTTTTATTATTTCATGAATTTCATGAAATAATTAGAAAACAAATGACGTAGGCTTCGCCCCATTTTTGTGTCCAGCCAGGTACAACTAGGCAGCTGGGGATTGGAATCCGCAGCACAGGTTGGCCTGAGCTTTCTGGGCCCCACTGCTGTGAATTGCAGTCTGCAGCCGCCTCAGAAAATGGCACTTTCATAGAAGCGCCATCTTCTGGCGCTGTATCCAACTCTTCCAGCACCTGCCTGCTATACCTGGCTAGCATACAAAAATATGGCGAAGCTCACGTCCTTTTTTTTGTAGTTTTTTGGCAAAAAAAGTAAAAAAATGCTTCCCTGGATTTTCCATTGCCAGTGAAGGTAACACCAAGCAGTGGGGGTTAGCAGCCAGTAGCTGCTTGGATTACCCTTAGCTAGCAATACAAAAAATGCAGCGGGAGCCCATATATATTTTTTTAATTATTTATTTAAATAACTAAAAATAAAATGGGCTTCCCTGTATTTTGATTGCTGGACATCACAGTGCTGTAAAAATAAATCTTTAAAAAAATGACGTAGCGCTCCGCGGTATTTTTGATTCTCAGCAGATAAAGCAGACAGCTATGGGTTGCCACCCTCATCTGCCTGCCGTTACCTTGGTTGGCAATCAAAATACAGGGAAGCCCATTAATTTTTTCTATTTAAAAAATAGTTAAAAAAAAAATGACGTTGGGTCCCCCCATTTTTGATAGCCAGCTAGGGTAAAGCAGACGGCTGTAGCCTGAAAACCACAGCTGGCAGCTTTACCGTGGTTGGGGATCCAATGTGGAGGTCCCCTCAGGCTCTTTTTTATAATTATTTTATAAATATTAATAATTACACAATAAAAGTAGGGTCCCCCCCAAATTGGATCACCAGCCAAGGTAAAGCGGACAGCTGTGGTCTGGTATTCTCAGGGTGGGAAGGTCCATAGTTATTGGGCCTTCACAGCCTAAAAATAGCAGGCCGCAGGCACCCCAGACGTGGCGCATCCACTAGATGCGCCAATCCTGGCGCTTCACCCCAGCTCATCCCGTGCCCTGGTGCAGTGGCAAACGGGGTAATAAATCGGGTTGATACTAGCTGTAAAGTCACCCGAGATCAAGCCCAGCAGTTTGTGATGTCATGGCGTCTATTAGATACCCAACATCATAAACTGTCAGTACTAACAAAAAAAAAAAAATCGACAAAAGAAATTTATTTGAAAAAACAGTCCCCAAAACATTTCCTCTTTCACCAATTTATTGTAAGAAAAAAATAAAGGGGTCCCACGACGACTCTGGACCGTCTAGAATATGGCGGGGAGACACTCAGGGAATGTATCCCCCATTTTCTAGGAGTGCGAACCCTTCATGTGAGGAGTGTGGGTGCAATGAATCTGCACTCACTCTCCCCGGGTCCACAGCAGCAGAGTCCATGTCGTTATGGTTGCTACCAAAGCTGCAATGCCCTGCTCATGAGGTAAGGGCATGCCTAATCAGGAGAACTACTGTAGAGGAAGCTCTGCTCACTGGTATATAGGTGCTCAGAGGTAATAATAGATAAAAATAGTGAGTAACCTCGGCACTCTAAATCTCCCAGACTAAGTCAGTAAGTCACAACGGATAGTAATGCAAAATCACTCTTTATTGGTCCGTATTAAGAAAAAAAATTTTTCATAAGCATATATGTTTTTGTCCAAAACAAGTTACAAATGACGTTTCGGCCTCAGCCTTCGTCAGATTGGACGTATCTGCTTGTAATCATGAAAAATGACAATAATCAGTATCACATAAGAGTGAGAGAACAATAACATAAACTCGAACAATGTAGAGGTACAATTGGGATGCAGCAAAAAAATTGCAACACAGCAAGAAATGAAACACATGATACAAATGTCATAATACAGTACAAGGACAATATAGTAATGACAAATATGGAATCAGAGTAGGCTTAGACAGCTCTGGTACGAAAGAGATGTCAATCATAAAGTAACATGTGCAGTAGGTGTAGAGCTACAGTATGCATGGCAGAGCTAATGGGTAGACTGACCATAGAAAAAGAACGGAGAAAAAGTGGAGAAAAAGTGGAGAAAAAGTGGAGAAAAAATGGAGAAAAAGTGGAGAAAAAGTGGAGAAAAAATGGAGAAAAAAATGGAGAAAAAGTGGAGAAAAAGTGGAGAAAAAGTGGAGAAAAAAATGGAGAAAAAGTGGAGAAAAAGTGGAGAAAAAGTGGAGAAAAAGTGGAGAAAAAAAGGAGAAAAAAATGTGGAAAAAGTGGAGAAAAAGTGGAGAAAAAATGGAGAAAAAGTTTAGAAAAAGTGGAGAAAAAGTGGAGAAAAAAATGGAGAAAAAGTGGAGAAAAAATGGAGAAAAAGTGGAGAAAAAGTGGAGAAAAAGTGGAGAAAAAAATGGAGAAAAAGTGGAGAAAAAGTGGAGAAAAAAATGGAGTAAAAGTGGAGAAAAAGTGGAGAAAAAGTGAAGAAAAAGTGGAGAAAAAGTGGAGAAAAAAAATGGAGAAAAAGTGGAGAAAAAGTGGAGAAAAAGTGGAGAAAAAGTGGAGAAAAAAATGGAGAAAAAGTGGAGAAAAAGTGGAGAAAAAGTGGAGAAAAAGTGGAGAATAAGTGGAGAAAAAATGGAGAAAAAGTGGAGAAAAAGTGGAGCACCCTTTGGTGCCTTTCATGTGGCACTAAGGGGTGCTTAGCTTTGTATTTAGCCAAAAAAATGGAAAAAAAAAATGACGTAGGGTTCCCCCTAGTTTTGTAGCCAGCTAGGGTAAAGCAGACGGCTGCAGCCTGCAGACCACAGCTGGCAACCTCACCTTGGCTGGTAATCCAAAACTGAGGGCACCCCACGCTGTTATTTTAAATTAAATAAATAATTAAAAAAAAAACCACGTAGGGGTCCCCCAAAATTGGATCACCAGCCAAGGTAAAGCAGACAGCTGGGGCCTGATATTCTCAGACTAGGGAGGTCCATGGTTATTGGACTCTCCCCAGCCTAAAAATACCAGGACGCAGCCGCCCCAGAAGTGGCGCATCCATTAGATGCGCCAATCCTGGTGCTTCGCCCCAGCTCATCCCGTGCCCTGGTGCGGTGGCAAACGGGGTAATATATGGGGTTAATACCAGATGTGTAATGTCACCTGGCATCAAGCCCTGGGGTTGGTGAGGTCAGGCGTCTATCAGATACCCGACATCACCAACCCAGTCAGTAATAAAAAAAAATAGATGACAAACACATTTTTATTTGAAAAAACACTCCCCAAAACATTCCCTCTTTAACCAATTTATTAGAATGAAAAACAAATCCAGGTCTGCTGTAATCCAAGGGGTTCCCATGACGATCCACACTGTCCCAGTCAATGAAGAGCAGGATGTTCCCCATTGGCTGGGAGAGCAGTGCAGTGACCTGAGCTAAAATCAATGGGTCAGCCCAGGTCACTGCAGGGGATGACAAGTGCTGCTGTCAGCGAGGTACATTACCTGCGCTGATCTCCAGCACACTGACAGCCCCTGTCACTGAGTTCAATGACCGGCGCCTTCACACCAAGTATCGCGAGAGGCCCGTGACGTCACCGCTAGTCAGTCTCGGGTCGGAAGCGAGAGGTGATGTGACAAGCGGCGGCCATGGAGGACAGTGACAGCGCTGAGGTCGGGATGGCGGGACTTCATCACCACAGGTAAGCCGAGCGGGACCATGTGTGTGTGTGTGTGTGTGTGTGTGTGTGTACGTGTGTGTATGTATGTGTACATGCCGCGGGCAGGAGGGGACGGAGCGAGCTGAGCGGGGAAGTGTGGGCTTCCTGCACGTAACTAGGATAAACATCGGGTTACTAACCAAAGCGCTTTGCTTGGATACCCGATGTTTATCTTGGTTACCAGCTTCTGGCAGGCTGCCAGCGATGGCTCCTGCACACTGTAGCTGTAAAAAGCCCTGCTTTTTGCTGCTAGAACCGTTCTCGAACGTATCTAGAACTATCGAGCTTTTGCAAAAAGCTTGAGTTCTAGTTCGATCTCGAACAGCCCCCAAAATCACTCGAGCCTAGAACTGGAGAACCTCGTACCGCGAACCGCGCTCAACTCTAGTAAAGAATCATCTGTTATGAGGATGATAAAATCTTCTTTGCTCTGGTTGCAGTGAATGCCCCCTTGTCCCCATCATAGGCCTAGGTATAAAAAAAACATTAGAAAGATTTTTATATTATCCCTTCATATATTTGAATATTGTAATAAGATCACTAGAGTTGAGCGCGGTTCGCGGTTCGTGGTTCTCCAGTTCGCGGTTCGAGTGATTTTGGGGGGTGTTCTAGATCGAACTAGAACTCGAGCTTTTTGCTAAAAGCTCGACAGTTCGAGTTACGTTCGAGAATGGTTCTATCAGCAAAAGCAGGGCTTTTACAGCTACAGTGTGCAGGGAGCCATCGCTGGCAGCCTGCAGTAAGCTGGTAACCAAGATAAACATCGGGTATTCAAGCAAAGTGCTTTGGTTAGTAACCCGATATTTATCCTAGTTACGTGTGCAGGGAGCGGACACTTCCACGCTCAGCTCGCTCTGCCCCCCTCCTGCACGCGACATGTACACACACACACACTCTCACACACACACACACTCACCAGTCCCCAGCCATGCAGTCCACGACACTGACGTCCTCAGCGCCACATGGCCCCGCTATGTTTCACCCACTTCGCACTGCGCTGCCAGCACACATGGCCCTGCTAGGCTCCACCCACCTGGCACTCTGCACACATGGCCCAGCTAGGCTCCGCCCACCTGTCATTCTGCACACACGGTCCCGCTAGGCTCCGCCCATCTGGCACTCTGCACACATTACTCTGCTAGGCTCCGCCCACCTGTCACTCTGCACACATTACCCCGCTAGGCTCCACCCACCTGGCACTCTGCACACATGGCCTCGCTAGGCTCCGCCCACCTGGCACTCTGCACACACGGTCCCGCTAGGCTCCGCCCACCTGGCACTCTGCACACATTACTCTGCTAGGCTCCGCCCACCTGTCACTCTGCACACATTACCCCACTAGGCTCCACCCACCTGGCACTCTGCACATATGACCTCGCTAGGCTCCGCCCACCTGGCACTCTGCACACATTACTCCGCTAGTCTCTGCCCACCTGTCACTCTGCACACATTACCCCGCTAGGCTCCACCCACCTGGCACTCTGCACACATGGCCTCGCTAGGCTCCGCCCACCTGGCACTCTGCACACATTACTCCGCTAGTCTCTGCCCACCTGGCACTCTGCACACATTACCCCGCTAGGCTCCGCCCACCTGGCACTCTGCACACATCGTCCTGCTAGGCTCCACCCACCTGGCACTCTGCACACATGGCCTCGCTAGGCTCCACCCACCTGGCACTCTGCACACATTACTCCACTAGGCTCCGCCCACCTTGCACTCTGCACACATTACTTCGCTAGGCTCCGCCCACCTGGCACTCTGCACACATGGCCCTGCTAGGCTCCGCCCACCTGGCACTCTGTACACATGGTCCCGCTAGGCTCCGCCCACCTGGCACTCTGCACACATGGCCCCTCTAGGCTCCGCCCACCTGGCACTCTGCACACATTTCCCCGCTAGGCTCCACCCACCTGGCACTATGCACACATTACCCCGCTAGGCTCCGCTCACCTAACACTCGGCACACATGGCCCCGCTCGGCTCACCTGCGGTGATGAAGTACCGCCCTCCCGACCTCAGCGCTGTCACTGTCCTCCATGGCCGCCACTTGTCACATCACCTTCTCTCGCTTACGACCCGAGACTGTGACTAGCGGTGACGTCATGGGCCGCTTCCGATACTTGGCTGTGAAGGTCATTGAAGTCAGTGACAGGTGCTGTCAGCAGTGTAGGAGATCAGCGCAGGTAATGTATCTCGCTGACAGCAGCACTTGTCATCCCCTGCAGTGACCTGGGCTATTGATGTTAGCTCAGGTCATTGCATTGCTCTCCCAGCCAATGGGGAACATCCTGCTCTTCATTGACTGGGACAGTGTGGATCGACATGGGAACCCCTTGGATTAGAGCAGACCTGGATTTGTTTTTCTTTCTAATAAATTGATGAAAGAGGGAATGTGTTGGGCAGTGTTTTTTCAAAAAAAAATGTGTTTGTCGTCTATTTTTTTTTATTACTGACTGGGTTGGTGATGTCGGGTATCTGATAGACGCATGACATCACTAACCCCAGGGCTTGATGCCAGGTGACATTACACATCTGGTATTAACCCCATATATTACCCCGTTTGTCACCGCACCAGGGCATGGAATGAGCTGGGGCGAAGCACCAGGATTGGCGCATCTAATGGATGCGCCACTTCTGGGGCGGCTGCGGCCTGCTATTTTTAGGCTGGGGAGAGTCCAATAACCATGGACCTCCCTAGTCTGAGAATATCAGACCCCAGCAGTCTGCTTTACCTTGGCTGGTGATCCAATTTTGGGGTAACCCCTACGTGTTTTTTTTTTTTTAAATTATTTATTTATTTTAAAATAACAGTGTGGGGTGCCCTCAGTTTTGTATTACCAGCCAAGGTGAAGCTGCCAGCTGTGGTCTGCAGGCTGCAGCCATCTGCTTTACCCTAGCTGGCTACAAAAATAGGGGGAACCCCACGTCATTTTTTTTTTCATTTTTTTGGCTAAATACAAAGCTAAGCACCCCTTAGTGCGACATGAAAGGCACCAAAGGGTGCAAAATTACAAAATTCAGGAGAGTGGGACATTATGTGTCTTTCTGCCATTATAATGACAGAAAAGACTGATATGAAGTGTACAAGCACAGGAAAATCACTAGAGCGCTCTACGCTGTGAAAAGCTTGGGCAACCTGCATTGCAGATTCCAATTTTCAGCTGCCTAGTTGTACCTGGGTTGACACAAAAATTGGGCGAAGCCCACGTCATATTTTTTTTTTTAATTATTTCATGAAATTCATGAAATAATTAAAAAAAAAGGGCTTCCCTATATTTTTGGTTCCCAGCCGGATACAAATAGGCAGCTGGGGGTTGGGGGCAGCTAGTACCTGCCTGCTGTACCCGGCTAGCATACAAAAATATGGTGAAGCCCACGTTATTTTTTTGGGGGGCAAAGAAATCCTGCATACAGTCTTCGAAGGAGGATGCTGAGCCTTGTAGTTCGGCAGCTGCTGTCTGCTCTCCTGCATACACTATTGGATGGAGTTTGCTTAGCCTTGTAGTTCTGCAGCTGCTGTCTGCTCTCCTGCATCCACTAGTGGATGGAGTATGCTGAGCCATGTAGGTATGCTCCCCCTGACTCTCCCTCCTGCATACAGTCCTGGATTGAGCATGCTGAGCCTTGTAGTTCTGCAGCTGTCTGCTCTCCTGCATACACTAGTGGAGAATGAAGAACATATTGAAGAAGGAAATGACATCAGACCTTTTTTCTTTTTTTTTTTCCAACAATCTTTAATGGCAATGTTCACTGATAAAAAACGCATAAAAACGCAGTGAGCAAAAACGTAACAAAACACAGCAAAAAATGCACCAAAACGCGGTAAAAACGCATGGGTTTTTGCCGCGGCAAAAAAAACGCTCAAAAACGCAGCGTCAAAAACCGCAGTGTGTGAACTTAGCCTTAGCGTGAATTGCTACCTCAAGACCAGTGAACTTAAGAACACTGACCGAGCGAACTGCAGGAGACATCATTATTCTATACCAGTATCATTAGAGATATAACTAAACTAACAAGATTTAAAAATATCATTATTAAAAGTCAGAATTTCATATTGTATTGCAAGAATTTGTATAAAATACATAAATAAATACTGTAATAAATTGTGGCCATAAATACAGATCAAATAAATAAATAATTAATTCAAACATATAAAACTAAAAATAAGATAATCAATTATATGCAATGTATAACTTTATATTAAAATTATTAGTTATAGTAGTTTATTATTATTATTATTATTATGATTATTAAATTGTTCCTAGCTAAAACCTAGATCACGAAAATAAAAAACGGCAGGACCATATAAACCCTGGAGGTAACAGAGCACTGCCAGAATTTCAGCATAGAATGTATTATAGGAAAGTAAAATCCTATTTTATAAAATTTGGTTAGCACCTGGGGCTTCAAAGTGCTCAACACACATCTAGATAAATTTGTTGAGGAGTCTAGTTTCCAAAATAGGGGAATTTGTGGGGGGGGTTCTACTGTTTAGGCATATCAAGGGGCTCTACAAACATGACATGGTGTCTGCTAACAATTCCAGTAAATTTTGCATTTGAAAAGTCAAATGGCGCTACTTCTCTTCCGAGCCCTGCCATGCAACTAAACAGTAATCTTCCATCCCATATGGGATATCTGACAATGATTCCAGCCAAATTTCAGATTGCAAAATCAAATTACACTCTTTCCCTTCTGAGCCCTGCCGTGCACCTCAATAGTAGTTTTCCTACCATATATGGGGATCAGCATATTTAGAAAAATTGCACATTACATTTTGGGGTCTATTTTCTGCTGATACCCTTGTGAAAATTAAAAAATTGGGGACTAAAGTAACATTTTTGAGGAAAAAATATTTTTTTTTAATTATTTCCTTCCTCATTGCTTTAGTTACTGTGAAGCATCTGAAGGGTTAATAAACTTCTTGTTTGTTGCTTTCAGCAGTTTGAGGGGTGCAGTTTTTAGAATAGTGTCACTTTTTGGTATTTTATGTCACACAGGCTTCTGAAAGTCACTTCAAATGTGATGTGGTCCCTAAAAAAAAAGTGACTTTGGACATTTTTGGGTGAAAATGACAAACTGCTGATAAATGTTGAACCCTTCTAACTTCATATCCCAAAGAATAATGTTTCCAAAATTGGGCTTATGTAATGTAGACATGTGGGAAATGTTACTTATTAACTATTTCATGTAACATAACTCTCTGGTTTAGCTCCTTCATGAATGAGGACATACCGATACATCCTAAATCATGAAGGGGTAATCACTGCCTGCTGCTGCAGTGAGCCGGCGGCGATCCCTGTGCATGTCTGATTTTGACAACGGATTATGTGTGGCTAACAGGCACAGGTGGATCCACATTCCACCCACGCCCATTAACCCCATAGATCACGCTATCAAAATGTGATGGCATGATTTAAATGGCCATGGCTGGGAAATTGCCTTTCCCTGCACCATCCCCATGACGCAATTACAGGGAACCAATAGTTGCCATGGTAGCAATGGGTCATGTGATGACTCCTGTCCCTATCATGGCATTGTTCCTGTTACATCCTGCAGAGCAGCAGCTCTAACAGGAATGCAGCATTTCTGCTGAGCAGCTCTGATCAACAGAAATGAATCAGCGAAAAGTAAACCTATACATGTTTGGTGTCTATAAACTAAAGGGTGCTTTACACGCTGCGACATCGCTAGCGATAGCCCCAGTCGTTCGTGCGACATTTGGTGATCACTGCCGAAGCGAACATTATCGCTACAGCAGCGTCACATGCACATACCTTTTCAGCGACGTCGCTGTGACCGCCGAACAATCCCTCCTTCAAGGGGGAGGAGCGTTCAACGTCATAGTGACATCACTGCGGCGTCACTAAGCGGCCCCCCAATAGCAGAGGAGGGGCGAAGATATAGACATAGCAATGTGTGACGCCGCAGGAACGACGAACAACCAGCGGCATGCACCACCAACGATATTATGAAAAGGAGCGACATGTCAACGATCAGCGATTTTTGATGTTTTTGCGATCGTTGCTCGTCGCTCCTTGGTGTCACACGCTGCGATGTCGCTACCGGCACCGGATGTGCGTCACTAACAACCTGACCCCGACAATATATCGTTAGCGATGTCACAGCGTGTAAAGCACCGTTTACACTGACCTGAGGCATCACACCTAGACATCAGTTTTACTATATAGTGAATAAAATACCCCAAAAAAAATCGTGCAATTGCACTTTTTTTTGCAATTTTTTTGCACTTGGAATTTTTTTGCAATTTTCCAGTGCACTATATGGTAAAACTCATAGTTTAATTTAAAAGTACAACTCAACCTGCATAAAACAAGCCCTCTTATGGCAAGACTGACGGAAAAAGTAAAAGTTACGACTCTCGGAAGAAGGGGAGCAAAAAACAAAAAATGGAAAATAGGAGGGGGGTGAATGGGCTAAATTTGAAAATTGCCATTTTTTTTTCCAAATTTCCAATTTTTGCACAAACAAATGCAAAAAATATAGTTTGAAATTTTCCACTAACATGTAGTACAATATGTCATGAAAAAAAATCTCAGAATCACTGGGATCTGTTCAAGCATTCCAGAGTTATTACATCATAAATACAGTTGAGCTAGTACCTAGCTATTCATAATCGCTATACTGATAATGAGTACTCTCTAATACTCTCGTATTCATTCTGAATATCATGTGCACTGCTAGTCAATGGGGAAAAATCTCGCAATGTACCGAGTAACCCGAATGCCGTACTATTTGTGCGATTAGCAAATAGTGCGGAATTCGGGTTACTTGTTACTTTGCATCCCTTGGCCCAAAAAATTTTTTTTTTATACCACGATACTGACAGTAGATGCTAGAGTGTATGGACTCCTTCCAGGAAGACATCATTTCAACATGCCCCCTATCACACCATAGGGGCGTGTTCAAAATGCCGTCCAATATTTCCAGGCAGAATAAACATTTTCTTTCTGAGTCCATGTGGGCATGGAGTTGTTTATAATAAAAGCGGTGTTGTGGGTGTAAGACTCCTAGATAAGGGGTACCAGGGGTGTGAAGCCCCCCCTTGCAGAATTATGGTGGATGAGAGAAATCATTCCCACGCCCACTATCCTGGAATGAGCATATACATTCTAGGCTCACGGTAGATGTTAGAGTGTATGAGCTCCTTTAGTTACACTGCTTTCCCCGCCCACTGGCTGTCCTGGCGCCTGTGATAGGTTGCAGTCAGCTGAAATGCTGCCACTCAGGGTGGGGGCGCATCTGACTGTAATTAGCCATGCAGGAAGTGAATGCAATCCTGGGGAGCAGCATACAGCCATGCCGGAGCCTCGGTAAGTCCACCGCTTGCGCTCCCATTCCTCTATCCTTTATACCACCATTTTTAATCTCTGGATTCTGATCCCCATAGACTTATATGGGGATGGATTCTGGACCAAATCCAGATTTTTTTTTAAAAGAGAGCAGGTACCGGCTGGTCCCGTTTTATTGCGAGTTTGCCCAGCTCTAGTCATTATCAAAATTCTCAATTCTGAAGTAAAATCTGTATTCAATGAAGACAGAATTTAAAATTACTGGCATAGCAGATGAGAGCTGCTTCTGATAACATTCTATGTAGATAGAAAGGAGAGGTAAAGGGAGGAGTTCCATTTCTAGCTCATACCGCCTGCGGTCCTCATAGAACTTCCTATCTCAGTAATGGGAAAGTCTTCCCTGAATATAGATTTTACCACAGAAATGAGAATTTTGATCTTGACTGATCAATTCTGGCAGAGAAAGAAGCAGATTTGTCTGATAAGATCTATTACACAATTACTTATTTTCATGTGTCCTATTCATTTATGAAATAAGCAAATTTCCTTCTCTATTGTCTACCGATCTCTGTGTTCCAAGCTGTTAATAATGTTTTTGTAATAATAATAATTTTTATTTCTTTACCATATAAAATATTTTGCAACACTTTAGTTCAGTTCAGAGGTAGCATGTATAGACAATAAAGGCAATACAAAGTAACACATGCTTTTAACCCTTTACCACCCAGCCTGTTTTCACCTTTATAACCTGGCCGGCTTTTTTTTTTTTTTTTAATTCTGCCCAATGTCACTTTATGAGGTTATAACTCTGGAATGCTTCAACTTATCCCAGTGATTACAAGAGTGCTTTTTTTCAACATATTGGACTTCATGTTAGTGGTAAATTTAAGACAATATTTCTTGTGTTTATTTGTGAAAAAATCCGAAATTTGGCGAAAATTTTGAAAATTTTACAAAATTCCGACTTTGAATTTTTATACAATTAAACCAGAGCGTTATATCACACAATATAGTTAATAAAAACATTTCCCACATGTCTACTTTACAACAGCACCATTTTTTAAGCATTTTTTTTAGGAAGTTAGAAGTGTTCAAAGTTTATCAGTAATTTCTCATTTTTTTCAACAAAACAAAAATTGACAAAACCATTTTTTTAGGGACCACATCACATTTGGAGTGACTTATGTGTCAGAAAATACCTAAAAGTGAGACCAGTCTAAAAACTACACCCTTCACAGTACTCAAAATCACACACAAAAAGTTTATTAATCCTTTACATGCATCACAGGACCTAAAGCAATGTGGAACCAAAAAATGTTACTTTAGCCTCATGTTTTGCATTTTCACAAAGGTAACTAAAGAAAATGTACCATACAATTTGTTGTAAAATTTCTCCTGAGTAAGCCGATACCCCATATGTGTAGAATTTTACTGTTTGGGAGCACGGCAGGGCTTGGAAGGGAAGGAGCGCCATTTAAATTTTAGAGTGAATAACTATCTGGAATAGATAGCAGATGCCATATCAAATTTGAAGAGCCTTTGATGTGCCTAAATAGTGGAGCCCCCCCCACAAGTGACCCCATTTTGCAAATTACACCCCTCAAATAATTTATCTAGATGTTTTGTGAACACCTTGGACCTCCAGGTTCTTCACAGAATTTCATAACATTGAACTGTTAAAATAGAAATATAAATTCTTACCTCAAAAACATTTTCACCCTAAATCTTTCATCTTTTACAAGGATAACAGGAGTGAATGCACCATACAATTAGCTGTGTACGCCAAAACCTCATATGTGGTGAAAATCTATAGGGCTGGGAAGGAAAGCTGCGCCAACTGAATTTTAGAGCGCAAAAATGTCTGGAATAGAATTCACAGAATTTCATAATGTTGAAAATAAAGAAATAAATTTGTACTACCAAAAATGTTGCTTTAACCCCAAATAATTCATTTTTACAAGGGTAACAGGAGAATATGCACAGTACAATTTGTTGTGCAATTACATTTTAAGTCGCATAATATATTTTGATTGCTTTCCATTTGTGCATTTTGTGAGGCAGAATCAAGAAGAAACAGCAATTCCAGAATTATTTTTTTGTATTTTTTTTTTACACACAGTTTTTTGCATTGCTATATTCTGATAGCTATAGCTTTCTTATTTTTCTGCTAATGGATGTGTATGGTGGATTGCTTTTTGCGGGACAACATTACATTTCTAGCAGTACCATTTCTATTTCTATATGACTTTTTATTTCAAATCTGTTTTATTGATGAAACTGTTGTCAACATACAAACATATCATTTGTGCAATTACAATACATAAACATCATTTTCTCAATGCTGGGATAACATCCAGAAATTGTTACATTACTAAATTTCTTGGAATTCTTCAAATTATCTTTTTGCTATTACCATACAACCACTTATAAATTATAGGTCAGAATTCCCATTTCTTTTGACTTCCCGTATCCTAATATACTCATTCTCCTTGTATGTCTATTGTCTTATGAATTATTGATAAATCTTTTCATATAAAAAATGAAACTAGAAAAATGCAGATTAATGTTCAGAAAAGAAAGAAAGAAGAGGAAAGATACAAGCATAAAGAAGAGGAAATTAGAGAGAAGGGGGGAGAGGGGGGAAAGCAAGAAAAGAAAAGAAAAAAAGGGGGGGAGGAATGAGACTCCCCACCGTTTCTCAGTTCAAAAAGCTCGCCAAACTCTCCACAAACTCTGGGGACTCCATGAACATAATCCATGGTCCCTGTAGTAAATTTTTCTGTGTTCCCATTTAGTTCTGCTGTCAGCTCCTCCATTCTCTGGAGGTTTGTCATCTCCTCCAACCAATCCAGCACCGTAGGGCATCTAGTCTGTTTCCAAAATCGTGGGATAATCACATGGGCAGCCGCCAGGCAAAATCGCAACATGTCCCTTTTTTGTGTTTTAATAGCTCCTGGGAGCATAGAAAGAAGGGCAACCTGGGGGGACTTTTCTATTTCACCTCCGCTCATCTTTTTGTACAGGTAGAACACTGAGTCCCAAAAGGGTTGCAGCTTAGTACAGCTCCACCATATGTGTAGCATTGTACCTGTGTCTGTGCCACACCTCCAGCACACATCAGACACAGAGGGAAATATAGCATGTAATTTAGTCGGGTAATGGTACCACCTTGAGAGAATTTTATAACTTTTTTCTTGAGCGGCGCATGCCAAGGAAAGCTTGTGGGTCCACAGGTACGCTCTGCTCCAATCGTCCTCTGGAATATCGTCTCCCAGTTCCACTCCCCACCTACAGACAAAGTGAGGTTTATCCACCCTATTTCTCTGGTTCAGCATTTTATAAATGAGTGAGATGCCATGTCCAGGTGATGACCCCTGTAAAAATACTTTCTCAAAAGGAGTAGGGGGTGTCCTAATCCTTCTCTCCCTGTCCTGGTACGAGAGAAAAGATTTCAACTGCATATATTCCATCCAAGAAATCTCTTTCCCTGTGGCCTGCATGGAAGTATAAGTTGGTAGGGTGTGTCCCTGGAGCACGTGACAAAAACGAGTATCATCCGCCCGAGTAAATCCCCCGAATCTTTGGGAGTGGAGTCCTGGGGGGAACTTCTTATTACCAAATATGGGGGTAAGTGGGCCCTGCTCCTGAGAGAGAGATCCTTTTTTATCTCTCCATCCCACATCCCCATCGCTGTCCGTGTGAACTCCATTCCTTTTGCTATCTGGATCCTACTTTCTTTCTCTAACCATGGAAGTAAATGTAAGGGAGTTCCCAGCATATCCTGTTCAATCACCACCCAATGTTTCGAATTACCATGAAAATGCCAGTCCAGTAATCTCGTTAGGATAGCTGCCTTGTAATATAACTGAAAATTTGGGAGCCCCGCCCCCCCGTCACTTTTGTGTCTGGTCAGAGTTTTAATTCCTGTTTGGGGTCTCCTGTTCCCCCAGACAAACCCAGACAAGGCTGTCCGGATCTTGGAGAAATAACTTAGCGGTAGCTGTATGGGTATTGTCTGAAACAGGAACAGGAACCTCGGTAACACATCCATTTTTATCGCGTTTATATGTCCAAACCACGTCAATCTCTTTTTGTCATATTTCTTTAAGTCCCTGATTGTCCTTTCTAATAAGGGGAAAAAATTGTGATGTGCAATTTTTGCTGGATCCCTGGTACCATAACTCCCAGATATTTTAAAACTGACGGTTGCCACTTAAAAGGGAAGTTTTGTGATACTCTCGCAAGGTCTTCTGCCGATAAAGTCACGTTCATGGCTTCTGATTTAGACAAATTTACTTTGAAGTTGCTTAAGTTGCCAAACTCTTCGAACTTCTTGAGCAAGGGCGGGAAGGATATGTGTGGTTGGGAAATGAACATGAGAAGGTCATCCGCGAATAGAGCCAGCTTACGGTTCTCCCCCCCGCCTCTATCCCGTGGATGCTTGTGTTGTTTTTCAGGGCGACCCCAAGGTTCTCCATGACTATGACGTATAAGAGGGGTGACAGTGGACATCCCTGTCTCGTTCCATTGTGGACCAGAAAGGATGATGATAGAAACCCATTTGTCCTGACTTTTGCTGAGGGTCTCGTATACAGGGACGCAATTCTACCCAACCATTTCTGACCCAAACCCACCTGTCTCAAGGCTGCCATCATAAAGCTCCAACTGACCCGGTCGAAGGCCTTCTCCGCGTCCACTGAAAGTAAACACATGGGGAGAGACTGAGCCTTCGACCGAGCCATCAGGAGGAACAATTTGTTGGTGTTGTCCCGTGCCTCCCGGCCTTTTACGAATCCCACCTGGTCCGTATGTATTATCCCAGGCAGGGACGGGGCAAGTCTGTTGGCAAGTTCTTTAGAGAAAAATTTCAAATCTAAATTAATCAGTGAGATGGGTCTGTAATTCGTAACCAGCAAGTGGTCCTTTCCCGGTTTGGGGATAACACATATGTGTGCTTCAAGAGACTGTGCTACCCACTGGGAGTTTTCAGATATGGAGTTAAATACTTTGGTCATGAACGGGGAAAACTGAGTCTGAAAAATTTTATAGAACTTAGGGGTAAACCCGTCCGGACCTGGGCTTTTGCCTGAGGGAGAATCCCTGATAATAGATGCCACTTCTGTAAAGTCTGCTTCTAGGTTTTCAACCTCAGTATTGGGTATAGTCGGCAGGGCTGTTTTAGGTATGTAATCATTTATTTTATTCTCCAAAGCTTCTTGTGGCATATCCCCAAATTTGCCCCTTATTTCGTAAAGGTCACTATAATATTTTTGAAACTGCTCCGCTATGTGGATTTTGTTCTGAGTCAAAAGGCCGTCCGATTTTTTTTGATCGTAGGGATGTGACTGGGGTCCCCCCTTGGATGTAATAACCTAGCTAGTGGTCTGCCACATTTGTCCGCATTTTCATACATAAATCTTTTTAGTCTATTCCTGTGGCGCTCGTATTGTCGGTCCAGAATGGATTTAAGTTCCTCTCTGTTTTTAACTAGCTCTGTCAGTGTCACTGGGAATAATGTCTGCTTATGGATCTTCTCTAGGTCTGAAATATTCTGAAGTAGAGACAGAATGGTTTGGGCTCTCTCCCTCTTAATCCTAGCACCATGTTTGATCAGAATTCCTCTCAACACACACGTGAGTGTCTCCCATTGAACAGGTAGGGTAGTAGTGTCTCCTGAGTGTATCTCCAAGAATTCATCTATTGTGTTCTGCAGGTCTTTCAAGCATCCCTGGTCCCTCAGCAGACTATCATTCAACCACCAAGACGACGGCCTCCCAGGCTAGTGAGGCTCAAAAATATGGGGGAATGATCTGACCAAGAGATACTGCCTATAGAGGCCTGTATCTGCCATGTCAGGGCCTTCTGACTTACAAGGAATAGGTCTATGCGGCTGTACGAAGAGTGAGCCGGGAAAAGTATGTGTAGTCACGGTCTACTGGTTGTAGGGTTCTCCATGCATCCACTAATCTGAGTTCCTGTATACAATGTTTAACCTTCGTTAGTTTCCTTATTGAGAGAAAGTTATGTCCCGACATTGTGTCTACATTAGGGACCAAACTGAAGTTTAAATCACCGCCCACGATCACGGTCCCTTCTGCAAATTCATCCAGTGATGACAGGAGAGAGGAGCAGGTCGTCGCCGGATCTCTATTCGGTAGATACCAATTGACAATGGTAAAAATGGATGAGTTAACATTAAATTTTCAGGAATATAAATCTTCCCTCCGTGTCCACCCGTGTATCTAGAACTGTGTGCACTAAGGATTTATGGATGCCTATGGACACTCCCTTAGATTTTGACTCTGGGTTGGAACTGTGGACCCAGTTAGTGTAATATCTGTCTCTAAAGATGGGGAGGTGACCCGTTTTAAAATGTGTTTCTTGGATCAATAGTATATGGACTCTTTTTTTGTGCATGTAAAAAAATATCTGGGAGCGTTTTTGCGGGACATTAAGTCCCCTCACATTTAGTGAACCCCAATTAATCTGCGTCATTCCAATGCAGAGGAACGGTGGGGACTCTAGGGATAGGTTCGGGGATTAGGGAGAGAGAGAGATGTGCAGGGAGGTAGGATAGGAAGAGCAGGGAAAGAGAAGAAGAAATAAAAGAGAAGAGGTAAGAAGGTCGAAAATACAAAAGAAACTACCAACAAAGCAGTAGAAACCAAAGGCAAGGAGGTCAGAGTGCCTCCCGCATGCAAGGTCACAACAAGACCCTAACGTCGGGTCTAAAAAGACTAAAAGTAACTGTATAGGTATAAGAGAATACCAAACTGTCTAACCTAGGGATGGTGAGACTACGCCACTCCTTTATGGCGTGTTATCCCAATCAGGGAGGGAATTTTCTACAAAGGAGCCCCCTGCCCCGGACTAACAATAAGCAATTATTCAACTTAGTTTGTCAGCCAGAGCCCTATATAATGTAAGGACACAAGGTCTAGAGAGAATATTGTGTTATACACCGTCAAGGGGTGCCCCCGCCCCCCCTTCCAGGAAGGCGGGAGGGAACCCCTCTCCCTCATAATCAGAAAGACTTAATCCCCCCTGACAAAAAATTATGGCATAACTTGGAGCTACATTCTATTGAGAAACAACCCAATGAATTTTTGTTTATAAAGCAATAACTCCTTAAACATCAGACTGGTCTTCCTCTTTGAGGGCCACGCATCCTATCACCATCTGGGGCAGCACCCCATCCCCCCATTGTAAACATCGGCCATTCCTTTATAGGCACCAACGGAATGTCCAGGGCTGCAGCAAACGATGGCATATCAGTCGGGTTCCTAAGAACATGCATTCTTCCCGCGTGTTGGACCTGCAGATGGAAGGGAAATCCCCAGCTGTATTTAAACTCATACGAATGGAGCATGTCCAGGAGAGGTTTCAGTGCTCTCCTTCTTTGTAAAGTGAAATGGGATAAGTCCTGCAGAATCTGGACTTGGCTCCCCTCGTATGCTAGTGAAACTCCACTGCGCAGCTTAAACAGGATGGCCTCTTTAAGGACATAACGGTGGACCCTGCAAATCACATCTCGAGGTCTGTCATTCTGTGTAGGTCTAGGGCCAAGCGCTCGGTGCACTCTGTCTAGCTCCAGGGGTTGGCTTGATGGTTCACCCAGGATCTCATTAAATATCACTTGGAGGGCTCTCTGGAGATCCTTAGGTTCAACAGACTCTGGTAAACCCCGGACCCTTAAATTGTTTCTCCGGCCCCTGTTTTCAGCATCGTCCATTGCTTCCACCATATATTGTATTTGGCGGGAGTGTTGATCCAAAATGGCCCCTTGTGCCTGAGTGGTGTCTTCTATATTCTGTATTTTAGCTGCCTGTATTTGGTTCTGAGTGTCCACTCTTTCCACCTCCCCCCTCAGGGCCGACAGCTCTGTGCGGTATGCCTGTTCCAGCCTTGCTATATATGTCTCCATATCTTCTCTGGTGGGCATAGAAGAGAAGGCTAGTTTCCTGCCAGCGTTGAGAAACACGTGATGGTGTCTCCGCGGCTTTCTTATTTGCATACTTCCCAGGGGGCAATGCTCTAGAATCACTGCGTTGAGAAACACGTGATGGTGTCTCCGCAGTGGATATGTTGATCTCCCTAAGGTCAACAATGCTTGCTTAAGTAGTCTTTTACTAGGCATTGCCCCCACTAGCCAGATTTCTACTCCACACTGATGAGGGGCAAATACCCCGAAACGGCTGTCTGTGGATGGATACCATGTTTGGTATAGGTGGTCTCCTTGACTGGAGACTGCCCTTCCCGTGGTTGTTCCTTCCCGGTGAAAGACCTGGCTAGTTTCCTGCCAGCGTTGAGAAACACGTGATGGTGTCTCCACGGCTTTCTTATTTGCATACTTCCCAGGGGGCAATGCTCTAGAATCACTGCATTGAGAAACACGTGATGGTGTCTCCGCAGTGGATATGTTGATCTCCCTAAGGTCAACAATGCTTGCTTAAGCTAACTTTATATTGGACTCTGTAGCAGATGGAAAACTAGTGCAATGACTGGCACAAGGCGAAAACATCAGCGTAGCACTTGGACAAGAATATGAGCACGGCTACTGCATTAAAGGGAAATTGTCACCAGGTTCTTCTCATATAAACTGCAGCCACCACCGGTACAGCTTCATATATAGCATTCTAGAATGCAGTATACAAGTCCCCAAGTAAATCTGTAAAACATAAAAAAAGCTTTTTTTAATGAAAAAGTGTGAAAAAATTCACACGTATAAATATTTTTGCAAGGCACGGTATAGAGCAGAGGGTGGGTCTTATTACATTTCCAATATTTCTTTTTCCAGTTCACAATGTAAAAAGACAATGGGATGTAACAAAAGGGTAAAACTTACCGACATTAATTAGAATAACTATCTAACTTTACTATTAATGAAAAAATTCTTAAAGAAAAACACTTTGCAGACATTGCCGTGACTTTTAAGTTGTATTAAAGCTAAGGAAAAAGGAACTATACTTAAAGCATCTCAAAAAGCAAGTGAAAGAGCTTGCAAGTGTTTTTGATCCTAAAGATACGTTCCTTCAATGAGATTTTAGTAAGTTTTTGATGTTGAAGAGTTTTGGCAGCATTTCTGCACTTGTTAGGTAAATTAGGTTACTTGTGAGGGGTTTTTTACTACATTATTGTGTTATAGCTGCCGTAGCGAACAATATCGCTACGACAGTTTCACACGGATTTACCTGCCCTGTGACGTCGCTCTGGCCGGCAAACCGCCTCCTTACTAAGGGGGTGGGTCGTGCGGCGTCACAGCGACATCACACGGCAGGCGGCCAATAGAAGCGGAGGGGCAGAGATGAGCGGGACGTAAACATCCCGCCCACCTCCTTCCTTCCGCATAGCCGACGTGAGACAAAGGACGCAGGTAGAAGATGTTCCTCGCTCCTGCGGCTTCACACATAGCGATGTGTGCTGCCGCAGGAACGAGGAACAACATCGTAACATCGGTCCTTCCGAAATTATGGAAATGACCGATGCTACACCGATGATACGATTTCGACGCTTTTGCGCTTGTTAATCGTATCAAAAACGATTTACACACTCCGATATCGACAGCGACGCCGGATGTGCGTCACTTTCGATTTGACCCCACCGACATCGCACCTGCGATGTCATAGTGTGCAAAGTGCCCCTAAGGGACCATTTTAAATGCTTAGGAAGCCTTGCAGGTGTTTTGTATTAGTTATTTTAATTTTCTGAGATAATGACTTTTGGGTTTTCATTGGCTGTAAGCCATAATCATCAACATTAACAGAAATAAACACTTGAAATTGATCACTCAGTGTATAATGACTCTATATAACATATGCGTTTCCCTTTTTGTATTGATTTACTGAAATAAATTACCTTTTTGATGATATTCTAATTAATTGAGATGCACTAGTATCTTCATTGCACAAACCCCGTGATTAGATAAGTGTAAGTACAAAAATACCAAAGTGCCTCCCCCAAAAATTATATATGGAGTAAGCAAATTAGGTAACCAATTTAAGGAAAAAAAAGTTGTAAAAGAATCTTCTTCAACAAAACACACATCTGTGCGGTGAAGTACACTGATGAACTATACTAACAATGAAAAACAATATCAATTATAGAGCAAGATTATATATACCTTACAGCACCCAACGTGCATTTTGACGTGGCTTCTTCAAGCACTACACTGCAAATATGTCAAAAAGACTGACCTGCACCTCCAACAGGTGTGAACAGGTGCTAACTGAAAACACATTATAATTACAAAAATACAGCTGCATGCTAAAATGCTAACAATGATTAGATCTCTGTTATTCCATTACTGCTATAGTAATATTTGAAAAAAAAATAGATATTTAGCTTATGTATTGGCCAATGCATGTGAGCCCGCTCACCACGGCAAGGTAATCTCTGTATACCGGGATCATAAACTAAAATGCCTCTATCTGGGTTAAAAACCTACATGTCTGGGCTGCTAGACTCCAGCAATAAAGGGGAATGAACACAGCCTGATTACATGGCAGAGTGCTTAATCAGAAAGAAATGCACTACAAATATGTATTTTTACATGTTAGTATAGCAATTTAAATGTACTTAATAGCTCTGCATCCAAATCCTAATATTTTATTTATGTTTTCTTGTATGTTCTATATTTTTAATACTTTTTTCTAATAAAACATTTACTGTTTTATTTGTGTGGTCATCTCCTCATTTTTTTTTTGGTCTTTTGGCTCTAATTTGACCACTCTTTTCTCACAGCCAACTGTATCAAAATATGGGGTACCCTACGCCATTTTTTCCAAATATTTATTTTTACACTCCACTTTGGGGGCCCAAACAGCTAGAGTGAGGGTAACCAATCATAGACGCTGGCAGAGTGTGGGGGTGGAGTCTGACTATAACCAATCACAGACATTGTTATAGAGGGTGGGTGTGGGAAGCAGTGAATATTCATAATATTTAATGAGAGGATCCGGAAACTGTGTGACAGCTGCGCGGAAATTCGGTAAGCATAATTGTTCTGCTTTAATCCCCCTTTTGCTCCCTTTTGGAGTTCCATAACCCTTACTACTACCGTTTTATAGCACTTATGTTTGGGACCCCATAGACTTATATTGGGTTATGGGTCTGCGTTTTAAGTCTGTCAACACCTGCCAAAACCAACCAACTGTATATGCCCATCTCTATTTAGTAGCACCAGTGCTTGATGTCAGCTGTGCTTTTGTACACTTCAAAGTTGACATCAACCTCAAGTACCATTACCCTGGTTGCCAAGATGAAACACCAAAATTGGAGTATTTAATGTGCTGATCCACTTGTGGGGTGATTGTGTGCTGGTATTTTTAGGCTGGGAATTGCCAAATAACCATGCTCTCTGCTTGATCTCTGCAGGATACCAAAAATGGGGGAAACCCCAAGTCATTTTCTGTTCATTTAATTAATATTTTATTTGGTAATTTGAAAGATGTATAATCTATCTATCTATCATCTTTCTTCCTATCTATTATCTATAATAAAGTTATATAATAAATATAAAGTTTTATTTCTATAGCGCCAACATATTCCGCAGCGCTTTACAATTCAGAGGGGACATGTACAGACAATTTGAGACAATACAAAAAACAAAATTAAGATACCAGGAGGAGTGAGGGCCCTGCTCGTAAGCTTACAGTATATGAGGAAATAGGGGAGACAGAAAAGGTGAATAGGGGGGAGAAAAGCTTGTTATATATGGTCCAGCCATTGATTTAGTAGGGTATTCAAAACCAGCTGCATGCATTGGCCAGAATTTATACAGGTACAGGGGACAAGAGTTAGAAGTACATTTTTTGTTTTGAAGGGCAGAAAGGGACTAGATTAGATCAGGGCAGTGAGGTGATAGGCTAGTCTAAAGGTACCGTCACACTAAGCAACTTACCAGCGATCCCAACAACGATAGGGATCGCTGGTAAGTTGCTAGGAGGTTGCTGGTGAGCTGTCACACTGCGACGCTCCAGCGATCCCACCAGCAACCTGACCTAGCAGGGATCGCTGGAGCGTGGCTACACGAGTTGCTGGTGAGCTCACCAGCAACCAGTGACCAGCCCCCAGCGCCGTGTGGAAGATGCTGCGCTTGGTAACTAAGGTAAATATCGGTAACCAACCCGATATTTACCTTGGTTACCACTGCACGGAGCTACACGTGCAGAGAGCAGGGAGCAGTGCACACTGTGCGCAGCTCCCTGCTCTCCTAGTACAGCACACATCGGGTTAATTACCCGATGTATGCTGCAGCTAAATGTGCACAGAGCAGGGAGCAGCGCACAATGCTTAGCGCTGGCTCCCTGCTCTCCTACTTACAGCACACATCAGGTTAATTACCTGATGTGTGCTGCAGCTACATGTGCACAGAGCAGGGAGCAGCGCACAATGCTTAGCGCTGGCTCCCTGCTCTCCTAGCTGCAGGACACATCAGGTTAATTAACCCGATGTGTCCTGCAGCTAGCTACATGTGCACAGAGCAGGAGCCGGCAGCACAGGCAGTGAGAGAGGCTGGTATCGAAGGTAAATATCGGGTAACCAAGGACAGGGCTTCTTGGTTACCCGATGTTTACATTGGTTACCAGCCTCTGCAGAAGCCGGCTCCTGCTGCCTGCACATTTAGTTGTTGCTGTCTCGCTGTCACACACAGCGATCTGTGCTTCACAGCAGGACAGCAACAACTAAAAAATGGCCCAGGACATTCAGCAACAACCAACGACCTCACAGCAGGGGCCAGGTTGTTGCTGGATGTCACACACAGCAACATCGCTAGCAACGTCACAAAAGTTGTTCGTTAGCAGCGATGTTGCTAGCGATGTTGCTTAGTGTGACGGGGCCTTTAAGAAATGCGGTTTTAGTGCCCGCTTAAAGGTGTGGATGTTGGGAATTAATTGGATTGCTCTTGGTAGTGTGTTCCAGAGCATAGGCGCAGCTCATGAGAAATCTTGAAGACGGGAGTGGGAGGTTCGAATTGTTGAGGATGTCAGTCTTAGGTCATTAGCAGAGCGGAGGAGGTGGGGTGATAGACAGAGATGAGGGAGGAGATGTAGGGGGGTGCGGAACCATGGAGAGCTTTGTAAGTGAGAGTGATAAGTTTATGTTGGATTCTGTAGCGGATAGGCAACCAGTGCAATGACTGGCACAGAGCAGAGGCATCAGTGAAGCGGTTGCAGAGGAAAATGATCCTGGCTGTGGCATTCAGAATGGATTGGAAAGGGGAGAGTTTAGTAACAGGGAGACCAATTAATAAAGAATTACAATAATCCAGGCGAGAATGAATGAGAGCGACAGTAAGAGTTTTTGCAGAGTCAAGGGTAAGAAAAGGTCGAATTCTAGAGATGTTTTTGAGGTGGAATTGACAAGAACGAGCAAGTGAACGAATGTGGGGACTGAAGGAGAGATCGGAGTCAAATATAACCCCAAGACAACAGGTGTGCTGCTGGGGTGTAATGGTAGAGCCACACACAGAAATGGTAATATTGGGTTTCGCAAGGTAAGGAGAGGGAGGAAACAGAAGAAGTTCAGTTTTTGATAGGTTCAGTTTTAGATAGAGGGAGGACATGATGTTGGAGACAGCGGACAGACAATCGGTAGTATTTTGTAATAGTGCAGGGGTGATGTCAGGAGAAGATGTGTACAGTTGGGTATCATCAGCATAGAGATGGTACTGGAAACCAAATCATCTATCTATCTATCTATCTATCTATCTATCTATCTATTATCTATTTCACATACTATTAATTATATATATATATATATATATATATCTAATTTCTCAATTTGTCATATTTCAAATTCAGATAAAAAGTGAGATTCAAAGCCATTTCCTTAGAAGTGGATGTAGTGTGGTCACATGTATCTAATCTCATTGTGTTTGATACATTCCTTTGAGCCCTGTATCTAATCATATTATGTGATACACTACATAGAGCTCTGTATCTAATTTCAGCATGTAATACAGTTCAGTCTATGTATCTAAAATTTAGAATAAAAATAATATAAAAAAAATTTGGACAGCATAAAGGGGTTGTCTGCCCATAGGATACAACTCTGCACTGTGCACGGGAAAGATTCTCTGATATCGGTGTTGAAGCTGTTCTGCTCTAACCCAAAGATTAGATTAAGGGATCACACTTGTTGTGAGCAAAATCAATTCTGGTTTTTTTTCTGTGCATAGATTTCTTGTACTATTTACAATCAATGTAACACTACATGCAATGTTTCCATTGGAAGATCAACCAGCTGCGGTGGGAGCGTGACCGCAATGATTTGCATACTTCTGGCCACATTCCAACTAGATGTGTACAGTCTTGCTCTATGCACTTTATTGAGCAAAACAATTCAGATCACATATTTGCAGTCTCGAGCACAGAGTTCCCGATGTTTTATCACAAGTCTGCAGTCACATACAGTATTAGCCTGCCTGTATCATTAGGCCAGACAACACCTTTAAATGGAATGTGCCATAAAAAGGTATTCCAAATTTCAGACACACAGAATGTATCACAACCTAGAAATAGATACAGGGCTTACTGCAGTCTATCACATATTATGAGATTAGATACAGGGCTCCGTGGAATAGTAGTCGGGAGAGGGATCCAGCAACAAATTCAATAAAAGGTAGAAATTTTATTTAATCCATTAAAAATTCCATGGTAAAATCAAGGCATAATAGGCAGGGAGGATGCGTTTTGGACTTGTCTATTAAAAAAAGAAAACCCAAGCAGTTCCGACGTAGTCCATTGAATCCAAGGAAGTCCAGCTAATCAAAACCTGAAAAAAAGCCATATCATTTATGCTATGTAATATATTATGTTTTTCTATCTATATATAGTGTGTGTCTCACATGCAGGCAGTAATATTGTATATTATATTACTCTGATGTCTGGCGGCCGGACATGGCTTTCACTGTGCAAATTGCACAGTACACAGTGCAGAGAAAGATACAAAAAGGACCAGCCCAGCCCCTGAAATGAGTGTAAATGATGATTTCAGGAAGAGGAAAGAGGCTGAAGTCACTTCTACAGACTGTCCCCTGATGACGCTTTGTTTGAGAATCCCAGTATGGACTGGAATTCTGAGACAAAGTGTCATGAGACAGGAAGTAGAAAAAAAAGAGAATAGCAGTTAGGAAGTGTAGTTAGGGAACACTAGGGAATTTTTAATGTAAGTATATTAAGATAGCTTAGATTATGGCATCAAATAGATAGGGATTTAGCATGATATTTACCTTCACCTCCAGGTCACCCCTTTAACTGGGTAGAAAGACAAAATGAGCAATAGTAAGTACACAGTGCTATATAGTATGATGATTGCAATGTATTAAGATCATAAAAACTTTGATGGGGGTGTTCCTTAAGCATCATCGAGAAAAGAAGAAGGTGAAGAACATAATCGTAACTCAAGATTGCAAGGTCAATGAAAATAAAATGGAAGAAACTGAAAAATATCAAGATGTGAAAATTGAAATTAAAAGACTATGGCACAAATCAGAAGATATGGAATGAGTGGTAATTGACATGTGGCACCCAGGGAGAAGGGGGTTAACTTTATTTGTCGCCGAGCCGGTGTTGTTGGTTCCAGGGATGTCACGGGGTGGCCCTTGTACCCGGTTTCATGCCCCGAAGTGTCCACAATTAAAGGGGGATGATGAGGTTGGGAGGTTAGGAATGTCGTGATGCCACCTGCGGTAAGCGGCCAGGGAATAGCCGCCACTGCTGTCGTAGTCCTCTGGAGCTGATGGTAGTAACAGCGAGGATGGAATCGCTCCCCACAGGTCGAGCGGGCCTCGGGGAGGATGATGAGGGAAGTAGTAGTGGCGGTGGCCTTTGGTGCTGAAGCATGGAGTGCCAGCGCTGGTAATAAGGGTCCTAGTCGGCTGCTGCAATTCCAGGTGCCTTTACTCGCAGTTCTTTAAGATGCCTGGTTGCTGCCGCAGAAGCACTGGTCACCGCTGTGATGGGCCCCGTTGACCTTGAATAAGTTAGAGGAAGTCACCGGTGTTTAGAAAGAGTCCTTTTTAAGAATTACCCCTCCAGCAGTGAGGAACCCAGGCTGAGTGTTCTGCTCCAAGCCTAGGCCCCATTGAAGAAGAAAAGGAAAAAGGTAGTGATGGTGTTGTGTCGCCAGAACTGATGGCCCAGGGTAGACTGACTAAGGATTGTGTAAAGTTGCTCCTACTTCTACCCGAAGTCGAACCTGCCCCCCTGGTGGTTGTCCTAGTGACCAGGAAACTCCCATGCTTCATGATGGCCAACCCCCTGCCTTCCCTAGTCCAGCTCCCCAGTGAGAACGCTCCTAAGCTGTATGTAAAGTGTGAATGTGGAACACCGGTGATTAACCCCCTCCTTACCAGAGGCGAATACCGCACCTTAAATAAGGTGCAATACTCTGTGGTGACTGGAGTCGCAGGGGCACCACAGGTACCCTGAGTGTTATTCTCAAAAATTTGTAGAAGAACATATATCTTGGTGTTGAGAAAATCAGTCAACTGTAGAAAACAGCTGTTGTTGGATCCATGCACATCCCACATTGCAATATCAAAGGTTCTTAGGAAGCACCCAATGTATAACTAAGGCAACAACCATCTCATGAGTTTACAGGAATAACTTCTATAAGACACATAAAATAGCAAAATCGATTACATCAAATTCTTAGACTGTGTACAAAGTGTAAGATACTTTCTTCCTTTGTGCGCTGTTCTAGCTATTTCTGAAACAATGACACATTTCTAAGTTACTTTTCGTTATGCAATAGGAAAAAATGTTCAGGGACACAATCTTAACATCTGCTAAGATGGGCTAATTTAGTACTTCACAAGTTTTCAGTCCATTTCTGTATGTCATCACAAGTCTCACTTTGAAATCCCCTTCTGTGCACATAACACTAATTAATGTAGCACAATGTTAAAGTTCACAAGTTTTACCGTCTGAGTAAATTTGATGTTGCTAAAGATATAGCACGGTAATAATTTCACAGACACCTGGGTGCAGGGGGGGCATCTCGTATAGTTTCTCATGCTATATGACAGCGCTCTATTCTATTCATATGTTACTTTGTTTACACTGAAAAATATTAAAAGGATTTTCCAGTTTATCCATCAGTTTCTTGTAATTTTTAAGATACTTCCACTATTTGTTGCAAAGTGAACAGAAGCTTTGTAGTTTACAAGTCATGCAGTCGGGATGAACGGGATGGTTGCTATACTGCAGTTGGAGGGTATTCTAAGCGTGTACTAAATGGGATGTAGTATTGCGGAGGAGTGTTGCTGCCGAGGGGGGGGGCAGGAGGGGGAGGGAAAGGGTAATAGATATGATGAACTTAATTTGGATGCCGATTTGTTATACTGTTGTATGTATTCTGTTTTAATAAAAAAGTATCTGATTTAAAAAAAAAGTTTACAAGTCATGTTAATTGATACAGACGTACATCTTGTTCCAATGTATCAAATCTCTCATATAGGAAGTGATAATATTATGGGGATTTTCCATAGACTAGTGAATCTTTTCAATTCTCCAGCTTTGCAGATTTTTTTTCCCCAGACAATTTGATGCATTGCTTATCAATTTAGTGCTGGGGATATTACGGTACCTAGGCTGCCCTTATGGGAATGAAGTAGCCTCGATGGGGTAGAATTAAGGGGAACCAATCACCAGGATTTTCGTATATAACCTAAAGCCAGTGCTATACTGGCACTATCAGGCTGATTCTCTTCTTACATTTAGTGGTTAACGTGGATGTTTAAGTTTTGAAATCCAAGAAAATAAAGTTTATAAAACCACCAGCTTCTTGAGTGACAGCAGCTGAGGATCAGATAATATCTGAGGAGGTATTCATAGTTATCCCCTCCCCCTGTTAGAATTAACATAAGTATTATACAATCGACCTAGCAGGCCCTGTGCTGAGGTCACGACCAGAAGGGGCGGGGCCTTAGCTAACAGTCAAATGTTGCTTCCTTGTATCAGCTTTGTTGGCTGAGGCCCTGCCCCTTCTGGCACTCACTGCATTAAAATTTATTTTTTAAAAATTTTAATTTTGTGGGTAGAGTAAGGATCACAAATATAGCAATAACTTATTTTTTCTTGCCTATAGCAATTTTCATTTTATTTTGGCAGCAGTAAGGCTCACTAAATTTAGTGAAAGATTACGTTGTATAGACCCAGCATAATATCACCACATAGTAGTCACATTGCATTGTGTAGACTCAGCATAATACCACTATATAAAAAAAAATTGCAATGTATAGACCCAGCATAATACCGTCATTTAGTAACCACATTTCCCTCTATTTTATAGACTCAACATATTAGTACTATTACCATTACCTGCATCTATCTTTGCTCTGCTATATCTGACCATCTTACTCAGATGTAGCAAAATAAAGATGGTAGGATGTAGCAGGACAGTAAAGGTAAAAAATGCTACACCTGTCAGAAGTTGCAGAGCAAAAACTGATGGAGCATCCCTGCTCTTCTACATGTCATTATATCATTCTGATGTAGCAGAGCTGAGACGGTGAGATGTAGCAGAGCAAGGACAAGATTGCATTACATAGACCCAGCATAATAACACCATATAGCAACCACATTGCACTGTATAGGCCCAGCATAATATCACCATACAGAAACTGCTTTGCATTGTAATGACCCAGCATAATACCACCATAGAGTAACCACATTGCACTGTATAGGCCCAGCATAATATCACCATACAGAAACTGCTTTGCATTGTAATGACCCAGTATAATACCACCATAGAGTAACCACATTGCATTGTATAGACCCAGCATAATCCCGCCATATACAAACACATTACTTTGAATAGACCTAGTAGATAACCAGCATATATAAACCACATTGCATTGTATAGTCCCAGCATAATACTGCCATATAGTAACCACAATATATTGTATAGACCCCACAGAATACCACCATATAGTAATGACTCCTTACTATATTGTGATATTCTGCTGGGTCTGGGTCTATACAATGAAATGTGGTTACTATATGGCAGTATAATTTTAAGCCTATACAATGCAATCTTCTTACTACATGGTGATATTATACTGGGTTTATACAATGCAATCCCAGTAGCAATGAGAGTGTATTGTTTGGACCTAGCACTATACCACCATATAATAATGAGATTGGATTGTATAGACCCAGCATATTACGGCCATATTAAAATGACATTGCTTTGTATAGACATAGCATAATACTGCCATATAGCAACCACATTGCATTGCATCGACCCAACATAATACTGTCATATAATAACCACATTACATTCTATAGAAGAAACACTATAGTACCATCACATACATCTGTCTCTGCTCTGCTACATATGACCATCTCACTTAGATGTAGCAGAGCAGAAATGATCAGATGTAGCAGAGATACTAAATCTGTCTCTGCTCTGCTACATTTGAATGTCTCAGCTCTGCTATATCTGAGTTAAACAGTCAGGTGTTACAGAGCAAAAACTGATGTAGCATCTCTGCTCGTCTCTGCTCTGCTAAATGTTGGCTACCAGCATTACTGTGATTGGCAGGCCGCATTGCGGTGCTCGGCACATTGTCTTCTAGAAGTAGTTGAGGGAGAGTTGATCTAGGAGGGAGAGCTTAGATTAGAACAGGGTTTGTACACTTGCACTCTTTAATGTCTTACACATGGCACTAAAGGGAGTTTTTAGTCTTGCTTAACCTAATAAATAAATATTTTCAAAAATTATGTGGCATCCCACCTATTTTTGATAAATAGCCAAGGTAACATAGACAGCTGTGGGCTGGTATTTTCAGGCTAGTAAGGCCCATGGTCATTTGTCCCTTTCTAGGTTAAAAATATCAGCGTGCAGTTACACCACAATTGATACATCATATTAAGTGCGATAATTCTGACTCTTCGCTCTGGCTCTTACCAATTGTCCTGGTGCGTTGAATATCGGAGTAGCATTTTTAGGGATTTATGTCAGCTATGTAATGTCAGCAGGATTCATGCCCAGGGTTCAGTAATGGAGATACCTCTATCAGACACCCCATTACTAACCCAGTAAGTAAAAAGGGCAAAGAACAAATAAAATCAAATAAAAATATTTAAAAAAACAAAAAACAAAAAAACAACATACTCTTGCCCTGGTTCATGAATTTATTAAAAAAAAAAGCCATGAAAATCCAAAGTAGTCCACCGAATCTGACAGTCTACAAATTAGAACCTGAAAGACATAAAAAGAGAAGAGTGGTAAAAAATAAAAACAAGAGACTATCCCTCGTTCACCAATTTATTATAAAAAAAAAAATCCCAGCAGCTTCGACATAACATGGCATTCCCACAACATCCATCGATTCTGTAGCACAAGCTATGGAGACTTGTTCTGAGAATTACACTTTTTAGGTCACTCCCACTCAAGAGGCGCTCTGTATAGTCAGAGTGTAACCTGACCATAAAACAAGGGAAAGACTCTTGTTTTTATTTCTTTACCTCTCTTTTTAACACTAGAACTACTGGACTCGTGACACGTATATAGAAATACATAGTGCAAAGTAGTCAAAATGACTACCTCAGTAGTTCTAGTGTTAAAGACTTTCAGATTCCCATTTGGGAACTACAATAGATTTGGTGGACTATTTTTGAGCTGCAGAGCCTTTTTAAAAAAAATAATTGGTGAACCAAGGCAAGAGTTAAGGCCCTGTCACACAAAGAGATAAATGTGCGGCAGATCTGTGGTTGCAGTGAAATTGTGGACAATCAGTGCCAGGTTTGTAGCTGTGTACAAATGGAACAATATGTCCATGATTTCACTGCAACCACAGATCTGTCAGGGGCCTTTAGGGAGTGTTTTTTTTAAATAAAATAATTTTGTGTTTAATTAGCTTTATACATACTGGGTTAAAAATTGGGGTGTCTTATAGACACCTCTCCATTACTCCCTGGGCATGATGCCAGCTGACATTACCCAGCTGACATCAATCCCCCAAAAAATTACTCAGACTGCCAACATACTAAAGCAACTGGGAATAGCTGGGGCAAAGCACCAGAAGTGACACATCTTATCTGATGTTCAACTTCTGAGGCGGCTGTGGACTTGTATTTTTAGGCTGGGAACAGCCAAATAACCATGGACCTTTCAAGCCTGATAATGCGATTTTTCTCCTTTATCTTATCTGGTTTTCAAAAATTGTCATCAAAAATATTGTTTTTTAATTTATTTATTTATTTAGTTCCCAGAAGCAACCTGAGAGTCCAGACACCTTCCCCATGTTGTTCCCATGTTATTTAAGCACTGTTTACATCGATTTCAGCAATTTCTTACCCCCAGCCCTCTTGTTAGGGTCTTCTAGAAAATTGCATGAGTTCCTCTTTGACTTCTATTACACTCGTTACTCAAAGCCTTTCATGTTGCACTAAGGCTAAGACCCCACTTTGCGTTCACCTACTTGCAGTTCTAAACGCACGTTTTGGGCTCAATTGATTTGACCAAAGTTGCCTTTTTCAGAACTTTAGCGCTAAAAACACATGCGTATTTACCTCGTTTTAGATGCGTTTACAGCACTTTTTACATGCTTTTTTCACCTGCGTTTTGACAGATGCGTTTTGAACATTAAGACACTGCTAAATAAAGTTTAAACAGTCAAACAGAATGAAAAAAGAAAAAAAAAAAAGGATCAAATCTATATTATTGGGAAAAATAATGAAAATAGATATATTTCATAAAATTATAGCGGTAATATATATTTTATTGCTAAAATAGCAATAAATGCATATTTTTCTTCAATTTAATTGTCAGATTATGTTTGTGTGTAAAGGGACATATCAAATCATTATTTTGATGTCCAAAAAGCATGCATTTTGGAAGTCCAAAACACATGTTTTCTGCACATAAAAAGCAGGTAAAATGCAGGAATTTGAAGGAATCTTGGTTTTTGCCATTTCTCATTGACTTCAATGTTAGCAAAACGCACCCAAAATGGCAAAAACAACTGATATGCTGCTTCTTTGAACACATGGTTTTTGCTACAAAATATGCCAATTAAACGCAGTGTTTAGAAACGCAAAGTGCGGTCTAGAAATCCCAATTTTCCATAGACTTTGGTGGAAAATCAAAACGCATGCCTTTTGGCATGAAAAAGGTGCTTCTCAAAACGGACCTAAAAAGCACCTAAAAAACGCAGGTGGAAACGCAAAGTGCGTTTTTAGCCTAAAAGGTGTTTTTAGCCTTGCTTAACATAATAAATAATCTTTAAAAAATGGATTGTGGTCCCCCTTAGTTTTGATAGTTAGCAAACGTAAAGCAGACAACTGCGGGCTTATATTATCAACCTTGGAGGGGCCATGGATATTGGCCCCTTCCCAGCCTAAAAATACCAGCACACTGCTGCCCCAAAAGTGGCACATTCATTAGATGCGCCAATTCTGGCACTTTGCCCATCTCTTCCTGATTGCCCTGGTGTAGTGGCATTTGGGGTAATAGCTTTTGGAGTTGATGTCAGCTATGTAATGTCAGCGGGCATCAAGCTAGATGTTAGTAATAGAGAGGTGTCTATCATGCACCCACATTACTAAGCCAGTAAGTAAAAAGAAAAAAAAAAAGACACCCAGAGGAAAATAATGTTTATTTGAATAAAGATTCCCATATACTAACCCTTAATAATCAATTTATTATGAAAAATGTTCCCACAATTCATGAATGTAGCTCTGGAGACTGTGAATAGCAGTAAAGTACAGCTATTGACAAGCACCAGGTAGGGACAATTCTCACCAAACACTACAAAACATATACAGCTGCACTCTAAAATGCTAACAATGAATAAGGGGACTCTGATATTGCATTACTGCTATAGGAATATTTGAAAAAAAAGAGATATTTCGCTTATGTATTGGCTAATGCATGTGATCCTGATAAGCAGCACAAAGTATATCTCAATATACTGGGACCCTAACTCAAATGCCTCTATCTGGGTAAACACCTACCTCTGGGCAGCTAGGTTCCAGCTATACAGGGGAATGAACACATCCTGGTTACAGGGTGGAGTGCTCAATCAGAAAGAAATGCACTACAAATATATAAAAAAGAATGACCCGCACATCCAACAGGTGTGAACAGGTGCTAGCTGAAAACACATTATAACTACAAAATACAGCTGCACAGTGAAATGCTAACATTAAATAAGAGAACTCTGGTATGTGATTACTACTATAGGAATATTTGAAAAAATGAGATATTTAGCTTATGTATTGGCCAATGCATGTGAGCCTGGTAATCAGCAACAAGTTATATCTCAATATACCAGGACCCTAGCTCAATGCTGCGCTCAGTGTTCCAGTTGTTGTTTGGCAAGCTTGACACAGTTGATCTGCATCGATTCTTGAGTGGTAGTAGATGTGGGAGCCTGGAAAGTGAGTGGCCTCTGGAAGGATGGAGGCAGATGCACCAGTCTCTTCTTGAGCATCACCTTTCTGGTCCATTTCTGGAACCTGAGATCGTTCCAAGCCAAGGAGATTAGGTCACCTAGGGTAGTGGGAATGTCACAACCAGCCAGTTTGTCCTTTATTCTGCCAGACAACCCCCTAAGGGCAGTGACCAGTGTCTCATTGTTTCATTCTAATTCTGAGGAAAGTGTGGGGAACTGAACTGCATATTGGCCAATATTCTGACCACCCTCACACAGAGAAGGGAGGGTTTTGCAGAGGCGACATGACCCAGCTCATCAAATACCTTGCGGAAAAGCCCCAGGAAGGCCTGCAGATGTGAAATGCCAGGATTTCCTCTGTCCTATAGAGGGTGGAGCCAGGTAAAGGCCTCTTCTTCCAAATGGGACATTAAGAAAGCAACTGTGGCCCAGTCAGGGGGAAACTGGTGGAACAGCAGTTCAAAGTGCACTGTGCAGTAATTGATGAACTCAAGGCATGCTTTAGGGTCACCGTCAAATTCTGGTGAAGCAGACAGACGTATACTGGCACTGGGTGTAAGGGTTACAGGCTGGGTATTCACTGCTTAAGTTGCTGCAGTATTGGGTGGTGTAGGAAAAACGGCCAGCACCAAAACATTCAACCAGACATTCACCAACCGCAAGAAGTTCAGTATTCAATCCTGCTGTTCATGTTGGCAAGTTAATGTGCCCACGGGGTCTGGGGGTTACTCGTTACCGGGCCAGTGTCTAACCGGGTTGTCACAGCAACCTGGACCGGTTCGTGTCAAAGATGGGGATGGGATCATGAGAGTAGTTATTTGTTACGCCATCTGTGGTTTGCGGCTAATATGGGAGCCACCGCTGTGGGTGCTTTCTTTTCTGGAGCAGATGGTGACGCAGCTCAGGTGTTGCAGCTCTCCACAGGTAGAGCTAGGCCCCAGGGAGGATGGTTGCCTATGGCGCAGGGGCACGAAGATGAGAATTATTTTCAGGCTTCTGAAAGGTTGTTCAAATTGGCTTATTACCAGAATAAGCTCTGCACAGTTTTAAGAAATCAAAATGATTTTGCACTCGCTAAAAAGTATAAGGCTATATGTACACGAAGCATTTTTTGCCGCATTTTTGTCGCATTTTTTGGTGCAGTTTTGTTGTGAGCAAGTTTTAACTTTTGACTTCCCAGCAAAGTCTATGAGAAGTTAGATTTGTTATGCGCTGTGACGGGGTATGCAACAGAGCAGTGAGGGACGCCAGGCCAAGGAACAATCCAAAGGGCTTTATTGGAACCACAAAGAATAAGCAGCAAACATAAATATAAATCCTTCAAATCTGCAAGGAGTCCACAACAGAAAAACAAAAGATCCAGGGGCACCGCCTGGTATTCCGATGCCAGGAGAATTAGGGCAATGGTCCTTATATGAGTTCCTTGAGTCCAACAGGTGAACAACAAAACGCAATCCCACGTGGCCGCGGATCTCCAGTCTGTAACAGTCCACACACACAGACCCCAGGATCCAGCCTCAGCTATGGATCCTAGTCCTTCTCCAGCCGAGCTCCAACTAACTGAACTAACATGTTCTTCTCTCCTGGGATCAGCCCCCTTAGTTGGGCACACCTCCCCCTGGCCATTTGATGCATGAATGGACTTTAAGGCCCCGTCACACTAAGCAACATCGCTAGCAACATCGCTGGTAACGAACAACTTTTGTGACGTTGCTAGCGATGTTGCTGTGTGTGACATCCAGCAACAACCTGGCCCCTGCTGTGAGGTCGTTGGTTGTTGCTGAATGTCCTGGGCCATTTTTTAGTTGTTGCTGTCCTGCTGTGAAGCACAGATCGCTGTGTGTGACAGCGAGACAGCAACAACTAATGTGCAGTGAGCAGGGAGCCAGCTTCTGCTGAGGCTGGTAACTAATGTAAACATCGGGTAACCAAGAAGCCCTGTCCTTGGTTACCCGATATTTACCTTTGATACCAGCCTCCGCCGCTCTCACTGCCTGTGCTGCCGGCTCCTGCTCTGTGCACATTTAGCTGCAGCACACATCAGGTAATTAACCCGATGTGTGCTGTAACTAGGAGAGCAAGGAGCCAGCACTAAGCATTGTGCGCTGCTCCCTGCTCTGTGCACATTTAGCTGCAGCACACATCAGGCAATTAACCCGATGTGTGCTGTAACTAGGAGAGCAAGGAGCCAGCGCTAAGCATTGTGCGCTGCTCCCTGCTCTGTGCACATTTAGCTGCAGCACACATCGGGTTAATTAACCTGATGTGTGCTGTAACTAGGAGACTGGGGGCTGGTCACTGGTTGCTGGTGAGCTCACCAGCAACTCGTGTAGCCACGCTCCAGCGATCCCTGCCAGGTCAGGTTGCTGGTGGGATCGCTGGAGCGTCGCAGTGTGACAGCTCACCAGCAACCTCCTAGCAACTTACCAGCGATCCCTATCGTTGTTGGGATCGCTGGTAAGTTGCTTAGTGTGACTGGACCTTTAGACTGCTGGCTCTGTTCTATTTACCAAGTTGTAGATTGGAGAAGTCCCATGCTGAGAAGAACAATAGATATGCAACCCCCACCAAATCAATGACAATAGCTATTGCTGAAGCCTGAGTGCAATATGATACAGGCTGGGGGAAGGTATAGTCACTTACATCCCAAGACATAGTATTACAGCAAATACAGTGAGAAGGTAAAATACATCACATGGCATCTTATACAAAAATATGGAATGGAGAAAACTACATACATCATGACAATTCCTTCCCCTCCCAACTTGTGTACGTACTAGGGACCTCTACAGGTCACTGGTTAAGTACACACAGGCAGAGCGTTACTTACATGTGGCTTCATGCAGCCACGAATTGGCATCGTAGCTCTCCCACATCATTGCCCAGGAGAACAGCTGCAGGCAGACCACCCATCACCCCAACCACACATCGCCTGACTCCAAAACCAAAGTTCAGATCCACAGTGGCTGTGGGAATAGTCCTCCATTGTCCACCCGCCAGTTCAATGACAATCCCAAGTCCTCTATGGATTGCCTCAGGCCGAACCACTCGGGGATCAGCCAGTGTGAGGAAAGCACTCGAGTCACAAAATCCAACAAGTCTCTGTCCATCCAGCACAACCTCCTGCAAGTGCTTACCTCGATGAGCAGAAGTCGTCATAACTGCGGGTCGCACCCCGTAAACTCCTGGTGGTGCAACATGGGGGGCTGAGTCACTAGGCCAGTCCTCACATAACGGTGCCACAGCTTCCTCCATGGCACTGGGCTGTAAATAATTAACAATCCGATTGGGTGCAGGATCAGTCCTCATTTGAACAGCTGGGCAGGAGACTTGCCGATGCCCTGGCTGTCCACATTGATAGCATCTGAGCTGGGTCTCCCTCCATCCAAGGCGTCCTCTTGGGTAAGGGGTAGGGGAACTTGGAGGCCGGCTCCCACCTGAAGGTGCTGTAGGGGTTTGAGGATGATTCCTCCATGGGCTGGCTGGGCATGAGGCCTGCAAATGCCCGGGATGCCTACAAACATAACACCTGCGCTCTGTTACTTCCTCTCCCCGGCGTATTCCAGAAAGTGCAGTAGAAGCAACTGGAGGCACATTAACACGGGTATCAACATGTGGTGGCTTAGAGGAACGGGGAACAATGGGGACAGAATAACTGGGGGCATCCGGTGTTGTGGAGCTGTTAGGCGTCTCTCCATCCTCCAACAGAACCCTCCACTGAGGCTTGATGGTGAGAGCCTCATCAGCGAGAGCAGCAGCTTCCTCCACTGTCGCTGGTTTTCTCTCACGCACCCATTCCCGGATCTCAGCGGGGCACTGGGCAAAGAATTGTTCTTTTAGGATGACCTGCAGGAAGGTCTCCCAAGATAAGGCCTCCTCTGCCTCCAGCCAGCGATTACATATTTGTTTGAGTCTATGAGCATATATCTTAAAAGACACTTCCCCACCACAGGCTAAAGCACGGAACTGAGTCCTGTAAGTGTCTGGGGTCACAGCATAATGTTCTAGAATAGTCTGTTTAATCTCCGCATACTCACAGTTCCACCGAGGGTCCATAGCTCTATAGGCTTCAGCAGCTCCCCCCTCTAGGAGCCCAACCAGATGCCGGACACGCTCCCTGTCCGGGACTTCCATTAATCGACACTGATGCTCAAAGTCCTGGAAGAAGCCCTCAATGTCGCCTGCAGCCTCATTAAACGGCTTAAAGCCTTTGCGGGACACTTTGGGAAGTTCCCTCATGATGGGTGCTGGGGTTACAGTCTGTCTGGAACCTCTCGCGGCTTCCACAGCGAGCTGCTTATCCAGCAATGCCATCTCCTCCATCCTGCGCTCCTTCTCTTCAGCTCCACGCATGGCCTCCCTCTTATCTTCTATGGTGGCCTCATCTCCAAGCAGTGCCATCTTTTCCTCATACCACACAACCCATTGACTTTTTTGGGTATTTACCTCCAGCTCCCGTCTTTCTTCCGTTTGCTGTGAGGATCCTTCCTCCACGTCATTTTGAGAGCAGACTCCTTCTAGCGCCTCAATCAGCTGCTCCTTGGAGAGTCCTTTGAAACGAACTCCTACTTCACGGGCCTTTGATTGCAGGCTCCCCAACGTCCAGGTCTTGTACTCTGCAGTGCTGGTTCCTGATGTTGAGCCATTGTCCTCCATTCCTTCTGCTCTGATCCCAGCGCTGCCAACCAGTTTGTGACGGGGTATGCAACAGAGCAGTGAGGGACGCCAGGCCAAGGAACAATCCAAAGGGCTTTATTGGAACCACAAAGAATAAGCAGCAAACATAAATATAAATCCTTCAAATCTGCAAGGAGTCCACAACAGAAAAACAAAAGATCCAGGGGCACCGCCTGGTATTCCGATGCCAGGAGAATTAGGGCAATGGTCCTTATATGAGTTCCTTGAGTCCAACAGGTGAACAACAAAACGCAATCCCACGTGGCCGCGGATCTCCAGTCTGTAACAGTCCACACACACAGACCCCAGGATCCAGCCTCAGCTATGGATCCTAGTCCTTCTCCAGCCGAGCTCCAACTAACTGAACTAACATGTTCTTCTCTCCTGGGATCAGCCCCCTTAGTTGGGCACACCTCCCCCTGGCCATTTGATGCATGAATGGACTTTAGACTGCTGGCTCTGTTCTGTTTACCAAGTTGTAGATTGGAGAAGTCCCATGCTGAGAAGAACAATAGATATGCAACCCCCACCAAATCAATGACAATAGCTATTGCTGAAGCCTGAGTGCAATATGATACAGGCTGGGGGAAGGTATAGTCACTTACATCCCAAGACATAGTATTACAGCAAATACAGTGAGAAGGTAAAATACATCACATGGCATCTTATACAAAAATATGGAATGGAGAAAACTACATACATCATGACATGCGCATGTTGCAGTTTTATTGTCTGCAGTTTATTTGTCAAAACCTTCTGACAAAAAAATAAGCAGCATGTTAATTTTCTTGTTTTCTTGCGTTTTTGTCACGTTTTGCCACCCATTAAAATCAATGAGGGGATGAAAAATGCAAGGAAAAATGCATGCTACCAAATTTGTGTGTTTTGCATGTGTTTTACTTGCATTTAGAGTGCTTTACACACTGCGACATCGCTAATGATATATCGTCGGGATCATGTCGTTAGTGACGCACATCCGGCGCCGTTAGCGACATCGTAGCATGTGATACCAAGGAGCGACGATCAACGATTGCAAAAACGTCAAAAATTGTTGATTGTTGACACGTCGCTCCTTTTCATAATATCGTTGGTGGTGCATGCCGCTGGTTGTTCATCGTTCCTGCGGCGTCACACATCGCTATGTGATGCCGCAGGAACGACGAACATCTCCTTACCTGCGTCCACCGGAAATGAGGAAGGAAGGAGGTGGGCGGCATGTTCCGGCCGCTCATCTCCGCCCCTCCTCTGCTATTGGGCGGCCGCTTAGTGACGCCGCAGTGACGTTGCTATGATGCCGAACGCACCTCCCCCTTGAAGGAGGGATTGTTTGGCGGTCACAGCACGTCGCTGAACAGGTATCTGCATGTAACGCTGCCGTAACGATAATGTTCGCTATGTCAGCGATCACTAAATGTCGCATGAACGACGGGGGCAGGTGCTATCGCGCATAACATCGCTAGTTATCGCTAGCGATGTCGCAACGTGTAAAGCACCCTTTTTTGTCACAAAAAACGTAGATCACCCACATTATTCCAGAATAAAATGACTCTCTCTCTCTCACTCTCTCTCTCTCTCCTAGCGCGTCATACTCACCGATCACCGACGCAGCACAGCTGTAACACTGCTCCCGTGGCCTCTCATTCTTCTTCTGGAGCCGCTCATTAGACTCATACATATTCACTGCTTCCCCCACACACTGGCATCTGTGATTGGTTGCAGTCAGATACACCCCCATGCTGATTGACAGCTGTCTGACTGCAACCAATCACAGATGCCGGGAAGGTGGGTCTATATTGTACAGTAAAATAAATAAATAATAAAAACCGGTATGTGGTTCACTCCAATTTTGATACCCAACCAAGCGAAAGCCCCACAACTGGTGGCTGGTATTCTCAGACTGGGGAGGCCTATGGTTATTATGCTCTCCCCAGCCTAAAGAAATCAGCTATCTGGAATTGCCACATCCATTAGATTCGACAGTCCTGACGCTTTATCCAGCTCTTCCCAATTGCTCTGGTGTGGTGTTAATCAGGAGTGATAAGGAGTTAATGGCAGCTCATAGTTGCCACTAAGTCCTAGATTAGTCATGGCAGGCATCTATGAGACACCTCCCATCATTAATCTGTAAATAATATTAAATAAACACAAACACCCCAAAAATACTTTATTTGTAATAAAAGACAAAAAAAGCACCCTCTTTCACCACTTTCTTAACCCCCAAACACCCCTGCAGGTCCGAAGTAATCCACACAAAGTCCCATAGTGATTCAGCTCTGCTACATCCCAGTACGATGACAGTGAGTGCCATAAAACAAGACTGCCCACTGTGAGGTTCACACAATGACTGAAGTGAGCCGCGTGATCAGCAGTGACGTCACTCATGTGAGTCCTCCACCCTGCGGCTCACTTTAGTTGCGGAATCCAGGACACATGGACTCCCACGGTGACCGCTTTAATTATTGTACTTTCTATATCAGTTACTTATGTTTGTTTGTATAAGAACCTCTGAATTGTAAAGCTCGGCAGAATTTGTTGGCACTAAATAAAGAAAAGATTGTTATTATCAATATTATTATTGTTATACGGCAGTTTATTTGGATTTTTTTTAAAATAATCAAAAACGCATAACAGGAATTATTCTAGCCAGTCGATAGATATTTCAGATCAATTTCAAATCTTAAAAATTCCAGCACATGGCAGTAGGGGTTAACTCATAGATTTAATTTTAAATAATATTAATTCCTAAGTTGGATATGGCTGATATTCATTCCCCCAAATCAGCTGTACAGATCTTATGAAATCTAAAAGCTCAGATACTGCAGATCTAAATTTGTGTATTATCACCTAAACACATATATGGCCTATGTAATATTTTAATTTATTGTCTCTCTATTGTATCTCTACTTGTTTTCCCCACTGTGTAATCAGTAGGTTCACCGAACCTGAGATTGGCAAGCCTTTATCGTACAAGTTCACTCATTTCTACCCACTTGCCATTTACTCTGAGTTGGAGGATATTCAAATGTATCAGGTAAGTGACGGGGTCCTTCTCCCATATCACACAATCAACAGAGCGAGAGATGGCTGTACAATGCAAAGAGTATTTATTCCAAGCAAATCAAATGGTTCAAAAAATAATCCACCATACAGAGGCTAGATTTAGTCCAGTAACACAAATATAGTCCGGTAAGCGATAAATGTCCAGGTCTCTCTGAGAAGCCACAGCTTCTCCCAGATGATCCATCCTCCTCTCTTCAAGTTCTAAAACAGACTGCTTCTTCCCCCCAGGTAAGCAGAGAGTTTACAGTAGGTGGATCCCAGGCCCCCTCCCCCAAACTTAGGGACAGAAACACTACAGGTAGTAATTACCTACAGACAATACAATGTACGCACAAGCAGTACAAATAATGGACAGTACACCAAGCTTAAAAAAGGAATCTGCACAACATGATACACCTCCTCCATATCCCACCATCACAAGGTACTAAAAGGATTAAGGTTCATTTGTATTCTGCAGTGATCTAAAAGGTAGTTATAACCTCATTTGTTGCCATTCCTTTTTGCTATAAAAATCCATTCCTCACCCATCTTTATGCTGGCAATAGCTCAAACCTTAGCTGACCATGTGGAATGAGCTTGCTGCTGTATAGCTGTTGTGACATTTCTATTGCAGCTGTGAAGGTTCCTACTGAAGAAACCAAGGAGTGCTTTTTGTTGTGTTTTTCCCAACTGGTTTGGCTTACTTACCTCATGTCATCTTATTGTAGGGGCGAAATTAGCATCTCACTGGCCCTCACTGGTCAAGGTGAGTTCAGGCACAGTGAGTGCCGAGATACTACGAGATCGGCATACCAGGGGAAGGACCCATCCAGGGACATTAAGGAATGAAGGAATCAGCCTCAGGTGAGTGTTAGAAGCAGACCTCACTTCCCGTTCACATGTACAAGGGCATACAGTTGTATTGTGTACCCTTTGTGTTGCGTTTCTTGCTGGGTATGTTCTCCTCCTCGATGTAGCACTACCAAGGTGCTCCAGCTGTAATGTGCTGTTTGCCTGGAGACCTCCCGTACTTGGTGTGACACCTGCTGGAGAAAGAATTAAAGAAAGAAAGAGAAGAAGAAAGAAAAAAGGAAGAGAAAATGAGAGTGGAAAAAGAAAGATATATACAGTATATATATATATATATATATATATATATATATATATATATATATATATATATATATTCTGCATATATGTGTAGTATATATATGTATATACAGGGTGGGCCGTAAGTATGGATACACCCTGATAAGATGGAAGTGGTTGCTGATATCACCTTACCGTTTGTGGCATATTAGTACATGGGAGGGGCCAAATACTTGAGGTTGGGTGACGCCCATGGTGGCCATCTGCAAAGCCATCATTTTGAATTCAACTTTAATTTAATTTTTTTCAATGGGAAAAAAGGGTCATGTAACACATCAAACCCATACAGAATTGCACAAGAAAAACAATGGTGTGCTCAGTTTTAACATAGCTTTATTAATTATCGAGTTATTGACATGTTTGTGACATGGAACAGCAACCCACTAAAGGATATGCTCAAAGTGCTGCCCATTGTGTTGAATTCTCAACGCGATTCTCTTCTCCCATTCTTGACACACTGAGAGCAATAATGCAGATCAAATGCTACCACAGGCCTCCTGTATCCATTGTTTCAGGTGCCCCACATCCTGGATCTTGGATCTGCAGTACTGCTCATGGTTTGTCCCATCTGAGTTTTTTTTATTTGTCTTTGTGCATATATATATATATATATATAGGGCATGTGTGTGTATATATATGTCGCGGGCGGAGGAGGGGACGCTGCACTCACCCACTGCTCGGGTCCGGCTGCTGCTCGGTGGTGGCTTGAGCGGTGGGCCGGATCCCGGGGACTCGAGCGGCGCTCCTCGCCCGTGAGTGAAAAGGGTGATGATGGTTTTGGGGATTTATTGTCCGTGACGCCACCCACGGTTGTGGTGAGGTTGTGACACCACCGCTGCTCTGGGCGGGGATCCCGGGAGCGGTGACAGGGAGCAGCTTGGATGTTGTTTCTCCCTTCCGTGGGTATGGGGGTTGGTTGTCCCGGGGCCCGGTGAGGGAAGGATGGCAGGCGGGTTACGGGGCCTGGTGAGGTGCAGGGTCGCGGGGGCAGTGCGGTGCCGCACGGCACAGTGGTACTCACTCAGCCAATGATGAACACAAAGTCTCCGGTAAAGCAAACGGCTGGATGGACGGGTCCCACAGACGGCTGCGGTAGTTCTCCCAGTAGGTTGGTGGTGACTGCCTTTCCCTGCACCTGTGTTACGTTCACGGTTCCAATGGCTTCCCACCGGTAACCCTCTCCCCAGCTTAGATGGAGGCTGAGGGAGCCCCTTTTGCCCGCAGGCTCTGGCCCTGAGAACTGTAGCCTTGGCGGTGACTGTATTTCCCTTCACGGTTTGAGAGGTTGCCTTCAATCGGATCTTGACTGCTGTGAATCCCCGGAGGTTCCCTTCGCTAACAGATTTGACTGGTTTTAGGACGACTCCTAGCCTGGTCGGGGTCCGTAAGCCCTGCCGGATGGTGCTGGCTTCTCTTCGCTCCCCGATCCGGTACCGGCGGGCCACCGCCCTTCCCCGGTCCTTACGGTTTACTTCAATCAGCCTCTCCTGCAGACACCACCGTCTGCCAACCTTGCTGTATGTGCCCGGCCACACACCGGGACACGGTCAGTCTCCTCTACTACCACTTCACTCTTCAACTCCCTAACTGATCTGACTCCTTTTCCCGACTCCAGGACTGTGAACTCCTCGGTGGGCGGGGCCAACCGCCTGGCCCACCCCCTGGTGTGGACATCAGCCCCTGGAGGGAGGCAACAAGGATTTGTGTTTGACCTAGATGTGCCTAGCCGGGGTGTGGGGTGTGTTGTTGTAGTACCTGTGACGTCCTGGCTTGTCCGGGGCGCGATATATATATATATATATATATATATATATATATATATGTATAGTGAAATAAGTATGAAACAACTCAATATTTCTAAGGTTGTAATGATATGAATTTCTCACCAGATGTGAGAGACCTTGAGCAATTTGCAAAAGAGGAGTGGGGTCCAAAATTCCAGCTGAGAGGTGTAAAAAAAAAGCTTGTTTAGGTTTATAGGAAGGGGTTAATTGCAGTTATTTATTCCAAAGGGTGTGCAACCAAATATGAATTTGACGGTACCAACAATTTTGTTTTAGTCATTTTTGGAGTTTTGTGGGAATTTATGTCCAATTTTCCATTTCTGTTTTTTTTGTTTTCCAATTCACACTAACAAAATAACCGTGTATGACAAAACATGTGTAATTGCAATAATTTTCCAGGAGAAATATTTGCTTTTCTTGAACAAGTTCAAAGGAGCCAACATTTTCATCCATGACTGTATATGTATATAGGTATATAAATATGTATGCGATACTAAAGCAGTATATAAAAAAATTATGCTAGTCCCAATTGTATCCTTCTTTTCTTTGCAATGCAAATGTGGTTGCTATCTATTAATTGAAACAATGTCTTCATAGTCAGTGGTTGAGGCACCTTCATGCTAGGAATATTTTATCAGACAGGCAATTCTGAAAGATCTCATCTTTTTCATTATGGAATGAAAGATTGGTATCATTTTGTGAATCCCATTTTCTTAGTAGACTTAGATTGCCATTCCCACAGTACTCCATTCAAGATTCACCGGGAACACAAAAGAATAGTTAACTTAGTAATTCACAGATAAGGTAACTGATGATTTCTACAGGATGCTGAGTTACTCATTTGCATATAATATTAGACATTTTATTGAAATCCTGCTTGCTTGGAAGAAAATGGTTTTGTAAATCTAGTTCTTTTCATCAGTTCATCATGGGAGAATTTGTAAAATACCTGATGTTCCCAAAATCTCTAATCTTAACACCCCCAAACAAGCAGTCAAAAAATGTTCTCAGTCCCAGAGACGCCCGCAATCAGTTTTTCTTACTCACTATGTCATAAGTTGTCTTCCTATAAAAGGTTAATCTTCTGTTAGGAAATAAGGTAATGTAAGAATCATCACTACCAGTGGTCACTTATGGAAACTAATGAAAACATGTAGTCAACTTGCTTAGTCATCTACGTTGGGCTAACACAAGTGTTCCATGATGCACACCTCTTAATACTATAATCATCCTTCATTATATGTTAGAAAATGGGATTTGCATTGATTTATTTGAAATGTGACTGTCAGAGTCATATCATTTTAGTGATTTGATTGGGTTTTCAAATCCACCAAATCAAAATCCCGTAAGGCTAGTGTCACGATCCTTTCTCTGTTGAAGAGTTTTCTGACATGTTCTGGGTCAGAGTCTGACTTTATCTTATGGGACTCTGCTGATTAAATGGATTATTTTTCCTTTGGAGAGGAGAGGGTTAATGTCAGTTTTCCTTCCACCAGCTCCTGACTCTTGGTCAGGTGTTTCTGGTTGGGACTACGCCAAGGTTCTATATATATACCCTCTACTTCCAGTAGAGTGAGCGAATTATGTCATGGGTTTGGAACACAAGGTAACCTATATTGGCCCTAAGGCTGGGACCCCTGCGCTCACTCTAACACCTTGACGTACCCCTTGAAGGTAGGGAGGTCCAGGCCTCCAGCCTAGGCCGTATCTCCTGTCCTTGTCCCTGATGATAAGACCTCTTTCCACATCCCACCACACGGGAAGAAGGGGCAAGAACAAAAGTCTACAACCCCACCGACAAAGAAAAAACAGGGGTAACAACAACAACAACATGTACACACGACAACCACACACAAAGGAGCAACTAAAACTGCAAAAGGGGAAACAGCACAAAAAAGGGGAAAGAAAACAGACTGGGTAACATCCATACCATACAACCAGCACACCTAAAATTGCTGCAGCAAGTACCAATGCTGCAGACCACAACGCAAACTCAGAGAGGGTTTCACCAGCTCTTTTCTTCTCCTGGCCAAGCTACCAAATGATTAAAATAATCGGCCCCCTCTGTTGAAATTAGAGGGCATATATAGGACATCGGCGTGGTCCCAACCGGAAACACCTGAACAGGAGCCAGGAGCTGCTGGAAGAAAAACTGACTCTAACCCTCTCCTCCCCACAGGAAAGGGAATCCATTTAATCAGCAGAGTCTTACAAGATAAAGTGAGACCGAGAACATGTCACTAAACTCTGCAACAGGGAAAAGACAGTGACAGCTAGTTTACTGATCATGTGTAACTTATGCCAATGTATTCATTTTTATTCCGCCATTAAAAATAGTTGAGCATTTTGTGGGAAGATAATTTTAAAACCAATTTTTTAAAAAATCTATAGTAGCTTTTAAACTACAGAAATGTTACTAAAAGAAAACAGTCCAATTTCAAGTACTACATTGTGCAGCAGTGGTTTTTGTCATTTTTTTAAGGATTTTTCTAGAAGCACTGGTTCTTTTTAAGTATTTTTTCTTTCAAATTTAAAAGTATGTATGGCATTCTCTTTGTTGTGATATTGCCATTGTGATCTGATTATTTTTTTTTGTGATTTTAACAAGATCTGATGGCCAGATGGCTCTTAATCACTTATGTTAATTCAGCGTCCTCTAAAGAGTGGCCTCTCCCAAAACTTAGAGCTATGTAAAATCCTTTCTCTACCTCTCAATCTCTGGCTAAACTTCCACAAAACCTAAAGGTCTGATTTGGGAGGAGGAGTTGTATAAAATGTATTTTATCATATATGTCAGCTAATACCTACCTGTGAATGCCTAAAGCAAATAGACTACAGAAAGAATGTTGGCATTCTAAGAATAGTTCTCCTTAACAACAACAGGGGTGCTTTAAAGAAAGGTGAAATACGCTTTCCACCATTCATGTAAAATTGTACATATGTGCCTTCGATAAGTTCTTCATACTATTGTGCCATTGTTTTCATTACTTATGTATTAAGTAGAGATGAGCGATGTTCAAGGTTCAAGGTTCGCCAATTTCATGTTCGAGTGATTTTGGGGGGTGTTCGAGACTAGAGATGAGCGAACCGGTCCCGGTTCGGCTCGAGGCCGGTTCGCCGAACGGGGGTCCCGTTCGAGTTCGGTTCGTCGAACGTTCGACGAACCGAACTCGAACGTATAGGCTATAATGGGAGGCAATCACAAACACATAAAAATGCATTATAAATGTACACAAACAGTTAATAAACATTGCCATAACACTTACCGGTCCTCGCGATCCCTTCTGCACTCTGTCTCCTGCCGCTATTCCATCCGATGATCGCTGAATCCTCCCGGTGACCTGCACTGCCAGCAGAGAAGCAGGACCTATCGTGACGTCAAAATAGCCATGTGACCAGTCACGTGGCTATTATCTCATTGGCTACAGACTGGTCACATGACTATGACACGTCATGTAGGACCTGCGAGTGCATCTCTCCGGTACACGGTGCACATATGTGTATCGCTGTGTACCGGCGACATGCTCTAGCACACGGTCGACTCCCCGTTCCGTTAGGGACCGGCTGACACAGCCGGTCATTAACGGAGATCACCGTTGCCATAGCAACGCAGTTAGCGGTGACGTCACCGCTAACCGCGGCTCCGGGAGCACCGTTGCTATGGTAACGCGTCTGTCAGCGTTACCGCTAGCAGCCAGCAGTGATCACTCACGGAGTGAAGGCTGCACGCTGCTTCCCGATTGTAGTGAGCATTGTAGTTAGGATGGAGGTTCCCCAGCCCCAAGTGATGCCCCTCACTACAATCGTCACTACTACTACACTAGAAAGAAAGAAGACAGAAGAGCAGGATCGTGGAGGGCTGACAGGGGTAATAAAGATGGAGTCTCTAATGTGTCTGTGTATTTATTTCTATTAAAGTATTTTTTCTCTGTGTGGTGTCTTTTTTTAACCCTTTATTGGAGATTCTTAATGGCCGGGTCAAACGTGCCTGACATTAAGAATCTCTGGCTTAATACTGGCTGGTAAAACAAAGCCAGTATTAACTCATGATTACCCAACAAGCCACCCGGCTCCAGGGCTGTTGGAAGAGTTGGATACAGCGCCAGATGATGGCGCTTCTATGAGAGCGCCATTTTCTGGGACGGCTGCGGACTGAAATCCGCAGCAGAGGCGCCCACAAACCTCGGGCTAACCTGTGCTGCGGATTCCAATCCCCAGCTGCCTAGTTGTACCCGGCTGGACACAAAAATAGGGCGAAGCCCACGTCATTTGTTTTTTAATTATTTCTTGAAATAAGTGAAATAATTAAAAAAAACGGGCTTCCCTATATTTTTGGTTCCCAGCCGGGTACAAATAGGCAACTGGGGGTTGGAGGCAGCCCGTGGCTGCCAGCTGTACCTGGCTAGCATACAAAAATATGGCGAAGCCCACGTCATTTTTTTGGTGGGCAAAAAACTTCTGCATGCAGTCCTGGATGGAGTATGCTGAGCCTTGTAGTTCTGCAGCTGCTGTCTGCTCTTCTCCATACAGACAGACAGCAGCTGCAGAACTACAAGGCTCAGCATACTCCATCCAGGACTGTATGCAGAAGTTTTTTGCCCCCTGAAAAAATTATGTGGCTTCGCCATATTTTTGTATGCTAGCCAGGTACAGCAGGCAGGTACGGCTGCCCCCAACCCCCAGTTGCCTATTTGTACCCGGCTGGGAACCAAAAATAAAGGGAAGCCCTTTTTTTATTATTTCATGAATTTCATGAAATAATTAGAAAACAAATGACGTAGGCTTTGCCCCATTTTTGTGTCCAGCCAGGTACAACTAGGCAGCTGGGATTGGAATCCGCACCACCGGTTGGCCTGAGCTTTCTGGGCCCCACTGCTGCGAATTGCAGTCTGCAGCCACCTCAGAAAATGGCATTTTCATAGAAGCGCCATCTTCTGGCGCTGTATCCAACTCTTCCAGCACCTGCCTGCTATACCTGGCTAGCATACAAAAATATGGCGAAGCTCACGTCCTTTTTTTGTAGCTTTTTGGCAAAAAAAAAAAAAAAAGCTTCCCTGGATTTTCCATTGCCAGTGAAGGTAACACCAAGCAGTGGGGGTTAGCAGCCAGTAGCTGCTTGGATTACCCTTAGCTAGCAATACAAAAAATGCAGTGGGAGCTAACATATATTTTTTTTAATTATTTATTTAAATAACTAAAAATAAAATGGGCTTCCCTGTATTTTGATTGCTGGACATCACAGTGCTGTAAAAATAAATCTTTAAAAAAATGACGTAGCGCTCCGCGGTATTTTTGATTCTCAGCGCAGATAAAGCAGACAGCTATGGGTTGCCACCCCAGTCTGCCTGCCGTTACCTTGGTTGGCAATCAAAATACAGGGAAGCCCATTAATTTTTTCTATTTAAAAAATAGTTAAAAAAAAAAAATTACGTTGGGTCCCCCCATTTTTGATAGCCAGCTAGGGTAAAGCAGACGGCTGTAGCCTGAAAACCACAGCTGGCAGCTTTACCGTGGTTGGGGATCCAATGTGGAGGTCCCCTCAGGCTCTTTTTTATAATTATTTTATAAATATTAATAATTACACAATAAAAGTAGGGGACCCCCCAAATTGGATCACCAGCCAAGGTAAAGCGGACAGCTGTGGTCTGGTATTCTCAGGGTGGGAAGGTCCATAGTTATTGGGCCTTCACAGCCTAAAAATAGCAGGCCGCAGGCACCCCAGACGTGGCGCATCCACTAGATGCGCCAATCCTGGCGCTTCACCCCAGCTCATCCCGTGCCCTGGTGCAGTGGCAAACGGGGTAATAAATCGGGTTGATACTAGCTGTAAAGTCACCTGAGATCAAGCCCAGCAGTTTGTGATGTCATGGCGTCTATTAGATACCCAACATCATAAACTGTCAGTACTAACAAAAACAAAAAATCGACAAAAGAAATTTATTTGAAAAAACAGTCCCCAAAACATTTCCTCTTTCACCAATTTATTGTAAGAAAAAAAATAAAGGGGTCCCACGACGACTCTGGACCGTCTAGAATATGGGGGGGAGACACTCAGGGAACGTATCCCCCATTTTCTAGGAGTGCGGACCCTTCATGTGAGGAGTGTGGGTGCAATGAATCTGCACTCAGTCTCCCCGGGTCCACAGCAGCAGAGTCCATGTCGTAATGGTTGCTACCAAAGCTGCAATGCCCTGCTCATGAGGTAAGGGCATTCCTAATCAGGAGAACTACTGTAGAGGAAGCTCTGCTCACTGGTATATAGGTGCTCAGAGGTAATAATAGATAAAATTAGTGAGTAACCTCGGCACTCTATATCTCCCAGACTAAGTCAGTAAGTCACAACGGATAGTAATGCAAAATCACTCTTTATTGGTCCGTATTAAGAAAATTTTTTTTTCATAAGCATATATGTTTTTGTCCAAAACAAGTTACAAATGACGTTTCGGCCTGAGCCTTCGTCAGATTGGACTTATCTGCATGTAATCATGAAAAATGACAATAATCAGTATCACATAAGAGTGAGAGAACAATAACATAAACTCGAACAATGTAGAGGTACAATTGGGATGCAGCAAAAAAATTGCAACACAGCAAGAAATGAAACACATGATACAAATGTCATAATACAGTACAAGGACAATATAGTAATGACAAATATGGGGTCAGAGTAGACTTAGACAGCTCTGGTACGAAAGAGATGTCAATCATAAAGTAACATGTGCAGTAGGTGTAGAGCTACACTATGCATAGCAGAGCTAATGGGTAGACCGACCATAGAAAAAGTAGAGAAAAAGTGGAGAAAAAGTGGAGAATAAGTGGAACATAAGAGGAGAAAAAGTGGAGAAAAAGTGGAGAAAAAAGTGGAGAAAAAGTGGAGAAAAAGTGGAGAAAAAGTGGAGAAAAAGTGGAGAAAAAGTGGAGATTAAGAGGAGAAAAAGTGGAGAAAAAAGTGGAGAAAAAGTGGAGAAAAAGTGGAGCATAAGTGGAGAAAAAGTGGAGAAAAAGTGGAGAAAAAGTGGAGCATAAGAGGAGAAAAAGTGGAGAAAAAAGTGGAGAAAAAGTGGAGAAAAAGTGGAGCATAAGAGGAGAAAAAGTGGAGAAAAAGTGGAGAAAAAGTGGAGCATAAGAGGAGAAAAAGTGGAGAAAAAGTGGAGAAAAAGTGGAGCATAAGAGGAGAAAAAGTGGAGATTAAGAGGAGAAAAAGTGGAGAAAAAGTGGAGCATAAGAGGAGAAAAAGTGGAGAAAAAGTGGAGAAAAAGTGGAGAAAAAGTGGAGAAAAAGTGGAGCATAAGAGGAGAAAAAGTGGAGATTAAGAGGAGAAAAAGTGGAGAAAAAGTGGAGAAAAAGTGGAGAAAAAGTGGAGAAAAAGTGGAGCATAAGAGGAGAAAAAGTGGAGAAAAAAGTGGAGAAAAAGTGGAGAAAAAGTGGAGAAAAAGTGGAGATTAAGAGGAGAAAAAGTGGAGCATAAGAGGAGAAAAAGTGGAGAAAAAAGTGGAGAAAAAGTGGAGAAAGTGGAGAAAAAAATGGAGAAAAAGTGGAGAAAAAGTGGAGAAAAAGTGGAGAATAAGAGGAGAAAAAGTGGAGAAAAAGTGGAGAAAAAGTGGAGAATAAGAGGAGAAAAAGTGGAGAATAAGTGGAGAAAAAAATGGAGAAAAAGTAGAGAAAAAGTGGAGAAAAAGTGGAGCAGAAGAGGAGAAAAAGTGGAGAAAAAGTGGAGAAAAAGTGGAGAAAAAGTGGAGCATAAGAGGAGAAAAAGTGGAGAAAAAAGTGGAGAAAAAGTGGAGAAAAAGTGGAGCATAAGAAGAGAAAAAGTGGAGAAAAAGTGGAGAAAAAGTGGAGCATAAGAGGAGAAAAAGTGGAGAAAAAGTGGAGAAAAAGTGGAGCATAAGAGGAGAAAAAGTGGAGAAAAATTGGAGAAAAAGTGGAGAAAAAGTGGAGAAAAAGTGGAGAAAAAGTGGAGATTAAGAGGAGAAAAAGTGGAGAAAAAGTGGAGAAAAAGTGGAGAAAAAGTGGAGCATAAGAGGAGAAAAAGTGGAGAAAAAAGTGGAGAAAACGTGGAGAAAACGTGGAGATAAAGTGGAGAAAAAGTGGAGAAAAAGTGGAGAAAAAGTGGAGCATAAGAGGAGAAAAAGTGGAGAAAAAGTGGAGAAAAAAGTGGAGAAAAAGTGGAGAAAAAGTGGAGAAAAAGTGGAGAAAAAGTGGAGATTAAGAGGAGAAAAAGTGGAGAAAAAGTGGAGAAAAAGTGGAGCATAAGAGGAGAAAAAGTGGAGAAAAAAGTGAAGAAAACGTGGAGAAAACGTGGAGAAAAAGTGGAGAAAAAGTGGAGAAAAAGTGGAGCATAAGAGGAGAAAAAGTGGAGAAAAAAGTGGAGAAAACGTGGAGAAAAAGTGGAGAAAAAGTGGAGAAAAAGTGGAGCATAAGAGGAGAAAAAGTGGAGATTAAGAGGAGAAAAAGTGGAGAAAAAGTGGAGAAAAAGTGGAGAAAAAGTGGAGAAAAAGTGGAGCATAAGAGGAGAAAAAGTGGAGAAAAAAGTGGAGAAAAAGTGGAGAAAAAGTGGAGAAAAAGTGGAGATTAAGAGGAGAAAAAGTGGAGCATAAGAGGAGAAAAAGTGGAGAAAAAAGTGGAGAAAAAGTGGAGAAAGTGGAGAAAAAAATGGAGAAAAAGTGGAGAAAAAGTGGAGAAAAAGTGGAGAATAAGAGGAGAAAAAGTGGAGAAAAAGTGGAGAATAAGAGGAGAAAAAGTGGAGAATAAGTGGAGAAAAAAATGGAGAAAAAGTGGAGAAAAAGTGGAGAAAAAGTGGAGCATAAGAGGAGAAAAAGTGGAGAAAAAGTGGAGAAAAAGTGGAGAAAAAGTGGAGCATAAGTGGAGAAAAAGTGGAGAAAAAAGTGGAGAAAAAGTGGAGAAAAAGTGGAGCATAAGAGGAGAAAAAGTGGAGAAAAAGTGGAGAAAAAGTGGAGAAAAAGTGGAGAAAAAGTGGAGCATAAGAGGAGAAAAAGTGGAGATTAAGAGGAGAAAAAGTGGAGAAAAAGTGGAGAAAAAGTGGAGAAAAAGTGGAGCATAAGAGGAGAAAAAGTGGAGAAAAAAGTGGAGAAAAAGTGGAGAAAAAGTGGAGAAAAAGTGGAGATTAAGAGGAGAAAAAGTGGAGCATAAGAGGAGAAAAAGTGGAGAAAAAAGTGGAGAAAAAGTGGAGAAAGTGGAGAAAAAAATGGAGAAAAAGTGGAGAAAAAGTGGAGAAAAAGTGGAGAATAAGAGGAGAAAAAGTGGAGAATAAGTGGAGAAAAAAATGGAGAAAAAGTAGAGAAAAAGTGGAGAAAAAGTGGAGCAGAAGAGGAGAAAAAGTGGAGAAAAAGTGGAGAAAAAGTGGAGAAAAAGTGGAGCATAAGAGGAGAAAAAGTGGAGAAAAAAGTGGAGAAAAAGTGGAGAAAAAGTGGAGCATAAGAAGAGAAAAAGTGGAGAAAAAGTGGAGAAAAAGTGGAGCATAAGAGGAGAAAAAGTGGAGAAAAAGTGGAGAAAAAGTGGAGCATAAGAGGAGAAAAAGTGGAGAAAAAGTGGAGAAAAAGTGGAGAAAAAGTGGAGAAAAAGTGGAGAAAAAGTGGAGATTAAGAGGAGAAAAAGTGGAGAAAAAGTGGAGAAAAAGTGGAGAAAAAGTGGAGCATAAGAGGAGAAAAAGTGGAGAAAAAAGTGGAGAAAACGTGGAGAAAACGTGGAGATAAAGTGGAGAAAAAGTGGAGAAAAAGTGGAGAAAAAGTGGAGCATAAGAGGAGAAAAAGTGGAGAAAAAGTGGAGAAAAAGTGGAGAAAAAAGTGGAGAAAAAGTGGAGAAAAAGTGGAGAAAAAGTGGAGAAAAAGTGGAGATTAAGAGGAGAAAAAGTGGAGAAAAAGTGGAGAAAAAGTGGAGCATAAGAGGAGAAAAAGTGGAGAAAAAAGTGAAGAAAACGTGGAGAAAACGTGGAGAAAAAGTGGAGAAAAAGTGGAGAAAAAGTGGAGCATAAGAGGAGAAAAAGTGGAGAAAAAAGTGGAGAAAACGTGGAGAAAAAGTGGAGAAAAAGTGGAGAAAAAGTGGAGCATAAGAGGAGAAAAAGTGGAGATTAAGAGGAGAAAAAGTGGAGAAAAAGTGGAGAAAAAGTGGAGAAAAAGTGGAGAAAAAGTGGAGCATAAGAGGAGAAAAAGTGGAGAAAAAAGTGGAGAAAAAGTGGAGAAAAAGTGGAGAAAAAGTGGAGATTAAGAGGAGAAAAAGTGGAGCATAAGAGGAGAAAAAGTGGAGAAAAAAGTGGAGAAAAAGTGGAGAAAGTGGAGAAAAAAATGGAGAAAAAGTGGAGAAAAAGTGGAGAAAAAGTGGAGAATAAGAGGAGAAAAAGTGGAGAAAAAGTGGAGAATAAGAGGAGAAAAAGTGGAGAATAAGTGGAGAAAAAAATGGAGAAAAAGTGGAGAAAAAGTGGAGAAAAAGTGGAGCATAAGAGGAGAAAAAGTGGAGAAAAAGTGGAGAAAAAGTGGAGAAAAAGTGGAGCATAAGTGGAGAAAAAGTGGAGAAAAAAGTGGAGAAAAAGTGGAGAAAAAGTGGAGCATAAGAGGAGAAAAAGTGGAGAAAAAGTGGAGAAAAAGTGGAGAAAAAGTGGAGCATAAGAGGAGAAAAAGTGGAGATTAAGAGGAGAAAAAGTGGAGAAAAAGTGGAGAAAAAGTGGAGAAAAAGTGGAGAAAAAGTGGAGCATAAGAGGAGAAAAAGTGGAGAAAAAAGTGGAGAAAAAGTGGAGAAAAAGTGGAGAAAAAGTGGAGATTAAGAGGAGAAAAAGTGGAGCATAAGAGGAGAAAAAGTGGAGAAAAAAGTGGAGAAAAAGTGGAGAAAGTGGAGAAAAAAATGGAGAAAAAGTGGAGAAAAAGTGGAGAAAAAGTGGAGAATAAGAGGAGAAAAAGTGGAGAAAAAGTGGAGAAAAAGTGGAGAATAAGAGGAGAAAAAGTGGAGAATAAGTGGAGAAAAAAATGGAGAAAAAGTAGAGAAAAAGTGGAGAAAAAGTGGAGCAGAAGAGGAGAAAAAGTGGAGAAAAAGTGGAGAAAAAGTGGAGAAAAAGTGGAGCATAAGAGGAGAAAAAGTGGAGAAAAAAGTGGAGAAAAAGTGGAGAAAAAGTGGAGAAAAAGTGGAGCATAAGAAGAGAAAAAGTGGAGAAAAAGTGGAGAAAAAGTGGAGCATAAGAGGAGAAAAAGTGGAGAAAAAGTGGAGAAAAAGTGGAGAAAAAGTGGAGCATAAGAGGAGAAAAAGTGGAGAAAAAGTGGAGAAAAAGTGGAGAAAAAGTGGAGAAAAAGTGGAGATTAAGAGGAGAAAAAGTGGAGAAAAAGTGGAGAAAAAGTGGAGAAAAAGTGGAGCATAAGAGGAGAAAAAGTGGAGAAAAAAGTGGAGAAAACGTGGAGAAAACGTGGAGAAAAAGTGGAGAAAAAGTGGAGAAAAAGTGGAGCATAAGAGGAGAAAAAGTGGAGAAAAAGTGGAGAAAAAGTGGAGAAAAAGTGGAGAAAAAGTGGAGAAAAAGTGGAGATTAAGAGGAGAAAAAGTGGAGAAAAAGTGGAGAAAAAGTGGAGCATAAGAGGAGAAAAAGTGGAGAAAAAAGTGAAGAAAACGTGGAGAAAACGTGGAGAAAAAGTGGAGAAAAAGTGGAGCATAAGAGGAGAAAAAGTGGAGAAAAAAGTGGAGAAAACGTGGAGAAAAAGTGGAGAAAAAGTGGAGAAAAAGTGGAGCATAAGAGGAGAAAAAGTGGAGATTAAGAGGAGAAAAAGTGGAGAAAAAGTGGAGAAAAAGTGGAGAAAAAGTGGAGAAAAAGTGGAGCATAAGAGGAGAAAAAGTGGAGAAAAAAGTGGAGAAAAAGTGGAGAAAAAGTGGAGAAAAAGTGGAGATTAAGAGGAGAAAAAGTGGAGCATAAGAGGAGAAAAAGTGGAGAAAAAAGTGGAGAAAAAGTGGAAAAAGTGGAGAAAAAAATGGAGAAAAAGTGGAGAAAAAGTGGAGAAAAAGTGGAGCATAAGAGGAGAAAAAGTGGAGAAAAAGTGGAGAAAAAGTGGAGAAAAAGTGGAGCATAAGTGGAGAAAAAGTGGAGAAAAAAGTGGAGAAAAAGTGGAGAAAAAGTGGAGCATAAGAGGAGAAAAAGTGGAGAAAAAGTGGAGAAAAAGTGGAGCATAAGATTAGAAAAAGTGGAGAAAAAGTGGAGAAAAAGTGGAGAAAAAGTGGAGCATAAGAGGAGAAAAAGTGGAGAAAAAGTGGAGAAAAAAGTGGAGAAAAAGTGGAGAAAAAGTGGAGAAAAAGTGGAGAAAAAGTGGAGAAAAAGTGGAGATTAAGAGGAGAAAAAGTGGAGAAAAAGTGGAGAAAAAGTGTAGTATAAGAGGAGAAAAAGTGGAGAAAAAAGTGGAGAAAACGTGGAGAAAAAGTGGAGAAAAAGTGGAGCATAAGAGGAGAAAAAGTGGAGATTAAGAGGAGAAAAAGTGGAGAAAAAGTGGAGAAAAAGTGGAGAAAAAGTGGAGAAAAAGTGGAGCATAAGAGGAGAAAAAGTGGAGAAAAAAGTGGAGAAAAAGTGGAGAAAAAAGTGGAGAAAAAGTGGAGAAAGTGGAGAAAAAAATGGAGAAAAAGTGGAGAAAAAGTGGAGAAAAAGTGGAGAATAAGAGGAGAAAAAGTGGAGAAAAAGTGGAGAATAAGAGGAGAAAAAGTGGAGAATAAGTGGAGAAAAAAATGGAGAAAAAGTGGAGAAAAAGTGGAGAAAAAGTGGAGCATAAGAGGAGAAAAAGTGGAGAAAAAGTGGAGAAAAAGTGGAGAAAAAGTGGAGCATAAGTGGAGAAAAAGTGGAGAAAAAAGTGGAGAAAAAGTGGAGAAAAAGTGGAGCATAAGAGGAGAAAAAGTGGAGAAAAAGTGGAGAAAAAGTGGAGCATAAGATTAGAAAAAGTGGAGAAAAAGTGGAGAAAAAGTGGAGCATAAGAGGAGAAAAAGTGGAGAAAAAGTGGAGAAAAAAGTGGAGAAAAAGTGGAGAAAAAGTGGAGAAAAAGTGGAGAAAAAGTGGAGATTAAGAGGAGAAAAAGTGGAGAAAAAGTGGAGAAAAAGTGGAGCATAAGAGGAGAAAAAGTGGAGAAAAAAGTGGAGAAAACGTGGAGAAAACGTGGAGAAAAAGTGGAGAAAAAGTGGAGAAAAAGTGGAGCATAAGAGGAGAAAAAGTGGAGAAAAAAGTGGAGAAAACGTGGAGAAAAAGTGGAGAAAAAGTGGAGAAAAAGTGGAGCATAAGAGGAGAAAAAGTGGAGATTAAGAGGAGAAAAAGTGGAGAAAAAGTGGAGAAAAAGTGGAGAAAAAGTGGAGCATAAGAGGAGAAAAAGTGGAGAAAAAAGTGGAGAAAAAGTGGAGAAAAAGTGGAGATTAAGAGGAGAAAAAGTGGAGCATAAGAGGAGAAAAAGTGGAGAAAAAAGTGGAGAAAAAGTGGAGAAAGTGGAGAAAAAAATGGAGAAAAAGTGGAGAAAAAGTGGAGAAAAAGTGGAGAATAAGAGGAGAAAAAGTGGAGAAAAAGTGGAGAAAAAGTGGAGAATAAGAGGAGAAAAAGTGGAGAATAAGTGGAGAAAAAAATGGAGAAAAAGTGGAGAAAAAGTGGAGAAAAAGTGGAGCATAAGAGGAGAAAAAGTGGAGAAAAAGTGGAGAAAAAGTGGAGAAAAAGTGGAGCATAAGAGGAGAAAAAGTGGAGAAAAAAGTGGAGAAAAAGTGGAGAAAAAGTGGAGCATAAGAGGAGAAAAAGTGGAGAAAAAGTGGAGAAAAAGTGGAGCATAAGAGGAGAAAAAGTGGAGAAAAAGTGGAGAAAAAGTGGAGAAAAAGTGGAGCATAAGAGGAGAAAAAGTGGAGAAAAAGTGGAGAAAAAAGTGGAGAAAAAGTGGAGAAAAAGTGGAGAATAAGTGGAGAAAAAAATGGAGAAAAAATGGAGAAAAAGTGGAGAGAAAGTGGAGAAAAAAATGGAGAAAAAGTGGAACACCCTTTGGTACCTTTCATGTGGCACTAAGGGGTGCTTAGCTTTGTATTTAGCCAAAAAAATGAAAAAAAAATTACATAGGGTTCCCCCTAGTTTTGTAGCCAGCTAGGGTAAAGCAGACGGCTGCAGTCTGCAGACCACAGCTGGCAACCTCACCTTGGCTGGTAATCCAAAACTGAGGGCACCCCACGCTGTTATTTTAAATTAAATAAATAATTAAAAAAAAAAACACGTAGGGGTCCCCCAAAATTGGATCACCAGCCAAGGTAAAGCAGACAGCTGGGGCCTGATATTCTCAGACTAGGGAGGTCCATGGTTATTGGAATCTCCCCAGCCTAAAAATAGCAGGCCGCAGCCGCCCCAGAAGTGGCGCATCCATTAGATGCGCCAATCCTGGTGCTTCGCCCCAGCTCATCCCGCGCCCTGGTGCGGTGGCAAACGGGGTAATATTTGGGGTTAATACCAGATGTGTAATGTCACCTGGCATCAAGCCCTGGGGTTGGTGAGGTCAGGCGTCTATCAGATACCCGACATCACCAACCCAGTCAGTAATAAAAAAAAAATAGACGACAAACACATTTTTATTTGAAAAAACACTCCCCAAAACATTCCCTCTTTAACCAATTTATTAGATTGAAAAACAAATCCAGGTCTGGTGTAATCCAAGGGGTTGCCATGACGATGCTCACTGTCCCAGTCAATGAAGAGCAGGATGTTCCCCATTGGCTGGGAGAGCAGTGCAGTGACCTGAGCTAACATCAATGGGTCAGCCCAGGTCACTGCAGGGGGGTGACAAGTGCTGCTGTCAGTGAGGTACATTACCTGCGCTGATCTCCAGCACACTGACAGCCCCTGTCACTGAGGTCAATGACCGGCGCCTTCACATCAAGTATCGCGAGAGGTCCGTGACGTCACCGCCAGTGTCAGTCTCAGGTCGGAAGCGATAGGTGATGTGACAAGCGGCGGCCATGGAGGACAGTGACAGCGCTGAGGTCGGGATGGCGGGACTTCATCACCGCAGGTAAGCCGAGCGAGCGAGCGGGCGGGCGGGCGGGGGGGGGGGGGGGCGGGGGGTGGATGTGTGTGTGTGTGTGTGTTTGTGTATGTGTATGTATGTGTACATGCCGCGGGCAGGAGGGGGTGGAGCGAGCTGAGCGGGAAAGTGTGGGCTTCCTGCACGTAACTAAGATAAACATCGGGTTACTAACCAAAGCGCTTTGCTTGGATACCCGATGTTTATCTTGGTTACCAGCTTGTGGCAGGCTGCCAGCGATGGCTCCTGCTCACTGTAGCTGTAAAAAGCCCTGCTTTTTGCTGCTAGAACCGTTCTCGAACGTATCTAGAACTATCGAGCTTTTAGCAAAAAGCTCGAGTTCTAGTTCGATCTCGAACAGCCCAAAAATCACTCGAGCCTAGAACTGGAGAACCACGAACCACGAACCGCGCTCAACTCTATTCGAGACGTTCGACGAACTCTAGCTTTTTGTTAAAAGCTCGACAGTTCGAGTTACGTTCGAGAACGGTTCGAGCACCAAAATTGTGGCTTTTCACAGTAAGGCTATGTTCACACATTGCTGTCTGCATGCGTACTGCATCCCCAGCATAATCCCTCTCTTTTCCTACTCACCGATCACGGGCGCCTCGCTGAACTGCTGTCACAAATCTGCAGCGTCTTTTCCTCTTTTGAAAAAAGCTGCTGCTTCATTATTCAATCAGTTATTCCGTGCTTTCCCCGCACACCGGCGCCCATGATTGGTTGCAGTTAGACACGCCCCAACGATGAGTGACAACTGTCTCACTGCAACCAATCACAGCCGCCGGCAGGCGGGTCTATATCGTGCAGTAAAATAAATACATAAATAATAAAAAAAATTGCGGGTTCTCCCATATTTGATACCAGCCAGGATAAAGCCTCACAGCCGGAGGCTGGTATTTTCAGGATGGAGAGCACCACATTATCGGGAACCCAACACCCTAACAATATCACCCAGCAGCCGCTCGGAATTGCCGCATCCATTAGGTGCAACAGTCCCGGGACTCCACCCAGCTCATTCCGAATTGCCCTGGTGCGGTGGCAATCGAGGTAATAACGGGGTTAATCATGCTAGGCGTCTCCCCGAGACACCTACCATGATCAACCTGTAAGTGAAATTAAAGAAACATACACAGCGAAAAATCCTTTATTTGGAATAAAAGACAAAAAAACATCCTCTTTCCCCATTTTATTAAAATCCCCAAATACCCCTCCAGGTCTGAAGTTACATAGTTACATAGTTACATAGTTACTAAGTAACTTTTTTTGTCTTTTATTCCAAATAAAGGATTTTTCGCTGTGTGTGTTTCTTTAATTTCACTTACAGGTTGATCATGGTAGGTGTCTCGGGGAGACGCCTAGCATGATTAACCCCGTTATTACCTTGATGTAATTGAGGTAATCCACACGACACTGTGAGCTCTGCTACAGAACACGAGTACTCTGTGTCCTCTCCACGTAGCACATGAAGAGAATCGCGCTGTCACCTCAGACTTCAGTCTGCTTTGCAGACCTCAAGATAACAAAATCTGCCTTTGTTCCTCATTGGAGCCAGTGGCTGAATGGATAGAGCGCTCGCCAAAGATGCATAATGAGTTCAAGTCCCGGCCGGCTGTGTCAGTAAAGATATTTTTTTATTTTAAACTAATTAATTATTATTCTTTATTTATAATTAATTGTAAAATATTATTATTTTAATTATGCACAGAGAGGAGTAGCCGGACATCATCTATTAGCCGCTTCACGGAATGAGGCAGTATTCTCTCTCTCTCTCTCTCTCTCTCTCTCTCATAGTGTTGTGTTTTATTTCTAATAAAAATTTTGTTCTGTGTGTTGTGTTTTTTTTTTCTATCTGTACTAGAAATTCATGGTGGCCATGTCTAATATTTGCATGACACCATGAATTTCGGGCTTAGGGCCAGTTGATAATATACAGCTAGCCCTAACCCCATCATTACCCAGCGAGCCACCCATCACCAGGGCAGCTGGATAACAAAATCTGCCTATGTTCCTCATTGGAGCCAGTGGCTGAATGGATAGAGTGCTCGCCTAAGAAGCATAACTTCACGAGTTCAAGTCCCAGCCGCCTGTGTCAGTAAAGATTTTTTTATTTTAAATTAATTATTATTCTTTATTTATAATTAATTATAAAATATTATTATTTTAATTATGCATAGAGGGGAGTAGCCAGACATCATATATTAGCCGCTCCATGGAATGAGGCTGCATTCTCTCTCTCTCTCATAGTGTTGTGTTTTTTTTTCTAATAAAAATATTGTTCTGTGTGTTGTGGGTTTTTTTTTATCTGTACTAGAAATTCATGGTGGCCATGTCTAATATTGGCGTGACACCATGAATTTTGGGCTCAGGGCCAGTTGATAATATACAGCTAGCCCTAACCCCAACCCCATTATTACCCAGCGAGCCACCCATCACCAGGGCAGCTGGAGGAGTTGGATACAGCGCCAGAAGATGGCGCTTCTATGAAAGTGACATTTTCTGGGGTGTCTGTGGATTGCAATTTACAGCAGAAAGCTTGGGCACCCTGAGCTGCGGATTCCAATCCCCAGCTGCCTAGTTGCACCTCGCTGAACACAAAAATCTGACGAAACCCACGTCTTTTTTTTTAATTATTTCATGAAATTCATGGGGCCTGAAAGTTGCAAAGAGGTTCTGGTGGTATCTAATAATCTTTAGGAGCACAGCAATATTCACAGTAAGTCCTTCGGTACCCCATTAAGAGAACGTTCATGATGTTTGTAAGGAGTTATCTTCTCTGAAGAGAGAAGATGTTTGTCACGAGTAACCCAAATGCCACACTATTCACTACTCAAACGAATAGTGCGTCATTCGGGTTACTCGTTACATTGCGAGTATTCCCCATTGACTTTCATTGCACACAATATTCGGAATGCATATGCGAGTATTAGACTGTACTCGTTATAAATATCGTGAATCTGAGAATTTCGAAACTCACCCATCATTATTGTTTGCACAAAATGGGTTTGATCAACTTTCATGTGGTTTAGTAATTGACTGAAGGTATATTTAAATGTAACATATAGCTTTTAATGTCTGCACCATGAGTTGAAACAAGCTTGCAGATGGGCTAAACTGTATCCCAATTTTTGTCTTTGATCGGATAAACAAGCATAAGAAGAAATTGTGATTCCCTGGAATCTTTATACACTTTTCCATTTAAGTGTCTGTCTGTAGGGAGTTGCTTGCAGTCTCCAACACAGCTGTGTTTCAGCTCCACTGAAGACAGTAGGGGTTTATATTCATGTTGCTCAGGAACCAGATGCTAACTTACTGTAAATCGAGGTTCTGTATAATATAAGGGAATTACTTAAAACAGATGTGTCTCAACACCTGGTTGTGGCTCATAATAGTGATATATTCACTATCTATCTATCTATCTATCTATCTATCTATCTGCATCTACTAGATATGGGGAAGAACCATGCATATAGTAACAGGGAAGGGAGACCCTGTGCCTACTGAAGGGAGAGATGGTGACCCCTGACCAAACCATACACTGGTCCCTGGCTTCCCTGCTCACCCTAGATTGGTTCTACATCTGTGCACCAAGCAGGACATCTGGCCCTGGCTGACCCTGAACTCATCCCTAGGTAAAGAAATGATATGATGAGCACTAAGTCAATCCCACTAAGCTCTAATGAAGACACAGTAAGCACAAACATGCAGAGTGAACAAATAACTTATCTAAGGGTGGTGTCACACACAGCGACAACGACAACGACGTCGCTGCTACCTCACCATTTTCTGTGACATTGCAGAAACATCCCGTCGCTGTCGCTGTGTGTGACATCCAGCAACGACCTGGCCCCTGCTGTGAGGTCGCCGGTCGTTGCTGAATGTCCAGCTTCATTTTTTGGTCGTCGCTCTCCTGCTGTGACGCACACATCGCTGTGTGTGACAACGAGAGAGCGACGAAATGAAGGGAGCAGGAGCCGGCATCTGGCAGCTGCGGTAAGCTGTAACCAGGGTAAACATCGGGTAACCAAGGGAAGACCTTTCCCTGGTTACCCGATATTTACCTACGTTACCAGCGTCCGCCGCTCTCGCTGCCAGTGCTGGCTACTGCTCTCTGCACATGTAGCTGCAGTACACATCGGGTAATTAACCCGATGTGTACTGTAGCTAGGAGTGCAGGGAGCCAGCGCTAAGCAGTGTGCGCGGATCCCTGCTCTCTGCACATGTATCACAGCGACGCGTGTCGTTATGATCGCTGCTGCTTCTGCTGTGTTTGACAGCTAAGCAGCGATCATAACAGCGACTTACAAGGTCGCTGTTGCGTCACAGAAAATGGTGACGTAACAGCGACGTCGATGTCGCTGTCGCTATGTGTGAACCCAGCTTAAGAAGACTCAGGGAGAGAAACAGCAACAAATGATAATGTTTTCTTCAGATGTTTGAGCACCGACTGCTTGCAACTAGAGATGAGCGAACCGGCCGCGGTTCGGCTCGAGTTCGGTTCGTCGAACGGAGGTCCCGTTCGAGTTCGGTTCATCGAACGTTCGACGAACCGAACTCGAACCGCATAGGAAACAATGGCAGGCAATCACAAACACAGAAAAACACCTAGAAAACACCCTCAAAGGTGTCCAAAACGTGACAAACAACTCACAACACAACACAAACACATGGGAAAGTGACAAGGACATATACTCATGCGAAAACAAAAGAGCTGGACAAGGAAAAAGAGGAGGACACACAGATATAGGCATGGCACGCCCTTCTAAAATCATGTAAAACTTCAAGCGGAGTACTCCCTTTTTTCCAAAAATTGGGCCACGAACACACCCACCCCTTCAGTGGCAGCACTTGTGCCCCAGTTGTACACTTCACAGCTAGATTTGCATCAAGCACATTAAAAAATACGTCATACTTAACCGTCCCCAGGATGACACCGGGGTAGGTAGCTAAGTCTTTGCTGAACTATGACTTGTTCATCTTGGCTCCTTTTAAAAATCACAGCAAGCAAGGGTTACTCCAAGCGGAGTCTCCCTTTTTTCCAAAAATTGGGACACACAGACACCCCATCAGTGGCAGCAGTTGTGCCCCAGTTGTACACTTCACAGCTAGATTTGCATCAAGCACATTCAAAAATATGCCATACTTAACCGTCCCCAGGAGGACATCGGGGTAGGTAGCTAAGTCTTTGCTGAACCATGACTTGTTCATCTTGGCTCCTTTTCAAAAACACAGCAAGCAAGGGTTACTCCAAGCGGAGTCTCCCTTTTTTCCAAAAATTGGGCCCCACACACACCCACCCATTCAGTGGCAGCAGTTGTGCCCCAGTTGTACACTTCACAGCTAGATTTGCATCAAGCACATTCAAAAAAACGCCATACTTAACCGTCCCCAGGAGGACACCGGGGTAGGTAGCTAAGTCTTTCCTGATCCCAGATCTGTTCATCTTGGATCATTTTAAAAAACACAGCAAGCAAGGGTTACTCCAAGCGGAGTCTCCCTTTTTTCCAAAAATTGGGCCCCACACACACCCACCCATTCAGTGGCAGCAGTTGTGTCCCAGTTGTACACTTCACAGCTAGATTTGCATCAAGCACATTCAAAAATACGCCATTCTTAACCGTCCCCAGGAGGACATCGGGGTAGGTAGCTAAGTCTTTGCTGAACCATGACTTGTTCATCTTGGCTCCTTTTCAAAAACACAGCAAGCAAGGGTTACTCCAAGCGGAGTCTCCCTTTTTTCCAAAAATTGAGCCCCACACACACCCACCCATTCAGTGGCAGCAGTTGTGCCCCAGTTGTACACTTCACAGCTAGATTTGCATCAAGCACATTCAAAAATACGCCATACTTAACCGTCCCCAGGAGGACACCGGGGTAGGTAGCTAAGTCTTTCCTGATCCCAGATCTGTTCATCTTGGATCATTTTAAGAAACACAGCAAGCAAGGGTTACTCCAAGCGGAGTCTCCCTTTTTTCCAAAAATTGGGCCCCACACACACCCACCCATTCAGTGGCAGCAGTTGTGCCCCAGTTGTACACTTCACAGCTAGATGTGCATCAAGCACATTCAAAAATACGCCATACTTAACTGTCCCCAGGAGGACAACGGGGTAGGTAGCTAAGTCTTTGCTGAACTATGACTTGTTCATCTTGGCTCCTTTTCAAAAACACAGCAAGCAAGGGTTACTCCAAGCGGAGTCTCCCTTTTTTCCAAAAATTGGGCCCCACACACACCCACCCATTCAGTGGCAGCAGTTGTGCCCCAGTTGTACACTTCACAGCTAGATTTGCATCAAGCACATTCAAAAATACGCCATACTTAACCGTTTCCAGGATGACCCCGGGGTAGGTAGCAAAGTCTTTCCTGATCCCAGATCTGTTCATCTTGGATCATTTTAAAAAACACAGCAAGCAAGGGTTACTCCAAGCGGAGTCTCCCTTGTTTCCAAAAATTGGGCCCCACACACACCCACCCATTCAGTGGCAGCAGTTGTGCCCCAGTTGTACACTTCACAGGTAGATTTGCATCAAGCACATTCAAAAATACGCCATACTTAACCGTCCCCAGGAGGACACCGGGGTAGGTAGCAAAGTCTTTCCTGATCCCAGCTCTGTTCATCTTGGCTTCTTTTAAAAAAACAGCAAGCAAGGGTTACTCCAAGCGGAGTCTCCTTTTTTTCCAAAAATTGGGCCCCACACACACCCACCCATTCAGTGGCAGCAGTTGTGCTCCAGTTGTACACTTCACAGCTAGATTTGCATCAAGCACATTCAAAAATACGCCATACTTAACCGTTTCCAGGATGACCCCGGGGTAGGTAGCAAAGTCTTTCCTGATCCCAGATCTGTTCATCTTGGATCATTTTAAAAAAAACAGCAAGCAAGGGTTACTCCAAGCGGAGTCTCCCTTTTTTCCAAAAATTGGGCCCCACACACACCCACCCATTCAGTGGCAGCAGTTGTGCCCCAGTTGTACACTTCACAGCTAGATTTGCATCAAGCACATTCAAAAATACGCCATACTTAACCGTCCCCAGGAGGACACCAGGGTAGGTAGCTAAGTCTTTCCTGATCCCAGATCTGTTCATCTTGGATCATTTTAAAAAACACAGCAAGCAAGGGTTACTCCAAGTGGAGTCTCCCTTTTTTCCAAAAATTGGGCCCCACACACACCCACCCATTCAGTGGCAGCAGTTGTGCCCCAGTTGTACACTTCACAGCTAGATTTGCATCAAGCACATTCAAAAATACGCCATACTTAACCGTCCCCAGGAGGACACCGGGGTAGGTAGCTAAGTCTTTCCTGATCTCAGATCTGTTCATCTTGGCTCCTTTTCAAAAACACAGCAAGCAAGGGTTACTCCAAGCGGAGTCTCCCTTTTTTCCAAAAATTGGGCCCCACACACACCCACCCATTCAGTGGCAGCAGTTGTGCCCCAGTTGTACACTTCACAGCTAGATTTGCATCAAGCACATTCAAAAATACGCCATACTTAATCGTTTCCAGGATGACCCCGGGGTAGGTAGCAAAGTCTTTCCTGATCCCAGATCTGTTCATCTTGGATCATTTTAAAAAACACAGCAAGCAAGGGTTACTCCAAGCGGAGTCTCCCTTTTTTCCAAAAATTGGGCCCCACACACACCCACCCATTCAGTGGCAGCAGTTGTGCCCCAGTTGTACACTTCACAGCTAGATTTGCATCAAGCACATTCAAAAATACGCCATACTTAACCGTCCCCAGGAGGACACCGGGGTAGGTAGCTAAGTCTTTCCTGATCCCAGATCTGTTCATCTTGGCTCCTTTTCAAAAACACAGCAAGCAAGGTTTACTCCAAGCGGAGTCTCCCTTTTTTCCAAAAATTGGGCCCCACACACACCCACCCATTCAGTGGCAGCAGTTGTGCCCCAGTTGTACACTTCACAGCTAGATTTGCATCAAGCACATTCAAAAATACGCCATACTTAATCGTTTCCAGGATGACCCCGGGGTAGGTAGCAAAGTCTTTCCTGATCCCAGATCTGTTCATCTTGGATCATTTTAAAAAACACAGCAAGCAAGGGTTACTCCAAGCGGAGTCTCCCTTTTTTCCAAAAATTGGGCCCCACACACACCCACCCATTCAGTGGCAGCAGTTGTGCCCCAGTTGTACACTTCACAGCTAGATTTGCATCAAGCACATTCAAAAATACGCCATACTTAATCGTTTCCAGGATGACCCCGGGGTAGGTAGCAAAGTCTTTCCTGATCCCAGATCTGTTCATCTTGGATCATTTTAAAAAACACAGCAAGCAAGGGTTACTCCAAGCGGAGTATCCCTTTTTTTCAAAAAATTGGGCCACACAGACACCCCACCAGTGGCTGCACTTGTGCCATAGTTGCAAACAGGATGTTTTGATTTGCATCAAGCACATTCCAAATCCACAAGCATTTACTCTCCCCAGGATGACACAGGGGTAGTAAATTCCTGGTGGATCCATGACTTGTTCATTTTTATGAACGGTAGTCTGTCCACATTGTCACTGGACAGACACGTGCGCTTATCTGTCAGCACACACCCAGCAGCACTGAAGACACGTTCAGAGACAACGCTGGTAGCTGGACACGACAAAATCTCCAAGGCGTAAGTTGAGAGCTCTGGCCATTTTTCAAGATTTGAAGCCCAAAATGAGCAAGGCTCCATTTGCAAAGTCATGGCATCGATGTTCATTTGGAGATACTCCTGTATCATCCTCTCCAGCCGTTGACTATGTGTCAGACTTGTTGTCTCTGGTGGCCTTGCAAACGACGGTCTAAAAAAATTATGAAAAGATTCCATAAAATTGCTGTTACCAGCACCAGATACGGTGCTACTGGGACGGGTAGACTGTTGAAGATGACGAGACCGTCCCATGTTTGTCAAGTTACAACTGGGAGATTCACTCCCTGCACCTGCACGGTTGTTTGGTGGAAAAGCCGAGCTGAGATCGAGTAGCAGCTTCTGCTGATACTCATGCATACGTGCGTCCCTTTCTATGGCTGGAATTATGTCACAAAATTTGGACTTGTACCGAGGATCTAATAGTGTGGCAAGCCAGTAGTCATCATCACTTCTAATTTTGACAATACGAGGGTCATGTTGGAGGTAGTGCAGCAAGAAGTCGCTCATGTGTCTTGCGCAGCCATGCGGACCAAGTCCATGCTGTGTTTGTGGCATAGAGGTGCTAACCGTTCTTACTTCCTCTGAAAACCTCCCCCCAACCTCTTTCAACTGAAATTTGACCAAGGTCTCCCTCATCCGCTGAGTCTTCCATGTCCATGGACAGTTTGTCCTCCTATTCTTCATGTTCTCCTGCACCTTCCTCAACATTTCGCCTGCTACCATGCGCCCTTGTTGATCCCTGTCCCCCATGGTCCCATGCCTGCCGCGTTGGTGATGATGAACGTCTGGACCTTGGTGATGTTGTTGTCCTTTGCACACATAAATCCTCCTGTAGTTCCTCCCCTTCCTGTTGTCTCACCCCCTGACTCCGAATAGTGTTTAGCGTGTGCTCCAGCATGTAAATGACTGGAATTGTCATGCTGATAATGGCATTGTCAGCGCTAAACATATTCGTCGCCATGTCGAAACTGTGCAGAAGGGTGCATAGGTCCTTGATCTTAGACCACTCCATCAGGGTGATCTGCCCCACCTCTGCATCTCGTTGGCCCAGGCTATACGTCATGACGTATTGCACCAGGGCTCGGCGGTGCTGCCACAGTCGCTGTAACATGTGGAGAGTCGAATTCCAGCGTGTCGGCACATCGCATTTCAGGCGATGAACCGGCAGACCGAAAGACTTCTGGAGCGATGCAAGTCGCTCAGCTGCGGCGGTTGAACGGCGGAAGTGAGCAGAAAGTTTTCGTGCCCTGGTCAGAAGGCCATCTAGGCCGGGATAGTGTGTTAAAAATTGCTGGACAACAAGGTTCAACACGTGAGCCATACAAGGCACGTGTGTCACCTTGCCCAGGCGAAGGGCCGCACCCAGGTTTGCAGCATTGTCGCACACGGCCTTACCAGGCTGCAGGTTGAGTGGAGACAACCATTTATTAAACTCAGTCTCCAGAGCTGCCCACAACTCAGCCGCTGTGTGACTCCTATTTCCAAGACATGTCAAGCTAAAGACCGCCTGGTGCCGTTGCGCTCTGCTACCAGCATAGTAATGAGGGGTGCGTGATTCCTTCTGCACAGTGAGAACGCTGATGGCCTGACCAGGCAGGCTTGGGGCGGAGGTGGAGGACCCAGATGAGGTGGAGGAGGCAGAAGCAGTGGCGGAACTTGGACAGACAGAGGATTGACACACAAGTCGTTGGGACTGCAAAACTTGTGCAGCAGAACCTTCACCATCTATCACCATAGTTACCCAGTGCCCAGTCAGCGACATGTAACGTCCCTGTCCATGCTTACTGGTCCAAGTATCGGTGGTGAAATGCACCCGTTCACACACAGAGTTTCTCAAGGAATCGGTGATGTTGTGTGCGACATGCTGGTGTAGCGCGGGCACACCTTTCTTAGAGAAGTAGTGGCGACTGGGCATCTGGTACTGGGGAACAGCGATAGACATAAGGTCTCTAAAATCCTGTGTGTCCACCAGGTGGAAAGGCAGCATTTCGGTAGCCAAGAGTAGAGTTGAGCGCGGTTCGTGGTTCGTGGTTCTCCAGTTCGCGGCTCGAGTGATTTTGGGGCATGTTCTAGATCGAACTAGAACCCGAGCTTTTTGCAAAAGCTCGGTAGTTCTAGAAACGTTCGAGAACGGTTCTAGCAGCCAAAAAACAGCTAAATCATAGCTTGGTTTCTGCTGTAATAGTGTAAGTCACTCTGTGAATCAAACTATTATCACATTTCAGTGTATAGTGTGCGTGAACAGCGCCTTCAGATCACTGCTGTTTCTATAATGGCGATCGCCATTTTTTTTTTTTTTTTTTCTTGTCTTCCTTCCCTAAGCGCGCGCGTCTTGTGGGGCGGGCCAGCATGTCAGCCAATCCCAGACACACACACAGCTAAGTGGACTTTGAGCCAGAGAAGCAACGGCATGTGTGATAGGATCTGCATGTCACATGTCCCTGCATTATAAAACCGGACATTTTCTTCACGGACGCCATTATCTGCCTTCTGCGTCTTTGGTGTCAGACATCACTGTCGCAGCTCCGTCTTCCTGAGTCCTATAGCTGATACAGCTGTATGCGCTGCATACACAGCGTTAGACAGCTTAGGGAGAGCACTTTATAGCAGTCCTTTTAAGGGCTCCAACCGGCAGGGTCAGAGAGCCATAGGTGACAGGTCCTGCAAACAGCAACAGCGTCTGTGTAGCCCAGGTCAGGGATTTCCTACCTGCATTTCACCATTAGGAGGGAATAGAAAGGCAGTCTTCCATTCCTCTACCCAGAGCACCACAATCCTGCCACTGTACCCTCTTGTCCTCTGCACACTCCAACTGATAACTAAGCCATTATACTAGCAAACACTCAGTGTACCTAGTGGCATCCTATACGTGGCTATTGGACTTTGCTATAGTCCCACTAGTGCAAAGACATTTGCAGAGCGCGTCTGCCTGCGTTGCACACTACAACTCATTCTAACCAAGCCATTATACTAGCAAACACTCAGTGTACCTAGTGGCATCCTATACGTGGCTATTGGACTTTGCTATAGTCCCACTAGTGCAAAGACATTTGCAGAGCGCGTCTGCCTGCGTTGCACACTACAACTCATTCTAACCAAGCCATTATACTAGCAAACACTCAGTGTACCTAGTGGCATCCTATACGTGGCTATTGGACTTTGCTATAGTCCCACTAGTGCAAAGACATTTGCAGAGCGCGTCTGCCTGCGTTGCACACTACAACTCATTCTAACCAAGCCATTATACTAGCAAACACTCAGTGTACCTAGTGGCATCCTATACGTGGCTATTGGACTTTGCTATAGTCCCACTAGTGCAAAGACATTTGCAGAGCGCGTCTGCCTGCGTTGCACACTACAACTCATTCTAACCAAGCCATTATACTAGCAAACACTCAGTGTACCTAGTGGCATCCTATACGTGGCTATTGGACTTTGCTATAGTCCCACTAGTGCAAAGACATTTGCAGAGCGCGTCTGCCTGCGTTGCACACTACAACTCATTCTAACCAAGCCATTATACTAGCAAACACTCAGTGTACCTAGTGGCATCCTATACGTGGCTATTGGACTTTGCTATAGTCCCACTAGTGCAAAGACATTTGCAGAGCGCGTCTGCCTGCGTTGCACACTACAACTCATTCTAACCAAGCCATTATACTAGCAAACACTCAGTGTACCTAGTGGCATCCTATACGTGGCTATTGGACTTTGCTATAGTCCCACTAGTGCAAAGACATTTGCAGAGCGCGTCTGCCTGCGTTGCACACTACAACTCATTCTAACCAAGCCATTATACTAGCAAACACTCAGTGTACCTAGTGGCATCCTATACGTGGCTATTGGACTTTGCTATAGTCCCACTAGTGCAAAGACATTTGCAGAGCGCGTCTGCCTGCGTTGCACACTACAACTCATTCTAACCAAGCCATTATACTAGCAAACACTCAGTGTACCTAGTGGCATCCTATACGTGGCTATTGGACTTTGCTATAGTCCCACTAGTGCAAAGACATTTGCAGAGCGCGTCTGCCTGCGTTGCACACTACAACTCATTCTAACCAAGCCATTATACTAGCAAACACTCAGTGTACCTAGTGGCATCCTATACGTGGCTATTGGACTTTGCTATAGTCCCACTAGTGCAAAGACATTTGCAGAGCGCGTCTGCCTGCGTTGCACACTACAACTCATTCTAACCAAGCCATTATACTAGCAAACACTCAGTGTACCTAGTGGCATCCTATACGTGGCTATTGGACTTTGCTATAGTCCCACTAGTGCAAAGACATTTGCAGAGCGCGTCTGCCTGCGTTGCACACTACAACTCATTCTAACCAAGCCATTATACTAGCAAACACTCAGTGTACCTAGTGGCATCCTATACGTGGCTATTGGACTTTGCTATAGTCCCACTAGTGCAAAGACATTTGCAGAGCGCGTCTGCCTGCGTTGCACACTACAACTCATTCTAACCAAGCCATTATACTAGCAAACACTCAGTGTACCTAGTGGCATCCTATACGTGGCTATTGGACTTTGCTATAGTCCCACTAGTGCAAAGACATTTGCAGAGCGCGTCTGCCTGCGTTGCACACTACAACTCATTCTAACCAAGCCATTATACTAGCAAACACTCAGTGTACCTAGTGGCATCCTATACGTGGCTATTGGACTTTGCTATAGTCCCACTAGTGCAAAGACATTTGCAGAGCGCGTCTGCCTGCGTTGCACACTACAACTCATTCTAACCAAGCCATTATACTAGCAAACACTCAGTGTACCTAGTGGCATCCTATACGTGGCTATTGGACTTTGCTATAGTCCCACTAGTGCAAAGACATTTGCAGAGCGCGTCTGCCTGCGTTGCACACTACAACTCATTCTAACCAAGCCATTATACTAGCAAACACTCAGTGTACCTAGTGGCATCCTATACGTGGCTATTGGACTTTGCTATAGTCCCACTAGTGCAAAGACATTTGCAGAGCGCGTCTGCCTGCGTTGCACACTACAACTCATTCTAACCAAGCCATTATACTAGCAAACACTCAGTGTACCTAGTGGCATCCTATACGTGGCTATTGGACTTTGCTATAGTCCCACTAGTGCAAAGACATTTGCAGAGCGCGTCTGCCTGCGTTGCACACTACAACTCATTCTAACCAAGCCATTATACTAGCAAACACTCAGTGTACCTAGTGGCATCCTATACGTGGCTATTGGACTTTGCTATAGTCCCACTAGTGCAAAGACATTTGCAGAGCGCGTCTGCCTGCGTTGCACACTACAACTCATTCTAACCAAGCCATTATACTAGCAAACACTCAGTGTACCTAGTGGCATCCTATACGTGGCTATTGGACTTTGCTATAGTCCCACTAGTGCAAAGACATTTGCAGAGCGCGTCTGCCTGCGTTGCACACTACAACTCATTCTAACCAAGCCATTATACTAGCAAACACTCAGTGTACCTAGTGGCATCCTATACGTGGCTATTGGACTTTGCTATAGTCCCACTAGTGCAAAGACATTTGCAGAGCGCGTCTGCCTGCGTTGCACACTACAACTCATTCTAACCAAGCCATTATACTAGCAAACACTCAGTGTACCTAGTGGCATCCTATACGTGGCTATTGGACTTTGCTATAGTCCCACTAGTGCAAAGACATTTGCAGAGCGCGTCTGCCTGCGTTGCACACTACAACTCATTCTAACCAAGCCATTATACTAGCAAACACTCAGTGTACCTAGTGGCATCCTATACGTGGCTATTGGACTTTGCTATAGTCCCACTAGTGCAAAGACATTTGCAGAGCGCGTCTGCCTGCGTTGCACACTACAACTCATTCTAACCAAGCCATTATACTAGCAAACACTCAGTGTACCTAGTGGCATCCTATACGTGGCTATTGGACTTTGCTATAGTCCCACTAGTGCAAAGACATTTGCAGAGCGCGTCTGCCTGCGTTGCACACTACAACTCATTCTAACCAAGCCATTATACTAGCAAACACTCAGTGTACCTAGTGGCATCCTATACGTGGCTATTGGACTTTGCTATAGTCCCACTAGTGCAAAGACATTTGCAGAGCGCGTCTGCCTGCGTTGCACACTACAACTCATTCTAACCAAGCCATTATACTAGCAAACACTCAGTGTACCTAGTGGCATCCTATACGTGGCTATTGGACTTTGCTATAGTCCCACTAGTGCAAAGACATTTGCAGAGCGCGTCTGCCTGCGTTGCACACTACAACTCATTCTAACCAAGCCATTATACTAGCAAACACTCAGTGTACCTAGTGGCATCCTATACGTGGCTATTGGACTTTGCTATAGTCCCACTAGTGCAAAGACATTTGCAGAGCGCGTCTGCCTGCGTTGCACACTACAACTCATTCTAACCAAGCCATTATACTAGCAAACACTCAGTGTACCTAGTGGCATCCTATACGTGGCTATTGGACTTTGCTATAGTCCCACTAGTGCAAAGACATTTGCAGAGCGCGTCTGCCTGCGTTGCACACTACAACTCATTCTAACCAAGCCATTATACTAGCAAACACTCAGTGTACCTAGTGGCATCCTATACGTGGCTATTGGACTTTGCTATAGTCCCACTAGTGCAAAGACATTTGCAGAGCGCGTCTGCCTGCGTTGCACACTACAACTCATTCTAACCAAGCCATTATACTAGCAAACACTCAGTGTACCTAGTGGCATCCTATACGTGGCTATTGGACTTTGCTATAGTCCCACTAGTGCAAAGACATTTGCAGAGCGCGTCTGCCTGCGTTGCACACTACAACTCATTCTAACCAAGCCATTATACTAGCAAACACTCAGTGTACCTAGTGGCATCCTATACGTGGCTATTGGACTTTGCTATAGTCCCACTAGTGCAAAGACATTTGCAGAGCGCGTCTGCCTGCGTTGCACACTACAACTCATTCTAACCAAGCCATTATACTAGCAAACACTCAGTGTACCTAGTGGCATCCTATACGTGGCTATTGGACTTTGCTATAGTCCCACTAGTGCAAAGACATTTGCAGAGCGCGTCTGCCTGCGTTGCACACTACAACTCATTCTAACCAAGCCATTATACTAGCAAACACTCAGTGTACCTAGTGGCATCCTATACGTGGCTATTGGACTTTGCTATAGTCCCACTAGTGCAAAGACATTTGCAGCACGTCTGCCTGCGTTGCACACTCCAACTAATTATAACTAAGTTGCATTGTCAGGGATATTTATTCTTTATTATTCTGCTGTTAATAAAGCTAGACCACCACTGCAATCTTCACCACCTCTCAATTTTTACTACCACATTTTCAGTCCACAATCTTGTCGCAATCAACATGAGTGGCAAAATGACAGATGCTGGTGGAAAGGGGAAGAGGCGTGGTGGAAAAGGCAAAAAAGGTTTTGTCCGTGGGGAAGGTGGCAAAGCTCCATTATCATCTGCTGAAGATAGACCATCTACCAGCAAAAGTAAGATGTCTACTACTTACCGTGGACAATCCGATGTGCTCCCTTTTTTACGGACACGAACAACAGGAAGAAAGGTAGATGATGGGCAAAAAAGGAAAATGCTTGAATGGATCTCAAGTGGTCCAACAAGTGCCCTCTCAGCCACTTCAAGTACCGCATCCAAAAAACACCAGTCCTCTGAGTTGTCATCCCAATCACACTTGATTTCTCCCATCTCTGAAGTCTCCATCAGCCCTGCACAGTATGGTGGAACTGAGATGGCTGAGTCTGCAGAGCTGTTCAGTCACACTATAGCCTGGGAATCAGAGGTCTGCTCCCAAGCTACAGTGAGTACAGAACAGGAAATGGTCTGCAGTGATGCCCAGAACCTTTGTGACTCAGATTCAGGCCGTGAGGACCAAGTTTCTGAGCATAATGTTGACCCTTTGTCACAAACTGTAACACCTGTGGTTATAGACAATGAGGAACATACTGATGAAGATGAGACGCAGATACCCGATTGGGATGACAACTTAAATATTCCGTCAGGGCAAGAAGAGGCTCGGTCTGAGGGGGAGGGGAGTGCAAACACAACAATTGATGATGACGTTCTAGATCCCACCTACTGTCAACCCCCAGTCAGGCACTCGAGGAGGTCAACAGAGGCGATGGAGGAGGATGCAACCGACGACGAAGTTACCTTGCGCCTTCCTGGACAGAGTCGGAGCACTGGTAGCACGTCTACAACTGCATCCTCAGCCACCACTCTGCCTATGAGCATTATTCGGGGTGGATCAACAGGTCGCATGGCCTCTAAGCCTTGCCTAGCCTGGTCCTTTTTTCACATCGAAAAAGATCGCCCAACTCATGTGATATGTAACATTTGTCATGATTCTCTTAGTAGAGGTCAAAAGCTCAGCAGTTTGACAACTTCTTCCATGAATCGTCACATGAATAAATATCATAAGTCCCGGTGGGAAGCTCACCGTGCTGCAATGCGGCCTAGCGGAGCGAACCATCCACCGCCCGCCCCTTCCACTGCATCCGCGCGCTCTTCATCTTCTAGGACTGTGGGGACAGCTGCCACACCTGTTTTTCCACGCAAAACTTCCACCACTGTAACCGCAACAGGCAGTTTGCTTGTAAGGTCGTCAGTTGGTTTGGAAGGGGAAACAAGTGAGTGTGTACAGCTCTCTCAGACATCGATAGCACCAACGTTGGATGAAGGCAACATCATGTCTCCGCCTGCACTTTCCTCACAAACCTGCATTTTTCCAGGGACACCCTACTCAACACCGTCTACACACAGCAGCCAGATCTCTGTCCCTCAGATGTGGTCAAATAAAAGGCCACTTCCTCCGACCCATGACAAAGCTAAGAGGTTGACTCTATCCCTCTGTAAGCTGTTGGCTACCGAAATGCTGCCTTTCCGCCTAGTGGACACACAGGATTTTAGAGACCTTATGTCTGTCGCTGTGCCCCAGTACCAGATGCCTAGTCGCCACTACTTCTCTAAGAAAGGTGTGCCCGCGCTACACCAGCATGTCGCACACAACATCACCGCTTCCTTGAGAAACTCTGTGTGTGAACGGGTGCATTTCACCACCGATACTTGGACCAGTAAGCATGGACAGGGACGTTACATGTCGCTGACTGGGCACTGGGTAACTATGGTGATAGATGGTGAAGGGTCTGCTGCACAAGTCTTGCCGTCCCCACGACTTGTGTGTCAATCCTCTGTCTGTCCAAGTTCCGCCACTGCTTCTGCATCCTCCACCTCATCTGGGTCCTCCACCTCCGCCCCAAGCCTGCCTGGTCAGGCCACCAGCGTTCTCACTGCGCAGAAGGAATCACGCACCCCTCATTACTATGCTGGCAGCAGAGCGCAACGGCATCAGGCGGTCTTTAGCTTGACATGTCTTGGTAATAAGAGTCACACAGCTGAGGAGTTGTGGTCAGCTTTGCGGTCCGAGTTTAATAAATGGTTGTCTCCACTCAAACTGCAGCCTGGTAAGGCCGTGTGCGACAATGCTGCAAACCTGGGTGCGGCACTTCGCCTGGGCAAGGTGACACACGTACCTTGTATGGCTCACGTGTTGAACCTTGTCGTGCAGCAATTTTTAACACACTATCCCGGCCTAGATGGCCTTCTGAACAGGGCACGAAAACTGTCAGCTCACTTCCGCCGTTCAAGCGCCGCAGCAGAGCGACTTGCATCGCTCCAGAAGTCTTTCGGCCTGCCGGTTCATCGCCTGAAATGCGATGTGGCGACACGCTGGAATTCAACTCTCCACATGTTACAGCGACTGTGGCAGCACCGCAGAGCCCTGGTGCAATACGTCATGACGTATAGCCTGGGCCAACGAGATGCAGAGGTGGGGCAGATCACCCTGATGGAGTGGTCTCAGATCAAGGACCTATGCACCCTTCTGCACAGTTTCGACATGGCGACGAATATGTTTAGCTCTGACAATGCCATTATCAGCATGACGATTCCAGTCATTTACATGCTGGAGCACACGCTAAACACTATTCGGAGTCAGGGGGTGGGACAACATGAAGGGGAGGAACTACAGGAGGATTCATATGCGCAAGGGACAACAACATCACGAAGGTCCAGACGTTCATCATCACCAACGCAGCAGGCATGGGACCATGGGGGACAGGGATCGACAAGGGCGCATAGTAGCAGGCGAAATGTTGAGCAAGGTGCAGGAGAACATGAAGAAATGGAGGACGAACTGTCCATGGACATGGAAGACTCAGCGGATGAGGGAGACCTTGGTCAAATTTCAGTTGAAAGAGGTTGGGGTCAGATGTCAGAGGAAGAAAGAACGGGTAGCACCTCTATGCCACAAACACAGCATGGACTTGGTCCGCATGGCTGCGCAAGACACATGAGTGCCTTTTTGTTGCACTACCTCCAACATGACAGTCGTATTGTCAAAATTAGAAGTGATGATGACTACTGGATTGCCACACTATTAGATCCCCGGTACAAGTCCAAATTTTGTGACATAATTCCAGCCATAGAAAGGGACGCACGTATGCAGGAGTATCAGCAGAAGCTGTTACTAGATCTTAGCTCGGCTTTTCCACCAAACAACCGTGCAGGTGCAGGGAGTGAATCTCCCAGTTGTAACTTGACAAACATGGGACGGTCTCGTCATCTTCAACAGTCTACCCGTACCAGTAGGACCTTTTCTGGTGCCGGTAACAGCAATTTTATGGAATCTTTTCATAATTTTTTTAGACCCTCTTTTGCAAGGCCACCAGAGACAACAAGTCTGACACATAGTCAACGGCTGGAGAGGATGATACAGGAGTATCTCCAAATGAACATCGATGCCATGACTGTGCAACTGGAGCCTTGCTCCTTTTGGGCTTCAAACCTACAAAAATGGCCAGAGCTCGCAACTTACGCCTTGGAGATTTTGTCGTGTCCAGCTGCCAGCGTTGTCTCTGAACGTGTATTCAGTGCTGCTGGGTGTGTGCTGACAGATAAGCGCACGCGTCTGTCCAGTGACAATGTGGACAGACTGACGTTCATCAAAATGAACAAGTCATGGATCCAGAAGGAATTTACTACCCCTGTGTCATCCTGGGGAGAGTAAATGCTTGTGGATTTGGAATGTGCTTGATGCAAATCAAAACATCCTGTTTGCAACTAGGGCCCAAGTGCTGCCACTGATGGGGTGGGTGTCTGTGTGGCCCAATTTTTGGAAAAAAGGGAGACTCCGCTTGGAGTAACCCTTGCTTGCTGTGTTTTTAAAAGAAGCCAAGATGAACAGAGCTGGGATCAGGAAAGACTTTGCTACCTACCCCGGTGTCATCCTGGGGACGGCTAAGAATAGCGTATTTTTGAATGTGCTTGATGCAAATCAAAACATCCTGTTTGCAACTAGGGCCCAAGTGCTGCCACTGATGGGGTGGGTGTCTGTGTGGCCCAATTTTTGGAAAAAAGGGAGACTCCGCTTGGAGTAACCCTTGCTTGCTGTGTTTTTAAAAGAAGCCAAGATGAACAGAGCTGGGATCAGGAAAGACTTTGCTACCTACCCCGGTGTCATCCTGGGGACGGTTAAGAATAGCGTATTTTTGAATGTGCTTGATGCAAATCTAGCTGTGAAGTGTACAACTGGGGCCCAAGTGCTGCCACTGAAGGGGTGGGTGTGTGTGGGGCCCAATTTTTGGAAAAAAGGGAGACTCCGCTTGGAGTAACCCTTGCTTGCTGTGTTTTTAAAAAAAGCCAAGATGAACAGAGCTGGGATCAGGAAAGACTTTGCTACCTACCCCGGTGTCATCCTGTGGACGGCTAAGAATAGCGTATTTTTGAATGTGCTTGATGCAAATCAAAACATCCTGTTTGCAACTAGGGCCCAAGTGCTGCCACTGATGGGGTGGGTGTCTGTGTGGCCCAATTTTTGGAAAAAAGGGAGACTCCGCTTGGAGTAACCCTTGCTTGCTGTGTTTTTAAAAGAAGCCAAGATGAACAGAGCTGGGATCAGGAAAGACTTTGCTACCTACCCCGGTGTCATCCTGTGGACGGCTAAGAATAGCGTATTTTTGAATGTGCTTGATGCAAATCAAAACATCCTGTTTGCAACTAGGGCCCAAGTGCTGCCACTGATGGGGTGGGTGTCTGTGTGGCCCAATTTTTGGAAAAAAGGGAGACTCCGCTTGGAGTAACCCTTGCTTACATTGTTTTTAAAAGAAGCCAAGATGAACAAGTCATGGGTCAGCAAAGACTTTGCTACCTACCCCGGTGTCATCCTGGGGACGGCTAAGAATAGCGTATTTTTGAATGTGCTTGATGCAAATCAAAACATCCTGTTTGCAACTAGGGCCCAAGTGCTGCCACTGATGGGGTGGGTGTCTGTGTGGCCCAATTTTTGGAAAAAAGGGAGACTCCGCTTGGAGTAACCCTTGCTTGCTGTGTTTTTAAAAGAAGCCAAGATGAACAGAGCTGGGATCAGGAAAGACTTTGCTACCTACCCCGGTGTCATCCTGTGGACGGCTAAGAATAGCGTATTTTTGAATGTGCTTGATGCAAATCAAAACATCCTGTTTGCAACTAGGGCCCAAGTGCTGCCACTGATGGGGTGGGTGTCTGTGTGGCCCAATTTTTGGAAAAAAGGGAGACTCCGCTTGGAGTAACCCTTGCTTACATTGTTTTTAAAAGAAGCCAAGATGAACAAGTCATGGGTCAGCAAAGACTTTGCTACCTACCCCGGTGTCATCCTGGGGACGGCTAAGAATAGCGTATTTTTGAATGTGCTTGATGCAAATCAAAACATCCTGTTTGCAACTAGGGCCCAAGTGCTGCCACTGATGGGGTGGGTGTCTGTGTGGCCCAATTTTTGGAAAAAAGGGAGACTCCGCTTGGAGTAACCCTTGCTTGCTGTGTTTTTAAAAGAAGCCAAGATGAACAGAGCTGGGATCAGGAAAGACTTTGCTACCTACCCCGGTGTCATCCTGGGGACGGCTAAGAATAGCGTATTTTTGAATGTGCTTGATGCAAATCAAAACATCCTGTTTGCAACTAGGGCCCAAGTGCTGCCACTGATGGGGTGGGTGTCTGTGTGGCCCAATTTTTGGAAAAAAGGGAGACTCCGCTTGGAGTAACCCTTGCTTGCTGTGTTTTTAAAAGAAGCCAAGATGAACAGAGCTGGGATCAGGAAAGACTTTGCTACCTACCCCGGTGTCATCCTGTGGACGGCTAAGAATAGCGTATTTTTGAATGTGCTTGATGCAAATCAAAACATCCTGTTTGCAACTAGGGCCCAAGTGCTGCCACTGATGGGGTGGGTGTCTGTGTGGCCCAATTTTTGGAAAAAAGGGAGACTCCGCTTGGAGTAACCCTTGCTTGCTGTGTTTTTAAAAGAAGCCAAGATGAACAGAGCTGGGATCAGGAAAGACTTTGCTACCTACCCCGGTGTCATCCTGTGGACGGCTAAGAATAGCGTATTTTTGAATGTGCTTGATGCAAATCAAAACATCCTGTTTGCAACTAGGGCCCAAGTGCTGCCACTGATGGGGTGGGTGTCTGTGTGGCCCAATTTTTGGAAAAAAGGGAGACTCCGCTTGGAGTAACCCTTGCTTGCTGTGTTTTTAAAAGAAGCCAAGATGAACAGAGCTGGGATCAGGAAAGACTTTGCTACCTACCCCGGTGTCATCCTGGGGACGGCTAAGAATAGCGTATTTTTGAATGTGCTTGATGCAAATCAAAACATCCTGTTTGCAACTAGGGCCCAAGTGCTGCCACTGATGGGGTGGGTGTCTGTGTGGCCCAATTTTTGGAAAAAAGGGAGACTCCGCTTGGAGTAACCCTTGCTTGCTGTGTTTTTAAAAGAAGCCAAGATGAACAGAGCTGGGATCAGGAAAGACTTTGCTACCTACCCCGGTGTCATCCTGTGGACGGCTAAGAATAGCGTATTTTTGAATGTGCTTGATGCAAATCAAAACATCCTGTTTGCAACTAGGGCCCAAGTGCTGCCACTGATGGGGTGGGTGTCTGTGTGGCCCAATTTTTGGAAAAAAGGGAGACTCCGCTTGGAGTAACCCTTGCTTGCTGTGTTTTTAAAAGAAGCCAAGATGAACAGAGCTGGGATCAGGAAAGACTTTGCTACCTACCCCGGTGTCATCCTGGGGACGGCTAAGAATAGCGTATTTTTGAATGTGCTTGATGCAAATCAAAACATCCTGTTTGCAACTAGGGCCCAAGTGCTGCCACTGATGGGGTGGGTGTCTGTGTGGCCCAATTTTTGGAAAAAAGGGAGACTCCGCTTGGAGTAACCCTTGCTTGCTGTGTTTTTAAAAGAAGCCAAGATGAACAGAGCTGGGATCAGGAAAGACTTTGCTACCTACCCCGGTGTCATCCTGTGGACGGCTAAGAATAGCGTATTTTTGAATGTGCTTGATGCAAATCAAAACATCCTGTTTGCAACTAGGGCCCAAGTGCTGCCACTGATGGGGTGGGTGTCTGTGTGGCCCAATTTTTGGAAAAAAGGGAGACTCCGCTTGGAGTAACCCTTGCTTACATTGTTTTTAAAAGAAGCCAAGATGAACAAGTCATGGGTCAGCAAAGACTTTGCTACCTACCCCGGTGTCATCCTGGGGACGGCTAAGAATAGCGTATTTTTGAATGTGCTTGATGCAAATCAAAACATCCTGTTTGCAACTAGGGCCCAAGTGCTGCCACTGATGGGGTGGGTGTCTGTGTGGCCCAATTTTTGGAAAAAAGGGAGACTCCGCTTGGAGTAACCCTTGCTTGCTGTGTTTTTAAAAGAAGCCAAGATGAACAGAGCTGGGATCAGGAAAGACTTTGCTACCTACCCCGGTGTCATCCTGTGGACGGCTAAGAATAGCGTATTTTTGAATGTGCTTGATGCAAATCAAAACATCCTGTTTGCAACTAGGGCCCAAGTGCTGCCACTGATGGGGTGGGTGTCTGTGTGGCCCAATTTTTGGAAAAAAGGGAGACTCCGCTTGGAGTAACCCTTGCTTGCTGTGTTTTTAAAAGAAGCCAAGATGAACAGAGCTGGGATCAGGAAAGACTTTGCTACCTACCCCGGTGTCATCCTGGGGACGGTTAAGAATAGCGTATTTTTGAATGTGCTTGATGCAAATCTAGCTGTGAAGTGTACAACTGGGGCCCAAGTGCTGCCACTGAAGGGGTGGGTGTGTGTGGGGCCCAATTTTTGGAAAAAAGGGAGACTCCGCTTGGAGTAACCCTTGCTTGCTGTGTTTTTAAAAGAAGCCAAGATGAACAGAGCTGGGATCAGGAAAGACTTTGCTACCTACCCCGGTGTCATCCTGGGGACGGATAAGAATGGCGTATTTTTGAATGTGCTTGATGCAAATCTAGCTGTGAAGTGTACAATTTGGGCACAACTGCTGCCACTGAAGGGGTGGGTGTGTGGGGCCCAATTTTTGGAAAAAAGGGAGACTCCGCTTGGAGTCACCTTGCGGTGTTTTACATGACTTTAGAAGGGCGTGCCATGCCTATATCTGTGTGTCCTCCTCTTTTTCCTTGTCCAGCTGTTTTGTTTTCGCATGAGTACATGTCCTTGTCACTTTCCCATGTGTTTGTGTTGTGTTGTGAGTTGTTTGTCACCTTTTGGACACCTTTGAGGGTGTTTTCTAGGTGTTTTACTGTGTTTGTGATTGCCTGCCATTGTTTCCTATGGGCTCGAGTTCGGTTCGTCGAACGTTCGACGAGCCGAACTCGAGCCAGACCCCCCGTTCGGCGAACCGCCTCGAGCCAAACCGGGACCGGTTCGCTCATCTCTAGCCAAGAGGTTACAGAGGGATAAAGTAAACCTCTTAGCTTTTTCATGGGTCGGAGGAAATGGCCTTTTATTTGTCCACATCTGAGGGACAGAGATCTGGCTGCTGTGTATAGACGGTAATGAGTAGAGTGTCCCTGAAAAAATGCAGCTTTGTGAGGAAAGTGCAGGCGTAGACATGATGTCGCCTTCATCAAACGTTGGTGCTGTCGATGTCTGAGAGAGCTGTACACACGTACTTGTTTCCCCTTCCAAACCAACTGACGACCTACCAAGCAAACTGACTGTTGCGGTTACAGTGGTGGAAGTTGTGCGTGGAAAACCAGGTGTGACAGCTGTCCCCACAGTCCTAGAAGATGAAGAGCTTGCGGATGCACTGGAAGGGGCAGGCGGTGGATGGTTCGCTCCGCTAGGCCGCATTGCAGCACAGTGAGCTTCCCACCGGGACATATGATATTTATTCATGTGACGATTCATGGAAGAAGTTGTCAAACTGCTGTGGTTTTGCCCTCTACTAACAGAATCATGACAAATTTTACAGATCACATAATTTGGGCGATCTTTTGCTATGTCAAAAAAGGACCAGGCTAGGCAAGGCTTAGAGGGCATGCGACCTGCTGATTCACCCCGACTAGTGCTCAGAGGCACAGTGGTGGCTGAGGATGCAGTTGTAGACGTGCTACCAGTACTCCTACTCTGTCCAGGAAGGCGCAAGGTAACTTCGTCGTCAGTTGCATCCTCCTCCACCGTCTCTGTTGACCTCCTCGAGGGCCTGACTGTGGGTTGACAGTAGGTGGGATCTAGAACTTCCTCATCAATTGTTGTGTTTGCACTCCCCTCACCCTCAGACCGAGCCTCTTCTTGCCCTGACCGAATATTTAAGTTGTCATCCCAATCTGGTATCTGCGTCTCATCGTCATCAGTATGTTCCTCATTGTCTATAACAACAGGTGTTACAGTTTGTGAAAAAGGGTCAACATTATGCTCAGAAACTTGGTCCTCACGGCCTGAATCAGAGTGACAAAGATTCTGGGCATCACTGCAGACCATTTCCTGTTCTGTACTCACTGTAGCTTGGGAGCAGACCTCTGATTCCCAGGCTATAGTGTGACTGAACAGCTCTGCAGACTCAGCCATCTCAGTTCCACCATACTGTGCAGGGCGGATGGAGACTTCAGAGCTGGGAGAAAGCAAGTTTGATTGGGATGACAACTCAGAGGACTGGTGTTTTTTGGATGCGGTAGTTGAGGTGGCGGTTAGGGCACTTGTTGGACCACTTGAGATCCATTCAAGCATTTTCCTTTTTTGGCCATCATCTACCTTTGTTCCTGTTGTCCGTGTCCGTAAAAAAGGGAGCACATCGGATTGTCCACGGTAAGTAGTAGACATCTTACTTTTGCTGGAAGATGGTCTATCTTCAGCAGATGTTAATGGAGCTTTGCCACCTTCTCCACGGACAAACCCTTTTTTTCCTTTTCCAACACGCCTCTTCCCCTTTCCACCAGCATCTGTCATTTTGCCACTCATTTTGATTGCGACAAGATTGTGCACTTAAAATGTGGTAGTAAAAATTGAGAGGTGGTGTAGATTTCAGCGGTGGTTTAGCTTTATTAACAGCAGAATAAACAACAATAATTATCCCTGACAATGCAACTACGGCCCTTAAACTGGCAGCAGTGTTTGCTAGTATAATGGCTTAGAGTTAGTAACTATCAGTTTGAGTGTGCAATGCAGGCAGACGTTCTGCAAATATCTTTGCACTAGTGGGACAATACAGAAGTCCAAGAGCCACTTTTAGGATGCCACTAAGTTCACTCAGGGTTTGCTAGTATAATGGCTTAGTAACTATCAGTTTGAGTGTGCAATGCAGGCAGACGTGCTGCAAATATCTTTGCACTAGTGGGACAATACAGAAGACCAAGAGCCACGTTTAGGATGCCACTAAGTTCACTCAGTGTTTGCTAGTATAATGGCTTAGTAACTATCAGTTTGAGTGTGCAATGCAGGCAGACGTGCTGCAAATATCTTTGCACTAGTGGGACAATACAGAAGTCTAAGAGCCACTTTTAGGATGCCACTAAGTTCACTCAGTGTTTGCTAGTATAATGGCTTAGTAACTATCAGTTTGAGTGTGCAATGCAGGCAGACGTGCTGCAAATATCTTTGCACTAGTGGGACAATACAGAAGTCCAAGTGCCACGTTTAAGAAGCCACTAAGTTCACTCAGTGTTTGCTAGTATAATGGCTTAGTAACAATGAGTTTGAGTGTGCAATGCAGGCAGACGTGCTGCAAATATCTTTGCACTAGTGGGACAATACAGAAGTTCAACAGCCACTTTTAGGATGCCACTAAGTTCACTCAGTGTTTGCTAGTATAATGGCTTAGTAACGATGAGTTTGAGTGTGCAATGCAGGCAGACGTGCTGGAAATATCTTTGCTCTAGTGGAACAATACAGAAGTCCAACAGCCACGTTTAGGATGCCACTAAGTTCACTCAGTGTTTGCTAGTATAATGGCTTAGTAACAATGAGTTTGAGTGTGCAATGCAGGCAGACGTGCTGCAAATATCTTTGCACTAGTGGGACAATACAGAAGTCCAACAGCCACGTTTAGGATGCCACTAAGTTCACTCAGTGTTTGCTAGTATAAAGGCTTAGTAACAATGAGTTTGAGTGTGCAATGCAGGCAGACGTGCTGCAAATATCTTTGCACTAGTGGGACAATACAGAAGTCCAACAGCCACGTTTAGGATGCCACAAAGTTCACTCAGTGTTTGCTAGTATAATGGCTTAGTAGCAATGAGTTTGAGTGTGCAATGCAGGCAGACGTGCTGCAAATATCTTTGCACTAGTGGGACAATACAGAAGTCCAACAGCCACTTTTAGGATGCCACTAAGTTCACTCAGTGTTTGCTAGTATAATGGCTTAGTAACAATGAGTTTGAGTGTGCAAAGGGCAGGAGGGTACAGTGGCAGGGTTGTGGGTCTCTTGGTAGGGGAAAGGAAGCCTGCCTTTCTATCCCTCCTAATGGGGAAATGCAGCGAGGAAATCCCTGACCTTAGCTACAATGACGCTGTCATCTTGTGTAGCTGTTAAACTCTGTTTTAAACTCTGTCACCTATGGCTCTGACCCTGTCGTTATGAGCCCTTAAAAGGACTGATAGAAAGTGCTATCCCTAAGCTGTCCAGCGCTGTGTATGGAGCGTATACAGCAGTATCGGCGATAGGAGCTGCGCCGTGATGTCTGACACCAAGGACGCAGAAGGCAGATAATGGCGTGCTGGAAGAAAATGTCCGGTTTTATAATGCAGGGACATGTGACATGGACATCCTATCACACATGCCGTTGCTTCTCTGGCTAAAAGTACACTTAGCTGTGTGTGTGTCTGGGATTGGCTGACCTGCTGGCCCGCCCCACTACACGCGTGCGCTTAGAGAAGGAAGACAAGGAAAAAAAAAAAAAAATGGCGATCGCCATTATCCATAAAGCAGTGATCTGAATGCGCTGTTCCCGCACACTATACACTGAAATTTCATAATAGTGTGAGTCACAGAGTGACTTACACTATTACAGCGGAAAGCCAGCTACTAATTAGCTGGTCTTTTTGCTGCTAGAACCGTTCTCTAACGTATCGAGAACTATCGAGCTTTAGCAAAAAGCTCGAGTTCTAGTTCTATCTAGAACAGCCCCAAAATCACTTGAGCCGCGAACTGGAGAACCTCGAACCGCGCTCAACTCTACTTGCAACCAAGGCCTGTATAGGAATATATCAATCACCAGCAAACACCCAGGGAAAATGTGAGTATTTAAGGACACAAGGTGAAGTGATGATGATAAGCAGCTGAAAGGTGAGGATATCCACAGGGTCCTAAAAAGAAAGCGATAAACCTCAAGCAGAGAAGATATATAGGATACCATTTACACCACAGCAGGCAGAATAGAATGTAAGGGATCAGTTTGTGTAGCCAAATGCTGTGAGCAGCTTGACACCACGGGACTGTCTGTCAACTGTGACATACCCATGACAGTACCCCACCTTCTACGAATGGTCTCCGGACACTCAGAACCAGGCTTATCTGGATGGTAAGCATAAAGTGAATGAACCAACCTTGTGACATTCACTTCCAATGCTGGGACTCACATCAGTAGTGAATATCATCAGAGATGGTGCTGTTCCCAAGAGGGTTTTTGGACTCCCTCTGGTGGGTAGTGCTGGTAGTGAGTTTGATTCTGCATCTGTTGCTCAGACAGGTGTTGGAGATGATTGCTGTTTCAGGAAGCCTATGAAGTCCAGCCTGGTGGGATATAGGAAGGAAGTCTCTGTCCAACATTTGCGGGTGATAATTGTATCTGCTTCATATGAAGATGTAAAGTATAATCTGTTATGTGTGATTAATGCATTAACCATGTACTGTAAAGTGTAGGAATGTTAACCAGAAAGGTAATAGAGTAAGAGATCTGAGTTTATGTGACTTATGCGAGCGTCACACGGGACGATCTATCGTGCGATCGCACGAGCGATCGTACCCGCCCCCGTCGTTTGTGCGTCATGGGCAATTAGTTGCCTGTGGCGCACAAAGTCGTTAACCCCCTGTCACATGCACTTACCTCCCAGACGACCTCGCTGTGGGTGGTGAACATCCTCTTCCTGAAGGGGGATGGACGTTCGGCATCACAGTGATGTCACACAGCAGCCGGCCAATAGCAGAGGAGGGGCGGAGATGAGCGGGACGTAAACATCCCGCCCACCTCCTGCCTTCAGCATTGCCGGCGGGACGCAGGTAAGCTGTGTTCATCGTTCCCGGGGTGTCACACGGTGTGATGTTTGCTGTCCCGGGAATGATGAACAACCGCCGCGCAGAAGAAGAAACGACTCTTTGAAAATGAGCGACGTGTCAACGAGCAACGATAAGGTGAGTATTTTTGTTCGTTCACCGTCGCTCGTAGCTGTCACACGCTACGATATATCAAACAAAGCCGGATGTGCGTCACTTGCGACGTGACCCCGCCGACATATCGCCCGATTTATCGTACCATGTGACGCCCGCATTAGACTCTGACTCTATGGAATTTATTGGTATTGGAGGACCATATATCTGTCTTAAATGACAGTGCACTGCCCCACAGATAAAAGTCCATAAAGTAATCCACAAAGAAAGAATAGAGCAGCACTCACCGTGACCTTGGTCTCAGATTGTCAAATTTATTAAAGGGAACCTGTCACTAGATTTGTACCCTACAAGCTGCGGCCACCACGAGTAAACCCTTATACACAGTATTCTAGAATACTCTATATAAGTGCCGAGGCCGCTTTGTAGAATGTTAAAAATAAACATCTTTATTATACTAAAAAGATCTGTACAAAGAGTAAGGAGTTAATACATAGACTGTACTCAGATGTCTGGTTTGGTTCTGTATAAAGTAATAGGCTGTATTCGGATCTGTACAAAGGACTGGTATGGGGTCTGTATAAAGTGATGTATAGTCTGTTTAAAGAAGGGTCTAATTTATGTTCTAAACCTTTATTTAGGAGGTCTGGTGTGTGGTTTCTAATAGTTTATGAAAATGCTGAAAAGTGTCATATGGCGTATTTGTAACTTAAATGCTATAATTTAGGCCATAAGACTAGTTAATCAGATTGTCCAAACAAACTTAAATACCTTTGAAAAGTTCCTCATATAGTCAATACTTCTCACAGAGAGAAAAAAAAAGTATCTTAATCCCCCAAAAGAAAAACCATTAATGCTGTGTTTTTTTTTTTTTAAATATATTTTAAATAATAAATATTAATACAAAATATACAATAAATAAAATACAGATATTATTTAGTGGAGAAGCCCATAACACACCAGAGGGCTAATCAATACAATACCAAAATACAGAGTTGCTAGAGTATGACTGAAGCATATGGGACTTAGTTCAGCATACAGACATACTCTGCTCTTTAATATAAATCAATATTGTTGTTTACCAATCTGAGCCATCATAAGTGGCAGTACACAAACAGTGATTTAAGGCTACATTCACTGGTAGCAATGAGACATAATAAGTGTCAGAGAAGTAACTAGCTTTTAGTTCTGTACAGTTTCTGTTTTAAATCAAGTACCCAGTGGTAGATTCTGTCACTCACCACAGTATAGTCCCCTGGTGTGGTGGCCTGCTGCCCCAACACTAGTTTCGCAATTGTGCTTCTTCTTTGCCCAAGGACCATGGAGGCCAGAAACGTGTTTGCCGATGATTTTTGTGTGTAATTCTGCACCTACTTTCCAGCCAGCCTTTTTTTTAAGGATCTAATAAATCTTATATTTTTTGTGGATTGTCACACTGCTGATTTCTCCTTTGGATTTTTCTGACAGTAGGATAATGTTACTTCTGACAACGACATTATCAGTTTAAGTCAGATTTCTCCAAAGAACGGTCTGTCTGATCATGAATAACTAAAAGGGATCATTTTGAACCATTTATTTAATTTTAAAAACAGGAAAAGTTTGTCAGTATGCTATTATTAAGTGGGTTGTTGGTCTACTGGTTACCATCTGTTTCTATTATGAAGTCACATTTACATTACTGTACGAAGGGTGTGTTTGTGTTAAAGAACTTGAAATGGTTTAGATACAGTCCTAGGAAACCTCAAATATTTACTCTCATATTTTCAGAACAATTGGAGGCCTTGCAGTATTGCAATTCGTAGTGAATCAATTTTCTTCAAATCAAATTTTTTAAGACAATTTTTACAAGCTTGACAAATTTTAATTTCAAAAGATTCAATCAGCTTTACTATCTGGTACTTTTGTTTTTGGGACACTATCTATCTTCCCTTTTTGGGGTGGTAATTATATTGACAATTTTGAAGCACTAATTGGTCACTGTGCCAGACAGTATGCGTAATTATAGGGAAAATTAGACTGAACAGTCACAGAATTGGGAGTAACAGAGGCGTTTGCGTTGGTTTGTAATAGGAGGAATTTGGTTTGGACAGTGTTGGAGGTTTGAGAAGTTAATCATGTTTGTATTCTCTGCAGACACAACACATGGCTGGAAGATAATGTCATGGTGGTCTGAACCAGAGGGACGAGACAGTAAAACGGAATGACTCAAATTATGAAAAAAAGAAGAATGTTAACTGTGAGTCACTGTATATTATTGTACTCTAAATCCTCATATGACCAGTAGAACAAGTATCTACTACAATGTGGTCATTGTATGTAGGCAGTTTCAGGGACAGACATATCATTGGTGCATCCTGTGTAGTTCTATGCAGCTGCACGATCATGTGCACAGAGTATGCGGATGCCATGTGATATGATGCAAGACTCGTGCGAGTCATAAGGTTCTTATGAGCTTAACCCAAGGCCGGAGTCACATTTCTGAAAGACGAGTCTCGCATCACATTACCCGGAATCGCCTGATGCTCTCCAGACACGAGCGTGCTGCTGCATAGAACTATATGCAGCCGACCCACTCCTGTCAGAACAGTGTGTGCGGCTGTGCTGGGTGATGTGGTGCAAGTCTCTCGTAAGTGTGACCCTGGCCTAAGAGGAACCGCATGCGGATTTTTTTGTTTTGCTTTTTAATTTAAATAAATAATTAAAATAACCGACATAAGGTCCCCCCAATTTTGATACCCAGCCAAGATAAAGCAAGCTGGAGGCTGGTATTCCTAGGCTGGGGAGGTTGTGACGCCCTGGACTAGCCAGGTAGTCACAGACATTACACCTTACACACCTCTTCCCCTGGACAGTCACATCAGTCAAACAAAAACCCTTGTTGCCTCCCTCCAAGGTCAGATGTCCACACCAGGTGGGGAGGAGCCAGGCGGTTGGCCCCACCCACCGTGGAGTTCACAGGCTTGGAGGCGGGAAAGGAGACAGATTAAGTTTGGAGGTGAAAGTGAGAGGTCAGAAACTGTCGGTGTCTGGGTAGAGGCCCAGACACAAACAGCAAGGTTGGCAGATGGTGGTGGCCATCTGCAGGAGTTAGTGGATCTCTGTGGAACCGTAGGACCAGGGTCGGGCGGTGGCCCGCCGGTACCGAGCCGGGGAGCGGAGTGAAGCTAAGCACACAGGCAGGGCCATCGGACCCCGAATAGGCTTTGAGCCGCCGACAACAGTCAAATCCGAGTGTGACCAGAACCCCAGGGGTTTCCTTACAACAAAGACCCGACAGAAGGCAACAGTCCACACCGTGAGAATATACAGCCAACGCCATAGGCTAGAGATCCAAGGGCCAGCGCCTGCGGGCAAAACGGGCTCCTTCGGTACCTATACGCCGGGGAGCGGATTACCGGTGGGCAACCACAGGAGTCAGAACATTCTACCAGGTGCAGGGAAAGACAGCCACCATCACACTGTCCGGGAAAACAGCACAAACCAGAGACTCTGTCATTGACTGCCTAAGTGAGTAAACCAGTGCCATCCGGCACCGCGCCGTGCTGCCCCTGCAACCCTGCACCCCAGCCATCCAGCCTCCCCATTACACCACCGGGCCCCGAGATCACCAACCCCTACCCATGCAGGGGTCAACATCCTAGCTGCTCCCTACCATCGCTCCTGGGATCCCCGTCACCAGCAGCGGTGGTACCCATAATCACCACAACCCGTGGGTGGCGTCACGAACTATCTCCCAAAACAAACCACCCCCTTTTTACTCATGGGCGAGGAGCGCTGCTCGATTCCCCGGGTCCAGCCCACTGCTCGAGCCACTGAGCAGCAGCAGCAGCAGCGGACCCGAGCATGGCGAGCGCGTCCCCTCCACCCGCGACAAGGTTCAGCCTAAAAATATCTGCCTCCAGCAGCATGGAATTGTCGTATTACTTAGATGCGAAAAGCCCAGAGCTTTACCTGCTCTTCTCGATTGCCCTAGGTTATGATGGCACAGGCGTCTATGAGACACCCCCGCATTACTAATCAGTAAGTGACAGTAAATAAACACAGACACCAAAAAAATCCTTTATTTGGAATAAAATACATAAAAAACTTTCTTTCACCACTTTATTAACCCCAACACACCCCTGCCGGTCCGACTTAATCCATATGAGGTCCCAAGACGATACAGCTCTGCTACATCTGAATAACACAGCGAGCGGCCATAAATCAGCATGGCTGCTCGCTGTGAGTGCAGAATGAATGAGCTGCGATGCGCGATGCCTGTATGCAGGGAGACGTGTCACACAGGCTTGGGGCGTGTCTGACTGCAACCAACCAGAGATGCCAGGCTGGCCAGTGGGTGGGGAAAGCCGTGCATATGAATTAAGCATCAAAGTGAGGCAGGAGGAGCAGTGTACAGCAGAGCGGGAGCAGCGTACAGCCGGCCGGAGTCTCGGTAAGTTTGAAGCTCTAATTTCATTCTTTTTTTCTTTTTTTTTTTTAATTTTTCAAGATACAGATCAAACAGCCGGAATCCTGGGCCCGGGTGCAGCACCCGGGCAACTTTGAATTCACGCGGATCCGGACTTTTACAGTCCGGGTCCGCCCAGCCCTAATTGAGAGTAAAGTGTAAATATGGCCATCTAGTGGCTAGTTTAGGTATTGCTCCCTGGTAAAGAGGCTAGACAGGAAACAGTTCATCTCTGTGCGTTGCCCACAGGTGAAAGAGCCAACTGCAGGATATAGCCTGATTCTATCATAGTTTAGTCAGTAGCAGTAAGAAGTAGACAGTAGAGAAAGCTGTATCTGAGGGAGATATAGCAAGTAGGAGAAGTGTGCAAGCCAGATAGATACCTGAAGCTGAAGAAAGTGGGTGTCTGTATCAGTCAATTCAACCTGACCCTCAGGGTCATCCCAGGAAATCCGTAAAACATGAAAAGGACTCCAGTTGAGGACTGGGCCACCCCTAGAGGGTCACCCCTATCTCACAGTAATAAGTACCAAGCCCAGACTCTAATTTCACAGGTTGCAATGGACTCTAGTGGTACTAGTCCTAGAGTGAAAGTCTGGCATAGACTTGGGCAAACAGGTCAACATGAAATCACCAGTAAATGAGATTTGTCCAACAATGGTCGAAATTGTTAATAGTAGCGGGCCCCTGTGGGAGAGACCATGGCCATGTGGGACTTTATAAATTTATTTATTAACTAGGAGTTATGGAGCCGCCTGCAATAAAAGTTTGTTTTGAAGTCATATGTTTCGTACCAAAAATGTGCAAGTGTTAGGCCCACAATAATGAAGTGACAGAAATACTTTGTGTATCTGTTAGCAAAAGACTGTCAAAAAAGAAACCAGAATCTGTCTGTGAATCCCCATTAGAAAAATCCGGGTCTGCACGATAGCCTAGCTACAGGCATGGTTTGCATACACAAAGACCACACACCCTGCCAGGAACACCGCCAAAACTTTTCCCTTTGTTCTATGTGGATGACCAGAACTTGGACATTTAGAGGGTACTCTTTGACCACGGCTACTGCCCTTATACCACTCTTATAATTTTACAACTCTTCTTAATTGGGCTGTCAGAGTGATAGCCCTATCCTGCCAAAATTACTTTTCGCAGGAACTTACAGTGCCATCAAACTGGCTTTTAGTACAGGTTCTAGGTCATTACCATGGTAGTTTTTCTGATGTAGATAAAAAGGGTTAATGTAAGCAATAAAGTGCAGAGCGTACATTGCCATCAAGTTACCTTAATGCTTTCCCCTTTTTGCCTAAGTAAAATCTGAATCAGCATCACCCTCTTTAAAGGGAGATAAGAAAAGAGCCATGGTTACCTGTCACATGGAATATGATTCATGGTTAATAAAAATCTAAACCAACAAGTTGAAATCCCAGAATAATTTATCTAGAAAGCTTTCTATTTTTTTGTGTATTTACTTGAACATTTTGCTTTCTCAGAAGGCAGATGGAAAATAGAGGATGCAGTTATGTTTTTATCTGATCGAAGCCAAGAGAAAACATTCATTTCCACTATCATCCGTCTGGTCTTTGCTAAAGAACAAGTCTGCGAATCTGTGTAATCATGATAAAAATTTGTATTTAAATAGAATATCGCTTTTCACATTCATTGTACAGAGATTAGTACTCAGATCAGTGAATCACATTCATGGACAGTAATGTGTTCCATTCACAAGGTGTCATCTACAAGGGTGCAGCTATAGGGGATTCAGAGAAAGCAATCACACGGGTATTGGACTGTGTGGGGGGCACGGGGTAGGCAGTGGTAGTCGTGTGTACAGGGGATACCAGGCCACAGCGCAGCCGCTTGGTAACCACTTGCCTCCCAGTCACCGCTCCACTAAAAGGATGATTTCGCCACAGTCCATTTTCAACCCATTCTCTCTCTGAGACAATAAAGTGCACAATGGAGTATTCTCTTTCAACAATGGAACTTTACTATTCTTCTTTACAGTATCAGTCTTCACTTGCACTACATGGGCACCGCTTCTGGTCCCAATGGGGCTCCCTCCAGACTCCCCTTCCACATACAGTATAATTTAATGGTTAACCACTTTCCTGGCACCTGGGCTATATTAGATACCGCTAGGCCCTTCATTTTCCCGTCTGACGTCATGCTGCACAAACCGATTCAAATAGTCCATAAGCCTGTCCGTCCCACCCAAAGGGATTAGCTTGTGCTTTGGAAAGGCTACGTGTGACAGCACTCCTCCGCTCATGCTTAGGCCAGGACCTACCCTTCTCAGACAAGGGCCTACTTTCCTTTGGTCTCACAGGAGGTTTCTTAGGGTTTTTGTCTCCAGGAAAGAACAGATGCCTCCCCGATGATGGGACTAAACCCCTCTTCTGAGTATGCAGTTTCACAGTTCTCTTAAGAGCAGGACCCAGCGTGTCCCGGATCAAAGGGGAGGACCCTTAGGTTTGTTAATTATAGACTATAGGTTTTGGCCTTGTTCTCTGTATCTCCTGCTGGAGACTCTACTACTCTCCTTCTACATCCTATCCTATATATACAATATCCCATCCTCCTCCTTTCTCTTAACCCATTGACTGCCTACCCAGGTGCCAGGACTGCTGTCCCTAAGCCACAATGCCACCTGGTGGCCATTTAGAAAACACTCAACACATTTAATTACATTATATAAACCCTCCTGTTTGCCCTCTACTTCTGTAGGGGGGTTGCGTAACCTTGACCCCCTCTACAACTGGACCACAGGGAAACTGGTGAATCCCCAAGTAGGGTCCCTGTGAAGGTGTGAGCCCCACAAATACCCAAATAAGAAGTACTAATACAGTTGTTTCACAAATTTCAGACAAAGGCAACATCTAATCATTATCTTAACCCCTTCACGACCGGCCGATTTTTCACTTTCCGTTTTTTTTTTCGCCATTCTTTTTCTGAGAGACGTAACTTTTTTATTTTTCAGTCAATATGGTCATGTGAGGGCTCATTTTTTGCAGAACGAGCTGTACTTTTAAATGAAACCATCAGTTTTACCATATAGTGTACTGGAAAACGGCAAAAAAATTCCAAATGCAGGAAAATTGCAAAAAAAGTGCGATAGCACTATGGTTTTTGAGATATTTTATTCACTGTGTTCACTATATGGTAAAACTGATGTGTGGTTGTGATGCCTCAGGTCAGTGCGAGTTCGTAGACGCCAAACATGTATAGGTTTACTTTTATATAAGGAATTAAAAAAAATCGGAAGTTTGTCCGAAAAAAGTGGCGCACGTTTTACGCCATATTCCGTGACCCGTAGCGTTCTCATTTTTCGGGATCTTTGGCTCAGTGATGGCTTATTTTTTGCATCTCGAGCTGACGTTTATAACGGTACCATTTTTGCGCAGATGCTATGTTTTGATCACCTCTTATTGCATTTTGCGCAAAAGTTGTGGCGACAAAAAAATGTCGTTTTGGTGTTTGGAATTTTTTTGCCGCTACGCCGTATACTGATCAGATTAATTGATTTTATATTTTGATAGATCGGGCATTTCTGAACGCGGCGATACCAAATGTGTGTATATTTTTTATTTTTTTTAACCCTTTAATTTTCAATGGGGCGAATGATTTGAACTTTTAGGTTTTTTTGTTTTTTTTTAAATTTTTTAAAACTTTTTTTTAACTTTTTTTTTATTTTACTAGTCCCTCTAGGGGGCTATTGCGATCAGCAATCCGATCGCTCTGCAGTATCTGCTGATTACAGCTACAAGGCTGTAAACAGCAGATACGCTCTCTTTCTCTTTTGCTGTGCCGCTGGCACAGCGAAAGTGAAAGCAAGTCAGGTGTAGTACAGGAGTCATCACATGACCCTGTGCTACCATGACAACTATCGGCAGACACGTGATCGTGTCACGTGTCTTCCGGTATCGGGTGGTAAGTAAAAGTTTACCGCGATCGCGCTTATAATGGCGCTGTCACATATTGACAGCGCCATATAAGGGGTTAAACGGCACGAGCAGATAACGAGTCTGCTCGTGCCGTTTAGCAGGCACATATCTCAGCTGTGAAAATCAGCTGAGATGTGTGCCGATCGCAGCATGATGCTGCCGGCAGACCACGGGCAGTAACGTTATGACCGCTAGGACGTAATTTTACGGCCTGCGATCGTTAAGGGGTTAATAAACTACCAAGTTTATTATTATTTGGATGCCTAAGTCAATTTTTGTACTAACATCAGGTCATTTTTACTTGCATAACAGTGACCTCCCAGAATCAATATTAGTGGTGGGCCCTTGGTAACTGAGTCTGACATTGGGTACAGTTGAGTTTGCAATGTTCATTTTTTTCTGGGGCTTGTTTGTATGAAATACCCAAAAAAAAAAAAATACCATAAAGCAAGTAACACTGCACATGTATCTGATATCAGGTGTGATGTGATTGTGACGCCCGGGCCTATCAGGTCGTCACAAGGGTGCCGTGCAATCTGCCCTTCTGCATGGTACCTGCTACTCCTTGGTTACGGGTCCTGTCCCTTTAGTGTTGCTAAGAACAAGTATACACAAATCCTGAGGAACACTCTGCACCACACCCACCAAACAACCATTGGACAGCCTGAGGGGAATAGGGCCAGATGAAGGGAGAAGGAGGTCCAGAAATGTCAGGAGTTAGAGTGAGGAGTAGTTGGAGGGAAGTGCCAGTGAGCAGTGACAGGAAAGGTCACGCTGCGGAGCTGGGCTCCTGTAACCGTCCCTGGTGCCAGATGTTGGTCTGGCCTGGAAGGAGCTGGAACCCCGGTCGCAGGGGGTAATGACAGGGGGCACAGGACTGCCACGAAGGACAGACCGGCAGCCTTGTGCTACAACCGGGCAGGGGCCAGGGCACGACGTGGTACGCGGACCCTAGGCTGGGAAGTAGCTTCATGCAGCCCAGTAATTCACTCGACGGGAACGGATTCTTCACGAACCGCTCTCCACCCACTTCAAAATCGGGGTACTAGCGCAACGATAGGGATAGGAGTTCCCAAAATCGTCCAGAAAATCCCAAGCGTGAACCCTGAGAGCAAGCTCACTCTGCTAGACATGCAGGTGAGCGGGACCCGAGTAGTCTTAAGCAAAAGGGATCCACCAAGTGTAAACATGGTGCCAAGGGACAAGGCTTCAGACCAACCAGCAACGCCAAAAGGGAACGGATCCAACGTGGTTGGACTAAGGCTGCAGAACATTCAAGACTTTTATTTACCTGGTGTCAGTGTCAGCATCTCTGGACTGTGTGAGTGCGTTGTGCCCCTTTGCCCCAACGGGTCCCCAGCCTGTCAGCACCAAGCCCCGGGATGCCTTCCTCTACCCACGGAGAGGTTAACATCAATAGCTGCCATTCCATCACTCCCAGGTGTTCTCCTCTCCCCTAAATGCAGCAGCGATGGTATCCCAATCTTTACCACGACCATGGGTGGCGTCACAAACATTATTCAATACACCCTTTCTAAACCCCTTTTTATTTTCGAGAGGACGCGCGACCCCGCCTTGGGTCCGGAGATCCTCGCGCCACTGCGGATCCGGATCCGAGCAGCCCGTCGGCTGTCGCGGGGGCGGCACGTGATGGCCTCCAACATGACAGCTAATGCAATAAGTTTTTTTTTTTTATAGAACAATACTTTAAAAACCTAAGTCAACAAAGAGAATGTACTGAAGCTCAATTTATGCCTCTCCTAATAGAGAAAATATGAAAAGCTACTTCAAAATCCTTCCTTCAGGAATACTTTTTCTTCCTGAAGTTCCTTCCTATAATAAACAGATTGCTTGCTCTATGGGAAGAAGCCCAATATGTGCATAGTGCACACAACTTTCAATGTGAGGTATGTTTTATGGTACTCTGACATTGGGCGAGATAGTGGATGGAAGCTTTGCTTTATTGAAATTCATGGATCCAAGTTTGTTTAGCAGAGAAAGAATCTGCTCACATATAGTAGATTTGTGCAGAAAGCTGAAGAAAGTCCCATTCTTTTTACTAAGTTTGAAGAAATCATTATATTTCTTACAAATGCAGCCCCTTTTAGCTGACTGGAATTGATTGTCAGCCACTGAAATCTCTTTAATTAATGTTCTATTTATGAATATGTCCATATAATATATTATACTTCTGTTTTTATCCTACTTATAGGATTAGTGCATTCATATGTTGCATTGCAATGTCCCTGAAGGTGTCAATCAATAACTAACATGAATCCTCCGCTTGTGTTTCCATTATAGTGTTCCTCTGACTATTCCACTCCTGTTGTCGGCTTACAAATACTGCAGTAAAATCTCGCCATATACTCAATGTGTGCATGTTGCCCAACTCTTGAAACACAATTTTTAAACTGAAGTTTGGTTATAAATAGAGATGAGTGAACTTGTTCCAAAAATGTTCGCCAATATTAAATTTGGCACATGCCTTACCCATCCGGATTCCTGTTCCAAAGCGCAAGCACTTTTCACAAAAATCGGCACTGTTTGGCTTTGTTTGGTAACTGTTTGCGGTTGACCTAATGCTTTTCTTCTACATGACTCTGGCTAGGATAGTGGTGCTGTATGATGAGTGACAGTTATGGTGTTTGATGAGGGGATTGCTTACCAATCTTCATGTGCGTGGCTATCACACTGAATATATCTTATACATATTCACTACTTCCCTTTTGCCAAGAGATCTAGATTTGGTGCTGAAATTTGTACACTAAATTCCTGAATCAAATCTGCATCTCCTGGCAAAAAATTGCATTATTACTACATCAAAACTGAATTTGTGTTTTGCTACTTTTTTGCCAGAAGATGCAGTATTGATGCAGGAATTTGGTGTATAAATTCCAGCCCCAAATCAGCATTTCTTGGCAAAGAGATGCAGGTCTAATTGAACGTAGTTCATCTGAGGTAAGGTTACTGAGTTTAATCAGTTCACCTGAGATCAATTTACCTGTGGTCACAGATGGGGTACCATGAGAATCTCTAGCAGATAAATGTAGTGACTTGACTGCTCACACCTGTTGCTCAGTCTCTATATGAAGTCACAGTAGGCGGTCACGATCTGTACTGTCCCCACGCGCTGCGACTTCAGTATGTAGTAGAGCCGGCATCGTCGTGGGACCTCGTGTGATATATGACGGATTTTGCTGTTGATGGGTTAATAAATTGGAGGAAAAGGGTGGGGGGTTGTATTTTATTTCGAATAAAGGATTTTTGTTGATGTATTTGTTTTATTTATTTTTACTTACAGGGTTAGTAATGGGGGGTGTGATGGACCGCCTCCCCATTACTAATCCGTGGCTTGATGGCAGCTATCATTTGTTGACAAATCACAGCTGTCATTAACACCTTATATTACCCAGGGAAAAATTAAATAAGTAGTTACTACCACGCTACCAAAAGGGGAAAAAAGGAGTACTAAATGTTTATCCAAATATTTGTGAAGGTGACATACCTGGGACAGTGAGAAGGGGAGCTATGTAGGTGAATAGTATCCAAAACGAGGACTAGGTGGATCCCTTCCTGATCTGTAAGGGGGGTGTCAAATAATAGAGAAAAAAAATGAATTGATAAGTGTTTTAAAAAATAAATATACAATAAATGATTAGAATATATTTTAAAAACAATTTAAAAATGGTGTGTTAGACTTGGGTGACTATCCCTGATGAAGAAGGGCTGCCCCCTTCGAAACGAGTAGGATTGAGTCCCTTAGTGCTACTGTCAGTGTTTCTGACAGTTTCCCTCTGCTCACAGCCAGTGATGTCACTTAGGCGGGTTTTGCACGTTGCGACATCGCAAGCCGATGCTGCGATGTCGCACACGATAGTCCCCGCCCCTGTCACAGGTACGATATCTTGTGATAGCTGGAGTAGCGATAATTATCGCTATGCCAGCTTCACATGCACTCACCTGCCCTGCGACCGTCGCTCTGGCCGGCGACCCACCTCCTTCCTAAGGGGGCGGGTCGTGCGGCATCACAGCGATGTCACACGACAGGCGGCCAATGGCGGCGGAGGGGTGGAGATGAGCAGGATGTAAACATCCCGCCCACCTCCTTCCTTCCATATAGCCGCTGGCGGCAGGTAAGGAGATGTTCCTCGCTCCTGGGGCTTCATACACAGCGATGTGTGTTGCCGCAGGAATGAGGAACTACATCGTACCTGTCGCTGCACCGGCATTATGGAAATGTTGGAGCCTGCACCGATGATACGATAACGATGCTTTTGCGCTCGTTCATCGTATCATCTAGGATTTACACACTACGACATCGCAAGTGACGCCGGATGTGCGTCACTTTCGATTTGACCCCACCGACATTGCACCTGCGATGTCGTAGTGTACAAAGCCGCCCTTAGCTTCAGCTAAGCAACTACCACTTCCTGCTCTGCTGTGCACACAAGGCTCATACCAGCGTTCCTGATTGCTTGCACACATACGGTATATCTTTCTCTCCCCTGCAACCTGCCAGAAAACAGCTAATCTATCCTCTGCACTCACAGTGACACAGTTGATCTCTCCTCCTCCACACTGGCAAGCAAATAACTAGTATCTCCCTGAACTCTCTGCTCTGCATTTATTAACCACACTCATATCCTGCCAAGTGCAGAATCTGTTCTTTTTTGTTCTTTAAAGGCCACTTTACATGCTGCGATATCGGTACCGATATCGCTAGCGTGGGTACCCGCCCCCATCTGTTGTGCAACACGGGCAAATCGCTGCCCGTGCTGCACAACATCGCCAAGACCCGTCACACTACTTACCTGTCCGGCGACGTCGCTGTGACCGGCGAACTGCATCCTTTCTAAGGGGGTAGTTCATTCAGCGTCACAGCACCGCAACCCAATAGAAGCGGAGGGGCGGAGATGAGCGGGATGTAACAGCCCTCCCACCTCCTTCCTTCCGCATAGCGGCTGGGAGGCAGCACACATCGCTTCGTGTGACACCGCAGGAACGAGGAAGCTCTCGTTCCTGCGGTGTCACACGAAGCGATGTGTGCTGCCGCAGGAATGAGGAACAACTTTGTTACAGCTGCAGTAACGATTTTTGAGAATGGACCCCCATGTCACCGATGAGCGATTTTGCACGTTTTTGCGACGATGCAAAATTGCTCATAGGTGTCACACGCAATGGCATCGCTAATGCAGCCGGATGTACGTCACCAATTCCGTGACCCAAACGAGTTCGCATTAGCGACGTCGTGCGTGTAAAGCCCCCTTAACTCACATAGAAAGTTTTCTGTGCATTATAACTAGAGATGAGCGAACCGGTCGTGGTTCGGCTCGAGTTTGGTTCGCCGAACGGAGGTCCCGTTCGAGTTCGGTTCGGCGAACCGGTTCGGCGAACCGCTCGAACCACATAGGAAACAATGGGAGGCAATCACAAACACATAAAAACACCTAGAAAACACCCTCAAAAGGTGTCCAAAAGGTGACAAACAACTCACAACACAACACAAACACATGGGAAAGTGACAAGGACATATACTCATGCGAAAACAAAAGAGCTGGACAAGGAGAAAGAAGAGGAGACACAGATATAGGCATGGCATGCCCTTCTAAAATCATGTAAAACACTGCAAGGTGACTCCAAGCGGAGTCTCCCATTTTTCAAAAAATTGGGCCACACATACACGCACCCCTTCAGTGGCAGCACTTGTGCCCCAGTTGTACACTTCACAGCTAGATTTGCATCAGGCACATTCAAAAATACGCCATCCTTAACCGTCCTCAGGATGACACCGGGGTAGGTAGCAAAGTCTTTGCTGATCCCAGATCTGTTCATCTTGGCTCCTTTTAAAAAACAGATCCATTCAAGCATTTTCCTTTTTTGGCCATCAGCTACCTTTGTTCCAGTTGTTCGTGTCCGTAAAAAAGGGAGCACATCGGATTGTCCACGGTAAGTAGTAGACATCTTAGTTTTGCTGGAAGATGGTCTATCTTCAGCAGATGTTAATGGAGCTATGCCACCTTCCCCACGGACAAACCCTTTTTTTCCTTTTCCAACACGCCTCTTCTTCTTTCCACCAGCATCTGTCATTTTGCCACTCATTTTGATTACGACAAGATTGTGCACTTAAAATGTGGTAGTAAAAATTGAGAGGTGGTGTAGATTGCAGCGGTGGTCTAGCTTTATTAACAGCTTTGCACTAGTGGGACACTAATGGCAGTCCAACTGCCACTTTTAGGATGCCCCTAAGTTTACTCAGTGTTTGCTAGTATAATGGCTTAGTAACAATGAGTTTGAGTGTGCAATGCAGAGGTGCTGCAAATAGATTTGCACTAGTGGGACACTAATGGAAGTCCTACAGCCACTTTTAGGATGCCACTAAGTTTACTCAGTGTTTGCTAGTATAATGGCTTAGTAACAATGGGTTTGAGTGTGCAATGCAGAGGTTCTGCAAATAGATTTGCACTACTGGGACACAAATGGAAGTCCAACTGCCACTTTCAGGATGCCACTAAGTTTACTCAATCTTTGCTAGTATAATGGCTTAGTAACAATGAGTTTGAGTGTGCAATGCAGAGGTGCTGCAAATAGATTTGCACTAGTGGGACACTAATGGAAGTCCTACAGCCACTTTTAGGATGCCACTAAGTTTACTCAGTGTTTGATAGTATAATGGCTTAGTAACAATGAGTTTGAGTGTGCAGTGCAGAGGTTCTGCAAATAGATTTGCACTAGTGGGACACTAATGGAAGTCCAACAGCCACTTTTAGGATGCCACTAAGTTTACTCAGTGTTTGCTAGTATAATGGCTTAGTAACAATGAGTTTGAGTGTGCAATGCAGAGGTTCTGCAAAAAGATTTGCCCTAGTGGGACACTAATGGAAATCCAACAGCCACTTTTAGGATGCCACTAAGTTTACTCAGTGTTTGCTAGTATAATGGCTTAGTAACAATGAGTTTGAGTGTGCAATGCAGAGGTGCTGCAAATAGATTTCACTAGTGGGAAACTTATGGAAGTCCAACTGCCACTTTTAGGATGCCACTAAGTTTACTCAGTGTTTGCTAGTATAATGGCTTAGTAACAATGATCTTGAGTGTGCAAAGGGCAGGAGGGTACAGTTGCAGGCTTGTGGGTCTGGGTAGAGGAAAGTAAGCCTGACTTTATATCCCTCCTAATGGGGAAATGCAGCGAGGAAGTCCCTGACCTTAGCTACACAGACGCTGTTATCTTGTGTAGCTGTTAAAATCTGTTTCCACGGACCTGACTGTCACCTATGGCTCTGAGCCTGCTGTAATTAGCCCTTACAAGAGCTGAAAGAAACTGCTATCCCTATTCTGTATAGCGCTGTCTATAGAGCGTACACAGCAGTATCGGAGACAGGAGCTATGTCAGCGGTGACTGACACCCAGACGCAGAAGGCAGATAATGGCGTCCAGACGGGCAGATGCCCGTATTTATAATGCAGGGACATGTGATATGGACATCCTATCACACATGTCGTTGCTTCTCTGGCTAAAAGTCCACTTAGCTGTGTGTGTGTCTGGGATTGGCTGACATGCTCGCCCGCCCCACTACACGCGCGCGCTTAGGGAAGGAAGACAAGGAAAAAAAAATGGCGATCGCCATTATCCCAGCAGCCGTGATCTAAATGCGCTGTTCCCACACACTATACTCTGAAATTTCATAATAGTGTGAGTCACAGAGTGACTTACACTATTACAGCGGAAAGCCAGCTAGTAATTAGCTTGGCTTTTTGCTGCTAGAACCGTTCTCGAACGTAACTAGAACTATCGAGCTTTAGCAAAAAGCTCGAGTTCTAGTTCGATCTAGAACAGTCCCCAAAATCACTTGAACCGCGAACTGGAGAACCACGAACCGCGACCCGCGCTCAACTGTAATTATAATGCTATGCTACTCCTAATTTAATTTCAGCATTTTATATCCACGGGACACGTATTGTATATTTATTTTTTAAAACATTTATCCATTCACTTTTTTCTCTATTATTGACACCCCCACCCTCACCCCTTACAGATCAGGAAGGGATCCACGTAGTCCTCGTTTTGGGTGATATTCACCTACTTAGCTCACCTTCTAACTCTCCCAGCTAAGTCACCTTCACAAATATTTTGATAGACATTTAGTACTTCCTGTTTTCCCCTATTGGTAGCACGGTAGTAACTACTTATTTAATTTTTCCCTTTCTTTAACAGGTTCTACATGGATCCTGTTCACTACCTGCAGCTCCTCCTCACATTTCTTTATTCTATATAATTTTAAATAAATATTAATTTTTAATTATTACTCCCTACATTATTGTACCTTTTTTCCCTTTTATACCCACCTAGAGCACCAGTGTTCCACAAATCTTTACCTTATCTTACCCCAATTGCCACTACATTAGAGGAATCGGGATGAGCCAGTTAAAGTGCCGGTATTGTTGCATCTAATGAATGTGGCAATTCTGAGTGGCTGCAGGCTGCTACTTTTAGGTTGGTGGGACTCAATAACCATGGGCCTCTCCAGTCTGATAATACCAGCCCCTACTTGTCAACTTTATCAAGGCAGGTTATCAAAGTTGGATAGACTGCATGTAGTTTTTTACAAAATATTTGTTTCAATAACTAAAAAAAGCTGCATGAAGTTCCTCTTGTTTTAATGCACAGCCAACATAAAGCGCACAACTGGGGGCTGCAGCCTGTAGCAATCTGCTTTATCTGCGCTGGGTATCACATTATAGGGGAACACTATTTTTTTATTTATTTATTTTTACACCACTATATAAATGCAGACAGCATGTGTGATTCAACCAATCACAGATGCTGTCACACAGGTTGGGGCTTGGTCTGACTGCAACCAATCACAGACATAGGGACTGTTGGTGGGCAGCGGCAGTAGTGAATATGTAAGAGAGCTAATTATTGGACCCATAAGCAATGTTACAGATGTGGGAAGGTTGGTAAGTATAATGGTCATGCTTTATTGCTTATTTACTTTCTTATGCAGCCTCCCTAAGGGGTGCTTCACACACAGCGAGCTCGCTGCCGAGATCGCTGCTGAGTCACGCTTTTTGTGACGCAGCAGTGACCTCATTAGCGATCTCGCTGTGTGTGACAATGAGCAGCGATCTGGCCCCTGCTGCGAGATCGCTGCTCGTTACACACAGCCCTGGTTCGTTTTCTTCAAAGCCGCTCTCCTGCTGTGACACACAGATCGCTGTGTGTGACAGCAAGAGAGCGACAAATGAAGCGAGCAGGGAGCAGGAGCCGGCGTCTGACAGCTGAGGTAAGCTGTATCCAAGATAAACATCGGGTAACCAAGGTGGTTACCCGATATTTACCTTAGTTACCAGCCTCTGCAGCTCTCACGCTGCCTGTGCTGCCGGCTCCGGCTCTCTGCACATGTAGCTGCTGTACACATCGGGTTAATTAACCCGATGTGTACAGCAGCTAGGAGAGCAAGGAGCCAGCGCTAAGCAGTGTGCGCGGCTCCCTGCTCTCTGCACATGTAGCTGCATTACACATCGGGTTAATTAACCCGATGTGTACTGTAGCTAGGAGAGCAAGGAGCCAGCGCTCAGTGTGCGCGGCTCCCTGCTCCCTGCTCACACTGGTAACTAATGTAAACATCGGGTAACCATACCCGATGTTTACCTTAGTTACCAGTCTCCGCAGCTTCCAGACGGCGGCTCCGTGCAAGCGCAGCGTCGCTTGCACGTCGCTGCTGGCTGGGGGCTGTTCACTGGTCGCTGGTGAGATCTGCCTGTTTGACAGCTCACCAGCGACCATGTAGCGATGCAGCAGCGATCCTGACCAGGTCAGATCGCTGGTCGGATCGCTGCTGCATCGCTAAGTGTGAAGGTACCCTAACCCTTACTAACACCAGCCCCCCTTGCCCATACTAACACCATCCCCCCTAGCCCTTACAAACACAAAGATTTTGCCTCCCATTGTATTAAATGATGTTTGGATATGTTTATCAAACTGTTTGTCCAACTGTTCGGCGAACAAAGGTAAATTCACTGAACATTAACCGAAGCTTGGAAATAATCTCTAGTTATAACTTTAATAAGCTGTATAAAATTCAAATGACAGACTACCATACTATTTTAAATATGTTAACAAGGGTAGAAAATGTGAATATAGTATAACTTTTACTTTTAATATATAGTTAAAATTCCTCTAAAAAGGACAGTAAAAACAACCACACACAGATATGTGAATATGTGTCAATAGATAAATACCATACGGGGAGAATACACTCACAATAGTTACTCTATAATATCAATATAGACAGAGATTCATACTCAAAGCAATAAACTCACACTCATTTGTGGAGGAATATGCTCAATGTATGAGTGAAAGACAGTTATAGACCATGTGCGGTTCATGGGTGGTCACCCCAGGGTACAACGGACTGTGGACAATGAATGAGACCAGATCTTGTTAGAGAACTTTACTGAGGATGTAGTGGAAATTTCTCTTAGTCAAACAAAAAAAAACCTCACCAAATTAAAATATAACACACACATGGTCAAGATTGACCAGGACCCCTGTGCTGCACAACCAACACGGACCCGGAATGTTCCAGGCAATAACTAAGCAAATTATCTAAATGTTGCTTCTGCCTAATGCATCAGCCAAGACATTAATCTATGAAGAGCGGTGTAAATAGATAAATGCACATGCTGGCCTTTTGGTGGGGTAGCATAACGGTTCACAAACTTATCTAATCTTTAAACCACCGTTTTTCACATACCTATGGGCACCGCAACAAGAGGTTTGTATCAACCATAATGTCTGCAAATCAACGCCATCTTTATTGCTTCCAAAACCATGCCAGTCAGAGTGAACGTGCAGCAGTCAGCTATAGTAGCCCATAATGATAGTAATTCCTTTGCCACATGGGTGCATGGGTGTTGTGAATGTTAGTTATGTCTTGGCTGCTGGGAGGCCCCCTCTGGTGGCCAGGAAGGGTTTGGACAGAGACCAGGTGTGTTGTGCAGTGGGTGTTTCCTTTCCTAACTCTCTGCTTATTTAAGTCCTGGTCTGATTGCAGGCTGTTGCCGGATGGCAGTTGTTCTTTGTATCTCTAGCCTGCTTAATCCTGCTCTACACCACATCCACTCCAGATAAGTTCTTGCTCTTTATTTTTGGTCTGGTTCTTTGCTTATATGGGTTTGTCATTTGTTGTGGTTGGTTTCAGTTTATTTCCTTCCAGGGATTTTCCCCCTCAGTGGATTGTTGAGGAACTCCCTGCAGTTCTGTGTGGAGTATAGCTCCTTTGGGTCCATGTGATTGTGGCTTGTTGAATTTGTTATAATTCTTGTTTTCTGTTCATTGGTATGACAAGGGCACCTGGTATAGGACGGAGTTCAGATCGAGCGATCTGAGGGCCTTTTTTGTACTATCAGGAAGTTGGTATTTTTCAGGGTTTTTCTCTGGCTACCATCAGTCCCTTTCCTGTCCTTTCCTATTTTAGTCAGCGGGGGCCTCACCTTTTGCTAATCCTGTGTATTGTGTTTTTCCTATATCACCGCAGTCTTTGAATGTGGGGGGCTTGCTATTCTTGTCTATTTTCTGAGGCAGAGAGTTATTCATCTTTCCTACCTTTAGGATAGTTAGTTCTCCGACTGGGTTCGCGGTGCACAGGATGTTAGTTCACCCCTTGGCTACTTTTAGTTGTGTTGGTTAGTAAGGGGATGGCGGCCAGATCAGTTGCCAATGCTCTTGTCACCTTTTTGCCAATGATTTGTGGTGGTCTTCCATGGTTCCGGATCATAACACATGGGTGTGTAGTTGCATAAAATGCAGTTTCTTGTTTTTGGGTGAGAGGAGGAATTTTAATCATTATGTGCATATCGTGGGCCCAATTAATTAAAGAGAAACAACCAGCCATCAGGATTTTCATATATAAAGTGAAGCCAGTGCTATACTCGTGCTAGTATGCTGAATGTAACCGTACCTTTTGTTCTGAGATTGGATGTTTTATTTCTAAAATATGTGCAGGTAACTTTCCATCAATGCACTGTTATTTGATTGATAGCAGCCCCAGGATATATATTATGGGGGTCCGGTTTTGCTATCTATTTCCCCCCCTGTCTGCTGCCTGGTCTTGATAGATGCTAGACTGTATGGGCTGCATTTCGAACATGGCCCTAATAGGTGACAGAAATGATTCATACCTGAAAGGAGCCCATACAGTCTAGCATGTACCAAGGGCAGGCAGCAGACAGGGTCGGTGTGATGCCTGCTTAGGACCACAGACTCAGGATGGCTGTCACGGACAAATTAGAGGAAATATCTTGGAGAGGTAATTATTATGGGGGACTTTAACTATCCTGATATAAATTGGGGAACAGAAACTTGCAGTTCCAGCAAAGGAAATAGATTTCTGATAACAATGAAAAATAATTACCTTTCACAAATGGTACAGGACCCCACAAGAGGGGGAGCACTACTAGACCTTGTACTAACCAATAGGCCAGACCGCATATCAAATATACAAGTTGGGGGTTACTTGGGGAATAGTGATCACAAAATAATAAGTTTTCATGTATTCTTTAGTAAGATGTCTAGTAGAGGGGCTACAAGGACACTAAACTTCAGGAAAGCAAATTTTAAACGGTTGAGAGATGATCTTAGTGCAATAAACTGGGATGATGTACTAAGTAATAAAAGTACACAAAGCAAATGGGAGACTTTTATGAGCATCCTGAATAGGGCTTGTGCAGAAAATATACCCTATGGGAACAAACATGCTAGAAATAGGAGGAAACCCCTATGGCTAAATAGAGCTGTAAGGGAAGCAATAAAAGAAAAACAGAAAGCCTTAAAAGAATTAAAGAGGGTAGGTAGTGATGAGGGATTATATAATTATAGAAAATTAAATAAAATATGTAAAAAGCAAATTAAGTTAGCTAAGTTTGAGACAGAGAGACTCATTGCGAGAGAAAGTAAAAATAATCCTAAAATATTCTTTAACTACATAAACAGTAAAAAACTGAAAAGCGATAGTGTTGGCCCCCTTAAAAATAGTCTTGGTGAAATGGTGGAAGGGGATGAGGGTAAAGCCAACCTGCTGAATGACTTTTTTTCTACGGTTTTTATACAAGAAAATGCCATGGCAGATGACATGACCAGTGATACCATAAATTCACCCTTGAATATTACCTGCTTAACCCAGCAGGAAGTACGCCGCCGCCTCGAAATCACTAAGGTTGACAAATCTCCGGGCCCGGATGGCATACACCCCAGAGTACTACAGGAATTGAGTTCTGTGATAGATAGACCATTATTTTTAATCTTCTCAGATTCCTTAATAACAGGGTCGGTACCGCAGGACTGGCGCATAGCAAATGTGGTGCCAATATTCAAAAGGGGACAAAAACTGAGCCGGGAAATTATAGGCCGGTAAGTTTAACCTCTACGGTTGGTAAAATCCTTGAGGGTTTCTTGAGAGATGCTATACTGGAGTATCTCAAGAAAAATAACCTTATGACAGAGTATCAACATGGGTTTATGAGGGATTGATCCTGTTAAACTAATTTGATCAGCTTCTATGAAGAGGTAAGTTCAAGTCTGGACCAGGGAAATGCAGTGGATGTTGTGTATATGGACTTTTCAAAAGCTTTTGATACGGTGCCACACAAAAGGTTGGTACATAAAATGAGAATAATGGAGATAGGGGAAAATATGTGTAACTGGGTTAAAAACTGGCTCAGTGATAGGAAACAAAGGGTGGTTATTAATGGTACGTACTCGGACTGGGTCTCAGTTCATAGTGGGGTACCACAGGGGTCAGTATTGGGCCCGCTTCTTTTCAACATATTTATAAATGACCTTGTTGGGGGCATGCGGAGTAGAATTTCAATATTTGCAGATGATACTAAACTCTGCAGGGTAATCAATACAGAGGAGGATAATTTTATATTACAGGGAGATTTATGTATATTGGAGGATTGGGCTGAGAAGTGGCAATTGAAGTTTAATGTAGATAAATGTAAGGTCATGCACTTGGGTAGAGGAAATAACATTTATGATTATGTACTTAATTGTAGAACACTGGGTAAAACAGACACAGAAAAAGACTTGGGTGTATGGGTGGATGGTAAACTTCACTTTAGTGGACAGTGTCAGGCAGCTGCTGCCAGGGCTAATAAAATAATGGGATGTATTAAAAGAGGTATAAGTGTTCATGAAAAAAATATAGTTCTACCTCTGTACAAGTCACTAGTGCGACTGCACTTAGAATACAGTGTACAATTCTGGTCACCGATATATAAGAAGGACATAGCTGAACTGGAGAGGGTGCAGAGAAGAGGGACCAAGATTATTAGAGGAATGGGTGGGCTGCAATACGAAGACAGGTTATTAAACTTGGGGTTATTTAGTTTGGAAAAACGAAGGCTTAGGGGGGATCTAATCACAATGTATAAATATATGAGGGGACAGTACAGAGACCTTTCCAAAGATCTTTTTACACCTAGGCCTGCGACTGGAACATGGGGGCATCCGCTACGTCTTGAGGAAAGAAGGTTTAATCATAATCACAGACGAGGATTCTTTACTGTACGAGCAGTGAGACTATGGAACTCTCTGCCGCATGATGTTGTAATGAGTGATTCACTACTAACATTTAAGCAGAGCCTGGATGCCTTTCTTGAAAAATTTAATATTACCAGTTATGTATATTAGATTTTATGACAGGGTATTGATCCAGGGAACTAGTCTGATTGCCGGATGTGGAGTCAGGAAGGAAATTTTTTCCCCATTGGAACTTGTTTGCCACATTGGGGTTTTTTTTGCCTTCCTCTGGATCAACATGTTAGGCTATGGGTTGAACTAGATGGACTTAAGGTCCAGTCACACTAAGCAACTTACCAGCGATCCCAACAACGATAGGGATCGCTGGTAAGTTGCTAGGAGGTTGCTGGTGAGAGGTCACACTGCGACGCTCCAGCGATCCCACCAGCAACCTGACCTGGCAGGGATCGCTGGAGCGTGGCTACACGAGTTGCTGGTGAGCTCACCAGCAACCAGTGACCAGCCCCCAGCGCCGCGTGGAAGATGCTGCGCTTGGTAACTAAGGTAAATATCGGGTAACCAACCCGATATTTACCTTGGTTACCAGTGAACGCAGCTACACGTGCAGAGAGCAGGGAGCAGCGCACACTGAGCGCTGGCTCCCTGCTCTCCTAGTTACAGCACACATTGGGTTAATTACCCGATGTGTGCTGCAGCTAAATGTGCACAGAGCAGGGAGCAGCGCACAATGCTTAGTGCTGGCTCCCTGCTCTCCTAGCTACAGCACACATCGGGTTAATTAACCCGATGTGTCCTGCAGCTACATGTGCACAGAGCAGGAGCCGGCACTGACAGTGAGAGGGGCGGAGGCTGGTAACAAAGGTAAATATCGGGTAACCAAGAACAGGGCTTCTTGGTTACCCGATGTTTACATTGGTTACCAGCCTCCACAGAAGCCGTCTCCTGCTGCCTGCACATTTAGTTGTTGCTGTCTCGCTGTCACACACAGCGATCTGTGCTTCACAGCGGGACAGCAACAACTAAAAAATGGCCCAGGACATTCAGCAACAACCAACGACCTCACAGCAGGGGCCAGGTTGTTGCTGGATGTCACACACAGCAACATCGCTAGCAACGTCACAAAAGTTGTTCGTTAGCAGCGATGTTGCTAGCGATGTTGCTTAGTGTGACGGGGCCTTTAGAGTCTCCCTTCAACCTTAAAAACTATGATACTATGATACTAGAGGCTAGATGCCCACTAAGCAGGATCTCAAGAAACCTCAAAACCCTTTAACCACTATACAGGGATCAGGAATTACACAAGGTCCAGAAGATCGCTGCCTATGGAAGGCTGCAATCCAGGAAAAAGTAATCATCAGTCAGGGTCCAAACCAGGAGATACAAAAAGGGAAAAATCGGCAGCCAAGAGGGTGGTCAGGAAATAAGCTAAGGTCAAATTGGAGATGTCCGTGAAGTACAAAATACGGCGGGCAAGAGAGTAGCCAGTGAACAGGCAGAGGTCAAAACACGGGGCTCAGAATTCAGGAGCAGGGTGGGAACCAAATACCAGCAGAATACTATAAGACTATATCTGGCAGTGACCAGCAGACAGGAGAGGGAATAAGAAGCGTGTGATGCCTTCTCATTGACTGTAGCTGAAAGGTGGCAACTTCAGCTGGAAGACACATGCCATCACAGTCAGTCAGTGGTACTGCAGGTCCCAGGGAAACCAAGCTTAGTGGATGGGTGGAGCCTGCACCCACTAGAGCAACTGGCACTGTCTCCCCCCTATCACCAGCATTGTCCATGGTGGAAATATGGTTGTGCCTGGTGATTGAAGCAGAAGTCGCAGGAGTGGACTCTGGTGGGGATGTGACAGGCGGGAATAGATATCTAGACATGACCCACCTATTAGATATTCTGTAGCAGCTATCAATCAAATAGCAGTGCATTTCTGTAACTTTGCTTGCACATATTTCTGAAATAAAACCTCCAATCTCAGAATAAAAGCTATGCTTACATTCAGCATCTTAGCACCAGTATAGCACTAGCTTTACTTTATGTATGAAAATCCTGATGGTTGGTTCTCTTTAAAACTGGTATAGTACACGCTAATCTTAAGGCAATAGCAATTTGTAGTAGGATGGTCTGCATTTGCCACTTTATAAATTTCATGCATCTTCTCAGTAGAACGCACCTGCTTGGACCTCACTATGAATTAAACTCTATTCATGGACTAAAGTATCATTCTGGCATAAAAAAGGCACCATTATTGATGAATTTAATGGACCTTGAATAGAAAGCTGCTAGGTTGATGGGAAGCAGCAGAATCAACGGCAGGAGTGGTGCATCACTGCTATGAGCCTGTGCCAGGTAGAACAGGAAATAGTTAGCAACAACCTACCTGTTAGTTCTCAAGCCCATAGCAAAAAAAAAAAAATATAGAATCCTGGATACCTCTTTAAATCTTTTCTGACTTTTCCATTTTTTATGGTGAGGCTCTTCAAAGTTAACGTCAGATCTGTAGTATGTCCCACATTGTGCTCACATGTCTCCTCCCTCTTCTCTTATACTAGTTCACCCTCCCTCTTCTATTATACTAGTTCCTCACTCCATTCTTTTTTTCGTTCCTTTATTACTTTTCGGGGTTTTTTTAGATTTTTTTCTCTTCTTTCAGGATTAAACCTTTGAGACAGTAGATTCATTGAAACTCAACTTAATTATAATTAGTTTAACTGACCTACCCTAGAACTAATTAGGAACCTTATTATCTTTACACTGTATGGTGGTTGTTGGCTAGGTTTCATTTACTTACATTCATAAAAAATGTAAAAAAAATAAAAAGGTGTTGAAAAAATAGTATTTTTCTTGTTATTGTACATGGCATTCTAGATCATTTGACTTACAATGAATGACACATGCAAATATGTCATCAATATACTGTCGCCTGAGCACACTCATGCCCATAATGGATGTAACTCTCCTAATCTCTTCTATAACACATTTATCGCGTACAGGTTGGATTTTTTTTTTTTACTTCCAAATCTGCCAATAATTTATCTTCCCTATCACCCAGCTCAGCAGTAATGTAATAGCTATGCAAATAGATATTATGTCCATATGTTATTGTTTTAATTAGATGTCTCAGATGAACATAATCTGCTGTTAATACATTGTTTCTATCATTCTAGCCCCTCGAAGGATTTATATTGTATATTTTCCTATTGTGAGTTTCTCAGCAGACGTCGCTAATTAATTTTTAAACAAATTAATCAGAGATTATTTAATCTTAGCATTGTGCCACTTTAGCATAGCCTCAAATAATTGTTCAAACATTTTTTTTTGGTGGGGGATGGGAGAGTAGTAAGACAAATATTTGCAATGCAAAAAAATCAGTTTTCTGCAAACAAATGTGTTATGACGGTAATTTTCGTGGTACGATTTGATGCCATTCTTATTATACCTGTATGAAAAAATCTATTAAAAATCTGCTTGAGGTTATTTGTTCCTCGGCTAAAACTACTATCTCAGTTTCCACTGTACAATCTGTGTCATTTGGCAGGCTGCGGCTCTAGGGAAATTTCTTTGTACATAATGGATAGGAAGCTGAAGAGTAAGCTCATTAGCAAGTCATTACCCAGAATCCTTCTCGCAGGTTGAGCACTGCAGGATATGACAGGTGGATGTAGCAGGTTTTGATGCTGACAATATATTCGTAATGATTATCAAAGGTACACTCACACCAAATAGCGGTGAATTACCCATATTTGTTGTAATAGTTTTTCTCCAGAAGTAATTTTAAGGCGGCTGCTCCAGACTCTTTTCTTCTAAGCTAACATTGGCATGCAACTTCATGGTCCACATTTAGCTTACAGATGGTAAAGTACACAAGATATTTTATGGCACATGTGTGAAATTGAGATTAGTAAAAAATAAGAACACAGCAGAGTTTTCATATATCCTGTTTTATACATATGGAAAACCAAAAAAATATCTCTATAAAGAAGTTGACCACTACTTTAACATTTGTGGCCTATCCTCAGTCAGTTTGTGAACACTCCCATTTCCTTTAAATAGTCACATGATTCATCAATGATGCCAGTAATAGAATTTATTTTTCACTAGCCACCATGGAAAAAGGAAGTTCTGGTAGCCACTAGAGTTCTGCAGCTGCTGGAGCCCTCCAGTTATAGATCTTCAGGTAGAAGCCGTGTTACTTGCAGCCCTGGTGCTTGGCTGCAACTGTGGAAGTTGGTGTATATCCTTTTTTGTCTATGTCCCCCTGTCTGTCCTCCTTCCCCAGTGCAATATTACCGTGGTGACGTCTAGTGCACTTACCAGCCTTGGCAATATACAAAGTGAGTGATGGGACAATTGAGGACTAGGCACGTAATGGTGAAGAGAGGAAGGACTCTTTTAAAGATGTTAGGGGAGCTTAATGTAATGTCACCACTAGGGGGAGTCAGCACCCAGTGTGTGTAACGAGAACAACCACTAGAGGGAGCCAGAGCACAAGGCGTCCCAGGTAACTAAGTGGTTGCTTAGAGGAGTCATGCTAGCCATGTCAGAGCCAAGAGGGAGCGCAGTACAAGGGAGGAGGCAGAGTCAGGGTCCAGAACAAGCCAGAAGTCGGTAACCAGGAGAGCAAGCTGAAGGAGGTGGTGCAGGGAAAGGACAACAAACTGGGAGCAGGAGGGAAGAATGGAAGGTAAGACAAGACGGAGGGGATGGGAGACAGGGAGGTTGGGCAGAACAGAATTGAGGGAGGTCAGGCAGAACAGATATCAGAGAGGCCATAAAAGGTCAGGGGAGGTAGCAGACAGAATCTAGAGCACTTAAAGGTACCAGGAGAGCACACTGCAGAGCAGGACTATAACTGACGCCATGATAATGGAGGGAACTTCCTGATAACGTGGCTCCGGGAACGAGGCATAGAAGGATATGCTCCTCCCACCGGGAAACGCTTACCATGGAATCAGGTGACCTCTACAACTCTGTAACAGCAGACTGCAAACAGTATCATGACACTTAGGGAACAGACACAAGTTAATTTCAAGAGGTTTCAAAACACTTGCTCCCTATCATTATGGCCTTCCTCTCCATTACCGTCCCCATAGATACCCATGTGCATCTCTGTTATGCTATGTGTTTGAACACTAGCCCGTGTGAATGTTACAAACTGTGACTTTAGATTTGGAACCTTCTAGGATTTTTTTTCCCTACGTCATGTCTGATGACATTTTGTTTGAGTATCTTAATGCACATAGGCATACAATAACAAAGCATCATCAGAGCAGGAGCAAGAGACTCCTGTCACTGTCACAACCCCTGCTTTCTCCCTGAAAAGAAGCATCATCAGTGTTGCTCGCTTCAGGGACTGCCCTGTCCCTGCTTTGTCCCTGCTCTGTGATTCCCTGATGGCTGTGCGATTTGTCTGTAATAGTGTCCACTCTGTTGCCGTTTCTAACCAGTAGAGCCAGCATCAAAGAGATGCATGCACTGTCAGGGCATTCAGAGTATCCGTTGGCATGCAGAGATCAGACTCAGCCCCACAGTGACATCACTTCCAGGGGCATTGCTGGTCTCTGAATGCCGCTTTGTACTTTGACACCATGCACTGCTCTCTGTTGACAATCTGTTTTCAGCCAGCAACAGAGCAGTCACTGTACTCATGCAGATCGCACACAAATAAGGGAGGAACACAGCAGGGACACAGCAGCCAGCTACAGAACATCACTCATGACTCTTCATTTAATGGAAGAGGCCGAGGCTATAACAGTCACTGTCTCTGCCTCCTGCTCTGATGTTGCAATGTTTGAGTATTGCAACAAGTACTGGGATACTCACACGAAACGTCATCAGACAGGAAGTAAGGAAAAAAATCAATAGCACTTTTATAATGTAATAAAGAAAGGGTAGGACATTTTTAATAGAAACATATTAAAAATTAGTTTAGATTGTTGCAATAAATAGACAGGTGTTTAAGCCCGCTACACACGCTTCAATATATCTCACAATCCGTCGTTGGGGTCAAGTTGTAAGTGACGCACATCCGGCATCGTTTGTGAGGTATCTGCGTGACAGCTACGTGCGATCAGGATTGAACGCAAAACCGTTGATCGCAAACACATCGTATCATTCTCTAGAATTTAGCGTTTTGTTGCACGAACCTAGTCAATTGTAACGTGTGACATCCCTCATACGATTGTGATGTCTGATGCTATGTGCGCAGGTGTGCGCTCTGCACCGCAGCTTAAAAAAGGTCCTCACAATGTCTGTCATTCACTAATCTCTGTCAGTCGGTCACTATCTCTGTCCCTCACTCTCTGTCCATGTCAGTCTATCCCCCTCTCTCATATACTCACCGATCCCCGGCGCTGCACGGCGTTCACACAGTGCCACACAATGTTTTTACGTAAAATCTTTCATGTAATAATCTCAAAAAGTAACATACACCAGCTCTATCTCACTATTGGGTATGTGCCCTTAACATTTCCGCCATGAAAATTCATTTTGGTGTTATTTTGGAAGTTTTTTCTGGTGAGTCCGTAAAAATGGCGTAAAACTCGGACAAAATTGTTCACAGCTGACTTTTGAGTGATAAATGCTTCAAGGGGTCTTCCCCATGCTGTTGCCATGTCATTTGAGCACTTTTCTGAGACTTTTGTGACATTTTTAGGGTTTCTAAATGCTGCCAGGGGTCATTTCAGAAAAATACTCGGGTCTCCCATAGGATAACATTGGGCTCGGTGCTCGGGCCGAGTACACGAGTATCTTGGGATGCTCGGCCCGAGCCTCGAGCACCCGAGCTTTTTGGTACTCGCTCATCACTAAAAATGTGCAATCCGCATTTAAACAAAATTTGACCAGTGCAAAAGTATGGGCACCTTAACATAAAAGTGACATTAATATTTTGTAGATCCTCCTGTTGCAAAAATAACAGCCTCTAGTCACTTCTGTAGCTTTTAATGAGTTCCTGGATCCTGGATGAAGGTATATTTGACCATTCCTGTTTACAAAACAATTCCAGTTCAGTTAAGTTTGATGGTCGCCGAGCATGGACAGCAAGCTTCAAATCATCCCACAGATTTTCAATGATATTCAGGTCTGGGGACTGGGATGGGCATACCAGAACATTGTAATTGTTCCTCTGCATGAATGCCTGAGTAGATTTGGAGCGATGCTTTGGATCATTGTCTTACTGAAATATCCATCCCCTGCGTAACTTCAACTTCGTCACTGATTCTTGCACATTATTGTCAAGAATCTGCTGATACTGAGTTGAATCCATGCGACCCTAATCTTTAAAAAGATTCCCGGTGCCGGAATTGGCCACACAGCCCCAAAGCATGATGGAACCTTCACCAAATTTTACTGTGGGTAGCAAATGCTTTTCTTGGAATGCCATGTTTTTTTGCCTCCATGCATAACGCCTTTTTGTATGACCAAACAACTCAATCTTTGTTTCATCAGTCCACAGGCTTGTCTAAATGTGCTTTTGCATACCTCAGGCAACTCTGTTTGTGGCTTGCTTGCAGAAACGGCTTCTTTCGCATCACTCTCCCATACAGCTTCTCCTTGTGCAACGTGCGCTGTATTGTTTTGATTCCTCACTGGATCAGCTGAAATAATCAGGAGGCATTCAGTGAAAAGAACCTGCTAAGGATAGCAGGACAGGCTCATGGCTGCTGGGGCTGAGACTCCATACCTCCACTGGCTGTGCTGAGGAACCCACACAGTAAGAGAATACTGTTTTGTTTGTTACATAGGTTTATTTTGTTGTTAGCATTCTGTTGTTAGTTAGTGGCCAGACGGCCTTAGACATTTATTTTCTTGTTTTTGCATGTGTAACACTGAAGGATAAGTGTACACAATAAACACGGCAGTGGCCGTATCTGTTTGGAACCTGCCAGTCTGCCGCTGACATCTGTGAATCCATAGCCACTCGCTTGGACCAAAGCAAAGATCCCAGCTGAGCTATATCCCCTGTCTCACAATATATATATATATATATATATATATATATATATTATATATTTATATATATATATATATATATATACACGGTATATATAAGGTTTCTAACCTTTTCAAATGAACTTCCCAGTCTGAGAGTCATTTTGCATATGATATCAGCACTAGCATCTTCAAACTAGAGGCATAGTACAACTGGAGGCTAATGTCCTCCTTTGGCTTGGCTTCACTCTCATCAGAGTATAGCATCCGATGTGAGAACATTAGATGCAATATGCCTATGACACTTGGCTCAAATTCTGCTTTGAGCAGGATTTGAGCCCCAGGTGTGGAGAAGAGAGAGAGAATAATCTCCCCATATACTACACTGCCTGTCTGTGTATATCATACAACACTCGGATTTCACGCACACATATGGACTTGTATTGGTGCTTGTGATCCGATATATGCTGCCTAATGCAGCATGCTGCAATTTTTTTTCTCGAGTTGATTGAGCATCAGAAAAAAAATTGCAGATGAGCACTGCTTCATTGTTTAACATTCGTGCGAATGCAATCCAAAGTTTTATTGGTTTTCACTCATTTGTATTTAACGCAAGTGGGAGCGAGGCCTTTCAAGGCAATATGGAAGAAGTCATAGACTGATATTCTGCATAATAAAGGTGAGGCATAATTATAGATATTAATAGGGTTGTCCACTCGGTCTATGGGAGAGACAGCATCCATAGCGCATGAAATCGGCATTTATTCTGCTGAAACACTGCATCCATTATACAGTGTTTCTGCAGCGATTTGAAGCGCACATGTACTGTCAAATCGCTGCAGAAATTTCAGCATGTTCGTGTGCACAAGCCCTTACTGTTTTCTTCTTGATTCTGCCTCACAAACAGCGAAATAGAAAGTGATAAAAAAAACCTATAGCTTTAAAAATTTGGTAATGAAAAAATGTATTTTGTGAAAAAAACAATTTTTAGTGTAAAAGTAACCAAACAAATATATATTACTCTGGTATCACTGTAGTCATACTGACCTGAGGAACTAACCTGCATAAACACACATACTGCAAGGTGAACATCATAAAGAAATCTTTGCCTCCCAAAGATGACTGTAAGGGGCACTTTGAACACATAAGCCGATGCTGCGATTCCGTGCGTGATAGTCCCCGCCCCAGTCGCAGCTGCGATATCATGGTGATAGCTGCCGTAGCGAACATTATCGCTACGGCAGCTTCACATGCACTCACATGCCCTGCGACGTCGCTCTGGCTGGCAAACCGCCTCCTTATTAAGGGGGCGGGTCGTGCGGCGTCATAGCGACGTCACACGGCAGGCGGCTAATAGAAGCGGAGGGGCGGAGATGAGCGGGACGTAAACATCCCGCCCACCTCCGTCCTTCCGCATAGCCGGCGTGAGTCGCAGGACGCAGGTAGGAGATGTTCCTTGCTCCTGCAGCTTCACACACAGCGATGTGTGCTGCCGCAGGAACGAGGAACAACATCGTAACATCGGTATTTCCCAATTCATGGAAATGCCGGACCCTACACCGATGATACAATAACGATGCTTTTGCGCTCGTTAATCGTATCAAAAAGGATTTACACACTACGATATCGACTGACAATAGATGTGCGTCACTTTCGATTTGACCGCACCGACATCGCAGCTGTGATGTCGTAGTGTGCAAAGTGCCCCTAAGACTCTACTCACAATTATCTTGCACTCTACACTGAGCGCCTATATCAAGGTTTCCATATAAATCTCTGAAAAACGTTATTCAAACAAAATTCTCAATGGAAAATTCACTGTAAGGGGGAGTCACTTTGCCCTCTTGTCTGGGCTGAGTTCAGGCGGTGTCCATATTTTCGCTCATCTTTTTATGTGTACACAAAAGTGCGGTCAACAACAGTTTTTTGCACCTTTGAAAAGAAGGACACTGTTAAATCAAAGGCCACAAAAAGTCTGCAGTAACTCTGCTGCCTCATTAGACATTGGATACATTGGGGTTTCACCTGAATCAAGTATTTTGGAGATGTAGATGGAAACCCTGATGTAAGTGCTCAGCATAGAGCCCACTATAAATGAGATCTGATTCAAAATTTTCTGTAACCCAAATTGCCACCAATAGCAGTCAATTCAACCAAGAAAAAAACATGTCCACACTCAAAACAATCATCTGTTAATGGAAATATACGTGGTTTCCATGTTACTAGTGTCACAAAGGTTTTGGACAAGCACTATGGCTCCCCATAAAAAAAAAAAAAGAAATCCAGCAAACTCTGCTCTCAAATACAATAATTTTAAAAAAATGGCATTCGCCTCCCCTCCCAATTTTGATACTCAGTCAAGATAAAGCAGACAGCTGTGGGCTAGTATTCGCAGCCTTGGAAGGCCCAAGGTTATTGCCCCCCCCCCGGCCTAAATATAGCAGCCTCCATTCACCCAGAATTACCATTAGATGCAACAATTTTGGCACTTTACTCAGCTCATCCTGATTGCCCAGATCTTGTGGCAATCCAGGTAATATAAAAGGTTAATGGCACCTGTGATTTGTCAGCTGTCATAAAGACCTGAATTAGTAATGGAGAATGGTCCATGAGATATCCCCATTACTAATACTGTAAGTCAAAAGACATAAACAGAGAAAACTCCTTTATTTAAAAAACAAACCCTCTTTCACCAATTTATTTGTGGTTCATTTCTTTTCAATTACAGGATCAGTAATGGGAGGGGGTCTCATAGACTGCTACCCATTACTAATCTAAGGCTTGATGGAAGCTGATGAATAACAGCTGTCATTAATAGAGATAAGCGAACCGGCCGCGGTCCGGCTCGAGTTCGGTTCGCCGAACTGAGGTCTGGTCCGAGTTCGGTTCAGCGAACCAGTTCGGTGAACCGCTCGAACCCCATAGGAAACAATGGGAGGCAATCACAAACACATAAAAACACATTATAAATGTACACATACAGTTAATAAACATTGCCATGACACTTACTTGTCCCCGGGATCCGTTCTGCACTCTGTCTCCTGCCACTATTCCATCCGATGATCGCTGAATCTTCCCGGTAACCAGCACTTCCAGCAGTGATGCAGTACCTATCGTGATGCCAAAATAGCCATGTGACCAGTCACGTGTCTATTATCTCATTGGCTACAGACTAGTCACATGACTATGACGCCGACATGCTAGGACCTGTCATTGCATCTCTCTGTTACACTCCAGCGATCCCACCAGCAACCTGACCTGGCAGGGATCGCTCGAGTGTTGCTACACGGGTTGCTGGTAAGCTGTCACACGGGCAGATCTCACCAGCAACCAGTGACCAGCCCCCAGCCAGCAGCGACGCGTGGAAGCGATGCTGCGCTTGGTAACTAAGGCAAATATCGGGAAACCAACCCGATATTTACCTTGGTTACCAGCGCACACCGCTTAGCGCTGGCTCCCTGCACTCCTAGCCAGACTACACATAGTTAATTTTACCCGATGTGTAGTCTGGCTATGTGTGCACGGAGCAGGGAGCACTGACAACGTGACAACGGCGGACGCTGGTAACGAAGGTAAACATCAGGTAACCAAGGAAAGGGCTTGTTGGTTACCCGATGTTTACCGTGGTTACCAGCGTCCGCAGAAGCCGGCTCCTGACCGGTGACACAGCCAGTCAATAACGGAGATCACTGTTGCCATAGCAACGCGCTTGGTAGCGGTGATGGGGACGTCCTGCTACCAGCACGCAGCAGCACCGGAATCACGTGATCGGAGCAGCATTGCTATGGCAACCCGTGCCACCACTTAGAGCCGGGAGCCTGTGGTCACTCTCACAGAGTGATTTCTGCATGGAGCACAGCGTCCTTCCTCCCATGCTGTGCTGTTTGATGGAGCAGACAGAGCTGCATGTGTTGAAGGAGAAAGAAGACCATGGATCGTGGAGGGGTGACAGGGGGTAATAAAGATGGAGTCTCTAAGTGTGTCTGTGTATTTATTTCTATTAAAGTATTTTTTCTCAGTGTGGTGTTTTTTTTAACCCTTTATTGAAGATTCTTAATGGCTGGGTCAAACTTGCCTGACATTAGGAATCTCTGGCTTAATACTAGCTAGTAAAACATAGCTAGTATTAACTCATTATTACCCAGCAAGCCACCCGGCTTCAGGGCTGCTGGAAGAGTTGGCTACAGCGCCAGAAGATGGCGATTCTATGAGAGTGCCATTTTCTGGGGCAGCTGCGGACTGCAATTCGCAGCAGAGGGGCCCAGAAACCTCGGGCTAACTTGTGCTGCGGATCCAATCCCCAGCTGCCTAGTTGTACCCAGCTGGACACAAAAATGTCATGAAATAATTAAAAAAAGGGCTTCCCTATATTTTTAGTTCACAGCCGGGTACAAATAGGCAGCCGGGGGTTGGGGACAGCCCGTGCCTGCCTGCTGTACCTGGCTAGCATACAAAAATATGGCGAAGTTCACGTCATTTTTTTTTTTAGTTTTTTGGCAAAAAATGCTTTCCTGGATTTTGCATTGCCAGTAAAGGTAACACCAAGCAGTGGGGGTTGGCAGCCAGTAGCTGCTTGGATTACCCTTAGCTAGCAGTACAAAAAATGCAGCGGGAGCCTATATATATTTTTTTTTTACTTATTTATTTAAATAACTAAAAAAAAAAAGGGCTTCCCTCTATTTTGATTGTCTGACATGACAGTGCTGTAAAAATAAATCATTAAAAAAATGACATAGCACTCCGCGATATTTTTGATTCTCAGTGCAGATAAAGCAGACAGCTACGGGTTGCCACCCCCATCTGCCTGGCGTTACCTTGGCAGGCAATCAAAATGCAGGGAAGCCCATTAATTTTTTTTATTTAAAAAATAGTTTAAAAAAAAATGACGTAGGGTCTCCCCATATGTGATAGCCAGCTAGGGTAAAGCAGAAGGCTGTAGGCTGAAAACCACAGCTGGCAGCTTTACCGTGGTTGTAGATCCAATGTGGAGGTCACCCCAGGCTCTTTTTTTATAATTATTTTATAAATAATAATAATTACAAAAAAAAAGTAGGGTCCCCCCCAAATTGGATCACCAGCCAAGGTAAAGCGGACAGCTGTGGTCTGGTATTCTCAAGGTGGGAAGGTCCATAGTTATTGGCCCTTCACAGCCTAAAAATAGCAGGCCGTAGGCGCCCCAGAATTGGCGCATCCACTAGATGCGCCAATCCTGGCGCTTCACCCCAACTCATCCCGTGCCCTGGTGCAGTGGAAAACGGGGTAATAAATGGGGTTGATACTAGCTGTAAAGTCACCTGACATCAAGCCCAGCAGTTTGTGATGTCATGGCGTCTATCAGATACCCAACATCACAAACTGTCAGTACTAACAAAACAAATAAATGAAAAAAAAAATGTTTTTGAAAAAACACTCCCCAAAACATTCCCTCTTTCACCAATTTATTGTAAGGAAAAAAATAAAGGGGTCCCACGATGACTCTGGACCATCTAGAATATGGGGGGACACGCTCAGCTTACCCTAGCTGGCTAAAAAAAGAGGGGGAATCCCACGTCATTTTGTTTTTAAATTTATTTATTTATTTTGTTAAATACAAGGCTAAGCACCCCTTAGTGCCACATGAAAGGCACCAAAGGGTGCAAAATTACAAAATGCCGGAGAGTGGGACATTATGTGTCTTTCTGCCATTATGTGCGGTGCAAGGTAAGCGGAGCCTAGCGGGGCTATGTGTGCGGTGCGAGGTGCGCTCATAAGCTCATAGTCCTTACTGACACCAGCTTCCCCAGTTTTCACTAATGCATAAGTTTTGCCTCACACTGAATTCAATGGTGTTCGGATATGTTCATCAAACTGTTCAACAAACACTGGGAAAGTATGCGAACCTGAACTTAACCGGACCTTGAAAAGTTCGCTCATCTTTAAATGAAAAATTCTTTCCTATATATGATCTGGAAGCAGGATCGAATAAAAGTATGAAGGAAATGTAGATCCAGCATAATTTTTGTCAGGCAAGATTTACTTTACTACGGTATACGGACACAGACTGGTTGTCCAACCAGTTGACTGGTGGTGCTTTTTACCTTTGTATCTTTAGTAGTGATGAGCGAGTACTAAAAAGCTCGGGTGCTCGAAGCTCGGGCCGAGCCTCCCAAGATACTCGTGTACTCGGGCCGAGCAACGAGCCCAATGTTATCCTATGGGAGACCCGAGTATTTTTGTGAAATGACCCCCCGGCAGCATGGAGAAACCCTAAAAATGTCACAAAAGTCTCAGAAGAGTGCTCAAATGACATGGCAACAGCATGGGGAAGACCCCTTGAAGCATTTATCACTCAAAAGTCACAGCTGTGAACAATTTTGTCCGCATTTCACGCCATTTTTACGGACTCACCAGAAAACCTTCCAAAATGACCCCAAAATGATTTTTCATGGCAGAAATGTTAAGGGCACATACGCAATAGTGAGATAGAGCTGGTGTATGTTACTTTTTGAGATTAATACATGAAAGATTTTACGTGAAAACATTGTGTGGCACTCCGATGTCCCTGAGAAGAGATGTACATGAAGGCCTCTTGAGTCTAATGTGCCCATTTTGAGGAAGTGAGTCTTTGTAGTATTTTCCTTTGCCAGGGCAGTCCAAAATTGTGAGGTTCACCAATGCCCCTGCATACAGACGTGCATGAGGGCCTGTAAACCTGAAGTGCCCATTGGAAGGAAGTGGGTCTATTGTAGTATAGCCCTTAGGCAGGGCAGCCAAAAATTGGGAGGCTCCACGTTGTCCCTGGATAGAGACGTGCATGACGGCCTGTAAACCTGAAGTGCCCATTGGAAGGAAGTGGGTGTATTATAGTATAGCCCTTAGGCAGGGCAGCCAAAAATTGGGAGGCTCCACGTTGTCCCTGGATAGAGACGTGCATGAGGGCCTGTAAACCTGAAGTGCCCATTGGAAGGAAGTGGGTCTATTGTAGTATAGCCCTTAGGCAGGGCAGCCAAAAATTGGGAGGCTCCACGTTGTCCCTGGATAGAGACCTGTTAGGTTCTTAGAGCCTCCGTGCTTGCATTTAAAAACCGCACGTGTGTGCCTGTTGGTGGCAGCTTTCCGCTGCATTTGTGTGAGTTTTGCAAAAACTTGGATATAACGCACAAGTCTAGTGAATAATACACATCAGCACAGCATTGCAAAATGCGCAAGGGCGTTGTCAACGAACAAGGAAGTGGACGTGATGGTGGTGCAGGCAGAGACCGAGGTTGTGTGCAAGCTCTAATTTCGCCACAACAAAGGGCCACATCTAGTCGCTCGCACGTCCTGTCCCAAATTCTTGGGGACAGCAGCAGTACACCGCTCTTGAACCAAGACCAGTGTCAACAGGTTGTTAGTTGGATAGCGGATAATGCTTCTAGTCAGATTGGCACCACCACAAACACTCTGTCTTCCACACGGTCAAGTGTCAGTAGCCGTGATACTGCACCGCACATTTCAGAACCTGATCCTCCTTCCTACCACCAGGCCGAGTACACGTCCACAGACATTACTGATCCCACACTTGTACACTCGGAAGAGCTGTTCGTTCACGTTTCCATTCACAAATTCTGGCCTCTCGCCAGCTCCTGTTGAAGTGGGCCATGACGAGATTGTATGTACAGATGCCCAAATATTTGAGCAGCCACGTTCTCACGAAGTTGGCAACGTGTCTCAACAAGGGGTGGACGATGATGAGACACAATTGTCAGGAAGTCAGGAGGAGGAGCAGGGTGCGGAAGAGGAAGACGACGTGGTGGATGATCCAGTAACTGACCCAACCTGGCAGGAGGATATGCAGAGCGAGGACAGCAGTGCACAGGGGGAGGGAGGCGTAGCATCCCAACAGGCAGTAAGAAGCAGAGTGGTGGCCCCAGGCAGACGTCAGGCAACTGTTCCCCGGAACAACACGACACAAGGTGCCTGTACAAATGTTAGGTCTTCCCGAGTCTGGCTGTAATACTATTGTATGTATTGAGGATTTCGATTGCGTTAGGGCAATGACAACCAGAGACGAGTTCTTGGTGCAAGACGTTTATAATATGCAACCAGCAAATATGTACATAAACGGAACAAAAACACAGTAGAACATAAATACAGGAAATACCTTCCAGGGACGGAGCGAAAGGGAATTCCCGGGACCGCGCACCGGACTCCCCCAGGGAGACCACCAAGAGCGAACCCCTATACAGGGACTGTCTGGCAATCACCCCAGAAGCCCTAAATGCGCAGCAGCCGGGACACAAAAGGGCAATAGGTAAGTCCAAAAATGTCCGTACGTGATGTGAGTCCAGAGTGGTATTAAACGGAAGGAACCGGGCAGAAGTGCCGACCAAAGACGGCAAACGGAGTCCGGGCACAGCTAGATGATACCAGATGAAGTCCAGAGTCGGTGTCGGTTGTTTTCCAAGAGGATCCGAATAACAATCAGGAACCAAAAGCAGCAGGGCAGGAGCACACAGGAAGCAGTATACTCAGGCACTGGACTAAGCTTTAGGGGCGGCTTTTAAACAGATGGACAGGAAGTAGGGCAACAGAACAGAAAACTCCATGTTAACAAAGGGCAAGCTCTTTCAAAAGAAAACTGGAAAACCCGGAACTCTGACACTGGCAGTTTTTTAAGTTGGCTCCAGATGATTCTAAAAAGGCCATTTGCAACACCTGCCATGCCAGCATCAGCAGGGGTACCAAAACTAGCAGCCTGACCACCACCAGCATGATCAGGCACATGTCAGCCAAGCACCCGACTTTGTGGGAAGTACAACAGAGTCGAGGAGCAGTGCTTGCTGATGTCACTGCTACGTCTTCGCTGGTTGTGCATGCGAGCCAATCCCCTGTCCATGCTGCCTGAGAACAAGCCTCCTCCACTCCTGCACCTGCAGTTGCCTACGCAGAAAGAACACCATCATCAAGCACGTCCTTGTCCCAGCGCAGCGTTCAGTTATCCATTCAGCAAACCTTTGAACGCAGGCGCAAATACACTGCCAACACCCCACATGCCACAGTTCTAAATGCTAACAATTCGCGACTGCTTGCGCTGGAAATGTTGCCTTTTAGGCTGGTTGAGACAGAAGCATTCCGCGACATGATGGTGGCAGCTGTCCCATGTTACTCGGTCCACAGCCGCCACTATTTCTCCCGGTGTGCCGTCCCCGCATTGCATAACCACCACGTGTCACAAAACATCACACGTGCCCTGAACAACGCTGTTTCAGCCAAAGTCCACCTAACCACAGACACGTGGACAAGTGCATGTGGGCAAGGCCGCTACATCTCGTTGACGTCACACTGGGTTAATATTGTGCAAGCTGGGACCCAGTCTGAGCGAGGGACGGAACACGTCCTTCACACACCAAGTTTTGCAGGCCCTACCTCAGTCAGGGTTTCACACACACTCTACAGCTCCGGAATGTCATGCTCCTCAGCCTCCTCCTCCTCCTGCGCATCCTCATCCACTTTACCCTCCACACCAGTCCCAAGCTGGAAGTGTCGCGGGCGGAGGAGGGGACGGTGCGCTCTCCCACTGCTCGGGTCCGGCTGACGCTGCTCTACGGCTGCTGCTATCGCTCGTTGGCTCGAGCGATGGCCGGATCCCGGGGACTCGAGCGGCGCTACTCGCCCGTGAGTGAAAAGGGGTGGTTTGGGTTTTGGGGATATTGTCCGTGACGCCACCCACGGTTGTGGTGATTGTGTGGACACCACCGCTGCTCTGGACGGGGATCCCGGGAGCCTGTGACAGGGAGCAGCTTTGTTGTTATTTCTCCCCTCCGTGGGTAGGGGGGTTGGTTGTCCCGGGGCCTGGTGATGGGGTAGAGATGGATGACAGGCGGGTTGCGGGGCCTGATGAGGTGCAGGGTCGCAGGGGCAGCGCTGTGCCGCACGGCACGGAGGTACTCACTCAGCCCAATGATGATGACACAGTTCACGGTAAAACAAGTGGCTGGATGGACGGGTCACTCGGACGGCTGCGGTTGTTCCTCCCTGCAGGTTAGTGATGACTGTCTCTCCCTGCACCTAAGTTAAGTGTTGGTAGTGATGGTTTCCCAACGGTAACCCGCTCCCCGACCTGGATATGGGCCGGAGGAGCCCCTTTTGCCCACAGGCGCTGGCCCTGGGAGACGGTTGCCCTTGGCGGTGGCGGTGTCTCCCCTTCACGGTTGTACGGTTGCCTTCTATCTGGACTTGGCTGTTTGGAAACCCTGAGGTTCCCTTCACTAACGGATTTGGCAAATTCACGGCGACACCAAGCCTTGCCGGGATCCGAAAGTCCTCTGCCAATGGTGCTGGCTTCTCTTTGTATACCGGTCCGGTACGGCCGGGTCACCACCCGTCCACGGTCCTTACGGCAGACTCCAATCGGCCTCCACTGCAGACGGTCACCACATCCTGCCAACCTTGCTGTCCTGTCCGGTCCACACACCCGGACCAACTTCAGGCTCTTTGCTGTCACTTTTCTCCTCTCTACTACTTTCCTCCTTCCACTTCCTTAGCTTAACTCTCACTGCCTGTGTTTTCCCTCCTCCTCGGTGGGTGGAGACCAACCGCCTGGCTCCACACCCTGGTGTGGACAACAGCCCCTGGGGAAGGCAACTAGGATTTTGTGTTTTGACTATGATATGCCTGCAGGGAGTGTGGGGTGTTTAAGTGTTGTGCTCTGTGGCCCCTGGCTTGTCCAGGGCGACACAGAAGCACTGCAGCACTGCCTCGGCGAAGCGGCAACAGGCAGTGCTGAAGTTAATCTGCATAGGTGACAAACCCCACAATGCAGAAGAGGTGTGGACAGCTCTGAAACAGCAGGCAGATCACTGGCTCACAACTCTGAACCTAAAGCCAGGAAAGGTCGTGTGTGACAATGGCCGGAACCTGGTGGCGGCTTTGAGGCGAGGCCAGCTGACACATGTTCCATGCGTGGCCCATGTGCTCAACCTCGTGGTTCAGCGGTTTCTAAAGTCATACTCAGAGCTGTCTGATCTGCTGATAAAAGTTCGCCGCCTGTCTGCACATTTTCGAAAGTCACCTACTGCTTCAGCCGGCCTTGCCGGCTTAAGACGCCGTTTGCATCTTCCGGCACACAGACTGGTGTGTGATGTCCCCACGCTTTGGAATTCAACTCTGCACATGTTGGTCAGGATATGTGAGCAGAAGAGGGCAGTTGTTGAGTACCTGCATCACCTAAGCCGTCGGGAAATGGGTCAAACTCCACACATAACACCTGAGGAGTGGAGAGGGATGTCCGACCTATGCACCATCCGCCAAAACTTTGAGGACTCCACCAAGATGGTGAGCGGCGATGACGACATTATTAGCGTCACCATACCGCTTCTCTGCCTTCTAAAATGGTCTCTGCTCAAAAAACAACCATGATGCATTGCAGGCGGAGCGCGATGAGTTTGAGCAAGAAACAGTAGTGGGTGTGGGTGATGATAACACACAGCCCAGCCTCGTCTCATCACAACGTGCAGTGGAGGACTATGACGAGGAGGAGGATGAAGACATGGAGCAACTCTCTGGCCAAATTGAGGATATGACATGCAGTCATATCCTCGGTTCAGCGTGGCTGGCCAGAGGACAGGGTAGATGATGAGGAGGAGGAGGAGGACAGCATGTTCAGTCATCGTGTTGGTCAGGATACTGAAGTGATGGCTGTTAAGAGGCTGGCACACATGGCTGACTTTATGGTAAGCTGCCTGTCTCGTGACCCTCGCGTTAAGAACATCTTGGCCGACAATCATTACTGGTTGGTAACACTGTTAGACCCACGCTAAAAGGACAACTTTATGTCTCTTATTCCCGAGGCGGAGAGGTCAGGCAAAATGCAGCAGTTCCAGAAGGCCATAGTCACGGAAGTAGGCAAAGCATTCCCCTCACAAAACGCTAGCGGCATAGGTCAGGAATCAGTGGACAACCAAGGCGTACAGCCGAGAGGGGCACAAGTCCAATCCGCCAGAGGTAGGGGAACAGTCTTTAAGATGTGGGACAGTTTTCTCAGCCCCTCACATACCACAGCCCCTGAGGTGAGGGGTAGTGCCACAAGAAATCCTAAGTTTGCCCAGATGCTCAAGGAGTACCTTGCAGATCAAACAACTGTACTCCGACATTCCTCTGTGCCTTACAATTAATGTGTATCCAAGCTGGACACGTGGCATGAATTGGCTCTCTACGCCTTGGAAGTCCTGGCCTGCCCTGCCGCTAGCGTTTTGTCAGAGCGTGTTTTTAGTGCCGCAGGTGGAATCATTACAGATAAACGCACCCGCCTGTCAACTGTAAATGCTGACAGGCTGACTCTGATCAAGATGAACAAGGGTTGGATTTGGCCAGACTTCACCACACACACCAACAGCAAATTACAGCGGAATTTAAAGTTTGTAACGGGAATTTGCCATGTACCTCCACTCACCCATGGTAACACACTTCTGGACTTTGGCTAATCGCTGGACTGCTCCTCCTTCTCCTCATGCGCCATCATGGTGACCGTTACAATAGTTAAGCCGTTGTTTCAGGTATACCCCCAGTGGTAAATTTTTTCGCCCATTCTTTCTGAATGGGCATTACAACGACAGGAGACCCGCTCCTTTGCAATGGGAACAATGTTTTGAGGCCCTCATGCACATCTCTATCCAGGGACAATGTGGAGCCTCCCAATTTTTGGCTGCCCTGCCTAAGGGCTATACTACAATAGACCCACTTCCTTACAATGGGCACTTCATGTTTACAGGCCATCATGCACGTCTCTATCCAGGGACAATATGGAGCCTCCCAATTTTTGGCTGCCCTGCCTAAGGGCTATACTACAATAGACCCACTTCCTTACAATGGGCACTTCATGTTTACAGGCCATCATGCACGTCTCTATCCAGGGACAATATGGAGCCTGACGCTGCCACCGACTGCCACACACGTGCTGTTTTTAAATGCAAGCACGGACGCAATAAGAACCTAACTGGTTTTTAGGAGCGACAATTACTGAGAAGTCTGACACTATCAGACACTGCTGACTGACGTGTATTATACACTAGACTTGTGCGTTATATAATAGTTTGTGCAAAACGCGCACCTGTACGCTGCCACCGACTGCCACACACGTGCTGTTTTTAAATGCAAGCACGGACGCAATAAGAACCTAACTGGTTTTTAGGAGCGACAATTACTGAGAAGTCTGACACTATCAGACACTGCTGACTGACGTGTATTATACACTAGACTTGTGCGTTATATAATAGTTTGTGCAAAACGCGCACCTGTACCCTGCCACCGACTGCCACACACGTGCTGTTTTTAAATGCAAGCACGGACGCAATAAGAACCTAACTGGTTTTTAGGAGCGACAATTACTGAGAAGTCTGACACTATCAGACACTGCTGACTGACGTGTATTATACACTAGACTTGTGCGTTATATAATAGTTTGTGCAAAACGCGCACCTGTACGCTGCCACCGACTGCCACACACGTGCTGTTTTTAAATGCAAGCACGGACGCAATAAGAACCTAACTGGTTTTTAGGAGCGACAATTACTGAGAAGTCTGACACTATCAGACACTGCTGACTGACGTGTATTATACACTAGACTTGTGCGTTATATAATAGTTTGTGCAAAACGCGCACCTGTACCCTGCCACCGACTGCCACACACGTGCTGTTTTTAAATGCAAGCACGGACGCAATAAGAACCTAACTGGTTTTTAGGAGCGACAATTACTGAGAAGTCTGACACTATCAGACACTGCTGACTGACGTGTATTATACACTAGACTTGTGCGTTATATAATAGTTTGTGCAAAACGCGCACCTGTACCCTGCCACCGACTGCCACACACGTGCTGTTTTTAAATGCAAGCACGGATGCAATAAGAACCTAACTGGTTTTTAGGAGTGACAATTACTGAGAAGTCTGACACTATCTGGACTGTTTTACACTGTGTACACCAGGCCCAGATATGATGAAGGCTGGTATACGGTCACCACTAGGAATGGCTATATACCCTGCCTGCCTGCCTGTATACTGCTACAATAGTCCTGACAAGGACTCTTCTGGTCACTAGCCTGTATTCCGACCTGGCTATACCCTGCCTGTATATAGCAACAATAGTCCTGAGAAGGACTCTGCTACTGTACTCCGACCTGGCTATACCCTGCCTGCCTGTATACAACTAGAATAGTCCTGAGAAGGACTTTTGGTCACACTGTTTGCAGCCCTGCTCCGGAACTAACTATAAAGGGCCGCAAAGCTTTCCCTGAATCAGCGACACTCTCCCTGCACTCACTGTCTGGATAGCTGTGAGCAGAGCACAGCGCGCCGGCCGATATAAAGGCTCGGTCACGCTGTGCAGGCCGGCCAATCACTGCAATTCCACAACTAACAGGGCTGTGGCATTGCAGTGGTCTGCCAGCCAATCCCTGCATGAGGGCTGGCTCTCAAAAGAGCGCCAACATGCAGAAATGAAGACCACGAGTACAGCACGAGTATCGCGAGATTACTCGGTCCCCGCCGAGCAGCCCGAGTACAGCGATACTCGTGCGAGTACCGAGTAGTGACAAGCATGCTCGCTCATCACTAATCTTTAGTAAAATTTCACCTTTTAGAATGCTGCACTATATTATTGTTCCTTTTTTTCTGAACGTTTAGATTTTTATGAAATATATATATATATATATTTTTTTTTTAAGATTGTCATATTCTGTTACAAATGCGACTCGTGAAGGAAAGGATATGTTCCTGCTTTCTAATCGGTTGACATTCCTTTGTGATATTGTCTGGCTATTTTAAAGAATAATTTTTTGATGAATTTTTTATGTTTTTCTCTGCATTGACCTTTACTGATTAAGTTATAGACATGATTACTCAATTCTTGTTATAGTAATTAGGCACTTGTTTTAATACTGGAGTGATTACCACAACCATGGAAACTTACTTATCTGATCTAATCACAGCTTGAAGCAGCATGGGCCTTGGTTTAATCAAATGTTTAATCACTCCTATATTCCTGCAGCTAACTTATAGTCTGCATCATCTGATGGCTTTACTAGTTAATGATGGTGGAAGAAAAGCAAAATTAAGCTACCTTAGTTTGGCTATGTTTGGAAATAGACAAACTTGGATCTAAGCACTCTTTTCAGCTCCTTCGAGAATGTTCCCACCAGCAGTAAGGATCGCTGTTGATTTTCTTATGGAAAAGATGTGCATTTTCCACACATTTCATCCTTTTACACTTTAAGGTGGCATCTCCAGCATTAATTGACATGGAGGAGAAATCCATTGCACAGCTAAATCTACTTTGTCAACTTTGTCAATGTTAGTTATACTTCCTGAAATCTCATACACCTTACTGTCACTACACAGAAAATCACCATGTATTCACCAGTGGAATTATACCTTAAGTGTTGAATCTTTGACTTTTTCCTTCATATCTAGGAGTGTTTACAACATTAAAGGGCACCTTACATGCTGCAAGATGGCTACTGAGCGTACCCGCCTCCGTCAGTTGTGCGACACGAGCAAATTGCTGCCAGTGGCGCACAACATCGCTTACACCCATCACATGGACTTACCTTGCCTGCATCGTCTCTCTGGCCGGCGAACCGCCTCCTTTCTAAGGGGGCGGTTCGTGTGGCGTCACAGCGACGTCACACAGCAGCCATCCAATAGAAGCGGAGGGGCAGAGATGAGCAAGACGTAACATCCCGCCCACCTCCTTCCTTCCTTCTTTCCGGTGGACGCAGGTAAGGAGATGTTCGTCATTCCTGCGGTGTCACACCTAGCGATGTGTGGTGCCGCAGGAACAACGAACAACATTGTACCTGCAGCAGCAACGATATTATGAAAAGGAGCGACGTGTCAACGATCAACGATTTTGGTCATTTTTGCGATCGTTGATCGTCGCTCCTTGGTGTCATACGTTGCAATATCGCTAACGGCGCCGGATGTGCATCACTAACGATGTGACCCCGACAATATATCGTTAGCAATGTCACAGCATGTAAAGCACCCTTTTGTTAACTCTCCAGGGCCATTTTAAGCTGAAATCTCATACAATATGAAATACCCGTACTAGAAAACTGCAGACCTGTGGCACTTGCGATTGACTGGAAAATTCAAGCAAGCTGCATTGGCATTTTATTGGTAAATACCTTTTATTAATGGTGTTGTCTAGAGATGAGCGAACCGGTCACGGTTCGGCTCGAGGTCGGTTCGCCGAACGGAGCTCCCGTTCGAGTTCGGTTCGTCGAACGTTCGACAAACCGAAGTCGAACTGCATAGGAAACAATGGCAGGCAATCACAAACACATAAAAACACCTAGAAAACACCCTCAAAGGTGTCCAAAAGGTGATAAACAACTCACAACACAACACAAACACATGGGAAAGTGACAAGGACATATACTCATGCGAAAACAAAACAGCTGGACAAGGAAAAAGAGGAGACACAGATATATGAGTATATGCAAGGAAACATCGATGCCATTACTGTGCAACTTGAGCCCTGCTCATTTTAGGCTTCCAATCTGGATAAATTGCCTGAGCTCGACACGTAAGCCTTGGGGATCTTGTCGTGTCCTGCAGCCAGCGTTCTCTCGGAACCTGTCTTCAGTGCTGCTGGGGGTCTGCTGGCAGATAAGCACACGTGTCTGTCCGCTGACAATGTGGACATGGCTCTCAGAGGACTTTTCTTCCCCTGGGTCAGCCAGGGGACGGGAAAGGCACGCGTATTTTGGAGAGTGCTTCATGCAAAGCATCTTTTTCATTTTGAAAATTGGGTCAACTGATGCCAGTATAGTGGGGTGTGTGTGGCCCAATTAGTGGAAATGAGGGCGACTGTGGTTGGAGTCCCCTCGCTGTGTTTTACATGCTTTTAGAAGGGCATGACATGGCTTGGAGGTTGACTTTCAGCATCTGCAAACTGTTGGCTACCAAAATGCTGCCTTTCCAACCTTTTTTAACCGAGGATTTTCGAGACCTTATGCCCATCGCAGTGCCCCAAGAGCCGATGCCCAAGCGCCACTCCTTCTCCAACAAAGGCGTGCACGCGCTACACCAGTATGTCGCACTAAACATCACTGATTCCTTGAGAAACTCTGTGTGACAGGGTGCATTTCACCACAGATAATTGGCCCAGTAAGCATGGACAGGGGCGTTACATGTCGCTGACTGGGCAATGGGTTACTGTGGGGAGAGATGGAGAAGGGTCTGCTGTACAAGTCTTGCCGTCCACACGAGTTGTGTCAATCCTTCTTCTGTATGTAGAAGTTAATACACTGCTTCTGCCTCTTCAACCTCGTGTGGGTCCTCCACCTTGGCCCAAACCCTGTGTGGTCAGGCCACCCTTCCTTGTAACTGCGCACAAGGAATACCACACACCTCCTTACTATGCTGGCAGCAGAGCTCAATGCCATCAGGCGGTCAAAGGTTTACTTTGAAATGTATGGGAAATGTGAGTCACACCGTTGAGAAGTTATGGACGGTTAGCTCTGGAGACCGAGTTTCATCAATGGTTGTCTCCACTCAACCAGCAGCCAGGGAAGGCCGAGTGTGACAAAGATGCAAACATGGGTGCGGCCCTTCGCTGTGACAATGTGACACACGTGCCTTGTGTGGCTCACGTGTTGAACCTGGTTGTCCAGCAATTTTTAAAGCACTATCCTGGCCCACATGGCCTTCTGCAGAGAGCACGGTGTAACGCCTTCCTTGATCCACACACTCAGATGGGCTGTAAATGATAGGCTAGAGGGAAGCCACTCACCAAGCAGGACCCCCTAGAACCCTGAAACCCTTTAACCCCTATACAGGGATTAGGAATTACACAGGGCCAAAGGTTATCAATACCTGTGGAAGGCTGCAGTTCCAGAGAATAGTGGTCAGGCAGGGTCAAAACATTAATTGAGGAACAGGAACAGAATGGGACGGCCAGGACTTAATCAGAAAACAAGCAGAGGTGAAATGCGGATCGGCCAACAAGGTACATAAACAGCAAGCAGGAAAAGTAGTCAGGTAACAAGCACACAAAATCATAAAACTGAACTGGGGGTAAAATTAACCAGAGGTTCATAGCTATGTCTGGCAGTGGTCTGCAGACAGGATGGGCATAAAAAAGGGTGTGGTGTCTTCACATTGGTTGTAGCTGAATGATGGTATTTCATCTGTGAGATACCCACCAGCTACATTCAGCCAGAGATTCTGCATCTGTCAAGGTAATGCAGCCCAGTGGGTGAGCATAACCTGCGTCCACCTGCGCCGCTGGCATCGACTACTCTCCCATCATCAGCACTATGCATGAAAGGAACACGTTGTCACCTGGCGACCGGAGTACAAATTAACGGAGCGGACTCCGTTGGTGACTTAACAGCCGTGAGCGGCAATGATGCAAACCTGGCTGCGGGCCATCGTCAGGGCAATGTGACACACGTGCCTTGTATGGCTCACGTGTTGAACCTAATTCTCCAGCAATTTTTAAAACACCATCCCGGCCTACATGGCCTTGTGCAGCGGGCACGCTCGCTATGTGCTCACTTCCATCGTGCGCACACAGCAGCTCAACAACTTTCATCGCTACAGAAGTCTTTAGGTCTGGTGGTTAAACGCCTGAAATGCGATGTGCCGACACGCAGGAATTTGAATCTGCACATGTTGCAGCGTTTGTGGCAGCACCGCCGAACCCTGCTGCAATACGTTATGACATATAGCCTGGGATAACTTGATCCAGAGGTGGTGCAGATCACGCTGCTGGAGTGGTGTCAGATGGTGTCAGGTGAGGGAGAGGGATTAACATGGGCGCATAGTATCAGCAAAAAGTGTTGAGGAAGGTGCAGGAGCCCATGAAGAAATGGAGGACGAACTGGCGATGGGCATAGAAGACTCAGCAGATGAGTGAGAGCTTGCTCACATTTCGGTTGTGCGAGGTTGTGGGGAGAGGGCAGAGGAAGGTGTGTTGGAAAGGGGAAAAAAGTTTTGGTCCGTGGATTTGGTGGTTAAGCAACAGTAACATTTGCTGAAGAAACACCATCTTTTACAGTGGGACTGGCAGATTTGGATAAGGTGGTATATACTATGTTACCGCTATATAACGAAAATTAATAAGAAAAGAAAGAGAAAGGTATATATCCCCATCAGCAGTCAGTGTCCACCGTGCTCCCAGATGGAAAAGGAGAGGTTGGCAACTGGAAGGTTTGGTGGAGGATACAGAGCTGTGTGGCTATGAAACTAATAGTAGCCTGAACCGAGTTAGACGCCATTCGGATCTGGAGACTGGGAGCCCTGTTAGCGTCACAGGGTCCACATGCCCACCCAGCCCAGGAACTCCCTGTTAACAACACAGGGGCCATTGAGTACGCTGACAGTGTGCGTAGGGGCCACACCTGTGAACAGCAGGCGCATCAGCAGCAGCAGGCCTGTTAATGCCACTGGGCTGCACAAGCAGGACTGGTAGGACAGGAGCTGGTCTTAACCGTTCTGCGTTACCAACTGTGGTGGTGGCCTGCATCGACACCCTATCCCTGCCTACCTCTGGCCTAAAGCCGCAATGGGTTCAACACATGGAGGTGTGCTCTTTCGGAGCATAATAGAAGAATGCGCACCTCCTTGTTGGCTCCAGCCCCTTTAATAACCTGGGTCCGCCCCAAACCAGGGTGAACCACAATGCACCTCCTGGAGACAAAAGCAGAGTGACACGTCATGAGTGGCATAACTAGCGTCCTATTTGGAACCGTAACTTCAATGATGACCTCATGGCTGCCATGACCCAAACACCTCACCAGTCATCGTCTGACCATCAATAATGCGGTGACAAGTCATAGGGGTGGGCCTCTGCAAGCCATTTGGAAGTGGCCTGGCCACATCGTCAGGACACCTGATGCCCTGTGGTCTATATGGGACCCCCACATCAGGGGCAGGGCCAAAGAGTTCATTACCGGACCTAGTCTCTGATGCAGTAAGTGCCTGAGCATGCTCAGTAGCATGAAATACAGTCTCTGAAAAAAGACTATCAGCTTTAGCATGGTGTCTAGGCACAAAACAGGACTTAGACCCGGCACGGAATGCAAGTACCTGTGCAAAGAGGCTTTTCGCACTAAGTGTGGGAGCATGTGCTGTATCCCGAAATGAAGACTTAGCCTTAGCAATGGCACAGTCAGGCAGAGCATACTCACTAGGCGAAACACTGTAGTTAGGCTGCGGCTGGGGTAAATCGGCACACGCATGCGCACTAGCTGCCTCTCCACACTTAGACGTGGAGGAGAAAGTAGCCAGCTGGACAACCCAAGGCACAGCCCTAAATGGCAGCTGACGCCTGGGCGCAAATGAAACCGCAGCAGGCTTCAGGTTACAGGTTTTGTAACAACAAATACCATCCAAAAGAACAGGTGTACTTCTTCCCATGGATAATCTGATATGATCCTTTTTTTCACTGACACAACCATCGCTAACAAATGTAGATGAGGCCAAAACAGCAGCTGCTTCAATGGATCTCAAGTGCTCCATAAAGTGGCCTCTCCTCCACCCCAATTTCAAGATCCCAAATACTCCATTCCTCTGTGGTGTCAATCCAATCGCACTTGCTTCCTAACAGCTCTCAAGTTTCCACCAGCCCTGCTGAGTATGGGGTAACAGAGATGGTTGAGTTTGCATAGCTGTTCAGTCGCACTATAGCCTGGGAATCAGAGGTCTGCTCCAAAGCTGCAATGAGTACAGACAAGGAAGTTATTATTATTTTTATTATTATTGATTTATAGAGCACCATTGATTCCATGGTGCTGTACATGAGAAGGGGGTTACATACAGAATACATATTCAAGTAACTATAGACAGACTGGTACAGAGGGAAGAGGGCCCTGCCCTTGCGAGATTACATTCTAAAGGATTTTTGGGAGGAGACAGTAGGAGTGGTTTAGGTTGAGCGTCAAGTACGTATGGTGGTGGTGTCATTGAAGGTTATAGTCATTTCTGAACAGATGAGTTTTCAGATTCAGTTTGAAGCTTGCGGGTGTAGCAGATAATCTGACATGTTGAGGTAGCGAGTTCAATGAGACAGGGGAAATGATCTGCGCAGATGGCCAGAAGCTTTGTGAGTGGGATCCAGGCCCCGATGAAGAAGGTGCTGAGCCTAATCTACACCCTCATTTCCAAAAAGTAAATTCTCCTGGTGGAGACAATGGGGAACATGAGGAGCACAGATACCTGATTGGAATGACAACTTTACTATTCGGTCAGGGCAGGAAGAGGTTGTCTCGGAGGACTCAGGACGAGGGGAATGAAAACACACAGGGTTATTGATGAGGTTGGAGACCACACTTACTGTCAAACCAAAGTCAGCCAGTCGATGAGGTCAGCAGAGGAGGTGGAGGAGGATGCTACTGACGACGAGGTTACGTTGCGTCTTCCTGGCCAAAGACAAAGTACTGGAAGCACGTCAACAACTGAATCCTGGACCACAACTTTGACTCTGAGCAGAAGTCGTGTTGGCTATGCAGGTCGCATGGGCTGTAAGCCTTGCCTAGCCTGTGAATTTTTGGACATCGCAAAGGATCACCCAAGTCATGGAATCTGTAAGATTTGTCAACAATCTGTAAGTAGAAGGTAAAAACTCACACCTTTGAGTAGTTCCTCCATGAAGTGTCACATGGATATGAATTGATAGCGTGAAGGTGTATTGCTCAGCTTTAGCCACTGTCAATGCAACATGCTAATTTGCCATTGCATGCATTGTTGCAGACTACACACAAGGGGCTGCTGTTATTTTGGATCTGCCTTTGTTTGGTCACTATAGCAATATTAAATTGCTCTTCGGGTGTGGACTTGGAGATGCTGTCTATGAACAGAAGGAAAAGCTAAAGGTGTGTGTTACAGCAAGGAGCCATCGCGGAAACACTTCGTTCAATTGTGAGGGGAGTCATGTTGTACTTTGATGATGAGCCCCGTAATGCCAGTGAACAGCATCCTGTGCCACAGACCAACATTCTTACAGTGCTGTCTATACTGTTTACCATGAGAGGAGCGTAAAGTCTGTATTTCTGGCAACTGGACATCAGAGTACCCGGGTACGGTAGGCTGTGCCCAGACAATAATGCGGGCATGCAACACTTTGTTTTATTAGCAAAACACATATCTGTTCTGGGTAGGCCGACTATTTATAGACAATAAGACTTGCTGCCTCTGCACTGTCAAATTGTCACATACAGTTTAAATCATAGAGGGACAGCAACACATGTTTGCATTGACTGTTGCTTTTCAAGATTTCCATGACTGTGTTGCAGAGCTGTGTGGTTTGCATTCACACTGTTATCATCTGCATTATCTGTGAGACTTCAGCTAACAAGGGTATTCAGGGGGGGTTATGTGTTTTGTCTATGTTTAGGTAGGTAACTTGGAAGCTCTTGTGATGCGCCACTGGTAAGTCGTGTTCGCACACACACACACACACACACACACATGCACAAACACACAATTACTGCTACACAGAGGGATTAGCAGGTAGTAGGCAACAGAATAGATTGTTCAATTATTTAAATTGTATGCATGGTTCTTATTGTTTGTTTTGGTGAAGTTAAACAATCATTTATCAACCCAACTGCCTAGAGTCCTTTTCCTGTTGCCTGGTTTTGCTGCATACTGGGGAGCCCACCCTGTCCACGACTTAAAATGAAGCATAAGTCGCAATGTGAATTTCACTGTGCTACAATGCAGCCTAGCGTGCCTGTGCAACCACCGCCTGCCCCATCAAGTGCATCTGCGTGCTCTTCATCATCTGTGACTGTGGGGACAGCAGTCACACATGGTTTTTCACACTGAACTTCCACTCCTTTACCCGCAACAGGGAGTGTGATTGGCAGGTCATCACTTGTTTTGGAAGTGGAAACAGAAGGTATTGTTGAGCTGTCAGACATCGAGAGAACCATCATTGGATGCAGGCTACATTATATCCACGCCTGCACCTTCGTCACAGATTGGCTGGACTACCTGCAGTTAATAATTGCATTCCAGAAATGGAAAGGAGTGTAGAATGCACATGTGTTGTACCTTGCTTGGCAACAAAGGAACACTAACTTAGTATTCCAGACAATTTTAGGAAGGCAGAAAAAGAGTCAGCTCTTTGGGCAAATTAAATAGCGTGGCAAAAGTGGACAGATGGGTACAGGGGCCGTGTTCTGTGGGTATCAGGACAGTAAAAGAAGCCTCACTTTCTATCCCTCCTAATGATCAAATGCAGCAAGGAATTCCCTGAGTTTGCTATAAAATTAGCATAGCAAAATGTGCATGAGGGTAGAATGCAGAGGTGCTTGAGATTGCTTGGCACAAGTGGCACAATAAAGGAGTCCAAAAGCCAGTTCTATGATGCCACTAAATGGCAGTATTTTTTGCTATCATTATAGCTTATTAAAAACAGAGCAGGAGGGTGTCCTGCACAGGTGCTAGAAATAGCTTGGCACCAGTGGGGCACTAATGGAATACAACAGCTAGTTCTATGATGCCACTAAATGGCAGTATTTTTTGCTATCATTATAGCTTATTAAAAACAGAGCAGGAGGGTGTCCTGCACAGGTGCTAGAAATAGCTTGTCACCAGTGGGGCACTAATGGAATACAACAGCCAGTTCTATGATGCCACTAAATGGCAGTATTTTTTGCTATCATTATAGCTTATTAAAAACGGAGCAGGAGGGTGTCCTGCACAGGTGCTAGAAATAGCTTGGCACCAGTGGGGCACTAATGGAATACAACAGCCAGTTCTATGATGCCACTAAATGGCAGTATTTTTTGCTATCATTATAGCTTATTAAAAACAGAGCAGGAGGGTGTCCTGCACAGGTGCTAGAAATAGCTTGGCACCAGTGGGGCACTAATGGAATACAACAGCCAGTTCTATGATGCCACTATAAATGGCAGTATTTTTTGCTATCATTATAGCTTATTAAAAACAGAGCAGGAGGGTGTCATGCAGAGGTGCTGCACATAGATTTGCACCAGTGGGGCACTAATGGAGTACAACAGCCACTTCTTTTATGCCATGAAGTTTACTCAATTTTTGGTATTATAATGTCTTAGTAAGTAACAATGAGTTGGAGTGTGCAATGCAGGCAGACGTGCTGCAAATATCTTTGCACTAGTGGGACTAGACAAAAGTCCAATAGCCACGTTTAGGATGCCACTAGGTACACTGAGTGTTTGCTAGTATAATGGCTTAGTTATAATGAGTTGGAGTGTGCAGAGGACAGGAGGGTACAGTGGCAGGATTGTGGGGCTCTGGGTAGAGGAATGGAAGCCTGCCTTTCTATTCCCTCCTAATGGGGAAATGCAGCGACGAAATGCCTGACCTTAGCTACACAGACGCTGTCTCTGTTTTCAGGACCTGTCACCTATGGCTCTGACCCTGCCGGTACGAGCCCTTAAAAGGACTGATAGAAAGTGCTCTCCCTAAGCTGTCTAGCGCTGTGTATGGAGCGTATACAGCAGTATCGGCGATAGGACTCAGGACGGAGCTGCGCCAGTGATGTCTGAGACCAAGGACGCAGAAGGCAGATAATGGCGTGCTGGAGGAAAATTTCCGGTTTTATAATGCAGGGACATGTGACATGGACATCCTATCACACATGCCGTTGCTTCTCTGGCTAAAAGTCCACTTAGCTGTGTGTGAGTCTGGGATTGGCTGACATGCTGGCCCGCCCCACAAGACGCGCGCGCTTAGGGAAGGAAGACAAGGCGAAAAAAAAAAAATGGCGATTGCCATTATCCATACAGCAGTGATCTGAAGGTGCTGTTCACGCACACTATACCCTGAAATTTCATAATAGTGTTAGTCACAGAGTGACTTACACTATTACAGCGGAAAGCCAGCTAGGAATTAGCTGTTTTTTTGCTGCTAGAACGATTATCGAACGTTTCTAGAACTATCGAGCTTTTGCAAAAAGCTCGAGTTCTAGTTCGATCTAGAACAGGCCCCAAAATCACTCGAGCCTAGAACTGGAGAACCTCGAACCTAGAACCGCGCTCAACTCTAGTGTTGTCTACTTTAAAATGACAAGTCTGCAGTCTTTCTAAAGTAACTGCAGACTTGTAAATCCTCACATCACGCGCACTGTGCTCTATGAGGATTCACCGGTGTCCGAGCTGGGAACGATGGTCACGTAACCACGAATATGCGATGTGTATATTCCTGCCCACTGTGATGCTACGCCAATCTAGTCAGAATGTGGCCAAGAGTCTATACTGTATATTACATACTCACGGTCACGTAATTGCCGTTACCGGCTCAGACACCAGCAAATCCTCATAAGGCACAATGATGTGAGGATTCACAAGTCTGCAGTCACATAGAATATCACTTTAGACTGGACAATCCCTTATGTAAATGCATGGCTGTCTCGTAGCCTCTCGATAGTACAGTGTGGTATTCATGGCACTTCTTTTTCCTGTACCCAGATTAGCTGCATCTTTAGACACCATGTAAGGGCAGCTCCACTTCATTTTTCTAGTAAACTATATATATATAGTAAACTATATCTACTGAACTGGACCTTGATGAAATTTTTGTTCTCAACACTAAGTAAAATAACAAATTTACCACTTCCTTCAATAGGTTTTGACTTATATAATGACCTTCTTAACGGTAGTTTTGTAATTGTTATCCTTAAAGGAAATCTGTCACCAGGTTTATGTTATCCTGATAACAACATAAAGTGATGACAGACACTGAGTCTGTCGTACCCCATAATTACCTTGTTTTGGATTATTTTAGCATTTGCAGGAATAATAGGAGACCTTGAAGAATCCTTTGTGAGAAGGCAAGTCTGCACACAAATATACACTGCTCATATCTAATTTCCTGGCCGTGTAGAAGCGGAGGAAGAAAGCATGGGATTTCATTAAAAATACACCATGCCAAATGTTAAATGTCTGTCATGACAACTTCATAGTCAATAATAGGGAGCAATGGGTAATACAAATGATCAAATTTATATGAGTATAATTGAATTCCCCTCAAATATAAACAAGATCTACATTTTTGATGCTGAAGATTTTTTTACATTTGCTTCATGCGCAGTCAGCAGATAGTCAGATGGTTGGAACAGGTCGTGGATGCAACAGTGAAAAGGATAAAATTGCATGGCAGTCACCGCTGCTCATTGATCTCTTTCTCATCCTCAAGGCCTCTTCTATCTGCCATCATAGTTCTGGCTTTTTCACTCTAGACCAGTTTGATGCCTGTGAGCAGGCTTAAGAAGTCACTTTGTGATGCACATCTGTGATTTCACTATATGTGACCAGCAGTGACCTCCGAACAGAGGTGTTTTTAGGCTTTCCGGGATCCAGGGTAAAAATTCAGTTTGGTAACCTCACTTGCAAGTGAGTAGTCACCATTTGACCAATGATTCATATGCGATTTTCATTAGTCACATGATGACAAGCTTCTCTTTCTTAATTCTCTGACTATTCAGTGGAAAACTGAAAAGAGGAGGAAGAAGAGCCAGTTGTCACATTACCGTAAGTATGAAAATTGGATTTGAGTGGAGTGGACATGTGAGTTTTTACTCTCCATACACTATTTCCAGGTACAGTGTGCAAAGCATTGCATCACCGGGTCTTAAATAGATCTGATGATGCTATGACGCTAGCCAAAAACAGTAGTGCCAGTAGTCAACGCTATGATATTAGCATGATTGACAGGCAATGTCTGCATGTTTAGTTGCTGAACAAAGCTGCAAATGATGCAGGGCAAGGACTGAATCATGGTGCCCGAGTAGCAGGATACTCGATTAACGTTTTGAGCACCCCGATGCGTGATCATGCCGAGCTTGTTGGTCCATCACTAGTCAACAGTAATTAAATACTTACATTACTGTTTCATTATCTATATATATAATTACCTTATTCTGTCTGTCTGTCTTGCTCCAAAATTGTGTCCTTACGGTGACACACAGTGGATTGGCCGCTGGGCTCGCCATGGCCCCGCCCCCCCACACGGATTGGCCGCTCGCCTCGCCTCGGCTCCACCCCCTCGCACGGATTGGCCTCTCGCCCCGGCCCCCTGCACGCATTGGCAACTCGGCCACGCCCCGCCCCCCTCACGCATTGCACGCTCGCTCTGGCCCCGCCCCCGCACGCATTCCCCAAACCGACTCCCAGGTGAGTGCTGTACCCCCGGGAGCCCACATCAGCGTACGCCGGCAACCCAGCATTGCTGGGGTTGCCGGCGTACGCTGGTGTGGGCTCCCCTGCGAGCGGGGTACGCTGGTAACCATGGAACACATCGAGTAATATTGTAGCATGGTTACCAGTGTACACCGGCTCCCAGGTGAGCGCATCAGGAACCTGCAGCGGCGGAACACACACACGCACACACATAAGAACAGACACACACACACACATATCAGATCACACTCAATCTCACACACACCTCACACACACCTCACACACACATCAGATTGCATCCACACACTCACAACATCCCGTGATATCGCTTGCTTCTCGGCGGCGATACTGTGTGTGCAGTGACCTTCCAGGACCTGCCGGAGGATCACATGGCCGGAAGCATGTGGTATCTCCGGATGTTGTGATTGTGTGAGCGTGTATGTGCGATATCGTCAGTGTGTGTCTGCGTGTATGCGATCGGATGTGTGTGAGTGTGTTCTGATGTGTGAGTGTGTGTGTGAGTGTATGCGATCGGATCTGTGAGTGTCGGCAGAGGAGCACGGCGTGCAGCACAGCTGCTGGGACCGCCCATCGGTGGGCACAGGGAGAAGTGGGGTGTGTGTGTGAGTGTATGCGATCAGATGTGTGCGTGTATACTATCTGATGTGTGACTGTGGAGCACGATGGGGGGTGCACAGCATGGAGGATGGAGCATGATGGGGAGTGCGCAGCATGGGGGATGGAGCACTTTTGGGAGTGCGCAGCATGGGGGATGGAGCACTTTTGGGAGTGCGCAGCATGGGGGATGGAGCACGATCGGGAATGCGCAGCATGGGAGATGGAGCACGATGGGGAGTGCGCAGCATGGGGGATGGAGCACAATGGGGAGTGCGCAGCATGGGGGATGGAGCAAGATGGGGTGTGTGCAGCATGGGGGATAGAGCACGTTTGGGAGTGCGCAGCATGGGGGATGGGGCACGATGGGAAATGCGCAGCATGGGGGATGGAGCACGATGGGGAGTGCGCAGCATGGGGGATCGAGCACAATGGGGAGTGCGCAGCATGGGGGATGGAGCACAATGGGGAGTGCGCAGCATGGGGGGTGGAGCACGATGGGGGGTGCGCAGCATGGGGGATGGAGCACAATGGGGGGTGCTCAGCATGGGGGATGGAGCACGATGGGGGGTGCACAGCATGGGGGATGGAGCATGATGGGGGGTGCACAGCATGGGGGATGGAGCACGATGGGGGGTGCACAGCATGGGGGATGGAGCACAATGGGGGGTGCGCAGCATGGGGGATGGAGCACGATGGGGGGTCCGCAGCATGGGGGATGGAGTACGATGAGGGGTGCACACCTCCCCCCAAAACACACACACACCGCCACACACGCACTGCACAACACACCACACACACACTGGGAACCACAAACACTGCCCTACACAGACACACAGACAACGTCGCACACACACAACACCCAACACACAAACACCGCGGCACACTCAAATATACGCACATACCGCACAACACACACATTGCACAAAACATACCTCCCCCCAAAACACACACACACACACCCCACACCCACACAAACCGCGCAACACACACACACAACGCTACAGACACACAGCGCTCCACAAATAACGCAACACACGCAACACACAAACAACACCACTTTCACCCCCCGCCACACCCAGACAACACCCAGAACATGTACAGCGCCCTACACAAACACTTGGTAACTACACACAACAACATCTATATATATATATATATATATATATATATATATATATATATATATATATATATATATATATATATATATATATACTAGAAGGTGGCCCGATTCTACGCATCGGGTATTCTAGAATTTACGTATTGTGTAGTTCATGTATGATTTTTGTTTTATATATATATATATATATATATATATATATATATATATATGTTGTTGTGTGTAGTTACCAAGTGTTTGTGTAGGGGCTGTACATGTTCTGGGTGTTGTCTGGGTGTGACGGGGGGTGAGAGCGGTGTTGTATGTGTGTTGCGTGTGTTGCGTTGTTTGTGGAGCGCTGTGTGTCTGTAGCGTTGTGTGTGTGTTGCGCGGTTTGTGTGTGTGTGGTGTGTTTTGGGGGAGGTATGTTTTGTGCAATGTGTGTGTTGTGCGGTATGTGCGTATATTTGTGTGTGCCGCGGTGTTTGTGTGTTGGGTGCTGTGTGTGCGCAGCGTTGTCTGTGTGTGTGGGTGTCTGTGTAGGGCAGTTGTTTGTGGTTCCCAGTGTGTGTGTGTGTGTGTGTGTGTTTTGGGGGGAGGGGCGCACTCCCAAACGTGCTCCATCCCCCATGCAGCGCACTCCCCATCGTGCTCCATCCCCCATGCAGCGCACTCCCCATCGTGCTCCATCCCCTATGCTGCGCACCCCCCATCGTGCTCCATCTCCCATGCTGCGCACTCCCAAACGTGCTCCATCCGCCATGCTGCGCACTCCCAAACGTGCTCCATCCGCCATGCTGCGCACTCCCAAACGTGCTCCATCCGCCATACTCCGCACTCCCCATCGTGCTCCATCCCCCATGCAGCGCACTCCCCATCGTGCTCCATCCCCTATGCTGCGCACCCCCTATCGTGCTCCATCTCCCATGCTGTGCACTCCCAAACGTGCTCCACCCGCCATGCTGCACACTCCCAAATGTGCTCCATCCCCCATGCTGTGAACTCCCCATCGTGCTCCATCCCCGATGCTGCGCACCCCCCCATCATGCTCCATCCCCGATACTGCGCACCCCCCATCGTGCTCCATCCCCCATGCTGCACCAGCATCAGCCTCTCTGCCCCCAGCATCAGCTTCTCTGCCCCCAGCATCAGCCTCTCTCCTCCCAGCATCAGCCTCTCTCCTCCCAGCATCAGCCTCTCTCATCCTAGCATGAGCCTCTCTCCTCCCAGCATCAGCCTCTCCTCTCTGTCCCCAGCATCAGCCTCTCTCCTCCCAGCCTTCCCCAGCATCAGCCTCTCTCCTCCCAGCCTCCCTCCTCCCACCCTCCCCCAGCATCAGCCTCCCTCTACCAGCCTCCCCCAGCATCAGCTTCTCTTCTCTCAGCCTACCTCTCCCAGCCTCCCTCCTCCCAGCCTCCCTCAGCATCAGCCTCCCTCTCCCAGCCTCCACAAGCATCAGCCTCCACCAGCATCAGACTCTCTCCTTCCAGCCTCCCCCAGCATCAGCCTCCGCCAGCATCAGCCTCTTTCCTTCCAGCCTCCTCCAGCATCAGCCTCCCTCTCCCAGCCTTCCCCAGGTTCAGCCTCTCTCCTCCCAGCCTCCGTCCTCCCAGCCTTCCCTAGCATTAGCTTTCCCCTCCCAGCCTCCCTCAGCATCAGCCTTCCCCAGCATCAGCCTCTCTCCTCCCAGCCTCAGCCTCTCTCCTTCCAGCCTCCCCCAGCATCAGCCTCTCTCCTTCCAGCTTCCCTCAGCATCAGCCTCCCCTTCCCAGCCTTCCCGAGGATCAGCCTCTCTCCTCCCAGCCTCCTTCCTCCCAGCCTCCCTCAGCATCAGCCTTCCGCTCCCAGTCTCCCCCAGCATCAGCCTCCCCAAGCATCAGCCTCCACCAGCATCAGCCTCTCTCCTTCCAGCCTCCCCCAGCATCAGCCTCCCCTTCCCAGCCTTCCCTAGGTTCAGCCTCTCTCCTCCCAGCCTCCTTCCTCCCAGCCTCCTTCCTCCCAGCCTCCCCCTCCCAGCCTCCCTCAGCATCAGCCTTCCGCTCCCAGTCTCCCCCAGCATCAGCCTCCCCAAGCATCAGCCTCCACCAGCATCAGCCTCTTTCCTTCCCGCCTCCCCCAGCATCAGCCTCACTCCTTCCAGCCTCCATCAGCATCAGCCTCCCGTTCCCAGCCTTCCCCAGGATCAGCCTCTCTCCTCCCAGCCTCCATCCTCCCAGCCTCCCTCAGCATCAGCCTTCCCCTCCCAGTCTCCCCCAGCATCAGCCTCCCCAAGCATCAGCCTCCACCAGCATTAGCCTCTCTCCTTCCAGCCTCCCCCAGCATCAGCCTCCCCAAGCATCAGCCTCCACCAGCATCAGCCTCCCTCGTCCCAGCCTCCCCCAGCATCAGCCTCCCCCTCCCAGCCTCCCCCATCATCAGCCTCTCTCCTCCCAGCCTTCCCCATGATCAGCCTCTCTGCTCCCAGCCTCCTCCAGCACGCCGTGCTCCTCTGCCGACACTCACACACCCGATCGCATCCACTCACACACACCCGATCGCATCCACTCACACACACCCGATCGCATCCACTCACACACACAGACACTGACGATATCGCACATACGCGCTGATACTCACAACATCCGGACATACCACATGCCTCTGGCCATGTGATCCTCCGTCAGGTCCTGGAAGATCACAACAGCACAGTATCGAGGCCGAGAAGCAAGCGATATCGCCGGATGCTGTGAGTATGTGGATGCGATGTGTGTGTGAGTGTGTGGATGCGATGTGTGTGTGAGGTGTGTGAGAGGTGTGTGTGAGGTGTGTGTGAGGTGTGTGTGAGGTGTTTGTGAGAGTGAGTGCGATCTGATGTGTGTGTGTATGCGTGTGTGTGTGCTGTTATTTTTGTGCGTGTGGAAGTCCCGCCGCTGCAGGACCTTGATTTACTGGTAACTATGCAAGCATGGTTACCAGCGCAACACGTCCCCCGCTCGCACGGGAGCCAACACCAGCATACGGCGGCGGCGTATGCTGATGTGGGCTCCCGTTGGTGAGGGGGGAAAGGGGGGGGGAGTACAGTACTCACCTGGGATTCGTGGCTCCGTGACCGTGTCAGTTCGGGCAATGCGGGGGGGCGAGAGCTAACGTCTATTGCGTGAGGGGGGCGGGGCGTGGCGTGGGCGAGTTGCCAATGCCTGCAGGGTGCCGGGGCGAGAGGCCAATCTGTGGGGGGGGGCAGAGCCTGGGCGAGCGGCTGGCCAATCCGTGTGGGGGCGCAGCCGGGGCGAGAGGCCAATCCGTGTGGGGGGGCGGGGCCATGGCGAACCCAGCGGCCAATCAGCTTTGTGTCACCGTAAGGACATGTCACGGTGACACAATTTTGGAGCATGACAGACAGACAGACAGAATAAGGCAATTATATATATATAGATAACAAAAATCATACATTAACTACACAATACGTAAATTCTAGAATAACCGATGCGTAGAATCGGGCCACCTTCTAGTCTATATATAGTTTTCTTTATCTGGCACTGGAGGTTTGTAAACCTGTATAATCAAAATGCAGAAAACTAGTCTAAAACAAATTTTGGTTTTTCACAATGTTTGATGCATAGATTAATAGTCCAAGTATGCTTTACTGATGGCATGACACTGAACTCATGGCAGTGCTCACTTTTTCTTCTTCTGACAATCATCCTTTTAGATGTCTCAAACAGTCTGAAGGGGGCTTCAATCATGGGTTACCAACAGTCAGGGTTTGGCCCAGAAGCTGATATCCAGCAGGTCAGGAGAAACTGGAGATGTCCTGAAAAAAAGGATTAACACTGTAAATAGTGAATCTTTCAGTTAACTTGATGTATTTGTTTTATTAAATGCTTATAATTGTACTCCAGTAACCATAGAAACATCTGACTTAAAGATGTAAAGCCACTGTAGCAGCAAAGTGTCAAAGCATTTGGTCATGACTGTATTCAATTTAATTGTCTATACTACTCAGAAGTAAGCATCTTATGTATGAACTTGGACCTTATTGTTGCAAACACAATAGATGTAAAGATGTCTCTCACCTCCTGATGGAAATTGTGTGCCACTTAATTAGCAAATAGGGTTAACGCACTCACTAATAAGTTACGCAGTACTCACAATAAATTAGGGTTATTTGGCTTTCGAGAAAAAAATCAGAATGATCCTAAAATGACCTCTAACCTTTTCAGGTAAACTTAATGTGACCTTCTCTAAAATTTGAAGGCACATGTCCAACTGTTCAATGTTTCAGTACTTTTTGCACAACTTGTTTTCTAACAAGTAACTTAATGGAAAAATTCACAACAGCTGTTTGAACAAGAAATTGCCCAATACATTTTTGTGTTCAATTAGAATGGGTATTTAAATAATCCTCCTCATTATGCTGTTCACATTTTTACATCATGAGATGAAGACGACACCTAACAATTGATCAACAGTACCTCACCAGTGCGAGGCTTCAAGCAGGTTGTGTTCAAAAGGAAGTAGACACTGAACTTAGAGTGTCACAGAGTGTCATCAGCAGGTTGCAAAAGAGCTACAGAGAGACTGTAAAGGCCCCTTTACACACTGAAACTTTCTAGCGATCCCACCAGCGATCCCAACCTGGCCAGGATCGCTACAAAGTCTCTGGTGAGCTGTCAAACAGGCAAACCTGGCCAACGACGCAACAGCGATCCGGACCTGCAGAACGTCCTAGCTAGTCATTGGGGACGTTGTAAAGCAGCTTTTTGAAAGGGAAGTCGCTAACGAAGTCGCTGTAAAGTCCCCTTTACACACTAAAACTTTGCTGCACAGCGGGTAACAAAGGACCAAAGAATGGTCCTGAACGATTTGTAGCGATCACAACTTCACAGCAGGGGCCAGGTCGCTGATGTGTTTCACACACTGCAATGTCACTGGGGAGGTCGCTATAACGTCACAAAACCGGTGACGATACAGCGATGTCAATTGCGATGTTGCAGTGTTTAAAGCCACCTTTAAGAGTGAAAGAAAGGCATAGAAGTGGACGTCATTTAGCCACGTCCCACACTGATGACCACTTTATTGTGAACACTGGCTTTCAGATCTGATCCGGATTATAAATGCCACTCAACTCCAGGCCCATTTAAGGGACATGAGAGGCACACACATGTCACGTCAGACCATTCAAAACCATTTACATCAGCATGATATGCATGTTAGACAACCTACAAGGGTACCTGAACACACCACCAGGCAAATGCGTCATCTTGCTAGACGAGTTACCTGTGGGCCTCAGTGCTGTTCACTGATGAAAGTCGATTCATGATTAGGAGTAATGATGGCCGCCAAAGATGTTGGAGACATGAAGGAGAGCACTATTCCTCAGCCCTTCTTGTTACTAGATGAGCCTTTGGTTTTGGTGATGTTACAGTATTGGCAGGTGTGTCTAGTCAATATAGAACTGACCTACACTTTGTGAATGGTAGAGTGACAAGACTATGCTACTTGAATAATTTCATTAATCCAGTCATTGTGCTTTTGCATGATTAACACAGACCTAATTTCATCTTCATTGATGACAATGCTCCAGCTCATTTAGGTTGCATCATTATGAAATGGCTGCTGGAGAGTGGGGTACCTCAAATGGTGTGACTTGCACTTTCCCCAGACCTGAATCCAAGAGTAAACCTATGGGATCAGCTGAGTCTCCACGATCAGGCTTCTAACTCTGTACACCAGAACCTCAATGACCTGAGGGACACCCTTCAAGAAGAGTGGGAAGCCATGACTCAGCAGACAACAACTTGACTTCTGAACCGCATGAGACATGGTTGTAAAGCTGTAATTGATGCTCAAGGCCACATGACAAGTTATTCAGACACTGACTTTTTTGAGGGGGAAATACCCAAAAACTGTTATTGGGTTTTGTTTCCATAAACTGATTGAGATGAGAAAATCATCATTGCATGCTTCCACTTAAATGCTCTACTTGCATAATAATATATCAATGTAGCATGAACTTTTTACAGTTTTTATAAATTTCAATTGAAAGCCAAATATTCCTACATTTTTTAAGTAGTTTACATCAGCACAATCCATAAACGCTGCTGTCTTCTTTGTGCCAAAGCTAATTTAAAATGGAAAATTGTTCTGTGGTCAGAATTATCAAAATGTTAAATTCTTTACTGAGCCTATAGACGTCATGTCATGCTTACTCAAGAGCATAAGAATCTTCTTACTTGTTATTAGGTCACAGTCCAGAAGTCGACATCTCTGATGGCATGGGGATACATTAGTGCCTATGGCATGGCAGCTTACACACCTTGAAAGGTGCTAGCAATGAGCATTATATTGAAGATATAGAACAACATGTGCTTCAATCCAGACAATGTCTATTACATGGAAAGCATTCCATATTTCACAGAGACAATGCTAAACCACATACTGCATCCAACAGCACAGAAGGTGAGTTTGAGTGTTGAACTGATGGCCTGAAGTCTAGACTCTTCAAAAATAGAAAATAATATGTGCGTTATGAAATTAAAAATATGTCAAAGACCCAGGACTGTTGAACAGCTAGAATGCAAATACAGAAGAAAAAAGCGCTTCTTGTGTTAAAACTTGTAGCTAAAAGTAAATAATAAGAATCGGGTAAAATACCCACTAACCCTTCTATGTTGTGCTGGACAGGCACAACGCTGGGTTATAACCTGACAATACACTCCTCTGGCATACTTCTGGTAAAATCTACCAACCAATTCTCCATTCTATGATGTTTGAAATCTCTAGTTTTTGATCCACATTCCTATAGGGATCATCAAAGGGAACCTCCCAGCAGGAGGCAATGAGAGGGGTAGCACCACCGTTAATCCAGAGTAAAGGCCGCTTTACACGCTGCGATCTCGCTAGCGAGATTGGTAGCGTGTGTACCCACCCCCATCGTTTGTGCGTCACGGGCAAATCGCTGCCCGTGGCACACAAAATCGTTAGGAGCCGTCACACTACTTACCTGCCTAGCAACGTCGCTGTGACTGGCGAACCGCCTCCTTTCTAAGGGGGCAGTTCGTTCGGCGTCACAGCAATGTCACTAAGAGGCCACCTAATCGAAGCAGAGGGGTGAAGATGAGCTGGACGAACATCCCGCCCACCTCCTTCCTTCCTCATTGCCGGCGGCCGCAGGTAAGGTGAGGTTCCTCGTTCCTGTGGTGTCACACATAGCGATGTGTGCTGCCGCAGGAACGATGAACAACATCATACCTGCAGCAGCAACGATAATTGGGAATAGGGGAGCATGTCAACAATTAGTGATTTTGTACGTGTTTGCGACGATTTTCGATCGCACATAGGTGTCACACACAGCAACATCGCTAACACGGCTGGATGTGCGTCACAAATTCCGTGACCCCAACGACATCATTTTAGCGATGTCGCAGCGTGTAAAGCGGCCTTAAGGTGAAGGTGGACTAATGCTTTGTGAGTGTTTTTGCAATCACTTTCACAGTGGGAGCACACAACGTTCACAAAAAACTACTGAACAGCCACTCTCACGGGGTACTCAAGATACAACTGACCACTGCTGCAGGAACGCCTGCTTCTCACACACAGTGGGAGCAACTGAAAATGCAAAAAGAGGGCTTTTTTGTCTTGCAGTGTGTTCAGGAGCAAAATCAAATCAAAATTAAAGTAAAAAATAAAATTTTGGAGGCAAGCTATCTCCTTTCTCAGGACGTCATGAATTTCTATACAAGTAAATTAAAAAAAAAAAAAAACAAAAGAGAAATGTCTAACATTCAACTTTCTGATCTGTGTTCTGTTGTAATAAGATATGGATATAACAGGTTTCCAAATTGTTGCATTCTTGTTTTCGTTATATTTTATACTAATTGCCAACATTTTTGAAATTTGAGTTGTAGTAATCAGCATTCAGAACTTCTTGTTTTCTTCACATTTTACAGAGTACCCACATTTTAGAAACTGGGAATGTACATTGTTGTAATGAAAAGGTTGAGCATATCAACCATCAGCCTTTTTTACTTGCTACATTTGAGTTTTCACCTAAGTAAATTATATGTCAGACAAACACAACTTACCATGCTGTCAAGAATGAAGGAGCATTCCTTTATTGTGAATGGCCATTGATCAGTTAAAGAAAACACAGAGAAGTGATCCATGTGTGTATCGATCAAGCAGGACTAAAAGGAGAAGAAAGAGCAGGGCTATTGTGCTCACCTCAAATAATTGTGAACACCATGCACAACAATGGTAAGGGCGTTAGAGCTTTCCCTGAGTATTAGCTGTATCGGCCGCAAGCTCACAATGTGGACACACGGCTGAAGACAAGGCTTTGATTGATCAGTTAAGACTCAAACATCACTGAATACTGTATTTATTCAAAATACTAAACTAAGGAAACTTTAATTAATTACATGTAAGGCAGTCTTTGAAATCTCGAAACCTTTTTTTTCCAGAAGTCAAAATACGCTGAAAAGATTTATCCTGTGTGCATCGAATTTGCTATTTGGTCTGAAAAATTCATATAGCCATTGTACGTCAGTAATTTTAGAAGTCTTCACCTTTGCATTTGTTTCCCAAGAATTACTCCATCTATGCATATTGAAAAATTCAATAGCATACTGGGCTGTTTGAAAACATGAAGATCAAGTGGGCAGCCATGCATTACCATACAGAGGGATAGTACACTTTTCAAATCCTAAATTTACAACACACTGGCATACTGTAAATCAATTGGATAAGCACTAAGTTGTTTTTGAGTAAAATCAACTAAAAGCCAGGTCTACATGGAGTAGTTATGTGCAGTTTAACATTTGCATTTTTACTAAAAAGTATGGAACCAAAGGGGAAGGCAGATACTCTGAAGGGTAAACATGTACTCTGAAATTTATTATGGCTTTTGGCTAAACATAAAGAAAAAAAATAATCTTATTCTGGATCAAATCTGCACTGGGTCAACATGGCCAGAGCTTAATATTAGAGATGAGTGAACTCGTGGACGTTCAGGTTTTCAGGACTTTAGAAAAAGTTCTTTTCGGGACTCAGACTTGACCTGAACTTCATCCACCAGCCAAAACTCTATTGGAAATCAATGATTGGGCAGTTCAGATAACCGCCCACATACAGCCAGCCTTAAACAGAGCATTTCCAGGGTTTTCTTTTTTTGGGGCACACTACATCTGAAAACATTGTTTTTACCCCCAGTGAGAGAGCCATTCAGAAACTGCAAGTGGCTTCCACTTGGCTGAGCAATGTACCCCAATACTTAATCGAGTAGTCAGCATACGTACTGCACCTGAAATCTGAACTCGAACACTATTTTTTTTTTAAAAGTCCGTGTCCTGTACAAACCCTGAACTTTACAGTTCAGGTTTGCTCATCTCCGCTTAACCCTTTCACCACCCAGCCTGGAAACACTTTCATGACCAGGCCTTTTTTTGGAATTGTGACCAATGTTACTTTGACAGGTTATAACTCTGGAACACTTCAATGGATCCTGGTGATTCTGACACTGTTTTTTTATGACATATTGAACGTCATGATAGTTCTAAATTTAGGCTGATAATTTTTGCATAAATTTGGAGGAAATGTTGAAAATTTCTCAATTTTCAAACTTTGAAATTTTATGTCCATGAATCCGAGAGTTTACCACACAAAAAAGTTTTAATAAATAACATTTCCCACATGTCTACTCTATATTAGCACAATTTTTGAAACATAATATTTTTGTTAGGAAGTTAGAAGGGTTCAAAGTTTATCAGAAATTTCTCATTTTTCCAACAAAATTTCAAAAAAAATTTTTTAGGGACCACATCACATTTGACATGACCTAGAAAGGCCTAGGTGTCAGAAGAAAATACCCAAAAGTGACAGAATTCAAAAAATTGCACACCTCACAATGATCAAAACTACATCCAAGAAGTTTAGTAACCCTTTCGGTGCTTCACAGGAACCAAAGCAATTTGGAAGGAAAGAAATGAAAATTTTACTTTTTCTCACAAAAATAATATTCTAGCCATAACATTTTGAATTTTCAGAAGGGTAATAAGAGACAATTCACCATCCAATTTATAGCTCAATTTCTCCTAAGTACGCCAGTACCTCACATGTGGTGGAAATCTACTGTTTGGGCACACGAAAAACTAAAAAGTAAGCTGTAGTATGAGTTGATGTACATGTAACTTGTAAGCTCATGTTTACCCTGGCCATAAGACATAAGAAACCAAAGAAGAAAATAATATGAATATACAGCTCTGGCAACAATTAGAGACCACTACACAGTTTTATATAAATCAGCTTCTCTACAAGTCTGACAGCCATTCCATTCCAGTGTCAGTTGAATTTCAACCAGAGTAAAGACTGGCAGAGGGCAGAGGCGACTCTCCACTTACCGGTAGGATCATCATCTTATTCGAATGTCAATCAGCATCCGCAGGATGACATCAAGTGTCCTACAAAAGGAATGGCAAATGGCAGCTGGGATGAAGTGCACGGCAAGAACAGTTCGTAATAGGTTCCTAGAGGCAGGGCTCAAGTCATTTAAAGCTAGAAAAAAGCCTTTCTTCAATGAGAAGTAAAGGAGAGATAGGCTGAAGTATGCCAAAGATCATAAGGATTGGACCAAGGAGGACTGGAGTAAGGTAATCTTCTGTGATGAGTCTAGTTTTCAGATTTGCCCAAAACCTGGTCATCTAATGGATAGACAGAGACCTGGAGAGGCATACAAGCCAAACAGTGTCTTACACCCACTGTGAAATCTGGTGGAGGATCGGTGATTATCTGGGGATGCTTCAACAAGGCTAAAATTTGGCAGATTAAACTTTGTGAAGGATGTATGAATCAAGCCGCATACAAGGTTATCCTAGAAAAACAGTTGCTGTTCAGGCAATGTTCCCCAACTCTGAGGACTGGTTTTTCCAGAAGGACAATGCACCATGCCACACAGCTAGGTCAATCAATGTGTGGATAAAGGACCACCACATCAAAACTCTGTTATGGCCAGGCCAATCTCCAGACCTGAACCCCATTGAAAAACTCTGGAATGTATTCAACAGGAAGATGGATAGTCACAAACCATTAAACAAAAAAGAACTGCTTACATTTTTGTGTCAGGAGTGGCATAAAGTCAGCCAAAAGCAGTGTGAAAGACTGGTTAAAAGCATGCCAAGACGCATGAAACCTGGGATTCAAAATCATGGTTATTCCACAAAATATTGATTTATGAACTCCTCCTGAGGTAAAACATAATTAGTATTGTTGTTTCTGAATGATTATGAACTTGTTTTCTTTGCATTATCTGAGGTGTCTGAAAGTAATGCATTTTTTTGTTATTTTGACCATTTCTCATTTTCAGAAAATAAATACAAAATGTATTGCTTGGAAATTTGGAGACATGTTGTCAGTAGTTTATAGAATAAAAAAAAATACATTTCACTCAAAAATATACCTGTAAAGAGAAAAATCAGAAAAAAATGACAATTTTGCAGTGGTCTCTTTATTTTGGCAAGAGCTGTATACCCTGCTGTAACTAAATAAAAGCATAATGCATACAAATGAATATAGGGGACTTAGTAAACACCATTTTTGATAAAAATAAAAGCGTAAAGCCATCCCACAGCGACAAGGTGTACCTAATCGGGACAGTACCTACATTCTCTAATATTAAAACCTCACCATATGTCAACAGACATCAATCTGAATAAGGGCAGAGAGTTGCTGGGTCCCAACTGAACACACAGCCTTGAGTGAGCTGGCTCACTTTTGTTTTTTTGTAGTCTCTTGTACTCAGTTTAAATAGGCTGTGATCCCCTTCTCAGTGAGCTGGGCATTTCATTTCATCTAGTGCTTCCCATCGCTGTGTGTCCAGTGGGGGCTAGAGGAAGGGGTTAAGATGTAGCCCATATGATGGAAAACATGATCTCCATAAGTTCCAATGACTGTACACTGGAATAGATAGAAATGTGGATATACCTATAGCATCTTATCAGCTAAGCTGTTGACATAACAAGTATTAAATCTGCTGTATGTTTCTTTCTAGATTTTATTTCCATTATTTCTTGTTACTCCAGCCTCTAGCTGTCTTTCATTATGCATCTCTTGTTCATTGCAGGATGATTTCTACCTTCAGATTCTGCTTTTATAACATGGCTTTTGTAAGTGACACATTTATATTTCTCCAACATTCGGCCAAATAAAAAACAATTTACCGCTGCTGATGAAATATTTTTGGTTACGCTACGTTTATAACCTCCCCCGCTTCATTTCAATATTGGCAGTTCAAGTTCAACTTTTTAAAATTCATGGCCTCAAACAAGGCATCATTTGCAGTACACGTTGTAAAACTATTGAAATTGATGTTAGAGGCTCGGCATCTCTGCATAATGTACATTTTAAGAGTTTCCTTCAATAAAATATGCAAAGAATCTTGCAAGACCTTTGCCAAACAAGAAGGCGAGTCTGATATAGTAGAGTGTCAAGATGTGAGATTACACTGCCATTAGCAAAGCAAATCGATCCTCTTCTCTCGATGTTGGAATAAATTAGTTGTATTCTTTGTTGGGTTCTTTATAAAGCTTTCCCAGTGTAATGTACAGTCATGTAATGAGCATTTAGTAAGAAGAGCTGGAGTGCAAACCAGGCACATACATGAAGAGAATTCTACCATTATAGACTTATTACTAGCGGAATATTTTGTACTACTAAGCCCTTCTCACCCTTACCTTGCATGCTACCATTCGGTGATTGAACAGGCAGGATCTACTGATTGCTGAAAATCAGAACATGATTACATAATAGTTGTAAAGTATCATTATTTGACAGAATTTTACTTAATTTTATTTCTTCAATTTAAATATCTAATCAAATGCATGGGCTTTTTTAATTCTTTGTAAATGTGTAGCCCAAGCTGAATACCAGTAATGGGTATAAATGGGCACAGCTTTGTCCTGATTTAGAAATCAATTTGCCGTGTTGCTGATTTATGGTTGGAAAATCGGAAAAATCGATTTGTTCATCTTCAGTAATGATTTGAAAGGGTTAGTAGAAATTAGTAATGAATTGATTTACCTAATGGACAATTTGGAAATTAATGGGATTTTTTAGTGAGTCACTACTGGCGAATCGGATGGATTGATTCAAGCATCATTTAGCCAAGAGTAAAGATAAGCAAATTGATTTTGGAAATTGGACAATTAACACATTCTCCATTTCGATAATTAGAACATTTGAATTTTTAAAATTGAGAAAATAAAGTTATTGCATTTCAATAGCAAGTAGGTTTAAAACTTTCAATATAAGTAAATTGATTAACCCATATATGGCTCACAAAAAAAAATAGAAAATGGGATTATCAAGGTAATATATTCTTGTTTGGCCAATCACCTTACAGTTAAAAACCTAATGTTTTCCTATTATTGATGATAACTATAGCATTTATCAAATTGTATAACGCAAACATCCTATATGGCTCAAATTTGACTACACCATTGTTTGTAAAATTTGGAAATATTTCTATTAAAGTGATCTAGATTTTATTTACAGTTTAATCACATTTTTGAGTGGGGTTTTTAAATCTTTCTGTTCTGATCCCAGATAATTTTTGGTTAAGTCCTTGATTTAACCTTTAGTCCAGAGTTCCAGTAATTATTTTAACACAGCAAATTTACTACAAACTCTTTGATAGGGAAGAGCAAATCTGAAAAAAATTGAAATTTTCCTTGGAAATTTGATTCACAGTGAAGTTATTTTCCACAAATTGAATGTTCTTCATTATTCTATGCAGTCTGAGTGTATGTATGCGTGTGTGTGTGTGTCAGCGAAAGGAATCTGCACCGTCACATTTACAATCATGAAGTTTTGCACAGACACCTCTTGTGACTTGGGGATTGTAATAGACTATGTTTGAGGGGAAAATTTAAATCTGAATGTAGATTCCCATTTACCAATATGTTAAAACAATATAGCACTGGTAATATAAAATATAACTTTTAATATTTTTATTAATATGTAACAAAAGTGACACCCAAATAATACCACAAGGTGTTTAGCACTAGAAGCGAATCCACATTGTCCACGAGTCAGAGCCTATTTCTTCTCACTAGGGCCCTTAGACTATTATCATATGCACTCTATAATGCCAAAAAAGCAATATTAAAGTGACATTGTGCAATAAACAGGTAATCCCTCCTTCATCATTGCACTAATACCCAAACAGTATCACTCTTTTAAGGTGTCTATGTGTATGCAGAATGTAAACAACTGACTATATCAAGAATTCATTCATTACAGACATTTGCATAAAAAGGGTGAAGGAAGGAAGTGGTTGGACAGGATAAAGTGCTAAAGAGATAAAGAGATAAATACATTCATTGGTAGCCATGGGATCTATGCTTACCAACTATCCCACCACATAACTATTAAACTGGTATTACCTTCCTTTTGATGGAGGGGGGGGGATTTTCGCACACCACACATTACCCCAGATAATAACCAGTAACACTCAACATCCTCCTTCCCGACGCGTTTCCTCAATACCGATTCATCAGGGGAGTTAGAGGCTATAATGTCAGAGGCATGTTGAGCTGCCAATTGAAAATCAATTGGTATCTGAAAGATGCGAGACTTATATGACCTATTAGGCCCACCCTATCAACCAATTACTACCATCTTATCTTGCTGAATATGGAATTTCCGGTGCGCATGTCAGTGGAACGCACGCTGTAAAACCGGCATGCGTGCCACGATTAGGGGCGGTACTTTCCACCATCCCGTCCGTGCATACACTGAGCCAAAAGTTCATGTTATTTACTTCCGTGTTACGTGAGGATGGGGCGTTACTATTGGTCACGTGACTGGTCTCATGGTATTACCTCGCTGTCACGTGACTGCACGCTCTGCTCACAACGTTATGCTAGGCATTATATTGCTAGGCAACAGGGGACATGCCTTTCCATTAAACAATCACGCAGCATTGCATCATTAGCTGCGTTCTATACTGGCGTCGCCTGGCCAAGTATTCAGAATGTCAAATTGTCCATTCCAAATACGGCAATTTACAAACCTTATGGAAGCCAATTATAAAACAATGATAGTATGGGGGCGTTACTATCGGCCACGTGACTGGTTACAGAGTATTACATCACAGTCACATGACCGCACGCCTTGCTCAAGAGTTATGCTAGGCATTATATTGCTAAGCAACAAGGGACATGCTTTTCATTAAACAATCACGCAGCATTGAATCATTAGCTGCGTTCTATACTGGCGTTGTCTGGCCACATATTCAGAATGTCAGATTGTCCACTCCAAATACGGCAATTTGCAAAGCTTATGAAAGTCAATTATGAAACAAAGACAGTATAGGGATAAATAGAGAGAACAAGTCTCACATTAAGTGTTAATAGATGGGAATTTTCTAAAATGACGGAAATCCCCGTCTAACCAACTGTTCCACCTAAGGAACAGGATGAATTATAGATACCCTCACTTTGGTTACTTTCTGTGATAGGGCAATTAAAGGGCTAGTTAGGGAGAGACAATGACGAGTGGGGGCACCATGACGTGACGGTTTAGGGTGCCAACCTACGCGGTTAGGAAGGGTGAGCGTGGAGTGAGGGATATTTAGGCACTTTTCTCTCAATGCCGCCAGATCCCAAAATCTTTGTCCTCTCTTGTGAACAAACCCCTCCCCCTTAGCCCCCTCCTCTTATCATCGTTTATAAGATCATTCCTTGTATCTAGCTGTCCTCTGTTATACCAGCCCTTGTTAGATCCTGCCAAAAATATCTATAATTCATCCTGTTCCTTAGGTGGAACAGTTGGTTAGACAGTGATTTCCGTCATTTTAGAAAATTCCCATCAATTAACACTTAATGTGAGACTTATTCTCTCTATTTATCCCTATACTGTCTTTGCTTGGCCAAGCGACGCCAGTATAGAACGCAGCTAAAGATGTAACGTTGCGTGACTGTTTAATGGAAAGGCATGTCCTTTGTTGCCTAGCAACACTGAATGTTTTTATCTCTTTATCTCTTTAGCACTTTATCCTGTCCAACCACTTCCCTCCTTCGCCCTTTTTATGCAAATGTCTGTAATGAATGAATTCTTGATATAGTAATCTGTTTACATTCTGAATGCACATAGACACCTTAAAAGAGTGATACTCTTTGGGCATTAGTGCAATTATGAAAGAGGGATTACCTGTTAATTGCACAACGTCACTTTATTATTGCTTTTTTGGCATTATAGAGTGCATATGATAATAGTCTAAGGGCCCTAGTGAGAAGGAATAGGCTCTGACTGGTGGACAATTTGGATTCGTTTCTAGTGTTAAACACCTTGTGGTATTATTTGGGTGTCACTTTTGTTACATTTGACTAAAAATATTAAAAGTTATATTTTATATTACCACTGCTATATTGTGTGAAAATTTAAATCTGACATCCTGATGAAGGAGACTGCGATCTCTGAAACGCGTTGACCTGAGCTGTGCATAAAATGAAGATAATATTTAATCAACATCATTTTCCTGGTGACAGCATGGCAAAAAAACAAAACCTGATGCTTCTTGCACCAAGTCTATAAAGAGAGAAAGAGACAAACAGAGAGAGAAAGAGACAGAAAGCACATAAAGACAAAGAGAGACAGACAGAGATAAACAGACATCAGGAGACAGACAGAGAAAGAAAGACAGAGAGAGACAGAGAGAGAGACACATAGAGAATGAGACAGACACATAAAGACAGAGAGAGACAAAGACAAACAAACATGCAGAGACAGACAGAGACAGATAGAGACAGACAGAGAGAGACAGACAGTACAGCGAGACAGATAGACACATAAAGACAGAGAGAGACAGACAGAGAGGGAGACAAACAGACAGAGAGTGAAACAGACAGAGAGGGAGAGAGAGAGAGAGACGGAGAGAGAGTGGGAGAGAAGGAAAGTGGGAGAGATACAGAAAGACGCTTACTATCCCAGGCATTGCCGGGTACTACAGCGAGTAAAAAATAATGTTCACTTTTTTGGCCACTCCAATCTTTATCCTCCCCAATCCTGTCCTCGGCACATCTTCTTATCACCACCGCCAAGCGATGAATGCCTGGGCCTCTTACCACTCTAATGGGACCAGGACATTTCTGCCCAAGCATGTGTAAGATAACAATACCATGACAAAATGTCCAAAGCCTCATTAGAGCTGTAAGTCCTGTATTATTGAGAAGAGGACCAAAGATGCAATGCTCAGTGGCAGTGATAAGAAGATGCACTGAGGACCAGATGAAGCAGAAAGGAGTAGCTTGTGAGGTGAGCAGAAAGATTAGCTTGTTTGTGAATTTTTGTTAACCTTTTGGTAAGCAATCATGGCCGCCATGAAAGTGTAAGAAGGAAATTACAAAAAAAATAAATTGAAATTTATGCAAATGCCATTTTTTTTGTAATATTCTAGTAAATTCAATTCCACTTGAATATACTTGATCATTTCTACTCTTGGCGGTAATTGTAAGTGAATACCATACCTGTCTGGTATGATTTAAAAGAGAAAATATGGCTGAGGATTAGAGATGAGCGAAGCGGTCGCGGTTCGGCTCGAGCTCGGTTCGCCGAACCGAGATCTGGTTCGCGTTCGCTCGAACCGCATACGAAACAATGGGAGGCAATCACAAACACATAAAAACACCTAGAAAACACCCTCAAAGGTGTCCAAAAGGTGACAAACAACTCACAACACAACACAAACACATGGGAAAGTGACAAGAACAAATTCTCATGCGAAAACAAAACAGCGTTACGAGGAGAAAAAGGACAAGACACAGATATAGGCATGGCATGCCCTTCCAAAATCATGTAAAACACCGCAAGGTGACTCCAAGCGAAGTCTCCCTTTTTTCCAAAAATTGGACCAAACAGACACCCACCCCTTCAGTGGCAGCACTTGTGCCCCAGTTGTACACTTCACAGGTAGATTTGCATGAAGCACATTCAAAAATACACCATCCTTAACCATCCCCAGGATGGCACCGGGGTAGGTTGCAAAGTCTTTGCTGAAACATGACTTGTTCATCTTGGCTCCTTTTTAAAAACACAGCAAGCAAGGGTTACTCCAAGCGGAGTCTCCTTTTTTTCCAAAAATTGGGCCACACAGACACCCACCCCTTCAGTGGCAGCACTTGTGCCCCAGCTGTACACTTCACAGGTAGATTTGCATCAAGCACATTCAAAAATACGCCATTCTTTACTGTCCCCAGGATGGCACCGGGGTAGGTAGCAAAGTCTTTGCTAAACCATGACTTGTTCATCTTGGCTCCTTTTTAAATACACAGAAAGCAAGGGTTGCTCCAAGCAGAGTCTCCCTTTTTTTTCCAAAAATTGGGCCACACAGACACCCACCCCTTCAGTGGCAGCACTTGTACCCTAGTTGTACACTTCACAGGTATATTTGCATCAAGCACATTCAAAATACACAAGCATTTACTCTCCCCAGGATTATACAGGGGTAGTAAATTCCTTGTGGATCCATGACTTGTTCATTTTGATGAATGTTAGTCTGTCCACATTGTCACTGGACAGACGCATGCGCTTATCTGTCAGCACACACCCAGCAGCACTGAAGACATGATCAGCAACAACGCTGGCAGCTGGACACGACAAGATCTCCAAGGCGTAAGGGGAGAACTCTGGCCATTTTTCAAGATTTGAAGCCCAAAATGAGCAAGGCACCATTTGCAAAGTCATGGCATTGTTTTTCATTTGGAGATACTCCTGTATCATCCGCTCCAGCCATTGACTATGTGTCAGACTTGTCTCTGGTGGCCTTGCAAAGGATGGTCTAAAAAAATTATGAAAAGATTCAATAAAATTGCTGTTACCAGCACCAGATACGATGCTGCTGGTACGGGTAGACTGTTGAAGATGACGAGGCCGTCCCATGTTTGTCAAGTTAAAACTGGGAGATTCACTCCGTGCACCACGGTTGTTTGGTGGAAAAGCCGAGTTAAGATCGAGTAACAGCTTTTGCTGATACTCCTGCATACGTGCGTCCTTTTCTATGGCTGGACATGTGTCACAAAATTTGGACTTGTATCGGGGATCTAATAGTGTAGCAAGCCAGTACTCATCATCACTTCTAATTTTGACAATACGAGGGTCATGTTGGTGGTAGTGCAGCAAGAAGGCGCTCATGTATCTGGCGCAGCCATGCAGACCAAGTCCACGCTGTGTTTGTGGCATAGAGGTGCTAACCATTCTTTCTTCCTCTGACGTCTCCCCCCAACCTCTTTCAACTGAAATTTGACCAAGGTTTCCCTCATCCGCTGAGTCTTCCATGTCCATGGACAGTTTGTCCTCCATTTCTTCATGTTCTCCTGCACCTTCCTCAACATTTCACCTGCTACCATGCACCCTTGTTGATCCCTGTCCCCAATGGTCACATATCTGCCGCCTTGGTGATGATGAACGTCTGGACCTTGGTGATGTTGTTGTGTCTTGCGCATATGAATCCTCCTGTTGTTCCTCCCCTTCCTGTTGTCCCATCCCCTGTCTCCGAATAGTGTTTAGCGTGTGATCCAGCATGTAAATGAGTGGAATTGTCATGCTGATAATGGCATTGTCAGCGCTAAACATATTCGTCGCCATGTCGAAACTGTGCAGAAGGGTGCATAGGTCCTTGATCTGAGACCACTCCATCAGGGTGCTCTGCCTCACCTCTGCATCTTGTTGGCCCAGGCTATACGTCATGACGTATTGCACCAGGGCTCGGCGGTGCTGCCACAGTCGCTGTAACATGTGGAGACTCGAATTCCAACGTGTCGGCACATCGCATTTAAGGCGATGAATCGGCAGGCCGAAAGACTTCTGGAGCGATGCAAGTCGCTCAGCTGCGGCTGTTGAACGGCGGAAGTGAGCAGACAGTTTTCGCGCCCTGTTCAGAAGGCCATCTAGGCCGGGATAGTGTGTTAAAAATTGCTGAACAACAAGGTTCAACACGTGAGCCATACAAGGCACGTGTGTGACCTTGCCCAGGCGAAGGGCCACACCCAGGTTTGCAGCATTGTCGCACACGGCCTTACCAAGCTGCAGGTTGAGTAGAGACAACCATTTACCAAAATCAGTCTCCAGAGCTGCCCACATCTCAGCCGCTGTGTGACTCTTAGTTCCAAGTTAGTTCCAAGACATTTCAAGACAAAGACCGCCTGATGCCATTGTGCTCTGCTGCCAGCATAGTAATGAGGGGTGCGTGATTCCTTCTGTGCAGTTCCAACGCTGGTGGCCTGACCAGGCAGGCTTGGGGCGTAGGTGGAGGACCCAGACGAGGTTGAGGAGACAGAAGCAGTGGAGGAACTTGGACAGACAGAGGATTGACGCCCAAGTCGTGGGGACGGCAAGACTTGTGCAGCAGACCCTTCACCATCTATCACCATAGTTATTCAGTGCCCAGTCAGCGACATGTAATGTCCCTGTCCATGCTTACTAGTCCAAGTATCGGTGGTGAAATGCACCCATTCACACAGAGTTTCTCAAGGAAGCGGTGATGTTGTGTGCGACATGCTGGTGTAGTGCAGGCACACCTTTCTTGGAGAAGTAGTGGCGACTGGGCATCTGGTACTGGGGCACAGTGACAGACATAAGGTCTCTAAAGGTCTGTGTGTCCACCAGGCGGAAAGGCAGCATTTCAGTAGCCAAGAGCTTACAGAGGGATAAAGTCAACCTCTTAGCTTTGTCACAAGTCGCAGGAAATGGCCTTTTATTTGTCCACATCTGAGGGACAGGGATCTGGCTGCTGTGTGTGTATACGGTGGTGAGTAGGGTGTCCCTGAAAAAATGCAGGTTTGTTAGGAAAGTGCAGGCGTAGACATGATGCTGCCTTCATCCAATGTTGATGCTTTCAATGTCTGAGAGAGCTGTACACATGCACTTGTTTCCCCTTCCAAACCAACTGACGACCTACCAAGCAAACTGCCTGTTGCGGTTACAGTGGTGGAAGTTGTGCGTGGAAAACCAGGTGTGACAGTTGTCCCCACAGTCCAAGAAGATGAAGAGCGTGCGGATGCACTGGAAAAGGCAGGCGGTGGATGGTTCGCTCCGCTAAGCCACATTGCAGCACAGTGAGCTTCCCACTGGGACATATGATATTTATTCATGTGACGATTCATGAAAGAAGTTGTCAAACTGCGGAGGTTTTGGCCTCTACTAACAGAATCACGACAAATTTTACAGATCACATGATTTGGGCGATCCTTTGCAAGGTCAAAAAATGACCAGGCTACTCTAGGCTTGAAGGGCATGCAACCTGTTGAGCCCCCACGACTAGTGCTCAGAGGCAGAGTGGTGGCTGAGGATGCAGTTGTAGACGTGCTACCAGTACTCCTCCTCTGTCCAGGAAGGCGCAAGGTAACTTCGTCGTCAGTAGCATCCTCCTCCACCGCCTCTGTTGACCTCCTCGAGTGCCTGACTGTGGGTTGAATGTAGGTGGGATCTAGAACTTCCTCATCAAGCGTTGTGTTTGCACTCCCCTCCCCCTCAGACTGAGCCTCATCCTGCCCTGAACGAATATTTAAGTTGTTATCCCAATCTGGTATCTGCGTCTCATCGTCATCAGTATGTTCCTCATTGTCTATTACAACAGGTGTTTCAGTTTGGGAATAAGGGTCAACATTATGCTCAGAAACTTGGTCATCACGGCCTGAATCTGAGTCACAAAGGTTCTGGGCATCACTGCAGACCATTTCCTGGTCTGTACTCACTGTAGCTTGGGAGCAGAGCTTTGATTCCCAGGCAATAGTGTGACTGAACAGCTCTGCAGACTCAGTCATCTCTGTTCCACCATACTGTGCAGGGCGGATGGAGACTTGAGAGCTGGGAGAAAGCTAGTGTGATTGAGATGACAACTCCGAAGACTGGTGTTTTTTGGATGCGGTAGTTGAGGTGGCAGAGAGGGCACTTGTTGGACCACTTGAGATCCATTCAAGCATTTTCTTTTTTTGGCCATCATCTACCTTTTGTTCCAGTTGTTTGTGTTCGTAAAAAAGGGAGCACGTCTGATTGTCCACGGAAAGTAGTAGACATCTTACTTTTGCTGGAAGATGGCCTATCTTCAGCAGATGTTAATGGCGCTTGGCCACCTTCCCCACAGGCACAAACTTTTTTTCCTTTTCCAACACGCCTGTTCCCCTTTCCACCAGCATCTGTAATTTTGCCACTCATTTATATTTCGACAAGATTGTGCACTTCAAATGTGTTAGTAAAAATTGAGAGGTGGTGTAGATTGCAACTATGGCCCTTAAACTGGCAGCACAGTTTGCTAGTATAATGGCTTGGAAAAATGATTATGAGTGTGCAATGCAGAGGTGCTGCAAATAGCTTTGCACCAGTGGGACACTAATGAAGTCCAACAGCCACATTTAGGATGCCGCTAAGCTTCCTCAGTGTTTGCTAGTATAATGGCTTAGTAACAATGAGCTTGAGTGTGCAATGCAGAGGTGCTGCAAATAGCTTTGCACCAGTGGAACACTAATGAAGTTCAACAGCCACTTTTAGGATGCCACTAAGTTTCCTCAGTGTTTGCTAGTATAATGGCTTAGTAACAAAAAGTTTGAGTGTGCAATGCAGAGGTGCTGCAAATATCTTTGCACCAGTGGGACACTAATCAAGTCCAACATCCACTTTTAGGATGCCACTAAATTTCCTCAGTGTTTGCTAGTATAATGGCTTAGTAACAATGAGCTTGAGTGGGCAATGCAGAGGTGCTGCAAATATCTTTGCACCAGTGAGACACTAATGAAGTTCAGCAGCCACTTTTAGGATGCCACTAAGTTTCCTCAGTGTTTTCTAGTATAATGGCTTAGTAACAATGAGCTTGAGTGTGCAATGCAGAGGTGCTGGAAATATCTTGGCACCAGTGGGACACTAATGAAATCCAACAGCCACTGTTACCATGCCACTAAGTTTCCTCAGTGTTTGCTAGTATAATGGCTTAGTAACAATGAGCTTGAGTGTGCAATGCAGAGGTGCTGCAAATATCTTGGCACCAGTGGGACACTAATGAAATCCAACAGCCACTTTTAGGATGCCACTAAGTTTCCTCAGTGTTTGCTAGTATAATGGCTTAGTAACAATGAGCTTGAGTGTGCAATGCAGAGGTGCTGCAAATAGCTTTGCACCAGTGGGACACTAAAGAAGTCCAACCGCCACTTTTAGGATTCCACTAAGAATGCGCAGTCCCCGCACACTATACGCTGAAATTTTATAACAGTGTGAGTCACAGAGTGACTTACACTATTACAGCGAAAAGCCAGCTAGTAATTAGCTTGGCTTTTTGCTGCTAGAACCGCTCTCGAACGTAACTAGAACTATCGAGCTTTTAGCAAAAAGCTTGAGTTTTAGTTCGATCTAGAACAGCCCCCAAAATCACTTGAACCGCGAACTGGAGAACCACGAACCACGAACCGCGCTAAACTCTACTGAGGATCAAAAACATAATTTGTTTTCCTCTCCAGTGATCAGAATTTGGTATGATTCACATAAATCTATAGGCTTATACTGTATATGATGTTGGTGTAATGGATAGATAGATAGATACAGTAGATAGATAGATAGATAGATGATCAGCCAATAATAAGTAGAATAATAGAGTAGGAACATTAAAAAAAAAATTAATTAAAGCACTTAAAACTCTGACCTGTTTTAATATATGATGACTGTTCCACACTTCAGTGTGACCAATATGCTGTCCTGATACAGAGGTTAAAACGTCTCTGGTAATGATGATAAGTGAGACTGACAAATTCTATGTGAGCTTCTCCCTAGTTAGCACTTTGTTGGACTCAGCAAGAAACAGCAATTGATGAACAGCCCCAGGTATAAGTAACAAGGAAGACATAACTGTATACAAATCACAGGTTGGACCATGGATAAATGGAATAGTGTCAGAAAGCATTACAAGGTTCAATAAAAATATCAACACTGAGTAGAACCAAACAGTAAAACACAAACAGAGAAAATGAAGGTCAAAGGTTCCCTAAAACTGGACAGTTGATGATTATTTTTATTAGTGTAAATCACATAAATTCACGGGGCATAACATATACGTTTCTGACAACTAGCCAGGCAGGGGAAAATGTTTTCATTTTGTTACACATTAATCTTATCATTAAAACAAAGTAAGCATTTCTTGTCTTTTAAAAAAGGTTTTTAGCCTATAAGGTAGAATTAAAAAGTATGTTCACACATCTGCCATCACGCTGCAATTTTGTGCCATAACTTTTTGAAACTGATGTAATAGTGAATCACTCTTATCATGGTGTTCAAAAAATCAGGCCAAAAATGCAGCTATTTTACCATTATTTTTTAAAAAATCACAGTAAAAATGAAAGATACAATTGTATTGTGGGAAAATACCCTTAAGCTTCTAGGTTCCAATGTCCCCCATCTATCAGTATTCCCCTATACATAAAAAGTATGGTATACACACTTAAGGAGACCAAGTTGGAGCATCATTATATGGGAGCCACGCTTGAGCCCTTTAGTGTCACGTCCCCACAGTAGTCCGCTCCTTCGACTTCTGCTTCGATCACCAGGCGCCACCGTATTTTTGCTGTGGGTGATGCTGGTTATAGGGGAGGAGTTGTGCCAGTGGCTCTGGTGGGTGTAGGCTCTGCCCATCCACTAAGCTGGGTTTCCCTGGGACCTGCAATACCAGTGGCTGACTGAAGTGGCATGTGTCTTCCAGCTGAAGTCACCACCTTTCAGCTACAGAAAATGGGAAGGCACCACACCCTTCTTATTCCCCCTCCTGTCTGCTGGTCACTGCCAGATATAGTCTTGTAGTAAGGCCTGTCTCTGGTTCTTGCCCTGCTCTGTATATTCATCAATGTGTTTTGACCCCTCTCTTGTGTCTGACTACTCTCCTGCCTTATGTTTTTGTACCTAACTGCCATCTACGGTTTTGACCTTAGCCTGTATTCCTGACTATGCTCTTGTCTGTCGAATTTGTCCCTTGTCTGTTTTTCCTGGTTTGACCCTGCCTGACAACTACTCTTCTTTGAATTTCACCCTTCTACAGGTAGAAATCTCCATTGCCCTGTAGTAATTCCACATCAATGTATAGGGGTTAAAGTGTTTCGGGGTTCTCTGGATCCTGTTTAGTGGGTGGTTAGCCTCTAGCCTGTCTGTGACAGCCATCCTGAGAATGTGGTTCCAGGCAGACATTACTCGTAGTGCCCAAAGGCCTAAGTACAACTGATTCTTCTCTATTCAAATAGTTAGACCCCTGCTTATTATCTACTATTCTAAACATTAAAAACATGGTACTATTATGCAGATTCCATTTATATGTTTGCTATTGGGCTCTTCCCTTTTATTATTTTTAGACCATAAAATATATTCAATATTTGTGTTTAATATGTTTAGATCACTCAATAATTCAGTTTCTCCAAAGTTTTGAGGCATTTTTCTATCATTATAAATTGTGTAGAATACAAATAAAATTCTTAAGTAGATATGTCCAAACAAAGCTGTGTGTAAAAGTATAAAAATAGAAGTCAATGGTGTTCTGTACTCTTGAAGATATATTTGACACCCTCGACTCTGCATTATGCCACTTCTAGGTTTTTTTTTCAGCACACCATATGGTAGTTCTTGTTGCTGACTAAGTCGATTGTGTATATAGATACATTTTTCTATTTTTTGTTTCAAATGATTAAAGTGTCGAACAATTAAACAAAGTAGATGCAGGATCAGGAACGTGTGACAATTGAAGGACGCTTGACATAAAAGATATTTTACATTAGTGTAATCAGTGGAGATGAAATATGAAGTTATTCCAAAGTCATCTTACCCTAAACTAGAAACTATTTTCAATAACTGTTTTAGACTTCATGTGTTGAGCCTGTCTGACTGGTTATCGTGAAAGCTTCTATGTAAATCATTAGCTTTGAACATTACAGTGAGATAATTTAGGACTAGAGTTGAGCGATGTTCGAGGTTCGCCAATTTCATGTTCGAGTGATTTTGGGGGTGCTCGAGATCGAACGCAAGCTTTATGCTAAAAGCTCGATAGCTTGAGTTACTTTCGAGAATGGTTCAATCAGCAAAAAGCCTAGCTAGTTACTAGCTGGCTTTTCACTGTAATAGTGTGAGTCACTCTGTGATTCACACTATTATCTAATTTCAACGTATAGTGTGCGGGGGCGGCGCGTTTAGATCAGTGCTGCTGGGATAATGGTGATCGCCATTTTGTTTCTTTTTCCCTAAGCGCGCGTGCAGGGGGGCGGGCCAGCATGTCAGCCAATCCCAAACACACACACAGCTAAGTGTTCTTTTCTGCCAGACAAGCAAAGGCATGTGTCATAGGCTGTCCATGTCACATGTCCTTGTATTATAAATACGGGCATTTTCCCTCACGGCGCCATTATCTACTTTCTGCGTGTAGGTGACAGTCACCGCTCACGCAGCTCCTGGCGCCACTCCGGCTGTGTACGCTATACACACAGCGCTCTACAGATTAGGGTCAGAAGTTTATTTCAGCCCTTTTCAGAACTCATTTTCTCGGGCTCAGAGCCATAGGTGACAGTCAGGTCCGTGGAAACGCTGTATACAGCTTCAGATAACAGCGTCTGTGTACTTAAGCTCAGGGAATTCCTTGCTGCATTTCACCAATAGGAGGGATAGAAAGTGAGGCTTCCTTTCATGTCCACTGACCCAGAGAACCCGGCCACTGTACCCACCTGCCCACTTTTGCCACGCTATTTTTATAGCAAACAGTGCTGCTATACTAATTTTGTGTCCCACTAGTGCCAAGCATTTTCCAGCACCTCTGCATTAAACCCTGATGCACATTTTGCTACGCTATTTTTATAGCAAACAGTGCTGAACATAAGTGGCATCCAAACAGTGGCTGCTATACTAATTTTGTGTCCCACTGGTGCCAAGCATTTTCCAGCACCTCTGCATTAAACCCTGATGCACATTTTGCTACGCGATTTTTATAGCAAACAGTGCTGAACATAAGTGGCATCCAAACAGTGGCTGCTATACTAATTTTGTGTCCCACTGGTGCCAAGCATTTTCCAGCACCTCTGCATTAAACCCTCATGCACATTTTGCTACGCTATTTTTATAGCAAACAGTGCTGAACATAAGTGGCATCCAAACAGTGGCTGCTATACTAATTTTGTGTCGCACCGGTGCCAAGCATTTTTCCAGCACCTCTGCATTAAACCCTGATGCACATTTTACTACGCTATTTTTATAGCAAACAGTGCTGAACATAAGTGGCATCCAAACAGCGTCTGCTATACTAATTTTGTGTCCCACTGGGACCAAGCATTTTCCAGCACCTCTGCATTAAACCCTGATGCACATTTTTCTACACTATTTTTATAGCAAACAGTGCTGGACATAAGTGGCATCCAAAATGTGGCTGCTCTACTAATTTTGTGTTCCACCGGTGCCAAGCATTTTCCAGCACCTCTGCATTAAACCCTGATTCACATTTTGCTACGCTATTTTTATAGCAAACAGTGTTGAACATAAGTGGCATCCAAAAAGTGGCTGCTATACTAATTTTGTTTCCCACTGGTGCCAAGCATTTTCCAACACCTCTGCATTAAACCCTGATGCACATTTTGCTACGCTATTTTTATAGCAAACAGTGCTGAACATAAGTGGCATCCAAACAGTGGCTGCTATACTAATTTTGTGTCCCACTGGTGCCAAGCATTTTCCAGCACCTCTGCATTAAACCCTGATGCACATTTTGCTATGCTATTTTTATAGCAAACAGTGCTGGGAGTTTTAGGGCCATAGTTGCATTGTCAGGGATAGTTAGTGTTGGTTCTTCAGCTGTCAATAAAGTTAGACCACCTTTGCAATCTACACCACCTCTCAATTTTTGCTACCACATTTTAAGTGACTAATCTTGTCGCTAACAAAATGGGTGGCAAAACGACAGATGCTGGTGGAAACGGGAACAGGCGTGTTGGAAAAGGAAAAAAAGTTTGTGTCCGTGGGGAAGGTGGCAAAGCTACATTAACATGGGCTGAAGATAAGCCATCTTCCAGCAAAAGTAAGATGTCTACTACTTTTCGTGGACAATCCGATGTGCTCCTTTTTTTATGGACCCAAACAATTGTAAGAAAGGTAGATAATGTACAAAAAAACCATGCTTGAATGGATCTCAAGTGCTCCAACAAGTGCCCTCTCCTCCACCTCAACTACCACGTAAAAAAACCCCAGTCCTCTCAGTTGTCATCTCAATCACAATTGCTTTCTCCCAGCTATCAAGTCTCCACCCGCCCTGCACAGTATGGTGGAACAGAGATGGCTGAGTCTGCAGAGCTGTTCAGTCACACTATAGGCTGGGAATCAGAGGTCTGCTCCCAAGCTACATTGAGTACAGACCAGGAAATGGTCTGCAGTGATGCCCAGAAGCTTTCTGAGTCAGATTCAGGCCCCGATGACCAAGTTTCTGAGCATAATGTAGACCCTCATTCCCAAACTGTAACACCTGTTGGTGGAGACAATGAGGAACATACTGATGACGATGAGACGCAGATACCAGATTGGGATGACAACTTAAATATTTGGTCAGGGCAGGAAGAGGCTAGGTCTGAGAGCGAAGGAAGTGCAAACACAATGTTTGATGATGAAGTTCTAGATCCCACTTACTGTCAACCCAAAGTGAGGCACTTGAGGAGGTCAACAGAGGCGGTGGAGGAGGATGCAACTGACGATGAAGTTACCTTGTGACTTCCTGGACAGAGGAGGAGTACTGGTAGCACGTCTACAAATGCATCCTCAGCCACCACTCTGCCTCTGAGCACAAGTCGGGGTGGCTCTGCAGGTCGCATGTCCTCTAAGCCTAGCCTAGCCTGGTCCTTTTTTGACCTTGCAAAGGATCTCCCAAATCATGTGATCTGTAAAATTTGTCAGGAATCTATAAGTAGAGGCAAAAAGCTCACCAGTTTGACAACTTCTTCCATGAATCGTCACATGAATACCAAGCATAATTCCCAGTGGGAAGCTCACTGTGCTGCAATGAAGCCTAGCGTAGCAAGCCAACCACCGCCTGCCCCTTCCAGTGCATCCACGCGCTCTTCATCTTCTATTACTGTGGGGACAGCTGTCACACCTGGTTTTCCACGCACACCTTCCACCACTGTAACCGCAACAGGCAGTTTGCTTGGTAGGTCGTCAGTTGGTTTGGAAGGGGAAACAAGTGCGTGTGTACAGCTCTCTCAGACATCGATAGCACGAACGTTGGATGAAGGCAACATCATGTCTACGCCTGCACTTTCCTCACAAACCTGCATTTTTCCAGGGACACCCTACTCACCACCGTCTACACACAGCAGCCAGATCTCTGTCCCTCAGATGTGGACAAATAAAAGGCCATTTCCTCCGACCCATAACAAAGCTAAGAGGTTGACTTTATCCCTCTGTAAGCTCTTGGCTACCGAAATCCTGCCTTTCCGCCTGGTGGACACAGAGGATTTTCGAGACCTTATGTCCGTTGCTGTGCCCCTGTACCAGATGCCCAGTCGCCACTACTTCTCCAAGAAAGGTGTGCCTGCGCTACACCAGCATGTCGCACACAACATCACCGCTTCCTTGAGAAACTCTGTGTGTGAACGGGTGCATTTCACCACCGATACTTGGACCAGTAAGCATGGACAGGGGAGTTACATGTCGCTGAGTGGGCACTGGGTAACTATGGTGATAGATGGAGAAGGGTCTGCTGCACAAGTTTTGCCGTTCCCGCGACTTTTGCGTCAATTCTCTGTATGTATAAGTTCCTCCAACGCTTCTGCCTCCTCAACCTCGTCTGGGTCCTCCACCTCCGCAGTCCACCAGCAGGCCACCAGCGTTGCAACTGCGCACAAGGAATCACGCACACCTCCTTACTATGCTGGCAGTAGAGCACAACGGCATCAGACGGTCTTTATCTTGAAATGTCTTGGAAATAAGAATCTCACAGAGGCTGAGTTGTGGTCAGCTCTGCTGTCCGAGTTTCATAAATGGTTGTCTCCACTCAACCTGCAGCCAGGTAAGGCCGTGTGCGACAATGCTACAAACCTGGGTGCGGCCCATCGCCTGGGCAAGGTGACACACTTGCCTTGTATGGCTCACGTGTTGAACCTTGTTGTCCAGCAATTTTTAACACACTATCCCGGCCTAGATGGCCCTCTGCACAGGGCACAAAAACTGTCTGCTCCCTTCCGCCGTTCAACCGCCGCAGCTGAGCGACTTGCATCGCTCCAGAAGTCTTTCGGCCTGCCGGTTCATCGCCTGAAATGCGATGTGCCGACACGCTGGAATTCAACTCTCCACATGTCACAGCGACTGTGGCAGCTCCGCCGAGCACTGGTGCAATACGTCATGACGTATAGCCTGGGCCAACGAGATGCAGAGGTGGGGCAGATCACCCTGATGGAATGGTCTCAGATTAAGGAACTAAGCACCCTTCTTCATAGTTTCGACATGGCGACGAATATGTTTAGCACTGACAATGCCATTATCAGCATAACAATTCCAGTCATTTTCATGCTGGAGCACACGCTAAACTTTATTCGGAGTCAGGGGTGGTTCAACAGGAAGGGGAGGAAGTACATGAGGATTCATATGCGCAAGGGATAACAACATCACCAAGGTCCAGACGTTCATCATCACCAAGGCGGCAGGCATGGGACGGTGGGGGAGAGGGATTAACAAGGGCGCATGGTAGCAGGCAAAATGTTGAGGAAGGTGCAGGAGAACATGAAGAAATGGAGGACAAACTGTCCATGGACATGGAAGACTCAGCAGATGAGGGAGACTTCGGTCACATTTCAGTTGAAAGATGTTGGGGGGAGATGTCAGAGGAAGAAAAACGGTTTGCACCTCTATACCACAAAGACAGGAAGGACTTGGTCCGCATGGATGCGCAAGACACATGAGCGCCTTCTTGCTGCACTACCTACAACATGACCCTCAGATTGTCAAAATTAGAAGTGATGATGACTACTGGCTTGCCACACTATTAGATCCCAGGTACAAGTCCAAATTTTGTGAAATAATTCCAGCCATAGAAAGGGACGCACGTATGCAGGGTTATCAGCAGAAGCTGTTACTTATTCTTATCTTGGCTTTTCACCAAACCCCAGTGGTGCATGGAGTGAATCTCCCAGTTGTAACTTGACAAACATGGGACGGTCCCATCATCAACAGTCTACCCGTACCAGTAGCACCGTATCTGGTGCTGGTAACAGCAATTGTATTGAATCATTTCATAATTGTTTTAGACCATCCTTTGCAAGGCCACCAGAGACAACAAGTCTGACACATAGTCAACGGCTGGAGAGGATGATACAGGAGTATCTCCAAATGAACATCAATGCCATGACTTTGCAAATGGAGCCTTGCTGATTTTGGGCTTCAAATCTTGAAAAATGGCCTGAGCTTGCCACTTACGCTCTGAAGATCTTGTCGTGTCCAGCTGCCAGCGTTGTCTCTGAATGTGTCTTCAGTGCTGCTGGGTGTGTGCTGACAGATAAGCGCACGCGTCTGTCCAGTGACAATGTGGACAGACTAACGTTCATCAAAATGAACAAGTCATGGATCCACAAGGAATTTACTACCCCTGTGTCATCCTGGGGAGAGTAAATACTTGTGGATTTGGAATGTGCTTGATGCAAATGTACCTGTCAAGTTTGCAACTGGGGCACAAGTGCTGCCACTGAAGTGGTGTCTGTGGGGCCCAATTTTTGGAAAAAAGGGAGAGTCTGCTTGGAGTAACCCTTGCAGTGTTTTACATGATTTTAGAAGGGCATGCCATGCCTATATCTGTGTCTCCTCATCTATTTCCTCGTCCAGCTATTTATTTTTCACATGAGTATTTGTCCTTTTCACTTTCCCATGTGTTTGTGTTGTCTTGGGAGTTGTTTGGCACCTTTTGGACAACTTTGAGGGTGTTTTCCAGGTGTTTTTAGTAGAGTTGAGCGCGGTTCGTGGTTCGTGGTTCTCCAGTTCTAGGCTCGAGTGATTTTGGGGCATGTTCTAGATCGAACTAGAACTCGAGCTTTTTGCAAAAGCTCGATAGTTCTAGAAACGTTCGAGAACGGTTCTAGCAGCCAAAAAACAGCTAAATCTTAGCTTGGTTTCTGCTGTAATAGTGTAAGTCACTCTGTGAATCAAACTATTATCACATTTCAGTGTATAGTGTGCGTGAACAGCGCCTTCAGATCACTGCTGTTTCTATAATGGCGATCGCCATTTTTTTTTTTTTTCTTGTCTTCCTTCCCTAAGCGCGCGCGTCTTGTGGGGCTGGTCAGCATGTCAGCCAATCACACACACACCTAAGTGGACTTTGAGGCAGAGAAGCAACGGCATGTGTGATAGGATCTGCATGTCACATGTCCCTGCATTATAAAACCGGACATTTTCTTCACGAACGCCATTATCTGCCTTCTGCGTCTTTGGTGTCAGACATCAGTGTCGCAGCTCCGTCCTCCTGAGTCCTATAGCCGATACAGCTGTATGCGCTGCATACACAGCGTTAGACAGCTTAGGGAGAGCACATTCTAGCAGTCCTTTTAAGGGCTCGTACCGGCAGGGTCAGAGAGCCATAGGTGACAGGTCCTGCAAACAGCAACAGCGTCTGTGTAGCCCAGGTCAGGGATTTCCTCCCTGCATTTCACCATTAGGAGGGAATAGAAAGGCAGGCTTCCATTCCTCTACCCAGAGCACCACAATCCTGCCACTGTACCCTCTTGTCCTCTGCACACTCCAACTCATTCTAAGTAAGCCATTATACTAGCAAACACTCAGTGTACCTAGTGGCATCCTATCTGTGGCTATTGGACTTTGCTATAGTCCCACTAGTGCAAAGACATTTGCAGAGCACATCTGCCTGCATTGCACACTCCAAGTTTTTTAAACTAAGCAATTTTACTAGCAAACACTCAGTGTACCTAGTGGCATCCTATACGTGGCTATTGGACTTTGCTATAGTCCCACTAGTGCAAAGACATTAGCAGAGCACATCTGCCTGCATTGCACACTCCAAGTTTTTTAAACTCAGCCATTATACTAGCAAACACTCAGTGTACCTAGTGGCATCCTATACGTGGCTATTGGACTTTGCTATAGTCCCACTAGGGCCAAGACATTTGCAGAGCGCATCTGCCTGCGTTGCACACTCCAACAAATTATAACGAAGCCATTATACTAGCAAACACTCAGTGTACCTAGTGGCATCCTATACGTGGCTATTGGACTTTGCTATAGTCCCACTAGTGCCAAGACATTTGCAGCACGTCTGCCTGCGTTGCACACTCCAACGAATTATAACTAAGCCATTATACTAGCAAACACTCAGTGTACCTAGTGGCATCCTATACGTGGCTATTGGACTTTGCTATAGTCCCACTAGTGCAAAGACATTAGCAGAGCACATCTGCCTGCATTGCACACTCCAACTAATTATAACGAAGCCATTATACTAGCAAACACTCAGTGTACCTAGTGGCATCCTATACGTGGCTATTGGACTTTGCTATAGTCCCACTAGTGCCAAGACATTTGCAGAGCGCATCTGCCTGCGTTGCACACTCCAACAAATTATAACGAAGCCATTATACTAGCACACACTCAGTGTACCTAGTGGCATCCTATACGTGGCTATTGGACTTTGCTATAGTCCCACTAGTGCCAAGACATTTGCAGAGCACATCTGCCTGCATTGCACACTCCAAGTTTTTTAAACTCAGCCATTATACTAGCAAACAGTCAGTGTACCTAGTGGCATCCTAAACGTGGCTATTGTACTTTTGTCAATTCACAGTATTGGAACGTTATTTGCAGCACGTCTGCCTGCATTGCACACTCTAACTTTTTTAAACTCAGCCATTATACTAGCAAACAGTCAGTGTACCTAGTGGCATCCTATACGTGGCTATTGTACTTTTGTCAATTCACAGTATTGGAACGTTATTTGCAGCACGTCTGCCTGCATTGCACACTCTAACTTTTTTAAACTCAGCCATTATACTAGCAAACAGTCAGTGTACCTAGTGGCATCCTAAACGTGGCTATTGTACTTTTGTCAATTCACAGTATTGGAACGTTATTTGCAGCACGTCTGCCTGCATTGCACACTCTAACTTTTTTAAACTCAGCCATTATACTACCAAACAGTCAGTGTACCTAGTGGCATCCTATACGTGGCTATTGGACTTTGCTATAGTCCCACTAGTGCCAAGACATTTGCAGAGCGCATCTGCCTGCGTTGCACACTCCAACTAATTATAACGAAGCCATTATACTAGCAAACACTCACTGTACCTAGTTGTATCCTAAACGTGGCTATTGTACTTTTGTCAATTCACAGTATTGGAACGTTATTTGCAGCACGTCTGCCTGCATTGCACACTCTATCTTTTTTAAACTCATCCATTATACTAGCAAACACACAGTGTACCTAGTGGCATCCTATACGTGGCTATTGGACTTTGCTATAGTCCCACTAGTGCCAAGACATTTGCAGAGCGCATCTGCCTGCGTTGCACACTCCAACAAATTATAACGAAGCCATTATACTAGCACACACTCAGTGTACCTAGTGGCATCCTATACGTGGCTATTGGACTTTGCTATAGTCCCACTAGTGCAAAGACATTTGCATAGCACGTCTGCCTGCATTGCACACTACAACTTTTTTAAACTAAGCAATTTTACTAGCAAACACTCACTGTACCTAGTTGTATCCTAAACGTGGCTATTGTACTTTTGTCAATTCACACTACTGCAAATCTATGTGCAGCACCTCTGCATGACAACCTCGTGCTCTGTATTTAATAAGCTATAATGATAGCACAAAATACTGCCATTTTGTGGCATCATAGAACTGGCTGTTGTATTCCATTAGTGCCCCACTGGTGACAAGCTATTTCTAGCACCTCTACATCACACCCTCATGCACATTTTGCTACGCTAATGTTATAGCAAACTCATGGCATTCATTGCTGCATTTCATAATTCGGAGGGATAGAAAGTCAGGCTTCCTTTAGCTTTTCCTTCTGTTCATAGACAGCATCTCCAAGACAAATTTCCCCTCCACGTCTAAGTGTGGAGAGGCAGCTAGTGCGCATGCGTGTGCCGATGTACCCCAGCTGCAGCATAATTACAGTGTTTCGCCTAGTGAGTATGCTCAGCCTGACTGTGCCATTCCTGACGCTAAGTTTTCATTTCGGGATACAGCGCATGCTCCCACACTAAGTGTGAAAAGCCTCTTTGCACAGGTGCTTGCATTCCGTGCCGGGTCTAAGTCCTGTTTTGGGCATAGACACCATGCTAAAGCTGATAGTCTTTTTTCAGAGACTGTATTTCATGCTACTGAGCATGCTCAGGCACTTCCTGCATCAGAGACTAGGTCCGGTAATGAACTCTTTGGCCCTGGCCCTGATGTGGGGGTCCCATATAGACCACAGGGCATCAGGTGTCCTCCCAAATGGCTTGCAGAGGCCCACACCTATGACTTGTCACCACATTATTGATGCTCAGACGATGACTGGTGAGGTGTTTGGGTCATGGCAGCCATGAGGTCATCATTGAAGTTGCGTTTCCAAATAGGACGCTAGTTATGCCACTCATGACGTGTCACTCTACTTTTGTCTCCAGGAGGTGCATTGTGGTTCACCCTGGTTTGGGGCGGACCCAGGTTATAAAAGGGGCTGGAGCCAACAAGGAGGTGCGCAGTCTTCTATTATGCTCCGAAAGAGCACACCTCCATGTGTTGAACCCATTGCGGCTTTAGGCCAGAGGTAGGCAGGGATCGGGTGGTGGATGCAGGCCACCACCACAGTTGGTAACGCAGAACGGTTAAGACCAGCTCCTGTCCTAACAGTCCTGCTTGTGCAGCCCAGTGGCATTAACAGGCCTGCTGCTGCTGATGCGCCTGCTGTCCACAGGTGTGGCCCCTACGCACACGGTCAGCGTACTCAATGGCCCCTGTGTTGTTAACAGGGAGTTCCTGGGCTGGGTGGGCATGTGGACCCTGTGACGCTAACAGGGCTCACAGTCTCCAGATCCGAATGGCGTCTAACTCGGTTCAGGCTACTATTAGTTTCATAGCCACACAGCTCTGTATCCTCCACCAAACCTTCAAGTTGCCAACCTCTCCTTTTCCAACTGGGAGCACGGTGGACACTGACTGCTGATGGGGATATATACCTTTCTCTTTCTTTTCTTATTAATTTTCGTTATATAGCGGTCACAGATTATATACCACTTTATCCAAATCTGCCAGTCCCACTGTAACAGATGTTGTTTCTTCAGCAAATGTTACAGTTGCTTAACCACCAAATCCACGGACCAAAACTTTTTTCCCCTTTCCAACACACCTGTTCCCCTTTCCAACAGCATCTGTCCTTTTTCAACTCATTTTGGGATATGACCAAAAGTGCAACTGTGCAGGGACACCGTACTCAACGCCATCTCAGCACAGCAGCCATCCCTCGGTCCCTCCGATGTGGACAAGTAAAAGACCATTTCCTCCTATCCATGACAAAGCGTTGAGATTCACTCTGTGCAGCACTGGTGTTTAGTGGACAAGTAGATCTAAGATTGCGTACCACATTCTGCAGATACTCCTGTATACGTGCGTCTATTTCTATGGCAGGAATTAGTTCGCCAAATTTTGTCTTGTACCGGGGATCTAACAGTGTGGCAACCCAGTATTCAGGATTAGTTCAAATTCATACAATCCGAGGGTCATGTAGGTAGTGCAGCAAGAAGGCGCTCATGTGTCTTGTGCATCCAGGAGGACCAAGTCCTTGGTGTGTTGGTGGCAGAGAGGTGAGAATCGTGCATCCTTCCTCTGCCCTCTACCCACAACCTCGCACAACCGAAATGTGAGCAAGCTCTCACTCATCTGCTGAGTCTTCCATGCCCATCGCCAGTTCGTCCTCCATTTCTTCATGGGCTCCTGCACTTTCATCAACACTTTTTGCTGATACTATGCGCCCTTGTTAATCCCTCTCCCTCACCATGAATGCCGCATAGGTGCCGCTGACCATCTGGACCTCGTAGATCTTGTTATCCCTTCCGCATATGACTCCTCCTGTACTTCCTCCCCTTCCTCTTGTCCCAACACCTGACTAAGAATAATAATTACAGTGTGCTCCATCATGTAGATGACCAGAATTGTCACGCTGAGAATGACATTGCCAGTGCTAAACATCTTCGTCGACATTTCAAAACTGTGTAGCAGGGTGCATAGGTCCTTGATCTGACACCACTCCAGCAGCGTGATCTGCACCACCTCTGGATCAAGTTATCCCAGGCTATATGTCTTACCGTATTTCAGCAGGGCTCTGCGGTGCTGCCACACACGCTGCAACATGTGCAGATTCCAATTCCTGCGTGTCGAAACATCGCATTTACGGCGTTTAACTGCCAGACCCTAAGACTTCCGGAGTGATGAAAGTTGTTGAGCTGCTGTGTGCGCACGATGGAAGTGAGCACATAGCGAGCGTGCCCACTGCACAAGGCCATGTAGGCCGTGATGGTGTTTTAAAAATTGCTGGCGAATTCGGTTCAACACGTGAGCCCTAAAAGGCACGTGTGTCACATTGCCCTGAGGATGGCCCGCAGCCAGGTTTGCATCATTGCCGCACACGGCTGTTAAGTCACCAACGTAGTCCGCTCCGTCAATTTGTACTCCGGTTGCCAGGTGACAACGTGTTCCTTTCATGAATAGTGCTGATGATGTGAGAGTAGTCGATGCCAGCGGCGCAGGTGGACGCAGGTTATGCTCACCCACTGGGCTGCATTACCTTGACAGATGCAGAATCTCTGGCTGAATGTAGCTGGTGGGTATCTCACAGATGAAATACCATCATTCAGCTACAACCAATGGGAAGACACCACACCCTTTTTTATGCCCATCCTGTCTGCAGACCACTGCCAGACATAGCTATGAACCTCTGGTTAATTTTACCCCCAGTTCAGTTTTATGATTTTGTGTGCTTGTTACCTGACTACTTTTCCTGCTTGCTGTTTATGTACCTTGTTGGCCGATACGCATTTCAACTCTGCTTGTTTTCTGATTCTTTCCTGGCCGTCCCATTCTGTTCCTGTTCCTCAATTAATGTTTTGACCCTGCCTGACTACTATTCTCTGTAATAGTGGTGTGACTCACATTTCCCATACATTTCAAAGTAAAGCTTTGACCGCCTGATGGCATTGAGCTCTGCTGCCAGCATAGTAAGGAGGTGTGTGGTAGTCCTTGTGCGCAGTTGCAAGGAAGGGTGGCCTGACCACACAGGGTTTGCGCCAAGGTAGAGGACCCACACGAGGTTGAAGAGGCAGAAGCAGTGTATTAACTTCTACATACAGAACAAGGATTGAAACAACTCGTGGGGACGGCAAGACTTGTACAGCAGACCCTTCTCCATCTCTCACCATAGTTTGCCAGTGCCCAGTCAGTGACATGTAATGACCCTGTCTATGCTTACTGGTCCAAGTATCTGTGTTGAAATGCACCCTGTCGCACACAGATTTTCTCAAGGAAGTGGTGATGTTGTGTGCGACATGCTGGTGTAGCGCGGGCATGCTTTTCTTGGAGAAGCAGTGGTGATTGGGCATGTGGTACTGGGGCACAGCGACAGACATAAGGTCTGTAAAATCCTGTGTGTCCACTACGCGTAAAGGCAGCATTTCGGTAGCCAACAGCTTACAGAGGGATAGAGTCAACCACTTAGCTTTGTCATGGGTCGCAGTAAGTGGCCTTTTATTTGACCACATCTGAGGGAAAGAGATCTGGCTGCTGTCTGTAGACGGTGTTGAGTAGGGTGTCCCTGGAAAAATGCAGGTTTGTGAGAAAAGTGCAGGCGGAGACATGATGTTGCCTTCATCTTGCCTTCAGATCTGTTCATCTTGTATCATTTTTAAAAAACACATCAAGCAAGGGTTACTCCAAGCGGAGTCTACCTTTTTTCCCAACATTGGGCACACAGACACCCCATCAGTGGCAGCACTTGTGCCCTAGTTGCAAACAGGATGTTTTGATTTGCATCAAGCACATTCCAAATCCACAAGCATTTACTCTCCCCAGGATGACACAGGGGTAGTAAATTCCTTCTGGATCCATGACTTGTTCATTTTGATGAACGTCAGTGTGTCCACATTGTCACTGGACAGACGCGTGCGCTTATCTGTCAGCACACACCCAGCAGCACTGAAGAAGACACGTTCAGAGACAACGCTGGCAGCTGCACACGACAAAATCTCCAAGGCGTAACTGGAGAGCTCTGTCAATTTTTCTAGATTTGAAGCCCAAAAGGAGCAAGGCTCCATTTGCAAAGTCATTGCATCGATGTTCATTTGGAGATACTCCTGTATCATCCTCTCCATCCGTTGACTATGTGTCAGACTTGTTGTCTCTGGTGGCCTTGCAAAGGAGGGTCTAAAAAAATTATGAAAATATTCCATAAAATTGCTGTTACCAGCACCAGATACGGTCCTACTGGTACGGGTAGACTGTTGAAGATGACGATGCCGTCCCATGTTTGTCAAGTTACAACTGGGAGAATCACTCCCTTCACCTGCACGGTTGTTTGGTGTAAAAGCCGAGCTAAGATCGAGTAACAGCTTATGCTGATACTCCAGCATACGTGCGTCCCTTTCTATGGGTGGAATTATGTCACAAAATTTGGACTTGTCCCGGGGATCTAATAGTGTGGCAAGCCAGTAGTCATCATCACTTCTAATTTTGACAATCCGAGGGTCATGTTGGAGGTAGTGCAACAAGAAGGCACTCATGTGTCTTGCGCAGCCATGCGGACCAAGTCCACGCTGTGTTTGTGGCATAGAGGTGCTAACCGTTCTTTCTTCCTCTGACATCTCCCCCCAACCTCTTTCAACTGAATTTTGACCAAGGTCTCCCTCATCCGCTGAGTCTTCCATGTCCATGGACAGTTCGTCCTCCATATCTTCATGTCCTCCTGCACCTTCCTCAACATCTCGCCTGCTACCATGCGCCCTTGTTGATCCCTGTCCCCCATGGTCCCATGCCTGCCGCGTTGGTGATGATGAACGTCTGGACCTTGGTGATGTTGTTGTGTCTTGCGCATATGAATCCTCCTGTAGTTCCTCCCCTTCCTGTTGTCCCACCCCCTGACTCCGAATAGTGTTTAGCGTGTGCTCCAGCATGTAAATGACTGTAATCGTCATGCTGATAATGGCATTGTCAGCGCTAAACATATTCGTCGCCATGTCGAAACTGTGCAGAACGGTGCATAGGTCCTTGATCTGAGATCACTCCATCAGGGTGATCTGCCCCACTTCTGCATCTCGTTGGCCCAGGCTATACATCATGACGTATTGCACCAGGGCTCGCCGGTGCTGCCACAGTCGCTGTAACATGTGGAGAGTTGAATTCCAGCGTGTCGCCACATCGCATTTCAGGCGATGAACCGGCAGGCCGAAAGACTTCTGGAGCGATGCAAGTCGCTCAGCTGCGGCGGTTGAACGGCGGAAGTGAGCACTGCAGACAGTTTACGTGCCCTGGTCAGAAGGCCATCTAGGCCGGGATAGTGTGTTAAAAATTGCTGGACAACAAGGTTCAACACGTGAGCCATACAAGGCACGTGTGTCACCTTGCCCAGGCGAAGGGCCGCACCCAGGTTTGCAGCATTGTCGCACACGGCCTTACCAGGCTGCAGGTTGAGTGGAGACAACCATTTATTAAACTCGGACCGCAGAGCTGACCACAACTCCTCAGCTGTGTGACTCTTATTCCCAAGACATGTCAAGCTAAAGACCGCCTGATGCCGTTGCGCTCTGCTGCCAGCATAGTAATGAGGGGTGCGTGATTCCTTCTGCGCAGTGAGAACGCTGGTGGCCTGACCAGGCAGGCTTGGGGCGGAGGTGGAGGACCCAGATGAGGTGGAGGATGCAGAAGCAGTGGCGGAACTTGGACAGACAGAGGATTGACACACAAGTCGTGGGGACGGCAAGACTTGTGCAGCAGACCCTTCACCATCTATCAACATAGTTACCCAGTGCCCAGTCAGCGACATGTAACGTCCCTGTCCATGCTTACTGGTCCAAGTATCGGTGGTGAAATGCACCCGTTCACACACAGAGTTTCTCAAGGAAGCGGTGATGTTGTGTGCGACATGCTGGTGTAGCGCGGGCACACCTTTCTTAGAGAAGTAGTGGCGACTAGGCATCTGGTACTGGGGCACAGCGACAGACATAAGGTCTCTAAAATCCTGTGTGTCCACTAGGCGGAAAGGCAGCATTTCGGTAGCCAACAGCTTACAGAGGGATAGAGTCAACCTCTTAGCTTTGTCATGGGTCGGAGGAAGTGGCCTTTTATTTGACCACATCTGAGGGACAGAGATCTGGCTGCTGTGTGTAGACGGTGTTGAGTAGGGTGTCCCTGGAAAAATGCAGGTTTGTGAGGAAAGTGCAGGCGGAGACATGATGTTGCCTTCATCCAACGTAGGTGCTATCGATGTCTGAGAGAGCTGTACACACTCACTTGTTTCCCCTTCCAAACCAACTGACGACCTACCAAGCAAACTGCCTGTTGCGGTTACAGTGGTGGAAGTTTTGCGTGGAAAAACAGGTGTGACAGCTGTCCCCACAGTCCTAGAAGATGAAGAGCGCGCGGATGCACTGGAAGGGGCGGGCGGTGGATGGTTCGCTCCGCTAGGCCGCATTGCAGCACAGTGAGCTTCCCACCGGGACCTATGATATTTATTCATGTGACGATTCATGGAAGAAGTTGTCAAACTGCTGAGGTTTTGACCTCTACTAAGAGAATCATGACAAATTTTACATATCACATGATTTGGGCGATCTTTTTCTATGTCAAAAAAGGAACAGGCTAGGCAAGGCTTAGAGGCCATGCGACCTGTTGATGCACCCCGAATAATGCTCATAGGCAGAGTGGTGGCTGAGGATGCAGTTGTAGACGTGCTACCAGTGCTCCGACTCTGTCCAGGAAGGCGCAAGGTAATTTCGTCGTCGGTTGCATCCTCCTCCACCGCCTCTGTTGACCTCCTCGAGTGCCTGACTGGGGGTTGACAGTAGGTGGGATCTAGAACTTCATCATCAATTGTTGTGTTTGCACTCCCCTCCCCCTCAGACCGAGCCTCTTCTTGCCCTGACCGAATATTTAAGTTGTCATCCCAATCGGGTATCTGCGTCTCATCTTCATCAGTATGTTCCTCATTGCCTATAACCACAGTTGTTGGAAAGGCAGCATTTTGGTAGCCAACAGTTTGCATTTTATGAAAGTCAACCTCCAAGCCATGTCATGCCCTTCTAAAAGCATGTATAACACAGCGAGGGGACTCCAACCACAGTCTCCCTCGTTGCCACTCACTGGGCCACACACACCCCACTTGACTGGCATCGGTTGAGCTCCCTTTTGAAAAAGAAAAAGATGCTTTGCATGAAGCACTCTCAAAAATACGCGTGCCTTTCCCGTCCCCTGGCTGACCCAGGGGAAGAAAAGTCCTCTGAGAGCCATGACTTGTTCATCTTGGTTCTTTTAGAGACACAGCGAGGGGACTCCAACCACAGTCTCCCTCGTTGCCACTCACTGGGCCACACACACCCCACTTGACTGGCATCGGTTGAGCTCCCTTTTGAAAAAGAAAAAGATGCTTTGCATGAAGCACTCTCAAAAATACGCGTGCCTTTCCCGTCCCCTGGCTGACCCAGGGGAAGAAAAGTCCTCTGAGAGCCATGACTTGTTCATCTTGGTTCTTTTAGAGACACAGCGAGGGGACTCCAACCACAGTCTCCCTCGTTGCCACTCACTGGGCCACACACACCCCACTTGACTGGCATCGGTTGAGCTCCCTTTTGAAAAAGAAAAAGATGCTTTGCATGAAGCACTCTCAAAAATACGCGTGCCTTTCCCGTCCCCTGGCTGACCCAGGGGAAGAAAAGTCCTCTGAGAGCCATGATTTGTTCATTTTGGGTCTTTTAGAAACACAGCGAGGGGACTCCAACCACAGTCTCCTTCGTTGCCACTCACTGGGCCACACACACCCCACTTGACTGGCATCGGTTGAGCTCCCTTTTGAAAAAGAAAAAGATGCTTTGCATGAAGCACTCTCAAAAATACGCGTGCCTTTCCCGTCCCCTGGCTGACCCAGGGGAAGAAAAGTCCTCTGAGAGCCATGACTTGTTCATCTTGGTTCTTTTAGAGACACAGCGAGGGGACTCCAACCACAGTCTCCCTCGTTGCCACTCACTGGGCCACACACACCCCACTTGACTGGCATCGGTTGAGCTCCCTTTTGAAAAAGAAAAAGATGCTTTGCATGAAGCACTCTCAAAAATACGCGTGCCTTTCCCGTCCCCTGGCTGACCCAGGGGAAGAAAAGTCCTCTGAGAGCCATGACTTGTTCATCTTGGTTCTTTTAGAGACACAGCGAGGGGACTCCAACCACAGTCTCCCTCGTTGCCACTCACTGGGCCACACACACCCCACTTGACTGGCATCGGTTGAGCTCCCTTTTGAAAAAGAAAAAGATGCTTTGCATGAAGCACTCTCAAAAATACGCGTGCCTTTCCCGTCCCCTGGCTGACCCAGGGGAAGAAAAGTCCTCTGAGAGCCATGACTTGTTCATCTTGGTTCTTTTAGAGACACAGCGAGGGGACTCCAACCAGTCTCCCTCGTTTCCACTCACTGGGCCACACACACCCCACTTGACTGGCATCGGTTGAGCTCCCTTTTGAAAAAGAAAAAGATGCTTTGCATGAAGCACTCTCAAAAATACGCGTGCCTTTCCCGTCCCCTGGCTGACCCAGGGGAAGAAAAGTCCTCTGAGAGCCATGACTTGTTCATCTTGGTTCTTTTAGAGACACAGCGAGGGGACTCCAACCACAGTCTCCCTCGTTTCCACTCACTGGGCCACACACACCCCACTTGACTGGCATCGGTTGAGCTCCCTTTTGAAAAAGAAAAAGATGCTTTGCATGAAGCACTCTCAAAAATACGCGTGCCTTTCCCGTCCCCTGGCTGACCCAGGGGAAGAAAAGTCCTCTGAGAGCCATGACTTGTTCATCTTGGTTCTTTTAGAGACACAGCGAGGGGACTCCAACCACAGTCTCCCTGGTTGCCACTCACTGGGCCACACACACCCCACTTGACTGGCATCGGTTGAGCTCCCTTTTGAAAAAGAAAAAGATGCTTTGCATGAAGCACTCTCAAAAATACGCGTGCCTTTCCCGTCCCCTGGCTGACCCAGGGGAAGAAAAGTCCTCTGAGAGCCATGTCCACATTGTCAGTGGACAGACACGTGTGCTTTTCTGCCAGCAGACCCACAGCAGCACTGAAGACAGGTTCCGAGAGAACGCTGGCTGCAGGACACGACAAGATCCCCAAGACGTACGTGGCGAGCTCAGGCAATTTATCAAGATTGGAAGCCAAGAATGAGCAGGGCTCAAGTTGCACATTAATGGAATCGATGTTTCCTTGCATATACTCATATATCTGTGTGTCCTCCTCTTTTTCCTTGTCCAGCTCTTTTGTTTTCGCATGAGTATATGTCCTTGTCACTTTCCCATGTGTTGTGAGTTGTTTGTGACCTTTTGGACACCTTTGAGGGTGTTTTCTAGGTGTTTTTCTGTGTTTGTGATTGCCTGCCATTGTTTCCTATGCAGTTCGAGTTCGGTTCGTCGAACGTTCGACAAACCGAACTCGAACGGGAGGTCCGTTCGGCGAACCAACCTCGAGCCGAACCGCGACCGGTTCGCTCATCTCTAGTTTTTAGGTGTTTGTGATTGCCTCCCATTGTTTTCAATGGGGTTCGAGAGGTTCGTCGAACGGTTCGTCGAGTGCCTCGTCGAACGGGGCACCGTTTGATGAACCGAACCGAACTCGAACTCTAGGGGGGTGGCTCATCTCTATTTAGGACGTAGGCTGCCAACCTGTGGTACATGTTCCTCGGGGGACCTAAGCCATATTTTAAGGGGTAACATGCAGTTCCCCAATGTTATGCTCATAATATGCTCTATATTATATTTGCATAATATTGTAAAAGTGTATGGCCATACCTTGTGACTAGGTATTTTATTATCTTTAAGGGGATACTTTTTCTTGAAATATTAAGGATTTGTTTTAAAATTCTTTAATGGGTAAAAAAAAGTACATTTGCAATTTACTTCTTAAAAAATATTTTCTCTTCTCAAGAACAAAGTTACTTTTTAATTTTATTGTGAAAATTGCCTGTTGTCTACATTACCAGTCTCCTAGGCAAGTAGTGAAGCGCTTACAAGCTCTTTGTGATTGAGCTTATAAGCATTGCACAGAATGTGGCCAGATCTCTGGATCCAGCTTGTGTCAGCGCACAGGTACTATCTGTATGCTGTAGGGATAAAAATTCCACTGCTTGCACCAGCAGAGAGCATGCAGATTGGACTGGAAGGTCAAGGACATCTGGCCGGTGGAGAGTTATGATCTCCTGAACAATTAACATGATACAACTCACTTGAGAACTGCTGTGTATGCACACTAAACTCTAGTCATTGAGGCAATGTTTTGTCTGTTAAGCAGCTCCAGTGTGAATGTTCACCTACACATTGCACTTATACCAACATGTGTTTCAGTTCATTTCTTTGATTCGGTTTAATGTTATAAAAGTGCAAGAGGATGTCAAGCCTTAATTTTTAAGACATATTTCAATGCCATTTTCTATTAACCCCATCACGATCAATGACATACTATTACGTCATTGTTTGTGTCCCTCTGGTTACTGCAGCTTCCAGTGTCGAACCCAGAGAAATCCCCGCACATGTCTGCTGATCTAATCAGCAGACATGTGCAGCTACCAGGCATAGGTGGATTGAAAATCGACTCACGCCTTTTAAACCCTTAGATTTCGCTGTCAAACATTAAAGGGAACCTATCATCAGAAATTTAGCTTGAAACCTAAAAGTTTCCCCCTCTGCAGCTCCTGGGCTGCATTCTAGCAAGGTTCCTGTACTTTTTGTGGCCCCTTTTAAACCAAATTAAATACTTTATAAACTTGTACCTTTTGCTATGTAAATTTTGTAAATCGTCCATGGGGGCGGGCTCTCTGGTGACCGTTGCTGTTCCTCCACCACATTGATGCCATCCCCCCACGCTCCATTTCATCCATCAGGACGCCGCCCACTGCGCCCGAGGTGCCGCCCACGCCAGGATCGCTGGTGACGTGTGTCACAAGCACGAGATTATGGGCGTCGCTGTGATTGCATCGCAAGTGCCCGCCCATAATCTCGTGGACGCGCTTTCCCCCACTGCCACCAGCATTCTGCGCAAGCGCTCACCGGCCGAATAACCCGACGCCACCTCCTTCCCATCTTACCCTGCAGCAGGGCAAGATGGGAAAGAGGTGACGTCGGGTCATCTGGCCAGCAAGCGCTTGCGCAAAACGCTGGAGGAAGAGGGGAAAGTACGGTCACAAGGTTATGGGCGGCACTTGCTGATTACACTCACAGCGCCGCCCATAACCTCGTGCCTGCGCAAAACGTCACCAGCGGTCACACGTGCACTCAGTGCACAGGCCCGCTACAGTCGCACAGCGCATGCGCGGGACCACGGGCGCCCAGGGGCGGCGTCCTGAGATATGAAATTAAGCGTTGGGGGCGGCGTAAATCTGCTGGAGGAACAGCAACGGTCACCAGAGAGCCCGCCCCCATGGACGATTTAGAAAATTTACATAGCAAAAGGTACAAGTTTATAAAGTATTTAATTTGATATAAAAGGGGCCACAAAAAGTACAGGAACCTTGCTAGAATGCAGCCCAGGAGCTGCAGAGGGGGAAACTTTTAGGTTTAAAGCAAAATTTCTGATGACAGGTTCCCTTTAACAAAAGTGCAAAGGTGGGGATCGCGCTGTTACCCGCCACCATCAGCATCCCTTTGACTTGATTACAGGGCACCTATGTGTTACTATGACAATATGGAGTCAGATGATGACCCCTGACATTGTGTGCTGGGCATCTTTTTTCTCGTACCCATTGGCTTGGATTGGTGAGTCTTGAATGTTTTAAGCGACAATACGCAGAATGCTGCAATTTTTTCCTCAGCCCATTACAGCTGAGGGAAAACTTGGAGATCATCCCTGCCTCATTGAATAATATTGCTACGAGTGCAATGCAATTAGTTATCTCATTGTACTCGGAGTATTTATACACAGAGGTGAACAAATCCTTCAGAATATATTAAGTTTAGAAATTGGGGATATGTTCACATACCTATTTCACTCTGTAAAATTGCACAGTGTTCAACATATCTGAATGTTTTTTTCTTCAGCAGGGATCCTGTTTACACCAACAACCAAGCTGTGTGAACTAAAGGTCCAGTCACACTAAGCAACTTACCAGCGATCCCAACAACGATAGGGATCGCTGGTAAGTTGCTAGGAGGTTGCTGGTGAGATGTCACACTGCGACGCTCCAGCGATCCCACCAGCAACCTGACCTGGCAGGGATCGCTGGAGCGTCACTACACGAGTTGCTGGTGAGCTCACCAGCAACCAGTGACCAGCCATACGTGCAGAGAGCAGGGAGCAGCGCACACTGAGCGCTGGCTCCTTGCTCTCCTAGTACAACACACATCGGGTTAATTACCCGATGTGTGCTGCAGCTGCATGTGCACAGAGCAGGGAGCAGCGCACACTGCTTAGCGCTGGCTCCCTGCTCTCCTGGCTACAGCACACATCGGGTTAATTAACCCGATGTGTCCTGCAGCTACATGTGCACAGAGCAGGAGCCGGCACTAACAGTGAGAGCGGCTGAGGCTGGTATCAAAGGTAAATATCGGGTAACCAAGGACAGGGCTTCTTGGTTACCCGATGTTTACATTGGTTACCAGCCTCTGCAGAAGCCGGCTTCTGCTGCCTGCACATTCAGTTGTTGCTCTGTCGCTGTCACACACAGCGATCTGTGCTTCACAGCAGGACAGCAACAACTAAAAAATGGCCCAGGACATTCAGCAACAACCAACGACCTCACAGCAGGGGCCAGGTTGTTGCTGGATGTCACACACAGCAACATCGCTAGCAACATCGCTGCCACGTCACAAAAGTTGTTCGTTAGCAACGATGTTGCTAGCGATGTTGCTTAGTGTGACGGGGCCTTAAGTCTAACTTTTTAAATATGTAAATTTAATATTACCAGAAAAGAAGTAAACTCAGCAAACCATGATGTGTTAGTCATAAAATAGAGAACATGACACACATCCATTTGTTCTGGTCCATTATAGCTTTGTAAACTGGAAAAGCTGCCTACATCACAATAATTTAAAAACTAATTTCACACATCAGATGTTAATAGTAACGCATGACGCCTTGGTTGTTTCCAGTCAATGCGCGTGAATTCGAAATGCTTTAAACGCTTGTGATATTTTCACAGCAAGTTATAGCACAATGAACAGCCCCTCACTTGGATACTGTGTTCAATGAAGCTGCAGAAATTAGATAATCAATATTATACTTAGCAAGAATAAGTCTGGATCTGACTTTATTAGAAGCACGAGTGCCTGCTGACTAATATCTTTTATAATCTCTCATTTGACATTTGTGTTATGCATTGCACAAGTATTGAATTGGCATCCACAGTAACTAGATAAATGTCTGTTCTTGAATAGAAATGACAAGGCAATCAAATTACAAATTGCTGCTAATATTTGAAATTGTATCCTAAGCACAACAGCATTGTACTGGGAAGATAATATTGAGATGTGAAAATTACAATCCATGCAAGGTTTTTGATGCGTATACTGTAGTGGAAACATGCAATGACCAGTAACATGTAGGTGAAGATGTGGTAATATTGGATATATTATTTCACTTTCTTCCTTTAGTACTGGAATTGTGAGCCACATTTATGTAAGATACTTAATACATTTAAGCTACAAATGAGTGGATCGATTCATGGTTTCAATCAAATTTGGAAATCTTGAGATTCAATTTGTGGTTCACAAAGAAACTTGCCCAGCACTATCTCCCACACTGCTGAAGCCTCAAACAGTGGACTATCGACATTTAACATTGCCACACATGCCTCCCCATAATGTCCTAAAGCTTTAAATTCTCATACCTTGTACAGAGAGTAGTTAGTACCTGGGCCCTTACAGATGACCTTTCTCAATGGAGCAAATTCTCTCTCCTATATAGTGTAAGCTAATATTGTAAGCAAGGTCCTCTCTCTCTCTCTCTCTCCTGTAAAATGTAAGCTTTTTTAGTCAATGGGGTCCACTCTACCTCCTGTAGAATGTAAGCTCTTATGGTCAATAGGGTCCACTCTACCTCCTGTAGAATGTAAGCTCTTATGGTCAATAGGGTCCACTCTACTTCCTGTAGAATGTAAGCTCCTATGGTCAATGAGAGATGGGGTCCGCTCTACCTCCTGTAGAATGTAAGCTCTTATGGTCAATGGGGTCCGCTCTACCTCCTCTAGAATGTAAGCTCTTATGGTCAATAGGGTCCACTCTACCTCCTATAGAATGTAAGCTCTTATGGTCAATGGGGTCCGCTCTACCTCCTGTAGAATGTAAGCTCTTATGGTAAATAGGGTCCACTCTACCTCCTATAGAATGTAAGCTCTTATGGTCAATAGGGTCCACTCTACTTCCTGTAGAATATAAGCTCTTATGGTCAATAGGGTCCACTCTACTTCCTATAGAATGTAAGCTTTTATGGTCAATAGGGTCCACTCTACTTCCTGTAGAATATAAGCTCTTATGGTCAATAGGGTCCACTCTACTTCCTGTAGAATGTAAGCTCTTAAGGTCAATGGGGTCCACTCTACCTCCTGTAGAATAATGTAAGCTCTTATGGTCAATAGGGTCCACGCTACCTCCTATAGAATGTAAGCTCTTATGGTCAATAGGGTCCACTCTACCTCTTGTAGAATATAGGCTCTTATGGTCAATACTGTCCGCTCTACCTCCTGTACAATGTAAGCTTATATGGTCAGCAGGGTAAAACATTATCATGGCAATAAATGAAACATAAAAATAGTTGCACTGGTCTTCTGTCCATAAAATGGCTGGGGACTGAACCAGTCCGTCAGCCTCCTCCAATTAAAAAACATATTTCCAAAGTGAATTATTTTTTAACTGAAGGAGAGAGATGGACTGGGTTGATCACATGCTACTCTTAAAGCAACTGTGTTGTTGACACAACTGTTGTGCAATCTGTGAGGAAGGCTATGCATAATATTGCTAGAGTGGAACCTTTAACCCCTTCACCCCTGGGCTGTTTTTCAATTTTTAGGTGTTTTTTTTTTGCTCCTCTTCTTCAGAGAGCCGTAATTTTTTTTATTTTTCTGTCAATCTCGCTATTTGAGGGCTTGTTTTTTGGTGGACAAGTTGTACTTTTAAATGAAATCATAATTTTACAATATAGTGTACTGAAAAACAGCAAAAACAAATTCCAAGTGCGGAAAAATTGCAAAAATAGTGTGAATGTATGATTGTTTTTTCGATATTTTATTCACCATGTTCACTATATGGTAAACCTGATATGTCGGTATGATGCCTCAGGTCAGTATGAGTTCGTAGAAGTCAAACTTGTATAGGTTTACTTTTATCTAAGGGGTTCAAAAAAAATCAGAATTTTGTCTAAAAAAGGTGTACTTTTTGCGCCATTTTCCGAGACCCATAGCATTCTCATTTTTTGGGATCTATGGCTCAGGGATGGCTTATTTTTTGCATATTGAGTTGATGTTTTTAATGGTACCATTTTTTACACAGATGTTACGTTTTGATCACCTGTTATGTGCGACCAAAATATGCAGTTTTGGCGTTTGGAATGTTTTTTACCGCTACGCCGTTTACCTATCAGATAAATTCATTTTATATTTTGATAGATCAGGCATTTCTGAACTTGGCAGTATCAAATGTGTTCATATTTTTATTTTTTTAACCTTTTAATTTTCAATGGGGTGAAGGAGGGGTGGTTTGAACTTTTAGGTTTTATTAATTTTTTTAAAAATTTGTTTTACTTTTTTGTATTTTACTAGTCCCCCTAGGGGGCTATAAGGATTGGCAGTCTGATTGCACATTAATTTCTGTTGATCACAGCTACACAAATAAACAGAAACGCAAGTTTGGAATCATATATGCGGCAATCATATGGCCGCACAAGGCACGTCCTTAGGATACAGTTTATTAAGCACAAAAGAAAAAAAGACTTGGCGTGCACAAAAATGATATAAATAGTCAGGACCACAACCTCAAATACTGCATATAAAAGTTATCTTTATTATAAGATCAGATAAAAGACAGGTTGGATTATCATTATTACAATTCAGTACAAAACATTATGTATAGGGATCATAGAAAAGAATGAGGACAAGGATAAGTAGCACATTAACCCAATCATGGAAGGGGGCTGGTCATTGCATCACAAATGGGACATCAACATAACTCACTAAAAATTAGAGCGATGTCCCATGGGGAGGGCAGGATAGACTAGGTGGTTCGGATGGGTCAGGAATGGAATTACACTCATCCATATAGGTGGAAACTCTGTATATCAGATCATAAATCCAAAGTAATGGGCCCACAAAAACAAAGGGGTATCAATGGAGTATTTTTCAAATACATCCCACAAGCCCGGTCACACTTACCCATATATCAAATTATGCCAGCCTGATCGCAGAGTCGTGTGCCCCTACGCGTCTCGCCTAAAGCTTCATAAGGGGGGTGTGTAAAGGAAAAAAGTGCCAGTGAAGAGTGCCTAACCAAGTGAGGCTTTTAAGTCAAATCCCCAGAGCTGATAGGTAAATGGGACTATCAATCAAGCCCAGATTACAATGCAAGAGTACATCAGCCCGCCCACGTCCACATTATTTCCGGCTCTCCGGCTAATAGGTGAGCCGAAATGTCACTCATGTCCAGGTAACGGCGCGCGTATTCATGTCTCCGCCCCCGCCCGCATCACTTCCAGCCCTCCAGTGATGTTACGTGATGTCAGCATTACGGAGGCCATCGGGAGCGGGCGCAGGGAAGGAGAAAATGAAAGCGCGCGCATAGGACATCGTCACGTCATAGAAGTAACGAAGGAGTGGATGAGCGCATGCGCACCTGCGTAATCAACCACTCCGACGATCATCTTAATGACAGCAGTTAGCAGAGATGTATTGCTGCACAGGGCTCTATTATTAGCAGTAAGGAGATATATCCAAAGGAGAGAGCAATAGATATTAACGAATTACAAAGCAAAATAGTGGAGGATGAACAGCAATACATATTTCTCTGCGCATACATGTTAACATCAAAAAAAGGAAGAGGGGAGGGGGAAGCCAATCCTCCCATCATGCAAATATATGGTTCATGCATGCCTATAGAAGATATCACACAGTCAGAACGACCACTAAAAATCTCTCCAAGATATATGATAGTCGCCAGACGATTGTTTTGTAGAAATGGGCTTGCAATGCACAGCAGGACTGATTCTGGACCAAAAAAATGCCTCACAAATGGCAAATGTGAAAAATTAATGGAACCTATAAATAATCCAAAAATAAAACAAAAATAAATTAAAAACAGTGCACACAACAATAAATAAAGAAACATGAAAGGATGGAATCATTAAAAACACCATGTCCTAGGGAGAACAAATCAATATCCGATTGTAAAAGAGGAGGCTAGGCCAGATGGAATCGTATCATATTTTTAGGGGTAGAGGGCCGCATAGAGACCGAGCGCGAGCGGAAAGCGAGTCTCTATAAGAACGGTGCGAAGCTAAGCTTCTCATTTAATCCACGTGGAGAAACCGTATCCAATCTCACTATCCACTCGCACTCACGTCTTGCCAGCGCCCTCTTATAGTCCCCTCCTCGTATCCCCAGGTATACGACATCGATCCCCATAAACCTCAACTCATCGGGGTTACACCTATGATGGATTTTAAAGTGGCGAGGTATGGTCTTGAGGAGATAGATGTTTATTTCCTCACGAGCCGCTACAATATCCCTGACATGTTCTCTTATGCGTCTACGAAACTCATGCGATGTGAGTCCAATGTAGACGAGATGACACGTGCATCTAGCGTAATAGATGACATTCGAGGTTCGACAAGAAATATAATGTCTTACCTCGAATGTCCTACTTCCGTCTGATGATGTAAAAGTATTAGCACGTGTCATATTACGGCAGGCTAGGCACGACCCACAGGGAAAGGAGCCCCAGTTAGTCCTGGGCATGTTGAAAAGAGGTTGGATTTTGGGTACATAGTGGCTCTGTACCAATTGGTCCTTCAAGTTTTTTCCCCCTTCTGGATGTCATTAGGGGTGCATTTGACAATTTAGGACCCAGCACATTATCAGCTTTCAACACAGCCCAGTGTTTATTAAGGATTTTTCTAATGTCATCCCATTGGTTATTAAAAGTGGAAATGAACCTTAAGGGACCCTCCTCTTGTTCCCTCTTCCTACCTCCCATAAGCAACTCAGGCCTCTTAGCGTTTTTAGCGGAATTATACCCGTTTTTAATGGACCGGTGGGATTATCCCCGCTCGCGGAACCTGGTCCTCAGATCCACAGCTTGGTCTTCAAAATACTGTTCTGTTAAACATATCCTCCGAGCACGGAGATATTGTCCCACCGGTATCGCTCATATTGTAGAGGCCTGGTGACAGGAGGTGGCGTGGAGAAGTGCGTTGACTGAGGTCTCCTTCCTGAACATGTCCGCCTGTAATGAGCGATCTGGATGCACAACCAATTTCACATCCAGGAAGTCCATCTCTGCCGGGTGACACTTATAGGTAAGCCTGATGCCGTACTGATTCTTGTCGAGGGAACAGATGTAACTCTCCAACTCATGTGTGATGCCCCTCCACAGAATCAGCACGTCATCAATATACCTTATCCATTGTTGAACGGGGGCGTCGGTCTGTGCGTCACCTCCAAACACCTCCCTCTCCCAGTACCCCAGGAAGAGGTCAGTGTAGGAGGGTGCACAGGCCGCCCCCATCGCGGTCCCCCGTTTCTGCAAGAAGAACTTGTCCCGGAACGTGAAAAGGTTGTGCGTCAGTTTTTTACCGCTACGCCGTTTACCTATCAGATAAATTAATTTTATATTTTGATAGATCAGGCATTTCTGAACTTGGCAATATCAAATGTGTTCATATTTTTATTGTTTTAACCTTTTAATTTTCAATGGGGTGAAAGAGGGGTGGCTTGAACTTTTAGGTTTTATTAATTTTTTAAACATTTTTTTTACTTTTTTGTATTTTACTAGTCCCCCTAGGGGGCTATAAGGATTGGCAGTCTGATTGCAGATTAATTTCTGTTGATCACAGCTACACAGCTCAGATTACCAAGAAACGCTCATTTCTTGTAACAGAGGCTGCTCTACCGGCTGTTATAGGAGGTTAGTTATGTGAGCTACAGGAGTCATCACAAGACTCTGTACTACCATAGCAACCATCAGCTCTCCGTGATCACGTCACGGTGCTGCCAATAAAGGCAGGTAAGTAGATGTTTAACACCGTGAGCATTTAAATCCCGCTGTCACAGTTTGATAGCATGATATAAGGGAGTAACAGACGCGGGTGGATTGCCTGTGAGGTACACGAGTCAGCTGTTTAAATCAGCTGACATATGCAGGAATCACCCCCGGCTGCCCACAGCAGCCGAAGGGGATTGCACTTTGATGATTTAGGGCGTAACCAGTATATCCTTGGGCATTAAGAGTTAATGGTTTTATGTTCCCAACAAATTTCATAAAATAAAAGGTAAAATGACCAACCACTTTAAAGTACAGACAACTGACTCTATTATTTTTATTATCCTTTAAGGGTTTTTCCTATGAACAAAGTTTAATTTAATCAATCCAGGAATAATAAGTTCCACAATTGGATGTGTTTAAAAAAAATGTACCTGTGGTGAGATAATCTTATCAATGTATCTCTGATATGTGCTGTTTAATGGCCAACCTCACCACCATCCTTATTCCAGCCTTAACCCATCTCTTCAACCTATCTTTAACGACTGGAACCTTCCCCTCTGCCTTTAAACATGCAACAGTCACACCTATCCTAAAGAAACCCTCCCTCGATCCAACCTCTACTACCAGCTACCGCCCCATATCACTACTCCCACTTGCCTCAAAACTCCTGGAACAGCATGTCCATGCTGAACTTTCCTCCCACCTCTCCTCTAACGCTCTCTTTGACAACCTACAGTCCGGCTTCCGTCCACATCACTCCACCGAAACTGTCCTGACTAAAATCACAAATGACTTGCTTACTGCCAAAGCGAACAAGCACTTCTCTATACTCCTACTCCTAGACCTGTCCTCAGCCTTCGATACCGTTGACCACTCCCTCCTATTACAGACCCTCTCTTCCCTTGGTGTCAGAGATCTTGCCCTCTCTTGGATCTCTTCATACCTCTCAAATCGCACTTTTAGTGTCTCCCACTCCCACACAACCTCTTCATCCCACCATCTCTCTGTTGGCGTCCCTCAAGGCTCTGTCCTAGGACCCCTACTTTTCTCTATCTACACATTTGGCCTGGGACAACTCATAAAGTCCCATGGCTTCCAATACCACCTATATGCCGACGACACCCAGATCTACCTCTCTGGCCCAGATGCCACATCTCTGCTGTCCAAAATCCCGAAATGTCTATCTGCTATATCCTCCTTCTTCTCCTCTCGCTTCCTAAAGCTCAATGTGGCCAAAACTGAACTAATCATCTTTCCTCCGTCTCACCTACACTCTCCACCTAATCTATCTATTACAATAAATAACACCACGCTCTCGCCAGTACCCAAAGTTCGCTGCCTCGGAGTGACCTTTGACTCTGCCTTATCCTTCATACCACACATCCAATCCCTCACCACCTCCTGCCGTCTTCAACTCAAAAATATTTCCAGAATCCGCCCTTTCCTCAATTTGCAATCAACTAAAATGCTAGTGCATGCCCTCATAATCTCCCGCCTCGACTACTGTAACATCCTCCTCTGTGGCCTCCCTGCCAACACGCTTGCCCCTCTCCAGTCCATCCTTAACTCTGCTGCCCGACTTATCCACCTCTCTCCTCAATACCACCCCGCTTCTCCTCTCTGCATGTCCCTCCACTGGCTTCCAATCTTCCACCGTATCCAATTCAAACTTCTAACACTGACCTACAAAGCTGTGCATAATCTTTCCCCTCCGTACATCTCCGAACTACTCTCCCACTACACTCCAACACGTCACCTCCGGTCCTCCCAAGATCTCCTCCTCTCTCATTCGCTCCTCACACAACCGACTCCAAGACTTCTCCCGAGCATCCCCAGTCTCCTGGAACTCGCTGCCTCAACACGTCAGACTATCCCCTACCCTTGCAAACTTCAAACGGAACCTGAAAACGCACCTGTTCCGAAATGCCTACAATCTACAATGAACTCGCTGCCGCCCGACCACCGTGCGGAGCTGCCGCCCGACCACCGTGCGGAGCTGCCGCCCGACCACCGTGCGGAGCTGCCGCCCGACCACCGTGCGGAGCTGCCGCCCGACCACCGTGCGGAGCTGCCGCCCGACCACCGTGCGGAGCTGCCGCCTGACCACCGTGCGGAGCTGCCGCCTGACCTACACCCCACCTATTGTCTCCTCCCCATAATCCTATAGAATGTAAGCCCGCAAGGGTAGGGCCCTCTTCCCTCTGTACTAGTCTGTCTACTGTAACTTGTATACGTATTTTGTATGTAACCCCCTTCTCATGTACAGCACCATGGAATTAATGGTGCTCTATAAATAAATAATAATAATAATAAATAATAATAATGTTTGACAGTACAGGGACATGGTCTGATCATGCCACATCTCCTGAGTCAGGGAAAAAGTAAAAAAGTATACAGACATTATAGAACAAGATCACAAATAATTATTTATTTGAGGTAAAACATTTTTTTTTTTAAAAGGAGGCAGGGAAATGTTTTACCTCACAAAAAGAAACATCTGTGATTTCATGCTGTAATATCTTTTGCATCCTCCCCTGCCCAGAAGCTGTGATATGATCAGCCCATGTCCCTGTACAGTCAGACACGGCCATTACACAGTACATAGCAGGGGCACATTCTCCTTTATCTCAGCTTGGGGATTTTTTTTAAACACATCCAAATGTGGAACGTATTATTAGTTGAAGATCTATTAATTAAAATGAACTATAAAAAATAAATTTATTTATGTGAAAACCCCTTTTATAAGTGGGACTATATCTCTTGTCGCATTTGGCTATACTGCCTTCGGCATTGACATTATCACCTTTATTTACGACAGCTTTCTCCTCTGACCTAGCAATCCTTAGTTGTGTTACTTTTTCCACCTTATTCATTTTAGCATAGAGACTTCCCGCAGATGCACAGGGATATATTCTGTAAACATACAGTAAAAATGAAATTTCCCCCAGAGAACAGAGTACTGCAATTTCTCCACACAGGTCTGAAATTATAAATTGGAGACAAACTCTGCAGATGTACAGAACTGGAACAGACTTTGTAACAGACATAACAGTCCCCAATATAGCAGAAAGGAGTCCTAAAACAACTGATAAACATAAAGATAAATGGAGAAATGTAAAGATTCAGCAATCAATGTGAACACTTCTAATTAATTCTAACTACAATTGAGTGGATCATTTAGAGAAGAAACTTCAATTCAAATTTCCTGAAATTCATTGATCCCTACGAATTCACATGACCATTCCGTTTGTCCCTGTCAGTTACTGCTTTTTTGCGCACCTACCAACAGGACCATCTTTTTAATGTCTTTTGTTTAGGATCAGATGGCACATGGAAGCACTTCCGTGTGCATCTGATCCTACAAAAAAACATCGGATGCCGTATGTCCATTCCAATTATTATGGAGCATGTCCTATTCTGTTCTGTAATAACGGACTGTGACTCAAAGCAAGTCAATGGGTCAGCAAAATCCCCGGAAGCCGCACGGAAGCACTTCCGTGTGACCTCTGTTAGGGTGCCCCTGCATTCTGTGTCCCGCTACCGCGCCAGCCCCATGGCTGCTCACACTGCAGTGTGTCAGCATCTGCCCACACAGCAGTGTCAGCATCTGCCTGCACTGCAGAGTGTCAGCAGCTGCCCGCAATGCAGTGCGAGAAGCCGCGGGGATGATGAGCATTGCCATCAGGAGGTTAGTAAAGTTCATTACATGCAGTGATGAAGTCCTGCTCTCCTGACTTCAGCACTTGTCACTGACTTCTATGCCCACCGTGTTCTCAGATTACCTCTTGCGGGTGGCCCAAAACTGTGACTAGCGGTGACGTCACGGGCCGCTCACGAGAAGTGATCTGAGAACACGGAGGGCATCAAAGTCAGTGACAAGCACTGACATCAGGAATGCAGCGGCGTACATCACCGCAGGTGAACATTCCCCATTGGCTGGTCATGCCCTGCAGTGACCTGGGCTGACCTCATGATTTTGGCTCAGGTCACTGCACTGCTCTCCCAGCCAGTGGGGAATGTTCTGTTCTTCATTGACTGGGACAGTCAGTATACAGTTAGGTCCAGAAATATTTGGACAGTGACACAATTTTCGCGAGTTGGGCTCTGCATGCCACCACATTGGATTTGAAATGAAACCTCTACAACAGAATTCAAGTGCAGAGTATAACATTTAATTTTAAGGTTTGAACAAAAATATCTGATAGAAATTGTAGGAATTGTACACATTTCTTTACAAACACTCCACATTTTAGGAGGTCAAAAGTAATTGGACAAATAAACCAAACCCAAACAAAATATTTTTATTTTCAATATTTTGTTGTGAATCCTTTGGAGGCAATCACTGCCTTAAGTCTGGAACCCATGGACATCACCAAACGCTGGGTTTCCTCCTTCTTAATGCTTTGCCAGGCCTTTACAGCCGCAGCCTTCAGGTCTTACTTGTTTGTGGGTCTTTCCATCTTAAGTCTGGATTTGAGCAAGTGAAATGCATGCTCAATTGGGTTAAGATCTCGTGATTGACTTGGCCATTGCAGAATGTTCCACTTTTTTGCACTCATGAACTCCTGGGTAGCTTTGGCTGTATGCTTGGGGTCATTGTCCATCAGTACTATGAAGTGCCGTCTGATCAACTTTGCGGCATTTGGCTGAATCTGGGCTGAAAGTATATCCCGGTACACTTCAGAATTCATCCGGCTACTCTTGTCTGCTGTTATGTCATCAATAAACACAAGTGACCCAGTGCCATTGAAAGCCATGCATGCCCATGCCATCACGTTGCCTCCACCATGTTTTACAGAGGATGTGGTGTGCCTTGGATCATGTGCCGTTCCCTTTCTTCTCCAAACTTTTTTCTTCCCATCATTCTGGTACAGGTTGATCTTTGTCTCATCTGTCCATAGAATACTTTTCCAGAACTGAGCTGGCTTCATGAGGTGTTTTTCAGCAAATTTAACTCTGGCCTGTCTATTTTTGGAATTGATGAATGGTTTGCATCTAGATGTGAACCCTTTGTATTTACTTTCATGGAGTCTTCTCTTTACTGTTGACTTAGAGACAGATACAACTACTTCACTGAGAGTGTTCTGGACTTCAGTTGATGTTGTGAACGGGTTCTTCTTCACCAAAGAAAGTATGCGGCGATCATTCACCACTGTTGTCATCCGTGGACGCCCAGGCCTTTTTGAGTTCCCAAGCTCACCAGTCAATTCCTTTTTTCTCAGAATGTACCCGACTGTTGATTTTGCTACTCCAAGCATGTCTGCTATATCTCTGATGGATTTTTTCTTTTTTTTCAGCCTCAGGATGTTCTGCTTCACCTCAATTGAGAGTTCCTTAGACCGCATGTTGTCTGGTCACAGCAACAGCTTCCAAATGCAAAACCACACACCTGTAATCAACCCCAGACCTTTTAACTACTTCATTGATTACAGGTTAACGAGGGAGACGCCTTCAGAGTTAATTGCAGCCCTTAGAGTCCCTTGTCCAATTACTTTTGGTCCCTTGAAAAAGAGGAGGCTATGCATTACAGAGCTATGATTCCTAAACCCTTTCTCCGATTTGGATGTGAAAACTCTCATATTGCAGCTGGGAGTGTGCACTTTCAGCCCATATTATATATATAATTGGATTTCTGAACATGTTTTTGTAAACAGCTAAAATAACAAAACTTGTGTCACTGTCCAAATATTTCTGGACCTAACTGTATATCGTCATGGGACCCCCTTGTTGGATTTCGCTGGACCTGGATTTGTGTTTTCTTTCCAATAAGTTGTTGAAAGAGGAAATGTGTTGGGGAGTGTTTTTTTAAATAAAAATGTGTTTGTTGTCTATTTTTTTTTTAATTACTGACTGGGTTAGTGATATTAGGTATCTGATAGACGCAGTGACATCACTAACCCCAGGGCTTGATACCAGGTGACATTACACATCTGGTATCAACCCCATATATTACCCCGTTTGCCACCGCACCAGGGCATGGGATGAGCTGGGGAAAAGCACCAGGATTGGCATATCTAATGCATGCGCTACTTCTGGAACAGCTACGGCCTGCTATTTTAGGCTGAAGAGGGTCCAAGAACCGCGGACCTCCCTAGTCCCCTAGTCTGAGAATACCAGACCACAGCTGTCCGCTTTACCTTGAATGGTGATCCAATTTGGTGGGGACCCCACATTTTTTGTTTTAAATTATTTATTTAATTTAAAATAACAGCATGGGGTGATATCTGTTTTGGATTGCCAGCCAAGGTGAAGCTGCCAGCTGTGGTCTGCCGGCTGCAGTTGTGTGCTTTACCTGAGCTGGCTACAAAAGATAGGGGGGGCCCACGTAGTTTTTTTTAATTATTATTATTTTTTTTTTATAAATACAAGGCTAGGCACCCTTTAGTGCCACATGAAAGGCACTAAAGGGTGCAAGATTACAAAAAGCTGGGGAGTGGAACATTATATATGTCTTTCTCATCTATTATCTATCTATTACTCTAGCCATCCCGCTATCTATCCCTCAATTTATTCATTTATTAATTCATTCATTCATTCATCCATCCATCTATTTATCCCTCTATTTTTCTGTCTCTCTATCTATCCCTCTATCGATCTATCTATCTGTCTATCTATCTAAAAAACGAAAGGCCCACAGATGACACACGGATGACACATGAACATCCGTGAAAAAACAGGACCATTTATTGCGGACCGCAAAAATATGATGGTCGTGTGAATGTAGCCTAAAATATTTAATTTAGAAGGAAGGTCAGAGGGCACAGCTCATTGTACATAAGGTTAGAACCATGCCTAACCTGATTGCCGCACACTACTAAGGTGCTGAATCACATTAAAGATGATAATGGTAGTCTCATTCTTTGTTGTAATCCAACCATTCAAGTGCTCTATCAGTATTTTAAGTCAATAATAGCCTTTGTTTCTTCACACACACACACACACACACACACACACGCACACACGCACACACGCACACACGCACACACACACACACACACACACACACATACACACACACACACACACACACACACACACACACACACACACTACAATTAAGGAGGGCAGTATTAAACCACTCAGTGCTATTTTTTCTACTGAACCAGAATCCTGAAAGCAAGGCTTGTGTGTTTCAGAGAATGTGTTTCCTGCAAAGTGGAATGGGAAAGCTTTATTTTTTTCTTAAGCCGTAAGAACAATGTACATCATACTATAATTTAAACAGAACTGATTACATCCCAAATTGTGTGTGTTGTACAAAATATTTTCTATTTAGTATGTTTTATTTTTTCAATACTCCAATATTTGACCTGGAAATGCCACTCAAATTTTGCCATTGCTTTTCACTGGTTACTATTTGTATTAAATAGTAGCTATACAAATGATGTTGATTTACTTGATGTCTATATGAAATTCTTTTTCTCTGTAGATGTAATTATTTTATGCTATTGAATGTCCGCATCTCTTGTATATAATATGTTAATGCCTTTGTTAGTGCTACGCATGAAATTCACATTGCAGGTGGATTAACCCTTTCATCTGCTTTGCTTTTAATTGCATACAACTGTTTGTAATCACATGCACTGTTTTTAGTGGAGATTTTATATGGCTCCATTCAAAAGGAGCAGACTAGGTTAGGACAGTGAGGAAGGCAGACAAGGCCGCCGAAACACGTAGTCCCATCTGCGATATCTCGTGCTAAGCTAACCATATCTTGTTGTTTCTGAGCCTTTTGGGTCGTGTTTACTTGTATGGAAATCACAAATAAAGAAGAAGTTTTATCACAGCACTAGTGTTTCCAAATATAGCTACAAGAAAAATACAACTTTGGCAAAAATTAAGAGATCACTGCAAAATTGTCAGTTTTTCTGATTATTCTCTTTATAGGTATAGTTTTGAGTAAAATGTAAATTGTTTTTTTTTTTCTATAAACTACTGACAACATCTCCGAATTTACAAGCAATACATTTTATATTTATTTTCTGAAAATGAGAAATGGTCAAAATAACAAAAAAATGAATTGCTTTCAGACTTCAAATAATGCAAAGAAAACAAGTTCATAATCATTTAGAAACAACAATACTAATGTTTTACCTCAGTAAAAGTTCAGAAATCAATATTTTGTGGAATAAGAATGATTTTCAATCACAGCTTTCATGCGTCTTGGCATGCTTTCCACCAGTCTTTCATACTGCTTTTGGGTGCCCTTATGCCACTCCTGGTGCAAAATTTAAAGTTCTTCTTTATTTGAAGGCTTGTGACTATCCATCTACCTCTTGATTACATTCCAGAGGTTTTTAATGGGGTTCAGGTCTGGAGATTAGGCTTCACAATAAAAAGCTAACAATGTAAAGGGAACTCTGGTATTGCATTACTGCCTATAGTAGGCAGGTAGGTACCTATCTCAAATGCCACTATCTAAGTTAACATTATCCATGTCTGGGCAGCTAGACTAAAAAATCTAACTTGAAATGCCACTATTTGGACTAACCTCCATGTTCGGGCAGCTAGACTCCTGCTATAAAGGTTATGAACACAGCCTGGTTTATAGGGCGAAGTGCAAATTCAGAATTAGACTTTATATTTAAAAAAAACTGACCTGCAAATCCAACAAGTGTGAATAGGTGCGATTTTTAGTTTATGTATTGGCCAATGCATGTAAGCAGGAGTCTAGCTGCCCAAACATGGAGGTTAGTCCAAATAGTGACATTTCAAGTTTGATTTTTTGTCTAGCTGTCCCGACACAGATAATTTTAACCTAGATAGTGGCATATGAGTTAGGTACCCGAATTGTAAAGATTACCTTGCCGTTGGTTCCGGGCTTACGTGCATTGGCCAATACATAAACTAAAAATGTCATGTTTTCATATAGCAGTAATGCAGTACCAGAGTTCCCTTACACATTGTTGGCTTTTTAGCGTGCAGCGGTATGCATCTTATAGTTACTATGTTTTTTCAGCTAGCACCTATTCACACTTGTTGGATGTGCGAGTCTTTTTTATTTCTGAAATATATGTAGTGAGTCTGTTCTGACTGAGCACTCCACCCTATAACCAGGCTGTGTTCATAACCTTTATAGCAGGAGTCTAGCTGCCCAAACATGGAGGTAAGGGGTGCTTCACACATAGCGAGATCGCTACCAAAATGACGCAACAGTGACCTCATTAGCGATCTCGCTGTGTGTGACACTGAGCAGCGATCTGGCCCCTGCTGCGAGATCGCTGCTCGTTACACACAGCCCTGGTTCGTTTTCTTCAAAGGCGCTCTCCCGCTGTGACACACAGATCGCTGTGTGTGACAGCGAGAGAGCGATGAAATGAAGCGAGCAGGGAGCAGGAGCCGGCATCTAGCAGCTGTGGTAAGCTGTAACCAGGGTAAACATCGGGTAACCAAGGTGGTTACCCGATATTTACCTTAGTTACCAGCCTCCGCAGCTCTCACGCTGCCTGTGCTGCCGGCTCCGGCTCTCTGCACATGTAGCTGCAGTACACATCGGGTTAATTAACCCAATGTGTTCTGTAGCTAGGAGAGCAGGGAGCCAGCGCTAAGCAGTGTGCGCGGCTCCCTGCTCTCTGCACATGCAGCTGCAGTACACATCGGGTTAATTAACCCGATGTGTACTGTAGCTAGGAGAGCAAGGAGCCAGCGCTAAGCAGTGTGCGCGGCTCCCTGCTCTCGCGGTTATGATCGCTGCTTCGGCTGCTGTGTTTGACAGCTAAGCAGCGATCATAACAGCGACTTACAAGGTCGCTGTTACGTCACAGAAAATGGTGACGTAACAGCGACCTCGTTGTCGCTGTCGCTTAGTGTGAACCAGCCCTAAGTCCAAATAGTGGCATTTCAAGTTAGATTTTTTTAGTCTAGCTGCCCAGACATGGATGTTTTTAACCCAGATAGTGCCATTTGAGTTAGGTACCCAGATTATAGAGATTACCTTGTCATTGGTTGCCAGGCTTATGTGCATTGGCCAATACATAAACTAAAAATCTCTTTTTTTTCATATAGCAGTAATGCAATACCAGAGTTTCCTTATACATTGTTGGCTTTTTAGTGTGCAGCTGTATGCATCTTATATTTGCTATGTTTTTTCAGCAAGCACCTATTCACACTTGTTGCTTGTGTGGGCCAGTTTTTTGTTTGTTTTTTTTTGTTTTGTTTTTTAAATATTTGGAGACTAGGCTGGCCATGACAGGGTTTTGATGTGGTGGTCCTTCATCCACACATTTATTGACCTAGCTGTGTGGCATGGCGCATTGTCCTGCTGGAAAAACAGTCAGAGTTGGGGAACATTGCCTGAGCAGAAGGAAGCAACTGTTTTTCCAGGATAAGCTTGAATGCAGCTTCATTCATACATCCTTCTCAAAGTTTAAGCTTTAGGTTTAAGCTGCCCAATTGGATTGGAGTGAGATAATTTTTTCTGATGAGTCTAATTTTCAGCTTTGCCCAACACCTGGCCGTCTAATGGTTAGACAAAGACCTAGAGAGGTGTACAAGCCACAGTGTCTTACACCCACTGTGAAATTTGGTGGGGGATCGGTGATGATCTGGGAATGCTTCAGCAAGGCTGGAATTGGGCAGATTTAAATCTGATGCTGGATTTCGGCTCAGTGCGCATGACCCCAGAGTTTCGGTCATGGGCACTATGAAGCCGGGTGTACTCGTCCTAGCTTCAAACTGAAGTAGTGTGCATGAACGAAACTCTGGGGTCATGAGCACTGAGTAGAAATTTCAGCATCGGGCTGCAATGGCAGTGGAGAAGGGAGGGAGATCATCCTCTGACGCTTCATATTCTTTAGCATGTTAGTAAAGCCACAGAAGCATGCTAACATGCCAATGGAGCCAACTAGCACGGAAACTAATGCCCTTGGAATTAGTCCCCGTGCTCATTAGCATACGATAAAAGATCTTTAGAAATACTCTTTCTAAAGATCTCTTTATCTATGCTACTAGATACAAGGACGGTTAGGCAGGGATTATCAATATGCACCCAGAACTGCTCGTGGTTCTGGGTACATATTGCACTCAACAGGTTCACTTTAATTATCAAATCTATTGCTACTCCATAACAAGGGATAGCTTTTGATGGCTAAAATAACCCAAAGAATTGTAACTACAAAGCCTAATGAACTTTCCAAAAAAGGGATAATTTTGGAAAACGCTTGTGAAAAAGCCATGGCTTTTTCCACTGGAATAAATATTGGCAAAGTCTATTATTAAAGCACCACTCTGGCATTTTTATTATTTTTTAATGCTGGAGTGGTGCTTTAAATGTAAATCCCCTGTCCTTAGGATTAGGGTAGTGTGCAAAAAATTGGGCACCCTACATGGTTAGTACTTAGTAGCACTTCCTTCCTCCTTTGACAGATATCACAGCTTGCAAACGCTTTTTGTAGCCAGCTAACAGTCTTTCAATTCTTGTTTGAGAGATTTTAATCCATTTTTCCTTGGAAAAGTCTTCCAGTTCTGTGAGATTCCTGGCTCATCTTGCATGCACTGGTCTTTTGAGGTCTAGGTACAGATTCTAAATGATGATCAGATCAGGGGACTATGAGGGCCATTGTAGAACCTTCATCTTATGCCTTTTGACATAGTGTATTGTGGATTTTGATGTGTGTTTAGGATCATTGTGACTTTAGCTTATGTGTAAGCCCAGCCCTGGCTCTCACAGCCACAAGTAGTGCCTTCACTACCATCGCCTGTTTAACCCCCTAAGTGCTGTGATCAATAGCTATCACAGCATTTAGAAGGCAGGGATAGGCGTGCACTCCTCTCCCAAGCGATCAAAACCCATGAGACGCCATCATGTGGGCTTGATCATTGCAATGGCAACTCAAGGTCATCATAATACCCTCCAGGTAACCCAGCTAAGACAAGCTTCTGAGACCATGCCAGCACCATGATCTGAGAGGCTTTTGTAAGTGTGAAACTGAAAAGTATAATGCATTGTAATGCTGGTGAATTACAATAGATAACACTAGCGAGCAGTGTAATAAAAGATAATGTTCCTGAACGGGACTAACTATGAAAGGTAAAACAAGTTTTAAAAAATTGGAAAAATATTGGAAAAAAATCACAAAATAAAGACCAAAAAAATGACACAAATAAATACATATATTTATGTAGAAGCTTCAATAAACAAAAAAGTACAGATATTTGGTATCGCCACTTCAAGAACAATCTCATCTATAATACTGTAACCTCTCAGTGAACACCATAAAAAAATAGATAAAAGACATGGTAAAAATTATGCTTTTTCATCATACTGCCAAAAAAGAGGAGTAAAAAGCGATCAAAATCTCACTTGTAAATAAAAATTGTATCTATAAAATATTATTTTGTCCAGCAAGAAACAAAAAAATATATTTTTAAGTATAAAAAAGTGAGAAAACATTAAAAAATCCATATAAATGAGGTATCTTTGTAATTGTACTGACCTGAGGAACATAGCCACCTTATCACTTATACCACAAGGTGAACAGTGGAAAAATAACCAAATAAAGCCAATTTTAAGCTGCTGTTGATTTGTTAATTCTGCCTGCCAATGATCGAAGTAAGTCTCAGCTCACAATAATCCTACGCTCTACGCTGAGTGCTTCCACCAGGGTTGACTTATAAATCTCTGAAAAATGTGATTCAGACAAAATTCCCAATGTAATATTCTCTGTAACAAAGCTAAGGGTGTCACTTCGAACTGCTATCAATTTTGCAACACATTATGGGGATCTTTTTTTCACCATCTTCCCTTGTGAAAATTGTATATCAAGGATTAAAACAACATTTTAGTGGTAAAAATGTAGTTATTTTTTCTTTACCACCCAACAGCATAATATTTTGTGACACACTTGTGATGTCAGCATCCTTACTTCACCCCTAGATTAATTAATTGAGGGGTGCAGTTTGTAAAATGGAGTCACTTGTGGGGATTTCTGCTGTTCTGGCACCTCAGGGGCTCTGTCAATGTAACATGGAACCTGCAAACCATTGCAGCAAATTCTGAAGTTCAATATGGCGCTCCTTTCCTTCTGAGCTTTGCACTGTTCCTCACAAGTAGTTCCCGATTTTATGGAGGGTATTAATACACTCTGGAAAAATGACACAACAAACTGTAAAGTCTATTTTTTATATATAAGCCCTTATAAAATTGAAAAACTTGGAATTAAAACTTTATTTTAGTTAAAAAAGTATTTTTTCTTCACGTTAAAAAATTTAGTGAAACAATATGCTCACTGCATTTCTAGATGAGTTCATTGAGGGGTGTAGCTTGCAAAATTGAGTGACTTGTGAGGGTCTGATTTTCTAGCATGTAATGGGCTTTGCTAATGTGACATGGCAATCAGAAACCATTCCAACTATATCTGAGCTCCAAAATGGCACTCCTTCCCTTCTGAGCTTTGCACTGTGCCTCAAAAGTGGTTTTCATATGCAATAAAAAGAAGAGGTAGAGTAGCGCTCCTGTGTGAATCTGCCATGAAATAAATACACAGATATTGTGCTGCAGCTCATCTGAACGGTTGTGCACCCCTACTCAACTCCAGTGATCGTATGAGATTGTTAACCTGCTGGCTGGATACAGCTACCAGCACATACCTCCCAACCGTCCCGGATTCTGCGGGACTGCCACGATTTTTCAGGTCTGTCCCGCACACCCGCGGCTCACAGCTGATGTCCCGGCTCTTCCCCTCAGTGCAGTGAATAAATTAAATTATTATTATCAGCTCTGGCCGGGACTCAAACCCATGAAACTGTGAAGCTCATGGTTCCATAGGCAGCAGCTCTTCCACTGAGCCACTACACATATTGAAAACCATGGGAAGATTTGGTAATCTTAACCTCTATAGTACAGGAGACAAAGCAGAAGCAGATTATTTAGCTGCAAAGATGGATGATAGAGGGATATATATATATATATATATATATATATATATATACACACACACACATGACAGATAGTAGATACATACATGATAGATAAATAGATAGACAGATGGATAGATACATGACAGATATATAATAGATAGATAGATACATGATAGATATATAATAGATAGATAGATACATGGATAGATAGATAGATACTGCATCTCTTTGTAGGTGAAGGAAAGAGTCAGATTCATTTGTACCCATAAAACTACTATAAAGAAATGAGGAAAAAAAATACAAAATTACAAAATACAATTTTTATCTTTTTTTATGTTCACCAACTTGGATTCGAACCAGCAACTTTCAAAAAGCAGCCCTCCTAGCTTTTCTAGCTGTTGAGCCACTAGGAATTAATGACATCAAACAGAGGATTTTATATGAATAAACCTGCAGTGCAGCCTCTTACACAGCAGATTACACAGGACAGAGCTCCATTGTACAGAGAAGTGTCTCTATCTCCTGTATTCTACAGGGAGAGGAAAAGAGATTTTTTTTTTTTCTTTTAATAAAATTACTAAAAATAACAAAAAAAAAAATAATGTAATTTTATTACACATTTTTATAAAATAATAAACATCACAAATCAGCAAATAACATGGACATATTTGGTGTCCCTGTAATCACAACGACCCAAACAACGCAGCAATCAGATTATTTATAGGGATCGGTAAATGGTGGCAAAAAATGGCGCAATTTATTATTTTTCTTTATTAAAACCCATAAAAAATGTAATAAAAATGTATCACTGAGGCCGTGTTCACACGTATCAGAAATGTTGTGTTTTTTCTGCCGCTGTCCGCACCACGAGTGCAATAACAATCTTCTCTGATTATTGCATGTTTGAGGTATTTTTTATGCATTGTCCCTTATTTGATACATGTTTGGTGCAGATGTGAATCCTGAAGATTATAAAGAAAAAAACACCAAAACTGCACAGTTCAGCGGCATCTTCAGACATAAAAGGGGTGGAGATTTCATGACGTCTCATCCACTTTGCTTGAACATTTAGTCCGTGTTCACATGTAGTGTAAATGCTGCTTTTTTTTCTGCTGTTTTTTTGCACATTTATTCCACTAAAAAGCTTCTCAGTACAATAAAAACACTTAAAAACACAGATTCACATCTGAATCAAAAACGCATTAAATAATGGAGAAAAGGCAGAAAATGGAACAATCAGAGAAGATTGTTATTGTGTAGTTTGGTGCAGACAGCGGTAGAAACAAAAAGAAACAGAATTTATACAACATGTGAACACGGCCTTATAGGCACAAATAAGCAATGTCATATAGTGACACATAGAAATATAAGAAAATTCTGGCTGCTATGACTATTAAAGAACAGTCTGGGGCATCTGCTGAATGACCCTTACTGACAAATGGGTGTGGCTAGGGGTGTGGCTAGGAGCGTGGTCAAATTTTGCCGCGGCGTGCTATGAGCGCCGCTTACTTTGTCCCTCTTTCCTTTCTTCAAAAGTTGGGAGGTATGCCAGCAGGTAGTGGGAACTTCCAGCACAACTTTCAGCAGCCAAGATGAACCAGACGCAGCTGCCACCTAAATACTGAGGAGGTTACACACTGTGCTTCAGATTCAGCTGCCATCAGGGAACAAGATGTCTGGGCATAATCACCACCAGGGGAGTTGGAAGGTTCACACACAGCAGCCGTTCGGGAGCAGGGAGAGCTCACCAGCTGCTCTAGAACAGAAGAGGTGTACTAGTGGTGATCACCCAGCATGAATGGGGATCCACACACTCCACTGGAATGTTATACAAGTCTGGTAGGGAATAAAAAACAATTCAGTGAATCCACTGCTGCACTCACAGCTACTGCTTCAACTTGCAGAGGGAAAGAGGATTTCAATAGAGGTAAAATAAATAAAGGTAAAAAATGGCTAGATGGAGGCGCTGCGGAAGCAGATGTGTAAAAAAATAAGTGGGATTTTTTAATAATTAAAAAATTAATAACAAGGTACTACGCGTTTCTGGGACCAATATACAGACATGTCCCCTTCCTCAGGTGCTGGTAAAAATAAAATAGCCCAATGCTATATACTAAGCTGATTGGGCACTAATCCAAATACACAAGTTACATGGAGGGGGATGAACTAAGTTCCTGGTGGTATTTCGTTATTAATCATAATTTCCTGGATTTTTTTGATACTCTAGGGAGAAATGTTTGGATAAACTGTGGGTTATAATACCATGTCGAATGTTATGACGATGTTTGTTCATCCTACAGTGTATTGGCTGATAGTGCGGCCTACATTTTAGAAGATAAGGGAGTGTTTAGATGTGGGAGTAAGAAATACATTTGTTGTGGATCCATACAACATGGAGCTAACATCTTTACCTCTAACACTTCAGGCATTACAAACAAAATCAATAACACATTGAATTGTAATTCATCCTACGTAATCTATTTATTGGAGGGCAAGTGTGGGCTCCAATATGTCGGCCGCACCATCCACCTGATACACTGTAATATGAACAAACATCGTCATAACATCCAAGATGGTATTATGATCCACAGTTTATCCAATCATTTCTCCCTAGAGCACCAAAAAATCCAGATGAATTATAATTAATCCTTTTGGAACAAATTCCGGGTGATACCAGGGACAGATACAAAAAACTCATTAAAAGGGAATATTTTGGGACTTTGAAACTGGGGACTTTGACTCCTGAGGGTTTAAATATATGTGTGGAAAATATCAGTTAATGACATTGGAATTCATTTGTTTCTTAGTATATGGCATTCCACTGTTTTATTTTTACCATACCTGAGGAAGGGCCCATGTCTGTATATTGGTCCCAGAAACGCTAAGTGCCTTGTTATTAATTTTTTTATTATTAATTAGGGATGATCGAATACCTCAAATATTCGGCATCGCGAATATTCGACGAATAACTCGCTGCTTTGCGAATATTCGATGCACAGTGTAAGTCTATGGGAAGCCGAAATAGTTCCGAATAGTTGTTTTCGGATTTCCCATAGACTTACATTGCACATCAAATATTCGCGAATAGTCTAATAGTGGCGACCTATTCAGAAAATATTCGTGAAGCCAAATATTTGAGGTATGCGATCATCCCTATATTAATAAATCCCACTTATTTTTTCTATAACTCTGCTTCCTCAGTGCCTCTATCTAGCCATTTCTACCTTTATCAGAAGTAGTTTTCGACCATATTTGAGGTATCTATGTGCTCAAGAGAAATTGCAAAACAAATTAAAGGGCATATTTTCTCCTGATACTCTTGTGAAAATTAAAAATTTGGGGCAAAATAACATGTGTTGGAATAATATATTTTTTCATTTTCATGACTCAACATTATAAAATTCTGTGAAGGAATTGGAGGTTTGAAGTGCTGACCAACAATCTGTATAAATTCTTTGAGGGATATGGTTTCCAAAATGAGGTTACCTTTGTGGGTTTCCACTGTTTAGGCATATTATTATTATTATTATTATTTATTATTATAGCGCCATTTATTCCATGGCGCTTTACAAGTGAAAGAGGGTATACGTACAACAATCATTAACAGTACAAGACAGACTGGTATAGGAGGAGAGAGGACCCTGCCCGCGAGGGCTCACAGTCTACAGGGAATGGGTGATGGTACAATAGGTGAGGACAGAGCTGGTTGCGCAGTGGTCTACTGGGCTGAGGGCTATTGTAGGTTGTAGGCTTGTTGGAAGAGGTGGGTCTTGAGGTTCCTCTTGAAGCTTTCCACGGTAGGGGAGAGTCTGATGTGCTGAGGTAGAGCGTTCCAGAGTATGGGGGATGCACGGGAGAAATCTTGTACACGATTGTGGGAAGAGGAAATAAGAGAGGAGCAGAGAAGGAGATCTTGTGAGGATCTAAGGTTGCGTGCAGGTAGGTACTGGGAGACTAGGTCACAGATGTAGGGAGGAGACAGGTTGTGCATGGCTTTGTATGTCATGGTTAATGTTTTGAACTGGAGTCGTTGGGCGATGGGAAGCCAGTGAAGGGATTGGCAGAGTGGCGAGGCTGGGGAGTAGCGAGGGGAGAGGTGGATTAAGCGGGCTGCAGAGTTTAGGATAGATTGGAGGGGTGCAAGAGTGTTGGAAGGGAGGCCAGAGAGCAGGAGGTTGCAGTAGTCGAGGCGGGAGATGATGAGGGCATGCACTAATGTTTTTGAAGATTCTTGGTTAAGAAAAGCACGGATCCGGGAGATATTTTTGAGTTGTAATCGGCATGAGTTGAAGAGGGCTTGGATGTGTGGCTTGAAGGATAGAGCAGAGTCGAGGGTTACTCCAAGGCAACGAGCTTGTGAGACTGGGGTGAGTGAGCAACCATCAAGTTTGATGGAAAGGCTTGTTGGAGGAGGTGAGTGAGGAGGAGGAAAGACAATAAACTCTGTTTTGTCCATGTTAAGTTTTAGGAATCGTGCAGAGAAGAAGGATGAAATAGCAGACAAACATTGTGGTATTTTGGTTAGTAGAGAGGTAATGTCAGGTCCAGAGAGGTAGATCTGTGTGTCATCGGCATAGAGATGATACTGGAAGCCGTGGGACTCTATGAGCTGTCCCAAGCCGAAGGTATAGATGGAGAACAGCAGGGGTCCAAGAACTGAGCCTTGAGGGACACCGACAGATAGGGGGCGAGCTGAGGAAGTGGTGTGAGAATGGGAGACGCTGAAAGTTCGGTCGGTTAGGTATGAGGAGATCCAAGATAGGGCCAAGTCTGTGATGCCCAGAGATGAGAGAATCTGTAGTAGGAGGGAATGGTCTACTGTGTCGAAGGCAGAGGACAGGTCCAGGAGGAGGAGGATAGAGTAGTGTCGCTTGGCTTTGGCGGTTAGTAGATCATTGGTGACTTTGGTTAGGGCAGTTTCAGTAGAATGATGTGGTCGGAAGCCAGATTGAAGCCGGTCAAAGAGGGAGCAGGAGGAGAGGTATGAGGACAATTCAAGATGGACATGCTGTTCCAGTAGTTTTGAGGCATAGGGGAGAAGGGATATGGGGCGATAGTTTGACACAGAGGATGGGTCAAGGGAGGGCTTTTTGAGGATGGGTGTAATAGAGGCATGTTTAAAGCATGAAGGGAATACACCACTTGCTAGTGATAGGTTGAAGAGATGGGTTAGGGCTGGGATGAGGACTGCGGTGATGTTGGGGATGAGGTGCGATGGGAGCGGGTCCAGTGCACAGGTGGTTAGATGTGATCTTGAGAGTAGAGTGGAGAGATTGTTTTCTGTCATGGTGGAGAAGCTGGATTTGGAGGAAGAGGGATGAGTAGCTATGATGAGGGGCTGTGGTGATTGTGGGCCAAAGCTTGCTCTGATGTTGTCAATCTTCCGCTTGAATATCAAGGTCTCTCCAAACATGGCATGGCATCCTCTGACGATTAAAGCCAGTTTTGCAAGTCAAAAGGCGCTCCTTCCAAGCTAAGCTCTGCTGTGTGCCCAAAAAGCAGTTTTCCACCACATATCAAGTATCAGCTTGCTCAAAAAAGAAAGTGCATATAAAACTGAATGGTGCACTCTCTTTTGTTACCCTTGTGAAAATTAAAACAATTGGGGCTAAAGCAATGTGTTTGTGGGAAAAATTCATTTTTCATTTTAATGGCTAGACATTATAAAAATTCTGTAAAGCTCCTCAGGGTTCAAGGTGCTCACCACATATCTAGATAAATTCTTTGGAGGGACTAGTTTCCAAGATGGGGTCACATGCTGGGGATTTCCACTGTTTAGTCACATGAGGGGCTGTCCAAATGTAACATGGCGTCCCTGATTCTAGTCAATTTTGTCTTCCAGAAGTCACAAATTGTGACTCTTCCCTACTGGGCTTTGCCATGGGCCCAAATAGTAGTTTTTCACCATGTATGGTTTATCAGCTTACTCAGGGGAAATTGCACATCAAATTGTATGGTGCACTTTCTCCTGTTACCCTTGTGAACATTAAAAATGTGAGGCTAAAGCATCATGTTCATGGGAAACAAATGCACTATTTCATTTCTGCAGCTCAATATTATAAAATTCTGTGAAGCACCTGGTTGTTTAATGTGCTTACCACACATCTAGATAATTGTCTTGAGGGGACTAGTTTACAATATGGAGCCACAAGTGGAAGGTGTCCACTATTTACTCACATCAGGGGCTCTACAAATACAACATAGCATGTCCTAATGATTACACCCAATTTTACCTTCTAAAATTCTTTTGAACCCTAGTGTATACAGAAACAGTAGTTTTCTACCACATATGGGTATCAGAATACTCAGAAGACATTGAACATCAAACTTTATGGTGGAATTTATCCTGATAGTCTTGTCAAATTAATTAAATTTCGAGCAAAAGCAACATGTTTGTTGGAAAAAATATTTTATTTTTTTTTTCATTTTTATGGCTCAACACTATAAAATTCTGTAAAGCACGTGGGATCAAGGTGCTCACCAAAAATCTAGATAATATTCCTTGCTGGCTCTAGTTTCTAAAATGGGGTCATATGAAGGGTTTCTACTGTTTAGATACGTCAGGGGATCCCCAAACATGACATGGTGTCTACTAATGATTCTAGGCAGTTTCGCATTCCAAAAGTCAATTAGCGCTCTTTGCCTTTCGAGCCCTACCATCAGCCCAAGCTGTAGTTTTCCACCACCTATGGGGCATCAGTGTGTTCAGGAGAAATTGCATATTAATTTGTATGGTACATATTCTCCTGATACACTTGTAAAATTAAACAGTTGTCAAAAACAACATGTTTGTGGGAAAAAAGTAATTTTTCATTTTCACAGCTCAGCATTATAAAACTCTGTGAAGCACCCGGGGGTCGAAGGTGCTTAACACACATCTAAATAAATTCCTTATGGGGTCTAGTTTCCAAAATGTGGTCACATGTGGAGGGTTTTTACTTTTTAAGCACATCAGAGGCTCTCAAAAAGCAATATGGTTTCTACTAACGATTCCAGACAATTTTGTGTTCCAAAAGTTGAATGGTACTCCTCTCCTTCCAAGTCATGCCATGCGCCCAAACCATAGTTATCTACCACATATGAAGTATTATCACACTCAGAAGACATTGCACAACTACTTTTATGGTACATTTTCTCCTGTTCTCATTGTGAAAATGCAAACTTTGAGGCTAAATTAACATTTTTGTGAGAAAAGGTAAAATTATATATTTTTTCCTACCTTATTGCTTTAGTTCGTGAAGCACCTGAAGGGTTTATTTTGAGCAGTGTGAGGGGTGCAATTTTTAGAATGGTATCACTTCTAGGTATTTTCTGTCACATACGTCTCTCAAAGGCACTTCAAATGTGATGTGGACACTAAAAATGTTTTTGTAAACGTTATTAAAAAAATAGAAATTGCTAATCTTTTAACCCTTCTAATTTCCTAACAAAAGAAAAAATATTTTTAAAATACTGTAATAATGTAAAATAGACTTGTGATAAATGTTATTTATTAACTATTTTGTGTGACACAACTTTCTGTTTTAAGAGCATTACAATTCAAAGTTTGAATATAGTGCAATTTTCAACATTTTTGCCACATTTCCAATATTTTCACAAATAAAAGCAAAAAATATCATCCTATATTTACCAGTACTGTGAAGTACAATACGTCTAGAAAAAAACAGTCTCAAAATCAGTGTGATCTATTGAAGCGTTCCAGAGTTATTAAATTGACTCTGATAAAGAAAACCCCACAGGCTTGGGTTTGAAGAGGTTAAAAAGGCCATTTAGATCAGAAGCGATAACCTTCAAAAAATGTCTTTTGCCTACTTAGTATTTGTGGATACAAACTGTGCTGCAGGAGACCAAATTTCAATTAAAAACAAAAAAAAATTTGTGACAACAGCTTTTAAGCTAAAAAAAAAAAAAAAAAAAATGAACAGTAACTAGTATCCACATCTAACAAAACATAACTTTTCATTTTCTACATTTCACCTGTCCAATGATCAGATCTTTGGCTTTTTAAGATGAGAGTAGAACTAGTTATGTCTCCAAAAAGTGTCAGCAAACCTATTCATCATTCCTGAAAGTAACCGAAAAAAACTGTATCATGTTGACACACACAAATTTAGAGCTCTAGTATGACAGATGTTAAGGGTCTCGCTGGATTTACGAAATGAAATAAATAGTGAGTCACACAATTCAGTGATGTGTAAAACTATAGTGGGAAGTTTAGTGTGACAGATGTGATCTGGTTGTGTCCCAATAATATAACAAAACACAATACTCTTAAAAAATGTAAGCATAAATTTTGGTTTGAGTACAAACACCTCTTTTCTGTATAAAATAGACTCTGAGATTAGAGATTAACTCAAAAGATAACTGGAATTGTGCATATTTTCTTTGCACCTATATATTTTCATATTAAGCAATTCATTATTTTAACTATTATTAACAGTGATGTGCGAATATATTCAACACTATTTGCTACTTGTACGAATTTTAACCCCATTACGACAGCCTTACATATTAAAATGGCAGCAAAAAAGGGTACTTATTCCTTTCTGCTGTTTTAAAACGGCAGTCTGAAAAAGGTAAATAGCGCCCCCCAGCGTCAGAAAATCTCCAGGGCTTCAGCTACCGGGGGTAGCTGAGACCCTGGTGATCATGATTCAGGCCGATTTCTCCGGTCCCCAGTCACGTGATCACCGGTATACACCGTATACCTGCTGTGCAACCAAACAGCTGATTTCCACCACACATAAGGTATCCGCATACTCAGGAGAAATTGCAGAATAAATTTTATGCTGATTTTTTTTCCTTTTACTCTTGTTAAAAAAAAAGCTATCTGGTTGAAATAACAATTTAATAACAATTTTGTGGTAACAATGTATTTTTTTTATTTTCACAGCTCAACATTATAAACTTCTCTGAAGCACCTGGGGGTTCAGGATACGCACCAAAAATCTAGATAAATTCCTTGAGGGGTCTATTTTTCAGAATGGGGTCACTTGTGGGGGACCTCCACTGTTTAGGCACCTCAGGGGCTCTCCTAATGCAACATGGTGTCCGCTATTGATTCCAGTCAATTTTGCAGTCAAATGGCACTACTTCGCTTCCGAGCCCGGCCGTGTGCCCAAACAGTTGATTTCCACCACATATAAGATATCACGAAACTCAGGAGAAATTGCACAATAAATGTCATGATGATTTTTTTCCTGTTACCCTTGTGAAAAAAAAGCTACCTGGTTGAATTAACCATTTTGTGGTAAAATTTTATTTTTTTATTTTCATAGCTCAACTTTTTAAACTTCTGTAAAGCACCTGGGGGTTCAGGGTTAGAGTTGAGCGCGGTTCGCGGTTCGAGGTTCTCCAGTTCTAAGCTCGAGTGATTTTTGGGGCTGTTCGAGATCGAACTAGAAGTCGAGCTTTTTGCAAAAGCTCGATAGTTCTAGATACGTTCGAGAACGGTTCTAGCAGCAAAAAGCAGGGCTCTTTACAGCTACAGTGAGCAGGAGCCATCGCTGGCAGCCTGCCAGAAGCTGGTAACCAAGATAAACATCGGGTATCCAAGCAAAGCGCTTTGGTTAGTAACCCGATGTTTATCTTAGTTACGTGCAGGAAGCCCACACTTCCCCGCTCAGCTCGCTCCGCCCCCTCCTGCCCGCGGCATGTACACATACATACACACACACATACATCCCCCCCCTCTCACCCCCCGCTCGGCTTACCTGCGGTGATGAAGTCCCGCCATCCCGACCTCAGCGCTGTCACTGTCCTCCATGGCCGCCGCTTGTTACATCACCTCTCGCTTCCGACCCGAGACTGACTAGCGGTGACGTCACGGTCCTCTCGCGATACTTGATGTGAAGGCGCCGGTCATTGACCTCAGTGACAGGGGCTGTCGGCAGTGCTGGAGATCAGCGCAGGTAATGTACCTCGCTGACAGCAGCACTTGTCATCCCCTGCAGTGACCTGGGCTGACCCATTGATGTTAGCTCAGGTCACTGCACTGCTCTCCCAGCCAATGGGGAACATCCTGCTCTTCATTGACTGGGACAGTGTGGATCGTCATGGCAACCCCTTGGATTACACCAGACCTGGATTTGTTTTTCATTATAATAAATTGGTTAAAGAGGGAATGTTTTGGGGAGTGTTTTTTCAAATAAAAATGTGGTTGTCGTCTATTTTTTTTTATTACTGACTGGGTTGGTGATGTCGGGTATCTGATAGACGCCTGACCTCACCAACCCCAGGGCTTGATGCCAGGTGACATTACACATCTGGTATTAACCCCATATATTACCCCGTTTGCCACCGCACCAGGGCGCGGGATGAGCTGGGGCGAAGCACCAGGATTGGCGCATCTAATGGATGCGCCACTTCTGGGGCGGCTGCGGCCTGCTATTTTAAGGCTGGGGAGAGTCCAATAACCATGGACCTCCCTAGTCTGAGAATATCAGGCCCCAGCTGTCTGCTTTACCTTGGCTGGTGATCCAATTTTGGGGGACCCCTACGTGGTTTTTTTTTTTTAATTATTTATTTAATTTAAAATAACAGCGTGGGGTGCCCTCAGTTTTGGATTACCAGCCAAGGTGAGGTTGCCAGCTGCGGTCTGCAGGCTGCAGCCGTCTGCTTTACCCTAGCTGGCTACAAAACTAGGGGGAACCCTACGTCATTTTTTTTTCATTTTTTGGCTAAATACAAAGCTAAGCACCCCTTAGTGCCACATGAAAGGCACCAAAGGGTGCTCCACTTTTTCTCCATTTTTTCTCCACTTATTCTCCACTTTTTCTCCACTTATTCTCCACTTTTTCTCCACTTTTTCTCCACTTTTTCTCCACTTTTTCTCCACTTATTCTCCACTTTTTCTCCACTTTTTCTCCATTTTTTTCTCCATTTTTTTCTCCACTTATTCTCCACTTATTCTCCACTTTTTCTCCACTTTTTCTCCACTTTTTCTCCACTTTTTCTCCATTTTTTTCTCCACTTTTTCTCCACTTTTTCTTTACTTTTTCTCCATTTTTTTCTCCACTTTTTCTCCACTTTTTCTCCGTTCTTTTTCTATGGTCGGTCTACCCATTAGCTCTGCCATGCATACTGTAGCTCTACACCTACTGCACATGTTACTTTATGATTGACATCTCTTTCGTACCAGAGCTGTCTAAGTCTACTCTGACCCCATATTTGTCATTACTATATTGTCCTTGTACTGTATTATGACATTTGTATCATGTGTTTCATTTCTTGCTGTGTTGCAATTTTTTTGCTGCATCCCAATTGTACCTCTACATTGTTCGAGTTTATGTTATTGTTCTCTCACTCTTATGTGATACTGATTATTGTCATTTTTCATGATTACATGCAGATAAGTCCAATCTGACGAAGGCTCAGGCTGAAACGTCATTTGTAACTTGTTTTGGACAAAAACATATATGCTTATGAAAAATTTTTTTTTCTTAATACGGACCAATAAAGAGTGATTTTGCATTACTATCCGTTGTGACTTACTGACTTAGTCAGGGAGATTTAGAGTGCCGAGGTTACTCACTAATTTTATCTATTATTACCTCTGAGCACCTATATACCAGTGAGCAGAGCTTCCTCTACAGTAGTTCTCCTGATTAGGCATGCCCTTACCTCATGAGCAGGGCATTGCAGCTTTGGTAGCAACCATTACGACATGGACTCTGCTGCTGTGGACCCGGGGAGAGTGAGTGCAGATTCATTGCACCCACACTTCTCACATGAAGGGTCCGCACTCCTAGAAAATGGGGGATACGTTCCCTGAGTGTCTCCCCCCCATATTCTAGACAGTCCAGAGTCGTCGTGGGACCCCTTTATTTTTTTTCTTACAATAAATTGGTGAAAGAGGAAATGTTTTGGGGACTGTTTTTTCAAATAAATTTCTTTTGTCGATTTTTTGTTTTTGTTAGTACTGACAGTTTATGATGTTGGGTATCTAATAGACGCCATGACATCACAAACTGCTGGGCTTGATCTCAGGTGACTTTACAGCTAGTATCAACCCGATTTATTACCCCGTTTGCCACTGCACCAGGGCACGGGATGAGCTGGGGTGAAGCGCCAGGATTGGCGCATCTAGTGGATGCGCCACGTCTGGGGTGCCTGCGGCCTGCTATTTTTAGGCTGTGAAGGCCCAATAACTATGGACCTTTCCACCCTGAGAATACCAGACCACAGCTGTCCGCTTTACCTTGGCTGGTGATCCAATTTGGGGGGGACCCTACTTTTATTGTGTAATTATTAATATTTATAAAATAATTATAAAAAAGAGCCTGAGGGGACCTCCACATTGGATCCCCAACCACGGTAAAGCTGCCAGCTGTGGTTTTCAGGCTACAGCCGTCTGCTTTACCCTAGCTGGCTATCAAAAATGGGGGGACCCAACGTCATTTTTTTTTTTAACTATTTTTTAAATAGAAAAAATTAATGGGCTTCCCTGTATTTTGATTGCCAACCAAGGTAACGGCAGGCAGATGGGGGTGGCAACCCATAGCTGTCTGCTTTATCTGCGCTGAGAATAAAAAAAATACCGCGGAGCGCTACGTCATTTTTTTAAAGATTTATTTTTACAGCACTGTGATGTCCAGCAATCAAAATACAGGGAAGCCCATTTTATTTTTAGTTATTTAAATAAATAATTAAAAAAAATATATATGGGCTCCCGCTGCATTTTTTGTATTGCTAGCTAAGGGTAATCCAAGCAGCTACTGGCTGCTAACCCCCACTGCTTGGTGTTACCTTCACTGGCAATGGAAAATCCAGGGAAGCATTTTTTATTTTTTTTGCCAAAAAACTACAAAAAAAAGGACGTGAGCTTCGCCATATTTTTGTATGCTAGCCAGGTACAGCAGGCAGCCACGGGCTGCCTCCAACCCCCAGTTGCCTATTTGTACCCGGCTGGGAACCAAAAATATAGGGAAGCCCGTTTTTTTTTAATTATTTCACTTATTTCATGAAATAATTAAAAAACAAATGACGTGGGCTTCGCCCCATTTTTGTGTCCAGCCGGGTACAACTAGGCAGCTGGGGATTGGAATCCGCAGCACAGGTTAGCCCGAGGTTTCTGGGTGCCTCTACTGCGGATTTCAGTCCGCAGCCGTCCCAGAAAATGGCGCTCTCATAGAAGCGCCATCATCTGGCGCTGTATCCAACTCTTCCATCAGCCCTGGAGCCGGGTGGCTTGTTAGGTAATCATGAGTTAATACTGGCTTTGTTTTACTAGCCAGTATTAAGCCAGAGATTCTTAATGTCAGGTACGTTTGACCCGGCCATTAAGAATCTCCAATAAAGGGTTAAAAAAAAACACCACACAGAGAAAAAATACTTTAATAGAAATAAATACACAGACACATTAGAGACTCCATCTTTATTACCCCCTGTCAGCCCTCCACGATCCTGCTCTTCTGTATTCTTTCTTTCTAGTGTAGTAGTAGTGACGATTGTAGTGAGGATGAGATTCACCAGCTCATCACTTGGGGCTGGGGAACCTCTATCCTCACTACAATCCTCACTAGTGTAGTAGTAGTGACGATTGTAGTGAGGAAGGATGAGATTCACCAGCTCATCACTTGGGGCTGGGGAACCTCCATCCTCACTACAATCATCACTACAATCTGGAAGCAGCGTGCAGCCTTCACTCCGTGAGTGATCAGTGCTGGCTGTCAGCGATAACAGCGGTAACGCTGACAGACGCGTTACCATAGCAACGGTGCTCTCGGAGCCGCAGTTAGCGGTGACATCACCGCTAACTGCGTTGCTATGGCAACGGTGATCTCCGTTAATGACCGGCTGTGTCAGCCGGTCCCTAACGGAACGGGGAGTCGACCGTGTGCTAGAGCATGTCGCCGGTACACGGCGATACACAAATGTGCACCGTGTACCGGAGAGATGCACTCGCAGGTCCTACATGACGTGTCATAGTCATGTGACCAGTCTGTAGCCAATGAGATAATAGCCACGTGACTGGTCACATGGCTATTTTGACGTCACGATAGGTCCTGCATCTCTGCTGGCAGTGCCATCACCGGGAGGATTCAGCGATCATCGGATGGAATAGCGGCAGGAGACAGAGTGCAGAAGGGATCGCGAGGACCGGTAAGTGTTATGGCAATGTTTATTAACTGTTTGTGTACATTTATCATGCATTTTTATGTGTTTGTGATTGCCTCCCATTATAGCCTATACGTTCGAGTTCGGTTCGTCGAACGTTCGACGAGCCGAACTCGAACGGGACCCCCGTTCGGCGAACCGGCCTCGAGCCGAACCAGGACCGGTTCGCTCATCTCTATTCTGGGTACTCACCAAACATCTAGATAAATTTATTGAGGGGCCTAGTTTCCAATATGGGGTCACTTTTTTTTGTTTTTTTTTGCTGTTTACGTACCTTAGGGGTCCTCCAAATGCGACATGGTGCCCGCAATCTATTTCACCCAAATTTGCTTTCCAAAATTCAAATATTGCTCCTTCCATTCCAAGCCCTCCCATTTGTCCAAACAAAGGTTTCAGACCACATATGAGGTATCACCGCGCTCATAAAAAAGTGGGTAACAAATGTTGGGGTCAAATTTTTGGAATTACCCCTTGAAAATGTGAGAAGATTGATGCTAAAGCAACATTTTTGAGAAAAAAATGAAAATTTTCAATATGACAACGTAACGTTATCAAAAACTGTGAAGTACCCGTGGGTACAAAATGCTCACTATACCCCTAGGTAGAAGCCTTGAGAGGTCTAGTTTCCAAAATTGCATCACTTGTGAGGGTTTCCGCTGTTTAGGTACCTTAGCGGACATTTAAATGCAACATGGTGCCCGCAATCTATTTCACCCAAATTTGCTTTCCAAAATTCAAATATTGCTCCTTCTGTTCTCAGCCCTCCCATTTGTCCAAACAAAGATTTCTGACCACATGTGAGGTATCAACTCGTTCATAGGAAAGTGGGAAACAAGTTTTGGGGTCCATTTTGTTGTGTTATTTCTTCTAAAAGTGAATAAATTTGGGGTAGAGCAACATTTTAGGTAAAATTTAATTTTTTGCTTTTTTTCATTCCATTGCTTTAGTTCCTGTGAAGCACCTGAAGGGTTAATAAACTTCCTGGATATGGTTTTGAGTAGCCTGAGGGGCGCAGTTTTTAAAATGCTGTCACTTTTTGGTATTTTCTGTCACCTAGGGCTCTCAAAGTCACTTCAAATGTGATGTGGTCCATAAGAAAATGGTTTTGTAAATTTTTGATGTAAAAATGAGAAATTGCTGATAAACTTTGAACTCTTCTAACTTCCTAACGAAAAAAAAAAAAAAGTATTTCCAAAATTGTGCTGATGTAAAGTAGACATGTGGGAAATGTTATTTATTAACTATTTTGTTTCACATAACTCTCTGGTTTAATGGTATAAAAATTCAAAAGTTAAAAATTGATACATTTTCAAACATTTTTGTCAATATTCAATTTCTTTCATAAATAAACACAAAAAATATTGACCAAAATTTAATACTAACATGAAGTCCAATATGTCATGAAAAAACAATCTCAGAATCACTCGGATCCATTGAAGCGTTTTAGAGCTATAACCCTGGTCAGAATTGTAAAATTTGGTCTGGTCATTAAAATGAAAATTAGCTCCATCACTAAGGGGTTAAGGAATTCAGAGTATTTGTTACTGGTCGATAATTTTGGTACACGTCTTGTAAGTTTCAGGTCCCATCCATACATGTTTTCCACTTGATTTTCAGCCACTAAAAATGCAAACCATCTTTACTACTGGCATTTCTGTGCTTGGTAGGCGCAGTGAAAAGGACAAAAAATGATGTGCAGTCTAAAGTGTGCTCTATCTTGACTGGATATCAAAAATATAGGCTCTCCTACGACATTTGTTTTTACTATTTAAAAAAAATAAATAAAAAACATGTGGGATTTCGCACATTTTTGATAACCAGCGCAGATAAAGCAGACGCCTGGGGACTCGTATTCTCAGACCATTAAAATTGAATCCACTCCAGCCTAAAAATAGCATCCGGTAGCGGCCCTACAATTGGTGCACCCATATGATGCGGCAATTGTGGTGCTTTATCCTGCTCATCCTGATTTCCCTGGTGCAGTGGCAATTGGGGTAATATATGGGATTAATGTCAGTAGTGAGTTGTCAAAAATCACAGCTGCCATGAAGCCCTGGGTTGGTAATAGAGAGGTGTCTATGAGACTCCTCCTCATTACCAACCCTGAATGTAAAAAGAAAAAAACACAAACACAAAATCCTTTATTTTAAACAATATACACCCTATTTTCCAATTTTTTAACCCCCAAAAACACCAACGTAATCCACATGATGTCCTGTGATTAGGGCTGAGCAGATGCGGACTGTAAAAGTCCGGATCCGTGCTGTTTCTCTGTGTGCTGGACCCGGGCACGGGATTCCGGGTGCATAATCCGGATTCGACAATTAATAAAAATAAACAAAACCAGAAATAAATGAGAGTTTCATACTTACCGAGGCTCGGTGTCATGGCGGCACACTGCTTCCGGGTCACGCTTTCACTTTTTGTACTATGCACGCAATCACACAGCTTTTCGTGCTTTCCCCACCCACCAGCCATCCTCTCATCTGTGATTGGTTCCAGGCTGATGCGCCCCACAGCCTGTGACAGTGTCTGCTGTAGTCATCGCTTATTGCGGCTCAGTAATGGGCTACACTTAGAGCTGGCAGTCTTCTCTATGGCTGCTCTCTCTTAGATGTAGCAGAGCTGAGTGTGTCACCGTGGGACATCGTGTGGATTACGCCGGAGCTGAAGGGGTGTGTTGGGGGTTAATAAAGTGGTGAAAGAGGGGGCGTGTTTTGTACTTTATTTCAAATAAAGGATTTTTTCTGTGTGTCTGTGTTTATTTGCATTCACTTACAGGTTTATGTGATGCAGGTATCTCATAGACGCCTGTGCCATTAGAACCTAGGGTTTAGTAGCAGCTGTGCGCTGTTATTAACACCTGCTATTACCCCATTTGCCACCGCAAAAGGGCAATTGAGATGAGCCGATATTACATCGGAATTGTCACATCTAATAGATGCGGCAATACCGGGCTGCTGCGGGCTGAGAATATACCAGCCCCCAGCCGGCATTATCATGGCTGGGGACGAAAATTAAAGGGAACCGCATGTCAGTTTTTTAAAATTATTTATTTAATAAAAAAAATGCATGCGTTTTTTTATTAGACTTCAGTCACACTTGTGAGGGACTCACACGGGTCTGACATCGCTGCACAGCTGCACACTTCTGACAGGAGCGTGCATGTGTTTCTGTCTACATGCACGCTCCTGCTCAGACAGTGGCAGGCTGTGCTGGGTGTCATGTCAGACCCGCACGAGTCTGACAGCGCATCACCCGCACACTTCTGACAGTGTGACCGGCAGACATTTCCACTGTTTTTTACGCCCACCAGCCATCCTCTCGTCTGTGATTGGTTGCAGACAGACACGCCCCCAGCCTGTGACAGTGTCTACTCCAGTCATTGTGGCTTGGCCTACATTCAGAGCTGGCAGTCTTCTCTGCTGCTCACTCTGACATGTAGCAGAGCTGGATGTGTCGTCGAGGGACGTTGTGTGGATTACTACAGGGTGTTGGGGGTTAATAAAGTGGTGAAGGAGGGTGTGTTTGTATTTTATTCCAAATAAAGGGTTTTTCTCTGTGTGTGTGATTATTTACAGTTAGGTCCAGAAATATTTGGACAGTGACACAATTTTCGCGAGTTGGGCTCTGCATGCCACCACATTGGATTTGAAATGAAACCTCTACAACAGAATTCAAGTGCAGATGATTGTAACATTTAATTTGAAGGTTTGAACAAAAATATCTGATAGAAATTGTAGGAATTGTACACATTTCTTTACAAACACTCCACATTTTAGGAGGTCAAAAGTAATTGGACAAATAAACCAAACCCAAACAAAATATTTTTATTTTCAATATTTTGTTGCAAATCCTTTGGAGGCAATCACTGCCTTAAGTCTGGAACCCATGGACATCACCAAACGCTGGGTTTCCTCCTTCTTAATGATTTGCCAGGCCTTTACAGCCGCAGCCTTCAGGTCTTGCTTGTTTGTGGGTCTTTCCGTCTTAAGTCTGGATTTGAGCAAGTGAAATGCATGCTCAATTGGGTTAAGATCTGGTGATTGACTTGGCCATTGCAGAAGGTTCCACTTTTTTGCACTCATGAACTCCTGGGTAGCTTTGGCTGTATGCTTGGGGTCATTGTCCATTTGTACTATGAAGCGCCGTCCGATCAACTTTGCGGCATTTGGCTGAATCTGGGCTAAAAGTATATCGCGGTACACTTCAGAATTCATCCGGCTACTCTTGTCTGCTGTTATGTCATCAATAAACACAAGTGACCCAGTGTCATTGAAAGCCATGCATGCCCATGCCATCACGTTGTCTCCACCATGTTTTACAGAGGATGTGGTGTGCCTTGGATCATGTGCCATTCCCTTTCTTCTCCAAACTTTTTTCTTCCCATCATTCTGGTACAGGTTGATCTTGGTCTTATCTGTCCATAGAATACTTTTCCAGAACTGAGCTGGCTTCATGAGGTGTTTTTCAGCAAATTTAACTCTGGCCTGTCTATTTTTGGAATTGATGAATGGTTTGCATCTAGATGTGAACCCTTTGTATTTACTTTCATGGAGTCTTCTCTTTACTGTTGACTTAGAGACAGATACACCTACTTCACTGAGAGTGTTCTGGACTTCAGTTGATGTTGTGAACGGGTTCTTCTTCACCAAAGAAAGTATGCGGCGATCATCCACCACTGTTGTCATCCGTGGACGCCCAGGCCTTTTTGAGTTCCCAAGCTCACCAGTCAATTCCTTTTTTCTCAGAATGTACCCGACTGTTGATTTTGCTACTCCAAGCATGTCTGCTATCTCTCTGATGGATTTTTTCTTTTTTTTCAGCCTCAGGATGTTCTGCTTCACCTCAATTGAGAGTTCCTTAGACCGCATGTTGTCTGGTCACAGCAACAGCTTCCAAATGCAAAACCACACACCTGTAATCAACCCCAGACCTTTTAACTACTTCATTGATTACAGGTTAACGAGGGAGACGCCTTCAGAGTTAATTGCAGCCCTTAGAGTCCCTTGTCCAGTTACTTTTGGTCCCTTGAAAAAGAGGAGGCTATGCATTACAGAGCTATGATTCCTAAACCCTTTCTCCGATTTGGATGTGAAAACTCTCCTATTGCAGCTGGGAGTATGCACTTTCAGCCCATATTATATATATAATTGTATTTCTGAACATGTTTTTGTAAACAGCTAAAATAACAAAACTTGTGTCACTGTCCAAATATTTCTGGACCTAACTGTACATTCATGCGGTTTCACTGGAATAACACATGTGAGGGTCTCTCAAGAGTTTCTCATGGCATCACCCGGAAAAGCCTCGCATGTGTGACTCTGGGCACTGGATACACAGCACAGATTCAGTCCGACAGCTGGGGCTGCAGCCATGAGCTATATCTGTGCTACTGATTGTTTATTTTTTACCCCAATACTGACACGCAGACACTCGCACTGCTTTCCCTGCCCACCGGCCATCCTGGCTCCTGTGATTGGTTGCAGTCAGCTGACACGCTGTCACTCAGGGTGGGGGCGTGTCTAGCCGCAACCAATAACACGTGCCAGTGGGCGGGCAAAACAATGAATATTGAATTGTCAGCTCCGGAATGGAATAGCGTAACCCGGAAGTAGTGTGCCGCCATGACAGCGCCTCGGTGAGTATGCCGCGCTCGCTCCTTCCCACCTATCTCCTCCACAAACGTTTTTAATCTCTGGATTCCGGTCTTCATTGACTTATATGGGCACCAGATTCCGGAGCGGATCGGACTCTTTTTAAAATCTGGCAGTGATCCGCCGGTCCCGTTTTTTTGGGCGTTCGGTCAGCTCTACCCATGATGATCCCAATTCTTCTACATGCAGAATTTGCAGTGACGGTAAATGCAACCAAACACTGCAGCTCCTGAGACACACTGAGGGCAGTGGTGGGCCCAGCAGTGAGAAGCGGTGAAATCAGTCGGGTCAACAGAGTTCACAGCCAAGTTCTCATGGTACCAAGTGTGATCCCCAGTGAACCCACTGTCAGATTTCTGGATATGGGAAACAGTGGCACAACAGTCCGGCAATTCAGCAGTCAGGTCAGAGGACTTCGCACTCAGGGGCTCCGCTTCTGCCCTCAGTATACTCAGGTGAACCCACTGTCAGATTGCTGGATTGCTGTGTAGCTGTGTGCCAAAATCTGACAGTCGGGCAATACAGCAGCAGTTTCAACTCAGTTAACTGAGAGCAGCAGTGGAGCACTTGAGCGTGAACTAAGGTGACCTAATTGCAAGATTGCCGGACTGTCGGATTATGGGACATTGCGACAGAGCCGTCTGACAGTCTGATAGTTGTGAGGCCTGTAAATCCTAAAGGAGCCCTTAAAGGAGCCTTTAAGGTTGTTGGAGTTACCAGCTGCTGGGACATCTGGAGATTGTGAACTCTTGTAATAGAACACAGCTTCCATGTGTCCCAGTAGCTGGAAACTTTAGGAACCTTAAAGGCACCCTCAAAGTTATTTGGTTGACAGCTGCCATGAGACCTGGTGCCTTTGAGCTCTAGTAAACTAAACTTAAAGATTACCAGAGCTCGGAGCCACCAGGTTTTCTGGCATCTGTGAGGCCCAGAAACCTTAAAGGAACCTCTAATGATGCCTTACTAAAATTCACAGCCTCCAGGTGTCCCAAGAGCTGGGAGCTGCAGTAAATTTAAAGTCTCTATTAAAGTCTCCTTTAAGGTTTCCGGGACTTACAACTACTGGACTATAGTACTGCACTGCCGCCTTGTCACTCAGTCAGACAGTCCAAAACTGAGTTCACCGGAGGTCACAGCTGGCGATTTCACACAGAGGGTACTGTGAGTACCAGACGAAGGGAATTCGGTGATGGAATGTTTGAATGCGTGTCATGGCAGCAGCACAGTCTGAAATTCTGGCATTGAATTCACCAGAGGTCACAGATAGCAGCTCACAGAGAGTACACTGTGAACCACCAGAGGTGAATTCAGGTGAACTCAGTGTCAGACTGTCAGACTGCACTGCTGCTGTGTCATGCACTCAGTCTGACACTAAGTTCACCTGAGGTCACTTTTGGCAGCTTCCATGCTACTCTCAGTGTGTCCTGGAGGCCACGCGAGCGGTCATATTTTCCAATGTCACTGCTTACCATGGCCTCCGAATGTACCAGATCCAGGATTTTCATGGAAAATCATGTGGATTACATCAGAGAAAGTGATTTTTTTAGTATTGAAAAAAAAGGATTTTTTGTGCTTGTTTTTTTTTTCTTTTTACTTACAGGCTTGATAACGGTGGGTCTCATAGACACCTCTCTATTGCCAACCCAGGGCTTGATGACAGCTGTGATTTTTCTATATGGAGAGAAGGTATGCACACCAGTGACTATGCAAGGGGAATACATGTAATAGCAGAAACTGCTGTATGAATACTGACATGAAAAATCCAATAGCTATATGTAAGAATGAAAATGTGAAAAATGGAACCTGCATTACTGCCATGAACATATGAATAAAGAGAAATTTAGCTATTGAATTGATCAATGCAACAGAGCCCCAACACTACGCCAAAGTATTTCTCTACATTAGGGTGCCTAGCTAGTATGTGTCCTCTCATGCAGTTAAAAAACTTACCGTTTATGGGAAGCTGAGACCAAGGCTATATATGCGTATAATGTGGTTGGCAATAGGTGTGAGTGGGGAGGGTTTGCAAATGAAAAACTACTAACAAATAAGGAATAACGTTTGGAACACCATTCTAAGTCTGAACTGGGTGCAAGAACCTAAAAAAAAACATTATATGGAGAGAAGGTATGCACACCAGTGACTATGCAAGGGGAATACATGGAATAGCAGAAAATTAGTAGTTTTTCATGGCAGTAATGCAGGTTTCATTTTTCACATTTTCATTCTTACATATAGCTATTGGTTTTTCATGTCAGTAGTCACACAGCAGTTTCTGCTATTTCATGTATGTACATGAGTTCAAGACTTCAGGCAGTCTTTGCCAACAAAGGGTTTTCAACAAAGTCTTAGAAATTAACATTTTATTTCTAAATATTTAATATTTAATTTTTCCAATTACATATGAGCCCCTGAAATAAAAAAATTCAGTTAAAAAAGCTTTAGTTCCTCACATTTTTATGTAATCATTTGTTCAACTACTGAATTAAAGCTGAAAGTCTGAACTTCAACTACATCTGAATTGTTTTGTTCAAAATCCATTGTGGTAATGTACAGAACAAAAATGAGAAAAAAGGAGTCTCTGTCCAAATATATATGGACCTAACTAAAAAAAAAAAAGAAACAGAAATATTACCTCCACATCATCCTTATGACTGTGCTTGCTCGTAAAGCGGCTTAAAATGTGATACACACCGCGGGAACAGTGATGAATGGAAACTGGTGTTTTTAACGTCTGAGAGAGCCTATTTGAAAATTTTGTTATGCCTTATGGATATAAGCCAGAAGTTTTTAAAAACTTTGTGAATTATATTTTTTCCTGATTGTATTGCAAGGTTTATCGTAGTCTATGTGGAGGATATTCACATTCTTTCACCTGACCTGGAAACACACTATGAATGTGTCCGTTTTGTATTACAAAAGCTTGGAGAAAATTCTTTGTTTACAAAGTTGGAAATATACCTTTTTGTGCAAGAAATTTTTGTTCCTGGGTTTTATTGTATCTGTTGATGAGTTTAGGGTGCAAGCCATCAATGATTGGGTTCAACTTTGGGACCTAAAAGCATTGCAATGGTTTCTGATATTCACCAATTACTACAGAAATTTTTTTAGGGGTTTTTCGCAGATCATCAAACGTCTTAATGATCTCACACTTACGTGTGTGTGTGTGTGTGTGTGTGTTTGTGTATCAGATCTTACAGTTTGGTCGTCGGATGCAGTTGGAGTCTTTAATAAATTGGAAAAGTGTATTATGTCTTCTCCATTTCTTATTCAACCAGATCTCCAGAAGTCATTCATTGTGGAGGTGGATGCTTCTAAAATCGGGGTAATGTCTCAAGGTGAAAAAACACTGACAAACTTGCAGCCATGTGTCTTATTCTTTAAGAAATTCTTGTCTGCTGAGACAACTTATAATGTTGGGAATTATGAATTGTTCTCTGTCAAATTAGCTTTTTTAGGTTTCCTACGTCATGCACACAGGCGGGCATTGAGGTCCCACTCATGCGCATTACTATACTTTGATCTGCTCTGCTCAAGTCAGATCAAAGTGCGCCAGGGCAGGACCTCAATGCCCACCTGTGTGCATGACGTAGGACACGTCATGCACCCAGGCTTCAAAAGAAGGAGGACAAAGATGGCTGAAAAAGGAGGCACCGCACCCAAAGAACGGAGACACCTATCTATTTCATCTGCACCGTACTGACTGTTTAGGTAAGTATTATAAAGTAATTTTTACGCTCTACACAGCGGCTTGGGCTCTTATATACAGCATGTTAGATTACTGTATATAAGAGCTCAAAGGTGGTAGCCGCAGCTTATAGTCACCAAATCTGGTGATAGGTTCCCTTTAAATCATAATAAGTATGTATAGTTTATTCTCAAACGTAAGTAAAAATTGGCTTTTATGTGATATGCCGTTAAGAACGCTTGGGTGTGCCCCATGGCATTGCCAATGCTTAGCAGCATTGTCACGCCTTTCGATTTGCATAATAAAGCCGGTTTTTACATTATTCCAAATGTGAAAGTGAATGCTGCATGGCTGCATAAGACACATGGAGACATGTTAACCACAATAAGGTTATTAGCTTTATTATGCAAATACAAGGTTTTAACAGTGCACCAAGAAATCGGCCATGCCATGCCAAGGGTGCATCGACACCCTCATTTGCATATCAAATATAATTTGATTTTAATGAATATATTAAGGTAAAATATAAATATCTAGCATGATTTAAATTTCTGTTAACTGTTTAAAAAGTTTTTAGTTGTCAATTTGTGGTTGATAGACTCCCTTTAATTTTCTACCTTACCTTGTCTACAATTAACCCTAGTAATGAGGAAAAGTAATCATTAAATGTCATATACGAGTATCACACCACAGACTTGTTTCTCAAATATATCATTTATTTAGAAATCTCATACTGAGACATCATGTTTGTGGTTAATCTTTCTGAGTTTTACCTTTTTAATGGTCTTTTTAGATGCTAAGGTTTGCTCAGTGAAACCTGAGGAAGGGAATTTGTGAACTCTGTAGAAAAATGACACAAGCAATAATAGTAACTTGCTGTGAGCGCATATTGATTGTAAAAGGTGCAAATAGTTCTTCCTGTCAGTAGAATTTTATGCATTTGTCCTTAAGAGAACTCGTAGACCTACTATGGGTCTCAGAGGGTCTTTAAATAATATATTTCTGATGAAGTGCTGAGCATAATAGTATATTGCACATAGATATCCAACTTTGGCAAAGTGTTCAAAAGAAAGTTTGAAGAATAAGATAGATAAAAGATAGAAAATCAAGGAGGCCATAGGCATCTGTAACGGATGGAAAGTCAAATGGCATATTTATATTTCTTTGCAAAAAAGGCTTTATAGAGCAATAAGACTAAAAACACAATAAGACTATGACAATACCAGAGGTATAATGCCCTAGGACAGAAAATCTGAGAACTTCTGTCCCACAACCTACAATCATCAATGTGCATTATAAAACTTAATCATTCCAAAACTGAACTTCTACTCCCTCTATCTTCTAATCTTTCTAAACCTAACATCTCCTTCTCAGTGTGCAGCACCATGATTAAAGGTCACTTTACATGCTGCAATATCGTTAACGAGATGTCGTTGGGATCACGGAATTCGTGACGCACATCCGGCCTCGTTAGCGACGTCGCTGAGTGTGAAACGTACGAGCGTCCGCTAACGATCAAAAATACTCACCTTATCATTGATCGTTGACACGGTGCTCTATTTCCTATTATTTTTGCTACTTTTGCACGCAGGTTGTTCGTCGTTCCTGAGGCAGCACACATCGCTACATGTGACATCACAGGAACGACGAACAACAGCTTACCTGCGTCCTCTGGCAATGAGGTGGGTGTGGCTTTCCTTCGGCTGCTCTCCGCCCCTCCGCTTCTATTGGCCGCCTGTCGTGTGACGTCGCACGAATCGCCCCCTTAGAAAGGAGGCGGTTCGCTGGCCACAACGACGTCGCAGGGAAGTTAAGTACATGTGATGGGGCCTAACGATATTGTGCGCCACGGGCAGCAATTTGCCCGTGATGCACAAACGACGGGGATGGGTACGCTCGCTAGCAAGATCGCAGCGTGTAAAGCGGCCTTTAGTCTATGCTGCACCCTCGCTGTCTGGGGGTTATGCTTATCACCAATTTTTTCTTCACTTCCTTTATAAAATCTCTCACCCGATCTTGTTGCCTGCACCTGAAGAACAGCTCTAGAATCCAACTTTTTCTCACCATGGAAACTACATGGAAACTACAAAAACCCTCAATTTGGCCCTGATCTATTCCTGCCTTGATTACTGTAATTCTCTATTAATTGACCTCCCCCTCACTAGACTTTCCCCTTTCCAGTCCATCCTTAATGCTGCAGCCAGGGTCACCTGTCTGATTAATTATTATTCAGATGCTTCCGCTCTGTGCCAGTCATTGCAGTGGCTGCCCATACGTTATGGGATCCAATTTAAATTGCCTATTCTCACCAATAAAACCCCTCACAGTGTGGCAACCTCTTACTTCTCCACGCTCATGTCTGTCTATCACCCTCCGCAAATGATTTTCGACTAGGATCCACACTAATCCAAACCTCCCACTCCCAGATTCAAGACTTCTCCTGAGCTGCACCAATCCTTTGGAATGCTCTTCCACCAGAAACTAGGATGATCCACAACTTCCAAAGCTTCAGACCCTCCTTAAAAACACATCTTTATAGAGCGGCCTATCACCCTTCGTAATCTCAGAACATTAGTTCTCTGTCAAACTCCACTGTAGCCAAAGCATTACAAAGATTAACTGATGACTAGTTCATGCAGCTTTATATCTATCCCCCATTTTTTGAGTGCCATTCTCAGATCGTGCTGGCTCCTTTTTTCCCCATTTTTTTTACATGACTGGACCATCACTGTAAATAAGCACTTGAACCTTGTGTGACCCCCACCTCCCCCCATTATAGATTATAAACTCTTATGAGCAGGGTTGTCTTTATTTTTGCTTTAACTATTGTATCTTTTATAACTGTTACCTATGTTTGTTTCTATATGAACAAACATAGAAATAAAGATGATTATTATTATTATTATTATTATTACTAGCTGTAGTAACCGGGTGTTGCCCGGGATTGTAACTGTCTCTCTGTCTCTCTCCCAGTCTCTGTCTGTCTATCTGTCTCTTTCCAAGTCTTTCTCTGTCTGTCTTTCTGTGTCTATCTCTCTGTCTGTCTCTGTATTGATCTCTCTATCTCTGTGTCTCTGTGTCTGTCTGTCTCTATCTCAGTGTTTTTTCTGTCTCTATCTCTGTGTCTGTTTCTCTCTCTATCTCTCTTTCCCCGTCTGTCTCTTTCCCAGTCTGACTCTTTCCCCGTCTGACTCTTTCACCGTCTGACTCTTTCACCGTCTGACTCTTTTCACGTCTGACTCTTTTCACGTCTGACTATTTCCACGTCTGTCTCTTTCCACGTCTGCCTCTTTCCAGGTCTGTCTCTTTCCACATCTGTCTTTTTCCCCGGTCTGTCTCTTTCCCCGGTCTGTCTCTTTCCCCATCTGTCGCTTTCCAGGTCTGTCTCTTTCCTGGTCTGTCTCTTTCCTGGTCTGTCTCTTTCCCCATCTGTCTCTTTCCAGGTGTGTCTATTTCGCTGTCTGTCTCTTTCCCCGTCTGTTGCTTTCACTGGTCTGTATCTTTCCCCATCTGTCTGTTTCCCCATCTATCTTTGTCTTTCTCTTTGTCTATCTCTTTCACGGAATGTCTTTTTCCCAGTCTGTCTCTTTTCTTGTCTGTTGCTTTCACTGGTCTGTCTATTTCTCCGTCTGTCTGTTTCCCCGTCTGTCTTTGTCTTTCTCTCTGTCTATTTCTTTCTCCGTCTGTCTCTTTCCAGGTCTGTCTCTTTCCAGGTCTGTCTGTCTGTCTCCCTGTCTGTCTCTTTCCCCATCCGTCTCTTTCCAGGTCTGTCTCTTTCCTCGTCTGTGTTTTTCCCCGTCTGTGTCTTTCCCCATCTGTCTTTGTCTGTTTCCCTGTCTCTTTCAATGTCTGTCTCTGTCTCTTTCCCTATCTGCCTCTGTCTGCCTCTTTCCCCGTGTGTATTTCTGTATGTATGTCTGGCTTTTTTTGTCCTATCTGTCTCTTTCTGTCTGATTGTCTTTCTCTTTCCCTGTGTTCCTCTTTCTCTGGCTGTGCCTGTCTGTCTGTCTCTCTCTGTCTGTCTGTCTCTTTCTGTCTCTCTCTATCCGTCTCTCCACCCACATCATATTACCTCACACATAAGCTTATTATACTATGACTGTCCTTTGTTCCTATAGCAACTAATCAGAGCTCCTATTAATGATCTGTGGCTCAGAGCTCCATTCACTTTAATGGAGGCAGTTTTTTTGGAAAGTTACTGTAAAGTGCAGTGTTAAATTTTCTTGTCAAAACATAGTCTATGATGTTCCCTGAGTCACATAAGGTGTCTGTGAAAAATTTTGTGATTGTAAATGCGACGGTGCAGATTCTTTTAGCGGACATACACACACACATACACACACATACACTCAGCTTTATATATTAGATTATTATTAAGTCCAGGTAGAGATACCAAATTGAAAGTTTAGCAAGGCCAGTCCTGATCAACTGACATCAGCACTATCAGAAAGAGCTGTGTCTAGTCCATAGACAATAGATAACCAGGCAATAATGAAGAGGAAAGACCATCAGGCTAAGGATCAATAATAGGGTATATCACATGTACCAGTAAAGATTACCGCAGTTGCTTAACCCCTTAACGACCGCGAGCAGTAAAATTACGTCATAGTGTTAATCCCACCCAGTTGCCGCGGGCAGCCGAGGGGGATCAGCGCACCTGTCACCTGATTTGTACAGCTGACATGTATGCCTAGCAGGCACGAGCAGATCCGCAGTCTGCACGTATCTGTTAACCTATTAAATGGCGCTGTCAAGATGTGACAGCGTCATTGTAATCACGGTCACGGTTAAATTTTACACACTGCCCGACACCGGAAGTCACATTCTATGATCATGTGGATCTGATAATTGTCATGGTAGCACAGGGTCAAGTGATGACTCCTGTAGCTCACAGGACTCACTTCCTGTTTCTCTCGGCTGAGAGCTGTGTGAGAAAGGAGATGAGCATATCTGGTGTTCACAGCTGTGTAGGTGTGATCAGCAGATATGGAAAAGCGATCAGATTGCTTATCCTTATAGTACCCTGAGTCGACCATCAGGGTTTTCGGTTGGGGGGTACTCTGGCTCCGTGACTACGGCTACTTTACTCTCGATGGGGTTACCACAGGTGGTCGGTCCCTGCTTCGTGCCCTGGGCACTCACTCTGCGGCTGGGGAATTGTGTACAGGGATGATTTTGGGGATATACGTGATGCCACCTGTGGTGTCTGGTAAGCGGGATATACCAGCGCTGCCCGCGGCCGGCCTCCGAGGCGATGGTGACGGCAGCTTAAGATCTCTCAGCTCCCCACAGGTGGAGCTATTTTTCCTCAGGCGGCGGGTCGCTGACCAGGAGGGAAGCGACCGAGCGGTGATGGCTGCCTTCTTCTCTGACATCGCAGGGTCCTGTCGAATGGCGGAGAGACGACACACCGAGTCCACATCAGCTTAAACAAGTCCTTTTTACTTAAATCTGGTTTGTTTTGCACGGTACACAGCAGAAACAGTTCGGTTACCAGAAGGCCAATGGTCACAAATTTCGGAGGAGATTTAATGACAGAGTTTTTCTCTGAGGTAACCTTTCTTTGTCTCTTTCTCGGTCCCTGCTCTAAAAGCTCTGTGACTACCTCTTTAACCCACTCGTTAGTCTCGTCACTGGTTTTCCCAGGGGTCTGATGCTGCACGATTTCTTTATCTTTCCCGCAACAGCGTCGTGGACTTGGCTTGGGGTTAGTAGTCAGACTCTTGATGGGTACCGGGACTCCTCTTAATTAGAATCCCAGGTTAACAGTCAATGGTTTGGGGATAAAACTGACAAACCTCCTCGGTTTCGTTATACCGGTGTCGACCTGAACTCTTCAGCCGGCTCTTGCCAGACCTAAAGCGTCCCCTTTCCGTCTGGGTTACCCTTTTTCCTGTGCCTTTCTTTTCTTTCGGGGTACCCTCGCTCAGAACGTCGGGCCTATGTTATTTCTAGCCCTTCTTTCAGTCATCAATTTTACTCTTGTCTCTGCTTGTCACTCTTTACTGACTGACTGTTAACTGAATAACTGTCACCCAGTCGTCCTGGCAACCACGTCGCATCTCACGCTCAGCTAGGCTCCACCCCCTTTGGACCTACTATATAAACAGTCCCAGGAATATGAAGGTAGGGGTTGCTGAGTCAATGTTACTAAATCTAATATAAGACTCCGCATTTCTTCTCTCTTTCACCTGTGACCAAAGAGCACTGCACCTTGCTGTTAAGGTGCTGTATTCCCCTGTAGTGCCTAACTACAGGGGCGCCACATACCCCATTAGTTAATCACACTCGTCCCCGAGTGTAGCAATAAGGTTTGGGTTAAGCTAAACATTTTCTTATAATTTAACCATAACATGTTGGTAATTTTTTTTAACAGAGTCTTAAGAAAAAAAAGTAGAGTAAATATTACAAACATGTTATGGTGAAATTATAAGAAAATGTTTAGCTTAACCCAATGGGGAATGCAGCACCTTAACATCAAGGTGCAGTGCTCTTTGGTCACAGGTGAAAGAGAGAAGAAATGCAGAGTCTTATATTAGATTGAGTAACATTGACTCAGCAGCCCCTACCTACATAATCCTGGGACTGTTTATATAGTAGGTCCATAGGGGGGTGGAGCCTAGCTGAGCGTGAGACATGACGTGGGTGCCAGGACGACTGGGTGACAGTCAGTTAACAGTCAGTCAGTAAAGAGTGACAAGCAGAGACGAGAGTAAATTGATAACTGAAAGCAGGGCTAGAAATAACATAGGCCCGACGTCCTGAGCGAGGGCACCCCAAAAGAAAAGAAAGACACAGGAAAAGGGATAACCCAGATGGAAAACGGACGCTTTAGGTCTGGCGAGAGCCGGCTGAAGAGTTCAGGTCGACACCGGTATAACGGAACCTAGGAGGTTTGTCAGGTTTATCCCCAAACCATTTACCATTAATCTGGGATAATAAATAAGAGGAGTCCGGGTACCCATCAAGAGTCTGACTACTAACCCCAAGCCGAGTTCGTGATGCTGTTGCGGGATAGATAAAGAAACCATGCAGCATCAGACCCCTGGGAAAACCAGTGACGAAACTAACGAGTGGGTTAAAGAGGGAGTCACAGAGCCCTCAGAGCAGAGACCGAGAAAGAGACAAAGAAAGGTTACCTCAGAGAAAAAACTCTGTCATTAAATCTCCTCCGAAATTTGTGACCATTGGCCTTCTGGTAACCGAACTGTTTCTGTGTACTGTGTAAAACAAATCAGATGTTAGTAAAAAGGACTTGTTTAAGCTGATGTGGAATTGGTGTGTCATCTCTCCGCCATTCGACAGGACCCTGCGACGTCAGAGAAGAAGGCAGCCATCACCGCTCGGTCGCTTCCCTCCTGGTCAGCGACCCGCCGCCTGAGGTAAAATAGCTCCACCTGTGGGGAGCTGAGAGATCTTAAGCTGCCGTCACCATCGCCTTGGAGGCCGGCCGCGGGCAGCGCTGGTATATCCGCTTACCAGACACTACAGGTGGCGTCACGTATATCCCCAAAATCATCCCTGTAGACCATTCCGCAGCCACAGAGTGAGTACCCAGGGCACGAAGCCACCTGTGATAACCCCATCGAGAGTAAAGTAGCCGTAGTCCCGGCGCCAGAGTACCCCTACCGAAAAACCTGATGGTCGACTCAATTGGCGTCACGAACAGAATCGTACTTAAAAACCAACAATGTGTGCCTAAAAAGACTTTATTGGCTATGTAAAGTGCGCACAGAACCACCATAGTCATTATAATTAACCGGCATTGCTCATTGATTTGAAATAGGCGCGAGCTACCACAGAAATTGAAGCTGCGCCACACAATAGGTGAAAAGGAGAGCGAGGATAAGTCCCACTCAGCGCTCTGCTCAGACTACCCGAAGTGCAGTGGCTGGTTCCGAAAAGACCCGAAAACTGACAAAAGGCGGGTCTGTCTATGCAAAAGCCTAGTGTGTGCTGAACTTTGACTGTATCTAAAGGCTTTGCAACTAGCCGCAATTAACTAAGGAGGTACCGCCATTAGTGAGGACAACGATTCCTGGGTCCCTGCAGAAGGAGGAGCCGCGCCAGTAGCCTCAATAATGCCAATAACCTTGCCATATGTGCCCGGAGCAAAATGGTTGCCAATCTATGAAGGGAAACCAGGCAGTCTGGCAGCTTTTAAGAGGAAAATATATGCGGTGCTGAATATGTATGCTATGACCGGGAAACAGCGAGCCGCTATGGTGCTGGGACAATTAATCGATGCAGCGGAGCTGGAGGTGGAGTCATGGAAAGATACTGACAGAGACTCCGTAGAAAATGTATTTGCCAAGTTAAAAGCTGCCTTTGAGAAACGCACCCGGGGTGAGTTGAGGATGATATTCTACCAATGTGAACAAGGGCCAAAGGAAACCATCATAGATTATGCCTTACGTTTACAGGTAGCACTCCGGTCCTTAAAGCAAGTGGATCCAGCAAGTGTGGACGACAAGGATAGAATGCTTGCTGAATAGTTCATAGCTGGCTTGAGTTCAGAAGTCAGTCATCAGCAGGTGCATATGTGGGTCTTAGATCACCCTGATGTTGACTTTGATGCTTTAAAAGATAGAGCAATAACAGTATTACAGTACAAAGTTGCCGGCCAAGTCAGTGGACCCATCCTGGCAGGTTGATACTTCTCCCGCCGGCATATCAAATGCTTCCAAAGATTTGGTAAAGGTTGTAAAGCCGGCTGAGACATCAAACAGAGAGGATGATTTGCACAGCTGACTGGCATGTACAGCAGCTGACTAAAAAGATGGACTTTGTGCTAACACTCTTGCAGAACCAGCCAGGTTCACAACTACCCAGTAAAATACAGTTAGCTGATTCTTCTGAGGATGTTCCATGGATGAAGAAAAGGTACATGTCGCCCGTGGAGGGGACCAACATGTTGCCCGTGGAGGGGACCAACAAGTCGCCCGTTCAGAGACCAATGCACCATTCCAACGCAGAGCCATGGACCACACGGATTCTTCAGGACAACCCGTCTGCCTTCGTTGTAACAAGCCGGGCCATTTCGCAAGAGGATGTCTTTTAAACCGGCGATTCCTGGGGCCCAGGACCGAGCCCAGGAATAAGACAGTCGGCTCCAAAAGACTGGCATAGTCGGTACGTGGGAGGCCGCCCGCACCATAATATTACACTAAAAGGAATCCCCATGTCAGTTCTTTTGGACACTGGGTCACAAGTAACCACCATCCCACATACATTGTACAAACACTATTGGTCTGATGACGATCTTAGACCACCAGATTCTAGTTTAGTTATACTAGCAGCCAATGGACTATCACTAAACCAGGTTGGGTTTAGGGAAGTCACATTAAAACTGGGGAGAGTAGAGTTAAAAGACCAAGGATTATGTGTGGTAGAAGATGACCCTAACAACAAATGCCCCTCCATGGTACTTGGAACAAATGTAATTGAAAACTGCCTTGGGGAAGTATTGTTTTTGCTCTGACAGATTGCTGTGACTCCTGATCATGGACAGAGGAGAGTGCTACATCGTGAGATTCGGGTCCTGAGACACAGACAACAGGTAAATCTGTCTGGAGGGGAAATTGGCAGTGTACGGGTTACAGACTAATTTCCTATTATGTTACCACCTAAAAGTGAAATGATGATCTGGTGTCGAGCAGCTATCGGTCTTAGAGGAAAGGAATACCAGGCAGTTGTAGAACCGGTATACTCAGAGCACAGACCTACACTGCTGACAGCCAGAGGGGTGGTAGATATACGCAAAGGAAGAGTACCAATTCGTATCTTAAACTGTGGGAAAGAGGAAGTAAAATTACCCAGGTACGCTACAGTAGCAAAGCTGTACACTGTCTGTGACAGCCATATACAGGCGATAAAGCCTTTGCCCCTGTCAAATCAAGCGGAGGACAACAACTCCAAGGGACAGCTGGAGGAATGGTGTCAGCAGTTACATGTAGGGACTGATACCACCCCTTCCTATCAAAAACATGGAATCTATCAGGTAGCACGAGAATTCGAACAGGTGTTTAGTAAGCATCCGTTAGACTTTGGGAAGGTCGAAGGGGTACGTCATCACATATCCACAGGGAATCATCCCCCAATTAGACTGAGACATAGACCCGTGCCACCAAAACACTACCAGTATGCAAAAGAGATGTTGCGGGACATGAGAGAGGCAGGGGTTATAAGAGATAGTTGTAGCCCCTGGGCAGCCCCCTTAGTCCTAATTAGAAAAAAAGATGGCACTATAAGGATGTGTGTGGATTACAGGGAAATAAATAAGATCACTCACAAAGATGCTTACCCGTTACCCCGTATAGAGGAGTTTCTTGCTGCATTGAGGACTGCTAATTATTTTTCTACATTAGATCTCACTAGTGGATATTGGCAGGTCTCTGTGGCAGAGGAAGACCGAAAGAAAACGGCATTTACAACACCAATGGGCCTATGTGAATTTAATAGGATGCCGTTCGGATTATGTAATGCACCAGGAACATTTCAAAGGCTCATGGAATGTTGCCTGGGACACAAGAACTTTGAGACCGTACTCTTGTACCTAGACAATGTAATCGTATACTCCAAGACCTATGAAGATCACCTGGAACACTTGGCTGAGGTATTTGCATCTCTAGCAAAATATGGAATGAAGCTTAAACCATCAAAATGTCACCTACTGAAACCAAAAGTCCAATATCTTGGACATGTAGTTAGCGCAGATGGACTAGCACCAGTTCCGGAGAAGATAACAGCTATCCAAGATTGGCAGAGACCAACCACCGTCAGAGAAGTACGCCAGTTTCTGGGTTTGGTAGGATATTACCGGAGATTTATAAGGGGCGATACGAAAATGGCAGCACCTTTACAAGACCTACTGGTAGGCCAAACTAAACAAAGAAGGTCAGAACCATCATTGGTATGGAGTAAAGAGCAACAGATGAAGACAGCTCTGACTGGTGAGGAAATATTGGCATATCCTGATTATAACCTACCATTTGTCCTGTACACCGATGCAAGTAATGTAGGCCTAGGAGCAGTATTATCTCAGCTACAAGATGGAAAAGAAAGGGTAATTTCTTATGCCAGCAGGAAACTTCGACCCACTGAAAGAAACTCTTAAAATTATAGTTCTTTTAAGTTGGAGTTTTTGGCCTTGGTCTGGGCCATAAAGGAAAGGTTTAAACATTATCTGGCTGCTTCAAAATTCGTCGCTTATATGGATAACAATCCATTAATGCATCTGGACACTGCAAAACTTGGTGCACTGGAGCAACGCTGGATGGCCAGATTGTCAAATTTTGATTTTATCATTAAGTACCGGACAGGCCGTAAAAATGCCAATGCTGATGCCCTGTCTAGGAATCCTCAGGCATATCTACCAGGATCAGAAGTAGAGGAGGATGATTTGGAAAAAGTAGAACTCCCAGCTTTCCATAAGAACAGAAAATGGGAAGTGACAGAGGCCGTTATCTATCAAAACCAGCAGAATATAGCATTGAACCCGTTTCCTCACTATAATTGGAAAGAAACCCAAGATAGTGATCCGGCAGTGAGTCTAGTGAAAAATCTAGTAACCGAACCAAGCTGCAAACTTGACAAAGATTCCCCACTAGAGGCCAAGCAATTGTGGAAAGAAAGAAGCAGGTTATTTATCCATCAAGATAAACTGTGCAGAAGATATATTAATCCTAGTACACATGAGATGGTTTGGCAAATTGTGGTTCCAAAAAGAGACACCCAAATGGTGTTAGATATGTATCATAATCAATCAGGACATTTTGGATGGAAGAAGTTGGAGATCCTGTTACGAGAAGATTTTACTGGATTGTCATGAGATCTACTATAGAGAAATGGCGTAGAGATTGTGGACCATGCTCATTAAGAAGAAAAGACCGTAACAGTGAGAAGGCACCACTACAGTCCATCATTACCAAACAGCCATTAGAGCTGGTAGTCCTTGATCACGTCAAGCTCATACCCAGCAGATCCGGTTATACTTATGCTCTTACCATGGTGGACCACTATTCCAAGTTCCTAGTAGTAGCTCCAGTGAAGGACTTAATGGCTCGAACAGCAGCAAAAACATTCCAAGCCTATTTCTGCAGAGCACATGGATATCCAGAACGGATATTAACAGATCAAAGCCCTACTTTTGAGTCTGAACTATTTCAAGAATTCTGTAAATTATACGGATGTAAGAAAATTCGTACTACGCCTTATCCTCAGACTAATGGAATGTGTGAAAAAATGAATCACATTGTGATAGAGCTGCTAGAAACCCTGCCCTTGGAGGAGCGGAACAGATGGCCAGAGAAGTTACCAGATCTAGTTGACATGTATAACAACATTCCAGTAAGCTCAACAAATTGCACCCCTGCATACCTTATGGGAGGAAGACCAGGAAAATTGCCGGTGGATTTGGAGATGGACATAATAGTTCCTGAAGAAAATACCTTAGATGCAGTTTGGAAAGTAAAAAGAAAGGAGCAATATCAGAAAATACAGGAATGTGTCGAGAGAAGCCTGGAAAAATCAAAGGAAAAACAAGAAGCAAACTTTAACAAAAGTGCTCAAGGAACACCCTTACTACCAGGTGAATTAGTCTTAAAGAGAAAAAGACGATTGCATAAGTTAGATGATCAATGGGAGGCAGAACCCTACACTGTGCAACCATCAAACTTCAACGACCAGAAAACCTGTTTAATTAGTAAAAACAAAGGTGAAATAACAGCAATGGTGTCCAGGGATCATTTAAAGAAATACCCTCAACAGCTGCAACCAGTAGAGAGAGATCCTATTCAGAGAAAAGAAGAGAAAGAAAGAATAGTGATGAGCGAGTACTAAAAAGCTCGGGTGCTCGAAGCTCGGGCCGAGCCTCCCAAGATACTCGTGTACTCGGCCCGAGCACCGAGCCCAATGTTATCCTATGGGAGACCCGAGTATTTTTGTGAAATGACCCCCCGGCAGCATGGAGAAACCCTAAAAATGTCACAAAAGTCTCAGAAGAGTGCTCAAATGACATGGCATCAGCATGGGGAAGACCCCTTGAAGCATTTATCACTCAAAAGTCACAGATGTGAACAATTTTGTCCGAGTTTTACGCCATTTTTACGGACTCACCAGAAAACCTTCCAAAATGACACCAAAATGAATTTTCATGGCGGAAATGTTAAGGGCACATACCCAATAGTGAGATAGAGCTGGTGTATGTTACTTTTTGAGATTAATACATGAAAGATTTTACATGAAAACCTTGTGTGGCACTCCGATGTCCAAAACGCACGTTTTGTGCTTTTTACTAGCGATGTCGGTCATTTTTTTTTTTTTATTCTATCTCCCTCAGTCCGTCGGTCTGTCTCTCTCTGTCTTGTCTGTCCCCCTCTCACAGTCTGTCGGTCAGTTCCCCCCCCTCTCTCTTACTTACCGTTCCCCGATCACTGCCGCGGCGCTGCACAGCTGTTCAAACTCCGGTGGCTTTTCCTCTTTTGAAAAAGCCGGCCGCTCATTAATCAATCTCCTATTCCCTGCTGTCCTGCTTTTCGGCGCCTATGATTGGTTGCAGTGAGACACGCTCCCACACTGAGTGACAGCTGTCTCACTGCAACCAATCACAGCAGCCGGTGTGTGTATACTGTGCAGTGAAATAAATAATTAAATAATTAAAAAAAACGGCATGCGGTCCCCCCAATTTTAATACCAGCCAGATAAAGCCATACGGCTGAAGGCTGGTATTCTCAGGATGGGGAGCTCCACGTTATGGGGAGCCCCCCACCCTAACAATATCAGTCAGCAGCCGCCCAGAATTGCCGCATACATTAGATGCGACAGTTCTGGGGCTGTACCCGGCTCTTCCCGATTTACCCTGGTGCGTTGGCAAATCGGGGTAATAAGGAGTTAATGGCAGCCCATAGCTGCCACTAAATCCTAGATTAATCATGTCAGGCGTCTCCCCGAGATTCCTTCCATGATTAATCTGTAAATTACAGTTAAAAAACACACACACCCGAAAAATCCTTTATTAGAAATAAAAAACACTAACAAAGTCCCTCATTACCAATTTATTAACCCCGACAAACCCTCCATGTCCGGCGTACTCCACAGTCCTCCAGCGTCGCGTCCAGCTCTGCTGCATGGAAGTGACAGGAGCTGCAGAAGACACCGCCGCTCCGGTCACCTCCACGCAGCTAATGAGATGAGTATAGCGATCAGCTGAGCTGTCACTGAGGTTACCTGGATCCAGCGGTGGATGCAGCGGTGGCCGCGGGTAACCTCAGTGACAGCTCAGCTGATCGCGCTACTCACCGCCGCTCCAGTCAGCTCCATGCACCAACTGAGGTGAGTAGAGCGATCAGCTGCTGTCACTGAGGTTAATCGCGGCACCGCTGGATCCAGCGGTGGCCGGGAGTTACCTGACTGACAGCAGCTGATCGCGCTATTCCCTTCATTAGCTGCGTGGAGGTGACCGGCGGCTTTTACTATTTTGAAAAAGCCGGCCGCTCATTAAACAATCTCCTATTCCCTGCTTTCCCCGCCCACCGGTGCCTATGATTGGTTGCAGTGAGACACGCCCCCACGCTGAGTGACAGGTGTCACACTGCACCCAATCACAGCAGCCGGTGGGCGTGTCTATACTGTGCAGTAAAATAAATTAATAAATAATTAAAAAAAAACGGCGTGCGGTCCCCCCCATTTTAATGCCAGCCAGATAAAGCCATACGGCTGAAGGCTGGTATTCTCAGGATGGGGAGCTCCACGTTATGGGGAGCCCCCCAGCCTAACAATATCAGTCAGCAGCCGCCCAGAATTGCCGCATACATTATATGCGACAGTTCTGGGGCTGTACCCGGCTCTTCCCGATTTGCCCTGGTGCTTTGGCAAATCGGGGTAATAAGGAGTTAATGGCAGCCCATAGCTGCCACTAAATCCTAGATTAATCATGTCAGGCGTCTATGAGACACCCTCCATGATTAATCTGTAAGTTACAGTAAATAAACACACACACCCGAAAAATCCTTTATTAGAAATAAAAAACACACACACATTCCCTGGTTCACCACTTTAATCAGCCCCAAAAAGCCCTCCATGTCCGGCGTCATCCAGGATGTTCCAGCGTCGCATCCTGCGCTGCTGCATAGAGGTGACCGGAGCTGCAGAAGACACCGCCGCTCCGGTCACTTCCACGCAGCAAATGAGGTGAGTAGCGCGATCAGCTGAGCTGTCACTGAGGTTACCCGCTGTCACTGGATCCAGTGACAGCGGGTAACCTCAGTGACAGCTCAGCTGATCGCACGGCTGTCTTCATTAGCTGCGTGGAGGTGACCGGAGCGGCGGTGTCTTCTGCAGCTCCGGTCACTTCCATGCAGCAGAGCTGGACGCGACGCCGGAGTCCGTGGAGTACGCCGGACATGGAGGGTTTGTCGGGGTTAATAAATTGGTAATGAGGGACTTTGTTAGTGTTTTTTATTTCTAATAAAGGATTTTTCGGATGTGTGTGTTTTTTAACTGTAATTTACAGATTAATCATGGAAGGTTTCTCGGGGAGACGCCTGACATGATTAATCTAGGATTTAGTGGCAGCTATGGGCTGCCATTAACTCCTTATTACCCCGATTTGCCAACGCACCAGGGTAAATCGGGAAGAGCCGGGTACAGTCCCAGAACTGTCGCATATAATGTATGCGGCAATTCTGGGCAGCTGTTGGCTGATATTGTTAGGGTGGGGGGCTCCCCATAACGTGGAGCTCCCCATCCTGAGAATACCAGCCTTCAGCCGTATGGCTTTATCTGGCTGGTTTTAAAAATGGGGGGAACCGCACGCCGTTTTTTTTAATTATTTAATAAATAATTAAAATTAATAATTAAAATTAATAAATAATTAAAAAAAACGGCGTGCGGTTCCCCCCATTTTTAAAACCAGCCAGATAAAGCCATACGGCTGAAGGCTGGTATTCTCAGGATGGGGAGCTCCACGTTATGGGGAGCCCCCCACCCTAACAATATCAGCCAACAGCCGCCCAGAATTGCCGCATACATTATATGCGACAGTTCTGGGACTGTACCCGGCTCTTCCCGATTTGCCCTGGTGCGTTGGCAAATCGGGGTAATAAGGAGTTATTGGCAGCCCATAGCTGCCAATAAGTCCTAGATTAATCATGTCAGGCGTCTATGAGACACCCTCCATGATTAATCTGTAAGTTACAGTAAATAAACACACACACCAGAAAAAATCCTTTATTAGAAATAAAAACACACACATATACCCTGGTTCACCACTTTAATCAGCCCGAAAAAGCCCTCCATGTCCGGCGTAATCCAGGATGATCCAGCGTCGCATCCAGCGCTGCTGCATGGAGGTGACCGGAGCCGCAGCAGACACAGCCGCTCCGGTCACCTCCACACAGCAAATGAACACAGCCGCGCGATCAGCTGCTGTCACTGAGGTTACCCGCGGCCACCGGTGGATGCAGCGGTGACAGCGGGTAACCTCAGTGACAGCAGCTGATCGCGCGGCTGTGTTCATTTGCTGTGTGAAGCTGACCGGAGCGGCGGTGTATTCTGCAGCTCCGGTCACCTCCATGCAGCAGCGCTGGAAGCGACGCTGGATCATCCTGGAGTACGCCGGACATGGAGGGCTTTTTCGGGCTGATTAAAGTGGTGAACCAGGGTATATGTGTGTGTTTTTTATTTCTAATAAAGGATTTTTCGGGTGTGTGTGTTTATTTACTGTCACTTACAGATTAATCATGGAGGGTGTCTCATAGACGCCTGACATGATTAATCTAGGACTTATTGGCAGCTATGGGCTTCCAATAACTCCTTATTACCCCGATTTGCCAACGCACTAGGGTAAATCGGGAAGAGCCGGGTACAGCCCCAGAATTGTCGCATATAATGTATGCGGCAATTCTGGCCAGCTGCTGACTGATATTGTTAGGGTGGGGGGCTCCCCATAACGTGGAGCTCCCCATCCTGAGAATACCAGCCTTCAGCCGTATGGCTTTATCTGGCTGGTATTAAAATTGGGGGGAACCGCACGCCGGTTTTTTAATTATTTATTTATTTTACTGCACAGTATAGACACGCCCACCGGCTGCTGTGATTGGGTGCAGTGTGACACCTGTCACTCAGCGTGGGGGCGTGTCTCACTGCAACCAATCATAGGCGCCTGTGGGCGTGGAAAGCAGGGAATATGAGATGGCTGTGTACAGAGCACAGCGCGCCGGCCGGTATAAAGGCTCGGTCACGCTGTGCAGGCCGGCCAATCACTGCAATTCCACAACTAACAGGGCTGTGGCATTGCAGTGGTCTGCCAGCCAATCCCTGCATGAGGGCTGGCTCTCAAAAGAGCGCCAACATGCAGGGATGAAGACCACGAGTAAAGCACGAGTATTGCAAAATTACTCGGTACCCGCCGAGCAGCCCGAGTACAGTGATACTCGTGCGAGTACCGAGTAGTTACAAGCATGCTCGCTCATCACTAAGAAAGAATAGTCAAGACAATTTTAGGAGAACTTCCTGCAGATTGGCCGCAAGTAGATGGCGTGTACTTGATACCGATAGTGACTTTTCCACAACCAAGTGAAACGCCAAGAGCAGAAGAACCACCCATTGTAATGGAATCAGAGATTTTTGCAGTCAGTGTATCTGCCATTTCCACTGGGAGAGTAAGTAGACCCTCAAGTATACCAATTTTACGCAGGTCAACACGTATTAACTTTGGCTGTCCACCGCTTAGCTACAGAGAATAAAATGTAGAAAGTGGAATATGTAAATAGTTGAATAGGTAGATAGTATTAATATATAAAATGGGTAAAGGAAGTTTGCATAATGCTGTATAGGGGAGAGGGAGGTGACTACAGGACCAAGAGGCCTACAGTGATTATGACTAGAGATGAGCGAACCGGTCCTGGTTCGGTTCGAGTTCGGTTCACCGAACAGAGGTCTCGTTCGAGTTCGGTTCATCGAACGTTCGATGAACCGAACTCGAACCGCATAGGAAACAATGGCAGGCAATCACAAACACATAAAAACACCTAGAAAACACCCCCAAATGTGTCCAAAAGGTGACAAACAACTCACAACACAAACACAAGGGAAAGTGACAAGGACATATACTCATGCGATAACAAAAGAGCTGGACAAGGAAAAAGAGGAGGAGACACAGATATAGGCATGGCACGCCCTTCTAAAATCATGTAAAACACCACAAGGTGACTCCAAGCGGAGTTCTCCCATTTTTCCAAGAAATGGGGCACACACACACACACACCCACCCCTTCAGTGGCAGCACTTGTGCCCCAGTTGTACACTTCACAGCTAGATTTGCATCAAGCACATTCAAAAATACGCAATACTTAACCGTCCCCAGGATGACTCCGGGGTAGGTAGCAAAGTCTTTCCTCATCCCAGCTCTGTTAATCTTGGATCATTTTTAAACAACACAGCAAGCAAGGGTTACTCCAAGCGGAGTCTCCCTTTTTTTCCAAAAATTGTGCCCCACACACACCCACCCATTCAGTGGCAGCACTTGTGCCCTAGTTGTAAACTTCACAGCTAGATTTGCATCAAGCACATTCAAAAATACGCCATACTTAACCGTCCCCAGGATGACTCCGGGGTAGGTAGCAAAGTCTTTCCTGATCCCAGCTCTGTTCATCTTGGATCATTTTTAAAAAACACACCAAGCAAGGGTTACTCCAAGCGGAGTCTCCCTTTTTTTCCAAGAATTGTGCCCCACACACACCCACCCATTCAGTGGCAGCACTTGTGCCCTAGTTGTACACTTCACAGCTAGATTTGCATCAAGCACATTCAAAAATACGCCATACTTAACCGTCCCCAGGATGACTCCGGGGTAGGTAGCAAAGTCTTTCCTGATCCCAGCTCTGTTCATCTTGGATCATTTTTAAAAAACACAGCAAGCAAGGGTTACTCCAAGCGGAGTCTCCTTTTTTTTCCAAGAATTGTGCCCCACAGACACCCACCCATTCAGTGGCAGCACTTGTGCCCTAGTTGTACACTTCACAGCTAGATTTGCATCAAGCACATTCAAAAATACGCCATACTTAACCGTCCCCAGGATGACTCCGGGGTAGGTAGCAAAGTCTTTGCTGAACCATGACTTGTTCATCTTGGCTCCTTTTAAAAAACACAGCAAGCAAGGGTTACTCCAAGCGGAGTCTCCCTTTTTTTCCAAAAATTGTGCCCCACACACACCCACCCATTCAGTGGCAGCACTTGTGCCCTAGTTGCAAACAGGATGTTTTGATTTGCATCAAGCACATTCCAAATCCACAAGCATTTACTCTCCCCAGGATGACACAGGGGTAGTAAATTCCTTCTGGATCCATGACTTGTTCATTTTGATGAACGTCAGTCTGTCCACATTGTCACTGGACAGACGCGTGCGCTTATCTGTCAGCACACACCCAGCAGCACTGAAGACACGTTCAGAGACAACGCTGGCAGCTGGACACGACAAAATCTCCAAGGCGTAACTGGAGAGCTCTGGCCATTTTTCTAGATTTGAAGCCCAAAAGGAGCAAGGCTCCATTTGCAAAGTCAAGGCATCGATGTTCATTTGGAGATACTCCTGTATCATCCTCTCCAGCCGTTGACTATGTGTCAGACTTGTTGTCTTTGGTGGCCTTGCAAAGGAGGGTCTAAAAAAATTATGAAAAGATTCCATAAAATTGCTGTTACCAGCACCAGATACGGTCCTACTGGTACGGGTAGACTGTTGAAGATGACGAGACCGTCCCATAATTGTCAAGTTACAACTGGGAGATTCTCTCCCTGCACCTGCACGGTTGTTTGGTGGAAAAGCCGAGCTAAAATCGAGTAACAGCTTCTGCTGATACTCCTGCATACGTGCATCCCTTTCTATGGCTGGAATTATGTCACAAAATTTGGACTTGTACCGGGGATCTAATAGTGTGGCAAGCCAGTAGTCATCATCACTTCAAATTTTGACAATCCGAGGGTCATGTTGCAGGTAGTGCAGCAAGAAGGCGCTCATGTGTCTTACGCAGCCATGCGGACCAAGTCCACGCTGTGTTTGTGGCATAGAGGTGCTAACCGCTCTTTCTTCCTCTGACATCTCCCCCCAACCTCTTTCAACTGAAATTTGACCAAGGTCTCCCTCATCCGCTGAGTCTTCCATGTCCATGGACAGTTCGTCCTCCATTTCTTCATGTTCTTCTGCACCTTCCTCAACATTTCGCCTGCTACCATGCGCCCATGTTGATCCCTGTCCCCCATGGTTCCATGCCAGCCGGGTTGGTGATGATGAACGTCTGGACCTTGGTGATGTTGTTGTGTCTTGCGCATATGAATCCTCCTGTAGTTCCTCCCCTTCCTGTTGTCCCACCCCCTAACTCCGAATAGTGTTTAGCGTGAGCTCCAGCATGTAAATGACTAGAATTGTCATGCTGATAATGGCATTGTCAGCGCTAAACATATTCGTCGCCATGTCGAAACTGTGCAGAAGGGTGCATAGGTCCTTGATCTGAGACCACTCCATCAGGGTGATCTGCCCCACCTCTGCATCTCGTTGGCCCAGGCTATACGTCATGACGTATTGCACCAGGGCTCGGCGGTGCTGCCACAGTCGCTGTCACATGTGGAGAGTCGAATTCCAGCGTGTCGCCACATCGCATTTCAGGCGATGAACCGGCAGGCCGAAAGACTTCTGGAGCGATGCAAGTCGCTCAGCTGCGGCTGTTGAACAGCGGAAGTGAGCAGATAGTTTTCGTGCCCTGGTCAGAAGGCCATCTCGGCCGGGATAGTGTTTTAAGAATTGCTGGACAACAAGGTTCAACACGTGAGCCATACAAGGCACGTGTGTCACCTTGCCCAGGCGAAGGGCCGCACCCAGGTTTGCAGCATTGTCGCACACGGCCTTACCAGGCTGCAGGTTGAGTGGAGACAACCATTTATTAAACTCGGACCGCAGAGCTGACCACGACTCCTCAGCTGTGTGACTCCTATTCCCAAGACATGTCAAGCTAAAAACCGCCTGATGCCGTTGCGCTCTGCTGCCAGCATAGTAATGAGGGGTGCATGCTTCCTTCTGCGCAGTGAGAACGCTGGTGGCCTGACCAGGCAGGCTTGGGGCGGAGGTGGAGGACACACATGAGGTGGAGGAGGCAGAAGCAGTGGCGGAACTTGGACAGACAGAGGATTGACACACAAGTCGTGGGGACGGCAAGACTTGTGCAGCAGACCCTTTACCATCTATCTAGTTACCCAGTGCCCAGTCAGCGACATGTAACGTCCCTGTCCATGCTTACTGGTCCAAGTATCGGTGGTGAAATGCACCCGTTGACACACAGTTTCTCAAGGAAGCCGTGATGTTGTGTGCGACATGCTGGTGTAGCGCGGGCACACCTTTCTTAGAGAAGTAGTGGCGACTAGGCATCTGGTACTGGGGCACAGCGACAGACATAAGGTCTCTAAAATCCTGTGTGTCCACCAGGCGGAAAGGCAGCATTTCGGTAGCCAAGAGCTTACAGAGGGATAAAGTCAACCTCTTAGCTTTGTCATGGGTCGCAGGAAATGGCCTTTTATTTGTCCACATCTGAGGGACAGAGATCTGGCTGCTGTGTGTAGATGGTGTTGAGTAGGGTGTCCCTGGAAAAATGCAGGTTTGTGAGGAAAGTGCAGGCGGAGACATGATGTTGCCTTCATCCAACGTTGGTGCTATCGATGTCTGAAAGAGCTGTACACATGCACTTGTTTCCCCTTCCAAACCAACTGACGACCTACCAAGCAAACTGCCTGTTGCGGTTACAGTGGTGGAAGTTGTGCGTGGAAAACCAGGTGTGACAGCTGTTCCCACAGTCCTAGAAGATGAAGAGCGCGCGGATGCACTGGAAGGGTCAGGCGGTGGATGGTTCGCTTTGCTAGGCCGCATTGCAGCACGGTGAGCTTCCCACTGGGACATATGATATTTATTCATGTGACAATTCATGGAAGAAGTTGTCAAACTGCTGAGGTTTTGCCCTCTACTAACAGAATCACGACAAATTTTACAGATCACATAATTTGGGCGATCTTTTGCTATGTCAAAAAAGGACCAGGCTAGGCAAGGCTTAGGGGGCATGCGACCTGCTGAGCTCCCCTGACTAGTGCTCAGAGGCAGAGTGGTGGCTGAGGATGCAGTTGTAGACGTGCTACCAGTGCTCCGACTCTGTCCAGGAAGGCGCAAGGTAACTTCGTGGTCGGTTGCATCCTCCTCCACCGCCTCTGTTGACCTCCTCGAGTGCCTTACTGTGGGTTGACAGTAGGTGGGATCTAGAGCTTCCTCATCAATTGTTTTGTTTGCACTCCCCTCACCCTCAGAACGAGCCTCTTCTTGCCCTGACCGAATATTTAAGTTATCATCCCAATCTGGTATCTGCGTCTCATCGTCATCAGTATGTTCCTCATTGTCTATAACAGGTGTTACAGTTTGTGAAAAAGGGTCATTATTATGCTCAGAAACTTGGTCCTCATGGCCTGAATCAGACCTCTGATTCCAAGGCTATATTTGTGACTGAATAGCGCTGCAGACTCACCCATCTCAGTTCCACCATACCGTGCAGGGCGGATGGAGACTTCAGAGCTGGGAGAAAGCAAGTTTGATTGGGATGACAACTCAGAGGACTGGTGTTTTTTGGATGCGGTACTTGAGGTGGCGGAGAGGGCACTTGTTGGACCACTTGAGATCCATTCAAGCATTTTCCTTTTTTGGCCATCATCTACCTTTGTTCCAGTTGTTCGTGTCCGTAAAAAGGGGAGCACATCGGATTGTCCACGGTAAGTAGTAGACATCTTACTTTTGCTGGAAGACGGTCTATCTTCAGCAGATGTTAATGGAGCTTTGCCACCTTCCCCACAGACAAACCCTTTTTTTCCTTTTCCAACACGCCTCTTCCCCTTTCCACCAGCATCTGTCATTTTGCCACTCATTTTGATTGCGACAAGATTGTTCACTTAAAATGTGGTAGTAAAAATTGAGAGGTGGTGTAGATTGCAGCGGTGGTCTAGCTTTATTAACAGCAGAATAAACAACATTAATTATCCCTGACAATGCAACTATGGCCCTTAAACCGGCAGCATAAATTGCTAGTATAATGGCTTAGCAACAATGAGCTTGAGTGTGCAATGCAGATAGATGTGCTGCAAATATCTTTGCACTAGTGGGACAATACAAAAGTTCAACAGCCACTTTTAGGATGCCACTAAGTTCACTCAGTGTTTGCTAGTATAATGTCTTAGTAACAATGAGTTTGAGTGTGCAATGCAGGCAGACGTGCTGCAAATATCTTTGCACTAGTGGAACAATACAGAAGTCCAACAGCCACGTTTAGGATGCCACTAAGTTCACTCAGTGTTTGCTAGTATAATGGCTTAGTAACAATGAGTTTCAGTGTGCAATGCAGACAGACGTGCTGCAAATATCTTTGCACTAGTGGGACGATACAGAAGTCCAACAGCCACGTTTAGGATGCCACTAAGTTCACTCAGCGTTTGCTAGTATAATGGCTTAGTAACAATGAGTTTGAGTGTGCAAAGTGCAGGAGGGTACAGTGGCAGGGTTGTGGGTTTCTGGGTAGAGGAAAGGAAGCCTGCCTTTCTATCCCTCCTAATGGGGAAATGCAGCGAGGAAATCCCTGACCTTAGCTACACAGACACTGTCATCTTGTGTAGCTGTTAAACTCTGTTTTCACGGACCTGTCACCTATGGCTCTGACCCTGCCGGTATTAGCCCTTAAAAGGACTGATAGAAAGTGCTATCCCTATTCTGTACAGTGCTGTGTATAGAGCGTACACAGCAGTATCGGAGATAAGAGCTGCGCCAGCGGTGACTGACACCAAGGACGCAGAAGGCAGATAATGGCGTGCTGGAGGAAAATGTCTGTTTTTATAATGCAGGGACATGTGACATGGACATCCTATCACACATATTGTTGCTTCTCTGGCTAAAAGTCCACTTAGCTGTGTGTGTGTCTGGGATTGGCTGACATGCTAGCCCGCCCCACTACACGCGCGCGCTTAGGGAAGGAAGACAAGGTAAAAAAAAAATAAATGGTGATCACCATTATCCATACAGCAGTGATCTGAATGCGCTGTTCCCGCACACTATACACTGAAATTTCATAATAGTGTGAGTCACAGTGTGACTTACACTATTACAGCGGAAGAACAGCTAGGAATTAGCTGGTCTTTTTGCTGCTAGAACCGTTCTCGAACGTATCTAGAACTATCGAGCTTTAGCAAAAAGCTCGAGTTCTAGTTCGATCTAGAACAGTCTCCAAAATCACTCAAGCCGCGAACTGGAGAACCTCTAACCGCGAACCGCGCTCAACTCTAATTATGACTGATATGGAACCTCACCACACTTAGAACTCTTAAACTAAAGCACTTGTAACTGTTGATATATTTCTTTGTTTGTTGATGCACTTTAAGCGAAGACCGAGCCAAAAGACTGGGCGTGGCAAAAGTTTCTTTGACCCTGCTGTTCTGTTCGCATTTGCTATACACTTGTACTGTTCTCGGGTCATTATGACCCGACCTATTAATTCTTGATTTTTAGCTACTCTAATTGTTTTATTTGAATACTTTTTTCATTGAAATACTGTATGTGAACATGGTTGATCATAAACAAATGAAACATTTAAATTCAAACTTAATTTTTTTTTTTTTTTTCATAAAAAGGTTACACAGGCTTTTTGCAATTATCTTCGATTGTTGACATTCTGCACACAAATAATAAAGAAGCTTTGCATTACTATTACTAAAACATGAAATTTAACTTTTTGAAAACAAATTTTTTAAATCAACAAATGAAAAATCATAAAAACGTCAACCTTTTTAGAAAGAAAAAAGAAAAAACTGAACATGTTCATGCGTTTCTACACTGAACACAATAATAAGACACATGTCCTTTACACAGATATTTTGAACATCCAGCACATGTCAGATTAGTCTTATTGTCACAGGAAGATGGACAGAAGCCACATCTCTTCCTTTTTTTCCTGGTAGCTGTGCTGGTGGAGGCCGCGGATGTGGAGTCTCTTTCTTGAGCATGCTGGACACTTTTTACAATGGCTGTTGCTTCATCACTTCTGGGGGTCACTTTTCTGTTCTCAATATATGGCCTCACCAGGGATTTTCCCAATTCCTCAAGAAATAATCTTCTTTTATGCAGCTTATTCCGGTTCCATTCGGGGTCGATTTCTCTCCAAAAGACAAATGCATTGTATGCAGAAACGTCCAGTATGTTATAAAATAAAATCATTGGCCACCGATTGGTTTTGTGTTTGCATGTATATGTTGATATTGCTTGGTCTAAAGTATCAACTGCTCCCTTTGTGGCATTATAATCCAAAATAATGTCAGGCTTTCTGTCTTCTCTATCACTTACGGCATTGTCATGGTGCATTGTGCTCATTAGAATTACCTGTTTGTTTGTTTTTGGAACATAAGAAACAACAGTTGTATTTCCAGAAAAATAAAAAGTAAAACTGTACACCTCTCTCTTGCTAAGGATACCTTGCGGTAGTTCAGGTTTGTTTTTTCTCATAGTACCCAGCATGGTAAGTTGTTTTTTCTTCAACATCTGGCCTAGTTGATAGGATGTAAAAAAGTTGTCACATGTCACATTTTGTCCTTTTAGTCCATGAGTCAAATCTAGAACTACACGCATACCCTGATTTTTTTCAGGTCTTTCATCAGGGGTTTTTCCTGTATACACTTGAACATTTAGAGCATATGAACTTTTGCTGTTGCAAAGTGTCCAGATCTTGATGCCATATTTTGCTGGCTTACTTGGTATATATTGTCAGAATGGGCACCTACCTCGGAATGCCACCAGTTTCTCATCAACAGTTACATTTTCACCACTGTTATACAATTTTGGTAGAATCTCTACCCATTGATTCCAAACATTTCTAATAGGGGCTAGTTTATCTTTAGCTCTTCTTTCCATTCTATCTGTTTTAGAATCAAACCGCAGTACTCTAGAAATGTCATTAAACCTTTCAAGACACATTGTAGCTCTAAATATGTAGCGACGGGTTTCGCAATTCCACAAACTTTTAGTTGAGTCACCATAAGATTTGTATACTCCAGCTAAAACAAGTAAACCAATATAAGCATTTAGAGCGGTCACATATAACTTTTTCCATTTATCACCATAAACTACTTGGCCCTCAATGTTTGTCATTTGTATTATTATATTTAGGATAGTCATATTTAGGAATAATGCGAATGCTGATCCTATATCAGATATTCTTGATGTAACGTACTTTGTAGGACCAGGAGTAGCTTTTATGATATTTTCAGAGGACAATCTACCAGCCTGACTAGGCTGCAAGTTACAAATTAGAAACTTGTTTTTAGAAGGGATTTCTTGCATCCGGCTAGTTGTCTGGGTATCATGTTCCTCTTCATACTCCACTTCAGAATCCGAATTTTCAACATTGCTTTCCATCTCGCTTATGTGGTCCTCCTCTTCGGACATTATTTCATTACAGTGAAACCACCACCATTTTGAGATGAAGTACACATAAAAAACATAACTTTTGCAGTCAGAAATAATTAGAGACCTGTAGAACAGTATAAAATGCTATCGGGTCATATTGACCCAAACAGTACAAGTGTAACAATCAGCGTGTAGCAAAAAGTAAACAAAAAAAAACAAAAAAACCAAAAAGGGTCTCAAAAATCATTTTGGGTCATAATGACCCGAACAGTACAGCAGGGTTAACAGCTTACGGCCAATGGACTAATGCTGTATGAGCTGGTGACCTATCTTATTCAATTTTTGTAGTTTTTATTTTTAAGACTCTTAAGAAAAAAAAAGTAGAGTAAATATTACAAATATGTTATGGTTAAATTATAAGAAAATGTTTAGCTTAACCCAAACCTTGTTGCCACACTCGGGGACGAGTGTGATTAACTAATGTGTATGTGGCGCCCCTGTGGTTAGGCGCTACAGGGGAATGCAGCACCTTAACGTCAAGGTGCAGTGCTCTTTGGTCACAGGTGAAAGAGAGAAGAAATGCAGAGTCTTATATTAGATTGAGTAACATTGACTCAGCAGCCCCTACCTTCATATTCCTGGGACTGTTTATATAGTAGGCCCATAGGGGGGTGGAGCCTAGCTGAGCTGAGCGTGAGACATGACGTGGTTGCCAGGACGACTGGGTGACAGTTAGTCAGTTAACAGTCAGTCAGTAAAGAGTGACAAGCAGAGACGAGAGTAAATTGATAACTGAAAGCAGGGCTAGAAATAACATAGGCCCGACGTCCTGAGCGAGGGTACCCCAAAAGAAAAGAAAGACACAGGAAAAGGGGTAACCCAGACGGAAAGGGGATGCTTTAGGTCTGGCGAGAGCCGGCTGAAGAGTTCAGGTCGACACCGGTATCACGGAACCGAGGAGGTTTGTCAGGTTTATCCCCAAACCATTGACCATTAACCTGGGATCTTAAATAAGAGGAGCCCGGGTCCCATCAAGAGTCTGACTACTAACCCCAAGCCGAGTTCACGACGCTGTTGTGGGAAAGATAAAGAAACCGTGCAGCATCAGACCCCTGGGAAAACCAGTGACGAGACTAATGAGTGGGTTAAAAAGGGAGTCACAGAGGCCTCAGTGCAGAGACGGAGAAAGAGACAAAGAAAGGTTACCTCAGAGAAAAAACTCTGTCATTAAATCTCCTCCGAAATTTGTGACCATTGGCCTTCTGGTAACCGAACTGTTTCTGTGTACTGTGCAAAACAAACCAGATGTTAGTAAAAAAGGACTTGTTTAAGCTGATGTGGACTTGGTGTGTCATCTGTCCGCCATTCGACAGGACGACTGCGACGTCAGAGAAGAAGGCAGCCATCATTGCTCAGTCGCTTCCCTCCTGGTCAGCAACCCGCCGCCCTGAGGTGAAATAGCTCCACCTGTGGGGAGCTGAGAGATCTTAAGCTGCCATTACCATCGCCTCGGAGGCCGGCCGCGGGCAGCGCTGGTATATCCGCTTACCAGACACCACAGGTGGCGTCACGTATATCCCCAAAATCATCCCTGTACACCATTCCCCAGCCGCAGAGTGAGCGCCCAGGGCACGAAGCCGGGACCGACCACCTGTGATAACCCCATCGAGAGTAAAGTAGCCGTAGTCCCGGCGCCAGAGTACCCCTACCGAAAACCCTGATGGTCGACTCACCCCTAAGAGTTCTAGTAAAAATAAAAAAAAAAGTTTTGAAAAATTAAAAAAAAATAAAAAAACCTAAAAGTTCAAATCACCCACCAGTTAACCCATTGACAATTAAAGAGTTAAAGAAATAAAAAATGACACATATTTGGTATCACCGCATTCAGAAAGGCCCGATCTATCAAACTATAAAATCAATTAATGTGATCGGTTAATGGTATAGTGGCAAAAAAATTCCAAACACCAAAATTATGGGGGTTTTTTGCGGCAAATTATGCACAACAGGCGATCAAAACAAAGCATCTGTGCACTGTGCACTGTTACTTGAGCTAACGTTTTTAGTACCACTTGATGACAAGTACCAAGCTGATGACACCGGGCAGGGGGTTCGGTGCCGCCACCGATGACACCGGGCAGGGGGGCCCAGTGCCGCTGCCGATGACATCAGGCAGGGGGACCCAGTGTCAGTGGCGGTGGCGGCATCGGTATATATAGCGGCCACGTGGTCTGCAGAGTGGGCCCTTAAGCTGCCGGGCCCGGACACAATGGCAACCTCTGCGACCGCGGAAGTTACGCCCCTGCCTGTTAGCCTCACATGTCTACTGATCAGATCAGCAGACATGTGAAGGGTTTATTGTGGGTTCACCATCAGAGCCCACTGTAACTATGGGGAGGTGGTTACAAATGGAAGATAAATAGTAATCAGTTAATGGATCCATCCTCCAAAGACTCCCATGTTAAAAAAACCAGATCCGGACGAAACCAGTTATTTAACAATGGACAAAAAAAGTTGTTTTTTGCACCACCTTTTTGCCAAAGCCTCTCTGCAGGATCCTTTCTAACAGATGATTACTTGAAATGTGAACTAAGATTATGTCAGGCAAGTTCTATGCGAGTATAGGATTTGTTTCTCGTCTACCATCCATATGACATACGTTAACCATCCATATGCAATGTATTTTGTTTTTATTCAGCAGCTATTATTTAACAATCATTTACAGGACCATTTACAGTGTTCTGTGCTACAGAATATATTCGTAAAAGTTGGACAGCATTTAAATGGTCCATGTGAAGTTTTTTTTTTCTCTCACCCATAGACTTGCCTTGGTGAGTCTCGGCCGATATACGCTGCCAATCTAAGCAGGCCTACATCAGCTGAGAAACAAATTGCAGACCAACCCTGTCTCATTGAATAATATTGATCAGAGTGTAATGTGATTTTTTTTCTCACATTGCACTCATCTGTTTGATATGCAAGTGTGAGCAAGCCTGAGCATCCAATGCAAGAGCATCAGATGTGATATGCCAATGACACTTGGCTCAGGCTCTGCTGTGAGCGTGAGCCAAGTTTCATCCACTGTGCTCCGATTCACTCATATGGAAGAATCAGATCACAGGTCCCCAGACAATGGAGAGATTAATCACTCCATCTTCTCCATTGCTTTTTTTGGTGTATATCGGACTGCATTTGGATGACATCCAAGTGCAGCCTAATATTTTGCAAGCACCCATAGACTTGTATGGGTGTGTGTAATCTGATATACACTGCATGTGTCGCGGGCGGGGTGGAGGGTGTCAGCACACTACGCTCACCCCTTCTGCTCGGGTCCGGCGGCTGCTGCTCAGTGGTGGCTCGAGCTGTGGGCCGGATCCCGGGGGTTCTCGAGCGGCACTCCTCGCCCGTGAGTGAAAGGGGGTTGTTGGGTGTGGGAATAGTTTATTGTCCGTGACGCCACCCACGGTTGTGGTGATTTCACCACCGATGCTCAATATGGGGATCCCGGTGATGGTGATGCGGAGCAGCCAGGTGTTGTGTTGCCCCTCCGTGGGTAGGGGTTGGTGATCCCGGGGCCCGGTGATGGTGAGGGAGGTGCAGGGCCTGGTGGGCGCAGGGACGCGGGGGCAGCGCTGTGCCTTGCGGCACTGTGGTACTCACTCAGCCTGAGACGTTGACACAGTTTTACGGTAAACCACACGGCTAGAAAGACGGTTCCCACGGACGGCTGCACTTGCTCTCCCAGTAGGTGACGGTGATGTCCCTCTGACCTGCACCTGATGTTTCTAAGTTGGTAGCGATGGGTCCCCACCGGTAATCCGCTCCCCGGCTTCAAGCTGGACTGGAGGAGCTCTACTTTGCCCGCAGACGCTGGCCCTGAGGAACTGGTGCCTTGGCGGTGGCGGTGTTCCTCCTTAATGGTTGGACTGTTGCCTTCAATCGGGACTTGGTTGTTGGGGGATCTACGTCCCCTTCACTGACGGATTCGGCAAATTATGGCGACTCCTAGCCTTGCCGGGGTCTGAGAGGCCCCTGCCCTGGTGCTGACTGTCCTTTGCACGCTGCTCCAGACCGCCGGGTCACTACCCGTCCGCGGTCCTTCCAGGAACTCCCGAGCAGTCACCCCTCTGGACAGTCACCGTCGTTGCTGACCTTGCTGACCCTGTCCTGCACACAGCTGGACTACTTCAGGCTTTCTTTCCTGTCACCACTCTTGCTTTCCTCCTTTTCCACTTTACTTCCTTCACTTCACTACTTGTTTACTCCTCCACTTAGCTCCTCACTCAAGCCCTGCCTGGGCTAAACTTCCACTCCTTCCACTTCCTCCTCCAAACTCTATCTGCCTGGTTCTTCCCGCCTCCAGAGCTGTGAACTCCTCGGTGGGCGGAGCCAACCGCCTGGCCCACCCCCTGGTGTGAACATCAGCCTCTGGAGGAAGGCAACAAGGATTTCTGGTTAGCTTTGGTGTTCCTAACTGGGATGTAGGGTGTGGTGGTGTAATGACCTGTGACCCCTGGCTTGCCCAGGGCGTCACATTCCCCCTTAGCAAAATGCAGGCCGTCCGCAGGCTGCCCGTCCAACACCGGTTTTATTTTTCTGCAAAATATAACATGGTAAACGGTAACATATATACATTTTTAATAAATCTTCCCATAACGGGAGGCACTTTTACTTAAACGTTGCAAACGGTTTACGGTTACGGTTTCCGCTCTCTCCCACCCAAGCAACCTGGCCCTGATGCTGCCCCTAAAGCCCAGGCAGCACCCCTTGACCCACAGTCCAGCACACGGTACCCGAGCGGGATCTGTCCTTTCCCTCCAGAGGGTAGCCACCGGTTCCTGTGGTGGCTGGGCCCCAGCCTGCTCTGCTGAGGGCCCTCCCTCCAACCTGCCTCTCCGGAGGCGGCATTGCGGAAAACGGTAACGGCAAACAACTTATTTACAAGCCACTTAACGTTTGTGGTTGCCCTGCAAGTTCACGGGCTTGTCCATGAGCAGTTTCTCATGCCAACTTTTTAAACGGTCCCCACGGGGACAACGGTGCCGGCTCCAGCCGGTTGCAAATCACAAAGATAATCTGGTTACTGTTCGGTAATCATCTTTCTTATCATTTTCTGTAAACTTTTTCAACTTTCAAACACAATGGTGGTCCCAACGGGGACTGCTGCAGCGGGCATCCGCTGCCCTTACTGGGTATTTTCGTCCTCCTCACCCGGCTCGGGGTGGAAGAACACAGGCTGCAGCCCCTCCAGTGCATAGCAAGCACGGCGTGGAAGGGCTGCCCGATACCCGTTGTTCCCGGTTCGGGGGACATATGTGGCCTCCATGCCAGGCAGGGCAACGACCCCCTCCTCTTCCTCCGACACAGGCTCAGTGTCAGGACCGGAGTCGCTATCTTCTGCCCCCGCCGCAGTCACAGGGAGAGGCACACCCGACGGGCCAGGTGCGGTGCAGCACGCAAGTGAGTAGGACGGAGGTAACACAGGAGCCAGGGGCAGACCGGGTCTCTCAGCCGCAGCGGCCGGTCCCTCGGGGACACAGGGGCGTGGGTCACTCTCCAGCTCCTCCATCACGGCCTCCACTCCATACACTCGTGCCACAGCAACTAGCGCCTCCACCTCCGCAGCCCACTGCTCCATCAGCCCGCCGATCTGACTCTGATAGTGACGGCAGATCTCCGCCGCCCGGGCCCTCAGCCATGCCGCTGTTCCAGACACCAGCTCGGTAGTCTCTGCAGAACTAGGTGGGGCGGACATTTCCCGTTAGGGTCGGTGGACCGGGGGGGTCCCAGTGTGTTTGCTTGCACCGCCACACTCACATGCGTCCAGCCGCCATCGCGTCCCCCTTGGCTCTTTCTGGCCCCTCCTCTCTCAGGGCGGGGTTTTGGCCTTCGTGCCTCTTCTACTCGAGAAGACGCTCGAGCGGGAACTTTTCGCGCCAAAGATGGCGACTTCTGAAATTTTTCAGCCGGATACCTCCGGCGGTAACAAGGCGCACCTCTACCAAACGGCAGAGCGGTAAGATCCTGTTCGTGATGCCAAGTTGTCGCGGGCGGGGTGGAGGGTGTCAGCACACTACGCTCACCCCTTCTGCTCGGGTCCGGCGGCTGCTGCTCAGTGGTGGCTCGAGCTGTGGGCCGGATCCCGGGGGTTCTCGAGCGGCACTCCTCGCCCGTGAGTGAAAGGGGGTTGTTGGGTGTGGGAATAGTTTATTGTCCGTGACGCCACCCACGATTGTGGTGATTTCACCACCGCTGCTCAATATGGGGATCCTGGGGATGGTGATGCGGAGCAGCCAGGTGTTGTTGCCCCTCCGTGGGTAGGGGTTGGTGATCCCGGGGCCCGGTGATGGTGAGGGAGGTGCAGGGCCTGGTGGGCGCAGGGACGCGGGGGCAGCGCTGTGCCTTGCGGCACTGTGGTACTCACTCAGCCTGAGACGTTGACACAGTTTTACGGTAAACCACACGGCTAGAAAGACGGTTCCCACGGACGGCTGCACTTGCTCTCCCAGTAGGTGACGGTGATGTCCCTCTGACCTGCACCTGATGTTTCTAAGTTGGTAGCGATGGGTCCCCACCGGTAACCCGCTCCCCGGCTTCAAGCTGGACCGGAGGAGCTCTACTTTGCCCGCAGACGCTGGCCCTGAGGAACTGGTGCCTTGGCGGTGGCGGTGTTCCTCCTTAATGGTTGGACTGTTGCCTTCAATCGGGACTTGGTTGTTGGGGGATCTACGTCCCCTTCACTGACGGATTCGGCAAATTATGGCGACTCCTAGCCTTGCCGGGGTCCGAGAGGCCCCTGCCCTGGTGCTGACTGTCCTTTGCACGCTGCTCCAGACCGCCGGGTCACTACCCGTCCGCGGTCCTTCCAGGAACTCCCGAACAGTCACCGTCGTTGCTGACCTTGCTGACCCTGTCCTCCACACAGCTGGACTACTTCAGGCTTTCTTTCCTGTCACCACTCTTGCTTTCCTCCTTTTCCACTTTACTTCCTTCACCACTACTTGTTTACTCCTCCACTTAGCTCCTCACTCAAGCCCTGCCTGAGCTAAACTTCCACTCCTTCCACTTCCTCCTCCAAACTCTATCTGCCTGGTTCTTCCCGCCTCCAGAGCTTTGAACTCCTCGGTGGGCGGAGCCAACCGCCTGGCCCACCCCCTGGTGTGAACATCAGCCTCTGGAGTAAGGCAACAAGGATTTCTGGTTAGCTTTGGTGTTCCTAACTGGGATGTAGGGTGTGGTGGTGTAATGACCTGTGACCCCTGGCTTGCCCAGGGCGTCACACATGCAGGAAGCAGTGATCTTTTTTCTCACGCCTAATCATCATGAGAAAGAAATGCTGGTTGTCACTGCCCCGTAGTATAACATTGGAGCAAGTACAATCCAATAAAATATTGGACAGCACTCGTCCGGCACTGTGAGAGAGCCCTAAAATGCATGAATGCATGATAGAGGTAATATTGAAGGCCTCTACTGCTTAACTCATTTGCTTGTATTTTTACATTTTTTTTTCTAATATGCTTATTCACTTTTTTTTCTGTCCTGGTATTTTATTTTAGGTACTTTAAAACATTGTGCTTAGAAAACAAATGGATTGTGTATTTATCAATCTTACATATGCTTTCATTATAATAAGCTTGTTGACCTCTACTCTTTCATATATGGAGAACCAACACTTCACGCTGGCACACAGATGAGGAAACCTTTTTATACAAAAACCAAATGACAGTGCTGCACATTCATTACACAGTTATGATGTCTTGCATTTCTATAAGACTACAAGAGTAAAATTCATAGCGCTGGTGGTGAGGTCTGTAGTCTCTGATCCTGAAAGCAAAATTAAAATTATTTATTTATAAGATCAATGGCTTGTATTCAGCTCATTGACCCCTATGGTGCCATTCTTCACTTCAATATAATCTGCAGACTTGAACATTTTGTGCTTGAAAGATTTAAATAAAATATCCTTGGAGGTTGTAGTAGAAGGAAACAGTTGGAGATAGATGAAAATCACAACCCAAAATGATAAAAAGTTATAAACAAAAAGTAATAATGTGCTTACGATGACAGTACTTATTACATTACACAGTGTTATTTTAGTATTTGTTACAAGATTTTATTTTGATAAATTATTTAATAAGAAGTGTACAATCTCTATATGTTCATCTTAAAAAGGGTCATATTCATAGCAATATGTGTTAGTGATTAAATCATGTTCCTGCTCAGATAAGGGTTGTTACAGTATAACAAATACTTACCTAAACTAATATCTAGAGTTGAGCGCGGTTCGAGGTTCACCAGTTCACAGTTCGAGTGATTTTCAGGGGTGTTCTAGATCGAACTAGAACTCGAGCGTTTTGCTAAAAGTTCGGGAGTTCGAGTTACGTTCGAGAATGGTTGGATCAGCAAAAGCGTGGCTTTTTACAGCTACAGTGTGCAGGGAGCCATCACTGGCAGCCTGCGGTAAGCTGGTAACCAAGATAAACATCAGGTATCCAAGCAAAGCGCTTTGGTTAGTAACCCGATATTTACCCTGGTTACGTGTGCAGGGAGCTGACATTTCCCCGCTCGGCTCCGCTCCCTCCTGCACTCGGCATGTTCACACACACACACTCACACTCACCTATCCCCAGCCATGCAGTCCCCGGCACTGACATCTTAAGCGCCACATGGCCCCGCTAGGCTCCACCCACTTTGCACTCCACCGCCCGCACACATGGCCCCTCTAGGCTCCACCCATTTTGCACTCCGCCGCCCGCACACATGTCCCCACTAGGCTCCACCCACTTCTCACTCTACCGCCCGCACACATAGCCCCACTAGGCTCCACCCACTTTGTACTCCGCCACCCGCACACATGTCCCCGCTTGGCTACACCCACCTCACACTCCGCACACATTACCCCGATCGGCTTACCTGCGGTGATGAAGTTTTGCCCTCCCGACCTCAGCAACGCTTTCACTGTCCTCCATGGACGCCGCTTCACATCTCCTCCTCCCGCTGCGGAGCCGAGACTGTGACTAGCGGTGACGTCACAGGCTCCCGCTATACTTGGCTGTGAAGTCGGCGGTCATTGAAGTGAGTGACAGCTCTGCTATCAGAAGTGCAGGAGATCGTCACCGCAGGTAATGTACCTCGCTCCTGACAGCAGCACTTGTCATGCCCTGCAGTGACCTGGGCTTACCTATTGATGTTAGCTCAGTTCACTGCATTGCTCTCCCAGCCAATGGGGAACATTCTGTTCTTCATTGACTGGGACAGTGACTATGGTATGGATTGTCATGGGAACCCCTCGGCTTACAGCAGACCTGGATTTGTTTTTCTTTCTAATAAATTGGTGAAAGAGGGAATGTTTTGGGGAGTGTTTTTTCAAATAAAAATGTGTTTGTCGTCTATTTTTTATTATTACTGACTGGATTGGTACAGGGCTTGATGCCAGGTGACATTACACATCTGGTATTAATCCCATATATTACCCCTTTTGCCACCGCACCAGGGCACGGGATGACCTGGGGCGAAGCACCAGGATTGGCACATCTAATGGATGCGCCACTTCTGGGGCGGCTGCGGCTTGCTATTTTTAGGCTGGGGAGAGTCCAATAACCATGGACCTCCCTAGTCTGAGAATATCAGACCCCAGCTGTCTGCTTTACCTTGGCTGGTGATCCAATTTTGGGGGGACCCCCACGTGTTTTTTTTTCTTTCAATTATTTATTTAATTTAAAATAGCGTGGGGTGCCCTCAGTTTTGGATTACCAGCTGCCAGCTGTGGTCTGCAGGTTGCAGCCGTCTGCTTTACCCTAGCTGGCTATCAAAAATAGGGGGAACCCCACGTCATTTTTTTTTAAATTTATTTATTTTTTTGTAAAAACAAGGCTAAGCACCCCTTAGTGCCACATGAAAGGCACCAAAGGGTGCAAAAAAACAAAATGCAGGAGAGTGGGACATTATGTGTCTTTCTTCCATTATAATGACAGAAAAGACTGATATGAATTGTACAAGCACAGGAAAATCACCAGAGCGCTCTACGCTATGAAAAACAGTAGAAAATGGCACTGGAGTGGACATTTGACCGCCTCATGTAGGTTGAAGCTATGGATCTTGGGTAAATTTATGTATTTTCCCTCAGTATCAGTTTTTTTGCAGTATGCAAAAAAAACGGAAGGCACACGGATGACAATCGGATGACATACGAACCGTATACGGAACGGAAACTGATGCCACACAGATGCACCTGTGAAAAAAACGGACCGTTTTTGAGGACCACAAAAACGGATCAGTCGTGTGAATGTAGCCTTATTCTAATCTGCCATTTATAAACAGCAGGCAGAAATAAGTGAATAGCGCCCCCTAGCATCAGAAAATCTCCGGGGTTTCAGGGGTAGCTGAGACCCTGAAGATCATGATTCAGGCCAGTTTGCCATGGCAGCCCCCAATACAGCGGTGGATTCCGCGTCTGACAGCCCACACAGCGTGTTCCCTCACACATGTGCTACTGAGGAAGGTCCACATAGGACCGAAAACGTTTTTGTTACGCACATGAATAAATTTTTCTTCAAATCATCTTGGGAGTGCCTTGTATACTTCTCACTGTTAGCAGTGACATCACCACTAACAGGCGCGTTGTTATGGCGAAGCAACAAAGGAACGGCGAAGCAGAACGGGGAGTCGACCGTGTGCCAGAGCACCGTGTACCGGAGAGTTGCAATGACAGGACCTAGCATGACGTCAAAGACCAATCTGTAGCCAGTGAGATAATGGACACGTGACTGGTCACATGGCTATTTTGACGTCACGATAGGACCTGTCATCAGTGCTGGTTCCCGGAGGACGGGAGGAATAGCGACAGGAGAAAGAGTGCAGGACGGATAGCGGGTATCGGTAAGTGTTATGGCAATGTTTATTAACTGTATGTGTACATTTATAATGTGTTTTTATGTGTTTGTGATTGCCTCCTATTGTTTCCTATTGGGTTCAAGTGGTTCGCTGAACCGAACTCGAACGCGACCTCCGTTCGGCGAACCAAGCTCGAGCTTAACCGCGACCGGTTCGCTCATCTCTACTAATATCACCATGGTAACTTTCCATATACACAGCTTAAAAAGTATCAAATAGCAATCACTAGACATATAATTTGTCACTGAACTCTGAATTACTCTAAACATCATAAAAAAACTAAAATACCATATCAAAGAGATGGACAAGTTGCATGTAGGGATTATATATAAACAATAGGGGCATAAAGTCTATTAAAGCAGACTGAAAGGAGGCACTAAATAACACCGAGTGGTGAATATTTGCCAACAGTCAATTAATTAGTCGCTTGGAGAGATGAATGAACCTGAATGGTAATGTTCGGGATTCGTACCGGACACCAGTTCTGAACTCTAAAGAGGACATCTCAAAGACGTCTATGTTGCTATTCACGTTTGCCACCCTAATAAAGCTTTTTGAAAGGGTACATGGCAGCCAATCAACAGGCTTTTGGGCTGAGGGCACTTCCATACCCATAACAAATGCGATGAATGGCACTATTTGTATTGAATTGTATGATGAACGCATTTATATATGTACTGTATGTAAGTGAACTATAGTACAAAGATACAACGAGAAGCCATACACATGCCAACTCACACAAATAGCTTACTATACCTACTCTAAGACTTCTACATATTAAATCATTAAATAAATCATCTAGGTACAGCCACAACTCGATATTATCATTTGATTTGTGCAATACTGCAACAATAAGAAAAAATGTTTTGCAGTGCATTACACAAGTCACATAACATTATAGGCAGCCTGGACTGCCTGCCCCAAAAGGGCTCAAGGGAGGGCCACATGACTAAGGAGAGATGCTAGGCTTGAGGGTATAACAAGGGGTTAAGGTGTAATGCACTTTGTGTGGGAAAAATTGGAAGGTGGGCTTAAAGGAGTTGTGGGGCTCTATCATTGGTCAGGGGGACGTCAGTTCTAGGGTAGTATATAGGGCAGGGTGGTGGAGTATATTGGTCATTCAGTACCTGGCAGACATCCAGAATCAACCCGCCCTATTTTTCGGGACTTCTGGAGATCAACGTAGAGAGATAAAGACGATTTGACTTTGTTGCATCAGTCGGCGGAAAGGAGGGGGTATTTGAAGTCGGTAGATTGCACAAAGAGTGGGGAGGGGGAACCCAGTGCAGGAACGGGTTACCCCTGCTGGTGCAATGATATGGTTGGTTATTGTGGGTCCCTGCCAGGCTGAGTCCCAGCAGGACATTGGTTGGGCAACACTCAGCTGGTTGTCCTTGAGCTGGTATGGGGCGGATGAGGGCATGTGGTGGAGCTGGGGTTGAAATTAAGTACAACGGGACTCTTTACTTACCTCCCTCCTTGTCTGGTGGTTATGTTATGAGTTATTATTACCATATTTATGTATGAAAATGTTATGGTTGTTCGTTGTTAGTTAATAAATCGGGTTGCTGTAGCCTTTTACATCCAATGACACACAGTCTTTGTGTCTTAATTTTAGGTTAATAAGTTGGGAAAAGGGGTTTGGGGTATGGCTAGTATGGCAAGGTAAGGTCTTTAGTCAGACTTCCCTGAGCCATGTGATTTGAAAGAAATGAAAAGAGAAGTTGTAAATTTTATTGTAACACTATGGAAAAAGGCAATAATCAAATCTATGGATAGGTATTTTGATATTTAACACAAATCTGATGGTTTTATGCCTGAAATATTAATTGATGCCATTTACACAAATGTCATAATCTTGTGGATAATATAAGGAGGAACAATGTTAATAGCTCTTCCAAAAATCTAGTTAGAAATAGCATGACAAATTATATTTGATAATATAGCACACATCATTATGGAGTGGGAGTCAGAAATTGAAACTGATTGATGAGAGAGTATAGGTTTTTACTTTGACAATTAGGGCTTAGAAGGAATGTATGACACATTTATCTCAATATTTAGTTGTTGAAATTTGATCATTCTAACAAAGAAAACGGTGTTTCAGGAGTAGGAAATACAGAACAGTAGAATGGCATTTTAGAAAAGGACAAATATCCTTATGGACAAAATAGAACTAAAAGTATTAATAAGTTACAGCTAGGGATGATCGAATATCACAAATATTCGGCAATATTCAGCTTCGCGAATAATTTGCCGCTATGTGAATATTCGATGTGCAATGTAAGCCTATGAGAAGCCCGAATAGTTGCTATTTGGCAACTATTCGGGTTTCCCATAGACTTAAGGCCACTTGACACACAGAGATAAATCTCTGGCAGATCTGTGGTTGCAGTGAAATCATGGACATATTGTTGCATTTGTACACAGCCACAAACCTGGCACTGATTGTCCACAATTTTACTGCAACCACAGATCTGCCGCAGATTTATCTCTGTGTGTAAAGTGGCCTTTACATTGCGCATCGAATATTCGCAAATCGTTGAATAGTGGCGACCTATTCGGCGAATATGGTGTTGCCGAATATTTGAGGTATTCCATCATCCCTAGTTACAACCACTGGGGCCTTGTAATTTTATATAGAAGGTGTTAAAAGTTGCAGCTAGTATACATAAAGACTAAAATATCCTTAGACATCCCCAAAGGAATGAAGAACATGATTATTTACAAAAAAGATTATTATATTATAAAGATTTTTACAGTACATTTTGGCAATTTTTAACCAAAAATTGAAGTGCTGGCACTCCTGCACTACCCTGCTTGTCCCCAGCAGGGATGCTAACTCACTTACCGCCCCGGCCGGGCTGCGTCTTTCCTCGCACTACTACAGCCATTCACATGTTCTCCTGCCTCCTCCTCCTCCTCCTGGGGCTTGTGCATGCAGCACAGATACCCCGCGAGTGTGCTTAGGGTGTAAGTGCACACACCTGCTCCTCTGTTAAAGGGCCGTTCCACCATTTCCAAGAAGTGTCTCTCAGCCTATGACTAAGAGGCACTATGTACTCAAGAGATCCTCCTACTAGGGGAGGATAATACACAACACCTTTAGTTAGTCAGTCTTCCAGTCTGCTACCTAGTTGTCAGGTCCCATACTCCTGTCTCGTTACATATTGCTGAGACCAACTTCCCATACCTATCTGCCCCTGCCATACTCATCATACCTTTCCGTACCCGACTTTCCTGTCTGCCTCAACCATCCCACCTGTACCTACCTGCACCCTTGTCCATACCTGACTCTGTTTCCTGTCCTAGGGGTAAGCTGTCACAGTCCCGGTCACTGCCCTGGGAGTCGTACCTGGCGTCTGCCTCATGACAGGTGCCTATTTAAGCCCATCCCACTTAATAGTAAGCCTGGGTCCTCCCTGTGGTCCGGTGGGTCCACTCGTGCTTGCTGCACCAACACCAGTAGTTACAAAATGTTACAAAAATGGTGTCTTATAAACAGCTATTGACTCAAAAGACAAGCATTTTCTTGCATCCTCCACTGGTATACGTATCATTTTAATAAATTACCTGAAATAAAAAGCATTCATTCTTGAAATGACTACATCCCTTTCAATTAATAAGCAAGAAAAAAGCTGTCATAACTCATTATATACTTTTTGAAGACCTTTGTGCCTCTAGCAAACCTACTTGAGCATTAAACAAACATTTGTATGTCATCATTTTTAAAGAGAATTTGTCAACAGGTTTTTGCTGCCTCATCTGAGAGCAGTTTAATGTAAGAAAAGAGACCCTGATACCAGTTATGTATCATATAGTTAACTGGTTGCAGCAATTGTGACACAATTAGAGTTTTTAGATGTAGCATCAAGCAGAGCTAAAAGCTAACCCCGCCCACACTAGGCTCTCTATGTACAATGGCTATAGACAGTGAAGGGTTTATAAGAGGAGGGGGTGTGGTCAAACCATGACTCCTATGTCCAGGCAGTGATAATCTGGTGGTAAAATAATCATTGTTAGTAAACAGCAGCACCAGCCTAATAAGTGACACATTGCTGAAATCATGTTTCAGCCCCTGTCTCCTGTTATCTTTAGATTACATTACAAAAACCTGTTGACAGAATTTTTTTAAGGGGTTTTTGCTTTCATGGATGGACCACAAGCCCAATATTAAAATGTATCATGATGAAAACCACAGTACTTAGATTCAAGTAAGGACTGCCATCAGAGCAACTTAATGCAGGCAGGAGGGTTGAGAACAAACACGTTTTAGCAGGTGCTGGTGCTTTGCGTGTGTATTTATGTGTGTGTGTGTGTGTGTGTGTGTGTAAAGAGGCCCTCAAGATAGCAAGGGTTCTGTAAGGAAAGAACAGAGAAAATCCAACATTAGTTGTAGGAATAAGAAGCCAAGAGGTGTAAACAGGGACTCTTTGTGAAGGAAGTCCACAAAATAGCAAGAGCTTTTGGGTTGAGAAGCAAATCTTGGGATGGCAAGGTGTCTATGGTATGGGGAATGGGCTATAAAACAGATGTCAGGGGCTCTTTTAATGGGTCAGAAGAAACAAAAACTGTCAAAAGGTTTAAGGCTCAATGACTGAAACGTCTACAGTTGCCTTTTTCCTAAAAGTACTGATTTTTATCGACATTTTATATATACATTGTGTCAGTTGCATATTTATACATATTGTTTTTAGATATAGATATATATACATTTTTAATATGTATATATTTTCTCTTTTCTTTTTTTCATAACATTCTCCTTTGGTTTTCCGTTTTTATTTAACGAGGACTGTAATCTTTACGGAAACCGGCAGACTATTCTCTGTATGGAGCTTGGAAGACTGACTTGCTCCGAACCCCTTTTTTTCTGACATGCGCACTCTCTTTTTTTCCCACGCTTTGAACTTTCTTCACCCCGTCTCAACAAGCTCCGGACCTTTTTTTCTGACATGCGCACTCTCTTTTTTCCCACGCTCTGAACTTTCTTCACCCCTTCTTAGGCATTTCACGCTGAGACTTACGCAGTATTGTCACGTTAACACTAGTAATTGTACGTATCTTCCTACACGGCTACACATATATAGGTGTTTCTTTCTACACTTGATTTCAAAGGATGTTTTCAGGACTCCTAGGGTGGAGACATGGTTTCTCCCATTGATGTGTCACCTCTTTGAGAAAGGAGTAAATATTCCTAGGGGTTCGAGGCCGCTTTGGAGTGGCACTGAAGTTTCAGTGTTTTATTCCCATACTTTATCTAATACACAATAATCCACACATTTTTTAATTCTCAGTAATCTGTTTATTCCAAACCTTTATTTTATTTCATTTTATGAGATAATATGGTGATATTATCATATGTATTTGTGTTTTTTCTTGCTCATTTTTTTGTATCGTGTTATTTTCATTGTTATGTTTTTTTTTTTTGTTTTTTTGATGTGTCTTTCCCGCCGATTTTTTTGAGAAAGAGGTTGGGTTCTGACGTCATCATGACGGAATGTATATAGATCCTGCAGTCCTCATGGTCTAGCAGATTTGATGTACTTACTTTTTTCCTGTGTGTCCTGAGGAAGGGAGCAGAGACTCCAGAAACGCGTCGACCTAAAGATGAAATAAAGGAACATTAACTCTCTATGGTCAGAGTGGTCACTGGCGCGGCCGTGCAAGCCCTACTTCACCATTCTCTGTTACAGTTGCCTTTGGGACATTTTGCCTACAAGAATTCAAGGTGTCTTAATCTGCTATATGTTGTAAATGGGCAGTGGTCATAACGTCATAATGGTAACTGCGGCTGACACCTCCATTGTAACTTTGTTTAGTTAGGCCACTGATAGAATTCATGGGCCTACTGGCCTGATGACCATCCTAGTTCCAAAATGCGAATTGAAATGCAATAGTAGACAGTGATAGGCTTCAGAGCACAAAATAAGTAAAGACCTTTCCTTCTCATAGGGTTTTGTGTCATTGTCATTAGCTTTTTATGTGTTGTAAAATGTATGTAGGATAATAGACAATTTATTAAGACACTTGTAAGTCTTAATTACTGCTATTAAATGTTTTGGATACACACTTGCTGATAGATAATTTACACTGATACACAGATCATTTAAACGATATTATATATTATTAGCCTAATTTTGAGAGTAGCACATCTAGAAGCCTTATGATTTAGAATCCAAGCTGCAAATTTACATGGTGGTCATGTCAAAAATTGATGGAGCCATCAGTGGTTTGAATTAACAGGTAAACGTACACATTGTCATAGGAGCCATTAATAGCTTCACGACCAAGAATGTGATAATGGATATGACATAAAATGAGAAAGAGTCTGTCTCCAGGCTTCCAAATTGTTAACAGCTACTTTGAGTTATGTGTCATCTTTGCTGTAGAAGAATGTGTGTTTTCAAAGATTAAACTGATCAAATTGGATTGTTTTCTTTTAGAGTTTTCTTTTACCGTTTTATTTTTTGCAACAAGAGCTACAGGGAGACTCGTGAAGGAGGAAACAGGATTTACAAAATGTCACCTAAAATATGTGCATTAGACAAATAATATTAATTTTTAATAAACTTAACACTTAAGTTGTATATGCAAAAGAGCAGGGGCTCTTGGAGGATGGGAGATTGCCTGGACACCCGGTGGGTACTGTTTTTTCAATACATCCACGTTTTCACTACCGAGAGACAAAATGAGAAAACAAATCCAGAAAATCACCTTGTCTGATGTGGCAAGATTTCTTTTTCAAATTGTGGTGGAAAATAAGTATTTCGTCAATATCAAACGTTCATCTCAATATTTTGTTATATATCCTTTGTTGGCAATGACAGAGGTCAAGCATTTTCTGTAAATCTTCAAAAGTTTGGCACACACTGTTGGTGGTATTTTGGCCCATTCCTCCATGCAAATCTCCTCTAGAGCAGAGATGTTTTGGGCTTGTCGCTGGACTGTCAACTCCCTCCAAGGATTTTCAATGGGATTGAGATCTGGAGACTGGCTAGGCCTCTCCAGGACCTTCATATAATTCTTACGAAGCCACTCTCTCATTGCCCTGGTGGTGTGCTTGGGATCATTATCATGCTGAAAGACCCAGCCACGTTTCATCTTCAATGCCCTTGCTGATGGAAGGAGGTTTGCACTCAAAATCTCCCGATACATGGTCCCATTTATTCTTTCATGTACATGGATCAGTCGTCCTGGTCCCTTTGAAGAGAAAAAGCCACAAACCATGATGCTGCCAACCCCATGCTTCACAGTAGGTATTGTGTTCTTTGGATGCACCTCAGCATTCTGTCTCCTCCAAACACGATGAGTTGTGTTTCTACCAAACAGTTCTACTTTGGTTTCATCAGATCATATGACATTCTCCCAATACTCTTCTGGATAATCCAAATGCTCTCTAGCAAACTTCAGACGGGCCTGGACATGTACTTGCTTAAGCAGGGGAACACGTCTGGCACTGCAGGATCTAAGTCCCTGATGGTGCAGTGTGTTACTGATAGTAGCATTTGTTATGGTGGTCCCAGCTCTATGCAGGTCATTCACTATGTCCCCCCGTGTGGTTCTGGGATTTTTGTTCACTTTTCTTGTGATCATTTTGACCCCACAGAGTGATATCTTGCGTGAAGCCTCAGATTGAGGGGGATTATTAGTGGTTTTGTATGTCTTCTATTTTCTTATTGCTCTCACAGTTAATTTCATCACACCAAGCTGCTTGCCTATTGTAGATAAATTCTTCCCAGTCTGGTGCAGGGCTACAATTTTGTTTCTGGTGTCCTTTGACAACTGTGTCTTCATCATAGTGGAGTTTTAAATATGATAGTTTGAGTTGTGGACAGGTGTGTTTTATGCTGATAACAAGTTCAAACAGGTGCCATTAATAAAGGTTTTGAGTTGAGGACAGAGGAGCCTCTTAAAGAAGAAGTTACAGGTCTGTGAGAGGCAGAAATCTTCCATGTTTTTAGGTGACTAAACACTTATCTAGAACCATAATTTGCAAAAAACAACTTGCCGAATCAGGCAAGGTGATTTTCTGGATTTTTTTTTCTCATTTTGTCTCTCATAGTTGTGGTCTACCTATGATGTCAATTACCGGCCTCTCTCATCTTTTTAAGTGGAAGGACTTGCACAATTGTTGGCTGACTAAATAGTTTTTTCCCCCAGTGTATATACAGAACAGGAGAAGTGATACTGTGCAGTGTATACATGCAGATTATTACAAATACTGAGACTCACACCTCCTATTCAGGACAAGAGAAGTGGTATTGTGCAATGTATACATATAGGATAATATAGATACTGAGAATGACACCTCATATACGAGACAGGAGAAGTGGTACTGTGCACTGCAGTGCATATATACAGATTGCTGCCGGCATTGCTGCAGAGGTTAAGAGGGTGGTAAGTCTGCTTGTCAGCACTTAGACCATACACCACACACTGCATCAATTTGGTCTACCTAGCTGTAATACCAGAAGTAAGACTTTTCTAAAGATGATGAACAAGAAAGGCTGCAAACAGTTTGCTGAAGACAAGCAGACTAAAGGCCCCGTCACACTAAGCAACATCGCTAGCAACATCGCTGGTAACGAACAACTTTTGTGACGTTGCTAGCGATGTTGCTGTGTGTGACATCCAGCAACAACCTGGCCCCTGCTGTGAGGTCGTTGGTTGTTGCTGAATGTCCTGGGCCATTTTTTAGTTGTTGCTGTCCTGCTGTGAAGCACAGATCGCTGTGTGTGACAGCGAGACAGCAACAACTAATGTGCAGTGAGCAGGAGCCGGCTTCTGCTGAGGCTGGTAACTAATGTAAACATCGGGTAACCAAGAAGCCCTGTCCTTGGTTACCCGATATTTACCTTTGATACCAGACTCCTCCGCTCTCACTGCCTGTGCTGCCGGCTCCTGCTCTGTGCACAGATAGCTGCAGCACACATCAGGCAATTAACCCGATGTGTGCTGTAACTAGGAGAGCAAGGAGCCAGCACTAAGCAGTGTGCGCTGCTCCCTGCTCTGTGCACATTTAGCTGCAGCACACATCGGGTTAATTAACCTGATGTGTGCTGTAACTAGGAGACTGGGGGCTGGTCACTGGTTGCTGGTGAGCTCACCAGCAACTTGTGTAGCCACGCTCCAGCGATCCCTGCCAGGTCAGGTTGCTGGTGGGATCGCTGGAGCGTCGCAGTGTGACAGCTCACCAGCAACCTCCTAGCAACTTACCAGCGATCCCTATCGTTGTTGGGATCGCTGGTAAGTTGCTTAGTGTGACTGGACCTTAAGGACATGGATTAATGTAACCAAGTCCTGTGGTCTGATTAGACCAAGATAAACCTATTTGGTTCATGTGGTGTCGTGAGTGGTGGCAACCAGTTGAGGAGTACATAGAAAAGTGTGTCTTACCTACTGTCAAGCATGTGGTGGTGGGAGTGTCATGATTTGTGATTGCATGAGTGTTGTCAGCTGTGGGAAGCTCTAGTTCATTAAGGGACCCATGAATGTTAATAAGTACTTTGTTATCCTGAAGAAGAGCATAATCCCCTCCTTTCCTTTCAGAAACTGGGTCACAGAGCCGTATTCCAACATAATAATTACACAATACACAGCTCCAAGACAACCACTGTCTTGCTAAAGAAACTGAGGGTAAAGATTCTGGACTTGCCAAGCATGTCTCCAAACCTGAACTCTATTGAGCATCTGTCAGGAATCCTCAAACAGGAGGTGGAGGAGTGCAATGTCTTTACTATCCGCCAGCTCCATGTTCATCATCATGGAGGAGTGGAAAAGGATTTCAGTAACAACCTGTGAGAGTTTAGTGAACAACATGCCCAAGAAAGCTGGGGCAGTGCTCAAAAATAATGGTGGCCACACAAAATATTGACACTGAGAACAATTTGGCTATTTTCACTTAGGGGTTTACTCACTTTTGTTGCCAGCATTTTAGACATTAATGGCTGTGTTTTGAGTTTTTTAGGGGCATGACAAATTCACACTGTTACACAAGCTGTACACTGACTACTTTTCATTGTGTGTCATATCTTCAGTGTAGTCCCATGAAAAGTTATAATAAAATATTTACAAAGGGTTTTACTCACTTTTTTGATATACTGTAAATCACATAGAAGATGCTGGGGCTGGTATATATTCCTTTTATTTGAAATGCTGGGGCAGTTGTATATACATCACATAGGAGACTCTGGGGCTATTGTATATACATTACATAGGATAACCTAGGGGTGTATATACATCAAATAGGAGACACTGGGGCTGTTGTATATTCATTACATAAGATATCTTAGGGCTGGTGTATATACATGACATAGGAGACGCTAGGGCTGGTATATTATACATTATATAGGAGATGCTGGGACTGGTATATATACATTACATAGGAGATGCTGGGGCTATTGTATATACATTTCATGGGATACCTTGCGGCTGGTGTATATATATATCACATAGGAGACACTGGGGCTGGTGTATATACATTATGTAGGATATCCTAGGGCTGGTGTACATACATGACATAGGAGGTGCTGAGGCTGGTATATATACATTATAAAGGAGACGCTGGGACTGGTATATATACATTACATAACAGATGCTGGGGCTATTGTAAATACATTTCATGGCATACCTTGGGGCTGGTGCATATACATCACATAGGAGATGCTGTGGCTGGTGTATATACATTATGTAGGATATCCTAGGGCTGGTGTATATACATGACATAGGAGGTGCTGAGGCTGGTATATATACATTATAAAGGAGACGCTGGGACTGGTATATATACATTACATAACAGATGCTGGGGCTATTGTAAATATATTTCATGGGATAACTTGGGGCTGGTGCATATACATCACATAGGAGACGCTGTGGCTGGTATATATACATTATGTAGGATATCCTAGAGCTGTTGTATATACATGACATAGGAGATTCTGAGGCTGGTGTATATACATTATATAGGAGACGCTGAGACTGGTATACATACATTACATAGTAGATGCTTGGGCAGATACATTACATAAGGAATACAGGATGGTTCATATACACATGAGACTGCTGGATATGCATCATATGAGAGACATTGGAACTGCAGCATACATAAAAAGGCTCCATCTGAGGACACACCCAGATCCTAGAGATAGGGGCAAATAAATAAACTTTTATTTCTATGCCGATCGAGTACTGGAGTACAGAGAGAGAACAATGCCCATAGAAAAAAAAATGTCCTGGCACTGCTCCTGGCACTTGTGCTATAGACAGTCCCATAGGATAACATTGGGCTCGGTGCTCGGGCCGAGTACACGAGTATCTTGGGATGCTCGGCCCGAGCCTCGAGCACCCGAGCTTTTTAGTACTCGCTCATCACTAGTCTGGCACTGCAGGATCTAAGTCCCTGATGGTGTAGTGTGTTACTGATAGTAGCATTTGTTATGGTGGTCCCAGCTCTATGCAGGTCATTCACTATGTCCCCCCGTGTGGTTCTGGGATTTTTGTTCACTTTTCTTGTGATCATTTTGACCCCACAGAGTGATATCTTGCGTGAAGCCTCAGATTGAGGGGGATTATTAGTGGTTTTGTATGTCTTCTATTTTCTTATTGCTCTCACAGTTGATTTTTATCACACCAAGCTGCTTGCCTATTGTAGATAAATTCTTCCCAGTCTGGTGCAGGGCTACAATTTTGTTTCTGGTGTCCTTTGACAACTGTGTCTTCATCATAGTGGAGTTTTAAATATGATAGTTTGAGTTGTGGACAGGTGTGTTTTATGCTGATAACAAGTTCAAACAGGTGCCATTAATAAAGGTTTTGAGTTGAGGACAGAGGAGCCTCTTAAAGAAGAAGTTACAGGTCTGTGGGAGGCAGACATCTTCCATGTTGTTAGGTGACTAATAGAGATGAGCGAACCGGTCCCGGTTCGGCTCGAGGTCGGCTCGCCGAACGGGGGTCCCGTTCGAGTTCGGTTCGTCGAACGTTCGACGAACCGAACTCGAACGTATAGGCTAGAATGGGAGGCAATCACAAACACATAAAAATGCATGATAAATGTACACAAACAGTTAATAAACATTGCCATAACACTTACCGGTCCTCACGATCCCTTCTGCACTCTGTCTCCTGCCGCTATTCCATCCGATGATCGCTGAATCCTCCCGGTGACCTGCACTGCCAGCAGAGATGCAGGACCTATCGTGACGTCAAAATAGCCATGTGACCAGTCACGTGGCTATTATCTCATTGGCTACAGACTGGTCACATGACTATGACACGTCATGTAGGACCTGCGAGTGCATCTCTCCGGTACACGGTGCACATATGTGTATCGCCGTGTACCGGCGACATGCTCTAGCACACGGTCGACTCCCCGTTCCATGATGTCACCGCTAACCGCGGCTCCGAGAGCACCGTTGCTATGGTAACGCGTCTGTCAGCGTTACCGCTATTATCGCTGACAGCCAGCACTGATCATTCACGGAGTGAAGGCTGCACGCTGCTTCCCGATTGTAGTGAGGATTGTAGTGAGGATGGAGGTTCCCCAGCCCCAAGTGATGAGCTGGTGAACCTCATCCTTCCTCACTACAATTGTCACTACTACTACACTAGAAAGAAAGAAGACAGAAGAGCAGGATCGTGGAGGGCTGACAGGGGGTAATAAAGATGGAGTCTCTAATGTGTCTGTGTATTTATTTCTATTAAAGTATTTTTTCTCTGTGTGGTGTTTTTTTTAACCCTTTATTGGAGATTCTTAATGGCCGGGTCAAACGTGCCTGACATTAAGAATCTCTGGCTTAATACTGGCTAGTAAAACAAAGCCAGTATTAACTCATGATTACTCAACAAGCCACCCGGCTCCAGGGCTGTTGGAAGAGTTGGATACAGCGCCAGATGATGGCGCTTCTATGAGAGCGCCATTTTCTGGGACGGCTGCGGACTGAAATCCGCAGTAGAGGCGCCCAGAAACCTCTGGCTAACCTGTGCTGCGGATTCCAATCCCCAGCTGCCTAGTTGTACCCGGCTGGACACAAAAATGGGGCGAAGCCCACGTCATTTGTTTTTTAATTATTTCATGAAATAAGTGAAATAATTAAAAAAAAACGGGCTTCCCTATATTTTTGGTTCCCAGCCGGGTTCAAATAGGCAACTGGGGGTTGGAGGCAGCCCGTGGCTGCCTGCTGTACCTGGCTAGCATACAAAAATATGGCGAAGCTCACGTCCTTTTTTTTGTAGTTTTTTGGCAAAAAAAATAAAAAATGCTTCCCTGGATTTTCCATTGCCAGTGAAGGTAACACCAAGCAGTGGGGGTTAGCAACCAGTAGCTGCTTGGATTACCCTTAGCTAGCAATACAAAAAATGCAGCGGGAGCCCATATATATTTTTTTTAATTATTTATTTAAATAACTAAAAATAAAATGGGCTTCCCTGTATTTTGATTGCTGGACATCACAGTGCTGTAAAAATAAATCTTTAAAAAAATGACGTAGCGCTCCGCGGTATTTTTGATTCTCAGCGCAGATAAAGCAGACAGCTATGGGTTGCCACCCCCATCTGCCTGCCGTTACCTTGGTTGGCAATCAAAATACAGGGAAGCCCATTAATTTTTTCTATTTAAAAAATAGTTAAAAAAAAAAATGACGTTGGGTCCCCCCATTTTTGATAGCCAGCTAGGGTAAATCAGACGGCTGTAGCCTGAAAACCACAGCTGGCAGCTTTACTGTGGTTGGGGATCCAATGTGGAGGTCCCCTCAGGCTCTTTTTTATAATTATTTTATAAATATTAATAATTACACAATAAAAGTAGGGTCCCCCCCAAATTGGATCACCAGCCAAGGTAAAGCGGACAGCTGTGGTCTGGTATTCTCAGGGTGGAAAGGTCCATAGTTATTGGGCCTTCACAGCCTAAAAATAGCAGGCCGCAGGCACCCCAGGCGTGGCGCATCCACTAGATGCGCCAATCCTGGCGCTTCACCCCAGCTCATCCCGTGCCCTGGTGCAGTGGCAAACGGGGTAATAAATCGGGTGGATACTAGCTGTAAAGTCACCTGAGATCAAGCCCAGCAGTTTGTAATGTCATGGCGTCTATTAGATACCCAACATCATAAACTGTCAGTACTAACAAAAACAAAAAATCGACAAAAGAAATTTATTTGAAAAAACAGTCCCCAAAACATTTCCTCTTTCACCAATTTATTGTAAGAAAAATAAAGGGGTCCCACGACGACTCTTGACCGTCTAGAATATGGGGGGGAGACACTCAGGGAACGTATCCCCCATTTTCTAGGAGTGCGGACCCTTCATGTGAGGAGTGTGGGTGCAATGAATCTGCACTCACTCTCCCCGGGTCCACAGCAGCAGAGTCCATGTCGTAATGGTTGCTACCAAAGCTGCAATGCCCTGCTCATGAGGTAAGGGCATGCCTAATCAGATGAACTACTGTAGAGGAAGCTCTGCTCACTGGTATATAGGTGCTCAGAGGTAATAATAGATAAAATTAGTGAGTAACCTCGGCACTCTAAATCTCCCAGACTAAGTCAGTAAGTCACAACGGATAGTAATGCAAAATCACTCTTTATTGGTCCGTATTAAGAAAAAAAATTTTTTCATAAGCATATATGTTTTTGTCCAAAACAAGTTACAAATGACGTTTCAGCCTGAGCCTTCGTCAGATTGGACTTATCTGCATGTAATCATGAAAAATGACAATAATCAGTATCACATAAGAGTGAGAGAACAATAACATAAACTCGAACAATGTAGAGGTACAATTGGGATGCAGCAAAAAAATTGCAACACAGCAAGAAATGAAACACATGATACAAATGTCATAATACAGTACAAGGACAATATAGTAATGACAAATATGGGGTCAGAGTAGACGTAGACAGCTCTGGTACGAAAGAGATGTCAATCATAAAGTAACATGTGCAGTAGGTGTAGAGCTACAGTATGCATGGCAGAGCTAATGGGTAGACCGACCATAGAAAAAGAACAGAGAAAAAGTGGAGAAAAAGTGGAGAAAAAGTGGAGAAAAAGTAGAGAAAAAAATGGAGAAAAAGTGGAGAAAAAGTGGAGAAGAAAAAAAAGGAGAAAAAGTGGAGAAAAAGTGGAGAAAAAGTGGAGAAAAAAGTGGAGAAAAAATGGAGAAAAAGTGGAGAAAAAGTGGAGAAAAAGTGGAGAAAAAGTGGAGAAAAAAATGGAGAAAAAGTGGAGAAAAAATGGAGAAAAAGTGGAGAAAAAAAAGGAGAAAAAGTGGAGAAAACGTGGAGAAAAAGTGGAGAAAAAAATGGAGAAAAAGTGGAGAAAAAGTGGAGAACAAAAAGGAGAAAAAGTGGAGAAAAAATGGAGAAAAAGTGGAGAAAAAGTGGAGAAAAAGTGGAGAAAAAGTGGAGAAAAAAATGGAGAAAAAGTGGAGCACCCTTTGGTACCTTTCATGTGGCACTAAGGGGTGCTTAGCTTTGTATTTAGCCAAAAAAATGAAAAAAAAAAATGACGTAGGGTTCCCCCTAGTTTTGTAGCCAGCTAGGGTAAAGCAGACGGCTGCAGCCTGCAGACCACAGCTGGCAGCCTCACCTTGGCTGGTAATCCAAAACTGAGGGCACCCCACGCTGTTATTTTAAATTAAATAAATAATTAAAAAAAAAACCACGTAGGGGTCCCCCAAAATTGGATCACCAGCCAAGGTAAAGCAGACAGCTGGGGCCTGATATTCTCAGACTAGGGAGGTCCATGGTTATTGGACTCTCTCCAGCCTAAAAATAGCAGGCCGCAGCCGCCCCAGAAGTGGCGCATCCATTAGATGCGCCAATCCTGGTGCTTCGCCCCAGCTCATCCCGCGCCCTGGTGCGGTGGCAAACGGGGTAATATATGGGGTTAATACCAGATGTGTAATGTCACCTGGCATCAAGCCCTGGGGTTGGTGAGGTCAGGCGTCTATCAGATACCCGACATCACCAACCCAGTCAGTAATAAAAAAAAATAGACGACAACCACATTTTTATTTGAAAAAACACTCCCCAAAACATTCCCTCTTTAACCAATTTATTAGAATGAAAAACAAATCCAGGTCTGCTGTAATCCAAGGGGTTGCCATGACGATCCACACTGTCCCAGTCAATGAAGAGCAGGATGTTCCCCATTGGCTGGGAGAGCAGTGCAGTGACCTGAGCTAACATCAATGGGTCAGCCCAGGTCACTGCAGCCAGCGATGGCTCCTGCACGCACACTCTAGCTGTAAAAAGCCCTGCTTTTTGCTGCTAGAACCGTTCTCGAACGTATCTAGAACTATCGAGCTTTTGCAAAAAGCTCGAGTTCTAGTTCGATCTCGAACAGCCCCCAAAATCACTCGAGCTTAGAACTGGAGAACCTCGAACCGCGAACCGCGCTCAACTCTAGTGACTAAATACTTATCTAGAACCATAATTTGCAAAAAACAACTTGCCGAATCAGGCAAGGTGATTTTCTGGATTTTTTTTTTTCATTTTGTCTCTCATAGTTGTGGTCTACCTATGATGTCAATTACCGGCCTCTCTCATCTTTTTAAGTGGAAGGACTTGCACAATTGTTGGCTGACTAAATAGTTTTTTTCCCCCACTGTATATACAGAACAGGAGATGTGGTACTGTGCAGTGTATACATGCAGATTAATACAAATACTGAGACTCCGACCTCCTATTCAGGACAAGAGAAGTGGTATTGTGCAATGTATACATATAGGATAATATAGATACTGAGAATGACACCTCATATACGGGACAGGAGAAGTGGTACTGTGCACTGCAGTGCATATATACAGATTGCTGCCGGCATTGCTGCAGAGGTTAAGAGGGTGGTAAGTCTGCTTGTCAGCACTTAGACCATACACCACACACTGCATCAATTTGGTCTACCTAGCTGTAATACCAGAAGTAAGACTTTTCTAAAGATGATGAACAAGAAAGGCTGCAAACAGTTTGCTGAAGACAAGCAGACTAAGGACATGGATTAATGTAACCAAGTCCTGTGGTCTGATTAGACCAAGATAAACCTATTTGGTTCATGTGGTGTCGTGAGTGGTGGCAACCAGTTGAGGAGTACATAGAAAAGTGTGTCTTACCTACTGTCAAGCATGTGGTGGTGGGAGTGTCATGATTTGTGATTGCATGAGTGTTGTCAGCTGTGGGAAGCTCTAGTTCATTAAGGGACCCATGAATGTTAATAAGTACTTTGTTATCCTGAAGAAGAGCATAATCCCCTCCTTTCCTTTCAGAAACTGGGTCACAGAGCCGTATTCCAACATAATAATTACACAATACACAGCTCCAAGACAACCACTGTCTTGCTAAAGAAACTGAGGGTAAAGATTCTGGACTTGCCAAGCATGTCTCCAAACCTGAACTCTATTGAGCATCTGTCAGGAATCCTCAAACAGGAGGTGGAGGAGTGCAATGTCTTTACTATCCACCAGCTCCATGTTCATCATCATGGAGGAGTGGAAAAGGATTTCAGTAACAACCTGTGAGACTTTAGTGAACAACATGCCCAAGAAAGCTGGGGCAGTGCTCAAAAATAATGGTGGCCACACAAAATATTGACACTGAGAACAATTTGGCTATTTTCACTTAGGGGTTTACTCACTTTTGTTGCCAGCATTTTAGACATTAATGGCTGTGTTTTGAGTTTTTTAGGGGCATGACAAATTCACACTGTTACACAAGCTGTACACTGACTACTTTTCATTGTGTGTCATATCTTCAGTGTAGTCCCATGAAAAGTTATAATAAAATATTTACAAAGGGTTTTACTCACTTTTTTGATATACTGTAAATCACATAGAAGATGCTGGGGCTGGTATATATTCCTTTTATTTGAAATGCTGGGGCAGTTGTATATACATCACATAGGAGACTCTGGGGCTACTGTATATACATTACATAGGATAACCTAGGGGTGTATATACATCAAATAGGAGACACTGGGGCTGTTGTATATTCATTACATAAGATATCTTAGGGCTGGTGTATATACATGACATAGGAGACGCTAGGGCTGGTATATTATACATTATATAGGAGATGCTGGGACTGGTATATATACATTACATAGGAGATGCTGGGGCTATTGTATATACATTTCATGGGATACCTTGCGGCTGGTGTATATATATATCACATAGGAGACACTGGGGCTGGTGTATATACATTATGTAGGATATCCTAGGGCTGGTGTATATACATGACATAGGAGGTCCTGAGGCTGGTATATATACATTATAAAGGAGACGCTGGGACTGGTATATATACATTACATAACAGATGCTGGGGCTATTGTAAATATATTTCATGGGATAACTTGGGGCTGGTGCATATACATCACATAGGAGACGCTGTGGCTGGTATATATACATTATGTAGGATATCCTAGAGCTGTTGTATATACATGACATAGGAGAATCTGAGGCTGGTGTATATACATTATATAGGAGACGCTGAGACTGGTATACATACATTACATAGTAGATGCTTGGGCAGATACATTACATAAGGAATACAGGATGGTTCATATACACATGAGACTGCTGGATATGCATCATATGAGAGACATTAGAACTGCAGCATACATAAAAAGGCTCCATCTGAGGACTCACCCAGATCCTAGAGATAGGGGCAAATAAATAAACTTTTATTTCTATGCCGATCTATGCCGATCGAGTACTGGAGTACAGAGAGAGAACAATGCCCATAGAAAAAAATGTCCTGGCACTGCTCCTGGCACTTGCGCTATAGACAGTCCCATAACAGATCATTGTAAGAATTTCTTGTCAGTTAATTAGGAGAAAGGATTTGTCTATAACACAAAAATGATAAGTTTTAAAAGGAACTTTTCATGTGGAGTTAAAAATATTCAAGCAAAGGGTTTTTTAGTTTTAACTGGAAATATATTTGTATTTAATTTTGTAAAATCAAATATGTTTGAGTAAAATATCATTTTTTCCCTAAAAATCGCTTACTAGCACAAGGATAAACAACTCACTATTTTAGGAATAACGGCAGAGCAGCAACCATAAGAAGTAGCATAGTACTTGACAAAACAAAATTTATGTTTGCTTGGTTACTGCAGTTATTGCATCCCAAGCACTGGGAGACCTGATGTCAAAATATTAGGCTTTTCAAAACAGGATAATTATACACTCTTCAATCATGTGAAGCTTCTCTCTGTGACACCATTTCAGTCTTTTAATCTCTCTAGCACACTGGAATTATCTCTTCAATGCAGGCTAATTACTTATCTGAGAACACGGAAACAAATAAAATTACCATCATTAGCTTTAATCGTCTTTCTCTTTATTTTACTTTGATCCTTTTCTTTTTATTTAGGGAATAACTTGTTTTTTTTAGTTATTATAAATTTGAGGTTAACATACACAAGAAGTATTTTAGATTTTTTTTTTTTCATTAAATGTCAGCAAATTTTCTTCTACAATATAGCTTCCTTCTAAAAACTCCACCACAAAGCTTTATAATTAAACACATCATTTAAGTCTAAGAAAGTCAATAAAGAAGCTTTAAAATTCCTCTAGAATATGTTCCTTTATTCCATGTTCAATAGGTTAAAGTATTTAAGAATTAGTCAGGAAAGAAATCTTCTCACAAAAGCAAATATTTTACGCTTTTATATTTATTCTTTTCTATTAATATAAGATTATTTCATAGATTGCAAGGACCCTTCTACTATCTTAGTGATAATGCTTTAGTTTTATAATTCTGGATCGCAAATAGGGAAGTATCTAAATATTGAACACAAACTTAAGACATTATCCAATCAATTTGTTTCAATTATTTCAAAAACAATTATTTCAAATTAAAAAATATTTAATTTTTTAATTTAAAAGGATTTAAATATTTAATACAAACGTAAGACATTATCCAATCAGTTTACTTCAATTATTTAAAAAACATTTATTTCAAATTACAAAAAAAAAATCTTTAAAAGCCCCCAAAAAAATAATAGAGATGGGCAAATAGTGGAATATTTAGGTTTAGATTATTGGAACAAAATAAAATGTATTCTTGTATTCGTTACAAATAACAAATCCAATACAGGTCAATGGGAAACTCAAATAATTTTCAGGGGTACATTGGAAGTCGTTCTGGGTGGGCTGAAAAAATGCTGAAATGGATGGAAAAGTGTTAAGACTGAATGGAAACAGCATAAGGAATATTCATGGATGCATTTTTAACTTACATTTGGCTTATGGGAATAATATTGTCAGAGTATTACAAAGATTAAAGCAGGACAGATAGACTTACCAAGATTCCCCACTGCTGTCACACTACTTCTGGGTCCACTCATTAGATCTCATATGTGGGCACTGCTTCCCCTGCCCTCCCTCTCTGCAGACATCTGTGATTGGTTGCAGTCAGACTGCTGGTATGATGGTGTCTCTGATTGGCTGCCCTTACAGTAGCTGTCTATGTCTATATGGAGTGAATATGGAGTGTAAAAATAAATAAATAAATAAAATATTGCATGGTCCAGCAGAGAAAGCATACGGCTACAGATCCCAGCTGTGCACCTTATCTTGGCTGTATATCAAAATAAGAGAGACACCATGTTGCTTTTTTCAAATTGTTTAAATAAATAGTTATTTTAAAAAGTGGGCAGTCTCCCCCAATTTTGATACTCAGCCTTGATATAGCTGACAGTTGGGGGCTGATATTCTCAGGCATGGAAGGCCCATGGTTATTGGGGCCCCTCAGTCTAAAAATAGCAGCCTGCAGCCACCCCAGAATTGTTGCATCCGTTAGATGCAACTAATGCGGCACTTTATCAGGTTATCCTGATTGGCATGAAGCAGTGGCAATCGTAGTAATATAAGAGGTTAATAATGGCTTAAACCTGCCACTAAACCCTAGATTAGTAGTGGGGAGGGATCTATGAGACCCCCCATTTGTAATCCTGTAAGTAAAAAGAAATAAACACAAAACAGAGAAAATTCCTTTATTTAAAAAAAAATTATTATCCCCAAAACACTCAGGTCCAACATAATCCACACGAGGTCCCAAAAGGATCCCAGCTCTGCTACATCCTGAAGTTGCAGTGCACAGGCACATTACAGAGCATGACCACCCTCTGCGGCTTCAGGTGGAGACTGACAGAGCAGCAGCAGTGAAAGATGAGGTCAATACATTTACGTGCTGTCACAGCTGGAGTTTCCTATGGTACCCCACCTCTGACCTCATATAAATGTACTTCAGGTGAACTAATTGCATCCAGTGACTTCACCTCAGGTGAACTGAGTTCAATCAAACTTTCATCTCCTTGCAGAAAACTGTATTTTCTTTGTCAATTGATGCAGTTTTGGTGCTGAAATTTATACTCCAAATTCCTGGACCAAATCTGCATCTTCTAGCAAAAAAAAATCATCAAAATGAAATGTGTTTTTGATGCGGTATTGAAATAAATATTTAAATATATAATTTACAAAAATAGCGTATGATCCCCCCTATTTTGACACCCAGCCAAGATAAAGCCCGACAGCTGGGGGCTGGTCAGACCTCTGCCACAGACACCATCTGTGATTGGTTGGAATCGAAGACCCTGTCTGTGGGTCTACTGTGGTATAAAATAAATAAACATAATTGGCATTGGTCCTCTCATCTGTTGATACCAGCACAAATAAATACTACAGCTTCATGCTGCAGCCCCCAGCCATGTGATTATCTTGGCTGTGTATCAAAATAAAAGGAACCGTGTGTGGCTTTTTTTAAAAAAAATATTTAAATAGATAGTTTACAAAAATGGCGTTTGATCCCTCCTATTTTGATACCCAGCCAAGATAAAGACTGACAGCTGAGGGCTGGTATTCTCAGGCTGGGGAGATTCATGCTTATTGGGCCCTCCCTGCCTAAAAATAGCAGCCTGCAGTCACCCAGAATTGTTGCATCAATTAGATGTGACAGTCCCAGGACTTTACAAGGCTCTTCCCGATAGTCCTATTGCAATGGCAATCGGAAAGAGCATAGGTGACTACAGGCTGCAATCAGCTGTGAGAGTAGTTAGAGCCGCAAGTGCAGTTGCAGCCATGGGACCAGTTGCAGCTGTGCTAAAGAATTGGTAAGTATGTGCTGCTTTGTTTTCTTTCTTTTACAGCCCCATTACACCATTTTACAAGACATAAGTTTGGCCTCCTATTGAATTCAATAGGCTCGGTATGTTCGCTGAACTGTTCGGTTAACACTAGGGATGAGCGAGTAGTGAAATACTCGGACTGGCTATACTCGTAACGAGTTGGTCGTAATACTCGGTTAGTCGTTACGAGTATCAAGTTCAATGAAAGTCAATAGGAAATGCGATTAATTGTCTGCTGGACCCTGCAAAGAGGTCTGGGGGCTGATTAAAAGGCTGAAATGGATGCATGATTGATTAAAAGCCTGGCGATAAAAATCCACCGGCTTTTTAAACAATCAGCTGATGCACGCTCCCCACCTGGGTCTTTTGCTCCCCGCTCCCTGATGCTGCGCTCCTCACCCGGTCCTAATTTATGATCGGGCGGGGAGGGGGCGGGGGAGAGAAGCACCGGGCAGCGGGGAGGGAAGCATCGTACGGGAAAGCCGTCGGTGCTGCTCTCACATCAGCGGTATTCTGACGCAGTGACAGATCTGGCACAAATGCAGTACAGTTCAATACAGTTCACAGGCATCGTGGCAAGCTCTGGTCACTTGTGGTAATGTGACCGGAGCATGTGACAGCTTGTGACTGGAGCATGCCGCGATGCCAGTGAACTTTATTGAACTGTACTGCAATTGTGCTGAATCCGGCAGTGCGGCAGAATACCGCTGATGAGATGTATGTAAATAAATTAATTAAAAAAATTACATAGGGTCCCCCCAATTTTGATAGTTTGCCAAGATAAAACAGACAGCTGGGGGTTGGTATTCTCCCCCTGGGGGGGACATAGTTATTGCCCCCTCCAGAGTAAGAATAGCAACCGGCAGCCACCCCATATTTGGCGCATCCATTAGATGTGCCATATCTGGCGTTAATCTTGGCTCATCCCAATTACCCTGATGCGGTGGCAATTGGGGTAAAAAGGGGTTAATGACAGGTGATAATTGACACCTGTCATTAAGTCCTGGATTGGTAATATTTAGGTTTCGATGAGACCTCCATATTATCAATCCTGTAATTAAATAGTTAATAGTGTTGAGCCACCCCCCTAGTGTTCAACTTCCGTTCGGTTCGTTAAACGGCGGCTCAGTTCAGCGATCGTTCGACGAACGTTCGGCGAACACCTTCGAACCCAATTGAAAACAATGGGAGGCAAACACATGCAACACATTATACATGTACACATACAGTTAATAAACATTGCCATTACACTTAAAAGTCCCCGCAATGTGTCCTGCACTCTGTCTCCCGCCGCTTTTCCTTCCGATCATCGCTGCGCCCTCCCGGTAACCAGCACTGATGATAGGATCTTCCGCGACGTCGTCATAGCATGTGACCAGTCATGTGTGTATTATCTCATTGGCTACAGACTGGTCACATGGCAAGATGTCATGCTAGGTCCTGTCAGTGCATCTCTCCGGTACGCGGTGCTCGTTTGAGCATCTCCGTGTACCGGCGAGATGCTTTGGCACATGCTTGGCTCCCCATTCCTGCATGTGGGCGCTCTTTACAGAGTCAGCCCACATGCAAGGACTGGATGCAACAGTCAGTGAATAGCGGAGATCACCATTGCTATAGTAACCCGCCTGTCAGATTACTTTAACAATGGTGGCAGCGGTGATGTCACCGCTTACAACCCGCAGCCTTTGCTCACTCACTGAGTGATTACACTGCACGGGAGCAGCAGCGTCTTCCTCCCATGCAGTGCTGTCTGATGTAGCAGAGCTGCATGGGTTGAAGGAGAAAGAAGACAGAAGACCAGGATCGTGGAGGGGTGAGAGGGAGTAATAAACATGGAGTCTCTAAGTGTGTCTGTGTATTTATTTCTATTAAAGTATTTTTTCTCTGTGTGGTGTCTTTTTTTAACCCTTTATTGGAGATTCTTAATGGCTGGGTCAAACTTGCCTCACATTAAGAATCTCTGACTTAATACTAGCTAGTAAAGCAAAGCTAGTATTAACCCATTATTACCCAGCAAGCCACCCATCACCAGGGTAGTTGGATGAGTTGGATACAGTGCTAGAAGATGGCACTTCTATGAAAGCGCCATTTTCTGAGGCAGCTGCAGACTGCAATTCGCAGCAGAGGCGCCCAGAAAGCTCGGGCTCACCTGTGCTGCGGATTGCAATCCCCAGCTGCCTAGTTGTACCTGGCTAGACACAAAAATGGGGCAAAATCCATGTCGTTTTTTTTTTTAACTATTTTATGAAATTCATGAAATAATTAAAAAAAGGGCTTCCCTATATTTTTAGTTCCCAGCCGGGTACAAATAGGCAGCTGGGGGTTGACGGCAGCCTGCCTGCTGTACCTGGCTAGCATACAAAAATATGGCGAAGCCCACGTCATTTTTTTGGTGGGCAAAAAGCTCCTGCATACATTCCTGGATGGAGTATGCTGAGCCTTGTAGTTCTGCTTTCATAGAAGCGCCATCTTCTGGCGCTGTATCCAACTCATCCAGCTGCCCCGGTGCTGCCCCGGTGACGGGTAGCTCGCTGGTAATAATGGGGTTAGGGCTAGCTGTATATTATCAACTGGCCCTAAGCCAGAAATTCATGGTGTCACGCCAATATTAGACATGGCCACCATGAATTTCTAGTACAGATAAAAAAAAACAATACACAGAAAAATATTTTTATTAGAAATAAAACACAACACTATTAGTGACTCCATCTTTATTGAAATAAATAACCCCCAACCGCAGTAATTCTGGGTCAAGGGTCCCGCGCCGTCCAATCCAGATCCAATATCATCTGATCGGTTTGCTGGACGGCAAAGCGATCAGATGATGTGTCAGGTTCAAGGGCCTGAATCACATGACACAGAAGCTGATTGTATAAACGGCTTTTATACAATCAGCTGATGCATCTGTGCAAAAAAACCCCAAAAAACAAACTACACACTTCTGTCAGCTGATTCTGTCAGGTGACTGCATCAGCTGATCATCGCCAGGTCTGAGAGAGAGAAAAGAGAGAGAAAAGAGAGAGAGGGAGAGAGAGGGAGAGAGAAAGGGAGAGAGAGAGGGAGGGAGAGAGAGAGGGAGGGAGAGAGAGAGAAAGAGAGAGAGGGGGAGAGAAAAGACAGAAAAGAGAGAGAAAAAGAGAGGGAGAGAGAGAGGGAGGGAGAGAGAGAGAAAGAGAGAGAGGGGGAGAGAAAAGACAGAAAAGAGAGAGAAAAAGAGAGAAAGAGAGAGAAAGAGAGAGAGAAAGAGAGAGAAAGAGAGAGAGAAAGAGAAAAAGAGAGAGTGAGAGAGAGTGAGAGAGAGAGGAGAGAGAAGAGAGAGAAGAGAGAGAGGAGAGAGAGGAGTGAGCAATGCAGCCTCATTCCGTGAACTGCTCTGCTTTTAGAGGTGTGTCCCGCGGCTCACAGCTGATGTCCGGCTCCTCCCCTCAGTGCATAATTAAATTAAATTATAATTATAAATAAATAATAATTATAATTTAAAATTATAAATAAATTAAATTAAATTCTTTACCGGGACGGCCGGGACTTAAACTCGTGAACTTAGGCGGGCTTTGCATGTTGTGACATCGCAAGCCGATGCTGCGATGTCGCACGCGATAGTCCCCGCCCCCGTCGCAGGTACGATATCTTATGATAGCTGACGTAGCGAAAATTATCGCTACGCCAGCTTCACATGCACTCACCTGCCCTGCGACCGTCGCTCTGGCCGGCGACCTGTCTCCTTCCTAAGGGGGCGGGTCATGCGGCGTCATAGCGACATCACACGGCAGGCAGCTAATAGCGGTGGAGGGTCGGAGATGAGCAGGATGTAAACATCCCGCCCACCTCCTTCCTTCCGCATATCCTACGAAAGCCGCGGTGATGCCGGTAGGAGATGTTCCTTGCTCCTGCGACTTCACACACAGCGATGTGTGCTGCCGCAGGAGCGAGGAACAACATCAGACCGTTGCGTCAGCGTAATTATGGATTACGCCGACGCTGCACCGATGATACGATTACGACGCTTTTGCGCTCGTTTATCGTATCATCTAGGCTTTACACACTACGATGTCGCATGCGATGCCGGATGTGCGTCACTTTCAATTTGACTCCACCGACATCGCACCTGCGATGTCGTAGTGTGCAAAGCCCCCCTTACTCTCCTTAGGAGGAAGTATAGGAAAATTTGGTAATCTTGACCTCTTTATTGTAGTAGAGAAACCAGAAGTGGATTATTAGGCTACAAAGAGGAGAGAGAGAGAGAGAAAAAGAGAGAGAGAAAAATAGAGAGAGAGAAAGAGAAAGAAAGAGAGAGAATGAAAGCGAGAGAGAGCAGAGAAAGAAAAAGAAAGAGAGAGAGAAAGAGAGAGAAAGAGAGAGAAAGAGAGAGAAAGAAACAGAGAGAGAAAGAGAGAGGGAAAGAAAGAGAGAGAGAAAGAGAGAGCGAGAAAGAGAGAGAGAATACAGGGAGGAGAGAGAGAGGAGAGAGAGAAGAGCAAGAGAGGAGAGAGAGAGGAGAGAGAGAGAGGAGAGATTGGAGAGGGAGAGGGAGAGAGAGAGAAAAGAGAGAGAAGAGAGATTGGAGAGAGGGAGAGAGAAGAAAGAGAAGAGAGAGAGGAGAGAGGAGAGAGAGTGCAGAGAGAGAGAAGAGAGAGAGGAGAGAGCAATGCAGCCTCATTCCGTGAACTGCTCCGATTTTAGAGGTGTGTCCCGCAGCTCACAGATGATTTCCGGCTCCTCCCGTCAGTGCATAATTCAATTAAATTATAATTATAAATAAATATTAATTCTAATTTAAAATTAAAAATAAATTAAATTTTTTACCAGGATGGCCAGGACTCGAACTCGTGAACTAATTCTTCTTAAGCAGTGGCTCTACCCATTGAGCCACTGTCTGTAATAAAAAGCATAGGAAGATTTGTTTAGATTAGTAGAGAATCCAGAAGTAGATTATTCAGCTACAAGGATGGATGGAGGGATGGATGGATGGATGGAGAGAGAGGGATGGATGGAGGGATAGAGGGATGGATGGAGGGATGAGGGAGGGATGGAGGGAGGGATTAATGGATGGAGGGATGTATGGATGGATGGAGGGATGGATGGAGGGATGGCTGGAAGGATGGAGGAATGGAGGGATGGATGGAGGGATGGATGAATGGATGGAGGGATGGATGGAGGGATGGATGGATGCATGGATAGAGGAATGGATGGAGGGATAGAGGGATGGATGAAGGGAGGGATGAATGGATGGAGAGATGGAGGGAGGGATGGAGGGAGGGATGATTGGATGGAGGGAGGGATGGAGGGATGGATGGATAGATGGGAGGGAAAACACCGGCACTGCTGCACTCATCACTGCACACACGCAGGCACTATAACCCCCATCATCAACGCAAACGCAGGCATTACCTCAGTGACGTCGCCGCTGACAGCGCGGCTCACTTCAGTTGCTGCGTGGATATGACACAGAGCGCTCCTGTTCTACGGCGCTCCTGTCAGCTTCATGTAGCACAGCTGGATGCATCGTGAGACCTCTGTGGATTACGTCGGACCTGGAGGGGTATTTAGGGATTTTAATAAAATGGTGAAAGAGGGTGTTTATTTGTCTTTTATTCCAAATAAAGGATTTTTCGTTGTGTGTGTTTATTTACTTTCACTTACAGGTTAATCATGGAAGGTATCTCGGGGGGACGCCAGACATAATTAACTCCTTATTAAAATTAGCTGGAATTGTTAATAGATGCTATTTTGTGCTTGGAGATCACCTGATGTGTCTAAAAAGTGAAGCTCCTCCACAAGTGATCCCATTTTGGATATTAGATTCTCAATGACTCCTTCAAGACTGTTGGAAGACCATTTTCGGTGACTACCTCTTGAAGCTCATCAAGAGAATGCCAAGAGTGTGCAAAGCAGTAATCAAAGCAAAAGGTGGCTACTTTGAAGAACCTAGAATATAACACATTTTTTCAGTTGTTTCACACTTATTTGTTGTTTTTCATTCCACATGTGTTAATTCATAGTGTTGACGCCTTCAATGTGAATCTACAATTTTCAGAGTCATGAAAATAAAGAAAACTCTTTGAATGACAAGGTGTGCCCAAACTTTTGGTCTGTATTGTTTACACACACACACACACACACACACACACACACACACACACACACACACACACACACACACACACACACATATATATATATATATGTATATATATATATATATACTCATAAACTGTATATTTGTATAAATTATTCTTTCACTTTACAGTTAGTAAGCTTGAGAAGAACCTTAACATTATTCCCTATGTGTCTAAAATATACACAATAGGGTACACAATGCAAACTAATTGCATGGTACTTCTGGTGATGCTACTAATTACCCTTGTGTTATAGAAAAGCACTAGAAAAGCTAGACAAGGTCTCCCTTTTAGGAGCTCACAAAACAGTTTCAGCCCCAAAAATCATTTGAGCGTGACATGGGGAATGGGATATTAATGAAAAATCTGGTCACAGCTTAGTTTTAAAAACTTTTAACCAACGGCAACTGAACACCGCCAAGCAGTTAAAGTATAATAACTATTTGATCAGATCAGTAATCCTAGTTGGCACAAAGTTTCCAGTTAAACTTACAAAAACTGTAGTTTAGTTACAAATAAATAACCTCAACTTCATTTGCCCCTAGAGACCTCTTTTCAAGTTCAAGGATGATAGGAAAGGACAGAAGCCCTATGTGAGTAAAGGTATCTTTATTGTTTGAAAACTTGTTTACGGAATGAAAACTTTTTCAGAAATATGCCATAGAAAAGACCTTGTACATTGATTTGGATAATGTATGTTTGTCTAACATAAAGTTATAGATAAAAGAACTTGAATGTGCAGCAAATATTTGTTACGAGAAATCCGACATAGATGTTAAGGACTTGAACCTTGAGCTGTGACTACATGTTTTTCTGTCCTTATCCTTTGTCTTTGTCTTTACAAAACAGTTTTATCACAAAAGCTAATGATATTAGATGTGACAGATTTCCATTGCTATGCTTTTATATAGGAGTCATACTGTTAAATACAACCTGATGGAAAAATAAATCTTCTAAATTTGAGTCTTTAGAGATGGTGGATGTTTTGAAATAAGAACTTTCCAATTTCATAGGATTTTTCGCAAATATTTGATTAGCGGGGAATAAATTCTTCGAATCTCAATTCCAAAAAGCTTAAAATTTCTCAGTAATAAATGTGAGGGAGAGGAGAAAAACAAAGATAAACCTGCTGACCATAAAAGCTTGCACTCTACAAGAGAAAAAGAGAGGGAGAACCCTGCTGACCATAAGAGTTTACACGCTACAGGAGAAAGGGAGGAATCCACTGACAATAACAGATTACACCCTACAGGAAAAAGAAAGTCAAATGCCGACTGTCACAATTCTGCTGTGCAGAGCATCTTGCACACTAGGAGATGCTCTGCTCTGTTTTCCTGGGCTACTGACTGGCAAGTTGATTGACAGTGCAGGCTTCCATGCTTTTTCTGGGAGGTACTGATTGCTCAGCTGTTCCATCTTCTGGGTAATTGCTCTGCTTTTTTAGTGAGTATGCTCTCCCAGAACCTTGTCAGTCAAACTTTCTGGTTCTGTTGTTGTGCTGTTGGCCTGTGTTCCTGCTTTTGCTCTTATCTGTTTCCTGGCCATGGACTGTTGCTCGACTCCTCTCTGCCCACTCCCTGCTCCTGTCGTGACCTCCTGGCTTTTGACCTCAGACCATTACCTGACCACATCTCAGTTTTCTCCCTGAAACCACTACGTGCCTTTCCGGGATTCTGAACCTCGGATCGTGACCTGACTATGTTTCTGTCTACTTCCTGTGTCCTCCTGTTACCAGACCCCGGCTTTCCTGACTACTCTACTGTTTTTACTATCTGAAAGTAGTGACTAGCATCACACTAACCATCAGCTTTTACACTGTACAGGAAAAAAAGAGGACACCACTGGCCATAAGGGTTTACACTCTTCAGGAGAAAGACAGGACCCCGCTGACCATAAGAGTTTACACTCTACAGGAAAAAGAGAGGACCTCACTGACCATGAGAGCTAAAACTTTACAGGAAAAGGAGAGAACCCCACTGACCATAAGAGCTAACACACTTCAGGTTACAGAGAGAGAACACCTCGCTAACCATAAGAGCTTATACACTTCAAGGCCCTGCTGATCATAAGATCTCATACCCTACAGGCAAGAGAGAGAGACCATTCTTATTTATTGCGCCATCTCAATAATTTGTGCATTTGTTTTATATTAAAAATTTTTTTAATTGATTAAAAAATTACATACTAGTAAGAAATATTGTATATAATATATATATATATATATATATCTCGCGGGCAGGGTCCTCTCTCCTCCTATGCCAGTCTGTCTTGTACTGTTAATGATTGTTGTACGTATACCCTCTTTCACTTGTAAAGCGCCATGGAATAAATGGCGCTATAATAATAAATAATAATAATAATAATAATATATATATATATATACATATATATGTATATATATATATATATATATATATATATATATATATATGTATATATATATATATATATATATATATATATATATATATATATATATACGTACAAAGTGCATGTGAAAGAATTACACACCCTTGTTAAAATACCTGGCAGTTATGAGGTAAAATAAAAATTCTTGCTGGAAGAGTTTGATTAATAACCTGGGAGGACACAGCAGTGCTTCCCTTTCATTAAGTAGACAATTTGCAAACTTTTCCTTTGAAAAAGTTCCCAGAAGTCTCCTTCTTTCTTCTCATTGCTGCAATTCACAAAATCTTGTTTGACAATCTTTACAGATGGAACATTTTGCGTCTGAATCCCTGATCTTGGGAAATGAATCCCTTGTAGCACTTTCCCTTTTATTTTATAAGACATGTTTTCTTTTTACAAATTCCAATTGAAAAACACAAGTCTGATTTATCTGTAGAAATTTTGCTTCTTCGACCGTATGTATCATCTAGTGTTGGCTGTTCTGAATCTGTCATATAATTATTCAGAAGTACAGCCCACATGCAATTTAGAACTGAAAACACAGTAGAAAATAGACTAAGACATGAGTGAAGTAGAACAGAATGACACACACTTCTAAACTAATGAGATGACATCGGTCACGAGTACTCCTCAGCTTAAGATACTCTTCTTTGTAACGTCATCTTATTGATTTATTTATCAATGTTAAAGAAAGTATAAAAACTTGTTTCCTGAATCACCCAGTAAATTACTATATTTGAAATAATAAAAAAGCCTTTAAAATCTTGTAGTAGAAGTAATGAACCAAAATCTTGTCTAAAATACTATCTCTCCCCTCAAGACGGAACAAATTTGCTTTTAGTGCTATCTATAAGTGGTTGCTCCATAAACAATGATGTCTCCAAATGTTTGCCTCTAGTTTTTCTGTAATAAAAAGTCATGCTGCCTTGAAGAGTCAGCTGACAAAATCCTACAGGGCAGGCAATTATGGAATTATGCTGTTTTGTCACTAAAGACATATAATATTGCAATAGTGCGAAGGCTTGAGGCCCCCCGGAGGATTTTCTGGTCCTCCTGTACGTCAGTCTGATGCTGATTGTATATGCAATAGCCCAAGGAGTGCATTATACAGAGCTTGATTATTTGAGCAGTAGCATGGAAGACAATGAATGGATCAGAGGTAAAGCATGTGTACGTCTATTTCATTCAAAATATGGCCATAGAGAACCTGGTTTTTGGGATGGAGATCTCCAGTCTCAAGACTACTAGTGATCACTGCAGCTGAATAGAAGATAGCTTTAGATAACCTAAGATATAGAACACCGCGCCATCCACTGAATAACATACAATATTTATTTTAATTAGGTGGTCCACACACAGAACCACTCACGATCACCAGCGGCTCCATTGTTCCTGTAGCGCCGGTGTTTATTTGATAATTTCCAGCTTTTGATAACCCTTTAGCCCTTACCATAAAGGGATGTAAAAAAGTATTAGTTTTTTGGAAATGACACCTCTAACTAATGCTATTTTGATCAAGGGAGTTTAGCCCCTTAGATAACATGGTCAATAACAAGGACAGCATGTAGCTAATGAGAGACTTGCAGGTTGCAATGGGGGCCTTTTGTCATCATTTTCCCCGAGACAGCATCATTTAAGTGATAAAGATGTGAAAATTGTGGCTTCTGTCATACATCAACCCACATGTAGTGCAATTGGAAAGTGCTGATGATAAAAATTTCACAGAGAAATTATTTCATAAAATCATAACATTTATAAAATATGCCTTAAAACGGAACCACTTAGTAATGATCCAAACACATAAAAGACCAGGATAAATAAGACTGTCGAAGTATCACAGATAAACTGTGATGCAATGACTACCAGGGTTCTTCCATGTATAAGAAAACTCCTAGTGAGTGTTTCTACACACAAGGTACTCCGGGGACATGATACAATGGTGGGCCATGGTGTTAGGCAGAGGGGATCAGGGTCACCTTCTAACCCTCACCTGATGTTTATGCCTGCATTCCTTAATGTCCCTATATGGGTCCTCCTAACCTTCAAGTGAGGTTTATCCCCTGCATTCCCTAATGTCCTTATACACGTCCTTTCCCCAGTCACCTATCACGTGCCTAGACCATCACTGACCCTAAACACAACCTGGCTAATGAGGGTCAGCGATACGTTAGTCTTACCACTACAATAAGACAACATGAGGTAGGAAAGACAAACAAAGGAGAAAGACACAACAAATAAAACTTCTTATAATGTATGTCATGACATCAAATGCCTTTTCACTTGAAGCCTCTGCGAATGCTAAATTCTCACAAAGCATACCAAAATACATTTGGATTGAGACAAAATTTATTATTATTTTTTTTTATTTATCGTAAACTAATTTGCCTATCTCTAATAGTTTATTATAAATTTGCATCAAGTTTTGGGCGTTTCTTTTGGTGAACATCTAATGTTCATATCATTAGTAAGACAAATGACAAAAGAGAATTCTTTTGACATATGTCAAGTTGTCATAATGCTCTCTCAAATGTTTTTTTAAATAAAGAGAATATATACCACAGATTAAGATTATGTGCCTGCTACAGGACCCTTGGAGAGAGAAAATTCAGCTATGATTTCTCTTATTCTTGTTGCTAATAGCCTGTGCAACATTAATCTATTGAAAACAATTGTATCATTAGCAAACAAATTGTATGGGAATGGAAGAGAGCCTACAATTAATAATCTGAAAACCTAATCTAAACAAATTCATTTAGAAATGTACAAACTGTATGGATTCTAATGAATCCAAATCTTTGGCCCCCAATTTGCTGGATTCAAATGAGCAAGCCCTTGTCTCTTGAACCTTGTCTCTTTGCCAGAACTTTGGGCTAAGTCTAATTTTTTAACGTCATGATGAGCAAAGCGCTATAGGATTGCATGGGATGACACACATTCTGATATCATCAGACCAGAACATGGGTCCAAGTATAGCAGGTGTCGGAATTGGCACCAAATGTGAACCAGAGTCCAGAGTTGGAGCTAAGTGGAGCAAAGAAAATCAGAGGAGGATCAGCAGGAAGATATGAGGGGCTAAGTATGTTATCTTAATGCTTTAAACCATTCCAAGCCAATCTGATTTATGTGTTTTAGAAATGGTTAACCTTAAAGAAGTTGTCCAGTTACCAAAACTGATTTTTTTTTTTCTGATAAATCTTGCTAATATGTGCCCCTCAACACATCTATTATGTTTTTTCAGCAAAATTACCTTTTATTGTGCATTAGCAGTACATGCTCATTGCTGGCTCCAGCTCTGATGGGGTTAATCTCTCCTCTGACTTCCTGTGTTCAGTTCCTACAAGTCCCAGAACTCTTTGTGGCTCTAGGGCGGTGTCTAGCTTATCTAACACACCCATTGTGTCTAATACACCCACTCTGCTCTCCGACCAAACCCTCCTCCCTGCCTCTTCCCAGTGGATGTGCACTGAGAGCAATCACACAGAGACAGCAGCTATGCACAGCCAGGGGAAGAAAGTGTGTGTGCGCGTATATACAGTGTATGTGTTTGTGTGCGCGTATATACAGTGTGTGTGTATATACAGTGTGTGTGTATATACAGTGTGTGTGCGCATATACAGTGTGTGTGCGTATATACAGTGTGTGTGTGAGTGTGTATGTGTGTGTGTATGTCATACTCACCTGTCTGCAGGGTCCCGGTGCCATGCCTGCTTCCAGCCCCTGTCTCGGTACCGCCGCTTCGGCTGTGTGCAGTCTCCCTGGGGCACGTACGAAGCTTGCAGGACCTGGCGGTGGATCACCTGATGCAGTCACCTGACGCATCAGCTGATCGATTCTCGTGGTGTTGCCGGCTTTTTCGCGCCCGGCCGGCTATCAGCTGATCCTGCCGTCAGGGGACTTCATCAGCTGATTACCGGCAGCTCCTGCAGTGATGGGCCAGGATCAGACTCCGCTGCAGGAGCTGACGGTAATGAGCACATAAGTGAGTATTTTTTCTTTTTTTTCTACTGATGCATCAGCTGATTGTATAATCGGCTTTTATACAACCAGCTGATGTGTGATGTGATTCACGTAGTTTAACCTGACACATCATCTGATCGCTTTGCCTTCCAGCAAACTGATCAGATGATATTGGATCCGGATTGGACGGCGCGGGACGCTGACCCAGGATTACTGCGGAGGGGGGTTCTTTCAATAAAGATGGAGTCACTAATTGTGTTGTGTTTTATTTCTAATAAAAATATTTTTCTGGTTGTTGTGGGGTTTTTTTTATCATTACTAGAAATTCATGGTGGCCATGTCTAATATTGGCGTGACACCATGAATTTCGGGCTTAGGGCTAGCTGATAATATACAGCTAGCCCTAACTCCATTATTACCCAGCTAGCCACCCGGCATCAGGGCAGCTGGAAAAGTTGGATACAGCGCCAGAAGATGGCGCTTCTATGAAAGCGCCATTTTCTGGGGTGGCTGCGGACTGCAATTTGCAGTGGGGGTGCCCAGAAAGCTTGGGCACCCTTCACTGTGGATTCCAATCCCCAGCTGCCTAGTTGTACCCGGCTGGACACCAAAATTAGGCGAAGCTTACGTCATTTTTTTTTAAAATTAGTTCATGAAATTCATGAAATAATTAAAAAAAAATGGGCTTCTCTATATTTTTGGTTCCCAGCCGGGTACAAATAGGCAGCTGGGGGTTGGGGGCAGCCCGTACCTGCCTGCTGTACCCGGCTAGCATACAAAAATATGGCGAAGCCTATGTCATTTTTTTTTTTCTTTTTGGGTAAAAAACTGCATACAGTCCTGGATGGAGGATGCTGAGCCTTGTAGTTCTGCAGCTGCTGTCTGCTCTCCTGCATACACTAGTGAATGGAGGATGCTGAGCCTTGTAGTTCTGCAGCTGCTGTCTGCTCTCCTGCATACACTAGTGAATGGAGGATGCTGAGCCTTGTAGTTCTGCAGCTGCTGTCTGCTCTCCTGCATACACTAGTGAATGGAGGATGCTGAGCCTTGTAGTTCTGCAGCTGCTGTCTGCTCTCCTGCATACACTAGTGAATGGAGGATGCTGAGCCTTGTAGTTCTGCAGCTGCTGTCTGCTCTCCTGCATACACTAGTGAATGGAGGATGCTGAGCCTTGTAGTTCTGCAGCTGCTGTCTGCTCTCCTGCATACACTAGTGAATGGAGGATGCTGAGCCTTGTAGTTCTGCAGCTGCTGTCTGCTCTCCTGCATACAATGAACATTTTGAATAAGGAAATGACAGACCTTTTTTTTTTTTCATCAACAATCTTTAATGGCATTGTGCACTGATTAAAAACGCAGTGAGCAAAAACGCAGCAAAAAACGCACCAAATCGCGGCAAAAACGTGACATGCAGCACCGCAGGTGACAGAGCAGAGCAAGTTGATGACATGCTCTGCTCTGACACATAGTGTGCTGCATGTCACTGTATCCACTCTGGGACTTGTTGTGCAGGTGACTGGATGATACATGTCACTAACTTGCTCCACTCTGTGACTGCTGCTGCATTGTTCCAACTGTATACACTCTCACCTGAACAAGTCTCAGAGTGGGGCAGTTATTGACATGTATCATCCGGTCACCTGCACAACAAGTCCCAGAGTGGAGACAGATAGTGACATGCAGCACACTATGTGTCAGAGCAGAGCATGTCACTGTCTCCACTCTGGGACTTGTTGTGCAGGTGACCGGATGATACATGTCAATAACTGCCCCACTCTGTGATTTCTGCTCCATAGTACCAACTGTATACACTCTCACCTGCACAACAAGTCCCATAGTGGAGACAGTTAGTGACATGTAGCATCCGGTCACCTGCACAACAAGTACCAGAGTGGAGAAAGATAGTGACATGCAGCACACTATGTGTCAGAGCAGAGCATGTCACTGTCTCCACTCCGCTGACCTCACAGCCCGTACACGCTGCGATGGATGCAGGGGGACACAGAACAAGTAATCGGCCGACACTGGAGTCATCTGATTACTTGGGATGAATGAGAAGAAAAATGCTCTGGTGCTCGATGGGCAAAGCCCATGCCGATTTTTTTTAAAAAAAAATTCATTAAAAATAAAAAAACAAAAAAAATCACATTGTTTGTGGGCTCCCGCTGCATTTTCTATTGCTAAGGGTAACCAAAGCAGCTACTGGCTGCTAGCCCCCGCTGCTTGGTGTTACTTTCACTGGCAATAGAAATGCAGGGAAGCATTTTTTTTTTATAAAGGTTTTTCCCTGAAAACGTTTTTAAGAAAATGACGTGGGCTTCGCCATATTTTTGTATGCTAGCCAGGTACAGCAGGCAGCTACGGGCTGCCCCCAACCCCCAGCTGCCTAGTTGTACCCGGCTGGGAACCAAAAATATAGAGAAGCCCTTTTTTTTCATGAATTTCATGAAATAATTAAAAAAAAAAATGATGTGGGCTTCGCCAAATTTTTGAGTCCAGCCAGGTACAACTAGGCAGCTGGGGATTGGAATCCACAGTGCAGGGTGCCCAAACTTTCTGGGCCCCCCACTGCGAATTGCAGTCCACAGCTGCCCCAGAAAATGGCGCTTTCATAGAAGCGCCATCTTCAGGCGCTGTATCCAACTCTTCCAGTGGCCCTGGTGGCAGGTGGCACGCTGGGTAATAAGGGGTTAATACCAGCTATGTTTTACCAGCTGGTATAAAGCCCGAGATTCTTAAAGTCAGGCCAAGTTTAACCTGGCCATTAAGAATCTCCAACAAAGGGTTTAAAAAAAAAAAAAAGACATCACACAGAGAAAAATACTTTATTAGAAATAAATACACAGACACAGTAGGGACTCCATGTTTATTACTCCCTCTCACCCCTCCACGATGGAGAGATTTCTGTACTGACCATGCCAGGAGAGAAGAGAGTGAGCGGGGGGGAGAAGAGAGCGAGCGGGGGGGGAGAAGAGAGCGAGCGGGGGGGAGAAGAGAGAGAGGGGGGGAGAAGAGAGAGAGGGGGGGAGAAGAGAGAGAGGGGGGAGAAGAGAGAGAGGGGGGGAGAAGAGATAGAGGGGGGGAGAAGAGAGGGGGGGAGAAAGAGGGGGGGGAGAAGAGAGGGGAGAAAGAGGGGGGGAGAGAGAGGGGGGAGAAGAGAGAGAGGGGAGAAGAGAGGGGTGGCGGAAGAGAGAGGGGGGAGAAGAGAGAGAGGGGGGAGAAGAGAGAGAGGGGGGGGAGAAGAGAGAGAGGGGGGGGAGAAGAGAGAGGGGGGGAGAAGAGAGACAGGGGGGGAGAAGAGAGACAGGGGGGGAGAAAGAGAGGGGGGAGAAAGAGAGGGGGGGAGAAAGAGAGGGGGGAGAAAGAGAGGGGGGAGAAGAGAGAGAGGGGGGAGAAGAGAGAGAGGGGGGAGAAAGAGAGGGGGGGAGAAGAGAGAGGGGGGAGAAGAGAGAGAGGGGGCAGAAGAGAGAGGGGGGGGCAGAAGAGAGAGGGGGGGAGAAGAGAGAGAGGGGGGGAGAAGAGAGAGAGGGGGGAGAAGAGAGAGAGGGGGGAGAAAGAGAGGGGGGGAGAAAGAGAGGGGGGGAGAAGAGAGAGAGGGGGGAGAAGAGAGAGGGGGAGAAGAGAGAGAGGGGGGAGAAGAGAGGGGGGGCAGAAGAGAGAGGGGGGAGAAGAGAGGGGGGCAGAAGAGAGAAGAGAGAGGGGGGGAGAGAGAGAGAGAGGGGGAGAAGAGAGAGAGGGGGGAGAAGAGAAAGAGGGGGGGAGAAGAGAGAGAGGGGGGAGAAGAGAAAGAGGGGGGAGAAGAGAGAGAGAGGGGGGAGAAGAGAGAGAGGGGGGAGAAGAGAGAGAGGGGGGGAAAAGAGAGAGAGGGGGGGAGAGAGAGAGAGGGGGGGGGAAGAGAGAGAGGGGGGATAAGAGAGGATGGGGCAGAAGAGAGAGGGGGGAGAGAGAGGTGGGGAGAGAGAGAGAGAGAGGGAGGGAGAAGAGAGAGAGAGAGGGAGAAGAGAGAGAGGGGGGGAGAAGAGAGAGAAGGGGGGAGAAGAGAGAGAGGGGGGGAGAAGAGAGAGAGGGGGAGAAGAGAGGGGGGGAGACGAGAGGGGGGGAGAGGGGGGGGAGAAGAGAGAGAGGGGAGAAGAGAGAGAGGGGAGAAGAAAGAGAGGGGGGAGAAGAGAGAGAGGGGGGGAGAAGAGAGAGAGGGGAGAAGAGAGAGAGGGGGGGGCAGGAGAGAGAGGGGGGGGAGAAGAGAGAGGGGGAGAAGAGAGAGAGGGGGGAGAAGAGAGGGGGGGGAGAGAGAGGGGGGAGAAGAGAGAGAGGGGGAGAAGAGAGAGAGGGGGAGAAGAGAGAGAGGGGGGGAGGAGAGAGGGGCGAGAGAGAGGGGGGTAGAAGAGAGCGAGGGGGGAGAAGAGACCGAGGGGGGGAGAAGAGACCGAGGGGGGGAGAAGAGAGCGAGGGGGGGAGAAGAGAACGAGGGGGGGAGAGAGAGGGGGGGAGAGAAAGGGGGGGAGAGAAAGGGGGAAAGAGAGAGGGGGGGAGGAAAAGAGAGTGAGTGGGGGAGGAAAAGAGAGCGCGGGGGGAGGAAAAGAGAGCGCGGAGGGAAGAAAAGAGAGCACGGGGGGAGGAAAAGAGAGCGCGGGGGGAGGCAAAGAGAGCGAGGGGGGGAGGAAAAGAGAGCGCGGGGGGAAGGAAAAGAGAGCGAGGGGGGGAAGAGAGCGAGGGAAAAGAGAGGGGAGAGGAGAGAGGGATAAGAGGGGGGCAGAGAAGAGGGGGAGAAGAGTGGGGGGAGAGAAGAGAGTGGGGAAAGAACGGGGGGGGGCAGAGGAGCTCTGTCACCAACTGTCTCCACTCTGTGACTTGTGGTGCAGGTGACAGAGTGCAGACAGTTGGTCCTATGCAGCAGGACAGATGGCAGAGCACAGCGGTAACATGCCTGTCAGTGTCTTGCTGCTGGGAGGAGCAGATGATCACACTGCCCGACACCGGCCGCTCTCCTGACATCACAGCAGAGCGGGCAGGTGGAGAGTGTGATCAGATACTTACAAGCAGGGGGGGATTCAGCTGAAGAACCCCCCCCCCTGTACTGCACACTGGCGCCCCGTGCCTCACCATCTGCAGGACGCCGGCTCCACAGTGACGTCCTCCGGCTCCTCCCCTCGATGCTGGGTTGTGATGTGCGGTAGTCACCGCCCACAGCCCTGTCACTCAATCTGAGTGGTGCCAGCCTCCTCTGACGTACCCGTCCAGTTTGAGAGCCCGGAAATGCCGGGACATCAGAGGATGCTAGCGGCCACAGCTCCAGGGGTCATGTGACAGGCACTGAGCGTGCAGGATAGCGCCGCTCAGTGCCAGAACTGGAAACAGAAGCCAAAGGAGAAAACGCCTAGAAAGGTAAGTAGAACTCATACAGAAAATAAAAAAAATGGGTGAACCACCCCTTTAAAGCCTAAAAAATGACTATTTTAGTTAACATGAACCATTGCAGTCATTGAATTTTCATGAAATAATAATTGCAGAAGTAATTTCATAGCTGTATTTCGGGGAATATGTTGAGTTTAAATTTTAGCAGATTCTACTGACAAACCAAGCCCTTCTGTTCTGGATAGCAAAACCTGGTACCAAAATACAGACACCAATTTTGATAAAGTGTAGGATATTTATGTTATGAAAGTTTAATAGGAAAGTCAAAAGTCATCACAAGCTAATTTTGAAAAAAATTAATGAAAATAAATCTGTATAGTCTCTTTGCTGCAGCTAATCATGAGCTCCGGTAGTCCCATACAACAAGATGTCAACTAGAGATGAGCGAACCGGTCCCGGTTCGGCTCGAGGCGGTTCGCCGAACGGGGGGTCTGGCTCGAGTTCGGCTCGTCGAACGTTCGACGAACCGAACTCGAGCCCATAGGAAACAATGGCAGGCAATCACAAACACAGTAAAACACCTAGAAAACACCCTCAAAGGTGTCCAAAAGGTGACAAACAACTCACAACACAACACAAACACATGGGAAAGTGACAAGGACATGTACTCATGCGAAAACAAAACAGCTGGACAAGGAAAAAGAGGAGGACACACAGATATAGGCATGGCACGCCCTTCTAAAGTCATGTAAAACACCGCAAGGTGACTCCAAGCGGAGTCTCCCTTTTTTCCAAAAATTGGGCCCCACACACCCACCCCTTCAGTGGCAGCAGTTGTGCCCCAGTTGTACACTTCACAGCTAGATTTGCATCAAGCACATTCAAAAATACGCCATTCTTATCCGTCCCCAGGATGACACCGGGGTAGGTAGCAAAGTCTTTCCTGATCCCAGCTCTGTTCATCTTGGCTTCTTTTAAAAACACAGCAAGCAAGAGTTACTCCAAGCGGAGTCTCCCTTTTTTCCAAAAATTGGGCCCCACACACACCCACCCCTTCAGTGGCAGCACTTGGGCCCCAGTTGTACACTTCACAGCTAGATTTGCATCAAGCACATTCAAAAATACGCTATTCTTAACCGTCCCCAGGATGACACCGGGGTAGGTAGCAAAGTCTTTCCTGATCCCAGCTCTGTTCATCTTGGCTTCTTTTAAAAACACAGCAAGCAAGGGTTACTCCAAGCGGAGTCTCCCTTTTTTCCAAAAATTGGGCCACACAGACACCCACCCCATCAGTGGCAGCACTTGGGCCCTAGTTGCAAACAGGATGTTTTGATTTGCATCAAGCACATTCAAAAATACGCTATTCTTAGCCGTCCCCAGGATGACACCGGGGTAGGTAGCAAAGTCTTTCCTGATCCCAGCTCTGTTCATCTTGGCTTCTTTTAAAAACACAGCAAGCAAGGGTTACTCCAAGCGGAGTCTCCCTTTTTTCCAAAAATTGGGCCACACAGACACCCACCCCATCAGTGGCAGCACTTGGGCCCTAGTTGCAAACAGGATGTTTTGATTTGCATCAAGCACATTCAAAAATACGCTATTCTTAGCCGTCCCCAGGATGACACCGGGGTAGGTAGCAAAGTCTTTCCTGATCCCAGCTCTGTTCATCTTGGCTTCTTTTAAAAACACAGCAAGCAAGGGTTACTCCAAGCGGAGTCTCCCTTTTTTCCAAAAATTGGGCCACACAGACACCCACCCCATCAGTGGCAGCACTTGGGCCCTAGTTGCAAACAGGATGTTTTGATTTGCATCAAGCACATTCAAAAATACGCTATTCTTAGCCGTCCCCAGGATGACACTGGGGTAGGTAGCAAAGTCTTTGCTGACCCATGACTTGTTCATCTTGGCTTCTTTTAAAAACAATGTAAGCAAGGGTTACTCCAAGCGGAGTCTCCCCTTTTTTCCAAAAATTGGGCCCCACACACACCCACCCATTCAGTGGCAGCAGTTGTGCCCCAGTTGTACACTTCACAGCTAGATTTGCATCAAGCACATTCAAAAATACGCCATTCTTATCCGTCCCCAGGATGACACCGGGGTAGGTAGCAAAGTCTTTCCTGATCCCAGCTCTGTTCATCTTGGCTTCTTTTAAAAACACAGCAAGCAAGGGTTACTCCAAGCGGAGTCTCCCTTTTTTCCAAAAATTGGGCCACACAGACACCCACCACATCAGTGGCAGCACTTGGGCCCTAGTTGCAAACAGGATGTTTTGATTTGCATCAAGCACATTCAAAAATACGCTATTCTTAGCCGTCCCCAGGATGACACCGGGGTAGGTAGCAAAGTCTTTGCTGACCCATGACTTGTTCATCTTGGCTTCTTTTAAAAACAATGTAAGCAAGGGTTACTCCAAGCGGAGTCTCCCTTTTTTCCAAAAATTGGGCCACACAGACACCCACCCCATCAGTGGCAGCACTTGGGCCCTAGTTGCAAACAGGATGTTTTGATTTGCATCAAGCACATTCAAAAATACGCTATTCTTAGCCGTCCACAGGATGACACCGGGGTAGGTAGCAAAGTCTTTCCTGATCCCAGCTCTGTTCATCTTGGCTTCTTTTAAAAACACAGCAAGCAAGGGTTACTCCAAGCGGAGTCTCCCTTTTTTCCAAAAATTGGGCCACACAGACACCCACCCCATCAGTGGCAGCACTTGGGCCCTAGTTGCAAACAGGATGTTTTGATTTGCATCAAGCACATTCCAAATCCACAAGCATTTACTCTCCCCAGGATGACACAGGGGTAGTAAATTCCTTCTGGATCCATGACTTGTTCATTTTGATGAACGTCAGTCTGTCCACATTGTCACTGGACAGACGCGTGCGCTTATCTGTCAGCACACACCCAGCAGCACTGAATACACGTTCAGAGACAACGCTGGCAGCTGGACACGACAAAATCTCCAAGGCGTAAGTTGCGAGCTCTGGCCATTTTTGTAGGTTTGAAGCCCAAAAGGAGCAAGGCTCCAGTTGCACAGTCATGGCATCGATGTTCATTTGGAGATACTCCTGTATCATCCTCTCCAGCCGTTGACTATGTGTCAGACTTGTTGTCTCTGGTGGCCTTGCAAAAGAGGGTCTAAAAAAATTATGAAAAGATTCCATAAAATTGCTGTTACCGGCACCAGAAAAGGTCCTACTGGTACGGGTAGACTGTTGAAGATGACGAGACCGTCCCATGTTTGTCAAGTTACAACTGGGAGATTCACTCCCTGCACCTGCACGGTTGTTTGGTGGAAAAGCCGAGCTAAGATCTAGTAACAGCTTCTGCTGATACTCCTGCATACGTGCGTCCCTTTCTATGGCTGGAATTATGTCACAAAATTTGGACTTGTACCGGGGATCTAATAGTGTGGCAATCCAGTAGTCATCATCACTTCTAATTTTGACAATACGACTGTCATGTTGGAGGTAGTGCAACAAAAAGGCACTCATGTGTCTTGCGCAGCCATGCGGACCAAGTCCATGCTGTGTTTGTGGCATAGAGGTGCTACCCGTTCTTTCTTCCTCTGACATCTGACCCCAACCTCTTTCAACTGAAATTTGACCAAGGTCTCCCTCATCCGCTGAGTCTTCCATGTCCATGGACAGTTCGTCCTCCATTTCTTCATGTTCTCCTGCACCTTGCTCAACATTTCGCCTGCTACTATGCGCCCTTGTCGATCCCTGTCCCCCATGGTCCCATGCCTGCTGCGTTGGTGATGATGAACGTCTGGACCTTCGTGATGTTGTTGTCCCTTGCGCATATGAATCCTCCTGTAGTTCCTCCCCTTCATGTTGTCCCACCCCCTGACTCCGAATAGTGTTTAGCGTGTGCTCCAGCATGTAAATGACTGGAATCGTCATGCTGATAATGGCATTGTCAGAGCTAAACATATTCGTCGCCATGTCGAAACTGTGCAGAAGGGTGCATAGGTCCTTGATCTGAGACCACTCCATCAGGGTGATCTGCCCCACCTCTGCATCTCGTTGGCCCAGGCTATACGTCATGACGTATTGCACCAGGGCTCTGCGGTGCTGCCACAGTCGCTGTAACATGTGGAGAGTTGAATTCCAGCGTGTCGCCACATCGCATTTCAGGCGATGAACCGGCAGGCCGAAAGACTTCTGGAGCGATGCAAGTCGCTCTGCTGCGGCGCTTGAACGGCGGAAGTGAGCTGACAGTTTTCGTGCCCTGTTCAGAAGGCCATCTAGGCCGGGATAGTGTGTTAAAAATTGCTGCACGACAAGGTTCAACACGTGAGCCATACAAGGTACGTGTGTCACCTTGCCCAGGCGAAGTGCCGCACCCAGGTTTGCAGCATTGTCGCACACGGCCTTACCAGGCTGCAGTTTGAGTGGAGACAACCATTTATTAAACTCGGACCGCAAAGCTGACCACAACTCCTCAGCTGTGTGACTCTTATTACCAAGACATGTCAAGCTAAAGACCGCCTGATGCCGTTGCGCTCTGCTGCCAGCATAGTAATGAGGGGTGCGTGATTCCTTCTGCGCAGTGAGAACGCTGGTGGCCTGACCAGGCAGGCTTGGGGCGGAGGTGGAGGACCCAGATGAGGTGGAGGATGCAGAAGCAGTGGCGGAACTTGGACAGACAGAGGATTGACACACAAGTCGTGGGGACGGCAAGACTTGTGCAGCAGACCCTTCACCATCTATCACCATAGTTACCCAGTGCCCAGTCAGCGACATGTAACGTCCCTGTCCATGCTTACTGGTCCAAGTATCGGTGGTGAAATGCACCCGTTCACACACAGAGTTTCTCAAGGAAGCGGTGATGTTGTGTGCGACATGCTGGTGTAGCGCGGGCACACCTTTCTTAGAGAAGTAGTGGCGACTAGGCATCTGGTACTGGGGCACAGCGACAGACATAAGGTCTCTAAAATCCTGTGTGTCCACTAGGCGGAAAGGCAGCATTTCGGTAGCCAACAGCTTACAGAGGGATAGAGTCAACCTCTTAGCTTTGTCATGGGTCGGAGGAAGTGGCCTTTTATTTGACCACATCTGAGGGACAGAGATCTGGCTGCTGTGTGTAGACGGTGTTGAGTAGGGTGTCCCTTGAAAAATGCAGGTTTGTGAGGAAAGTGCAGGCGGAGACATGATGTTGCCTTCATCCAACGTTGGTGCTATCGATGTCTGAGAGAGCTGTACACACTCACTTGTTTCCCCTTCCAAACCAACTGACGACCTTACAAGCAAACTGCCTGTTGCGGTTACAGTGGTGGAAGTTTTGCGTGGAAAAACAGGTGTGGCAGCTGTCCCCACAGTCCTAGAAGATGAAGAGCGCGCGGATGCAGTGGAAGGGGCGGGCGGTGGATGGTTCGCTCCACTAGGCCGCATTGCAGCACGGTGAGCTTCCCACCGGGACTTATGATATTTAGTCATGTGACGATTCATGGAAGAAGTTGTCAAACTGCTGAGGTTTTGACCTCTACTAACAGAATCATGACAAATGTTACATATCACATGAGTTGGGCGATCTTTTTCGATGTGAAAAAAGGACCAGGCTAGGCAAGGCTTAGAGGCCATGCGACCTGTTGATCCACCCCGAATAATGCTCATAGGCAGAGTGGTGGCTGAGGATGCAGTTGTAGACGTGCTACCAGTGCTCCGACTCTGTCCAGGAAGGCGCAAGGTAACTTCGTCGTCGGTTGCATCCTCCTCCACCGCCTCTGTTGACCTCCTCGAGTGCCTGACTGGGGGTTGACAGTAGGTGGGATCTAGAACGTCATCATCAATTGTTGTGTTTGCACTCCCCTCCCCCTCAGACCGAGCCTCTTCTTGCCCTGACGGAATATTTAAGTTGTCATCCCAATCGGGTATCTGCGTCTCATCTTCATCAGTATGTTCCTCATTGTCTATAACCACAGGTGTTACAGTTTGTGACAAAGGGTCAACATTATGCTCAGAAACTTGGTCCTCACGGCCTGAATCTGAGTCACAAAGGTTCTGGGCATCACTGCAGACCATTTCCTGTTCTGTACTCACTGTAGCTTGGGAGCAGACCTCTGATTCCCAGGCTATAGTGTGACTGAACAGCTCTGCAGACTCAGCCATCTCAGTTCCACCATACTGTGCAGGGCTGATGGAGACTTCAGAGCTGGGAGAAAGCAAGTTTGATTGGGATGACAACTCAGAGGACTGGTGTTTTTTGGATGCGGTACTTGAAGTGGCAGAGAGGGCACTTGTTGGACCACTTGAGATCCATTCAAGCATTTTCCTTTTTTGCCCATCATCTACCTTTGTTCCTGTTGTTCGTGTCCGTAACAAAGGGAGCACATCGGATTGTCCACGGTAAGTAGTAGACATCTTACTTTTGCTGGTAGATGGTCTATCTTCAGCAGATGATAATGGAGCTTTGCCACCTTCCCCACGGACAAAACCTTTTTTGCCTTTTCCACCACGCCTCTTCCCCTTTCCACCAGCATCTGTCATTTTGCCACTCATGTTGATTGCGACAAGATTGTGGACTGAAAATGTGGTAGTAAAAATTGAGAGGTGGTGAAGATTGCAGTGGTGGTCTAGCTTTATTAACAGCAGAATAATAAAGAATAAATATCCCTGACAATGCAACTTAGTTATAATTAGTTGGAGTGTGCAACGCAGGCAGACGTGCTGCAAATGTCTTTGCACTAGTGGGACTATAGCAAAGTCCAATAGCCACGTATAGGATGCCACTAGGTACACTGAGTGTTTGCTAGTATAATGGCTTGGTTAGAATGAGTTGTAGTGTGCAACGCAGGCAGACGCGCTCTGCAAATGTCTTTGCACTAGTGGGACTATAGCAAAGTCCAATAGCCACGTATAGGATGCCACTAGGTACACTGAGTGTTTGCTAGTATAATGGCTTGGTTAGAATGAGTTGTAGTGTGCAACGCAGGCAGACGCGCTCTGCAAATGTCTTTGCACTAGTGGGACTATAGCAAAGTCCAATAGCCACGTATAGGATGCCACTAGGTACACTGAGTGTTTGCTAGTATAATGGCTTGGTTAGAATGAGTTGTAGTGTGCAACGCAGGCAGACGCGCTCTGCAAATGTCTTTGCACTAGTGGGACTATAGCAAAGTCCAATAGCCACGTATAGGATGCCACTAGGTACACTGAGTGTTTGCTAGTATAATGGCTTGGTTAGAATGAGTTGTACTGTGCAACGCAGGCAGACGCGCTCTGCAAATGTCTTTGCACTAGTGGGACTATAGCAAAGTCCAATAGCCACGTATAGGATGCCACTAGGTACACTGAGTGTTTGCTAGTATAATGGCTTGGTTAGAATGAGTTGTAGTGTGCAACGCAGGCAGACGCGCTCTGCAAATGTCTTTGCACTAGTGGGACTATAGCAAAGTCCAATAGCCACGTATAGGATGCCACTAGGTACACTGAGTGTTTGCTAGTATAATGGCTTGGTTAGAATGAGTTGTAGTGTGCAACGCAGGCAGACGCGCTCTGCAAATGTCTTTGCACTAGTGGGACTATAGCAAAGTCCAATAGCCACGTATAGGATGCCACTAGGTACACTGAGTGTTTGCTAGTATAATGGCTTGGTTAGAATGAGTTGTAGTGTGCAACGCAGGCAGACGCGCTCTGCAAATGTCTTTGCACTAGTGGGACTATAGCAAAGTCCAATAGCCACATATAGGATGCCACTAGGTACACTGAGTGTTTGCTAGTATAATGGCTTGGTTAGAATGAGTTGTAGTGTGCAACGCAGGCAGACGCGCTCTGCAAATGTCTTTGCACTAGTGGGACTATAGCAAAGTCCAATAGCCACGTATAGGATGCCACTAGGTACACTGAGTGTTTGCTAGTATAATGGCTTGGTTAGAATGAGTTGTAGTGTGCAACGCAGGCAGACGCGCTCTGCAAATGTCTTTGCACTAGTGGGACTATAGCAAAGTCCAATAGCCACGTATAGGATGCCACTAGGTACACTGAGTGTTTGCTAGTATAATGGCTTGGTTAGAATGAGTTGTAGTGTGCAACGCAGGCAGACGCGCTCTGCAAATGTCTTTGCACTAGTGGGACTATAGCAAAGTCCAATAGCCACGTATAGGATGCCACTAGGTACACTGAGTGTTTGCTAGTATAATGGCTTGGTTAGAATGAGTTGTAGTGTGCAACGCAGGCAGACGCGCTCTGCAAATGTCTTTGCACTAGTGGGACTATAGCAAAGTCCAATAGCCACGTATAGGATGCCACTAGGTACACTGAGTGTTTGCTAGTATAATGGCTTGGTTAGAATGAGTTGTAGTGTGCAACGCAGGCAGACGCGCTCTGCAAATGTCTTTGCACTAGTGGGACTATAGCAAAGTCCAATAGCCACGTATAGGATGCCACTAGGTACACTGAGTGTTTGCTAGTATAATGGCTTGGTTAGAATGAGTTGTAGTGTGCAACGCAGGCAGACGCGCTCTGCAAATGTCTTTGCACTAGTGGGACTATAGCAAAGTCCAATAGCCACGTATAGGATGCCACTAGGTACACTGAGTGTTTGCTAGTATAATGGCTTGGTTAGAATGAGTTGTAGTGTGCAACGCAGGCAGACGCGCTCTGCAAATGTCTTTGCACTAGTGGGACTATAGCAAAGTCCAATAGCCACGTATAGGATGCCACTAGGTACACTGAGTGTTTGCTAGTATAATGGCTTGGTTAGAATGAGTTGTAGTGTGCAACGCAGGCAGACGCGCTCTGCAAATGTCTTTGCACTAGTGGGACTATAGCAAAGTCCAATAGCCACGTATAGGATGCCACTAGGTACACTGAGTGTTTGCTAGTATAATGGCTTGGTTAGAATGAGTTGTAGTGTGCAACGCAGGCAGACGCGCTCTGCAAATGTCTTTGCACTAGTGGGACTATAGCAAAGTCCAATAGCCACGTATAGGATGCCACTAGGTACACTGAGTGTTTGCTAGTATAATGGCTTGGTTAGAATGAGTTGTAGTGTGCAACGCAGGCAGACGCGCTCTGCAAATGTCTTTGCACTAGTGGGACTATAGCAAAGTCCAATAGCCACGTATAGGATGCCACTAGGTACACTGAGTGTTTGCTAGTATAATGGCTTGGTTAGAATGAGTTGTAGTGTGCAATGCAGGCAGACGCGCTCTGCAAATGTCTTTGCACTAGTGGGACTATAGCAAAGTCCAATAGCCACGTATAGGATGCCACTAGGTACACTGAGTGTTTGCTAGTATAATGGCTTAGTTATCAGTTGGAGTGTGCAGAGGACAAGAGGGTACAGTGGCAGGATTGTGGTGCTCTGGGTAGAGGAATGGAAGACTGCCTTTCTATTCCCTCCTAATGGTGAAATGCAGGTAGGAAATCCCTGACCTGGGCTACACAGACGCTGTTGCTGTTTGCAGGACCTGTCACCTATGGCTCTCTGACCCTGCCGGTTGGAGCCCTTAAAAGGACTGCTATAAAGTGCTCTCCCTAAGCTGTCTAACGCTGTGTATGCAGCGCATACAGCTGTATCGGCTCTAGGACTCAGGAAGACGGAGCTGCGACAGTGATGTCTGACACCAAAGACGCAGAAGGCAGATAATGGCGTCCGTGAAGAAAATGTCCGGTTTTATAATGCAGGGACATGTGACATGCAGATCCTATCACACATGCCGTTGCTTCTCTGGCTCAAAGTCCACTTAGCTGTGTGTGTGTCTGGGATTGGCTGACATGCTGGCCCGCCCCACAAGACGCGCGCACTTAGGGAAGGAAGACAAGAAAAAAAAAAAAAAAAAATGGCGATCGCCATTATAGAAACAGCAGTGATCTGAAGGCGCTGTTCACGCACACTATACACTGAAATGTGATAATAGTTTGATTCACAGAGTGACTTACACTATTACAGCAGAAACCAAGCTATGATTTAGCTGTTTTTTGGCTGCTAGAACCGTTCTCGAACGTTTCTAGAACTACCGAGCTTTTGCAAAAAGCTCGAGTTCTAGTTCGATCTAGAACATGCCCCAAAATCACTCGAGCCGCGAACTGGAGAACCACGAACCACGAACCGCGCTCAACTCTAATGTCAACACTGGAGGTTAGGATACAGAGACCTCCATGTGATCATGCTATTATTATAATGAAAGCACCAGTGCAGGTGAATATACAGATTATGGTATTTTTTTTTTATGCTATCTGATGCACATATGCATCACAATCCACATCATTTGGTAAAGGTTTGCCACAAGCTTTCCCTTCAGCTTTCAGTAGATAAATCATTCATTTTTTTCAAGCATCTTACAGTATACTTAAGGCCCAGTCACACACAACGACTTACCAGCAATCCCGAAAATGATGCGACCTGATAGAGATCGCAGGTAAGTCGCTGGGAGGTCGCTGGTGAGATGTCACACAGTCAGATCTTACCAGCGATGCAGGAACAATACAGGTCGCAGTAGCGACCTGTATAATGATCTCTGCTGTCACTGTGACCCTGTCACACAGTGTCAAACACAGCGATGTGTCCTGCCCAGCAGGATATCGCCTTTGAAGAAAATGGCCTGGACCATTCTGCAATGACTAGAGATCTCACAGCAGGGGCCTGATCGCTGGTAGATGTCACACATAACGAGATTGCTAGCGGGATCGCTACTGCGTCACAGAAACCGTTACTCACATTATGGGTGTCAGGTCCGAGCATTCCTATATGAAGTGTCCTGGAAAATGAATTGGTCATCAAGCACCAGTTGAAAAGCCACAAAGGTCTCCCGATCTGACCCCCTTAGACTTTTATCTTTGAGGTCATCTGAAGGCAATTGTCTATGCTGTGAAGATACAAGATGTGCAGCATTTGAACCAATGGATACTGGAAGACTGTGTTAGCATTTCTTCTGAGGTGTTGCTATCAGTGTGTCAAGAGTGGGAGAAGAGGGTTGCATTGATAGTCCAACACAATGGGCAGCACTTTGAACACATTTTATAAGTGGTCACAAAATTGTAAATAACTAATGAACGAATAAAGTTACTTTAAAACCAAGCACACCATTGTTTTTCTTGAGAATTCTCAATAATTTTGATATGTTACATGACCCTCTTCCCATTAGAAAAAATAAAGTTGGATCCAAAATAGCTGACATCAAAATGGCTGACATGGTCATCACCCATCTTGAAAAGTTTCCCCCCTCCCATATACTAATGAGCCACAAACAGGAAGTTGATATCACCAACCATTCCCAATTTATTTAGGTGTATCCATATAAATGGCCCACCCTCTACATTGGGATCACAGGATCTAATCTTTCTGATATGGTAAAAACCATAAAATCAATACTAAACAAAAGTCTCATATCTGTGGTACCTTATGAAGGATTTTAACAAAAAATAAACACTTGTATACTCAGGGTAGCAGCAGATATAAAATGAAACTATCCACTTTTATCTGGTAAGAGGTCCTATCTAAACTCTACACTAGAGTTGAGCGCGGTTCGTGGTTCGTGGTTCTCCAGCTCGCGGTTCGAGTGATTTTGGGGGCTGTTCTAGATCGAACTAGAACTCGAGCTTTTTGCTAAAAGCTCGACAGTTCTCGTTACGTTCGAGAACGGTTCTAGCAGCAAAAAGCCAAGCTAATTACTAGCTGGCTTTTCGCTCTAATAGTGTAAGTCACTCTGTGACTCACACTGTTATGAAATTTCAGCGTATAGTGTGCGTGGACTGCGCATTCAGATCACAGCTGCTGGGATAATGGCGATCGCCATTTTTTTTTTTTTCCTTGTCTTCCTTCCCTAAGCGCTCGCGTGTAGTGGGGCGGGCCATTATGTCAGCCAATCCCAGGCACACACACAGCTAAGTGGTTTTTTAGCTAGAGAAGCAACGGCATGTGTGATAGGATCTCCATGTCACATGTCCATGCATTATAAAAACGGGTATCTGCCCGTCTGGACACCATTATCTGCCTTCTGCGTCTGGGTGTCAGTCACCGCTGGCGTAGCTACTGTCTCCGATACTGCTGTGTACGCTGTACACACAGCGCTATACAGAATAGGGATAGAAGTTTCTTTTAGCCCTTGTAAGGGCTAATTACAGCAGGATCAGAGCGATAGGTGACAGTCAGGTCTGTGGAAACAGATTTTAACAGCTACAGATAACAGCGTCTGTGTAGCTAAGCTCAGGGACTTCATCGCTGCATTTCCCCATTAGGAGGGATAGAAAGTGAGGCATCCTTTCCTCTACACTGACCCACAACCCTGCCACTGTACCCTCCTGCCCTTTGCACACTCAAACTCATTGTTACTAAGCCATTATACTAGCAAACACTGATGAAACTTAGTGGCATCCCAAAAGTGGCTGTTGTACTCCATTTGTGCCACACTGGTGCCAAGCTATTTCTAGCACCTCTACATTACAGCTTCCTGCTTTGTTTTTAATAAGCTATAATGATAGCAAAAAATGCTGCCAGTTAGTGACATCCTAAAAGTGGCTGTTGAACTCCATTTGTGCCACACTGGTGCCAAGCTTTTTCTAGCACCTCTGCATTACACCCTCCTGCACATTTAGCTACACTATTTTTATAGCAAACTCAGGGAATTCCTTGCTGCATTTCCTCATTAGGAGGGATAGAAAGCGAGGCTTCCTTTACTGTCCTGGTACACACAGAACACGGCCACTGTACCCACCTGCCCACTTTTGCCACGCTATTTAATTTGCCCAAAGAGCTGACACTTTTTCTGCCATCCTAAAATTGTCTGGAATACTAAGAGGCACTTTGCACGCTGCGACATCGCAGGCCAATGCTGCGATGCTGAGCGCGATAGTGCCCGCCCCCGTCGCAACTGCGATATCCTTGTGATAGCTGCCGTAGCGAACATTATTGCTACGGCAGCTTCACATGGACTCACCTGTCCTGCGACCGTCGCTCTGGCCGGCGACCTGCCTCCTTATTAAGGGGGCGGGTCGTGCAGCGTTACTGCGACGTCACACGGCAGGCGGCCAATAGGAGCGGAGGGGCGGAGATGACCGGGATGTAAACATCCTGCCCACCTCCTTCCTTCCGCATATCCTATGGAAGCCGCAGTAACGCTGGTAGGAGATGTTGCTCGCTCCTGTTGCTTCACACACAGCGATGTGTGCTGCCGCAGGAGCGAGGAACAACATTGGACCGTCGCGTCAGCGTAATCATGGATTACGCCGACGCTGCACCGATGATACGATTACGACGCTTTTGCGCTCGTTAATCGTATCATTGAGCCTTTACACACTACGATGTTGTATGCGATGCCGGTAGTGCGTCATTTTCAATTTGACCCCACCGACATCGCACCTGCAATGTTGTAGTTTGCAAAGCCCGCCTAAGTTATTGTTCCTTTGCTGCCAAGCTAGGTGCAACACATGTGCATTCTACACTCCTTTCCATTTGTGGAACGCAATAATTAACTGCAGGTTGTCCAGCCAATCTTTCACGAAGGTGCAGGCGTGGATATAATGTTTTCTTCATCCAATGGTGGTTCTCTCGATGTCTGACAGCTCAACAATACCATCTGTTTGCACTTAAAAAACAAGTGACGACCTGCCAATCACACTCCCGCTTACGGGTAACGGTGTGGAAGTTCAGTGTGAAAAAGCATGTGTGACTGCTGTCCCCACAGATACAGAGGATGAAGAGCACGCAGATGCATGTGATGGGGCAGGCGGTGGTTGCACAGCCCCGCTAGGCCGCATTGTAGCACAGTGAAATTCCCTTTGCGACTTCATTTTAAGTCTTGTATTTGGTGGGATCCACAGTATGTAGCAAAACCACGCAACATGAAAAGCACTATTTGCAGTTGGGTTCATAAATGATTGTTTCACTTTCCCAAAACAAACAATAAGAGCCATGCATTAAATTGAAATAATAGAACAATCTATTCAGTTGCCTACTGCATGCTAAGCCCTCTGCATAGCAGCAGTAATTGTGTGCTTGTGTGTGCGTGTGTGTGTGTGTGTGTGTGTGTGTGTGCGTGTGCGAAGACAACTTACTAGTGGCGCATCACAAGAGCTTCCCAGTTATCTACCTAAACATAGACAAAACACATCACCCACCCTGTATATCCTTGTTAGCTGAAGCCTCACAGATAAGGCAGATGATAACAATGTGAATGCAAACCACACAGCTCTGCAACACAGTCGTGTAAATATTGAAAAGCAACATTCAATGCAAACATGTGTCGCTGTCCCTCTATGATTTAAACTGTACGTGAAAATTTGACAGTGCAGAGGCAGCAAGTGTGATTGTCTATATAGTCGTCCTACCCAGAACAGATATGTGTTTTCATAATAAAACAAAGTGTTGCGTGCACGCATTACTGTCTGGGCACAGCCTACCATACCAGGGTACTGTGATGTCCAGTTGCCATAAATACAGACTTTACGCTCCTATCATGGTTAACAGTATAGACAGCACCAGAAGAATGTTGGTCTGTGGCACAAGATGCTGCTCACTGGCGTTACGGTACTCCTTACCAAACTCCAAAATTACTCCCCTCGCAATTGAACGAAGTGTTTCCGCGGTTGCTCCTTCCTGTGTGCCGATTTACCCCAGCCGCACCCTAACTCCAGTGTTTTGCCAACTGAGTATGCTCTGCCTGACTGTGTCATTCCTGAGGCAAAGTCTTAATTTTGGACTACAGCGCATGCTCGTTTGGACTGTGCCTGAGTCATTCTGCGACCTGCGGCTCAACACACTTACACAGGGCCCTGGGGCTTGACTCACTGTCGGGAGGCCACTAAAACTAACTGCACCCAACATCAGCCCCAGGTGTCCCCTTACACTACAGTGGCAGTCCCCACTGACCGCAATACCGAGAGTGGCGTCACGAAAATACATATAAAGAAGCAAACTGTGACCAGACTCTTCCTCCACGTGGAGTCCTTGAAGGTAATGCACCAACACAACACCTGTGGGGCTTCACACTTACTGAGAAAAACCTCTTTGCACAGGTACTTGCACTCCATGCCGGGTCTAAGTCCTGTGTTGTGCCTAGACAGCATGCTGAAGCGGATAGTCTTTTTTTCAGAAACTGTATTTCATGCTACTGAGCATGCTCAGGCACTTACTGCATCAGAGTCTGGGTCGGGTAATGAACTCTTTGGCCCTGCCCCTGATGTGGGGGGCCCATATAGACCACAGGGCATCAGGTGTCCTGACAATTTGGCCAGACCACTCCCAACAGGCTTGCAGAGGCCCGTCCCTATGACTTGTCACCTCATTGTTGTTGGTCAGACGATGACTGTTGAGATGTTTTGGTTGTGGCAGCCATGAGGTCATCATTCAAGTGGCGGTTCATAATAGGACGCTAGTTATGCCACTCATGACGTGTCACTCTGCTTTTGTCTCCAGGAGGTGCATTGTGGTCCACCCTGGTTTGGGGCGGACCCAGGTTATAAAAGGGGCTGGAGCCAACAAGAAGGTGCCCAGTCTTCTATTATGCTCCGAAAGAGCACACCTCCATGTGTTGAACCCATTGCGGCTTTAGGCCAGAGGTAGGCAGGGATAGGTCATCGATGCAGGCCGCCACCACAGTTGGTAACGCAGAATGTTTAAGAACAGCTCCTGTCCTACCAGTCCTGCTAGTGCAGCCCAGTGGCATAAACAGGCCTGCTGCTGCTGATGCGCCTGCTGTCCACAGGTGTGTCCCCTACGCACACAGACAGCATAACCAATGGCCCCTGTGTTGTTAACAGGGAGTTCCGGGGCTGGGTGGTCGTGTGGACCCTGTCACGCTAACAGGGCTCCCAGTCTCCAGATCCAAGTGGCGTCTATCTCGGTTCAGGCTACTATTTGTTTCAGAGTCAACCTGCTCTGTATCCTCCACCTAACCTTCCAGTTGCCAACCTCTCCTTTTCCATCTGTGAGCACGGTGGACACCAAATGGCGATTGGGATATCTACCTTTCTCTTTCTTTTCTTCTTAATATTTTTTATATAGCGGTAACATAGTATATACCACCTTATCCAAATCTGCCAGTCCCACTATACCAGATGTTGTTTCTTCAGCAAATGTTAATGTTGCTTAACCATCAAACTCACGGACACAAACTTTTTTACCCTTTCCAACACACCTGTTCCCCTTTCCACCAGCATCTGTCCTTTTTCAACTCTGTTTGTATATGACCAAAGATGCAACTCTGCAGAGACACCGTACTCAACGCCGTCTCAGCACAGCAGCCAGCCCTCGGTCCCTCAGATGTGGACAAGTAAGACCATTTCCTCCTATCGATGAAAAAGCGTTGAGATTAACTCTGTGCACCACTGGTGTTTAGTGGAAAAGCAGATGTAAGATTGCGTACCACCTTCTGCTGATACTCCTGCATACGTGCGTCCCTTTCTATGGCAGGAGTTATTTCGTAAAATTTTGTGTTGTACCGGGGATCTAACAGTGTGGCAACCCAGTAGTCAGCATGACTTGGAATTCGTACAATCCAAGGGTCATGTTGTAGGTAGTGCAGCAAGAAGGCACTCATGTGTCTTGAGCATCCAGGAGGACCAAGTCCTTGGTGTGTTGGTGGCGGAGAGGTGAGAATCGTGCCTTCTTCCTCTGCCCTCTCCCCACAACCTCGCATAACCGAAATGTGAGCAAGCTCTCACTAATCTGCTGAGTCTTCCATGCCGATCGCCAGTTCGTCCTCCATTTCTTCCTGGGCTCCTGCACCTTCCTAAACTGTTTTGCCGATACTATGCGCCCTTGATAATCCCTCTCCCCCACCGTACCATGACTGCCGCCAAGGTGCCGCTGACCGTCTGGACCTTGTAGATCTTGTTATCCCTTCAGCATATGACTCCTCCAGTACTTCCTCCCTTCCTCTTGGACCAACACCTGACTCCGAATAATGTTAACCTACAATTTGGCCACCAAACAAAACAAGCCAGTTACAATATAAATGTAACCAGGTAGTGACACAGTGGCAAAATTTAAACCTAAAAACACTACCCTGAATGAGACACAAACAAGTTCATAGCAAAAAAAATATAAACTTTATTGTTAAAAATATATATATATTTTTTATAAAAAATATTAAAAGGTAGTACAGCAGAAAAAATGTGAAAGGAGTATCACTCAAATAGACACCCTAATGTAAACAAATAACAGTCCGTCAGTTCGGGGTATCAATCCCAATAACAATATAATATTAATTAAAGATGACAAACTGTACACAATGATGATGAAAAATTACTGCACAAAGAAGGACACAGGTTTGAAATACATTGGCAACTGTGACTAGATGGTATTAAATAAACCCAGGGATGTTTAAGATGACATGATAACTAGAAAAGAGCTTTAAATAGAGCCCAAAAAAATCAGGAAAAAATAACGACATAAAACATGCCTGCTGAAGGAGTTTTTTCACAGTGCTACATAGAAATACAGCCTCACCATTCACACCCTGATGCGTTTCGCCGTGGCTTTCTCCAAGGGCGTATTACTTCTTTGTGAAGTAATTTTTCATCATCATTGTATACAGTTTGTCATCATTAATTAATATTATATTGTTATTGGGATTGATACCCCGAACTGATGGACTGTTATTTGTTTACATTATGGTGTCTATTTGAGTGATACTCCTTTCACATTGTTTCTGCTGTACTACCTTTTAATATTTTTAAAAAAATATATATATATATTTTTAACAATAAAGTTTAGATTTTGTTTGCTATGAACTTGTTTGTGTCTCATTCAGGGTAGTGTTTTTAGGTTTGAATTTTGACTCCGAATAATGCTTACAGTGTGCTCCATCATGTAGATGACCAAAATTGTCACGCTGAGAATGTCATCGCCAGTGTTAAACATCTTCGTTGACATTTGTAAACTGTGTAGAAGGGTGCATAGGTCCTTGATCTGACACCACTGCAGCAGCGTGATCTGCACCACCTCTGGATCAAGTTAGCCCAGGGTATACATCACACCGTATTTCAGCAGGGCTCTGCGGTGCTGCCACAGACGCTGAAACATGTGCAGATTCAAATTCCTGTGTGTCGGAACATCGCATTTCAGGCGTTTAACCGCCAGACCCTAAGACTTCAGGAGCGATGAAAGTTGTTGAGCTACTGGGTGCGAACGATGGAAGTGAGCACATAGCGAGCGTGCCCGCTGTACAAGGCCATGAAGGCTGGGATGTTGTTTTAAAAATTGCTGGAGAATCAGATTAAACACGTGAGCCATACATGTCACGTGTGTCAAATTGGCCTGATGAAGGCACGCTGCCATGTTTGCATCATTGCCGCACACAGCTGTTAAGTCACCACCGTAGTCCGCTACGTCAATTTGTACTCCTGTCGCAAGGTGACAACGTGTTCCTTTCGTGCATAGTGCTGATGATGGGAGAGTAGTCGATGCCAGCGACGCAGGTGGATGCAGGTTATGCTCACCTACTCGGCTGCGTTACCTTGACATATGCAGAACCAATGGCTGAATGCAGGTGGTGGGTATCTCACAGATGAAGTACCATCATTCAGCTACAACCAATGGGAAGACACAACACCCTTTTTAATGCCCCTCGTGTCTGAAGACCACTGCCAGACATAGCTATGAACCTCTGGTTACTGTTACCCCCAGTTTAGTTTTATGAGTTTGTGTGCTTGTTACCTGACTACTTTTCCTGCTTGCTGTTTCGGTACCTCGTTGGCCAATTTGCATTTCACCTCTGCTTGGTTTCTGATTAAGTCCTGTCCCTCCCATTCTGTTCCTCTTCCTCAATTAATGTTTTGACCCTGCATGACTACTATTCTCTGGAACTGCAGCCTTCCACAGGTATTGATCAACTTGGGCCCTGTGTCATTCAAAATCACTGTATAGGGGTTAAAGGGTTTCAGGGTTCTGGGGGTCCAGCTTGGTGAGTGGGTTCTCTCTAGCCTATCCTTTACAGCCCGTCTGAGTGTGTCGATCCAGGCAGGCGTTACACCGTGCCCTCGACAGAAGGACATGTAGGCCGGGATAGTGTTTTAAAAATTGCTGGAGATTCAGATTCAAAACATGAGCCATACAAGACACGTGTGTCACATAACCCTGAAGAAGGGCCGCAGACTGTTTAGCATCATTGTCGCACCCGGCACCCGGCTGCTGGTTGAGTGAAGACAACCATTGATGAAACTTGGTCTCACTCTACAGAGCTAACCGTCCACAACTCCTCAGCGGTGTCTCATATTTCCCCTACATTTCAAAGTAAACATTTGACCGCCTGATGGCCTTGACCTCTGCTGCCAGCATAGTAAGGAGGTGGGTGGGATTCCTTGGGCGCAGTTACAAGGAAGGGTGGCCTGACCACACAGGGTTTGGGCTGAGGTGCAGGAACAACACGAGGTTGATAAGGCAGAAGCAGTGGAGGAACTTGTACATACAGAGGAAGGCTTGAAACACACAACTCGTGGGGATGGAAAGACTTGTACAGCAGACACTTCTCCATCTATCACCATAGTTACCCAGTGCCCAGTCAGCCACATGTAACGCCCCTGTCCATCTTACTGTTCCAAGTATCTGTGGTGAAATGCACCCTGTCACACACAGAGTTTCTCAAGGAAGCGGTGATGTGTGCGACCTGCTGTGTTAGCGCGGGCACCCCTTTCTTGGAGAAGGAGTGGCAAATGGCCATCGGCTCTTGGGGCACTGCAATGGGCATAATGTCTCGAAAATCCTTAGTGACGAAAGGGTGTAAAGGCAGCCTTTCTGAAGCCAACAAGTTTGAGATGCTGAAACTAAACCTCTTAGGCATGTCATGCACTTCGAAAATCATGTAAAAAACAGCGAGGGGACTCCAACCACAGTCTCCCTCGTTGCCACTAATTGGGCCACACACACCCCACTTGACTGGCATCAGTTGATCCCCCTTTTCAAAATGAAAAAGATGCTTTGCATGAAGCACTCTCAAAAATACGAGTGCCTTTCACCTCCCCTGGATGACCCAGGGAAAGAAAAGTCCTCTGAGAGCCATGTCCACATTGTCAGTGGACAGACGCGTGTGCTTATCTGTCAGCAGACCCCCAGCAGCACTGAAGACAGGTTCCGAGAGAACGCTGGCTGCAGTACACGACAAGATTTCCAAGGTGTACGTGGCGAGCTCAGGCAATTTATCCAGATTGGAAGCCTAAAATGAGCAAGGCTCAAGTTGCACAGTAATGGCATCGATGTTCCTATGCATATACTCATATATCTGTGTCTCCTCCTCTTTTTCCTTGTCCAGCTCTTTTGTTTTCGCATGAGTATATGTCCTTGTCACTTTCCTATGTGTTTATGTTGCGTTGTGAGTTGTTTGTCACCTTTTGGACACCTTTGAGGGTGTTTTCTAGGTGTTTTTATGTGTTTGTGATTGCCTCCCATTGTTTCCTATGCGGTTCGAGTGGTTCGTCGAACCGGTTCGCCGAACCGAACTCGAACGAGACCTCCGTTCAGCGAACCGAACTCGAGCCGAACCACGGCCGGTTCGCTCATCTCTACTCTACACTACCATAATCCATTACATTTTATTATAATTAGCCGCTTCATGAACTAAGACGTACCAGTATGTCCTATTTTGTATTCACTTCCCAACCTTGGATGTACCAGTAGGTCCTAGTGATTATACATGTGCAGAAATGGTGCCCACACGATCGCCACAGGGAGCTCAGCTTATCTGAAGGGTCAAGGCTTGGTTATCAAAGCCAGGAGAAGTGCCTGCACCACCCAGGGTGGTTAACCCCTAAATGCCACAATCGATATCAATCACAACATTTAGGAGGTTGTGGGAAGAAGCTCTCTCTCCCATTCGTTCAGCACCTCCGTGATGTCAATGAAAGGGCCTGAAATATTCCATGGCAACCCAAGGTCGGCAGGCCTGTTAGACCATGACAGGAGCTTGGTTTAAACGGCTTCTGTCATTACATCACTGAGAGGTAAAATGCATTGCCATGCTGGTACATGCCATTTCATTATATCAGTCATCAGAGTAATGACATTTAAAGTCCCAGAAAGGAAAGAAGTAAAAAAGTTAAAAACAAGTTTAAAAAACTGTAAAATATATTTTAAAAAAAAAACAAAATAAAGAAAAAGATGTTAAGAAACATTTTACCAATAAACATAATTTATATAAAAACAAAAATGAAACAATATAGTAAACATGTTGCCACATCTGGAACAACCTGATCTACAAAATCTGTATTAAATACCTTGAATGAACTCTGTAAAAAAAACTATGCTTTTTTACAAAATTGCCAAGCAAAAAGTGAAATAAAATACGATCAAAAGACCAAGTATAAATAAAAGTGGTATCAATGGAAACATCAGCTTGTTTTTTTACAGGACAAGATGCACAAGGTGAAAACCCTAATTTCTGGATTGCATGATTTTGCTCATTTTGCCTGATAAAAATCAGAACAAAAAGCGATCAAAAAATTGTATGTGCCTGAAAATGGCACCAATGAAAACATCAAAGAAACAAAGAAGCAATCCCTCACAATAACTCTTTCTTCGGCAATACAAAATAAATATAGCTCTCAAAATATGGCAATGCAAAAAGTTTTGTTTGTAAAAAAAAGCATATTTAGTGTGTGATAGCAGCCAAGAATAAAAAAAAAATATAAATCTGCTGTAACCGCACTGACCCAAAGAAATAAGCCATCTAATCAGTAATCACTTATACCACACAGTGAACAATGTAAAAAATAAATAAAACCTATTCTTGACCTGATATGAATTTGTTCACTCTCCCTCCCCAAGATTGCAGTAAGGTTTGGCTTATATGTATCCTGCACTCTTTGCTTAGTGCTTACACTGGACTTTCCATGTAAATTTCTGAAATATGTGATTCTGACTGAACCACTGAAGGAAGATTCGATATAATGAGGCAGCAGTAGTCACTGTGCACTCTGCCTATTTTATGATCCAGTGGTGTCTCTTTTTGTAGGTGTCTTTTTAGTTGTGCATAAAAGCACAGTTAACCACAGGCTTGTGCACCTCTGACAACCAGTCTAAACACACACCAAATGGATTTTGGAGTAACTTCACATGCCTCATTAGTGAATGGATCCATTGGGGCTTCATCTGAATCATGTGTTTCAGATATTTAGATGGAAACCACAATGTAAGTGCATGGAGCATCGGATACATTTGAAATGATACAAAATGTCCTGTACCCCAAAATGTCACCAATAAAAGCTTCAACTCAATCCACAAAAAAACAAGTCCCCAATTGGATCCATCACATTTGAACAGAAATATAAGGGGTGTCCAGGTTACTGGAAGCACAAAAGCTCTGGAAATGGGAAATATCTCCCACCAAAAGAAATCTTGTGAAATTTGAGATCCTAAATCCAAATGCCCCCTTCCCTATTGAGCCCTACTTATGCATTTAGCATCCAAATGTTTGACATTAATGTACTAAAGAGAGCCCATTTATTATATGGGTGAGTGGGTTCAGGAGCACAAGCTGAGCACAATATACTGGGCATTACAATGACTTAGTTGCAACTTTCACTGCGTGTTTGTTTCTGGAAAACCCCTATAGCTTAGAAATACTCACTACACTCATAGATTAATTCACAGAGGGGTGTAAATCCTAAAAAGAGGTCACTGGAGGGGGTTTCCACTGTTTAGGCACATCAGGGGCTCTGCAAATGGAGTCTGCTAACTATTCTAGAAAATATGACCTGCTAAAGTCAAATAGAGAGCCTTCTCTCTTGAGCTATGCTTTGTGGCCAAACAATAGTGCACAGCCTTATATCCGGTATTATCACGACCAGCAGAAAATGAACAATTATAGACCTTTTTAGAGATTTTGTCTTGTGAAAATAAAAAATTGGGTGTGAAAACAGTATTTTTGTAATAAAAAATGCAATTATTAGCTCTTCATCACATGTGTTTGAGGTGTGAAGTTTGTAAAACAAGTTGTGATGTTCTGGGATCTCATGTGGCTCTGCCAATATGACGTAATTATTCCAGCAAATCTGCATTTCAATATGGAGCTCCTTCCCTTCTGAGCTTTACATTGTGCTTGAAAAATTGTTCCTAACTACGCATAGGATATTGATAAAAAAAGAGGTCTATGTCCTCCTAATAGCATTTTTGAACTTTAACAACTTTAGGCTAAAACAACAATTTAGTGGAAAATAGATCATTTTTAATTTCTGGAGCCCATTCTTACATCATTCTGTGAATCATCTGTGGGATTAAAATACCCACTGCACCCCTAACTTTCACGTGTAAATCTAAAAATAAGAAGCGCTGATGTAACACCAGATGAACAAGTGTAGTATATAGGAAATATACACTCACCTAATTCGGTTGTGAAAGTCACAACCACTGATAAGCATAAGATAATGGCGTCTGCTGCAGCCCCACGTGGATGAACATTCAAAATGGAGTAGAGAAGGGGTTAACGCCAACCATCAGCCAAATGAAACTGTAGAGGTGTTGATGAAAAATATCTTTCTTTTATTTCATCGGTCTAAGCTTTTTTTTTTTTATGTACTGGTCCTGAGGAAGAGGTTTCGACCTTGAAACGCGTAGACTGATGAAATAAAAGAAAGATATTTTTCATCAACACCTCTACAGTTTCATTTGGTTGATGCACGGCGTTAATGCCTTCTCTACTCCATTTTGAATGTTCACTGCACCCCTAGACATAGTTACATAGGTTGAAAAAAAGACCTAGGTCCAGCTATCTTAACTTTCCTCCACCAATTATACAGAGGTGTACTTTCAAAAATGGGGTCATGTGTGTTTGTTTTCTGCTCTTTTGGCACCATAAGGCCTCTTTCGCACGTCAGTATTTTTCATCAGTGTTTCATCAGTATGTGGATACTAAAACCAGGAGAGTCTCCAAAATACAGAAAAGGTGTCAATCTTTCAATTATAGTTCTTCTCTCTAAATTCCACTCTTTGTTTTGCAAACACTGATGAAACACTGACGAAAGACTGATGGAAAATACTGATGTGTGAAAGAGGCCTAAGAGATATTCAAGTGCAACATGGGGCCCGAAGTAGTCTATTCCAGCCAAATCTGTGCTTGAATAGTGCTCCTTCTCTTCTCAGCCTTGCCGTGTTCTCAAACAGATGTTTTCCACTACATATGCGGTATCAGCGTACTCAGAAGTTACAGAACAAATTTTATGGAGTATTTTCTCCTGTTATCCTGGTAAACATCCAAATTATGAGGTTAATTTAACATTTTTTGGGGAAAAAGGAAAGCTGTAGTTATTTTCTTCCACATTGCTTTAATTCCTGTGAAGCACTTAAAGGGTTAATAAATGCACTAAATTTTTTTAGATTAGCTTGAGGAATGCAGTTTTTAAAAGTCCGTAAGTTTGGGGTATTTTCTGTACTCCTCAAAGTCACTTCAAATGTGATGTGGTCAGTAAAAAGATTGCTTTTGTAAATTTTGATGAAAAAAATAGAAATTGCTGATGAATAGAGATGAGCGAACCGGTCGCGGTTCGGCTCGAGGTCGGTTCGCCGAACGGGGGTCCCGTTCGAGTTCGGCTCGTCGAACCAAACTCGAACCTATAGGCTATAATGGGAGGCAATCACAAACACATAAAAATGCATGATAAATGTACACAAATAGTTAATAAATATTGCCATAACACTTACCGGTCCCCGCGATCCCTCCTGCACTCTGTCTCCTGCCGCTATTCCATCCGATGATCGCTGAATCCTCCCGGTGACCGGCACTGCAAGCAGTGATGCAGGACCTATCGTGACGTCAAAATAGCCATGTGACCAGTCACGCGGCTATTATCTCATTGGCTACAGACTGGTCACATGACTATGACGCGTCATGTAGGACCTGCGAGTGCATCTCTCCAGTACACGGTGCACATTTGTGTATCGCCGTGTACCGGCGACATGCTCTAGCACACGGTCGACTCCCCGTTCCGTTAGGGACCGGCTGACACAGCCGGTCATTAACGGAGATCACGTTGCCATAGCAACGCAGTTAGCGGTGACGTCACCACTAACCGCAGCTCCGAGAGTACCAATGCTATGGTAACGCGTCTGTCAGCGTTACCGCTGACAGCCAGCAGCACTGATCACTCACGGAGTGAAGGCTGCACGCTGCTTCTCGTGCAGCTTTCACGGAGTGAAGGCTCCACGGGAAGCAGTGTCTTCCCCCATGCAGCAGTGATGTAGCAGAGCTGCATTTGTTGAACGAGAAAGACAGAAGAGCAGGATCGTGGAGGGCTGACAGGGGGTAATAAAGATGGAGTCTCTAATGTGTCTGTGTATTTATTTCTATTAAAGTATTTTTTCTCTGTGTGGTGTCTTTTTTTTAACCCTTTATTGGAGATTCTTAATGGCTGGGTCAAACGTGCCTGACATTAAGGATCTCTGGCTTAATACTAGCTAGTAAAACAAAGCTAGTATTAACTCATTATTACCCAACAAGCCACCCGGCTTCAGGGCTGTTGGAAGACATGGATACAGCGCCAGATGATGGCGCTTCTATGAAAGCACCATTTTCTGGGACAGCTGCGGACTGCAATTCGCAGCAGAGGCGCCCAGAAACCTCGGGCTAACCTGTGCTGCGGATTCCAATCCCCAGCTGCCTAGTTGTACCCGGCTGGACACAAAAATGGAGCGAAGCTCACGTCGTTTATAATTTAATAAAATAAGTGAAATAATTAAAAAAAACGGGCTTCCCTATATTTTTGCTTCCCAGCCGGGTACAAATAGTCAACTGGGGGTTGGAGGCAGCCCGTGGCTGCCTGCTGTACCTGGCTAGCTTACAAAAATATGGCAAAGCCCATGTCATTTTTTTGGTGGGTAAAAAACGTCTGCATACAGTCCTGGATGGAGTATGCTGAGCCTTGTAGTTCTGCAGCTGCTGTCTGCTCTTCTCCATACAGACAGACAGCAGCTGCAGAACTACAAGTCTCAGCATACTCCATCCAAGACTGTATGCAGAAGTTTTTTGCCCCCTGAAAAAATTATGTGGGCTTCGCCATATTTTTGTATGCTAGCCAGGTACAGCAGGCAGGTACGGCTGCCCCCAACCCCCAGTTGCCTATTTGTACCCGTCTGGGAACCAAAAATAAAGGGAAGCCCTTTTTTTATTATTTCATGAATTTCATGAAATAATTAGAAAACAAATGACGTAGGCTTCGCTCCATTTTTGTGTCCAGCCAGGTACATCTAGGCAGCTGGGGATTGGAATACGCAGCACAGGTTGGCCTGAGCTTTCTGGGCCCCACTGCTGCGAATTGCAGTCTGCAGCCGCCTCAGAAAATGGCACTTTCATAGAAGCGCCATTTTCTGGCGCTGTATCCAACTCTTCCAGCACCTGCCTGCTATACCTGGCTAGCATACAAAAATATGGCGAAGCTCACGTCCATTTTTTGTAGTTTTTTGGCCAAAAAATTAAAAAATGCTTCCCTGGATTTTCCATTGCCAGTGATGGTAACACCAAGCAGTGGGGGTTAGCAGCCAGTAGCTGCTTGGATTACCCTTAGCTAGCAATACAAAAAATGCAGCGGGAGCCCATATATATTTTTTTTAATTATTTATTTAAATAACTAAAAACAAAACGGGCTTCCCTGTATTTTGATTGCTGGACATCACAGTGCTGTAAAAATAAATCTTTAAAAAAAATGACATAGCGCTCCGCGGTATTTTTGATTCTCAGCGCAGATAAAGCAGACAGCTATGGGTTGCCACCCACATCTGCCTGTCGTTACCTTGGTTGGCAATCCAAATACAGGAAAGCCCATTAATTTTTTCTATTTCAAAAATAGTTAAACAAAAATGATGTTGGGTCCCCCCATTTTTGATAGCCAGCTAGGGTAAAGCAGACGTCTGTAGCCTGAAAACCACAGCTGGCAGCTTTACCGTGGTTGGGGATCCAATGTGGAGGTCCCCCCAGGCTCTTTTTTTATAATTATTTTATAAATATTAATAATTACACAAAAAAAGTAGGGTCCCCTCCAAATTGGATCACCAGCCAAGGTAAAGCGGACAGCTGTGGTCTGGTATTCTCAGGGTGGGAAGGTCCATAGTTATCGGTCCTTCACAGCCTAAAAATAGCAGGCCGCAGGCACCCCAGACGTGGCGCATCCACTAGATGCGCCAATCCTGGCGCTTCACCCCAGCTCATCCCGTGCCCTTGTGCAGTGGCAAACTGGGTAATAAATCGGGTTGATACTAGCTGTAAAGTCACCTGAGATCAAGCCCAGCAGTTTGTGATGTCATGGCGTCTATTAGATACCCAACATCATAAACTGTCAGTACTAACAAAAACAAAAAATCGACAAAAGAAATTTGAAAAAACAGTCCCCAAAACATTTCCTCTTTCACCAATTTATTGTAAGAAAAAAAATAAAGGGGTCCCACGACGACTCTGGACCGTCTAGAATATGGGGGGGAGACACTCAGGGAACGTATCCCCCATTTTCTAGCAGTGCGGACCCTTCATGTGAGGAGTGTGGGTGCAATGAATCTGCACTCACTCTCCCCGGGTCCACAGCAGCAGAGTCCATGTCGTAATGGTTGCTACCAAAGCTGCAATGCCCTGCTCATGAGGTAAGGGCATGCCTAATCAGGAGAACTACTGTAGAGGAAGCTCTGCTCACTGGTATATAGGTGCTCAGAGGTAATATTAGATAAAATTAGTGAGTAACCTCGGCACTCTAAATCTCCCAGACTAAGTCAGTAAGTCACAACGGATAGTAATGCAAAATCACTCTTTATTGGTCCGTATTAAGAAAAAAAAAATTTTCATAAGCATATATGTTTTTGTCCAAAACAAGTTACAAATGACGTTTCGGCCTGAGCCTTCGTCTGATTAGACTTATCTGCATGTAATCATGAAAAATGACAATAATCAGTATCACATAAGAGTGAGAGAACAATAACATAAACTCGAACAATGTAGAGGTACAATTGGGATGCAGCAAAAAAATTGCAACATAGCAAGAAATGAAACACATGATACAAATGTCATAATACAGTACAAGGGCAATATAGTAATGACAAATATGGGGTCAGAGTAGGCTTAGACAGCTCTGGTACGAAAGAGATGTCAATCATAAAGTAACATGTGCAGTAGGTGTAGAGCTACACTATGCATGGCAGAGCTAATGGGTAGACCAACCATAGAAAAAGAACGGAGAAAAAGTGGAGAAAAAATGTAGAAAAAGTGGAGAAAAAGTGGAGAAAAAGTGGAGAAAAAGTGGAGAAAAAGTGGAGAAAAAGTGGAGAAAAAGTGGAGAAAAAGTGGAGAAAAAATGTAGAAAAAGTGGAGAAAAAGTGTAGAAAAAGTGGAGAAAAAGTAAAGAAAAAATGGAGAAAAAGTGGAGAAAAAGTGTAGAAAAAGTGTAGAAAAAGTGGAGAAAAAGTGTAGAAAAAATGTAGAAAAAGTGGAGAAAAAGTGTAGAAAAAGTGTAGAAAAAGTGTAGAAAAAGTGTAGAAAAAGTGGAGAAAAAGTAAAGAAGTGGAGAAAAAGTGGAGAAAAAGTGGAGAAAAAATGTAGAAAAAGTGGAGAAAAAGTGGAGAAAAAGTGGAGAAAAAATGGAGAAAAGGTGGAGAAAAAGTGGAGAAAAAGTGGAGAAATAATGGAGAAAAAGTGGAGAAAAAATGTAGAAAAAGTGGAGAAAAAGTGGAGAAAAAATGGAGAAAAAATGGAGAAAAAGTGGAGAAAAAGTGGAGAAATAATGGAGAAAAAATGTAGAAAAAGTGGAGAAAAAGTGGAGAAAAAATGTAGAAAAAGTGGAGAAAAAGTGGAGAAAAAATGAAGAAAAAGTGGAGAAAAAGTGGAGAAAAAGTGGAGAAAAAGTGGAGAAAAAATGTAGAAAAAGTGGAGAAAAAATGTAGAAAAAATGTAGAAAAAGTGGAGAAAAAGTGGAGAAAAAATGAAGAAAAAGTGGAGAAAAAGTGGAGAAAAAGTGGAGAAAAAGTGGAGAAAAAATGTAGAAAAAGTGGAGAAAAAATGTAGAAAAAGTGTAGAAAAAGTGTAGAAAAAGTGTAGAAAAAGTGGAGAAAAAGTAAAGAAGTGGAGAAAAAGTGGAGAAAAAATGGAGAAAAAATTTACTGTAACGTGATCATCGGTGTACGGTGTATACCTGTGATTACGTGAGCGGGGACCGGAAAAACCGTCCTGAATCATGATCTCCAGGGTCTCAGCTAGCCCTGAAACCCCGGAGATTTTCTGACGCCGGGGGCGCTATTCACTTATTTCTGCCTGCTGTTTATAAACGGCAGATCAGAATAAGGCTACATTAACACGACCGATCCATTTTTGTGGTCTGCAAAAAACAGTCCGTTTTTTTTCACGGGTGCATCCGTGTGGCATCCGTTTCCATTCCGTAGACGGTCCGTATGTCATCTGTTTGTCATCCATGTGCCTTCCGTTTTTTTTTGTGTACTGCAAAAAAACTGAATGAGGGTAAATGCATAAATTTACCCAGGATCCATAGTTTCATCCTACATGAGGCGGTCACATGTTCACTCCAGTGCCATTTTCTACTGCTTTTCACAGCGTAGAGCCCTCTGGTGATTTTCTTGTGCACTTCATATCAGTCTTTTCTGTCATTATAATGGCAGAAAGACACATAATGTCCCACTCTCCTGCATTTTGTAATTTTGCACCCTTTGGTGCCTTTCATGTGGCACTAAGGGGTGCTTAGCTTTGTATTTAGCCAAAAAAATGAAAAAAAAAATGTCGTAGGGTTCCCCCTAGTTTTGTAGCTAGCTAGGGTAAAGCAGACGGCTGCAGCCTGCAGACCACAGCTGACAACCTCACCTTGGCTGGTAATCCAAAACTGAGGGCACCCCACGCTGTTATTTTAAATTAAATAAATAATTTTAAAAAAAAAACACGTAGGGGTCCTCCCAAAATTGGATCACCAGCCAAGGTAAAGCAGACAGCTGGGGTCTGATATTCTCAGACTAGGGAGGTCCATGGTTATTGGACTCTCCCCAGCCTAAAAATAGCAGGCCGCAGCCGCCCCAGAAGTGGCGCATCCATTAGATGTGCCAATCCTGGTGCTTCGCCCCAGCTCATCCCGCGCCCTGGTGCGGTGGCAAACGGGGTAATATATGGGGTTAATACCAGATGTGTAATGTCACCTGGCATCAAACCCTGGGGTTGGTGAGGTCAGGCGTCTATCAGATACCCGACATCACCAACCCAGTCAGTAATAAAAAAAAATAGACGACAAACACATTTTTATTTGAAAAAACACTCCCCAATACATTCCCTCTTTAACCAATTTATTAGAAAGAAAAACAAATCCAGGTCTGGTGTAATCCAAGGGGTTGCCATGACGATCCACACTGTCCCAGTCAATGAAGAGCAGGATGTTCCCCATTGGCTGGGAGAGCAGTGCAGTGACCTGAGCTAACATTAATGGGTCAGCCCAGGTCACTGCAGGGCATGACAAGTGCTGCTGTCAGCGAGGTACATTACCTGCGCTGATCTCCAGCACTGCCGACAGCACCTGTCACAGAGTTTAATGACCGCCGCCTTCACAGCCAAGTATCGCGAGAGGCCCGTGACGTCACCGCTAGTCAGTCTCGGGTCGGAAGCGAGAGAAGGTGATGTGACAAGCGGCGGCCATGGAGGACAGTGACATCGCTGAGGTCGGGATGGCGGGACTTCATCATCGCAGGTAAGCCGAGCGGGACCATGTGTGCAGAATGTGTGTGTGTGTGTGTGTGTGTGTGTGTGTGTGTACGTGTGTACATGCCGCGGGCAGGAGGGGGCGGAGTGAGCTGAGCGGGGAAGTGTCGGCTTCCTGCACGTAACTAGGATAAACATCGGGTTACTAACCAAAGCGCTTTGCTTGGATACCCGATGTTTATCTTGGTTACCAGCTTCTGGCAGGCTGCCAGCGATGGCTCCTGCACACTGTAGCTGTAAAAAGCCCTGCTTTTTGCTGCTAGAACCGTTCTCGAACGTATCTAGAACTATCGAGCTTTTGCAAAAAGCTCGAGTTCTAGTTCGATCTAGAACAGCCCCCAAAATCACTCGAGCCCCGAACTGGAGAACCTCGAACCGCGAATTGCGCTCAACTCTACTGATGAACTTAAATTATGTTTCAAAAAGGACAATGATATAAAGTAGAGATGGGATATATGTAATTTGTTAATTTTTTTTCCTGTGACATAACTCTGGTTTAAGGGCATACAAATTCAATGTTAGAAAATTGAGCAATTTTCGGAATTTTTGCCAAATTTCTGATATTTTTAAAAATAAGCACAAAAATATATTGACCTTAAAATATCACAAACATGAAATACAATCTATCAAGAAAAAAACATTCTCAGAATAATTGGGATCTGCTAAAGCGCTCCAGAGTTATTACGGCATAAATTGACACTGCTCAGATTTTTTAGAATGGGCTCCCATGTATGTATGGTATTACGCCTGTATCTCAGCAGCAACACATTTAGGATACAGTGTAAAAAAGACAAATATTGCAGAATGTCAGGCTTCACCTAGAAATAATTCAATGTCAATAACCGCTGGCTTTTCAGCAGTTTGCCGCACTTCTGCTGATATGACCCATATGTTATTTGCAGAACAGTTACATTTTTCTACACTTTGTCAAGTTGCTGTAGGAAACCAAAGGAAGCATACATAAATCAGAGATATCCCTAAGAGCTCATCTGCAAGCTCTTTTCAGTAAATTGAAATCTTAATTTACCTTTTTTTCTCTTCTGGTTAGATTTTACATCCTATATAGACCTTTATACATTTTAACTTCTTGATGACAAATATGTACAAAGTCTAGATATATTTAGTGTTTAGTGTGGAATTTATCATATTTATTTATATACATTTTAAAAAACAACTACATAAGACAATGATGTAATGAATACAGTGTGTCCACCCATATCCTGTCCACCGTCATTAACTTGAGAACGGCGGCAGCTATAGGCATAGAAGTAGTGTCTAGGTATAGTAAAGTAGCCATGCGCTACACAATAAAACCACCTATAGCGCCACCTGGTGGAAAACAATGGAGTTAGCATTTTTATCTCGAAAACAGAGCGAGATAGAGAAAAAAAGTGAATTACAAAGTTGTAGGGCATCATCACTTCAATACGAATCAACACCTTGCATAAAAAAATGCTATGATATGAAACCCATTACCCCCCCAAAACATTGAATGCTGGTCACGCATATGGCGCTCATTTAACTTTGATGCTCAAAGTGGCCACTGTCAGCTGCAATGCTCATCTGGACTCTGGACAGCGTACTGTATCTTGCTGCACATTGTGCAATATGGTAGGTGACACATTTGCGCAAGCATCTGTGATACGTCGTCGTAGGTCCTGCAATGTTGGTGGAGGGGTTGCATACACCTGCTGTTTGATGTGACCTCACAGAAAGAAGTCCAATGGGGTCAGGTCAGGTGGGCGTGGAGGCCACTCCACGCAGCCACCATACCCAATGACTTGTAGGAAGGTCTCCATGAGGTATCGCTTAACGTCTGCAGCCTTGAAAGTTTTACACATTCTAATCATAGCATTTTTGTATGCAAAGTGTTGATTCGTATTGAATTGATGATGCTCTACAACTTTGTAATTCCCTTTTTTTCTCTATCTAGTTCCGTTTTCGAGATAAAAATGCTAACTCCGTTGTTTTCTACCAGGTGGTGCTATAGGTGGTTTCATTGCGTAGCCCATGGCTACTTTACTATACCTAGACACCACTTCTATGCCTATAACTGCCGTCATTCTCAAGTTAATGGTGGTGGACAGGAGATGGGTGGGCACACTGTATATCAGACCAACAAATGGTGCTATGCAGCAGAACATTTTACAAGATTCACAATTTCTTAGAATTTTAAGTATATCCAGCAATACAAAATAATAGAATATATTATAAAACAAATTGGATTTAAACTATTATGCTCATATAATGTGACTTAAAATCCTTTAATTGACAGGACTTAAAATATATACTAAATTTTGCCCAAAATCCCATTACTGAAAGCTTCTAATTGCCTGTAAAATACATTTAGAAAACCCTGAGGACTTCTAGGGCTGTATTGAGCCCCTTTTGAGGTCTTTAATACAAATGCAACCTTAGTAATGTCCAAGTGACCTTCACCTATCTTTCAAGGAGAAACCGGATGGTATCTAGGGCTAACCGATAGCTGTATTCAGGTGGCATGTACAGGTCTAATATTGGAATATTTTAACAATAAAGTGTGTGAAAAAATATTTTACAACCATTACACTTTGTGGAGGTAAACCATTCAGTTTCTGGACTGTGAATATTTTTTTTTCTTGAAAACATAAAGTATGGCTAGCTTGTCTCATAACCAGGAAGCAAACTTTCTGTGACACACAATCCTTAGTTTCAGGATTTTGGTTTAGTAGCAAAATTAGAACAGAGAGGCATTCAAATTCTGTTGAAAGAATTGAGGAAAAATGCCATTAATTAGGCACTGTTACTACAGTATATCACAAAAAAATATCAATTCACTATCACACTGAGTGAGTATGCAGCTATAGAATTTCCTTATATCGTTTTAATCATTGGATCATCCCTATGCTTTAAAACCTAAAATGGGGCTGATTGGTTGGCCCTCCTTTTTTAGATTCCTTGTGATAGCCACTTGAATGGCTGCACTAGTCCATGTGATGGGATAATTGCAGGGCACTATGGGGAAGCTTTTCCCAATATTTTTAGCCCACTTTATGAGTTTTTAGCACTGAGAAAAATGAACTTAGTCATTCTTCTTTACAGCAACCCTTTCAAATTGAATTGCAAAGTTTCTGAACTCGCAGAACCTGCTTATTTGAGGAAATCTGACCCAAAGTGGATTGATCTGCTAAAGAACTTAACAGGTTTATTCCGGCCTTACAACATGCACCAGTAACCCTATTCCCTCACATCTCCTTCAGCCTTTGTCCCCAGTGGACATTTCCTACCTAACTAAAATATTTAGCTTCTCTCTTTCCTCCAGTAGCTTTCCCTCCTCATTTAAACACACTATTATAACCCCTTTACTTAAAACAGAACTCCAAACCAGACCTGCACTGCCAGCTACAGAACTGTTTCTAATCTTCTCTGATCTTTAAACTCCTGAAACACTTGGTCCACTCTCATCTAATACATCATTTTTCCGATAATTATCTTCTTGACCCTTTACAATTTGAATTCTGCTCTGTATACTCTACTGAAAATACTCTTACTAAAGTCGCTAATGATTTATTAACAAATCTTTTGACCACTCCCTGTTGAATCTCCTAGATCTCTCTTGTGCATTTGACACTGTGGTCCCTTGCCTCCCCTCACTATGCTTTGCTCTATTGGTCTTCAGGACACCGTTCTCTCGTGGTTATCCTTCAATCTCTCAAACTGTTGTGATGCTAGTCACTACTCATGGGAAAGCTGTGAGACTGGATAGTCAACAGGTCCGGGGTCAAATTTCAAGAGGGCACATAATAACTAAAAATGGTAAGACAAAGGAGTAGTCAGGTCATAGTCCAAGGTCAAAATTCCAGTAATGTAGCGGATCAAGGGACAATGGGATTAGGCAAATGGGTAGTCAGAATTGATGTCAGAGGCTAGCAACAACAGATCAGAGACTGAGCACAGGAACAAGGCATGCAGACACCTCAAAGCTTAAAGCTACAACTGGCAGTAATATGACCACTGCCAACCACCTAAAGAGTCAGGTAATCACTGTAAAGGGTGACACCTGGAGGAAGCCCAGCAGCCTCAGTACGTGATAAGGCTGAAAAACAAAACTCATTTTGCACGAGAATGGTCCAGCCTACTGCAGTCCCAGATTGAATGGATTTGCTGTAATTTAGAATTTTGACAGCCCATCATGCACCTGCCATCTATGGGGCTGCTGTGCTGTCACTTAGTGTCCTTATTGGCTGATTCGTGACACATGTTCTTTTAAAATTGAAGCTGCCTTGTATGAATTTAAGGGAATCTGACAGCAGGCTTTCATTACCTCCTCTGACAGCAGCATGATGTAGGCAGACAGATCCTGAATCCAATAATGTATCACTTAGATTACTGTGTTCAGCCATTGTGACACAATCAGAATTTTTAGATTTAGCCATCAAGCAGAGCTGAGAGAGCTATCTGCCAACACCAATCTCTCAATACAGATTGTACATTGATAGTGAGGTGGGCGTGCCGGACTGCTGTGCAAGTGACATAGTAGTCTGAGCAAAGAGAAGTCCTGCTGCTTATACAAACATATCAAACAAACAACAAATCAGACTTTGACAACAAAAGCATCCCTGAATTCTATGTGTTAACTAGAGATGAGCGAACCGGTCGTGGTTCGGCTCGAGTTCGGTTCGTCGAACGGAGGTCCCGTTCGAGTTCGGTTCGTCGAACGTTCGACGAACTGAGCTCGAACCGCATAGGAAACAATGACAGGCATTCACAAACACATAAAAACACCTAGAAAACACCCTTCAAGGTGTCCAAAAGGTGACAAACAACTCACAACACAACACAAACACATGGGAAAGTGACAAGGACATATACTCATGCGAAAACAAAAGAGCTGGACAAGGAAAAAGAGGAGGAGACACAGATATAGGCATGGCATGCCCTTCTAAAATCATGTAAAACACCGCAAGGTGACTCCAAGCGGAGTCTCCCTTTTTTCCAAAAATTGGGCCCCACACATACCCACCCCTTCAGTGGCAGCAGTTGTGCCCCAGTTGTACACTTCACAGCTAGATTTGCATCAAGCACATTCAAAAATACACCATAATTAACCGTCCCCAGCATGACACCGGGGTAGGTAGATAAAGTCTTTGCTGAACCATGACTTGTTCATCTTGGATCATTTTTAAAAACAATGTAAGCAAGGGTTACTCCAAGCGGACTCTCCCTTTTTTTTAAAAATTGGGCCACACAGACACCCCATCAGTGGCAGCACTTGTGCCCTAGTTGCAAACAGGATGTTTTGATTTGCATCAAGCACATTCCAAATCCACAAGCATTTACTCTCCACAGGATGACACAGGGGTAGTAAATTCCTTGTGGATCCATGACTTGTTCATTATGATGAATGTTAGTCTGTCCACATTGTCACTGGACAGACGCGTGCGCTTATCTGTCAGCACACACCCAGCAGCACTGAAGACACGTTCAGAGACAACGCTGGCAGCTGGATACGACAAAATCTCCAAGGCGTAACTGGAGAGCTCTGGCCATTTTTCAAGATTTGAAGCCCAAAATGAGCAAGGCTCCATTTGCAAAGTCATGGCATCAATGTTCATTTGGAGATACTCCTGTATCATCCTCTCCAGCCGTTGACTATCTGTCAGACTTGTTGTCTCTGGTGGCCTTGCAAAGGACGATCAAAAAAAATTATAAAAAGATTCCATAAAAGTGCTGTTACCAGCACCAGATACGGTGCTACTGGTACGGTAGACTGTTGAAGATGATGAGACCGTCCCATGTTTGTCAAGTTACAACTGGGAGATTCACTTCCTGCACCTGCACGGTTGTTTGGTGTAACAGCTTCTGCTGATACTCCTGCATACGTGCATCCCTTTCTATGGCTGGAATTATGTTACAAAATTTGGACTTGTACCGGGGATCTAATAGTGTGGCAAGCCAGTAGTCATCATCACTTCTAATTTTGACAATACGAGGGTCATGTTGAAGGTAGTGCAGCAAGAAGGCGCTCATGTGTCTTGCGCAGCCATGCGGACCAAGTCCATGCTGTGTTTGTGGCATAGAGGTGCTTACCGTTCTCTTCCTCTGACATCTCCCCCTAACCTCTTTCAACTGAAATTTGACCAAGGTCTCCCTCATCCGCTGAGTCTTCCATGTCCATGGACAGTTTGTCATCCATTTCTTCATGTTCTCCTGCACCTTCCTCAACATTTCGCCTGCTACCATGCGCCCTTGTTGATCCATGTCCCCCATGGTCCCATGCCTGCCGCGTTGGTGATGATGAACGTCTGGACCTTGGTGATGTTGTTGTTTCTTGCGCATATGAATCCTCCTGTAGTTCCTCCCCTTCCTGTTGTCCCACCCCCTGACTCCGAATAGTGTTTAGCGTGTGCTCCAGCATGTAAATGACTGGAATTGTCATGCTGATAATGGCATTGTCAGCGCTAAACATATTCGTCGCCATGTCGAAACTGTGCAGAAGGGTGCATAGGTCCTTGATATGAGACCACTCCATCATGGTGATCTTCCCCACCTCTGCATCTCGTTGGCCCAGGCTATACGTCATGACGTATTGCACCAGGGCTCGGCGGTGCTGCCACAGTCGCTGTAACATGTGGAGAGTCGAATTCCAGCATGTTGCCACATCGCATTTCAGGCAATGAATCAGCAGGCCGAAAGACTTCTGGAGCGATGCAAGTCGCTTAGCTGCGGCGGTTGAACAGCGGAAGTGAGCAGACAGTTTTCGTGCCCTGGTCAGAAGGCCATCTAGGCCGGGATAGTGTGTTAAAAATTGCTGGATAACAAGGTTCAACACGTGAGCCATACAAGGCACGTGTGTCACCTTGCCCAGGCCAAGGGCCGCACCCATGTTTGCAGCATTGTCGCACATGGCCTTACCAGGCTGCAGGTTGAGTGGAGACAACCATTTATTAAACTCAGTCTCCAGAGCTGCCCACAACTCATTCGCTGTGTGACTCCTATTTCCAAGACATGTCAAGCTAAAGACCGCATGATGCCGTTGCGCTCTGCTGCCAGCATAGTAATGAGGGGTGCGTGATTCCTTCTGCGCAGTGAGAACGCTGGTGGCCTGACCAGGCAGGCTCGGGGCGGAGGTGGAGGACCCTGATGAGGTGGAGGAGGCAGAAGCAGTGGCGGAACTTGGACAGACAGAGGATTGACACACAAGTCGTGGGGACGGCAAGACTTGTGCAGCAGACCCTTCACCATCTATTACCATAGTTACCCAGTGCCCAGTCAGCGACATGTAACATCCCTGTCCATGCTTACTGGTCCAAGTATCGGTGGTGAAATGCACCCGTTGACACACAGAGTTTCTCAAGGAAGCGGTGATGTTGTGTGCGACATGCTGGTGTAGCGCGGGCACACCTTTCTTAGAGAAGTAGTGGCGACTGGGCATCTGGTACTGGGGCACAGCGACAGACATAAGGTCTCTAAAATCCTGTGTGTCCACCAGGCGGAAAGGCAACATTTCGGTAGCCAAGAGCTTACAGAGGGATAAAGTCAACCTCTTAGCTTTGTCATGGGTCGCAGGAAATGGCCTTTTATTTGTCCACATCTGAGGGACAGAGATCTGGCTGATGTGTGTAGATGGTGTTGAGTAGGGTGTCCTTGGAAAAATGCAGGTTTGTGAAGAAAGTGCAGGCGTAGACATGATGTTGCCTTCATCCAACGTTGGTGCTATCGATGTCTGAGAGAGCTGTACACACGCACTTTTTTCCCCTTCCAAACCAACTGACGACCTACCAAGCAAACTGCCTGTTGCGGTTACAGTGGTGGAAGTTGTGCGTGGAAAACCAGGTGTGACAGCTGTCCCCACAGTCCTAGAAGATGAAGAGCGCGCGGATGCACTAGAAGGGGCAGGCGGTGGATGGTTCGCTCCGCTAGGCCGCATTGCAGCACGGTGAGCTTCCCACCGGGACATATGATATTTATTCATGTGACGATTCATGGAAGAAGTTGTCAAACTGCTGAGGTTTTGACCTCTACTAACAGAATCATGACAAATTTTACAGATCACATAATTTGGGCGATCTTTTGCTATGTCAAAAAAGGACCAGACTAGGCAAGGCTTAGAGGGCATGCGACCTGTTGATCCACCCCGACTAGTGCTCAGAGGCAGAGTGGTGGCTGAGGATGCAGTTGTAGACGTGCTACCAGTACTCCGACTCTGTCCAGGAAGGCGCAAGGTAACTTCGTCATCAGTTGCATCCTCCTCCACCATATCTGATGACCTCCTCGAGTGCCTGACTGTGGGTTGACAGTAGGTGGGATCTAGAACTTCCTCATCAATTGTTGTGTTTGCACTCCCCTCACCCTCAGACCGAGCCTCTTCTTGCCCTGACCGAATATTTAAGTTGTCATCCCAATCTGGTATCTGCGTCTCATCGTCATCAGTATGTTCCTCATTGTCTATAACAACAGGTGTTACAGTTAGTGAAAAAGGGTCAACATTATGCTCAGAAACTTGGTCCTCACGGCCTGAATCAGAGTCACAAAGGTTCTGGGCATCACTGCAGACCATTTCCTTGTCTGTACTCACTGTAGCTTGGGAGCAGACCTCTGATTCCCAGGCTATAGTGTGACTGAACAGCTCTGCAGACTCAGCCATCTCTGTTCCACCATACTGTGCAGGGCGGATGGAGACTTCAGAGCTGGGAGAAAGCAAGTTTGATTGGGATGACAACTCAGAGGACTGGTGTTTTTTGGATGCGGTAGTTGAGGTGGCGGAGAGGGCACTTGTTGGACCACTTGAGATCCATTCAAGCATTTTCCTTTTTTGGTCATCTTCTACCTTTGTTCCAGTTGTCCGTGTCCGTAAAAAAGGGAGCACATCGGATTGTCCACGGTAAGTAGTAGACATCTTACTTTTGCTGGAAGATGGTCTATCTTCAGCAGATGTTAATGGAGCTTTGCCACCTTCCCCACGGACAAACCCTTTTTTTCCTTTTCCAACACGCCTCTAACCCTTTCCACCAGCATCTGTCATTTTGCCACTCATTTTGATTGCGACAAGATTGTGCACTTAAAATGTGGTAGTAAAAATTGAGAGGTGGTGTAGATTGCAGCGGTGGTCTATCTTTATTAACAACAGAATAAACAACAATAATTATCACTGGCAATGCAACTACGGCCCTTAAACTGGCAGCAGTGTTTGCTAGTATAATGGCTTAGTAACAATGAGTTTGAGTGTGCAATGCAGGCAGAGGTGCTGCAAATATCTTTGCACTTGTGGGACAACACAGAAGTACAACAGCCACGTTTAGGATGCCACTAAGTTCACTCAGTGTTTGCTAGTATAATGGCTTAGTAACAATGAGTTTGAGTGTGCAATGCAGGCAGACATGCTGCAAATATCTTTGCACTTGTGGGACATTACAGAAGTCCAAAAGCCACGTTTAGGATGCCACTAAGTTCACTCAGTGTTTGCTAGTATAATGGCTTAGTAACAATGAGTTTGAGTGTGCAATGCAGGCAGACGTGCTGCAAATATCTTTGCACTTGTGGGACAATACAGAAGTCCAACTGCCACGTTTAAGATGCCACTAAGTTCACTCAGTGTTTGCTAGTATAATGGCTTAGTAACAATGAGTTTGAGTGTGCAATGCAGGCAGAGGTGCTGCAAATATCTTTGCACTTGTGGGACAATACAGAAGTCCAACAGCCACGTTTAGGATGCCACTAAGTTCACTCAGCGTTTGCTAGTATAATGGCTTAGTAACAATGAGTTTGAGTGTGCAATGCAGCCAGAGGTGTTTCTCATCGTCATCAGTATGTCCACGGTAAGTAGTAGACATCTTACTTTTGCTGGAAGATGGTCTATCTTCAGCAGATGTTAATGGAGCTTTGCCACCTTCCCCACGGACAAACAGTTTTTTTCCTTTACCAGCACGCCTCTTACCCTTTCCACCAGCATCTGTCATTTTGCCACTCATTTTGATTGCGACAAGATTGTGCACTTAAAATGTGGTAATAAAAATTGAGAGGTGGTGTAGATTGGAGCGGTGGTCTATCTTTATTAACAGCAGAATAAACAACAATAGTTATCACTGGCAATGCAACTACGGCCCTTAAACTGGCAGCAGTGTTTGCTAGTATAATGGCTTAGTAATAATGAGTTTGAGTGTGCAATGCAAGCAGAGGTGCTGCAAATATCTTTGCACTTGTGGGACAATACAGAAGTCCAACAGCCACGTTTAGGATGCCACTAAGTTCACTCAGTGTTTGCTAGTATAATGGCTTAGTAACAATGAGTTTGAATGTGCAATGCAGGCAGACGTGCTGCAAATATCTTTGCACTTGTGGGACAATACAGAAGTCCAACAGCCACGTTTAGGATGCCACTAAGGTCACTCAGTGTTTGCTAGTATAATGGCTTAGTTATAGTGAGTTTGAGTGTGCAATGCAGGCAGACGTGCTGCAAATATCTTTGCACTACTGGGGCAATACAGCAGTCCAACAGCCACATTTAGGATGCCACTAAGTTCACTCAGTGTTTGCTAGTATAATGGCTTAGTAACAATGAGTTTGAGTGTGCAATGCAGGCAGACGTGTTGAAAATATCTTTGCACTTGTGGGACATTACAGAGGTCCATCAGCCACGTTTAGGATGCCACTAAGTTCACTCAATGTTTGCTAGTATAATGGCTTAGTAACAATGAGTTTGAGTGTGCAATGCAGGCAGACGTGCTGAAAATATCTTTGCACTTGTTGGACGATACAGAAGTCCAACAGCCACGTTTAGGATGCCACTAAGTTCACTCAGTGTTTGCTAGTATAATGGCTTAGTAACAATGAGTTTGAGTGTGCAATGCAGGCAGACGTGCTGCAAATATCTTTGCACTTGTGGGACGACACAGAAGTCGAACAGCCACGTTTAGGATGCCACTAAGTTCACTCAGTGTTTGCTAGTATAATGGCTTAGTAACAATGAGTTTGAGTGTGCAATGCAGGCAGGGGTGCTGCAAATATTTTTCCACTTGTGGGACAATACAGAAGTCCAACAGCCACGTTTAGGATGCCACTAAGTTCACTCAGTGTTTGCTAGTATAATGGCTTAGTAACAATGAGTTTGAGTGTGCAATGCAGGCAGACGTGCTGCAAATATCTTTGCACTTGTGGGACGACACAGAAGTCGAACAGCCACGTTTAGGATGCCACTAAGTTCACTCAGTGTTTGCTAGTATAATGGATTAGTAACAATGAGTTTGAGTGTGCAATGCAGGCTGCTGCAAATATCTTTGCACTTGCGGGACAATACAGAAGTCCAACAGCCACGTTTAGGATGCCACTAAGTTCACTCAGTGTTTGCTAGTATAATGGCTTAGTAACAATGAGTTTGAGTGTGCAATGCAGGCAGACGTACTGCAAATATCTTTGCACTTGTGGGACAATACAGAAGTCTAACAGCCACATTTAGGATGCCACTAAGTTCACTCAGTGTTTGCTAGTATAATGGCTTAGTAACAATGAGTTTGAGTGTGCAATGCAGGCAGACGTGCTGAAAATATCTTTGCACTTGTGGGACATTACAGAAGTCCAACAGCCACGTTTAAGATGCCACTAAGTTCACTCAGTGTTTGCTAGTATAATGGCTTAGTAACAATGAGTTTGAGTGTGCGATGCAGGCAGACGTGCTGAAAATATCTTTGCACTTGTGGGACGATGCAGAAGTCCAACAGCCACGTTTAGGATGCCACTAAGTTCACTCAGTGTTTGCTAGTATAATGGCTTAGTAACAATGAGTTTGAGTGTGCAATGCAGGCAGACGTGCTGAAAATATCTTTGCACTTGTGGGACATTACAGAAGTCCAACAGCCACGTTTAGGATGCCACTAAGTTCACTCAGTGTTTGCTAGTATAATGGCTTAGTAACAATGAGTTTGAGTGTGCGATGCAGGCAGACGTGCTGAAAATATCTTTGCACTTGTGGGACATTACAGAAGTCCAACAGCCACGTTTAGGATGCCACTAAGTTCACTCAGTGTTTGCTAGTATAATGGCTTAGTAACAATGAGTTTGAGTGTGCGATGCAGGCAGACGTGCTGAAAATATCTTTGCACTTGTGGGACGATGCAGAAGTCCAACAGCCACGTTTAGGATGCCACTAAGTTCACTCAGTGTTTGCTAGTATAATGGCTTAGTAACAATGAGTTTGAGTGTGAAATGCAGGCAGACGTGCTGAAAATATCTTTGCACTTGTAGGACGATGCAGAAGTCCAACAGCCACGTTTAGGATGCCACTAAGTTCACTCATTGTTTGCTAGTATAATGGCTTAGTAACAATGAGTTTGAGTGTGCAATGCAGGCAGACGTGCTGCAAATATCTTTGCACTTGTGGGACGACACAGAAGTCGAACAGCCACGTTTAGGATGCCACTAAGTTCACTCAGCGTTTGCTAGTATAATGGCTTAGTAACAATGAGTTTGAGTGTGCAATGCAGGCAGAGGTGCTGCAAATATCTTTCCACTTGTGGGACAATACAGAAGTCCAACAGCCACGTTTAGGATGCCACTAAGTTCACTCAGTGTTTGCTAGTATAATGGCTTAGTAACAATGAGTTTGAGTGTGCAATGTAGGCAGACGTGCTGCAAATATCTTTGCACTTGTGGGACGATACAGAAGTCCAACAGCCACGTTTAGGATGCCACTAAGTTCACTCAGTGTTTGCTAGTATAATGGCTTAGTAACAATGAGTTTGAGTGTGCAATGCAGGCAGAGGTGCTGCAAATATCTTTGCACTTGTGGGACAATACAGAAGTCCAACAGCCACGTTTAGGATGCCACTAAGTTCACTCAGTGTTTGCTAGTATAATGGCTTAGTAACAATGAGTTTGAGTGTGCAATGCAGGCAGACGTGCTGCAAATATCTTTGCACTTGTTGGACGATACAGAAGTCCAACAGCCACGTTTAGGATGCCACTAAGTTAACTCAGTGTTTGCTAGTATAATGGCTTAGTAACAATGAGTTTGAGTGTGCAATGCAGGCAGACGTGCTGCAAATATCTTTGCACTTGTGGGACGATACAGAAGTCCAACAGCCATGTTTAGAATGCCACTAAGTTCACTCAGTGTTTGCTAGTATAATGGCTTAGTAACAATGAGTTTGAGTGTGCAATGCAGGCAGAGGTGCTGCAAATATCTTTGCACTTGTGGTACAATACAGAAGTCCAACAGCCACGTTTAGGATGCCACTAAGTTCACTCAGTGTTTGCTAGTATAATGGCTTAGTAACAATGAGTTTGAGTGTGCAAAGGGCAGGAGGGTACAGTGCCAGGGTTGTGGGTCTCTGGGTAGAGGAAAGGAAGCCTGCCTTTCTATCCCTCCTAATGGGGAAATGCAGCGAGGAAATCCCTGACCTTAGCTACACAAACGCTGTCATCTTGTGTAGCTGTTAAACTCTGTTTTCGCGGACCTGTCACCTATGGCTCTGACCCTGCCGGTATTAGCCCTTAAAAGGACTGATAGAAAGTGCTATCCCTATGCTGTACAGTGCTGTGTATAGAGCGTACACAGCGGTATCGGAGCTAGGCGCTGCGCCAGCGGTGACTGACACCAAGGACGCAGAAGGCAGATAATGGCGTGCTGGAGGAAAATGTCCGTTTTTATAATGCAGGGTTATGTGACATGGACATCATATCACACATGCCGTTGCTTCTCTGGCTAAAAGTCCACTTAGCTGTGTGTGTGTCTGGGATTGGCTGACATGCTGGCCCGCCCCACTACACGCGCGCGCTTAGGGAAGGAAGACAAGGGGAAAAAAAGAAAATGGCGATCGCCATTATCCATACAGCAGTGATCTGAATGCGCTGTTCCCGCACACTATACACTGAAATTTCATAATAGTGTGAGTCACAGAGTGACTTACACTATTACAGCGGAAAGCCAGCTAGGAATTAGCTGGTCTTTTTGCTGCTAGAACTGTTCTCGAAGGTATCTAGAACTATCGAGCTTTAGCAAAAAGCTCAAGTTCTAGTTCTATCTAGAACAGCCCCCAAAATCACTCGAGCCGCGAACTGGAGAACCTCGAACCACGAACCGCGCTCAACTCCAGTGTTATCCCTTCCAACATGCTGTTTTCAGCTTACATAGCAAAAACCTGCTGACAGATTTCCTTTAATGCGTGTGACCCTGGAGTGTATGATAAAGTCAATGGAGCAAGGCTTCGCTTGATAAGTTTTATTCTGAATCCACATTGCAAAGAGAAAATCGAGAAATTTGAGTGACTTTAACCAAGACATGATCCTTAGTACTAATTATGCCATAGTCAAGTTTTCCTAAACTGACAAACTTGTAGGATTTTCTCTTGGAACAGTTTAAATAGTATATAGAAAATGGTGAGATTAAGGAAAAACATCCAAGGATCCTATAATATGCAAACAGTTAATAAATTATAAAATATCTCAGTCATAAATGTATTATGACACTTAAAAATCTATAATATCCATAAGCATAGCAAACTAAATGTACAAATGTATCTGATGTTGCAAAAGTTTGTAAAAGTTTAGATAGAAACTTATTAATTAAATGAAATTGAACTTTTTCCTCATTAACAAAGTGAGTTATATGTCCTGTACACATGGACAATTCGATATTGCAAGGGATGAAGGGAAGAAGTCAACAATTGCTCTTACAAACAAGAGATCGAAATTAAAAATTCACAGTCAAAATTCTATGAATGTAGGTGATTAAGACAAAGGGGCTAGGCAAATGGGTAGTCAGAAGCGAGGTCAGAGATTGGCAAAATCAGAGACTGAACACAAAAACAAGGCACACGGACACCACCAAGCTTAAAGCTACAACTGGCAGTGATCTGAGCACTGACAGCCAGCTAAATAACCAAGTAATCACCCTAAAGGGAAACACCTGGAGGAAGCCTATCACCCCCAGCCCATGATAAGCCTTCACAGCAATCCTAAATTCACATGAAAATGGCCAAACCCGCTACCATCACAGATTCAAGACTGGGTAGCTTTGCTTGATATTTAAGCAAGCCCCTGCCATCTATTAGCTGGCTGAGCTGCCACTCACAGTGGTCGTATGACAGTTAGTGGCTGATCTGAGAAAGTACCCCCTCTTCCAGACGAGGCACTTGGCCCCCAGGTTTCCAATGAACAACGTCCAGAATCTTGGAGGCGCAAATGACCTTTGCATCCAACCTTGCCCATGGTACTTTAAGTATAATATTCTTGGATGACAACAAAACCTTATCATCTACTTTAAAGGTGGGAGCAGTGTAACGTTTTCATTTTTTGACAAATCTGAGAGGCCACAATAATATTTTGAACCTCCTTCCAGACACTGTCAGTTTTTACAGTGCCTTGCGAAAGTATTCGACCCCCTTGTATTTTTCAACCTTTTTCCAGATTTCAGGCTTCAAACATAAAGATAAAAATTTTAATGTAATGGTGAAGAATCAACAACAAGTGGGACACAATTGTGAAGCTGAACAAAATGTATTGCTTATTTTAAACTTTTGAAAAAAAGAATAAACTGAAAAATGGGGCGTGCAATATTTTTCATCCCCATTACTTTCAGTGCAGCAAACTCACTCCAGAAGTTCATTGAGGATCTCTGAATGACCCAATGTTGTCCTAAATGACTGATGATGATAAATATAAGCCACCTGTGTGTAATCAAGTCTCCGTATAAATGCACCTGCTCTGTGTTAGTCTCAGTGTTCTGTTTAAAGCGCAGATAGCATCATGAAGACCAAGGAACACAACAGGCAGGACCATGATACTGTTGTGAAGAAGTTTAAAGCTGGATTTGGTTACAAAAAGATTTCCAAAACTTTAAACAGCCAAAGAAGCACTGTGCAAGTGATCATATTGAAAAGGAAGGAGTATCATACCACTGCAAATCTACCAAGACCCGGCCGTCCCTCAAAACTTTAATCTCAAACAAGGAGAAGACTGATCAGAGATGCAGCCAATAGGCCCATTATCGCTCTGGATGAAGTGCAGAGATCTACAGCTGAGGTGGGAGAGTCTGTCTATAGGACAACAATCAGTCGTACACTGCACAACTCTTGCCTTTATAGAAGAGTGGCAAGAAGAAAGCCATTTCTCAAAGATATCCATACAAAGTGTTGTTTAAAGTTTGGCACAAGCCACCTGGGAGACATACCAAACATGTGGAAGAAGGTGCTCTGGTCAGATGAAACCAAAATCAAACTTTTTGGGCACAATGCCAAACAATATGTTTGGCGTAAAAGCAACACAGCTCATCACCCTGAAAACACCATCCCCACTGTCAAACATGGTGGTGGCAGCGTCATGGTTTAGGCCTGATTTTCTTCAGCAGGGACAGGGAAGATGGATACAATTGATGAGAAGATGGATTGGGCCAAATACAGGACCATTCTTGAAGAAAATCTGATGGAGCCTGCAAGTGACCTGAGATTGGGACGGAGATTTGTCTTCCAACAAGACATTGATCCAAAGCATAAAGCAAAATCTACAATGGAATGGTTCACAAATAAATGTATCTAGGTGTTAGAATGGCCAAGTCAAAGTCCAGACCTGAATCCAATCGAGAATCTGTGGAAAGAGCTGAAAACTGCTGTTCACAAACGCTCTCCATTAAACCTCACTCAGCTCCAGCTGTTTGCAAAAGAAGAATGGGCAAGAATTTCAGTCTCTCGATGTGCAAAACTGATAGACCCATACCCTAAGCGACTTGTAGCTGTAATGGCAGCAAAAGGTGGCGCTACAAAGTATTAACTTAAAGGGGCCGAATAATATTGCATGACACAATTTTCAGTTTATTATTTTTTTAAATAAGTATAAAATAAGCAATGAATTCCATTCAACTTCACAATTGTGTCCCACTTGTTGTTGATTCTTCACCATAACATTTAAATTTTTTATTTTTATGCTTAAAGCCTGAAATGTGGGAAAAGGTTGAAAAATTCAAAGGGGCCGAATACTTTCGCAAGGCACTGTAAATGGCACATTCCTAACTAATCCTAAAAAAAAAATCATCAAAATGGAGACAAAAACCCTAATTCTAAAAGAATGTGAGGTTCCAGTGGATTGATTGACCGTTTGACTGTTGATTGACTGTTAAATGCAAACTCAGCAAAAGGAGTTTTCTTTATATTTTATTTTAAATAAAGGATTTTTTGGTGTTTTTGTTTATTCCGTTTCATGTAAAGATTTGTAAATGAGGTTCTCAGAGACACCTCCCATTTTCTAATCTAGGGCTTATTGACAGCTGTGGGCTGTTTTAACCCCTTACTATCCCGATTGCCACAACACCAGAGCAATTGGGAATATTGGATGTGACAATTCAGTGCAGCTACAAGCTGCTATTTTTAGGCTGGGGGCCCCAATAAGCATGGGTATCCCTAGCCTGAGAATACTAGCCCCCAGCTGTCAGGCTTTATCTTGGCTGGGTATCAAAATTGGAGGGCTGAACTCTGTTTGTTAAATATTTATTTAAATAATTAAAAAAAAGCCGCATGTGGTTCCTCTTATTTTGATGCGCAGCCAAGGTAAGTACATGGCTTGGGGCTACAGCCTTTAGCCGTACACTTTATCTGTGCTGGGTATGATAATATGGAGGAACACTACACCAATTTTCTTTTAGTTTATTTTTCCACCATGATATAGACACACTAACAGGGTCTGTGATTGGTTGCAGTGAGACGCTGTCACACAGGCTGGAGGTGTGTCTGACTGCAACCAATCACAGATGCCAGGACTGCCAGTGGGCGACGAAGCAGTGTATATGATTTAGCGATAATGAGCAGCCCTGGAAGAAGAATGAGTGACCTTAAGCAGTTACAGCCATGGCGGAGACTCGGTAAGCATGAAGCACTTGCTTCATTCTTATTTTCTTTATTCTTCCTTCATTTTTTTTTTATTTCTCGAGATGCCAGACCTGGATCATTAGCCGGAATTCCCTGATAATTCGGGATCCAGGTCCGGCACTCAGTTACGTTTGAAATTTTGTGGATCGAGACTTTTAATGTCCGGGTCCGCCCATCACTAGTTATCTTCTAAAGGTTAAAATCCGTGAAAAAAGAGAAGTATATAATTAACATTATAGTAAAATTTAAAACATATTATATTGCTATTAGGAAGAATTACATAATACAAAAATTAAAGGAGGTATGCGATAATATTATAAGATAGTATTAATTTTGAATACATCATTCAGGCCATTAGGTTTCAATATATTTAATTTATAAATCTATTCGAGTTTCCTACTTTTCAAAAGTCGGATCCTATCACTATCTCTTATTTGTACTGGAATACAATCAATTATCCTAAACCTTAACTGTTTTTCAGTATGACCCGTTTTCTACCAAATGTTTAATATATAGGAATCAACCATCACCTATATACCATAAGAAAGGAGAGATTGGTGTTTTGGAATTGGTAAATCCAATCTCTCCTTTGTTATGGTATATCGGTGATGGTTGATTCCTATCTATTCATTTTAGATTAATGTTAGTTCTGAAATATGTTCTATTCTGCAGTTAGAAATCACTCAAATCAGTCATTGTCTCTAATAGTATTCAAAATCTAATTTTATCTTAAATGTGAAATAAGCAATTTTTTTCTAGAAAGACCTTAAAGAATACGCACACAACTGTGATTATCATTATATTTTTGATACTAGATGTCTTACAATTTTAGGCCCACATCTAATTTTTAGATCACTCAATTTCCACGGACTAATGGCATGTGCTGTGATACAACACAGCAACGTAGCACCCATAAAAGTGTCTAAATTTATCATCATACATATAAAAAAGTGTCAATAAAGAAATGAAAATTACTAATTTAAGCTTAAATAACGTGCAATGATCACGCTGTTGTTGAAAACCACAGCAAACTGACAGATGTTCATCATATCCTTGAACAATCACTTAAACCCTTAACAACCGCTGATATGTTTTAAAATAGCGGCCATTAAGGGTACTCATTCCTTGCTGCCTTTTTAAAATGGAGTTAAAAAATAAGTGTGTAGCGCCCCCCCAGTGGCTGAAAATCTCTGGAATTTCTGCTACCAGTGTGTAGCTGAGACTATGGAGATTACGATGCAGGCTTGTTTTTTCAGTCACCGGTCACGTGATCACCATTATACACCATATAATGGCGATCACATTAAAATAAATGTAATCATTGGTAAAAAAAAAATAATAATTTCTCTTTTATCTGACATGATGAAACATGTCAGATGGGAGAGGAATGTCCTTCCCTGGTCCCCCAATATGGCCAAAGTCCCTGGTCCCCTCCACCTCATCAGCATGTAAAATGGTGGCTGCATGCTCTGTGCGCTAGCCAAAAACTGCCTCCTCCTCGTGATCTTTCTCCCATCTGACATGATCAAATGTGCCGCCCCAGCAGCGGTCGAACCGCTCGGATACGGGGGTGGTTACTCGTGGGTCTCCGGACCTGAGGGCTAGGGGCCACTCTCAAATGTAAAAGGTCGGGGGGAGTTATTTACAGGGGAGATATAGTTTGTGACAGCACCCATGGTGTGCGGTAACAGGGACTACTGCCGCTGCCGATGGTAATGCCCGGGGGAAGATGGAAGGGGCAGCTAGATGATGTTTCCCTCCACGGGTAGGGAAGGCCCCGGGATGGTGAATGGTGGTGTGCAGGGGAGTGCAGACGTGCTAGAAGCAGGGGATGACCAGGTACTTACTCAGACAGCGTCAGTGATAAAAGCAGACTCTGACAACAAGGTAAACCAAGTCTCTGGGTGCCGCTGTTCTCTTGGGGGAGCCCGTCCAGGTATACACCCCCTGCAGTACTGCCTGATGGTCCGGAGCCTGCCTCAGTGCACAATTTTAAAAGTGTTCAAGTGGCCCGTAAGCATAAAGCTGTCCAGGCCCCGCTCACTACTATGGATAGAAGAGGAGCTTGCTCTCAAGGGCTCACACTTGGGATTTATGTGGGCTGCTTGAATTGGAAAGCCCTATACCCCTCGTTGCGCTAGTGCCCCTGATCTCTGAGCTTCGTGGGGACAGTCCATAAAGTCACTATCCTCCGCAGGTTAATTGCCGAGTTGCTTGAAGTTACTCCCCGAAATAGGGTCCAGTACCCCGCCGTTCTTTGGGTCCCAGACCGGCTATTGTACTCGAGCTGCTGACTGTCCTACAAGACTAGGCCCAGGCACCCAGTCTCAATATCCCGCGACCGGGTCTCTGACTCCTCTGGGCCCTGACCACCGTCTGCAACCCAACCTTTACTCCCCAGGAGCCACACGCTCCCCTAGCATCTCATTGCTCGAGGGCTACCACTGTTCTCTCTTTGCTCCCCTGGAGCCAACTCCTCGACCTCCTCTCACTTTGCTGCCCTGGAGCCAACTACTCTGTCCCCTCCCATCAGTCTGCCTGACCCCTAGGTGGGCAGCCCTATTCCAGCTCAGCATTCCACTGGTGTGTCTAGCATGGTGTGGTGTGAGGTGTGAATGGGATATTTGGATGCTGGTTGAGGCAGTACCATAGGTAAGGAACCCAGAACCATGGGGGTTTGAGCCCTGCGCTAAGGATAAAGAGCATGCAGTACCCTGTGATGACCTGACTAGTCCAGGGGCGTCACACAAACATGTCAAATGGGAAAGAAAGTCATCCCCCGGTCCTCTCCTGGTTCCTCGGCCTCATCTGACATGATCAAACATGTCAAATGGAGAGAAAGTCTGATCCCCGTCCTCCCCTGATTCCTCAGTCTTGTTGATGTTTCCCTCAACCCCTTCCAGCTTGTTAAATGGTGTGCGCATTGCATGCACACACCAAAATCATAATCAACTATCCAAAATGTATCCCATCTGACATAATCAAACATGTCAGATGGGAAAAAAATGTCCACACCAGTCCTCTATGGTCCCCCCAGTACCAAAATGAAGTCCAAGTCCTCCATGACCCCTTCTTTTCCTTTTCTTCGGTAAAAATTCCAAGTGCATATGTGGCGTACCTGAGCTTTAGGCGCCACAGGGTACTGCATCCCCATTAGGGTGTAGTACTTAACCCAGGTTCTAGGAAGGTCAGTACCGGTTTCCACTCACACAACAAACAGTAACACAGGGTTGCCCTTCCCAATGGGGACGGGCCAGGGTCGGATCACAGTAGGGGGTCACTACAGGGGTGGTTTACAGGATGCCACCACACTAGAGGCTTCTCAGATCCACTGGACTAGGGACCCAGGGTCAGGGAGAAGCAACCACCAGGTGTAGTCAGGAGCACACAGTAATAAGAGCAGGTTGACCTAATGAGAGTAGTGAATCAGCCAGTGCCAGCGACTGGGGGCAACAGCTTGGAACACACAACACAACTACCACAGAGGAAAGAGAGAACAGATTCATACACAGAGAAAAGTGGACGTGCCGCGATCGGCTCTGTGAGCCAAGGCGTGCAACTCAGTTGCTGAGGAAGAACAGGGTAGCTGTTTCCGCAGGACTAGCGCTGTCGGGATACAGAATCCTAGGGCAGATATACTTCACATTGTCTACCAACTCTGCAAGGGTCACGGGGAATGGCCAGAATAGTCACTGGACCCATCCCACGAGTCTGCAGCAATTAGCACATAGGATCCATGGTTGAGGACTGGCCCCATAACGGATCCACGCTATCAGCATACAGAACGGGACACTTTACTGACACCGGGACCCTTAAGTGCTCCACGCCACGGGGGTCCGATACTTAGCGCATCAAAGGAGGAATTGGCTCACAGGCTGACACACATGCTGGACTTGACCTTTCACGGATCCGGGATCGGCTGGAGCCCATCGTGGCAGAGAACGGTTCCCTGAGCAGCGTCTTAAAGACTTGTGAGTAAAAACACTTGGAACCGCAGCCTCTGTCTCTGCCTCTCCTTTCAGCGGCGCCATCGCCCAGTGCTGCGGCGCCAACGGGGACTACCACCACCCCTGTCCTCTATCATCCTCCGCGGGGTAATCCCGCTCCACCTGTGGGGAGCGACATCATCCCGGCTGCACTCCAATATCTGCCCTGGCGAGAGAACCAGCAGCGGTGACCCATCCCTGGCCGCATACCACAGGTGGCGTCACGATCATCCTAACAGACTTTCCTAACCGTCACCCCCATTCTCCACCTCCGACTACCACCCTCACTCTCCACTCCTGCCTCCCGTCCACCTCCATCTTTGACTTCCTGTACGCCTCGGGGCAACGTAACCAGGCCAAGCCATCCCATGATGAGGCAGAGGATCTGCACGCCCGGCTATGAGTATGTCCAAAACACCTGCTCCATGCAGTGCTACACATGTACAGAGAGCCGGCTCTCACCTAGCACTCTGCAAATAGTACGACTGTGGTGAGATCAGTGCAGTGACATCACTGAGGATACAGCAGTTCAGACTACCCTCTGTGTTACCTGGGGAGTGTTATTTGCAGTAACCACACTGAGACTACAGCAGGCACACTCCTCACAGAGTGCCTGCACTTCCAGCATATGGGGGATGTGTTCCTTGAGCATACTCTAATTGCTGGAAGATGGAGTCATCAAGGGACCTCCTTATTAGATTACGGCAGACGAGATTGTATTTTTTTCCTTGCAATTTTTTGTAATAAGCTGGTAAAAAAAAGGCAGTAAAGGGTGGCAGCTTAGAATATGTAGGGGAGCGAAACATTTTATATGTGTTTGACATCTATCTATGTATGTATGCATCTATCTTTCACATAGCTTTTTAAATCCCTCATATCCTCTCTATCCCACAACCCTAAACAGCTATTCAACACTTTCAATTCTCTCCTCCGTCCTCCAGCACCACCTCCCTCTCCTCTCATCTCAGCTGAAGACTTTGCCTCTTTCTTCAAGCAGAAGATTGACAACATCAGAGCAAGCTTTGGCCCACAATCCCCACAGCCACTCCTCACAACTACTCAGTCTTCTTCCTCAAAATCCAGCTTCTCCACCATGACAGAAGAACATCTTTCCACTCTACTCTCAAGATCACATCTGGAACATGGACAAAACAGAAATCATTGCCTTTCCTCCTCCTCACTCAACTCCCCCACCTGACATATCCATCAATGTCAATGGCTGCTCACTTTCCCCAGTGCCACGCGCTCGCTGCCTGGGAGTAATCCTAGACTCTGATCTCTCTTTCAAGCCACACATCCAAGCCCTTTTCACCTCTTGCCGCCTCCAACTCAAAATTATTTCTCGGATCCATACATTCCTTTCCCAAGAAGCTGCAAAAACCCTAATACATGCCCTTATTATCTCCCGTCTGGATTATTGCAACCTCCTGCTCTGTGGCCTCCCTTCTAACAGTCTCGCACCCCTACAATCTATTCTAAACTATGCTGCCTGGCTAATCCACCTGTCCCTCCGCTACTCCCCAACCTCTCCTCTCTGCTAATCCCTTCACTGGCTTCCCATTGACCAACGACTCCAGTTCAAAACACTAACCATGACATACAAAGCCACCAACAATTTGTCTCCTCCCTACATCTGTGACCTAGTCTCCCGGTACTTACCTACACGTAATCCCCGATCCTCACAAGATCTCCTTCTCTACTCCCCTCTCATCTCCTCTTCCCACCATCGCATCCAAGATTTCGCCCGTGCCTCCCCCATATTCTGGAATGCTCTGCCACAACACATCAGACTCTCGCCTACTTGCCAAGCTTCAAAAGGAACCTGAAGACCCACCTCTTCCGACAAGCCTGCAACCTGCCGTAACCTTCAGTCTGATACAGCGCCGCACAATGAGCTCTACCCTCACCTACTGTATCCTCACCTATCCCTTGTAGACTGTGAGCCCTCGCGGGCAGGGACCTCTCTCCTCCTGTACCTGTCTGTGTCTTGTACTGTTTATGATTATTGTACTTGTCCCTATTATGTATACCCCTTTCACATGTAAAGCGCCATGGAATTGATGAATAATAATAATAATAATAAAAATAATAATCAAAAAGGGAACCAAACATCAGGATTTTGATATATAAGGTAAAGCCAGTGCAGTACTGGCACTATCAGGCACAAGCTGTACATACCATTAGTGGGCAGCTCGGATGTTTGGGCTGTGAAATCCAAGTTTATGATTGACGTGACTTTTATGATTGACGTGACTTTTTGATTGACGTGTGCACTTCTCCAGATAATATCCGGGTGGGTTATGCACATGATGACCGCCCCCCTCTGCCGCCTGGTCCTCCTTCTCTCTGGCTGTATGCAAATTTTTCTCTTCAGTTACACGGCGCCAGAGTTGGCGCCTGCACATAGCACTTATCTCCGGCGCCAAGTTTTTGAAGCCCACATTACACAGTTTAGTGTCTGAGAGGGTGGCGCATGCGCCTTTGCTTCTTCAGATCTCGTTGTGACAGCGGGAACGCGCACGGTGTCACAACAGGGCTGGAGAAAAGCTGATCTTACCGATTAGCTGCAGCAGACGTCTGCTATGATATCGTCTACTGCAGCTAATTGGTAAGCTATTTTACAGTGGTGGCCCCTTGGCTTGAAGCTTTCGGGGCCCCACTACCCGTGTGTATGATAGCTGTGCTCTTGGTGGCTGGGACTTGGGATTTTAGTGGGTTGTGTGTTTTGGAGAACCCTATCACCCGCATTGTGCTCTTGGGGAAAGGTCATAAAGAGACTACCCTCCACAGGTTAATTATCAGGTTGCTTGAACCTACTCCCGGATCCAGGGTCCTGTACCCCGCTGTGCTCAGTACCGATAAGGTTGCTGGGCTTTCTAGTGACAACAGTCCACCTAGACTGCGTCTGTTACACTTCTGTCCAGTGTTCCTAATACCGGTCCCCAACTCCTGTGGTCCCAGACCACCGTTTGCGACCCAACTTGTCACCTCCCTGAGAGCTCGAACTCCCACGCTCCTCTCCCTCTGTGGTCTACCACTGTTCTCCTTGTCTCCCCTCCCACCAGCCTGCCTGACCCCTAAGTGGGCGGCCGTGCTGCAACTTGACCAAACCACTGGTGTGTCTGTCCAGCCATGGTGTGAGGTGTGGTTGGCTTTTGTAGTGCAGATGTCAGTGACACTGTTGATGGGAACCTGGAACCATGGGGGGTAGGCCCTGCACCCTGGTGACAGGATTTAGTTCCCTGCAGCACCCTGACCTAGTCAGGGGCGCTACATACTTCCTAAAATGGGGTCACTGGTATCTGCTGTTTATGTACCCTAGGGGCCCTGCAAATGCAACATGGCGCCCGCAATTTATTTCAGCTTTTCCAAAATTCAAATATTGATCCTTCTGTTCCGAACTCTCTCATATATATATACAAAGAGGTTTCTGACCACATTTTGGGTATCACAATGCTCATGAGAAATTGTGTAACAAACTGTGGTGTCCACTTTTTGGCATTACCTCTTGTAAAAGTGAGACATTTGGTGCTAAAACAACATTTTTTTTAACAAAAAGAAAATTTTCATTATGACGACCTAATGTTATCAAATTCTGTGACGCACCTGTGCGTTCAAAATGCTCCCTATGCCCCTGAAAAAAATTCTTGAGGGGTCTAGTTACCAAAATGGGGTCACTTGTGCGGGGGTTCTGCTATTTAGGTACCTTAAAGGACCTGCAAATGTGACGTGGTGTCGGCAAGCTATTTCAATCAAATTTGCTTTCCAAAATTCAAATATTCCTCTTTCCATTATGAGACCTCCTGTTTGTCCAAACAAAGGTTTCTGACCACATGTGGGGTATCCCTGAGCTCAAAAGAAATTGAGTAACAAATTTGGGGGTCCATTTTGTCATTCTATCCTTTGCAAAAGTGAATGGTGCTACTTTTGTTCAGAGCCCTCTCATTTGTCCAAATAGAGGTTTCTGACTAGAGATGAGCGAACCGGTCTCGGTTCGGCTCGAGGTCGGTTCGCCGAACGGAGGTGCTGTTCGAGTTCGGTTCGTCGAACATTCGACGAACCGAACTCGAACCGCATAGGAAACTATGGCAGGCATTCACAAACACATAAAAACACCTAGAAAACACCCTCAAAGGTGTCCAAAAGGTGACAAACAACTCACAACACAACACAAACACATGGGAAAGTGACAAGGACATATACTCATGCTAAAACAAAAGAGCAGGACAAGGAAAAAGTGGAGGACACACAGATATAGGCATGGCACGCCCTTTTAAAATCATGTAAAACACCGCAAGGTGACTCCAAGCGGAGTCTCCCTTTTTTCCAAAAATTTGGCCCCACACACACCCACCCCTTCAGTGGCAGCAGTTGTGCCCCAGTTGTACACTTCACAGGTAGATTTGCATAAAGCACATTAAAAAATACGCCATCCTTAACCGTCCCCAGGATGGCACCAGGGTAGGTAGCAAAGTCTTTCCTGATCCCAGCTCTGTTCATCTTGGCTTCTTTTAAAAACAATGTAAACAAGGGTTACTCCAAGCGGAGTCTCACTTTTTTCCAAAAATTGGGCCCCACACACACCCACCCCTTCAGTGGCAGCAGTTGTGCCCCAGTTGTACACTTCACAGCTAGATTTGCATCAAGCACATTCAAAAATACGCCATAATTAACCGTCCCCAGGATGACACCGGGGTAGGTAGCAAAGTCTTTCCTGATCCCAGCTCTGTGCATCTTGGATCATTTATAAAAAACACAGCAATCAAGGGTTACTCCAAGCGGAGTCTCCCTTTTTTTCCAAAAATTGGGCCACACACACCCACCCCTTCAGTGGCAGCAGTTGTGCCCCAGTTGTACACTTCACAGCTAGATTTGCATCAAGCACATTCAAAAATACGCCATACTTAACCGTCCCCAGGATGACTCCGGGGTAGGTAGCAAAGTCTTTCCTGATCCCAGCTCTGTTCATCTTGGCTTCTTTTAAAAACAATGTAAGCAAGGGTTACTCCAAGCGGAGTCTCCCTTTTTTCCAAAAATTGGGCCCCACACACACCCACCACTTCAGTGGCAGCAGTTGTGCCCCAGTTGTACACTTCACAGCTAGATTTGCATCAAGCACATTCAAAAATTTGCCATACTTAACCGTCCCCAGGATGACTCCGGGGTAGGTAGCAAAGTCTTTCCTGATCCCAGCTCTGTGCATCTTGGATCATTTATAAAAAACACAGCAATCAAGGGTTACTCCAAGCGGAGTCTCACTTTTTTTCCAAAAATTGGGCCACACACACCCACCCCTTCAGTGGCAGCAGTTGTACCCCAGTTGTACACTTCACAGCTAGATTTGCATCAAGCACATTCAAAAATACGCCATACTTAACCGTCCCCAGGATGACTCCGGGGTAGGTAGCAAAGTCTTTCCTGATCCCAGCTCTGTGCATCTTGGATCATTTATAAAAAACACAGCAATCAAGGGTTACTCCAAGCGGAGTCTCCCTTTTTTCCAAAAATTGGGCCACACACAGACACCCCATCAGTGGCAGCAGTTGTGCCCTAGTTGCAAACAGGATGTTTTGATTTGCATCAAGCACATTCCAAATCCACAAGCATTTACTCTCCCCAGGATGACACAGGTGTAGTAAATTACTTCTGGATCCATGACTTGTTCAGTTTGATGAATGTCAGTCTGTCCACATTGTCACTGGACAGACGCGTGCGCTTATCTGTCAGCACACACCCAGCAGCACTGAAGACACGTTCAGAGACAACGCTGGCAGCTGGACACGACAAAATCTCAAAGGCGTAACTGGATAGCTCTGGCCATTTTTCTAGATTTGAAGCCCAAAAGGAGCAACGCTCCATTTGCAAAGTCATGGCATCGATGTTCATTTGGAGATACTCCTGTATCATCCTCTCCAGCCGTTGACTATGTGTTAGACTTGTTGTCTCTGGTGGCCTTGCAAAGGAGGGTCTAAAAAAATTATGAAAAGATTCCATAAAATTGCTGTTACCAGCACCAGATACGGTCCTACTGGTACGGGTAGACTGTTGAAGATGACGAGACCGTCCCATGTTTGTCAAGTTACAACTGGGAGAATCACTCCCTGCACCTGCACGGTTGTTTGGTGGAAAAGCCGAGCTAAGATCGAGTAACAGCTTCTGCTGATACTCCTGCATACGTGCGTCCCTTTCTATGGCTGGAATTATGTCACAAAATTTGGACTTGTACCGGGGATCCAATGGTGTGGCAATCCAGTAGTCATCATCACTTCTAATTTTGACAATACGAGGGTCATGTTGGAGGTAGTGCAACAAGAAGGCACTCATGTGTCTTGCGCAGCCATGCGGACCAAGTCCACGCTGTGTTTGTGGCTTGTGGCATAGAGGTGCTAACCGTTCTTTCTTCCTCTGACATCTCCCCCCAACCTCTTTCAACAGAAATTTGACCAGGGTCTCCCTCATCCGCTGAGTCTTCCATGTCCATGGACAGTTCGTCCTCCATTTCTTCATGTTCTCCTGCACCTTCCTCAACATCTCGCCTGCTACCATGCGCCCTTGTTGATCCCTGTCCCCCGTGGTCCCATGCCTGCCGCGTTGGTGATGGTGAACGTCTGGACCTTGGTGATGTTGTTGTGTCTTGCGCATATGAATCCTCCTGTAGTTCCTCCCCTTCCTGTTGTCCCACCCCCTGACTCCGAATAGTGTTTAGCGTGTGCTCCAGCATGTAAATGACTGGAATTGTCATGCTGATAATGGCATTGTCAGCGCTAAACATATTCGTCGCCATGTCGAAACTGTGCAGAAGGGTGCATAGGTCCTTGATCTGAGACCACTCCATCAGGGTGATCTGCCCCACCTCTGCATCTCGTTGGCCCAGGCTATACGTCATGACATATTGCACCGGGGCTCGGCGGTGCTGCCACAGTCGCTGTAACATGTGGAGAGTTGAATTCCAGCGTGTCACCACATCGCATTTCAGGCGATGAACCGGCAGGCCGAAAGACTTCTGGAGCGATGCAAGTCGCTCAGCTGCGACGCTTGAACGGCGGAAGTGAGCAGACAGTTTTCGTGCCCTGTTCAGAAGGCCATCTAGGCCGGGATAGTGTGTTAAGAATTGCTGGACAACAAGGTTTAACACGTGAGCCATACAAGACACGTGTGTCACCTTGCCCAGGCGAAGGGCAGCACCCAGGTTTGCAGCATTGTCGCACACGGCCTTACCAGGCTGCAGGTTGAGCGGAGACAACCATTTATTAAACTCGGACCGCAGAGCTGACCACAACTCCTCAGCTGTGTAACTCTTATTCCCAAGACATGTCAAGCTAAAGACCGCCTGATGCCGTTGCGCTCTGCTGCCAGCATAGTAATGAGGCGTGCGTGATTCCTTCTGCGCAGTGAGAACGCTGGTGGCCTGACCAGGCAGGCTTGGGGAGGAGGTGGAGGACCCAGATGAGGTTGAGGAGGCAGAAGCAGTGGCGGAACTTGGATAGACAGAGGATTGACACACAAGTCGTGGGGACGGCAAGACTTGTGCAGCAGACCCTTCACCATCTATCACCATAGTTACCCAGTGCCCAGTCAGCGACATGTAACGTCCCTGTCCATGCTTACTGGTCCAAGTATCGGTGGTGAAATGCATCCGTTCACACACAGAGTTTCTCAAGGAAGCGGTGATGTTGTGTGCGACATGCTGGTGTAGCGCGGGCACACATTTCTTAGAGAAGTAGTGGCGACTAGGCATCTGGTACTGGGGCACAGCGACAGACATAAGGTCTCTAAAATCCTGTGTGTCCACTAGGCGTAAAGGCAGCATTTCGGTAGCCAAGAGCTTACAGAGGGATAGAGTCGACCTCTTAGCTTTGTCATGGGTCGCAGGAAGTGGCCTTTTATTTGACCACATCTGCGGGACAGAGATCTGGCTGCTGTGTGTAGACGGTGTTGAGTAGGGTGTCCCTGGAAAAATGCAGGTTTGTGAGGAAAGTGCAGGCGGAGACCTGATGTTGCCTTCATCCAACGTTGGTGCTATCGATGTCTGAGAGAGCTGTACACACTAACTTGTTTCCCCTTCCAAACCAACTGACGACCTACCAAGCAAACTGCCTGTTGCGGTTACAGTGGTGGAAGTTGTGCGTTGAAAAACAGGTGTGACAGCTGTCCCCACAGTCATAGAAGATGAAGAGCGCGCGGATGCACTGGAAGGGGCAGGCGGTGGATGGTTCGCTCCGCTAGGCCGCATTGCAGCAAGGTGAGCTTCCCACCGGGACATATGATATTTATTCATGTGACGATTCATGGAAGAAGTTGTCAAACTGCTGAGGTATTGACCTCTACTAATAGAACCATGACAAATTTTACAGATCACATAATTTGGGCGATCTTTTGCTATGTCAAAAAAGGACCAGGCTAGGCAAGGCTTAGAGGGCATGCGACCTGTTGATCCACCCCGACTAGTGCTCAGAGGCAGAGTGGTGGCTGAGGATGCAGTTGTAGACGTGCTACCAGTACTCCGACTCTGTCCAGGAAGGCGCAAGGTAACTTCGTCATCAGTTGCATCCTCCTCCACCACCTCTGTTGACCTCCTCGAGTGCCTGACTGTGGGTTGACAGTAGGTGGGATCTAGAACTTCATCATCAATTGTTGTGTTTGCACTCCCCTCCCCCTCAGACCGAGCCTCTTCTTGCCCTGACCGAATATTTAAGTTGTCATCCCAATCGGGTATCTGCGTCTCATCTTCATCAGTATGTTCCTCATTGTCTATAACCACAGGTGTTACAGTTTGTGACAAACGGTCAACATTATGCTCAGAAACTTGGTCCTCACGGCCTGAATCAGAGTCACAAAGGTTCTGGGCATCACTGCAGACCATTTCCTGTTCTGTACTCACTGTAGCTTGGGAGCAGACCTCTGATTCCCAGGCTATAGTGTGACTGAACAGCTCTGCAGACTCAGCCATCTCAGTTCCACCATACTGTGCAGGGCTGATGGAGACTTCAGAGCTGGGAGAAAGCAAGTTTGATTGGGATGACAACTCAGAGGACTGGTGTTTTTTGGATGCGGTACTTGAAGTGGCTGAGAGGGCACTTGTTGGACCACTTGAGATCCATTCAAGCATTTTCCTTTTTTGGCCATCATCTACCTTTGTTCCTGTTGTTCGTGTCCGTAAAAAAGGGAGCACATCGGATTGTCCACGTTAAGTAGTAGACATCTTACTTTTGCTGGTACATGGTCTATCTTCAGCAGATGATAATGGAGCTTTGCCACCTTCCCCACGGACAAAACCTTTTTTTCCTTTTCCACCACGCCTCTTCACCTTTCCACCAGCATCTGTCATTTTGCCACTCATTTTGATTGCGACAAGATTGTGCACTGAAAATGTGGTAGTAAAAATTGAGAGGTGGTGTAGATTGCAGCGGTGGTCTAGCTTTATTAACAGCAGAATAATAAAGAATAAATATCCCTGACAATGCAACTACGACCCTTAAACTGGCAGCATAAATTGCTAGTATAATGGATTAGTAACTATGAATTGGAGTGTGCAATGCTGGCAGAGGTGCTGCAAATATCTGTGCACTACTGGGACTATACAAAAGTCCAACAGCCACGTTTAGGATGCCACTAGGTACACTGAGTGTTTGCTAGTATAATGGCTTAGTAACAATGAGTTTGAGTGTGCAATGCAGGCAGACGTGCTGCAAATATCGTTGACCTAGTGGGACTAGACAAAAGTCCAATAGCCACGTTTAGGATGCCACTAGGTACACTGAGTGTTTGCTAGTATAATGGCTTAGTAACAATGAGTTGGAGTGTGCAATGCAGGCAGACGTGCTGCAAATATCTTTGCACTAGTGGGACTAGACAAAAGTCCAATAGCCACGTTTAGGATGCCACTAGGTACACTCAGTGTTTGCTAGTATAATGGCTTAGTTATAATGAGTTTGAGTGTGCAATGCAGGCAGACGTGCTGCAAATATCTTTGCATTAGTGGGACTAGACAAAAGTCCAATAGCCACGTTTAGGATGCCACTAGGTACACTGAGTGTTTGCTAGTATAATGGCTTAGTAACAATGAGTTTAAGTGTGCAATGCAGGCAGACGTGCTGCAAATATCTTTGCACTAGTGGGACTAGACAAAAGTCCAATAGCCACGTTTAGGATGCCACTAGGTACACTGAGTGTTTGCTAGTATAATGGCTTAGTTATAATGAGTTTGAGTGTGCAATGCAGGCAGACGTGCTGCAAATATCTTTGCACTAGTGGGACTAGACAAAAGTCCAATAGCCACGTTTAGGATGCCACTAGGTACACTGAGTGTTTGCTAGTATAATGGCTTAGTTATAATGAGTTTGAGTGTGCAATGCAGGCAGACGTGCTGCAAAAATCTTTGCACTAGTGGGACTATACAGAAGTCCAATAGCCACGTTTAGGATGCCACTAGGTACACTGAGTGTTTGCTAGTATAATGGCTTAGTTATAATGAGTTGGAGTGTGCAATGCAGGCAGACGTGCTGCAAATATCTTTGCACTAGTGGGACTAGAGAAAAGTCCAATAGCCACGTTTAGGATGCCACTAGGTACACTGAGTGTTTGCTAGTATAATGGCTTAGTAACAATAAGTTTGAGTGTGCAATGCAGGCAGAGGTGCTGCAAATATCTTTGCACTAGTGGGACTATACAGAAGTCCAATAGCCACGTTTAGGATGCCACTAGGTACACTGAGTGTTTACTAGTATAATGGCTTAGTTATAATGAGTTTGAATGTGAAATGCAGGCAGACGTGCTGCAAATATCTTTGCACTAGTGAGACTATACAAAAGTCAAATAGCAACGTTTAGGATGCCAATAGGTACACTGAGTGTTTGCTAGTATAATGGCTTAGTTATAATGAGTTTGAGTGTGCAATGCAGGCAGACGTGCTGCAAATTTCTGTGCACTACTGGGACTATACAGAAGTCCAATAGCCACGTTTAGGATGCCACTAGGTACACTGAGTGTTTGCTAGTATAATGGCTTAGTAACAATGAGTTTGAGTGTGCAATGCAGGCAGACGTGCTGCAAATATATTTGCACTAGTGGGACTAGACAAAAGTCCAATAGCCACGTTTAGGATGCCACTAGGTACACTGAGTGTTTGCTAGTATAATGGCTTAGTTATAATGAGTTTGAGTGTGCAATGCAGGCAGACGTGCTGCAAATATCTTTGCACTAGTGGGACTAGAGAAAAGTCCAATAGCCACGTTTAGGATGCCACTAGGTACACTGAGTGTTTGCTAGTATAATGGCTTAGTAACAATGAGTTGGAGTGTGCAATGCAGGCAGACGTGCTGCAAATATCTTTGCACTAGTGGGACTAGACAAAAGTCCAATAGCCACGTTTAGGATGCCACTAGGTACACTCAGTGTTTGCTAGTATAATGGCTTAGTTATAATGAGTTTGAGTGTGCAATGCAGGCAGACGTGCTGCAAATATCTTTGCACTAGTGGGACTAGACAAAAGTCCAATAGCCACATTTAGGATGCCACTAGGTACACTGAGTGTTTGCTAGTATAATGGCTTAGTAACAATGAGTTTGAGTGTGCAATGCAGGCAGACGTGCTAAAATATCTTTGCACTAGTGGGACTAGAGAAAAGTCCAATAGCCACGTTTAGGATGCCACTAGGTACACTGAGTGTTTGCTAGTATAATGGCTTAGTTATAATGAGTTTGAGTGTGAAATGCAGGCAGACGTGCTGCAAATATCTTTGCACTAGTGGGACTATACAAAAGTCCAATAGCAACGTTTAGGATGCGACTAGGTACACTGAGTGTTTGCTAGTATAATGGCTTAGTTATAATGAGTTTGAGTGTGCAATGCAGGCAGACGTGCTGCAAATTTCTGTGCACTACTGGGACTATACAGAAGTCCAATAGCCACGTTTAGGATGCCACTAGGTACACTCAGTGTTTGCTAGTATAATGGCTTAGTTGTAATGAGTTGGAGTGTGCAGAGGACAGGAGGGTACAGTGCCAGGATTGTGGGGCTCTGGGTAGAGGAATGGAAGCCTGCCTTTCTATTCCCTCCTAATGGGGAAATGCAGCGACGAAATCCCTGACCTTTGCTACACAGACGCTGTCGCTGTTTTCAGGACCTGTCACCTATGGCTCTGACCCTGCCGGTACGAGCCCTTAAAAGGACTTATAGAAAGTGCTATCCCTAAGCTGTCCAGCGCTGTGTATGGAGCGTATACAGCTGTTTCGGCGATAGGACAAAGGACGGAGCTGCGCCAGTGATGTCTGACACCAAGGACGCAGAAGAGTTAATGGCGTCCGGACGGGCAGATACTCGTTTTTATAATGCAGGGACATGTGACATGGACATCCTATCACACATGACATTGCTTCTCTGGCTAAAAGTCTACTTAGCTGTGTGTGTGTCTGGGATTGGCTGCCATAATGGCCCTCCCCACTACACGCGCGCGCTTAGGGAAGGAAGAAAAGGAAAAAAAAAAATGGCGATCCAGACAGCAGTGATCTGAAGGCGCTGTTCCCGCACACTATACACTGAAATTTCATAATAGTGTGAGTCACAGAGTGACTTACACTATTACAGCGGAAAGCCAGCTAGGAATTAGCTGTTTTTTTGCTGCTAGAACCATTCTCGAACGTTTCTAGAACTATCAAGCTTTTGCAAAAAGTTCGAGTTCTAGTTCGATCTAGAACAGGCCCCAAAAATCACTTGAGCCTAGAACTGGAGAACCTCGAACCGCGAACCGCGGTCAACTCTATTTCTGACCACATGAGAACATCAACATGCTCAGAAGAAAGAGAATAACAATTTTTTGGGTCCATTTTGTCATGCTATTGTAGCACTCCTGCGGTACCAGGTGCCACAAATGTAACCAGTGGAAACCCAAAACCCGGAATATCCATGCCGGCCAGTACACCAGCACCCTCAGGCCACATACACAACCCCAACACCAGACTGAGAGACTGCCTAGCAACAGGTAGATGGGAAGGGCACTGATTGGAAAGTAGCCACCCAATCAGTAGGGAGAGACCCAGCAAGGGGGAGGGGTCAGTGGTCAGTTCGAAAGTTGGCAGGAGAAAGTAGATAGTTGTAACAGTAGTAGTTTGGAATGAGGAGTGTGAAGGAAGGAGTTGTGAGGAGAGAAGAGCGAAAAGTATAGAAAAGACCTAAAGCTACACCGGAGTGCTGTAAAAGGAGTAAAGGAGGGACTGGAGTACAGAACCAGGACTCCAGGCACCGTGGGTTACCTGTGGAAGTGTAAAACTCCAGGAACCGCGGTACGCCTGTGAAAGTCTGGAACCAAGGCTCACAGGACTCAGCTCAAGGCGGGGTGCAGACCCTAGGACACTTTATAGTCAGCTGTTAACTCTGCCGGGCGAGAAGATCTCCAGGGTCCATTGCCAACCCAAAAAGTCCGAAGCACAAGCAGCGAAGAGGGGACCGGGGACTGAACCCCTTAAATAGTCCCTTAAATAGGAGTATGTGCAGGTACAGTCTGTAACCATATAAATACAAAAACTGAAATAGAGATCCATAATCCATATATGCATGTCCACCAAACAGAATACATAAACCTACACTAGACCTGCGTAATCACATAGTACATCAGAGAAAATACACATGATTTCAAAAAGTATTACAAAATTTTTATTAACATGATACCAATAGACAGTATATCACATGATTCGAGACGGATATCAAAAACACACGGTAAATAGTCATTCCCCCTAAAAACACAGAAACAATCCTGGGACAGTGTGGTCTTAAAGTTGGTACATTATAGTGGTCAGAAAAGGATATATACATGCACCCCAAAATACATCAAAGGTAATACTGCAAAACCAGCAATCTGGTGTACTATAATCAAAAGGGATGCATGCATAAATCCCAAATACATCAAAAGTGATAGTGCAAAACTGGCACTCCAGCAGAAATAAATACTGATGTATCAAATTGTCATATCATGCAATTGCAAACATGTGGTACATAAAGAAACCCTTGCGGATTACATTTTAACATAACTTTCTGCAATGAGATTTTAACCATACCCCACATGAAGTTATGCCAGCATTCAGGTCAGTGTCAGACCATCCCGTCACCCAGGAAGGGGGAGATGGGAAATAAATCAGACCTGAAATACTGCTGGAGGTAGATTAGAATTTGTAGGAGACCACTACCTGATGAACCACACTGCCCAGCACCTCTACGCGCACGTTTCACACTCGCTTCGTCAGGAGGTGCTGTGACAGGGAGATGGTCATCTTTTATGGCGCAGGACTCACCTGAGGCACACCAGTGGCGCGCAATGTGTGGCGACGGCCATGCCGCCCACTCCAGCCGGCGTCCCGGAAGCCGCATTGCGCATGCACGCTAATCGCTTCACTCATTGGGCGCCGGCTGCAGGGGAGGGACAGACACCGATACACAGAGCGCGCACGGGCATCAGTAAGTCGAGCGCCATCTTGGATGAGGGCAGAAGTATTGGCAAATAGCACAGATCGGGAATTCACATAAGCATTTTACCAAGGCATTGTTCCCAAGCAATAACAGTAATATATAAATGCATAATCACATATGGAGTTGATACAGACACATAGTCTCATGAAAAGGTATGAAAATGCAGCACATAGAGATGCCAAAGAAAAAAGCATTATTCAGCCATCTATAGCAACGGGATAATCAATCGATTTACGGCCATCCCATGTGCTGCATAATCATAACCCTGAGTTTCATCATACAGTCCATAAGGACCAATCAATAAAGCATCCAATACATTAGTTAATGCGCGTGGATCCCGGAGTGTGGTTCCATCATATATGTAGAAGGTGTACATCCCACACATGGCTAATTTCCAAAAAATCGCTCTCACCAAGCTCTGTATTAGAGTTGAGCGCGGTTCGTGGTTCGTGGTTCTCCAGTTCGCGGCTCGAGTGATTTTGGGGCATGTTCTAGATCGAACTAGAACTCGAGCTTTTTGCAAAAGCTCGGTAGTTCTAGAAACGTTCGAGAACGGTTCTAGCAGCCAAAAAACAGCTAAATCATAGCTTGGTTTCTGCTGTAATAGTGTAAGTCACTCTGTGAATCAAACTATTATCACATTTCAGTGTATAGTGTGCGTGAACAGCGCCTTCAGATCACTGCTGTTTCTATAATGGCGATCGCCATTTTTTTTTTTTTTTTTTCTTGTCTTCCTTCCCTAAGCGCGCGCGTCTTGTGGGGCGGGCCAGCATGTCAGCCAATCCCAGACACACACACAGCTAAGTGGACTTTGAGCCAGAGAAGCAACGGCATGTGTGATAGGATCTGCATGTCACATGTCCCTGCATTATAAAACCGGACATTTTCCTCCAGCACGCCATTATCTGCCTTCTGCGTCTTTGGTGTCAGACATCACTGTCGCAGCTCCGTCTTCCTGAGTCCTATAGCCGATACAGCTGTATGCGCTGCATACACAGCGTTAGACAGCTTAGGGAGAGCACTTTATAGCAGTCCTTTTAAGGGCTCCAACCGGCAGGGTCAGAGAGCCATAGGTGACAGGTCCTGCAAACAGCAACAGCGTCTGTGTAGCCCAGGTCAGGGATTTCCTACCTGCATTTCACCATTAGGAGGGAATAGAAAGGCAGGCTTCCATTCCTCTACCCAGAGCACCACAATCCTGCCACTGTACCCTCTTGTCCTCTGCACACTCCAACTGATAACTAAGCCATTATACTAGCAAACACTCAGTGTACCTAGTGGCATCCTATACGTGGCTATTGGACTTTGCTATAGTCCCACTAGTGCAAAGACATTTGCAGAGCGCGTCTGCCTGCATTGCACACTACAACTCATTCTAACCAAGCCATTATACTAGCAAACACTCAGTGTACCTAGTGGCATCCTATACGTGGCTATTGGACTTTGCTATAGTCCCACTAGTGCAAAGACATTTGCAGAGCGCGTCTGCCTGCATTGCACACTACAACTCATTCTAACCAAGCCATTATACTAGCAAACACTCAGTGTACCTAGTGGCATCCTATACGTGGCTATTGGACTTTGCTATAGTCCCACTAGTGCAAAGACATTTGCAGAGCGCGTCTGCCTGCATTGCACACTCCAACTCATTAAAACCAAGCCATTATACTAGCAAACACTCAGTGTACCTAGTGGCATCCTATACGTGGCTATTGGACTTTGCTATAGTCCCACTAGTGCAAAGACATTTGCATAGCGCGTCTGCCGGCATTGCACACTCAAACTCATTTTAACTAAGCCATTATACTAGCAAACACTCAGTGTACCTAGTGGCATCCTATACGTGGCTATTGGACTTTGCTATAGTCCCACTAGTGCAAAGACATTAGCAGAGCACATCTGCCTGCATTGCACACTACAACTCATTCTAACCAAGCCATTATACTAGCAAACACTCAGTGTACCTAGTGGCATCCTATACGTGGCTATTGGACTTTGCTATAGTCCCACTAGTGCAAAGACATTTGCAGAGCGCGTCTGCCTGCATTGCACACTACAACTCATTCTAACCAAGCCATTATACTAGCAAACACTCAGTGTACCTAGTGGCATCCTATACGTGGCTATTGGACTTTGCTATAGTCCCACTAGTGCAAAGACATTTGCAGAGCGCGTCTGCCTGCATTGCACACTACAACTCATTCTAACCAAGCCATTATACTAGCTAACACTCAGTGTACCTAGTGGCATCCTATACGTGGCTATTGGACTTTGCTATAGTCCCACTAGTGCAAAGACATTTGCAGAGCGCGTCTGCCTGCATTGCACACTCCAACTCATTAAAACCAAGCCATTATACTAGCAAACACTCAGTGTACCTAGTGGCATCCTATACGTGGCTATTGGACTTTGCTATAGTCCCACTAGTGCAAAGACATTTGCATAGCGCGTCTGCCGGCATTGCACACTCAAACTCATTTTAACTAAGCCATTATACTAGCAAACACTCAGTGTACCTAGTGGCATCCTATACGTGGCTATTGGACTTTGCTATAGTCCCACTAGTGCAAAGACATTAGCAGAGCACATCTGCCTGCATTGCACACTACAACTCATTCTAACCAAGCCATTATACTAGCAAACACTCAGTGTACCTAGTGGCATCCTATACGTGGCTATTGGACTTTGCTATAGTCCCACTAGTGCAAAGACATTTGCATAGCGCGTCTGCCTGCATTGCACACTCAAACTCATTTTAACTAAGCCATTATACTAGCAAACACTCAGTGTACCTAGTGGCATCCTATACGTGGCTATTGGACTTTGCTATAGTCCCACTAGTGCAAAGACATTAGCAGAGCACATCTGCCTGCATTGCACACTACAACTCATTCTAACCAAGCCATTATACTAGCAAACACTCAGTGTACCTAGTGGCATCCTATACGTGGCTATTGGACTTTGCTATAGTCCCACTAGTGCAAAGACATTTGCAGAGCGCGTCTGCCTGCATTGCACACTCCAACTCATTAAAACCAAGCCATTATACTAGCAAACACTCAGTGTACCTAGTGGCATCCTATACGTGGCTATTGGACTTTGCTATAGTCCCACTAGTGCAAAGACATTTGCATAGCGCGTCTGCCTGCATTGCACACTCAAACTCATTTTAACTAAGCCATTATACTAGCAAACACTCAGTGTACCTAGTGGCATCCTATACGTGGCTATTGGACTTTGCTATAGTCCCACTAGTGCAAAGATATTAGCAGAGCACATCTGCCTGCATTGCACACTCCAACTTTTTTAAACTAAGCAATTTTACTAGCAAACACTCAGTGTACCTAGTGGCATCCTAAACGTGGCTATTGGACTTTGCTATAGTCCCACTAGTGCAAAGACATTTGCAGAGCACGTCTGCCTGCATTGCACACTACAACTCATTGTTACTAAGCCATTATACTAGCAAACACTCAGTGTACCTAGTTGTATCCTAAACGTGGCTATTGTACTTTTGTCTATTCACAGTATTGGAACGATATTTGCAGCACGTCTGCCTGCATTGCACACTCTAACTTTTTTAAACTCAGCCATTTATAGTAGCAAACACTCAGTGTACCTAGTTGTATCCTAAACGTGGCTATTGTACTTTTGTCAATTCACAGTATTGGAACGTTATTTGCAGCACGTCTGCCTGCATTGCACACTCAAACTTTTTTAAACTCAGCCATTTATAGTAGCAAACACTCAGTGTACCTAGTTGTATCCTAAACGTGGCTATTGTACTTTTGTCTATTCACAGTATTGGAACGATATTTGCAGCACGTCTGCCTGCATTGCACACTCTAACTTTTTTAAACTCAGCCATTATACTAGCAAACACTCAGTGTACCTAGTGGCATCCTATACGTGGCTATTGGACTTTGCTATAGTCCCACTAGTGCAAAGACATTAGCAGAGCACATCTGCCTGCATTGCACACTACAACTCATTCTAACCAAGCCATTATACTAGCAAACACTCAGTGTACCTAGTGGCATCCTATACGTGGCTATTGGACTTTGCTATAGTCCCACTAGTGCAAAGACATTTGCAGAGCGCGTCTGCCTGCATTGCACACTCCAACTCATTAAAACCAAGCCATTATACTAGCAAACACTCAGTGTACCTAGTGGCATCCTATACGTGGCTATTGGACTTTGCTATAGTCCCACTAGTGCAAAGACATTTGCATAGCGCGTCTGCCTGCATTGCACACTCAAACTCATTTTAACTAAGCCATTATACTAGCAAACACTCAGTGTACCTAGTGGCATCCTATACGTGGCTATTGGACTTTGCTATAGTCCCACTAGTGCAAAGATATTAGCAGAGCACATCTGCCTGCATTGCACACTCCAACTTTTTTAAACTAAGCAATTTTACTAGCAAACACTCAGTGTACCTAGTGGCATCCTAAACGTGGCTATTGGACTTTGCTATAGTCCCACTAGTGCAAAGACATTTGCAGAGCACGTCTGCCTGCATTGCACACTACAACTCATTGTTACTAAGCCATTATACTAGCAAACACTCAGTGTACCTAGTTGTATCCTAAACGTGGCTATTGTACTTTTGTCTATTCACAGTATTGGAACGATATTTGCAGCACGTCTGCCTGCATTGCACACTCTAACTTTTTTAAACTCAGCCATTTATAGTAGCAAACACTCAGTGTACCTAGTTGTATCCTAAACGTGGCTATTGTACTTTTGTCTATTCACAGTATTGGAACGATATTTGCAGCACGTCTGCCTGCATTGCACACTCTAACTTTTTTAAACTCAGCCATTTATAGTAGCAAACACTCAGTGTACCTAGTTGTATCCTAAACGTGGCTATTGTACTTTTGTCAATTCACAGTATTGGAACGTTATTTGCAGCACGTCTGCCTGCATTGCACACTCAAACTTTTTTAAACTCAGCCATTTATAGTAGCAAACACTCAGTGTACCTAGTTGTATCCTAAACGTGGCTATTGTACTTTTGTCTATTCACAGTATTGGAACGATATTTGCAGCACGTCTGCCTGCATTGCACACTCTAACTTTTTTAAACTCAGCCATTATACTAGCAAACACTCAGTGTACCTAGTGGCATCCTATACGTGGCTATTGGACTTTGCTATAGTCCCACTAGTGCAAAGACATTAGCAGAGCACATCTGCCTGCATTGCACACTACAACTCATTCTAACCAAGCCATTATACTAGCAAACACTCAGTGTACCTGGTGGCATCCTATACGTGGCTATTGGACTTTGCTATAGTCCCACTAGTGCAAAGACATTTGCAGAGCGCGTCTGCCTGCATTGCACACTCCAACTCATTAAAACCAAGCCATTATACTAGCAAACACTCAGTGTACCTAGTGGCATCCTATACGTGGCTATTGGACTTTGCTATAGTCCCACTAGTGCAAAGACATTTGCATAGCGCGTCTGCCGGCATTGCACACTCAAACTCATTTTAACTAAGCCATTATACTAGCAAACACTCAGTGTACCTAGTGGCATCCTATACGTGGCTATTGGACTTTGCTATAGTCCCACTAGTGCAAAGACATTAGCAGAGCACATCTGCCTGCATTGCACACTACAACTCATTCTAACCAAGCCATTATACTAGCAAACACTCAGTGTACCTAGTGGCATCCTATACGTGGCTATTGGACTTTGCTATAGTCCCACTAGTGCAAAGACATTTGCATAGCGCGTCTGCCTGCATTGCACACTCAAACTCATTTTAACTAAGCCATTATACTAGCAAACACTCAGTGTACCTAGTGGCATCCTATACGTGGCTATTGGACTTTGCTATAGTCCCACTAGTGCAAAGACATTTGCATAGCGCGTCTGCCTGCATTGCACACTCAAACTCATTTTAACTAAGCCATTATACTAGCAAACACTCAGTGTACCTAGTGGCATCCTATACGTGGCTATTGGACTTTGCTATAGTCCCACTAGTGCAAAGATATTAGCAGAGCACATCTGCCTGCATTGCACACTCCAACTTTTTTAAACTAAGCAATTTTACTAGCAAACACTCAGTGTACCTAGTGGCATCCTAAACGTGGCTATTGGACTTTGCTATAGTCCCACTAGTGCAAAGACATTTGCAGAGCACGTCTGCCTGCATTGCACACTACAACTCATTGTTACTAAGCCATTATACTAGCAAACACTCAGTGTACCTAGTTGTATCCTAAACGTGGCTATTGTACTTTTGTCTATTCACAGTATTGGAACGATATTTGCAGCACGTCTGCCTGCATTGCACACTCTAACTTTTTTAAACTCAGCCATTTATAGTAGCAAACACTCAGTGTACCTAGTTGTATCCTAAACGTGGCTATTGTACTTTTGTCTATTCACAGTATTGGAACGATATTTGCAGCACGTCTGCCTGCATTGCACACTCTAACTTTTTTAAACTCAGCCATTATACTAGCAAACACTCAGTGTACCTAGTTGTATCCTAAACGTGGCTATTGTACTTTTGTCAATTCACAGTATTGGAACGTTATTTGCAGCACGTCTGCCTGCATTGCACACTCAAACTTTTTTAAACTCAGCCATTTATAGTAGCAAACACTCAGTGTACCTAGTTGTATCCTAAACGTGGCTATTGTACTTTTGTCTATTCACAGTATTGGAACGTTATTTGCAGCACGTCTGCCTGCATTGCACACTCTAACTTTTTTAAACTCAGCCATTATACTAGCAAACACTCAGTGTACCTAGTTGTATCCTAAACGTGGCTATTTTACTTTTGTCTATTCACAGTATTGGAACGATATTTGCAGCACGTCTGCCTGCATTGCACACTCTAACTTTTTTAAACTCAGCCATTATACTAGCAAACACTCACTGTACCTAGTTGTATCCTAAACGTGGCTATTGTACTTTTGTCAATTCACAGTATTGGAACGTTATTTGCAGCACGTCTGCCTGCATTGCACACTCAAACTTTTTTAAACTCAGCCATTTATAGTAGCAAACACTCAGTGTACCTAGTTGTATCCTAAACGTGGCTATTGTACTTTTGTCTATTCACAGTATTGGAACGTTATTTGCAGCACGTCTGCCTGCATTGCACACTCTAACTTTTTTAAACTCAGCCATTATACTAGCAAACACTCACTGTACCTAGTTGTATCCTAAACGTGGCTATTGTACTTTTGTCAATTCACAGTATTGGAACGTTATTTGCAGCACGTCTGCCTGCATTGCACACTCTAACTTTTTTAAACTCAGCCATTATACTAGCAAACACTCACTGTACCTAGTTGTATCCTAAACGTGGCTATTGTACTTTTGTCAATTCACAGTATTGGAACGTTATTTGCAGCACGTCTGCCTGCATTGCACACTCAAACTTTTTTAAACTCAGCCATTATACTAGCAAACACTCACTGTACCTAGTTGTATCCTAAACGTGGCTATTGTACTTTTGTCAATTCACAGTATTGGAACGTTATTTGCAGCACGTCTGCCTGCATTGCACACTCAAACTTTTTTAAACTCAGCCATTTATAGTAGCAAACACTCAGTGTACCTAGTTGTATCCTAAACGTGGCTATTGTACTTTTGTCTATTCACAGTATTGGAACGTTATTTGCAGCACGTCTGCCTGCATTGCACACTCAAACTTTTTTAAACTCAGCCATTATACTAGCAAACACTCACTGTACCTAGTTGTATCCTAAACGTGGCTATTGTACTTTTGTCAATTCACAGTATTGGAACGATATTTGCAGGACATCTGCCTGCATTGCACACTCAAACTTTTTTAAACTCAGCCATTATACTAGCAAACACTCACTGTACCTAGTTGTATCCTAAACGTGGCTATTGTACTTTTGTCTATTCACACTACTGCAAATCTATGTGCAGCACCTCTGCATGACAACCTCGTGCTCTGTTTTTAATAAGCTATAATGATAGCACAAAATACTGCCATTTTGTGGCATCATAGAACTGGCTGTTGTATTCCATTAGTGCCCCACTGGTGACAAGCTATTTCTAGCACCTCTACATCACACCCTCATGCACATTTAGCTACGCTAATGTTATAGCAAACTCATGGAATTCATTGCTGCATTTCATAATTCGGAGGGATAGAAAGTCAGGCTTCCTTTAGCTTTTCCTTCTGTTCATAGACAGCATCTCCAAGACAAATTTCCCCTCCACGTCTAAGTGTGGAGAGGCAGCTAGTGCGCATGCGTGTGCCGATGTACCCCAGCTGCAGCATAATTACAGTGTTTCGCCTAGTGAGTATGCTCAGCCTGACTGTGCCATTCCTGACGCTAAGTCTTCATTTCGGGATACAGCGCATGCTCCCACACTAAGTGTGAAAAGCCTCTTTGCACAGGTGCTTGCATTCTGTGCCGGGTCTAAGTCCTGTTTTGTGCCTAGACACCATGCTAAAGCTGATAGTCTTTTTTCAGAGACTGTATTTCATGCTACTGAGCATGCTCAGGCACTTCCTGCATCAGAGACTAGGTCCGGTAATGAACTCTTTGGCCCTGGCCCTGATGTGGGGGTCCCATATAGACCACAGGGCATCAGGTGTCCTCCCAAATGGCTTGCAGAGGCCCACACCTATGACTTGTCACCGCATTATTGATGGTCAGACGATGACTGGTGAGGTGTTTGGGTCATGGCAGCCATGAGGTCATCATTGAAGTTGCGTTTCCAAATAGGACGCTAGTTATGCCACTCATGACGTGTCACTCTGCTTTTGTCTCCAGGAGGTGCATTGTGGTTCACCCTGGTTTGGGGCGGACCCAGGTTATAAAAGGGGCTGGAGCCAACAAGGAGGTGCGCAGTCTTCTATTATGCTCCGAAAGAGCACACCTCCATGTGTTGAACCCATTGCGGCTTTAGGCCAGAGGTAGGCAGGGATAGGGTGGTGGATGCAGGCCACCACCACAGTTGGTAACGCAGAACGGTTAAGACCAGCTCCTGTCCTAACAGTCCTGCTTGTGCAGCCCAGTGGCATTAACAGGCCTGCTGCTGCTGATGCGCCTGCTGTCCACAGGTGTGGCCCCTACGCACACGGTCAGCGTACTCAATGGCCCCTGTGTTGTTAACAGGGAGTTCCTGGGCTGGGTGGGCATGTGGACCCTGTGACGCTAACAGGGCTCACAGTCTCCAGATCCGAATGGCGTCTAACTCGGTTCAGGCTACTATTAGTTTCATAGCCACACAGCTCTGTATCCTCCACCAAACCTTCAAGTTGCCAACCTCTCCTTTTCCAACTGGGAGCACGGTGGACACTGACTGCTGAAGGTGATATATACCTTTCTCTTTCTTTTCTTATTAATTTTTGTTATATAGCGGTCACAGATTATATACCACTTTATCCAAATCTGCCAGTCCCACTGTAACAGATGTTGTTTCTTCAGCAAATGTTACAGTTGTTTAACCACCAAATCCACGGACCAAAATTTTTTTCCCCTTTCCAACACACCTGTTCCCCTTTCCAACAGCATCTGTCCTTTTTCAACTCATTTTGGGATATGACCAAAAGTGCAACTGTGCAGGGACACCGTACTCAACGCCATCTCAGCACAGCAGCCATCCCTCGGTCCCTCCGATGTGGACAAGTAAAAGACCATTTCCTCCTATCCATGACAAAGTGTTGAGATTCACTCTGTGCAGCACTGGTGTTTAGTGGAAAAGTAGATCTAAGATTGCGTACCACATTCTGCAGATACTCCTGTATACGTGCGTCTATTTCTATGGCAGGAATTAGTTCGCCAAATTTTGTCTTGTACCGGGGATCTAACAGTGTGGCAACCCAGTATTCAGGATTACTTCAAATTCATACAATCCGAGGGTCATGTAGGTAGTGCAGCAAGAAGGCGCTCATGTGTCTTGTGCATCCAGGAGGACCAAGTCCTTGGTGTGTTGGTGGCAGAGAGGTGAGAATCGTGCATCCTTCCTCTGCCCTCTACCCACAACCTCGCACAACCGAAATGTGAGCAAGCTCTCACTCATCTGCTGAGTCTTCCATGCCCATCGCCAGTTCGTCCTCCATTTCTTCATGGGCTCCTGCACTTTCATCAACACTTTTTGCTGATACTATGCGCCCTTGTTAATCCCTCTCCCTCACCATGACTGCCGCATAGGTGCCGCTGACCATCTGGACCTCGTAGATCTTGTTATCCCTTCCGCATATGACTCCTCCTGTACTTCCTCCCCTTCCTCTTGTCCCAACACCTGACTCCGAATAATAATTACAGTGTGCTCCATCATGTAGATGACCAGAATTGTCACGCTGAGAATGACATTGCCAGTGCTAAACATCTTCGTCGACATTTCAAAACTGTGTAGCAGGGTGCATAGGTCCTTGATCTGACACCACTCCAGCAGCGTGATCTGCACCACCTCTGGATCAACTTATCCCAGGCTATATGTCTTACCGTATTTCAGCAGGGCTCTGCGGTGCTGCCACACACGCTGCAACATGTGCAGATTCCAATTCCTGCGTGTCGGAACATCGCATTTCCGGCGTTTAACTGCCAGACCCTAAGACTTCCGGAGTGATGAAAGTTGTTGAGCTGCTGTGTGCGCACGATGGAAGTGAGCACATAGCGAGCGTGCCCGCTGCACAAGGCCATGTAGGCCGTGATGGTGTTTTAAAAATTGCTGGAGAATTCGGATCAACACGTGAGCCATAAAAGGCACGTGTGTCACATTGCCCTGAGGATGGCCCGCAGCCAGGTTTGCATCATTGCCGCACACGGCTGTTAAGTCACCAACGGAGTCCGCTCCGTCAATTTGTACTCCGGTCGCCAGGTGACAACGTGTTCCTTTCATGAATAGTGCTGATGATGGGAGAGTAGTCGATGCCAGCGGCGCAGGTGGACGCAGGTTATGCTCACCCACTGGGCTGCATTACCTTGACAGATGCAGAATCTCTGGCTGAATGTAGCTGGTGGGTATCTCACAGATGAAATACCATCATTCAGCTACAACCAATGGGAAGACACCACACCCTTTTTTATGCCCATCCTGTCTGCAGACCACTGCCAGACATAGCTATGAACCTCTGGTTAATTTTACCCCCAGTTCAGTTTTATGATTTTGTGTGCTTGTTACCTGACTACTTTTCCTGCTTGCTGTTTATGTACCTTGTTGGCCGATACGCATTTCACCTCTGCTTGTTTTCTGATTAAGTCCTGGCCGTCCCATTCTGTTCCTGTTCCTCAATTAATGTTTTGACCCTGCCTGACTACTATTCTCTGTAATAGCGGTGTGACTCACATTTCCCATACATTTCAAAGTAAAACTTTGACCGCCTGATGGCATTGAGCTCTGCTGCCAGCATAGTAAGGAGGTGTGTGGTAGTCCTTGTGCGCAGTTGCAAGGAAGGGTGGCCTGACCACACAGGGTTTGCGCAAAGGTAGAGGACCCACACGAGGTTGAAGAGGCAGAAGCAGTGTATTAACTTCTACATACAGAACAAGGATTGAAACAACTCGTGGGGACGGCAAGACTTGTACAGCAGACCCTTCTCCATCTCTCACCATAGTTTGCCAGTGCCCAGTCAGTGACATGTAATGACCCTGTCTATGCTTACTGGTCCAAGTATCTGTGTTGAAATGCACCCTGTCGCACACAGATTTTCTCAAGGAAGTGGTGATGTTGTGTGCGACATGCCGGTGTAGCGCGGGCATGCTTTTCTTGGAGAAGCAGTGGTGATTGGGCATCTGGTACTGGGGCACAGCGACAGACATAAGGTCTGTAAAATCCTGTGTGTCCACTACGCGTAAAGGCAGCATTTCGGTAGCCAACAGCTTACAGAGGGATAGAGTCAACCACTTAGCTTTGTCATGGGTCGCAGTAAGTGGCCTTTTATTTGACCACATCTGAGGGACAGAGATCTGGCTGCTGTCTGTAGACGGTGTTGAGTAGGGTGTCCCTGGAAAAATGCAGGTTTGTGAGAAAAGTGCAGGCGGAGACATGATGTTGGCTTCATCTTGCCTTCAGATCTGTTCATCTTGTATCATTTTTAAAAAACACAGCAAGCAAGGGTTACTCCAAGCGGAGTCTCCCTTTTTTTCCAAAAATTGGGCCCCACACAGACACCTTATCAGTGGCAGCACTTGTGCCCTAGTTGCAAACAGGATGTTTTGATTTGCATCAAGCACATTCCAAATCCACAAGCATTTACTCTCCCCAGGATGACACAGGGGTAGTAAATTCCTTCTGGATCCATGACTTGTTCATTTTGATGAACGTCAGTCTGTCCACATTGTCACTGGACAGACGCGTGCGCTTATCTGTCAGCACACACCCAGCAGCACTGAAGACATGTTCAGAGACAACGCTGGCAGCTGGACACGACAAAATCTTCGAGGCGTAACTGGAGAGCTCTTGACATTTTTCTAGATTTGAAGCACAAAAGGAGCAAGGCTCCATTTGCAAAGTCATTGCATCGATGTTCATTTGGAGATACTCCTGTATCATCCTCTCCATCCGTTGACTATGTGTCAGACTTGTTGTCTCTGGTGGCCTTGCAAAGGAGGGTCTAAAAAAATTATGAAAAGATTCCATAAAATTGCTGTTACCAGCACCAGATACGGTCCTACTGGTACGGGTAGACTGTTGAAGATGACGAGGCCGTCCCATGTTTGTCAAGTTACAACTGGGAGAATCACTCCCTTCACCTGCACGGTTGTTTGGTGGAAAAGCCGAGCTAAGATCGAGTAACAGCTTCTGCTGATACTCCTGCATACGTGCGTCCCTTTCTATGGGTGGAATTATGTCACAAAATTTGGACTTGTCCCGGGGATCTAATAGTGTGGCAAGCCAGTAGTCATCATCACTTCTAATTTTGACAATACGAGGGTCATGTTGGAGGTAGTGCAACAAGAAGGCACTCATGTGTCTTGCGCAGCCATGCGCACCAAGTCCACGCTGTGTTTGTGGCATAGAGGTGCTAACCGTTCTTTCTTCCTCTGTCATCTCCCCCCAACCTCTTTCAACTGAAATTTGACCAAGGTCCCCCTCATCTGCTGAGTCTTCCATGTCCATGGACAGTTCATCCTCCATATCTTCATGTCCTCCTGCACCTTCCTCAACATCTCACCTGCTACCATGCGCCCTTGTTGATCCCTGTCCCCCATGGTCCCATGCCTGCCGCGTTGGTGATGATGAACGTCTGGACCTTGGTGATGTTGTTGTGTCTTGCGCATATGAATCCTCCTGTAGTTCCTCCCCTTCCTGTTGTCCCACCCCCTGACTACGAATAGTGTTTAGCGTGTGCTCCAGCATGTAAATGACTGTAATCGTCATGCTGATAATGGCATTGTCAGCGCTAAACATATTCGTCGCCATGTCGAAACTGTGCAGAAGGGTGCATAGGTCCTTGATCTGAGATCACTCCATCAGGGTGATCTGCCCCACTTCTGCATCTCGTTGGCCCAGGCTATACATCATGACGTATTGCACCAGGGCTCGCCGGTGCTGCCACAGTCGCTGTAACATGTGGAGAGTTGAATTCCAGCGTGTCGCCACATCGCATTTCAGGCGATGAACCGGCAGGCCGAAAGACTTCTGGAGCGATGCAAGTCGCTCAGGTGCGGCGGTTGAACGGCGGAAGTGAGCACTGCAGACAGTTTCCGTGCCCTCGTCAGAAGGCCATCTAGGCCGGGATAGTGTGTTAAAAATTGCTGGACAACAAGGTTAAACACGTGAGCCATACAAGGCACGTGTGTCACCTTGCCCAGGCGAAGGGCCGCACCCAGGTTTGCAGCATTGTCGCACACGGCCTTACCAGGCTGCAGGTTGAGTGGAGACAACCATTTATCAAAATCAGTCTCCAGAGCTGCCCACAACTCAGTCGCTGTGTGACTCCTATTTCAAAGACATGTCAAGCTAAAGACCGCCTGATGCCGTTGCGCTCTGCTACCAGCATAGTAATGAGGGGTGCGTGATTCCTTCTGCGCAGTGAGAACGCTGGTGGCCTGACCAGGCAGGCTTGGGGCGGAGGTGGAGGACCCAGATGAGGTGGAGGATGCAGAAGCAGTGGCGGAACTTGGACAGACAGAGGATTGACACACAAGTCGTGGGGACGGCAAGACTTGTGCAGCAGACCCTTCACCATCTATCACCATAGTTACCCAGTGGCCAGTCAGCGACATGTAACGTCCCTGTCCATGCTTACTGGTCCAAGTATCGGTGGTGAAATGCACCCGTTCACACACAGAGTTTCTCAAGGAAGCGGTGATGTTGTGTGCGACATGCTGGTGTAGCGCGGGCACACCTTTCTTAGAGAAGTAGTGGCGACTAGGCATCTGGTACTGGGGCACAGCGACAGACATAAGGTCTCTAAAATCCTGTGTGTCCACTAGGCGGAAAGGCAGCATTTCTGTAGTCAACAGCTTACAGAGGGATAGAGTCAACCTCTTCGCTTTGTCATGGGTCGCAGGAAGTGGCCTTTTATTTGACCACATCTGAGGGACAGAGATCTGGCTGCTGTGTGTAGACGGTGTTGAGTCGGGTGTCCCTGGAAAAATGCAGCTTTGTGAGGAAAGTGCAGGCGGAGACATGATGTTGCCTTCATCCAAAGTTGGTGCTATCGATGTCTGAGAGAGCTGTACACACTCACTTGTTTCCCCTTCCAAACCAACTGACGACCTACCAAGCAAACTGCCTGTTGCGGTTACAGTGGTGGAAGTTGTGGGTGGAAAAACAGGTGTGACAGCTGTCCCCACAGTCCTAGAAGATGACGAGCGCGCGGATGCACTGGAAGGGGCAGGCGGTGGATGGTTCGCTCCGCTAGGCCGCATTGCAGCACGGTGAGCTTCCCATCGGGCCATATGATATTTATTCATGTGACGATTCATGGAAGAAGTTGTCAAACTGCTGAGGTTTTGACCTCTACTAAGAGAACCATGACAAATTTTACAGATCACATAATTTGGGCGATCTTTTTCTATGTCAAAAAAGGACCTGGCTAGGCAAGGCTTAGAGGCCATGCGACCTGTTGATCCACCCCGAATAATGCTCAGAGGCAGAGTGGTGGCTGAGGATGCAGTTGTAGACGTGCTACCAGTGCTCCGACTGTGTCCAGGAAGGCGCCAGGTTACTTCGACGTCGGTTGCATCCTCCTCCACCGCCTCTGTTGACCTCCTCGAGTGTCTGACTGTGGGTTGACAGTAGGTGTGATCTAGAACTTAATCATCAATTGTTGTGTTTGCACTCCCCTACCCCTCAGACCGAGTTTCTTCTTGCCCTGACCGAATATTTAAGTTGTCATCCCAATCGGGTATCTGCGTCTCATCTTCATCAGTATGTTCCTCATTGCCTATAACCACAGTTGTTGGAAAGGCAGCATTTTGGTAGCCAACAGTTTGCATATGATGAAAGTCAACCTCCAAGCCATTTCATGCCCTTCTAAAAGCATGTAAAACACAGCGAGGGGACTCCAACCACAGTCTCCCTCGTTGCCACTAACTGGGCCACACACACCCCACTTGACTGGCATCGGTTGAGCCCCCTTTTGAAAAAGAAAAAGATGCTTTGCATGAAGCACTCTCAAAAATACGCGTGCCTTTCCCGTCCCCTGGCTGACCCAGGGGAAGAAAAGTCCTCTGAGAGCCATGACTTGTTCATCTTGGTTCTTTTAGAGACACAGCGAGGGGACTCCAACCACAGTCTCCCTCGTTGCCACTAACTGGGCCACACACACCCCACTTGACTGGCATCGGTTGACCCCCCCTTTTGACAAAGAAAAAGATGCTTTTCATGAAGCACTCTCAAAAATACGCGTGCCTTTCCCGTCCCCTGGCTGACCCAGGGGAAGAAAAGTCCTCTGAGAGCCATGACTTGTTCATCTTGGTTCTTTTAGAGACACAGCGAGGGGACTCCAACCACAGTCTCCCTCGTTGCCACTAACTGGGCCACACACACCCCACTTGACTGGCATCGGTTGAGCCCCCTTTTGAAAAAGAAAAAGATGCTTTGCATGAAGCACTCTCAAAAATACGCGTGCCTTTCCCGTCCCCTGGCTGACCCAGGGGAAGAAAAGTCCTCTGAGAGCCATGACTTGTTCATCTTGGTTCTTTTAGAGACACAGCGAGGGGACTCCAACCACAGTCTCCCTCGTTGCCACTAACTGGGCCACACACACCCCACTTGACTGGCATCGGTTGACCCCCCCTTTTGACAAAGAAAAAGATGCTTTTCATGAAGCACTCTCAAAAATACGCGTGCCTTTCCCGTCCCCTGGCTGACCCAGGGGAAGAAAAGTCCTCTGAGAGCCATGACTTGTTCATCTTGGTTCTTTTAGAGACACAGCGAGGGGACTCCAACCACAGTCTCCCTCGTTGCCACTAACTGGGCCACACACACCCCACTTGACTGGCATCGGTTGACCCCCCCTTTTGACAAAGAAAAAGATGCTTTGCATGAAGCACTCTCAAAAATACGCGTGCCTTTCCCGTCCCCTGGCTGACCCAGGGGAAGAAAAGTCCTCTGAGAGCCATGACTTGTTCATCTTGGTTCTTTTAGAGACACAGCGAGGGGACTCCAACCACAGTCTCCCTCGTTGCCACTAACTGGGCCACACACACCCCACTTGACTGGCATCGGTTGAGCCCCCTTTTGAAAAAGAAAAAGATGCTTTGCATGAAGCACTCTCAAAAATACGCGTGCCTTTCCCGTCCCCTGGCTGACCCAGGGGAAGAAAAGTCCTCTGAGAGCCATGACTTGTTCATCTTGGTTCTTTTAGAGACACAGCGAGGGGACTCCAACCACAGTCTCCCTCGTTGCCACTAACTGGGCCACACACACCCCACTTGACTGGCATCGGTTGAGCCCCCCTTTTGACAAAGAAAAAGATGCTTTGCATGAAGCACTCTCAAAAATACGCGTGCCTTTCCCGTCCCCTGGCTGACCCAGGGGAAGAAAAGTCCTCTGAGAGCCATGACTTGTTCATCTTGGTTCTTTTAGAGACACAGCGAGGGGACTCCAACCACAGTCTCCCTCGTTGCCACTAACTGGGCCACACACACCCCACTTGACTGGCATCGGTTGACCCCCCCTTTTGACAAAGAAAAAGATGCTTTTCATGAAGCACTCTCAAAAATACGCGTGCCTTTCCCGTCCCCTGGCTGACCCAGGGGAAGAAAAGTCCTCTGAGAGCCATGACTTGTTCATCTTGGTTCTTTTAGAGACACAGCGAGGGGACTCCAACCACAGTCTCCCTCGTTGCCACTAACTGGGCCACACACACCCCACTTGACTGGCATCGGTTGAGCCCCCTTTTGAAAAAGAAAAAGATGCTTTGCATGAAGCACTCTCAAAAATACGCGTGCCTTTCCCGTCCCCTGGCTGACCCAGGGGAAGAAAAGTCCTCTGAGAGCCATGACTTGTTCATCTTGGTTCTTTTAGAGACACAGCGAGGGGACTCCAACCACAGTCTCCCTCGTTGCCACTAACTGGGCCACACACACCCCACTTGACTGGCATCGGTTGACCCCCCCTTTTGACAAAGAAAAAGATGCTTTGCATGAAGCACTCTCAAAAATACGCGTGCCTTTCCCGTCCCCTGGCTGACCCAGGGGAAGAAAAGTCCTCTGAGAGCCATGACTTGTTCATCTTGGTTCTTTTAGAGACACAGCGAGGGGACTCCAACCACAGTCTCCCTCGTTGCCACTAACTGGGCCACACACACCCCACTTGACTGGCATCGGTTGACCCCCCCTTTTGACAAAGAAAAAGATGCTTTGCATGAAGCACTCTCAAAAATACGCGTGCCTTTCGCCTCCCCTGGCTGACCCAGGGGAAGAAAAGTCCTCTGAGAGCCAGGTCCACATTGTCAGTGGACAGACACGTGTGCTTATCTGCCAGCAGACCCCCAGCAGCACTGAAGACAGGTTCCGAGAGAACGCTGGCTGCAGGACACGACAAGATCCTCAAGGCGTACGTGGCGAGCTCAGGCAATTTATCCAGATTGGAAGCCTAAAATGAGCAGGGCTCAAGTTGCACAATAATGGAATCGATGTTTCTTTGCATATACTCATATATCTGTGTGTCTCCCTCTTTTTCCTTGTCCAGCTGTTTTGTTTTCACATGAGTATATGTCCTTGTCACTTTCCCATGTGTTTGTGTTATGTTGTGAGTTGTTTGTCACCTTTTGGACACCTTTCAGGGTGTTTTCTAGGTGTTTTACTGTGTTTGTGATTGCCTGCCATTGTTTCCTATGGGCTCGAGTTCGGTTCGTCGAACGTTCGACGAGCCGAACTCGAGCCAGACCCCCCGTTCGGCGAACCGCCTCGAGCCGAACCGGGACCGGTTCGCTCATCTCTACTCTGTATGTAAAAATTCAAAAAGGAAAAGAAAAAGAATTAAAAAATGACCATAAAAATCAAACAGAGAGCAATAGGCCCAAGGAGGCAGCCTAGGCCAGACTCAGACAGTAAATACAGAACATGATTAGACAAGGAAAATCAATACGTACCAAAAAACACATGAAAGCAGGATCAAAAACAAGAATATCCACAGGGAAGGCGATCACAGGAAGGGCTTAAAGGACACCAGATCATTTAAACCCCGAGGCTTAGTGGTCTCCAATGTGGTAATCCACTTCACCTCCTTCTGGGCCAGTATCTTCCTGTGGTCACCCCCCCTCATACCGAAATAAACTCTATCTATCCCTCTGAACTTAAGAAGACGCCAATTACAACTATGCCTTTCCCGAAAGTGCTTAGGTATATTATTAAGAGCCTCAATTTCCTCCGCTGTTTCAACTTTCGCGGCTTTATTGATGTCCCTAATGTGTTCGAGAACCCTGACTCTAAATTCCCGGGAAGTCAACCCTACATATATCAATCCACAAGGGCACTTTGCCCAGTAAACAACAAAGGTTGTCCTGCAGTTGATAGTATGTACAATCTTGTAGGACTTAGTATTGGACGCATCATGGAAAGTAAAGGACCTTTCCATTTGGGGACAGGCCCCACAGTCTCCACAAGAAAAGGAGCCCCATTTGGGACCCTTTGACAAACCCAGAAATGTAGAAGGGGGTGGGACATAATGACTCTTCACTATCATGTCCTTTAGTGTTCTAGACCTGCGTGGCATGACCGATGGCCTAACCGAGATAGCTTTTGCTAAAACACCATCAGACAAAAGTATAGGCCAGTAACGTGCTACAATTTCGTTCATCTCCCTCCACTGAGAGTGATAGGTCGTAATGAATCTGACTTTTTGATCCGACTTTCTTGTGCTCGGTTTGAGGAGATTATCCCTCGGGGTATGTCTTGCCCTCTCATAGCCAGATTCAATCGACCTATCACTGTAACCACTCTGTACCATAGCAATCAGCACCATGTAGAACAGGCAGGTAGTTTGCAGCTACCTGCGTGTAAAGCCTGCTTTACACGGGACGACCGTTTGTGCGATTTCACAATCGATCGTACCCGACCCCGTCGTTTGTGCGTCAAGGGCAAATCGCTGCCCGTGTCGCAAAAAGTCGTGAAACCCCCGTCACACATACTTACCTGCTGAGTGACCTCACTGTGGGCAGCGAATATCCACTTCCTGAATGGGGAGGGACGTTCGGCGTCACAGCGACATCACAAAGCCGCCGGCCAATAGAAGCAAAGGGGCAGAGATGAGTGGGATGTAAACATCCCGCCCACCTTCTTCCTTCCGCATAGCCGGCGGGAGCCGTGTGACGCAGGTAAGCTGAGTTCATCGCTCCCATGGTGTCACATGGAGCGACGTGTGCTGCCACGGGAACGATGAACAACCGGCACAAGTAAAAATAGACGATATTATGAAACTGAGCGACGAGTACATGACTCACGATTTGAGAGCGATACTGCGTCGCTCAGAGGTTTCACACGAGATGATGTCGTGTATGATGCTGGATGTGCGTCACGAAAACCGTGACCCCGACGATGCATCGCACGATCCGTCGTCTAGTGTAAAGCACCCTTTACTTCTTAGGCCTGAAGTAAATAGTAAACCCCCCCCAAAAAAAACAAAAAAACATAGTCTTTATTAACCCCTTTAATCTTGCAAGGAAGCAGCTGTGTCCACTGCAAGACTATGTGGCCAATTGTAAAGGCTGCACAATTTTATGGCTGAAATAACGGTTTCCATGCACAATTTTGCAGGGAAAGAGTGGAAAGTCTGCAGCGCCACAGGTTCAATGTGGTTTTCAGCCAGAACATGATGCAACCTTATCCTATGATATGCAAACAAGTAATGAATTTAAAAATAGCTCAGCCGTAGATATTTAATGACATATAAAAAATCTTAAACATCTATAATATTCAGACAGTTAACAACTAGAGATTGAAACTTATCAGATATTGCAAAAGTTGATAAAAGTTTATATAGATGTCATCATTTAGTTAAATGAAATTGAACTTGTGCCTCCCTAACAAAGATAATTGGCAAGTCATTTAGGAAACTTGATAAAAATCCTTAAGATAAGCACTTAATATATAAAGCAATTAATAAATCTTCAAGCCAAACTTTGAAATGATAGAAGCAAAATTGTGTAAAACACAGAAAGTGTAGAAAAAGAATGAATCTCTATGTAAAAAAGTCTATAGGTATACAGTTAGGTCCAGAAATATTTGGACAGTGACACAAGTTTTGTTATTTTAGCTGTTTACAAAAACATGTTCAGAAATACAATTATATATATAATATGGGCTGAAAGTGCACACTCCCAGCTGCAATATGAGAGTTTTCACATCCAAATCGGAGAAAGGGTTTAGGAATCATAGCTCTGTAATGCATAGCCACCTCTTTTTCAAGGGACGAAAAGTAATTGGACAAGGGACTCTAAGGGCTGCAATTAACTCTGAAGGCGTCTCCCTCGTTAACCTGTAATCAATGAAGTAGTTAAAAGGTCTGGGGTTGATTACAGGTGTGTGGTTTTGCATTTGGAAGTTGTTGCTGTGACCAGACAACATGCGGTCTAAGGAACTCTCAATTGAGGTGAAGCAGAACATCCTGAGGCTGAAAAAAAAGAAAAAATCCATCAGAGAGATAGCAGACATGCTTGGAGTAGCAAAATCAACAGTCGGGTACATTCTGAGAAAAAAGGAATTGACTGGTGAGCTTGGGAACTCAAAAAGGCCTGGACGTCCACGGATGACAACAGTGGTGGATGATCGCCGCATACTTTCTTTGGTGAAGAAGAACCCGTTCACAACATCAACTGAAGTCCAGAACACTCTCAGTGAAGTAGGTGTATCTGTCTCTGAGTCAACAGTAAAGAGAAGACTCCATGAAAGTAAATACAAAGGGTTCACATCTAGATGCAAACCATTCATCAATTCCAAAAATAGACAGGCCAGAGTTAAATTTGCTGAAAAACACCTCATGAAGCCAGCTCAGTTCTGGAAAAGTATTCTATGGACAGATGAGAGAAAGATCAACCTGTACCAGAATGATGGGAAGAAAAAAGTTTGGAGAAGAAAGGGAACGGCACATGATCCAAGGCACACCACATCCTCTGTAAAACATGATGGAGGCAACGTGATGGCATGGGCATGCATGGCTTTCAATGGCACTGGGTCACTTGTGTTTATTGATGACATAACAGCAGACAAGAGTAGCCGGATGAATTCTGAAGTGTACCGGGATATACTTTCAGCCCAGATTCAGCCAAATGCCGCAAAGTTGATCGGACGGAGCTTCATAGTACAGATGGACAATGACCCCAAGCATACAGCCAAAGCTACCCAGGAGTTCATGAGTGCAAAAAAGTGGAACATTCTGCAATGGCCAAGTCAATCACCAGATCTTAACCCAATTGAGCATGCATTTCACTTGCTCAAATCCAGACTTAAGACAGAAAGACCCACAAACAAGCAAGACCTGAAGGCTGCGGCTGTAAAGGCCTGGCAAAGCATTAAGAAGGAGGAAACCCAGCGTTTGGTGATGTCCATGGGTTCCAGACTTAAGGCAGTGATTGCCTCCAAAGGATTCGCAACAAAATATTGAAAATAAAAATATTTTGTTTGGGTTTGGTTTATTTGTCCAATTACTTTTGACCTCCTAAAATGTGGAGTGTTTGTAAAGAAATGTGTACAATTCCTACAATTTCTATCAGATATTTTTGTTCAAACCTTCAAATTAAACGTTACAATCTGCACTTGATTTCTGTTGTAGAGATTTCATTTCAAATCCAATGTGGTGGCATGCAGAGCCCAACTCGCGAAAATTGTGTCACTGTCCAAATATTTCTGGACCTAACTGTACCTAATTTGGATGATCGAATATCACAAATATTCGGCAATATTCGGCTTCGCGAATATCCGACGAATAGGTCGCCGCTATGCGAATATTCGATGCGCAATGTAAGGGGTACTTTGCACACTACGACATCGCAGGTGCGATGTCGGTGGGGTCATGTCGAAAAAGTGACGCACTTCCTGCATCGCTCTCGACATCGTAGTGTGTAAAGCCTAGATGAAACGATTAACGAGCGCAAAAGCGTCATAATCGTATCATCGGTGTAGCGTCGGCGAAAACCATAATTACCTTGCTGTGACGGTCTGATGTTGTTCCTCGTTCCTGGGGCAGCACACATCGCTGTGTGTGAAGTCACAATAGCGAGGAACATCTCCTACCTGCTTCACCGCGGCTCCTGTCAGCTATGCGGAAGGAAGGAGGTGGGCGGGATATTTATGTCCCGCTCATCTCCGCCCCTCTGCTTCTATTGGCCGCCTGCCGTGTGACGTTGCTATGACACCGCACAGCCCACCCCCTTAATAAGGAGGCGGGTCGCCGGCCATAGCGACGTCGCAGGGCAAGGTGAGTGCATGTGAAGCTGGTGTAGCGATAATTTTCGCTACGCCAGCTATTACCACTTATCGCTGCTGCGACAGAAGCGGGGACTATCGCACTCGGCATCGCAGCATCGGCTTGCGATGTCGTAGTGTGCAAAGTACTCCTAAGTCTATGGAAAGCCTGAATAGATGCTATTCGGCAACTATTCGGGTTTCCCATAGACTTACATTGCGCATCGAATATTCGCAAATAGTCGAATAGCGGCGACCTATTTGGCAAATGTGAGCATTGCCGAATATTTGAGGTATTTGATCATCCCTAATACCTAACTGAAAAAAATAAAGAATTAGATACATAAAGAAAATTATTTTCATATTTTTAACTTATACTTGAATTATTTATACTATCTGCGAATAGTAAAAAAAATAGACAAAAAGGTATTCCATACTAGCGTTTATGGTTATTGAAGCCATAATGATAACAAGGGGATTTGTCGAATTGATGGTTTTTTAAACTAATAATATTTGATGATAGAGATGATTGCACTGTATCTTTTTTTTAAATATAAATTTGCTATCTACGCTGATTTTTCCCCAAAAAATGGATTTTTATTGCATCTATGTAAATACCTTTAAAAAGTATTCTGTAACTCATATATTTATTGGCTAACCAGAAAAAGTAAATTTACAAGATTTCAGAACACAGAGGCTCTTTCATCAGGATACTAGATAAATTAATGACTAAGACAAGAGCAGACAATTTAAGAAATGTTACAACATGAGGCACAAAAATCTTGTTTTAGGCAAGTTAAATTGTAAAAACTCTTTTTGGAAGCAGATACCTGTCTTGCTTATAAACCTAGAAAAAATAATTCATCTGAGGGAAAAGCCCAACCATAATCGACAGACCAACCAAAACAAAATAGCAACCCAAGTATAGAAGTAAAAGTATAAAAACCAAATAGGGAACCAAGAAAAGAGGAGGACAAAAACGAATGAAAGCCAAATAAATATGCTGCGTAAATCAACAATCCATGAATAAGACTCTATGACACTGTGATGTTGAAACGCGTTGGATGAACTTGATGCACTGTATCTTTTGTCTGGCGGATACCATCTGCGATGAATTTTAACCGTAAGCAATAAAAGCTACTTTTTAAAGAAAAAAACGCCTGTGATCCGCTGGATACTTGTTCTTGTCTGTAAATCAACAAAGGTATGAATAGCTGATGAACACAGCCATACAAAGGCAGTGAAAGTATAACCAAAGCTCCCCAGATGCTAAATCATGCCAGAGCGGTCCCCAGGAGGGGGAGATTTGTGGTGCGGTAATTAAGGTGAAGCCTGTAGGTACAGGTAAAAATCCCCCCTATGAAGTAGTAACACACGGAGGGCATGGTATAACACAGCTGGTCAAGTACAGCCCACAGTGCAGATCAATCCATGCTAAGAAACACAAACATAAGGTGTCAGCTCACCTTACTCCCCTTTAGTCTGGCTTCTTGTCCTTGCACTGATATCACTGGAAAACGTGCAAACTTAAGACGAAAAGGCAGATCCAGCCGGGAACATAGAAAGCCATACAAGAAATCAGCAGGATAAAATTTCCGTTTTATTTCTTCATTTAAAAATTTCCATAAGAGTTGAAGCACTCAAATAACACTAATAAAAGCATGAATATGTAAAAAACATAAGCAAGTCCGTCAATGCATTTTGGCTAAATGGTAGCCTTAATCATTTAGCTGAAACTCCTATGGATTTTTTAAATGAAGAGATGAAATGGAGATTTTATCCTGCTCATTCCTGTTATGGCTTCCTATGTTCCTGGCTGGATTTGCCTTTTCTTCTTAATATCCATGCTAAGGGACAGCTCAGTCAAACAATAAAAAAGGCATACGATCACCGAATCATAACTAGTAAAAGGTAAAATACTTACTGACATGATTGAGAGAGTGCCTGAGCTGTATGTTCACCTAGAAAATAGGAAGAGCCTCAGCTCACATTTCGCCGATATAGTAGTTTCATCAGGAGGCCTGGCTTAGCAGTGATGGAAGAAGTCCTTTTATATCTGGGTCACCATAGAGTGAGTATGGTGACTTGTAAGTCAAGAGCACTTAGTGCCATGATGTTCCACCCCTCCCCCCGCAATGCCACAGCCGGAGCACACCAGGGATGATGAGAAAGAGGACAAACGTCAACATTTATTTTATTAATGTTTTTCCTCCTTCCGATCATCCTTGACGCGCTTCGGCCGCGGTGTTGTGGGGGGTGGAACATTTTGGCGCTGAGTGGGCCGACTTGCTCCTCACTTACACTGACTATGCTGACCCGGATATAAAAGGACTTCTTCCATCAGTGCTAAGCCATACTTCCTGATGAAACCTCTAAGTTGGGAAAAACATGCACTGAGGCTCTTCCTAGATTCCTGGTGAACTTACTGCTCAGGCACTGTCCCAATCACGTCTATGTGACGCCCTGGCCAGCCAGGTAGTCACAGATAGGGCCCCGCTCTGCACCAGTCCCCTAACAAGGTGACAGCAGCCAAACATTTAAAATCCTAGTCACCCCCCTCAGAGCTTGATGAACACACTTGGGGTGGGAAAGTAGACAGTACAGTTTCAAAGTTCAAGTTGGAGAAGTGTGTGGGCTGGAGCTGTGTGCAGCTCCAGCAGAGGAAAAAAAACAATTTGACAGGTGCCAGGGTACCTTTGGCTAGGAGGCAGACGGAGGCCTCTGTCTGCAGGAGTCGGGAAGACGGCTTGGTAGAACCGAGGTAAACCAGGACAGGGTAGTTGCCCACCGGTACCGACCCAGGGAACCGACTCGGAAACCGGAGCACAAATGGGGATACTCAGACCCTGAAGCTGGGTCCAGAAGCTACTGGGGGCTAGCTAATTAACTGATTGTGGCCAGGACTATAGGTCCTGTCCCACCCAAAGTCCCGACTGAAGGCAACAGCCCAACGAGGGGGATAGAAAGCCACCGCCACGGCAGAGAGATCCCACGGGCCAGCATCTGCGGGCAAAGGGCTCCTCAGGTAACCATAAGCCGGGGAGCGGACTCCTGAAGTTGTAAGCGCAGGTAGTCCACCATCACAAAACAGGTGCAGAAGAAAGGCAGAGACCACCAACTGGGTGGGGGACCAGACTGCAGCCAGCTGTGGGCACCGACCACCATCACCTTGGTTTACCAGAGACTCATGTGTTTACTAATCGTGAGTACATCAGTGGCCTCCGGCCGCCCATCTCCCTGCACCGCCAAACACCTCCAACGGGTCCCGGGGCCACCATCCCTGCCCACAGAGGGGTTAACAACTTGCTGCATAACATCTCCCCCGAGTGCCCCATAACTGCAGCGGTGGTGTCCACCTTCACCATATCCCGTGGGTGGCGTCACAAACTCAAACACGGCTCCGGCTGTACACCTACGTCCCCAAACCACCAAACCCCTTTTGATCGACGTGACTGCAGGACCCCCGGGTCCGGAGACCCTCGAGCCACCCACTGAAGGTCCGGATCCAAGCTGCTCAGCTGCTGCCGAGCACGGGGTGGCACATCCACAGGTATTCAACCATTTACTGGTTATGATTCATTGATTGTGTGCTCTTTTTATTGTTGAGCTGAGCTGTCCCTTTGCACGGATAATGATTTGCCCTGTGGGCTGTAATTGATCAGCTGTACTATACCACTCTCCTTATGTGCTACTGGTACTATAGTAGGGCTTCTCACCTATACCTGCAGGCTTCACCTTATTTACTGCACCGAAGATCTCCCCCTCCTGGAGACAGCTCTGGCATGATTCAGAACCTGGGGAGCTTTTGTTGTACTTTCACTGCCTATATAGCTATATTCCTCAGCTATTCATACCATTGTTGATTTTTACACCATATTTATTTTGTGTTCATTCAATAAATTACTTGTTTTTTTATTCATTTGTGTCCTTTTTTTTGGCTCCCTATTTGGTTATTATAGCTTTACTTCTATACTTATGGTTCCATTTTTGTTTTGATGACCTGCATTTCTTATGTTTACACCCAGGTAGTGTAAACAGAAGAAGTCATGGCTTTTTCACATATGGTGGAGCACAAATTATCCCTGCATGGGAAGTAGTAAGAAATTTTTTCTTTGCTAAATTAAGAAGCAATAGCCATGAAAAAAAGAATAGCTTTATTTAGGAATAAATATTATGTGGTGCTTTAGAGTGATGTAATCGCTACTAAATTATCCCATTTTTTGGAGCCTGACTCTCAAAAGGATTAAATGATTATAGAGGATATATACCCAGCCATCTAAAAATCATTTCTTTATTTAAGGAGCAGGAACAGGCCAGTTGTTTTTAATATTAAAAAACAATGTCTTGTCAGGAAGACGTAGAAATAGCTTGTCTTTTCATGTGTATGTATATTCAAGAGGTATGTTTTTTAGCCGCAGTATAGTATAACTGTACAAGCGATGTGGGTGCTTAGCGGAAGTGGCTCTGCCAAAGGTCACTCAGTATAAAAATATGGTGCGTTAGGCAACTAGATGTTTGGCAGTATATGATCAGCAACAGAAGTCCCAGCAGCAGTAATATAGTGTAGATGATATACCGGTATAGGGAGTAGAGGCCCAGCTGAACAGGGGCCATTAGCACCAGCGGCAGCAGAACAGTATATAAGACAATGTACAGTCAGACAGGCAGATGGTTTGGCTGATTTAATCATAAACATCAGCCATAGGTGATAAAAAGTCAGCAATGATCATTGTCTGATTTATTTTGACAAGTATGAGATTTACCAGCTACCAGCGGTGCTAAATACCCTCTTTGATATTATATCGGAGCCTGAACTGCAAACAGAGTTCTTACCACTGGTACTATCTGCTGACCTAGACGTCCATGAGTTCAGAACTCATCTGCCTGAGTTAGTCTAGATACAACTGAACCTGGCTGTCCAGAGCATCTTTGTTTGCTGAAAGGCATCAGTATGGCACAACGGCATATGCAACATTTGGTTCACAATATCAAATATACTGTAACAGTTGCTGCTGCTAATGCTTTGGCTACTTACAGCTTTGGCAATGTTGGCACAGGTGGGGGAACGTTGGCTCTCCAAGAAGCAGAGAGCGTGTGTTGCCCAATCGAGTGAATTTCCATTCCGCAAAATCTTTGCAGAATAGGTAGCACAACTTATCCTAGTAATTAGACAGTTTGAACTTCATTTAAAGGTAACATTTTCCCCATTTTAAAGTATAGATATCCATTGGAGAGGAAATTTTTAAAATTTAATTTGCCAGCTTTGCCTAATTTTCTACGAGAATTCAATTAATGTTTAATAAGTTCACACAGATCTCAGAGAGAGAGATATTTCAATAAGATATGTATATTCTACTGACACAGTGGAATTTAAATATGGAAACTGAATCTCCTTTGCCAACTGCCTGTTCTATGCTTGACTGTGCTCTTCTGTGAACTGCTATTCTCTGATAACCCATGTACTGACCATGTATCTAAAAGTTATGACAATAAAGGTTCAAGCAACACCAATGTATAAGGTAGGTCACAGCTGCAGGGCATTAAGGGGAGCACAGGGATGCCCACTGATGCTTTAGGAATTTTTGCGAGAAAAGTTAATTATTTTGCAAATGGCAAACGGATTCTCCAATTGTTTGAATTCACATGGAACTCTTAATTACTGAGAATTCAAATCAAACTCAATCCTCCAAAGATCAATCAGCTCATCCCTTCTATTCATGAGTCATACCTTTGCCTGATGGTAATAATATATTATTATTATTTATTATTATAGCACCATCAATTCCATGGCGCTATACATGTGAACGAGGTATACACAATAGGGACAAGTACAATAATCATAAATAATACAAGGTACAGACTTGTACAGGAGGATATGAGGTCCCTGCTCGCGAAGGCTCACAGTCTACAAGGGATAGGTGAGGATACAGTAGGTGAGGGTAGAGCTGGTCGTGTGACGCTGTATCAGACTGAGGGTTACAGCAGGTTGTAGGCTTGTCGGAAGAGGTGGGTCTTCAGGTTCTTTTTGAAGCTTGTCAAGGTAGGCGAGAATCTGATATGCTGAGGCAGAGCATTGCAGAGTATGGGGGAGGCGCGGGAGAAATCTTGGATGCGATGGTGGGAAGAGGAGATGAGAGGGGAGTAGAGAAGGAGATCTTGTGAGGATCGAAGGTTACGTGCAGGTAAGTACCATTGAATATGAAATCCAATAAGCATTCTAGAATACAGCTTGCTATTCTCTCCAGCATGATTGAAGGCCACATTAGATCACTTTCATCATGTGCCAACTCAATATCCTCTTCCATATTAACCTGCTGCTGTTCCGCCTCACGTTTCTCCTTTGCCACCTCCTCCACAATATGCAGCATGTAACATGGACCTCAAGGGTCATAAAAAGACAAAGGGTAGCAATGAACATGCAAAACTTTATGTTCTGCCATCATCCATTCTCTCATTCTGGTGGGTGTTTTTCCAGGATGCACATTTAATTATCTCTATTTTGTATAGTAATGTAATTTCCTTAAAGACATTTTGTTAAAAGAAACTCTAAGAATGTGTACTTAAATGTTTAGTTAAAGAAAATGTACTACCCTTGCCCAAAAAGGAAGTCATATGGCTATATTGATGGAAAAATAAAAAAATATGGCTCTTGAAAGAAGGTAAGGAAAAAATTAAAATGAAAAATGGAAAATTGCTATGTGGTGAAGGGGTTAAGGTTCATGAGTGCTACTTGATTTTCTGCATTTTCCTGCATAGTCTGGCAGCTTTGCAGTTTCAGGTAGCATACAGGAACGCTTTCTGTTTAAAAGTCCAGTGGGTTTATTAAATAACATATAAACCGCATTCTTTGTCAGATAATACAAAGCTTCTTATGGCTTATTGGCACACACAAGGTTAGACAGTTTATTTAATTCATGGTATGCCCTCACAGGTTCAGAGAGCCCTTCTCAGAAGTATCCCATTGGAAGTACACTACAGTTCAAAAGTTTGGGGTCACCTAGATATTTTTTTATTTTCGATGAAGAATCATACTTTTATTTATCAAATGAGTTGCATATGAATAGAAAATATAGTCCAGACATTGGCTAGGTTAGAAATAATGATTTTTATTTGAAATAATAATTTTCTCCTTCAAACTTTGCTTTTGTCACAGAATGCTCCTTTGCAGCAATTCCACCTTTGCAGACCTTTGGCATTCTAGCTGTTAATATGAGGTAATCTGGAGATATTTCACCCCATGCTTCCAGAAGACCCTCCCACAAGTTGGATTAGCTTGAGGTGCACGTTTTACGTACCACACGGTCAAGCTGCTCCCACAACAGCTCAATAGGGTTGAGATCTGATGACTGGGCTGGCCACTTCATTACAGAATACCAGCTGTTTACTTCTTCCCTAAATAATTCATGCATAATTTGGAGGTGTGCTTTGGGTCATTGTCCTGTTGAAGAATGAAATTGGCTCCAATCAAGCGCTGTCCACAGGGTATGGCACGGCATTGCAAAAAAGAGTAATAGCCTTCCTTATTCATAATCCTTTTTACCTTGTATAAATCTCCCACTTTACCAGCCCCAAAGCAACTCCAGACCATCACATTACCTCCACCATGCTTCACAGATGGTGTCAGGCACTCTTCCAACATCTTTTCAGCTGTTCTGCGTCTCACAAATGTTCTTCTGTGTTATCCAAAAACCTCAAACTTCGATTCATCTGTTCATAACACTTTTTTCCAATCTTCCTCTGTCAAATGACCATGTTCTTTTGCCCAAATTAATATTTTCCTTTTATTAACCAGTCTCAGATATGGATTTTTCTTTGCCACTCTGCCCTGAAGGCCAGCATCCAGAGTCGCCGGAACTGCCAGTTAAGGACATGTGAGACGTCAATTTCTCAAACTAGAGACTCTAATGTAGTTGTCTTGTTGCTCAGTTGTGCTGTGGGGCCTCCCACTTTTCTTTCAACTCTGATTAGAGCCTGTTTATGCTCTCCTCTGAAGAGAGTAGTACACACCATTGTAGGAAATCTTCAGTTTCTTGGCAATTTCTCGAATGGAATATCCTTCATTTCTAAGAATAAGAATAGACTGTCGAGTTTCACATGAAAGTTCTGTTTTTCTGGCCATTTTGAGGGCTTAATGGAACCAGAAATGTAATGCTCCAAATTCTCAACTAACTCAAAAGGAGGTCAGTTTATAGCTTCTCTAATCAGCAAAACTGTTTCCAGCTGGGCTAACATACTTGCACAAGGGTTTTCAAGGGATTTTTAAACATCCATTAGTCTTAGCAAACACAATATACCTATACCATTAGAACACTGGAGTGCTGGTTTTTGGAAATGAGCCTCTATACACCTATGTAGATATTGCATTAACAACCAGACGTTTGAAGCTAGAATAGTCATTAACTACAATTTATAGAGTGCATTTCTGTTTCATTTAATGTTAGCTTCATTGGAAAAAAATGTGCTTTCCTTTCAAAAATAAGGAAATATCTAAGTGACCCAAAACTTTTGAACTGTAGTGTATCTCAATCTTTACTTACTGACCCCAGTCAGTATACACAACCCCTCTCTCTGAGGTTCCTTCCTGGAGGTATCACAGCTTCCACACACTAACCATGTATCAAACAATCTGTCTTCATTTTTACACATTAGAAACGGTCATGGGCAGAGGTATGTGGATAGCCAGTCCCACACACATCTCTCTCTAAAATCTTGTCTCTGGAGCGCTTCAAAAAGCCTTGTGGCACTGTAAGTCCCAGAGCAGCTTGCTGTTTGAATTAGTACACAGGAACACTTTTGATTTAAAACTCCAGGGCGTTAATGAAAAAACAAATAAACATCACTCCTGGTCATATAACACAAATACACAAATCCTCTTCTGGATTAAAGGTACACACACTGCTATACAGTCTGCTTAACTGGCGATATGCCTGGTACAGGTTTGGTTAACCCTTCTCTTCCGAAGAATCCTAGCGGAGGTATCCTCCCTGGTCAGAATACAAAACCCCTCTCTCTGAGGTTCTATCCTGGAGGTATTACCACCTCCACACAATGACCATTTGTCTAAAGCAAGCTTTACACGCTGCAATCTCGCTAGTGAGATCGTAAGCGATCGTACCCGTCCCCGTCGGTTGTGCGACACGGGCAAATCGCTGCCCGTCGCGCACAACCTTGCTTACCCCCGTCACACGGACTTACCTGTCCTGCGACGTCGCTCTGGCCGGCGAACCGCCTCCTTTCTAACCGCCTGCCTTCCACATAGCTGGCGGAGGCAGGTAAGGAGATGTTCCTCGCTCCTGCGGTGTCACACATAGTGATGTGTGCTGCCGCAGGAACGAGGAACATCGCTAATTAGAAGAAAACGATTTTTTGTTTTAGGACGACCTCTCCGCGGTAAACGATTTTTGCCGCTTTTACAATCGTTTTAGGTCGCACATAAGTGTCACACACTGCGATATCGTTAATGACGCCGGAAGTCACAAACAACGTGACCCTGATGATGATTTATTAACGATATCGTAGCGTGTATAGCCCGCTTAACAATCCATCTCCATTTTGACATATGAGAGATTCCCATGGGCGGAGGTATGTGGATAGCCAGACCCACCCATCTCTTCACTTATGCATTAAATCTGTCACTGGAACACCCTAATAAGCCTTGTGACACTAAAATTACCAGAGCAGACATCCAGGTTTAAATCATCTCGGTGATACATACTTGCTGCCATGTTATATACCTCACCCCTCTGCCTAAAGGTGTGGGGCTTTGCACCTTATTTTATCAGACCAGAGAGTCTTCTCTGGTGACTTGGTGCTTCCGCTCTTAGGTCACCTCTTCCATGACTATCTCCTATGGATAGTGTGGAAATAAGACTCCCTTACAGTCGAATGTACCGTTTGGAGTGACTGTAGGTCATCAAGTACACTTTAGGGGCTACTGTCTGAGTCATTCACACTCACAGAAGACTTGCCAATGCTTGATCCTCTAAATCCTTGCTATGCAGATCTACCATGACCTCTTGTTTCAGGCTGTCTTTGGCTGTCTCTCTGTTAGTTCATTTTTTTCTATCACCTTCCACAGCTTTAGACCAGTCACTCATTCAATCCCTTCGGAGTCTGTACCACAGATGTGTAATTGGGTCCTCTATGACCTTGGCTCCTTTCACTATAAGACTTTCTTCCCCTGACATATGAAGCAACAGGTTTTTCAGGTGGACCACACTTCTCCTTCTCTGGGCCCTGGTCTGAAAGAGGTCACCACCTCAAACCGACTTGATGAAGTGTTTCCTCCGTCTTCTGTATTTCTAGTCTTAACTGTTCTACTTCTTCCAGAAAAGCAACCTGTCCCTGGAACTGCCTAATAGGCCTCATGGTACTAGAAGTATCAGATGAGAACTCTAGGTTTACCTCAGCTCAGTGATACATACCCGCTGCCATGTTACAAGTCATTGACTTTTTTTAAACTATACTGTAGTACCAAAATATGCTATTGTCGGACTGATTCCTCTACCTCATCATTAAGGTTTCAGGTAGTGTCATAAGATTTTCTCACAATTGTACATCACCAGTTACTAGAACATGGAGTCCAGAGTGGAGATGAGGGAACTTAGTCGGTAAAGGTTCACCAATTTCAAATTTGGTATGAGCCTTAGTTTGTTCGTTCGGGCTCGGTAAGCCCGAGCACTCTCCCCAAAAGTCGGTAATATTCGTTTTTGTTTATTTTCTGCCCCGAGCACTGGCCGCATTTCCAAAAATGTTTTTGTAATAGTTTTTTATGCTATTGTATAGGATTGTGGTGCTGTCTGATGTGGGATATGTAAAATCAGTAGAAAAGGCTGGGACTCTGGACAGAAAGAAAGCTTTTGGCGGCATCATTTTTTTCCCTTAACATTATTTGTTGCTGCAGCCAATCACAGTCCAGCAAATATCCACAAGGTTCTGACAGAATGGCTTCTGTGATTGACTACCTAAGTCACATATTCGTGTGCAAATAAATTGCAGCCATGTTTTTTGGCACCATTTTGTTAATGTCAAATATTAAGGAAGGTGCTACCACTGGTGCTGCCAAAAGGACTGCTAGACAATAAGCTTAGTTAGGGGTTTAATGCTAGGTAGTTGGGATAGACGAGTAGTTTATAATAGGGATGTTCAGTGTAGGAAAAGGCGTGTGTGTGCCACAAATCAGCACATTTCATGATCAAAATAGTGATTAGTACTTGTAGTGCCTGCTAAAGAGTTGCCAGTGAAGCAAGTAAATAGGTATTGCTACATATTACTGCCTGCTCAAAAGTATGCAAAAACATTTAGATTGCTAGTTAGTAGTGCCTGGTCTAAAAAGTTGCTATTGAAGTATCTAAAAAATGTTTCTTGCCAATTTTAATTGCCTGCTAAAAATTACGCAAACATATTTGTAGGTATTGCTAATTAGTTGTGTGTTGCCTAAAAGGTTGCTAGAGAAGTATCTAAAAAGTGGTTCTTGGCAATTTTACTTGCCTGCTCAAAATTCTGCAAACACAGTTATAGGAAAAAGTTACTAGGGAGGTATTTATAAAGTGGTTCTTAGCAATTTTAATTACCTGCTCAACATTCTGCAAACATAGTCATAGGTATTGTTACTTGTTAGTGCCTTGCCTCAAAAAGTTGCTAGGGATGTATCTAAAAAGTGACTCTTGGCAATTTTAATTGCCTGCTCAAAATTCTGCACACACAGTAATAGATATTGTTACTTGTTAGTTTCTGGCCTAAAAAAGTTGCTAGGGAAGTGTCTAAAAAGTGGTTCTTGGTTATTTTAATCGCCTGGTCAAAATTCTGCAAACACAGTTATAGGTAGTTAGTCCCTGGCCTAAAAAAAAAACTAGGCTAGTATCTAAAAAATGGTTCTTGGCGGCTCAAAATTCTGCAAAAACAGTTATAGGTAGTGTTACTTGTTGGTGCCTGGCAAAAAAAGGTACTATGGAAGTATCTAAAAAGTGGTTCTTGGCAATCTCAACTCCCTGCTCAAAATTCTGCAAACCCAGTAATCGGTATTGCTACTTATTAGTGCCTGGATTAAAAAAGTTGCTAGGGAAATTTTTAAAAAGTGGTTCTTGGCAATTGAAATTGCCTGCTCAAAATTCCTCAAGCACATTTACATGTATTGTTACTTATTAGTGCCTGGCCTAAAAAAGGTGCTAGGGTCATATCTAAAAAGTGTTTCTTTGCAACTTTATTTACATGCTCAAAATTATTCAGTGAAATACATGTATAGGTATTGTTAGTGGTACCTGCTGAAAATTTGCTATTGAACAAGCTAAAAAGGTATTCTTGGCACTTTTCTGAGTCTGCTCCTAATTGCGCAGTGAATCGCATTTGTAGATAGTGATACCTTTTAGTACCTTCACAATATTTCAACTCAGGCAGGAAAGGAATAATTTATCCTTTGTGCCAGGTGTCTGAGTGGTGTGGGCGTAGGTTTGTGAAACAGTTGTTTGAAAAGGGAACCATGAGTGGTAAATTACAACGAGATTGTCGTGGAAGGCAAATAGGCAGGGTGTTAAAGATGTATGTGTTGGAAGTTATGTTAGTCAAAGGTCTATGGCTACAAAGATGGTTAGCACTGACGATGCCATCATCAGCATAACTATTCCGCTCTTCTACATGCTGGAGCACAAATTTGAATAGTCTGTGAAATGAGGTGGGGCTCCCAGAGGAATAGGAAGAATCAGAATTGGATGAGGAAGGGATGCAATTTCCTGTAAGGTCCGTACAGTCGTTGCACAGGCCTGTGCCATGGGATGGTAGCGTTTATCAATCAAGGCGGGCTCATGATAGCAGACAAAGTGATAGTGAAGGTGCAGGAGCCGAGGAACAAATGGATGAGGATGTGGTGATCGGCGCAGAACACTCAGGAGACAAATAAGATATTGATCCCATATCTTTCATCTGTTATTGATGGGAGGGGATGGAAGAGGCAAACTTGAACGGTAGACTGCTACCAACACAGCATGGACTTCTAGCTTCACTATTTGCAACATGTTGTTCATATTGCTAGTATTAGAAATAGTGCTGACAACTGGGTAGTCACTCTGTTAGATCCATGGAACAAGAGTCAATATAGCAAGATGCCTCCACTCCTGGAAAGGGATGAGCAGATGCTGGAGTAATGAAACAAGCTTGTAAACTATCTTAACCTTAACTATCCACAAGACAGCAGTGAGGCATACAGCGTGCATGGTAGTTCTAGAATTCCAACCAAGGGAACATTGTGTTGTCAATGCAGAAACACTAGCAGCAGCAGTTCAAGTGCCAGAAGCAATGTCTGTGATTTTTGGCACACATTTTTTACACCTTTGCATGCAGAACAGACTAGACGTCTGACACATAGTGAACGACTGGAGAGAATGGTGCAGGAGTATCTAGAACTTCACATTGATGCCATAAGGGAGGGATTGAACCATTTTGCATTTTTGCATTAAAAAATGGAAGAGTGGCTTGTACTTGCCAGTTACGCCTTGGAAGCTTTGGCCTGCCCGGCAGCCAGCTTTTTCTTAGAACGTGTCTTCAGAGTTGCTGGCACTGTATTGACTGATAAGCGCATCCTGCTGTCCCCTGAAAGCATAGACCACCTAACGTTTCTAAAAATGATCAAGTTGTGGATGTCCAGTGACTTTGCCACCCCAGTCCCAGACTGTGCAGACTAGACGATGGTGTAGTGCCAGGCTTCTGTGAGCAAGAGACCTAAGCCCGTCCGTCATGTATCTCATAATTTTTAAAATCTAAATGCATGCCACATCCAGTGTGTTGCATGGACCATACCTCCCTGGTCTTTTAAGGCCCTATGTGGAGGAAGGCAATTGATGCTACTGTACTGATGTCTGCCTAAAAGGATTTTGAATGTCAAGACTACAATATAGGTCTCCAAGTTGTGTCTTGTGAGTAGTATGTCTTCTGGGACCAAGAGGCCTATGCCTTTGTGTCATTTTGCTGTCTCTGGTGAAGGTAGAAATGCTGGTTCAGGCCTTGCTCCTGGGCCGGTCCCATGTTGCCATGTTGGTTTGTTGGGATATTTGTAGTGTGTGCCAATTGTTGCCACTTTTCCTGCTGCTTGACCTTATTTTTTGGAAATGTGGAGGCTCCAAGTTGTCTCCAAGTTGACTTTCGTTTCTAGTGCCAGTCTTCTAGAAGCAAGAGGCCAACACCGGTCACTGTAGCATGTCTTCATTTTTAAAATTCAAATGCCAGGCCACATCCTGCGTGTTGCATGGGCCATACCTCCCTTTTTTTTTTAGGGCCCTATAGGGGGGGGGCAATTGATGCTACTGTACTGCTGTCTGCCTGAAAGGATTTTGAATGTCAAGACTCGAAGATGGGTCTCCAAGTTGAGTCTTTTGGGTAGTGCCAGCCTCCTGGGACCAAGAGGCCTATGCCTGTGTGTCCTCTTTCTGTCTCTGGTGAAGGTAAAAATGTTGGTTCAGGCTTTGTTTCAGGGCCAGTCCCAAGCATCCATTTTGCTTTGTTGGACTTTTGTCTGTGCCATTTGTTGCCACTTTTCCTGTTGCCTGACCTTAATTTTTGGAAATGTGGAGACTTCAAGTCGGGTCTCCAAGTTGGCTTTAGTCTCTAGTGCCAGTCTTCCAGGAGCAAGAGGCCAACACTTGTCAAGCTAGCATGTCTTAATTTTTAAAATTCAAAATCCTGGGCCACAGCTTGTCTTTTTCATGGACCATACCTCCCTGCTCTATTAATGTCCTCTGGGGAGGGGGGCAATTGATGCTACTGTACTGATGTCTGCCTGATAGGATTTTGAATGTCAAGAATTCAAAATGGGTCTAAAACTTATGTCTTGTGGGTAGTGCCAGGCTTCTGGGACCAAAATGCCTACACTAGTCACTGTAGCAGGTTTTAATTTTGTAACTTGTAATGTCGGCCCACAGCCTGTGTGCTGCATGGACCGTACCTCCCAGCTCTTTTAATGTCCTATGGAGAGGGGGCAATTGATGCTACAGTACTGCTGTCTGCCTGAAAGGATTTACTACTATATAGGTCTCAAAGTTGTCTCCTGTCTGTACTGGCAGGGATATGGAAGCACCACCCTAACAATATCACCCAGCAGCCGCCCAGAATTGCCGCATCCATTTGATGAGACAGTCCCGGGACTCCACCCAGCTCATCCCGAATTGCCCTGGTGCAGTGGCAATCGGGGTAATAATGAGTTTAATCATGCCGAGCGTCTCCCCGAGACACCTTCCATGATTAAACTGTAAGTGAAAGTAAAGAAACACACACAGCGAAATCCTTTATTTGGAATAAAAGACAAAAAAACACCTCATTTACCTCTTTATTAATCCCCAAACAACAATCCAGGTCCGACGTAATCCACACGACACTATCAGCTCTGCTAGCTCTGCTACATGAAGATGACAGGGAGCGTTCGGTGTCCTCTCCACGTAGCACATGAAGAGAATCATGCTGTAATCTGCCCATGTTTTTCATTAGAGCCTGTAGCTCAATGGTTAGAGTGGTCGACTCATAAGCATTAGTTCACGAGTTCTAGACCCCCAGCCGTCCTGGTAAAAAATTTAAATTAGAATTATTTATTTATAATTCTAATTTAATTTAATAATGCACTGAGGGGAGGAGCCGGACATCAGCTGTGAGCCGCGGGACACACCTCTAAAATTGGAGCAGTTCACCAAATGAGGCTGCATTGCTCTCTTTCTCTCAGTCAGTCAGTCTCAGTCACAGTCAGTCAGTAAGTCTCAGTCAGTAAGTCTCAGTCAGTCAGTCTCAGTCAGTCAGTCTCAGTCAGTCAGTCTCAGTCAGTCAGTCTCTCTCTCCTCTCTACTCTCTCTTCTCTCTCTCTCTTCTCTCTATCCTCTCTCTCTTCTCTCTCCTCTCTCTCTTCTCTCTCCTCTCTCTCCTCTCTCTATCCCTCTCTCTTCTCTCCTCTTTTCTCTCTCCTCTCTCTCTTTTCTCTCTTTTCTCTCTTTTTTCCTCTCTCTTCTTTCTCTCTCTCTTTATCTCAGACCTGGCAATAATCAGCTGATGCGGTCACCTGACGGAATCAGCTGACACTGTAAGTCGAGCGGTGAGGCCGGCTTTTTACCGCCCAGCCGGCTAAACTATCAGCTGATGCTGTGGGACAGGAGCCTGCACAGAAGTGCGTAGTTTTTTCGTTTTTTTTTGCACTGATTCATCATCTGATTGTATAAAAGCAGTTTATACAATCATACAATCAGCCGCTGTGTCATGTGATTCAGGCCCTTGAACCTGACACATCATCTGATCACTTTGCCTTCCAGCAAACCGATCAGATGATATTGGATCCGGATAGGACGGCGCGGGACCCTTGACCCAGGATTACTGTGAAGGGGAGTTCTTTATTTCAATAAAGATGGAGTCACTAATTGTGTTGTGTTTTATTTCTAATAAAAAAAAACACAACACAGAAAAATATTTTTATCTGTACTAGAAATTCATGGTGGCCATGTCTAATATTGGCGTGACACCATGAATTTCGGGCTTAGGGCCAGTTGATAATATACAGCTAGCCCTAACCCCATTATTACCCAGCGAGCCACCTGTCACCAAGGCAGCTGTAAGAGTTGGATACAGCGCCAGAAGATGGCGCTTCTATGAAAGCGCCCTTTTCTGGGGCGGCTGCAGACTGCAATTCGCAGCAGGGTTTCCCAGAAAGCTTGGGCACCCTGAGCTGTGGATTCCAGTCCCCAGCTGCCTAGTTGTACCTGGCTTGACACAAAAATAGGGCGAAGCCAACGTCATTTTTTAAAAAAAAATATTTAATGAAATTCATGAAATAATTATAAAAAAAAGGGCTTCCCTATATTTTTTGATCCCAGCCGGGTACAAATAGGCAGCTGGGGGTTGGGGGCAGCCCATAGCTGCCTACTGTACCTGGCTAGCATACAAAAACATGGCGAAGCCCACATAATTTTTTGGGGGGGGCAAAAAACTCCTGCATACAGTTCTGGATGGAGTATGCAGAGCCTTGTAGTTCTGCAGCTGCTGTCTATCTGTATGGAGGAGAGCAAACATCAGCTGCAGAACTAAAAGGCTCAGCATGATCTATTCACTAGTGTATGCAGGAGAGCAGACAGCAGCTGCAGAACTACAAGACTCAGCATATTCCATCCAGGACAGTATGCAGGTGTTTTTTGCCCACCAAAAAAATTACAAGGGCTTCGCCATATTTTTGTATGCTAGCCAGGTACAGCAGGCAGGTACGGCTGCCCCCTACCCCCAGCTGCCTATTTGTACCCGGCTGGGAACAAAAAAAATAGGGAAGCACTTTTTTTAATTATTTCATAAATTTCATGAAATAATTAAAAAAAAATTGACATGAGCTTCGCCACATTTTTGTGTCCAGCCAAGTACAACTAGGCAGCTGGGGATTGGAATTTGCAGCACAGGTTAGCCGAGCTTTCTGGGCCCCTCTGCTGCGAATTGCAATCCGCAGCCGCCCCAGAAAATGGCGCTTTCATAGAAGCGCCATCATCTGGCGCTGTACCAACTCTTCCAGCTGCCCTGGTGACAGGTGGCTTGCTGGGTAATAATAAGTTAATCCTAGCTTTGTTTTACTAGCTAGTATTAAGTCAGAGATTCTTAATGTCAGGCAAGTTTGACCCGACCATTAAGAATCTCCAATAAAGTGTTAAAAAAAAAAAAAAGACACCACACAGAGAAAAAATATTTTAATAGAAATAAATACACAGACATATTAGAGACTCCATGTTTATTAATCCCTCTCATCCCTCCATGATCCATGGTCTTCTGTCTTCTTTCTCCTTCAACCCATGCAGCTCTGCTACATCATACAGCGCTGCATGGGAGAAAGGACGCTGCTGCTCCCCGTGCCCTGCAGTTTATTCACTCAGTCAACATATATAGAAGTACACTGCACACTCAATGAAATGAATAATGTATTAATTTATTGAAAATTCAAAAAAACAATGCAAAGGAAATGAACTAAAGACAGAAAATAGCTCTGACGTTGCGGCCACAGGCCTTGTTCACAGAGTCTGTTGTGAAAAATAGAGTACAAACAAATACAGTTAGTTCAAAACAAATAATATTATGCTACTTTGCGAATTTATGAGAAAGTGAACATGAATATCGTCGGTGATATTTGAAAGATGTACGTATATACAGACATGCACATATATATACATATACATATACATACATATATATACACACATATGCACAATGCACATACATAGATATATATAAGTAGACCATGTCTAGAGTACAATAAGTCAAGAATACAGATTATATCTGTCATAGGCGTATTCGCAGGTACATAAAAATGGGAACAAAGGGCAAAGGAGAGTGGAACAAGGGGGGGTTTTTTAGGTGACTGGTATCAGCATGAAGTAGTAAGAAAACGGATTAAGGTGGTGGAAAAAAGCAGGTATACTACCTGTCACTAATAGTTCTGTATTCCAGGGAGAATGCTAAAAAATAAAAATATAGATATATGTATATATAGAACTAGGAATATATAAGTATAGAGGAAGTGGTGTAAGCAGACAAGTTACCTGAATCAATATAATCGTAGAGGTTGCATATAGGGTGTGAATGGGATATCAGGAACGCCTGGGATGTGTTCTCTATGTATGAGAAGAAATAGGAAAATCAGCCCAGTATAAACATAGAGTAGTGAAATCTAGACAATGTAATCTTACCCGAGCCTGTGTGAACGCCGGCACTCACGTGCCTTGGCTGTATAGGACGGCTAGTGTCAGCTGTATTGTGGCGCTTTAAATGCAGAGAAGATGGGAGGGGGGGTTGACGTCACGGAGCTCACGTGGTGAGCTCTCATCTGATCTGGTCATTAGTATGCAGCGCCTGTGTGGTGAACAGGAATCAAAAGGGGAGGTGACCTTCTGCACCTGCGTGGTCAACGGCCTCATGTGTAGGGGTGTATCATATCACTGGCAAGGAGATGACGTTCCGCTCAGGCATCATCTCTTCAGGGCCCAGACAGGAGAGTGTATATATGGACAGGAGGGATCGCGTCGTAATGTCACCGCACACGGTACTAGCGCCCGCCCCTATGTGGAAATAACAACAGGTTGCCATGTTACAAAACTGACGCCGCGCATCTGCGCATGCGTGGTGGCCGAGAATCAGGGGAAGAGGTGACCTAGTGCGCCTGCGTGGTCAACGGCGAATCGTATCACTGCCGAGGAGATGACGTTGCGCGCAGGCGCAGACATCATCTCCTCAGAGCTCGAACAAGGGAATGTATATATAGACAGGAAGGATCGCGTTGTAACGTCACCACGCGCGGTACTAACGCCCGCCCCTGTGAGGAACTGATAGCAGGTTGCCATGTTACAAAACTGACGCCGCGCATCTGCGCATGCGTGGTGACCAAGAGGAGAAGTGACCTAGCGCGCCTGCGCGGTCAACGACCCCCTGTGTAAGGTGTATGATATCACTGGCGAGGAGATGACGTTGCGCACAAGCGCAGGCATCATCTCCTCGAAGCCCAAGCAGGAGAATGTATGTGTGTGTACTAACGCCTGCCCTTGTGTGGAAGATACAGCAAGATGCCATGTTACGAAACTGACACTGGAAGATAGGAGAGGGGGGGAGGGAGGGGAGGGAAAAGGGGGAAGGAGAGAAAGGAAGAGGGAGGAAACCTAATGTAAAAGTAATGTAAATATAGAAAAGTAATGTAAATATAGAAGAAACCATATAGCCTAAACTTGAGAGAATAAAGGGTACAAAGAGGAAAGAATAAAGGAAGGGAAAAGGAGAGGTGCAAAGTGCCGTACCAGTCTTACCCATCGGGACGGGATTTGGGAAGGGGGAGAGGAGCAGAGGAGTGAGGATCCATTTTATTGTAGATCAAATATTCATATCTGTTAGAAAAAATAAACAATATGTTAGATTTCAATTACATAGACCATTCAATTTCCCTATTCAGACCAAACGGAGTTAGTGTATGCAGAGTATAGATCCAATAACTCTCTCTGTGTTTAAGCAGTTGTATGTGATTTCCACCCCGTCTTGGGCGTTCTATTTTTTCCAAAACTTGGAATCTCAATTGAGAGACTGAATGTCGAGCCTCTTTAAAGTGATGTGGAATTGGGAGCCAAGTTTTATTGCAACGTATTGTAGATTTGTGACTTGCAATCCTATCCCGTACGTGCTGTGTGGTTTCACCTACGTATAACAAACCGCATGGGCATTTAACTACATATATGACGAAATTAGAATCACAGGTATAGAAATCTTTAATTGGGTAGGATTTGCCAGTTCTGGGGTGGGTCACAGAACTGCCTTTGATAACATTGGAGCAGGCCGCACAACTCAGGCAGGGAAAAGTCCCTTTCCGTTTTGGGCCTAGAAAGGTTTGAACTGGATTGCGGTGAATCGGGCCTATATCCGCTCTAATTAAGCGATCACGTAAGTTAGGAGATCTTTTCATACACATAAGAGGTGGTGGAACAAAGGGATCAATCTCTGGATGTGCTTTTTGTAAGAGAGGCCAATGTTTTTTAATAATGTGTTGTACTTTGGGTACTATCGGGTGATATTTGTGTACAAATGGAATACGTTGAGAGTGTGATTTGGATTCCGTAGCAGGATCGCTATGGTAAAGAGCTCGTTCTGTTTCTTGTTTTAGGAGCGTCAGAGGATAATTACGCTCCTGGAATTTTTCTGACATAGCATTTAAGCGTAGAGGTAGGACCTCCTTGTCCATGACAATTCGACGTACTCTTGTGAATTGCGATCTTGGTAAACTAGTTTTTATGGCCTTCGGGTGGCAGCTATTGAAAGAGAGTAAACCATTACAGTCAGTTGGTTTAGTGTAGATGTCCGAGCTTAATTTGCCTAGTTGATTTTTTGAAATTCTGGTATCAAGGAAGACTACCTCTGTATAGCTAAAGGTGTGAGTAAAGGATAGTTCCTCTCTAATGGAATTGAGGTCACTGATGAAGGTTTCAAGGGTAGTTGTGTCGTTGTTCCAGATGAAAAAAACATCGTCAATGTAACGATACCAACAGATAATGTTGTCAAAGAGAGGGTGGAGGTATACATGTGATACCTCAAAAGCATTCATGTAGAGGTTGGCATACGCGGGGGCCACATTGGACCCCATCGCGGTTCCACGAATTTGAAGGAAATATTCATCCCCAAAAAGGAAGAAGTTTTCCCTCAAAACAATGTTAAGTAATTGTAAACAGAAATCCTTAATCTCCCCAGCTATATCAGATCCTTCTAATGTAGATTTTACTGCATCTATCCCGAGGTCATGGGTAATGGAAGTATACAGACTATTCACGTCCATAGTCACTAGAATACTGTCAGGAGATATGTGATTTAAATTTTTAATTTTTGTTAGGAAGTCACCTGTATCTAATATGAAAGATTTTGTTTGTTTAGCGAATGGCGTGAGAAATTTTTCTAGAAAAATCGATAAAGGAGCTAACACGGAGTCCGTGGAAGCCACAATAGGGCGTCCCGGAGGATTCTGTAGAGATTTATGAATTTTCGGTAAAATATAAAGGACTGGAGTGATTGGATGGGAATTGGTAAGAAATGTGACGGTTTTGTTGTCAATGACCTTACTGGCAGCAAAGTGAGAGAGAACATTATGAATAAGGCGTTGAATTCTGAACGTGGGGTCTTGTGGTATCTTAGTGTAGGTATTTGTATCGGACAATTGCCTTTTAATTTCGTTTAAATAAGTTGATTTATTCATAACCACTATACCTCCCCCTTTATCCGCTGGTTTGATAATTATATTCAAGTTATTACGAATAGACTGGAGTGCCTGTTTCTCAACCTCACTTAAATTACTATGTGTGGGGTATTTCCCTGCTTTATATTCATGAATAAGATGATCAATATCTTTTTGAATAAGGTTAATATATGCCTCAACTGCGTGATTAGTGTGGGGTGGCATAAAATTACTTTTATTCCTCAGGCCCAATTGGTTAAGACATAATGATGTTTGGGGAACCTCGGGAGTGATGTTAAGCTGAGGTGTTGTGTCAATTTCTGTACCAAAATGAGCTTTCAATCTGATATTCCTGTAAAACCTCTGTAGGTCACATTCTAGTTCAAAAGTGTCCCAAGATGGTGTTGGACAAAAAGTTAAACCCTTGTTTAATAATGACATTTCAGCATGAGACAGAGTATAATCAGAGATATTAATAATTAAGTTAGGTGTCTTACTTGGGAGCGTGTGATCCTGTCTGTTGGTGCGACGGTAGGACCTCCTGGTCTGCGTTTTTTTCTCAGTCCTTTCTCTAAAAAAAGGGGGGCTGTACGTATACTGCTGCTTGAGTCGCTTCCAGAGCTGGCTGAGTCTTGTCTTCGTGTACCAGGGCCACGTCGCCATGTCCTATTGTCAGTGGGTTCGTTCCAGCGGTAGACCCTATTAGAAAGATAATCAGCGTTATCTCGTTGAAATTTCTGTCGTTTTCTCTCCTGTAGGGACTTCTTGAACTCCTCAAGGGTTGTATCAAGTTGAGTTTTCAGATTCTGTAGTTCAGACGTAGAGAGAGTTGTGGCCAGCTGGGTTTCAATTGCTGAAATTTTGTTCTTAGATTCTTCAATAGCAGTCTGAAGATGTTCTACAGTCAAAGTAATAATATCAAGGGAACACTTGTTCAGAATGCCTTGAAATTTCTTACAGTAATCTTCGTTCTCAGAGAAAAGTGTAGGTTTTTGGTGACATCTCAGGCCCCTTGGAATCTTGTTCTGGCGAAAATACTCTGCCAGAGTAGTGCAGTGCAGATCATATGATATAAGTTTCCTCTTCTCCTTCTCCAAATCTCGTGTTCTAAGTTCCTTTGCAGGGATTTTAAGAAACTCAGAGGAGTTTGTTACTCTAGAGATGATATGACTACTTGTCTGATCATCATATGCAAAAATGTCAGACGACATTAGTGTTCACAGGTGCAACAGCCAACACAATTTTGGACAATAGGAAAGAGGGGCGTGCACACTAATATGAGGGCGAGGTGCTAGTGAATGGGAAGAACCCTTCAGTATACATATAGAAGTACACTGCACACTCAATGAAATGAATAATGTATTAATTTATTGAAAATTCAAAAAAACCATGCAAAGGAAATGAACTAAAGACAGAAAATAGCTCTGACGTTGCGGCCACAGGCCTTGTTCACAGAGTCTGTTGTGAAAAATAGAGTACAAACAAATACAGTTAGTTCAAAACAAATAATATTATGCTACTTTGCGAATTTATGAGAAAGTGAACATGAATATCGTCGGTGATATTTGAAAGATGTACGTATATACAGACATGCACATATATATACATATACATATACATACATATATATACACACATATGCACAATGCACATACATAGATATATATAAGTAGACCATGTCTAGAGTACAATAAGTCAAGAATACAGATTATATCTGTCATAGGCGTATTCGCAGGTACATAAAAATGGGAACAAAGGGCAAAGGAGAGTGGAACAAGGGGGGGTTTTTTAGGTGACTGGTATCAGCATGAAGTAGTAAGAAAACGGATTAAGGTGGTGGAAAAAAGCAGGTATACTACCTGTCACTAATAGTTCTGTATTCCAGGGAGAATGCTAAAAAATAAAAATATAGATATATGTATATATAGAGCTAGGAATATATAAGTATAGAGGAAGTGGTGTAAGCAGACAAGTTACCTGAATCAATATAATCGTAGAGGTTGCATATAGGGTGTGAATGGGATATCAGGAACGCCTGGGATGTGTTCTCTATGTATGAGAAGAAATAGGAAAATCAGCCCAGTATAAACATAGAGTAGTGAAATCTAGACAATGTAATCTTACCCGAGCCTGTGTGAACGCCGGCACTCACGTGCCTTGGCTGTATAGGACGGCTAGTGTCAGCTGTATTGTGGCGCTTTAAATGCAGAGAAGATGGGAGGGGGGTTGACGTCACGGAGCTCACGTGGTGAGCTCTCATCTGATCTGGTCATTAGTATGCAGCGCCTGTGTGGTGAACAGGAATCAAAAGGGGAGGTGACCTTATGCACCTGCGTGGTCAACGGCCTCATGTGTAGGGGTGTATCATATCACTGGCAAGGAGATGACGTTGCGCGCAGGCGCAGACATCATCTCTTCAGGGCCCAGACAAGAGAGTGTATATATGGACAGGAGGGATCGCGTCGTAACGTCACCGCACACGGTACTAGCGCCCGCCCCTATGTGGAAATAACAACAGGTTGCCATGTTACAAAACTGACGCCGCGCATCTGCGCATGCGTGGTGGCCGAGAATCAGGGGAAGAGGTGACCTAGTGCGCCTGCGTGGTCAACGGCGAATCGTATCACTGCCGAGGAGATGACGTTCCGCGCAGGCGCAGACATCATCTCCTCAGAGCTCGAACAAGGGAATGTATATATAGACAGGAAGGATCGCGTTGTAACGTCACCACGCGCGGTACTAACGCCCGCCCCTGTGAGGAACTGATAGCAGGTTGCCATGTTACAAAACTGACGCCGCGCATCTGCGCATGCGTGGTGACCAAGAGGAGAAGTGACCTAGCGCGCCTGCGCGGTCAACGACCCCCTGTGTAAGGTGTATGATATCACTGGAGAGGAGATGACGTTGCGCACAAGCGCAGGCATCATCTCCTCGAAGCCCAAGCAGGAGAATGTATGTGTGTGTACTAACGCCTGCCCTTGTGTGGAAGATACAGCAAGATGCCATGTTACGAAACTGACACTGGAAGATAGGAGAGGGGGGGAGGGGGGGGGAAGGGAGGGGAGGGAAAAGGGGGAAGGAGAGAAAGGAAGAGGGAGGAAACCTAATGTAAAAGTAATGTAAATATAGAAAAGTAATGTAAATATAGAAGAAACCATATAGCCTAAACTTGAGAGAATAAAGGGTAAAAAGAGGAAAGAATAAAGTCAGTGAGCAGAGGCTGCAGGCTGTAAGCGGTGCTGTCACCGCTGACAGGCGGGTTGCTATAGCAACGGTGATCTCCGTTATTAACCGGCTGTGGCAGTCGGTGAAAAACAGAATGGGGAAGCAGAACGGGGAGTCGACCCATGTGCCAGAGCATGTCGCCGGTATATGGAGATGCTGGAACGATCACCGCGTACCGGAGATTGCAATGACAGGACCTAGCATGACGTCATAGCCATGTGACCAGTTTGTATCCAATGAGATAATAGTCACGTGACTGGTCACATGATTTATTTGACGTCACGGAAGGTCCTATCATCAGTGCTGGTTACCAGGAGGATGCAGCGATTATCGGAAGGAAAAGCGGCGGGAGACAGAGAGCAGGACACATTGCGGGGACCTGTAAGTGTTATGGCAATGTTTATTAACTGTATATGTACATTTATAATGTGATTTTATGTGTTTGTGTTTGCCTCCCAGTGTTTTCAATGGGGTTCGAGAGGTTCATCGAATGGTTCGCCGAACCAAACTCGAACGCGGCCTCCGTTCGACGAACCGAACAGAACTCAAGCTTTTAGAGGCTTGCTCATCTCTAGATAGGACCCCACTGACCATAGGTGTATTTCTTTCACAGTAGAAAGAAGACCCTGCTTTAATGGCTCTACTCCAGGCTTCAAACCTGTGATCTCTGATTTTTGGTTGGTTTCCCTCTTGGTTGGATTACAGCTTGTTTTGTGCTGGTGCAACTGCTGAATGATATCTTTTATTTTGAATGCTTTGCCTTATTGTTTCACTTCCTTTCAGGTGTGTGTACTTTCTTTCATGGTTTGCCCAATCACATTTTGGGAGGGGCTATTTATACTCACTGCTCACATGCCTCAGTGCTGGCTATATTTCCAGATGGATGGTTGTCTGGAGTCCCAGCTCATTGATTAAGAGTCTCTTACATTGCAATTGCTATTCCTTGTTTGTTTGTGTGAATTCCTTCAGTGTTATCTCCTAGTTTGTTTTAATTATGTTTGTGAGGGTTTGTAAGTATTCTGTTATTCTTTTTAGCTTCTTATATTCCATAATTCCTGTAGGACTGTGTTTGCATGTTCCTAGCCCTAAGTCTCACTTTCTGGCTGTGTGGGCTTTATTTATGTTTATTGGTTTTTTTTGTGTTACACTTGGTTTATAGCTTAAGGTACAAATAAAGGGAATAGGTCGACAGAATTTTGCAATGTAAGCTGAGGACAGCATGCTGCAAGGGTTAAACAAGAAAAAAAAACAACTGTTTTTTTCAGATCTGTGTGCCATTTATTGTTTACCTAAACTAAAGGGTTTATTACAATGTGGTTAGCATTAGAGGCCTAGAAAGTAGCATGCCATGTTGTTCAACATACCCCCTGCTGTGAATGACACTTCACAGTCAATGCACAATATCTATTAGGAGCCTCATGTGGACTGCACAGCTCTGCTAGCTCAGCTGAACTATATTCTTTACAATAGAGATAAGACCTAGCATCACCTAAGACAGGTGCTCTGGAAAATTAATAATAGAACTGGAGCAAGAGAGTTCCGGCACACTGTACTGTTTCCCAAAAAAAGGAATTACACTGGTTCAAGTATTCTTAATCTGTTTTCCTTTATTGAAAGATAACGAAGTGCTGTACATGAATAGAGAGTCCGCCAGGACGTTTCGGCCTTAGGCCTTCATCAGGTCAGATAATCTGACCATGTCATGTGCACAGGACGCGCGGCACGCACAGCCACCACCGCACACAGAGGCTAGCCCCACCGGAGTTACTCCTATTTCCTTGACACATTAACCCTAGCAGGACTTGATCCAGCCTCCTACAGCAACTGACTTGTTACTGTTGTCAGCATAAGCAATTTATCTTACCTAGTGTCCCTGTAAACTAGCAGCTCCTCTATCGACATTTTATTACTGCTGGTTATAGCAGTACATTTAATGTGGTGGTTTCACTGATCATCTGACCTGAAGTAAAACGGATCCGGACTCATAACAACAAGTAGGCTTTTAGCCTTAATACATCCACAAAGATATATGACCGCCACCAGTACAAGCACCCTACCTTAACTAGTATCCTTCTGGACTAGTAGCTCCTTTATTGATATACCATTGCTACTGGTTACAGCAGTACATATATAGTGTGGTGTGTTCACTGATGACCCAATTAGGAATTAACAGATCCTGAGCCATAATAATAAATAGGCCTTTAGCCTCGCTATATCTACACAGGACAGTTTAGTCCACCCAGCCCACAGAGTCTTCCCACAGGACTATCCTAAGGTCTCTACCTCCCCACAGGACTATATCTTATGCTGGATCTAACATATTTATGATGATTGGCTACTCACAATTTTTCCTCATTTTCGGATCTTTGCTTGACATGGTCAGATTGTCCGACCTGATGAAGGCCTAAGGCCGAAACGTCCTGGCGGACTCTCTATTCATGTACAGCACTTCGTTATCTTTCAATAAAGGAAAACAGATTAAGAATACTTGAACCAGTGTAATTCCTTTTTTTGGGAAACAGTACAGTGTGCCGGAACTCTCTTGCTCCAGTTCTATATTCTTTACAAAGCTGAGGACAAAAGAGCGCAAATATTGTCATACTAGATATTAAAATGCAGTGTGCATGATATTACACTCACCTACTGGGTTGTGAAAGTCACAACACCTATGAAGGCTTGTAAAGTAATGGCGGTTGCCGCAGCCCTACGTGGGTTAATATTTGGTGCTGGAGAAGAGAAGCGGGGTTAATGCCACACTGCTGCCGAATGAAGAAATTGTTGATTATAAACAAAAAATATTTTATTTCATAGGTCTATGCGTTTCAGGGATCCAGTCCCCTTCTTCAGGACAAACAAAGAATCTATATCAACTCTATTTTTTGATAATGTCAGAATGGCTGCACCCAGTAATCTAATTTCAACATGGTTAGTTTCATAATATCTTTGCCTACAACATGCTGCTCTCATATGAAATAGCAAAAACTAGCTGACAAATACATATTAAGGACATTCCAGGTCAGCTGTTAACGAGTGGAGGCATAATTTTGTAATCTTAGGATTCCAACCTCTGCTGTCAGGCAGGAAGAAATCAGAGGCAGGTCTCTGGCAAATACATGCCTGTTTTGGGACCTGTGGTTTTTTGGTTTTCATGTTCCCTGCTTTATCCATCTGTGTGACAGTGTTATGGGTACTTTTCACGTTGCGATATCGGTACCGATATCGCTAGCGAGCGTACCCGCCCCCGTCGGTTGTACGTCATGGGCAAATCACTGCCTGTGGTGCACAACATCGTTAACACCCATCACATGGACTTACCTTCCCTGCGACATAGCTCTGGCCGGCGATCCGCCTCCTTTCTAAGGGGTCGGTTCATGCGGCAACACAGCGACGTCACACGACAGCTATCCAATAGCAGAGGAGGGGCGGAGATGAGCATCCGGAACATGCCGCCCACCTCCTTCCTTCCTCATTGCCAGTGTACGCAGGTAAGGAGATGTTCGTCGTTCCTGCAGTGTCACACATAGCGATGTTTGCTGCCGCAGGAACGATAAACAATATCGTACCTGCAGTAGCAACGATATTTGGAAAAGGAGCAATGTGTCAACGAGCAACAATTTTTGACGTTTTTGCGCTGGTTGATCGTTGCTCCTTGGTGTCACATGCTGTGATGTCGCTAATGGCGCCGGATGTGTGTCACTAACGACGTGACCCCGACGATATAGTTAGCGATGTCGCAGCGTGTAAAGCACCCTTTAGTGTTCAGTCTTAACACTTGCTGACAAAAATAACTTACACTCCACAAAAAAAGAGAAAGTCCCACTAACCATAAAAACTTCCACTTTACAGAATAGAGATAATTATCCAGTGACTATGGAAATGAAAATGACCCTGCCATAAAAATTGTTCTTCACAGTATCAGGGAAATATACACGTTATGTATAACTATCCTGCTCTCACTACTACCACCACAGCCCCATAGCACTTATAACGGCCATTTTACAGTCCGAAACATCGCATACCCATTGACTTGAATGAGGTCCATTGTTCAGGGTAAAGTTTAGCATCAAGTTCACTCGTCGACCCCGATTTGTTGTTTTTTTTCCGTGCTAGTTCGGTGGACGTGATTATCCACGGGTTCGCTCATCATAATATATTAGGCACTATAGGGAAGTCCATGAAGTAATACAAATTAGAATTTTTTTGAAAACCGCAAATCAAATCTCAAGATGTTTGAAAGTGCAAAAAATTTCAGAAAATTCTATTATAACTCGCTCTTCTGAGAATCGATCTGCTCATTTCTGCTCTTAGCGTTTTGTTTTATTTACTTACTCTATTCCCTCTATTATAGTTATCATAGCTTAATAAACCTGTCTAGCAGTCATTAGTCAAACTTTCTTGGTACACTACACCCACTTTTTTTGCAACAATACATTTTCAGAAACAGAAATTTTGGAGGCTTAAATCACAATGGGAAAACTGGAGTAAACTATTTGTTAAAAAAAATGGTCGAAAAACAAAAAAGAACATTTCACATGAGCAATAAATGTCTTTTCATGTAAAGCCATAAAATATTCAATTTCCCATCCTGGTCCCCTATTGTGCCATTCCATACACGCACAAACACACGAAAACACACAAACAAACACATATTATGCTCACCTTACCTTCTGTTCCATCGGCGGCCTACTGGTTCTTGTAGTTCGCTGCTACAGGATGTGTATTAGGTAACCATGACGACCGATGCCGGAGCTTCCGCTGACAGAGCGCTGACGTCAAAGACATGAACCTCTTGCCTTTGATTGGTCAGCACGCTGCCTTTGTGAAGTGACTGACAGTGGAAGTTCCTCCATCGTCACGATGGTTACCCAATACACATCCTATACCAGCGAACTACAAGATGGAACGGAAGGTAAGGTATGCATAATATGTTTTTGTATGTGTTTGTGCGTATTTGTGCGTGTTTGTGCGGACTGGAAGAGCGGGTCAGTGAAAGTACGGAACCGGAAGTGTGTGCGGTGAGTATTTGCTCGTACAGCAAAGATTGCTCGTAAACTGAGTTACAAAGTTACAGCAAGCTTTACTCGTATTGCGAAATACTCGCACACCAAGTTACTCGTAAACCGAGGTTCAACTGTATAAGATTATCTCAGCACAGTAACATTTTTTTAAATACATCCAAATGTGGAAATTGATCTATTGATTAAAATGAAGTTTGTTTGTTGGACAACCCCTGTGAGCATCATTCAGATATCAGTGAATGAACGGAGATGCATGGACTGACACCAGGTCTTATGAACCAAACTTGACAGCCTCATAGTCAAATATGAGGCTTTAAAATTCAGGTCATTAGAGTCACGGACAATGTTACCCAAAAGTCTGAATGAATCCAGTATTTCCCAGACTTATGGTTCTTATGGTTCTCCAACAGATCACGTTTTTAGGATTTTCTCAGTATTGCCCAGGTGATCAAATGTTACCAAGGCATCAGAAATTGCCACAGATTCTCTCATATGTGCAATAGTAGCAAAATCCTGTTAACAAGATTTGTTGGGAGTCATGAAGACTAGAGTTTGAGAAATACTGCTTTAACCCTACACATAGTTAAACACTTTGGCCCTTGCAATCTTAACTCTATGTTTTAGAAGTATAGTATAATTACACTGTTGTACAGCCAATTTAGTTAAGAGATGAAACAGCTAATTATGTGATGCTCAAAACCAATATGATGCTTAAATTTGATAAATGGCTCTACTTCTTAAGATCCAAAAGAGGTTGTAATTACTTTTGGCACCTTTCATGCAGGCTTATAGAAAGACTGGATCCTTATTATTTCTTCATTATTGTATTGTTAGTACATAGTCTATTAAATCATATATTTAGTCTATAGAGCCTTAAGTATTCTTACATCTTAGAGTAACCAATCAAAAAACACCAACTCAGCTCCAATGACGTAATCCTAATTACAGTTGCATCACCTACTTTATAAAGGCTCTCTATGTAAGGTATTTTAGCTTAGTTTCTTAGCATATTGATATGCTTCTATATGTTTTTTTAGATATGCCTCGTTATTACATTAACAAAGCGTATAGTTTTTATTACCTATGCAGAGAAGTCATGTAGCAAATTTTGATTACCTTGACAGGGAAAACCACAACCTGTATTTTGGCTACAGAATAGAAGATCAGGACAAGAGTTGAGCTCCTGACATATGATGCAATATATGTGCATCACATCTTACCCAGTTGTTGCATGGGAAGAGGCAATTTAGGCTTTTTACAGTCCCAATGATCTGGAGAGAGTGAACCAATCACACTAACAATTGCTATTTCTGCATGGTTCCCCCCAGTATGAAAAGTGTTTCAAAGAAGAAGAAAAAGAAGTGGACTTTACAGTATCGAAACATTCCATATGCATTACGCCAAGTACCACATAAAGAAGATCTTCCGGTTCCAAAAGCACCAAAACATTTCCAGTCAAGTAAGGTGAGGAAGAACAGGTGCATGGTGTCATGAAGCATATTCATGATCTAGACTTCTATCAGCAACCTCAACTGAACCACACCTTCTAAGGCCTCTGCCACACATACGTGAAAATCACACACATGCTGAGAGACACGTATCTTCCCTGCGTGTTGCGTTTGGTAAGTTTGTGTCTCCAATACGTGCGGACCACGTGTGTTCTACGTGTGCTATCCGCGATAAAACACAGAGAACTGGTAATTTGCATACTCACGTGGTCCTTCCTGCTGTCCAGGGTACTGATCTTTGGTCTCCAGCCTTGCCGACTCCCTTCTGCTGCTGCTTCCGGCCGCAGTGAAGTGAATATTAAATGAGCATAATGAGCGGTGGTCAGCAGTAAGTGACAGCAACGGCAGAGACAGGAGGGCTGGAGAAGGTGAGTAAAGATTTGTTATTTTTTTCTTTGACACATGAGTTTTCTCCGGCGTGTGTCACACGGGACCGCATCCACACTACATCCGTGTGGTATGGGTGCAGGCCGTGTGACACCCGTGATGCAGGAGAAAAACGGACATGTCAGTGTGAGAAACACACGGATACACATAAGTATGGAACGGACACACGTTCCGTTCCAAAATACTTACGCGTGTCCAAACCATTAGGAATACCTAGGTCCACATGTGTACGTGTCTCCAGTACATGAGAAAAGTGCCAAACACGTACCGGAGGCACGAACATGTGACAGAGGCCTTACACAAAGTGAAAAGAACGATCTTGCAGTGTCTGGCTATTAGACTTTGGTTAATAAAGTTCTATAGGAGGTTCTGTTTGTACTTGGGTAAGTGGGAGTGGACTGTGGTCCTCACAGAATATGTTCGTATATCAGGATGGTCATAATGGTCCCTCTGTTGATCTCTTGTCTTTTTTTACCTAGTATGTATTATGTTTTGCCTTTGCAGTGTATGTGCCCAACTGCAAAAAGGCTTGTTCTGATATACAATTAAAACAATTTCATATTAATAATAAAGAGGGAAAGAGAGAAGAAAGGAGATAAAAATACTCATATTATATTTTTGCTGATTAAAACAGACTCTGTCAAACTTACTATCTTCATTAATGCTATGTGCACATGGTGTCCTTTAGATGCCGCTGCAACCGAAGCGTTTACCCAGTCAAAACCGTTTTGGATGGCAAGCCAGCAGTCCTTTTCCTGAAACGGCTTCTCTAGCTTTCCTGTTAGTCATGCAGAGGCTTCAACATCGGGGTCTCTTTCTCTGTACTATGAACTATAGAGAGCAGGCAGCTTCCTAGTAAAAGCCACCCAAAAAATGAGCAAGTCACGTCTTCTACCTGTTTCAGATTTCTGAACCCTGAAGTGATTTAAAAATGTGACTTAAAATGGAACATGTGCACAGAAATGTTGTTTTAACTTATGGTGGCTGTGACGCCCTGGGCAAGCCAGGGGTCACAGGTCATGACACCACCACAACCTACACCCCAGATAGGTACACCAAAGCTAACCAAAAATCCTTGTTGCCTTCCTCCAGGGGCTGATGTCCACACCAGGGGGTGGGCCAGGCGGTTGGCTCCACCCACCGAGGAGTTCACAGCCCTGGAGGAGGGAGAACCAGGCAGATGAGTTTAGGGAGAGTGTGAAGGAGGAAGTGGAAGCAGTGAGAGATTAAGTGGAGAGTTCAAAGTGAGAGGAAGGAGAAGGAGGACAATGAGAGTAGTGACAGAAGAAGTGACAGTTGAGGAAGCCTGAAGTTGGTCCGGGTGTGTGCTCCGGACTGAGACAGCAAGGTCAGCAGACGGCGGTGACTGTCTGCAGGAGAGGCTGCTTGGAGGTTGCCGAAAGGACCGTGGACGGGTGGTGGCCCGGCGGTACCGGAGCGGTGTACGAAGAGCAGTCAGCACCATTGGCAGGGGCCTTTCGGATCCCGGCAAGGCTAGGAGTCGCCGTGAATTTGCCAAATCCGTCAGTGAAGGGGACCTCTGGGTCTCCCAACAACCAAGTCCCGATTGAAGGCAACAGTCCAACCATTAGAGAGAGACACCGCCACCGCCAGGGCACCAGTTTCTCAGGGCCAGCGCCTGCGGGCAAAGAGGGGCTCCTCCGGCCCATATCCAAGTCGGGGAGCGGGTTACCGGTGGGAACCCATCGCTACCATCATCATCTTAGGTGCAGGAAAAGGGACCATCACTGTCACCTACTGGGGAAAAGCAACTGCAGCCGTCCGTGGGAACCGTCTTTCCAGCCATGTGTTTTACCGAGAACTGTGTCCCCGTCTCAGGCTGAGTGAGTACCACAGTGCCGTGAGGCACAGCGCTGCCCCCGCGTCCCTGCACCCCACCAAGCCCTGCACCGGCCCCGCCAGCCCTCATCACCCACCTCATCACTGGGCCCCGGGACCACTACCCTCTACCCATGGAGGGGAGAACCAACAACTTTGCTGCTCCCTGTCACCACTCCCGGGATCCCCATACAGAGCAGCGGTGGTGTCCACTCAATCACCACAACCGTGGGTGGCGTCATGGACAATAAACAATCCCAAAAACCAATCCCTTTTCACTCACGGGCGAGGAGCGCCGCTCGAGTCCCCGGGATCCGGCCCATCGCTCAAGCCACCGAGCAGCGGCAGGCCGCAGCAGCAGCGGCAGCCGGACCTGAGCAGTGGGAGAGCGCGGCGTCCCCTCCTCCGCCCGCGACAACTTGGCATCACGAACAGGATCCTACCGCTCTGCCGTTGGGTAGAGGTGCACCTTGTGACCGCCGGAGGTGTCCGGCCGGAAAATTTCGGAAGTCGCCATCTTTGGCGCGAAAAGTTCCCGCTCGAGCGTCTTCTCGAGTAGTGGAGGCGCGAAGGCCAAAACCCTGCCCCTATAGAGGAGGGGCCGGAAAGAGGCTAAGGGAGACGAAATGGCGACTGGTCGCATGTAGCCGCAGCTATAAAGGCAGGGACGCCAGGACTCTGCAGCCATCTTGTTCCTGGGAGAAGCCGCCAGCAACATGTGGATGCCGTCCCGCAGCACCGTAGCCCCCGCGCCTGGAAGCGCGGCGTGGGTGGAGATCCGGACCGCGCAGCTCTACCAGAGGCTGCAGGTCAAAATGCAGCTCCTCATGGAGGAATGGGAGACCGACATGACGGATGTCATAGCGACCGTGCGGAGACGCGAGGATGAAGCGGAGGAAGGGAGGGTGAGTGACCCACGCCCCGATGCCCTTGAAGGGCCGGTCATCGTGGCTGCGTGATCCGGTCTAAACCCTCTCGCTCTGCTGCCTCCCTCGCCACCCGACTCAGAAGCCGTGACCCCGCCACTAGGCCCGCTACCACCGCAACCGGTAGCGATACCCAGCATGCCCGCCCAGGCGGGCCGACCTGTAGCCGGAGCCGGTAGCCGCCCGGAGGTGCTGCCCTGGAAAACCCCGAAGCCCGAACCGGAGGCGTCCCCCGAGAAAGTCCCCGAGCCGGAGCCGACAGCCCGCTCCGTGCCGAAGGCCCAGCCGCGGAAAGCCCCTGTGCCCGTCCCCCACACCTCGGCTGAGGTTGCGCCGGGTTGCCGATGCAAGGCAGCGTCCAAGGCCAAGTCACCGCGGGACCTAACGCCCAGAGTACCAGCAGTGGGCAATGTCCAACAGGTCTCGCGGGGCTCGACCCGTGCGCCGGAGCGCGCAGCAGCGCCGTACTGGGACAGGGAGCCGGTACCGTTGGGCCTGGAAATCGGTGAACGAGAGAGAAAGAAGGCGGAGATGGTGGCCCGTACGATCCGGGAGAAGGAGAGCCTGAGACAAGCTACCTTCCGGGTCCGGGGCCCGCTGTATGAAGGGCAGGTGAGGCGGTTTGATGTCCGCCGGGGCTATGGATTTATTTATGAACCGGGCCTGGAGGTCGAAGTGTTTATAGCCCGGCGGGATGTGAATGCTCATCTGCCAGAGGAGCACCCCGGTCGTAACCTGATGCCGGGTGACATAGTCCAATACACCCGGCACTGTGGGGAGAGGGGGTGGTTCGCGCTGGATGCTAAGTTGAGGGGCAGCCAGGAAGTCCCGTGTGAGCGCTGCGCCCCCTCCCTCAGGTGATGTCGAGGACTCAGAATGATGTTCCGCGAGCATCGTTGCACCGTCCCGGTAGGGATCACCAGTCTGAAGAAAGTATGTGTTTTTGAAAGTTTGAAAAGTTGTGAAAATGAGAATAATAACCGAAGATTGACCTGATTAGCCATGTGATTGAAACCGGCCATTGCCGGCACCGTTGTCCCCGTGGGGACCATCTAGCTGCATAGAAACTTCTATGGACAAGCCCGAGAACTTGCAGGGCAACCACAAACGTTAGTGGCTTGTAAATAAATCTGTTGTTGCAGCTACCGTTACCGCCTCCGGAGAGGCAGGTTGGAGGGAGGACCCGCAGTGGAGCAGGTTGGAGGGAGGACCCGCAGTGGAGCAGGCTGGGGCCCAGCCACCACCGGAACCGGTGGCTACCCTCTGGAGGGGAAGGACAGATCCCACTCGGGTATTTGGTTCAGGACTGGGGTCAAGGTATGCTGCCTTGGTTTTAGGGGCAGCATCAAGGCCAGGTTACTTGGGTGGGAGAGAGCGGCAGCCGCAACCGTTTGAAATGTTACGTAACGTTTAAGAAATGAACCTCCCGATGTGGGATGAAGTTATTTTATTTGTATGTCATGTTTTTATATCTTTTCAGAAAAATAAAACCGGTGTTGGACGGGCAGCCCGCGGATGGTCTGCATTTTGCTAAGGGGGAATGTGACGCCCTGGGCAAGCCAGGGGTCACAGGTCATGACACCACCACACCCTACACCCCAGATAGGTACACCAAAGCTAACCAAAAATCCTTGTTGCCTTCCTCCAGGGGCTGATGTCCACACCAGGGGGTGGGCCAGGTGGTTGGCTCCGCCCACCGAGGAGTTCACAGCCCTGGAGGCGGGAGAACCAGGCAGATGAGTTTAGGGAGAGTGTGAAGGAGGAAGTGGAAGCAGTGAGAGATTAAGTGGAGAGTTCAAAGTGAGAGGAAGGATAAGGATTTCAGTGAGAGTAGGGACAGAAGAAGTGACAGTTGAGGAAGCCTGAAGTTGGTCCGGGTGTGTGCCCCGGACTGAGACAGCAAGGTCAGCAGATGGCGGTGACTGTCTGCAGAAGAGGCTGCTTGGAGGTTGCCGAAAGGACCGTGGACGGGTGGTGGCCCGGCGGTACCGGAGCGGTGTACGAAGAGCAGTCAGCACCATTGGCAGGGGCCTTTCGGATCCCGGCAAGGCTAGGAGTCGCCGTGAATTTGCCAAATCCGTCAGTGAAGGGGACCTCTGGGTCTCCCAACAACCAAGTCCCGATTGAAGGCAACCGTCCAATCGTTAGAGAGAGACACCGCCACCGCCAGGGCACCAGTCTCTCAAGGCCAGCCCCTGCGGGCAAAGAGGGGCTCCTCCGGCCCATATCCAAGTCGGGGAGCGGGTTACTGGTGGGAACCCATCGTTACCATCATCATCTTAGGTGCAGGAAAAGGGACCGTCACCGTCAACTACTGGGGAAAAGCAACTGCAGCCGTCCGTGGGAACCGTCTTTCCAGCCGTGTGTTTTACCGAGAACTGTGTCCCCATCTCAGGCTGAGTGAGTACCACAGTGCCGTCAGGCACAGTGCTGCCCCCGCGTCCCTGCACCCCACCAAGCCCTGCACCGGCCCCGCCATCCCTCATCACCCACCTCATCACTGGGCCCCGGGACCACTACCCCCTACCCACGGAGGGGAGAACCAACAACTTTGCTGCTCCCTGTCACCGCTCCCGGGATCCCCATACAGAGCAGCGGTGGTGTCCACTCAATCACCACAACCGTGGGTGGCGTCACGGACAATAAACAATCCCAAAAACCAATCCCTTTTCACTCACGGGCGAGGAGCGCCGCTCGAGTCCCCGGGATCCGGCCCATCTCTCGAGCCACCGAGCAGCGGCAGGCCGCAGCAGCAGCGGCAGCCAGACCCGAGCAGTGGGAGAGCGCGGCGTCCCCTCCTCCACCCGCGACATGGCATTTTTTGCTGATGAAGGAGATAGTCCAACACTCTAATGCGTGTATTAATAAAACGGCTCTTTTGTAAACACCATCATGTAATGCTCGATGCCGGTGTAGAGGCAGCCAGCGGGAATAGTTTATCCACTGGACCGCAGTGGGGACCTGGGCTTACCCTTTAGTGGGAGGGGCTTAACTAGGCACCTACTGTGAGGCAGACACAAGTCAGGGACTAGAACTGTGGCTGTTAATCCCCAGGGCAGGTGTGGGCACAGGTATAGGCAGATACAGTCAGGTTAACTGAGGCACACAGAAAGGCAGGTATGGACAGATATGGTGGGCACAGCAGAGTACATAGGTATGGAAAGACTGACAAAGGTACAGATAACAGAAACAGGGATAATGGACCTGACAACTAACTAGCAGATTGGTAACCAAACTAACTAAGGACACTGTGCCGACACCTCCCCTAATGAGAGTGGGCCTTAAAGACATAGTGCCTCTCAGCCATAAGCTGAAAATAATGCACTGGCCCTTTAAGAGGAGGGTCGATGTGCTCGTGCGTACTAAGCAAGTTCCTGTTAAGCCTGTGCGGCATGCTTAGGCCCCAGGGAAGAAGGAGTGGGGAAAGGAAGGCATACAAGCACATGGGTGGATGCGTAGATGCGGGGAGGAAGCAACCCAGCAGCAGTGGTAAATTGGCGCTACACATAATTTCCATTGGATATCTCCTAACCATCAGAGCAGCAGATATATCAACATATACTTTTCCACTATTGATTTTAATGCTGGTTTTATTCCAGCATACGGAGCAGCAGCAGCTGTCATTTATATCTACTGTACATAAGAATTGTGTCTGACAACCCAGTTAAGGGAGAAATAACATATCTACAACAACATTTATTGCCCAGGTGACACCCTATTGTGCACTTTGTCACTTTTTAGCTGTGCCATAGTAATAAATTTGACATGCCAAATTTAGACAAATGATTTTTCCACCTACAAGAAAAATGCACTGATTTTTTTTTACCAGACTTTGATCACAGTTTGATCAGAGTGAGGTCCGAGTTTCATCAGTTTTTCTCAGACGTGTCCTTTCTGACAGTTCATGAAAACTCGACCATACTCAGTTGTCTTCCAATCGTGATCTGATTTTTCCATGGACCAATTAACTTGCATTGTTGATTATGATCTAAAGCCTGCTTTACACCATACAATCCAGCATACGATATCATATGCGATCGTACCCACCCCCATCGTATGTGCGGCACATTCAATTTGTTGAACGTGTCGCACAAACGAATAACCCCCCGTCACACGTACTTACTGATGTGTGCTACCCCGGGTACGATGAACAACCTGACGTTCAATTTTTAGGAATTGAATGACGGGCATGCGATGAACGTTTTACCGTTCAATCGCAATCGCACGTAGCCGTTACATGCTACAATGTAACTTACGATGCCGGATGTGCGTCACTTACGATGTGTGAGGGCCGGGGAGGACTGGTAAGCCCAGGAGGTGGATCCACTGGACCGAGCACCCCACCTGGAGGGCAGGGTACACGGCAGCTGGAGCACTAGCGTGGCAGGAACGGGAAGAACCAGGTCACCAGGGTCATGGAGTCCCATAGGACAGTACAGTAACAGGTGCAGGTATCAGGAAGCAAAGACAGGACCAGGTCACTAGGGTCACAGCTTACTTTAAGTTGTGAAAATACAGGAAACAGGAACAAAAGGACCTGAGCACCTAGCTCACAAGACAAAGCAAAGAAACACAAGCGATGATCAGGCCCCACCTACATGGAAAAGCCAGTCTTATATACCCAGCATAGCCTCAGGTCATTTCCTGTTGCAGCAGTGCTGGGCCTATAAGACCAGGTGAGTGGACGCGGCCCGGTCCTATACAGAGGCATCAGTCAGAGTCAGACTCCTGAGACCTGGAACAGGACTCAGGGGAGCAAGAGCGGGAGCGGCAGGCGTGACCGGTGGACGCATGGACTGGACCAGTGAGCAAGGAGCGGTGGTGCGATGGCGAGACTGGATCAGTGAGCACGGAGCGGTGCAATGCAGGTGCGACCGGATCAGTGGGTATGGAGCGGTGCCTGGATGGTGAACCCAGCTCATTAGGTAAGGAGCGCTGCTGGGACACCGGTAGCGTGACACGATGTGACTCCGCCGACACATCGTAAGATATATTGTAGCATGTAAAGCGCCCTTAACCCTCGAATGAAAATTTAACATGTTACCATAATTATCTGCAGAACATTTAGCTCGTGAAGAGTCACAGATATGTGAATGGCCCCCTACACTATCACAAATACAAATACTATCTTTGAAAAACATTTATTGCACTTATATGAGAAGCTCGGACATCTGAATGAGATCTTATTTTAAGAGTGTCTTGTTTGGCTTAAAAATAATATCAAAAAAGCAAATAAAGAAGGTGTTTCTAATTTTGCAATATACAAAAAGAAACAATATTTCAACATTTAGCAGGTTTTTGTCAAGTATGTACAAAGGGCAAGAAGCTAGGCTTAAGTAATATACCCCATAGAATCATTCATAACAGCCCCAATCAAAAAGCATCAAGGATGCAATACAGCAAAATACATCACAACAAATATTAAAACAATACCAATAAACATCCCTAACAATGTTCATGTATATATAAAATGCAGCAAGTATCAATAAAAAAACTGACCTTACAGATCCAAAATCATAAAGTAAATTGGGCCTGCATCGGCATGTCAGGAAGAGAAAAATGCCCACATGTCGCTCCACCTATCAGTAAAAAGGCTACAGTATCACCATGGCAACAAGCATCCACTAGGACTGAAAGTCATGCTAAATAATCTGTGCATGCATGGTTATCAGCCAATCATGGTCAAGGTATCCATCACATCAGAAAAACCAACACACAAGATCACACTACCATAACCTGGTGCAATCATTGTGCATGCATATGCACCAGCAAATCCAAGCGCAAGCAACCGGGCTTCATGGCAGTAACAAAACTGAACTATGCGGAATTAAAAAAAGAAAATAATATATGACAGAAAGAGAGAGGAGGACAGACAAGGAAAAGGGCACTAACTAATTAACATATCAAATACCAAATACAAATTATAACCAAAATGTATAAATCAAATTAATAACAACACTGCACAAAGGTGTCTTCAATTCTGTCACTGGTACTTCCACAGGAATTCGCTAAAAGATGTGGTTGTTGCGGCCACTAGGATTGCAGTGGTAAAAAACAGCAGATGAAGGGTTAAAATCCAGTCTGCTGATGGAAGGTATGCACAAGATGTGAAGAGGACAAGCCAGGGAAGTATATTTCAAAATGTTATTTAGGTTTACGCATTTTGAAATATACTTGTCTTCAGGACAGAAATGAATATAAAATCTACTACAAAATTTTGTCGCAGTTTCTGTCCTGAAAAATAATTTTATACTTTGAAATGCGTAAGCCTAATAAACTACTTGGAATCTCATCAATCGTCAGCCTTCATTTTAACCCCTTCACATACTGTTTTCTATCTCTACTTTTATGTTTAGTAATACGTGCCCGTATGTCCATAGTCTCACCAACATAAAACAGCCCACAAGAATAAGAGAAAACATTTACCACATATAGTAACTTGAAAAACATGCATGTTTAATCTCAATAAAATAGTGCATGCCAGGTAAACATGTTACCCTTAATCAATTCCCACAACATGTACAACCTAAGCATGGAAAATTTCCCAATCTCGTGGTGCCAAAAGTTGTTTGTATAGATTCTTTATGTGCTGTCTCTGCTATCCGTGTGACATCCCGAAAGCACAAGGACAGCATGAGCTGGTATACTTACCTGTCTCTGGCGCTGCTATCTCCTGCACCGCTGTTACAATCCACACTGAGTGCAGTGAATATGCAATGAGCATAATGAGTGGGATGGATGCAACAGTAGAGGCAGAGACAGCAGAGACAGGTAAGGATAAGAAAAGAAAATTATGTCACCCGTGCTTTCTCCAGTATGTGTCACACTGATCCCATCAGCGTGTGGTCTGTGACTGTATGACACCTGTGATGCCGACAGAAAATGGACGTGTCGAAATGTGGAGCACACGGACATGCATGTGCTCCACACGGACACGCAGTTCATGTCAAAACATGGATGTGTGATTTTTATGGATGGCTCTATGTGTGTTTGTTAGTGTTGAGTGAGTATGCTTGTCACTACTCGGTACTCGCATGAGTATCACTGTACTCGGGCTACTCGGCGGGGACCGAGTAATCTCGCGATACTCGTGCTGTACTCGTGGTCTTCATCCCTGCATGTTGGCGCTCTTTTGAGAGCCAGCCCTCATGCAGGGATTGGCTGGCAGACCACTGCAATGCCACAGCCCTGTTAGTTGTGGAATTGCAGTGATTGGCCGGCCTGCACAGCGTGACCGAGCCTTTATACCGGCGGGCGCGCTGTGCTCTGCTCACAGCTATCCAGACAGTCAGTGCAGGGAGAGTGTCGCTGATTCAGGGAAAGCTTTGCGGCCCTTTATAGTTAGTTCCGGAGCAGGGCTGCAAATAGTGTGACCAGAAGTCCTTCTCAGGACTATTGTAGTTGTATACAGGCAGGCAGGGTATAGCCAGGTCGGAGTACAGGAGCAGAGTCCTTCTCAGGACTATTGTTGCTGTATACAGGCAGGGCAGGCAGGGTATAGCTAGGTCGGAATACAGTCTAGTGACCAGAAGAGTCCTTCTCAGGACTATTGTAGCTGTATACAGGCAGGCAGGCAGGGTATATAGCCATTCCTAGTGGTGACCGTATACCAGCCTTCATCATATCTGGGGCTGGTGTACACAGTCTAAAACAGTCCTGATAGTGTCAGACTTCTCAGTAATTGTCGCTCCTAAAAAGCTGTTAGGTTCTTAGTGCGTCCTTGATTGCATTTAAAAAACACACGTGTGTGTCTGTCGGTGGCAGCGTACAGGTGCACGTTTTGCACAAACTAGTATATAACGCAGAAAGAAGTCTAGTGAATAATACACATCAGTCAGCAGTGTCTGATAGTGTCAAACTTCTCAGTAATTGTCGCTCCTAAACACCTGTTAGGTTCTTAGTGCGTCCGTGCTTGCATTTAAAAACCGCACGTGTGTGCCTGTCGGTGGCAGCGTACAGGTGCACTTGTGTGCGTTTTGCACAAACTAGTATATAACGCACAAGTCTAGTGAATAATACACATCAGTCAGCAGTGTCTGATAGTGTCAAACTTCTCAGTAATTGTCGCTCCTAAAAACCTGTTAGGTTCTTAGTGCGTCCGTGCTTGCATTTAAAAACCGCACGTGTGTGCCTGTCGGTGGCAGCGTACAGGTGCACTTGTGTGCGTTTTGCACAAACTAGTATATAACGCACAAGTCTAGTGAATAATACACATCAGTCAGCAGTGTCTGATAGTGTCAAACTTCTCAGTAATTGTCGCTCCTAACAACCTGTTATGTTCTTAGTGCGTCCATGCTTGCATTTAAAAACCGCACGTGTGTGCCTGTTGGTGGCAGCGTACAGGTGCACTTGTGTGCATTTTGCACAAACTTGGATATAACGCACAAGTCTAGTGAATACACGTCAGCACAGCATTGCAAAATGCGCAAGGGCTTTGGGAACGAACAAGGAAGTGGACGTGATGGTGGTGCAGGCAGAAGCCGAGGTCGTGGGCAATCTCTAAATTCGCCACAACAAAGGGCCACATCTACTCGCTCGCACGTCCTGTCCCAAATTCTTGGGGACCGCAGCAGTACACCGCTCTTGAACCAAGACCAGTGTCAACAGGTTGTTAGTTGGATAGCGGATAATGCTTCCAGTCAGATTGGCACCACCACAAACACTCTGTTTTCCACACGGTCAAGTGTCAGTAGCCGTGATGCTGCACCGCACATTTCAGAACCTGATCCTCCTTCCTACCACCAGGCTGAGTACACGTCCATGGACATTACTGATCCCACACTTAGACACTCGGAAGAGCTGTTCACGTTTCCATTCACACATTCTGGCCTCTCGCCAGCTCCTGTTGAAGGGGGTCATGAGGAGATCGTATGTACAGATGCCCAAATATTTGAGCAGCCATGTTCTCACGAATTTGGCAACGTGTCTCAACAAGGGGTGGACGATGATGAGACACAATTGTCAGGAAGTCAGGAGGAGGAGCAGGGTGCAGAAGAGGAAGACGACGTGGTGGATGATCCAGTAACTGACCCAACCTGGCAGGAGGATATGCAGAGCGAGGACAGCAGTGCACAGGGGAAGGGAGGCATAGCATCCCAACAGGCAGTAAGAAGCAGGGTGGTGGCCCCAGGCAGAAGTCAGGCAACCATTCCCCGGAACAACAACACGACACAAGGTGCATGTTAGGTCTTCCCGAGTCTGGCAGTTTTTTAAGTTGGCTCCAGATGTTTCTAAAAAGGTTATTTGCAACACCTGCCATGCCAGCATCAGCAGGGGTACCAAAACTAGCAGCCTGACCACCACCAGCATGATCAGGCACATGTCAGCCAAGCACCCGACTTTGTGGGATGTACAACAGAGTCGAGGAGCAGTGCTTGTCACTGCTACGTCTTCGCTTGTTGTGCATGCGAGCCAATCCCCTGTCCATGCTGCTTGCGAACAAGCCTCCTCCGGCCCTGCACCTGCAGTTGCCTACGCAGAAATAACACCATCATCAAGCACGTCCTTGTCCCAGCGCAGCGTTCAGTTATCCATTCAGCAATCCTTTGAACGCAGGCGCAAATACACTGCCAACGCCCCACATGCCACAGTTCTAAATGCTAACATTTTGCGACTGCTTGCGCTGGAAATGTTGCCTTTTAGGCTGGTGGAGACAGAAGCATTCCGCGACCTGATGGCGGCAGCTGTCCCTCGCTACTCGGTCCCCAGCCGCCACTATTTCTCCCGGTGTGCTGTCCCCGCATTGCATAACCACGTGTCACAAAACATCACACGTGCCCTGAACAACGCTGTTTCAGCCAAAGTCCACCTAACCACAGACATGTGGATAAGTGCTTGTGGGCAAGGCCGCTACATCTCGTTGATGGCACACTGGGTTAATATTGTGGAAGCTGGGACCCAGTCTGAGCGAGGGACGGAACACGTCCTTCCCACACCAAGGTTTGCAGGCCCTACCTCAGTCAGGGTTTCACCCACACTCTACAGCTTCGGAATGTCATGCTCTTCCGCCTCCTCCCCCTCCTGCGCATCCTAATCCACTTTACCCTCCACACCAGTCCCAAGCTGGAAGCACTGCAGCACTGCCTCGGTGAAGTGGCAACAGGCTGTGCTGAAGCTAATCTGCATAGGTGACAAACCCCACAATGCAGAAGAGGTGTGGACAGCTCTGAAACAGCAGGCAGATCACTGGCTCACACCTCTGAACCTTAAGCCAGGAAAGGTCGTGTGTGATAATGGCCGGAACCTGGTGGCGGCTTTGAGGCGAGGCCAGCTGACACATGTTCCATGCGTGGCCCATGTGCTCAACCTCGTGGTTCAGCGGTTTCTAAAGTCATACCCAGAGCTGTCTGATCTGCTGGTAAAAGTTCGCCGCCTGTCTGCACATTTTCGAAAGTCACCTACTGCTTCAGCCGGCATTGCCGGCTTTCAGCGCCGTTTGCATCTTCCGGCTCACAGACTAGTGTGTGATGTCCCCACGCGTTGGAATTCAACTCTGCACATATTGGTCAGTATATGTGAGTAGAAGAGGGCAGTTGTTGAGTACCTGCATCCTCTAAGCCGTAGGGAAATGGGTCAAACTCCACACATAACACCTGAGGAGTGGAGATGGATGTCCGACCTATGTACCATCCTCCAAAACTTTGAGGACTCCACCAAGATGGTGAGTGGTGATGACGCCATTATTAGCGTCACCATACCGCTTCTCTGCCTTCTAAAACGGTCTCTGCTCAAAAACAAACATGATGCATTGCAGGCGGAGCGCGATGAGTTGGAGCAAGAAACAGTAGTGGGTGTGGGTGATAACACACAGCCCAGCCTCGTCTCATCACAAGGTGCAGTGGAGGACTATGACGAGGAGGAGGATGAAGACATGGAGCAACTCTCCGGCCAAATTGAGGATATGACATGCACACCAGTCATATCCTCGGTTCAGCGTGGCTGGCCAGAGGACAGGGTAGATGAGGAGGAGGAGGAGGAGGAGGATTACAGCATGTTCAGTCATCGTGTTGGTCAGGATACTGAAGTACTGGCTGTTAAGAGTCTGGCGCACATGGCTGACTTTATGGTAAGCTGCCTGTCTCGTGACCCTCGCGTTAAGAACATCTTGGCCGAAAATCATTACTGGTTGGTAACACTGTTAGACCCACGCTACAAGGAGAACTTTATGTCTCTTAATCCCGAGGCGGAGAGGTCAGCCAAAATGCAGCAGTTCCGGAAGGCCATAGTCACGGAAGTAGGCAAAGCATTCCCCTCACAAAACGCTAGCGTCATAGGTCAGGAATCAGTGGACAACCAAGGCGTACAGCCGAGAGGGGCACAAGTCCAATCCGCCAGAGGTAGGGGAACAGTCTTTAAGATGTGGGACAGTTTTCTCAGCCCCTCACGTACCACAGCCCCTGAGGTGCGGGGTAGTGCCACAAGAAATCCTAAGTTTGCCCAGATGCTCAAGGAGTACCTTGCAGATCGAACAACTGTACTCCGACATTCCTCTGTGCCTTACAATTATTGGGTATCCAAGCTGGACACGTGGCATGAATTGGCTCTCTACGCCTTGGAAGTCCTGGCCTGCCCTGCCGCTAGCGTTTTGTCAGAGCGTGTTTTTAGTGCCGCAGGTGGAATCATTACAGATAAACGCACCCGCCTGTCATCTGAAAATGCTGACAGGCTGACTCTGATCAAGATGAACAAGGGTTGGATTGGGCCAGACTTCACCACACCACCAGCAAATGAGAGCGGAATTTAAAGTTTGTAACGGGAATTTGCCATGTACCTCCACTCACCCATGGGTACACACTTCTGGGCTTTGGATAAACGCTGGACTGCTCCTCCTTCTCCTCATGCGCCACCATGATGACCGTTACAATAGTTAGGCCGTTGTTTCAGGTATACCAGCAGTGGTAAATTTTTTCGCCCATTCTTTCAGAATGGACATTACAACGACAGGAGACCCGCTCTTTTGCAATGGGAACAATGTTTTGAGGCCCTCATGCACATCTCTATCCAGGGATAATGTGGAGCCTCCCAATTTTTGGCTGCCCTGCCAAAGGGATATACTACAATAGACCCACTTCCTTACAATGGACACTTCAGGTTTACAGGCCATCATGCACGTCTCTATCCAGGGACAACGTGGAGCCTCCCAATTTTTGGCTGCCCTGCCAAAGGGCTATACTACAATAGACCCACTTCCTTACAATGGGCACTTCAGGTTTACATGCCCTCATGCACGTCTCTATCCAGGGACAATGTGGAGCCTCCCAATTTTTGGCTGCCCTGCCAAAGGGCTATACTACAATAGACCCACTTCCTTACAATGGGCACTTCAGGTTTACAGGCCATCATGCACATCTCTATCCAGGGACAATGTGGAGCCTCCCAATTTTTGGCTGCTTTGCCAAAGGGCTATACTACAATAGACCCACTTCCTTACAATGGGCACTTCAGGTTTACAGGCCATCATGCACGTCTGTATGCAGGGGCATTGGTGAACCTCACAATTTTGGACTTCCCTGGCAAAGGAAAATACTACAAAGAGTCACCTCCTCAAAATGGGCACATTAGACTCAAGAGGCCTTCATGTACGTCTCTTCTCAGGGACATCGGAGTGCCACACAATGTTTTCATGTAAAATCTTTCATGTAATCTCCAAAAGTAACATACACCAGCTCTATCTCACTATTGGGTATGTGCCCTTAACATTTCCGCCATGAAAATTCATTTTGGTGTCATTTTTGAAGGTTTTCTGGTGAGTCCGTAAAAATGGCGTAAAACGCGGACAAAATTGTTCACAGCTGTGACTTTTGAGTGATAAATGCTTCAAGGGATCTTCCCCATGCTGTTGCCATGTCATTTGAACACTCTTCTGAGACTTTTGTGACATTTTTAGGGTTTCTACATGCTGCCGGGGGTCATGTCATTGTTTTTTTCAGTACCAAATTCGTGCGTAGTGTACTATTACCAGTATATATCTGTGTGTCTTGGAACTGCATGTAACTGACAAAGACCCTGCTACAGGTCAAAACATCATTTTTTTGTATGTGGCACAAGAAAAATAGATTTTTTTGACTGAAACATCACTTGTCTGGACACTGATATTGTTTTTGGACTCATTGTTGCCAAGTGAGTTTCTTGATTTTTCAGAACTTGAAAGATTCTTAAAGAGAACCAACCAGCAGGATTTTCATATATAAAGTAAAGCCAGTGCTATACTGGTGCTAGGATGCTGAATCTAACCATACCTTTTGTTCTTAGATTGGATGTTTTATTTAAAGAAATATGTGCAAGTAAAGTTCCAGCAATGCACTGCTATTTGATTGACAGGTGCAACAGAGGCGGGAATATTTGGGGTGGGTTTTGCTATCTATTCCCACCCATGTGTGCCTGCTTGCCTGGCCTTCTTTCCCCTGTCACCGTCATAGAAATTATTTCCGACACGTGTAGTATCATTTGTAAGTATTGCAGAAAACTGTTTACTATATTCCCTTCCTGTTGCACTTGTCAATCAAATAGCAGTGCATTTCTGTAACTTTACTTGCAAATATTTATGAAATAAAACCTCTAATATCAGAACAAAAGCCATGCTTACACCCAGCATCATAGAGCCAGTACAGCACTGACTTTACTTTGTATATGAAAATCCTGCTGGTTGGTTCTCTTTAAGGAGAGTGTTGCTGGCCATACATTTTTTTATTTTGGCTAGTTTGTTTTTCCTATTGCACAGAACTGATTTCCTAATTAAGTGACTTGTAGTCATATGTGCACAAGGGAGTATCTGAGATGAATTTTTCCATCCCCATATTTTCCTAAATGAATATCCAGTGCTTACAACAATAACAAAAATCTGGGTGTTATTTCAGAAATTATCATCCACATACTGCGGAAAAAATCTGCTGCATAAACTGATCGAAGATGCAGATTTGAATGTCAACTCACTCTGTGGTTTTCTCAATTGATTCTCAATTGAAGGGTGAAATATAGAGTAAACCAGCTTCCACTAAGGATTTTGTGCAGTGGAAATAGTACAGATCTGATAAAGACATTTATTGTTACATTATTTTTATGCTGGAAATTACCAGAGATGTGCACAGATATTAAAAAAACTGCAGTTAGTGAACATCTATATATCTATATATATCTATATATATCTATATATATATCTATATATATATATATATATATGTATACACACACACACACACATATACAGTTAGGTCCAGAAATATTTGGACAGTGACACAAGTTTTGTTATTTTAGCTGTTTACAAAAACATGTTCAGAAATACAATTATATATATAATATGGGCTGAAAGTGCACACTCCCAGCTGCAATATGAGAGTTTTCACATCCTAATCGGAGAAAGGGTTTAGGAATCATAGCTCTGTAATGCATAGCCTCCTCTTTTTCAAGGGACCAAAAGTAATTGGACAGGGGACTCTAAGGGCTGCAATTAACTCTGAAGGCGTCTCCCTCGTTAACCTGTAATCAATGAAGTAGTTAAAAGGTCTGGGGTTGATTACAGGTGTGTGGTTTTGCATTTGGAAGCTGTTGCTGTGACCAGACAACATGCGGTCTAAGGAACTCTCAATTGAGGTGAAGCAGAACATCCTGAGGCTGAAAAAAAGAAAAAATCAATCAGAGAGATAGCAGACATGCTTGGAGTAGCAAAATCAACAGTCGGGTACATTCTGAGAAAAAAGGAATTGACTGGTGAGCTTGGGAACTCAAAAAGGCCTGGGCGTCCATGGATGACAACAGTGGTGGATGATCGCCGCATACTTTCTTTGGTGAAGAAGAACCCGTTCACAACATCAACTGAAGTCCAGAACACTCTCAGTGAAGTAGGTGTATCTGTCTCTAAGTCAACAGTAAAGAGAAGACTCCATGAAAGTAAATACAAAGGGTTCACATCTAGATGCAAACCATTCATCAATTCCAAAAATAGACAGGCCAGAGTTAAATTTGCTGAAAAACACCTCATGAAGCCAGCTTAGTTCTGGAAAAGTATTCTATGGACAGATGAGACAAAGATCAACCTGTACCAGAATGATGGGAAGAAAAAAGTTTGGAAAAGAAAGGGAACGGCACATGATCCAAGGCACAAAACATCCTCTGTAAAACATGGTGGAGGCAACGTGATGGCATGGGCATGCATGGCTTTCAATGGCACTGGGTCACTTGTGTTTATTGATGACATAACAGCAGACAAGAGTAGCAGGATGAATTCTGAAGTGTACCGGGATATACTTTCAGCCCAGATTCAGCCAAATGCCGCAAAGTTGATCGGACGGCGCTTCATAGTACAGATGGACAATGACCCCAAGCATACAGCCAAAGCTACCCAGGAGTTCATGAGTGCAAAAAAGTTGAACATTCTGCAATGGCCAAGTCAATCACCAGATCTTAACTAGAGTTGAGCGCGGTTCGTGGTTCGAGGTTCTCCAGTTCTAGGCTCGAGTGATTTTGGGGCCTGTTCTAGATCGAACTAGAACTCGAGCTTTTTGCAAAAGCTCGATAGTTCTAGAAACGTTCGAGAACGGTTCTAGCAGCAAAAAACCAGCTAAATCCTAGCTTGGTTTCTGCTGTAATAGTGTAAGTCACTCTGTGACTCACACTATTATGACATTTCAGTGTATAGTGTGCGTGAACAGCGCCTTCAGATCACTGCTGTTTCTATAATGGCGATCGCCATTTTTTTTTTTTTTTCCTTGTCTTCCTTCCCTAAGCGCGCGTGTAGTGGGGCGGGCCAGCATGTCAGCCAATCCCAGACACACACACAGCTAAGTGGACTTTTAGCCAGAGAAGCAACGGCATGTGTGATAGGATGTCCATGTCACATGTCCCTGCATTATAAAACCGGACATTTTCCTCCAGGACGCCATTATCTCTTCTGCGTCTTTGGTGTCAGACATCACTGTCGCAGCTCCGTCCTCCTGAGTCCTATCGCCGATACAGCTGTATGCGCTCCATACACAGCGTTAGACAGCTTAGGGAGAGCACTTTCTAGCAGTCCTTTTAAGGGCTCAAACCGGCAGGGTCAGAGAGCCATAGGTGACAGGTCCTGAAAACAGAGACAGCGTCTGTGTAGCCAAGGTCAGGGATTTCGTCGCTGCATTTCACCATTAGGAGGGAATAGAAAGGCAGGCTTCCATTCCTCTACCCATACCCACAATCCTGGCACTGTACCCTCCTGTCCTCTGCACACTCCAACTCATTATAACTAAGCCATTATACTAGCAAACAGTCAGTGTACCTAGTGGCATCCTAAACGTGGCTATTGGATTTTGCTATAGTCCCACTAGTGCAAAGACATTTGCAGAGCACGTCTGCCTGCATTGCACACTCCAACTCTTTTTAACTAAGCCATTATACTAGCAAACAGTCAGTGTACCTAGTGGCATCCTAAACGTGGCTATTGTACTTTTGTGTAGTCACACTAGTGGAAAGATATTTGCAGCACGTCTGCCTGCATTGCACACTCAAACTTTTTTTAACTAAGCCATTATACTAGCAAACAGTCAGTGTACCTAGTGGCATCCTAAACGTGGCTATTGGACTTTGCTATAGTCCCACTAGTGCAAAGACATTTGCAGCACCTCCACCTGCATTGCACACTCCAACTCATTATAACTAAGCCATTATAATAGCAAACAGTCAGTGTACCTAGTGGCATCCTAAACGTGGCTATTGTACTTTTGTGTAGTCACACTAGTGGAAATATATTTGCAGCACGTCTGCCTGCATTGCACACTCCAACTTTTTTTAACTAAGCCATTATACTAGCAAACAGTCAGTGTACCTAGTGGCATCCTAAACGTGGCTATTGGACTTTGCTATAGTCCCATTAGTGCAAAGACATTTGCAGAGCACGTCTGCCTGCATTGCACACTCCAACTCTTTTTAACTAAGCCATTATACTAGCAAACAATCAGTGTAACTAGTGGCATCCTAAACGTGGCTATTGTACTTTTGTGTAGTCACACTAGTGGAAAGATATTTGCAGCACGTCTGCCTGCATTGCACACTCCAACTTTTTTAAACTAAGCCATTATACTAGCAAACACTCAGTGTACCTAGTGGCATCCTAAACGTGGCTATTGTACTTTTGTCTATTCACACTACTGCAAATCTATGTGCAGCACCTCTGCATGACACCCTCCTGCTCTGTTTTTAATAAGCTATAATGATAGCAAAAAATACTGCCATTTAGTGGCATCATAGAACTGGCTGTTGTATTCCATTAGTGCCCCACTGGTGACAAGCTATTTATAGCACCTCTACATGACACCCTCATGCACATTTTGCTATGCTAATGTTATAGCAAACTCATGGAATTCATTGCTGCATTTCATAATTCGGAGGGATAGAAAGTCAGGCTTCCTTTAGCTTTTCCTTCTGTTCATAGACAGCATCTCCAAGAGCAATTTCCCCTCCACGTGTAAGTGTGGAGAGGCAGCTAGTGCGCATGCGTGTGCCGATTTACCCCAGCTGCAGCCTAATTACAGTGTTTCGCCTAGTGAGTATGCTCAGCCTGACTGTGTTATTCCTGACGCTAAGTCTTCATTTCGGGATACAGCGCATGCTCCCACACTTAGTGTGAAAACCCTCTTTGCACAGGTGCTTGCATTCCGTGCCGGGTCTAAGTCCTGTTTTGTGCCTAGACACCATGCTAAAGCTGATAGTCTTTTTTCAGAGACTGTATTTCATGCTACTGAGCATGCTCAGGCACTTCCTGCATCAGAGACTAGGTCCGGTAATGAACTCTTTGGCCCTGCCCCTGATGTGGGGGTCCCATATAGACCACAGGGCATCAGGTGTCCTCCCAAATGGCTTGCAGAGGCCCACCCCTATGACTTGTCACCGCATTATTGATGGTCAGACGATGACTGGTGAGGTGTTTGGGTCATGGCAGCCATGAGGTCATCATTGAAGTTGCGGTTCCAAATAGGACGCTAGTTATGCCACTCATGACGTGTCACTCTACTTTTGTCTCCAGGAGGTGCATTGTGGTTCACCCTGGTTTGGGGCGGACCCAGGTTATAAAAGGGGCTGGAGCCAACAAGGAGGTGCGCAGTCTTCTATTATGCTACGAAAGAGCACACCTCCATGTGTTGAACCCATTGCGGCTTTAGGCCAGAGGTAGGCAGGGATAGGGTGTCGATGCAGGCCACCACCACAGTTGGTAACGCAGAACGGTTAAGACCAGCTCCTGTCCTACCAGTCCTGCTTGTGCAGCCCAGTGGCATTAACAGGCCTGCTGCTGCTGATGCGCCTGCTGTCCACAGGTGTGCCCCTACGCACACGGTCAGCGTACTCAATGGCCCCTGTGTTGTTAACAGGGAGTTCCTGGGCTGTGTGGGCATGTGGACCCTGTGACGCTAACAGGGCTCACAGTCTCCAGATCCGAATGGTGTCTAACTCGGTTCAGGCTACTATTAGTTTCATAGCCACACAGCTCTGTATCCTCCAACAAACCTTCCAGTTGCCAACCTCTCCTTTTCCAACTGGGAGCACGGTGGACACTGACTGCTGATGGGGATATATACCTTTCTCTTTCTTTTCTTATTAATTTTCGTTATATAGCGGTAACATAGTATATACCACTTTATCCAAATCTGCCAGTCCCACTGTAACAGATGGTGTTTCTTCAGCAAATGTTACAGTTGCTTAACCACCAAATCCACGGACCCAAACTTTTTTCCCCTTTCCAACACACCTGTTCCCCTTTCCACCAGCATCTGTCCTTTTTCAACTCATTTTGGTATATGACCAAAAGTGCAACTCTGCAGGGACACCGTACTCAACGCCATCTCAGCACAGCAGCCATCCCTCGGTCCCTCCGATGTGGACAAGTAAAAGACCATTTCCTCCTATCCATGACAAAGCGTTGAGATTCACTCTGTGCAGCACTGGTGTTTAGTGGAAAAGTAGATCTAAGATTGCGTACCACATTCTGCAGATACTCCTGTATACGTGCGTCCATTTCTATGGCAGGAATTAGTTTGCCAAATTTTGTCTTGTACCGGGGATCTAACAGTGTGGCAACCCAGTATTCAGGATTACTTCGAATTCATACAATCCGAGGGTCATGTAGGTAGTGCAGCAAGAAGGCGCTCATGTGTCTTGTGCATCCAGGAGGACCAAGTCCTTGGTGTGTTGGTGGCAGAGAGGTGAGAATCGTGCATCCTTCCTCTGCCCTCTCCCCACAACCTCGCACAACCGAAATGTGAGCAAGCTCTCACTCATCTGCTGAGTCTTCCATGCCCATCGCCAGTTCGTCCTCCATTTATTCATGGGCTCCTGCACCTTCCTCAACACTTTTTGCTGATACTATGCGCCCTTGTTAATCCCTCTCCCTCACCATGAATGCCGCATAGGTGCCGCTTACCATCTGGACCTCGTAGATCTTGTTATCCCTTCCGCATATGACTCCTCCTGTACTTCCTCCCCTTCCTCTTGTCCCAACACCTGACTCCGAATAATAATTACAGTGTGCTCCATCATGTAGATGACCAGAATTGTCACGCTGAGAATGACATTGCCAGTGCTAAACATCTTCGTCGACATTTGTAAACTGTGTAGCAGGGTGCATAGGTCCTTGATCTGACACCACTCCAGCAGCGTGATCTGCACCACCTCTTGATCAAGTTATCCCAGGCTATATGTCATACCGTATTTCAGCAGGGCTCTGCGGTGCTGCCACACACGCTCCAACATGTGCAGATTCCAATTCCTGCGTGTCGGAACATCGCATTTCCGGCGTTTAACTGCCAGACCCTAAGACTTCCGGAGTGATGAAAGTTGTTGAGCTGCTGTGTGCACACGATGGAAGTGAGCACATAGCGAGCGTGCCCTCTGCACAAGGCCATGTAGGCCGGGATGGTGTTTTAAAAATTGATGGAGAATTCGGTTCAACACGTGAGCCATACAAGGCACGTGTGTCACATTGCCCTGAGGATGGCCCGCAGCCAGGTTTGCATCATTGCCGCACACGGCTGTTAAGTCACCAACGGAGTCCGCTCCGTCAATTTGTACTCCGGTTGCCAGGTGACAACGTGTTCCTTTCATGAATAGTGCTGATGATGGGAGAGGAGTCGATGCCAGCGGCGCAGGTGGACGCAGGTTATGCTCACCCACTGGGCTGCATTACCTTGACAGATGCAGAATCTCTGGCTGAATGTAGCTGGTGGGTATCTCACAGATGAAATACCATCATTCAGCTACAACCAATGGGAAGACACCACACCCTTTTTTATGCCCATCCTGTCTGCAGACCACTGCCAGACATAGCTATGACCTCTGGTTACTTTTACCCCCAGTTCAGTTTTATGATTTTGTGTGCTTGTTACCTGACTACTTTTCCTGCTTGCTGTTTATGTACCTTGTTGGCCGATCCGCATTTCACCTCTGCTTGTTTTCTGATTAAGTCCTGGCCGTCCCATTCTGTTCCTGTTCCTCAATTAATGTTTTGACCCTGCCTGACTACTATTCTCTGGAACTGCAGCCTTCCACAGGTATTAATCACCTTGGGCCCTGTGCAATTCCTAATCCCTGTATAGGGGTTAAAGGGTTTCAGGGCTCTAGGGGTCCTGCTTGGTGAGTGGCTTCCCTCTAGCCTATCATTAACAGCCCATCTGAGTGTGTGGATCAAGGAAGGCGTTACACCGTGCTCTCTGCAGAAGGCCATGTGGTCCAGGATAGTGCTTTAAAAATTGCTGGACAACCAGGTTCAACACGTGAACCACACAAGCCATGTGTGTCACATTGTCACAGCGAAGGGCCGCACCCATGTTTGCATCATTGTCGCACCCGGCCTTCCCTGGCTGCTGGTTGAGTGGAGACAACCATTGATGAAACTCGGTATCCAGAGCTAACCGTCCACAACTTCTCAGCGGTGTGACTCACATTTCCCATACATTTCAAAGTAAAACTTTGACCGCCTGATGGCATTGAGCTCTGCTGCCAGCATCGTAAGGAGGTGTGTGGTAGTGCTTGTGCGCAGTTACAAGGAAGGGTGGCCTGACCACACAGGGTTTGCGCCAAGGTGGAGGACCCACACGAGGTTGAAGAGGCAGAAGCAGTGTATTAACTTCTACATACAGAAGAAGGATTGAAACAACTCGTGGGGACGGCAAGACTTGGACAGCAGACCCTTCTCCATCTCTCACCATAGTTTGCCAGTGCCCAGTCAGTGACATGTAATGACCCTGTCTATGCTTACTGGTCCAAGTATCTGTGTTGAAATGCACCGTGTCGCACACAGAGTTTCTCAAGGAAGTGGTGATGTTGTGTGCGACATGCTGGGGTAGCGCGGGCATGCTGTTCTTGGAGAAGCAGTGGTGATTGGGCATCTTGTACTGGATCACAGCGACAGACATAAGGTCTCTAAAATCCTGTGTGTCCACTAGGCGGAAAGGCAGCATTTCGGTAGCCAACAGCTTACAGACGGATAGAGTCAACCTCTTCGCTTTGTCATGGGTCGCAGGAAGTGGCCTTTTATTTGACCACATCTGAGGGACAGAGATCTGGCTGCAGTGTGTAGACAGTGTTGAGTAGGGTGTCCATGGAAAAATGCAGGTTTGTGAGGAAAGTGCAGGCGGAGACATGATGTTGCCTTCATCCAAAGTTGGTGCTATCGATGTCTGAGAGAGCTGTACACACTCACTTGTTTCCCCTTCCAAACCAACTGACGACCTACCAAGCAAACTGACTGTTGCGGTTACAGTGGTGGAAGTTGTGGGTGGAAAAACAGGTGTGACAGCTGTCCCCACAGTCCTAGAAGATGACGAGCGCGCGGATGCACTGGAAGGGGCAGGCGGTGGATGGTTCGCTCCGCTAGGCCGCATTGCAGCACGGTGAGCTTCCCACCAGGCCATATGATATTTATTCATGTGACGATTCATGGAAGAAGTTGTCAAACTGCTGAGGTTTTGACCTCTACTAAGAGAACCATGACAAATTTTACAGATCACATAATTTGGGCGATCTTTTTCTATGTCAAAAAAGGACCAGGCTAGGCAAGGCTTAGAGGCCATGCGACCTGTTGATCCACCCCGAATAATGCTCAGAGGCAGAGTGGTGGCTGAGGATGCAGTTGTAGACGTGCTACCAGTGCTCCGACTCTGTCCAGGAAGGCGCAAGGTAACTTCGTCGTCGGTTGCATCCTCCTCCACCGCCTCTGTTGACCTCCTCGAGTGTCTGACTGTGGGTTGACAGTAGGTGGGATCTAGAACTTCATCATCAATTGTTGTGTTTGCACTCCCCTCCCCCTCAGAACGAGCCTCTTCTTGCCCTGACCGAATATTTAAGTTGTCATCCCAATCGGGTATCTGCGTCTCATCTTCATCAGTATGTTCCTCATTGTCTATAACCACAGGTGTTGGAAAGGCAGCATTTTGGTAGGCAACAGTTTGCAGATGCTGAAAGTCAACCTCCAAGCCATGTCATGCCCTTCTAAAAGCATGTAAAACACAGCGAGGGGACTCCAACCACAGTCTCCCTCGTTTCCACTAACTGGGCCACACACACCCCACTTGACTGGCATCGGTTGACCCCCGTTTTGAAAAAGAAAAAGATGCTTTGCATGAAGCACTCTCAAAAATACGCGTGCCTTTCCCGTCCCCTGGCTGACCCAGGGGAAGAAAAGTACTCTGAGAGCCATGACTTGTTCATCTTGGTTCTTTTAGAAACACAGTGAGGGGACTCCAACCACAGTCTCCCTCGTTGACACTAATTGGGCCACACACACCCCACTTGACTGGCATCAGTTGACCCAATTTTCAAGATGAAAAAGATGCTTTGCATGAAGCACTCTCAAAAATACGCTTGCCTTTCCCGTCCCCTGGCTGACCCAGGGGAAGAAAAGTCCTTTGAGAGCCATGACTTGTTCATCTTGGTTCTTTTAGAAACACAGCGAGGGGACTCCAACCACAGTCTCCCTCGTTGACACTAATTGGGCCACACACACCCCACTTGACTGGCATCAGTTGACCCAATTTTCAAGATGAAAAAGATGCTTTGCATGAAGCACTCTCAAAAATACGCGTGCCTTTCCCGTCCCCTGGCTGACCCAGGGGAAGAAAAGTCCTCTGAGAGCCATGACTTGTTCATCTTGGTTCTTTTAGAAACACAGCGAGGGGACTCCAACCACAGTCTCCCTCGTTGACACTAATTGGGCCACACACACCCCACTTGACTGGCATCAGTTGACCCAATTTTCAAGATGAAAAAGATGCTTTGCATGAAGCACTCTCAAAAATACGCGTGCCTTTCCCGTCCCCTGAATGACCCAGGGGAAGAAAAGTCCTCTGAGAGCCATGACTTGTTCATCTTGGTTCTTTTAGAAACACAGCGAGGGGACTCCAACCACAGTCTCCCTCGTTGACACTAATTGGGCCACACACACCCCACTTGACTGGCATCAGTTGACCCAATTTTCAAGATGAAAAAGAAGCTTTGCATGAAGCACTCTCAAAAATACGCGTGCCTTTCCCGTCCCCTGGCTGACCCAGGGGAAGAAAAGTCCTCTGAGAGCCATGACTTGTTCATCTTGGTTCTTTTAGAAACACAGCGAGGGGACTCCAACCACAGTCTCCCTCGTTGACACTAATTGGGCCACACACACCCCACTTGACTGGCATCAGTTGACCCCCATTTTCAAGATGAAAAAGATGCTTTGCATGAAGCACTCTCAAAAATACGCGTGCCTTTCCCGTCCCCTGGCTGACCCAGGGGAAGAAAAGTCCTCTGAGAGCCATGACTTGTTCATCTTGGTTCTTTTAGAAACACAGCGAGGGGACTCCAACCACAGTCTCCCTCGTTGCCACTAATTGGGCCACACACACCCCACTTGACTGGCATCAGTTGACCCAATTTTCAAGATGAAAAAGATGCTTTGCATGAAGCACTCTCAAAAATACGCGTGCCTTTCCCGTCCCCTGGCTGACCCAGGGGAAGAAAAGTCCTCTGAGAGCCATGACTTGTTCATCTTGGTTCTTTTAGAAACACAGCGAGGGGACTCCAACCACAGTCTCCCTCGTTGACACTAATTGGGCCACACACATCCCACTTGACTGGCATCAGTTGACCCAATTTTCAAGATGAAAAAGATGCTTTGCATGAAGCACTCTCAAAAATACGCGTGCCTTTCCCGTCCCCTGGCTGACCCAGGGGAAGAAAAGTCCTCTGAGAGCCATGACTTGTTCATCTTGGTTCTTTTATAAACACAGCGAGGGGACTCCAACCACAGTCTCCCTCATTGACACTAATTGGGCCACACACACCCCACTTGACTGGCATCAGTTGACCCAATTTTCAAGATGAAAAAGATGCTTTGCATGAAGCACTCTCAAAAATACGCGTGCCTTTCCCATCCCCTGGATGACCCAGGGGAAGAAAAGTCCTCTGAGAGCCATGTCCACATTGTCAGTGGACAGACACGTGTGCTTATCTGCCAGCAGACCCCCAGCAGCACTGAAGACAGGTTCTGAGAGAACGCTGGCTGCAGGACACGACAAGATCCCCAAGGCGTACGTGGCGAGCTCAGGCAATTTATCCAGATTGGAAGCCTAAAATGAGCAGGACTCAAGTTGCACAATAATGGAATCGATGTTTCCTTGCATATACTCATATATCTGTGTGTCCTCCTCTTTTTCCTTGTCCAGCTGTTTTGTTTTCGCATGAGTATATGTCCTTGTCACTTTCCCATGTGTTGTGAGTTGTTTGTCACCTTTTGGACACCTTTGAGGGTGTTTTCTAGGTGTTTTTCTGTGTTTGTGATTGCCTGCCATTGTTTTCTATTGGCTCGAGTTCGGTTCGTCGAACGTTCGATGAGCCGAACTCGAACGGGACCTCCGTTCGGTGAACCGACCTCGAGCCGAACCGGGACCGGTTCGCTCATCTCTAATCTTAACCCAATTGAGCATGCATTTCACTTGCTCAAATCCAGACTTAAGACGGAAAGACCCACAAACAAGCAAGACCTGAAGGCTGCGGCTGTAAAGGCTTGGCAAAGCATTAAGAAGGAGGAAACCCAGCGTTTGGTGATGTCCATGGGTTCCAGACTTAAGGCAGTGATTGCCTCCAAAGGATTCGCAACAAAATATTGAAAATAAAAAAATTTTGTTTGGGTTTGGTTTATTTGTCCAATTACTTTTGACCTCCTAAAATGTGGAGTGGTTGTAAAGAAATGTGTACAATTCCTACAATTTCTATCAGATATTTTTGTTCAAACCTTCAAATTAAATGTTACAATCTGCACTTGAATTCTGTTGTAGAGATTTCATTTCAAATCCAATGTGGTGGCATGCAGAGCCCAACTCGCGAAAATTGTGTCACTGTCCAAATATTTCTGGACCTAACTGTACATATGTATATATATATATATATATATATATATATATATATATATATATATATATATATATACTGTATATATATATGTATGTGTGTGTGTGTGTATATATATATATATATATATATATTTGTAATGACCAGGGTCCCGGACGTTTTGGGGCATATGTCTGGCAGCGGGTTCAAGACACACACAGGCGCTGTTGCTTAAACAGTCCTGGTGATTTATTCACATCCTCATAAACCACGCAGTGTTATAGGTCACAGCCACTCTCCCGCAGGTAAACAATGTCTCACTGTTGGTTTCAACCGCCGAGTGTCCATGCAGTTTATTCTCTGGCTTCAGCCAGTCCACATCCCCTTTTCTCAGGGTATTACCTTTCAGTCGGTTTGTAGGTTTCTACATCTGCCTTCATCCAGGCTCGACCTCTAGGGAGACTCTCTCACTGGGCTCACTTACCAGATCCTCAGACCAGCTCCGTTCAATGGCACCTGCTGTCAGTCCAGAGCCCCAGTAGATGTCGCGCGCGGAGGGGACGCGCTCGCCATGCTCGGGTCCGGGGCTTCTGCTGCTGCTGCTCGGTGGATCGAGCGGTGGGCCGGATGCGGGGACTCGAGCAGCGCTCCTCGCCCGTGAGTGAAAAGGGGGTGGTTTGTTTGGGGATTTAGTCCGTGACGCCACCCACGGGTTGTGGTGAAGATGGGCACCACCGCTGCTGGTGACGGGGATCCCAGGAGAGATGGTATGGAGCAGCTGGGATGTTGTTTTCCCCCTCCGTGGGTAGGGGGTTGTTGATCCCGGGGCCTGGTGGTGTGACGGGGAGGCAGGGTTGGTGAGGTGCAGGCTTGCAGGGACAGCGCGTCGCGGTGCCGGATGGCACTGGTGTACTCACTCAGCAACAGATGCACCAGGGCTCCGGTAAACCAAATGGCTGCATGGACGGGTCCCGCAGCCGGCTGCAGTGTCTCTCCCCAGATAGGTGATGGTGGCTGTCTCTCCCTGCACCTGTATGTATTGTGTTGACTCCGATGGCTTCCCAACGGTAGTCCGCTCCCCGGCGTATAGGGGCCATAGGAGCTCGTGTTGCCCACAGGCACTGGCCCTTGGATCTCTAGCCTCTGGCGGTGGCTGTATATCATCTCTGGGTGGACAGTTGCCTTCAATCGGGAATTGGTTGTTGGGGAACCCCTGAAGTTTCTGTCACACTCGGATTTGACTATTGACGGCGGCTCCAAGCCTGGTCGGGGTCTGATGGCCCTGCCTGTGTGTGCTTAGCTTCACTCCACTCCCTGGTTCGGTACCGGTGGGCCACCTCCCAGCCCCAGTCCTTACGGCTTTGCAGAGTTCCACCAACTTCTGCAGACGGCCACCATCATCTGCCAACCTTGCTGTCAGTGCCTGGGCTCCTACCCAGGCACACGCAGACATTTTACTCCTCTCACTTTCACCTCCTAAACTGAACTGTCTCCTTTTCCCGCCTAGAGGCCTGTGAACTCCTCAGTGGGTGTGTCCAACCGCTTGGCTCCGCCCCACCTGGTGTGGACATCAGGCCCTGGAGGGACGCAACAAGGGTTTTTGTCTGACTAATGTAACTGTCTGGGGAGTGGGGGGTTAATATGTGTTTTGTCTGTGGCTACCTGGCTAGTCCAGGGCGCCACATAGACTCTGCAGCTCCCTGGACTCTCACAGCCCTTTGCTATCTCAGCATGCACATGATCTCCTGACCATGTGCTTTCAGCAAGATGGCTCCCACCTACTCAGAGCGATCATGTGACAAATGACAGCTCCATTAAATCCCATGAGACACACCTACGTATGGGAGGTATGTGGATGGGAAGTCCCGCACATCACTTCTGACCATCCCATGAACCCAGCCCTGAATGTGTACAACAATCCTCATGGAACTACAAGTCCCAGAGAAACATTCCGGGTACAGATGGCAGTGGATTTCCGCCTCTGCGACACATACCGGCCATTTACCACATTGCCGGTTGCATCCTTGCAATATATATACAATTAGGTCCAGAAATATTTGGACAGTGACACAATTTTCGCGAGTTGGGCTCTGCATGCCACCACATTGGATTTGAAATGAAATCTCTACAACAGAATTCAAGTGCAGATTGTAACGTTTAATTTGAAGGTTTGAACAAAAATATCTGATAGAAATTGTAGGAATTGTACACATTTCTTTACAAACACTCCACATTTTAGGAGGTCAAAAGTAATTGGACAAATAAACCAAACCCAAACAAAATATTTTTATTTTCAATATTTTGTTGCGAATCCTTTGGAGGCAATCACTGCCTTAAGTCTGGAACCCATGGACATCACCAAACGCTGGGTTTCCTCCTTCTTAATGCTTTGCCAGGCCTTTACAGCCGCAGCCTTCAGGTCTTGCTTGTTTGTGGGTCTTTCCGTCTTAAGTCTGGATTTGAGCAAGTGAAATGCATGCTCAGTTGGGTTAAGATCTGGTGATTGACTTGGCCATTGCAGAATGTTCCACTTTTTTGCACTCATGAACTCCTGGGTAGCTTTGGCTATATGCTTGGGGTCATTGTCCATCTGTACTATGAAGCGCCGTCCGATCAACTTTGCGGCATTTGGCTGAATCTGGGCTGAAAGTATATCCCGGTACACTTCAGAATTCATCCGGCTACTCTTGTCTGCTGTTATGTCATCAATAAACACAAGTGACCCAGTGCCATTGAAAGCCATGCATGCCCATGCCATCACGTTGCCTCCACCATGTTTTACAGAGGATGTGGTGTGCCTTGGATCATGTGCCGTTCCCTTTCTTCTCCAAACTTTTTTCTTCCCATCATTCTGGTACAGGTTGATCTTTGTCTCATCTGTCCATAGAATACTTTTCCAGAACTGAGCTGGCTTCATGAGGTGTTTTTCAGCAAATATAACTCTGGCCTGTCTATTTTTGGAATTGATGAATGGTTTGCATCTAGATGTGAACCCTTTGTATTTACTTTCATGTAGTCTTCTCTTTACTGTTGACTTAGAGACAGATACACCTACTTCACTGAGAGTGTTCTGGACTTCAATTGATGTTATGAACGGGTTCTTCTTCACCAAAGAAAGTATGCGGCGATCATCCACCACTGTTGTCATCCGTGGACGCCCAGGCCTTTTTGAGTTCCCAAGCTCACCAGTCAATTCCTTTTTTCTCAGAATGTACCCGACTATTGATTTTGCTACTCCAAGCATGTCTGCTATCTCTCTGATGGATTTTTTCTTTTTTTTCAGCCTCAGGATGTGCTGCTTCACCTCAATTGAGAGTTCCTTAGACCGCATGTTGTCTGGTCACAGCAAGAACGTCCAAATGCAAAACCACACACCTGTAATCAACCTCAGACCTTTTAACTACTTCATTGATTACAGGTTAACGAGGGAGACACCTTCAGAGTTAATTGCAGCCCTAAGAGTCCCTTGTCCAATTACTTTTGGTCCCTTGAAAAAGAGGAGGCTATGCATTACAGAGCTATGATTCCTAAACCCTTTCTCCGATTTGGATGTGAAAATTCTCATATTGCAGCTGGGAGTGTGCACTTTCAGCCCATATTATATATATAATTGTATTTCTGAACATGTTTTTGTAAACAGCTAAAATAACAAAACTTGTGTCACTGTCCAAATATTTCTGGACCTAACTGTATATATATATATATATATATATATATATATATATATATATATATATATATATATATATATATATATATACATGGTGAAAGAAATGCTTGTTAATCACAGACCGTGCTGAAATTGTGCTATGAGGGACTGTCTGGGTTTACATAATCCTTGCTCTTTATTTTTTGCATATTTTATGTTTAGTTTCTCATTCCTCCTATTTTGCAGAAAGGAAGCATTTGTGCTATTCCCTTGCCAAGGAAACTTGTCCCTATCCAGATTTTACAGACACACTTCAGCACGCCAGGAATTTAAATCGGAACTTGTCAACAAGATGGAATTCGATGTTTTGCATGCTCAAGTGGTCATTAAACAAGATGAAGAAGGTGATTCATGATTATGCCATTGTGTATGAGGTTAGCAAACAGTTATGTATGAGCACCTTTTCATCAGCTCCAATAAAGAAAGGCATCTGCTTCCAGCCCATTCCCACCGAGGCTCATATCTAGGGTATGTCCTCTGACATATATTTTTTTGAGCCAAAACTTTCCTCTCGTCGGTCTGCTAAATACCATCTGGACCTGAAAAAAAATATTTCAGATAAAAAAAAAATAGAAAATCGCTGTGCAGTACTCCCTGGCGAGAAACACGGAGCAAAAGTTCTCACGGAGGATTTCTCCGGGGCATACAATTAAGGGAACTATCAGAAAATGAATGGTACGGGCCTTTTCATAACAGCACAGCTGAAACTGCAATAAATTAGGCATTCTTAAACAGATGCCTAACTAAATATTACAGATTATTATGGGAAATTAACTTTAAGACAGCGTTCTTCCACATCTGTCCTATGCGTATTGTATGTTAAAGCATAATATCTTAATTAAAGACGTGAATAACAAAGCCACATTGCATGATAAAACTCGTGGTGGCACAATAGTTTTACAAATGGCAGAATAAGGGCTTTTTCACACACTGCATTTTTGCTGCAATTTTCTTTCTTGGAAAAAATACAGCATTGTAAACTACGAGCAAAGTAAATTAGATTTTTGAAGTTTCATGGATATGCTGCTTATCTTTTTTCTTGCAGATTTGAACCATTGTTAAGATTTTTTTTCAAAATTGTAGAATGTCAATCCTTTCGGCCTTTTAAAAACCTTTTTCGCCAACTCAAATGATTAAGAAGAAAAATGCAAATATAAATACATTAAAAATGTACCTACTGTAAAATACACCAAGTATGTCTCTAAAACGTACAATTTTGCACAGCAATTTTCCTGCCAACACTCCTTTTTTGCTGCAGAAAAATATACTGCAAATAATCAACATGTGCACATTGTCTAAGAGAATATAAATATTGTTTCTATAAGTCTATTTCAGCATACTTCAAAAGATCATTTCCAGGTTTTATTCTTTTTGGTGTATTTTTATAAATAAAATGTCAACGTGTTATTGGTGGGAATTAAGCCACTGACATCAGCAGGAAAATAGGTCATGGGGGCCTACAGTATGTACATAATAAAAGCATAATCCATAAGCCATCTTTTAGCATGAGGCTAAAGGCCCCGTTACACCCAACGACATCATTAACGAGATATCGTTGGGGTCACGTAATTCGTGATGCGAACGATCCAAAAAACGGCAAAAATTGTTGATTGTTGACAAGGCGTTCCTCTCCCAAATATCGTTGCTCATTTTAGACGCAGGTTATTCGTCGTTCCTGAGGCAGCACACATCGCTATGTGTGACACCCCGGGAACGACGAACAACAGCTTTCCTGCATCCTCCGGCAACGAGGTGGGAGTGACGTTAATGCGACTGCTCTCTGCCCCTCCACTTCTATAGGTGGCCTGCTGTGTAACGTCGCTGTGACGCCGCACGAACCTCCCCCTTAAAAAATAGTTTGTTCGCCGGCCACAGCGATGTCGTTAGGAAGCTATGTGGGTGTGACACGTACTAGCGATATTGTTCGCCACGGGCAGCGATTTGACCGTGACGCATGCACAATGGGGGCAGGTGCAATCGCTAGCAACATCGTTAGCAATGTTGCAGCATGTAAAGCGGCCTTAAATCTAGTAATAAAGCCAAATATATAGGGTTTAGTGGCAATACCAGATACAGCCACATGGAAAATAGTAGGATAAAGCAATACTAAAACAATTTTTGAGAGGTCATTAGCCCTCTTGACTAGGGATGACCGAACACTACCATGCTTGGTTGCTCGGTACTTGTAAGGAGCAGTTAATGCTCTGTTGGGCGCGACTCGTGTAATGGGTATAATGGAAATCAATGGGGAACTTGAGCAAATTTCTTGACTTTCTTGACTTTCTTGACTTGAGTCCCCCATTCACTTTCATTATACTCAGTTGACGAGTCACGCCCATCCAAGCATTAACTGCTCCTTACAAGTACCGAGCACCTGAGCATGGTAGTGTTCGGTCAACACTATTCTTGAAATGTCTTTTTTAGCTAATCATTTGGAAGAAGAAATAGTTTATGTCTATGGGACTGAACTAAACAAGAGTGACATATAATTCTCAATAAAATATTTTTCATTTATAAAAGTTAAAATCGCAGTACAAACCCAAGTAATAAAGCGTAAGTGACTATACAAAAAGAACATAAGGGTTATGTCGCGGGCGGGGAGGAGGGTGTCAGCACACCGCGCTCACCCCTTCTGCTCGGGTCCGGCAGTTGCTCCTGGTGGCTCGAGCTGCGGGCCGGATCCCGGGGTGTCTCGAGCGACGCTCCTCGCCCGTGAGTGAAGGGGGGGTGTTTGTTGGGATTATAGTTCGTGACGCCACCCACGGTTGTGGTGATGGCACCACCGCTGCTCAGTGTGGGGGTCCCGGGGATGGTGATGGGAGCAGCCAGGTGTTGTGTTGCCCCTCCGTGGGTAGGGGTTGGTGATCCCGGGGCCCGGTGAAGAGATGTGAAGTGTAGGGCCTGGAGGGCGCAGGGACGCGGGGGCAGCGCTGTGCCTTGCGGCACTGTGGTACTCACTCAGCCTGAGACACGGACACAGTTTGTACGGTAAACCAACGGCTGGTAGGACGGTCCCACAGACGGTTGCACCTGCACTCCCGGTAGGTGACGGTGACGTCTCTCTTCCTTGCACCTGTTTGACTGATGGTAGCGGTGGATTCCCTCCGGTTACCCGCTCCCCGACTGCAATCTGGGCCGGAGGAGCTCTACACTTTGCCCGCAGGCGCTGGCCCTGGGGAAACTGGTGCCTTGGCGGTGGCGGTGTCTCCCCGGTAATGGTCGGGCTGTTGCCGTCAATCGGGACTTTGTTGCTGGGGGATCTGCGTCCCCTTCACTGACGGATTCAGCAAATTGGGCGACTCCTAGCCTTGCCGGGGTCCGAGAGGCCCCTGCCCTGGTGCTGACTGTCCTTCGGAACACTGCTCCAGACCACCGGGCACACAGCCAACGGGGTCCTTCCAGGAACTTCCAAACTGTCCCACTCCGGACAGTCACCGCCGTCGCTGACCTTGCTGTTCTAGCCCTACACACAGCTGGGCTCTCAGGCTCTGCGCACTCTCTGCGCTCTCTCCACTTCTTGCTTTCCTCCTTTTTCACCTCTTACTTTCACTTGCTGTTTACTTAAGCTCGTCCCTGAGCTGACTGCACTCTTGCCCTACCCGGGCTTAACTGCTCTTCACTCAAGCTCCTCCTGAGCTGATCTGCCTGGTAACTTCCTGCCTCCAGAGTTGTGAGCTCCTTGGTGGGCGGAGCCAACCGCCTGGCCCACCCCCTGGTGTGCATCAACAAACTCTTGGAGGAAGGCAACAAGGGTTTCTGGTTAGCAGATGTGCCTACCTGGAGTTTGGGGTGTGGTGGTGTTGTTATCTGTGTCCCCTGGCTTGCCCAGGGCGACACAGTTACACTCAGGGAATATCCCTAAATAGAAAGAAGGACTAGAAAAATAGACCTAGATCTGGTCCTAAGGTAAACCCTGAATATCTAGACCTACTTGCCCACGAAGATTGGCACCCTGGAATATGATTCATGGCATCCCCACTCCTCAATGGCCTTCCTTTACTAAACCTGATAGATCCCTAAAATAAAGGAAACGTGGAAGAGGAATATACACAGCATTATCCTAAGATATAACAAAAGGACTCAATTGTAATCAGAGCAACAATCATGAATATACATAAAACGCAGGGGTGTAACTACCGCGGTCGCAGAGGTCACCATTGTGACCGGGCCCGCAGGGTTAGGGGCCTGCGCTGCAGATAAACAGCCAGCATGTGTCATTGAGAGAGGTGCTGCGCTGTTCCTGCACTCTCAATAGAAGATGCCGGGAAGCGTTGAGCTCCGCCCCCTCCAGTCTCTGCCTATGATTACTGTACAGTGCGCTGCCGGCCATTGCAGAAGATATATCAGTTGAGGGCAGCAGTGTAGTCTGACTGGCACATAGTCTGTGAGGCAGCACTTAGTGTACCTCGTCATCCCAGCAGTGCCCGCATGGCTGTAAATTTACTCTGCCTCCCTCCCCCTCGCTCTGTGCACTCACCGACAGCATTTGTTAGTTTATTTACCTATGTGCGACCATGTGGAGAGGGGTAAGGCTGTACAGCAGGAAAATGCATCTGACGTTTTTTAAGTTATAACTTACCTTAATGTAAACCATTCACAGTGCTGCTTTGGACACTTTGAAATCTAGGGTGGGAAGGGGGAAATGAGGAAGATGAGGCTGATAAGATTACTAGGGCCCCAATCCCACAGAATCTGTTACAATGTGAGCAGTGGGGGAAGTATTTGCAGCAGTTTGTTGAAAGCAGCACAGCCAGGTCCTGTATCTAAATACAGCTAAATTACTGTGCACTGCTAAGCTCTATACACAAAAAACCTTGTGCCCGCGTTGCTTTTTTCATGCGTTTTTCCTTGCTTTTTTAATCAATAAAAGCAAGGAAAAATCATCCCAGCAAAGTCTATGAGAATCCTGACTTGCTGTGCACGTTGCTTCTTTTTTTCTTTCAGTTTTTGTTACTTAAAAAAGAAGCAGCAGCATGTCAACTGTTTGTGTGTTTTTTCCTTCTTTTTCACCACTTGACTTTAATGGAGTCTGTGAAAAACGCAGGAAAAAAGGCATGTGTAATGCCCACGTTGAGTTTTTGTGTGTTATATGCTCTTTTGACGTCACTGGGGCTCCCTGCAGCCACTTCCTCATCTCCAAGTGTTTACCGCAGAAAATTGCTGCAGGGAAGTCCAGTGATGTCACAAGGTGAATCGAGTTCATGTCGGCAGATCACTGGGGTTTCTTGAAGATCCACCGACATGAACTCAATTCATCTTGTGATGTCACTGGGGTTCCCTGCACCTAGGCCTCGTGGTCTTTACCGCAAGACCTTGTTGCAGGGAACTCTGGTGACGTAGGTGCCCTGGTCTGTGAAGCGATCAGTACCTCAGTAACCTGGGGTCATCATGGTGATCACCCAGAATTAACATGGCAGCGATCAGGTCCCTGTGATTGCATTACAGGGACCCGATAGCCAGGGAGGGATATGCGATGCCTCTCCCTGCCTTCTGAATGCAGCAATCTCACTGATTGCAGCATTTAGAGCGTTAAACTGGCGAGATCAGCGTGAGTACTGCTCCTGGCAGTGAGAGCCGGGTCCTGGCTGTAAGATCAGGCGACCATGGGGGTACAGCGCTTGAATACATGTGATCGCCATAACTAAAAACCTCTCAAAAAGAAGCAGGTGGAAAAACACGCAAACGCAATAAAAAAATGCTGTTTTTTTCAGTTGCTTTTTTCCCTCCAACATGCGTTTTTATGTGCAGATTTTCTGCAAAGAAAAATGCAATGTGGGCATATAGCCTAAAGTATTTTTGATGCAGTATGTCCTGGGAGGGCGCTTTATCTTTACAATACATGAGCTGACTTGAGCAACCAATAGTTGATGAATGGAGTGAGGAGAGCATACAGGGGCATAACGATCACAAACATAGAGATAATTACCGGGCCCAAAGGTACAGGGGGCCAGCCCACTCCAGCTCCTACTTCAGCTGGATGTGCGTCTGAGGGCGCACATCCAGCTGAAATGCATCACAGCACATAGACCTGCAGGGTCCCTGCACTGCGATACACACTGCCGGGCAAACAGTGGCTGGCAGCTGATGTCCATACCATGACTGGGGGCAGCGCATGGTAGTGCTGTCATGCGCTATGGCACACACTCCGATGTCAGCTGCAGGCCACTCCACTCTTACTACAGAGGACACTGGGAGATGTGGGAGCAGATGGAAAATGAGTAGAATTTTATTTAAATTATTTTTATTTTTTTAATTATGCGTTAGAAACAGTCCCAGGACTGTCTCTAACACATAATACCAGGATGGGGGACATATATACAAGGATGAGAAGCATATATATCAGGATGGGAGACATATATTAGGATGGGCCCAGGATGAGCAAGATTTTTACTAGGATAGTCCCAGAATTGGATAAATATATCAAGATGGGGACATTATATACCATGTATTCCAGGATGGGGACATATATACCAGTATAGGGGACATATGTACCATGATTTGGGATATTACTGCAAAATGAAGTAGGGGGAAAGGGGCAATTAATATGTCTTTATAGGATTTAGAATGCTACAGGTGCCCATTCATCTGACCAACGTCAGGAGGGGAGCCCAGGTCCAAATTTTGCACCGGGGCCCATCGCACTCTAATTATACCACTGATAAAACGGCTAGTTGGTTTTGAAATGGCTTAAAAGGCCCTAGGCCAAAGTAGTGACCCTAAAACAAATAAACACCAATAGTCTCTGATCGATGCAAAACATTAGTTGACAGAAGATGAGAAAATGTTCATGAGTAAAGTCAGTCGTAACAATTAAGTTACTTTAGCTTCTAAGATATTTTCTTGTTTTGGTGTAAGTGAACAGATCCAATTTTGGCCTGTTTTGGACCTTCTGCAATAAAATGGGGATGGACAATACTAAGTAACACTTCGCCTTGACACATTACTCTGTTTAATGGTTCATCAGACGGCTCTCAAAAGAGTTATGAAATAGATGGCACTAGTATATTAATAAAGCAGCACCTTAGATAGTACTATGCTTATAGGCTAAATGATATTGATATTAGCCCTGGTGTCCTCTGTTATAGTGCACCATCCATATGTAATGAAACAAAGTTTGTGCCAATGTGATGAGTGGACATATTAAATGGTGTGCATATTGGGGAGATGATACATTTATAAATAGCAAGGTTCCTCTGTCATTCCTCCTAGAAAACTATGAAGGAAAGAAAACTGGGTGTTCCCAGTTGTGGGTGGTCTCTCTAAACTCTTGACATTGTCCAATCAGAGTGGATATTATCAGCATGAGTAGGGACACACCTCTAAATGGGCACATTTATCTGTCAATTCATCCATAAATTCCCAGGAGGAATAACTGAGAAGCAGCAGATTGCAAAAATACGAAAATATAGAAAAATGCTCCATAATTGATGTTTCTGAGCAACAGAAGTATTTAGAAGAGGATTAGAATATGTGTTCTCTTTAAGACCACGTACACATGTTGAGCATTTGGTAAGTTTTTTAAACTCAATACTTAGAAGCCAAAACCAGCAGGGAAATAATCAGAGGAGAAGTATTATAGACACACGGGCACCACTTCTGTAATTATCACCCACTCCTGGTTTTGGCTTACAAATCCTGAGGTAAAAAACATGCCAGATACACTGTGTGCATGTGTCCTAAACATCATAAAGCCTCTTTGTTTTAGGCAGTGTCAACCGGGGTTCCACCAGGAATAATGGTACACCCAGCGAGCACCACAACAGCCATAGTACACCAGGTGTAACACTCTGCTACTTTCATGGTCCCCGTTTAAACTTGAGACTCGGCACAGCCTGCCCCTGTGTCCGCCCCTGCCCTAGGGTCAGTTACCACAGTCCCGGACTTCTACCCCACATCACCTTGTGGTCCAGTGGGTCCACTTCAGCTCGCCACAGTACCATCATCCGGCGGCGAGCGTGACAGTTTGCACAGGCCATGGACTCTGCTGACTGTTTTTTTTCCCCAGTCTGAACTATGCCATGTGATGGAACTTCCCTAAGTGAAAAAACTTGTCCGCCTGGCTCTATATTTCTAGAGGCCTTTTGTTTTCAAGATCCTGTTTCCGCTCTTGCTCCTGAGCCTATAGAAGGGACCAGCATCCATATGGCTGAGCTACCGTGGCAGAATCGTCAAGCCAAGGTCCAGCGTGAAGCTGCGGTGGTGCATTGCCAAGCTACCCTCCTATGCCCCCTGAAGCCTTCATCTGTGTCATACAGTACGTGTATGGAATGCTCCAACCTACACTTGACACTTCGTTCCAGAACCAGTGGTGCATGTGTAGCACCGTTGAAGACATCAGGGAGCTACAAGTACTGCATCCCCACCGGGATGCAAGGCCTACCCCCTAGGGACCCGGAAGACCAGTGCCGGTCACACAAAAACACTTCACAAAATCCCAGTTTTTTCCCCAACAATCCCCCATAGAATGGTACAAGGCTAAGGTCGAACCAATGGTTGGCTGCCTAGAGGTGGAGCCAGTCCAGTCAGAGTAATGAGTCAGAGAGAGACTGTGAATGTGGACGTGAGGAGACGCACTGACTTGGAGTGAACAGTAACCTGGTGCCCAGGAGAGTAGTGGCCGGTGGAGTACGGTAAAGTACTCCCAGAACTACGGACAAACGAGGCACAGGACCTTAGGTCAGGCATAAGCTCCAGGCAGGCCTAATAACACCTGCACAGTGAGGGGACCATGAAGGACCTCACTGACCTTAAAATCAGAGACTCAGTAGCAAAGAGAGAACCGGGGACAGGACCAGAGACTCCAACCCCACAGGGTTCATGTTACTGTCCTACGGACTGTAGTGGAAGACCACCAGATGGGGACCCCCAGCTGCTCTACGCCACGGGGACCCACCAACCAGAGGCAGTTGCAGGGGAAGAAGGCACCAGATTACTAAACTGGCACTGGGACAAAGGGGACCTGAAGGTTAAATCTGCCAGCCTCGGGTGACCAGTTACCACCAGAAAGTGAGTAAAGAACCAGTTGCACCAAGCCCCTTGTGTTGACTACCTTCTTCCGACACCCATCACTTCACCTACCCTCTGGGGCCTGGCCCTGCTTGTGGAGGGCCTAACATCAAGGCTGCCATTAACACCAGACCCAGTAGTGAACATTGTGCAGCGGCGGCTCCGTCTACATAGCCGAAACACCGCAAGTGGCGTCACGTGTGAACATTATTCTAATCATCTGTAAATATTCCCAGTTTCAAAAAGGACCCAGGGCACGGAACCGGGCAACGGCCACCAAAGTGACGTTCCCTAGATATTAGAGATGAGCGAACCGGTCCCGGTTCGGCTCGAGGTCGGCTCGCCGAACGGAGGTTCCGTTCGAGTTCGGCCCGTCGAACGTTCGACGAACCGAACTCGAGCTGCATAGGAAACAATGGCAGGAAATCACAAACACATAAAAACACCTAGAAAACACCCTCAAAGGTGTCCAAAAGGTGACAAACAACTCAAACACATGGGAAAGTGACAAGGACATATACTCATGCGAAAACAAAACAGCTGGACAAGGAAAAAGAGGAGGACACACAGATACTACTACAGATTCTCTCATCTCTGGGCATCACAGACTTGGCCCTATCTTGGATCTCCTCATACCTAACCGACCGAACTTTCAGCGTCTCCCATTCTCACACCACTTCCTCAGCTCGCCCCCTATCTGTCGGTGTCCCTCAAGGCTCAGTTCTTGGACCCCTGCTGTTCTCCATCTATACCTTCGGCTTGGGACAGCTCATAGAGTCCCACGGCTTCCAGTATCATCTCTATGCCGATGACACACAGATCTACCTCTCTGGACCTGACATTACCTCTCTACTAACCAAAATACCACAATGTTTGTCTGCTATTTCATCCTTCTTCTCTGCACGATTCCTAAAACTTAACATGGACAAAACAGAGTTTATTGTCTTTCCTCCTCCTCACTCACCTCCTCCAACAAGCCTTTCCATCAAACTTGATGGTTGCTCACTCACCCCAGTCTCACAAGCTCGTTGCCTTGGAGTAACCCTCGACTCTGCTCTATCCTTCAAGCCACACATCCAAGCCCTCTTCAACTCATGCCGATTACAACTCAAAAATATCTCCCGGATCCGTGCATTTCTTAACCAAGAATCCTCAAAAACATTAGTGCATGCCCTCATCATCTCCCGCCTCGACTACTGCAACCTCCTGCTCTCTGGCCTCCCTTCCAACACTCTTGCACCCCTCCAATCTATCCTAAACTCTGCAGCCCGCTTAATCCACCTCTCCCCTCGCTACTCCCCAGCCTCGCCACTCTGCCAATCCCTTCACTGGCTTCCCATCGCCCAACGACTCCAGTTCAAAACATTAACCATGACATACAAAGCCATGCACAACCTGTCTCCTCCCTACATCTGTGACCTAGTCTCCCAGTACCTACCTGCACGCAACCTTAGATCCTCACAAGATCTCCTTCTCTGCTCCTCTCTTATTTCCTCTTCCCACAATCGTGTACAAGATTTCTCCCGTGCATCCCCCATACTCTGGAACGCTCTACCTCAGCACATCAGACTCTCCACTACCGTGGAAAGCTTCAAGAGGAACCTCAAGACCCACCTCTTCCAACAAGCCTACAACCTACAATAGCCCTCAGCCCAGTAGACCACTGCGCAACCAGCTCTGTCCTCACCTATTGTACCATCACCCATTCCCTGTAGACTGTGAGCCCTCGCGGGCAGGGTCCTCTCTCCTCCTATACCAGTCTGTCTTGTACTGTTAATGATTGTTGTACGTATACCCTCTTTCACTTGTAAAGCGCCATGGAATAAATGGCGCTATAATAATAAATAATAATAATAATAATAATATATGAGTATATGCAAGGAAACATCGATTCCATTATTGTGCAACTTGAGCCCTGCTCATTTTAGGCTTCCAATATGGATAAATTGCCTGAGCTCGCCATGTACGCCTTGGGGATCTTGTCGTGTCCTGCAGCCAGCGTTCTCTCGGAACCTGTCTTCAGTGCTGCTTGGGGTCTGCTGGCAGATAAGCACACGTGTCTGTCCACTGACAATGTGGACATGGCTCTCAGAGGACTTTTCTTCCCCTGGGTCAGCCAGGGGACGGGAAAGGCACGCGTATTTTTGAGAGTGCTTCATGCAAAGCATCTGTTTCTTATTTAAAAGGGGGGTCAACCCATGCCAGTCAAGTGGGGTGTGTGTGGCCCAGTTAGTGGCAACGAGGGAGACTGTGGTTGGAGTCCCCTCGCTGTGTTTCTAAAAGAACCAAGATGAACAAGTCATGGCTCTCAGAGGACTTTTCTTCCCCTGGGTCAGCCAGGGGACGGCAAAGGCACGCGTATTTTTGAGAGTGCTTCTTGCAAAGCATCTGTTTCTTATTCAAAAGGGGGGTCAACCCATGCCAGTCAAGTGGGGTGTGTGCGGCCCAGTTAGTGGCAACGAGGGAGACTGTGGTTGGAGTCCCCTCGCTGTGTTTCTAAAAGAACCAAGATGAACAAGTCATGGCTCTCAGAGGACTTTTCTTCCCCTGGGTCAGCCAGGGGACGGGAAAGGCACGCGTATTTTTGAGAGTGCTTCTTGCAAAGCATCTGTTTCTTATTCAAAAGGGGGGTCAACCCATGCCAGTCAAGTGGGGTGTGTGTGGCCCAGTTAGTGGCAACGAGGGAGACTGTGGTTGGAGTCCCCTCGCTGTGTTTCTAAAAGAACCAAGATGAACAAGTCATGGCTCTCAGAGGACTTTTCTTCCCCTGGGTCAGCCAGGGGACGGGAAAGGCACGCGTATTTTTGAGAGTGCTTCATGCAAAGCATCTGTTTCTTATTCAAAAGGGGGGTCAACCCATGCCAGTCAAGTGGGGTGTGTGTGGCCCAGTTAGTGGCAACGAGGGAGACTGTGGTTGGAGTCCCCTCGCTGTGTTTCTAAAAGAACCAAGATGAACAAGTCATGGCTCTCAGAGGACTTTTCTTCCCCTGGGTCAGCCAGGTGACGGGAAAGGCACGCGTATTTTTGAGAGTGCTTCATGCAAAGCATCTGTTTCTTATTCAAAAGGGGGGTCAACCCATGCCAGTCAAGTGGGGTGTGTGTGGCCCAGTTAGTGGCAACGAGGGAGACTGTGGTTGGAGTCCCCTTGCTGTGTTTCTAAAAGAACCAAGATGAACAAGTCATGGCTCTCAGAGGACTTTTCTTCCCCTGGGTCAGCCAGGGGACGGCAAAGGCACGCGTATTTTTGAGAGTGCTTCATGCAAAGCATCTGTTTCTTATTCAAAAGGGGGGTCAACCCATGCCAGTCAAGTGGGGTGTGTGTGGCCCAGTTAGTGCAACGAGGGAGACTGTGGTTTGAGTCGCCTCGCTGTGTTTCTAAAAGAACCAAGATGAACAAGTCATGGCTCTCAGAGGACTTTTCTTCCCCTGGGTCAGCCAGGGGACGGCAAAGGCACGCGTATTTTTGAGAGTGCTTCTTGCAAAGCATCTGTTTCTTATTCAAAAGGGGGGTCAACCCATGCCAGTCAAGTGGGGTGTGTTTGGCCCAGTTAGTGGCAACGAGGGAGACTGTGGTTGGAGTCCCCTCGCTGTGTTTTACATGCTTTTAGAAGGGCATGACATGGCTTAGAGGTTGACTTTCAGCATCTGGAAACTGTTGGCTACCAAAATGCTGCCTTTCCAACCTTTTTAACCAAAGATTTACGAGACCTTATGCCCATCGCAGTGCCCCAAGAGCCGATGCCCAGGCGCCACTCCTTCTCCAACAAAGGCGTGCACGCGCTACACCAGCATGTCGCACTAAACATCACTGATTCCTTGAGAAACTCTGTGTGACAGGGTGCATTTCACCACAGATAATTGGCCCAGTAAGCATGGACAGGGGCGTTACATGTCGCTGACTGGGCAATGGGTTACTGTGGGGAGAGATGGAGAAGGGTCTGCTGTACAAGTCTTGCCGTCCCCACGAGTTGTTTCAATCCTTCTTCTGTATGTAGAAGTTAATACACTGCTTCTGCCTCTTCAACCTCGTGTGGGTCCTCCACCTTGGCGCAAACCCTGTGTGGTCAGGCCACCCTTCCTTGTAACTGCGCACAAGGAATACCACACACCTCCTTACTATGCTGGCCGCAGAGCTCAATGCCATCAGGCGGTCAAAGGTTTACTTTGAAATGTATGGGAAATGTGAGTCACACCGCTGAGAAGTTGTGGACGGTTAGCTCTGGAGACCGAGTTTCATCAATGGTTGTCTCCACTCAACCAGCAGCCAGGGAAGGCCGGGTGCGACAATGATGCAAACATGGGTGCGGCCCTTCGCCGTGACAATGTGACACATGTGCCTTGTGTGGTTCACGTGTTGAACCTGGTTGTCCAGCAATTTTTAAAGCACTATCCTGGCCCACATGGCCTTCTGCAGAGAGCACGGTGTAACGCCTTCCTTGATCCACACACTCAGATGGGCTGTAAATGATAGGCTAGAGGGAAGCCACTCACCAAGCAGGACCCCTAGAACCCTGAAACCCTTTAACCCCTATACAGGGATTAGGAATTACACAGGGCCCAAGGTGATTAATACCTGTGGAAGGCTGCAGTTCCAGAGAATAGTAGTCAGGCAGGGTCAAAACATTAATTGAGGAACAGGAACAGAATGGGACGGCCAGGACTTAATCAGAAAACAAGCAGAGGTGAAATGCGGATCGGCCAACAAGGTACATAAACAGCAAGCAGGAAAAGTAGTCAGGTAACAAGCACACAAAATCATAAAACTGAACTGGGGGTAAAAGCAGAGCTATGTCTGGCAGTGGTCTGCAGACAGAATGGGCATAAAAAAGGGTGTGGTGTCTTCCCATTGGTTGTAGCTGAATGATGGTATTTCATCTGTGAGATTCCCACCAGCTACATTCAGCCAGAGATTCTGCATCTGTCAAGGTAATGCAGCCCAGTGGGTGAGCATAACCTGCGTCCACCTGCGCCGCTGGCATCGACTCCTCTCCCATCATCAGCACTATGCATGAAAGGAACACGTTGTCACTTGGCGACCGGAGTACAAATTGACGGAGCGTACTCCGTTGGTGACTTAACAGCCGTGTGCGGCAATGATGCAAACCTGGCTGCGGGCCATCGACAGGGCAATGTGACACACGTGCCTTGTATGGCTCACATGTTGAACCTAATTCTCCAGCAATTTTTAAAACACCATCACGGCCTACATGGCCTTGTGCAGCGGGCACGCTCGCTATGTGCTCACTTCCATCGTGCGCACACAGCAGCTCAACAACTTTCGTCGCTACAGAAGTCTTTAGGTCTGGCGGTTAAACGCCTGAAATGCGATGTGCCCACACGCAGGAATTTGAATCTGCACATGTTGCAGCGTTTGTGGCAGCACCGCCGAACCCTGCTGCAATACGTTATGACATATAGCCTGGGATAACTTGATCCAGAGGTGGTGCAGATCACGCTGCTGGAGTGGTGTCAGATCAAGGACCTATGCACTCTGCGACACAGTTTACAAATGTCGACGAAGATGTTTAGCACTGGCAATGTCATTCTCAGCGTGACAATTCTGGTCATCTACATGATGGAGCACACTGTAATTATTATTCGGAGTCAGGTGTTGGGACAAGAGGAAGGGGAGGAAGTACAGGAGGAGTCATATGCGGAAGGGATAACAAGATCTACGAGGTCCAGATGGTCAGCGGCACCTATGCGGCAGTCATGGTGAGGGAGAGGGATTAACAAGGGCGCATAGTATCAGCAAAAAGTGTTGAGGAAGGTGCAGGAGCCCATGAAGAAATGGAGGACGAACTGGCGATGGGCATGGAAGACTCAGCAGATGAGTGAGAGCTTGCTCACATTTCGGTTGTGCGAGGTTGTGGGGAGAGGGCAGAGGAAGGAGGCACGATTCTCACCTCTCTGCCACCAACACACCAAGGACTTGGTCCTCCTGGATGCACAAGACACATGAGCGCCTTCTTGCTGCACTACCTACAACATGACCCTCGGATTGTACGAATTCGAAGTAATGCTAACTACTGGGTTGCCACACTGTTAGATCCCCGGTACAAGACAAAATTTGGCGAAATAATTCCTGCCATAGAAATGGACGCACGTATACAGGAGAATCTGCAGAATGTGGTACGCAATCTTAGATCTGCTTTTCCACTAAACACCAGTGCTGCACAGAGTGAATCTCAACGGTTTGTCATGGATAGGAGGAAATAGTCTTTTACTTGTCCACATCTGAGGGACCGAGGGGTGGCTGTTGTGCTGAGATGCCATTGAGTACGGTGTCCCTGCAGAGTTGCACTTTTGGTCATATACAAAATGAGTTGAAAAAGGACAGATGCTGGTGAAAAGGGGAACAGGTGTGTTGGAAAGGGGAAAAAAGTTTTGGCCCGTGGGTTTGGTGGTTAAGCAAAAGTAACATTTGATGAAGAAACACCATCTGTTACGGTGGGACTGGCAGATTTGGATAAGGTGGTATATACTATGTTACCGCTATATAACGAAAATTAATAAGAAAAGAAAGATAAAGGTATATATCCCCATCAGCAGTCAGTGTCCACCGTGCTCCCAGATGGAAAAGGAGAGGTTGGCAACTGGAAGGTTCGGTGGAGGATACAGAGCTGTGTGGCTATGAAACTAATAGTAGCCTGAACCAAGTTAGACGCCACTCGGATCTTGAGACTGGGAGCCCTGTTAGCGTCACAGGGTCCACACGCCCACCCAGCCCAGGAACTCCCTGTTAACATCACAGGGGCCATTCAGTACACTGACCGTGTGCATTGGGGCCACACCTGTGAACAGCAGGCGCATCAGCAGCAGCAGGCCTGTTAATGCCACTGGGCTGCACAAGCAGGACTTGTAGGACAGGAGCTGGTCTTAACCGTTCTGCGTTACCAACTGTGGTGGCGGCCTGCATCGACGCCCTATCCCTGCCTACCTCTGGCCTAAAGCCACAATGGGTTCAACACATGGAGGTGTGCTCTTTCGGAGCATAATAGAAGACTGCACACCTCCTTGTTGTCTCCAGCACCTTCTATAACCTGGGTCCGCCCCAAACCAGGGTGGACCACAATGCACCTCCTGGAGACAAAAGCAGAGTGACACGTCATGAGTGGCATAACTAGCGTCCTATTTGGAACCGCAACTTCAATGATGACCTCATGGCTGTCATGACCCAAACACCTCACCAGTCATCGTCTGACCATCAATAATGAGGTGACAAGTCATAGGGGCAGGCCTCTGCAAGCCATTTGGGAGTGGCCTGGCCACATCGTCAGGACACCTGATGCCCTTTGGTCTATATAGGCCCCCCCACATCAGGGGCAGGGCCAAAGAGTTCATTACCGGACCTAGTCTCTGATGCAGTAAGTGCCTGAGCATGGTCAGTTGCATGAAATAGAGTCTCTGAAAAAGACTATCAGCTTTAGCATGGTGTCTCGGCACAAAACAGGACTTAGACCCGGCACGGAATGCAAGTACCTGTGCAAAGAGGGTTTTCACACTAAGTGTGGGAGCATGCGCTGTATCCCGAAATGAAGACTTAGCATCAGGAATGGCACAGTCAGGCTGAGCATACTCACTAGGCGAAACACTGTAGTTAGGCTGCAGCTGGGGTAAATCGGCACACGCATGCGCACTAGCTGCCTCTCCACACTTAAACGTGGAGGAGAAATTGCTCTTCGGGTGTGGACTTGGAGATGCTGTCTATGAACAGAAGGAAAAGCTAAAGAAAGCCTCACTTTCTATCCCTCCGAATTATCAAATGCAGCAATGAATTCCCTGAGTTTGCTATAACATTAGCGTAGCAAAATCTGCATGAGGGTGTCCTGCACAGGTGCTAGAAATAGCTTGGCACCAGTGGGACAATAATGAAATACAACATCCAGTTCTATGATGCCACTAAATGGCAGTTTTTTTTGCTATCATTATAGCTTATTAAAAACAGAGCAGGAGGGTGTCCTGCACAGGTGCTAGAAATAGCTTGGCACCAGTGGGGCATTAATGGAGTACAACAGCCACTTCTTGTATGACACTAAGTTTACTCAATTTTTGGTATTATAATGTATTAGTAACAATGAGTTTGAGTGTGCAATGCAGGTAGACGTGCTGCAAATATCTTTGCACTAGTGTGACTAGACAAAAGTCCAATAGCCACGTTTAGGATGCCACTAGGTACACTGACTGCTAGTATAATGGCTTAGTTAAAAAGAGTTTGAGTGTGCAATGCAGGTAGACGTGCTGCAAATATCTTTGCACTAGTGTGACTAGACAAAAGTCCAATAGCCACGTTTAGGATGCCACTAGGTACACTGACTGTTTGCTAGTATAATGGCTTAGTTAAAAAGAGTGTGTGTGCGCAATGCAGGTAGAGGTGCTGCAAATGTCTTTGCACTAGTGGGACTATAGCAAAGTCCAATAGCCACGTTTAGGATGCCAGTAGGTACACTGACTGTTTGCTAGTATAATGGCTTAGTTAAAAAGAGTTTGAGTGTGCAATGCAGGTAGACGTGCTGCAAATATCTTTGCACTAGTGTGACTAGACAAAAGTCCAATAGCCACGTTTAGGATGCCACTAGGTACACTGACTGTTTGCTAGTATAATGGCTTAGTTAAAAAGAGTTTGAGTGTGCAATGCAGGTAGAGGTGCTGCAAATGTCTTTGCACTAGTGGGACTATAGCAAAGTCCAATAGCCACGTTTAGGATGCCACTAGGTACACTGACTGTTTGCTAGTATAATGGCTTAGTTAAAAAGAGTTTGAGTGTGCAATGCAGGTAGACGTGCTGCAAATATCTTTGCACTAGTGTGACTAGACAAAAGTCCAATAGCCACGTTTAGGATGCCACTAGGTACACTGACTGTTTGCTAGTATAATGGCTTAGTTAAAAAGAGTTTGAGTGTGCAATGCAGGTAGACGTGCTGCAAATATCTTTGCACTAGTGTGACTAGACAAAAGTCCAATAGCCACGTTTAGGATGCCACTAGGTACACTGACTGTTTGCTAGTATAATGGCTTAGTTAAAGAGAGTTTGAGTGTGCAATGCAGGTAGACGTGCTACAAATATCTTTGCACTAGTGTGACTAGACAAAAGTCCAATAGCCACGTTTAGGATGCCACTAGGTACACTGAGTGTTTGCTAGTATAATGGCTTAGTTAAAGAGAGTTTGAGTGTGCAATGCAGGTAGACGTGCTGCAAATATCTTTGCACTAGTGTGACTAGACAAAAGTCCAATAGCCACGTTTAGGATGCCACTAGGTACACTGACTGTTTGCTAGTATAATGGCTTATTTAAAAAGAGTTTGAGTGTGCAATGCAGGTAGAGGTGCTGCAAATGTCTTTGCACTAGTGTGACTAGACAAAAGTCCAATAGCCACGTTTAGGATGCAACTAGGTACACTGACTGTTTGCTAGTATAATGGCTTAGTTAAAAAGAGTTTGAGTGTGCAATGCAGGCAGACGTGCTGCAAATATCTTTGCACTAGTGAGACTAGACAAAAGTCCAATAGCCACGTTTAGGATGCAGCTAGGTACACTGACTGTTTGCTAGTATAATGGCTTAGTTAAAAAGAGTTTGAGTGTGCAATGCAGGCAGACGTGCTGCAAATATCTTTGCACTAGTGTGACTAGACAAAAGTCCAATAGCCACGTTTAGGATGCCACTAGGTACACTGACTGTTTGCTAGTATAATGGCTTAGTTAAAAAGAGTTTGAGTGTGCAATGCAGGTAGATGTGCTGCAAATATCTTTGCACTAGTGTGACTAGACAAAAGTCCAATAGCCACGTTTAGGATGCCACTAGGTACACTGACTGTTTGCTAGTATAATGGCTTAGTTAAAAAGAGTTTGAGTGTGCAATGCAGGCAGACATGCTGCAAATATCTTTGCACTAGTGTGACTAGACAAAAGTCCAATAGCCACGTTTAGGATGCCACTAGGTACACTGACTGTTTGCTAGTATAATGGCTTAGTTAAAAAGAGTTTGAGTGTGCAATGCAGGTAGAGGTGCTGCAAATGTCTTTGCACTAGTGGGACTATAGCAAAGTCCAATAGCCACATTTAGGATGCCACTAGGTACACTGACTGTTTGCTAGTATAATGGCTTAGTTAAAAAGAGTTTGAGTGTGCAATGCAGGCAGACATGCTGCAAATATCTTTGCACTAGTGTGACTAGACAAAAGTCCAATAGCCACGTTTAGGATGCCACTAGGTACACTGACTGTTTGCTAGTATAATGGCTTAGTTATAATGAGTTGGAGTGTGCAGAGGACAGGAGGGTACAGTGCCAGGATTGTGGGGCTCTGGGTAGAGGAATAGAAGCCTGCCTTTCTATTCCCTCCTAATGGGGAAATGCAGCGACGAAATCCATGACCTACTCTGTTTTCAGGACCTGTCACCTATGGCTCTGACCCTGCCCGTACGAGCCCTTAAAAGGACTTATAGAAAGTGCTCTCCCTAAGCTGTCCAGCGCTGTGTATACAGCAGTATCGGCGATAGGGCTCAGTCAGGACGGTGATGCGCCAGTGATGTCTGACACCAAGGACGCAGAAGAGATAATGGCGTGCTGGAGGAAAATGTCCGGTTTTATAATGCAGGGACATGTGACATGGACATCCTATCACACATGCCGTTGCTTCTCTGGCTAAAAGTCCAATTAGCTGTGTGTGTGTCTGGGATTGGCTGACATGCTGGCCCGCCCCACAAGACGCGCGCGCTTAGGGAAGGAAGACAAGGAAAAAAAAAAAAAAATGGCGATCGCCATTATACAAACAGGAGTGATCTGAAGGCGCTGTTCACGCACACTATACACTGAAATGTCATAATAGTGTGAGTCACAGAGTGACTTACACTATTACAGCGGAAAGCCAGCTAGGAATTTGCTGGTTTTTTGCTGCTAGAACCGTTCTCGAACGTTTCTAGAACTATCGAGCTTTTGCAAAAAGCTCGAGTTCTAGTTCGATCTAGAACAGGCCCCAAAATCACTCGAGCCTAGAACTGGAGAACCACGAACCACGAACCGCGCTCAACTCTACTAGATATACACTGTCCGGGACCGAGTACCCCATAACCATGGGCTATACACATGTCCCACCTCCCATCCGAATCCTCTTGAAGCTCTTGTTCATCTCGTGCATGGATGGAATGCCCCAGTCTCAACCTGGATACCTCGTCCCTGATCCTCTGGGAGATACCCACTTGGAAAAGATATAATTCTTTGTTTTTTCCGGTCTGTCTTGTCTAGCTTGTCTGTTTTTTCTAGGTTTGCCTTGGATCCATGTGATTTTATCTCACCAGCCTGTCCTGAATTCCTTCTGTCTGTCAACTACCATTGACTTTGATGGGATTTTATCTTGCCAGCCTGTCCTGATTTCCGCCTGTCTGGCTACCATCGATTTCATGGAGAGAAACTCTTCTTCAGCCATGAGGAAGAGGGAGCATAAGGGGGGGGGTAGTGTAATGCTGCGTCCCTGCACTCCTTGCTCTCTTGCAGAGACGCACTCTGACTCACCGACGCGGCCAGGTCCTTCCACGTTACCCGGTGTCTCTGCCTCTCCTCCATGTGGGCTTCTCCTCTTCCCACCTCCTGTGAGCGCGTCACAGGACCTCCAGGAGCATTTTAAGGAGTGCACACACCACTGCCCCTCTTTTAAAGTGCCAGCACGCCACTCTTATGAAGTGCCTCTCAGCCTATCGCTGAGAGGCACTGGCTATTTAAGGCAAGCTTCTACTAGAAGAGTTGCCTGTTCAATGCCCTACTTTAGCTAGTTAGTGTCCAGTGCTCTAGCTAGGTACTTGTCAGGTCCCCTTGTCTTTCCCGTTCATTTAGTTCTGTTGATTTGTCTTCCCTGTCATTTCTATCCTGTGGTGCTGGAGTTCCAGCTGGTCCTATCCAAGCCATGCTGCCAGCCTCAGCTATCCCGGTAACTCTTGACAAACCAGAGACTGTGCATGTCCAGCCTGGCCAAGCCTTCAACCTCACCTATCTCGGTGGCCCTCCCCACACCAGAGACTGACTGTCCAGCCGTGCCTCCAGCCTCAGCTATCCTGGTAGCCTTCACCACACCAGAAACTGTGTTTTTCCAGCCCAACTGTGCCTCCAGCTTCAGCTACGTTGGTGTCCCTCACTACACCAGAGACTGTGCCTGTCTGCCCCAGCCATGCCTCCAGTCTCAGAGACTGGGCCTGTCCAGGCCAATAGTGCCTCCAGTCTGAGCTATTCTGGTGGCCCTCGTCATACCAGAGACTGTGCCTGTCCAGCCCGGCCAAGCCTTCAGCCTCACCTATCCCGGTGGCCCTCACCACACCAGAGACTGTGCCTGTCCAGTCCAACCATGCCTCCAGCCTCAGCTACCCTGGTGGCATTCACCACACCAGAGATTGCCTTTCTGTCCTGGCTGTGCCTTCTGCCTCTGCTAACCTCGTGGGCCCTGTTTACACTTGCGATTCTTCCCTTTCTGCTCCGGTGGCTACCCCTGCCCTGGGGGTCATCTGCCATATTACCGGTCCTGTACCCCAAGCTAGGGTAGGCCCGGGGTTGCCCTATGGTTCAGTGGGTCCACTTCAACTTGCCACAGTACCATCATCTGGCGGTGAGCGTTACACAAGGTATACCATACAATCGTGGGCCTTGGCGCTAGGTAGAGGGCAGTAGGATCACCTCCTGCCCTTAACTGAGGCTGTTCCCTGCACTCCATATTATCCCTATACAGATTATTTCATGCCATTGCCGATCACGTATGTAGGCCCCGCTTGCCCTAAAATAACATTGGCTAGTGAGAATGTCGGTGTGAACGCTTTGGTAATTCTACCTGATTATTGTAACTCTAAAATCAGTTCCCTATTGTTTAACTGATGATAATTTAGCATTTCAAGAAAGCATACAGCATCAGGACATACTTCTGCTTATTTCTGAAACCCAAGTCAATATTTTTTTTCTAACCAATGAAAATAGTGCAATCAAAAGATTCTACTGCACTGAGTCAAGGCCATAAGAAGGTGTCAAATATAGAACATGCTCCAATGCCTGTGGGAATAATACCAGACTAATCAGTTTCCTGATAAAAATTATATTCTGGGACTCCTATCATTTTGGAATTTACAAAACTATTAGTTCTTATTTTATCAAAGACATTACTGAAGACTGAAATATGTTACCAGAATCATAGATTTAAACATTAGGATTGAGCAATGATAAATAATGAAGGTGCATTTATACTGCATGATTACCTGGAACATTTCCCGATAATTAGACAGTAAAAACAAGCTGCCAATCACTCAATGAATGAGTGAAACATTTTTTATCCAGATGAAATGATCTTTTGATTTTCATAAAAGAAAAAACTTTGAACAGACACATTTTTACACAGTGGTGCATCTTATTCATGCCCATCCCTCCTTATAACAATATGATTCCTTCGTATATCTGTTTCTCTTATAGATCATAGTAAACATTTTAATACTGTTTAATATAAACCTGTAAAGAAATCGTTTTGGGAATCAATTAATTGTGGAAAGAACTTTTTCCCGCATTGCGGACGGGATGCAGGTAGGAAATGTTCCTCGCTCCTGCGACTTCATACACAGCGATGTGTGCTGCGGCAGGAACGAGGAACATCGTACCGTCGCAGCAGCCAAAATAATGAAAATGACCGACACTACACCGATCATACGATACCGACGTTTTTGCGCTCGGTAATCGTAGTTAAAATGATTTACACACTACGATGTTGAGATCAACGCCGGAAGTGCGTCACTTTCGATTTGATCCCACCAACATCGCACCTGTGATGTCGTAGTGTGCAAAGGGCCCTTAAGTGTTGGGGTTCTGGGCACAAATCACACAAAGGTCAACAGAAGTATGTTCTCTGCATTATTGTGGGGGTATCCTCCCACACTCCAAAGACATATTACTAGGAAATTTGGATTGTCAGTCCCATTGGGGATAGTGATGATTGCTTATGATAACTACAAGGAGCTTTAGAATGAATTTCGCTGGATAAGCGAATAAAAAAAAAAAATGTAGTAGTCATTTTTTTGCCATTTTTCAACATGTATTCAGAATGAATGAAGTGACTATTGTCACTTTAGGCTCAATTTTAAAACTTATTAAAGGTTACACTTTATTATTTATCAAATGGAAGGTAATTCAGCTTCTCATCAGAGAGATAAAACCGACATCATGGTTCTCATAGGTAACAAACTTAGTAATTTCAAAAAGCGTGAAAGGAATCCTATGGTAAAACTCCTTTATATATAATGTCTGCTATAACATCTAAAGACATTTGAGATCCCGAATATTCACACAATGCAAATCTAATATATAAAGCTGAGTGTATGTGTATATGTGTGTATGTCCGCTAAAGGAATCCACACCGTTGCATTTATAATCACTGAATTTTACACAGACACCCATGTGACTCAGGGAATATCATAGACTGTTTTGACAGGAAAATGTAACCCTGCACTTTACAGTTACTCCACAAAAAGCCTGCCTCCATTAAAGTCAATGGAGCTGCGAGCCAAAGATTATTAATAGCAGCTGTGATTGTTTGTTATAGGAACAAAGGACATTCATAGTATAAGAAGCTTTTGTGTGAGGTAATAAGATGTCGGTGGGGAGACGGATAGAGAGAGACAGAAAGAGACAGACAGACATAGGCACAGACAGAGTAAGAGGCAGACAGGGAAAGAGACAGACAGACAGAGACAGACAGGGAAAGAGACAGAGTGAGAGAGAGACAGAAAATCAAAGAGACAGACAGAGGCAGACAGACACAGACAGGCACAGACAGAAAGACACAGAAAGGGAAAGAGACAGAGATAGACAGGGAAAGAGACAGAGAGAGACAGACAGGGAAAGAGACAGACAGGGAAAGAGACAGACAGAGACCTTCAGACAGAAAGAGAAAGACAGACACACAGAGACAGACAGACACAGACAGACAGAGACTGGGAAAGAGACAGAGAGACAGTTACTATCCCTGGCAACGCCCGGGTACTACAGCTAGTAAGGTATAAGACACAAAACCAATAACATTCATGTATATGTAGTAATTCTTATTGGAATATAAAATAATGATGATTAAAACTGTCATTCTACAAGGTTTAGGAAAGAATAAGGGGCAGCCCAAACATAGCACAAAATTATCAAAATGAGTGTGTATATTATCTGTAGTAGGCGCAGGCAATATGGATCAATGTGGTACTAACATACGTCCCATCCATGCCTGAACATGGTGCTACAAAACCTGCCCTTGTTGCTAGTCTCCCTTTTATTATTCCCTATTATTTTGTTAGGTAATCAATTCTCTGCTGAAATCCATCGGTGGAGCTGCATTCTATAGTGAGGAAATTAATGATTTGATACACTGCCTATTTTGCAAGTTTTCCCACCTACAAAGAAAGGAAAGGTCTGTAATTTTTATCGTAGGTACACTTCAACTGTGACAGACTCCAAAAAATATATATCCAGAAAATTACATTGTATGATTTTTATATAATTAATTTGCATGTTATTGCATGAAATAAGTATTTGACCACCGACCAACAAATAATATTTCCAGCTCTCACAGACCTGTTATTGTTTCTTTAAGAATCCCTCCTACTCTGGACTCATTACTTGTATTAATTGCACCTGTTTGAACTTGTTACCTGTATAAAAGACACCTGTCCACACAATCAATCACACTTCAATCTCTCCACCGTGGCCAAGTCCAAAGAGTTAAGGACACCTGGGGCAAAATTGTAGACCTGCACAACCTGGAACAGGCTACAGGACAAAAGGCAAACAGCTTGGTGAAAAGGCAACAACTGTTGACACAATTATCAGAAAATGCAAAAAACACTAGATATCTGTCAATGTCTCTTGGTCTGGGGTTCCATGCAAGATCTCACCTCGTGGTCTAAGGATGAAGCACATACCCATAGCCTTTTTCACTTGCTACTCATCATAAATCCTAAAATCTATTAATTTTCCCTTACAGGGATTTTTTCTTACTCATTAAGCTTATCCAGATCAAGTTTTTTGCCAAACAAAACCATATGTGGGTAAACATATTCATTTCCCTTATACTTTTTTTTATATCACACTACCTCATGAGATCTTTGCTCCAGCTATCATTTCTCATACATGTCCTCTATTCTCCAAAAGTCAATATTTCATGTTTTATACCTATAGACATGTGTTATACTCCACACAGTTTTGTGCAACCTCCATTGCTCTGTTAGGTACGTGACTTTTCCATTATATGGATCTTCTTCTTTATGTATGATTTCATTGACTCCCGCATGACCCTACCTCTATTGTTCATCATATGTCTTGGTTTTTCTAGCAACATTATTTTGCTATTCTCTACTGTGTATTGTGCTAAGAACTTACATATTGCTGTAATATTATTGTATATATCATGCCTTCTATAATTGTATGTATATTTTTTGTACAGGTTGTATTTTTTTGTTTTAATGATTCCTTGTAATACACAGACTCAATATCCTTGATAAAGGCTTGAATTTGAGCCGAAACATAGGATTCATGTCTTTGAGCACATCACAATAAATTTCAAATTTAATGAAGCATTTGTTTCCACTTTTTTAATTTCTTATATGAGTGCTGAAGTTTAACATTGGTTTGGAAACAGTAAGCAATATCATAGCCTATCCTGGACATGAAAAAAATATAAACATTACCAAATGCAGCTAATGGAGAGGTAGTCATTCACAACCGGACACAACGTTTTCCTATTGCTTTATCCATGGAGTCACTGCCTGCTCCTGTGTATCCATATTTATGAAATGCATTATTCCACCATATGTCACTTTTTAAATTAGAAATACATGAAGGTCCTGACAAAATACATTCTCTTACCCACAGGAGTAATAATATACCTATAGAAAGACTGTGTCAGAGAAGAGGAGGATGTGACATCACATCCCAGGTTAAAATCCAGAAATATATCCCTGGTCTGGTGCTTATGCCAACATTCAGTAAGTTAGATTTGCATTAGTGCTTTACCGCGAATGATGTGGGGGACAGATCAAAATTATGATGCAATTGCAATAGCTTTACTAGTACTAATGATAAGTGTATGCTTAAAAACTACAGACATATGTCAATACACCAACATAGAAACAACACAGAATGATAGAAAAGCCAATAAGTATAATTAATAAAGAATAGTATAATTATAGGTATCGCAGTTCTCATGGACAACAATCAGTAGTTTCAAGAAGCTTGAAAGGATTCACCTCTCCCATGGTAACTCACGTGTTTTTTGTTAGAAATTACCTGGTACAGGGGTGTCATAAAGCAATATACTAGCTAGCACAATTGTTTAGTTGTAGACACAGACAATCAACTCTGTCAAAGTATACACCTTCAATTAACACAGGAGGCACAAAGAAGTTGCTATCCAGGCAACAGGCATTTAAGTTTGCAGAAACTGCTCACCTGGTGGTGTTGTCAACAAGCACTATACTGTACTTGGAGGTGTCTGAAATAAGGGTAAAGATGTTGCTCCTCCAAGTTGGTAGATTCAACTTGGAAATGAAGAGAATAGCGGAAAAGCTGTACTTCTGGCATCTCAACAGATAAAGATGTCAGAAAACACTTGAGATAGTTGAGTAGATAATGTGGTTTTATTTCTCAACACATCTCAAAGTGTACACTGTGAATTGCTTTTAGAAATAACACCGCCTTATGTACTCCACTAGCTCAAGTGTTTTCTGACATATGTCTGTTGAGATGCTACCTGTGTTTTTTACATATCTGTCACAAGAGTGTATGAATGGAAGAGGGGCTTCTAGGCTCACCCTAAGAGTAGGGCCCCTGTGCTGTCCCTTATCTCGAAGGTAGACTTTATGGTAGCCATGTTCAAGCCTCCAACCTCACCCTATCTGTGTAAGCCCTGATTTTACTTCCCCCCCCCACTGATGGAAGGGCCAGAAACCCACTTACCAAAACCCCACAAATAATCACAGACAAGGGTAAAGAAAAACTTGTTCTGCACTGCACTCAAACACAAAAGAGGAACAGTATGTGAACTGGGGAGTAACGCAAAAGGGGGAGGAAATTACTACAGAACTGGAGGACTCACAAACCATGCTGAATCACAACTTAAAGATCACCATACAACTGGATACCAACAGGAACCAGGAAGCAAAGAGCTTTGTCCGGCAGACAGCCCCAAAATCCAGAACCTTATAGAGGCTGAATATGGTGATCAGCAGCCTGAGCTCCAACCAGCTAATCACAGGCCAGCAGAAATTAACTCCCACTGTACTGGAGATCAGTGAAGCCAGAACCAGCTGATTCCCATGACAGGCTGTGCAACTAAAGAATCTCAGGCAGTTTGTTGGACTGTGCAGTGTGAACAGAGTTGGACACCATTATGACATCCAGCGAGGGCAACATAGAACATTACATAACAATCTCTTTGCAGAACACAACTTGTTGCATGCAGTGCTTCTCATCAAATCATAGACTACATAAGTTGGGAAAATGACATTTATCTACATTCTCATACCTGTGCTTATCAATGGTGATTTTTTTTGCTGCTTTTCTGCCCTCAGATTGGCTGTAAGAAGACTCCGCACCATCCATTGTGCCCAGGGCTTTGGTTTTCCCAGTACCATGTTGGATGAGATGTGACAATTATACAGTCAGTTTAACTTGTTTGGTTTTTATGAAAATAATGTGCACTAGAGAAAGATGCACCAAAATTGGTACAACTGTGGACTGTGAGGTGCCACTGCCAAAAATGTTACTAGTGGTAGCAACTAGAATACATTCCTAGCATTATTTAAGTCCCTTCTGTGGAATTATGAATTATTATCTAGGTGTGCTTAGTTTGCCCCATCCCAATGCCATACATTTTTCCGAAGGCTAGTGGAACTAGAGTAAAAACAGCTAACTCCTACAATTTTTGTGTAATTTTGAGTTGCACAAAGTTTTGTACAAATTCAAGGTATTTTACTCCAACATTCTGGCGACAGCGCATTCATGAACCTAGACCCATGAATCTTATTATACATTAAAGCTATTTTCAACACAAAATGAAAATGAAAAGAACATAAAGATACAGTAATAAAATATATTTCATATAATAGGCAATGATACAGAACAGTGAAGCCTGAGCCTGGTTTTCAGCCATTTCTAATACTAAATGTAGTAAATTTTACACAACACACAACAAACCGATGATTTCCCAAGCCTTGAAGATGTGGCTGAGCATCATTTAAGGTATTTTGACAATCCTGAAACTGAACTGTCTTCAGTATAATTTTGGAGATAATGTTATCCTGAGGAAAAGCTTTAGCGCAAAATACACAGCACAAAAAAAAGATTCAATTGTGATATTTATTACAACTTTCTTGATTTGCTTCAGTTAAATGATCCATATCACAGGACGGTAGAGCCATAGGCTGTTAGAGAAAGGTTCCAAATATGATTGCAATGAATGGATGCTAGGTTTACAGAAAATACACTTTGTTTTTATTAAAATTTACAATGTGTTGGTGCAAGGTGTATTGGCACCTAAGGCAAAAATAGCAAATTACACCTTAACTCCCAAATGTTTCTTCTTCAGCCCTAAAAGTTAAACTTTAGCTGGGAAAAATGATTACACCAGTATAGAATATGTTATTGTTACTGAGCTCTAGATACATACTAATTCAAAAGAAAAACAACAGTAAAAACACTGGTCCTAATTCATCAAGACTAGCATTGATTATGATAGTCTTAATGAGCGGGCGTGGTGAAGTCAGTGGCTCCTGGTTCATTCGGAGGTGCACGCCTCTTAAGGGATTGGTAGCATTGGATAAGTGGGATACACTAACCTCTGCTGGAGATAGATTTGTAGGGTAGCGAATGGCGGCGGTCATCATAAATTGGATGAACAGCAGTCACCACTCCCCTATCCCAACCCACTTCTGCCCAATTTGTCAAAGCTGGGCAAAAATGGAGTGAAAGAGCCAAAAGTTACCAAATTTTATTCACCATCAAGTTGTGCAAAAATATTGTGCCTTTCAAACCTTTTTATGCAACAATACTGCTGTAAAAGATCAATATGGCATAATATGCCTACATTCTCACAATGAGGTTTTGATGAGTTTTTGATGTTTTAGAATTTCTGCACTTATTATTTAAATTGGGTTATTTGCATCTTTTAATTATGTTTGTGAGTGTTTTTTTTTAAAATATGTTTTTATCGCTTTTTTGATGTTGCGGTTTTTGTCTCTTTTTCTATGTCATGCTTGAACCCCTTTACGACCAAGGATGTACTGGTACGTCCTTGGTCATATAGCGGTAATCGCCGTCAGCTGCTCTGGGTTGCCAACTGTGATCCCTGCACATGTCTGGTCATTTGAACAGCAGACATGTGGGGCTATGAGGCGCGGGTGGATCCACAATCCACCCACGCCTGGTTGCCACTTAGATTGCGCTGAGATCTCGTCGTTCTCCGCCACCATCGGGCAACCTGTGATGTGATCACGGAAACCCGATAGTTGCTATGCTAGCAATGGGTCATATGATGACTGCTGTCGCTACCTATCATGATGTATTTCCTGTTCAAAACAACAGATTGTCAGCTCACACAGGAACAATGGATTTTGTACTGATCAGAGCTGTACAGGGGGATTAGTAAAATAAATAAAACATGTGAAAAAAAATTTTAAAAATATGAAAAAAATTAAAAATAACTAAAAGTTCAAATCACCTCCCATTCACCCCACTTAAAATAAAACAGGTAAAAAAATAAAAAAAATGTACTGTACATATATTTGGTATCACCACATTTATAACAGCACTATCTAACAAAATATAAAATTAATTAATCTGATTGGTACATGGCATGAAAAAAATTTCATTTTTTTTGGTCGCCGCAAAGTTTTTTTTTAAAATGCAATAACAGGCAATCAAAATGTAGCATCTGCATATAAATTGTATCATTACAAACATCAGCTCAAGACACAAAAAAGAAGCCATCAATGAGCCTTAAGGCCGCTTTACACGCTGCGACATTGCTAGCAATAGCTAGCGATGTCGAGTGCGATATCACCCGCCCCGTCGTATGTGCGACATTTGGTGCTCGCTACCGTAGCGAACATTATCGCTACGGCAGCATCACACGCACATACCTGGTCAGCGACGTTGCTGTGACCGCCGAACAATCCCTCCCTCAAGGGGGAGGTGCGTTCGGCGTCACAGCGACATCACTGCAACGTCACTAAGCGACCGTCCAATTGAAGTGGAGGGGCGGAGATGAGCGGGACGTACCATCCTGCCCACCTTCTTTCTTCCGCATTGCCGGTGGATGCAGGTAAGGAGATGTTCGGCATTCCTGCGGTGTCACACATAGCGATGTGTGCTGCCGCAGGAACGACTAACAACATCGTACCTGCAGCAGCAACGATATTAAGGAAATGAATGACGTGTCAACGAGCAACAATTTCACGTTTTTGTGCTCTTTGATCGTCGCTCATTTGTGTCACATGCTGCGATGTCACTACCAGCGCCGGATGTGCGTCACTAACGACGTGACCGCGACGATATATCGGTAGCGATATCGCAGCGTGTAAAGCACCCTTTAGATCGCTACTGGTCTCAGAAAATGGTGCCAAAAGCGCAATTTTTTTGGCCAAAATTCTGATTTTTTTTTTAACCCTTTAGATAAAACTAAGGCATATATGTTTGGTATCTTCAAACTCATACTGACATGAGGCATCATACTGACACATCAGTTTTACCATATAGTGAATAGGGTAAATATATGATTCCAAAATCTATTGTGCAATTGCCCTTTTTTTTGCAATTCTACCGCACTTGGAAATGTTCACCCATTTTCCAGTATATATAGACTATATGGTAAAACTAATGATTTCATTCAAAAGCACAACTGGTCCCACAAAAAATATGTCCTCATATGGCAACATTGATGGAAAAATTAAAACGTTATGGTTCTAGGAAGAGGGGAGCAAAAAACAAAAATGAAAAACGGAAAATTGCCCAGGGGTAAAGGGGTTAAATAAAGCTTTTTTTTTTTATATTTCCATGTATTTGGCCTTGACAAAATTTTACTGACGTACTTGGTGAAGATTATGCGTTTTGCAATATGCAGAGAAGTTCTGGGTGCTTATTACTAAATCCTCCATAGCTGTCCCTGTATCTAGTAGCATAGATAAAGAGATCTTTAGAAAAAGTATTTGTAAAGATCCTATATGATATGTTAATGAGGCCAGTGTTAGTTACTGCGCTCATTCCACACTCTTGGCAAGGTAGCACGCCTTCAGGGGCGTACTAACATGATATTCAATGCCCACTGCTCAGTGTGATTATCAGTGTGAACATTTTTAAACCTGCTTTCTGCTCTACCTCTTGGATTACAGTGTGATCATCGGCAGTGACACGCACACCTGTGTCCTTTGCCATCACCTTAGAACGCTGGGCATAGGGTCAGTGCGCATGTTCAGAAGTCCCTGGCACTTTCAGTCATGTGCGCTACACCAGCTTAAAGCCAGGATGCGTACACCCGGCTTCATAGTACGAATGACCAATAGTCCTGGGATCATGTGCATGAGTCGAAATCCAGCGTCGGGCACGGCAGCAACAGAGGTGAGCATGACCATGCCTCTGACACTGCACATTCATTAGCATGTTAGCACACCCACAGGGGCGTACTAACATGCTAATGGGGGGCGACAAGCCAAGGGCATTAACGCCCTTGTGACTAGTCTCTGGCCTCATTAGCATATAATGAAGGATCTTTAGAAATACCTCTATCTATGCTAGCGAATATGACTCGCCCGCCCCTTTAAGTTTTAGACAAGAAAATAGACTCCACTCTTACCCATAGACTCCTTCATGGACTGCAGATTGGCCCATTTCAGGTATATGGGTCTCATTTACAACACTACACAAAATCAATTGAGTTATCTGAGTTTTTGGGGACTTGATCGTGACCATTGTCATGGTCATCCCACCTGTTCCCACCTTAAGGGGGCTTTACACGCTACGACATCGCTAATGCGAACTCGTTGGGGTCACGGAATTGGTGACGCACATCCGGCCGCATTAGCGATGCCGTTGCGTGTGACACCGATGAGCGATTTTGCATCGTTGCAAAAATGTGCAAAATCGCTCATCGGTGACATGGGGGTTCATTCTCACAAATCGTTACTGCAGCAGTATCGAGGTTGTTCCTCATTCCTGCGGCAGCACACATCGCTCCGTGTGACACCGCAGGAATGAGGAACCTCTCCTTACCTGCCTCCCGGCCGCTATGCGGAAGGAAGGAGGTGGGCGGGATGTTACGTCCCGCTCAGCTCCACCCCTCCGCTGCTATTGGGCGGCCGCTCAGTGACGTCGCTGTGACGCCACACGGACTGCCCCCTTAGAAAGGAGGCGGTTCGCCGGTCACAGCGACGACGCCGGGAAGGTAAGTAGTGTGACGGGTCTGGGCGATGTTGTGCGGCACGGGCAGCGATTTGCCCGTGTCGCGCAACAGATGGGGGCGGGTAACCATGCTGGTGATATCGGGACCGATATCGCAGTGTGTAAAGCCCGCTTTAGTCAAGTATTGGATGGACCTTCCAATTTCACAGGTTTATCACTTTCTCTCACTGCTGTCATGAAACATGATGCAAACAAATTAATTAATTCTTATGACCACAATTTTAGCTCACACTGCAGGGTTTCTGTTGGCTTCAGTTATTACTGCTAGATAACATTTGAGAATTGGTGTTCCCATTCCTTAACAGTGTAGGCGTGCTTATTGCTTAGTAAACTTGGCACAGAGGCTACATGAGCTTAACAAACTGAAAGACATTACAGACAGAAGGGAGATATTTATACGGAATAAGATGACTAAGTGACCTAAATCAACTTCTCATAGCACTCAAAAAGACTTACGAAAGTAATAATAATGACCAGTCCCTTTATAACTTTATACAGTAGATGGCATAGGATGCTGCCCTCAGTGGAATACTGTACAGACTATTGATAGAGAACTCGTTATGAGCACTGTCATGATACAGCGACTGAGGAGGATCAGAAAAAGAGCAATAATTTGGAAACCCAGAAAAAAACCAGAGTGGCTGGAACCTTAACGTACTGCAGACCTAATACTGACACACAACTAGAAGTAGCCGTGGGATGAGCCTACGATGACCTAGTCGTCTCGACACAGCCGGAGAACTAAATACTCTAACAGAGAGAAATGTAGAAAAGCTAATCTGCCTCGAAGTAGTCCCCAAAGATATAGATAGCCCCCCACATGTAAAGATTATGGTATATAGGAAAACACAATATGTAGCTAGAGAACAGACTCAGCAAAGATGAGGCCCAAAACTATCTGCATAGGAAAGAATAGCAAAAAGCACTGTCTGCAGCTAGAAAAACCCTAATAAATACCAGTACGCCTGACATGGAAAAATACTGAGCCTAAACAGGCTCTCTCCCGCTATATCAGTACTCTGGTGTTACTGTGATCCAAGAAAAACATTGATATAGAGAGGGGACTGAATATTGTACCAGGCATGACAAAACACAATACATAACAGAACATGGAGCAAGGTACATAGATACACCCAGAAGGGAATAATTAATTTCCACCAGGAGGTCCACACAGGCAAAATCACAAGAAAGTGAAAAACCATAAGCAAAGGTACAAGACCAACTTATCTGAGAGGAGTTCTGGCAGACACAGAGAACAGGGCTGGTTTCAGGAAGTCCTTAGAACACAGGAAATACAATTGAGCACCAGCAAGAAACAAAAGGAAGCTACATAGTTATATAAGCCCAAACCAAATGGCCTGATTGCAAATCCTACTCAGCTGTTTAGTTCCCACTCAGCAAGTCAACTGCATTACTAGCACTGACCACAAGAGGGAGCCCCAAACTGGAATCTAATTCAAATGTATTCATTACAGAGCACATTATAAGAAGAAGGGATTAAATGAGGATCTGAAATTAGAAAGGGACAGAAACAGCATCACTTTAGTCCCTGAACTGTGCCTGCATACCTCCCAAATTTTAAAGAACAGAAAGAGGGACAATTTATGCTCCACGGCATATTTTGGTCACACCCCAAGCCACACCCATTTGACAGTGAGGGATGTTCAGCAGACGCCCCGCACTGTTCATTCATTCATAGTCGTAACAGCCAGACTTTTCTCATTCATAAAGCCTCACTATATGATATCTGGCTTTTTAGTGTCCGTAAGGCCGTGTTCACATATTGCATACATTTGCCTTTTCTTTTCTGCAGGTGTCCGAACTACACAATAACAACCATCTCTGTTTATTGCATTTTTGATCCCTTTTCTGACTTATTTGATGTGTTTTTGGTGCAGATGTGAAGCCCCGTTTTTAAACGTTTTTTTTTTTTCAAAGTACAAAAAAGTTTTCATTCTACACTTAGAAAAGTTATTGCAGTTTTTTCCATGTTCCATTTGTTTTTTTAGGCTCTATATAGAAGCCTCTAGAGTAAAAAAAAAGAAGCAAAAACGCAGAGTTCAGCTGCGTCTTTTCATGGAATCACATCCACTTTGCATGGACAGTTACACACAGCAGGATTTATGCGCAAAAAAAGCATGAAAAAAAATGCACCATTTATGCTACATGTGAACACAGCCTAAATATCCAAGCAAAGTGGGGGGATTGAAAAAATAATAATTACATTTTTTAAATTATTTTACAGTAGGTGTATGGGAACAAAAAAATCTGACTTTTCCTTTACCTTTAGAATTCAGGGACATAGTGATACACTGCTACGTACAGTATCTCTATGTAGCTGAATAATTGCTACTGCGTTCCTTCCTGCAATACAGGTCAAGATTACCAAACTCTCTTGTCTCTTAGTCTGGTCAGTGGCACAATAGTAAAACTGCTGCCTACGGACAGGGAGTTCATGATTTCATGAGTTTGAGTGCCAGGGATGTAAGAGAATTCCCATCATCCTATACCAATATTTAGTAGGTGTAATAATAACAATATTAGCAAATACCTCCAATTAGAAATGTTCTCTTGATATAGCCATGTCTCTTACCTCATGTGCAGGGCATTGCAGCTTAGGTATCCCTGGTTACAACCATTCAGATAGTGACAATTATTTATGTATCTATGGTTATGACCACAGGCAATGCCCTGCACATGAGGTAAGAGACATGGCTATATTAGGATAACTATACTACATTTCTAATTTGAGATATTTGGTAATATTATTATTAATATTACACCTACTACATATTGGGATAGGATCTTGGAAATGGGAATTCCCCTTAATTTAATTTATGCACTGCAAAGATGCCTCTCCTGCCCCTCAGGAGTAGCTATGGAGCAGCGAGGAGAGGTGACAGGAAGCCAGGACAAAAGCCCTGACTGCGGAGACAGCGAGACTGAGCCCACAAATTGGGACAGTCCGGCTGAATCAGGGACAGTTGGGAGCTATGGTGTCTAATATTGGAAGTCAACCTGATTCTTGTAAAATATAGGTGACCTGCAATATCAATATTGTCTATAAACAATAGTAGGACTGTTTCTACAAAAAAAAACAGAAACAGAATTAGGGACCGATTCTATTATAATTGCCATTGTACATGCCAGTCTTAATGAACAGGCTAAGTGTAATATTGTGTGCCTAATACAGTATGAGGTGCATGCCACCTAAAGAAACCCTCCCATTATGATTTTTTTTAATAAATGTTTGTATATGTTTATGTAGTTTAGTATGTATGTTAATACACTTACAGTGACTTGCGAAAGTATTCAGCCCCCTTGAATTTTTCAACCTTTTTCCACATTTCAGGCTTTAAACATAAAGATAAAAAATGTAATGTTATGGTGAAGAATTAACAAGTGGGACACAATTGTGAAGCTGAACGATATTTATTGCTTATTTTAAACTTTTGTTAAAATTAAAAAACTGAAAATTGGGGCGTGCAATATTATTCGGCCCCTTTAAGTTAATTCTTTGTAGTGCCACCTTTTGCTCCCCTTTTGCTGCAATTACAGCTGCAGTCGCTTGAGGTTTGTGTCTATTAGTTTTGCACATCGAGAGAAATTCTTTCCAATTCTTCCTTTGCAAACAGCTTGAGCTGAGTGAGGTTGGATGGAGAGCATTTGTGAACAGCAGTTTTCAGCTCTTTCCACAGATTCTCGATTGGATTCAGGTCTGGACTTTGACTTGGCCATTCTAAAACCTGGATACGTTTATTTGTGAACCATTGCATTGTAGATTTTGCTTTATGTTTGGGATCATTGTCTTGTTGGAAGACAAAGCTTCGTCCCAGTCACAGGTCTTTTGCAGACTCCAACAGGTTTTCTTCAAGAATGGTCCTGTATTTGGCTCCATCCATCTTCCATCAATTTTAGCCATCATCCCTGTCCCTGCTGAAGAAAAGCAGGGCCAAACCATGATGCTGCCACCACCCTGTTTGACAGTGGGGATGGTGTGTTCACTGGTGGTGTTGGTGTGTGATGGTGATGAGCTGTGTTGCTTTTACGCCAAACATATCATTTGGCATTGTGCCCAAATAGTTTGATTTTGGTTTCCTCTGATCAGACCACCTTCATCTTGCAGTGTACGACTTATTGTTGTCCTATGGACAGACTCTCCCACTTCAGTTGTAGATCTTTGCAGTTCATCCAGACTGATCATGGGCCTCTTGGCTGCATCTCTGACCAGTCTTCTCCTTGTTTGGGATGAAATTTTGCAGTGGTATGATACTCCTTCCATTTCAATATGATCGCTTGCACAGTGCTCCTTGGAATGTTTAACATTTTGGAAATCTTTTTGTAACTAAATCCGGCTTTAAATTTCTCCACAACTGTATCACGGACCTGCCTGTTGTGTTCCTGGGTCTTCATGATGCTATCTGTGCTTTAAACAGAACACTGAGACTATCACAGAGCAGGTGCATTTATACGGAGACTTGATTACACACAGGTAACTTATATTTATCATCATCAGTCATTTAGGACAACATTGGATCATTCAGAGATCCTCAATGAACTTCTGGAGTGAGTTTGCTGCACTGAAAGTAAAGGGGCCGAATAATATTACACGCCCTAATTTTCAGTTTATTCATTTTTACAAAAGTTTAAAATAAGCAATACATTTTTTTTGGGATACAACTTCACAATTGTGCTCCATTTGTTATACATTTTGTTCAACTTGACAATTGTGTCCCACTTGTTGTTGATTCTTCACCATAACATTAAAATGTATATCTTTATTAGTGATGAGCGAGTACTAAAAAGCTCGGGTGCTCGAAGCTCGGGCCGAGCCTCCCAAGATACTCGTGTACTCGGCCCGAGCAACGAGCCCAATGTTATCCTATGGGAGACCCGAGTATTTTTGTGAAATGACCACCCGGCAGCATGGAGAAACCCTAAAAATGTCACAAAAGTCTCAGAAGAGTGCTCAAATGACATGGCAACAGCATGGGGAAGACCCCTTGAAGCATTTATCACTGAAAAGTCACAGCTGTGAACAATTTTGTCCGCGTTTTACACCATTTTTACGGACTCACCAGAAAACCTTCCAAAATGACCCCAAAATGATTTTTCATGGCGGAAATGTTAAGGGCACATACCCAATAGTGAGATAGAGCTGGTGTATGTTACTTTTTGAGATTAATACATGAAAGATTTTACGTGAAAACATTGTGTGGCACTCCGATGTCCCTGAGAAGAGACGTACATGAAGGCCTCTTGAGTCTAATGTGCCCATTTTGAGGAAGTGAGTCTTTGTAGTATTTTCCTTTGCCAGGGCAGTCCAAAATTGTGAGGTTCACCAATGCCCCTGCATACAGACGTGCATGAGGGCCTGTAAACCTGAAGTGCCCATTGTAAGGAAGTGGGTCTATTGTAGTATAGCCCTTAGGCAGGGCAGCCAAAAATTGGGAGGCTCCACGTTGTCCCTGGGTAGAGACGTGCATGAGGGCCTGTAAACCTGAAGTGCCCATTGGAAGGAAGTGGGTCTATTGTAGTATAGCCCTTTGGCAGGGCAGCCAAAAATTGGGAGGCTCCACGTTGTCCCTGGATAGAGACGTGCATGAGGGCCTCAAAACATTAAGTGTCCATTGTCAGGAAGTGGGTGTATTATAGTATAGCCCTTAGGCAGAGCAGCCAAAAATTGGGAGGCTCCACGTTGTCCCTGGGTAGAGACGTGCATGAGGGCCTCAAAACATTAAGTGTCCATTGTCAGGAAGTGGGTGTATTATAGTATAGCCCTTAGGCAGGGCAACCAAAAATTGGGAGGCTCCACGTTGTCCCTGGGTAGAGACGTGCATGAGGGCCTCAAAACATTAAGTGTCCATTGTCAGGAAGTGGGTGTATTATAGTATAGCCCTTAGGCAGGGCAGCCAATAATTGGGAGGCTCCACGTTGTCCCTGGGTAGAGACGTGCATGAGGGCCTCAAAACATTAAGTGTCCATTGTCAGGAAGTGGGTGTATTATAGTATAGCCCTTAGGCAGGGCAGCCAAAAATTGGGAGGCTCCACGTTGTCCCTGGGTAGAGACGTGCATGAGGGCCTCAAAACATTAAGTGTCCATTGTCAGGAAGTGGGTGTATTATAGTATAGCCCTTAGGCAGGGCAGCCAAAAATTGGGAGGCTCCACATTGTCCCTGGGTAGAGACGTGCATGAGGGCCTCAAAACATTAAGTGTCCATTGTCAGGAAGTGGGTGTATTATAGTATAGCCCTTAGGCAGGGCAGCCAAAAATTGGGAGGCTCCACGTTGTCCCTGGATAGAGACGTGCATGATGGCCTGTAAACCTGAAGTGCCCATTGGAAGGAAGTGGGTCTATTGTAGTATAGCCCTTAGGCAGGGCAGCCAAAAATTGGGAGGCTCCACATTGTCCCTGGGTAGAGACGTGCATGAGGGCCTCAAAACATTAAGTGTCCATTGTCAGGAAGTGGGTGTATTATAGTATAGCCCTTAGGCAGGGCAGCCAAAAATTGGGAGGCTCCACGTTGTCCCTGGGTAGAGACGTGCATGAGGGCCTCAAAACATTAAGTGTCCATTGTCAGGAAGTGGGTGTATTATAGTATAGCCCTTAGGCAGGGCAGCCAAAAATTGGGAGGCTCCACGTTGTCCCTGGGTAGAGACGTGCATGAGGGCCTCAAAACATTAAGTGTCCATTGTCAGGAAGTGGGTGTATTATAGTATAGCCCTTAGGCAGGGCAGCCAAAAATTGGGAGGCTCCACGTTGTCCCTGGGTAGAGACGTGCATGAGGGCCTCAAAACATTAAGTGTCCATTGTCAGGAAGTGGGTGTATTATAGTATAGCCCTTAGGCAGGGCAGCCAAAAATTGGGAGGCTCCACATTGTCCCTGGATAGAGACGTGCATGATGGCCTGTAAACCTGAAGTGCCCATTGTAAGGAAGTGGGTCTATTGTAGTATAGCCCTTAGGCAGGGCAGCCAAAAATTGGGAGGCTCCACGTTGTCCCTGGGTAGAGACGTGCATGAGGGCCTCAAAACATTGTTCCCATTGCAAAGGAGCGGGTCTCCTGTCGTTGTAATGTCCATTCTGCAAAGAATGGGCGAAAAAATTTACCACTGGGGGTATACCTGAAACAAAGGCCTAAGTATTGCAATTTGTAATGGTCATCATCATGGTGGCGCATGAGGAGAAGGAGGAGCAGTCCAGCGATTATCCAAAGTCCAGAAGTGTGTACCCATGGGTGAGTGGAGGTACATGGCAAACTTTAAATTCCGCTCTCATTTGCTGGTGGTGTTGTGAAGTCTGGCCCAATCCAACCCTTGTTCATCTTGATCAGAGTCAGCCTGTCAGCATTTTCAGTTGACAGGCGGGTGCGTTTATCTGTAATGATTCCACCTGCGGCACTAAAAACACGCTCTGACAAAACGCTAGCAGCAGGGCAGGCCAGGACTTCCAAGGCGTAGAGAGCCAATTCATGCCACGTGTCCAGCTTGGATACCCAATAATTGTAAAGCACAGAGGAATGTCGGAGTACAGTTGTTCGATCTGCAAGGTACTCCTTCAGCATCTGGGCAAACTTAGGATTTCTTGTGGCACTACCCCGCACCTCAGGGGCTGTGGTACGTGAGGGGCTGAGAAAACTGTCCCACATCTTAAAGACTGTTCCCCTACCTCTGGCGGATTGGACTTGTGCCTCTCTCGGCTGTACGCCTCGGTTGTCCACTGATTCATGACCTATGCCGCTAGCGTTTTGTGAGGGGAATGCTTTGCCTACTTCCGTGACTATGGCCTTCCGAAACTGCTGCATTTTGGTTGACCTCTCCTCCACGGGAATAAGAGACAAAAAGTTCTCCTTGTAGCGTGGGTCTAACAGTGTTACCAACCAGTAATGATTGTCGGCCAAGATGTTCTTAACGCGAGGGTCACGAGACAGGCAGCTTACCATAAAGTCATCCATGTGCGCCAGACTCTTAACAGCCAGGACTTCAGTAGCCTGACCAACAAGATGACTGAACATGCTGTCCTCCTCCTCCTCCTCCTCCTCCTCCTCCTCATCTACCCTGTCCTCTGGCCAGCCACGCTGAACCGAGGATATGACTGGTGTGCATGTCATATCCTCAATTTGGCCGGAGAGTTGCTCCATGTCTTCATCCTCCTCCTCGTCATAGTCCTCCACTGCACGTTGTGATGAGACGAGGCTGGGCTGTGTGTTATCATCACCCACACCCACTACTGTTTCTTGCTGCAACTCATTGCGCTCCGCCTGCAATGCATCATGTTTGTTTTTCAGCAGAGACCGTTTTAGAAGGCAGAGTAGCGGTATGGTGACGCTAATAATGGCGTCATCACCACTCACCATCTTGGTGGAGTCCTCAAAGTTTTGGAGGATGGTACATAGGTCTGACATCCATCTCCACTCCTCAGGTGTCATGTGTGGAGTTTGACCCATTTCCCGACGGCTTAGGTGATGCAGGTACTCAACAACTGCCCTCTTCTGCTCACATATCCTGACCAACATGTGCAGAGTTGAATTCCAACGCGTGGGGACATCACACACCAGTCTGTGAGCCGGAAGATGCAAACTGCGCTGAAAGCCGGCAAGGCCGGCTGAAGCAGTAGGTGACTTTCGAAAATGTGCAGACAGGCGGCGAACTTTTACCAGCAGATAAGACAGCTCTGGGTATGACTTTAGAAACCGCTGAACCACGAGGTTGAGAACATGGGCCACGCATGGAACATGTGTCAGCTGGCCTCGCCTCAAAGCCGCCACCAGGTTCCGGCCATTGTCACACACGACCTTTCCTGGCTTTAGGTTCAGAGGTGTGAGCCAGTGATCTGCCTGCTGTTTCAGAGCTGTCCACAGCTCTTCTGCATTGTGGGGTTTGTCACCTATGCAGATTAGCTTCAGCACAGCCTGTTGCCGCTTCGCCGAGGCAGTGCTGCAGTGCTTCCAGCTTGTGACTGGTGTGGAGGGTACAGTGGATGAGGATGCGCAGGAGGAGGAGGAGGCTGAAGAGCATGACATTCCGGAGCTGTAGAGTGTGGGTGAAACCCTGACTGAGGTAGGGCCTGCAAACCTTGGTGTGGGAAGGACGTGTTCCGTCCCTCGCTCAGACTGGGTCCCAGCTTCCACAATATTAACCCAGTGTGCCGTCAACGAGATGTAGCGGCCTTGCCCACAAGCACTTGTCCACTTGTCTGTGGTTAGGTGGACCTTGGGTGAAACAGCGTTGTTCAGGGCACGTGTGATGTTTTGTGACACGTGGTTATGCAACGCGGGGACGGCACACCGGGAGAAATAGTGGCGGCTGGGGACCGAGTAACGTGGGACAGCTGCCGCCATCAGGTCACGGAATGCTTCTGTCTCCACCAGCCTAAAAGGCAACATTTCCAGCGCAAGCAGTCGCGAAATGTTAGCATTTAGAACTGTGGCATGTGGGGTGTTGGCAGTGTATTTGCGCCTGCGTTCAAAGGTTTGCTGAATGGATAACTGAACGCTGCGCTGGGACAAGGACGTGCTTGATGATGGTGTTCTTTCTGCGTAGGCAACTGCAGGTGCAGGAGTGGAGGAGGCTTGTTCGCAGGCAGCATGGACAGGGGATTGGCTCGCATGCACAACCAGCGAAGACGTAGCAGTGACATCAGCAAGCACTGCTCCTCGACTCTGTTGTACTTCCCACAAAGTCGGGTGCTTGGCTGACATGTGCCTGATCATGCTGGTGGTGGTCAGGCTGCTAGTTTTGGTACCCCTGCTGATGCTGGCATGGCAGGTGTTGCAAATGGCCTTTTTTGAATCATCTGGATCCAACTTAAAAAACTGCCAGACTCGGGAAGACCTAACATTTGTACAGGCACCTTGTGTCGTCGTGTTGTTCCGGGGAACGGTTGCCTGACTTCTGCCTGGGGCCACCACCCTGCTTCTTACTGCCTGTTGTGAGGCTACGCCTCCCTCCCCCTGTGCACTGCTGTCCTCGCTCTGCATATCCTCCTGCCAGGTTGGGTCAGTTACTGGATCATCCACCACGTCGTCTTCCTCTTCCGCACCCTGCTCCTCCTCCTGACTTCCTGACAATTGTGTCTCATCATCGTCCACCACTTGTTGAGACACGTTGCCAACTTCGTGAGAACGTGGCTGCTCAAATATTTGGCCATCTGTACAGACGATCTCCTCATGACCCACTTCAATATGAGCTGGCGAGAGACCAGAATGTGTGAATGGAAACGTGAACAGCTCTTCCGAGTGTCCAAGTGTGGGATCATTAATGTCCGAGGAGGACGTGTACTCAGCCTGGTGGTAGGAAGGAGGATCAGGTTCAGAAATGTGCGGTGCAGTATCACGGCTACTGACACTTGACCGTGTGGAAGACAGAGTGTTTGTGGTGGTGCCAATCTGACTGGAAGCATTATCTGCTATCCAACTAACAACCTGTTGACACTGGTCTTGGTTCAAGAGCGGTGTACTGCTGCGGTCCCCAAGAATTTGGGACAGGATATGCGAGCGACTAGATGTGGCCCTTTGTTGTGGCGAAATTAGAGCTTGCCCACGACCTCGGCCTCTGCCTGCACCACCATCACGTCCACTTCCTTGTTCCTTGCCAATGCCCTTGCGCATTTTGCAATGCTGTGCACTGCTGACATGTATATTCACTACTTGTGCGTTATATCAAAGTTTGTGGAAATTGCACGCAAGTGCACCTGTACGCTGCCACCAACAGGCACACACGTGCGGTTTTAAAAACCAAGCACGGACGCAATAAGAACCTAACAGGTTTTTTTGGGCAGCGACAATTACAGACAAGTCAGACACTATCTGGACTGTTTTACACTGTGTACACCAGCCCCAGATATGATGAAGGCTGGTATACGGTCACCACTAGGAATGGCTATATATACCCTGCCTGCCTGCCTGCCTGTATACTGGTACAATAGTCCTGACAAGGACTCTTCTGGTCACTAGCCTGTATTCAGACCTGGCTATACCCTGCCTGTATATAGCAACAATAGTCCTGAGAAGGACTCTGCTACTGTACTCCGACCTGGCTATACCCTGCCTGCCTGTATACATTTAGAATAGTCCTGAGAAGGACTTTTGGTCACACTGTTTGCAGCCCTGCAACTGAAAAAGCTATAAAGGGCCGCAAAGCTTTCCCTGAATCAGCGACACTCTCCCTGCACTGACTGTCTGGATAGCTGTGAGCAGAGCACAGCGCGCCGGCCGGTATAAAGGCTCGGTCACGCTGTGCAGGCCGGCCAATCACTGCAATTCCACAACTAACAGGGCTGTGGCATTGCAGTGGTCTGCCAGCCAATCCCTGCATGAGGGCTGGCTCTCAAAAGAGCGCCAACATGCAGAAATGAAGACCACGAGTACAGCACGAGTATCGCGAGATTACTCGGTCCCCGCCGAGCAGCCCGAGTACAGCGATACTCGTGCGAGTACCGAGTAGTTACAAGCATGCTCGCTCATCACTAATCTTTATGTTTGAAGTCTGAAATGTGGGAAAAGGTTGAAAAATTCAAATGGGCCGAATACTTTTGCAAGGCACTGTATCTACTGCTGCTTTCTCCAGGATCCAGCGCTGTTTTGTAGTATCACTGCTCTGTAGTATCTCAGGTCACACTACACTCTACTTGACCTGTAAGTGTCTTTTACAATGTAAGCCTAGAGCATCAGAATGAGACTCCGTAGACTTATATTGTAAAACAGTTTCCCAGCTCACGAGTTAGAACATTGATTGAGCTGGATAGTCTGAAGAATGGTGGCGTCACATAGAAGAGCAGTGGAATGGTGCTTGACACCAGAGAAGGTGGTGGTAGGTGAGTATATTAACACACTGACACTACACTATACATATAAACAGATTTAGTAAAACAAATATACTATCCCCTTATTAGTTAGAATATTTTTACTCAATTTACAAGTTGTCAAAATATATCATGACTAATTAAAATGTTTAATGCCAGAATTCTTGCATAAACTTCATGAATTGACACCTTAATCTTTTATAATGTCTTTAATTATTTCATCAGGTTTTTGTTATCCATTTTGAGAGCAGTATGATATAAGGGCAGATTCCCTGATACCAGTGATGTATAACTTACTAAGTTGATTGCTGTAGTTTTGATAAAATCATAGATTTATCTGTTCCAGATCTAGTAGTTCTCTGAATGGTGAGCTCTGTATAACCCCATCCACCCCACTGATTGACAGCTTTCTGTGTACAGTGTACATTGACAGAAAGCTGCTAATCAGTGGTGGGGCGGAATTGCACAGTGCAGAAAGACTACATCACATGACACAACTAGTACTCTTATATTATTGAAACTACAACGAGCAGACCAGTAAGTGACTCAACTGCAGAATCATTGTGTTTGCCTCTACATCATGCATCTTAGATATGACCTAGTGATAGATTTTCTTTAAAGTGGATGTCCAGCTAAAGAAAAGAAATTATTACATGTGTTTACCATCACAACATACTAATATAATGTCACAATTCCTCTGTGCAGAGCATCTTGCACGCTAGGAGATGCTCTGCTGTGTTTTCCTTGGCTACTGGCTGGCAGGTTGATTGACAGTGCAGGCTTCCATGCTGGTTTTGGGAGATGCTGATTGCTCAGGTTTTCCATCTTCTGGGTAATTGCTCTGCTTCTTTCGTGAGCATGCTCTCCCAGAACCTTGCCAGTCATACATTCTGGTTCTGTTGTTGTGCTGTTGGCCTGTGTTCCTGCCTGTGATCTAATCTTTGTTTCCTGACCCCGAACTGTTGCTTAACTCCTCTCTGCCCTCTCCCTGTTCCTGTCGTGACCTCCTGGCTTTTGACCTTGGACCGTTACCTGACCACATCTCAGTTTTCTCCCTGAATCCACTACATGCCTTCCCTGCATTCTGCATGCGGCACGGTGGCTCAGTGGTTAGCACTGCAGTCTTGCAGCGCTGGGGTCCTGGGTTCAAATCCCACCAAGGACACCATCTGCAAGGAGTTTGTATGTTCTCCCCGTGTTTGCGTGGGTTTCCTCCGGGTACTCCGGTTTCCTCCCACACTCCAAAGACATACAGATAGGGACTCTAGATTGTGAGCCCCAATGGGGACAGTGTTTACAATGTATGTAAAGCGCTGTGGAATTAATAGCGCTATATAAATGAATAAAATTATTATTATTATTATTATTCTGACCCTTAGATCATGACTTGACTATGCCTTTGTGTATTCCCTGTGTCTGTACATGTCCTCTTGTTACCAGACCCCGGCTTTCCTGACTACTCTACCGTTTGTACTACCCCCATAAGTAGTGACTAGCATTACATATAGTTATGAAAGCATTACCTATTGCTGTCAACACCAGTTCCAGTAGAAAAGAAGGTGATTGACTTAGCTGTTATGTAGAGCATCACTGGTCATGTGTCAACACTTAAAACGGGAGTGAGATCACAGGACATTTGTGGACTACAGAACACTGGTGAAACTTTGATAATAAAAGGATATTAGTGAGTTATGCATATTTATAACACTTCTTCTCTGGCTGGACATTCCTTCCGAACATAAAGTATCACTTGATTTATTTGGAGATTGTAATCTTTTCTGAAACTTTTGAGGAGGACTGAGGAAGAACTTAATGATTACCTCTATGTATTGTCTTCTTAGATTGCTTTCATATGTATGTACATTTACTTTTGGATTATATATTTAATTAAGGTAGAAAAATAAGTCTATTCATTTCATGGAAAAGGTAATTGGTACATTAACTCTAGCGCAACGGCTTATCTATTCCAATCCATTATCTGCTTGTTTGAACAGAATCTAAGCATGAGTATTTTAGTGAACAATGGAAACAGTGAATTAGAGTAATTATTTGTCCATGCTTAATTAAGGCTCATCTATCCCAATATCTTGTTCTAAATTACATTGTCTAATGTTATTCCAATGTCCACTAATAGAAATGCAACAAAATCCATTAAAGATAAGATTTATTCCTTTAAATATTTAATTAAACTTCTATCACTAAATGCTAATGCTACGAACATGTCATTTATAATGGGGAACAGTTTCCCCTAATCAATGAGGAATTAGTATTCTGCTCCGGAGCGGGTGTGATTACTGGGCTATTTTAAGCAGTGAGTGGCAAGTATAGTTTTCACGTAGAAAATGATCATTTGGTTGTAATATCATGGAATAGCACGATGCATTAGTGTATAATAAAATGAGCTCAGGATTTGCCACACAATTACTGAAGTCCGTAGAATACTAAAGTGGCAATAATTGAGATGTACTGTATATTAATACACTGCGGTCATGATTAACATTTTATACAAGAAGTCATCATGAACAAATGAAAGCTTTATGGATTTTTTGTTAAAATTTCCTATATTCTGTGATCATCTTAAAGGGAATCTCCATCTATTAACAATTTGTTTTTCACCTGATCTAAATAAATGCTTAATATTTAATTACAGTGGTCTGATTTTTCTGATAAAGAGCTTGAAATTCTCTGCATACACATACAGTAGATCTTATGATAAAGGTCAAGCTTCCCGCAGCTAGCACACAGGGGGCTTAGGGTACTTATTGCATATTTTTTATGTTCTAAGCTTAAATGTGCAGCTCCTCCAATGATGGAATCGTGGCCATGGCTGAGTACTGCACATCCACCTTATATTCAAATCACTAGAGGACAGACTGCAGTACTCGGCCGTGGCCACTTAGAGTTGACGGAGCTGCGTTGTACAGCTCTGTAACTAGGCAACTGGACAACTTCTTTCAACAATATGCTATGCTTAGCTAGAAAAATGATGAAAGGAGTTGAGCGGACCCAGAGTTGAGCAGACCCATTGAAATTCAGTTTGGCGGGTTAAGAAAAAGTTCATTTTTGGATCCACACTTCACCTGAACCCCATGAAAGTCGCTTATTGGCAGTTCAGGTCTCCGCCCACATACAACCCGCCATAAACAGATCGCTTCCGCAGGAGGGTGGGTGAGGTTTTTCATTTTTTTTGTACACACTACATCCGATAAGCTGGTTACAGCCCCAGTGCGAGTCATTGAAACACTGCAAGTGGCTCACACTGGGCCGAGCATTGAGCAATGCGGCCCCCAAGGAAGCCAGATACGAAATGTGCATTGGGACATGTGACGGGGTCCTTCTCCCATATCACACAATCAACAGAGCGAGAGATGAGTGACAATCCAAAAAAACACTTATTCCAAGCAAATCAAATGGTCCATAGCATAATCCACTAAACAGAGAGTAAAAATAGTCCAGAAACACAAATATAGTCCAGAAAGTGATAAATGTCCACGTCCCTCTGAGAAGCCGCAGCTTCAGCCGAGAGGATCAATCTTTTCCTTCTCTCTTGAAGTTCTCAAACATACTGACTGATTCTTCAGGTAAGCAGAGAGTTTAGATGGATCCCAGGCCCCCCTCTCCCAGACCTATGGATAGAAACACTACAGGAGGATTACCTATAGACAATACAATGTACACACAAGCAATACAGGGAATGGACAGAGAACCACGCCTAAAATACGATCCTACACAACTTGATACACAACCCCCGATATTCCACCAGCACCGGGCGGGCGTGTAAATACATGCAGGCACCAGTGCACTTTATGGATAAGTTCTGATTGAGTATGTGTACTGTTATCAACTGAGTTGATGTCAGGACTTGTGGTTACTAACATCTAAATTGCCTTGTGTATCCACTGTTGTGGATCTTATCTGCTATTATAGTACCACCTTGTAGCTCCCAAGGAACATTATTCATGTCCTGTTATTTCTTGTTAACCTTTCCCTGACTATCCTGAACTATTCAGGGGTCTTCTTTTGTTTTAACTCATCCATTTATGTTCCTGGATGCTGCTGTTGGGCATGTTTTATCTGTATCCCCAAAATCTTCGTTTCATTTGTAGTAATACTTTTTAAAAATTATGAATAAAATGCAATGTATTTTCCACAGATGAGATTGTTTTGTAAGACACTCGTAGTTCTTTATATATGTAATTTAATAAAAAATGTTCAATTTGCAAATAGGACTCTATATTATTGGCCATCATTTGCTGTAGGAGGTAGTATAATTAGGGTATTAAAAACTCAGATCTAATATATTTTTCTAAGTTATGTATATCCATAGGGAGTTGCCTCATTATATTTATGTAAAAACTTGACTGATCTGCTTGTCCTTAAATTGTGTGCAATTATTAGCCCTGTAACTAGGCAGTTTAAGTCACCGCCAACAGTGATTGGCGGGGGTATCGGGTGTCGCACCCCCATTGATCAGACATTAATGACCTATCGTAAGTATAGGCTATCACTGCTAAGGTAGTGGACAACTTCTTTAAACAATATGTTGTGCTTAGCTAGAAAAATGATGACTAGAGATGGCCGGACCTGTGGAAATTCGTTTCAGCGGGTTCAGTTGGACTTAAGAAAAAGTTCATTTATGGACCCAGACGTGACTTGAACCCCATTGAAAGTCACTGGTTGGCAGGTCAGGTCTCCACCCGTATACAGCCAGCCATAGCACTTCTGGCTGAGAACGGGCGGGTTTTTTCCATTTATTTTTTTTTCTCCACACACTACATCTGATCAAACTGTTGTTACCCCAGTATGAGCCGTTCAAACACTGCATGCGGCTCACACTGGGCTCAGCACCAAACGTACCCAAGCACAGCAATGCTCAAGTGAGTGGTCAGCATACGTAAAGCCCTTGAGCTCCGAATTTGAACTCTGTTTTTGTTTTATAAAATCCATGTTCGGTACGAACACCAAACTTTTCTTTTCAGGTTCGCTCATTTCTAATGATGAGTTGTATACCCCCATGACCCACTGTAACAATGTAGGCAATTAATATTGGCTAAGAAAGCCACAAGTATAGCTAAATCATGACAACAACTGTGTAAATTTGCACGGGATTTTTTCCAAAGTTCAGTGATGGTGCTATAATAATGAAACTATTACCCGCATTAGTCTTAGTCCTAAGGCTTTATTCAGATGGCCTTACACCAACATTGGGTCTTGACCTGAATAATAAGCAACATAGATCCACATCCTGCTAATCATTTCTGTAATAAGACCCATGGCAGTCCTGGACTTGTGACTAATGCAGAATGTTAACCACATAACAGCCATCTGAATGAGTCCTAGGTGAATGGGGTCATGTTGTAGCTCAGATTTTTATTACAGAGGCATAACTGGTATTTTCTGTTGGATTCATAATAAATTAAGCAAAAAAAAATGCAACCCTCATCTCTTCATATTAAGGAGTAAAATGAAGAATGTCTCAGATGAAACACTCTGTAGCTCATCATTCAGCAACACAAGGGGTTTGTGGGATCAGTGAAATTTTTAAAGTCACTTTTTTGCTGCTGCATTGCCATTATTTCACTAAACTTACCAAACGATCTCAAGGTACTTGTAACATCTTAAAATTTCCATCTACAAATGCTACTTTATACTACATGTGATTTTGGGCTAGGGTCACATGACAGCTTAAAAAATTGGTCCAATATTTATTCCGAAAAGTTGGACTATTTTTGTCTCACTTGTCATCCATGTGCAGTCTGTGTGCTGTTTAGTTTTTTTTTACAGCAGCAGCAATTATTTACAGTGTTTTGCGAAAGTATTCGGCCCCTTTGAATTTTTCAACCTTTTTTCACATTTCAGGCTTCCAACATAAAGATAAAAAAATTTAAATTAATGGTGAAGAATCAACAAGTGGGACACAATCATGAAGTTGAACGAAATGTATTGCTTATTTTAAACTTTTATAAAAAATAATAAACTGAAAATTGGAGCGTGCAATATTATTCATCCCCTTTACTTTAATACTTTGTAGCACCACCTTTGCTGCGATTGCAGCTGCAAGTCACTTGGGGTATGTCTTCATCAGTTTTCCACATCGAGAGACTGAAATTCTTGCCCATTCTTCCTTTGCAAACAGCTCGTGCTGAGTGAGGTTGGATGGAGAGCGTTTGTGAACAACAGTTTTCAGCTCTTTCTACTGATTCTCGATTGGATTCAGGTCTGGACTTTGACTTGGCCATTCTAACACCTGGATACGTTTATTTGTGAACCATTCCATTGTAGATTTTGCTTTATGTTTTGGATCATTGTCTTCTTGGAAGACAAATCTCCATCCCAATCTCAGGTCATTTGCAGACTCCAACAGGTTTTCTTCAAGAATGGTCCTGTCTTTGGCTCCATCCATCTTCCCATCAATTTTAACCATCTTCCCTGTCCTTGATGAAGAAAAGCAGGCCCAAACCATGATGCTGCCACCACCATGTTTGACAGTGGGGATGGTGTGTTCCGAGTGATGAGCTGTGTTGCTTTTACGCCAAACATATCGTTTGGCATTGTGCCCAAAAAGTTCGATTTTGGTTTCATCTGTTCATCTGACCAGAGCACCTTCTTCCACATGTTTGGTGTGTCTCCCAGGTGGCTTGGGGCAAACTTTAAACAACACTTTTTATGGATATCTTTGAGAAATTGCTTTCTTCTTGCCACTCTCCCATAAAGGCCAGATTTGTGCAGTGTACGACTGATTGTTGTCCTATGGACAGATGCTCCCACCTCAGCTGTAGATCTCTGCAGTTCATCCAGAGTGATCATGTGCCTCTTGGCTATATCATCTCTGATCAGTCTTTTCCTTGTTTGAGATGAAAGTTTGGATGGACCGCCAGGTCTTGGTAGATATGAAGTGGTATGATACTCCTTCCATTTCAATATGATTGCTTGCACAGTGCTTCTTGCAATGTTTAAAGTTGTGGAAATCTTTTTGTAACCAAATTCGGCTTTAGAATTCTCCACAACAGTATCACGGACCTGCCTGTTGTGTTCCTTGGTCTTCATGATGCTCTCTGTGCTTTAAACATAACACTGAGACTATCACAGAACAGGTGCGTTTATACGGAGACTTGATTACACACAGGTGGATTATATTTATCATCATCAGTCATTTAGGACAACATTGGATCAATGTTTCAATCATTCAGAGATCCTCAATGAACTTCTGGAGTGAGTTTGCTGCACTAAAAGTAAAGGGGCATGAATAATATTGCACATCCCACTTTTCAGTTTATTATTTTTTTATAAAAGGTTAAAATAAGCAATAAATTTCATTTAACTTCACAATTGTGTCTCACGTGTTGTTGATTCTTCACCATAACATTAACATTTTTATTTTTATGCTTGATGCCTGAAATGTGGGAAAAGATTGAAAAATTCAAGGGGGCTGAATACTTTCGCAAGGCACTGTACAGGACCATTTAAAATTTTCTACGTTCAAGAATTCCAATGTATCTGTAAAAATTACAAGCCATACTGTAACATCTGAACTTTTTTTTTTTTTCTTTTTGAATTGGTGAGGCTCATTCAATTGCAGAGTAAAATCACAGCAAGTTAAAAAAGAAATCAGTCATCTGCACTTTCTCATTGAAATACATAGGTCAGTGTGCGATCCGTAAAAAAAATCGTATGGTAGACTTCCAATTTATATGGTCATCTGAATGAATCCTTAAGCCAGGGCTGAGTGCTATTCATGAAACAAACGGACATCACTCAGACTAATGTTATTCAATGGAAAAGTGGAAATGACCAATTTTTTTCAATGACAGAAACTGTCAAAGAAAACAAAGTATGTTGCCATTAGACTCTGAAATTGGATGAGACGCACTCATTCAAGTCTATAGATGCGAAGTGACCTTGCAACATTTTTTTCTGACTTTGAAAAAAAGTCATAAATCATACATTTGTCTAAACCCTTGTTTACATAGCTAACTATGCACAAAATAGCTACAGTTAGGTCCAGAAATATTTGGACAGTGACACAATTTTCGCGAGTTGGGCTCTGCATGCCACCACATTGGATTTGAAATGAAACCTCTACAACAGAATTCAAGTGCAGATTGTAACGTTTAATTTGAAGGTTTGAACAAAAATATCTGATAGAAATTGTAGGAATTGTACACATTTCTTTACAAACACTCCACATTTTAGGAGGTCAAAAGTAATTGGACAAATAAACCAAACCCAAACAAAATATTTTTATTTTCAATATTTTGTTGCGAATCCTTTGGAGCCAATCACTGCCTTAAGTCTGGAACCCATGGACATCACCAAACGCTGGGTTTCCTCCTTCTTAATGCTTTGCCAGGCCTTTACAGCCGCAGCCTTCAGGTCTTGCTTGTTTGTGGGTCTTTCTATCTTAAGTCTGGATTTGAGCAAGTGAAATGCATGCTCAATTGGGTTAAGATCTGGTGATTGACTTGGCCGTTGCAGAATGTTCCCCTTTTTTGCACTCATGAACTCCTGGGTAGCTTTGGCTGTATGCTTGGGGTCATTGTCCATCTGTACTATGAAGCGCCGTCCGATCAACTTTGCGGCATTTGGCTGAATCTGGGCTGAAAGTATATCCCGGTACACTTCAGAATTCATCCGGCTACTCTTGTCTGCTGTTATGTCATCAATAAACACAAGTGACTCAGTGCCATTGAAAGCCATGCATGCCAATGCCATCATGTTGCCTCCACCATGTTTTACAGAGGATGTAGTGTGTCTTGGATCATGTGCCGTTCCCTTTCTTCTCCAAACTTTTTTCTTCCCATCATTCTGGTACAGGTTGATCTTTGTCTCATCTGTCCATAGAATACTTTTCCAGAACTGAGCTGGCTTCATGAGGTGTTTTTCAGCAAATTTAACTCTGGCCTGTCTATTTTTGGAATTGATGAATGGTTTGCATCTAGATGTGAACCCTTTGTATTTACTTTCATGGAGTCTTCTCTTTACTGTTGACTTAGAGACAGATACACCTACTTCACTGAGAGTGTTCTGGACTTCAGTTGATGTTGTGAACGGGTTCTTCTTCACCAAAGAAAGTATGCAGCGATCATCCACCATTGTTGTCATCCGTGGACGCCCAGGCCTTTTTGAGTTCCCAAGCTCACCAGTCAATTCCTTTTTTCTCAGAATGTACCCGACTGTTGATTTTGCTACTCCAAGCATGTCTGCTATCTCTCTGATGGATTTTTTCTTTTTTTTCAGCCTCAGGATGTTCTGCTTCACCTCAATTGAGAGTTCCTTAGACCGCATGTTGTCTGGTCACAGCAACAGCTTCCAAATGCAAAACGACACACCTGTAATCAACCCCAGACCTTTTAACTACTTCATTGATTACAGGTTAACGAGGGAGACGCCTTCAGAGTTAATTGCAGCCCTTAGAGTCCCTTGTCCAATTACTTTTGGTCCCTTGAAAAAGAGGAGGCTATGCATTACAGAGCTATGATTCCTAAACCCTTTCTCCGATTTGGATGTGAAAACTCTCATATTGCAGCTGGGAGTGTGCACTTTCAGCCCATATTATATATATAATTGTATTTCTGAACATGTTTTTGTAAACAGCTAAAATAACAAAACTTGTGTCACTGTCCAAATATTTCTGGACCTAACTGTATGTTTTGTGCACAAATGGCAGACAATAAGGCACCTTTTAGATATTCATGTTTCAGGTACGTGTGACATCCGTTTTTAACATGGATGCCACACATACCCATGTCATTCTATGGTCTTACTCACACGACCATGTTATCACACGGACCGTGTGGCCCCACATGCACTCACGGAGACATATCCATTTTTTCTCCAGTAACACGGATGTCACACAGCCAGCTCACTGATGTGATCCGTGTTACATCAGTGTGATATGCACTGGAGAAAGCACGTGTCTTTCAAATAAAATTAATTTTTATACTCACCTTCTCCAGCGCTGCTGTCTTTATAGCTGTTGTCACTTGCTTCCAACCCCTGCTCATTATGCACATTGCATATGCACTGCACCGAGGACCTGAAAGCAGCATTGCCGGGGACATCAATGCCGAGGAAAGATGAGTATCCAGCAGTTTGTGTGTGCAGGGACATCTTGAGGTCATCGGAACTCGGATAACCTCCTGTCTCCTGTTGATACCCCCGTGACCCCGCGCTACCGCGGGTGTAGTGACAGTGACTTCACTGGTTCATCACAGTTCATTGGGAACTCCAATTAACCCATGACATCACTGCCATGGTCGCACACACACTGCTCAGTGCACCCCTGCGGGGACCCATGCTGACCTTATGAGGTCCAGGTCACCACAGGGAAGCACACACAGCATTGATGACCTCCTGACGAGGCCACACAGACACTCCTGAGGGTGCCCCTTTTGTGACTTGGGCTGACCTTATGAGGTCCAGGTCACCGCAGGGAAGCATACACAGCGGCTGCACTCACAATCAATGGGGAATGTTCAGTTCTCCATTGACTGTGTCAGCAGTATGGGATCAATGTGGGACCCCCCTAATTGGATTATGGCTACCAGGATTAGGGCTTTGACAGGGAAATAAACTGAAAAAAAGAAGATGACTCTTGTCTTTATTTATTGATTAATTTTTTGTTTTTATGTCTTTTCAGGTTTGCTTTTGTGGAATGTCCTGGGACCTCACCATGGATTACGGTAAACCTTTTGTATTTTTTTATTTTTTAAAAAACAAATAAATTGGTTAACAAGGGCTGGAGTTGATTTTTTTTGTTCAAATAAACTTTTTTATTCTCTCTTCAACTACTGGGTTAGTAATGGGGGTGTCTGCTAGATGTCCCCCATTAATAATACCAGGGCTTGATGCCATAAACCCCACAAATATTACCCCATTTGCCACCGCACCAGGGCAATGGGAAGAGCCAGGTCCAGTACTAGAATTGTCGCATCTAATGGATGCACCACTTCTGGGGAGCCTGCGGGGTACTATTGTTAGGCTGGAAAGGGCCATATAACCATGGCCCTTCCCACCCTAATAAGCCCCCAGTCATCTTCTGTAGCATGGCTGGTTTTAGTAAAATGGAAGGGACCCCATGTAATTTTTAAAAATAAAAATAAATAAATATATTAAAAAATAAGCGTGGGATTCCCTCTATTTTTAATAATGAGCCAAGGTACAGCAGACCTGAGGGCTGCAGCCTGCAGGTGCTGGATATGAAAATTGGGGGGACCCCACGTAATTTTTTTTTTTTTAAATTAAAATAAAAAGCCACAAACTAGCTGGCCAAGCTAGCTATCTCTATATGTATTGAGCTATTCTATCTGTTCTTTCTTTCTGTCTATTTTATGTTTTTTCTTATTTTCTTTCTTTATATCTCTCTGTCTATTTTATCTGTTCTATCTATTATCTATCTATCTATCCATCCATATATTATCTATCGATCCATCCATATATCATCTATCTATCTATGTACAGTACAGACCAAAAGTTTGGACACACCTTCTCATTCAAAGAGTTTTCTTTATTTTCAGGACTCTAAAAATTGTAGATTCACATTGAAGACATCAAAACTATGAATTAATACATGTGGAATGAAATACTTAAAAAAAGTGTAAAACAACTGAAAATATGTCTTATATTCTAGGTTCTTCAAAGTAGCCACCTTTTGCTTTGATTACTGCTTTGCACACTCTTGGCATTCTCTTGATGAGCTTCAAGAGGTAGTCACCGGAAATGGTTTTCCAACAGTCTTGAAGGAGTTCCCAGAGATGCTTAGCACTTGTTGGCCCTTTTGCCTTCACTCTGTGGTCCAGCTCACCCCAAACCATCTCGATGGGGTTCAGGTCTGGTGACTGTGGAGACCAGGTCATCTGGCGTAGCATCTCATCACTCTCCTTCTTAGGCGGGCTTTGCACACTACGACATCGCAAGCCAATGCTGCGATGCCGAGCGCGATAGTCCCCGCCCCCGTTGCAGCTGCGATATCTTTGTGATAGCTGCCATAGCGAATATTATCGCTACGGCAGCTTCACATGCACTCACCTGCCGTGCGACGTCGCTGTGGCCGGCGAACCACCTCCTTATTAAGGGGGCGGTTTGTGCGGCGTCACTGCGATGTCACACGGCAGGCAGCCAATAGGAGCGCAGGGGCGGAGATGAGCGGGATGTAAACATCCCGCCCACCTCTGTCCTTCCTCATAGTCGACGGGAGCCGCGGTGATGCAGATAGGAGATGTTCCTCGCTCATGCGTCTTCATACACAGCGATGTGTGCTGCCGCAGGAGCGAGAAACAACATCGGACCATCGCGTCAGCGTAATTATGGAATTCGCCGACGCAACACCGATGATGCGATTACAACGCTTTTGCAATCGTTAATCGTATCATCTAGGATTTACACACTACGATGTCGAGAGCGACGCAGGAAGTGCGTCACTTTCGACATGACCCCACCGACATAGCAGCTGCGATGTCGTAGTGTGCAAAGCCCGCCTTAGTCAAATAGCCCTTACACAGCCTGGAGGTGTGTTTGGGGTCATTGTCCTGTTGAAAAATAAATTATGGTCCAACTAAACGCAAACCGGATGGAATAGCACGCCGCTGCAAGATGCTGTGGTAGCCATGCTGGTTCAGTATGCCTTCAATTTTGAATAAATCCCCAACAGTGTTACCAGCAAAGCACCCCCACACCATCACACCTCCTCCTCCTTGCTTCACTTTTTCTACAAAGACACGGTGGTTGAATCCAAAGATCTAAAATTTGGACTCATCAGACCAAGCACAGATTTCCACTGGTCTAATGTCCATTCCTTGTGTTCTTTAGCCCAAACAAGTTTCTTCTGCTTGTTGCCTGTCCTTAGCAGTGGTTTCCTAGCAGCTATTTTACCTTGAAGGTCTGCTGCACAAAGTCTCCTCTTAATAGTTGTTCTAGAGATGAGAAGGTGTGTCCAAACTTTTGGTCAGTACTGTATCTATCTATCTACTCATTTTATCCATTCTATCTATTTTATATGTTCTATCTGTCTTTCTATATCTATCTATAATTTTATATTTTTTTCTTTTACACATTAAGAAACCAGTATCATGCATTTTTTACCAGTATCAGTCACATGTATGCAAACACGGCTGTCACACGGATGTCACACATATGACACATGATGTCACATGGATACCATACCGTTACATGTGGCTTGCACCTGTTTAAACATGGATGTCTGAAAGGGACCTAAATTTTAGACTTTTGACACCTGAAAACTGATGTAGACATTATGCAGTATACCCTCCATTCTCTTTCTATAAGGCCCTCTTCATACATGGGCATAAAACAATGCCCGTATTCCACAGTTCTTTTTGCCCATCCATGTATATATGTGTATCATCCGTGTATATCCTTGTGTGATTCATGTGTACATATGTGTAGCACCTACGGGGCAAGGGCTAAATTACTCGTCATCGGGCCTGGCGATGTTGGGTCAGGGGATGTCACGGGGTTGCCCTTTTGCCCGGTTTCATTGCCCCAAGGTGTAAATAAAGGATGGGGTGGTGATGGATGATGATGGAGGTTGATTTTATGATGCCACCTGCGGTATGTGGCCAGGTAATAGCCGCCACTTCTGTCGCTGTCCTCAGGGGCGGATGGTAGTAGAAGCGGAGGTGTTTCTGCTCCCCACAGCCTGAGAGGGCCCTTGGGAGGATGATAAGAGAAGTAGTAATGGCAGGCGCTGAAGCGCGTGGCGGCAAGGCCAGGAAGGACAGGTGCACACAGTCTCTACGGGTTCCAGGTTTTTTACTCACAGTTCTCTAAGCAACCTGGTTGCCACTTCCGAAGCACTGGCCACCGCATTGCCTGGCCCCAGCCGATCCCGAGCAATTTGAGGTCACCGCTGGTGTTCCCACTGTGAGTCCTTTTTGGTCGGGGTCCCTCCAATCCCAGTGTATGTGGAATATGGAACAGGGCGCGGGTGTTTCCTGCACTCTACCCTGGACCCTGGAATCCCGTGTAGCTGTAGAGAACCCGGGCTGAGCTGGATTCTCCAAGCCTCGGGTCCTATGATGCTCCCAGAAGTTTTAGTAGAAGAAGATTGGACCGAGGTCCTAGGTGTGTATCACCCCAAGCTGTGCCCGGGGCTAACTGACTATGTGTGAAGATGCTAGTTCCCTTTTCCCCAAGTGGTGCCCATCCCCCAAGTGGCTGTCCCAGTGACCGGGAAAGTCCCATGCTTTGTGATGGCCACCCCCCTATCTACCCCAGACCATCACCCCTGGTGGGAAGGCACCTAACTGTTTGTGGTGTGTGAATGTGAGAATTACCAGTGATTAACTTCTTCTTAACCAGGATGAGTACTACATCTTAAAGGAGATGCACTACCCTGTTGTGACTGAAGCTTCAGGGGCGTAACATTCCCTCACAGCAAATGGCAGTACTCCCGGGCTGCAAACAAACAAAGTTAGTACATCACAATTTTTGTATGCAATAAGAGGTTAACAAATTTTCCCTTTATGGAATGCAGCATCAAACATTTCAACCATATACCGGTTAGCAAAAAAAAAATCAAGTGCAGCAAATAAAACAAACATCAACATTGCATGAAAAACGGTCATTCTTGCTTAGCTGATGGTGGTGATGCCACAGGGCTGGTCCCAGCTCCCTGGCACTGGGCACTCAAAAGACATCCACTGGCAAAGTGTCTAACCTTGTCACAGCGCCGGGAGATCGTCTGCTCATTAGCATCATAATGATGAGGAACTTGGGCAGTGGGTTCCTCCCACGTAGCTGCCAAGGGAAGTCATCAGTACTGGATGCCAGTTCAATGGTTGCAGGTTGCTGAGTCCCTTGCTTGGATTGCACCACTTTGGTAAAAGTAGACATACCTTTAATCAACTCCAGGATGTGGAGCCGCAGTCCATTGATGGGGTCCTCACCCACGGTCTGTTCCTTGGCTCCCACCAGCACTTGTTTAGCTGGCACCCTCCCCGGTTGCTGAAGCAAAGAATTGCAGGGATCCGGCTCACGCAATGCCCGGATGGGCCGGTCTTTGATTTCTTGAAAGCTGAGGTCAGGATTTTGAATGGATACAATGCGCATCTGGGTCCGGCGGGCATCGAACAGAAGCCCCTTGATGAACTGATCAGTCAGTAGGCGGTTCTCATCTATCACTCCCTCCGGTTCCACCTGCTGAACAGCTCTCATTTTCTCCTGTAGGTTTAAAGCATAGTCCAGAATACTATCCTGCCCCATTTGCTTGCATCCATAAAATTGCATCTTTATCTCGGCTGCTGTACGGGAATCAAAGGTTTCCTTGCGTTTAATCAAAATGTCCTTTGCTACTCTTTTATCAGCCTCTGGCCAGGACTTGACTTCTTGATGGACTGCCCCGGTCAGTTGACCGATAAGGACACTGGCTTTCTGGTCCTCCATCATAGGGTACACCCGGAATAAGCTATAAAGTCTCTTTCTTGAAGTTATCCAGGGTATATGACTGCAGGTCCATCCGTCTGGACCACAAATTCCTTACTAAAGTCTGATGTCTACAACACAAGCTGTTTCCACAATGCTAGCTTTAGTTCTTTGAAGGCTGTCTTAGCTTCTGAAGACCACTTGACCATTGCTGACTTTGTTCCCCCTAAGGAGGTCGGTCAGATGTGTGGTTAACATGGCGAAGTTGGGGATGAAGCGACGGTAGTAGCCCACATTGTCCAGGAATGCTTTAAAAAGGTGGTTCACCCATATTCATTATTGGCCACAACAATATTGTGTTGAGAAATAAGTTTTCTCTCAAATACCTTGTGTTGCCAATAGTGCCTGTGAGCGGCAGTATTGCGGCCCGCTCTTCCCCATCACCTGACTCTTGAGCTCCATGACCTCAGGGATCCGGTGATGTTACATCAAATTCCTGCTCACCTGACATCACCGTGGCCAGCCCTAGTCTCCATGAGTGACTGGGGTGTGGGCGTAGTTTCCTTACTCATTACAGCCCAGTGTCACAGTGCAGCCCCTCCCTGCTCCATCCTCCTTCACTGCACAGTGTTAAACAAGAGACACTCTGGACTGTGACGAGCAGTGAAACTCCGCCCGTAGCTCAGTGACTCTCGGGTGTCAGGTGAGCAGGAAGTTGGTGTAACATCACCGAATCCCTGAGGTCACGGAGCCTGGGGGTCAGTCGATGGGGAAGAGTGGACTGCAATAGCTCCACTCACAAGAACTATTGGCAACACAAGGTATTTGAGAGAAACCTTCTTTCCCAACATAATATCGTTGCAGCCAATAATAAATATGAGTGAACTACTTCTTTAACTTATTTTTTCAAGATTGGCTGTGGACAGTTCTTGATAGCATCCACTTTATTTACTTGGGGCTTGATCTCACCCCTACCCACGACATTGTTTAAGTATCTGGATTCTTCCATCCCGACAGTACGTTTTCAGTACCATATATATTGGATCTTGCTTCCAGGCTTATATCGCAGAAGACAACCATCTCTGTGATACATATCTCTCCTCTATGATGTGTCCAGTGGCCATCTTATTCTAACTATCTAGCCATTTATCTTTCTGTCTGTCTGTCTGTCTATCTATCAATCTGTCTACCATTTTTGCACATTTTTAACACATATAAAATCCTTAATTTCCCACTATCAGCTCACGGATGTCACATGGATATTATCTGTTTGCTATACATTTTTTCCATGAACCCATAGACTTCTATTGGTTCCTTTCATCCATGCTGATGGTAAAAAATGGACATGTCTCCATGTGGATCTCAGGGGCATGTGTAGTTCACATGGACACAGGAAAACACAGGGTTGTGAAAATTAACAGATATTTTAATGAGTATACTCGTTAACGTGTCTACAGTATGTGTGAAAATGGACACCACATGTACTGGATTTATATAATCACAAATAATATATTTTATAGAAGCATTGGAAACACAAAACAAACCATAAAGTAATAATAATCATTAGTGATAAATGGAAAAAAACATACTAAATCATAGATAGTATACAATATAAATACAGCTATCAAAACATCAGAAGGAGAAATGGGAGAATCGACTTTTAGGAATCTGGTCCATCAAAAGGTCTGTAAATTGGGACCTCTTGACAAGAGGCCTTAGAATTTCCTTACCTCCTGACATTCCCGGGTCCCATGCCATTATTTCTGTGTGACTTCGCAATAATGACATTATGCCAACTTCTCAAAAGAAGAGCTGGGAATACTGGGAGTTAGGCCGGAGTCACACTTGCGAGTGCCTTGCGTGTAACTCGCGCGAGTCTCTCATTCCATCACCCGTCATGGCCGCACATTCTCCTGACAGGAGCGGGTCACTTGCATGTATATCCATGCAGCTGAGATGCTCCTGTCTGGAGAGTGTGCGGCCGTGCCGGGTGATGAAATGAGAGACTCGCATGAGTTACAGGGCACGCGAGCCACTCGCAAGTGTGACTCTGGCCTTCAAGAATCCTCCCATCCACAGGGTACGGATTACTGACCTGGTTGATGGACTGGAATCCTACAAAATTATTTTTCCATCTCTATTCAGTAGTATTTAGTGACAATTACAATGATCTACACAACTTCCTCTGGCTTAAAAAATACCCCAGGCACTGCATTATTTTTATTGACTCTAATAAACGCCTCCATTTTTAATTACATTGACAACCCTGATGTTGTGCTCCCATACATACTATTGCACAGGGCTTTGGCTTGTAAATGTGATCATACTTAAGTCTTGACTTTTTTAGTATTTTCCATGAGTGTAGACCTTCAAACAGCTGTAGAGAATTAGCAGTAATTAATTCATGCTAATTACAGCCACTCGAGGAGCTCCGATTGCTTGGACACTGTGAAGTTGCGTCCCCTGATACCATTACATTTAAATGCACTCTGTATCCCTCTCATCATGTTCTTATCTTTCCCAGAACGCAAGCCCTGGAGCATCTGCACTTGTGATGTGAGAAGCGATGTCACGAGTGCAAGCCTACTGTAATTGTTAACATTATTCATTTATCAATGCATAAAGCAGAATGAAAACGGACACTTGTGTTTTTGATCCTGCACCCAGGGAGAAGTCGGTCCCCTGTAAACTCTGACACGAAACATTGGTGGGTTAATAAGATAATTCAACAGAATCACTATCAGAACGACTGAAGTCTGATAAAAAGGGGGTGAGGACTCAAAAAAAGGGATTGATATTGAACATCAAAGAAGAAGCCTTTCTTGCAGCGAGCAACCACGCAAAAGCTCTGGGGGAATGATGAAGAGCTTGTATTCGGAGAAGAATCTATGAGATGGAGTGAAAGCAGATCAGATATAACTGAATTTAAGCATTATGCTCCGAGCAGATGGCATGCAGCTCTCCGCAGGAATTGTTTGGTCCAGTATTTCACATTAGGGAACAACATCTGCCTAGTTTATCATGCAGAAACGTATTGTACCTAAACAGTAAACATACACGGTCGTTGTTTATATAGAAATAAGCTATTCTGCTATGAGAGGACACACACAAGCTAGGGACCCCAACGTAGAGAAATACTTTGGCGTAGTGTTGGGGCTCTATTGCATTGATCAATTCAGTAGCTAAATTTCTCTTGATTCATATGTTCATGGCAGTAATGCAGATTCCATTTTTCACATTTCATTCTTGCGTATAGCTATTGGATTTTTCATGTCAGTATTCACACAGCAGTTTCTGCTATTACATGTATTCCCCTTAGGCCTCTTTCACACGTCAGTGATTCTGGTACGTTTGTGCTTTTTTTTAAACATACCAGAATCACTGACATACGCAGACCCATTATAATGAATGGGTCTGCTCACACATCAGTGATTTTTCACTGCACGTGTCTCCGTGCGGCGTACCCGCGTGTGCGTGATAGCTGCACGGAGACATGTCCATTTTTTTCTGGCATCACTGATGTTCCACGGACCACGCAGTGCTGTGGTCCGTGAAACACGTGCCAGAAAAAAACATGCTTTTTAAATAAAAAACATTTTAACTCACCCGGCGTCCAGCGATGTCCTCTGCAGCCCGTTCTGCTTGCTGCTTCTGAGCCGGCTCATTATTGTCGCGCATATTCATGATGCGCGACACAGCCGACCCGGAAGCAGCTGCTGCGGGGGTCAGCGCCGGCCGGATGCTGCACCACGGGAGCGATCAACACGATGGACAGCGGGAGCGCGCACAGGTGAGATAATCTCTAAGTGCAATCACGGGCCACGGAGAACAGAGCCCGGATTGCACTTAGACAACTCACATGTGCCGTAATTCACGGCACATGGAGGGACATGTGCGTGTTTTACACGCCAGTGAAAAACGTCAGTGTTTTTCACTGACGTGGGAAATGGGCCTTACATAGTCACTGGTGTGCATACCTTCTCTCCATATAGTGATGTTTTTTAGGTTCTTGCACCCAGTTCAGACTTAGAATGGTGTTCCAAACGTTATTCCTTATTTATTCTGCTATGTGTGACAATACATAGGAGATATTGTTTATGGGTGATTTTGGCAACAATATGGCGGGGAGTCCCCTTTCTAGTAGATGTGAAAGGTAGGAACTGCACAATAACTTCTGACACTTAAAGCATACTTTAATATTAACAGTAAAATATTTTTTTTTTCTCAAAAAAATGTTTTGAGTCAAACCAGGTAAAAGGGAATCTGTCACCAGGTTTTTGCCACCTAATCTGAGAGCAGCATCATGTAGGAGCAGAGACCCTGATTCCAGTGATGTGTCACTTACTGGGCTGCTTAGTGTAGTTTTGAAAAAATCACTGATTAATCAGCAGTGGATTATCATTAGAGGACTACTTGGCCGGCTGCCAGGTAGTCCAGCATATTCATAAGTTCTGTATAAGGGTATGGTTCCACTTGTGCATAGCTTCCGATGCGAGAGCATCGGAAGCGATATGCTAATGACTCTGTTGTGCGAGCGTCAGCCGAGAATCATGTGACTGTGATGCAACCTTGCGATCATATAACAGCTGTTGAGTAAAGGGAGGGAGCACTTTCTCCCCATCTCCTCCGCTGCCTGTCTCTGCATACATCGCACTGCAGTCGGATGACATGTGAGTGCACTGCGATGTTTCTTATGCTCCCATAGACTTGTATGGCGGTACGTGAGCCAAGACTCACTGTCAAACGCAGCATGCTGCGATTAATTCCAGAGGCTGAAATGATATGAGAAATCAATCGCAGATGTCCACTGCCCCATAGTTTTGCACTGGTGTGAGTTCAGTCTGATGTTTTATCCGATTGTACTCTTCCGTACAAAACGCAAGTGCTAGATCTGCAGCAGAGAAATCATTGCTTTATCAAAATGCCAGCAAACAGCTCAGTAAGTGACACATCGCTGGAATCAGGGTCTCTATCTCTACATTATGCTGCTTTCTGATGAGGGAGCAGAAACCTGGTGACAGATTCCCTTTAATGAGGTTGTCCAGGACTAAACAACAAAAGACCTACTCATAAGATAGTTCATCAATATGAGATTTTATGTGGATGATCTCCGGGCTTCCCAAATATTAGGCGAATTATTTTCCATTAGTTGCTGGACATAGACAAAGTGCAGCGCAGGACATAGCAGCTTAATATGTTGTTTAGTGGTCACTGATGGGTACTGCACCTTAACCCTTTTTCAGACAGCATATCTGCCCCAAGTGCACGTAATATTGGTTGATTTTTTTGTTGTGCCTTTAATGGTAGTAAAATGTCTGGTATAGAAATGAGAGAGAATTTCAAGCCTCCAGTCCATTCGCCAGATCAGTAATCTGGAGCTAACTACTGGATGAGAAGTCAGCGGATCTTCTTACCTCCCTACAATTCTCTTCTTTTGATGGTACGATGTATGTCTGCATCACGCCACAATGAGAATGTAATGTCAGCCTAACCAGTCAAAAGAAGAACCGGGAATGTCATGATGTTTGGAGATTTGCAGAACTCCCTTCCCGATCACAGATTACTGACCAGGCTGATGGACAGGCGTCCTAAGAATCCATTCTCACATCTCTGTTCTACATACAAATCCCTTGGTTAGTGATGGTTTTGATGGGTTTTTAGGATTTGTATTTTTTCTGTCTTGGGCAGGGTTGATTCTTCAAGAATGTGAGGTTGGGATGGTATCTTGTGAATGTTAATAATATGAGGATGTTGGTAAGGTGCTCAAGCTGAAATGCTAATTTAACAATGATAGGACATTATACTTAGAACTGAAACCTGTTTAATATGTTTTTGGAAGAAATGGGGGGATTGAAGATGTACTGATCAGACCGGCAATAAATCATGAATCCTTCATTCCAGCAATTAACTAAGTACAGTGTTGAGCTCTGTAAAAGTTCATTCTCCGTTAGATCACTGTGAAAACAAACATGAAATCAATCGCTTAAAAGCTGCAGATTCAGCTGAGTGTAGTCAGATAGAGCGAACTACTGCAGGAACATGCCAAGCATTTACAGGCCTGGATCGGAAGCTGATAAAACAGTGCTGAATTTTTCATTACCAGTGATCTTCTGTGAAATCAGATTGTGTTACATTACTTTGTCACAATTTTGTGATTCATCCAACAACATTCAGATAACTATCTGTCACAATAGAAACAGTTAACAGGCAAACCAAGCTCATCTATACCTGGAAATGTGTTCTCAGTTGCAACTACAGACATATTCTACATTGCAATTAATACATTGCCTTGGATGTGAGTAAAATTAGATTAGTCATTTGATTTCAAGTCAATTAATTCTAGAACGTAAAGAACAATTACGGAAAGAAGGTCTGTGGTGAGCAGTTTCATTATCTTATTGTTTGCACATAAGCTTGGTCCTTCTACAAGGGGCTACTGATAAGTCTTTGGCTTTACCCAGAAAGAAACGAGATAGGATGGTGAAATTTTACATTTATTCCACATACTCTCCTCTGATGTCAACACACTTCTTACATCGGTATTCCAAGTTTTGTAAGCCTAGCAAATAGAAGAATTTTGGTTGTGCCTCAAACCAGGCATCCGTAGAGGCCATTGCATCAGATATGGTGTGAAATTTGGTACCTTTGAGGTGTTTCTTCAGGTTTGGAAACAGATGATAGTTGGAGGGAGCTAGCTTGCCTCACCTTTTGGCATCCAGAGCTGCTTTAATTTGGTCCAAAAGTTATATGTAATAGCTTGCATTGATGGTGGAACCCTTTTGAAGGTAGTCCACTAGCAGCACACCCTCCTTATCCCAGAACACAGATGCCATCACCTTAGTAGCTGATTTTTTCACCCTGAACTTCTTTGGACGAGGAGAACCACTGTGCATCCACTCTTTCGACTGCTTCTTGTTTTTATGGTCATACAAATAAATCCAGGTCTCATCCATATTGACCAGTCGATCCAGGAATTTCTTATCAGTCCAGAAACACTGATAAAATGGACTGGGAATGTTTCACTCACATGCTTCTCTGATCTGTTGTCAAACATTTGGAGACCCACTTTGCAGATAGCTTCCTCATGTCCAAATTTTCATGGATGATGACACAAACACATTCACGAGAAATCCCAATGATGTCTGCAATTGTTTTAGCTGAAATTCGTTGATTCTCCAGTATGAGGTTGTGCACAGCATCGACGATCTCCGGAACAACAACCACTCTCAGTTATTCAGGATGTTCCTCATCATTGGTGCTGAAGTGGCCCATTTTAAATTTGGCAACCCAGTTCTTAACTGTGGAATATGAAGAGCATTGATCCCCTAATGTCTCCGACATATCACCATGACTATCCTTCATGGACTTTCCTTGCAGAAGTAAGAATTTTATCACTCCTCTACTCTCAGTTGCTGTGAATAGTGTATTAAACTCCGAAAAAAATTTTTCCTGCATGTGTAGAACACTGTTGCCATAAACAACAAACGCAAATTTTTGAAAACCTTTATTAGACACATAAGGCTGTCATGTGATGTAACATTCGTTACCATAGGCATGCAAAAGCTAGCGGAGGGCACGACTAAATAAGGTAGGATCAATCAAAAAACATGCCAAGAAATATGTGACTGATTAAAAGAAAAAAGGATGGCACAAATTCATTTGGGATCACCATATTAAATACAAAAAATATTTTATTGTACACATAAGGACAACAGTGACATTAAAAACATTTAAAAAAATGAACAAAAACATTTGCTCATATGACAATAGTTAGTTCTTCCACTTGCACCAAAGAGAGAAATCCAATGATTGGATCACAATATTATAGTCATGATAAAAATGTATATAGACAAAAAATCTCAAAACTGTATCACCTAATGAAAATGAGTCACACATATGTAATTCAGCTACAGGGTGTGAAATAGTAACTGCATGGCAACTATAAGAGAGAGAAAAAAAAGGTAGTGGCTTCACATGCAATATATCTAAGGCACAACCATATAAGATATCATGAGAAAATTGTGGAATGCAAAAGACCCCTATGGCATTTATAGCGTATTGTATGAACAATATACTGAATATGAAACGCTAGTTAAGGTGTCCAACCAGCATGTTATTAAATAACACCTATAAAGCAGCCATAGGAGCAGAGAAAAATTGCATATATAATATCAATAAAACCTGACCAATTGAGGTACTTCGTAATCGATACTATAGAAAAGGACTCCTGTGACATCAATAGCCAAATAAACGATTGTATGCATGTAATGCGTATACCACTATAAGTTGCCGAAAAATGCTGAAAAAACAAGTGGGAAGTATCTCATAAGGGCATAATATTATCAGAGTCCTGCAGCAGGGATGACATAGGCAGGAAAGCTCTAGCTAAGACAAAAAAGTGATACAAGAGCTTAATGGATGCAAATTCCTGAAGCAAGTTACCTGACCCTAATGATACGGCTAGGAGGACAATACCCCATAATATAACACCATGAACAATGTGCTCAGGGAAAGAAACTAAAGACCCATGATCCAGGCTTTCATGTGATGTAATATTCGTTACCATGAAGCAAGTTACCTGACCCTAATGATACGGCTAGGAGGACAATACCCCATAATATAACACCATGAACAATGTGCTCAGGGAAAGAAACTAAAGACCCATGATCCAGGCTTTCATGTGATGTAATATTCGTTACCATAAAGCAAGTTACCTGACCCTAATGATACGGCTAGGAGGACAATACCCCATAATATAACACCATGAACAATGTGCTCAGGGAAAGAAACTAAAGACCCATGATCCAGGCTTTCATGTGATGTAATATTCGTTACCATGAAGCAAGTTACCTGACCCTAATGATACGGCTAGGAGGACAATACCCCATAATATAACACCATGAACAATGTGCTCAGGGAAAGAAACTAAAGACCCATGATCCAGGCTTTCATGTGATGTAATATTCGTTACCATGAAGCAAGTTACCTGACCCTAATGATACGGCTAGGAGGACAATACCCCATAATATAACACCATGAACAATGGGTTCAGGGAAAGAAACTAAAGACCCATGATCCAGGCTTTCATGTGATGTAATATTCGTTACCATAGAAACAAAAAAGATCACAAAACTAAAGACTTATCAGCAGCCCCTCAAAGAACTAAAAAAAGTCTGCCATTTAAGGGACTCTGTCAGCATGCTGCAATAGTTAAAATAGAGACTTCAGTCATGTATCTGTTATCTCACAGTCTTTTTTTGTTTACCTGCAATGTTAGCTTATGCCTCTTATCTTTATCATTAGTGGGTCTCAGCAGGACATGAGCTCTAGTCCGACTTCGCCCCTTCTGTGATTGGCAGCTTCCGTCTATAGAAATGTACACTGAAAGCCTGGTGTGGGCAGGGGCAGCTCCCAGAGCTCTGCTACATACAAAATCTAAAATCTTTCACTGTGAGAGAACGACTGCACACAGAAATATAAGTGATGCATCTTTGAACTTAGGGCCTCTTTGCCTACATCATGCTACATCTCAGATGAGGTAGCAAAAACCTGCAGACAAATTTCCTTTAACCATTGAGCACAAAGTATTGAAGAATCAATAAGCTACTTGTTATCTACAACCATTGTACAGAATATTCTTTAAGCTATTAGGCAATGTATTTTCCACCTGCTTTCAAGATCAAGAGTTATTGTGAGCCTACCTGAGGTCTTTCTTGGTTACAGACCAGATAGATGGGAGCATTACAGAAAAAGGGGTATAACATAACACTTTTTAACTGTGGTCAATAAACTGGCTTTCTTGAAAAAATTGAAAACATCATGATACATAGTAGTGAGCAATTATTATGTAGTTGAATATGCATGGTAAGCTTCTTAAATAAGTTTAGCTTGATTGTATATCTTGAAAAAAAATAATAATCTAGGCCAATCCTGTTCATATGTATTAAGATATATAGTGCATTGCGAAAGTGCAATCCAAAAACCAATTAAATTGTACTTCTTTGATCACATGGGCTTCTTAAAATAGAAATTATATTGTCAGTGTATACTGTTATGTCATTTTAATCCTTAGATGATCATATGTCGTATGCTCCTATTTAAGACCTATAATTCAGATTATAGTTGCTGACTGCAAAATGTCTCTTACTTATTTGTATGCTAGATATATTACACAGGTATGCAAAATTTGGGTTTATGAAAATTGTTTGAAATCCAATGACCGATTCTAATGTTCTCTTATGGCCTGATTCTAAAACACACTTTTATTTGTACCATCATGTGTGGACTTTGCAGAAAATGCATGTGAAATTACATACAAGCGAGATCAACAAGAAAAATCATTATTGCAGCCAAAAATGCACACAATGTTATTAGTGGTGAGCGAGCATTCTTGCCACTGCTCGTTATTCGATCAAGCATCAGGGTTCTTGGGCACGACTCAAGTACCGAGTATAATGGAAGTCAAAGGGAAACTCAAGCATTTTTAAACTCCGAAGCTTGATCCTCGATCAAGTAACGAGCAGTGGGAGCACACTCACTCAATACTGAATATTAGATACTGTATATATTTATTGAAGATTCAATTTGCAACTCTAAAGCCGGCGTTACACACTACGATTTATCTGACAATATGTTGTCAGGGTAACGGTTTCCGTGACGCACGTCCGTCATCGTTAGCAACGTTGTTGCGTGTGACACCTACGTGAAACGCCGAACAATCTCAAATAGGTTCAAAATCATTGATCGTTGACACATCGTTCAGTTTCAAAATATTATTTGGAACGCAGTAGACATATTGCTATGTTTGACACCCTGCCAATGACAAACAACATCCACACGACTGCCTTGGTCAAACAATATATCGCTAAACGATGTTGCGTCGTTTGTGAGATGTGTACGTGTGACCGCTACTAAACGACCTATGTGCGATCTCGGCAAAATCGTAACTACGATCTGGGCGTGTCACATCGCTACTGAGATCGGCAGATAAATCATATTGTGTAACGGGGTCTTAAGGCTATGTGCCCACAGTGTGGAAAATTTGCGGAATTTGCCGTGATTTTTTTTACGGAAATTCCGCGGATTTCTCAAAAATCCGCAGTACAGCGAGTCTCCAGCCATTTCTATGGCATTTGGAACTGCTGTGCCCATGCTGCAGTTTTTTCCCCTGCGGAAATAGTGCAGATTTCCCTGTGGAAAAATCTGCAGCATGTCAATTATTCCTGCGGATTTTTCTGCGCCCTGATTAAAGACACTGTAGTCACTTCCTCCAGTGCAGAGGAGCGTGGTGGAGCCAGGAGCGGGGCCTACACGAGCTCCAGTCATGTGACAGTCGGACCTAGTTCAGGCTCGCCCACCTTCTCCTGCAGAGTGCAAATAGACAGGGCAAGAAAGTGAAGTGCTGTGTGATGGAGGTAAGTATGAACTCCCCGATCACTCCAGCACTTGTTCTGCATTGAGGATGCAGTTCCGAAGCCATAGTACTCTATCCTCAATGCACAATGACCGTAGCATATCCGCAGGACATTGCAACCACAGATTAAAAGAGACAAAGGGTTCCTGCGGTTTTCTTGGAGCTCCTCCGGAGTATCGTGCGGAGATATCCGCAGGACACTTCTCTGTGGGCACATAGCCTAATGGGAATTAATTTTTGCACATTTTTCTTTTCTCTTCAAAGATTCTCTTGATACCTTTTCTTCTAAAGAAGTCTTGCGTAACTTTTGTGTGAAGCATCCAGCCGTAGTACCCCATCATATTCACGTTCCATCTACCTTCATATTGTTGTACCATCTCCTTGATATTCTAATGAATGATTTCTCCTTGCTCTTTGCCTCTTCGCTAACAACACCAAGGTTTTCAGGAAAGTAGTCAAAATGGTAATGTAAAAAATGTAACTTCAAATTCATCAGATAACCCAAGGTTTTGAAACAACCAAGTTGGATTTAAATTTTGGATTTTTGTTGTTACCTAGAAATTTCTTCACAACTTCTTTAAAATAATGGCAAGCTCTTTTCTCAATAGCTTTTATTTTTGTTTGGAACACGTTATCCTTCATGAGCTTTTGAAGATCCATATCCAAAAAAATGCCTTCCTTCAGTTTTGCTTAGCATAGTCCCTGAAACTTGGTACACAGGTACTTAAACGTCTCTCCTTATTTCAGAAAAGCTTTCATAAGCTGCTTCATCTGTCCAAGCTTAATGTGGAGTCATGGGAGAAGAACGTCAGTGAGATCAACTAAACTATGTTTTTGAGTCCAGGTTACAAAGATTTTCTTATTGACCAACGTTTTTGGCTCCAGTAATGAGTCCTATTGCCAGCTGTCCCTTTCACACAAAAATCATAGGTACTTTACCGTCCTTACTGCCCAAGGAGCAAATAAATAACTTTCAGATCACCACATATTGACCATACTTCTTCCTTGTAGTTAAGTTTCTTTAGAATAAAGTCTAAATTCTAATAGTTTTCCTTCAAGTGGACTGAAGCACGCTTGCTGTCCTTATGTGGTAGCAACTTTAAGACCTTTTTTGGATGAATCAATGAAGAATCTACAGTTGATTACATTGTATTCAATGTTAAATTTTTGCATAGGCCACGGAACATCACTGCATTACATTAGAGCATCGTCTTGAAAAAAGTATGGAAGAAATTCCTTTTCTCTGCTTCTGTACCACGAAAAACAGGTACTAGGTCATGCAAAGTGGTAAAATTATGGTGCGAGAGAAACCCTATGGAGTCAGTGTTTGGGAAAATAAAAGTATACATGATGAAATTTTTTGATAGTTTTATTCAGTACAGCAATCTAAAGTTTATAAAAATCTTACTTTTGAAGCAAGTTTACCTTTGCAGCTATGGGTGGTTCCCATAATATTATGTATTTCATATTGGACATTACATGTTATTGTCTACATTGTATACACAGTGACCATTGTGGCCAAAGAGTTCTATTTTATCATCATTGGCCTACAGGACTTGGTTCCAAAATGCATCAGGCTTGTTTAGTGTTTTTTTTACTTCTGACATTGAATTTTATGGTAAGGATGCAGGAGAGGTTTTCTTCTAATGACTCTTTCACAATGGCCATATTTTTGCAGGTGTGTTTGAGCAATAAAATAATGTTCCATTACTCCAGAGTCTGCTAAATCTTCCAAAGGTCTTTTACAGTCATGTGAGGGTTCTGATTTGCCTCTTTTGCAATCCTACGAGCAGCTCTCTCAGAAGTTTTACTGTAAAAATGTTGAGGCTGAAAAAAGGATTGCTTCTTCAAATGGATAATGATCCTAAACGCACATCAAAATCTACAATAGAGTACATGAAAGGCACAAGCTGCAGGTTTGGTCCTCACAATGCCCTGATCTGAACATCATTGAAAATCTGTGACTAGACCTCAAAAGAGCAGTGCATGCAAGACGTCAGAGGAAACTCACAGAATTGGAAGACTTTTCCAATGGAAGAATGGATGAAAATCCCGGAAACTAGAATTGAAAAAATCTTGGCTGACTACAAAAAGAGAGTAGAATCTATAATACTTGCCAAATGGGACACTATTTTTATTTGAAAATATAAAAGATAAAAATATTGTTTTTGTTGACTAAAGTACAAAAGAAATGTGTCATCTTTAACTTTATATCTTTTACAGATCATTCCATTTGCTTGAGTGCTCACAATAACAGTAAGTTTTACCAGGGGTGCCCAAACTTTTCCATGCCACTGTATTGTATAATGTTATAAACACCCTGTTGACTTTTCACTGCACACATACATGTGTCTATTTCATGTCTACAATTAAAGTTTACTGCAATTTTGAAATAAGAGCGTCCGGTGATTTGCTTTTTACTTTTACTGGGGATCTGTCATCTTGTCTCCTGATCCCTCAACTTCAAGGTTGCGTGCACTCTAATCCTGTACATCTATATAATTTTACAGGCAAGTGAAGCTTTGAAATATTCAATTGGCAGCTGCTGAGTAATGTGAGTCGTCCACTGAGGCACTTTGCAGACACTGCTACATTTTTCAATAGACACAAATGTGGCATCAGCCACGCCATCCTTATGACATTTATATTGGAAAAAAACAATACAAAATAAAGCAATAAATGATGACAAAAACAGCAAATCTACGAGTTGAGCAGAGCTCTGAGGCTACCATGGGCCCTTAAGAACAAGGTCAGATGCAGGATGTCCAGAAGATGGAGGAGTAGCAACAGGTGGATGTGGAGAAGGACATTGAGTTATTCAAGGCAAAGGCATAGGATGAGGCTGAAATATATGAGTCATTGTAAAGTAAAGACAATGGCCATGGTGACCAACCATCACAGGAGGAGGCAGAAAGAAAATAATTGTTGGATGACCATGCTTATTTTTTTTTCCCGACACCTGAAGGGGAGCTAAAATTGATGGATACCCAGCATAAAATAATCTGTGTTCCCTGCTTCCCTTGTCTGCATGGTTGACCAGGAAACCCCACTCCACTCCCCAGATATCCAATGCTCCCCCTCTTGTGCCAATGCCACAAGAAGTAGCTAAAGCAGCAACAAAGATTCACTGCTTAAATAACCAGAGTAACAAGAGATCCTGCTTGGACTCTATGTCTTGTGTGGCAGACTGAAGATTGGATAAGTGGTGATTAATGGCCCAATTTCCTTTGATATAGAGTCTTGTCCTACCTTGTCATAAAGGATATTCAGTGTGATTGGTGGGTTTGTGATGGCCAAGTGGTCATGATCTCATTGAATAGGGTGTTTTCCCTGGGACACCAGCAGTGTTTGGGTCTGCAGTGTGCTATTTATTAACAGGATCCCCTCTTTGAATCAGCCATTAGGCTACAGAGGGTTTTCCTGAGCCACCATTGTAGTTTACTATTGGCCTCCTGAGGAACTCACTTCTGGGAGAAACGCACTGAGGCTTGAAATTACCATTCTGTTCACATCAATGAGATAAGTTTTTGATTTTTTTCTCTCTACTGTCCACCTACCACACCAATTTGTTTGTAAAAAATTGTTTAAAAGAACTGAAGTCATCAGTGGTTGATACCTTTTAATGTCTAACTGAAAAGATGGTAATAATAGCAAGCTTTCCAGACTACTCAGGTCTCTTTATCAGGCATGTTACATGAAGAGACACCTGAGTAGTCTGGAAAGCTTGCTATTATTACCATTTTTTCAGTTAGCCATTAAAAAGGTATCAACCACTGAGGACTTCAGTTCTTTTAAACAATATTTTATCTCTACTGGCTAACACGGTACAAACATATATTTTACCTGTATCAATTTGTTTGTTGCACTTATCTTAGGCGCTGCACCCTTTTTTCCGGCAGGGACTTCAGGGGCAGCAGGTAAAGTCGTCGTGGATTGGGGGCACCATATCACATTTTTAAGGTGCTAATCCCCGCTGTTAGGCAGTGCACAGATAGGCGCAGCTATTGAGGGATAGTGATCTATCCTGTGCACTTTTAGTAATCACAGTGTGGTTTTAAGTAATTTAATAAAGTATTTAAGTTTTATAGGGACAGTCTATGTGCATGTGTGTGTGATGGCCAAGTGGACCAGATTGTCTTCTGTGAGAATGTGAACCTTACTTATTTTTTTCAATTATTGTTAATACAAATGAGCAGACAGGCTGTAGCATCTGCCCGCCTGTCCATTATGTTCTATACCAGACCGGAGCAAGGGGCGACCGGCGGGCCACATCCGGCCCGCCTACTCTCTGTGACCATCCCGCCTATATTCAGCCGGTGCAGTGGAGCCGGGCTGCAGCGTGCCGGGCAGGGAGAGATCCTGCAGGTCCGCACAGTCAGTGCAGGCAGCGGAACGCAGGAATCTCTCCTCTGTTCCTTGCCGGCACTTTCTCTGTGACACATGCGCGCGCTGTGATGTTATCAGTACTGCGCGCATGTGTCATTTCAAATGTTCCCGCCCAGCCGACAGGAGAAGAGCGGCACAGCGGGGGCCTTCACGGAGAGAAGCAGCTAGTATATTACAGGTTTATTATATGGAGGTGTAGTATATTACAGGTGCATTATATGGGGGTGTAGTATATTACAGGGGTAGTACATGAGGGGTGTAGTATATTACAGGTGTATTATATGGGGGTGTAGTATATTACAGGTGTAGTATATGGGGGGTGTAGTGATGTAGTATATTACAGGTGTAGTATATGGGGGGTGTAGTGATGTAGTATATTACAGGTGTAGTATATGGGGTGTAATGATGTAGTATATTACAGGTGTAGTATATAGGGGTGTAGTATAATACAGATGTATATGGGGGTGTAGTGATGTAGTATATTACAGGTGTAGTATATAGGGGTGTAGTGATGTAGTATATTACAGGTGTAGTATAGGGGGGGTGTAGTGATGTAGTATATTACAGGTGTAGTATATAGGGGTGTAGTGATGTAGTTTATTACAGGTGTAGTATATGGAGGGGGTGTAGTAATGTAGTATATTGGTTAGAACGGAGTTAATTAAAATAGTCCGGCCCTCTAAACCAATCCCAATTTCACATGCAGCTCCATGGGAAAATTAATTGCCCACCCCTGTTCTATACTGTTCTGCTGTGGCCAGTGCTGATGTGCCTTAACATCTCTTGCCTTGTGTTCCTCTTGCCTGTCCATCTGTTAATGCTGTGCTTCTGGTGCCAGAGCTGCTAGTGCTGGACCTACACAGCTTCATATCTCCTGCTTATCAGCAGGTTCTATAATGTGCTACTGGTGCTGCTGTCATGGTCACTGCCAATAAACAGCCCTACATCTCTTACCTATCCATTGTGCTCTATATCTATATTGTACTGTTGCTGCCATGGATGCAAGTGCTGGAGCTACTCAGTGGCATACCTCCTACTGGTCTATTGTGTGCTATATTGTACTGCTGCAGAAACCCTACCCTGCACATAATAAATTAAGAAACTTGAATCTGCTACCCCAATACAGATAATCTTTGCATGGCCATTTAAAAATAAATTGCTTCTTCACTCTTCAAACAGTATAAGACATACTGTAGAGAAGAGCAAACCAGGCAATATGTGAATTTGAATGACCGTGCATTTTTTTCCTGTAAAATTTGTTTTGTGAAGATAATATTATGCTTCAGGGTTTGTCTATACCCCATAACATAATAAATATATGTAAAAAAAATCCTTATACTCACCCTCCTCTCACCTCTCCGGCCCCTTTGATACTCACCACCACCTGTTCATTCCTTTCCACATTTTCCGATCCCCTTCCACTTGCATGGGAATCTTTGCTCATTTTGCAGTGTACCGGACTTCCTGCCATCAAGGCGTTCATTAGAGTCGTGCGCCATTACCTCCCCCACGCCTGCGCAAAATCCCTCCTGGGCTCCTTGATAAACAGAAGTGCGGCACAGTGTGAGAGGATTGAAGATTGTGAGTACCAGGGGATCAAAAGATTTGGCAAGGACCGAACGGGTGGCAGTGAGTAATAGAGGGGCTGGAGATGTGGGTGGTTAGGTGAGTATAACAATTTTATTATTTATGTTTTTTTAATAATGGCTCATAAAAATGGTAGCCTGTGTCTGCCATGTTACTGAATTTACACTGAAGCAAATCACAAAAAATCTGAATTTTGGCGAATGTGGATTTTCATAAATTCAAGTATATTTCAATTTCACTCAAATATATTTAATCTTCTCTACCTACAGAATATACACATATTTATAGATTACTTGTATACAAAGTCAAGTATGTACAGAGACTATAATGGTCAAACACAAAGCCACTGTGGAGTTGTAAGCACTTTGTGTGCTATGCTGTGCTACATCCGCTTTGCTTTGTATTACAAAGGCATTTTCTCTTAGAAAAAAAATAATTTTATGCAAGAATAATGCATATGTGTCCAAAGAATTCCACATTTTTGCTTTCTAATTTAATCTTAGAGTCGATAGAAAAGACCTGAATTTGCCTTAATATGAAGCCAGATGCATATTATTATTATTATTATTATTTTAGCAATACTATCATTATTAGAATTATTGTATTTTATTTTTCAGTCTTTAAAGAGGTGGTTCACCTGTTTTCATTATTGGTCACATCGCTATTATGTTGAGAAATAAGGTTTCTCTCAAATACCTTGTGGTGACAATAGTGCCTGTGAGCGGCACTACTGGAGTCCGCTCACCCTCTTCACATGACCTCCGGGCTCAAGTCAACTGAGGTGGGCCGCAGTCCTCCTGAGTGACTGGGCTGTGGGTGGCATTTCCCTGCTCATCACAGCCCAGCGTCACAGCCCAGCATCTTGCATGCGCTCTGCAGTAAAGGAGAGAGCACAGCTCTGGGCTGTGATGAGCGGTGAAACTTCGCCCACATCCCAGTCACCCAGGAAGAGTAGGGCCCACTTCAATTGACATGACATCACCAGACACCAGAGATCACGGAGCCCGGGGATCACGCAAAGGGGGTAAGCGGACCACATTAGCGCCGCTCACACACACTATTGACAACATAAGGTATTTGAGTGAAACCTTGTTTCTCAACATAACATCAATGTGGCCAGTAATGAATATGGGTGAACCACCCCTTTAAATTATTATCTCTGTCATTTTAACAATGTTTGCATTAAGCACTAGTACAAGTGTATAATGGAAACTTTGCAAAATATCTTAACTGGAAATCACTTTTTTTTACTCAACTGATGACACGCTCTTTCGCTACTCTCACCTCCTGAGCTCTCTGTTCATCTTGAAATCCAGCTGAAATCATCTCTGTTAAAACAAAACAGATTACTAAATCACCGAGGTGACAAAATGCATATATGGAGAGGGGCGAGGGCGAGTAAAAGGAAGAGACACACACACACACATATCTAGCTTTTGTTTAATCTCACCACAGAGCTGGATTGACGTTTTGTTGACTATTGCTGTATGATCGCCTGCATGCTGTTGCTGCTTCTGAAAATGTGCAGACAGGAAACCAGGTATACCTCATGTCTGTTTCTACATGATAAGGAGGACATCATAGCTGCCATTTTTTACCAACTAGCGCAAAAAGAACTGAAAATTAGAGCGGGTGTCACACGGAGTCTTGCACAAACTTCGCTCACTGTCATGGCAGTGTTGGGCTCTGTTCACATTGCAAATTCTGACACTCCACCCGATAGTTTCTCTGCTGTCTGGGATCAACACAGGTACACTCGGATGTCAACCTGCTGTTTGCTGACTCATAGGCAGGCTAGCGGGAGTTAATCTCTGCTAGTCTGCTTGTTAGGTTTCTTTGATCATATGTGGTGGGGAGGCCAATCAAGTCTGCTCCCCTTCTATTTAGGCCTCTTTCAAACGTACGTGCCTCCGTCACGTGTTTGGCAGTTTTCTCATGTACCGGAGACACGTACAGACGTAGACCTATGTATTCCTATGGTTTTGGACACACGTAAGTATTTTCGCACGGAACATGTGTCCGTTCCGTTCTTACGTGTGTCCATGTGTTTCTCACGGCAACATGTCCGTTTTCTCTCCGGCATCACGGGTGTCACACGGAACGCAAACGTGTCACATGTAATACAAACGGACCACACGGATGTGTTCCGTGTGAAACGCACCATAGAAAAGACGTGTCTGTGAGGAAAAACCCCTTTACTCACCTTCTCCAGCCCTGCTGTCTCTGCCACTGCTGTCCCTTGATGCCGACCGCCGCTCATTATGCTCATTGAATATTCACTTCACTGCGGCCGGAAGCAGCAGCAGCGGGGTGGCGGCAGGACTGGAGACCGAAGATAAGCACCACGGACAGCGACGCCAGGGACAGGTGAGTAGAAAGTTCCCGTTCTCCGTGTGTTATCACGGATAACACACGGAGAACACACGTGTGCCATACACACGGCACACTGAGGGCAATACGCACCTTTGACACATCCGTGAAAAATGTGCGTGATTTTCACGGACGTGTGAAAGAGGCCTTAAACTGGATGAAATCTTCTACTCATGTCAGCTATAGTTTACGTGTTGATCTATGTGGGGTCCCAGATTCTCTGGTTAAGATTGCTGCAGCTGTGGAAGTTTACCCCCTGTTGTTTTGTAGCTTCCTTCCTCCTCTTGTGTTCCCTCCTGAATCTCTTATTGTCTTATCCTGTGTGTGCGCTGTGTGACACGTTTTGTTTTTTCCCTTGTCTGTCTATATCTGTGACTTTCATTACATTCCTGTCTTATCCCTCCCTGGGGAGAAACAGATCAGGACTAGTCAGGAGCAGGGCCAAGAAGGAGACTCAGGCATCCCCAGCATTAGGGGTATCCCTGAGAATAGAGATAGCATAGGGGCCTTTAGCTTGAGGGACAACTTAGGGGCCCCGGTTTTCTGCTATACCAAAGTCATCATGACACCTGGACCCTAGACGTAGAGAGGGACATGTAAAAATTGGATAGTAGTCATATATTGGCTAGAAATGATGTACTCACAAAACAGTGTATTCTAAGCAGTCACCTGAAATAACAGCTAAACTTTAACTGTTCTAAAAACTTCATATTTTCATGTAAGATTTCTTTTTATTACATTTTATTGTCCAGAGTTTATAACTGTTTTATAACTGCAATTACTCTATCCCACTGTGTATTTTATTATTTTTTAGGTCTTTTCCTAAAGGATTCAGAATGTTGGCAGGTTAATAAAAAAGCTTATACTTAGATATTGATGAATATGGGCCAAAAAGAGGAAAAAAAGATAAATAAGACATTATCTTTATAAAATGTCTGTGTATACTTACAGCCTTTCAAGTGACCAGGTGACCATGGACAGCTCTGCTAAGTCTCAAAAATATCTTAAAATGGTTGTATCTTCATTTCCCAGTACAAATATAATTTTAAGGACGAGTTGCTGCCTTGGCAGGCAAAATATTGTGCAAATTAAGGGAATAAGTACATGCCGCTTTCATTATTTGAGCAGAAATGTTCTTCATTTGCAAGGATAATAGCATGCTCATGTTGTGGGTTTAAGTAGAAACAAATAATAATCACTGAATATTTACTTTAGAATTTCTGCAGATGTTGAGTGTATTAAAGAGGATTAACCAAAGAATCGGTATTAAGGGCTGATCAATAGTGTATTACAATTGTATAAAAATACAGTATATTATTTTTATATGGGAAAAATCCTTCTGAATTTCCTCCTACTAAGGTTTCTTAAATAATCTTCTATTTTACTGGCGGTCATACCTTCAGCAATATCCTTCAATGAGCGTTGACTTTGCTCCCTTAATTTTGCCTAGCCACCGGGATAAAGAACAAATGGTGTAAATGCATAGAGTTATAGAACGATGGCATTGGAAGAGATCTCAAGGCAGGGCTATCTAGTAAATGGGCCTGATGGTCACTTTCCCAGGAGCCCTATGATCATTGAGGCCCCTGCTAATCTGTGTATGGTTAAACTAAACGTTCGACAGCTTTACATTAAAAGAACAGTCGTTTAACTGAGCAGTTTTCATGGTGGTGATCTAGTAGAGCACTGCCTCCTTGATCCTTAAAACTAGCAAAATATAGCCTGAAAATAAGAAATTTTTATCTCAGCTCATAGAGGTCAGATAAGATTCCAGCTTTCACCGTCCTCCATCTCACAAGCTGAACAGCATGTTCTTACTGTCTTGATTAATATTAGCAACCATTTAATGTTAATTTTTGTAAGTGGCTATCATAGGAGCCAAAAGACACTGATTTGCCCAGAGTCCCATAATGCTGTTAAGACAGCCTGCCTCAAGGGGTATCAGTTCCAACCCTCTGCGAGTGCAGGTTTTCTTAAATCATCCCAGCTATATGTTTATCCAGTTTCTACTTGAAGATTTCCATTGATGGACAGCTCCCGTGGTCGCCTGTTACTCTTTGTCCTCACTGTCAGAAAGTTTTACCTAATGTCTAATCTGAATCTCCGTCCTTTTAGTTTCATCCCATTGCTTCTTCTGCTTCTTTGTGCTAATGACATTAGGGTAATTCCCTCTGCACTGTGACTACCTTTAAGATATTTGTAGAGCGCTATTAAGTCTCTTCTCAGCCTTCTCTTTTGCAAACTAAACATTCCTAGTTCTTTTAGCCAGTCTTCATATGACATGGTTTGCAGACCTTCTACCATCTTGGTTGCTCTTCTCTGGACTTGTTTTAATACATCAATGTCTTTCCTTAATTGGGGCACCCAGAATTGTACAAAATATGCGAGGTGGGGTCTGACCAGGGCAGAATATAGGGCAATAATGACCTGTCTTGATCTAGATTCAATGCTTGTCTTGATACATCCCAGAATTTTGTTGGCCTTTTTTAGCTGCAGCTCCGCACTCTTGGCTCATGTTGAATTTGGAATTTACTATTATGCCCAAGACCTTTTCCCCTGTGCTGTTGCTTAGCTCTTTTCCTTCTATACCATATATGCTTTTTACATTTCTTTTACCCAGATGTAGGACTTTGAATTTTTCCCTGTTAAATATCACTCTGTTTGCCTATACCCATTGTTTGCGTGTGTCTAGATCCTTTAGAATATGCTTTTTCGACTCTCTAGTGTTGGCTATTCCTCCTATTTTTGTATTATCTATAATTTTTTTGTGTTTCCCAAAAATTCCATTGTCCAGATCATTGCAATGAAGAGCATTTGCTTACCAAAAGATCCAGACTGATATGTACACAAAGAACAGTGCCTACATAAGCATTACATTGCTATCGATGTTGTGGTCAAAGTATGAGGATGTAGAGAACTTCATCAAGAACACGTTGATGTGCTTGGCACTAGTCAAGTCAGTGCATGAATATGTGGTCCAAAACAAATGGACATAAAGATGTGAAGAACAAATTTAGGTTTCCGTAGGGGATATTAGCACATAACATTTGCTGACATCACAATGAGATTCTGCACCACAATCAGTAGGAAAGCTGCTGATTAATAACACATGAGGATACTAAAGCAACAAGAAATAATGCATACATTCCTCCACAAACAAATTACATTCCCCATGTGCAAATAAAAACCATAAAACTAAATACATTTACTTTACAGATACTATTGAAATAATAATTCAAATTGTAAAGTCCATTATTCACATCGGAGTAAAGAAACAATTCTTGAAGCGTTAATACAATTCTTCAAGTTCTTTTTAGTGTGTTGTAGACTCCTTGCAGGATATGGATTTATACAGCTCCCATTGAGTTCAATACTAACTGTATAAATCCATACGCAATTAGTTTCTCAACCTATTTATCAAGTCAGAAAAATAGAGTTCCCTTAAACAGATATATTATGAAATTGCTCAGCACAGAACTTTATACCTAAAAATATCACAATAGGCATTAACTTTAATAAAGGCATAGTATATTTGGTCATCGACCGGTATTGGCCAAGAGCAGTCTCGAAACACATTGTCAAGCTAAATAAGATGAGATCAGCACTTTGTCTGTCTAAATCCTAGTGCCTATTATATTATGCTTTGGATCCATCCATTTAATAATCGAATATGATTTTTCCACTAATGCATTAGTATTGAATACAGCATCCAGCTATTTCACAACTCACGGAGCCTCCCTCAACCAGATGCGATTGGTGATGAAAGAATTTTGAATTGAATTGGTGAAAGCATGGATTTTTACCTTCATATGTCTTTGTTATCCTTCATTTTCAAGATACGCACTTACTCTATAAAAATAAAAACCACATTCATTTTCGCTCTATACATCCATAACCCTGAATGAGTCAGCAGCTGTCAAGTAACGTCAGCCCGTTTACCACCATTTGGCATGAATAATACTTTTTATGGTGTCAAAGATTACTCACTGGGACCAAAAACCATCTCTGTGTTCCTCTGAAAATTTTGAAAGTATCTTGTCAACATCGACTTCTAACAACATTACTTGTTTTGCAGTAAGATCAAATGCTGTAGCTATATACCTTCAGTAACATCTCTATCTTTTGAAACACTTATTCAAAAGATTTGTAGCAGCATGAGTTGTCCTGAGTAAAATTCTCTCTGCATATGAATGAAGCTCCTCGAGTTTCCTTCCTACATAGTGGGATGTTGAGATCTTTTCAATATCATTTTATAAGTGCTCTATCTATCAGCAACGTGATATGGTTTAAAGATGTGGTACTCATTAGGAAAAATGCAGCCAAAGACTCAGACCTGATAGGAACAAACAAAATATAATACAAATGTCATTTTACTTCTACATTTAAAAGCTATACAAAAGTTAACAAAATCGCGTATTTGACTCAAAAATATAGCTAAAAAAGAAAATTATCAGCATTTTAGCCTTTTTTTGTGACTTTCATCTTTTTTTCGTGTTTTGTGCTCTGAATTTTTCAGCATTTTTTCCCTTCATGTAGATTTTATTTTAGTCTGTTTTCCCATAAGCTCAAATTCAGGAATAATTAGAGAATATCTGCTATCATGTTTCCTTTACACAACATACACACAAAAAAGAAAATTCTGCTCTCCTGTCTCTCTGTAGTACACCTGCAGAAGCAGCATGGAGGACATAATACAGCTGTACTGAGCAGTGTTACTGTGAATTCAGCACTGAAACAAAGCCGGAGTGGGCCTTTCTCTCTCTGCAATAGAAATATCAACTCAGTGAGTTAATAATTCAATGTCCTCTGTGCCTCAACAAAGCATATTTTCCATGTGAATTGAGAGTAATTAATTGGTGCAGTCAGAGGAGGCATTTGTGTAAGTTGGGACGGGCAAACACGGAAGAGGGCTCCTTTGCAAGAACAATGTATGGGCTCTTTTGAGGACAGTAATTAATCATAATACATTATTTCACCTGCTTTGGAAGTAGATTTGTGCACGCTTACCTCTTGGGCCCCTGTTGCACCAATAGTACATTATGTCGGCCCCTGGGTGGAAGAAAAAAGGGAAGGAGAGGTTTTTTTTGTAATTAAGAATACTGCAAACATTTTTATTTTTTTTTACTCTTACGTGTAATGTTAATTGATACAAAAAAATCTCTATAGTTAATCCTCAAGGACCCAAAATATATATTTATTAGAGATGAATATTCATTATTTTGGTATCCTTAAAAGGCCAAAAAGGTACTGCTATATACCGTATTTTCCGGTTTGTAAGACGCACTTGTTAACTTTTTTCCCCCCAAAACGGGGGGGGGGGGGGAATAAGGGTGAGTCTTACAAACCGCATTTGGCATACTGGTGTGATAGTGGTGGTGCAGGGTCGGTGATACGGAGGGCTTGGAGGGGCTGTCATTGCGGTGGAGGAGCTCAGGAGGGTTATTGCGTGGCAGCGGAGGGTCAGTGATACTGTGGGATTGCGGGGTGTCACGCTGGTGGGCGACATTGTTCTGCCGTGGGCTCGAAAGAGGGGATGTCACAGCTCAAGAGGGTCAGTGTGCGGCAGTGGAGGACCGGCGATACTACGGACTCGTGCAGTGTCACAGCGGTGGGCACCATTGATCTGCAGACTGCTTTGTTTCACTGGCAGTTGATGCGATGGACTTCAATAAAATGGCCGCGGAGGTCAATCTGCACGTGCGCCGCCTCTGCAGCCATTTTCTTGAAGTCCATTGTGTCAACTGCCGGGGATTCCATGGAGCCCCTAGTGCGCCGGCAGATCAATGGCGCTTGCCACCTCAACACACCATGAGCCTGCAGTATCACTGACCCTCCGCTGCCGCACACTGACCCTCTTGAACCACAACACCTCCTCCTTCAAACCCGCAGGCAGATCAATGGTGCCTGCCTCCATGATACCCCACGAGCATGCAGTATTGCCGACCCTCCGCACATTGACCTTCTTGAGACGCAACACCTCCTCCCCTGAGCCCGCAGCATCACTGACCCTCCTGAGCCGCTTCATCACTGCCAATCCCCCTGGTGAGCTAATATAAGAGGCACTAGGATTATAAGACAGATCCTCATTTTTACAGAAAAAAATATTTTTTTCCTATTTTCCGCCTTCAAATTTGGGGTACGTCTTATAATCTTATGTGTCTTGTGTCTTATAAAATGAAAAATATGGTAGTTCCTGACACAGTAGTCCAATGTAAGCCCTTAGCAACATGTGCCATATAAATTGTGCTGTCATCAATTATTTGTGCAATTTGACCAAAACCATTAGCGGTGAATGCTAGCTGAATACTAAAGATGACATTTTGCAGCTGCAGACAAGATTGGCGATAACATTGACCCTGTCAGTTTAACCCCTTTTATGACAGTGAATCGTGACCGTGGCATTTGCAGTGGTGCTTGAAAGTTTGTGACCCCTTCAGAATGTTTCCAAATTCTGCATAAATTTGGCTTAACACTATATAAGATTTTCATACAAGTCCTAAAAGGATATAATAAATAAAAAAATCAAATCAAACAAATGAGTAAAAAAATGTAAAGTTTGTCACTTTTGAAAATTAGGAAAATTATCTAATATCAGATCTTTATTTGTAAAAAGTATGTGAACCTTTCCTTTCAATACCTGAAGTAATCCCCTTTTGCAGCAATAACAACACCTAAACATTTACAGTAAATGCTAATTAGTCCCATATATCAGCATGTTGAAATTTTAGCCCATTCCTTCCTACAAAACAGCATCTACTGTATTAAGTTGGTGGATTTACTCCAATCAACGTCCTACCATAACATTTCTATGGAATTAAGGTTAGGACTTTGATATGGCTGTTCCAAAACATTAATTGTATTCTTCTTGTGTGCTTTGCTTTACTTGATGACCAACTTTTCTCTTGAGATTCACCTCAAATGTCCTGATATTTTAATTTAGAATTTGCTATCTTCATTCAGAATTCTTTGATTGATCAATAAGTGCTGCCCTTTCTGGCCCAAATGCAGCAAAACTGGCCCAAACCATGATACTACATCACTGGGTTTCACAGTATGGGTTACGTGCTGGTTTTATCCCCCAAACAAAACCTTTCTCAATTAAACTAAAAAAATTCAAATTGTCTCTCCAGTAAAGGAGACAAACTCTAGCACAGCGCCACCTATTGGAAGTAGCGATCCTAAAAGTCACAAGTGGATTTTCAACAATCCATTGCAATATGACTCAGGATATATAAGCCAGATCAGAATCCCAATTTGCAGACACGGTGTTTCGGGGTGCTTGCCCCTCGTCAGTGCAAAGTATGGGGGTGTCTGATCTGGCTCATGAGAAAGCTATGTGGGGACCACGGGGGAACACTATTCTCCTTAAGGAGACTTTGCAAGCCAGTCTGGCTGCCAGGTAAGGGGACTTATAGCTGCAATTAAACTAAAAAGCTCAGGTGAATTATAGCAAACAGCAGATGGACAACAATGTTCATTTTGAAGGGCAGTGGCTTTTCCCTTCCAATCCTACCACACATTCCATTAATTGTTGTTCAGAGACCTTCTGATGGTGGACTCTCTTAACCATTATGTTCACTAATGTAAGAAAGGCCTTTTTATTCATTTTGGGTGTCAAATCTCTACTAGGACCTGCTCCTGTGTCATCTGCTTCTGTCACCAGGCACCATCATATTGAATCTGCCATGTTGGTAATAGAAGAGATGTCAAAGCTAAAAGCTGTAAACAGCACAAGTTCTGTCCATCCTCTAAGATAAAAATGACTGGGTCCTACAGTGCCATCCAGTCTGTCAGTATTAGAGATGAGCCACCCCCCTAGAGTTTGAGTTCGGTTCAGTTCGTCAAACGGAGGCTCCGTTCGGCGAACACCTTCAAACCCCATTGATAACATTGGCAGGCAAACACAAACACATAAAAACACATTATACATGTACACATACAGTTAATAAATATTGCCATTACACTTACAGGTCCCCACGACGCGTCCTGCACTCTATCTCCCACCGCTTTTCCTTCCGATAATCGCTCCATCCTCCCGGTAACCAGCACTGATGATAGGATCTTCCGTAACGTCAAAATTGCATGTGACCAGTCATGTGTGTATTATCTCATTGGCTACAGACTGGTCACAAGGCTAGACGTCATGCTAGGTCCTGTCAGTGCATCTCTCCGGTACGCGGTGCTTGTTTGTGCATCTCCGTGTACCCGCGAGATGCTCTGACACATGATCGGCTTCCCCGTTCCTGCATGTGGGCGCTCTTTACAGAGTCAGCCCACATGCAAGGACTGGCTGCCACAGCCGGTGAATTGCAGCACCGGGAATCATGTGGTCGGAGCATCGTTGCTATAGTAACTGCCTGTCAGATTACTTTAGCAACGGTGGCAGCGGTGACGTGACCGCTTACAGCCCGCAGCCTCTGCTCACTCTCACTGAGTGATTAGACTGCACGGGAAGCAGCAGCGTCTTCCTCCCATACAGTGCTGTCTGATGTAGCAGAGCTGCATGGATTGAAGGAGAAAGAAGACAGAAGATCAGGATCATGGAGGGATGAGAGGGAGTAATAAACATGGAGTCTCTAAGTGTGTCTGTGTATTTATTTCTATTAAAGTATTTTTTCTCTGTGTCGTGTCTTTTTTTAACCCTTTATTGGAGATTCTTAATGGCCAGGTCAAACTTGCCTGACATTAGGAATCTCTGGCTTCATACTAGCTAGTAAAACAAAGCAAGTATTAACACATTATTACCCAGAAAGCTACCCGGCTTCAGGGCTGCTGGAAGAGTTGGATACAGCGCCAGATGATGGCGCTTCTATGAAAGCGCCATTTTCTGGGGTGGCTGCGGACTGCAATTTGCAGCAGAGGTGCCCAGAAAGCTCAGGCTAACCTGTGCTGCGGATTCCAATCCCCAGCTGCCTAGTTGTAACTGGCTGGACACAAAAATGGGGCGAAGCCCATGTCGATTTTTTTTTAATTATTTCATGAAATTCATGAAATAATTAAAAAAAGGGCTTCCCTATATTTTTAGTTCCCAGCCGGGTACAAATAGGCAGCTGGGGGTTGGGGGCAGCCGTACCTGCCTGCTGTACCTGGCTAGCATACAAAAATATGGCGAAGCCCACGTCATTTTTTGGGGGGGCAAAAAACTCTTGCATACAGTTCTCGATGGAGTATGCTGAGCATTGTAGTTCTGCAGCTACTGTCTGCTCTCCTTCATACACTAGTGAATGGAGCATGCTGAGCCTTGTAGTTCTGCAGCTGCTGTCTGCTCTGATGCATACAATAGTGAATTGAGCATGCTGAGACTTTAGTTCTGCAGCTGCTGTCTGCTCTCCTCCATACAGACAGACATCAGACATCAGCTGCAGAACTACAAGGCTCAGCATACTCCATCCAGGACTGTATGCAGGAGATTTTTGCCCCCCCCCAAAAAATTACATGGGCTTCGCCATGTTTTTGTATGCTAGCCAGGTACAGCAGGCAGCTATGGGCTGCCCCCAACCCCCAGCTGCCTATTTGTACCTGGCTGGGAATCAAAAAATATAGGGAAGCCCTTTTTTTTTAATTATTTCAGGAATTTCATGAAATTAAAAAAAAAAAAAATGATGTGGGCTTAGCCCAATTTTTTTGTTCAGCCAGGTACAACTAGGCAGTTGTGGATTGGAATCCGCAGCGCAGGCACTGTATCCAACTCTTCCAGCTGCCCTGGTGATGGGTGGCTCGCTGGATAATAATGGGGTTAGGGCTAGCTGTATATTATCAACTGGCCCTAAGCCCGAAATTTATGGTGTCACGCCAATATCAGACATAGCCACCATGAATTCCTAGTACAGATAAAAAAAACAGAACACAGAAAAATATTTTTATTAGAAATAAAACAAAACCAATTAGTGACTCCATCTTTATTGAAATAAAGAACCCCCTCCGCAGTAATCCTGGGTCAAGGGTTCCGCGCTGTCCAATCCGGATCTAATGTCATCTGATCGGTTTGCTTGAAGGCAAAGTGATCAGATGATGTGTCAGGTTCAAGGGCCTGAATCACATGACAGAGCAGCTGATTGTATAAACGGCTTTTATGCAATCAGCTGATGCATCAGTGCAAAAAACCCCAAAAAAACTACACACTTCTGTGCAGACTTCTGTCCGACAGCAGCAGCTGATAGTTTAGCCGGCCGGGCGGTAAAAAGCCGGCCTCACCGCTCAACTTTTAGTGGCAGCTGATTCCGTCAGGTGACCGCATCAGCAGATCATCGCCAGGTCTGAGAGAGAGAAAAAAAGAGAGAGAAAGGAGAGAGAAAAGAGAGAGAAAAGAGAAGAGAGCGGGACAGAGAGAGAGAGAAGAGAGGAGAGAAGAGAGGAGAGAAGAGAGAGAGAAGAGAGAGAGGAGAGAGAGAGAGAAGAGAGAGAAGAGAGAGAGGGAGAGAGAAGAGAGAAGAGACAGAAAGAGAAGAGAGAGGAGAGGAGAGAAGAGAGAGAGGAGAGAGAGAGGAGAGAGAGAGGAGCGAGAGAGAAGAGAGAGAGAAGAGAGAGAGAAGAGAGAGAAAAGAGAGAGAGAAGAGAGAGAGAAGAGAGAGATAAGAGACAGAGAAGAGAGAGAGGAGAGAGAGGGAGAGAGAGTGAGAGAGAAAAAGAGAGAGAGAAAGAGAGAAAAAAGAGAGAGAGAGAATGAGAGAGAGAGAGAGAACAAGAGAGAGAAAGAGAGAGAAAGAGAGAGAAGAGAGAGAGAAGAGAGAGAGGAAAGAGCAATGCAGCCTCATTCCGTGAACTTCTCCGATTTTAGAGGTGTGGCCCGCGGCTCACAGCTGATGTCCGGCTCTTCCCCTCAGTGCATAATTAAATTAAATTAAATTATAATTATAAATAAATAATAATTATAATTCTTCACCAGGACGGCTGGGACTTGAACTCGTGAAGTAATGCTCCTTAGGCGGGAGCTCTAAACATTGAGCCACTGTCTCTAATGATAATCATAGGCAGATTTGGTTACCTTTACCTCTGCATTGCAGAGTGAAGTCTCCGGTGACAGCGCGGCTCACTTCAGGTGCTGCGTGAAGAGGACACAGAGCGCTCCCTGTCATCTTCATGTAGCAGAGCTGACAGTGTCGTGTGGATTACTTCGGACATGGATTGTTGTTTGGGGATTAATAAAGAGGTAACAGGGTTTTTTTTGTCTTTTATTCCAAATAAAGGATTTTTCGCTGTGTGTGTTTCTTTACTTTCACTTACAGGTTAATCATGGAAGGTGTCTTGGGGAGACGCTTGTCATGATTAACTTCGTTATTACCTCGATTGCCACCGCACCAGGGCAATTTGGGATGAGCTGGGTAGAGTCCCGAGACTGTTGTATCTAATGGATTCGGCAATTCCGGGCAACTGCTGGGTGATATTGCTAAGGTGGTGGGCTCCCCATAACGTGGCGCTCCCCATCCTGACAATACCAGCCTCCAGCCATGTGGCTTTATCCTGGCTGGTATCCAAATTGGGGGAAATCGTATTTTTTTTTTAATTATTTATTTATTTTACTGCACGATATAGACCCGCCCACCAGCGAATGTGATTGTTTGCAGTGAGACAGCTGTCACTCATCATGAGGGCGTGTATGACTGCAACCAATCATGGGCGCCAGTGGGTGAGGAAGGCATGGAATACCTGATTGAATAATGAAGCAGCAGCCATTTTCAAAAGAGGAAAAGCCACCGGAGATTTGTGAGAGCCGTGCAGCGAGGCACTCGTGATCGGTGAGTAGGAAAGAGAGAGGGATTGTGCTGGTGACGCAGGACGCATGCAGATACGCAATGTGCACACATACTTACTGTGAAAAGCCACGCTTTTGGTGATCGAACAGTTCTCGAACGGTAACTCGAACTGCCGAACTTTAAGCAAATCGTTCGAGTTCGTCGAACGACTCGAACACCCCCCAAAGTCACTCGAACATGAAATTGGCAAACCGTTTGACTCGAGCACCGCTCAATTCTAGTCAGTATGAGTGTGTGCTACCATCTGGCGTTATCAGCTACCTGCTCTGTCCAATTGGAAGGCACCACACCCTACTTAAGCTTCTAGCTATAGCCTTGCACAGCTTGCAGCTCTGGTTTTAAAGTAAGAGGGATAGGGCCAGGCTCGACTGCTATAAGGGGGGTGCTGAGGAGAAAAAGACTATACAAGTATGTTAGATCTCCAGCACTCAAAGGGACAAGAAACCATAAATAATGCAAACAGTGTTTAATTGATTATCTGCAAACAGACATAACACAGCAGCAGCTGTAGTTTAGACCTGTCTGTTCATCCCCACTGTAGTGTATTTATGTCCTGTTTTGATATTGGCTTGTTTTACTAATTATTCTTGCATCTTCTGATTTTGTGCTTTTTTTACCCTCTTAGTTCTGGCAATGCTACCTAACCACTCCTGCCAGCCTGCATAACCAAATAACCGTTTTTTCCATGGCTCTAGCCCAGAAGCCACTGTAAGGGCTCTTGCACACGTTGCGTAATTTCATGCATTTACGCTGCCTAATTTCATGCATTTACGCTGCATATTGCACTGCAGCAGAAATGCATGTGTCCTGCGTCCCGAGCACAATCTATGTAGATTGTGCATAATACGTGCACACGTTGCTTTTGTGAATGCAGCGATATGGGTGTTAAACTTTTGACCAAAATCCGTGCGTTCAGAAAATAAGCATGTCAATTATTCGTGCACTTTGGATGCAGCTCCCGCTCTGTCTATGGTGGGGGAAGCAGCCATAGCGCATGAAATCGGCTTTTTTTCTACAAAAAAACTGCATTCATTATGCAGTGTTTCTGCAGCGATTTGATGTGCACATGTGCTGTCAAATCGCTGCAGAATATTCAACAGTTACGTGCGCATGAGCCCTTAAAGTCCAGATCACTGAACAGGGGTTAGATGGTGAAGCCCAGGACAACCACTGGAATCAGATAAGCAGTGCGACAACTTACAAAGTCATATTACATAGAGGTTACATTGGGTTCTTCTTAAGTGATCTTACAGACTATTATACACCTTTCTTTTTAAGTGATTTTTCTTAGTTGACTATGTTTGGGGAATATAACGATGATCTTGAATTTCCTCCATTTGCACACAATCTGTGAATTTTATGGAGTCCAAACTTTTTAACCCCTTTACACCCAGGCAATTTTTCTGTTTTTCGTTTTTTACTCCCCTTCTTTCGAGAGACCTAACATTTTTTTTCCATCAATCTTGCCATATGAGGGCTTGATTTTTGTGGGACTAGTTGTACTTTTGAATGAAACCATTAGTTTTACCATGTAGAGTACTGGAAAATGGGGAAAAAAAAATTCCAAGTGCAGTGAAATTGCAAAAAGAGGGCAATTGCTTTTTGGATATTCTATTCACTGTGTTCACTATATGGTAAAACTGAGAGGTTATCTAAGGGGTTAAAAAAAATCAGAAGTTTGTCCTAAAAAAAATTGCACTTTTTGTGTCATTTTCTGAGACCCATTGCTTTCTCATTTTTTTGGAACTGGGTCACAGTGATGGCTTATTTTTTACATCTTGAGCTGATGTTTTTAACTCTACCATTTTTGTGTAGATGCGCTGTTTTGATAGCCTGTTATTGCATTTTAAAGAAAATTTGCAGCTACCAAAACACATAATTTTGGCGTTTGGATTTTTTTTCTTGCTACGCCGTATACCGATCAGATTAATTGATTTTATAATTTGATAGATCGGGCATTTCTGAATGTTGCAATACCAAATATGTATACATTTTTTTAACTGTTTTATTTTCAATGGTACAAAAAGGGGGTAATTTGAACGTTTAGGTTTTTTATTTTTTCATATTTTTAAAAACTTCTTTTTATATTTTTTATTTATTTTACTAGTCCCCCTAGTCCAATCGCCTGTGCTTTCTGTTGATCAGAGCTGCACACCTCTGATCAGCAGAGATTCAGCATTCCCGTCAGAGCCGGTGCTCTGTTGGCTCTGACATGAAATACTTCATGATAGCGACAGGGATCATCACTACCATGGCGACCATCAGCTCCCCATGATTGTGTCACATGGCCTCCAATGGTGGCAGGGAACAGCGCACTCCTCGCCACGGCAATTTATATCGCACTGTCACAGTTTGAGAGAGCAATTAAAGTTACAAGCAGGAGCAGGTGGATCGCAGATCCACCTGTGCCTGTTAGCTTCACATGTCTGCTGTTCAAATCATCAGGCATGTGCGGAGATCACTGCCGGCTCACTGCAGCAGCTGGCAGTGATTACCGCAATACGACCAAGGACTTACTGGTACATTCTTGGTTGTAGAGGCGTTAAAGATGATTACTATACAATTTCAGTCTCATGAACATAAAAAGCTCTTCTTCTGAGGTCTTCAGAACTTTGTATATTCAATTATATACTTCTACAAGATTATCTTTGGTAGATCCTTGAACTTTAAGTAAAAGGTTGCCTACTCACACCTGATTATTATCTCATTTAAAAAAAGACTCTAATTTCATTTTCAAATTATCTGGTTATTCTAAAGGTTCACACACTTTTGCTACTCACAAATATGTAATATTGAGTGGTTTTCCTGATTTATTTGACTCATTGGTATATTAGGTTCTAATTATTTACTTTTAGAACTTATATGTATGAACATCTGATGTAGTTTTAGGTAAAATTTTGGCAATAATATGGAAGATTCTGAAGGTTTGACATATTTTCAAGCACCACTGTAAGATCAACAGAGGAACACCCTAGATGTGTCATTCTACTGTAACTATTGGGTCCTCCTGACACAAGGGTAGACATAGTATTGGTGCAACCTTTGCAGTCGTACAGGAATCCAGCAGGTAAGGAGGCCTAATACCACCCCCAAACCAGCAAGCAGCTTCTATCATAGAAAGGAATTCATTGTGAATTGTTTTAGGGCTGCAAAAGATCAATATACTGTTCTAGCAGATGGGTCCTCTTCCATTTATGTCTGCTCTTACCCTGATTGTGTTGATCTGGACCATATGGACCGTTATAAACTGTGAGAACAGAAGCTTTGGCTGTTTAGTGGCTTTCTCGTTCTTCACCATTCCAAATACCATGATTAACTAATGACCTGAGCTTGGCTATCAAAACAAAAGTGCATCTGGATGCCACTAATCCTCAATGGAACACAGCTACCTACCTACCCAGGTTCATTTATGATGGGGACACAAACAGAAGAGGGCTTATAAAGCTACTATAAAGGGAGCTGGGACTCAGATGGAGGAAGAGCTTCTGAGTGCAGGAAGACAGAGGCCCACTAGAGGTTGCTAACACAAAGGCGGGGATAGTCAGTCAGTCAAGGTCTGTACTAGGATGTCACGTCTGCATTGAAGAGTAGCAAGCCAAAGTCAAAGAACAAAACCGAGGTCGAAGGTCGGGAGAACAAGTAAGCACAGGAGAGGGAGCGGAGGTTGGGACACGGAATGGGTCCAGGGTCAGGAAAACAGGAAAGACAGACCGCGCAGGAGGGACGGAGGTCATGGAGAACATTACTGGGTAGTGGGACTTGATTGGAGTACACTAACAGGAACCAGTTGCACGCTGCAGAGCAGGAACTATTACTCGTGACATCCCAGAGGTAACAACACCAAGATATGGTGCTGTGACCTCCGGATGGAGGCACAACTGAAAAGGCCCCTCCCCTCGGATCTACCTTCGGAGATAACATACATGCACTGACTCTGCAAAGTGAGAGCCATTCTAAAATCATGACAGGGCTCCTGTGCAAGAACAATATATGGGCTCTTTGCAACCCAATATCTCATCACTTCCAAACGTCAATCAGTCCAGAATATCGGACACAATAATACATTAATTTTTCCTATATGATCCCTTTTCCTCTATATACAGTTCTGGAAGAAGAAAAGGGAGAAAAAGTTAGAGTGCTAATTTTAGCAAAACTAATGATAACTTTCTGTTGCTGCAGATCTCATTCAAATGCTTCTCCTTTAAATATTTAAAAGTTGTCATCCCTCCCGTAAAACCTACGAGTTTATCCAAGTTTGCAATTTATATGCACAACTAATTATAACACCTTCAAGTCACAAGGTTGAGGAGGATTTAAATCATGTTTTGCCTTGGGGAAATATACACATCCATCTCAGATGTGTCATTCCTGTTTTCAATAACAGACTGCACTGTAACTGGGCTTAAATATAATATAACCAAGTAATTATTTGCATTTGAAGACACCAGATATGTAATCTGCATTAATGACAAATGTCATTATTGTTAGGATCGTATAGGAGGATTTGATAATTTGAGGGAAATTTCAGAACGCTTATCACTGATACCTCTCAAATCCAGCCGCATTTTTAATTTAAAATACAAAAATTGGCTTTGCAGTGGTTTCAAAATATTCCGAGAATGGACAATCTAATCTTCCCTTGCATTTTTTAATACTAATTTTAAAATAATCCTTTAATAAGATGTGATGCTCAGACATTCATATCCATGCACTGACTGCCCCCTACAGGCAGACTGGGAATAGCATGCATGAGCAAGTACAAATTCTAGAATGTGCAGAGCTTTGATAAGATTCAGTGAGGTTCTTAAATCCATTAACACAACTTCTAATTCTGAGATACAAGATAGGCAAGTAACACAGACATGAGGAATACAGCGCGATTTACAACAGTCGCTCTATAATGAATGAATGTGTAAAAAGCTATCAGAAATACAAGTCACACGATGCTGAAAACATAGAAGTTGTGTACTGGGGAAGAATAAAGAAAATAAAAAAGACAATTACAAAGATTAAAAATTATTTTAATATGGTAATCCACTAGCCCACTTAAGTCGCCCCATGAAATGATATGGATAAAATAAAATTTGACCGGTATCCTTTTCTCTGCTTTTCTATTTTTTTTTCTAAATCAGTATTGTTTCTGAACACAAAAAAAATATATGTAATAAATCTGAGAAAAAGGGGAAAAGTGATATCTATTTCAACCTCCGCCATATTGGAGTATTTTTTCTGTAAACCTTCACTGTCTATGGTAATATTGTAAGTAATGGCCAGATACTTGGTAATACAGTAAATACTAGCCAGACATGGCAGGAAGGAGGTGTGTTTGTGAGGGGGGGGGGGGGTTGATGCAGCAGGTGCAAAAATAATGCACCAGGTGCGAAAATGCATGTTATGATAAAAAGAGCATCAATGCGTTGCATGAAGACAGAGCAACAATGCATTGTATGAAGAAAGAGCAACAATGCATTGTATGAAGAAAGAGCAACACTGCATTGCATGAAGAAAGAGCAACAATGCATTTTATGAAGAAAGAGCAGCATTGCATTGTATAAAGAAAGAGCAACAATGCATTGTATAAAGAAAGAGCAAAACTGAATTGTATGAAGAAAGAGCAACAATGCATTGTATGAAGAAAGAGCAACAATACATTGTATAAAGAAAGAGCAACAATGCATTGTATGAAGAAGGAGAAACAATGCATTGTATGAAAAAAGAGCAACACTGCATTGTGTGAAGAAAAAGCAACAATGCATTGTATGAAGAAAGAGCAACAATGCTTTGTATGAAGAAAGAGCAACACTGAATTGTATGAAGAAAGATCAACAATGCATTGTATGAAGAAAGAGCAACAATGCATTGTATGAAAAAAGAGCAACACTGCATTGTGCGAAGAAAGAGCAACACTGAATTGTATGAAGAAAGAGCAACAATGCATTGTATGAAAAAAGAGAAACACTGCATTGTGCGAAGAAAAAGCAACAATGCATTGTATGAAGAAGGAGCAGCAATGCTTTGTATGAAGAAAGAGCAACACTGAATTGTATGAAGAAAGAGCAACACTGAATTGTATGAAGAAAGAGCAACAATGCATTGTATGAAAAAAGAGCAACACTGCATTGTGTGAAGAAAAAGCAACAGTGCATTGTTTGAAGAAAGAGCAACAATGCTTTGTATGAAGAAAGAGCAACACTGAATTGTATGAAGAAAGAGAAACAATGCATTGTATGAAGAAAGAGCGACACTGCATTCTATGAAGAAAGAGCGACAATGCATTGTATGAAGAATGAGCAAAACTGCATTGTATGAAGAAAGAGCAACAATGCATTGTATGGAGAAAGAGCAACAATGCATTGTATGGAGAAAGATCAACAATGCATTGTATGAAGAAAGAGCAACAATATTTTGTATGAAGAAAGAGCAACAATGCATTGTATGGAGAAAAGAGCCACAATGCATTGTACGAAGAAAGAGTAACAATGTATTGTATAAAGAAAGAGCGACAATGCATTGTATGAAGAAAGAGCAACAATGCATTGTACGAAGAAAGAGTAACAATGCATTGTATAAAGAAAGAGCGACAATACATTGTATGAAGAAATAGCAACAATGCATTTTATGAAGAAAGAGCAATGATGCATTGTATGAAGAAAGAGCGACAATACATTGTATGAAGAAATAGGAACAATGCATTTTATGAAGAAAGAGCAACAATGCATTGTATGAAGAAATAGTAGTATGCATAGCACTAGCATCACAGTAAGTGGAGCTTAACACAACCTCTCCGTCAGTAAAAAGTGGTCCAGTTATGCTAATCAGACTATGACCAGAGTCCGATCATAATTTGATCAGAGTGGGATCTGTTTTTCTTGGGGTTGGAAAATCAGAAAAAAAAACGAAAAGTTTTTCCTTCTTCTCCATTCTGTTAGTCATTAAGAATTGAACCGACTCGCGTGTCATATGATTGTGGTCCAATTTTTTTCACTGACCCAATGACTTGAATAGCTGAGTGCCATCTAATTCATGGAGGCAAATCATGCATGCTGGGATTTTTTTTCCTCTGACCATTTGGTTTGAGGAAAAAAATTGCACTACCTACTTGAATAATATGGGTCCGATTTTGTGATGGATCCCACTTGGACTGAAAGTAGAGTCGTCTGCACTAGGCCTAAGAAGACCTCTCGATCTCAGCATGAATGGAGAGAGAAAGAATGCAATTTCAAAGGTGGCATATAAAAAAGCCAAATACACTTTTTCAGATCAATTTTTATACCTGGGACCATGCGCCTGTAGGGACATATAACATTTAAAGCAAAACACCAGAATTTTTTTTACTTTACTTTACTTACGTCCCCTGATCCCTGTCTTATACTCCCTTGTCTTCATCTGTTTCGAACATCGCTCCTGTCAGTGTCCGACGACTTGTGACCTGCTGGCTGCTCCAGTGTTTCATAGAATACATCGGAGGCCAGAGCTCATTGTAATTCTATAAGAGCCTTTTTCTGGCCTTGATCTGGCCCTCATAGACTAAAGGCCCTGTCACACACAGAGATAAATCTGCGGCAGATCTGTGGTTGCAGTGAAATTGTGGACAATCAGTGCCAGGTTTGTGGCTGTTGACAAATGGAACAATATGTCCATGATTTCACTGCAACCACAGATCTTCCAAAGATTTATCTCTGTGTGTGACAGGGCCCTTACACTGAGCGCTTGTGATGTAACTTCTAACTTTCTACCAGTCAAAAGTTAAGGTCTCTAGATGGCACCATGGGGCTGCAACATTCCGAAAAAGGATGAAGATGGTGGCAGGTAATACCGAGATCAAGGGACTTACATTTAAAGCACCAGTCTAGCACTGAAAAAAACCCTCTGGAGCTGTGGTTTAAGAGGACAGCAGAACTAAAAATAAAACATAATGGTTGGAGGGTCCATTACAGTTTTGGGGGAACAGCAGCATGAACACCTCGGTTTCAAACAAAAATAAGTATCACTACTCAGTGTTACCCAGATACCAGAAGGCCCAAATTAAGTATAAGGTTACTCATTCTATTTTTAAAGCAAGAGTATCTCTGCAGAGTGTTCTATTCTTAATATAAAAATACCCCAAAGGACAATGCAAAACCCCAACTGAGGCTGTTAAGGCTAGTGTGAATAGAGTCTATTAGCAGCACCTAAAAGCAACAAGGTGCAACAATTTCTGGATATATTGTATTTCTTTGGTGTCTACTATTCTAAAGATTTACATAAATAACACATATACAGTACACAAATCTCTGATTGCAGATGTGTATTACTAATTTTATTTATACAACGCCAATATATTCCATAGCACTTTATAATTGTATTATTAAAGGGAATCTGTTACTAGATTTGTCCCCTTTAAGCTGGGGCCACCAACACTAAGCTCTTATATACAGGAGTTTAGAATATTGTATATAAGTACCCAGGCCGATCTGTATAATATAATAAACTATTGAAAACCTACCACGTTAACTGGATGAGTGGGAAAGGGGAGTGAATGGGTAAACCTAAATTTAGGTATACAAATTTGGAGAGTTGGGACCTGTTAGGAATACAAAATGGCACGAATGAATGCAGGTAAACTGATAATAGGAATATTAAGGATCTGGGTTAAATACTAATTACCTGGTGGTTATGAACACATTGAGGATGAAAATGTAGAATTTGTGAAAATGACAAGAGGAGCAGAGAACAACTTTTGGTGTTTCACCTTTATGTAGGAACCTATAACCCAAAATAAATAGATAAGTCTGTGTTGACAGTAAGGGCTGGTTCACACTAAGCTACAGCGACAACGAGGTCGCTGTTACGTCACTATTTTCTGTGACGTAACAGCGACCTTGTAAGTCACTGTTATGATTGCTGCTTAGCTGTCAAACACAGCAGCCGAAGCAGCGATCATAACCGCGAGAGCAGGGAGCCGCGCACACTGCTTAGCGCTGGCTCCTTGCTCTCCTAGCTACAGTACACATCGGGTTAATTAACCCGATGTGTACTGCAGCTACATGTGCAGAGAGCCGGAGCCGGCAGCACAGGCAGCGTGAGAGCTGCGGAGGCTGGTAACTAAGGTAAATATTGGGTAACCACCTTGGTTACCTGATGTTTACCCTGGTTACAGCTTACCGCAGGCTGCCAGATGCCGGCTCCTGCTCCCTGCTCGCTTCATTTCGTCGCTCTCTCGCTGTCACACACAGCGATCTGTGTGTCACAGTGGGAGAGCGCCTTTGAAGAAAACGAACCAGGGCTGTGTGTAACGAGCAGCGATCTCACAGCAGGGGCCAGATCGCTGCTCAGTGTCACACACAGCGAGATCGCTAATGAGGTCACTGTTGCGTCACCAAAACCGTGCCGTAGCAGCGATTTCGGTAGCGATCTCGCTATGTGTGAAGCACCCCTAAGCTCCACAGTGTGGGGGCTTCCTAAAAGGGGGGGAGGGGGAAATCTACCAGTACTGGTCTTTTGAGTGTCTGTGTGTTTGCTTTTGGAGGCCTGATAAATTAGCAATATTTAGGAAAATGTCCTACAAATATTAGTAAATTGAAATTAGTATTAATAGATGAAACACAGGAATACGAATGTTACTGGTGGCGATAAGAAAGATACCTGATGAGATGAGGCGTGTCTATAGGATGTAATATGTAATGCTGGTTTCAGCAACTAGATAGGATAAAGATTGGAGTATCACCTGGTAAAAATGGTATAAGTTATTAAAAGAGTATGAATGAAAATGATATAACCACATGAAATAACCATATGAAAATAAGGGACAGTATAAAAATTGATATTAGTAACGTATAATAAGTGTAAATCCCTGATACTGTGTTTGGATAATCCATGAGGAAGAAGAATTGCAATCCTTTGAAATGCGTCGGATTTAGTACCCTTGTATCTGTGCATGCTTGCTAAACCTCCCACTATACACAGTGACGTCACCCATCTCTTGCTTTTGGTAGTTGGATGGGAGAGTTTCCGGCTGGGACCCTGCACCCACTTCCGCCCAATGGCCTGTTACGTCGTGCTCCACACAGCTCCCAGCGGCACTCCTGATGGACCAGCTTCCACGGACATCCCAGCCAGCTAGGTAAGATAATTACTGCCCCTAGCAAGCCGCCTGCTGCCAGCCCGACGGTGACATTTTTTCACTACTTACTTTGGTTTACAGGTTCCTACATGAAGGTGAAACACCAAAAGTTGTTCTATCCTCCTCTTGTCATTTTCACACATTCTACATTTTCATCCTCAATGTGTTCATAACCACTCGGTAATTGGTATTTAACCCAGATCCTCAATATTCCTATTATCAGTTTACCTGCATTCATTCCTGTCATTTTGTATTCCCAACAGATCCCAAGTCTCCCCTTTTGTCCCTAAGTTCCTCACCAGGAACCTCTCAAAAATACCTCCACGCAGAGGTTTTTCATTTTGTTTTTTTCTATAATTTTAAACCTTATGTTTTATCTTAAATTATTATGCAATAAATCAGTATACATTTTACTAATTCCCTGCTGTGTCTGCATATTTGTATACCTAAATTTAGGTCTAGCCATTCACTCCCTTTTCCCACTCATTCAGTTAGCGCTTGGTTTTTCAATTATTTCTTCTTTTAGACAGGTTTACGTGGACCCTGACAACTGCCTTCAGCTTTCACCCCCCCCTTTTTTTATATTTCACAGATACTATCAGTCCTGTGTCCCCCTCCCTGATATCACCTCCATACCCCCAGAGTTAATTATAGCCCCTTTCCCATTCCTTGTGGGAGAGCTAGTGTCCATCTATATAATAATATAAAAAACACCTTTTCTCTATCGTTTCATTGGGGGACACAGGACCATGGGTTATGCTGCTGTCACTAGGAGGCTGACACTAAGTAAACACAAAAAAGTTAGCTCCTCCCTAGCAGCATACACCCCGAGCCGGAGGCGGGCTCAGATCAGTTTTTAGCTTAGTGTCGTAGGAGGCTGATGTGGGCCGTCTCGGCCCCCCTCAGCCATGTATTTTTTTGCGCTTTTTTCTTTTATTTCGGCGCCGCTCATCACTCTCATACCTGTCGTCTTCTTCTCTGCAGGTATTCGCTTCACTCATCCTCCGCAGCCCCATGGGTACCGCTCCCCAGGGTCGCAGGGGCTTGAGACTTCGGGGCCCTCTCCCCCGCCCGTCCCCGTGGTACCACTCCCGGGGGTGCGCGTGTGGGCAGGTTGTTTTGTGGGCACCCCTGATTCGCCCTGAGGTATCACCCCAAAGGGCGTACAGGGGAGTACAGCAGGGATGGAACTGCCGCAGCGTGTGTGTTAGATGGGGCCCTGTCACGCTGCATTCTCCTGAAGGGGGCTGTCTACCCCCATCATGATGTCCACTACCCTGCCTGCAGCACGCTCTCCCCCGGAGCCTTCCTGGACGAGCAGCGCTGTTCACAGGCAGGGACAGGGAGCCCTGCCTGCACCGCATCCAAGAGGGGTGAATCGCTGGGCCGGCGCCGCCGATTGCAGGTAGGACCGACCTTTCCTGCACTTTCCCCCGGCCCTCTCCATAAATTTAGTCCCCGGCTTCGGCCTAGTCGCTCCTGCGTCCTAGCCACGCCCCCGCTGCAGCGCTATTGGCCGCCGGTCGTCTCCCTCTGTTCCTCCCACTGCTCTGCCTCCTGGCT